>NC_132912.1:100896139-103396139 GCF_047675955.1 Chlorocebus sabaeus | reverse complement strand
GTACAATTCTGAAGGTCACATTCACCTGAACTCAGAAAGCCAGAAGGAAGAACAGTAGAGATTATCTAGTCCGAACCAGACCACCATGCAGATGAAGCCCCTGAAGCCCAGAGAAGGAAGGTGGCAAGTCCAAAGACACACAGCTCAGAGCCGGACCTCATACACTTCCAGTTTGCTCTAGTTTTTAGAATGGCCATTTCTCACGCATACATGGTTTGGAGTAAGGCCACACACACAATAAGATACTGATCTACATAAACACATATCACACACAGGCAAGACAGGCCCCAGGCTCTCCTGGGTAAGGCATGAACATTTGGGGGTTCCTGGGGAGGCAACAGAAGCCATGCTTCTGTAGGGAGAGGCTGGGCAATGCCAAGTGGTCCCAGGGTGGCACATTGTGCAGGAACACACATAGCATGGGCTGATGCAGGGCAGAGCCTGAGAGCTGGAGAGAAGCGGGCTTTGATTGACAGGTTAATGAAGCACTTTATACTGGTGGTGTAACTGCAGAGGCAGGCTGTGAGCAGGCTCACACACACACCCACACACAAACATGCACACCCTGACACACAGGCCACACCCAGCAGGGCAGGAGCAAAGCTGGCCAACCTCCCGAGTGGCCTCCCCACACCCAGCTGGACACCCTGTCTACACTACCACCCTTTACTTCCCTTGGTTCTTGTAGGTTTGGTGTAATTCTGGAGTCACATTGATTTAGTCACATTGATTAGGTCTTGCATGGATGGGGAAGTGGGAGAACCAAGGGCACCCAGTTCTCTGTACTCCCTGTTGGGGTGACCTCCTCCACGGAGGGATAAGGAGAAGACTCCCTCCAACACTGAGCCCAAATACCCAGGCCCAAATACCATCTCCTTGCTGGAGTTGGGGGTTGTATGGGCATGGGAGTTATTCTGGACGGACATGCAGGTCTTTAGCCCATCTTGTCTAGACCCACCCCAGGCAGGGCAGCCTACCCTCCCCACACCTTCGCCCTTCTTATGACCCCACCCCCCTTGGAGCCAACACTGATTGGCTGCCATGCAGGCAGTGCCGGCCAACCAGCCCCCGCAGCGCCAGGAAAAGTTAATTTGGAGTTCTGGTCTCCTCCCAGGATGCATTTGGGCGGCCGCCCATAATGAGATGCATAATTGCGGAGGCCTGCCAACAAAAGCAGGCTGGATTTAATTGAGTCAACGCATGGCCATTAATAATCTGACGGCAGTCCTCCCCTACCCCCACCCCACCCCCGCCCGCCATCATCCAGTGCTTTGGAGCCCCCAGTTTACTGGGCTCCCATCCCAGGCTGGTCTTCTGTTCCAGGGAAGGAGGTCTGACCATTCCCCAGCCTGGCCCAGTACATAGAGGCTGAATGGAGAACCCAAACTCTCCTAGAATATCTCATGGTAAACCTGCCCGCCTCCTAACCAAGAACACTACCTTGGTCTGCACCTGTACCCAACCAAACCCTTTCCCCATTCAGTCATTACACAATGACATCCTAAGCCCCTACCATGTGCCAGGCACTGAGGTTGGATCTGGGGAATACAACAGCCAACACAGATATGGCCAACCCCATGGAGTTTAGTGTCACCATCAATTGTCTTGTTACACCCTTTTCATGTTCCTGACACTCATACCTGTCCCTATGTGCCCATATCCACACCCACAACTCCACATACCAGCCCTCACACCCCATCTCTACTTGCCTGCCCCCTATACCTGTCCTCATGCCCGGCCCCATACTCGTCCCTTTTGACTCATTCAGATCCTACCCACAATATACCCTTTCCCATATTCCTGTCCTCAGCATCTATTCTCCCACACATGTCCCCAGAACTCCTGCCTATCCTCATATGCACGATTCCCATAGAGAGCCCTGTCCACTTCCCCTCCCCACATCAGCTTCCCTCCAGGGAGTTCACACTGGGACAGGCTTTCAGGGACCCTGCCAGGCCTGCTTCCCTGGCATCCTCTCCTGCCATCCCACCCCCCCACCCCCAACCTGATCCCCTTCATCAGCCCACCTACCATCACAGGCCCCCAAACCTCATCCACACTCTCCAAGTGGGCTGATTTCCTTGAGGTGAGCCTGCATCTGTATAATGGGAGAATATTTGTAAAGCCTCATGGGCTTGCTGAAATGATGATTTTATGAGATACTGCGGGTTACGGGCTTAGCA
Source organism: Chlorocebus sabaeus (assembly GCF_047675955.1). Lineage (NCBI taxonomy): Eukaryota > Metazoa > Chordata > Mammalia > Primates > Cercopithecidae > Chlorocebus > Chlorocebus sabaeus. The sequence continues at coordinate 103,393,956 of NC_132912.1, read as the reverse complement.
CAGAGCCTGGCACGCATGAGCAATCCCCAGTGTTAGCTGTTGACTTTAGCTGGGAGGAAATAATGGTGTAAACTCCCCACACCAGGCTCCGGACTGCCTAAACCTCTCAGTGACCTTCAGGATGATCTGTTTTTCACAGGATTTGCTTGAAACTCAAATGGGAGGAAAACACCTCCCGAGAAAGCCTGCTTGTTTGTGTTCTCACCTATCCCCACTCACCCCGTTCCCATACCTCATATACCTGTTTGTCCACTACTCTCCCTCAAAGTGGGTCTGGAGTGTGTGGAAGGAGGGAACTGGACAACATTCTCCTACCCACGGCTTTCCTTCAGTAAATCTCTCCTAAGGTAGAGCCAAGTTAATCTGGCTTTGGAATGGGGTGTGAGTGGGGTCTTGGGGCCCTGGGAGTCGAAATTTCTTATGAAAGGACAAGAAGAAGGCTCCCCTTCCCACAGATTCCTCCGTTTACACTGGAAAGTCAAGGAGTCAAAGGAAGATGGGAAAAAGGCCACCTCTTGGGGAGAGGAGGTGGCACAGGAGAGCTAGGTGTAAGCCACGTACTCTCATCTGCCCCTCTAACCTGGGGGTAGGGGGCGTCTGGGCCTGGACGCTGGGGAAAGGAAGATGCCCTCCGTCCCACTCCCTGAGCCCCTCCTTCCAAACCAGGGTCCTGCCGGCGGGCTTCCAGGAGGAGGTGTCAGGGCTGCGCTCTCTAGGGCCGACAGGCGGGAGCGCGCGGGCACGCGACTCCTCTGAGAATCCCCGTCACCGCCGAAATCGCCGAAATTGGCTGCAACTAGTAAAGATGCCAGGAATTTGCACCTTGCTCTGTGACCTAAAGCAAAAATGACATGAACATTGACAAATTTGACAAGGAAATTTGTGCAAAAAACAACTTCTATTTGGCTAGCCAAGCAGCAAATATGCCGGATGATACGCTTTATTAAGCAATCCATTTCTCAGCAATAGCGGCGCCATCTGCAAAGGTTACCGCGCATCAGGCTCGGCACAGAATTTCATCTGCGTCTGCAGTCGGGGCCGCACGCGGACACATTTTTCATGTACATGCGATTCCGGATGCAAATGGAATCCGTGATGAAGGAGGTGACCTTCCGGGCGGAGCCGCGCGAGCTAAAGTCACGCGCAGGCCCGCGGGGAGCGGGCGGGGCAGGCGAGCGTGAGGCACTGAGTGGACCTGGGGCTGAGGCTGGACCGCCAGGGGGTGAGGGAGGGGTCAGAAGCGCGGGTCGTTGGGGGACAGATCACAGATCTTTGGGTCTTTTCGTTGGAGGTCTGGAAGGAATTTAGGAGGGCATTGGCCCAACCCTCTCACAGATGTGGAAACTGAGGCCCAGCACGGGAAATGGTCTTGGCCAAGGTCATACAGGTTAGTAACGGGAGGACTGAAGCTAGGCCCAGGGAACCTTGACTTTCAGTCCAGCTGGCAGGGAGGACTCAAGACTGCAGTGGTTTACATATCTGGGTTCAATTGTTTCATTACTGCTAACTGTATAACTTTTGAGCAAATCAATAAATCTTTCTGCGCCTTCGTTTCGTGTTCTGTAAAATGGAGATATGTTATTGCCCACCTCATAGACTGGTTATGATGACTGAGTTAATACGCATAGTAATAAAATAATAATAATATGTGGCCAGGCATGGTGGTTCACACCTGTGATTCAGCACTTCGGGAGGTCAAGGCAGGAGGATCACTTGAGGTCAGGAGTTCGAGACCAGCCTGGTCAACATGGTGAAACCCCATCTCTACTAAAAATACAAAAATTAGCCGGGCGTGGTGGAACATGCCTGTAATTCCAGCTACTCCAGAGGCTGAGGATCCCGAGTGTGAGAATCTCTTAAACCCAGGAGATGGAGGTTGCAGTGAGCCAAGATCTCACTACTGCACTCCAGCCTGGGCAACAGAGCAAGACTCTGTCTCAAAACAAGCAAACAAACAAACAAACAAATGCATAATGTGGTGCCTTGTTCTTGGGTTAGTCCAGGCCCTTTTCTAGGTAATCTTATGAAAAACAGGCAATCCTAAAAGCTGACTTGCAAGGGGAAGGCACTGAATGGAAACCTCTTGTGGAGGCAGAATGGGTATAGGTGGGGAGAAATGGGTGAGTCACAATGGAATGGTGGCAGATGCCTTCTCTCTCTTAGAGGGAATTCCTCTGCTCCCTTCTCTGCTCCCTCCACCCCCTGTTTATTTTACCCCATTTTACAGCCACCTCCCCATGAAAAGAAATAAATTTCATCTTCGTTTCTTATTCCCAGTCCTGTTCAGTTGTTCACATCTACTCTAATTTGGCTTGTGGTCCATTGGGACCCCAAGGTCTGTCTGTCTTTCATGATTCCCTATCATGCTTGTGCTCTCAGTTATTGCTCATTCTTTTTGGTTTTCTATTGAGTGAGGGGTCACTCAGGGAGGTGCTGTGCCTCTCACTGATAAAGTCACCCCATGATGAAGTCCCCTTCTCCCACCATGAGTGACCTAACCCCCACACCGTTGGTAACAATTTCTGATTTCAGAAAAAATTCCACTTCTCTCACTGGTCTACATTATTCACTCTCATGATTTTCCTTTTCTTTAAAGTCCCTCCACCGCCTTCCCAACTAAGACTAATGCACTGATGGTACATATAGAAATTATGGTGTTAATTTTGCTCTCTGGTGGTCCCCTCACCCCCACCACCTCAGCTGAGCGTCCCTCTCTACAGTTCTTAAAACTCCTAGGGAGGGTTCAAGAACCAGTCCTCACCCCTCGACCCCAGTGTTTTTGGAATGGACAAGGTTTACTGCTCACCGGGTGTGGTTCCCCTGTGCCTCTCGCACCCTGTCTCCCTACCATCCCCCATACAATTCTCAAGCCCACAGCACTGCCCCCCAAGGCCCATAATTTTGGGGAAAGTTTGGAGTATGACAGACCTGGCCTCCAAGGTAGGCTTCCAAACCTAGCAACACTGTGATCTTAAGCCCATCACTTAACCTCTCTGAACCTCACTTTTCTCATCTGCATAATGGGAGATATTGATAGTAACAACCTCTAAGGTTTTTGGAAGGATTCCATGACATAAAATATGATAAATCAATTATTAAATGAATGGATTTCTTTTTTTCTTTTTCTTTTTTTTGATTTTTTAATTTTTTTATATGTATTTTTTTTTTTTTTTTTTTTTTTTTGAGACAGAGTTTCGTTCTGTAGCCCGGGCTGGAGTGCAGTGGCGTGATCTCGGCTCACTGCAATCTCCACCTCCCGGGTTCACACCTTTCTCCTGCCTCAGCCTCCCGAGTAGCTGGGACTACAGGCGCCGGCCACCAGGCCCGGCTAATTTTTTGTATTTTTAGTAGAGACGGGGTTTCACCGTGTTGGCCAGGATGGTCTCGATCTCCTGACCTCGTGATCCGCCCGCCTTGGCCTCCCAAAGTGCTGGGATTACAGGCGTGAGCTCCTGGCCCGGCCGGATTTCTTCTATCTCCATTTGGCTTCCCCTACTCTCAGCGGCTGCTCAATCTCTCCATCCCTTTGCTACCCTCCACCCCATACATGTTTTTGTTTTGTTTTGTTTTTTGTTTTTTCCCAAAGGGCCTGGTTTTCAACCAAATGAAGATCCAATCCTACTCCAAGTCCTCACCCTGGGACTTAGCCTGGATAATACAACAGAAGTCAGAGCTATGTTTGTTGGTTTTTTTAACTTTCATTGAGCACCTACAAAGTGTTAGCTGAGATGAGCTCTCATCTATTCCCACCTCTACCTCCAAAGTAGCTGCAGGCACAGGTCAGCCACGCCAGGAGGTGGCATTGGAGTGCCCTACCCCCTCCAAGTACCCTCAAGCATGGCAGCTGAGGTCTTGACCCTGGTAAGAGATGATGGGGCGGGAAACCACCAGAAAACATTCTAGAGGTAGAAGGAGGGCCCTTCCGCAGCCTTTGCTCTCCTGCTGTTCTTTCCTCTCCATCTTCTTTCCACCCCCCACAACCCCCCCCCCCCCCCCCCCCCCAGGGTTCGCATCCAGCTGGAGGATTCCTTGACCGCCCTATGCAGCAGTTCCGAGGGTCAGAGAACCGCAAGCCCACCTCGGGGGCAGATGCAGGAGGTGCCCGCAGAGCAGAACAGCCCTTCCGCGGCACCTCTTAGGTAGGGAACCCCCGAACCCCCGCCCCAGGGCCCTGCAGTTTCTCACCCGTCCAGGAGGCCGGTGGGGCGGGGCCTGGGGCGAGGGGCGGGGCCACGGCTCTGCCCGCCCCTTCGCCCGCCGCTGCGCCCCGCCCTCCGCGGCCCTATCCTGCCTGCCCGCCCCTTCCCCTGGCCCGGGCACGCTACAGTAATCCAGAATGTGTATTTCTGCAGATGATTAAATCAATACAATCCTGACAGGACTTGTTGGAACATGCTTCTTTATTTTGCGCAATTCCTTCCCCGCGTCGCCGGCATTTATCACCCGCTCGGCTGTCAGCGCCGAGATTGTGCGGGGTGAGGGCGGTGCGGGGTTGGGGAGGGACTCGCCGCCGGGTGGGGGCCGGGACCCGAGGCGGGCCGAGCGGTCCCGCCGCCACCCTGCACCCACGCCGACGAATAAACTTAGGGGTCGAGCTGCGCCCCCAACCCACGCAGTGCCCGCGCCAGTCTCCCTGTGTTCGGGTGGGTGGGGGCGGAGTACAGGGAGACTTGGGATAGGGCTGGGAGGCTGGGGAGGCCGCAGAGGCAGGAGGCCGAGGGCCGCACCCGTACACCTCTTTACACGCCGAGCCCCCACTCGAGGTCACAGCTCCGGCGAAAGAGTCTCCTGCGAAGCCTCTCACCCTCCTCTGACCTTGGTCCCTGCAGCTGGGGACCCTTGGAGGTGGGATGGGGGAGAGGGGAATGCGGCTCCACTGCCCTGGGGATCTGTGGACCTCGGGCCGCTGGCCAGGGAGAGAAGGGTGGGGGTTTGAGGCAGGAAGGGTAGGAGGAGGGTAAAGAAGAGCAGGGGGAAGCGGAGGACAACTCGGAGGAAGCAGGGGGGGGAGCAGAAAAGAGAAGAGGAAGGCTGGAGGGCGATGAAGAGGAGGAGGGGAGGCAGGAGAGGAGGAGGACGGGGAGGACGGGGAGGAAGGCTCGGAGGCGGTGGCGGCCGGTGACAGGTGCCTCACGGTGGCGGCCCTCGGCAGACGTGATTGCTGCGGTGGCTGCGCGCCGGAGCGTGACTTTACAACTAATCCTGTTTGTAAGTTATTATTTATCTTCAGGAAAGTTTGTCAAACTTGGGCTTTGATTTTTCGCCCTGATTTCCCTCTTGTGGCGCGCTCTCGCACGCGCTCCCATATAATTTATGACTGCCTCTGGTCCTGATGACAGATTATTAAAAGTAGAATTAGTTTTTCGCGCAGAATTTTTCCACTGGGAATTGGGAAGGCAGCGCTCTCCGCGGAAGGTCTCCGGCGAGGTCTCCATTACTAATAGAAGTTTTTTGATGGGGTGAGGAGACTAATGATTTGAATTTACTGTGGCAGCAGTCACGTGGGCGGGAAAGCATCAGCCGAAGAGACAAGAGGTTAACTTTCTCCCTGTGGAGAGGTTTATTGGATTGTTTAGCAGCAGAAGGATAATGTTTTTGTCATAGACTGCTGGTGCCGCGCTGCAGTGCGGTGGCCGCCAGCGCCGGGAGAGGGGAGAGGGGAGAGAGGGGGAGAGGGGGAGCCGAGGAGACCGCAAGAGGCGGACAGACGGACGGACGCAGCCCGGGCGAGCCGGGGAGCTGCAGGGGCAACCGCACAGAGACACAGCGAGGCGGGGGAGGGTGACAGAGGCAGAAGGACTCCAGAGAGACCGAGACGCAGAGTGACAGACAGGAAGACAAGAGCCCCAAGAAACACGGCAGAGAGAAAGAGGGGAGGGCTGGGGGAGCGACAACCAGGGGGCAGAACCACAGAATGACAGGAAGGAGTGCAGGGGCGGGAGGGCCGCTCCCAGCTGCCAGGGACAAGAGAGAAGGCCCGGGAGGAAGACGGGGGCCCGGGGGCGTCCAGGGCCGCCGTCGAGCCCCCGGGTGGAGGGCGATGGTAACCCCAGGGCCGGGCTGCTTCCACCCGGGCTATCTGCCTGGGTTTCTGGGAGGCGCAGGCCGCGGTGGCGTCACCAGCCCGACTGGGGTGGGCCAGGCGGGACCCGCGGGAGGGGGCTGGGGGGGGGGGGGCGCGCGGCGACGGCGGTGGCGGCGCGTTCACCTGGCCGTGCGCTCGGAACTTGTACTCCCAGCATGCCTCGACAACATGGGAACCGGAGGGGAGTCGCTGCGCAGCTGAGAGCCTCGGCTTAATCTTATGCACCATTAAGCACTCAGCAGCAAGCCCGTCCTGTTCATATACATCATCCACGCTTAATAAACATAATGATGACATAAGATGTAATTCTAGATGAATTTTCATTTTATAGGGAAATGGAGAATTCCTGTAGAAGGGAAAAAAAGTAAATTATCTGGGAAGTGCAAAATAAATGATGTTGCTCCCAGAGATGAATAGAGGTGTTAGAGAGAGAGGGAGAGAAGGAGGAAGGAGGCAGGGAGGGAGAGAGCGAGGGGAGAGAAAGAAAGAGAGACACAGAGACAAGGAGAGATAGAGTCACACAGAGAGACAGAGACCGGGCAGAGAACGCCACGCGGGTGTGGGGGTGGGGCAGGCTGCGGCGACGTGGGGGAGGAACTCGGAGGGCTGGAGGCGGCAGGCGTCTAGGTGGGAGCCGCGGGGGGCCGGGGCCAGCGTTTGGCTGAGTGGCCGAGGGCTGGGGGCGGTAGCGGCCCGGGCCGAGGCGAGGGTGACGGTGACGGACGGGGCCGGGCCGGGCGGCTCATTCATCAAGGGAAGGATCAGGGGCCCACGGAGTCACTTACGGGCGGAAATTGAATTCTGATGAAAGCGCGGAGAGGCGAGGGCGGGGGAGCGAGGACCAGGCTGGGGCAGAGTTCCCAGACTTGCTAAAGGGGAGGAAGAAAGGCCTGCAGAGACTTTCCAGATTGAAGTCCACGCCTCCTTCCTGTCTGGAACCCACCCGACCCCCACCCGCACGCCCAGTCATCTCGCAGGGTTGTCCTGCCTAGCTTGGGAAAGTGGGTGAGGCCTGAGGGTGAGGCCAAATCTAGTGGAAGCCCACTCCCTGTGGATTTTGACTGCCAGGTGCCCTGGTCTGACCAGGGGATGGCTGTGGGAACGGGAGATGAGGTCAGAGAAATGAAGGGGCTTTTTGGTGAGAGAATTAGAGGGAAGGAGGGGTAAGAATAGTTCATGGAGATTTGGTGGTGGGACTTCAATGAGTCAGGGAGGGGCAGGGCAGCTACATGGAGGGGATGCCAAAGGGTCAGGGTAGTTAATGGAGGAAGCCAGTGAGAGGGTCTTAGGGGCTAAAGGGATATGGTGGAGGGTTGGGTGAAGGGCTTGGGGAGTCCCTGGTGGGACTCTGTGTAGCTACTATGGAAGGCTGGCCCAGGAGAAGAGAAGTGGGGCTGTCAGCATATTAACTGCAGAGACTTCCCCTATTAAGAGGGAAGCACCTTGTAAATGAAAACAGCAGCCTGGATAACACTGACAGGGGTCCCTGGAGGGATGATGGGGAACCCCCCAGGACAGCATGGGGCAAAGTCAGTTCCATCCAGCGTCTCCCCCTGTGAATGGGAACCTCTCAGCTGGCAGGAAGACCCCAAGCTTCTCCTACTAAGGGAATGAGGTGGGCAGTTTCTGCTGCCCCAGGCAGAGAAAGAAGATAAAGACAGGAGCCATGGAGAACTGGGGCTGGGGTTTAATTCTCCTGGGTTGGGTGAGGGAGAGGGGCTCTGAACAGGAGCCTCCCTGCCATGGGGCATATGTGTCCAAATCCACCCTAACTCTCCACATGCTCTGTAGTCCGCCATCAGCTGGTCCACAAAGCCTTTGCGAACTGATCCCTCCCCTCACTCAGGGGCACTCAAAGCCTGGTGCCCAAAGAGAATGGAGCCCAGCGGATCTGATCTGCAGCAGGTAGAGAAGGGACAAGAAATTCCTGTTGCAGAGGCAGACAAACCATACTCCAGGAGTCACTGCTGCTGGTAGTCATGGTGAGGTCCAGCGTGAAAGCCTTAGAGAAAATGGCATTACATCTGGCTTGATAGACCTTAGGACCCCAACCCGCAGAAAATGGGATGGAGTAAGGCTAATGGTGGCATCTGAGGTAGAAGAAAGAGCATGGACAAAACAAGGAGAGAACCATCCATGTTCCTATTTGCTTGGGTGGGGCTCAGGAGGGATATGGAGGGGCTGGGGGAAGCATCATTGAGAATCAAGGGCAGAAAAGCAGGTTGCAGGGGAAGGGAGCATCCTAAGGTGACGAGCTTGTTCTGTCTGATAGCAGAAGGAATACAGACTTTATTGTTTGAGGAGTGGGGAGCCATAGATGGTTTCTGAACTGTGGGAGCAGAAGTTACCTTTGTGGTTTGGGCTGATTACACTGATAGCAGAATGCAGGAGGAATAAAGGATAAGTAGGGGGTCACAACCAGGATGACACTTTGCCCATGTGCCTGGATGTCCCACCTCCTGGAGGACATCAAAGAGGTGTGACAGAAGAAGCCTTCTCCAAGGAGGCCTCCTGCTCTTCATCACTTCAACTCCTGGGTTCCTTTCCCTCAGGATTTCAGCTCTGAGTGGTTCTCTCCTCCAGACCTTCAGCAAACAACTGGAACCTCTGCTAGCCACCCCATGTTTCCTGCAGTGACATGTTGAGAGGGTGGTGGGCTTAAGACCTGTGGATATGTGTGTGAGGGCATTATCGTAATGATGGGACTTATTGATTCTGTCCTATCCAGCTGAGTGGTCAACTGGAAGAAGGTGGGGAGTAGAAGGTGGTGAGACTGGTGAAGGTGGTGGAAGTGCGGAAGGTGGTGGGAATAGTGGAGGTGGTGGGAGTGGTGGAGGTGGTGGGAGTGGTGGAGGTGGTGGGAGTGGGGAAGGTGGTGGGGGTGGGGAAGGTGGTGGGGGTGGTGGAGGTGGTGGGAATAGTGGAGGTGGTGGGAGTGGTGGAGGTGGTGGGAGTGGTGGAGGTAGTGGGAGTGAGGAAGGTGGTGGGAGTGGGGAAGGTGGTGGGGGTGGTGGGAGTGATGGAAGTGATGGGAGTGGTGGAAGTTGTGGGATTGGTCAAGGTGGTAGGAGTGGTAGAGGTGGTGGGAGAGGGGAACGTGGTGGGAATAGTGGAGATGGTGGGAGTGGTGGACGTGGTAGGAGTGGTGGAGGTGGTGGGAGTGAGGAAAGTAGTGGGAGTGGGGAAGGTGGTGGGAGTGGGGAAGGTGGTGGGGGTGGTGGAGGTGGTGGGAGTAGTGGAGATGGTGGGAGTAGGGAAGGTGGTGGGAATAGTGGAGGTGGTGGGAGTGGTGGAGGTGGTGGGAGTGGGGAAGGTGGTGGAATAGTGGAAGTGGTGGGAGTGGTGGAGGTGGTGGGAGTGGTGGAGGTGGTGGGAGTGGTGGAGATGGTGGGAGTAGGGAAGGTGGTGGGAATAGTGGAGGTGGTGGGAGTGGTGGAGGTGGTGGGAGTGGGGAAGGTGGTGGAATAGTGGAAGTGGTGGGAGTGGCGGAGGTGGTGGGAGTGGCGGGGGTGGTGGGAGTGGCGGGGGTGGTGGGAGTGGCGGAGGTGGTGGGAGTGGTCAATGAGGCGGGATTGGTCAAGGTAGTGGGAGTGGTGAAGGTGATGAGCACCGAATGCTCATTTCTTTTCCAACTAATCCAAATAAGAGCAGTCTGCAGTTATGTTCTGGGCTCCTTGCCAAAGTGACCCTCACGTCGTGGCCATTTGGCACTAGGAGGGGGTGCAGCTTTGAGGGTGTGGAGCCTTGAAGGGGTCTCTTGCCTGCCCATTTGGGAGTATGTTTGTTCAAGCTCATACAGGGAGCTGGAGTGTCAGCTGGCTGGTCAGCCACCTGGCTGGTCCTCACAGCATCAGAGGGCACTCTCAGGGAAGGAGTGGAGGAGATGATTCCTCCAATCCTGCAGTGCCAGTGCCATCAGCTGCGGGTATATGAAGGCGGGTACCATGCACCCCTCAGAAAGGAACAGGTCTTTGCAATAGAGCTAAGTACTGTACGCTGGGCAACCTGAGAAAGTACACAAACACCCGCAATCTCCCCTTCTCTTCTGTCTTTACCCATATCGTCTATGTAACTATCCACCTTAGACATGTACAACACACCCAACACAGAAAGCTAGACATGTGGACAATTCCACATGTATGCATAGGCAGGGACTCGTAAGTAAATCCACACATAGCCATTTGTGTTTGCCGTTACAATGTGTCTGTATGAATCATTGCTTGAATGATCACAGAGTATGATTACATATCACAATATCACGAGTACGCAAATTCACAAGTACACGCAGGAACATGAATATAAATGTATACAGGGGTTCATTTACATATACATGAACATATACCTCATGCCCTGTTCATGTACCCCAGGGATTATTTTTAAAAAGAGAGGAACACAATGGGGCAAGTACGGGTGGGGAATATGGTGGGGGGAGCATTTGAAATTGCAAGAACGACAGAGAAGTAATGAGCTGAAAAACCCAGGCCCAGTGTCTGCCTGCCCCCCACCCCTCAGTAGGCCCTCCGTGAAGGGCCCAGTGCCGCCGTCCCCTCACCTCCCTCGGAGCCCGAGTTTTAATTTGGGCGGCGTAATTTTGGTGCGAACGGTTGGGCGCCTTTCGTTGGGAAATTGGGAGGAATGCAAACAAGATTTCACTTCATTAAACAGGGGCAAACAGTAGAGAAATTGCACTTACTTATGGAAATGACTTTTAAACATGCACAGCATTTACTGGCACTGCCCGCGCTGAAATTCTTCGAGGATTATACATGTGAGTAATTCACTGTGGGCCAATTAGAACCCACTCTGTCCCTAACCCTCCCCAGCCCCCATCCCACCCCATCTTGATGATGGCCCAGCCTCCTGCCTCCTCCAACTCCCCCTCTTTCTCTCTCATTCCTAGTCTTGCACTTCAGAACTCATGATGAGAAGTAGGCTGTCACACACACTTTTAAGAGACACCTCAAACTTGGTGACACACAGGTATGATAACACCTCAAACATGTTCAAATACACACAGACACACAACGTGCAAACTCACAGGGTGAAACACTGTGATGCCTGGACATGGCCACACGCAGATACATTGTGATGACTCAAACATGTCAATACACACAACAAACATGTCAATATGACTCAACAATGATTAGAAACAGGCTTTGGAACACCTCAAACATGGCAATACACATTGTGACAATTTAAACATGATCCAGGCACGTGATAAACACTGTCATATAAATACATCTGTGTTTATGTGTACTCATACAGGGTCATGACCGAAACACAATGATTCACAGACACACATTGTAACAACGTAAACATCTGATAACTCAAACACAATGCATATACATTGTGCCAACTCAGAGAGACACACTAGGTTTTTAAAACACAAAGGTATGGACATGCAAAGATAACTCATGACAACTCAAACTTTCAGTAATACACAGACACATTGTGATCATTCAAACCCGGTAATACCATCATAATTTGGGGACAATTGAGAAAAGGGAACACAATTACACACATTTCATCAACTCAAAACTGATTATACACTTTGATATCCCTGAGAACTAAAACCTGGCAACATATACGAGCAAGGCAAATACAAGGATATACTCATGGTGACAGTTTAAACGTAATGACCAACTCACATTCTGCCTCCTGAAACATGCTGGCTCATAAGAACACATGGCAATTCAAACATGGCAACACACATCAGGGCTATTCAAACATGGTAAGATAGATTTAGGCATGCATTTCCTCAACTCAGACATCAGGGTAATTACAGTGTCACCCACACATTTTGAAAAAAATGGTACACACAGAGCACATTATGAAAATCCCAACATGGGCTAGGCGTGGTGGCTCATGCCTGTAATCTCAGCACTTTGGGAGGCGAAGGTGGGCCAATCACCTGAGGTCAGGAGTTCAAGACCAGCCTGGCCAACATGGCGAAACCCCATCTCTACTAAAAATACAAAAAATTAGCCAGTCGTGGTGGTGCACACCTGTAATCCCAGCTACTTTGGGAGGCTGAGTCAGAAGAATTGCTTGAACCCGGGAGGCAGAGGTTGCAGTGAGCCGAGATTGCGCCATCGCACCGCAGCCTGGGCAACAAAAGTGAAACTCCATCTCAAAAAAAAAAAAAAAAAAAAAAAAAAATTCCAACAGGATGATATTCATACTGTGACATATTAAATATTCACTTATTTGCATGTTATATGAAGGCAAACATAGGGACACAATTTCTGTGACAACTCAACTATGTTGACACACAGGTGAGGGTGAGATACATTCACAGGTTATGACACATGAAGGCAATCTTGAAACAAAATACTCAGCATTGACACAAAAATAAACTGAAACAGCAAATGCAAACATACTTTAACCCTTGGACTTGCAAATGATCCAATGATACACAAATGACGATCAGAAACTCTGAGACATAATGATGCTCATAACTGATACATAGTAACACTTATACACAAGTGCCCTGCCACTGCCACACCCTCACTGACAGACACACCTTGATCCCTAAACTCCCCAACACCAACCAAACCCCTAGTCACTTAATCTAATTAAGAGTATAGAAGCTGTCTTAGTAAAAACAAGGCACTAGACACCAAGCATGAGAGTAGGGCTGAAGAAGGAGTAGAGAGAAATAGGGTGTCATCTGTAAACCCAAGACAGAACTCACATGGAGAAGGAAGTTTTAAGAATAATAGGCCGGGCGCGGTGGCTCAAGCCTGTAATCCCAGCACTTTGGGAGGCCGAGACGGGCGGATCATGAGGTCAGGAGATTGAGACCATCCTGGCTAACACGGTGAAACCCCGTCTCTACTAAAAATACAAAAAAAAAAAAAAAGAATAATAATGGTGGCAAGATGCGGTGGCTTACACCTGTAATCCCAGCACTTTGGGAGGCTGATGCAGGTGGATCACCTGAGGTCAGGAGTTCGAGACCAGCCTGGCCAACATGGTGAAACCCCATCTCTACTAAAAATACAAAACTTAGCTGGGCATGGTAGTGCGCGCCTGTAATCCCAGCTACTTGGGAAGCTGAGGCAGAATTGCTTGAACCTGGGAGGCGGAGGTTGCAGTGAGCCGAGATCACGCCATTGCACTCTGGCCTGGGCAACAGAGTGAGACTCTGTCTCAAAAAAAAAAAAAAAAAAAAAAAAAAAAAAAAAAAAAAAGATGGCAGTTGGTGATACCTAGAGTGCTTGCCCTGGAGTCTTACACTCCTTGAGGATTCATAGCGACAGCTCAGGGAAGGGACAGACTTCCCTACACCCACAACACAGGGAAGAAGAACCCACCAGGACTCTGCTCCATGAACTCACATAGGGCCCTGGGCCAGTCTGTGACAGTCTTAAGGGTGGGTGGGCACTGTGGAGGAGGTGAGGGTTTGGGCGGTTGGTCCACACCTGGAACTTTGATATAACTTCCGGAGAGGTCCCTTAGTGACCCTGACCAGCATCCAGGGTTTGGGGAACAGTTTCATGTACTGGGTGGTCTCTCCCTGTCAATTGGCCCCAACAATTTCATTACCTGGTGGTCTTCATACTACGGAAGTCCTTTCAAGGTGTCATGATATTTGACCTACTCCAGAATAGATTGGGGGCAGTGCCCAATATACCTCACACAGATGTTGACCAGTAAAGAGGCTCCTGTTCCAGCTAGAAGCCTCTTGGACCCACTGAGTTTGCTTCAGGAGTCAGTGAGGGTGTCAGCGTCAGAGAATGCACCTTGTGTATCCACATGTCAGTGTTAGTGTGTGTTTAGCCATGAACATCAGCATGCGTTGGCATAGGTATACCGCTTAGAATCAATGTCCCTTGGGTCCAGGTCTGTCCAGGTGACATTTTGAATATTCGTGTGTTGGAGGGAGCACCTCATTGTTTGTATCTGTGCGTCTTATACGGGTCCCTGGAAGTAATTGGGCACAAGTTTGACGGTCTCACTGTGTATGTTTCTGCTGTTTTAACGGTGTGTGTGTGGCTGTCATCTCAGAGGTAAATGCATGTGTCACCATGTGTGTTTTATTGCTATGTTAGAATATTACAATATGTGCCCGGAAGTGAGTCGGCAGGTTGTGGTTGTCATGTGGTGGGTGGTGCAGTTCCCTCTGCTGGGACTTCAAGACCAGTAAGAACAACAGCAACGAAACAATCAGATTACTGCACAGTGCCACAACAGGTCACCCACCATGGGGCGGGGGAATTGCTGACCTCTCAGAGTACCAACTTCTATTAGGAGTCTTGCTTCCAGGAGCAGTCAGCTCTTTTTGGCCACTCCCATTTCACAGAAGGAGGCATTGAGGATAAATGGCCAGCAAGGTCATGCTGATTCTGGGGAGGGGAAAGGGGGTAAAGGCCTCTGGAGGCAGAGAGAGGAACAGAGAGAAGGTGGAGGCACCAGACCTTGTCCGCCCCTTGCCACCCATGACAGAGAGCTCCTGGGGCCACAGCTGCTCTGCTGCCTTCCCCCACCCTGTCTGCCTCTCCCTCCACCAACCCCCAGCCCACCCCCAGCCTCCTCCCCTCCCTCAGTCCCAGTCCTAGCCTCCCTCCTCCATCCCCTCCCCACTTTCTCCCTTGCTCTCTCTCTCTCTCCAACGGGCACATGTCAGAGAACATTATGTGCACCGCGAATTTGCATAATTCAAGAAGCATCAAATTAAATTTGCATAATTCCTTTGATTACACTTGTTATTAAATGTAAGTGACATTGATTTACAAAATGGCCCAATATAAGGTTAATAGCAAATGTCACCTTCCAACAGGGTGAGTGTGTGTGTGAGTGTGCGCGACAGGGGCAGGGGATTGCAGGAGGATGGACCTGAGTCCTCGCATTTCTTTTCCGCCAGGCTCAGCGCCTCCCTGCATACCCTTCCTGTCCTTCTCCTCAGCTGCTCCAGGCCCTCGGTCTCTCCTCTCCAGGTTCTGAGTCCTAACATAAGGGGAACAACTGAGGGTACAACCCCCTTTCTTCCCCTTTCTTCCAGGGCTGGATCCAGTGAACTTAGGTTGCAGAGTCAAAGGGAAAGGTTCTGAGTTGCAGGGTTACGGGAATAAGGGACCAGAAGCTATGAAGTATGCGGGTGCTTTGGAATGTGCCCCAAAGACAAATATCTTTGGGTAAGTCACTGAACGGATGTGGTGTTCTCACTCAACTTCTGATGTGAGTGAGAACAGGAGACTCGGTAGGGGCTGGGTGGCAGAACATGTGTGCACTGAGTTCGCCAGGCTCCAGGCACAGGCAGTGAGGACCTACTGAGGGTAGTGTGGACACACCCTCTGGGCAACAAAGAGACCCAAGTGCAAGGCCACGAGGACTTGGGAGCCCAGCAGGGAGCTAAGACTGGGGATGGGGGTCGGGGGATCCTCAGCTTGGTGTCTGAGTCACCATGGCTTTGAAGCCCAGAAAAGGAGAAGGATGGAAATGCCATTCGCCTGCCCCACAGAGAGACAACAGGCTCCACAAGATGTCAGCGAGGGTGCTCGGGACCCAGAGGAGGAAATAGAGCCTCTGTGACAACTGTGAAGTGCAAGGACACAGAAGTACACATAGCAGGACACAGACCCACTCCCACCACCAACACACAACACCTGCACATGTGCACTCACCCCCTGCAGATACACATAACCCAGCATGGGCCCGTGTGTGTGTACACATGGTTATGGGTGTTACAGCCACATGAACACAGAGGGACATAAGGACCCAAGTATACTTGTGGACTATATTACACATTTAGACACATGGATGGCTGGTCACTAAAGCACGTGAAATTGGAAACTCACAGACACAGAAACACACATAGAGCACTTTCGAGTCCATGACAGAGAACTTGGACAGGCATGTTCTCTGCCTTAAGAAGGGGCTCTCCTCCCCAGGGGGTGTTCCCATTGCCTCCCAGAACCTGGAGGAGTTGGAGTGGAGAGGATTGTGGGAGAAGTGTTTGGAGGGGTCTTACTCTGTCTCTGGGCCACCACCTTTGTGGGAGCAACTGAAGAATCTCAGTGTCCCCGCAGAACCTCCTCTGGAGCTGCCCCCCCACCACCCCTTGCTGAAGGGTACCTTCCCTCATCCTTAATCTGTCACTGTGTGTGTGTGTGTGTGTGTGTGTGTGTGTGTGTGTTGGGGCAGGGGCAGTGCCTTGCCATTCATCCTCTCCCTGGGTGAGAATATCGACAAGGCGGTAACTAATCATTAAACCCACTGGCCCCTTTAAACAAGGAAGGAGAATTATGAGCAGGACTGTAGGGGACAGGGACCCCCTCATAGGCCCTCTGAGGGGGAGGCGGGATCAGGACTGAGCTCTGAACACACTTGAGAGCCATACTCAATAATCATTGCCTCAAGCAGGGAAGAACTGGGGAGCTCAAACCTGGGGGTAGGATGTGGAACAGCATCTACACTCAAACCCACAGACACACGTGGAATCCAGGTGCAACATTCACACATGAACACACATATACAGGGACCTACAGATGCATATACCTTGTGGACACCCACAAATAAACATATAATGCACAGGACCGACACAGGTTACACACTTCTCTCATGAAGCCCCCACATTCTACAAGCACACACACAGATTCACATATTCTTTTTTTTTTTTTTTTTTTTTTTAAGAGACAGGGTCTTGCTGTGTTGCCAGGTTGGAAAGCAGTAGTACAGTCTTGGTTCACTGCAACCTCTGCCCGCTAGGCTCAAGCAATCCTCTTACCTCAGCCTCCCGAGTAGCTGGGACTACAGGCACCCGCCACCACACCCAGCTAATGTTTGTATTTTTTGTAGAGATGGAGTTTCGCCATATTGCCCAGGCTGGCCTTGAACTTCTGGGCTCAAGTGATCCAGTCTCGGCCTCCCGAAGTGTTGGGATTATAGGCGTGAGCCACTGCAGCCAACCAGATTCATATATTCTTGCAGTGTAATAATCTTAATGGTCAAGAATGACAGTCCTAGGGTGAAACGAATCTTTGTTCAAATCCTAATTCTACCATTTCCCAGCTGAGAGGCCTTTAGATACTTACTAAATCATTCAGAACTCCTATTTCCTTATCTGTTAAGTGGGGATAATAATAGTGCCTACCCTGGGGAGCTGTTGTGAGTATTAAATGAGATAAGAAATGCAAAGTGCCTGGCATATAGTAAGTGGCAGGTGCTTAACATTTATCATCTCAGCCAGGCGCAGTAGCTCACGCCTGTAATCCCAGCACTTTGGGAGGCCAAGGCAGATCACTTGAGGTCAGGGGTTCGAGACATGCCTGGCCAACATGGTAAAACCCTGTCTCTACTAAAAACACAGAAATTAGCCAGGCATGGTGGCGCATGCCTGTAGTCCCAGCTGCCTGGGAGGCTGAGGCAGGAGAATCCCTTGAACCCAGGAGGCGGAGCTTGCAGTGAGCCAAGATTGCACCACTGCACTCCAGCCTGGGCAACAGAGTGAGACTCCATCTCAAAACAAACAAACAAACAAACAAAAAATTTATCATCTCATAGGTGATCTTAGCTGCTGTTGGTGATGTTGCTATTTCCAATCCTGAGTATTTACTGAGTACCTTCTACATCCCAGGCACCAGTGCAGGCCCTGGGGACACAGTAATAACCCAGACTGACAGTCACAGGGACTCCAGGGGACTAAAGGACTGAGGAGAAGGCCTCACGCCCCTCACCCACTCCCACTGCTGGGCAGGTGCAACAGACCTGGGAGGTCTGCGGAAGGCTGGGCTGGGCATTGTTTTGTCATCTGCCTGGGCCGTTGCTGCTTTCCACTCTCCACCCTCAAAGAAGATTCGCCTGGCACTAAAAACTACTCCCCCTTTCTCTGAACTGTCTCTTCCACCCCCATGTTATTCATTTCCTGACTTGCAAACTCTGAGTTCTGACATGCGTACCACCCCCATCCCACCACCGTGTTTTTGTTTTGTTTTTTACTATTGATTGTCACAGATCGCCCAGGTCCATGCAGGAGGACGGAGTGGAGAGTGCGTGCACACACGGAGAGCACACATTCCTGTCCTTGGGTTCTTTGCCCAGAGTAGCCTCCCCTCACATCCCCCTGCCCTAACCAGGTGGGGCCACTGCTGCCAGTCTCCTAATTAGCAAATCCACAGGCTCCTCTTGGTATTTCTTCTCTTCGACCTCTGCGGCATTTGGCAGCAGCTCCACCCCTCCTCCTTGAAACTGTCTCCTTTCTTGATTTCCATGACATTGCACCTCCCTGCTTCCCCTCCTCCATCTCTGAAGTTCCTGATCTGGCCTTCCACAGACCTCTGCTTTCTCCCAACCCCTAAATCTAACTCTGCCTAACCATTCTTCCCTCAAACTTCTTCCCTCTCCTCTCTGCCTTTTCACAAGCACTGTCAACCCCAACTCGACCCATCATCTCTCTGGAAATAAATACCCAGTTGAGATTTCTAACCCCCAACTCTATCTCCCAAATGACAAGCCTAAA
This sequence comes from Chlorocebus sabaeus, assembly GCF_047675955.1. Classification (NCBI taxonomy): domain Eukaryota; kingdom Metazoa; phylum Chordata; class Mammalia; order Primates; family Cercopithecidae; genus Chlorocebus; species Chlorocebus sabaeus. The sequence goes on along the minus strand of NC_132912.1, from coordinate 103,375,411 downwards.
TTTCCACCTGCCTGTTTCAGCTGGTACATCAAATTCCCCATATGCTAGACTGAACAGGTTCATTTCTTTGGCAAACATTTCTTTGGCACATATTATGTCCAGACATTGTGCCAGGCACTGAGGATACTAAGTGAAGGATGCAGTCCCAGCCCTCAGAGAGCTTAGAGTCTATGAGGCTCCTCTCCTCCTGACCTTCCTCTTCATCCCTTCCTCCTTCCATCCTTCCAATTATGGAGCCTCTGAATCATCTACTCCTTTTGCCCCCAAAGCCCATTCCCTTGACACGTGTTATGTTTTCCCCACTTCCTGCTCATCCAATCAACTGCCAGGTCCTGGAAGATCTTTGCCCTCATTGCCACTGGCCCAAATCAGGTCCCCTCATTTCTTGCCTACTGAGTGGTTTCCTCGACACCCGTCTCTAGGATGTAGCTTGTCCCATGAGCCCTACTAAATCTATCTGTCCAATCACAGCTCTGATGATAAATTGAACTGTGTGCTCCCCCTCCCAATTTGTTGAAGACCTAACCTCTGGTACCTGTGAATGTGACCTTTTCTGGAAACAGGGGCTTTGCAGATGTAATTCCGATGCAGGCTCAGATGAAGTCTACTGACACAGGGTGGGCTCTTAATCCAATATAACTGGTGTCCTTATAAGGACACTAGTGTCATGCAAAGGCACAGACACACAGACACAGAGGGAAGACAGCCATGTGAGGACAGAGGAATGTCTGGGGCTACCAGAAGCCGGAAGAGGCAAGGAAGGGTCCTCCCCTAAAGACTCTGAGGGAGCATGGCCCTCTGATACCTTGATTTTTTTCTTTTTCTTTAAGACAGAGCCTCATTCTGTCACCCAGGCTGGAGTGCAGTGGCGTGAACTCAGCTCACTGCAGCCTCCACTTCCCAGGTTCAAGCGATTCTCCTGTCTCAGCCTCCTGAGTAGCTGGAATTACAGGCATGTGCCACCAAGCCTGGCTAATTTTTTGTACTTTTAGTAGAGATGGGTTTGACCATGTTTCCCAGGCTGGTCTCAAATTCCTGGCCTTACCTGATCCGCCTGCCTCAGCCTCGCAAAGTGCTGGGATTACAGGTGTGAGCCACTGCACCTGGCCCATACCTTGATTTTTGCTGTTGAGCCCCCAGAACTGTGAGAGGATAATTTTCTGTTGTTTTAAGGCACTCGGTTTGTGGCTGTTTGTTACGGTGGCCGCAGGAAACTAATACAATGACACAGTCAAACTTGGAAATCTTCAGTGGCTCCCGATGTGCATTAATATTGGGATAACAGTTATCTCTTCAAAGCGTTATTCTCATATATGATTTAATTCCACTTTTACCACAATCCTAAGAAGTAGCATTTTTATTATTTCATCCTTTTTTTTTTTTTTTTTTTTTTTTTTTTTAATGGAGTCTTGCTCTGTCACCCAGGCTGGAGTGCAGTGGCATGATCTTGGCTGACTACAACCTCTGCCTCTCAGGTGCAAGCTGTTCTCCTGCCTCAGCCTCCCGGGTAGCTGGGACTATAGGCGCCCGCCACCACACCCAGCTAATGTTTGTATTTTTAGTAGCGACAGGATTTCACCATGTTGGCCAGGCTGGTCTCGATCTCTTGACCTCGTGATCCACCCGCCTCAGCCTCCCAAAGTGCTGGGATTACAGGCGTGAGCCACCTTGCCCGCTGGCTATTTCATCCTGTCTTACAAATGAGGAAACTAGACACAGCCTAAATAAGTTACCAGGATCATACACTTTGGGCTGAGGTCTCAAACTCTGTCCCCTTAACCTGTAGGCAATTTTGTCTCCAGTCAAGGCTGGCCACAAACTTATCATTCTGGCTCCATTTCCAGTTCCTTTTCTGCTCATAGTCTAAGCTTTGGCCAAACAGGTCTATTTGCTGTTTTTTCAAGGAGCGGGCCGAATGCCACCTCCCTAATGATCATCTAATGAGAAGGGACCCTCTTCTGTGATCCCTTTCCTACTATATGTCAGCCTTTCCTGACCCATGTCTGACTGTCCCACACAGCTTAGTGTAGCACCAGGCATGCATCTTCTAGAAAGGAGTTTCACACTGACTCACTGCTCTTTCGCTTGAGGAAGCCGACGTTCCATGTGTCAAGGACGTGGGCTTTGGACAGACCCACTTTGGATCCAGGCTCTAAGCGCTATTTGGTGGCCAGAGTCTCAGGTTACTGGTCTGTAAAATGGGGATGATAACAATTCTTACCTCATAGACTTGTGAAGAAAAGAACTGACATGTTGTAGTAGACATAGTAGACATCCAGTATTGTTGGTCAAACTCCCCTGGGAATGGTGGTCTCTCCTTTTGGAAGCCAATATGTGGTCTCAGAGAGTCTCCTAATCCTACCTCACCCCTAGCTATCTGAACACCTAACCTGTGGGGACCAATCTGGGTCCTTCTCTGGGATCCCTTACAAAGGAACCGAGGGGAGAGTTGAACCTTCCCTGGTGATGGCAGCTGCAGGTGAAACCCCAGAGAGAGAGCATCCTGGTGTCCATCCGGGTCCTACTCTGAATGTTCCAGAAGCTCAATGCCATCTCTGCCCTTCCCACTTCTTGACTATTTGTATCTACACTTGATTACCTGAGATGTTCCCATTTCTTCTAGTAGATACCCCTCTTTGCCTAAACTAATTCAAACTGGGTTGCTATGGCTTGTAACCAAATGAGTCCTGACAGATACAACGTATAAGGAAGGGGCTGGCACATAATAGGGGCCCAATAATTATTCGTTCCCTCCTGTAGGGAAGAAACAATGGGATCCCTAGTCCCAGAGAGAGTGTCCTTTGGGGCTGTCCCAAAGAGGAGCAGGACCTCTGCTCAGTTCTCACCTCCAGAAGATGAGTGGACAGCCTGGCGAGGGCCTGAGGCTCAAAAGGCTGCAGGTCTTCAATCACCGTGAAATTATAAATATTTCACCTGGTGGGGTGCGGTGACTCATGCCTGTAATCCCAGCCCTTTGGGAGGCTGAGGTGGGAGGATCACTTGAGGTCAGGAGTTCGAGGCTGGCCAACATGGCAAAACAACATCTCTCCTAAAAATACAAAAATTAGGTGGGCGTGGTGGCACATGCCTGTAGTCCCAGCTGCTGGGGAGGCTGAGGCACAAGAATGCCTTGAGCCCTTGAGACGGAGGTTGCAGTGAGCTGAAATCACACCACTGCACTCCAGCCTGGTGGCAGAGCGAGACTCCAGCTGAACTAATATTAATAATAATAAAATAAAACAAACATTTTATCCATATGTTTTGATCACTAGCAAAAATAATTTATGAGCAATAGCAAACAAGCTGACCTAAATTTTAAAGACGAGAACAACTTATAAAACTAAAAATGGGGGTTGGCATGAATAGGTAAAGACAGAAGATTTTTTAAATTGTCAGGAGGTGATCACCTTGGGTAGAAATGGAATCATGATAGATGATTTAAAACCTAGGATCACTAGGCGGATGTCTCCCAGTTGGGTCACAGGCGGGGGAGGCCGTGTGAACCTCTGCGTCGTCCTAGCTGCCCCTCCACAGTGCTCTGCTCCAAGGAAAGCCTGGCATTGACTGGAGAGTGAAGCCGCCTGTGTCTAGTGACAGATCCACCATGGTCTTATGTTAGAAAGCAGCCTTTGCTTGAAGGCAGGTATTAAAAGTAATTGCCTCTGAAAAAGGGAGTTGCTAAGGTTGCGACGATGGGGTAATTTTCACATTTTACTCCGTGTACTTCTCTGTATTGTAATCTTTTACTTTGAGCATATATTACAGTGTAATTTTAAAAGATTTAGAAAAAGCAGAATGTGATCTTACTGTGGGTACATGCATGAGTGCTGTTGGGGTGCACGCGTGGCTTCGTGTCATCCTGCCGAAGTCCTTCTTGGGGACCTTGGTGAGCTGAGCTCACCCTCCTTCTGCTCCTTTCCCAGCCACAGCTCAGTGGGCTCATCTTCCTGGATACAAACGACCCGGTGTTTTGGTGTTTAGCTGCGAGGACTGCCTGCTGCAGCAGAGGCCCCCAGACCAAGGGGGGCGGGGAGGCTCCGTCTGCTTCCCATATGGGGACATTGTCTGTCCCTGCCTGAGGGCCACCTCCCTCCTGCCTCACATTGTCCCCTTGCTGTCTCCTGCTGGCCCAAGCCCCAGCCTGCATCTTCCCTTTTCATTAGCCTCCTAGTGGTAGCCCCGGGCAGGACACAGGGGGCTGGGATGCTGCTCGCTCTTCTCCAGCCCTGAGCCCCTGGCCAGCTCACCCTGGACTCTTCCCAGCCTGGAGTCTCAGCCTCACGTGTACACACGGGATGTACATGGAGGAAATCCCACTCTGGGCAGGGCCTCTGGTCACACGGGTGCCTCTGCTGGCCCTGGCTCAGGCCCCGGGGGAGAAGTGGGGAGAAGGCCACAGTTGTCTCCCATTCTCCTTGCAAAATCCCCACACTTTATTAATCTGGGCCTGGTGGGAATGAGGCTGGGGTTCCTCACTGTCATTCAGGGCTGGAGGCTGCCACTCTGGGGGCAAATCCAGAGAGCATGAGGATAGGAGTAGGCTACCCCCAGTTCTGGCAATGCTCTGACCCTGCAGGGGAGGGTCTTTGGGGTTTATCTTGACAGAGAAATTTCTACAAAGCCTCCTTCCAAATATTCAAGGACAGACCACCTAACAGGGTACAGTGTCCAGGAGAAATCAAAAGACACTCAAATGGCTCAGCTAAGCTCTCGTCGCCCCCACTTCCCCCACTTCCCCCACTTAGAACCTCACTTGAGCAGCCAGAGCTTCTCTTATCAGATGGTGCACTTCCCACTTCTTCAGGGTTCTCTCCTCTATCCGCCACTCAAGGCCTAGGCCGAGCCTCCCTGTTCCAGAAGCTTCCCTCTAGTCCACCCTGTCCTCCTGAACTGCTCCAGCACTTCTTGCTGAAACAGGGTCCAGGAATCGGCATTTCTAACAAGTTCCCAGATGATGCTGATGTGACAGGTCCAGGACCATGCTTTGAGAACTACGGGTTTGGACCATTTCCTGGGGGTGGGGAATCTTCTTGGGGCCAGGGCAGGTGGAAGAGGTGAAGGAGGTTTGAGGAGCCCTGATACAAAGGCAGAGAAAACCTAATCCACATATCCAGCTACACAGGTACTCAGGGTATCTGATGCTTAGTGAAAAGAACATGGAAGTTAAAGTCAAGAGGCCTGGCTTCTCTACCACTCATTGGCTCCCCAGCTGCCAGGTTTTATACAGATCATTGACCTCTTTTAGCCTCAGCTTCCTCATCTATAAGTGGGGATAATATTAATGCTGACTCAGAGGTTACTGAAAAGATCTAACAGGATGATACTTTAAGAGTGTTATGCAAACTCTAGGAGCTTGACAAGTATTTGTTTACAAGGTGGGGGATTAATTTGTATTTCTCAAACACACAGTGTTTAGAATCTGTCACATGGTGTTTTTAAGTGTTTTGTAAATATTTAATGAATATTTATAAAATTCACAAGAATCCTATGAAGGAGGAGCTATTTTTATTCTTCCCATTTTATAGATGGGAACACTGTGGTTAAGTAACTTGCTGGAAATCACACAGCTAGCAAATGGCACAGCTTGGTGTTGACCTCAGTTGCCACGGAGTATGCGCCTAGCCACCACTCTGTGTTGCCCAGCTACGTGTTGGCTTATACATTCATCAGTATGTGCGTGTTTGCAAATGTGTACACGTTATCTAAGTTTCTAAGAGGTTCTAGTGTGTATAAGTGCTTACAAAAGTGTGTGCAAAATATGTATAATCTAATGGCAATAGTAATAGAAATCAGTTATTGAACACTTACTCTTTGCCAGGCGCTATGCTAACCATGACTACCATTGACTCCTCACAGCCCTACATGGTAGATTATATTATTATTCTCATTTGCCTGTTGAAAGATGCTGAGCAAGGTTAACTAATTATCCAAGGTCACACCTCCAGAGATGAGCGGAGCAGGGAGATTTAACTGGATGCTAACAGAGACTTATGCTTAACTCTTAGGCTGCACTGAATGTGTCTTTCTGTTCAGCATGGGGATATTGTATGTAAGGGTACGTTTGCATGTAAGTATCTATCTGTCTCTCTGTCCATTTGTCCATCCATCCATTCATCCAACCATTCATTTACCCACCCTTACGTATCTATCATTGGCAGCTGGGGCCGTTGCCCTGGGTCAAGTTCTTACTGAAGAAGAAGTAAGAGAGGGAGCTGCAGCCCCTTTCAGCTGACTCAAACTTCCTGGGATGTGTTCCCTTGAGTCCAGAGTGCCTGTAAGGGACACAACCTTGCCTGGGTGTGCAGGGGGAGATGTCTCACACAAAAGGGTGGATGCATTCTTTTTCTCACTCTTAACCACACTAGACCAGTGGGCAGGGACAAGGTGGGCACAGAGGGACCTTGTATACTCCTCAGAAGGCAAATTGGGGCTGATCCTACATCTATCCATGTTGGGCGCTCACCCAGTGGGCCAAAATCACTGGAATCCAGACTAGTTTGTATCTTCAAGAGTGATTTCCTTTATGTTTCTCCTTAGTTTTTTTTTTTTTTATTAAATTAAATTTTATTTTATTTTATTTTATTTTATTACTCTGTCATCTAGACTGGAGTGCAATGGTGCGATCTTGGCTCTCTGCAACCTCCACCTCCTGGGTTCAAGCAATTCTCCTGCCTCAGCCTCCTGAGTAGCCGGGATTACAGGCACGCACCACCACACCCAGCTAATTTTTGTATTTTTAGTAGAGACAGGGTTTCACCATGTTGGCCAGGCTGGCCTCGAGCTCCTGACCTCAAGTGATCCACCTGCCTCGGCCTCCCAAAGTGCTGGGATTACAGGTATGAGCCACTGCACCCAGCTTCTTAGCATTTATTAACTGTGGGGTTTTTTGGTCGGGGGTTGCTAAATCTGGCTTTAAACAGAAAGAAAGCTGAATAACTGAGCTAAGTTAATGTTTCAAGGGAGATGAGACTAGTAGGCAAAAGAATGAAAATATTTGGGAGATAAGAGGGCACAGACCGGTGTGACTAATAAGTTTCTTTTTGGAGTGGGGGCCAAGTCACCTGGATGTGATGGGGTAAATATTATTTTCTATCTCGAAGAAAAATGTGTGATGTTTATACTGTCTCAGAACAAATAGGCCTGTGACTGATGGATAGTTTACCATTTATGTAGCCGGTTTCATGTACTTTTGACAGCTCAATCAGGATTCCAACAGTTATAAAAAATGATTTTCTTCTAGGAAGTTGCAGGAGGGGAGCACGTGCCCTTGCCCCCGCCCCGTGCCCACCGGGCACTGTGCCTCTGAGTGAGGAGAACACATGGATGTACGGAGCAGTACAGGGAGCGGGAAGAGGCCACCAGGTTTCCCCAGAGTTTCCCAGGTCGGATATAGGGTGCCTCATTTCCCCAGGGCTGCTTGGGGACTATTTGGCTGGATCGAGGCCTGGAGGCCATTTGGGAAGGTCATTGAGTCCTTACTGTTCCTAGGAGTGGCCAGGAGGAAGAAACTCTCATCAGGAACCCAGGAGCCCAAGAGATTCGGACCTGGATGGAGACTGGCCTTGAGACCACATGGAGGCTTTGGGCCTGAGTGCACTCCTCCATCTGGGATCCAGCCTGTGTCTAAGCCACTATCCCTGCTGAGGACAAGGTGAAGGGCTGTGGCCATCCTGACCCTCAGGTGGAGGCAGGAAAAATGACAGTAGCCAGAGCAGGAGGGTGGAAGGTAGGAGGTAGGAAGTAGTATTTTGCCACTGTGTCCATGCCCAAGGGAATTTTGGCTGTGGGTTTACTTGCTTTAAAGATGTTTCTGTGCAGGAAAGCCCAGATTTGTACCAAAGATCAGTTAGCAGCTGATGGGGTGGTAAAGTGGAAAGACAGAAAGTTCTCAGCTGGGTTGGGAGGTTTTGCCCATACTGGGGCAGGTGACTGTCCTGAGAGGCACCCAGAGCTGCCACAGACCTGCCACCAGAGATGTCTTCAAGCCTCTGGCTTATGACTTTGAAAGGATCAGTGAGACCTTCAAGGTCACTTTCAAGAAAGCCACCTCAAGGTGTAACTGGCTTTGTCACATGGACATAGGAGCCTTCCTTAAGGGCAAGGCTGTTCACATACTTTTTCTTTTTGCATTACTCACAACCTAAGCAAGCTCTGGAGTCAGGCTACCTGGGTTCAAATCCACTCTCCTCCACTTATTGGCTCTGTGATCTTAACTGGCAAGTCACTTAACTTCTCTGAGCCCAATTTCTTCATTTGCAAAATGGCTATACATTGAAACAATCTCATAGTATTGTTGTAAAGATTGAATAAAATAACATACTAAATAAAATAACATATTTAGTATGGTGTTTGGCACATTGCAAACACTCACTAAATGATAATTGTTTCTCCTCTTCCTTTTTCATAATTACCATTCTGTTACTCAGACTACATGATAGGCATAACGACATGTATTTATTTTAAAATGTATACCAAAGTAGTAATGTATACTACATGTATACTAAAGTAGTTATTGAGGGTACAGCATTAGATGATGAGTACAGTATTATCTAGCATTTGTTAGGCACCTACTCTATGCTAAAGCTACATTAAAATATTCAAATACATTATTTCATTCAGAAAGGTCCTCGCCTTCATGAAGCTAACAGTTTAGATTTTTTTTTTTAAGGATGGGGTCTCACTCTGTTGCCCAGGCTGGAGTGCAGTGGTATGATCAGAGCTCACTACAGCCTCAAACTCCTGGGCTCAAGCAATCCTCCCACCTCAGCTTCAGCCTACCGAGTATCTTTGACTACAGGTGTGCACTATCTCACCTGGCTAATTTATTTCAATTTTAGTTTTTAGAGATGGGGTCTCGAACTCCTGGGTTCAAGCAATCCTCCTGCCTCAACCTCCCAAGTAGCTGGGATTATAAGCATGAGCCACTGTGGCCAGCCATAAATTTAACAGTTTAAAAGGAGCTTTCTGGCCGGGTGCAGTGGCTCACGCTTGTAATCCCAGCACTTTGGGAGGCCAAGGTGGGCGGAGCACCTGAAGTCAGGAGTTTGAGACAAGCCTGGTCAACATGGTGAAACCCCGCCTCTACCGAAAATTTAAAAAAAAAGAAAAAAAAAAAATTAGCTAGGTGTGGTGGTAAGTGCCTGTAATCCCAATTACTCAGGAGGCTGAGGCAGGAGGATCACCTGAACCCTGGAGGTGGAGGTTGCAGTGAGCCGAGATTGTGCCACTGCACTCCAGCCTGGGTGACAGAGCGAGACTCCATCTCAAAAAAAAAAAAAAAAAAAAAAAAGAGCTTTACATATATTATCCAATGTTGTCCTCACAGGAATTCCTTGAGGAAGATATTGTTGCCCCCATTCTACAGATAGATAAATTGAGACAGGGAGGTCAGATCAGACATGTGGTACTTAGATTCAAACAGTCAGCTGTATGGCTCAAAGCGCATGCTCCTTCTGCTGTGCCATGCTGCTGCCTCACCTCCACATTGCTAAATACGCACAAATTAATTGTCATGTCTATAGAAGTGTGGGTCTGTAGAAGGGTGTGTGGTCCTGTGTGTCTGGACACATTTCTATGACTGAATGTCTTATGTTAGTAGGTGTGGGTGATTTGTGTAATTATATTTCTGAATCTTATGCCCGAGGGAGACTGTTTATGTGACTTTGTAGGATTGCGTGGGTAAGTGCAAATGCGGTTTGATTATGGGTTGATGTAGCTATGTGTGTAGGTGTGCTGTGTGTCTGTTCAGATGGCTGTGTGGTTATGGATGGCTCAGGTTAGTGGAGGGCGGCACTGGCCTATGGGACTCTTTTGACTTACCTTTTAAAGGAAGGGAGAGAGGTGCTGGGAGGTGGGAGGACGTGGTCTGCTATAGGGACCCTTGCTGGAGGGGGCATCCACCAGGCCTGGGCCTGGCCCTTGGTGACTGACTACACTGCCTAGTGCTGGGTTTCAGGCCGAGAGATGGAGAAGCTCATTTCCCCTTAAACACCGTAGATTAAGGGCCCGCAGTGGGCACGGGCGGGAGGGCGCCGTGTCGCTCATGTTACAAATCAATTCATTACCGGCACTCACAGTTGCCTCCGATCTTCAAGGATCGGGGGGTTTGATGAAGAGGATTCATTTCAAGAAATAAACCTTTTAAATTAACCACGAGATGAGGGAAATTTCTTTATTTAAAAAATGCTCAGGGCCCGCCGGCTTTGTTTTCTCTCTTATTAGCATTGTTATTAATAACCTCACCCTCCCTGTCTAGGGGATAGTCCACCCTGCCTTGGGAAACAGTGAGCCGCTAGGATGGGGGACAGGCCTCCTGCCCGGGCACCTTGGCCAGGTCTGTCTATTCTACCAAGGTCTCTGATGTCCAACAGTGGGACATCACCAGGCTCTGTGCCCCAGATAGACTCTCAGGCAGGTGGCCAGGAACCTGCCATATGACCTTTGGTAAGTCACTTGACCCCTCTTTCCTCAATAGCTAAGTGACCATAGAATCATCACTTTCGACAGCTGGACCTTAAAGTTAGGAGTTTAGCTCTTGTTTGTTATCAATGAGCAAACAGGTCCAGAGAAGGGTGGTGGCTGACCCTAGGTCACACAGAAGCTTCTTAGCAGAGATGCATTCGATACCAGCCTAATTCCTGATCTAATTTCTACCTGGAAACAAGCATTTGGACTCATGATGTGTAAATTACAAAGCACCTTGAAACAATTTGTAAGCATGTCCTACCCTATTGGGTCATCTGAGGAGAGTTTAATAAAACAACTACTATTTACAAAGGTATGGGCAAGTATTAAGAAAAGTATAAGTGATGGTACAGTATTTCGGGGCTAGTAACGGTGGGAAGCCATGGCCAAACCAGGGCTAAAAGGGACAAAGATTAATGGATAAAAGTTACCAGAACCAGGAGAGAGGTCTGTATGGAGGCTTCTAGAGAACTGTGGCCTTTATTGGGGAAATCCAGCTAATCTGCAACCACCTGGAATGGAAGGAGCCAAAGAAGCCCCCTTCCCGTGAATCCCTTTTGGCCAATCCCAAGGGAGTCAGCTGATGCGGACCGTGCAGGCCAGCCTCCCAGGGCCACAGGAGGGTGGAAATGGGTGGGAACGGATCTGGAAGGGCAGACCACCTGCCAGCGGCAATGTGTCCTGCCAGTCAATGGCAGAGAAAGGATGTGCCCTCAAGACTCCTGATTCTAAGGGTCTCCTAAATCCAACCCACAGTCTTTTATGCCATGCTGCTCTGCCCAGTGATATCTGGTCAAATGAAATGCTAGGTCTGAAGGTGTAACTTAGGGCGGGCAGTGGCTGTCCCTGTCTGTGGCAAACAAGCATCTAGTTCCAGGAGGAACTAGAACCAAATACTGGCATCCAGCAATGACAGGTGACAACATCTCACCTCTCAGGGGGTATGTCTACATCAGAGCAGGGACTTTGAGAAACCCAAGGCTTTCACTCAGTGGACCATAGGATCCCTTCTACAGACCCACTCTGCAGACAAAGTCTGCCCTAAAAGAGTCTGTAGATCACAGAGCAAGAATGGGGATCAGTAGAGCAGATGCCACCCCTCTACCCGCCGCCACACACACACACAGGGAGGCTGCCTTAGTCCATCCAAGCTGCTGTCACAAAATCCTTGAGACTGGGTTATTTAATTATTTATTAATTTAATTTATTATTATTGCTATTTTTGAGATAGAGTGTCTCTCCATCACCCAGGCTGGAGTGCAGTAGTGCAATCTCAGCTCACTGCAACCTCCGCCTCCCAGTTTCAAGTGATTCTCCTGCCTCAGCCTCCTGAGTAGCTGAGATTACAGGCGCCCACTGCCACGCCCAGCTAATTTTTGTATTTTTAGTAGAGAATGGGGTTTCACCATGTTGGCCAGGCTGCTCTCCAACTCCTGGCCTCAAGTGATCCACCCACTTTGGCTTCTCAAAGTGCTGGGATTACAGGCGTGAGCCATCACACCCGGCCCCAAGACTGGGTAATTTATAAACAACAGAAATACTCTTCATTCTGGAGGCTGGGGAGTTCAAGATCAAGGCGCCGGCAGAGTGAAAGTCTGGTAAAGTCCTGCTCTCTCCCACTCTCTCCTTCCTGTGCCTCTTGCTGCATCCTCACTTGGCGGAAGAAGAAAAGAGACAAACAGCTCCCTCATGTCCTTTCATAAGCCCGTGCATTCATGAGGGGAGAGCCTTGGTGATCTAATCACTTGCCCCACTTCTTTATTTTTATTTTTATATTATTTTTTTTTTTTTGAGAAGGAATCTCACTCTGTCACCAGGCTGGAGTATAATGGCGGGATCTCAGCTCACTGCAACCTCCACCTCCCAGGTTCAAGCAACTCCTGCCTCAGCCTCCTGAGTAGCTGGGACTACAGGCACGCACCACTACGCATGGCTAATTTTTGTATTTTTAGTAGAGACAGGGTTTCACCATATTGGCCAGGGTGGTCTTGATCTCTTGGCCTCGTGATCTGCCTGCCTCAGCCTCCCAAGGTGCTGGGATTACAGGCGTGAACCACCATGCCCGACCAGGCCCCACTTCTTAATACCAGCACATTGGGTACTAGGTTCCAACATAGGAATTCAGGGGGACACCAACATTCAGGCCATAACAGAGGGAGAACAGTGGGGCCCCGACAGAGCACTGCCTACCACCTTCTGTGGGGTCACTGCTTGATGTGGGATGGGTTGGGGACCTCAGGGAAACCCAGATTAGGGTCTCCTTTACTTGCCACCCCCCAAAAAGGAAAGCTAGACTGATAGATTCAGGTCATGGGAAAATGGAGAGACAATGGGGCCTGGAAAGGTGGAGAGCTCAGAGTCCTGGAGTGCCCAGAGTCTGCAACACCAGGGAATTGGGGGTTCTGCAACCTGGGAGAAAGGATGGGAGCTGCCGGGGGCAGCATATAACCAGGCGATTTAAATTCTGCCTTCCAACTTCCATTCCAACTGGTACTGGCAGAGTCATTTCTAGGGTGGGGATTTGTATTCCTCCTTAGTACAGGGCTCTCCCAGGCCAAGACCACATTTGTCATCCTCAGACTAGGGGTCTCTGGGAGTGGGGCCTTAGCTCATCCTCTTTGTGGCCTCCTAAACTCAGCCCAGAATTCTGGTCTCAAGTGGGGGTTTCAGTTCAGATGTGGCCTCCCCACCTCCCCACCTAAGAAGATACAAACCCCAAAGTCTCCCTCTGCCTTCCTAGTCCCCTCCTAGCTCCTCTCCCCCTGCAGACTGGGGCAAGGAAGGAGGGGAGAAGAAAAAGGCCTTCCCAGCCTAGGCATAGACCTGCCCAGGTGTGTGGGGGGGACCAGCTCACCATCTCATTAACGTGGAATTGTTTTTAGGTTAATAATCTTGCGTTAATTTTCCCTTAAAATATTGTCTTTGACCGTTAAATGCTCACACTGTTATAAAAAGAACGTAATAAATGATCTTGAAGCAAATTCTCCTGCCAAATGTCATAATTTATTTGCATAATTAGCTCTTAATTTTAATTCAATATGCAAATCCACGCTTCCTTTCCATTGCAGCCGCCTGTTTCCCAGTCGGGCGGCCATGAATTTACTGTGACGCTCCCTCCACGGCTGTCAGAGGTGGGGGTGGGGAGGCAGGCACCTTCTGGGGCTGGTGCCTGGAGAAGGGGCTCAGACACATAGATTCAGTTGGACAAGTCTGTGAGCCCCACTACATGGGCCCTGCAGTTGGGCCTGTGTGGACACCAGCATACTACATACTGATGCAGAGACCCAGAGATGAAGGTAGGTGAACCCAGACTGACAGGCCAACACATCAAGCAACTCATGGGCACTCACTGAGACACATATAGGCAGAAACACTGTCACGCATGAACACAGATCCCCATGAGGTCACATGACTTCATGGACACAGACATACAGATATACCCACAAACAAACGCAGACAGAGGCCCAGCCAATGAGCAGAGATGCATGGGCAGCCCAGACGTGTATCCTGGCAGACACAAACACTCACAGTAGAAAGATGCCTGGGCCCGGGTACAGGTGTGTGGGGCCATACAGCTGCTGAAGCCACACATCTATATGGGCACACACATAAAAAGACACGTTATCCCAGGTAGGAACTTAACAACACTACAGAAAAGCCTCGGCATGCCACGTGGACACCCACACGCACTTTAGGACTTAGCCTTCAAGCCTCCATAGCAACATTTTTGAGGCATTGTGGGGCTCATGGAAGGAACACAGAACACAGAGTCAGGGTATCTGGTTCTAGAACCAGCTCCACTTTTCACTCGCTGTGGGACCTTAAGCAAGCCACTTCATTTTTTGTTCAATAATAGCTTTATTTTTATTTATTTATTTACTTACTTACTTATTTTTGAGATGGGATCTCTCTCTGTTGCCCAGGCTGGAGTGCAGTGGCATGATCTTGGCTCACTGCAAGCTCCGCCTCCCTGGTTCACACCATTCTCCTGACTCAGCCTCCTGAGCAGCTGGGACCACAGGCGACCGCCACCACGCCTGACTAGTTTTTTGTATTTTTAGTAGAGATGGGGTTTCACCGTGTTAGCTAGGATGGTCTCGATCTCCTGACCTCGTGATCAGCCCGCCTTGCCTCCCAAAGTGCTGGGATTTCAGGCAAATAGCTTTATTAAGATCTAACTCACATACCATACAATTCACCTATTTAATGTGTGCAAGTCAATGGTTTTTAGTATATTCACAGGTCATCACCACAATAAATTTTAGAACATTTTAATCACCCCCAGAAATCCCATTCTCATCACCAGTCATTCCCCTTTTCCCCCAACACCCTCTGTCCCAGCCCTAAGCAACCACTAATTGATTTTCTGTCTCTATTTATTTGCATTACATATAAAGGGAATCATGCAATATGTGATTTTTTGGTGACTGGCTTCTCTCACTTAACATGTTTTCAATAGTGATCTGTGTTGCAGCATGAATCAGTATTTCATTCCTTTTTATGGCAATGGACTAATATTCCATTTTATGGATACACAACATTTTATGTATGCATTTGTCAGTTGATGGACATTTGAGTGGTTTTCACTTTTTGGCAATCACGAGTAACACTGCTATGAACATCCCTGTACAAGTTTTGGTGTGGACCTATGTTTTTATTTCTCTTGAGTCTATTAATGAGGGTAGAAGTTCATCTTTGAGTTTGGTTTTCCCATCCAAAAAATAAAAGGGCTCATTCTAATGAAACCCTCACAGGCTTCTCCACAGCCTTTGTTGATGATTAACATGGCATTCTCAAGTTGAGATCATGGCCCTTCTCACTCAGCCACACACAGATGCGGGTATACTTGCATGCACGCACACACACACACATGCACACACGCACATGCACAAGGACACACCACATAGTCACATACTCAGTCACCAACACAGCCACCTAACCCATAGCCCATTGCCCCAAACGCACAGATGTACCCAAGGTGACCTAAACACTCACAGGGACCCGATGCAGGGTTGCCTAGAGAAAAAGAAGGAAACAGAGTTGGAGAGACTGTGATAGCTACATGGAAGAACGTCCTTTCACCGTGAAGGCAGGGACAGAGTCTGGAGTTTGGGAGGAAGACGTTAGCGAATAAGATGGGGAGAAAAAGCTGAGTGAGAGGGCGAGGTGTTAGGAGATAGGGGCGCTCTGGGACAGGGGCTGCGCGGCTGGATCAAGGTCTGGCTCGAACACCAGGACACTTGGGTCCTGCTTCCCCATCTGCTTCTGCCCTACTCTCGCCCTGACCAGGGTATCCTTTGTCTCCCTGCTCCCTCTCCCTGAAGGAAACATGACCCCTCCCCATTTTCGCCCCCCTCCCCCACAAGCTAAGGAGACAAAAGGGATCCTTTTCCAGGATAATTAAGCCTGAAAGACAGCGGCTCCTCCCAGGAAACTGATCGGGTTTGCCCTGGGAGAGCCCTTGAGTGTGGGAGGGGAGGGAAAGGGAGGTGGGGGCACACAGAGGGATGACCAGAACACAGGAAAGTCAGCTCTCAGACTGCCAGGCGGACTGTACTCCTGTGGCCATATATTGTCTGTTGCAAAAGTTGGAACTTTATTTCCCTTTCTTAAGACAGGGGTCATGTGATTAGTGACAGATTCAAATCCACTGTCTCCCACAATCACAGAAATCCTGGGGTAGACAAGCGGAAGATGCGTGTGTGCCTGTGTGGATTTGTGTTGAAGGTGTTCCTACGTCTCTGTGTAAGTATGAATGTGTGTCTGTCCCCCACCCTCTCGGTCCCCCACCCCCACCCACGCCCCCCTGCTGAAGACTTGCAGTGCGGCCTCAGCGGAGTTTCTAACCTGGAGTGATCGCCTTCCTGATTTGCCACTTTAGTACTCTTGTTAATGAATTTTTAATCTTCTTAATGACATTAAACACGGAAAGTAATTAAGGAAAACAAGTTTGAAACTGCTGACTTCAACCCTTTATTCACAACTATTTAATGTAGAATTAATTTGATTTTGCCCATTATTCAAATGAACGCACTACCTTCTCCCTGGCCCCAGGCCTGTCCCCTTGCCCCCGCCCTGAATGCCCAGAGACCCCCTGTTGTGATCACCCAGTTGTTATTGACCCAAGTGGGTGCTGGTTTCTGTGCACCGTGTCTGTGCTGAGGGCTGGAGGTGGTGACTAGGCCAAACTTCTGGATGGTGAGGAAGGCAGAGTGGCCTCTGGAAGAGGCCAGGAGGATTGAAGGGACTCAGGAGGGAGCCAGGAAAACAGAGCTCCTTCTCCACCCTGAGTCCATCTCGGATTTCCACTCTGGATACTCCATCAATAGCTCCTGCGTGCTCTGTGACCTGTGCACTCAAGTGTTTGGATGTTGGAAGCCTTGGGTATTCAGATGTTTGGACATTTGATATTAGAATACATAAATCTGTAGAATTCAAAATAATCAGGTGTTCGGAGGCTCAGTGCTGGGGTGGGTACCTGAATGGTCAGGTTCCATGATGTCCATTTTGCAGAATTTTAGACCAAAAGAAAGAAGCTTCCACCTCTAAACCCTGGCTCAGGACGCTGTCTGGATGAAGCTAAAATGGGAGATTACAGCTGCTTGAAGCTGAGTTTGAAACCGATCCAGGTCCTGGAAGCAGAAACCAGGTCCCAGGACAGAGCCAGCACATCCCTGAGCCAGAGGGTTTGGCTGCCACCTTCCAGAAAGGGTCCTGAAGCTGCCTAGGGACCCTGGATAGAAGGGAGCGCAGGGTCTAAAGGGGCCCTGGGGCTATCAATGCCTGGGCCTTCTTCACACCTGAAGGCAGTGGAGCAGGTGGCTCTTCTCTAGGGCAACGTGCTCACAGCTGGGTGGCGGAGCTGGAAGAACAGGTGCAGGAGGTCTCCCCAGCCTCTGGATTCATGCCCCAAGAGGCCTTTCCATTTTAGCCTTGGGTCCTGGACCCCATTTTGTGTGGGAGTACGCATGTACCTGTGTGGTGGCCAGGACAGCAGGCAGCAGAGGGAAATGGGAACAGCGCCGCACTCAGCCTCAGGTGGATCTGACTTAAATCCTGACTTTGGGTAAGTCCCTGACCTCTCCTTTCTTCCTCACTGAAGTGGGGTGACAGATTCTCGCCCCAAGGATTTGTTGCGATTAGTAAATTAGATGCCACAGGTGCAATCCTAGCGCAGCACCTGGCATGCTGTGGGCCTGCCCATCAATCCCTGCCCTATCACTCCCAAGCCCCACCCGCGGGGAGAAAAGGAGACCCCAGGAATGTGCCAGAGAAGGAAAACCGAGGGCTTCTGGAGCGGGGGACCAAAAGAGGGTCTCGGAAAGATATGGACTTGCCTGGAGTGGGGAAGGGAGAGCTGATGGGAGGGGAGTTAGCATTGGAGAGCTGCCTCCCCCATCTTTGAATGGCCTCAGAAATGTTCCTTTCAGTCATTCCCCTGAATTATATCCCCAGGAGGGGTTTTCTCCCTCCCTCGCTCCCCCTCACCTCTTCCTCCTGCCTCTTCTCTCTAAACAAGCCTCCCCCAAGTCACTTCACTCATTTCAGCTCCTGGAAGAAAAGCAGCCCTAGCCCTTGGCCCCCACCCTCACGCTGCGCTGAGCCATGACCAGCCCGAGCTGATGCGAGAGTCTCCCTCGCCCCTTCCTCCCATTCCAGGGACTTTATGGGCTGAGACACTGCTGGCTTGCTCACTTCTCCCTCTCTCCCGCTCCTCTTTCCATCATTCTCTGTGTCTCTTCCTCCCTTTCTTTCTTCCCCTGCCATGGCTGGCCTTACTCCTTCCTGCCTGTCTTTCTCCATCTCTGTGTCTGTCTTTGCCTCTCGGTCTTTCTCACTTTCTTGAAAGGCCATGGACTCTAGAACATTTCTAGCTACAACTACCCAGGGCACACTCTCAGGAAAGGAAAAACAACTGGACCCAGCAGGTGACAGTGGGAGGAACTAATCCTTGCGGGAGGGGCCCACCTCGAGATGGCCCTGGGGTAGGGGGAGTCCTTAAACTGGCCTGCAGTTCAGCCCAAGGGAGGCCAGAACTGGTGTGACAGGGATGTCCTGTCTCCCAAATATTTTGCCACCTCCCCTCCTTGTTGACATCCTGGAAGGGCCAGGAGAATTCTGAAGAAGAGGACTTGACCAGGTTAGCACGCTCACCTCACCCTTACCTCTACACACCCACCCCAACTCTCCCAACAAAGACCCACACTCTCTCACGCACAACACACACAAACAGACCACGTGGTGCCTCACTTACACACAGACACAAATATGCACCAGCACAGACACACATGGATGCAGATGCACACTCACAAATACACACAGCTCCCCCCAACACATAGATCGTACACACACACACGCACAGATGCACACGCACACACACATATACACGCACAGATCCCACAGGCGCCCAAAAGCACAGGGCAATGATTAATGTCCCCTCAGAAAAAGAAATTATATCGAATAAATTAAACTACTGTGGCAGCAAATTGAAAAATAAGGATGTAAATGAGGTTTGAATACTTAATATCGAAGACAAGGGGGGAATGAGAAGGGATCGCTGGGTCCCCTGAGAGGGGAAAGGATGGTCCCTCCTGCCCCCCAATTCAACTCTGGCTCCTGTCCAGAGACCTCAGAGCTGGGGCAGGGCTAGTGCTGGGGCTCAGTCAGCACCAGGAGCCCTCCCTGCAGGGCCACTGCAGACAAAATTCCAGAACCTCTGGAAAGACTCAACAAGAGAGGATGTGGAAGAGGAGGTGAGGCCACCTGGCATCACCTCAAAACCTAACCCTGACGCTCCCAGCACGCAAAGGGACGCTGCTTTCAGGCCCAACATGTAGTCCTTCCAAGGCCCATCTTGAGAGAAGGCCCTCTTGACTCATCTCTCCCCAGGCCCCTGCCCACCCCACCATACTCAAAGGCACCTGAACACCTATGCCTCGCTCAGCCCTCCACAATCAATCTCAAAGCTGCAGCACTCCCAGAACTCACCTGCCTCCTCACGTCCCCAGTGTAGCCTAACCCAGACCCACCCTACACACCCCACAGACATTCGACCCACGTGCCCACTAACACCCCAATGCCACCCTGGCACAGTCCCACCCACACCAAGTACCCCCAAACCCCGGGGACACACATGCTTTCACACACACACACACACACACTTTCCTTGCAGCAGCACATCATGACGTAGTCCTTGACACACACCCCTACATACAAACCATCTCTCTCTCTCTCTCTCTCTCACACACACACACACACACACACACACACACACACACACACACAGAGTGGGGTAGCCCACCCTGAGTCCCAATCCCCTCAGAACTGTGGGAGAGGGATGGGTGGGACAGCTGGGGGAGGCTTCTCTTTAAGCTTTAATAAGCAGTACTCCCTGCACACACACACACACACACACACACACACGGACGGACTGGGGGAGCACTTCCGCTCAGCCTCCATCTCTGTTTCTCTCTGCCTCCACCTCTGTTGCCGGCTCAGTTTCCCTCACTCTGCCTGTCAACTGCTTTCTCAATGTCGCCTTTGTCTCGGACACCCCAATATATCCCCGCCTCCCCCTCCTCCCCATCGGTCGCCGGCCCCGGCTGCTACCCACAGCCCCGCGCCCCCCAACCTGCAGCCCCCCACCCCCTTCCCCTCCTCCGCATCGCTCGCTGTCGTCTCTGTTCATATATATTTAGTATTTATTTACAAGGCTGGGTTTTTTCCCTGGGCGGGAAGCCAGCCGTGCACAGAAATCCTTAAGATGCTATAAAGCTGGTGAGGTATAAAATGGAAAGTGGTTAGTGCGCTGTTTGGAGATATCTCACCGGCGGCCGCCCCGCCGCCCCGCCGCCCGCTGTAAATCTCCCGGAGTTTAGCGCGCTTGTTGGTATCTGGCCGCCAGTGAGGGGCCGGGCGGGGGCCGGCCGGGGCGGGGCGCCCCCAGAGTCAAGAGCGCCCCCAGCGCCGGGACCCCTCAGCAGAGGCCCGGGAAGCGCTGCCCTCAAAGGGACAGGGGCTAAGGGGGCTGGGAAGTCCCTTTCCGGGGAAACAAAGGCTCCCGCTGGGCCACTTCTGAACTTTGCCAATGGGACCGAAAACCTTGAGCCTGGAGGTCCCTCATCAGCGGAGGTGCCGGGCAGGAGGTCACCGAAGGACAGGGCAGAGCTTAGGCAAGAGCCTGCCGAGATTTTGCCTAGGTTAGGAACCAAGGTTCTGCCACTGATAAGCAGGGCCAGCTCACGCAAGTTATTTCACCTCCCCGAGCCTCGGTTTCCTCTTCCTCAATGAGATCATGATTGTTCCTACTCATAAGGGTGAAGAGAAGAGTAAATGAGTGCATCCGGTAAAGGATTTAGCACAGTGCCTGGTATGCAGTAGTGCTCAATAAATACTAACTAGTGTTCTTTGTGCCTATGAGCTCAGTTAGCACTTGGTTCCTCCAGATATTTGCTCAGCTGCCTCAGTCAGCTAGCCATGGCATCCATCCATCCATCCATCCATCCATCCATCCATCCATCCAGTGACTTTCAACTGTGTGGTTCTGGGCTCTGTAACAGAATTTTGCAGGAGACAACAGGGGACCCCAAGTCTGGACGGGGCAGTCTATCTAGACCAAAAGGGTGAAAGAGCCACTTCTGGATTAAGTAGCATTTCAGGGCAGCTGGGAGGAAAGGGCTGGTCTGGTGCATCTGCCTGCCCATCAGTGACCTTGGCAGTCCTTTGAGTTCCCGTGGTCTGAGAGTCACAGGAGAAGCAGGCCCAATCTGCGAGGATCAGCGAGACTGGGAACCCCCAGAGGGCAGCTCTCATCTCCCGCTCATTCCCCGCCCCACCAGCAGAGCCCAGAGCTGGCTCTCAGGAGCTGTCAGTAAGTGCCCCTTGATTGATGAGTTGGGAAGGCTGAACTCTGCCACACTCCCCTCTCGCTCTGGAGGGATGACACACCTGTCATACATCCTGCACACGCACATCCCAGCTCACCTGGACACATGTCAGGAGGGCCAGGAGTAATGACCGGGAACTCTTAGGTGGTCACTGTCCAGAACAGGAAGCTCAGAAGAGCCAAGTCTGTGTCACATAGCCACGTCCTAGTGAGTTTAGTTGTATTAGTTCATTTACTCATTCCTTCATTCACTTATTCAACAGGTGTTTACTGAGGATCCTGGGCTAGGGGCTGAGGGGGACACAAACAAGTATTATTTGGTCCTGGCTCTCAAGAAGTTTATAGTCCAGGACAGCTGTAAGGCAGACATATAAGCAATATCAGTATTAGGAAAGCCATGTCAGGAGCCAGGAAAGCTGCAGGAGAGGGCCTGTAAGGTTCCCAGAAGAGAGAAACCACTGCTGAGTGGGGGGAGAATAACAATAGCAATAATAATTATAGTAGCCAGCAGGCACTTTGCACACGTTTATAGGTAATATTCAGAAAATGGCTTTGCTTGAGTCAGGACTTGCAGAGGATTAAAGTATTGACCGGCAGAGAGGAGTTGGGGTGTTGGAAGGTGATGCCATTCCAAAAAGATTGTCACAGGCACAGGAAGGACATGAGTGAATGCTCGTAAGTGGGAAGTCGCTGCGTGGGGAATGTTCAGGGGAACCACTCTGAGTCCAATTTGGCTGGCAAATATAAGCATGGAGGGGAGTAATGGGAAGGCTTGGAGAGAGGGGTGGGCAGGAGCCAGATAACAAAGGGCCTTGAATATCAGAGTAAGGAGTTTGTACTTTCTATAGCAGGCAGTGGGGAGCCGTTGAGGGTGTTTGAGCAGGGGAGTGACATGATCAGAGCTGTGCTTAAGGAGAGTTATTCTGGCAGCAGTGTGTGGAACAACTGGAGACAGTAAAACTGAAAGGCAGAGGAGGACGCCTGACCTGGTGCCTGGTGCGGTAGGCACTCAATAGCAGTTTGTTGACTGAATTGAAGTGACCCAGGAGAGCCATAATAAGGACCTTCATGGGGGTAGTGGTGATGGTGAGGCAAAGGTAGGTGCAAAAGGCATCAGGAAGTATCTCTGAAATTTGTTAATTGATGGAAGGTAGGAATGAGGACCAGGAAGGAGATGGAGGCTCCAAGAGTTCTGTGAGGGTCAATGGTGAGTGATAGGGCTATTAACAAAGTAGGGGAGTCACAAGTTGTTGCTGGTTTTAGGAGAGACTTATGAGCTCGCTTTCCCACAGTTAGCCTTGCACTGCCTGAATTGTGGGCTTAGAGCTCAAGAGAAGCTTGGAATTAGAGGTAGATGTTTCTATCACCTGCTGAAGGGGCTGGAGTATGAAATCTCCTGAGAGTCTGCAGGGAGGCAACAGCAGAGAGCTGAAGCTGAAGCTTTGCACTCTATCCACACCTGGGGGAGTGTGTGGGAAGCAAAAGAGACAGAGAAGGAGTGTTAGAGCTGAGAGACGAGTGGGCGAGAGCAAAGGGCGAGGCGGCCAAGGGAGGAGTGAGCTTTTGGGGGTGACAGTATTCCCAAGGGTACCCATGGGATGGGACCTGAGAATCAGATGTAGGGTCTGTTGGTCAGGAGGCTGGACAGGAGGCCCGGGCAACCTTGTGCAGGGAACTATGGGTGGAGTGGAGGCAGGAAGCATTCCTGAGAGCAGGAGACAGCCCAGGGCATAGCATTCATAGACACTCCATCGCCTGCCCACTGCTCAGACCAGGCCCCAGACTTGCCGTTTCCCCAGAGGCCCTCCTGTCCCTCTCTTAGATGGAGTGGCTGCCAAGCTGGCCTGGAGAGGAAGGTGGGGATCAGTGAGATGGACTGCTCTCTGTGTTGGGATCACCAAGACCCTGAGATTTCAGGACATCTGGGGGCTTGCCGAGTTCATGCTATTTATTTGGCTGCAGACCATGCAACCACACTCTTCTCTGATGCAGTCTACACCCGTGTCCAGTCGTCCCCTGGACATGCTTGGCTATCTTCTTCCGTGGTGTCCTTGGCCATACTCCAAGCATTTGGGCTGGTGGTGCTGAGGCCTGCAGGATCCCAGGACCCTGGGATAGAGGATGTGGCTGGGAAGCAAGGGAGCAGAGGAGACAGGACCCAGAACCTTGCTTCCCACTCAGGAGAAGCCAGGCACGGGAGGTGGTATGGGCCCCCACCCTCCCGGAGGGGACCTGCAGTCCTAAATGCCCCCGCGCCTTCTCCATATTGTGGGAAAAGCTGCCGCATCCATCACTGTCAGGCACCGAGTTTGAATAAATTTGAATGCACTGAGCCGTGGGCTGCAGTTTCTATAATATCACTTTCCAGTTTGAATATTTCACTTACTTTTTTTTTTTAATTTCTTTTTATCCAACAGTTTCTCCTCCTTTTCATCTACCCCTGCTGCAGCCAAGCCCAGGATATAGAGAGAGGACAGTGCCTCGAGGGTTCCTGAGATGGGAAGAGGCCAGGCATTTGACAGCTTTGGCATCTCTGTCCTCCCACCCACTGGGGCCCCTACTCAGCACATGTGCTCCCTGGACCCAGAGCCTGATCTCCCCCAGCTTGTATAGATGGAGAAACAGCAGCCAGAGAATGAGCCGCCCTCACACTCCACCCCTTCAGCATGGTCTCTTCCCTACAGGGGCCTGAGCCCCTCACCTACCCACCCTCCATCACATGGGTGCGTACACACATCATCTGATATATTGATTTTTCCCTAGATGTTAATAGTAGATTGTAATTTCCCACCAGAAAGTTTGCTCCTAAGTCTCTCCAGCCAGTGTCCTGCCTTCCTTTGTAAATAATGACCCCAGTTCTAGACCCTTTCTACCATCTCCCTGCAGCTCTCCATCCATCAGTGTGGTACCACCAATACAGCCATGCCTTCTAGATGAGGGCTGCTGGGAGGGAGGAAGGACTAAAGTCCTGATGGCGCACCCCAGAGAACCACCCCCAGGTCCTGGCCATGAACCCCATGATTTGCAAGATCTTGCTGGTGCCATCTCCACTCCCTTTCCAGAGCTCAGGGACTCGGGAGAGCCAAGGAGCAAGTAAGGAATGAGACTATCCAGGAACAAACCAAGTCAGGATTGCATTTGAAGTGGAGTCCAGATGGGGATGGGGAGGTAAGGAAGTTCAGAAGGGTCTCCTGGGAATCCTTTGAGTCTGCGAATATCTTTCCTTAGGGAGGTCTGGCCACACTGCCCCTTGGACCATCCATAAGGCATGGCTACTACACTGACAATCTCTAGAGGGCAGTGCCCCTCCATGAGGCTCCTGGTGACACTGACCAACAGTGAGAACACTCTGCTACATGGGGTACACTGACCAGCCAGCTGACATTGAACTATCTAAAAAGGACTCACAACATTGACCCTATGGGGATCCTTGACCTCCTTGATCTCCTCCAAGGAGACACCAACTATCTAGGCTATCTCCCATGGAGACACTATTCGTAGAACATGCCCCCTTCCTCCTGCCAGAAACAGCACTCACTTCAAACACTGACAGTCTCCCACAATGCCTGTGTCTACCACATGGAAGGGATGTATGGTAGAAGGTGGGAGGTGAGGGATGAGAGGAAGCAGAGGGCCTCAGTGGTCAGGGACCTTCTGGAGGTGATGATGCAGCTCCCTGCTGTGGGCCTGATCCTCTGTGCTCACAGTTAGGCCATGGAAGGGCAAGAGACAGGGAGGAAATGACCAACCTTTGAGAAGCTCATAGTTCAGCTCTCTAGCTGAAATTGTCATTAAGAGTAATATTTATGTCAGGCGCAGTGGCTCACGCCTGTAATCCCAGCACTTTGGGAAGCCAAGGCGGGTGGATCACCTGAGATCAGGAGTTCGAGACCAGCCTGGTTAACATGGTGGAACCCCATCTCTACTAAAAATACAAAAATTAGCCAGACATGGTGGCAGGTGCCTGTAATCCCAGCTGCTCAGGAGGCTGAGGCAGGAAAATCACTTGAACCTAGATAGTGAAGCTTGCAGTGAGCTGAGATCGCACCACTGTGCTATAGCCTAGGCAACAGAGCGAGACTCCATTAAAAAAAGTAATATTTATCTCTACATTTTGCCATATTCAAAGGGGTTTGAGGGGATTAAGAAATGCACGCACGCATGTACACATATACAAACATCACTCAAACAGTGAAAGAAGAAGAGAGAGGACATTTGGAAACCATTTAAAGGCAGGAGGGAGATAAATGGACTGGAGATCTGGTGGGAGAGGATGTGTACAGTTGGTGTGGCCCCCGCAGGCTGCGGCCATGCTGTAACTGGCCCACCTCTCAGAGAGCTCACGCACCGTGGGTTCAGGTAGTTAGGGAAGGCTTTCTGGAGGTGATGGAACCAGTCTGGGGACTTAACAGATGGCAGAAGTCTTAAACAGGAAAAAAAAACCCAGCAGGAACAGCATTCTAGCGGCAGGACCAGAGTAAACCAAGTCAGAGAAATGAATGGAAGGTGAACACATGGCCAGTGCCGGGTCAGGAAGGGGCTGGCAATGGATTGGTGAGTTTGGGGTAGGGTGAGCAGGTGGGAGAGATACAATATATTCAGGGGACAGTGAAGAGGTGAGAGAGAAACTGAAGGCCACTGATGGAGAGGCTAGGGGTGGTTGATGTGCTGAGAGCACTTAGGAGGTACATCAGACTAGCTTGGCCCCACTGCAATATTTCCTAATTCTAATTCAGGCTCTTCAGCACCCCTTTCTTGCAGCACCCGCACCCTCCATGAGCTCAAATTCAGCATCCCAGCAAAGACAGAACTCACCAGGGGAGAGGAGCTACACAAAACAGGGGCCCCTGGAGGAGGAGGCACCCCTATGAGGGTGCGGGCCAAGCTCCCCTCCCCCCAGGGTGCCCCGGCGGGGCCTGCAGCGGGAGAGAATGTGGTGTGAAGGAAGAGGCTCTCCTGCCGCACCATGACAGATGATTGACTCGAAACAATATCTAAGGCGATCAGGATAAAGTGCTGGCCATTTCAAGGCTCAGCAGAATTCAGATTCTAATTAGACTTCTCACCACATTCCAAATAAAAATGGTTCCCCTGGTATCCTCTTTGCCTATCAGGTGTCTCTCCCTGATCGCTGGAACAAAACGCATAAAGAAAGTGATTAAAGCCATAACAAAGGCATAAAATTGGAATTATCGCTGCCACCACATCTGGGAGCACGGAGTGTCACCACACCACCCCCTCCTCCCCAAACCCACACACACGCAGAAGTGCTGTCCCATCACAGCTCCTGGCTGGGCACCCTGCAATGGGAGCCATCAGATGGGTGAGGAGATGGAGGCCTGGGGGCTCCGGGGTGGGTGCTTGGGATGGAACTAGGGGGTCTAAGGAGTCAGGGATTGAGATCAGGAGGTGAGTGATGTGGGTAAAAACGAGGGGTTCCAGGCCTGAGGAACAAGGGGGTGAGTGGACCAAGGAGTAGGGGGTAGGACAGGATAATGGTCACCGTCTCTAGTGTCTAGAGATTTACTAGTGGGGAGGGGCCTTGGGGCTCTTGCCTTGATGACCTCGCCACTCCCAGGACATGCGCACGTAAACACACACACACACACACACACACACACACACACACACACACACACAGGCTCATGGCATGCTGTAAATATTCCCAAGCATTCCACATGGTGCCTATCTCTGTTGCCAATGCCAACAGACCAAAAGTCCCCCAACTGACCTACTGCCCTTCCGAGTAGGCCGGAAAAAGGGACTGAAAACCAGCCCTGACCACTGGACCCAGGGTTGGTTTTCAGTCCCCTTTTCCAGCCGACTTCCAATAGGGGGCACCTACCTCTAGAGTCTACTAAGTACCCAACATGTGCGTGCACAGCCAGCAGGCAATCCAGAGACCTCAGTCTCCTACAACATACATTCATGTGCACACACACAGACACACCAGACACACACCATGCCTATAACAATACCCTCACACAGTGCACACACACTCTGAAAACATATCACAAGGGCCCCCCATTTCAGTGGGGCGCCCTGGCCAGAGGGGTGTCTCTGGCCTCTCCAGCTCTCCCGCCTCCCTACTGCAGCCCCCATGTGCGCCCTCACAGCCAGCCTGGTACCTGGTACCGGGCAGCCTTGTTCCCTGCGTGGGGTGGGTAGACGGGCGGGAGGTCCAGAGGAGGGTGAAGGAGTGGGAGCAGGGCTCTGAGCAGGGATGATATAAAATTAAAAGGTAAAAAGCAGGAACGCAAATGGAGGGTGCTTTCAGCTTTCACATTATTAATGACTCTTCAAAAAATCGGCGAGTTTTCCAATCTTCTCTGAGAAGCGCTTGAAGGAGCTCACAGATGAAACTGACCTTCAAAATGTTCTTTGGTCTTTAGTTAAGAAATTCGCTCGCCATTATGGCATCATTAGGGAAACAAGGATAAAATTACTCCATGGTTAATGACCTATAGTATCTCCCCACCAAAATTTGTTTCAGATCTAATAAAACTGTGCTTAACACACTCGGATGAGTTATGAGGACTGTTCTGCAGGGTATTAAAATGTGGAAAATAGATTTTCCGAAGCTGGGGGGACTGGACTTTTTGAATCAGATAGCAGAATGGAATTTTCTGGGCAATAAATTCTTCCATGTCTCAATTTCATCTCGAGCTCTCTCTCTCCTGCCTGCCTCTGCCCCTCTCTCTCCCTCATACTCTCCCCCCACCACCCTCTCTCTCTCTCTGTCTCTCTCTCTCTGTCTGTGTCTCTCATCTTTTCCTAAAATACTGAAGCAACACAGAAACCTTTTGAATTTGAAGCCTACATAAACTTTGAGAAAATCATAGTGGCAAAGGCCATCTGCATGTGACAGTGGGAGGCTGCGTGCATGCACACATTTTCACGGGTCCTGCCTATCGCATAAGAGTGGAGGCAAGGAGGCAGCCTTCCTCACCACCTCACCCAAGTGCCTCTATTCACACTCAAGGAGGGAGTGCCACCTTCCAGCTCTCTACTGCTGGCCAGGCTGGCCGATCTCACCCTCAACCCCCAAATCACAGGGCGTACCCTTTCTAATGAACCTTCCTAATATAGCCCTTCCCCCACCCGGGCCTCAGCACACACCAAGGCCAGGTGTCAGCCTGTATGAAGGCACACCTGTCCTTGTCCACCCCAAACTTCATGGTAATGAAAGGGGGGTTGGCTGCACTGACCTCGCGAAGGGTCAGAGCTGCCCTGTTTTGCACGCGTGCGTGCCCATGAGCACATGTTAGCACCATTGATGGGGCACACACAGGTGCCCTGGCCAGCCAGGCTGGAGGCTAAGACCTGAGCCCTGGGCCCAAGCAGTGGCTGAAGGTTTTCGGGGGCTGGATACTGCCGCGGAGAGAGGTGGCTGGCGAGGTAATGGCATTTTGCTCTCTTTAAACTTTAATCTTTCCTATTAATTCCCTGCAACTGGAGAATGTGTGAGAGTTAATGTTCCGTGAACGTGTTTCGCACTCGGCAGTCTCTTCGAGCTAATTACCTTCAGGTGCTAAATGGAGGGAAATTGCAATCCATTTGGATGTGAAAAAATTTCGCCTTCCCGTCCCCTGTGAGACATCCTTTTTCCTGAGTGCTGCAGAAAGAATGCTCTCTGGGTGGGAGTTTTTTTCCTAATGTTTTTTTTCTTCGGCCCTCTCCCCCGCCCCCTTTCTCCAAGAGTCTAGGTTTTGCAGGACAGTGGTGGTTGGAGACTGGAGGAGGCTGGGCCTAAGCTCAAGGTCCTCATCTAGGGTGGAGGCCAGGTGGGAAGGGACTTCATGCAGGGGAGACACCCTGGCTGAGAATCTCACCCCCGCCCCTTGGAGGCCCTGGAGTGGAAGTGTATTTACACGCTTAATAACACGCTTATTACCAATGTTGCTCAGCTGCTAGGTTTTGAATACAGATATAATAGAATTTTACAAGCCACAGAAAAGCTGTCCTTCTCTTGGACCCTTAACTGGGGTGGCTGGTAGGGCGGAGGACAGGGAATGGAGAGTGGACAGAGGGGGGCACTTGAGGAAGGAAGGAATGAAAATGGGCCAGAGAACCAGAGAAGAAAAAGAAAGGTATGGGAAGAAGGGCCTACGAATGGGGCTGTATGAAGATGAGAGTGAGGAGGGATGGGTCAGAACTTCTGTCTCTACAGCACAGGATACTTGCAGCACCAAGGAAGAAGGCACTAAGGTCAGGGAGTCTACTCTCAAAGCCGTTTAGGCCTCAAGAGAGCACGCCCACCCTAGAGAAGCACCTATGCCTCCAGCCCCATCCTTGACCTGTGATCTCAGATCTCAACCTGAACAAAGCCTTACAAAAAAAGATCTAATTTTACCACCTCCCTCTGTCCTGGGTCCAACCCACTAGCCCTTGCAAAACCCCGTTCCTTAACCTAAGTTCAGTTAGGGAACTGCCCAAACAGAATATTTTACTTCTTGTGAACTCGGGAGGCAGAGCTTGCAGTGAGCCAAGATCGTGCCACTGCACTCCAGCCTGGGCAACAGAGCAAGACTCTGTCTCAAAAAAAAAAAAAAAAAAATACACACACACACACACACACACACACACACACATAAAAAACAAAAAAAAACAAAAAAAACTTCCGTAGACTTATTATCACCTAGCTTCAAAATTTATCAACACATAGCTGATCTTAATTTATCTACATCCCCCCGCACTCTCCCCCAAGATTATTTGGAAGCAAATTGCAGATTTCAAATCAGTTCATCCACAAATATTTCAATATATATTTCCAAAAGTTAAGGACTCTTAACATAACCACAATACTATCATCTCACCTAATAAAAATTAACTATAATTTCTTACTCTCATCAAATATCCATTTGGTGTTCAAATTTCCCTGAATCAGGTTCTGATCAAGATCCATAAATTGTATGTGGTAGATATGGCTCTTAGGTTTCTTTTATTCCATAGTTTACACTTTCTTTTTTTTTTCTTCTTGCAATTTACTAAAGAAACTGTAGGCCATTTGTCCTATGGAATTTTGTTCATTTTGGGTTTTGCCAGTTGCACCCCTGTGGTATCTTTTAACATGTTTCTCTCTCCCTTTGAATTGGTAGCTTCTAGAGTTATTTGGCTTCAGGTTTGATTTTTTTTTTTTTTTTGGCAAGAATATTTTACAGGTGGTGTGAACTTCCTATTGCATCATGTCAGGACCACATAATTTCTTGTTGTCTTTCTTTTCATAATATTAAGACTAATCAGTGGGTTCAGTTGCTGTCAACCTGATCTATCCATTATAAAATTCCTTTCAGCTTTTTTTTTCCCTCCACTAGCTTTCTATTTCATGGTTTTGCAGCCATTTACTATCATTGACTAAATCTATTATTTCATTAGAGGTTGTTGGATTCATTTTTGAATTGTTTATGTTCCCCAGATTTTTATTTAGGAAAATTTTCAACCTACAGAACTATTCATTGTTTCAGTGAACACCCATATACTCTGCCACAGATTTGCTGCTTTGTAACTATTTCCCACATTTTCTCTATCTCTTCCTTTCTCTTTCTGAAACATTTGTGTTAGTTGCTGACATAAGGAGGTTCACCCCTAAATTCTTCAGCATTTGTCTTTTAAGAACAAAGACATTTTTCTATACTGCACAGTGCAATGATCACTTTCAGGAAATGTAACAATTATCTGATATACAGACCGTATTCAAAACCCTTCAATTATCAAAATAATGTCCTTTATAGCAACCCTCCACCTCATTCCAAGATCTTGCATTGCATTGATTTATTTTGTCTCTTTTGTCTCTTGAATTTCCTTTGCTCTGAAATAGTTCTTTGGGGTGTTTGTTTGTTTGTTTGTTTGTTTTTGTCTTTCATGAACTTGGTAGTTTTGGAAAATCTAGGCAGAATGTCCTGTAGTTTAGATTTGTCTGATGTTTCCTCATGATTCAGTTCAGGCTGAAGATTCTGGGCTGGGATACACATCAGTGACGTGTCCTTCTCAGCACATCACATCAGGGACACATGACGTCAGTTTCTGCCATTATTGGCGATGATAAGTTTGATCATTTTAAGGTGGTATCTAGATGTATCCATTGTAAAGGCACCCTTTCCCCTTCATAATTAATACATGATCTGTGGGGGAAACTTTGACACTGTGAATATCCTGTTCTCTGAGCATCTTTCATCCAGTGATTTTAGCATCACTGATAACATTGCCTGGATCAATTACGACTACGGTGGTTACAAAATGGTGTATTTTCTAACTCTATAATTACTTCTACCTTTATTAGTTGGCAGTTTTCTGTAGTGGTCTTTATTTTTAATAAGAGACTGTTCCCATATAGAATGTCTTGATAAGAATGTGAAGACCACACTAGTTAGGACTAGGCTGGACTGCAGTCCCTGGGGATACCATGCCCATCCAAGTAGTGCCACCGAACAGCAGCCTAAGCACACCTGTGACCCCAGGGACACATCCTCACAGGGCCAGGTAGCACTATGGTCTATAAGGGACTCCACCCTATATAACCAGATACAGAAATGGTTTCCGGGAAAACCACCTGCAGGATCATATATATCCACGGTCTCTGAGGAATATCACCCACAGGAACAGGTAAACCCATGGCACATGGAGAATACAGAAAGAATGCAGGATCAGGTGCACCGAAAGTCCACAAGGAACACCACCCTACAGGATCAAGTATGGCCAGTGTCTTCAGAGAGCCCTGCCCTCTAGATGCAGCTCCAGAATACAAAATACTTATTCTGAATTCTTGCCCTGATTCCCTGGATGGTTCTCACAACACAATTTTGATCCTAGAGTAGTTTACCAGTTGCCTGGTCCAACATTGTTAATGGAACCCTTTGGTGTAGCTCCTTCCTCTCGTCTAGTAGAAGTCCCAGATACCTGCTAGGCAGGGAAAGGCAAGGTCAGAGCTTTTCAGCTACTCATCTGGGATGAGACAAGACAGTCCTACCCAATGAATGACAGGCAGGTTCAGTATCTGCTCCACCTGCTCTATCTGCTGAGCTATCACCATTATTGGAGCCCTTGGGCCACCATAAACCAGAGCTTCTGAATTCGCAGGTGTATGAATTGCTAGGAGAAGACCCTTTCTTCCTTAACTAAGCCATGTTAATAAAGCAATAAATGACAGAAAGTAACTGGAGCTAGCTTAAGCATAAAGGGTTACATACTGAGAATATCCAAGAGTATCTCACACATTTGGGCTTGAAAAGGACAGAAGCCACGGCAGCTCTCCATCTCTAGAAGCCAAAGCCCATTGGCCGTCTCCTTCATGATGGTTTTATTTTATTTTTTTTAATTTTTTTTGAGACAGAGTCTCGCTCTGTCATCCAGGCTGGAGTGCAGTGGTGCAGTCTCGGCCCACTGCAACCTCTGCCTCTTGGGTTCAAACGATTATCCTACCTCAGCCTTCCAAGTAGCTGGGATTGCAGGCATATGCCACTACACCTGGCTACTAATTTTTGTATTTTTAGTAGAGACGGGGTTTCACCATATTAGCCAGATTGGTCTTGAACTCCTGACCACAAGTGATGCGACCGCCTCGGCCTCCCAAAGTGCTGGGATTACAGGCGTGGGCCACCACAACCAGCCCTTGATGCTATTAATGTGACTCTGTTGCACGCATCCCAGACTCTGGTCCCATCAGCTCAAATTCCCAACTCCCAAGAGCAGAAACCTGATTAGCTCACTTTGTGTGAGGCCTTGCTTCAGTCAACTGTGACCAAATACAGCTCCAGGAGATCCACCCCTGTGGCTAGGGAGAGTCCCAAAGATGCTGGACAGATACCCCAAGAGGTGCATGTCACAGAAATAAACTCACAAACTCTCTAAAGGATGGGAAGATAAAAACTCTTGAGAAGAACAACTCCATCATAAAGGGCAAGACCTTGGCCCCAGAGCAAGCTGGCTGGAGTTGAAGGATGGGGCCAAGAAGGCCACATGCCAAGTCCCATGGATCAATCACAGTGTAATAGGTCTGGAGGCACAATAATATCCAAGGGGAGGTGTGTCCAGAAGTTACAATTCTGAGTGTCTGTAGATGTCTGGTTAGGTTGAGGCTGTAACACCACATTCTGATCCAACTTCAGAAGTGAGGACTTTTGTGGATGGTAAGCCTCACCCAGGTTCCTACCACCTTATTTTCTGGCCACTTGATCTACTAAAAGGAAATATACCAGACTTTCCATTTTGACTCCAAATCCCAGAGCCCCTTAGGTCCCTCCCTCTCACAGAAGTGAGTTTGAGAGAAACACCCAGGACACATCCAAGCTGTTGGATATTTTTGAGCCCCATGGAGAATTCAGTTCTTTCCCAGCCCAGTTTGTCACCCTTGCCCACTATTGGGGAACTCTGGTTAGTGGATTTTTCTTCTGATCCCTCCACTTCACTAAGTTCAAAAACTAAAGGTTTACAATAAACATGTGCCTAAATTGTACAACAATTATAAGCTATACATGGTAAGTATAGCATGTTTATTTCCAGCAATGCCTTGTTTTGATGTTCACAACATGGGCTGAGCACACCCTATCGAGGCAGGCACAGTCAATCCAGATGCAGTCAGAGCAGAAAGCTGTCCCTCAGCTCCCTGGCCATAGCAGAAGAGTCTGCACTGGCTGGACCCAAGCTCTGGCAGGATCTCTCCAGCATGCTGATCTGTAAACCTCCTTTTAGATTACTCCTTTTACCAATAAGTCACATCCTGGTTTATCCCTGTTAATGCCTTTGCTCTTAAATTCTTGTCTGACATCAACATTGCTGGCCTAGCTTCCCTTTGGTTAATATTTGCCTAGCATATCTTGTTTTCATATCTTCATTTTCAACCTTTCTGTGGCTTTATGGTTTATGTAAGTCCTTTGTGAATAGCCTCAACCTGGAATTTTTTTTTAAAAAAAATCTGATTTGAGAGTCTCTTTAAATGGGCAAGTTTTATATGTCTACATTTATTGTGATTCATACATTTGGACTTACTTCTGTCATCTTATTTTGTGTTTTATATTTACTATGCTTTTTCTTTTTCTTTTCTTCTTTTCCCTCTTTGTTTTTCCCTCTTTCATGCTTTCTACAGCATTGATCAAGTTTTCTTTATTCTCTCTGTTCTTTATTTTCTTGTCTACTGGTATGGAAGTTAAATACTCTATTTCTTGAGAAATAAGAGTTACCTTTAACTTTTGTTTTAGATGGAGTCTTGCTCTGTTGCCAGGCTGGAGTGCAGTGGCATGATCTCAGCTCACTGTAACCTCTGCCTCCTGGGTTCAAGCAATTCTCCTGCCTCAGCCTCCCAAGTAGATGGGACTGCAGGCTCACACCACCACACCCAGCTAATTGTTTTGTATTTTTAGTAGAGACGGGGTTTCACCATGTTGGTCAGGATGGTCTCGATCTCTTGACCTCATGATCCACCCACGTCAGCCTCCCAAAGTGCTAGGATTACAGGCATGAGCCACCACGCCCAGCCACCTTTAACTTTTAAAAAATATGTACATTTAACTTAATAAAGACTAAGTAATTAGTAAAGAAGACTAATTTTTACTTAATAAAGTCAATCTATACTTCTGTTCTTTTAAATAGTGGAAGGATCTTAGAATGTAAGCCAACTTTTTTCATCTTTCATGTTATTTATCAGTATTTTAGTCCCATCTTATTTTTATACTTTCAAAATAGTCATTATTATTAGATTTACATGTATATTTACCAATTTCTTTGCATATCACTGCTTCTAATAACCCAAATATTCCTTTTGTGTCGATTTCCTTCTTGCTGAAGTACATCTTTTAGAAATTCTCTTAGCAAGAATCTGTGAAAAACAAACTCTCATTTGAATCTGAAATGTATCTTTTTTTTTCAACTTTTCTGTTGAATGATAATTATATGGGTATAGAGCTGTAAGTTGATAGTTATTTTTCTTCAGCATTTTGAGTCTTGAACTCCTGGACTCAAGCAATCCTCCCGCCTCAGTCTCACAAAGCACTGGGATTACAGGTGTGAGCCACTGTGCCTAGCCAACTCTCTTTCTTATAGTGGCTTATTTCTTCTCCTTCTTTGTAGTGTTTGTGAACTCATCTCCAGCAGAACTTGATTTCTGTGGGACACTTGCATACCCTTAGCTATGGAGGAGGCATTATAATGAGCAGTTTGCCTCTGCTGAGACCCCATGAGTTCACCAATAAATAAACTGGTGACCAGTAAATAAACTGGTCACCATTTCTGGACCAGTTTATTTATTATTTTCTTGAATTAAGGTTTCCACAGCTTGTATGTAGTGCAAACTTGCACTCTATACCTATGTTTGTCACAGGCTTGGGGTTTTTATCTCTCAAAGAAGACTCTTTTTTCACCCTTAGGCCCAGAAAGATGACAAGCTACTCTACTGAATCTGCATTTGTGGGTTAAGTTTGCTGATTTCCTGTTACAGGGACAGGCAATACCCATGGCTTCTAAATTAATGAAGGGAGCTCAGTTCCAGCTCCCCAATCATACAGAGGCCTGGGGACTGCTCTTCAGTCTTCATCACTGTTCAAGTCTAGCCCTTATGACATATTATTGACTCTAAGACCTTTCTGAGCTCCCCTCTAGAACACTGGCTTTGAGTCTTCTTCTTCTTTTTTTTAATGTTACACGGGGTCTCACTCTGTCACCAGGTTGGAGTGCAGTGGCAAGATCTCGGCTCACTGCAACCTCCACCTCCCAGATTCAAGCGATTCTCCTGCCTCAGCCTCTTGAGTAGCTGGGACTACAGGTGCACGCCACCATGCCCGGCTAATTTTTGTATTTTCAGTAGAAATGGGGTTTCACCATGTTGGCCAGGATGGTCTCTAAGTCTTGACCTTGTGATCTGCCCACCTCGGCCTCCCAAATTTCTGGGATTACAGGCATGAGCCACCGCGTCCTGCCGGCTTTGAGTCTTCTTCTCATTCCTGGCACTTAAGGACTTTCATTTATTGCTTTAAGTGTGGTCACATACTGTTCAATTGTTATTTTTATACATTTTTAATGTATCATATATAATTGTTATAAAGTTTCTATTTCTACAGGGTGATGTCATATCACATCAATTTAGTCTGCCACATCGCCTGAAATCTCATATTTTTGTGTGTCTTTTGTGGACCTTTGTGGATGGACTTTTTTTTTTTTTTTTGAGACAGAGTCTTGCTCTATTGCCCAGGCTGGAGTACAGTGGAGCAATCTCACCTCAATTCAACCTCTGCGTCCTGAGTTCAAGTAATTCTCATACTTCAGTCTCCCGAGTAACTGGGAGTACAGGCGCACGCCACCATGCCCAGCTAAGTTTTTTTTGTATTTTTAGTAGAGACAGGGTTTCACCATGTTGGCCAGGATGGTCTCGAACTCCTGGCCTCCCAGAAAAGTCACTACCTGCTGAAGTCCCCTATACAGTCTGGAAGGTGGAAGTGCCAGCTGTAAAAGCGTCATTTTGAGCTTCAGCATTGTTATCAAGAAGGACCCTAGCACTTGTTCCTCCTCTGTACCATCTTGAATGTCTCTCCCACTACATTATAATTCTTTTAAGGTTTTAAGGACAAAGTGTTTTCTATTCCTTTTTTTTTTTTTTTTTTTTTTTTTTGAGACAGAGTCTTGCTCTATTGCCCAGGCTGGAGTACAGTGGAGAAATCTCAAGTCACTGCAACCTCTGCCTCCTGAGTTCAAGTAATTCTCATACTTCAGCCTCCTGAGTAACTGGGAGTATAGGCGCACACCACCATGCCCAGCTAATTTTTTTTTTTTTTTTTTTTTTTTTTTGTATTTTTAGTAGAGACAGGGTTTTACCATGTTGGCCAGGATGGTCTTGAACTCCTGGCCTCAAGTGACCCACCTGCCTCAGCCTCCCAATGTGCTGGGATTACAGACATAAGCCACTGTGTCCAGCCTTCTATTCATATTTTTATTCCACTCAAGTACCTAGCACAGTTGTCTGAACTGAGTCGGTCCTCACTAAATGTTGCTATTCTTCATATCGTTGTTATTTTTACTATTTCCAATCTCAATGTTTAGGAATGACAGAAAACCAGATTCTGTATCTGCTATGAGCATTTAAAGTACACAGGTTACTCAGCCTTTGGCACTGCTCATCTGAATTTCATTATTCATGAACAACATCCTCCTCAATCACCTTCAAGGACAAGTTGCCATCTATTAGACCAATGTTTCTCAAAATACATGTTACAATCCATTAGCACATCATGAAATCAACTTAATGAAATAGAATAAAACAGAAAATAAAAGACCAGAATGCATCACATATGTAAGTATAGGTACTGTTCTATAAAACTTTTGTTTCAGGTATGTGTGTATGTGTATATATGCTAGGTCACCATGCGGAATGTATTTTGGGCTGTGGGTCAGAGAAAAATGTTTGACAGTAATAATTAGACCATAGTCCACTTTTCCCTGAGACCCCCATTTAACCAACCATCCATTTCTAGTAGGCCCATCTTCAAGCAAAGATTACTTGCAAAGCCAGGAAAACTTAAGGTATGTCTTTTCCTTAAGTTTGCAAAGTTCTTAGAGTACATCAAGCCCTAAAGCACATGGAGGATCCCACAAAGGGCCACACTGGCCTGGATTGGAAGCCCTACAAGTAGTCAAGGATATTCACTGAGTTCTGTGATTCACAAATATTCCTCATGCTCCATGCTCCCGCTCTTCGCCTTCCTCAGCTCCATGGACAGGCCTTTCAGCTGATGTTCAGCAGGTCTTTGAGACCCTTACATGATGCTTCCTCAGGGTCTTGACCCCTAGACAGCTTTTTGAATGTGGCTCTCAAGGCTGCCATATAATAATCCACCTGGGAGGACACTGGGCAGTTGCTCCCAGGAATGTAGCTCCCAGAAAAGTCACCACCTGCAGAAGTCCCCTATACAGTCTGGAAGGTGGAAGTGTCAGCTGTAAAAGCGTCATTTTGAACATCAGCATTGTTATCAAGAGGACCCCAGCACTTGTTTCTCCCCTGTACCATCTTGAATGCCTGCAAAACACACAGGGACTCAAAGTCTTTAATATACAATAAACTCTGATATTAAGGATTTGAGCCTCATTTAACTCCCATATTCAGTATATTCCAAAGTTATCCCAGAATAAAAGGAAGCCTATTATCTCCCTTTTAAAAAATCAATTATACAGATATTTGTTGAGCTCCTACTATGTGTCAGACACTTTCACATGCATGAACTCATTCAATCATAAGAGAAACTCTATGAAGTTATTATGATTAGCCCATTTTACAAATAAGGAGAGAGAGGGTCAAAGGGGTTAGTCGAGAAACATGCTAGAAGCCACCTAGCTGGTTAGTGGTGGCTAGGATGGGATTTGAACTTGTTTGGTAGACTCTTGGCTTGAGCACTTAACTGTGATCCCATACAGCCCTTCAATAAAGAGGCCTCCCGGCCAGTAAGGACATAGACCCCAGGACCACCTCATGCAGAACCAGTGCTATCTCTGCATGACTGACCTAAAAAGTGAAATAAAGGCCGGACACAGTGGCTCACACCTGTAATCCCAGCACTTTGGGAGACCGAGGTGGGTGGATCACGATGTCAGGAGTTCGAGACCAGCCTGGCCAACATGATGAAGCCCCATCTCTACTAAAAATACAACAACAACAAAAAAGTGAAATGATTACAGCGTGAATGCCTCCTCCCTGGCTGGTTCACTGTGTGTCCTTGGGCAAGTCACTTACCTCTCTGAGCCTCAGATTCCTCATCTGTACCAATAATTGAACTATCTCCATTAGAAGGCTACTGTAAGGAAGACATAAGAGCATGATGAGAAAGTCTTTTATAAAGCATAAAGTTCTATGCCAGTGAAATTGCTTATTACAAAAAGCCATAGAACTAGCCGGGCACGGTGACTCATGCCTGTAATCCCAGCAGTTTGGAAGGCCAAAGTGGGCAGAGGGTAGATCACGAGGTCAAGAGATCGAGACTATCCTGGACAACATGGTGAAACCCTGTCTCTACTAAAAATACAAAAATTAGCTGGGTGTAGTGGCGTGTACCTATAGTCCCAGCTACTCGGGAGGCTGAGGCAGAAGAATTGCTTGAACCTGGGAGGAAGAGGCTGCAGCGAGCCGAGATCTCGCCACTGCAGTCCAGCCTGGCGACAGAACAAGACTCCATCTCAAAAAAAAAAAAAGAAAAAAAAAAAGCATAGAACTAATTAGCTGAAAGTGCCTGTATTTTCCTTGTTAAATTGGGAGCCCCTTCATTGAACATCATTGCGCTTAGGATAAAACTCAAAATGTCAGCTTGACCTTTGAGGCCTGAGACTTTAAGACCTTTGACTTTTTGTCCATTGCCCCTTCCTCTTTGTGTTCCAACTTTATTGGCCCCTCTGCTCCTGCCTCAGGACCTTTGCATATGCTGTTTTCGCTGCCTTGAACATTTCCCACCTCTACCCACAATCTCCACTCTTCGCTCCCACTTTGTCTGACTAAATTCTTAAGTGAAGGGTGGCAGATTAATTTCCTCTGGTTGGCCTTACATGGCTAGGTTAGGGCACCCTAATACACACTCTCATAGCATATGCTGTGCTTTTCTTCCATAGTACTTCACAATATATTTCCTTGGCATGAACAGTGGGAGTGGCTACTGTGGTTTAGTATGTGTCTTCCCCATCTCCAGCTTTTGTCAGAGCACATAGCACAAAGTAAGGGCTCCATAGATATTTGTTGAACACACTTGCTCATTAATGAGAGTCAGGGGATATTCATTCAGGATTTATTCATAATTTATCACCTATTAAATGTGCAACACAAGATGATTATGCTATAACCACTCCTAGATTGGCATTTCTGCCCCTGCCTGAGGCCTGCTATGATTTGAGTGTGCCTCCCAAAGTCCATGTGTTAGAATTCTGATCCCTGGCTGGGCACAGTGCCTCATGTCTGTAATCCCAGCATTCTGGGAGGCCAAGGCAGGTGAATCACCTGAGATCAGGAGTTCGAGACCAGTCTGGCCAACATGGTGAAACCCCATCTCTACTAAAAATACAAAAATTAGCCAGGCATTGTGGCAGGCACCTGTAATCCCAGCTACTCAGGAGGCTGAGGCAGGAGAATTGCTTGAACCTGGGAGGTGGAGGTTGCAGTGAGCAGAGATCATGCCATTGCACCCCAGCCTGGGCGACAGAGTTAAACTCCATCTCAAAAAAAAAAAAAAAGAAAGAAACGAAAAGAAATTTGATTCCCAATGAAGTAGTCTTGCAGGGTGGGACCTAATGGGAGATGTTTGGGTCAGGGGGGTACCACCTTCATGAATGAATTTTTTATTTTTTATTTATTTTTTATTTTTTTTCTTTTTTGGGATGGAGTCTCGCTCTATCGCCCAGGCTGGAGTACAGTGGCTGGACCTCAGCTCACTGCAAGCTCCGTCTCCTGGGTTTATGCCATTCTCCTGCCTCAGCCTCCCGAGTAGCTGGGACCACAGACGCCCGCCACCATGCCCCGTTGGTTTTTTGTATTTTTTATTGGAGACGGGGTTTCACCATGTTAGCCAGGATGGTCTCGATCTCCTGACCTCATGATCCACCCGTCTCGGCCTCCCAAAGTGCTGGGATTACAGACTTGAGCCACCGCGCCCGGGCATGAATGAATTTAATGCTGTTATTGTAGGACTGGGTTTGTTATAAAAAGCTGAGTTCAGCCCCCTTTTCTCTCTCAACCTCTCTTTGCCCTTCTGCCATGAGATGAGTAGCAAGAAGGTCCTTGCAAGATGCTAACCCCTCAGTTTTGGACTTCCTAGACTCCAGAATTGCAAGCCAATAAATTTCTGTTTATTATGGATTACCCAGTCTGTGGTATTCTGCCATAGTAGCAGAAAATGAACTAAGACAAAGCTTGGTCCATATAATGTGCTATGGTCTAAACGTGTGTGTCCCCAGTGCAATGGTATTAAGAACAGGGCCTTTAGAAGGTGATTACCTCATGAATGGGATTGGTCTCCTTATAAAAGAGGTTGAAGGGAGGTGCCCTGTCCCTTCTGCCATGTGAGAATACCTCAAGAAGGCACCATCTTTGAAGCAGAAAGCAAGTTCTCACCAAACACCAAACCTGCTGGCACCTTGATCTTGGACTCCCCATCCTCCAGAACTGTGAGTAATAAATTCCCATTGTTTTTAAATTACCCAGGCTAAGGTATTTTGCTGTAGCAGTCCAGAAGGACTGGACTAAGATGGGATGTAAATAGATATTACATAAGAAAAGCATTCTGTGGTTAGATAATCTGGGAAACAGAAGGCTAAACAAATGTAAACAGGATTTTAACT
Source organism: Chlorocebus sabaeus (assembly GCF_047675955.1). NCBI lineage: Eukaryota > Metazoa > Chordata > Mammalia > Primates > Cercopithecidae > Chlorocebus > Chlorocebus sabaeus. Next base: position 103,333,770 of record NC_132912.1, on the reverse strand, counting down.
TTTATAAACCATAGGACGTCTTAGAGCAATGCCTGGGTCCCTGGTTGGTGACAATGCAAAGCAGCCTAGCCAGGATACACACAGTGGAAGAAATAAACCTCCCTTACCTTAAACTGCTGAGAATGGGGGTTGTGACAGCCACATAACTCATAAATGACATATGTATCATTTATATAGAGTATTTTCACTGTCTGAAAATCTATAGAAATAGGAAGCCATAAGGTTTCTAGGATCCTGTGAAGAATACATCCATTAGAAGAACTGAGGAGGTGGGTGGCCGGATGAGCTGTACTTGCTCATTAATGAGAGTCAGGGGATATGAGTCATTCTGCTCTACACATGACCAAGGAGACAGAACTATATATAGCAGACAAAATATGATGGGTAGTAACTTAGAGGGACTTTCGAATGAGAAGAGGTTTAATCATTGATTAATACATTAAATGAACAACATTTATTGAGCACCTACTACATGATAAACCCGTTAGGTGCTGGGAACACATTGGTGAACAAGGGCTCATACATAGGTTTTCAGGGCTCACAGTCCAGAGAGGGGAGGCATACAAGTAATGAGTTAATTTCAGTCTAGAGTTTTAAGAGCTAAAAGGCACCCAACACAGAGAAAAGGCACTCAACACAAATGAGGGATTGGGAGAGCTTCCTAGAAGAGGTGACATCTGAGCTGTGATCCAGAGGATAACTAAAAGTAGCCCAGAGCCATGCGCAGTCCTTTACGCCTGTAATCTCAGCACTTTGGGAGGCCAAGGCGGGTGGATCACCTGAGGTCAGGAGTTTGAGACCAGCCTGGTCAACATGGCGAAACCCCATCTCTACTAAAAATACAAAAATTAGCCGGGTGTGGTCATGCATGCCTGTAGTCCCAGCTACTTGGGAGGCTGAGGCAAGAGAATTGCTTGAACCCGGGAAGTGGAGGTGGCAGTGAGCTCAGATGGTGCCGCTGCACTCCAGCGTGGGTGACAGAGCAAGACTTTGTCTCAAAAAAAAAAGAAAAAGAAAAAAAAAAGTAGCCTGGTGAAAAAAAAAAAAAAAAAGGTGAGAAGGAAGGGTATTTTGAGCAAAAGGAACAACTTTCTGGAGCTGAAGAACCTGTTCCAGACCACAGAAGGGATCCAGCAGGAGACTGGGAGCTCCAGGGAGCGCAGGGTTATCTGCAGGGCACCAGGCAGAGGCCAGAGCAGATACAAATACCAGCTGGGGCCTGAAGTCAAGCTCTCCCGGAAAACTCCCGTGGAACTCTGGACAGGACGTGCGCTTCGGGTGACAGGATATAATAGGGCAGCGAGAAATGGCCTCAGGGTGAGAGCAGGGGCTTTTCTTCTAAGGATGAAGAGTCACCCAGGAGGCTAAGCCTACTCATGCCTTGTCTCTGCTTCCTCACCAGGAGACACGGGCTCGGGGGTTTGGCAGCTCTGAGGTGGAGGGGTGTGCAGCTGCCCAGAGGACAGATACTCAGAGATGGGGGTGGCGCACAGCTAAGAAGGAGGTCTGGGGAAAAAGAACAGGAGCTCCCCAAGCCCAGCCATGGTGCCAACCCGAATCTGCCAAGCTTGATTCACTCAGGGTTGAGGTGAGAGATTGAAATGGGAAGGCTGGCCCATAAGCCTTGGCAGTCAAGCTGGTTGGTGGTTCAGCTGTTAGTATGTTGGGGTTATGAGTCCAAGCACTGAAAGTGTAGCTTTGTCGTTTTCCTTTAATTTTGTAATTAAGATTAAAAAATTCCAACCAGATTCAGTTGAAATGAAAGAAGCCAGGACTGAACTAAAGGGAGGCCACTGGTGATTGTGATCAGATGTCTGGAATCGATACAGAAGACAGGACCGACGTGTCCCAGCTGAGTGTAAGCTTCCCCAAACACCCCAAATCCCTATAGGAACGTCCTCTCACCTCAGGAAACTGCTAAGAATGAGCCAGTTGGTTTTTGAGGAACACTTTTCTGACTGTAGGAAAATGTTTTCCAACTTCCAAGCCTTTACCTGTCCTCTGCATACTTGCTTGCGTTGGTTGTTCATTGATAAAATAAATATTATAAACAATATAGTGTAGCGCACAAAAGCATAGATTTTGGAATCAGCCAGAAGAAACTTACCACTACCATCTAGTAGCTATGAGACCTTGGGAAAGTTATGGAATTTCATTAAGCTTCAGTTTCCTTGTCTATAAAATAGGATGATCACACTCTCTTCAGGTAATGATTAATTTAGATATTTATAGAAGCCAGCCTGGGCAGCATGGCAAAACCTAGTCTCTACAAAAAAATTAGCCAGGCTGATAGTGTGTACCTGTAGTCCCAGCTACCCAGGAGGTTAAGGTGGGAGGATCGCTTGAGTCTGGGAAGTCAAGGGTACAGTGAGCTGTGATAACAACACTGCACTCCAGCCTGGGCAACAGAATGAGACCTAGTCTCAAAAAAAAAAAAAAAAAAAAAAAAGAAAGAAAGACAGATTTGGTGGCTCACATCTGTAATCTCAGCACTTTGAGAGGCCAAGGCAGGTGGATTGCTTGAACCCAGGAGTTCAAAACCAGCCTGGGCAACAGAGCAAGACTCTGTCTCAAAAACAAACAAACAAAACAAAACAAAAACAGCCTGGGCAATATGGTGAGACCCTATCTCTACAAAAAATACAAAAATTAGCTGGGCATGGTGGTGCATGCCTATGGTCCTAGCTACTCAGGAGGCTGAGGTAGGAGGATCGTTTGAGCCCAGGAGGTCAAGGTTGCAGTGAGCCATGATTGCACCACTGCACTCCAGTCTAGGTGAGACAGCAAGACCCCGTCTCTCTTTTTTTTCCCTAAAGATACATATAGAAGCATTTAGCATGGTGCCTGGCACAGACTAGTTTTAGTTATTATTATTGATATTATTAAATAAGTTTTTGTTATTATTATTGATATTATTAAAACAGAACTTTTAAAACAACCTGCACATACCTGGCTCACTGGCTTAAGTGACACCATCAATCCTCTGTTACACATACTGATTTAACACTTATGGCTCATCAAACGTTCATGGGCTGGGACGCCGTGCACTTGTGTTCCCCCATTTGGTTGAATTGCATGCGTACTCAGAGTCATTTGTTTTTAACTCAGCCAGCTGCACATACTATTCTTATATAATTTAACTAAATGTTACATAAACCAATAAAATACAAGTGCAAAACTAATGTTGCTGTTTGGAAAGATTCCAAAATAGCAAGTTGCTTAAAGTTTTTGTTATCAAATTATGTATTGGTGAGACAACTGGAAAAGATGAGGAACAATCATTTAAAAAAAAAAATAAACCTCGGAATTTGCACTCATATTCGTTCTCAAATACTTTCCAATTTCCCAATCCATGTTAAAGAAATCAAAGCTGAAAATGGCAGTCAGCACATTCTGGGTGTAGCTCATTAAAGAAAGATGAGGCCGGGTGTGATGGCTCACGCCTGTAATCCCAGCACTTTGGGAGGCCGAGGCAGGTGGATCACCTAAGGTCAGGAGTTCGAGACAGCCTAGCCAACATGGTGAAACCTCGTCTCTACTAAAAATACAAAAATTAGCCTGCTGTGGTGGTGGGCGCCTGTGATCCCAGCTACTTGGGAGGCTGAGGCAGGAGAATCGCTTGAATCCAGGAGGCGGAGATTGCAGTGAGCCAAGATAGTGCCACCGCACACCAGCCTGGGCAACACAGTGAGACTCTGTCAAAAAAAAATAAAGAAAGAAGGAAAGAAGGAAAGAAAGAAAAGAAAGAAAGAAAGAAAGAAAGAAAGAAAGAAAGAAAGAAAGAAAAGAAAAGAAAAGAAAAGAAAAGAAAAAAAAGAAAGAAAAGAAAGAAAGAAAGAAAGGAAAAGAAAAGAAAGAAAGAAAAGAAAGAAAGAAAGAAAGAAAGAAAGAAAGAAAGAAAGAAAGAAAGAAAGAGAGGAAGGAAGGAAGAGAGGAAGGAAGAAAGGAAGGAAAAGAAAGAGAGAGAAAGAAAAGAGAGAGAGAGAAAGAGAGAAAGAAAGAAAGAAAGAAAGAGAGAGAGGAAGGAAGGAAGGAAGAAAGGAAGGAAAAGAAAGAAAGAGAGAGAGAGAAAGAAAGAGAAAGAAAAGAGAAAGAGAGAAAGAGAGAAAGAAAGAAAAGAAAGAAAAGAAAGAAAAGAAAGAAAGAAAGAAAGAAAGAAAGAAAGAAAGAAAGAAAGAAAGAAAGAAAGAAAGAGAGAGAGAAAAGAAAGATGATGGTGAAATGCCAATCACTGCGTCCATACACAAAGAAAGGTCTTGGTCCTACATGTACAAAGTGGACAGCAAATATTCCTCTATTTGTCTTAAGCTAAAATAAAAAAATTTATGGTATGTAAAGGCAAACTGTGAAGTGATCCCAGCCCTCCAGAAACGTAGGGTTTAGAGAGGGAATCTGATAAGAAAGTTATTGATCTCAGTGGATTATCATGGAGGTTAATGGGACAGAGGGGAAGGGTGCCTAACTAGAGCAATGCTGTAGAGGATTCCTGGATGGACTGGCCCCTAAACTGGCTCTGCTCTCCCTCACATCAATCCCACAGCTCCTTTCAAATCTTCCTGCAGCACAAAAACTTAAGACTTGCCTTCTAGCTTTGTCCAATGGCCCTCTTAATTTCAGATCCCCCTCTTTTTTTTTAAAGACAGCGTCTCGTTGTTTCACCCAGGGTGGGGTGCAATGGCACAAACACAGCTCGCTGCAGCCTCAACTTCCTGGGCTCAAGTGATCCTTTTGCCTCTGCCTCCCATATAGCTGGGACCACAGGCAGACGCCACCACGCCTGGCTAATTTTGTTTTATTTATTTATTTATTTATTTATTTATTTATTTATTTATGTAGAGATGTGGGTCTCACTTTTTGCCCAGGCTGGTCTTGAACTCCTGGTCTCAAGCAATCCTCCTGCCTTGGCCTCCCAAAATCCTGAGCTTACATGTGTAATCTCACGCCTGTAATCTTACGCCCACATCCCAATATTGATGTAATCTCCAAGAGTGTTAGAGGGGAAATAGCTGCTTTCCCTGGCATTAAAGAGGAGCCTCAAGGATCACAGAATGCTTTTGGGAATTTCCATATATGCATTACTTCAACGTTTTTTGATTTTGTTTGTTTGTTTGTTTTGGTTTGGTTTGGTTTTGGTGGTTTTTTTGTTTTGTTTTGTTTTGTTTTGAGATAGAATCTTGCTCTGTCACCCAGGCTGGAGTGCAGTGGTATAATCTCAGCTCACCACAACCTCCACCTCCTGGATTCAAGCAATTCTCCTACCTCAGCCTCCCAAGTAGCTGGGATTACAGGCATGCACCACCATGCCCAGCTAATTTCTGTATTTTGGTAGAGACGGAGTTTCACCATGTTGGCCAAGCTGGTCTTGAACTCCTTGCCTCAAGTGATCCACATGCTTCAGCCTCCCAAAGTGTTCAGATTACAGGCGTGAGCCACCACACCTGGCCTTTTTGATTCTTGATATACTATTTCGGCTGTGCTCCATCTCTCAGGGTGAGGTCTATGAAGAACTTGTGCAAAACAAGTTGTACTAATTTTCTTTGATTGTTTCTTAAAATTAATCTTTTTATTTTGAGGTAATTTTAGATTCATGTGCAGTTGCAGGAAATAAAACAATACCCTTTGCATAGTTTCACCTGTCTAATGGTAACATCTTACAAAACTGAAGCACAGTATCACAAGCAGGATATTGATATCAATAACAGCCAAGGTACAGAACATTTCCATCACCTCCAGGATCACTCCTGTTGCCATTTTGTAGCCACACCTTCTTCTGCCTAGCCCTCAGTCCCTTCTTAGCCACTGGCAACCACTAATCTGTTCTCCATTTTTATAATTTTGTCATTTCAAGAATATCACCTAAATGAAACCATAAAATATGTAATTTTTTTTATTTTTTGAGACAGTCTCACTCTGTCACCCAGGCTGGAGTGCGGTGGCACCATCTCAGCTCACTGCAACCTTAACTTGGGTTTAAGCAATTCTGGTGCCTCAGTCCCCCAAGCAGCTGGGACTACAGGTGCACACCACCACGCCTGGCTAGTTTTTTGTATTTTTAGTAGAGACAGGGTTTTGCCGTGTTGCCCAGGCTGGTCTCAAACTCCTGGCCTCAAGTGATCCGCCTGCCTCGGCCTCCCAAAGTGCTGAGATTACAGGTGTGAGCCACTACGCCCGGCCAATGTGTAACCTTCTGAGACTGGCTTTTTTCACTCAGCATAATTCTGTGGAGTATCTAGGTCTAGGTCACTGCATGTACTATTCCTTCATCCCTCTTTATTACTGGGTAGTATTCCTTGGCATGAATGTCCCATTATGCACCATTCACCCACTGAGGGATATCAGGATTGTTTCCGGTTTGGGGTTATGATTAATAAAGCTGCTATGAAAATTGTGTACATGTTTTGTGAGGACATCATTATAAACATCTAGGAGTATACTTGCTGGATCCTATGATAAGTGTATGTTTAATTTTTTTAATGAAACTGCCAAACTATTTTCCAAAGTGACTATACCATTTGACATCGCCACCAGCAATGTGTCAGTGACCATCCTGCGTTCTCGCCAGCATTTGGGATGGTCACTCAAATTTTGTTTCTGTTTTTAAGAGATGGGGGTCTTGCTATATTGTTCAGGCTGGAGAAGTGGCTATTCACAGGTACAATCCCACTACCAACAGGTGTGTATGATATCTCACTGGGTTGTTTTTTTTAACTATCCTAATGGCTAGTGTTACTGAACACCTTTTCATGTGATTATTTGCCATATGTGTATATCCTCTTCAGAGAAATGTCTCTTCAAGTCTTTTGCCCATCCTCTAGTTGGATTATTGGTTTTTGTTTTTACTGTTGAGTTTTAAATGGTCATTTTAAATTTATTTATTTATTTATTTAAATACTATAGCTTTGTCCTTCTTTTTCAAAACTGTTTTTAGCTATTTTAGCTCCTTTGCCTTTAACAGATAAATTTTAGGATAATCTTATCTATATTTGCAAAACATCTTGCTTTGATTTTCATAGGAATTTTGTTAGACCTGTATATCAACTTGGGAAGAATCAACATCTTTATTGTATTGAGTCTTCCTTTTTTTTTTTTTTTTTTTTTTTTTTTTTGAGGCAGCGTCTCACTCTGTCACCCAGGCTGGAGTGCAGTGACATGATCATCACAGCTCACTGCAGCCTGGAACTCTTGGGCTCAGATGATCTTTCCACTTCAGCCTCCTGAGTAGCTATGACTGTAGGTGTGCATCACCATGCCTGGCTAATTTCTTTTGTATTTTTTTGTAGAGATGGAGTTTTGCCATATTGCCCAAGCTAGTCTCAAACTCCTGAACTAAAGCGATCCACCTACCTCAGATGCTCAAAGTGCTGGGATTACAGGGGTGAGTCTTCCCATCTGTAAATATGCTATGTCTCTTCATTTATTTATTAGATCTTCTTTTATTTATTTCATCAGCATTTTGCAGTTTTCAGTATACAAATTCTGCATGTTTTGTTATATTTACACCTGAGTATTTTATTTTTGAGTGATTGTAAATAGTGTTTGATTTTTAATTTTAGTGTCCATGTGTTCATTGCTAGTATGCAGAAATACAATTGATTTTTTGTATATTTATCTTGTATTCTTCAAACTTGCTGAACTCATTTTTTAGTTCTAGAACTTTTTTTTGTAGATTCCTTTGGATTTTCTAAGTAGAAAAGAATGTCTTCTTTTCTGATGTGCATGCTTTTTTTTTTTTTTTTTTTTTCCAAAGAATCTTGCCAGGCTGGAGTTCAGTGACATGTTCTCAGCTCACTGCAACATCCACCTCCCAAGTTCAAGCGATTCTCGTGCCTCAGTCTCCCGAGTAGCTGGGACTACAGGCATTTGCCATCACGCCCGGCTAATTTTTGTACTTTTGGTAGAGACAGGGTTTTGCCATGTTGGCCAGGTTGGTCTTGAATTCCTGGCCTCAAGTGATCTACTCGCCTTGGCCTCCCCAAGTACTGGGATTACAGCCACTGTGCCTGGCCTGATCTGTATGCTTTTTATTTCCTTTTCTTGTATTATGGCACTGGCTTAGATGTTCCAATTCGATTTTGTCAAATGCTTTTTCTGCATCAACTGATATGATTATGTGTTCTTCTTCTTTAGTCTGTTAATAGGGTAGAGTACATTAGTTGATTTTTGAATATTGGATCAGCCTTTCGTCCTTGGAATAAACTTCAACTACTCATGGTATTTAATTTTTATTATATATTGCTGGATTCTATTTGCTAGTATTTTCTTGAGTGTTTCTACATTTATTTTCATGAAGAATATTGGTCTGTAATTTTCTTTTTTTTCTTTTTTCCATACCATCTTTGTCGGATGGTATGTGGGTAATATTAGTTTTGTAAAATTAATTGGAAAGTGTTCCCTCCTCTTCTGTTTTCTGGAAGAGATTGCACAATGTTGTTGTTCCTTCTTCTTTAAACATTTGTTAGAATTCTCCAGTAAAACCATATAGGCCTAGAGATTTCCTTTTTGGGGAGTTTTTAAATTATGAATTCAATTCCTTAATAGAGGGCTGTTCAAATTATCTATTTCCTATGGGGAGAGTGGGGGTAGTTTGTATTTTTAAAGAAATTTTTCCAGTTCATCTAAATTGCCAATATTTATATGCGTAGTTTTTCATAGTATTCCATCATCCATTTGATGCCTGCAGCGTCTGTAGTGATATCTCTTGTTTTATTCTCGATATTGGTAATTTGTGTCTTCATTCTTTATTTCTTTGTCAGTCTTGCTAGAGGATTATTAGTATTATTGATCTTTCAAAGAACTAGCTCTTTGTTTCACTGATTTTCTCTATTATTTTTATATTTCCAATTTCATTGACTTTTGCTCTTGTCTTTATTGTTTCCTTCCTCTGTTTGCTTTGGATTTCCTTTGTTCTTCTTTTTCTAGATTCATGAAGTAGAAGCTTAGATTGTTGATTTGAAATTTTCTTATTTTCTTTTCTTTTTTTTTTCCTTTTTTTTTTTTTTTTTTTTTTTTTTTTTTGAGGTAGAGTCTTGCTCTGTTGCCCAGGCTGGAGTGCAGTGGCACTATCTCGGCTCACTGCAAGCTCCGCCTCCCAGGTTCACGCCATTCTCCTGTCTCAGCCTCCCGAGTAGCTGGGACTACAGTCACCCGCCACCACGCCCGGCTAATTTTTTTATATTTTTAGTAGAGACGGGATTTCACCGTGTTAGCCAGGATGGTCTTGATCTCCTGACCTCGTGATCCACCTGCCTTGGCCTCCCAAAGTGCTGGGATTACAGGCATGAGCCACTGTACCCAGCCTGAAATTTTCTTTTCTAATGCATAAATTTGGTGCTATAAATTTTCCTGTCACAACTGCTTTAGCTATGACTTACACATTTTGAGATGCTGTATTATCATTTTTATTCAGTTCAGTGTATCTTTGTGACTACCTTTTTGACCCATGGATTATTTACAAGTGTGTTGTTTTGTTTCCAAGTGTTTGAATATTTTCTTGTTATATTTCTATTATCAATTCAATTTTTTACAAATTACATTTGTGGTCAAAGAACACACTCCATATGATTTCAATTCTTTTAAATTTGCTGAGTTTGCTTAATGGCTCAGCATATGCTCTATCTTGGCATATGTCCTATGGGCACTTGGAAAAAAATGTGTATTTTGCTGTTGTTGGAGTGCTTTATAAACGTCAATGAGACCCTAATAGTTGATGGTATAGTTGAGTTATTTTGGTTTTCTATCTATTTAGTTCTATCAATTGCTGAGGGTGTGTTGAAGTCCTCAACTATGTATTTGTCTGTTTCTTCCTTCAGTTCTATCAGGTTTTGCTTCACATATTTTGCAACTCTGTTGCTTGGTGCATGGACATTTAGGATTGTTGTGTCTTCTTGATGGATTGACACTGTTATAATTACATCATGTCCCTCTCCATCTCTGGTAATTTCCTTTGCTCTAAGGTAGACTTTATCTGATATTAATGTAGCCATTCCTATTTTGATTAACATTTGTATGATATATCTTTTTCCATCCTTTTGCTTTCAATCTGCTTATATAGTTATATTTGAAGTGAGTTTCTTATAGGCAGCATATAGTTGGATCATGAATATCAATCAATTCTGCCAATCTATGTTTTTTAGTTTATGTACATAGGCCATTTATATTTAATGTAATTATCAATATGTTAGGGCCTAAGTCTGCACATTATTTTTTGTTTGTTGCTCTTTCTGTTTTATATTTGTTTTCTTTTTCCTGCCTTTCTGGGGTTACTTGAACATTTTTTAGAATTCTACTTTTATTTTTCTGTATTGTTTTTGAGTGTATCACTTCGTATAGCTTTTGTAACAGTGCCTTTAAGTATCTATATATATATATATAGCTTATCACAGTCTATTGGTCATTATAATTTTACCAGTTCAAATGAACTATAGAAACTTTATCTCCCTTTATATCCCTTTATCCTCATCTATGTATAATTGCCTTACATATTGCCCCTGCATACATCAGATAGAAACTTTATCTCCCTTTATATCCCTTTATCCTCATCTATGTATAATTGCCTTACATATTGCCCCTGCATACATCAGATAGTATTATAATTTTTGCTTCAACAGTCAAACACAATTTAGAAAATTTAAGAGAAGGAAAGTTTATGTATTTATCCAGTTTTAGCTTACTGTGTTCTTTCTTCCTGATGTTCCAATTTTTTTTTATTATTTCCTTTCTATTTAGAAAACTTCCTTTAGCCACTTTTAGGGTGAATCTACTGGTAATGCATTCTCTTACTTTTCCTTCATCTGAGAATGTCTTCATTTTCCTCTCATTTCCCTTTTTTTCTTTCTAATGGATGAACCTACATGGATTCGTCATTATCACCCAAAGTCCATCATTTACATTAGGGTTCAGTCTTAATATTATGCAATCTATGGGCTTGAAGAAATATATAATGACATGTATCTACCATTATAGTATCACATAGAGTATTTTCACTGCCCTCAAAATTCTCTGTGGTCTGCCTATTTATTCCTCCCTCCCGCAAACCTTTGGCAACCAGTGATCTTTCCACACTTTCCACAGATTTGCCTTTTCCAGAATGTCATATAGTTGAAATTTTATAGTATGTAGCCTTTCAAACTGACTTCTTTCACTTAGTAATATGCATTTAAGTTTTCTTCCTATCTTTTCATAGCTTGATCGATTATTTCTTTTTAGTGCTGAATAATATTTCATTGTCTAGATATACCATAGGTTATCTATCCATTCACCTACTGAAGTACATCTTGTTTACTTCCAACTTTTGTCAACTATGAATAAAACTGCCATAAACATTTGATATAGGTTTTTGTATATTTCAGCTCCTTTGGGTACACAGCGAGGAATGTGATTGCTGGATTGTATGGTATTGGAGTGTTCAATTTTATAAGATACTGCCAAACTATCTTCCAAAGTGGCTCTATCCCCTTCATTTCTGAAAGATATTTTTGCTGAATATTTTAGGTTGACATTTCTTTTATTTCAGAAAAATGTGTCACCACTGTGTTCTTCTGGCCCCTATGGCTTCTGATGAGAAATCCACTATCATTGAAATTGTCTTTTTCCTGTAGGTAAGGTGTCATTTCATTTTTGCTGCTTTCAATATTTTTTTCCGCATCTTCATTGTCAGAAGTTGGACGTGATGGTCTTAGTACAGACTTGCATTTGTCTTATTTGGGGTTCACACAACTTCTTGAATCTGTTGATTCATATATTTTGCCAAATTTGGGGAAATTATGCCATTCTTTCTTTAAGTACTTTTTCAGCCCTGCTCTCTTTCTCATTTCTTCTGAAACTCCAATGATACAACTGTTAGATCTTTTATCATAGTCCTGCAGTCTATTTTCAGTGTATTTTCTCTCTGTTGTCCAGATTGGGTAATTTATATTGTTCCATTTTCCAGTTTTCTGATTCTTTCCTTTTTCCTTTTCATTCTGCTTTTGAGTCCATCCATCGAAGTTTTTACTTCTGCTATTATATTTTACAATTCAATTTTTCTATTGTTTATCCTTTATATATTCTGTTTGTTCGATGAGATTATTTTTTCATTTGTTTCAAAGGTGTTCATAATTGTTTTATAAGCATTTTCATGGTGGTTGTTTTAAAATGTTTGTCAGATAATTCTAACATCTTTGGCATCTATTGATTGTCTTTTTCCATTCATTTTGAGATCTTCCTGGTTCTTGGTATGATGAGTGATTTTTTATTGAAACTTGGATGTTTTGGGTATGTTATGAGACTCTTGATCTTATTTAAACTTTCTTTTTCAGCTGGGTTCCTCTGACATTGCTCTAGCAGGTGAGGGGGGTGATCACAGTCTTATCACTGCAAAGTAGAGAAGTAGTCCAGATTTCCCATTTGGCCTCTCTTCTTGTTACTGCTGGACAGAGGTAGGAGTTCCAGCTCCCCACCAATGTCTCCACTGATACTTCCCTAGCTGCGAGGGATAGCAGTGCCTTGTTACTGCTACCCATATGGCCTCCATTGACATATGGGTAGTGTGTGTAAATTCCTGACTCTACTAGGCCTCCTCTGTGATGTAGAGGGAGGGGTGCCTCATCACTGCTGGGTAGGAGTAGAGTCCAGGCTTCTCACATGGTCTCTACTGACTTTTGTTCCCACCAGCAGAGATGAACATCCAGGCTCTCTACTTGGCCTTCCCTGAATACCCTGCAGAGAGTTGGCATGCCTTACTATAGCCTGGTGAGGGTAGAAGTTAAGGCTCACCACTTAATCACTCAGTCTTTGCTGGCCTGAATGGGGATGGGGCTACAGGTTTTTCTGTGGTGTTTGACTGGAGTAGAGTGATTATTGTCTAAAAATACTCTTCCTAGGCTACCCACTTTCTAGCCCTTTGACTAGAGGGAGAAGGCTTTTTGTTGAGGCTTTTATTCTGAAGGGGTGGAGTGGGGTCTGTACTCAGCATTTCCAGCTTGCTGGCTTATTTTTCTCCAAGTCTGGGATACATGAGGTGAGGTAAAAACAAAACCCAGGAAACTCACCACCATGCTGTTCCTTAGATTCCAAGGTCTCTGGCTGGTCTGCTTTCTTCTCTACATGTTCCAGAGTCTTCTTATGTTTGCTTTATATATATTGTCCAGGGTTTTTAGTTGTACTTAGTGAAAAGACCAGAGAAAGTATGTCTACTCCATCTTCCCAGGATGGAAACCTCTTTTTGATCATTTTCATGCCAATCATTCTGCTGATTCTTCAGGACATAGCAGGCACTGTGTAGGCTTTGCAGGGTGAGCAGAAATAAACAGGTCATGGCTCCTGTAAGCCAGGACCTCACTACTCAGTGGGACAGATAGCCATGTCTCACATAGCTTGACACTTGATCATGATTAAGAGCATGGCTTGGAATCAGACAGGACTGAGTCCCAATTCCAGCTCTGATACTTTCAAGCTCTGTGACCCCGAATAAGTTAGTTAATCTCTCTGAACTTCAGTCTCCTAACTTACAAAATATGGGAGAGATTAGTCCAATGTCTTTTTTTTTTTAAGACAGATTCTTACTCTGTCACCAGGCTGGAGTGCAGAAGCACGATCTCAGTTCACTGCAACCTCCACCTCCTGGGTTCAAGCGATTCTCCTACCTCAGCCTCCTGAGTAGCTGGGACTACAGGTGCACGCCACCATGCCCAGCTAATTTTTCTATTTTTAGTAGAGACAGGGTTTCGCCATGTTGGCCAGGATGGTCTTGATCTCCTGACCTCATGATCTGCCTGCCTCAGCCTCCCAAAGTGCTGGGATTATAGGCATGAGCCACCGCGCATGGCCCGATTAGTCCAATTTCATAGATTGTTGGTGGATTAAATTAAATGAAATAGTGCATTTAAATCACTTTGCATGGTGTCAGCACATGGCAAGTGCTTAGTAAATATTAGTTGTTGCTCTTAAAAGGCAAGCTAGGCCAACTGTAATAATTTTTTTCAGCCTTGTCCATTGCAGACAGAGGTGTCCCCATGACTTACTTTGTGCCTACCGCTTCTCTCTTCTCTTTGATCAACTGTGGGAGCCTTTTCCACCTGTCTCTTCAGAGGGGTTAAGATGAACGGGTACACAGGATGAGGGGCAAAAGAATGTTCACTTTCTGTTTTTATTCATTCATTCCTTTATTTATTCATGCATTACTGCATCAAATCATTATAGAACACTAACCCTGTGCTTGGCACCATAAAGGGAGCTTAAAATCTAGCAGAATAGGCAGCAAAGTAATGATAATTCTGGCAGACTCTAAGTGCCAAGAAGGATACAATCAAAACACTCTGAGCTCAGAAAGAGGAGAAATCACATTTGAGTAGAAGAATCACAGAAGGATTCTTGGAGAAAGGGGCATCTGAGTTGCACTTCAATAGATAGACATGGAGAATGGGCATGGGGTGAGCAAAAACTTAGAGACAGAAAAGCAAAGGTTATCTCCTTAGAAAACAAACAGTGAAGTTTGGCTATATGTGTATTTGTAAGGGAGAGAATGAGAGGAGGCTGGAAGGTATGCTGAGGCTACTATTTAGAGCTTTGAATATAAGGTGTGTAAGTCAGGATTAGAGTTGACTACAAGCAGTCAAATAACAATAGCTTAGACACATAAGGGTTTATGTTTCTCCAGCATAATAAGTTCAGAGTTTGACAATCTGGGATTCATATGGCAGCTGTACTGTCACCAGGAACCCAGACTCTGTAGATCCTCAGCAAGTGCTTCCATTTTCCATCATGGTCCAAGATGGAGCTGGAGCTCCAGCACACCAGGCAGGCAGAAAAAATAAAGGGAAGACAGGCAATCTGTCCAGCTATCTACCTCCTTTATGGAATTTTTATAGAATCCTCCAGGAAGTGGTACCTAACAACTTATGTGTTTATATCTTATTGGCTGGAATTTAACCACATGGGCATTTATCTGCAAGGGATGCTGAGAAATAGTTCTTAAAAATCTGGGCATATTGCTTCCCTAGATATGATACGAGTTCTGTTACCAAAGATGAAAAAGAGAATGGATACTGAATTGGCAACTGGAAAGCTCTGCAACATCAGAGCAAGGAGTTTAGATTTAATTCAGTAGGAAGTGGGAACCCTGTGGTGGATTGTTTAGCAGAAAACAGGTAAAATTCAAGTTGTTGACTTGAAAGATTAGTCTTGGAGTGTGAAGAACAGATGCAGTAGAAAGAGATTAGAGGCAAAGAGAGCAGTTAGAAGGCAATGTCACTGGTAAAGGAGGGAAGAGATGAAGATATGCAATGGAAAGTGAAGGGGACAGAGGGGAGACATATTTCAGGAGTGTATTATTAGATTGGCAGCTGATTGGATGTGAGGGTGTTAAAGTAAACCATAGATTGATTTTTCAATGGAAAACTTCAGACAGTTGACCAATAGACATGGAATTGAATGGTAGGGCCATTTCTGTAAAGAGGGAAATCAGTAGACGAGCTTATCTGAGGCAAGGTGATGAGCTTGATTTGGAACAAAAGGCTTGGGCAAAACATTTATGTCAATGGTTCTCAAAATGTGGTCCCCAGACAAACAACATCAATATCACCTAGGGATTTGTTAAAAATGAAAATTCATAGATTAGATGCCAGTCCTACTAAATCAGAAACTGTGGGGTCAGGGCCCAGCAATCAGCATGTTTTAACAAATATAGACTGTATATCCATATATTAAAACAATAAACAATAGGATACTAAATAGAGATGTTTAAAACATTCCATTTACAACAGCATCGAAAATATTAAATATTGGCCAGGCACAGAGGCTCATGCCTGTAATCCCAGCACTTTGGGAGGGTGAGGCGGGTGGATCACTTGAGCCCAGGAATTCGAGACCAGCCTGGCCAATATGGTGAAACCCTGTGTCTACTAAAAATACAAAAATTAGCTGGGCATGGTGGCAGACACCTGTAATCCCAGCTACTCAGGAGGCTGAGATAGGAGAATTGCTTGAGCCTGGGAGGCAGAGGTTGCAGTGAGCCAAGAACGGGGCCCCTGCACTCCAGCTTGGGTGACAGAACAAGACTCTGTCTCAAAAAAAAGAAAAAAATAAATATTTAGGGATTAATTTAATCAATAATGTGAAAGACCGGTATCCTGAAAACCATAAAACATTGCTGAGAGAAAGTAAAGAGACCCAAATAAATGGAGAAATATGTTCATGCATTGGAAGACTCAATATTGCTAAGGTGCCGATAATCACTAAATTGATCTACAGATTCAGTGCAATCTCAAAATCCCAGCAGGCTTTGTTTTTATTTGTAGAACTTGACAAATGGATTCTAAGGTGTATATGGAAATGCAAAAACAACTTTGAAAAATAAAGTTGGAAGGCTTACACGACCTAATTTTAAGATTATAGAGATACTGCAATGCAGTATGATATTGGTATAAAGACAGACAAACAAATCAGTGGAACAGAATAGAGTCCAGAAATTAAAATCACACATAGATGATCAACTGATTCTTGAAAAAGTATCAAGGCAATTCAATGAAGGAAGGATAGTCTTTTCAACAAATGATGCTGGAACAACTGAATAGACATGTGCAAACACAATGAAACAAAATAAACCTCAACCCTTACCTCATACTGTATACTAAAATTAACTAGAAAAGTATCATAGACCTAATATGAGGGCTAAAACCATTAAACTTCTATAAGAAAACATAGGAGAAAATCTTAGTGATGGGTTTGGCAAAGATTTCTTAAATGTGACCCCAGGCTGGGTGTGGTGGTTCATGACTGTAATCCCAGCACTTTGGGAAGCTGAGGCAGGTCAATCACTTGAGGCCAGGAGTTTGAGACCAGCCTGGTCAACATGGTGAAACCCTGCCTCTACTAAAAATACAAATATATATATATATATATATATATATATAGAGAGAGAGAGAGAGAGAGAGAGAGAGAGAGAGCGCCAGATGTGGTGGCACACACCTGTAGTTCCAGCTACTTGGGAGGCTGAGGCAGGAGAATCGCTTGAACCTGGGGGGCAGTGGCTGCAGTGAGCTGAGATCACACCAATGCACTCCAGCCTGGGTGACAGTGAGACTCCGTCTCAAAGAAAAAAAAAAAAAAGAAAAGAAAAAGAAAAGTGACCCCAAAAAGTACAAACTTTAAAAAAACCAATAAATTGGATTTAAATTTTAAAATGTTTGCTCTTCAAAAGATATTGTTTTAAAAAATGAAAAAGTAGCTGAGTACAGTGGCTCACACTTGTAATCCCAGCACTTTGGGAGGCCGAGGCGAGTGGATCACTTGAGGTCAGGAGTTCGAGACCAGCCTGGCCAAGAAGGTGAAAACTCATCTCTACTAAAAATATATAAATTAGCTGGGGGTGGCACATGCCTATAGTCCCAACTACTCAGGAGTCTGAAGCAGGAGAATCACTTGAACCCAGGAGGTGGAGGTTGCTGTGAGCTGAGATTGCGCCACTGCACTCCAGCCTGGGCAACAGGGGGAGACTCTGTCAAAAAAAAGAGAGAGAGAGAAGGAGGGAGGGAGGTGGGGGGGGGGGAGAGAGAGAGAGAGAGAGAGAGAGAGAGAGAGAAAGAGAGAGAGAAAGAAAAAAGAAAAGAAAAGAAAGAAGGAAAGAAAAGGTAAGCCACATACACGGAGAAATTACTTGCAAAACATATATCCAATGAAGCACTTGTGTTCTAGAATACATGAGGAACACATTGAAAAAGTACAAAGACAACAATCCAATTTTTTAAATAAGCAAAAGATATGAATACTTAACCTAAGAAGACAAATGAATGGCAAATAAGCACCTGAAAAGCTACTCAATATTATTGCTCATTAAGAAAATGCAAAGTAAAAGATATACCACTACATCCCCACTGGAATGGCTAAAGTTTAAGACTGAGATGTTGGCAAGAATGTGGAGCAATTGAAATTTCATACACTGTTGGTGAGTGTATAAATGGTACAACCAGTTTGGAAACCAGTCTGGCAGATTCTCATAGAGCTAAACATATACTGACTGTATGACCTAGCCATTCCCCTCCCAAGAGAAATAAAAGTACAAAGATTTTGACATGAATATTCTTAGCAGCTTTATTTGTAATAGCCCCAAACTGGAAACAACTCAAGTGTCCATCAACAGGTGAACAGGAAAACAAATTGTTGTATATTCACACAATAGATAACTACTTAGTAATAAAAAGGAATGAACTATTGATACCTGCAACAATGTGGATTAATCTCAAAATAACTATACTGAATAGAATAAGCCAGAAACAATACATAGTATACATATGATTCCATTTACATAAAATCCTAGAAAATATAAATTAACCTATAGTGAAAGAAACAGGTTAATGGTTGCCTGGAGATGGGTTTGGATGTTGAGGGGAGGAAAGAAGGGATTACAAAGGAGAACAAGGAGATTCTGAGGGGATGGTGGTAGTGTTCACTATTTGGATTGTGGTGTTGTTTTCATGGATGAACTCATATGTCAAAACTTATCAAATTGCTTATTTTAAAGATATGCAGTTCGTTGTATATCAATGATATGTTAATAATTCTGTAAAAAATACTCCTTGACCCTGCCCTAGGTCTACTGAATCACTCTGCAAGTAGGGCCCAGCAATCTGTGTTTTGACAAACACTCCAGGTGATTCTGATACACAGTAAAGTCTGAGAACCACAAACTCCCAGCAGATGGTTGAAATAAGGCTCTGGACTAGAGTACAAACTTGAGAGTTACCTGGTTGGAGGTCAAAGGTTGAAGTTGTAGGAAGAGGGGATTTAGAGAGTAAAGAACAGAAAGCAAGAGGTGGAGACTTAGAGAAAACCCACCCTCAGGAGATGGGAGGAGGAGGAGGAACAGGTGACAGAAACAAGGAAGTAGCAGGCTGGGGTTAGGGGAAGGAATGTAACAGATGCCAAAGAAGGGACTTCAAGATACAGAGTGACCAATAGTGACGATACCAACGGGATACCTTCTATTTGCATAACTGCTTTCTAGTTTCCAAATAGTTTTCATGTTCATTAGTGCATTAACCATGGCAGGGTGAGCAGACAGACAAGGAAGCTATTGTGCCTGGTAGGCCCCACAGTCAACAGGAAAGAGCCAGGATTAGGAGTCAGAGAGACCTGGGTGGAATCTGGTTCCTTTACTTACTCATGTGTACATTTCATCAAGTTTCTTGAACTGAGTCTCTCTTTCTCTATGTTCAAAATGGAGATAAATTCTACCCACTAACAGGGTAGAATCTTTATGGTATGTAAAATACCTGCACCAGATACTGGCAAAGTTGTTAGTGTCTTTACGCTCTCCACCTCCACCTCAACCTCATGATTCCTCATCTTACACATAAAAAAACAAGAGGCCCAGTCGGGGTAAGTGATGTACCCAAGGTCAGAGGACTGGTAGGCACTCCATGTTTGAAAGCACATTCTTGGACTTGGGAATCCATGAACCAACTGGGCAGGTCCATGGTGGGCCTTGCGGGTTCTGTGAAACTCCTAAAGTCACGTGCGGACTGGGTAAGAATGTGGTTTATTTTCTGAGCAAGTGTCCATTATCTACAATGGCATCTCCAGAAGGTCAGGATCTAAAAAGGTTAAGAACATCTGCTCAGAGGTCAGTTGTGTTTATTTTTCCCTAAGTTTCTTGATTTACCCACCTTCCCATATTCTCAGCCACCCATCTTCCTATCATACATCTTCTTCCAGAATGTAGTCTCACTCCCCTCTCTGCTGACTGACCAGTCTGCAAACCAGGGAACTTGCTTCATGGTCTCAACACAGATCATTCATTCACCTCCCCCAAGCAACTGCTGATCACCAGTTCTACACTGGCACAGGCAAAAGGCAGATGAAGATGCTCTTTTGAAGGATCTTACAGACTGGTAGAGGAGATAGGCAGGGACAGAGATAAAAGGCAGCCTGTGGCCAGAAACATGAGAGAAGGAGCACAAGTAAAGGTCACTTGGGAAGACCCCATTTGGACTGCTCCCAGCATGGACCCCTGGGAATCTCTCTATCCACAGGTCTGTCCATTCAGAAATGGGGCAACCTTCAGCCTCAGCTTCATTCTTCGAACCATCACAACCTGCCTACCACCAACTACTTTGATGAAGTGCTCATCCCAAAGTCAGCTACCAGGAACCTCTTGCCCTCTTTGGCAGACTCTGCCACCTTTCTCTTTCTTGCTTGCTGGCACCTCCTCGGGTCTCCTTCTTCCCTTGGCTTTCATGCCAACAGCAGCTCCAGGTTTCCTCCTCTTCTCTGAGGACTCTTCTGTTTCTCTCACATGCCCCCTTAATGACTGTGCTTGCCACAGCTCCATCCACAACCCACACCTCCTTCTTCCCACACACTCACCCAGGCTCAGGGCTCCCCTGACCACACTGGCACTTCTTTTTTCCATTCAGACCTCAGAGGTCAGCTCGGAACATCTACATCCCCTGTTGGAAGTTCCTCAAGAATCTCAATCTCAACTCATCTACAATGAACTCACCAAATCTCCCTGCCCCAAATCTATCTGTGTATTCCCAGAGGCAGCCACCCAAACCAGAAATCATTGTGAATGCCATCTTTTCATCACCCTTTTCATCTAAGCAATCACTAAGTCTTGTGAGTTTTCCCTCTTGAGAGCTTTACAACCGGCCTGGTCTATGGCTTCTGCCTTAGCTTTGGCCTTCATTGTCTCTGCAGTACCCTGCAGTAGACTTCAAACTCCTCCTTCCAGTGGTCTCCTCCTGCCCCAGTCAGATCTGTTACAGTGAATAACAGTAACAAATCTTCACTAAGGGCTTATCACACGCCAGCCTGACCTATACAATCTCACTTCATTCTTGCAACAACCCTAAGAGGCAGGCACTATTATTATTCCCATTTCACAGATGAGGCGATCAAGGCACAGAAAGGTTAAGTAACTTGTTAGCAACACAGCTAGTAAGTGGCGGTGCCAGGATTATTCCATAACGCAAATCTTAATTATGTCATATATTGTCCTAAAATCCTTTATGGCTTCCCATCCCAGACCTATCCACCTCTCCTGTGCCATCTTTACCTCTGGGTTTTAGTACATACTGGTCTTTCTGCCAGAAACTCCCTTTTCTGCCTGTCTCCCCTCCTGACTTTTTGTGGCCTGTGTAACCCCTACTCATTTTTCTAACCTCAGTCCAGACATTGTCTCACACTGAAACCTTTTTTGATGCTCTGCTCTCTCCAGTTTGGGTTGGTGCCTGTGGTGAACACTACAATGTGCCACTCAGATCCCCTTCAATGAGGGACTTATCACCAGTTGCTCAGACTGCTAGCAGACAGGCCTCAGCCATCAGCTCCCATAGGAGAATGGCTTCAGCAGAAGAAAGCTCCCTGGCCCAAGGTTACACCCACTTCCTGGGTGCACTCATATCCCTGACCCATCAGTGTCGGGGTATAAAAGCTGGGCCTCTGGCCACAACTTGGAAGAAGCTGAAGGGCCATTCCAGCTCCAGAGTGCCCCAGAGGGCTGGCCTTGGCTCAACCTGACTCCATCCACTCCCTTCCACAGGTTCTTACCTCCAGAGCTCCCTGCACATTAATATCCATCTCAGAATCTGCTTCCTTGTGAAGCCCCCAGTGCTCATATCCCCCCAGGTAGGCTCTGAGCTCCCTGAAGACTCTGATCCAGGGCTGCGGTGCTACCAGAGAAAGGCGCAGTCCCCCATAAGCCCTAGCCCCAGGGGTAGTTCTTTAAACATAGGGTAATACATGACAAAGCTTCTGCCTTCATCGATTCACCTGCTCACAGCTCCTTAATCAGATCTCCAGGTGGCCTTGGACTTCCTGGCCCCAAGTCAGTCATTAATTTGGTGACTCTTGCTGTCCTCCAGTACTCCCAAACTCCACCCCCAGTAATCACCAAACTAGACTGTTGAATCTGTGAGGTTTCAACACCCTGTCACACACTGTGACCACTCTGAAAACAAGTTACTCACACTAACACCGCTTTCAGCTGTCATAATACGAACACCCAAAGCATGAGCACTCTCGGACCTCACATCCTTGAATTCCAAATTCCAAATCCCAATCCTTGATCCTCACATCAAAGAAATAGCACTGTGTCTTAGAAAAGGCATGACTTTAAAAGCAAATGAATCAGAGTTCAATTTCTGGATCTTCCACTTATTGGCAGAGACTTTGGGTAAGAAACTACCTGGCTGGGCATGGTGGCTCACACCTGTAATCCTAGCACTTTGGAAGGCCGAGGTGGGTGGATCACCTGAGGTAAGGAGTTCGGGACCAGCCTGACCAACATGGCAAAACCCCATCTACTAAAAATACAAAAATTAGCCAGGCATAGTGGCGTACATCTGTTGTCCCAGCTATTTTGGAGGTAGAGGTTGTAGTGAGCCAAGATTGGGCCACTGCATTCCAACCTGGGCAACAGAGTGAGACTCTGCCTCGAAAGAAAAGAATAGAAAAGAAAAGAAAAAAAGGAAGGAAGGAAGGAAGGAAGGAAGGAAGGAAGGAAGGAAGGGAAAAGAAAGGAAGGAAGGAAGGAGAGAGAGAGAGAGAAAGAAAGAAAGAAAGAAAGAAAGAAAGAAAGAAAGAAAGAAAGAAAGAAAGAAAGAAAGAAGAAAAGAAAGAAAGAAAGAGAAAGAGAAAGAAAGAAAGGAAGGAAGGAAGGAAGGAAGGAAGGAAGGAAGGAAGGAAGGAAGGAAGGAAGGAAGGAACTTTAGCTACCTGCAGCCTTCATCTCATCTGTGGAAGGGATGCTATGACACTCCCTTCTCATGAGGGTTTGGTTTGTTTTTCATCAAGACACCATCTATAAGACCCTCAGCACATAGAGGCCACTTGGTACCTGTTAGCTCTTTTCCTCTAAACTTGAGAATCCTGAGTCCACAGAGCCAAAAGAATAATAAAAATGGTAACTCTTGCTTTTATAGTACTGACTTTCTGCCAGGGATTGTTCTAAGCACTCTATTCTAACTCAGTCCTCTCAACAATCCTGCAAGGTACACACTAGTATTAACCTCATTTTGCACTTGAGGAAATGGGACACAGAGAAGTTAAGTAGAATGTAGCCTTGAGAGTCACATTCAAGGAGCTGTCTAGGGGTCAAGACCCTGAGGAAGCATCATTTAAGGGTCTCAAAGGTCTGCTAAACATCAGCTGAAAGGCCTGTGCAGGGAGCTGAAGAAGGTAAAGAATGGGAGCCTGGAGCACGGGGAATATTTGTGAATCACAGAACTCAGTAGTTTGCCTGAGGTCACACAGCTAGAAAGCGGTCGAATTAGAAATTGGGCAGTCTGGCTCCAGCGTCTGTGCTCTAGGTATGGGAGGGACCTCATCTGTTAAATGAGATCGACTCATCTGTAAATGGGAATAATAATAGTGCCTGCCTCTTAGGGTTGTTGTAAGAATGAAGTGAGATTGTACAGGTCAGGCTGGCATGTGATAACCCCCCAGTGAAGATTCACTACTGTTATTCACTATACCCTGCACATAGTAGGTTATAAGGAAACTTGTTGATGTTGAGGAGGAGGAAGAGGAGGAAGGGCGGGGCAAGGGAGGAAGGAAGATGCCACTGTCTAGGCAGGTAATGAAGAAGGTTGAGGGAATAGGTTGGGGCCATGACCCAAAGGACACTCCGGGGCTTGCTTGGACACACTGGGGCCCAGGGGAGTGTGGAACTCAGAATATGAAAGAGTCTTGGGGGTGAGCTGTCCACGAGCCTGGAGGAGCCTGGAACTCTGACCAGGGCAGGGTGGAAAGCACAAAACATGGCCATGAACTTGTTGGTACTGATGTCAACCTTGGTTGTCGGTATGCATGTATAAAAGGGCGTGTTTGGTGCCTGTGGGTCTGAGTTGGAGCCTCTTGTAGGGGAACAAAGGAAGACTTCTTGGAACAGGTGACTTCTAAATGCGGCTTTAAAAGCTGTGTTAATATAATGTGGATGGTGGTGAAGCAGGAAACTGCTGGCTGTCAGGGAAGGTGGCCAGTCCTGAAAGTCTTGTGGGCGGTGGGAGTAGGGGAATTGGAAGGGGTGAGTTGGCCCCATATGGTGCAGAGCTCAGAATCTCACACTGAACCATCTTTGCCAGTGGGGCACTTGCTTGGAATAATGCTTCAGAAAGAATAGCCAGGCAACAGGAGATGGGGGGCAAAGATGAGGAGGGAAGCTGTGACAGCCAGGAGGAATCCCCTGGGGTCACCCTTTGGCTGCATGCTTGTGAAGTCATCTGCGACATTCCCCTGGTCCCCTGACAGATTATCTGGGTGAAAGGAGAAGGGGACCACCAAAGAGTCATCAGTCCCTTGGGGTCTCCTGTTCTTGGACAGCACGTAACTCTCATCTTGCTGCAGTGGAAGTGGGACCTGGAGATGGACAGTGCAGGGAGAGTGCTCATGGCATGAAGAGAGGGCGGAGTTAGAGGAGGAAAGTGAGCCCAAATGCATGGCATACAATGCCTTGTCCTATGAATATTTCTTGATCAATTGACTAAGAGAAAGACAGAAACACCCAAAGAGAGATACATACAAAGGGAAGAAGAAAAAGAGAAGATACCTTCAGAAAAGGAACTTGTCTTATTTCTCATTTGTCTCCCATGGCACCAGCCAGTGCCTTGTACAGAGTAGGAGCTTGATATTTATTTGTTTAATTGAGAAACTCAGAGATTCATAAAGTGGCCAAGAACTGAGATGAACACAAAAACGGGGAGAATTTTTGTGGGGGTTGGTGGTCCTCTACCCTTGCGGCCATCTGTTTGCCATCATTTCCATGCCCCATAACAAAAATGCAAGTCCTGGCTGGGTGCAGTGGCTCACGCTTATAATCCCAGCACTTTGGGAGGCCAAGGTGGGTGGATCACCTGAGGTCAGGAGTTCCAGACCACCCTGGCCAATATGGTGAAATCCTGTCTCTACTAAAAATACAAAAATTAGCTGGGTGCAGTGGCAGGTGCCTGTAGTCCCAGCTACTCGGGAGGCTGAGGCAGGAGAATCACTTGAACCCAGGAAACAGAGGTTGCAGTGAGCCAAGATCGTGCCACTGCACTCCAGCCTGGCAACAGAGCGAGACTCCATCTCAATTAAAAAAAAAAAAAAAAAAGCAAGTCCAAAGGCTGGACTCGAGCCTGAAAAGTGAACAGATCTCAAAGGATGACTTACTTCAGAGGTCTAACCCCAGGTCCTTGGAATCCTGGCAGGAAGGAAGAGGGGGTGGTCAGGGAAAGAACCATAGGCCAGGACTTAGTTGATGGATTTGGGGGAAAGACTGCTTGGGCTCACCGGGCATGGGGTAGGGGGGGTGGAAGGAGGTATTCTGCCTTCCCATGGTTCCCAGCCTTTCCCCTTACCATCCCAAATCCAGACCCTACTCAGAGGCAGCCTCTGACACACAAGTAAATGCCTTATTATGGGAGGCAGAGCTGAGCCATGGGTATGGGGACTCTTAGAGACAGAAGCAGGTAGATGGGGGAGGAGGAGGCAGAGGGGGAGGGTAGGGGAGAGGGAAAAGGAAAAGAGAGGGGAAGGGGGAGAGAAGGGGGCAGAGAGAGGAGAGAGGGAGGAAGGGACAGAGACAGACACAGAGACAGAATGTTTTTCCCAAACTAGAAAATCACATAGTCAATAGAAACAAGTATATAACAGGTGCTAAACGTGAACATCAGGGGCTCAGAGTCTGATGATCTTTGCAACTGTCAGCTCCTCAGTTTACCTGTTTATCTCTCTGATTAATGTGGCTCCATGGCATCACCAGCACCTAGATTCCTTTCACATCTCTTCTCTGTCATCCTTGGCACGTCAGCTTTTGAACTCAGGCTGAAACTCAGGGTGTCAAAAAGGCTGGAGCAACCCAACATATTACATCTTCACATAGCAAAGTCGAGAATCCAGAAGGACGGAAGGGGCACATCCCTTCCATCTATCCCTTTTTAAGACTGAGGTAAAATTTCCCAAAAGGCTCCGTAATAGACTACCTCCCACATATCAATGGTCAGAATTGTATCATAGGCCAAGCGTGCTAGCTCACGCCTGTAATCCCCAGCACTTTGGGAGGCCGAGGCAGGTGGATCACCTGAGGTCAGGAGTTTAAGACCAGCCTGACCAACATGGAGAAACCGTGTTTCTACAAAAAATACAAATTTGGCCGGGCGCGGTGGCTCAAGCCTGTAATCCCAGCACTTTGGGAGGCCGAGACGGGTGGATCACGAGGTCAGGAGATCAAGACCATCCTGGCTAACACGGTGAAACCCCCTCTCTACTAAAAAATACAAAAAACTAGCCAGGCAAGGTGGCGGGCGCCTGTAGTCCCAGCTACTCGGGAGGCTGAGGCAGGAGAATGGCGTGAACCTGGGAGGCGGAGCTTGCAGTGAGCTGAGATCGGGCCACTGCACTCCAGCCTGGGCGACAGAGCGAGACTCCGTCTCAAAAAAAAAAAAAAAAAAAAAAAAAAAACAAATTTAGCTGAGTGTGGTGGTGCATACCTGTAATCCCAGCTACTCAAGAGGTTGAGGCAGAAGAATCGCTTGAACCCAGGAGGCAGAGGTTGCAGTGAGCCAAGATTGCACCATTGCACTCCACCCTGAGCAACAAGAGCAAAACTTCATATAAAAAAAAAAAAAAGGATTGTATCATATGTCCATTCCCAAATCATCCATCCAAGATGAATGGAGTTACCATGATTTTCCTAGAACAATTAAGAGTCCACCTCTTTGACAAGGGAAGGATTCAACTTTCCCCAAAGCGTTGGACTTCAAACACACAAAAGCAGGTTCCTTAACAAAGAACGATGGAATGTAGGGCCTGGCTGCAGGGTAGGCCATCAGCAGAGCCAGCTCCATTCTGTGTCCTGAGCTATGCGTCCATCTTCTCTGTGCAACCAGCTGTCCATCTGTCTGTCTATCAATTCGTCTGCCTGTCTGTTGGTCTATCTGTCAGTCACTCCTCAGGACTGTCTGCCTGCCTGCCTATTCATGTCAGTCTGTGTGTCTATCTGTATATCTATTTATCTATGTCTCTATTTGTTTTTTGGTCTCTCTAGAAATAAATCTATCCACCAGTTGGTGTGTTTCATCAGTATGCCTATCTGTCGCTATCTATCCATCTTGAGTTTCTGTCCACTACTGCCCTTCTCTCCCTTACCTGTCCCATGTTTAACGAGTGGACAGGTCTTTTGTTTTCTTCCCCTCCCTGCACAGAATGGTCTGAAATAACTCATGAAACTCATTACCTTAGACAGAACACAGACCACAGGGGCCCTCATAGCAACAGCGATGGCAGCAAGTTGGCCAGATTTACTATGTCTCACCTTCCCAGGCCCCACCCAGAGGCTGAGCTGCCACGGTCTCTACCAGTGGTGATCAGGCCCTCCTATACCTGAGATCCCTGAGGGATTCTATAAATTCATTCATGCTTGGACAAATATTGATTGAGTACTATGTGCCAAGCCCTTTGTTAAGTGATGGGGATACGGAGATGAATAGGACAGGCATGATCCCCCCATGCATGTGCACACACAAGTCCTCAAATATACATTTGCAGACATACAGTGCCACATCAGGTACTGCCAGCCTCTGCAAACATTTGTTGATCCTAGTATGTGGATGGCACTTAAGCCAGCGATGTTCAAAAACATATCTTACAAACACACACACAGTGTTTAGTGCCCTGATGCCCCCATAGGAGGGCACAGGATTCCTTATTTCTGTTCCCCCATCTACTCTTTTTGTTTGAGAGGGAGTCTCAGTCTCACCCAGGATGGAGTGCACTGGCACAATCTCTGCTCACTGCAACCTCTGCCTCTTGGGTTCAAGCGATTCTCCTGCCTCAGCCTCCTGAGTAGTTGAGATTACAGGCACCCACCACCATGGCCAGCTAATTTTTGTATTTTTAGAAGAGACAGGGTTTCACCATGTTGGCAAGCCTGGTCTTATGCTCCTGGCCTCAGGTGATCCACCCTCCTTGGCCTCCCAAAGTACTGGGATTACAGGTGTGAGCCAGCACGCCCAGCCCCACGTCTTCTCTTGACTCCCTGCATGACCTTGAGTAATCATTTCTTGACCATGCAGTGTTTCCTTGTACAAAATGGTGCAACACCTGGCCCAGGGATCAAGGCCCCAACTCATTTCCCTGGACTTCTCAATTCACATTCCTTTACAGCATAAAAGTTACTTCCAAACTGTCGCTCACCATGAACTTGCCTCTCTCCTTCCTCCTATCTCTGACCACCTGCCTCCTTCATGTCTCCAGAGGTTCTCCTCTGACAGTGCTCCTGGTTCTCTTTCCCTTTGGAGTATCTGGGAATGGGTCTCTGTCTTTGTATGGTGTTTCAGTGTGAATATTGAGTGGCATGAGGGTAGAGTGCTTGAGTTCGTGTCTGAGTATATTTTTGAGCTGCTGTGTATTTGTATGTGTGTCTGCTGCGGGTCTCTGTGTGTTTTTATCCAAGTGTGCACACGCGCGCGCGCTCGGCTCCCCTAATATGCTGAACGGGCCATTACGCCTCTTGCATGCGGGGCTGGGGGTGGATGGGTGGGGGGGCAGAGGGAGGCAGCAGGATTCTGTAAGAACATTAAATCCCAAATAAAGTAGAAAATATTTTTTAAAATTACCGACTTCCCGTTTTCTCCGAAATGGAGTGAAACGAGGCTGGTCCCGAGGCGGGGGCTCCGTAGGGCCAGCCACTGGAAAGGGGCAGCGCTTTATTTTTTATTTTTGTAATAAGAGGAACTGAATTAGAAAAAACGGGGAAGGAAGAGCAGAGTCAGATTGTTAAAGGATTCAATGAGCTGTGGCCAATGTATTCGAAAGGTGCTTAAGGCAGCAGAGCCGCTCACCAAACACACACACGCGCACACACACTGTCACACACACTCACACACAGCCACACCAAGGCACCACACACGCCATCACATTCACAACACTGAGACAAAGGCACATTCAGCCACACTCATGTTGGGACACACACAGGGCACAAAGACACACAAACCCCATCCATACACATCCCCCACACAGCCAGCACACACTCCAAGTCTCCAGGGCAACTCGGATGTACCCCAAGAGACACAAAGGAATCCAGTGCAAACAGTTACATACAATGATAAGGACACACACATTCACAAGCACACAAAGACTGACACTTACCACTTCAGGATCCACACCAATACATCCACATACTTCAATATAACTGCCAAACACACATCTACACACCTCTCCACTCACAACAGACTCACGGCAGACAGAGCTCACACTAACAGCCTTGTCCTCTCACCCAGACACCCACTGTAACTGACCCACAAAGAGCCCCAGGCCCCCAGACACACCCACACCATCACACACAGTCACCCAACACACCCATATTCAATTATTAACAATGACATTGCATTGTTATTGTTACAGTTGGACATTTCCACCAACTGAAGCTTCATACCCATCCTGTGAAACAGACACCCTTATCTCAACTTAGAGACAAGCAACACAGCGCAGGGTGGGTAAAGGCCCTACCGGAAGCCACACATGAGCAGTAGGCCAAGCCAGGGCCCAGCCTCCTGCTTTACCATTTAAATTCCCACACACAGAGAGCTGAATACACACACACACACACACTACCTTGCTCACACATTCTCAGGCACTCGGCCTCACACACATTAATTTATGCAAGTCCAGTCCATATCCTAGACGGTAATACACACACACAGAGCCATCCCTTTCTACCTCTCTTCTGCTTTTCTGTTTCCCCAGCTGCTGCCTGATCCTGCCTGTACAAGACAGACTGAGCTAAGGTAACGTTTTAGTGGCAGAGGGAGGTGGCATGGCCCAGACTCTTCCTCTCAGTTACACCTACGCGTGCCTCCTGCCCCACCAAAAAAACCCACTTCTAGCAGCTGACCTGGCCCTCTCCTCCAGGGCCTGGGAAAGGTGAGCTCTCGCTTCCCTCGCCCCACTCCTCCCACACATTCTAACCAAGGGGACATTAAAAAGTGCTGACAGGGCCAGGAGAGGCCACCTGCCTGCCCACCAGCCAGGCCACTTTCATCTCGGCCGCCTCCCGCCGCAGCCGCCCGCCCTGGCCTTCCCTCCCCCAGGCCCCTCTTTATTAATCTGGCCCTGTCTGGCCAGCCCTGGCCCGCCCGGTTGCCCCCATCTCCCCTCTCCCCTCCAGCTCTGCGGGGGAGGTTCCTACTCTCCAACATCCCAGGGCCACCAGGCAGAGGCTCCACTCCCTGCATTAATCATCCCGGGGCCATGAAGAGCACCCCCAACATTCCGGGGGGAGCTCATTCAGCCCTGGATTTACAGCAGGAGATGGGGTCTCCCATGCCACCCACAGACGCTTCACACCCACCAAGTGTCACCCGGTCAGGGCACACATGCTGACAGTTGTACATTCACACTGCACAGTAACACACACAACCACTCACCACCTCAGCCACGCGATGCTGTCATATCAAGTCACACACAAAACCACTATGACAGTCACACGTAATGACACCTACAACAGACTTACACCGACAACCATACAAGAACACAGCTACCCATGTGGTCAGTCACTTAGAGCACATGGTTAACACATTCACACTCATTACACAATTCACCAACGTTGCACACACAGACACACAATCACTCAGGATGTTCGTTGCCCATGATAATTTGACAGTATCTGCTTCATAGCAGCACTTAATAACTTAATATTTATTGAATGATACAGTGGCAATACACACTAAGATACACACGTATGTACCTTAGAGCTGAAATAGATATTATACAAAAAGTGGAGACAAGCCCTGATAAGAATGTCCCAAGCAGAATGTGACTAGTCAGAAAAACAGACCAAAGGAGACAGAATGAAAGGAACCCACCTCCGTCAGGGTTGGGGACAGGGCATTCAGTTATCCTTTGCAACTGGAGACATCTTTTTGAAACACAAATCTAATCCTAGAATAAAGCCCCAGCACTACTTAACAGCCTGCATAGCCCATCTGGTATGTGGCCCCTGCCTGCCCATCTGACCATGGCTCCCAGAGCTCCAGCCATACCAGCCTTCTCTCATCCCTTCACCCCATCTCACTCCCCGCTGCCACCAGGGCTTTGCATGTGCTGCTGCTGGATCTGTTGGAACACTCTTCTCTCTTCTCCTAGTTTACCTTTAGCTTTCAGCTGTGGGTCACTTTCTAACTAAGTTAAATCCCCAATTAGTGAGCCCTCTTTATCATAACGTTGATCTCTCCTT
This sequence comes from Chlorocebus sabaeus, assembly GCF_047675955.1. Classification (NCBI taxonomy): domain Eukaryota; kingdom Metazoa; phylum Chordata; class Mammalia; order Primates; family Cercopithecidae; genus Chlorocebus; species Chlorocebus sabaeus. The sequence goes on along the minus strand of NC_132912.1, from coordinate 103,302,581 downwards.
TGTGGCACTTATCATGCATGTAGTTTTTCAGTCCCTACCACTAGACTGAAAGCCCTGTGAAGGCAGACAGTGTCTGTTTTTGCTTCCCATTGACTCCTAGGACTTGTACCTAATAGTCTTAAGGGCAGACTGTGTCCTGGGCACATAGTAAGTGCTCAGTAAATATCTGCTGTGTGAACGAATGAAAAACACAAATTACATTTTTAAAAAACACTAGAGGGAGAGCTTCGCTGGAAGTTAATAAGTCCTAGAATGCTAGGATTGGGAGGAATTGGGGGAACCCTGAGTTTTTGCTCCTGTTGTGTGACCTTGGGAGAGTCCCTTCACTTCTCTGGGCCTTTCTCATCTGTAAATGAAGAAATTGGGCTTTCAGAATGTGCTCTGTGGAGCTCTACAGGTTCTCAGGAGCGTCTAGGGCTGCTATGGGTGAAGGTTAGAGCAAGGGTAAATTTCAACCAACGTATTTCTGCTTTTATCTGTCTGTGTGTGTGTGTGTGTGTGTGTGTGTGTGTACATTCAGAATTGAAGGTTCTAAGGTTAAAAATATCCTTGGAAACCCCTGGACTAGGTGAGTTCCCTTGCAGAATATTATAATGCAATAGAGGCAAAAATGGTTCCCAGTTAGATAGCAGAGCACGAGCTGCTTTTTATCTGCAAAGTTATCTAAGTGGACCCCATATCTACAGATTCAACCGAGGAAAGGAGCAATAAGAATTGAATGAGCCCAATTGGAGGAGGATTCCTAGAGGAGAGGAGTTTTCAACATCCTATGCAGATTCCTAACTCCGGTGACAGACTCAGAGACCAGGGAGCTGGTCAGGGAGGGAGTCAGGGCGCCACTTCTCAGAAGGGGCTGTGATCAAAGCAACAGCCAAGAAAAGGCTAGTCGGGCCTGAATAGGAGTGGCAGATGATGACTGGGGGAAGTGGGAGATGCAGGGTGGCCCACACACTGTTTGAAAGCCCATATGCACCGAGGATGGCAAATAGGAAAAACTCTGAAGTCAGGTCACCTTAAGGGAGCAGAGCTTTCTCCTAGGGAAGGGAATGCTGAGGGCAGAGGAGGCAGGGAATCCCCTGGAGCTAGATGAGCAAGGACACAGGCTATTTTTCTCTGTGTTCCTGAGGCCAGCGCAGAGGAAACAGCCTCAAACTTGGGGTCAAGTGTGTGTGTTGCGGGGAGGTGGAAGTCAGAGAATAGAGCCTGGAGAAATCCACTACTTTGGACCTGAGGTTGGCTGAGGTTGGGGATGGTTCCCTGTGAACCCTAGTTCAGGGAAACGCTCTTCTCCTGCTCGCTTCCCCTCTGTAGGCCTCAGTGTTTCTGCCTCCCCCGCCCTCCCCACTGCGATGTACACACCCTCTTCAACTTGCTTCCTGAACCATGGCTCTGTCCACTCTCCTTGAACTCCCAAATTCCTCCTGCCCCTCAGGCATCTTCACCCTCAGCAGCTCCACTGTTCCTGGCTTCCACTCTGCTACTCTGTCAGCTCCTGGGCCTCTTCCCTGCATCTGGCAGCGCTGGCAATGCCCTCTCCTAGTTCTCCAACCTCTGGCTAACTCTCCCAGCAGCTCTCTCCTCACTCCCTCCCTATGCAGAAGGGGCCCAGCCAGGCTTAGGATGCATGTTTGCAGGGCTTTACCCCTCCGCTTTTTCCTATGACAAATTCATCTACAAGCAGGACTTGAAATTCAACTAGCAACCCCACAGGAACGACCCTCCAAGGGGCCCTATTTTATATGTGTATTGAGTGTCAGGGGTACTCAATAAATGTGGAATAATGATTCCCAAATCGGTACTTTGGTCCTAACTTCCAACTGGCATCTCTAGCCCGTCAATGGACAGCTCCCAGACTCACCAGCATCACCTGAAATTCACTGTGATCACCTTGAGTCCCCGACCAGCCCACCTTTCCCAGAATTCCCTCCCAGGTCATACACCTGCTAGGGCCAGCCCAGCCCACTCGCCACTCCTTCGTCTTCACACTTGGAGTTTTCCTTCAAATGTGCATCAGTGTGGCCTTTTATCTGCACGCTCCAACCCCAAACCCCAGACCAGTCCAGGTGCCTTTACCGCCTTTAGGGTTTGTTCCCATTCCCCAAATGGGCCCCCTCTTTCTCCCTCTCCAACCCAACCTCTTCCCTGGCTGCATGAGTCATCTCCCCAAATACATCATGTCCCTCATCCAGAACCCCATGGCTCTCCATTGCCCCTGCTTACTGTCCAGATCCCTCAGCCTACCTCACCCCCACCCTCCCCTCCAGGAAGCCTTGCCCCCTCCTAAGTCTGATTCTTTCCAGCCCCTCACAGACCTCCAAGCTCATTTCCATACCTTTTCCAGCTGCTCCAATAGCTGGAGCTGCAACTCTTCTGAGGAGTTAAATCCCAAGCATCCTTTCCAGCTGAACTTCTCCTCCACATTCTCAACTGGGTATGAATGACCACTTTTAACACTCCTGGCTCCTACCACCAAAAGTGAGTAACTCCCTGCTGTCCCCACCCTATTCCTCCCTCTCCCCACCCACCCCCCCAAAAAAAGTCAGTAGCTCCTCCAGGCCACTGTTACAGCAAAAATGTCCCTTTTGAGAACCACTGGTTGGATGCTACTCTCTCACCTTTCCCCATGGGACCTTCTCTAAAGGACTAATATGCCTCAGGACATTCTTTCACCTGCCTCTAAGTCCTTAGCTTCTGGCTGGAGCCTGTAAGGAGTGATGATGATGATGAGGAGGAGGAGGAGGAGGAGGAGGATGATGCTAGCAATGGCAGCACCCTCTTAAGCAGCACTTTCTTTGTACGAGACACTGTTTCAAATCCTCTACATATATTCATTCATTATCATTACAAACCTATGAGATAGTGTTACTATTATCCCTGTTTTTTAGATGAGAAAATTGAGGGAGAAATTAAGTAACTTGCCCAAGGTCACCCACCTAGTAAGTAGCTCATGAAAAGGCATAGCAGAAAGCTAGACTTTGGAGCCACTTCTCAGAAGGGACTGTGATCAAAGCAACAGAAAAAAAGCCGTTCAAACATCAACTGTCACCAACTGGCTGTGTGACCTTGGCCAAGTTACTTCCCCTCCCTGAAGCTCAATCTCCTCATTTGTATAACGGTAAAACAGCACCTAGTTCACGGTGGTTTAGAGAGGATTTGTGAATATAGCACGCTCCTTGGCATGAAGCAAGCACTCCCTTTCTGTACCTCCTCCTGTCCTTCCCTCCACTCAGAGCCTACCTCAGATACTTAAAAATCATGACAATGACAATGCCTTGCATTTGAACTCAGGCCCTTGAGTCCAGGGTTCAGGCTCTTGACCCCACACACCACATGGCTGTCCATACTCGTCCATCGGGCCCTCCTGGGCCGGGCTCTGGCAGCTGTCCCTCCCTTCCCCAGGCAGGCCCCTCACTGTCCTCATCATGTCCTGGCCCCTAGGCCCCTCAGCCTGGTACTGAGCCTGTCATTTGTAATCGGGTCAGACCATGGCTTGCTTGCTCCATCCTGACCCCAGATGCAGCATCAGCCTCGCCCAGGGCAAATCCCAGCCCAGCTGCGCTGCACCTCAGCCCTACCAGGCAGCACGTCACACACCTAGATTGCTCCTTTGACTCCCAAATTCTTCATAACAGTACTTCCAACCCTCCCTCTGTGTCCGTTCAGCCCAGCCTCACCCGGGCCACCCTTACCTGAAGAAGCTAACCTCAACCTTTATTCTTACTTTTAGGAGATCAAAACCTGGGTCCAGGTTGAACCCCATGACTTCCCCTCCTTCTCCCCATTTCTCTGAGGCTATATTTCTCTTCCCTTCCCCCAGCTGTCCCCCCTTCCCCTTCTGGAATTCAGCTCCTTCAAGTGTCTGCTCTCTCTGGTAGCTTCCATCTTCCCTTCTCCCGTGGCCCCCTTCTCCTATGTCCTCTGTCTACAGATTTGCTCCTCTCCCCCTGGCTAACAAAGCGTTGCTGCAGTTTTCTTTTCAAAATACCAACTTGTCTCCAGTCCTCTGTGTACTTCTCAAAGGATAACCTATAGCTGTTTACACTTGCTCTGCCCCCATTTCCTCTCTACCAACTCACCCTCTAACCCCTACCATTCTGCTGACCTCTTCATCTCCAACTCTGATGACCTTCACTAGGGCCTCACTCCTGTCTCCTGCACTCAAACTCCTCTTCAGAGCTGATCCTGGTTCCCACCCCTCCTGTGTCCTTCTTCCTCCCTCCCTCTCACTGAACTCCGCCCTCAGTTCCACTCCTACTTACCTGGGAAATGCCTCTCGGGCACATTCACACCTACCCCCTAAACCCTCTTTTCTCTCCTTTTCTCCTTGGGTGTTCTCATCTGCCCAATCCTCACTAACTCTACGAAGCTGAGCCCAACCCTGTTTCTTTCCTCTGGGTTCCAGCCTCATACCACCTGTTGTAGCCAGATACTTCCTGTTGCAGCCAGACCCCTCTGCCCTACGCATTCACTGTGCTCCAACAATGGTCAGAGCTGTCCTCTTCATGTCTTCACTGCCCTCCAAACCTCAGGAAATTCAGGCTTCTGTAGCTTTGCTCCCCTGTAGACCAACATGTCAGTGTTTCAACCACATATATGTATTTTGGAGACAGAGTCTTGCTCTGTTGCCCAGGCTGGAGTGCAGTGGCACAATCTCGGCTCACTGCAACCTCCACCTCCCAGGTTCAAGCAATTCTTGTGCCTCAGCCTCCCAAGTAGCTGGGATTACAGGTATGCACACCTGGCTAATTTTTGTATTTTTAGTACAGACAGGGTTTCATCATGTTGGCCAGGCTGGTTTCAAACTCTAGGCCATAAGTGATCTGCCTGCCTTGGCTTCCCGAAGTGCTGGGATTACAGGTGTGAGAAACCACACCCGGCCTCAACATATTTTTTCTTCATTTTCATAAATTCATAATTGGAGGGGGGAAAAAGATAAATTTTCCCCATTTAAAGATGCAGCTCTAGCTTCCCTCCTTCAAGGGGCCTTCTTTTGTAGGCTCCTACCCACCTCTCAGCTCCCAGGTGTTCACCATCAAAGCTCACCACCCACCGCTTGACTCTGCTGTCTCTCTCCCTTCTCTAGGCAATGCATGAGTCTCTGTCTCCACACCAGGTGCTGGGATCCTCAGAGGCTTACGAAGCTAGGCCTTCACTTAAGGTGTCTACTCCCCAAAACCACGCTGGGGAAGACGGCATCAGACGGCATGTAAGTTCTCTCCCAGCTCCAATATTCAAGGATTTGGAATTCGAGGGTTCCTTCTAGACTGTTCCCCTGGGAAGATCTTCAGAGTGTCTTCAGTTAGCAGACATCCACATGTTCGTGAGCTGCTGACAAGTGTGCCCCCCTTTTGGGGAGTTGAGGCCCAAGAGAAACCAGGAGTATCATAAGATACTGTGTGTGGATGTAGGGGTGAGGGAAGTGTCCTGGAGACGAACTCCCTTGAAAATCTCCAATATGCTAACCTTCTTACACTTACACACACACACACACACACACACACACACACACACACGAGTCACCTAAACCCCCTGGAGGCAGAAACGTTCCCCTAGAAGCTCTTAAGGGGCATACTCTTCCCCTCTTTCTCCAAAAAAGGGAATAGTCAGTATCCTGGGGCTCCGTGCCTCACCACAAACCACAAAGCATGGCTGCCCCCATGGGGCTTCACTGAGTATGGCAGCCTCAATTACCCGTCCTCCTGCCCCCATCAGGACAGAACCAACCTCCATCTCCAGCTCTGCAAGAAAAGGCTAATGGACTCCGCCGTCCCTCCAGTTCTTTCCCCTCTCCCAGTCCTCTCAGTAGGCTGAGTCCACTCCCTGCAGCAATCCATCACCCTCAATATGGCCATCCACCCACATGCGCACCTCCCCGCTCCTGAGCAGCACCCACACACCTGGACGGTCCTCGGTTCATCCCGCCCCAGGTCTCCAATGCCCATCTGGAGCTTCCAGGGTGCGCCCCAATTCCAGCCCCGGCCGCCGCCTCCAGCCACCCAGGCCAGAGCTGCCGTAAGAGCAAGCCAGTGTCTTCAGCAGTCCCGCCCCGGGCTCTGAGGACGAGACATCATCTCTAAACCGAGGGCCATGGACCTCAGACTCACCTGGGAAACTGGTTACAAATACAAATTCCTGGGCCCCATCCAGAACTGCCGAATTATTCTGGCGGTGGAACCCGAAACCCGCCCTGCCTGCAGCCCCTCCGGCGAGCCCACCGCGGTCCAGACCCAGGGCCCCGTCCGACCCCCAACCACTCGCCCCAGGACCCCCGAGCGTGGCCGCCACTCCGCTTTGAACAGCGAAGGAACTCGAGACAAAACCGAGCTGAGCTGCGGACAGCCCACGGCCAGTAGGTGGAGGGTCGGGGGCCCCAGGCTCTTCCGCGGCCCCACAGACCCTTGCGTCAGAAGAGCAGCGCCCCCCGCCCCCCTCCCCGCGCCAGGGCAGACAGGAGGCCACGTGCGAAGTCACTCAGGCCGGAACACGTGGTCTCAGCAGAAGCCACATCTGGATTCTACGCGTCCTGGGCCACCGGCGAGGTTCTTCCACACCACAGGCGTCTTCTTGCCACCCAGGAGACCTGGGCCGGCAGCGCCCCTGCACAGCGGGGCCCACGGGCTCCCCGCAGTGGGGAGTGCGAGAAACGCAACTGCGGCCTTGCCGCGCACTCCGCTCCCGCCATTGCCTCAGGAGCCCTGCGTAGAGCAAGGGCGCCACGCTGCGGCCGCAACAGGGACGGCACGTCCCAGGGGAGGGCGCGGGAACTAGTGCATGAGGTCCAAATTTCCAGGTTCCCTCCCACCTCAATGACTCGTTTTATAGCCGCCGCCTCAGGCTGACCTATACCCTAGACCCCTTCTAACTAATCGCTAATTATTCCCTGACCTCAGTAAGGCCAGGGATGACAGTCACAGGCCAATGCCTCTGGACAGCCATAGGAAGTGAGGAAATGCAGACCCCAAATTTTCCCCTAAATCCTAGAAATATGCTCCAGATAAAAGTCTTGGCCTGGGTTCAGATTATAGACTCCTGTCCTTCATTCCAGAAATTTCAGCACCACAGAATTACTGGCAAGTTTCTGACAGTACTCAGGCCCACTGCCACGGTGACTTCCTGTCAAAAATATTCTCATCTGTCACTGACCTTAGCAGAGGAAAAGACCTCAGAATTGGACCCAGTGCTCCAGAGGTGCCCTGACCATCTCAGAAAGAAGTGAAGTAACACCTCCCTTGATCTGGCTGCTCCGTTTGATTAATGCAATTCATGACTGTGTTAGGATTTTAGCAGTCACATCACACAGCTGACTCATATTGAGCTTGCAGTCAACTAAACCCCCCAGGTCTTTTCTTCATGAACTGCTGTCAAGCTGGGCCAGCCCCCACACCCGGTACTTATGTCATTGATTTTGTTGTAACCTAAGTGCAGGACTCTACATTTATCCCTGTTAAGTTTAATCTTGTTGGTTCCAGCCCAGTGTTCCAGCCTGTTGAAATCGTTTCGAATCCTGATTCTTTCATGCAAAGTATTAACTGCCCCTCCTAGCTCTATCACCTGCAAACTTGATGAGCCTGCTGCTTCGGTCAGTTGTCAATAAAAATGTCAGACAGGACACAGGCCCAGACTGAGTCCTAAGGCATACTGCTGGAGAATTCCCTCTAGTCTAGGCTGACATGGATCCATTAATCAACCCTCACTGGGTCTGGCTCTTCACTAAGCTTCCTAGCCATTTGGTTCAGATGCTTCTGCCTCTACAGATAACATGAGAGGCTTTGCTGGAAATTTCCCTTGCCCAGGTTGTGGGCCCCATATCAAACTTAGGCCTTCTTTCTACCCTCCACACCCCACCATCACTTGTTTACTCATAACTTTAGGGGATTTCAGATTTCCAATGGTGCCCCCTCCTGTATGACTTAGTATTTCTAAGCTTCAGGATCACCTTGGCTGTGCCTTTGCTATTTCACATCCCATCATCCTATGCCTCCTCTGAGACTTCATTCTCTTAAATTCTCTCTCCTGCCACCTTCTCTGCCTATAAATGTGCAGTGGCCTCCATTGCCTAAAAAGCCCTCTACTAGCTGCCTCCTTAAACTGTGGTTGGTTTCTGCCTCTGTCCTTCTCTTGAAAATCCAAATAATTCCAAACTCACCTTCCGTGTCTCCTAAACCTTTAGCAATCTGGGCTGCCAATCTCTCAGCAAAGCAACCACACTGCCCAAGCAGTGGGCAGTGATGGTGGAGATGGAAGCAGAAGATTCACAACCACACTGCAAAGATCAGATATGGGGGCTGCATAAAGCAGAGAGCCCAGGACCCCTCACAGATCAAAGTCAGGCTGCGGTCAAACTAAGCAGGTGACCAGAATGTTCACAAGGAATGAGACATGAGGTCAGAGCCTAGGCAAAGTGCCTGGTCACAGACAAGAGCAGTGAACACTGAGAAACCTGAGCCTGGGAACTTCTTACACATTTGCTATAGGGGTTGGAATCAGTCCTGGAGCCAGGTCAGCTGGGAAGACAGCCTGGCTGGAGGGGGAAACGATATACAGAGAGAGGCAGGGCTTTTCCTGAGCCCTTATTCTAGGCTACCCAGCATCAGTTGTTAGCAACTCCAGAGTGCCTCAAGTTCAGGGTCATACACTCAAATGTCTATGTGGGCCAGACAGTGAGATGTAGGGCACAACAGTGAAGAGTGGAGATTGACAAACTGAAAGGAACACAGCAAAGGGGGCAGTTGCTCTTCAGCTCCAGCCAACTGTCATATGGGAAAGGCAATTTCATTACTGCCAGATCTGATTTTCCAGGGAAGTGAGAAATCTTTTTAGGTGCAAGTTTCTGATCTTCGATGCTGTCAATTTTTTAAAACTTTCAAAAACTTGTGTTGGCAAACAAAACCATGTCTGTGGCCCTAACTGGACTAGTGGTGGCCATCTTTTAACGGCTGCTAGTTACCTGGTACTTGTAGAGGCTAAGTGACTTGGGTATGTGGTAATATTACATTTAGAACCCACTCTCTTAAGTTTCTTAATATCAATGAGAGTGACTTTTGGGTTATATAGAAACAATTTATATTCATAAATTACTTTGGTTAAAAAAAATATTCAAGGCCAAGCACAGTGGCTCATGCCTGTAATCCCAGAATTTTGGGAGGCCGAGGCAGGACTGCTTAAGACCAGGTGTTCAAGATCAGCCTGGGCAATAAAGTGAGGCCCGTTTCTACAAAAAATAAACAATTAGCCAGGTATGGTGGCATGTGCCTGTGATCTCTGGGAGGCTGAGGCAGGAGGATCACTTGAGTCCAGGAGGTTGAGGCTGCAGTGAACCATGTTTGCACCACTGCACTCTAGCCTGCGTGAAAAAGCAAGGCCCTGTCTCAAAAAAGAATTATTCACCTCTTCAAAGTTACAAATCCAAAATCCTATCTCTTTTCTAAGCTTTTAAGTTCTGCTAACAAATCTTATTATTGTGCTTATAAAACAAGAAGTTTAATGTTTGATCCAACTTACTACTAAACTCAAAACACTTAAATGGCATTTATATGATTAATGTATTTGATTTCCTTAAGTACTTAATTTATCTGACCACGACAAAACCTGATCAAGAACTTATATCTCCAATAAATTAAGTTTATAAATACAGGAAATCTTAAGTCGTTCTAAAGGTTCTAAAGTTACAGAGAGATTTGGTAATGACTGCACCACTGTACTCCAGCCTGGGCGACAGAGCAAGACCCTGGCTCTAAAAAAATTTTGTTAAAAAAAAAAAAAGAAACTTGGCAAAATTTCCACTTAAAATTTGAGTATAAATACACTTTTTAGTTGGCATTACAAAGCAAACGTGTTACTCTCACAAATGCTCTTCCATATGTCAAGGACTTAAAATACAAACTGCATAGGCCCTTACAGCAAATAGTAATGATGTGGGGGTTTGATGTTTTTACACACCTGTTCTTCATCCTAAGTCCTCCATCATTAAAAGATGCACACCTACCAAGGAAACAACTGATGCCACTGCATGTATTTTGGAGGTTATCTTCTCAGATGACTGAGATTGCAGAACTACCAGAAATGTTGGTTGGGCCACTGACTAGACTGTGAAAGGACCCAGAAAGCGCTATTTGTGGCCTCATAAAGCCCTATCACACGGCCTCCATTACATAAAAAGGCAGTCAGCCAGCTCATATCCCTGAGTTTGACGCTATTCAGGGCCTAACTGCACTTTCTCACAGAGGTCTAGAATCCCATCTAGGCTGTCAGATACCTTGTCTCAGTGGCAAATTTCCTTGGCTCTCGAAACACAAAATGTTTTCTCATCTTGATGATTTCTGCTTTTTATTTCTAGGTGAACCACCGCTCTTAGAGTTTTTGTTTTTTCAAGAGATGGGGTGTCACTATGCTGCCTAGGCTGATCTCAAACTCCTGGCCTCAAGCTATCCTCCTGCCTCAGCCTCCCAAAGAGTTGGGATTACAGGTGTGCACCACTGTGCCCAGTAACTCTTAAGTTTTTTAAATGAAACCTGGTTGAATGCAGTATTGCTCTAACAACTTTGACTTCTGGTCACAATTTCTAAGGTTCTCCTGACAGAACACTGGTCTCCTCACCCTTAGTTAAGGGTCTTGTCCTCTGCTCCTCATTGCCTCTCATCATTCAGTTTTCCCCTCTAGAACACCCATCTTCCTTCTTGAGACTCTCACCTCGTAGCATCACCCTTTCTGCACTGCACCCCCATGCCAACAATTCCCAGAGGTCCCTACTCCGTCTCCAATACTGTGGAGTCCTGCTCCCTTCTCCATGATTCCTCCCCATTCACACTCATGCTCCCTCTTAGAGAACTGATCTCTCCTCAGAAAAGGGAAATCTGATGCTACTTGTTCACACTAAGACATGCACAGTTGAGTCCTCCTGTTTATGCTGGGTAAACGATGCTTCCTAAGAAGAAATGGAGGAAAAGAAACTAACATTTATTGAGCACTTTACTAGGCACTAAGCTCTGAATTAACTGTTTCACTTGAGTTGTCTCATTCATTCTCAATAGCCACATAAGAGAACCTATTAAGAAATCCAGGGCTGGGCGTGGTAGCTCACGCCTGTAATCCCAGCACTTTGGGAGACCAAGGCGGGAGGATCACCTGAGGTCAGGAGTTCGAGACCAGCCTGACCAACATGGAGAAACCTCATCTCTACTAAAAATACAAAATTAGCCAGGCATGGTGGCGCATGCCTGTAGTTCCAGCTACTTGGGAGGCTGAGGCAGGAGAATTGCTTGAAATTGGAGGGGGTGGAGGTTGCAGTGAGCCAAGATTGCGCCACTGCACTCCAGTGTGGGCAACAAGAGCAAAACTCTGTCTTAAAAAAAAAAAAAAACTACTGAAACCCCCACTCCCAACATCTCAACAACTAAAATTTATACAGTGCTCAGTTTACATAGTATTTCCACACACATTGTCAAGTCGCCATATTATTAACCAATTTTTTAAAATGAGGGGACCGAAGCATAGCAAGATGAACACCCCCAAAGGCACCCAGCCTGTGCAAAGTCCATCAACATTCTCACTTAGGTTCACTGGCCAGAAGCTTGTGTCCTCTCCACTCAGCCACACTGTGTCCTCCACAGACATCCTCCTGCCCCATTTCCTTTATTCTTCTGGGAATCAGTTGGCAACCCAAAACCAAGGTCTCTGTTCCTGTTCCTCAAGACCCTGCCCTATTAAACCCTTTCTGTCCCCAGCCCAGCACTTCATGGACCTTCAGTCCCTTCCACAACTTTATCTTTTCCATCTTGCTTTTCCTGCCCCAGTCATCTCTTTGATTTGACTTCAAGCACCGTATCTTGAGAGTCAGGGTAGGATCAGAAAAAGCTTGCTGCTGTAGTTTCTCTCCAGACACTAATGAAACACTTTTCAGAGACACTTAGTCTTTATAATAAAACATTTTCTTGAGTGCTTGAGCCAGGTGTTTTTAAAACATTATCACAAGCCCTTATAACAATGCTACAAGCTATGTGCTATTTCCTACCCCTCAAAGGGGAAGAGGTGGAGACCCAGAGACATTGACTTACCTATGGTTAGAATTAGCAAGTGGCAAATTGTGATTCAAACCCAGGAGTCACCTCCAAAGCCTCTGTTCTTGTCAGTGCATCACACAAACCCTTGTGAGAACAATGACCATGCAGACTGTAAAGTAGGTGGGGTTTTGTTCAAATAATATGATCAAAAATTCACAATTCAAAAACTTGGAGGCAACGTTCTTAAACCCATGGTCCTAACTCTAGACTAGCATGGCAGCCTCTGTGACTATCTCTACCTGTCAGTAACCTCTGACTCTTACTAGTATGGCAGCCTCTGCGACAATCTCCTTGTCTCCTGCATCCCTGCGCACATCCCAGGGTCTCCTTCATGCCTTCTGACTGTGCTGCTGGCTCACACAAACCTTCAATGCCTCTTTAGGAACTGTCCTTTTATCTCCTTGGGGAGCAGCAGCTCCAATGTCTTATTTTCACCCATTATGTTTCAGGTATTTTCAATATTGTTAAAAGTATTTTTGGAAGGTCGTACCCCAGTGATGGCATAGGTGATAGTGTCCTTGTAAGCATCAGAGGTTACTGACAGGGGTAGGAACTGGTAACACGAGCATGAGTTGATGCTTTTACCTCTGCTCTGCTCAGGAGCTGACAACTAGATATGCCCTGAGACTAGAAACACGACCTTAGTCAGAAAGCCAGAGGGGGAAGACAGAGACTGAGACACAGAAAGACTGAGCCCTTGCTATGGACCAGTCACTCTGCTAAGCCTTACCCTGACAATGTAAATGATGTCTTCTCCATACATACAAACAAGTCAAGTTTCGGGCAGTTTGTCATTTGCCCAAAGTCATGCAGAATGGCAGATCCAGGTATGCAGACTCCATTCTCAACCACTACACTGTATCTATCACACTATATATATTCAAGAGGTAACAAAAACCTGGCCCAGGCTTGGCTTAGATGATGGGTTAAGGAGCAGAGCTTTCCTGATATTCTGACCTCAATGACCAAGTGAATAGGTTTTAAGTAAACTGAATGAAATGGCAAAATTAGCAAAACTAGAGCCAAAGAGGTTTCCAAGGCCCAGAGCCAGTCATCTAGAAGGAAAGAGGTGACTGCAAGGTGACTACAGAATGGCCTGTAGCCCAGAGGGATGGCTTGGCACAAGCTAAAGAGGTATCTTCTTCACCCACAAGGTTAGGGACCAGGGTCTGAGGCAAGAGGATCTCAGTATTTATAGAGAACTGCACGGAGGCTTGGCTTATAGTGAGGAGGAGAGGTGGCTGGGGGTGGGGATGGACCCAAGAGAAGATTAATGGGATCATGAAAGGGGCTGGGAATTCCAGTCAGCCATAATACATCTCAAGCTGAAGTCTGAGTAACTTGATTCAACATTTCTTCCAAGTAGGGTCTGATAGGGTGGTTCCAGAGCCCAGAACACAGATGAGAACGGTGGAGGGCTACAAATGAGCAAGTCCAATCTATGTCCACTCCAGGACAAATCTGAGCCAGCAACCAAGACTTTCAGATTTCTGTGACTAACCAAGGGGTTTTCTTTTTGGGATCTACTGTCTCACCCATTCCCTGTTGTACAACAAAACTGTTAGGCATTGGGAAGCAGTGTTTGTTTTGGACTGTTGGGCTAGAAGAGAAGCTAAGGGGGAAACCCCCCAACTCCTGGTTAATTATTCATCTTCCAGATATCAGCTTGGACTTACCACTTTCTGCAGGAAGCCTACCATAAACGGACATGGTGCAATGCTTCTCCTCTATATACCATAATTCTAATTGCCTGCCTGTCTCCCCCACTGATCTGAGAGCACCACACGGGGAAGAACTAATACAGTGCCTGGAACAGAAGTGTTCAACAAATGGTAGCTATTAACATCCCACTCATATTTTTCTGAATTTTCTGATTGCCCTTCTCCCCTAGAACAATCTTAACACACTTGTAAATTTTTTTTTTTTTTTTTTTGAGAGGGAGTCTCACTGTTGTCACCCAGGCTGGAGTGCAATGACACGATCTCAGCTCACTGCAACCTCCGCCTCCCGGGTTCAAGTGATTCTCCTGTCTCAGCCTCCCAAGTAGCTGGGATTACAGGTACCCACCATCACGTCTGGCTAATTTTTGTATTTTTAGTAGAGACAGGGTTTCACCATGTTAGCCAGACTGGTCTCAAACTCCTGACCTCAGGTGATCCACCCGCCTCAGCCTCCCAAAGTGCTGGATTACAGGTGTGAGGTAATCCTCCCAGGCATCTGATCCATACTTGTAATTTTTTTTAATTTTTCAAAAAAAAAATTATTGAGATGGGATCTCCCTATGCTGCCCAGGCTGGTTCGAACTCCTAGGCTCAAGTGATCCTCCTGCCTCAGCCTCCCGAAGTGCTGGGATTACAGGCGTGAGCTACCGCACGTGGCCAACACAATTTAAATACATGGAAAGGCATGGACTAAAACTGAATCAAGTGGGGCCTGATTTGACTGCTATTGCATTTCATGGTGTGAGGGGACAACAACTTCTCCAGGTGTAACAAGGACTCATTTGGCTCCACGGCCTCTCACACAGTGCAACGGGAGCTCAGACCTGAAACCTTCTCACCCAAGGCCCTGGGCTGGTAGTACAGCAGTAAAGTCTGGCTGCCCAGGCAGAAGACGCATCAGACACTTCCTGTTTCTCTTCCTTTAGGGTGAGTTCAGGTACTAGACTCTTCTGTCTACCCTCAACTCAATATGGTTTATCTGAGGTATTTCTTGTTTTTCCCTATGCTTTTCTTGAGAGAGAACGAACCACTGGAAATCTGTTTAGAGATCACTGAAACCAAGTTCCTGAATAAATCACATAATAAATATAACCACCACCACAGCCATTTATTAAGTGCTTGCCAGGCACGGTGCTAAAGCTTTACAAACATTGTTTCCGTTACTCCAACAACCCTGAGGTAGATATTTTCAACACGCCTCCCTCCACCCATGTCATTATAGTTGAGGAAACTTGAGGCTCAGAGAGGTTAAGTAAATCAACCAAGGTCAAACCCAGCTGGAAAGCAGTGAAGCTATAAATTCGAACCAACTATATCTGACTCCAAAATCCATGCCTTTAAACACTGTCCTAGATTGTTTACCATTGAAAGTTAAAGCCACATGCTCCTTCCCAAAATATGAGAGAATAGATTTTAAGTAGGAAAGCAAGGGGGGAGCCTGTATGTAAATTGTTTAATCAGCTATGGGACTCAAACTCTTCGAGGAGTGTAGAGATAGTCTCGGTATAAGCTGACCACTGGGTCCTCTCATCTCTCCAGCTGCCAGGGCCTTTCTCATTAAGATCTCTACTCCTCACACCTGACTACGCAATACACTGTTTCCCTTTCAGCAACCACTGGGATGCAGAGGTCAGGCACATTTGGTGACACAGAGCCAAAGACACCTGAGAGAAATTAGGAGACATTCAAAAAAGTCCATCACCCCTGAGCTACTGGTCCCTAAGGCACACAGATGCATTTAGATGGAAATCCTCCATGAAGGGGACATGTTACGTATGTCATGTTTGATGCCCATCACCACCCTGCAAAGGGGATATTGGTATCTCCTTCGGACAGCTCAGTTATTCCGCACTAGCTTCCCAGGCCTGGTGCCATTCTCACAAAGTCTCTGCAGCAACCACTGCACCTCTCCCCTCAACTGGCTCTCTACTACTCTCTAGGTGCCCACCCCTAACCCATCTCCAGAGGCCTCACTCACCACAGGCCCACAGGCCTCAAAACTTCCAGTTTCTGAGGTTTTGCCCAACAGAAATGCCCTCAAAGTGCTCAGCAAGGCTCCATTCATCCATGACCTATGAGGATTAAACCGAGATGGCTGAAGACAAGCAGAAGGGGCTACCACAGTGAGACAAGCTGAACCAGGATGTACAGAACTGACAACAGAAGGGTAAGAACACACAGCAGACACAAAACAAGAGGAGCAGCCATGGGCAAAATAAACAGAGCTGTCAAAAATCAGAAAAGGGAGATGACCCTAAGATGAAGAGGGATGACCAGAGAGGGATCCTAAAGACAAGTCTATTCAACACTTGCAGCCATGGAGTTTCTGAGGGAAGGACAACTGTTTAGGAAAAAGGGTCTTGGTAAGGAGGCCGCAGGCAGGGGACAGCTGAATAAGGGAAACTGCAGGCAGCTCTCAGAGGGACACTGGAATATCCCTTTAGAGCCAGCAGTTTGAGAAGACATCAGAGAAGTATGCAGGAAGTGGAAGACAAGCAGCTGGAGGTCTCAAAGGGGAGTAAGACACCAGCTGAAAGGCCAGACTATGGAGCCCCGAGCTACTTCTAGGCATACCTCATCATCTACCCCATCTGGGTCAAACTGGTCCCTGAGGGTCATTCCCTGCAGCCCCTGCTAAATTCTGTACGAGATTTTGAAGGGTGGAAGAGCCAGAGGTAGGGAACCTACTGAGAGGTGAGACACAGCCCCATTTTTGGGAAGTTCCCATTCTGAAAGAGAGAACCACCAACCCCCAGTCCTTCATCCTTGAGGGATCCTCTCATCTAAGGCACTCACTGCATTCAAGTCACAAAACTGAGGAACAAATACTAGTGTAAATTAATACTGTCCTTGAAGTTTGAAAGGACAGCAGAAGATGAGAAGTAACACGGAGACATAGGAAGAGTCAAGGTGGGCTGCTCCACACCTGAAGACTCATCCTATTACTGAACCTCAGCACTGTTCACACATCTGGGCCAAAGGCCTCAAAGCCCTCCACACAGCCACAGCTGCACTGATGTGGGGTTGTGGGGACATCAATGTTGCTAGGAAGCATACAGAGGCCCTCTAAGGTGAGCCCAGAGGCTTTGAGGAGCCTGGGTAGAGCTTTGCTCTCTACTGGTTTCCTCCTCTCTCAACAGTCCCTAATCTTGTCCACACAGGGTGCACAATATACATGGGTGGCCTTATAACCTCTGGTTGCTTCATATAATTTCTTCTGCAACTAAGAAGAAGCTCCTGGGATTTGATAAGGATGAGTTTTTCCTCATGCCCTACAGTTGCTGGAATGGGACAAATACTTGTCACAGGTGGGCTATCAGGGGTGTTGACTATTACAAAAACATTTTCCACAAATGGCAAACACATGTCAAAACTTTTTCATTGTTATTCTTTGCCTTATTATAGCTTGTACTTGACATCCATCTATTTCTATCTTTGTTGGCTCATGCCCAAAGATGTCTGTTCCTATATCCATCTCAGGCTGGCAACTGGGTCCCGAGTTTTTGTTATGAAATACAAGCTCTGCCCACTTGTGGCAATACTCAAAGAGGATGTAGCCCAGGAGTCTCTGGGGGCAGAGGGAGGGAGTGTCTCCCCATACTGGGCTGGCCCACTGATAAGGATCCTTCCCCTCTCTGTCTCCTAACAGATTCAGATTAATGATCGCTCATTCCTAATTGTCAAATTTCTTTTCCTTCATCCTGTGTCTAATCACCAGTGACAGAAACCATTACGCAAATGAGAGCAGACGACTTCCCCCAACTGTTCACGTTGGTAAAAACCTTGTAATTTAGAGCTCTGATTTGTAGGGGAAGCTGGTCTCCCCCAGGCATCCTGGGCATCTGCTCAACTGATGCCCAGAACAGCCCCTCCTCCATCCCCAGAACTCCAACCCCCCAACAAATATTTGACTTTATAAAACACTAGTTTTCTCTGTACCTGCTGGTGTGAGTAGATAAGCCTGCAGCGTGGCTGACCTCTATACACGCTCAAACCCCCACCTTCCCTTGCTCTATGTGTGTCCCACACTGCCAGTTACGATGGAGGTAAACAACTACAGCAGAAATGTTTCCTCTGTGGCAAGCAGAATTTGAGCCTAAACATCCCTCATCGAGGGAAACCTCATCCTTTCCTTGGGGGGAAGCAGCAGCAGCAGAATATGAACCAAGACTCTTAGTGCTATCTAGAACTACAGTTTCAGTTCTATAGATGCAAAAGCATGCTGGGAGGAGTTATGGGTCTATTCAAGGACACACAAGTAATGCAATTAGAGACAGAACTCAGTTCCCCCCACAGCTTCTTCTAGTACTAACTCATAATATGGCTTCCCAGGCAGTTTTTCCAAGACGTTGTTAGCAGAAGACCAGAAGAACTTTTACCCTGAACTGTATATTCTGCACCATCTTGGGCTGGATCTGCCTTCAGATACTGCCCAGTGGGGTGGTATCTTGAGGACAGAACCTGTGGTACAAGGAGGGAGGTAAGGAAGGAAAATCAACAGTTTGGTTGAAAGGAAGGAGCAAGGGGTTTGCAGCCAAACAGTGCTAAGTTACAACTGATTGTCACTAATCACCTAATCTCTCTGAGTCCATTTCTTCGTCTGTAAGTGAGAATACCTACCTTGCAGGATAGTGAGGAACAGAGATAAAAGCACTAGGCACATATTAGATGTCTAAAAATCAGGATCACTCTTGTATTACCCAAGGATCAAGGCCAATCCTGTGAAGGTTCCAAGATGAGCCTTCTCCCTCCCACCCCTCGGCCACCTTAGGTGAGACCTGTGTCAGCACAGAACCCAGCAAGGACCAGCTGAGTGCACGCCTCCTTGACATATCACCCACACCTTTGAGGGCTGAGCCGGGAATACAGCAGACCTGCTGAGAACGAAAACAATCTACTATCTTTCCAAGTGTGACTGTGGCACCACTCCTGTGCTCCTCTTTCCCAAAAGAAGTGGAGGGATGCAGATCACTACAATCACATTTCCCAGCATTGACTATATTTGAAAGAGCTACACTTAAGAAGATACCATGTCTTCACATCCACACTGCATCAGAGAACCCCAGAATGGGGTACTAAAAATAAACACCCCTCCCCAAAAAACACACTCAGGCATGCACACGCATACACACGCATCCTCTCAGTTAGTTCATCAGTGCACTATAAACTGAGCTTCGGAGGGGAGAGCCAGAGCTCAGATGCTGGAAGTAAACCTTTGGCCAAAAAAAAGGAAAAAGAAAAGAAAAGAAAACCAGAGACCTTCCAACTCCTCTTCCCTTCCAGAGAGAAAAGGAAGACAGGGGCAGAGGTGAGGAGACACAGGGCCACCACACTGCCCAATCCCAGAGGCCCCACTCCCACTGAATAGATGAGAATGATCGCCCTTCAAGTTGTGCAATCACAGCTGCTCACCTGTAAGCTGCAGCCCTGAGAGGGGTTCCCATGAGTAGCTCCTAACAGAAAAGGAAATTCGACTTCCATGCTCTACCAGTTGCCCTGACTACTGAGGGTGTTGTGGCACATTACAATGGGGTCTGGCAGAGGAGCTGGCTTTAAGAGGCAAGCCTATGTGTTTGCCCGTGCCCTGAGGTGGATCACAGGTAGTGAGTGAGCTGCCTGGGCTTGACCCCATTTCATCTATTCAGCCAGGAAGCTCAGCAGAAGTAAAGGATATGGCCTGGGCAGGGAGCATTGTAGGGCCTGGAGGCTCTAGCCAGTTAGCCTCGGGCAGGCTGCAGTGAGACCTGGCTAACATACGATGGCTAAAATCCAAGTATAAAAGCTTAGGATAGGTCAGGCAGTACTTCCCGGGGGCTCACACTGTACTGTCCCACTGGAAAAGGTAAGCAGTGGAGAACCTTGGTAAGTAGGGAGGCTGGCCAGTGTGGATACACACACACACACACACACACACACACAGAGGCTTGCACCCGTAGTGTGGATACACACACACACAGAGACACACACACACACAGAGGCTTGCACCCCTAGAACCTAGAGAAGCCACAGCTAGGAGAACTCCCTTGGTACCCAGCATAGGGGCAAGAGCTGGTGCTGAAAGAGAAATTGTACGTGTCTGTAATTTGGAACTTATGCACAATCATTGGTTCTTATGTCCCAAGATCCTTTTATGTATGGCTTGAGCTTGTAGGCCCAGTTGGAACCCTATCTAATCCTCTCTCACAGGAAGGCTATCTAGGCTCTCAAAGGCAAGCCTCCCCTCTCTTTCACCCCATTAGTCCCAGTAGCCATTCCCACACCACCTAGAGCATGACTATACAAAAACTGTCAGGAGGCAGACTGACCTAATGGTCAGACTAGCTCTGGCCCTGCAGCCCAGATGCAGTGGGGAGTCCAAGAGCATCTCCTCTCTCTCTCCCAGGCTGAGGCACTGAGGCTGCAGGAGATAGGGCTGAGAGCCAGAAGTGACAGCCTGACCCAGAAGGAACAGGGAACAGATACATACATGCGTGTGCATGCACACACACGCACACACATTCCGAAGTGGACAGACTAACATACACACAGACGTGATGACAACCAAAAGCTGGGACTCCACACACTGAATGCAGGACTTTAGGCGGGGGGCAGAGACAGAAGGTGCTGGGGCACAAGAGGCAAGGGTATGAAGTTCCTCCAAATAGGAGTGGAGTGTCAACTGCCCTGCCTCGCCCCGAACACCTGCCTCCTGGGCCATGGCAAGAGTCCAGTCCATTAAGTGCAGCGTGCAATACTAGCGCTTGGAGTCTCCTGTCCTCATCAATGAAGCGGTGTGGACGGGATAGCAGTCACCTGGCAGGAGGCCTTGACCCCCGGCAGGCTAGTTGTATCGGCCCTTGATCATTGTGTTCAACAAGGGCCCCACCTGTAAAGAAACATTAGGAGCCAATCAGAACTGGCTGTTCCCTGGCCCTGGAATTGGACAGGGTGTGTCTGGAGATATCAGATGTCCAGCCAAGGACAGAGACAACGTTTTCATACAATCTTGTGAATCCTCTAATCACCTATCTTCCTGAAGGCCAACCCAGTATTCTGGGACATAACCTTTTCCTCAGGGGTCCATCTTGTACTATTATTCTTCCCTCTCACAACACCCTGTCTCTTACTGTAATCAGCCCCAAACGGACAGAAATGGTCAGAGGAGCTAATAATCCCCACACATCCAAGAGCGTCTGCATGTTTCTCCAGAATGTTAACTGCCTCCATATCCTCAAAAAACTATCACCTGCAATTGGGGCTGATGCTATCTCCCAACACCAGAGGTGTCTGTGGATGCTGAGCTTACCTGCAAGAGGGAGGCAAGAACCCTACAAATACAAACCTCCCCCATTTACCCAAAGGGCCACTGGCACACCTGTGTGGGAAGCAGGTCTCTCAACATTACCTACAGCAGCCCTGGCACAGCTGGGAAAGTGCAAAGAGATGCTTTAGTGCTCGCTTCCTGTTCCAGAAGAATCCCCTCAGGGGGTCCCCAGATGGCGCACAAGCCCCATGGGGAACATTACTACTAGCATGGAACTAATTATAACTGATCCGCCAGTCAAGCCCAGCTATCACCAGAAAACAAGAATTTTTCTGAACATACCCATAACCTCTATGGAGACAAGAGGACACCAGATACTGAAACACAGAAGCTCTAAAGAATGTCACTCCGATCCTGACTTTCCTTGGTCAACCAACCCACTGAGCCACCTTGGGGCGGTCACATACCTCTTGTGGGTTCCCCAAGGCCTCTCCAAGCATCTTCTCAATGTTTCTCATTATGGCCACTTTCTGATGGGCTTTGAGAGGATATTCAATTCTCTTAGGGGTGGGAGCCCCCTACAAAGGAAGCAGTAGCTCAGGAAATGCCTTCAGCAGCAGGCGTCAGTGTCACTCTACTGTTCTTAGTACCATCCTCCCTTCTAAGAAACCCAATTCTTGCTGGGCACGGTGGTTTAGGCCTGTAATCCCAGCACTTTGGGAGGCCAAGGCAGGTGGATCACTTGAGGTCAGGAGTTTGAGACCAGCCTGGCCAACATGGTAAAACCCCATCTCTACTAAAAATACAAAAATTAGCCGGGCATGGTGGCGTGTGCCTGTAGTCCCAACTACTCAGGAGACTGAGGCAGGAGAATCACCTGAACCCAGGAGACAGAAGTTACAGTGAGCCAAGATCGCGCCACTGCACTCCAGCCTGGGTGACAGAGCAAGACTGTGTCTCAAAAAATATATTCAAAAAAAAGAAACCCAATTCAATTCTATCCCTCTTCATCTCTCCAGACATCTGAGAATCTCTTCCAGGGATAGTCAACCATCCCATCCAAAATCATTTATTGTACCTACCTCACCCAAGAGCCAGTTCCATCTGGAAAAAACAAAAAAAGCAAACCATATTCACCTTATACCAGAAGTTCACAGTGATGGTAATCCCCCCATTTAGTAATGACTCTATGTGATGCCACCTGCAAGAAAACAAACAGGCTTCTGTTTACTACTGATACTTTTCGGCAGGGGGTGGGGAGGTGGAGTGTTGGGGCGTGGGGGACAGGCTGAAAAACTAGGTAGAGTGCAGTTAAGGAAAACAGTGAAGATAATATCTTTACACTCATCCTGTGAAAAAACACACACTGGGGGGTTAGAGGTACTGGTGTTCAGTCTCTAAATACCAAAGAGCCAAGAACAGTTTATCTAGGCTCAAGCCTCTGGAATCTTTTTGGACTTGAAGAATTCTCATCCTGTCCTAGAGATAGGGCTATCACTCCCCCCACAACCTCCCACAGGTTCAGTACGCTCACATCTGGATATGCCAACCTTCCTATGGACAACATAAAACCAATCATGCCATAACTCAGAAGGGACACAGACAAGGCTTTCCAGGGAATGGAAAAGAAAGCTCCCAAGAAGCCCCCAGCCCTAGCCCCCTTCTCACCAGTACATTGGGATGTAAAGAACATCACCAGGGCCAACCACTGTTTCGTAACCAACCACATTTTGGAAATTAGGGAACCTCTCGTAGTCAGGATTGTCAAAGTCCACCTAAGAGGTTCAAGAGAAAGGAAAAAAAATGTCAATCACCAAATCTTTATCAGTAAAACTACTATGTGCCAGTTTGGCAATAAAAACAAACAAAAAAAGATGCCTTAAAAAAAGTCTGTAGAATTTATATCCAGCAGAAGACATGATGCACATTAAACTCTGAGAGAAAACAATACAAGACAGTCCATGTTTGAATGTTAAGTGACAAAGCAGCCTAGGCTTCAGTGCTCCTGAGATCAGACGACCCACAGCCGAGAATATGACAAATTAGGAATTATCCTCCACCCAAACCTTCAGAAACTTTCTCCCAAAAACATACTCTAACCAGCAAAGACTCCTACATGAAGTAGCTAGACAGCTTTCTGAAGAAAGGAAAGGATATCTTTGGCTGGCCACAGTTAGATCCAGGAAATATATTAAACAACATAGCTCAGTTTTATTCACCCTTCTGCTTATCAAAAAGGATTTTTGATGCTTATCAAAAAGAAATAGCATCCATGACGAAAGCAAACAATGATTAAATCCAATGGAGATATACACATTTTGTTCCTCCAATGGAGATATACATATTTCGTTCCATGAACTTATAAGCCAATCAAACAGAGTAACCAGAGTCCATCAGCATCAATGACAGGGTCTGTCCCGAGAATTAGCTCTGTGAGGCTAGTTATACTTACGAACATCTGGTGGCCACTCCAGGGAGCCTGGAATTTGTGAGCTACAATGAAATTATCCTCTTGGTGTGTTAAAGCAAGAATAGCCTGTAATCCAAACCTGGCATATCACTACAGGGAAGGGGAAACACATTCCAGCCTAGGCATTTCTAGAATCTAGAGTTCTATACCCTTCTCAAGACCACACAAGCTCACCTGGCTCTGTCTGTCACATGGGTGATGAACAGGGTATGGGTAGAGGCACTCAAACTGATCCGGAGGAAATAAGATGCATCGTTTGTAACCTTTTATTTGAGCAAAAAAGTTCTGCTGCTCATCATAATGAGCAGGTGTCACATTTCCTGTAAGAAGAAAGGCATTTTCTTATGCAGAGCAGTGGTTCTATTGCACGAGCTGGAATACAGGACGCAGTGCTAGAGAGAAATCCAGCCTGCCCTCCCAGCTAAGAGTTCCAAATCAAAATTTAGGCAGAATCAGGGAAATTCCAATCACAACTCTCAGAAAATTAGGTGTTAAGCATGTATGGTAATAACTCTAGCAAACATCACTGGTTAAGGGTCCACTATCAGCTAAGTCAACTTCCCTAAATGAAGGCTGCTGCCCTTACTGGAAGCAAGAGCACATCAAAATGATACTCAAAAATCAGGTAGGGTAATCAACTATGTATACATGTACTCTTCTTGACTATGGCAAGAATTCAAGGGAAGCAAAACAGAAATGATTGGTATCAACAACATATGTGAGGAGTTAACCAGTCATTCTAAGTTTAATGATTATGTAGCTCTGTATTTACTTAGGGTAGCTCTGTGGAACTTAAAGACTCTCAACCTTTCCTCCCACTTCAATACACCTAAGGGATGCAACACTTGTTTTTTTAAGATACGGGGTTTCACCATGTTGCCCAGGCTGGTCTCCAACTTCTAGGCTCAAGGGACCTGTCCGCCTCAGCCTCCCAAAGTGTTAGGATTATAGGCGTGAGCCACAACGTCCAGCCAAGACAACACTTCTTAGAGCAACATTGGGGCTCACTGGTGCAAGTGATTTTTGTTGGAGGGAAGAATATCAGACGACTGAAGAGAGTGTTGTATAATTTAAATATGGCACATTATTTTAAATGCCAACTTGAATTGGTTGTGCCCTAGTGTATGTTCCATCTACTCCTTTACAACTAGTACCATGTCTGCTGTTTGGCCTCTGCATAGTCCATGAGTTGAACACACACGCTTTTGCAGGGCACGGAATTGAGAAAATACTCCCCAGCTCTGTCTGAGTATGCCAAGACAGACGCTTTCTTAAGTGATGAAAGTCCACATGCATCCTCAGAGGAGACTTGCTCTCTCATCTCTACCTGAGGGATCCACTTCCACGCACCCTACCACAGGAAACGCAGGCAACAGAAAGATGTAAGGCTCAAGTAAACTGCCGGGCATGGTGGCTTACGCCTGTAATGCCAGCACTTTGGGAGGTCGAGGCAGGTGGATCACGAGGTCAGGAGATCGAGACCATCCTGGCTAACATGGTGAAATCCCGTCTCTACTAAAAATACAAAAAAAAATTAGCCGGACATGGTGACGGGCGCCTATAGTCCCAGCTACTCGGGAGGCTGAGGCAGAAGAATGGCGTGAACCGGGAGGTGGAGGTTGCAGTGAGCCGCGATCACGCCACTGCACTCCAGCCTGGACGACAGAGCAAGACTCTGTCTCAAAAAAAAAAAAAAAGAGTCAAGTAAACCAGAACTGGCTCTTTCTTGGAAGG
The DNA here is from genome assembly GCF_047675955.1 of Chlorocebus sabaeus. Classification (NCBI taxonomy): domain Eukaryota; kingdom Metazoa; phylum Chordata; class Mammalia; order Primates; family Cercopithecidae; genus Chlorocebus; species Chlorocebus sabaeus. Next base: position 103,277,354 of record NC_132912.1, on the reverse strand, counting down.
TCAACCAAGAGTTGGTTTCAAAGGGGCAGGTAAGACCAGCCATAATGGCTCACATCTGTAATCCCAACACTTTAGGGGGCCAAGGTGAGAGGATCACTTAGGGGGCTAAGGTGAGAGGGGGCCAGGAGTTCGATACCAGTCTGGGCAACATAGGGTGACCCCATCTCTCCAGAAAGAATACTTTAAAAATTAGCCAAGCATGGTGGCTTACGCCTGTAGTCCCAGCTACTTGGAAGGCTGAGGTGGGAGGATCGTTTGAGACTGGGAAGTCAAGGCTGCAGTGAGCCCTGATCATGCCACTGCACTCCAGCCTGGGTGACAGAGCGAGACACTGTCTCAATAAAAAACAAAAACAAAAACAAAAAAAGAGGCAGGTGGTGTCAATTCACAAGCCACATGGCTGGAAATCTTTATTAGTACCAGCAGCAAAGGATCCAAATCTGAAGAATGGACAATCAAACAAGAAGAAACCAAGGAGCTCAGTGGTGAATGACAATAAATAACTTCTCTGCTTCCCTGTTCAACCCAGGTTATTCACCATTTACTAAGTACCTACCATGGGCATGGCACCGTGCTACTGCCAGAAATAAAAATAAGAATGAGACAATGACCCTGCCTCATAAAAAGCTCTCATTCTCCTGAGTGGAGTTTAAGGGTCTCTCCTTTCATTCAAAAGGGGGAAAAAAAACAAAAACACATTCACATATTTATTAGTGTATGCATAAATTTATCTAGCAGAAAACACAAGCAACTAATAATATGCAGTACCTCCAGGGAAGAAACTGGGAGGCTAAGAGATAGAGGTGGAAGAGGTATTAATATTTATCACTATATACCTATTTACACGTTTTGAATTTGAACTCCATGAATATATTATCTATTTAAAAGATAAAATTTAATTGATACTAAAAAAATAAGTTTCTCCTCTTTTACTGGTATAAAAATTTTCTGAACATAGACAGATCTAGTAGAGAAAATGTACAGTAATGTGCCACATAATGACATTTTGGTCAACAGATCACATCTACGACAGCGCTCCCATAAGATTATAATGGAGCAGCCCTATACAGGTATACCGTTATCTTTTTTTTTTTTTTGGCAATAAAAAAATTCCCAAACTACCATTTTTTTATCCTTTATACATATTTTGTCTTTTGTCACCTTTTTCCTGCAGTATTTGATACCGTATTTTTACTATACCTTTTCTATATTTAGGTATGTTTAGATACCCAAATACTTACCATTGTGTTACAGCTGCCTATAATATTCAGGACAGTAATACGCTAACACTATGTACTACGTGGTGTAGTCAGAGGCTATATCATATAGCCTAGGCATACAGCAGGCTACACAATCGAGGTTTGTGTAACTATACTCTATGATGTTTGCACAATGATGAAGTCACCTAACAACACATTTCTCAGAACGTATCCCTGACATTAAGCATCACATGTCTATATTTCAGAGAGGTCCCTAATATCTCAGTATATGCACTCACATAACAGCTAACGAACGGAAAAAGGAACTTTTTAGAACACACGAAACTAGTTTAAAGACTTGACATAAGCCAGGTGTGGTGGCGCACACCTGTAGTCCCAGGTCTCTAATCCCAGCTACTCGGGAGGCTGAGGCAGGAGAATCACCTGAACACGGGAGGCGGAGGTTGCAGTGAGCCGAGACCACGCAATTGCACTCCAGCCTGGGCAAGAGTGAGACTCCGTCTCAAAAGAAAAAAAAAGACTCAACATACATTATTTAATCTTCACAACTATTTACAAAACATTATCATGTTTCACTTCTTTCCACTTATTTTTTTTAGAGACAGGGCCTCACTCTATTGCCCAGGCTGCAGTGCAGTGGTGCAATCATAGTTCACTGCAGCTTCAAACTTCTGACCTCAAGCAATCCTCCTGCCTCAGCCTCCCAAAGTGCTGGGATTAGAGACAGAGTCTTGCTCTGTCACCAGGCTGGAGTGCAGTGGCGTGATCTTGGCTCACTGCAACCTCTACTACCCGGGTTCAAGCAATTCCCCTGTCTCAGCCTCCCAAGTAGCTGGGACTACAGGTGCATGCCATCATGCCTGGCTAATTTTTTATTTTTGTTTTTGTATTTTAATAGAGACGGGGTTTCACAATGTTGGCCGGGATGGTCTCCATCTCCTGACCTCATCATCTGCCCACCTCAGCCTCCCAAAGTGCTGGGTTTACAGGTGTGGACCACGCCACCTAGCCCCTATTATGTTTCTTTTAGAGCTAAGTAGGCTGAGGCTTAAGAAAGTGAAGTGGCTTGTTCAAAGTCATGGAGCTAATAAGCAGTGGAGACAAGATTAGAAATCAGGTTCATATGACTCCGAGCCATGCTGCTTTTGAAAGATTTCTTACCTTCCATGCCAATGAGCAGTAGGTTAGAGGTAAGCTGCCCCCAGCCACGCTTTCCCTGTTGCTTATTAATCCAGTTCCAGTTAAAACCCAAGAAGTCCATGACAATCTTCCTGCCCACAGTGTCATTGAGCGTTTGCTGCAGATACAACCTATGTTCCCCAAGAAGAAAATCCTATTAGTGCATGCACACGCAGCCCCCGGCATGGCCTCTCCACATCTGAAAATACAAGCCCAAATCCATACCAGCATCTCCCACAGAGAACAGATATAGTCAGGCAAATCTTAGCCAACATGGATTCTCATACAACTGAATTCTTACTTATCCTTCATTGAGTTATGTTTAACACCAAACTTTTTAATGTATTATTTTGTTTTGTTTTGTTTTGTTTTAAGAAACAAGGTCTCACTATGTTGCCCAGATTGGTCTCAAACTCTTGGGCTCAAGCAATCCTCCTGCTTCTGCCTCCCAAAGTGCTGGGATTACAAGTGTGAGACACTGAAACTGGTCCCCAAACTTTTTCTTTAAAGAAGTGATGCTTAACCTTTTTTGGGTCACAGAATGACTCCTTTAAGAATCCAAAGAGTAGGAGGGTGAGATGAAAAATAAAACTTTAAAAAAAAAAAAAAAAGAATCTGAAGAAGAAGTCCCAGCTACTCAGGAGGCTGAGGCAGGAGAACCACTTGAACCTGGGAGGCAGAGGTTGTAGTGAGCTGAGATTGTGCCATTGCACTCCAGCCTGGGTGACAAGAGCAAGACTCCGTCTCAAAAAACATAAATACATAAATAAATGAAAGAATCCACGGAGGTTCCCCACAAAAATGCACATACACCCAGAACTTTCATATAATTTCAGATTCCTAGAAGCCTATCCATAGACCCTAGAATGATGACTCAGTCTTATACCAGAGACTTGCAGAGCCTGAGACATCTCCTTTGGCCCTTGATGACCACTGTGGTAAATTGTATTACTGTTCGCCAAGAGCTGGTTCCCTCAGTGTGGAAGTTTTCTTTCATATCCCCTTGAAGCCAGGCTTGCTTATTTAACCTGCTCTTGCCAAGGAAATGTCCACAGAAGTGACCTGTGCTGTTTCCAATTATAATTTAAGAACCAGTCACCACTATCACATCTCTTTCTCTCTGCCACAGCAACTCCAAATTCCAGATAGTAGCTGCTGGGGAAATCTGGGTGCCAGAGAGAATAAGATGATGTAAAGAACAATATGACATTACCCATGATCAACATGTAGTAAGTGAGAAATAAGCCTCTGTTGTTTCTAGCCCGAGCTCTGGCTTGAAGCCTAGTTTATCTTAACTGATTCAGCCATCTATCCTGTTGCAGCCCTCTACAGCTAAAGTAAGGGAGACAGCTTATCAGGTAAAGGCCTCAGGCTCCTAACATACCTCAGGAAAGTCATAAGTTATTTAAGAGATATGAAAACCCAAACACACTTGAACAAGCCCGCAAGAGACATTTAATAAGTGTGAAAACCTAAAAAAAAGACAGAAGCATCTCTGTATCTCTGTCCTGGTCTTGAGATCATCACTTCAAAAGGCTCAAAGGGGCCAGGTGTGGTGTCTCACGCCTATAGTCCCAGCACTTGGGGAGGCCAAGGGAGGTGGATTGCCTGAGCTCAGGAGTTCGAGACCAGCCTGGGCAACATGGCAAAACCTTATTTATTTAAATAAATAGTTTATTTAAAAAAACACAAAATTAGCTGGGCATGGTGGTGGCAGTGCATGCCTGTGGTCCCTGCTACTCGAGAGACTGACGTGGTAGGATCGCTTGAGCCTGGGAGGCGAAGGTTGCAGTAAGCTGAGATCACGCCACTGCATTCCAGCCTGGGTGACAGAGCAAGACCCTGTCTCAAAAAAAAAGGTTCAAAGGCATCTCACTGCCTAGAATCTCAATGTTTAAGGCATCTCACTGCCTAGAATCTCAATGTTTAAGGCATCTCACTGCCTAGAATCTAAATGTTTAAGGCAATGTTAATCAGAAATCTTTTTTTGTGAGATGGAGTCTCACTGTCACTCAGGCTGGAGTGCAGTGGCAAAATCTCGGCTCAATGCAACCTCTGCCTCCTGGCTTCAAGCAATTTTCCTGCCTCAGTCTCCCAAGTAGCTGAGACTACAGGCATGCGCCACCATGCCCAGCTAATTTTTGTATTTTTAGTGGACACGAGGTTTCACCATGTTAGCCAGGCTGGTCTCGAACTCCTGACCTCAGATATCTGCCCGCCTCAGCCTCCTAAAGGGCTGAGATTACAGGTGTGAGCTACCACGCCCAGGCTTAATAGGAAATCTTGATAAGTTGGAAACACTACCTTTGTAGGAACATGAAATCCTCAAGACTCAATGCAACTCTCCCCAAAGACAATAATTATATATTCACCCAAAACATAAGCAAGTAACTTTGAAAGAGTCAGTGATACTCCCCAAATATGAATCTAAACATTATTACACCAGAATGGTAAATGCTCAAAATAGCTCGGAGGATCCTAATACATTTCACCCCATAACCACAATAACCTGTCCAATCATACATGAAGCTGGTCAGTGCTACAGTCAGTTAATAGGGCAAAACTTCCAAACAATTAAAGATTTTCCTTGAAAACTCTTTAATCACCCATAAAGTACAAATTACACTCATTCTTACACAAAATGCTCTCACTATGGGAGGCAAGAAACTTCAAGTCACTAAAGAATCACAAGATTCACGTATCTTACACTTATTCTTGGGTATATGTTCATTCAATGGAATTACGCACTCCAACAGCATCATTTAAATCAACCTTTTTCTCAAAGTTGGGTGTGTGCGTATGGAAGCGTGCACATGCACACTGTGTTATAGTTTAGAAAATTAATGCATGAGACAACTCAGTTGAACCAATATATTAAGACATCATGGACAGATCAATCACAGTTCATATCCTGGAAATTCTTCTGGTCAAAAATCCCATCATTATGACAACTGCTAAGTGTTAAGAAGAAGAAGAAAAGATATTTCAAATCCATTCACGTAGCCACAGACTGCTGATAAGGCGTCAGGAACAGGAGTGAGTGAAGCAAGAGACTAGAGAGGAAACCCAGGGTTGGACACCAAATGCGAGAGGGTCATTCACCATGAAGTACTCAGCGAAAGCAATTCCCCAGAGGCGGTGTTATAGTGTGGTACTGAATACTGTCTGGGACCTACATAAGAGGCTGTCCTCATAAGCAGGAATAAAAACAAAGAGGAAGAATCACTCTCTTACGTGTCTTGTGTTTCTGTTGTGACAGGAAAAACAAATTTAATCTGATCTTCCCTAAGCTAGAGAATCCCGACCTTCTTTACTCCAAAATCACAACAAACTATACAACTTTTCAGGTTGAACTATGCCCAGTCATCACAATACTTAAGGACAATAGCTACAAACAGGCATTTTCGGAGCAAAATCCAATGACAAACATTTTTGTTTGGCCCCCTGCAACTTTTTTTCTTTAAATCTGATTTAGTTGCTCACATTTAAAGTCAAAAGATTTTAAATAAAAGTCCTGATTTTGAACTTCTCTTGAAAATCGGAATATCTTGCAACCCTAGAACTGCACTCCAAAACTGAAGCAAGCAAAGTCAAGTAATGACGTCTCACTAAGGTTTTTTGTTTTAGTTTTTAATTTTGTAGAGACTAGCTCTCACCACGTTTCCCAGGTTGGTCTTGAACTCCCGGGCTCAAGCAATTATCCTGCCTCCGCCTCCCAAAGTGCTGGGATTACAGGCATGAGCCACCCCACCCGGCCTTGGCTTCTCACTTTGAACAGAGCTTATGCCTTCAGCTTCACCACTGATTTCACACAGACAATATTACTCCTTTCATTCACCTGCCTGACCCTTCTAGGCAACTAACTCTCACTTTATGAGGAAGAAGATGGGAACCCAGAGATTCATAGCCGAAGTTTAATCATTCCCCCATCCCTCAAGCTACAGAACTAGCTGGCTGTAGCACCAAGAACCACTAAGAACTCAAACCCCTTAAAGGCTGGAAGACCAGACTACTCCTTCAACAGGAATCCAGAGATGGGAGAGGCCAATCTCCAACTGACCCAATTCTGCCACACCTTCAAGTATAGGAAAGAAAAATGACTGCCCTAAATCCAACAGAAAATTAAGATTTGGGAATTTACCTCTCTTCCCCTCCTCGCTGTTGTATATCCTGCAGTTTCTCAACGAACTCATGAAATTTCATTTCTTCCCTGTTGGACCTCGGCTTAAAGTTCTGGAAATTGGCCATCTTCTTCTCATCATAGTACAAGAACTTGTGGGTGCTGGCACTGTACACAGAGAAGTCTCCATTGCCAATATTCTCTTGCAAGTATTCAAGGTCCCATTTCAGGGCAGGATACACAAGATTTGTGTCGGTCAGAACCACAGGCTCCTAAATGAAAGCAACAGGTGAAAAATATCAAATAAAGTAATGCCAAGAAGTCGGTGGGTTCGCCTCCATGATCCCAACTACTTCTCAACTTCAGAATAATTTCTCCCGTTAATCAGCACGAACCCCTCAAGTTCCGTATCTCCTCGCCTTTCTCTCCATCTTCCCATATGCCCTAGTCTAGAGCCCTGCCAGTCTCCCATCTCTTTCACCATTCGCCTCTGACCGGGTACCTTCCTCCTCTCCCTTTAGACGCGGCCCCGCCCCCCACCTCATTCTCAATAAGCTCCTCTGCCCGGGGGTCGCTCTGACTCAGACGCGGGATGGGCCTAGTCGGAAAGCTATAACTGCGCAACTGGGATTCATCCCAGGCGGGGCCGAGGGCTCCGGCCTCCTCCCGGGGCTCTCCAGAGCCAGAGGCCACGGCCTCCGCCGCTGTCGCCGCCATCTCCGCCGCCAGGGACGGCCCCCGCCGGAACCGGAAGCTCCGCCTATTCCGGACGGGGAAAAAAACCACACACACACACACACACACACACACACACACACACACACACACACACACAACGGAAACCATAGAGATGAGCTGCGAGAGAGAGCGGTCCAGAGACATAAAGAACGCGGAGCCGAGGCCTGTGGGTGCGCCTCCCAATGGTAACATGCAGCTCTACATCGTAGGCTCCACTGATGAAGAAATGGGGCTAGACACTAGTCCCACGGAATAGGGATGACCTGGTAGAGCAAAACACAAAAAAATGTTGCCCCAGTGTACCCAAGTCTACACACGAGTCAAAGAAGGAAGCAAGTTCGGTTAGGCATTAAACTTTACACTCATGAATGGGGAGAAAAGCAAACTCTTGACCCACCTAAAGAAGTCAGAAGGAAAAGCAATGATCACATCATCGGTAGATGTAGAGCAAAGGCTGACTGAAGGCTTAGGCAAAAGATATACAGCAAGTTGAATTCTTTCAAAATCAAGAATGATTTTCTTTTGTTTAGCATCATTTGATTTTTCTGCCTATATCACCATCTCTCCTACTTGAATATATGCTTGCTGTGAAACCTATGTTATCAGTGGCCAACCATGGACATCTCACATTTTCAAACAATCTATATTGATTATAAAAGGCCATATTAACTACCTCTATCGCTTGGACAGTTCTTACAGTTGGCTGTAAGAGGCCCAATTCTAAGATGTATACCAAGATTTGTACCCCATGATGTACACATCCTGTATACATTTCTCTCCTTCAAAGAAAACAGAACTGTGAATATGATAGAGCATCACTCCTGTAATTAGGTTAGCTTATATGACAAGGATGTAATTAAAGTCCCTAATCAGTTAACTTTGAGACAGTCAAAAAGGAGGTGATTTATCCTGATGGGCTTAATCTTATCACTCTAGCCCTTTAAATCAGTGCTAGAGGTCAGAGACAGAATCTAAGAGATTTGAAGCCACAGCACAGCTGTCCTGTTCACCTTGAAGGAGCAAACTGCCATATGGCAGGAAATGGCAGGTGGATTCCAGGAGCTGAAAAAGGCTCCTAGGTGACAGCCAACAAGAAAGTGGGCACCTTAATCCTACAAACGCAAGTAACTGAATTCTGGCAACCAACCACTGAACTTGGGAAAGTACACACACAGAGTCTCAGATGAGATCGCCAACCCAGCCAACACCTTGATTTCAGCCTGATAATACCCTGAGCTGAGTACTCAGCCAACCAGTACCTGGACTCATGGAATATGTGAGAAAATAAATTCGTGTTTTGGGCTGCTGAATTTATAGTAATTTGTTATGCAGTAATAGAAAAGAATGCAGTGGCTTAACCATGTAATTATGCTACATAGTAACCATGTTACACCAAACCGATAATAGGGCTACCTCTGTGGAAGGGTTTGAGGCTGCAGGTGGCAATCAAGGCTTTCATTTTACCTGCAGTGTTTGAAATTTTTTTTTTTTTTTTTTTTTTTTTTTTTTTTTTTTTTTTTTTGAGCTAGGGTCTCACTCCGTCACCCAGGCTGGAGTGCAGTGGTGCAATCTTGGTTCACTGCAATGTCCGCCTCCCCAGCTCAAGCAATCCTCCTACCATATCCTCCCAAGTAGCTGTGACTAAAGGCGCATGCCACCATGACTGGCTAATTTTTTTTTTTTTCTGTAGAGACAGGGTTTTGCCATGTTGCCCAGGTTGAATGTTTGAATTTTTACAAGAATGTATTAATTCATAACCTTGGGAATTAGAAATAAATTAGGGCAGGCATGATGGCACATGCCTGTAATCTCAGGACTTTTCGAGGCTGAGGCAGGAGGATCACTTGAGCCTGGGTGTTCCAGGCAACATAGCAAGACCTCATCTCTACAAAAAATTTTAAAAATTAGCTCGGTGTGTTGATGCATGCCTGTAGTCCCAGCCACTAGGGACACTGAGGTAGGAGGATTGTTTGAGCCTGAGAGGTAGAGGCTGCAGTGAGCCATGATCATGCCACTGCACTCCAGCCTGGATGACAGAGCAAGACCCTGTCTTACTAAAAATAAAGAAATAAATTAAGATCAAGAAGATTAAAAGAACTAAAATCGGTAATGAAACAGGGATATTACTACTGACTTTACCCCCCCCCAAAAAAAAAGCATATAAGGACATACTGTGAACAATTGTACGTCAAAAAATTAGAGAACCTAGATGAAATGAACAGATTCCTAGAAAGGCACAAGCTATAATAGCTGATTCAAGAAGAAATAGAAAATCTAAATAGACCTGTAACGAGAGATTGAATTAGGAATCAAAAACATCCCATAAAGAAAAGCCCAGAAACTGGGCATGGTGGCTTACATCTGTAATCCCAACACTTTGGGAGGCAGAGGCAAGCGAATCACTTGAGGCCATAAGGTCACAACCAGACTGGGCAACATGGCGAAACCCCATCTCTACAAAATCTCCCCGGCTGAAAAAAACACAAAAATTAGCAGGCATGGTGGCACACCTGTAGTGCCAGCTATGCAGGAAACTGAAATGGGAGCATCACTTGAGCCCAGAAGGTGGAGGTTGCAGTCAATTGAGATCGCACCACTGCACTCCACTGCACTCCAGCCTTTTGAGACAGAGCTAGGCTTTGTCTCAAAAGAAAAGAAAAGGCCGGGTGCAGTGGCTCATGTCTGTAATTCCAGAACTTTAGGAGGCTGAAGTGGGAGGGGGATCACCTGAGGTCAGGAGTTTGAGACTAGCCTGGCCAACATGGCAAAACCCCCATCGCTATCAAAAATACAAAAATTAGGCATGGTGGTGTGCGCCTGTAGTCCCAGCTACTTGGGAGGCTAAGGCAGAAGAATCACTTGAACTCAGGAGGCGGAGGTTGCAGTGAGTTGAGATCGTGCCACTGCACTCCAGCCTGGGCAACAGAGCAAGATTCGTCTCAAAAAAAAAAAAAAAAAAAGCAAAAGCAAAAAAAAAAAGCTCAAGACCGGATGGATTCACTGATGAATCCTACCAAACATTTTTTTTTTAAATTAACACTGGTCTGGGCGCAGTGGCTCATGCCTGTAATCTCAGTACTCTGGGAGGCTGAGGCAGGCGGATCACGAGGTCAGGATATCAAAACCATCCTGGCTAACATGGTAAAACCCCGTTTCTACTAAAAATACAAAAAAATTGGCCGGGCGTGGTGGTGGGTACCTGTAGTCCCAGCTACTCAGGGGGCTGAGGCAGGAGAATGGTGTGAACCTGGGAGGCAGGGCTTGCAGTGAGCTGAGATCAGGCCACTGCATTCCAGCCCGGGCGACAGAGTGAGACTCCGTCTCATTAAAAAAAAAAAGTAGAAAGGAAAAGAAAAGAAAAAAGAAAACTATAGACCAATATTTCTTATGAATATAGATGCAAAAATCCTAACAGAATACTAGCAAACTCAGTCTAACACCACATAAAAAGAATTATAGGCCAGGCACGGTGGCTCACACCTGTAATCCCAGCACTTTGGGAGGCCTAGGCAGGCGGATCACGAGGTCAGGAGATCGAGACCATCCTGGCTAACACAGTGAAACCCCGTCTCTACTAAAAATACAAAAATTAGCTGGGCGTGGTGGTGGGCACCTGTAGTCCCAGCTACTTGGGAGGCTGAGGCAGGAGAATGGCGTGAACCCAGGAGGCGGAGCTTGCAGTGAGCCGAGATCACACCACTGCACTCCAGCCTGGGCGACAGAGCGAGACTCTGTCTCAAAGAAAAAGAATTATATACTATGACCAAGTGGGATTTATTCTAGGAGTGCAAGGTCAGTTCAACATCTGAAAATGATCAATATAACACACCATGTAGTAATCAATATTTTATTGATTAATCATTTGTAATCAACATAATACACTATATTAGTAAAAGAAAAAAAAACCCTACATGATCATCTCAATAGACACAGAAAAAACTTTTGACAAACTCCAACACCCTTTCATGATGAACACAGGGTTCCAAATGATACTGTAAGAAAGTTATAAAACCTATGAGTCAGAGAAAATATTTATGAATTGTGTATCTGATCAGATACAATCGTATCTAGAATACATAAAGAAAACTTAACAACTCAACAATAAAAAGACAAACCAATTTAAAAATGAACAAAGGGTTTGAACAGACATTCCGCCAAAGAAGGTATACCATGGCCAATAAGCACATGGAAAGATGCTCAGCATTATTAGTCATCAGGGTATTGCAAATGAAAACTGCAATGAAGTACCATTCATGGGCACTCGCATGGTGATACTAAAAAAAGACAGTAAGTGTTGGTAAAGATGTGGAGAAACTGGAACCCTCACACACTGCTAGTGGGGATGTAACATGTCACAGCTGCTTTGAAAAACAATTTGGCAGTTCTTCAAAAGTTAAACCATAGAGTTACCTTATGACCCAGCAATTCTACTCCTAGGCATATAACCAAAAGAATAGAAAATATACATCCAGACAAAAACTTATACAAGAATGTTCATAGCAGCATTATTCATAATAGCCAAACAAGCAGAAACAACTCAAAGGTCCATTAACCAATAAATGTATAAATAAAATGTTGTACTGTACATTCATATGATGGAATATTATACAACCCAAAAAGGAATGAAGTACTGGTATGTGCTACAACACAGACAAACTTTGAAAACATTATCCTAAGTGAAAGAAAATGGACACAAAAGGCCACATATAAAATGATCCATTTATATAAACTATTCTGAATAAGCAAATCCATAGAAACAGAAAGTGAATTAGTGGTTGCCAGCAGGTAGAAGTAGAGGCAACGTGCTAATGTGTATGGGTTTTTCCGGAAGCGATCAAAATGTTTTAGATAGTGATGATTGCACAACTTTGTAAATGTACTAAAAATAACTTTATCATACACTTTAAAAGGGTTTTTGTTTTTTGTTTTTTGTTTTTGTTTGTTGTTTTCTGTTTTTGAGACAGAGTCTCACCCTGTCGCCCAGGCCGGAGTGCAGTTGCGTGATCTCGGCTCATTACAACCTCTGTCTCTCGTGCTCAAGTGATTCTCCTGCCTCAGCCTCCCGATTAGCTGGGATTACAAGCGTGCACCACCATGCCCGGCTATTTTTGTAGTTTTACTAGAGATGGGTTTTTGTCATGTTGGCCAGATTGGTCTTGAACTCCTGACCTCAAGTGATCTTCCCACCTTGGCCTCCCAAAGTGCTGGGATTACAGGCGTGAGCCACTGCACCCAGCCTAAAAGGATGAATTTATGGTATGTAAATAATATCTTAATAAAAATAAATTAGATCAACTCTGTTTCTCGACCTAAATCGGATCAGGATTTGCTATTGGTTGAATGCAGATGTTGTCCAATTATTTTGAACATCAACTAATGATGCTGATTTACAAGACAGCAAGTTGCTGTGTAGTCCTTCCCAAAATTTATATATTAAATAGTATATATCAGTGTTTGTTTACTTTTTATTTTTAAAACTTAAAAAAAAAAAGGGATGAAGTCTCACTATGTCACCCAGGCTGGTCTCAGGCCATTCTCCAACCTAGACCTCCCAAAGTGTTGGGATTACAGATGTGAGCCACAGCTCCCAGCCTATATGCATTTTTATTGCTCTGATATATACTTGAGAATGTTTATAATAATAGGTTCTGCTCCAAAACAGTGGTCACCTGAAAAGTCACTGGAAATACGTGCATATTTATAATGTGTAAGTTATTCAAATCCCAAGTGAAAACAGTCGTATGCAAACATAATAATGCCTCCAATTCTTCTGTTGAGTTAGAGTTTGTTCATTATGGGCTGGTTTGAAATTTGTTTTATCCAAGTCCTACCAACGCTGAGGCTTTAAGCTATCTATGGAGAGCTGCCTCTGGCGATAGGTTTAATTTTACATTTGTTGGGTTGAGGCGACTAAGACATGCACATGGAAACACGGACTGAAACTAAGGAGCCAATTCAGGGCCTATATGTGTGTTGCACTGGCGTCTAAGTGAAGATCAACCCATTTGGAGAACAGAACAAGCAAGACCAACAGGTGAATTTGAAGAATGATCATGTTTGGGGATGGGAGGAAGTGCCCGTGAAGGACAGGAAAGCAAGCAGCCAGAGAAGAGAGTCAGACAGGCTCATTTCACTAGTACAGCTCCTGCAGGAGGTGGTTAAGCTGTCTACCTGAGTTGCTCAGGTTCCGAGTTCCCATCATCCCTGGATGGGTCTAAGTCAGCTCGGGGAGAAAAAGGACACAACATTCTGAAATGTCAAAGACCTGCCTGGTTTTCTCTTCTTCCCGGTTATCCCTCCCAGCCTCTATCCAACCCTTGGCTTCCCAACTCCGTATTTAAACCCCGCCCATGTTGAACCCTTCGACTTTTCTTCACTCCCGGCTTCCTCCGTCACGTTTGGCCCGGCTCAGCCGCCGTGACAGGTCTTTGCGCATGTGCAGAAGGGAAACGTGAAGAAGGTGAAGATGGCGGTGGCCAGGGCCGGGGTCCTGGGAGTTCAGTGGCTGCAAAGGGCATCCCGGAACGTGGTGCCGCTGGGCGCACGGACAGGTCCGCGAGAAGGGGAGAGACCTCATTGTGGGAAGGGGGTGCCTGAGGTTTGGTGTATCGGGAGGGGGGATCGTAGATGCCGCGGCGGCAGACTCCGGGTAGGGAGCGGAGGTGGCGTTGATATGCAGAAAATGGGGTGGAGGGTCGCGCTGATCCTGCGAAGTCCCGATCTCGGATCTCTGCAGCCCCTGTGACTTGAAGCCTTCGGAGCGGCCGAAGAGCAGGCTCGCTTCTGACTTGTTCTGTTCTGCGCTTTAGCCTCCCGCATGACCAAGGACATGCTCCCGGGGCCCTATCCTAGGACGCCAGAAGAACGGGCCGCCGCCGCCAAGAAGTATAATATGCGTGTGGAAGACTACGAGCCTTACCCGGATGAGGGCATGGGGTGAGACAGAGAGGGTCTGCTCGCACCCAAGTAGTGATGGGAGAAGGCCGGCTGGGTTGGGTGGCTTGACTGTGACCCTTTCTCCCGAACCTTCTCGTGACCCCTCAGAGTCAATGGAGTGGGTGCTTTTCTCTGTGGAGGGAGGTGGGAGGCGGTGGGTGAGCAGCTGCAGCTGAGAGGACTTCAATTTTCTCCTTGGCTCAGGCTGTTTCCTTAAATGAGGAAGCCGAGGTTTTAATGGCTCCCTCGAGGACCCCCGAATAGCAGGAACCTTCCTTGGCTCTATCCAGAGCGTCGAGTTTCATTTAGATTGAGCATCTGCTGGGCTCAGGTGCTGTCATCCAGGCATGTGACCAGGCTGGAGCTGGACTCCTATCATGAGAACCTTATTTGTAAACGAGTACTCTGTATTTATGTGTATGTCTCTTTTAAAAAAAAAAAATTTTTTTTCTGTTAGTGCTGTGGAAATCGTAGCAACTATTAAGCAGATTAAACAACCAGCCCCCTTACTTACTCCAGTTGATGTTATCCTATCCCTTCCACGCTCTTCCGTATCTGTACCCACATAACATCCCAGTGGTTAATTATCTGAAGTGATTATCATCACCTTTATTTCCTGTCTTAACATCACTCTTTAAATCTTGGTTTCAGCAACTTCTATTCTTCTTACTATACACTCATTTTCTGTAGCATATGCCTAGTTGTCATCATTTCCTGTTTTGTTTTGTTTTTTATGTTGTGGACAAGAGCATTCTTGTTCGGAGTCAGTGTCAGATGAACCTGGATTTGCTGGGGGAAAACCCAGCTTAGCAGGAGGTCTCATGAGGTATTTAAGACATGGAGATGACTGCCAGCTGGGTGGTCAAGAACACAGTTATTATGAGAAGAATGGTTTTCTAATTTGTACCCTTTTTGTTTTTATTCCAATTAGCTGGGTGACTTTGGATTCAGACTCTAAACTTTAATTTTTCATTTTCTGTCTAATGAAAATCAGAGTACAGTCATGTGTCATTTAACAACAGGGATACATTCTGAGAAATGTGTTTTTAGGTGATCTCCTCATTGTATGAACATCAGAGAGTTACTTACAGAAACCTAAATAGTATAGCCTGCTACACACCACAGCTTTATGGTATGGCCTATTGCTCTTAGGCCACAAACCTGTACAGCGTGTTGTTGTACTAAATACTGTGGGCAGTTGTAACACAATGGTATTTGTGTATCTAAACATAGAAAAGGGACATAAAAATATGCTATAAAAGATAAAAAATGGGCCGGGCACTGTGGCTCACACCTGTAATCCCAGCACTTTGGGAGGCCAAGGCAGGTGGATCACGAGATCAGGAGATCAAGACCAGCCTGGCCAACATGGCGAAACCCTGTCTTTACTAAAAATACAAAAATTAGCCGGGCGTGGTGGTGGGCACCTGTAATCCCAGCTACTTGGGAGGCTGAGGCAGGAGAATTGCTTGAACCCAGTAGGTGGAGGTTGCAGCGAGCTGAGATTGTGCCATTGCACTCCAGCCTGGGCGACAAGAGCAAGACTGTCTCAAAAAAGAAAAGAAGATAAAAAATGGTACACATTTATAGGGCAGCTTTATTACAAACTTACGGGACCCCCTTTGTATATGTGGTCCATCGTTGACCGAAATGTTATGTGGCAGGTGACTGTAATTGATTGCTAAATTCCCTTTCATCTATAATATTACATGATTGTGTGACTTTTTTTCTTTTTATTGAAAGAAGTTTGGGGAAGCTGGTTTTTTGTTTTGTTTTGTTTTGTTTTGTTTGAGACAGTTTCACTCTTGTTGCCTAGGCTGGAGTGCAATGGCGCGATCTCGGCTCACTGCAACCTCAACCTCTCGGGTTCAAGTGATTCTCCTGCCTCAGCCTCCTGAGTAGCTGAGATTATGGGCATCTGCCACCACACCCAGCTAATCTTTGTATTTTTAGTAAAGATGAGGTTTCGCCATGTTGACCAGTCTGGTCTTGAATTCCTGACCTTAGGTGATCTGCCTACCTCGGCCTCGCAAAGTGCTGGGATTACAGGCATGAGCCACCACACCTGGCCCTGGGAAAGCTTATATACATTAAAATATTTCAGAGCTTGCCATGAACTTTTAAATACAATTTGGACTTCTATGGTTAGTTCTGTGCTTAGTGACTAGAACTCGAGCTCTTGCCTTGAGATTTAGTTCCTTTGTCCTTAGGTGAGGCAGTTATCTCTGTCACTTGGTTTCTCATCTATAAGATGAGGAGACTCTGAATTGTCTGAGGCTGCTCACAGCCCCTTCCAGAAGTTCCTGCTGTCTCTCAGGTATGGCGACTATCCGAAGCTCCCTGACCGTTCACAGCAGGAGAGGGATCCATGGTATAGCTGGGACCAACCGGACCTGAGGTTGAACTGGGGTGAACCGGTGAGAGAACCATATCTCATTTGACCTTCCTTCTCCCTTTGTCTTCTTGGAGATTCTTTAGCTCAGATGGCACTTCTTTGACCAAGTAACACTAAGCTTTTCTGCTCAAGGAAGCAAGGTTCAGTGATGTGAGATCTGAGGTTGCATGTGGCACACTGAATGGGACATCTGGGAATCATGAAACTCTGTACTGTGAAAGTTGTGCGCTTCCATGATTGAGCTGTCCCTATTCAGCAGAACCTAGAAGAACCTAGACAGAGGCCAGCATCCAATCCTGTAGGGCAGTGTGCCTTAGACCTGGTTCTCAGCATGTTGCCCCAGGGCAGTAGAATGCTTCTGTCTAACTTTGTATCAGGCTCTGATCACTGGGGACTTGCCTGCATTTTGCAGGAAGAGTAGTATGTGACAGCTATTTGTCTTTCTGTCTCAGATGCACTGGCACTTAGACATGTACACCAGGAACCGTGTGGATACATCCCCCACACCTGTTTCTTGGAATGTCATGTGTATGCACCTCTTCGGTTTCCTGGCTTTCATGACATTCATGTTCTGGGTGGGGGACATGTACCCTTCCTACCAGCCTGTGGTGAGTATCCGAGAAGTGCTCTCTTAGGCATGTTTGCTTAGCCCCATTTCCTGAGGGAGTGAAGTCTCTGGGATAGGAATCCAACCAATACTAAGCTTGGCTTCCTGGAGTCTTAGGAGATAGGAAGATAGGAGGGCCTTGACCCACTGGCCTGCCACAAGTACCAGAGCACTTCTCCACCCCTACTTCTTGGACCAGTCTCGGTGAGTAGATACACTTGAAGACTAGATGAGCAATGAGTGTGTGGAAACCAGCTAGTCTCCAGAGTTGCCATTTGGGGATTATATTTATCAACAATATTTCATTAAGTGATCTTTACAGTAGAGTTAAGGAATCTTGAGCTAAAATCTTACCCTTTGCTGGACATGTGAAGGGCACTTCCTGTAGTATATTGGAAGCAATTAAGTGTCCACTATAGGCATAGACTTACATTTTGGAGAATGTAAAGGATGTAGAAATGAATTATCTAGCTTTAAGGAAGGTTAGTTAAGAAAATTTAGATAAGTTACATGAGCAACATTTGAACAGATATGTGGGAATTCTGTACAATTTATGTGTATATATGTGTATAGTGAATGTATGTGATAGTATATGAGTTACTGTCAAGGAGAAGGGCTACCTAGATGCTAACACACATACACACACACACAAAGGCTTTGGGTGGTGGAAAGTTGGAGAAAACATTTAGGGCAAGAGAAAACAATGAAGGAGGCCAGGCATGGTGACCTGTGCATGTAATCTCGGCACATTGGGAGGCTGAAGCGGGCAGATTGCTTGAGCTCAGGAGTTCAAGACCATCCTGGGCAACATGGTGAAACCCCGTCTCTACAAAGTATACAAAAAAGTTAGCCAGGCATGGTGGTGCATGCCTGTAATCCCAGCTACTTGGGAGGCTGGGGCACAGGAATCCTTTGAACTTGGGAGGCGGAGGTTGCAGTAAGCTGAAATCACACTACTGCCCTCCAGCCTGGGCAAGAGAGAAAGACTGTCTAAAAAAAAAGAAAAAAGAAAAAGAAAACAATGAAGGAAAAGGAGGGTGAATGAGTTAGCTAGAATAGAATAGATGTATAAAATGGTTCCTAAATAACCAGCTGCATTGGTTTCCTGGAGACTTGCTAAAAATCCAGATTCCCAGGCCCCGCTTCTTGGTGGTCCTAATTCAGTAGCATCGCGGTAGGGTTCTAAAAGCCATATTTTTAATAAGCTCCCAGGTAATTCTGATGTGCACCTAGATTTGGAAATCACTATGTTAAAAAGTATTGTGAGATAAGTTGATCAGTTAGGTTGGGCAGCTTTTATGTCATTGCTAAGGGATTTGGACTTGATGGTGTAATAAAGCATTAATTCGACAAATATTTATGGAGCCTCTACTATGTACCTGGTGCAGACTGTGCTAGTGGTTGGGGATACAGTGATGACTTGGTCTGCCTCTAGGTGGCAGGGAACCATTCTGGGTTTTCGAACAGAAGAGTGACATAATGAATGCTGAGTTCTTAGGATGATTAATCTGGGAGTAGTCTCCAGGATGTATTGGAAGGAGAGAAACTGAAAGCAGGGAGGCTGCTGTGTTTGCAGTTGGCTGCCCAGTGCTACCTCTGCAGAGACAATCAGTGTCCTGAAGGTAGCTGGTATGTCTGTGTGCACTGACACGAGCCTTCCTACCAAGCCCCAGGGGCTCCATGCTGGAGAATGCACGTAGGGCTAGGGTGAGCACTAACTTGACTTCAGGAGAGCAAGAAACACAGTGTGGCTCTTCCATTTTTCAGTTCTGTAAGCATATCACCCTTTTCTCCTCCCCTTGAGCTGTGTTCTCTGACAGCTGTTTGTTGGTAAAGCCAGCAGCCCCTAAAGCACGTTCCAGCCTTGTCTCCTCTGTGCTTTCCCCCACCACTGCTCCTGCACGCCTCATTTGCTGGGCCACTTTAGTGGTGAAACCATTAGAGGCTGAGTGACTTAAAGGAGATTGAGTCTGTCTCGACCCCGAGAGAGAGTGGGATGGATGGATGCATCGTCTCATTTAGAAAGCGTTGCCTCTGACACTCTCTCTTTTCTATTTCTTTACCTCCCTCCCTCTCTTCCTCCCTTCCCCTCCTTTTCCTATTCCCTTCCCTCCCCCTTTCTCCTTCTCCCTTACAGTGTAGGCACCACTTCTCTTACAATTTAGGCTTTCTCTCTGCCTTGGGCTGAGTGAGGAAGAGGATTGCTGTTCCTGCCATCCTAGCCCAGCTGGGTCTGACTAGAGGCTACTGCGTACCCATTTACCATGCATGACTGTTAACTCAGTGGGGTGTAGCCAGGTATTGACTGAATGTATGTTCTTGCTGACCTGTGTTTTTTCCTTAGGGACCAAAGCAGTATCCTTACAATAATCTGTACCTGGAACGAGGCGGCGATCCCTCCAAAGAACCTGAGCCGGTGGTTCACTATGAGATCTGAGGAGGCTTCGTGGACTTTTGTGTCCTCTTAACTAGGACTCCCTCATTCCTAGAAATTTAATCTTAATGAAATCCCTAATAAAACTCAGTGCTGTGGTATTTGTGCCTCATTTTCCCAGGAATAGTCACTGCCCTGAGGAACCGCATCCTTTTCCTTTTTTTTCTGCTTGATGTCTGCCCTCTTCCCTGTTTTCTTATTCTGAAATTTAAAGGATAGGAGGGTGGGGTGGATGGGGGCTTAGGCACAAAATATTAATTTGTTAATTTCACTTGGGTTATGAAGGTACTTAAGGGTTTTAGCCATGTGGAGGTGTTAAGGTTCGCTCCTTTTCCCATTTGTAGGGTCAAGGAAGAAATGTTCCTAACTTCCCAAGTTGAAACAAGATTTATTTCCCATAAAAAACCTTTCTAGTCTAGGTCTGGTAGCTCATGCCTATTATCCCAACACTTTGGGAGGCTGAGGCAGAAGGATTGCTTGAAGCTCAGGACTTTGAGATTAGCCTGGGCAACATGATGAGACCCCATCTCTGCAAAAAAAAATTTTCAAAAAATTCGCTGGGCACAGCAGTGTGTGCCTGTGGTCCCAGCTGTGCAGGAGGATGAGATGGGAGGATCATTTGAGCCCAGGAGGGTGCAGTGAGCCATATTTGCAACACTGCTCCAGCCTGGGCAACAGAGCAAGACCCTGTCTCGAAAAAAACCTTGGCATGGCGTGGGTGCTCAGCCTGTAATCCCAGCACTTTGGGAGGCCGAGACGGGTGAAACACTTGAGGCCAGGAGTTGAAGACCAGCCTGACTAACAGCAAAACCCCATCTCTACTAAGAATACAAAACACTAGCTGAGCTTGGTGGTGCATGCTTGTAATCCCAGCTACTCTGGAGGCTGAGGCAGGAGAATCGCTTGAACCCAGGAGGTGGAGGTTGTGGTGAAATGGTGCCACTGCACTCCAGCCTGGGCGGCAGAGCCAGCCAGACTGTCTCAAAAAAAATCTCCTTAATAATAGTGGTTAGTTGGAAAAAATTGTGCTCTAACGTGTTTCAAGTGTATTACAGGACTGATAAGTGTTTTCGTCCTGTCTGCCTAAGGCTGTGACTGCCTCTGATCTTATTTCTGTTTTAAGAAGAATATTCCTTATTCCAAAGCAGCTTCTGAATCGTAGCTTCTTAATAAGTTGACATTACCTGTGTTTATGAATTAGAGGACAGTCAGTGAGTTACTACTGAACATGTTCACAGCTTTGATTACTTTTAATGACTCATCCATACTCCTATGACAGCCTTAGAGAAAAACTATGTTTTTCAGAGTCTATCTCGTTCATCTGTTTTTTGTTTTATTTAGAGATAGGGTCTTCCTCTGTTCTCCAGGTTGAAGTGCAGTAGCACAATCATAGCTCCCTGTAACCTCAAACCCCTGGGCTTAAGGGATCCTCCTTGCTCAGCCTCCCTAGTAGGTAGGATTACTGGTATGTATGACTCCTAAGTTTCTTATTTTTTGTTAAGATGGGATCTTGCTATGTTGCCCAGGCTGGCTCAAACTCCTGGCCTCAAGCAGTCCTCCTGCCTCACCTTCCTAAAGCACTGGGAATACAGGCAGGAGCCACTGTACCCAGCCCTCATGCATCCATTTTTAAGTGAACCAACCTGTATTCCTTTGGGGACATTTTCTTAAGTTACAGTATATGCCAGAAAACCTGTCCCATAAAAAAAGCATACATTTAATGTGACCAAAAGAAGCAAGTCCATTCAAATTAGATGTGGAGTCCTAGCTGTGCAGGCAGTGAGAGACCTTCTGTGAGGTCAGGGAGTGGATACTTGTGGAATGGTATTCTTTGAAGGTCCCCACTGGCTTTTTATGTGTCTCCATTCTCTATAGCATTTGATAATGATTTCCTTAACAAACACCTGTGTGTCTAATATGTATCAAACACTGATAAGCCCTGGAGATATAAAACTGAGCAAGACAAAGTAATCACCTTCAAATATTACATAGGAGACCAGCAGTTATAATACAAAGCAAAAATAATTCTTTATCATTATTACTATTGAGACAGGGTCTCACTCTGTTGCCCAGGCTGCAGTGTAGTGGTGTGATCACAGCTCACTGCACCTCTACCTCCCAGGCCCAGGTGGTCCTCTCATTGTAGCCTCCCAAGCAGCTGGGACCACAGGCATGCACCACCACACCTGGCTAATTTTTGTATTTTTTTGTAGAGACAGGGTTTCACCATGTTGCCCAGGCTGGTCTTAAACTTCTGGGCTCAAGGAATCCACCTGCCTTGGCCTCCCAAAGTGTTGGGATTATGGGTGTAGACCACTATGCCAGGCCAAAAAGAATTTTTTTCTGTTTTTTTTTTGAGACATGGTCTCACTCTGTCACCCAGGCTGGAGCACAGTGGCATGATCTTAGCTCACTGCAACCTCTGCCTCCCAGGTTCAAGTGATTCTCGTGCCTCAGCCTCCCAAATAGCTGGGATTACAGGTGCACACCACCATGCCCAGCTAATTTTTTTTGTATTTTTTAGTAGCGATATAGTTTGACCATATTGGCCAGGCTGGTCTTGAACTCCTGACCTCAGGTGATCTGCCCACCTCAGCCTCCCAAAGTGTTAGGATTACAAGCATGAGCCACCACTCCCAGCAATAATTCTTAAGAGGTGTGAGTTGAGAAAGTGCACTTTTAATTTTGTTTAATCATGTCCTACCCAAAACTGACCTTAAGCTTCTGTTTCAAATTTCTTTAGGAGTATTCCATCAGTAACTCTTCTGCCTCCTCCTCTTAGGTTTATTTTTCAACCCTGTTTACTTTTCTTTGGGCTTCATTCCCTGTTGTGCCAGCTAAGAAGTTCAGGAAATACTTGAGTACTTGGTAGGAAGCATGGGCTAGGCACAGATAATGTACTGAATTACCTTGTGTCTGACTTCAAAATTGCCAAATCCACATGAAAGGGAACTGGAGTTGTGTCACGAGTTGGGTCCCATCGTGATAACTGGCCCCAGTCTTTGGAGGTGTATCGGGCAGGAATGCAGAGAAATCATGCATGAAGCAGAAGTTTCTAAGATCTAAAGCTGCTTACAGAATTGTTTTTGGAGATGGAGTCTCTGTCACCCAGGCTGAGGTACAGTGGCACGATCTCAGCTCACAGCAACCTCTGCCTCCAGGATTCAAGCTATTCTCACGCCTCAGCCTCCCAAGTAGCTGGGACTACAGGCGAGCACCACCATGCCTGGCTAATTTTTATATTTTTGGTAGCGACGGAGTTTCACCATGTTGACCAGACTGGTCTCAAACTCCTGACCTTAGGTGATATGCCCACCTTGGTCTCCTAAAGTGCTGGGATTACAGGTGTGATCCACAGAACATTTTTATTTGGAAGTGGCACAGTTTCTTCAACATAAAAAATACATGATCGGCTGGGTGTGGTGGTTCATGCCTGTAATCCCAGCACTTTGGAAGGCCGAGGTAGGTGGATTGCAAGGTCAGGAGATGGAGACCATCCTGGCTAACACGGTGAAACCCCGTCTCTATTAAAAATACAAAAAATTAGCCCGGCGTTGTGGTGTGCACCTGTAGTCCCAGCTACTCGGGAGTCTGAGGTAGGAGAATCACTTGAACCTGGGAGGCGGAGGTTGGAGTGAGCCGAGATCGCGCCACTGCACACCAGCCAGGGCGATAGAGTGATAATCTGTCTCAAATAAATAAATAAAATTTTTAAAAAAAAATTTAAAAAGATCTTTTCAGGCCCCCTCCTCACCTGAAGTTCTCTGGCCCTATTAAAAGACCACCATAGTTTTTGTAGTCTCCCAGGCTCTAAAGACTTTATCAGTCAGGAGAGCCTGTCCAGCTCTCCTTTACAATCATCACTACTATGTTAATCCAGGCTTTCATCACCTAGTACGTGGATTGTTCTATTCGTCTCCTAATTTGAGTCCCTGCCTCCAGCTCTGCTCTCTCTAAGGGGTTCCATATTGCTAGCCTCAAAACATAATCTTTATGTTATTGCATCCCTCCCTGTAATTTTCAGTAACTCTGATCTGCAGAATTGAATTGGAACTCCACAATCCGCATCCAATCCCCGCCTGCATTCACGGTATGGAAAATTCCAGGGTGCCTATTAGCCGGTTTGGCTTCTTCCTCCTTGCTGGAGTATCACCTGTGTTCTTGCAGCTCCAGAGGATAACACCCCTCCTATGTTCCTGAACTATTTCAGGAAGCCCCTGGCCCTGTAGTCTCACCCTCCACACACTTAACAGCCCTTAATTCAACCAAATTTTTGGGCCAGTTTCTGCTGGGCTGCAGTGCAACACTCACTGCCATTTACAGCCTCGATTGCTTTTTACGTTTTCAACTAAATGGATTCCACTGAGGGCTCCTGGGGCTAGGGTCGGGTCTTGTCCCCCTTCAATACATAGATAATGAGTTAGTATTTTCCGTTTTCAGAGACTGGCCGTAGAGCCTGGCTCAAACTGCATAGACCAGAACTTACTGGTCCAGATCTGACCCACTGCGCAATCACAGGGTAGGAGAGGGAGGTCCGGTTAAAACCTATAATCCTGTTTGTAAACGTTCTCCGTGGGTCTGTCTGGGTCTCGGGCTCGGCGCCCCCAGAGCGTGTTTTCGGCGGTGCCCTGCCAGGTCCGCGCCGCTTTTGGCCCTCCGCAGCCGCCGTGCACAGCGCCCGGCTGCGCGCGAGAGCCCTGCCAGAGGACTGGCTCCGGCCGCCGCGCTTGACCCTTGCCCGGGATCCGACGCACAGGTTGGTTCGCCCTGCTGGTCTGGGGTCCCTGGGAGCAGATATTGCGCTGGGGACCCGGAACACTGCTCCTTTCTCGGCAGAGCGCCGAGAGGAGCCCCCTTGCTGCGGAGACCCCCGGCCTGCGCCAGCCCTGCCCGCGGGTCCGGGCGCCGGGGGCCTCCACTACGCCTACCCTTGAATTGGATCCGGCTCTACTGCCCCTGCCGCACGGGAGCCCCCAGCCTGACGAGGGCCTCCCTGTTCAGCGCTGCCTCGCGCCTTCCCATCCGCCTTGGTCCTGACCTGGCCCGGCCAAGCCCGCCCGGTGTCGCTGCGTTTGGGCTGGGCGGGAAGGCCTGTCATTGCTGACCCTGGCGCGCCGCTCTTCGGCGACAGCGGGAAAGAAGCTGTGCTGATCTTCCTCCCTAAGGACTGGGCTGCCAAGGGTAGCTGGTGCCGTCCTGCACGGCAGGTCTGTCCAGCATTTCATTGGTCTCCGCCTCACGCCCCCATGGCCAATCTGACCCCAGGAGGGGCCCTTTTTTGTGAATAGATGCCTCTGAACAATATGAATTAAGAGCCCATTTTTCCCAGTTCCTAGACTGTCCGCGATTAAAACACTTTCTAGAGTTTAGCTGCGACTAGCACAATGGTTAGAAATACGGGATGGTTAGAAATACGGGCTCTTGATGCTGATGGGGGTTCACATCCCGGCCTAGCCAGTTGTCGTCTCTGGAAAATGGGGTAATCGTAGTACTTACCTAATAGGACCACTGAGAGAATTAAATGAGATATGCACAGCTGCTTATCGCAGCTCCTATTTTTGTTATTGGGGATCTTTTCCCAGAAACATTAAGATGGCTGTGACCAGCAGATGGCACTGGTGACTTGGAGTGTTGAGCTGGTAACAGGATACCTGATAGTAGCCACAAGTGTTTAAAAGTCCCTTGGAAATCTTGGCGTAATGGGCAGGCTTAAACTTTCTTCACGCTGGAAAGTACGTTAGAGATTTAGTAATACTATCTCCTGTTTTTGTAGGTGAGACTGATCTGACTGTAGCTTACTCAAGCAGGTCACAGTAGGTCCCAAGCTTTCTCCCTAAGTTCAGTGTAATTTTAAAAAATCCTTTCTACCTCTTTGCTAGCCTGTTGGGATAGGACCTTGAATATACATTGGAATTAGATCAGAAATCACAGAGTTAAAATGGATGTCCAGATTCGAGCTTTTACCATGTGCCAGACGTTCGTTTGGAAAATAGTTACAACATGGTGAACAAAAGCGGACACAGTGCCAGCTCTCGTGGAGCTTGCGTATTAGTGGAAGAGACCGACAATGTCAATGTAAATAAAATATGTCATTATAAATTGCTAGGAAGAAAAAAATTGAGACTTTTTGTGATTGTATAGTTCACTTATTTGGGGAAGTGAGAAGCTGAGCCCAGAAAAATATGATAAGGAGCCAGCCATGTAGAAAGTGAAGGGAAGAGCATTCAGAGTATAGGGAACAGCATTTGCAAAGGCTCTAAGGAAGGAAAATGTCAGGAAATTAAAGGCTAGTGTGGCTCAAGCACAATTAATAAGGAGAAAAGTATCAAAAGATGAAGTTGAAGTGGTAGGCTGGAGCCTTTGGGCAGGGCTCAAAGAAATTTGAATTTTATTCTGTGTGTGATAGAAATCGTTGAAAGATCTTAAGCATGGAATGCCAAAATCCTATGTTTTATTTTAGAAGTTCACTCCTGCTGCTGTGTAAAGAACAAATTGGGTAATGGCTTGAGTAGAAAGGGGGATAGCTAGTTGGGAGACTGTTGTAGTACCCCAGGTGAGAGATGATATCATCAAAAAGGCTGTTGGCAGTGAAAAATAAGAGAAAAGTAGACAGATTAAGATATACTTTGGAGGTAAAATCAGGGAGACTAAATGATGGATTAGAGGAGAATGAGGAAGAAGGAGGGATCAAGAGGGATTTTCAGACTTCTGGGTTGAGCAATTGGGTAGATAGTGGAACCATTTACCAAGATGAAGAAAACTGGAGGAAGAACAGAAGAGATTGTGACTTTGCTCCTTTCTGAAAAAACAACCCAGAAGAGATGGTAGAATAGAGAATTCCATTTTAGATAGACTAAAATGGGAGTTCCCCGCCCCCATTAGGTATCTACTATATCCAAGTGAAATATTTGATTAGAAATTGCATATAAGCGGCTGATCACTTGAGGTCAGAAGTTTGAGACCAGCCTGGCCACCATGGTAAAACCATGTCTCTACTAAAAGTACAAAAATTAGCCAGGCATAGTGGCACATGCCTGTAATCCCAGCCACTCGGGAGGCTGAGGCAGGAGAATCACTTGAACCCGGGAGGCAGAGGTTACAGTGACCTGAGATTGTGGCACTGCACTCCAGCCTGGGCGACAGAGCAAGACTCTGTCTTAAAAAAAAAAGAAGAAGAAGAAGAAGAAGAAGAAATTGCATATAAGAACTTGGAGCTTGGAGGAGAGATTTGTGATAGTGATATAAATTTGGGGATCATCAGCATATGGATGCTATTTAAAGCCAAAGAAATGGACAAAAATCACTGAGAGATTGTCTGGTTTGGTGGTTATCACCACTGGACCTGTGGTAGCCATTGTGGTTGAGTATCTTTTGAGGTTTAAAGCATTACATTTCAGTAATTGGGTGAATGAACTATCTTTAGATCTGCAGATGGTCATGTATTTGTCACTCTGTGTTGCCCTGAAATGCCCTATCCTGTGGTGTAGAAAGACAAACAAGAACTCTTGTCCACAGATGCTCCCTGGATCTGGCTGTTAAGTTTGCTGGTTTCTATTTTCAGTGGGCTGAGGGCCATGTCAGTTTTCTGCCACCTACAGGATAGACCATGAAGCTGAAGGAACTTGAGCGGCCAGCTGTCCAGGCATGGAGCCCAGCCAGCCAATACCCTTTGTATCTGGCCACAGGTATGGTGACACTATGGATTAGGATCCACTGGGAGTACATAGGTTGAGGGGAAACTTAGTATCTAGAATTATTTATTTTGCATCAGAGAAAGCTCTCAGATCATAGAAAGATAGGGTGACTCACAGCATAAGCAAGGGGATATTAGGTGTTTCGGGTGCCTGAGGGCTGCCTAGGGCTATGGCTCAAGGTTATGTACGTCATGTTTTCTTTCTTTCTTTCTTTCTTTTTTTTTGAGGCAGAGTCTCACTCTGTCACCCAGGCTGGAGTGCAGTGGCGCGATCTTGGCTCACTGCAAGCTCCACCTCCCGGGTTCACGCCATTCTCCTGCCTCAGCCTCTCAAGTAGCTGGGACTACAGGTGCCCGCCACCACGCCCGGCTAAATTTTTTTGTATTTTTAGTAGAAACAGAGTTTCACCGTGTTAGCCAGGATGGTCGCAGTCTCCTGACTTTGTGATCCGCCCACCTCGGCGTCCCAAAGTGCTGGGATTACAGGTGTGAGCCACCATGCCTGGTCAATGTTTTCTTGCTTTTGTGGAGTTACCTTTGAGAAAGGGTATACCCAGCCCTCTTCTGTTCCTTCTCGTCTTCACTCCTTAACCCTCTTATACCTGAAATCCATGCATATATTGTTGCTTATACGCTGCCTTTTCTTGTGCCTAGGAACATCTGCCCAACAGCTAGATTCCTCCTTCAGCACAAATGGCACATTGGAAATATTTGAGGTTGATTTCAGGGACCCTTCTCTGGACTTGAAACACAAAGGAGTCCTTTCTGCCTCGAGCAGGTATTGTCTGACCTATACAGGGTAGATCCTGACGAAGATACTGATGAGGAATCCTGGGAGCAGTGTGTGTTTCTCAGGGCTCCTGAGGAGCCAAGTGAGGGAAGAACGAGCTTTGCCAAGTTGGAGAGAAGTTAACTCTGGGCTTATTTTGCAAAAGGATTTAAAAAACAACCACCCCCACCTTTCCGGGCAGCAGCAATAGCAGTGTCAGGCTGAATGCATGTGATAGACATGCCTCAGACAAGCCTGGACCCACGTGTACCTGGCCTGTCTTTGAACCCAGAGATATTGGGTCCTTCCTCCCTTGGCTCTTGTGAAGATAACAACCTTACACAATATCACTCTCTCTGCCAACAAGGAAGAGAACGAATGATCCTCTCCTCATTGCTTTTAGACACTGATTGGTTCTCATGGATTTCATGGCTCTTGCAGGCTTCCAGCGCTAGGTACTATCATTCATTGAGCACATGTATACATGCCAGACCCTGTGCTAGGGGCTGTGTACATTTTATTTATTCCTCATAATAAGTGATAAGTACCATATTTCCATTTTACATAGAAGGGAACTGAAACTCTGAGAAGCTAGGATTTAAGTCAAGGCCTATTTGAGTCCAAAGCCCACCTTCTTTCCATTATTCTGCCCTTCTTCTAAAGATCTTATAAAGGTGGGGCTTACAGTCTGAAGTGATGGTCTCCAAATTTTTATATCATCAGAAAAAATGTGAATATTCATTATACTCAAGGTATATATTCAATATAAATGTATACATGTATTACTATACTGTTTTTGTTTTTGTTTTTGTTTGGAACAGGATCTCACTCTGTCACCCAGGCTGGATTGCAGTGGCACAATCGGCTCACTGCAACCACCTCCTGGGCTCAAGCAATCCTCCCACCTCAGTCCCCTGAGTAGCTGGGACTGCAGGCACATGCCACCACACCCAGCTAATTTTTTATATTTTTAGAAGAGATGGGGTTTTGCCATGTTGCCCAGGCTGGTCTTAAACTCCTGAGCCCAAGCGATCAGCCCGCTTGGCCTCCCAAAGTGCTGGGACTACAGGTGTGAGCCACTGAGCCAGCTGGCTCTACTATTTTTTATTTATTTATTTTTTGAGACGGAGTCTCACTTTCTCGCCCAGTCTGGAGTGCAGTGGTGCAATCTCAGATCACTGCAACCTCCGTCTCCCAGGTTCAAGCGATTCTCCCGCCTCGGCCTCCTGAGTAGCTGGGACTGCAGGTGCGCGCCACCACACCTGGCTAATTTTTTTTTATACTATCAATAACGTGTAATTTCTATTATTTTTTTTTATATTCGAGGTTACTGGTCTAGAAGGCAACATTCCATCTGAAGATTGATGAACTCCTTGTGCATTTCTTGGTCCCGCTAAGAGAGTTAAAGTATTTAGGCGGAAGTACCCTCTTTCTTTTCATAGTTAAAACCTCATAAGGAAAAGTTAGTTGTTGTTTGCCCTTTCTTGAGCTCCTGCATCACTTTATGACAGCATCTCTTATTTTGCAGGTTTTTTTTTTTTTAACATCTCTTTGTATTTCCAGTACCTGTATCCTTTGAAGAGCAGGCACTTGAGGATTTACTGATGATGATTAGATATTCTTAGCCCCTAACCAAG
The DNA here is from genome assembly GCF_047675955.1 of Chlorocebus sabaeus. NCBI lineage: Eukaryota > Metazoa > Chordata > Mammalia > Primates > Cercopithecidae > Chlorocebus > Chlorocebus sabaeus. Next base: position 103,247,626 of record NC_132912.1, on the reverse strand, counting down.
CATTTCAGAAGGGGCCCCTCAAAGGGGTGAGCTAATTCAAGATGTTTATATGCTGGAGCTTAAAAAAGGGGTTCAACCTGAGAAAGCTAATAGGAAAAGGAAAAAGGGTGAGGGGGCACTAGGCAACGGTCCTAATCCTCAACAAGCAAAGCAACAGCTTCAGCATAGTAGTAGCTCCTTAGGGTCAAGGGTCCTTAAGAAAGAGGCAGTATAATCTTACGAACTGAATTTTGAGATCCATGTGGGTAGAGATTTTAATGGTTTTTTGTTTTGTTTTGTTTTTTTTCTGGAGATAAAGTTTCACTCTGTCACCCAGACTGGAGTGCAGTGGCTCAATCTTGGCTCATTGCAACCTCCACCTCCTGCGTTCAAGCAATTCTTCTGCCTCAGCCTCCCGAGTACCTGGGATTACAGGTGCATGCCACCATGCCCAGCTAATTTTTGTATTATTAGTAGAGATGGGGTTTCACCATGTTAACCAGGCTGGTCTTGAACTCCTGACCTCAGGTTATCTAATCACCTCAGCCTCCCAAAGTGCTGGGATTACAGGCATGAACCACCATGCCTGGCCGAGATTTTAATGTTTTACTCATTGCTCTATCTCCAGCACTTAGAGCAGTGCCTGGCGTTATATTTAATAAATATTTGTATTTAATAAATATTTGTTATATGAATGAGTGATATTATAAACTTTTGGGTTACCAGCCAGGTGTGGTGGCTCACGCCTGTAATCCTAGCACTTTGGGAGGCTGAGATGTGTTGGGGGCCGCACCGGGGGTGGTGGAGAATGAAAGAACACACACAAAGACAAAGACACACAGAGAACATGGCGGCCGCACTCAGAGCCTCCGCCTCACTTTATTTATACTCCATAAACCTCAGGTCAGCAGAAAGAATGCAATGCAAAACAAACTTTCTTTTCCCACATGTAACCTTCTACTCAGTACCTTGTTTCTATATTCTTTCTTATCTACCCGCCTTCTTGGCGCCTACGGGAGTTCATTAAAAGTTCAGTTGGAGATACTGTCCTTGAGCCCTATCTATTCTCAGCATACTGTTTTCAAAGGCCCCTGCATTTCCCCCCTTTTAATTTTGTTTTGCCTCAATCCTAAAAAGGTAGCCCATATTTGTTCCTGTGTTTTCTTTTGTTTTTGGTGGCGAAGGAGGGAGCATCGAATCACCAAAAGAAGTAGACCCAAACCAAGTGCCCAAAGCAATATACTTCCAGAGATTGTAGAAATCCATGTTTTTATCTGAGTCCATGGGTTAAAGGCAGCAAGGCACTGCCCCAGCTCCTGCAAGGTTACAGTTCCAGACAGCACATGCAATTGTTGTCGAAATGCTTCGGAAATGTTCTGAGTGAGCTCTTGAATGTCCAAACTAATATTTTTATGGCCAATTAATAATTTTCAGATTACAGTCCAATTTTGAGAGATGTTAAAAGGCACAGGCATTACACAAAATTGAGTGGAATTCCAATCACATTGTAATGTTACCCGAGTACTGAGTACAGTGAGCTGATCTCCAAGCCATGTCAACGCTTGCTCCATGTTGTCCAATCTTTCAGCAAGTTGAGAATCAATGTTTCGTTGTTGAAGCCATAACCGGTGAGATTGTTCATGCCATTGCTGCACAAATTCAGCATTTTGTATGCTTTGATGAAGAGCGAGCCCTGCTACAGCCGCAGTGGAGGCAATAGCAACAAGACTCATCACCGAGGCAATTATAAGTCCAAGGGCACGGAGGGTTCGCTGAAGAGAAGTCCAAATATAAGTTTCAAGAGGTGATGCCCCCCACGGTCGCGTAAGATTAACAGGTAGCCAAATTTCCTTACGAGCCCTGAGGATATAAATATCCCCAGCAAAGTTGTGCCACCAAGAATGATTGAGGCAAGACAAAAATGTACACGTATTGTACAATTAACAATTCCCGTATTATTATCCCATATCAAATTCCCTGCTAATAATAGGTAGGGCTTACGGACACAAGCAATAATATATCGAGAGGTATTCCGATATAACTGAATATGAAAGGAATTAGTTGGGTTAGAAAGATTAAGAGACATATTCCCCACAAAAGTGCTAATGGCATCGCCTGCAGCTAACAACTTCCAAAGATGACTCTGTACTTAGGCCTCCTTCACACCATACCAAGGTTTCATTATTGTTAGCAGCAATACTTTTATTTACCCGGTGCCATTTCAAAGGTATGTGACTAAATTTTATTTGAAAATCACCGTGCACACTTCAATCAGTTATTTGCATCCCATTGTATTCTAATAAAATCCGGGTTTTATTTCCCCGACATAGTTGCCACTCCAGCACCTCAATATTAGGAGAAACCTCTGGAATAGGACAAAAAGGTAAAGAACTAGGAATAGTTTCATTATTATATACAGTATGATTATAATAACAGTATTAGCAGCCACATAACTATGATTATAGCGAACAACCCAGGCTTCATACGATTTTCGGAGACAATGAGAACTATTTCCCATGCATATTGGAAGTTCTTCCACTCCAAATTGGTATGTGTTGTTTATAATTCCCGTTTCCCGTTCTATATTATCCTTGTCTATATAGGGGGACGGCATTCAAGTAGTGTCATTGGTGAAAACCTTAATTTCCGCCTCTCCCCAGGCGACTCCCAGATACAAGGGTGGAAAGGGAATATAAGTGCAATATTCATACAAAGTCTCACTAAGGGAAATAAGTCCCCCGCTGAGGCACATCCAACAAAGGAAGAAATGCATGCTGAATCCAGTTTTCTTTTCAACAGGGTTTCAATCATCTTGTAGGAAACCACTCAGGTCCGCTCCCTGTAAGGACAAGAGCATAGCCCCGTTCCTGTTTTAGAACTTGCCCTTGAACATACTTACCTTCTTCATTAGGATACCAAATCTTTAAATTGTCAGCGGGGACTATCACCGAGAGAGGTGAAGAAAGATGGGTTATGACAGCGGAGTCTTGCAATTGTCTCCATTGATTCAAAAAATAATTCAAGTAAAAAGAACCTTCAAAATCAAAAAAATTAAGGTAGAAAGGCTAACCTTCAAAAAAATGTGGTTTTTTGGGGGGCTCATTTCCCCCTTTTTATTTTAATAGTTGAGTTTTTAAAGTTAAATTTGCGCGCTCAATGATGGCTTGACCTTGACTGTTGCCCGGGATCCCGGTGATATGTCGAATATTGTATTGCTGTAAGAAAACTTGTAATTTATGAGAGACATAGGCAGGGGCATTATCAGTTTTAAGTATAAAAGGAATGCCCATAATGGCAAAACAAGCTAAGAGATGTGTAATAACAGAATCAGCTTTCTCAGATGGCAACGGAGTGGCCCATTGAAAATGAGAAAAAGTATTAATGGTATGATGAACATACTTTAATCGTCCAAAAGAAGGAATATGTATAACATCCATTTGTCAAATTTGATTAACTTGAGTACCTCTCAGGTTAACTCCAGGATGGAAGGATGGAATGCTCAAAGGAGCACAGAAAGGACAAGCTCAAATAAGAGAACAAGCTTATTTATGAGTTAAATGAAACCGTCATTGAAGGCCAGAACTATTAGTGTGATGTAGAGCATGTTCTTGTTCTGCAGCCTGCAAGTGGCCAATTAGAAGTGAATCAATCTGAGTATTTCCATGAACTAATGGTCCAGGCAGTTGAGAATGAGAACGAAGATGAGTGATGAATAAAGGAGCTCGACGTTGGCTCAAAGTAGAAAATAACAAGGAAAAGAGTTTTTGAAGAGAAGAAGTAGCACAAAGAGGTAAAGTGGCCTGAGAAATATAAGAAGTAACATAAACAGCATATTGAGAATCACTAACAATATTACAACCAGTAGTAGGGAAATTAAGTAAGACCATGAGAATAGTAAACAATTCTCCCTGTTGCACCGAGGGATAAGGATAAACTGTAACTCAAGATTGATGAAGCTTCTTGCCAAGAATCAGAAGTTGCAAGAAGATAAATGATCTGACTATGAGTGAATTGAGAGATAATTAAGGAAGGATCTCCTCCCCAAAGTTGTCGACAGTGATGCCGTCCTTTGATGATCAGTTCAGCTAAACGATCGATATAAGTAGCCAAGTGTTTAGATGTTTTATTGGACAAAAAGATCCATTTTAGCGGCTGATTGGTCTGATGAATCATTCCTGTAGGAGAATGTAAAGTATGAAATAAACAAAGGGAAAGGGGAACATCGGGAAGGATATAATGTAAATGAGCCTTTTGAAGTTGCTCTTCCACAAGCTGGAGTTTCTGTAAAGCCAAAGGAGTTAAATGACGTGAGCTGTCCAAGTGACTGTCTCCTTCTAGAATAGAAAAAAGATGTTGTAACTGAATAAAGAAAAAACAATTTTTGAGATCTATGACCATTAATTTTTAACTTTGTGGGATAAGGGCAGGATTAGGAAGACCAGGCTGTAAACTTTCCCTAGGTTTAATGTAAACATTTATAGTTTTAAGACAAGACAAAGACGGGAATTCCATGCATAAATACGTGGCTTTATATTCCTCTCGGCCATTTGTTTTTTGACTTACTCTTTTAGAGTCCTAAGTATTTCTTTAAATAATGGTCACTGTTTCACATAAATAGGAGTGGTGGCTATGAGTTTAAAGGATTGTAGCCCATTTTGAACATCATATCTTTGGCAGCTGAGGAAATATGAGGAATGTTTAAAAAAGCAGCAAATTGTTGTGAAAGATCTTGTTCCCAAAAATTAATATTGATAGGAACAATATAAAAATAAAAAAAAAACACTTGACCTTGTTAACCTTTAGGACCGACACAAGTTAAAGGTTCTACGTCTTGATAAACCACAGAAGCAGCACCCAAGCCAGTGAGTATAACTGCAACTTGTCTTTTTTCCTATTGTATAGGCCTCTAATTTAAACAAATAATAGACATATTTACCACCGTGTCAATTAACCCTTTAAAAACTATTTCATTAATGTGCAATGAACATAAGGGCTTTTGATTAGAAACTAAAGTTTCCCAAAAAACAGTTTTTTCTGTGCTACCAAACCCTCCCTATTGAGAATACATTCCCCTGCCTCTAGGCATATAAATTGTGAGACTTAAAACATAATAAGACTTTTATTAGTAACATTATGTCCTTTTGGCAAAGGGCCACACTCGCTAATAGCTAATTTATATACTCCTCTATTAGGAGACAAAGTATAAGGCTGAGTAATAACTAAGTCAGCAGCGGCGCTCTGCTTAGTTGCCACATAAAGCTGAGAAACTGGGGTAAGGTGTGGGATCCTTAAAGAGGACTTGAATTTATTCCTTGATGTTGTAGGCCATTGCTCACTGGGTATTGTATACAGATTTAGTCAATAACAAATATTTGTAAACAAATAAGGTGATTACAGGTACAGAAATTCAGTTCGTAGTTTACTATTCAATAGAGTATCTGCTTTGTAAAAGATGGTGGACCACAAAATACTCAACGGATTTTGGTTTTCAAAACACAATGATGCTATCCAAGGCTAAATGGATACTTGAAATTGGGATTGGATCTGGTGCTGAGATACAACTTTTACTTAGTTATTGATTTTTCTTTCCTCCGATTATTCCAAGGAGGGTGACTACCATTTTTGTACTTTATAGAGCAGTCTAGAGGAAAGGGTTAAGCATGTAAGCTCTGGGGACAGAAAGTCATATTTTCAAAATATAATAGCTATATGACCTTGGATACATTTATAAAACTGTCTTAACTCTGTTTTCCTGTCTACAAAATGGTAATAATTATAAAATTTGTCAGTCTTAAAGGGATGTTGGAAGAACTAAATGCAAGTGAAGATTTTTTCACAGTAGTAGACACACAGTAAGTACTCAGTATACTATGGCTATTATTACTGTTATTATTGTTAATATTACGTCTATTAATTTTAGCTATTTAATGTAACAAGTGCAGAACCATAATCTCACATCCTTCAGAGTCATGCTGATCTTGTATTTTTTGGTCCTTGGACTAGTTTAGTGATTTATTACAAGAAACCTAGTTAGTTTGTGCATTCTTTTCCTTTCTTATATTTCTCATTTGTAAAGACTGATAAACCAACTACACTTTCAGACCTGGTGACATAAATTGTTGGGGCCCCAAGCCTGTGGGCCCCGGCTCCCATTTCCCAGGAGAGGAGACAGTAAATTTCCACTTTTATCAGTTTTGAAATGACATTTATTTGTCCAATGTCGACCTTTACCACAACATTTGTACACCTCTGAAGGCAGCTTTCTGCCTTGAGGGATAAAAGTGTTCAATTTTTATGACATTCTTTTTTGAAATGTCCAGGTTTACCACACTGAAAGCAAACACCTTGTTTGTTATTTCCTTTTAAGGCTTTAGACAAAGCTCCAGCAAATAATTGAGCATTATAAATAGCCCCTCCAACACTAACACAAGTTTTAATATATTTATCTAAATTGGCCCCATTGGCCTTTAATGATTTTAACAAGTTTTTGACAGTCAGCATAAGCATTTTTAAAAGACAACGTTTGTAACAAAATTTTTGAAGCAAGGTCAGCACCCACAATTTTCAAGACAGCATCCTGAAGACGGGCTACGAAATCTGAATATTGTTCATTTGTGCCCTGTAAAATCTTCACAGAGGAAAGGGAAGATTTTCCTGTTATCTCTACCTTATTTTAGGCCCTTAAAAACAAAGTCTTGATTTAAGTAAGGGCAACATCTTCTAGACCAGCCTGAGCACTAAGAGTAGCATATTGGCCCGTGCCTGTGAGTTGTTCCTCAGTGGCTCCTGGGGGATCACACATAACATTTTTTCTAGCCTGTACATGCGCCTTGTTCATTTACCAGCTGTGCAATTGTAACCACTGAGAACGATCAAGAAAAACCTTCCCCAAAGTCTTCCAGTCTATAGAAATTATCAAATTTTCTGATGAAAAAATATCAAGAAGACCAAGGATAGGGGTTCATAGTTAGAAATGGCAGCTTTCATTTCTTTTTAAAAATTTAATTTGTAAGGCATTAAATTGGACATTATTGCCACCATTTGAAAACTAAGCATTAGGAGCAAAAGAAGCACAAATAATTGGGAACAGATCCAGCTCCTTAAAATTTTTTTTTTTTTTTTTTTACGAGACATTTTTTTTTTTTAATTCACAAAATGATACATGTTAACTCTAAGCTGGAAAACACGGATCACTAAGTGATTTTGTGCGAAGCAAACAACAAAATCATTAACACAGAAGTTATACCAAAAATGCAAAGGAGCCTTCCCACCTCTGCACAAAACAATAAAAGCCCAAAAGTTGTTAGGCTGAAACATTTCAAAGTAAATTATTTTATGACCTCAAGAAAAAGATCATATCAAAGCTATTTTATCAGTTCCAGGAAAGTTTCCAAAATGTTTAATCAAGTCAGCATAAAAAGGATACCAAAATCTAGGAGAAAGCGCGTAATAAAATAAAATGCTGCAAAACACAGTTCATCCTCAGTTATATCAGTGAAATATCCTAAATTAAAGACTTGCCGATAGAATGCAGCAAAAACAGAGACAGAGCAAGAAAGGACGCCGAGCAGGAGCCCGAGGTTCACGGTAAGAAAACAAGTGGCTGAGCAGCTGGAGAGAAAGCAGCCCGGGGGATTCGGCCACGTGACGTGCGGTCGACCCTGCGGCAGGGACCCGCCAGGCTGCCCGCCCCTCAGCGCCTCAGTCCCTCAGCCCCCTCAGCCGTCTCAGCCTGTTGGGGGCACTGAGAAAACTTTGCCAAACAAAGGTAAAGATAAGGAAGCCCGGGGGTTGGAGGCACTGGAAAATTCTCTTTTAACAGGGCAGAAGGAAAAGAAACAGGGAAAGCTCACAAAGGTGAATTAGAAGAATGTATCTGTAATATTTGTTGAAGCATTTCCATAATACACTGCATGTCAGAATTTCCCTTAGAAGAAGGAAGAGCTGGCTTTTTCTCTTCTCCCCCTTTTGCTACCCTGGCACAAATGGGCTCCATTTCAGATTTATTTTATTTTATTTTATTTTTCCAAATCCTCAGATACCTTTCCTCCTGTGGCTACATTACCACACTCCGAATCAGTCTCAAGTAACTCTAATGTCTGAGTGATAGAGTGACACAAGGTCCACAATTTTAGAGGCATAATATCCCCTAACTGGAGAGCTCTAAGCAAAGCTTTTACTACCTGTAACCATTTTTTCCGATTCAGCTGCACTTTAGTCTGATACTGAAACCAGTAACAATGTTATTCAACATGGGCAAACAATCGCTTCAAAGTCTTTTTCTTTCACTTCTACTCCCATAGACAGCAACAGTCCTTGAAACAGCCATAAATATTCTGAGGCCAGAGAGATGGAATTCCCATAATGAAAGCTTAAGAAGGTTCCCCTTAACAATATCTGAGCCTTACCTGCTCCTAGGGGGTTCCCCTTCTTGTTCTCCCCTACTCACCCATGCTGAACCCTGCTCGCTGCGCCACTTGTTGGGGGCCGCACCGGGGGTGGTGGAGAATGAAAGAACACACACAAAGACAAAGACACACAGAGAACATGGCGGCCGCACTCAGAGCCTCCGCCTCACTTTATTTATACTCCATAAACCTCAGGTCAGCAGAAAGAATGCAATGCAAAACAAACTTTCTTTTCCCACATGTAACCTTCTACTCAGTACCTTGTTTCTATATTCTTTCTTATCTACCCGCCTTCTTGGCGCCTACGGGAGTTCATTAAAAGTTCAGTTGGAGATACTGTCCTTGAGCCCTATCTATTCTCAGCATACTGTTTTCAAAGGCCCCTGCAGAGATGGGCGGATTGCTTGAGGCCAGGAGTTCAAGACCAGCCTGGCCAACATGGTGAAACCCCCTCTGTACTAAAAATACAAAAATCAGCTGGGCGTGGTGGCACACACCTGTAATCCCAGCTATTCGGGAGTCTGAGGCACCAGAATCGCTTGCACATGGGAGGCAGAGGTTACAATGAGCTGAGTACCACTGCACTCCAGCCTGGGCAACAGAGCAAGACCCTGCCTCAAAAAAATGAAGAAGAAGAAACTTCTGGGTTACCAGACAGCATTCAAATCCAGCACTTCAGTTACAGTTAGTCTTCAGTTAGTCTTAGTGTCTTAAGAGTTTTTCAAGCTGTTAGTTTGAATTTGGGAGTCATGAACTTTACCTCATACTCCTACTCCACTCTGTAGGAATTTGGGGCCAGTAACCAAAATAAATAGTACAGTTAACCCTATTGATAATATTTAATCTCTGCTTTCTTTTCCCACCTCTATAACTGTGTTGGAAGATTGAATCACATTTCCAACGACCTAAATCCCAAAGGGATTACCTTTGACACAGCCCTGTTGGGGCCTTTCTGAAGCAATCATCTTAGACACCCCAGGGTCTAAGACACCCACTTCATTCTGTTCCAGTCTAGGTTAGGTCACATGCTCAACAGTCAGTATCATAAACTATTGACCAGGATGATCAGGGAAGATAGAGGGCCGCTCATCCTTTGCTTTCTGTCTTCCTCTCTCTTTTTTTCTGTGTCTTCTTCTGCATAGTGTGGCATAAGGCACAGTTGTGTGGGGCTGTAGCATTGGCCATAATACTAATAGAGCTGTGTGACTTGGGCAAATCAAGTCAGTTATCTCAGGTTCCTTCACTTATGTATAGAGAAGAGATTGTACAAGATGACTTCTAAGAAACTAGCTGAGATCTGAATTCAGGTTTCATGTTCAGTCTCTTATTCCCTTTTATTTTCTAGTAGTCTTCCTCCTTTTTCCATTTTTAAACCTCTTCCTGTATCTCTTTGTTATCAACTAAACATATACCTTTCAAAATCTTCCTCATTCTCTGCCTGCCCTTTTCTCCAAACCCATGCCTCAACCAAATTTGGATCCTGAAGATCCCCTTATCCTCAATCTATGATGCCACAGAGAAATATTATCTACCTAGAAATATTTGACTGAAAGAAAAATGTTCTGAAACACTGGTATGGGAGATGAGGGACAGCATCAGCTATAAATAGACTGAAGAGAGTACATGGATAAATGCCTCTGGATGCAGTCAGAATCAATATGGATTAGCATGTGCAGTGAAGCAAACAGTGTTTGGTTTGTTAGATGAATTTCACTCAAAAAGAAAGTTTTCTGGGAGAATATCACACTGTTTTATATCATTGACTGAGGACATAGCTGCTGTGGGTAAATGAGGTGAGAGGCCAGAGTGTGGTCTGCTGTACCTTACCTCTCTATACACTGAGTTTCTAGCTCTCTGGAGTGGCCCCCATAGCCTCTGGAAGAACCATTGTCAAGTAACATGGAGAAAGTAGAGGATCTATCTTCTGTCATTCTACCTTTATCTCAATTCTAGCTACTTGGGGAGCACTGTGTCCTCTCTTTGAGGGCCTTCTGTAAGGGACAATGTCAAGCAGAAAAAAAATCATTTGTGTACTTCTCTGTTTTCCTTTTCTCGAGACTTGCTTTCTTTCTAGAGGCATTAAGATAGTAGAGCATGGGTTAGTTGTTGGAGAGACCTGAGTTTATATCCCAGCTCTGCTACTTGCTGTCCTCTTGGACACTTTATCTAACTTCTCTAAACTTTTTTTTTCTACTGTAAACTGAGAATTCATAGTAGATGTGTAGTAGTTTGTTGTATAATAGGCATTCAGAGAAGTAGCTTGCCTCTCAAACAGCCAATGCTCCATTCATTCTCCAGCTTGGAGTACTGCCTTAACCACTCTGTTTGACTTCTAGGGAAGCTTGAGCTTCCCACATTATTTTGGCTTGAATGTGGACAAACTCTTTTCACTTTAGTTCACTAACATGAAGCTGGGATTTTTTATTTTAAAGAAACTTAATAAGAAAATGAAAGAATCAAAACCAAAGGAATGAATAAATCATGGAAACAATTTATACAGCAGATATTTCTTTCTTTTTTTAAAAAAAAATAGACATAGGGTCTTGCTATATTGACCAGGCTGGCTTCCATCTCCTGGGCACAAGTGATCCTCCTGCCCCAGCCTCCTGAGTAGCTGGGATTATAGATGTGAGCCACTGTGCCCAGCTAGACCACCTTTTTGTTTTTTAACTTTTTGTTTTTAAAAAATCCAAACTTACCAGAAAGTTGCGGAGTAGTACACACCCATCCATCTCTTGTTCCGTTTTCATTTGCAGAGTAGAGATGATGGTCACTCCCTGAGCACCCTGAACCATCAAGTCGCCTTCCTCGCGTAACTTCACCTAGGTGTTAAGCCCATTCGCCCAGGTTGCTCTCTATCACACCCTATTCAGGCGCCAGCTTTACCCTCACTAGTGAGGTGGTTAACCACAGAAATGTGCTTTCCACATGCATACAGAAAATCATTTTGTCACACCCTGTGTGTGACAAACTGAAGTAACTGCCACTCTGAAGTAACTGCCCTCTTCTCCAACCCTTTGGTGACTCCCCCTTGAGGTCTCAGGTGCCTTTTACTCTGCTCTGTGTGTCATGTGTTCTGACCGTGCTGAGGTCGCTGCACCCTCTGCATCTCCATGTGGGTTTTTCACTGGACATACCCTCTGCTGATTCCTGTGTGACCTACTGTGGGCTTCTCTAGCTACTCAGTTGACATGCCCTCTACCCCTGCTGAGCTCCAGTCCCTGGGTGACATGGCAGTCTCTTGAACCTATATGGAAAAACATCCTTCTGCTATATTAAGATCACTGCAACCTTAGAAAACAGCCTTTCTGGTGGTAGCCTCTTAGCTAGCATTGTGTAGGCTCTGCTGTTTTGCTTCAATTGCTGACCTGGTCTGAGCTGGTGCTCCACACTTTGCTTCTGACCAGTTGGCTCTGCTCCAGTGACTGGCCTAACAAGTTCCTGCCTATCACCCACTCAGTTGCTTTGCTGACTGTTCTCAGGGAATATTTCTTTGCAGTTGGAGATCTTGTAACCTCATTTGGCTTGATATCTGGCTTCTCCAAAGGGCTGTGGAAATGTCCCTGGCTAGCAGCTATGACGTGAGAGACAGACCACCTATGAGGCTTCAGGGATTTCACATGCCTTCCGTAGGGGCTTTGCAGAGGGCCCAAACTTTCTAGAAGGGGTCCAGGGATCCAAAGGGATCTTTTTCTCTGGGGCAAGACATTGGCATTATTTTGTTAGAAGCATCCTCAGAAAGCCAGAAAAGTATTTCCTGAATGGGAGCGTATCCTTTCATGCCTCTGTCTTCAGGGCTGGCCCTTTGCAGCCACATTGCCACTCCAGTGGGCCAGCCACATGGGAGAGGCATGGGGTGGGGAGGCCGTTGGGTCTTTTCTCATTTCCAGTTTGAGAGTGAATTGTTGGTCTAGGGAGCCTGCTTCTAATAGTTACAGAAGAGTTTGGATCTTTCTCTCAATAGGAGACAGTGTTTTATGATGTTAAGAGCTCAGGCTCTGGAATAAGATGGGCCTAACTTTGAACCTTGACCCTGCTACTTCCTAGCATTTATCCTAAAATGGAGATAAAATTACTAGCTCTGTGTACAGAAATTTTATAACTTTTTTGTGCTTCAGTTTTCTCAATTGAAAATGGAAATAATAGTAATGCTTCATGAGGTTGTTAAATATTCAGTCAGCTAATACATCTAAAGCACTTAAAACAGTGTCTGATACATAGGAAGTATTCAATCAGTGTAAGTGGTTGCTATTATTACCTGACCATTTGAGTTGTGAGGATTATGTGAAGTAATCTATTTGAAGTATATATCACAAGGCCTATATAACCCCAATGTTAACTTAAAAATGTACATATATGTGTGTGTGTGTGTGTGTGTGTGTGTATACACCTCCACACAACTCAGAGGCAGTGGCTTCCTGGCTTCTAGTGTAACATAAATGAAACATTTGTTCAGAGAAAGGGCAGGACTGGGTGGAGGATACCTCCCTTCTGTCTGGGAAATGAAGGATACAGACAAGTTCCAGCTAGGGGTGGGGCTGCCTGCATAATGGCAGAAGCTGACAGAGATGCCCATCCTGTGCTTACTGACATGAACCTAAGTTTGTACTGATGCCAGTTCCTCCTCTTTATAGGTTTCACAAGCTGATCTGGGGGAGCTTTGGCAGTGGGCTTCTGGAAAGCTCCGGGGTTATTGCAGGCGGCGGGGACAATGGCATGCTTATTCTATACAATGTGACCCACATCCTGTCTTCGGGGAAGGAGCCTGTGATTGCCCAGAAACAGAAGCACTCGGGGGCTGTCAGAGCCCTCGACTTTAATCCTTTCCAGGTACTACAGGTACTACATTTCGGTTAGTCAAACATGGCCAAGCCAGGGAGCAACAGATCTGAGTGGAAGCATTCACATGTGGCCTCCGGTCTGTAACTCTGATCCCTTTCCAGGCTGTTTCAGGGGAGGCTTTTGATAGCCCCAAATTTGGGCTTCTTTCCTCCTTTCTTGCTCTACTTTTTCCTAGGGTGGTGTGTCTCCAAACACCTTTTATTCATACAGGGCAACCTCTTGGCTTCAGGGGCCAGCGATTCTGAAGTCTTCATTTGGGATCTGAATAACTTGAATGTGCCAATGACCCTGGGATCCAAGTCACAGGTGAGCAGCACCCCCACCACCCAACCCTGGCTGCTGCTTAGAGTGTGCAGCTGATTTTCCTAGGTAAAGTCTTGTGTTCTGGAGCCAGTTGGAGCGCACGAGATTTCAAGCTTTACCACTGGAGGGCAATAAAGCTCCATAGACTAACATGCTACCAGCCAGATAAGAGCTAGGATGGCCGGTGGGTGGAGGGTGTATATGGGGTGTTTGGTTTGTGCTCATTACTTGTTCTAGGAGTTTCTGGGAGGCAGATGAAAGGTGAGGAGAGCAAAAGATACCACAAGAAAGGATGGGAGTGCTGTCAGCTTTCGCAGAGTTGGGTAGGGCATTGGGCCCAGCAAAGACGGAGCAAGAGTAGGTCCCCAGACATACCATTGTCCTTTTTATGGGGAGGGTCAGCTTTATTCTCCCTGTATGTGGCTCTCCCATGCAGTTGGGGGGTCTGGTCTTGTGTCTTGGAGAGCCTGTCTGTCAATCTGTAACTGGGTCCATCTTTTTGCTTCCTGGCCTTTTCTCTGTCTTGTGCTTACAGTATAGTGAGGTAAGTTGTTTCAATTTGATAACATCTTACGGTTTTTCTCTCGGCCTCACGCTCTCTGGGGGTCTTGGATATCTATGTTTTCCTCTCTCCCTCATCTTCCTCCTTCTCTCCCTCTCTTTTTGTCCTAGACAAGAGGGCTGTTTTTTAAAATCTTGACTCTATCCTCTTAGTAAAACCTTGGGTAGGAGTAAAACTTAGATGTGCCTTCCATCCCTTCTGCTTCTACACTGATACCCTAAAGGATCCTCCCTGGAAAATTCAACTCCCAGCTTCCCAACACTGTCTTAGTTTGGGTAGCCCCATGTCTATTCTTGGACTTGCTGTGGGTGGCTGGGAGCAGTGGAACAGCAGATGTCACTTTGTCCAGGGGGTGACAAGTTGTCATCTTTCTGTCCCCATCCTGCCTTAGCAGCCCCCAGAGGACATCAAGGCACTGTCTTGGAACCGGCAAGCCCAACACATTCTGTCTTCTGCTCACCCCAGTGGCAAGGCAGTTGTGTGGGATCTCAGGAAGAATGAACCTATCATCAAAGTCAGTGATCACAGCAATAGGGTGAGTAGTGGAGGCCAGAACACAGGCTTGGGCTCTGGCTTCTCTCTCCTGCCTAGAAGTTAGAGCTGCTCTGCCCCAGGCCAGAGTCCTGCTTTCAGCTGTCGGACATGTGGAGTCAGCCACTTAGCACATTTCCTATTGAGAGTGAAAACTTAGGGAAGCTAAACAAAGCTGATCTGGAAGCTTCTACCGTTCCTTACTTATTCCTGGCCATCACTCTCTGATGCCTGTGGTGTTCCCAGTCACAGAAGAGACACAAAACTTGCTCTCAGAGGGGTCCCATTTCAACTGGGCAAAAGAGTCAGGTTACAGCACCCATCGGGATATGCTTTGTTCGCAGATGCACTGCTCAGGCCTGGCCTGGCATCCTGACATAGCCACCCAGTTAGTGCTGTGCTCAGAGGATGATCGTCTTCCTGTGATTCAGCTGTGGGACCTGCGCTTTGCCTCCTCGCCCCTGAAGGTGCTGGAGAACCACAGCAGGTAGCATCTCAGACGTCATCCATATCCTTGAGGGGATGGTGGACATAACTGGCTTGGGTAGAAGGCAATGTATGCCTCACTTTAGCTACTAAACATCCTTCCTGGCTTTAAAGCCATTCCGGTGAACATATAGTCACCCAATACTAACTAGAGCCCTAACTAAGAGGAGGCCCGTAGACCCTGAGGTTATGGAGAGGAGGCTGAGATTCCATCTAAATTCCAAAGATGGGAATGGGGTCATGAGAAATACTGGAACCAGTGTTTAGTCTCCAGGCTCTGGTATGAGGCTAACGTCATTTCCTTAGGTGATGAGCTTTCCTTCTCCAGGATTTCTTCATAAAAATAACTTGACTCCTATCCTGTGAACAGTCCTCCACAATCTGTTCTTTCTTTTCTTTTCTTTTTTTTTTTTTTTTTTTTTTTTTGAGACGGAGTCTTGCTCTGTCCCCAAGGCTGGAGTGCAGTGGCGTGATCTCAGCTTACCGCAACCTCCGCTCACGGGTTCGTGCCTTTCTCCTGCCTCAGCCTCCCAAGTAGCTGGGACTACAGGCGCCCGCCACTAAAGCTGGCTAATTTTTTTTGTATTTTTATTAGAGACAGGGTTTCACCATGTTAGCCACGATGGTCTCAAACTCCTGACCTCGTGATCCGGCCGCCTCAGCCTCCCAAAGTGCTGGGATTACAGGTGTGAGCCATCGCGCCCAGCCCCACAATCCGTTCTTTCTAACCAAAGGACCATGCTGCCTTTATATATCCTTGGGGACTTCTATGTTTTTAGACCAGTTCTTGCTCTATCACCCAGGCTGGTGTGCAGTGGCGTGATCAAGGCTTGCTGTGACCCCAATTTCCTGGGCTCAAGTGGTCCTCCCCCCTCAGCCTCCCAAAGTGTTGGGATTACAGGCATGAGCCACTGTGCCTGGCCTCCTTGGGGACTTTTGATGGTTAGGTCTTTACTACCTCCTGGGCTGAAAACACTCATAGGGATGAGTGTTTGTGTGATTCATAGTGGTTCATAATCTCTACTCTCTAATTAGTGAAAAGAAGCAGGCCATCCCGCAGTGATCTAAGAAAGGCAGAGTGGTGCAGTGCATAGTGCACAGGCTCTGAGGTTTGATTTGGGTTCTGACTCTGTAACTGTTGGAAAGTTACTTAATTTTTCAAAACCTCATTTTCTTAATTTGTAAGATAATATCAGACCATGCATGTTATAGGGCATGGATGGTCTGATATGCCCTATAAAATGTATCAAAGACGTATAAGGCAGCCTACTCATAGTAGGCATTCAACAAATGCTAGATCCTCTTTCCCTACCTTTTTAGGGGGATCTTGTCAGTGTCATGGAGCCAGGCTGATGCTGAACTGCTGCTCACTAGTGCTAAGGACAGCCAGATCTTGTGCTCGAACGTGGAGAGCAGTGAGGTAGGCTGGCCCTTCTGTGGGCATGCTGGGATGGGAGAGAGAGGGTAGAAGAATCTCAGCCGCAGCCATGTGTTTTGGGTGTCATGGACTGTCCCAAATGGTGTGTGTTCCCTAATATTAGGTGGTATATAAGCTACCAACACAGAGCAGCTGGTGCTTTGAAGTGCAGTGGTGCCCTCGGGACCCTTCAGTGTTCTCTGCCGCCTCCTTTGACGGCTGGATCAGTTTGTACTCTGTGATGGGTAGGAGCTGGGAAGTCCAGCACATGAGACTGGCTGACAAGGTTTGAAGGGCTTGGGAGAGAATGCTGGAGGGAAGGGGCTGTCTCTGTTTGTGGGAGAGAGACATATGGCCTGAGAAGCAGGGACTATTGGAGATTGGGAGAACAGGGCCCAGGGTTTGGGAGGACTGCACCTTTGCTCTGGTGCCCATCTTCCTGAAAGGATGTCAGTTTCTGCCACAGTGTGAAGAAGGCCTTCACCTTGACTCTTGTTATTGGATGGGCCCTGTAATATTTCAGGGACAGTGGGACCCCTTTGCTGGGACAGTTATTTCAAGAGTATGACACTTATCTTTCTCCTATAGATCCATTTTGTGCCACACTCCATTGTAGACTTTGAATGTAGTAGTCTTTCCAAGAGCCTACTTGCATGAGAGTCCCACCCTCACTACTACTTACTTCCCCATCCTTTGGAATGTGGGAGTCTGACCTTTCTAGGTCAAATTGGGTGTCTCAAGGATTCCTCTCAAAATGGAGTTTGTAGGTGGAGGGCCTGACTAAACTGCCACTTTGGGATGGTGATGCAGGTGTCTTTTCCCCCCAGATCTCCTCTTCCTTCAGCAAAGGCCAGCCTCTCCCACCACTGCAGGTGCCAGAGCAAGTGGCACAAGCATCACTGATACCTCCCCTGAAAAAACCCCCCAAATGGATTAGAAGACCAACAGGTGTTTCATTTGCTGTAAGTGTAATGGATGTATAGGGGTGTGTGTGTGTGTGTGTGTGTGTGTGTGTGTAACCTACCATGTGCCCAGCATGGAGCTAAGTTTTGTAGGAGACGTATTCCCACTGCCTCTGTCTCAGAATGGATCCCACTTTACCTCTCAAGGAGAAAGTTACTATAGTTTCCCTCTCTTCACTTCACCCATTCTGTATTTTCTGCCAGTCCTGTCTAAAAGGAGTTGACTGCCTTAGAACTCTCGGCTGTGGAGAAATAGCCTGAGATTCCATCTCAGTTTTCTCTAACCCTTACATATCTGGACTGGTAGTAAGGAACTACAAAGAAGGAAAGAAAAAACAGATTTTATTCTGTCATTTATCTGTTCAAAACCTTTGAGCCTCCCATTGCTTTATAGACAAGGCTAAATGTGCACAGGGCTCCACTTACCTTTCCATTTCCATCTCATTCTCGTTTGTTCTCTATGCTCCAGTTACATATGACTCCTTTCTGTTTTGTAAATAATTCCTCAACTCTTCCTGCCTCTGCTTGTATCCTAACCTTCAGCTTCTCTCCTGGGTCCACTGAATGCTACCACAGCCTTTCAAGGCCCCTCTCTTAAATACTGTCTCCTCCTTGATGCATGTCTGTAACCCAAGTCAAAATTAGCCTCTCTCTATAATCCCACAGACTTATACTTTGGTAATGATACGTTCTAACTATACTAAAGTTATTTATATACATATATGCATATTACCCTACTAAGCAATAGACTCCTTAAGGGTAGGGACTATGTCTTGCTGATTTTTATATCCCCAAAGCGGTGCTTCACAAACTCTTAATGTGCATCCACATCACTTGGGGATCTTATTAAAATTCAGAAACTGGTTCATTGAGTCGGGAGTAAGGCCCAAGATTGTGATTCTTCAGCAAGCTCCCAGTTGATGCCCTTGCAGCTGGTCTGAGGACTAGCACTTTGAATGGCAAGGCCCTGAAGCACTTGGGACAGTGTTTAAATATTAGGTTTGAATTGAAAACAGATGTATAAAAGTAGAAGTTCTTGTTTTCAAAGCCAACAGTTTTATTGGGGAGGCAAGACTAACACATTCAATAGGCTGTGAGCTTAAAAAGAAAAAGAAGTGGGGAGGTAAAGAATTCTGAGGTCAAGAGGCCTGAATTCTTATCATAGCTCTGTCATTTATTAGCTAGGTAACCTTGAACAATTCATTTAACCTCTCAGGACTTAACTGTTCTTATCGGTAAAACAGGGATAGTGATGCCTGCCTAGAAAATTAACATGAACCACAAATAAGAATATATGTACACACTTTGTAAAACGAGCAAGTCCTATACAAATCAAAAGTTAAAATGGTTTTGCTTAGCACTAATCTGTGGTGTAGATTTTGTGCTGCAGAAGTCAAGGTAAATAATTCTGACTGGGCGAGTTCATTAGGAGGTGGATATTGGGCAAAGAAACGGTGAATAGTTAGGGAGTAAAGCAATAGTTAACAACCCCAAATAATCTGTACAACAAACCCCCATGACACAAGTTTACCATGTAAGAAACATGCACATTTACTGCATTGGATTGAAATTTTTTTTTTAACCCAAAGTAAAAGTTAAAAAAAAAAAAAAAAAAGTTATCGACCAGGCGCCGTGGCTTACTCTTGTAATCCCAGCACTTTAGGAGGCTGAGACGGGTGGATCACCTGAGGTCGGGAGTTTGAGACCAGCCTGACCAACATGGAGAAACCCTGTCTCTACTAAAAATACAAAAGTAGCTGGACGTGGTGGCACATGCCTATAATCCCAGCTGCTTGGGAGGCTGAGGCAGGAGAATCGAGTGAATCCGGGAAGCAGAGGTTGCGGTGAGCTGAGATTGCGCCATTGCACTCCAGCCTAGGCATCAAGAGCGAAACTCCATCTCAAAAAAAAAAGGTTGTCAACCTTGGATACACATTGGAATAACCTGAATAATTCAAAAAATACTGATGCCTAGTCCCACCCCCAGAGTTTCTGATTGTATTGTCTGGGGTATGGCCTGGCAAGTCTGGATTGTTCTCCACGTGGTTTTAATATGCAGCCAATGTTGAGAACTGCTAGAGTAAAAAGGGTTTTTCTAAGGTCCTGTTTGTGCCAGATGCTTTATATAAGGCATCTAATTTGGTGAGAAGGATACTCTAGGTGGGGATGTTGTGGGTAAAGGCACAGAAGCAGGAACACATCAGGCATTTTAGGGATGTGGAGGAATGTAATACACAAGCAGGGGGAGAGATGCTGGGAAAGATAGGTTTGGCCCTGATTTTGCAGAAGTTTGTGCGCTGCAGGCAAGGGAACTTAAGCTCTTTTCTGTGGCCTTGTGTAACCACACAAGCTCCTGAATAGCAGCAGGGTGGTACAAGCAATAGGGGGATAGTCTAAGGAGGGAAAAGAACAGAAGGCTTTTAGTAATCTGGGTGTACTAGCACTGGAAATGGGATGGAGGACACCTGCATGAATGACAGTGAACAAGAAGAGGTAGGACCTTGTCGTTGCTTGAGTATAAGGGGTATGAAGATTTTGCTGATGCTGAGGTATTTAGCCCAGGTGACTGGGAGAATGATGGTACCAGGACAGGTTAGCAGAAGGTGAGTACTGTGTGGTTAAGTTTGAAGCGGGTGGTCCTAAGAGTACAGAAGTGGTTTTGGTAGGGAGACGCATTCAATACTAAATTACTGATCCTATTCCACCCCCGCCAGGAACTCTCTTATTTTATTGATTTCCTAGCCTAGGGTCAGCCATTAGATAGCTTTCTCTGTGAACCTGACTTAGTGTTACTTTTTGGCTTGAAGGTATAACCTTTACCCTTCTTGCTTTTCCTCACCAGTTTGGAGGGAAGCTGGTTACTTTTGGCCTCCCCAGCACAAGGCTGGTGCCACAGCCTTGCCCCCGCCTAGTCTTCATCAGTCAAGTCACCACAGAATCTGAATTCCTGATGCGATCAACTGAGCTGCGGGAGGCCCTGGAATCAGGAAATCTACTGAATTACTGTCAGAACAAGAGCCAGCAAGCTTTACTGCAAAGTGAGAAGATGCTGTGGCAGTTCCTGAAGGTAGGAAGCCTTAAGACTAGCTGCTCAGAAGTGTCTCCCCAAAGCCTGGAACTCCAACCTGTGTCAACTGCAGGAGAGGCACAAGCACACTGATTACAGAGGCCTTAACTCCCATTAGTTTTTTCCTCACACTGTACCTACCACTGGGACACAAAACCTTCACTCTTTACCGGAGGCTCAAAGGCCATTTGGGAAGTGGCTAGGAAAGATGGGGAATACACGAGATGTTTTCCTTTATTGCTACTATTGCTGGTGTTCTAGGTACTTTATCAGAGCCAAGGCAAAGACCTTCATGGTATCATGCCAAAGGGCAGGTAAGGTAATGGGAAAGAAGAAAAAGGAGGAAAGAGAAAAAGAAGAGAAAGGAAGATTAGTTAGAAGGACACATTGTCATAAGAAGGCTTTGAGTTGGTTTCAAGTAACCCAAGGCAAGTCCTTGAAGTGGGTCCTAGGGTTCAGGTGCCACTCTACGCTGGAGGCGTGGGTTCAGTTCCAGTTCTCATTTAATTTCAAGTTTCCTACGACACCAGGAGGAGCGCTATACCTATCAAAGGAAATGAGCAAGTGAGAGATCTGAAGGAAGAAACGGAAATAGCTGACTGGTCAGTCAGTGGGATGATTGTGCAAATTTTTGGAATTGTATAGAAGAAAGCAAAAAGGATTGGGCCTGTACCAGGGCATCTGAGAGGGACTTGAAATTTGAGCTTTAGGCATAGCAGAACTATATGAAGGTGGACATCAGGAAGTTAGGAAAGAGAAAGAGTATTTGAGAAAGATCTTGACTATATAGTGAAGCTAGAGAATGATGTGGGAAGAAAAGAAAAAGAAGTGATGCTTTTGTTGTAAGCAGGGTATAAGTTCCAGGAATGGTGAGATGGGAAAGAGAGGGAGTGGTCAGGAGTTCAACCTTTATTCTGCTAAACAAAGGAGAGAGTGGTACCTATAGGACAGAGGGACCTATAAGACAGGGCATTCTGGGTGTTTTTGTTTTTGTTTTTGTTTTTTTGAGACAGAGTTTCACTCTTATCACTCAGGCTGGAGTGCAATGGTACAATCTTGGCTTACTGCAACCTCTGCCTCCCGGGTTCAAGCAATTCTCCTGCCTCAGCCTCCCAAATAGCTGGGATTACAGGCACCTGCCACCATGCCCCTCTAATTTTTGTATTTTTAGTAGAGACGGGGTTTCACCATGTTGGCCAGGCTAGTATCGAACTCCTTAACTCAGGTGATCAGCCCACCTCAGCCTCCCAAAGTGCTGGATTATAGGCGTGAGCCACTGCTCCCAGCCAGGCATTCTGGTTTAAAAGCTACCCAGGAGCTGTCCATCCTGATGGTTCCTGGTTGGGTGTGGTGAACATTTCTAAGGAAGGGCATGGAAGGAGAAGGGTGCCCAGAGAGACTGTGAGAAAGGTATGGTTAGAAATCATGGTTCAGTGTGGAATAAATTAAGGGCCTGGGATAGCTAACCAAGATTGCAGGGGCTTCAGAAAGGCTTGCTCCTTGGTATTTGGGAGATTGAATGGGAAGCTGACTTTGTTTACTGTATCCGTGCAACTTCTACCAGAGGTCTTCTCAAAGAAACATTTAGACTCACAAGACTACTGTAGGCTACACTTGGCAGCAGCCTCCTCGGAAGGATATGGGATGGGGACTGCAGCAGGGCAGCATCAGGCGGGTGTCTTCTGGGGGAGTCCTTTCAGCAGTCATGCAGTAATTCTGAGTTCTCTTCTTCCGTCCCCCAGAGATAGCTCAGGTGCAAGGAGTGAAAATATACATCAGGCAGGTATGTAAGTTGCCCTGACTTAGAAGCTTCTTGCCCACAAGAGCCAATATGTCTTGTACTAATTCTAAAAGCATAGCTTCCAGAGTCCCTGCAAGGAATCTGTCCAGTTACAAGAGCCACTGCAATCAGGGAAACACATAGCATGTTGTCCACATTAATTTTTTTTTTTTTTTTTTTTTTTTTTTTTGAGACGGAGTCTCGCTCTGTCACCCAGGCTGGAGTGCTCTGGCTGGATCTCGGCTCACTGCAAGCTCCGCCTCCGGGTTTACGCCATTCTCCTGCCTCAGCCTCCCGAGTAGCTGGGACTACAGATGCCCGCCACCTTGCCCAGCTAGTTTTTTGTATTTTTTAGTAGAGACGGGGTTTCACCGTGTTAGCCAGGATGGTCTTGATCTCCTGACCTCGTGATCCGCCCGTCTCGGCCTCCCAAAGTGCTGGGATTACAGGCTTGAGCCACCGCGCCCGGCCACATTAATTATTTCTAGATTACATAGTTCTAGTCCAGATGCAAGTTATCAATCACAGGCATATTGCCTAGGAACAGCTGATATTTTACTCTCACCAGACTACCAGGGTAATAGAGCTAGGAAGACAATGAAAGGTCAAATTCTCATGCGCAAGGGGCAGGGGCCTATGTTAACACTGCCCATAGCCCATCAGTAAGTTAGATCCGGGGGGAAAAGGGAAAGATGGCATTGGACTGCTGAGGGCACTTCTAGTAGTACAAAGAACTATATTTGGAGGTATATTGGCACAGATGCCCAGCTTCGTGTAGGAAGAGCATCATTTATATTCATTTAATGGAATCTTTTCTGTGTTCTATGGTTTCTTAGGTGACCTTAGAGCAAGACTCCAGAATGAAATTCCTAAAGCTTTTAGGATACAGTAAAGATGAGCTTCAGAAGAAGGTAAGCTGCTTTTCACATCAGAAACATGTACTTGTTGAAGAGAATGTTGCCAGACTAAACCATCTCAGAATACCTCTTCCTGGCCTTATTGCATATGTGAGCATTTAACATCCTGGAGTTTGTTTTTTTCTCAGAAAAAATAGATCAGGGATCTTAGAGAGTCCGGTCGGTGGGGTATGGTGGCAGGAAAAGAGGATAATGCTTATTTGATCTTTCGCTGGAAAGGGCTGTTTTCATAGGTCTCTCCCTGCAGGTGGCCACATGGTTGAAGAGTGACATGGGGCTAGGCGAGGGTCCTCAGCCCAAAGGAAATGACCTCAACAGTGACAGACAGCAGGCCTTCTGCAGTCAGGTGTGGTAGGAGCCCAGTCAGCCTGACCTAGGGTTACACAGGAAACCTGCCTTTCGGGTGTCTTTCCCTTCCTGGCCCTTTTCATTGCTCTCTGTAAGTGCTTAGCATTTGTACAAGTCTTCAGACTCCTCACTCTCTTAGAACCAGAGTGAGACACAGAGTCCCTAAGCTTTTGGGCTGGAAGTGGAGAGCTGTGTCTTAACCGTGAACTATGGCCCTTCCCAAACCTTACCTGGCTATATTTTTAGTTTTACTCATTAACAACCAAATAGTAGAACTCTCAGAGCTACTATGCCAGGTCTCTGTCTGTCTTCTGGGTTCATCCCTAGGTAGTCACCTCTGTCCTTCATCATACAGGCCTCCAAACACACCACAAAGGAAGCCTCTGCTTCCTCAGCCTTCTTTGATGAGCTGGTACCTCAGAACATGACTCCTTGGGAGATCCCCATCACAGAAGGTACCCTGACCCTGAGGGAGAGAGTCTCTGCTTAGGACTAGGTGGGCCCGGAGGTTTTGGACTTGAGAGAGTCCCTTCTTGTCCCCTGCCTCATGTCTTCCTCCCACCATCTCAAATGCTGAGTGAGTCGCCTACCAGTTAGAGCTCTCTCTGGCTGTAGATTTTCATGGATAGGTCCTTCCTATGGAAGGCCTTCTACCAACAGATTTTCTTCTATCCTTCTTGCTGAAAGGACTGTGGCCCTGCCCACTGTGATCAAGCACACCTCACACTGTGCTACTGCCGCATCAGTTCCCTCCCTTGTCTTGGGCCCTGTCTTTAGACCTGGGCACCAAAATACATTTTATTGCCAAGGAATGAAGCTTGAGGGTTTAGTTTGGAGCCAAACACGCTGAGTGATATAGAGATATAGAGGGTGTGCTGTGGGCCCTGCAGGGGGCAGGAAGCTAGGGTTTGAGAGCAACTAATGCAGAGGGGATGCTTCTGCCTGCAGATGTTGATGGACTCCTAAGCCAGGCTCTCCTGCTTGGGGAACTGGGTCCGGCTGTGAAGCTGTGTCTAAAGGAGGAGCGCTTTGCTGATGCCATTATCCTGGCCCAGGCCGGGGGTGCAGATCTGCTGAAGCAAACACAGGAGTGCTACTTGGCCAAGAAGAAAACCAAAATCTCCTCGGTAACTGCCCGTCGTGCAGGAGAGGAAGGGAGGGGATTACTTGGACCTTGTGAGGTGGATACCCACACCTTGGGACCTGTGTTTGAGTATCTGCCTGCCTCTCTCTACTCTACCACCCCCACCTCACCCTTGCCCCTACTCAGTGCTCTAACAGGAGGCCTGTGCAGGACTCCTGCTGCCTATGCTGGATGGATGGCTGATGGCCTCTTTCCCTCTCTGCCTATTACAGCTTCTAGCCTGTGTTGTGCAAAAGAATTGGAAGGATGTGGTGTGTACCTGTAGCCTGAAGAACTGGAGAGAGGCACTGGCTTTGCTACTGACATACTCAAGCACAGAGAAATTCCCTGAGCTCTGTGGTAGGTGTGGTCCCAGGCTTCAGGATGAAATGGTGTGACTCCAGCATGGATCAAAGGATGCATGCAGGAGGGAGGTGGAGGAGCAGTTGAGCTCTGGGAGGCCAGGCAATGTTGTCAGGGCTAGAATCTGGCTCAGCCAGGAGGCAGGGACCACAGCGCATGCCCCTACTTTCAGAGGGGATCCTTTGTTGTCCTGGTTTACTTTGTCTTGTCACACCATGATGTGAGAACTTTCCCCTTCTCTGTACAGCAAGGTGAGTCTCAGTGTTGTCTTAAAGCCACTGCAGCTACTTGTCCCAAGCTCATGGTCCTCTCACTGTTTCCAAACAGGAGAAGGAGAGGCACACAGGCCAGCTGTGCCATTAATGAAATTTCCCTCTCTCTGCAGACATGCTGGGAACTCGCATGGAACAGGAGGGCGGCAGGGCACTAACCTCTGAAGCCAGACTCTGTTATGTGTGCTCAGGGAGTGTGGAGCGGCTGGTGGAGTGCTGGGCAAAATGCCATCAGGCTTTGTCCCCCATGGCTCTGCAGGTACCCCTTCTCTGCAGGGTACTGGCCACTCCATACCAGGCCCTTAGGAAGCTAGTGGTGGAGATGTGCAGAACTAGCAGAGGTGGATCCTCTGGGACAGGCTGGAACCACGGCGTTAGGGAGGAGCGAAGGGTCCTGAATGTCTGGGATCTTCTCCTCTTCCCTCAGAGGAGACTAAGCAGCAGCTGCTTCAGTGTTAGTCTTTATAATTTTTTTCCTATTTCAGGTTTGGTTTTACAGATGTATTCAGTATTTGAGTAATTGTGACTTGGGCCTTCTATTAGATACTGTAGAAAACTCTGTGGATCTAAACTGCCAGGTGTTCTGTAAGTGACCACAGAAAGTGGGGGTCACAGACTCATGGAGAGATAAAAGTCGCACCTGAAACAGTTAGTATAACAGAGTCTGTGGTTGGTGATGTATAAGCAGAAAGGGTAAAAAAGCAAAAGGAAGAGGTAGAGATGTACCAAAATCTAAGACCACATGGGTCCAGTTAAATCCAATCCTAACAGCTTGGGAGGTGAGGCCAAGTGACCCTTCTCTGTCACGGTTCTTACATGTCATCATCTGCTGCCTTCACCTAGGTATGGCCAGGTGCCCTCATCTCTACCCATAGTAGGAGATCCCTGAATGAGCTACCTGGACTTAGAGAGCAGGATATGCTTCAATGAAGGCTTACCACCCTCATCCTTGTCCTTACAGGACCTGATGGAGAAGGTGATGGTTCTTAACAGGAGCTTGGAGCTACTGCAGGGTCCTCATGGGGTGAGCCCAGGCCCTGCCACAACCTACAGGGTCACTCAGTATGCCAACCTCCTGGCAGCCCAGGGCAGCCTAGCCACTGCCATGAGCTTTCTACCCAGTGACTGTGCTCAGGTAAGTGGGGCCGTGTGGAGAGAGCAAACCTTTCCATTCAGTCATCTAACATTGAGCACTTCTGTGTTCCAGGCACTATGCTAATGCTGAAGCTTCTAGGATAGATAAGATGGAATCCCTTAAGCACCTCACAATCTACTGGGGGAAGATCAGATGTTGATGACTTATAGCGCCATAACAGAAGCTTATACTGAGCACTGTGGGAGTCCAGGGAAGGGACTGATTTTTGCCTGGAGAAGTCAAGGAAGGCTTCCCAATGGTTAAAACAGCTGAGCTGGACCTTCAAAGAGAAGTAGCTTACCAGCAGATATAGAGCATTCTAAGCAGAAAGAATAGCAAGGAGGGAGGCATGCAAGTGTTTGGCAGGGATTTGGGAACCTTGAGTCATTTCTAAGGGGGCTAGAGTATAGAGCGGGGTTGTCCAAGGGTCAGAATACAGTCGTGGGTGCTTAGTTTCTGTTTCTGGTTGGTCCAGTAAAGCCCCTTCCTCATCCCTGTTTTCCACTTATCACTAGAGTCAGAAAGCAAAAACCATGACTTCAGGCTGCTAAAAACCTAAAACAAAACAAAACAGAACAACAACAAAATAAGACAGGTTGGACAAGCTTGGTGTAGAGGGTCAGCTGAAATTTGACTGCTACCAGGGGCCTTGATTGTTTTAATTTCTTGACACAACTGTTCCTCATTAAAACTTATAGCCACCAGTTCAGCAGCTAAGAGATCGGCTTTTTCATGCTCAAGGTTCTGCTGTCTTGGGCCAACAGTCTCCCCCTTTCCCCTACCCCCGGATTGTTGTGGGAGCTATCCCCCACTCTAAAGAGACATCTTACAGATTGGGATCCCAGCCTTCTCACCAGGTAAGACCTTACTTGTTAATTCATTTGTTCATTCAACAATATTTATGTGCCAAGCGTGGTTCTGGGCACTTGGAATATATTGTGAACAAAACTGATGAAAATTCCCAACTTCCATAGAACATAGATTCAGTTCTTTTTATAATAAATGACTGTTTATTGAACTACTAGGCTGTTAGGACATAAAGGTGCAAAAATCGTGATACTTGCCCTCAAGTAGCTCATAGTCTAGTGGAAAGATAGATATGTAAAAAATAGCTACAGTAGGCCTGGCACAGTGGCTCACGCCTCTAATCCCAACTTTGGGAGGCCAGAGTGGGCAGATCACGAGGTCTGGAGTTCGAGACCATGCTGGCCAACATGGTGAAACCCCATCTCTACTGAAAATAGAAAAAAATGAATTGGGTGTGGTGGCATGCGCCTGTAGTCCCAGCTACTTGGGAGACTGAGGCAGGAGTATTGCTTGAACCCGGGAGGCGGAGGTTGAAGTGAGCCCAGATCGTACCACTGCACTCCAGCCTGGGCGACAGAGCGAGACTCTGTCTCAAAAAAAAAAAAAAAAATTAGCTACAGTAAAATTCGTAAATACCATGATTGGGGTATGGCAAGAGGCCATAAGATCACACAGATGAAAGCAGTTTACTCTGTATGGTGGGGTGGCGGGGGCAGTCCAGGGAGTGTTTCAGAATGAGTCTGAGGTCTGATCAGAGTCTCAAAGATTAAAAGTTTTTAGGCAAAGGAATGAGCAAGTGAAGACTGTTTCAGGCACAGAGAATAGCATGTACAAAGGCACTGAAGCAAGAGTAAGCTGAGGCCTTTTGAGGATTACTAATATTTAATTGGGGCTGCAACACAGGTGTTTATGGCTGCGAAGTTAGATGAAGCTGGAACAACAGGTTCCGGAGTCAGATCACTAAGGACCTAGCATTCTGTGCTAAAGAACTTAAACTTGACAGGGAGGAGCTATTGAACAGTTTTAGGAAGAGGGGTGACATAATTAGCTGTGTGTTAGGAAGAGCCAGTCTGGAGGGAGTTAGGCTATAGTAAGGGATGATGAAGACATGAAATAACTAAAGCTGGCCAGTGAGGTTGGATTTGAAATACGTAGTACTTAGTAGATAGAACTGACAGAATTGCTGATAGTTTGGAGAGGTGTGTGTGTGGTTGGGGGACTGAGGGAGAGGAAAGAGGTTCTGGCCAAAGTGCCCGGGGGGATTGGGTACTGTTAAGATGTGAGGCCAGAAGTTTACTAGACGAGCTGGGGAACAGAATCCAGGGAGGTTTGGATACAGAGTTATCTGGCGGAAGCTCTGATGGCTCATCTTGTCCCACCTTCAATCCCCACCCTAATTCCTTTTCTTTTTTCCCTCCCTTTCCTCTGTCCCTTTCTTCCCTCACTTGTCTCCCCTTTTCCCCTTCCCCTCCTCTCTTCTCCTCTCTCTCTCCCTCTCCCCATCTCTTTTCATTTAAAAATAACTATAGATTCACAGGAGGTGGCAAAGAAATGTACTGGGATGTCTCCTGCGTCCCAACAACACCCCGCCCCATGTCAGCATCTCACACGACCACAGTACAGTATCAAAACCAAGAAATTGCCATTAGTACAATCCATGGATTCAGATTTCAGTCAGTCTCCACCAGTTTTTCATATTGTTATATGTGTATTTATGCAGTTTTGTCACATTGTGGTGTGTAACCACCACCAAAATCAAGATACTCAATTTTACCATCACCATAAAACTCTCTTGTGTTACCTTTTTTTTTTTTTTTTCTGGGACAGAGTCTTGCTCTGTCGCCCAGGCTGGAGAATAGTGGCATGATCTCAGCTCACTGCAAGCTCCGCCTCCCAGGTTCACACCATTCTCCTGCCTCAGCCTCCCGAGTAGTTGGGACTACAGGCGCCCACCACCACACCCGGCTAATTTTTTGTATTTTTAGTAGAGTTGGGGTTTCACCATGTTAGCCAGGATAGTCTCAATCTCCTGAGTGCCGGGATTACAGGCATGAGCCACCACACCCAGTCATCTCTTGTGTTACCTCTTTTATAGCTGCACTTATCCCGCGTCCCTCATCCTTGGCTTCACCAATATGTTCTCCAGCTCTATAATTGTTATTTAATGATTGTTACATAAATAGAATCATGCAGTATGTATCCTTTGGAGATTGGCTTTTTTCCCTTAGCATAACTTCTTTGAGATTCATTCAAGTTGTTCTGTGTACCAGTAGTTCACTCATTCTTATTGCAGAGTAGTATTCCATGGTGTGAATGTACCATGGTTTTAATTTTTTTTTTTTTTTTTTGAGATGGAATCTTGCTCTGTTGCCCAGGTTGGAGTGCAGTGGCACTATCTTGGCTCACTGCAAGCTCTGCCTTCTGGGTTCACACCATTCTCCTGCCTCAGCCTCCTGAGTAGCTGGGACTGCAGGTGCCCGCCACCACGCCCGGAGAATGTTTTGTATTTTTAGTGGTGACGGGGTTTCACCGCGTTAGCCAGGATGGTCTCGATCTCCTGACCTCGTGATCTGCCCACCTTGGCCTCCCAAAGTGCTGGGATTATAGGCGTGAGCCACTGCACCTGGCTTCGGTTTTATTTTTTTTAGCCATTCAAACTTTGAAGGACATTTGGGTAGTTTCCAATTTGGGGGTATTATGAGTAAAGCTGCCATGAGTATTCAAATACAAGCTCCTAATTGACGTCTTTACTAGGTTCAGTCTTTCAGTCCATGAACGTGGCATGTTTCTCCAGTGCTCTCTCTATCAGTGTTTTACAATTTTTATCACACCAATCCTGTACATATTTTGTCCAATTTATACTTAAGTATTTAATTTTTTTATTATCACCTGTCCACTCATGCCTACTAAGTATTTAATTTTGTCTTCAGCAGTTTAAAATCTAATTTATTGGTTTCTACTTGTTCATTGAGTATATAGAAATGCAGTTGATTTTTATGTGTTGATCTGGTTATACCCTGTGACCTTCCTGAATAGTTGTAGAAGTTTTTTGTGGATTCCATGGGGTTTTCTATTAGACAGTCACGCTGTCTGCAAATCTACAAATAGATAGTTTTCTTTCTTTTCAATCTATATGCATTTAATTTCTTTCTCATGCCTTATTGTAGTGACTAGGACTTCCAATCTCTGTTAAATAAGAATAGTGAAAATGAGCCAGGCGCGGTGGCTCACACCTGTAATCCCAGCACTTTGGGAAGCTGAGGCGGGTGGATCACCTGAGGTCAGGAGTTGAGACCAGCCTGACCAACATGGTGAGACCCCATCTCTACTAAAATATAAAATTAACCGGGCATGGTGGTGAATGCCCGTAATCCCAGCTACTCAGGAGGCAAGGCTGGAGAGTCGCTTGAACCCGGGAGGTGGAGCAGTGAGCTGAGATTGTGTAGTTGCACTCCAGCCTGGGCAACAAGAGCAAAACTCCATCTCAAAAAAAATAAATAGTTAACATGAATGTTCTTGCCTTGTTTCCAGTCTTAGAGGAAAAACATTCAATATTTCAGCATTAAGTATGATGTTAGCTTTAGGTTTTTCGTAGATGCTCTATATGAGACTAAGGACATTTCCCTCTATTCCTTGTGTCTTAGTCCATTTAGTACCGCTATAACAGAATACCACAGACTGGGAAATTATTTATAAAGAACAGAAATTTATTTCTTATGGTTCTGGAGTCCAAGATCAAGGCACCAGCAGGTATGGTTCCACTCTCAGTTCCAAGATGGTGCCTTGCTGCTGTGTCCTCACATGGCAGGCAGCAGATGTGCAAGAGAAAGCAAACCTACTCCTGCAAGTCCTTTTTATGGTGGCATTAATCCGTTAATGAGGGCAGAGCCCTCATGACCTAAACACTTCCAAAAAGTCCCACCTCCCAACACTGTTGCATTGAGGATTCAGTTTTCAACACATGACTTCGGGGAACGTATTCATTCAGATCATAACACCTTGTGAACTAGATCATGAATCAGTGTTGAATTTTGTCAGATGTTTTTTCTGCATCATTTCTGTGATCATATTATTTTCATTCTTTAGTTTGTTGGTATAGGGGATTAAATTGATTGGTTTTTAAATATATTGGATCAGCTTTGCGTGACCTGGAATCAATCCCACTTTCTTGTGGAATATTATTTTTTATATACATTGTTTGATTTTGCTAAAATTTTATTGAGGATTTTTGTGTCTAAGTTCATGAGAAATATTGATGTATAGTTTTATGTTCTGCTATCTTTTTCTGGTGTTGGCATCAGGGTAATACTGGCCTCATGAAATTAGTTAGGAAGTGTTCCTTCTATCTTCTGGAAGAGATTACGTAAACTTTGTATTAATTCTTTGACTGTTTGGTGAAATTTTCCAGTGAAACCATCTAGGCCTGGAGATTTCTTTTCTGGGAGCTTTTAAATTACAAATCCAGCCGGGCGCGGTGGCTCAAGCCTGTAATCCCAGCACTTTGGGAGGCCGAGGCGGGCGGATCATGAGGTCAGGAAATCGAGACCATCCTGGCTAACACCGTGAAACCCCGTCTCTACTAAAAAATACAAAAAACTAGCCGGGGTGGCGGGCGCCTGTGGTCCCAGCTACTCAGGAGGCTGAGGCAGGAGAATGGCGTGAACCCCGGGGGCGGAGCTTGCAGCGAGCCCAGATCGCAGCACTGCACTCCAGCCTGGGGCACAGAGCAAGACTCTGTCTCAAAAATAAATAAATAAATAAATTACAAATCCAATTTCTTTAATGATTATAGGACTATCCAGATCTTCTTTCATTGTGACTGAGTTTTGGTAGTTTGTGGTTCTTGAGGAATGGGTCCATTTCTGACTAAGTTGTCAGATATTTATGAATGTAAAGTTATCTGTAGTATTCGTTTATCTTTCTAATGGCTTCAGAGTCTGTTGTAATATTCCATGTTTCATCTCTGATGATGATTTATATCTTCTCTCTTTTTATCTTTATCAGTTTTTAGATGTTTATCAATTTTATTGAATTTTTTCCTCAAAGAACTAGTTTTTGTTTCATTAATTTTCCCTATTATTTTTCTGTTTTCTATTATTTACTTTTCTCTTTCCTTTCCAAGAGCTGATGTTTTTTTCTCTTCATAGGTTCCAACTCCATCTCCAAGGCCAAGAGTTTTCACCCCTCAGTCATCACCAGCGATGCCTTTGGCACCTTCCCATCCTAGCCCTTATCAGGGCCCCAGGATGCAGAATATAAGTGACTACAGGGCATCTGGGTCCCAGGCCATCCAGCCTTTGCCTTTGGGCCCTGGGGTAAGGCCTGGTGAGTGAGTCACTGAAGATCTGTTTGGGCAGAGCACAGAGGTCTCAGGAAAGCAACTGGCATGGCCAGCATGGATTTGGGAAGCTGTATGTCTGTCTAGTGAGAGGAGCTTGGAAGTTGAAGTCTGAATTCCTAGTGCTATCACTGGCTTCGTACCTTTGGCAATATACCAAAGTGTTGTGTTGCTTATCTCAACCCTATGGGATTGTTTTGAAGGTCAAATAAGGAATACAGTTAAAAGTATTTTGTAAATTATAGATTTCCATATACATGTATTAATCATTTATTATTATTAATTTTTTATTGCTATCCTGTTTCTCCTTGATATGCTCTGAGATGCTCCTGAATTGAAGTTTAGTGACAAATGACCTATTTCTGTTCTACCTCAGCTTCATCTCAGCCACAGCTATTAGGAGGGCAAAGGGTGCAAGCTCCTAACCCGGTGGGATTCCCTGGGACATGGCCTCTTCCTGGTTCCCCTCTACTCATGGCATGCCCAGACATCACGCAACCTGGCTCTACCTCCCTGCCTGAGACTCCTAGACTGTTCCCTCTGCTTCCTCTGAGACCACCAGGTCCCAGCCACATGGTCTCCCATGCCCCAGCTCCTCCTGTGAGCTTCCCTGTGCCATACCCTCCAGGGGGCCCAGTTGCCCCATGCTCTAGTGTCCTCCCAACCACTGGCATCTTGACTCCTCACCCAGGTCAGTCTTCCTTCCATGAATCCCTCTTCTGGGTTATTGCCTCCCCTACCCCTCCAACTACTTTGGGAGTCTTTCTTCAAGTCAGAGGCTAGGGCCCTGTGGGGTGGAGGGTGGCCAGGAGTGTAGATAGTCTGCAGAGGGAGGTATGGTGGATTCCAACTCAAAGAATGCTTCCAGCCTTCAGATCAAAAATTTCCAGTGTTTTTCGTTATGCCCCTAAAAACCTCTATCTTTTTATCCTGTAGGACCTCAAGATTCCTGGAAAGAAGCTCCAGCCCCCAGGGGAAACCTCCAGAGGAACAAGGTCAATGCATCTGTCCCCACCCACTCCCTCGCACATTCACCAATGACCATGTTCTAATTCCTTAGAGGATTCAGTCAGTCCCTCCCCTTCTCAGACTGTCCCCGCCCTCCTCCCACTTACTCTTCTTTCCTCAGGACCCTCCTCTTTCTCTTTCCCTCTTACATACATACACCAGTCTCGTCACTTCCCAGTTTCCCATACTCACTCCTCTGCCTCCTTGTTCACTATCATTCCTGCCACTCCCCAAAACCAGAGCCATGGAGTCTCTCAGCTCAGACTCATGTGTCTTTCCTTCTGTCTCTTTAGCTGCCAGAGACATTTATGCCCCCAGCACCAATTACTGCTCCAGTTATGAGCCTCAGCCCTGAGCTTCAAGGGATTCTTCCCTCACAGCCCCCTGTCTCCGGTGTGAGTCATGCTCCCCCAGGAGCTCCAGGAGAACTCAGCTTGCAGGTAACAGGAACAATGTATTCCCCTCCCTTGAGAAACCTTCCAGCCCTCCTTGGGTGCAAGTCATGGTAGATGGGCCTCATTCTTCAAGGCAGAGACCGTCTCTGAGCTGAGGGAGACTGGGGACAGGTACCAGGTGTCCTTACTGCAAAGAAAGGGAGGCTGCTCATCTCCCCACCTCTGCTCTGATGGGAACAGTATGACTGTGAGTCACTGGGGACTAGTCCTTAGGGAAGCCATGAGAAGGACAGATTGCCCCTCTGGCCTTTCTCCCTGCTTCTTTATCAGCAGCTTCAGCACCTGCCACCTGAGAAGATGGAAAGGAAGGAGCTGCCCCCAGAGCATCAGTCCTTGAAGAGCAGCTTTGAGGCACTTCTCCAACGTTGCTCCCTGTCTGCAACTGACTTAGTGAGTCTGAACCTTCTCCACAGTGCCCTCCTCGCACCCCTCGCTGGTTCCAGGACCCCCCAGCTGTGGACCAGTTCCTTGTGTGACTCTCTTCTCACTGCCCTGAACATGCTGTCTCTATCTTGTACTTAATTAATGTCCATGTGGAGCTGGGGAGAGACTTCGAGTCTGGTCTGAAGTCTAGCTCCTTGACAGTAGGACCCAGCAGCATTGAGACCTAAAGGCAGCAGGGGTACTGGAAGGAGGGTGGAGCCAGGAGTAAGGAAGTCTGCCATTCCCTTGCTGGCTGTGTCGGCTTGAGCAAGTTGCTTACCCTTCTTGGGCCTTCATTCCCTCCTCTGTGAAATGAAGCCATTCTAGCTCTAATATGCTGTGATGCTTCTTTTTTTTTTTTTTTTTTTTGAGATGGAGTCTCACTCTGTTGCCCAGGTTGGAGTGCAGCGGTGCGATCTCGGCTCACTGCAAGCTCCACCTCCCAGGTTCACGCCATTCTCCTGGCTCAGCCTCCCAAGTAGCTGGGATTACAGGCACCCGCCACCATGCCTGGCTAATTTTTTGTATTTTTAATGGAGATGGGGTTTCACCGTGTTAGCCAGGATGGTCTCAATCCGCCCACCTCGGCCTCCCGAGGTGCTGGGATTACAGGCATGAGCCACTGCGCCCGGCCTAATATGCTGTGATTCTTTATGGCCCTGTGTGGTGTTAGCCTTAGGGGCGGGGGTTGGAATCCATTTCTTTCCCTGCAGAAGACAAAAAGGAAGTTGGAAGAGGCAGCCCAGCGTCTGGAGTGTCTATATGAGAAGCTCTGTGAGGGGACAGTAAGTACACCTACCTGTGCTCTCACTGCCTCCTACCCTTCCACCATGACCATGGCCAAAGGAAGCCCAGTATCTTTTCTTCCCATAGGTCTCACTGACCTGGGTTCCCATAAAATATGTGCATCTTGCCTGGACTGGGCCCAGAACTTAAGTCTTCCCTTATCCCTTCCATGCTGCCAGGGTAGGGACTGGGTTGGGCTCGCTAACCTAAGGGTCGTTCCCTCCACAGCTCTCACCTCATGTCGTGGCTGGGCTCCATGAGGTTGCCCGATGCGTGGATGCAGGAAGCTTTGAGCAGGGCCTCGCAGTGCATGCCCAGGTGGCGGGCTGCAGCAGCTTCAGCGAAGTGTCCAGCTTCATGCCTATCTTGAAGGCAGTCCTCATCATTGCTCATAAGCTGCTGGTCTAAACCAGGCAGCCTCTCTTGCTAGGAGGCCTCTTCTGCTGTTACTTAACTCCTACCTGCAGAAGAGGGGACTTTTGCAACAGATTCTGTTTGTTTTTCCCAACTCTCTTCCTTGCTGCCAGGTATGTGATGCTGTAGGCTTGACTCCAAACCAGCTGAGTGCCTGCTTTTTACTCCTTTATGCCTGGCCTTCCAGGATCTGTCCAAGACACTCTCAGGCCTGGAGGCAGGGCATAGAGTCAGTTCTTCACTCTCCCTAATACTACACTCTGTAAGGACCTGGGGCAGAATATCTTCTCCCCCAGGGATCTTCTGTTTACGTGGCTTCTGAGAGGGTGAACAGGATTGTTACTTTTAAGTCTACCTCTGCTGTGACCCATCATGTGGGTCTTTTGTTTCTCCCTTCTGTGGTTTATGAGCCTGCCCTTACCTTTTCCCTGTCTCTGACTTCATATTTCCAGGTCTGTATTTCTCTGTAGCCCAGGGTATGGGGTAGAGCTGACTGCTGTTCACCCTTTGAACAAGTCATGGATGTGAGGGATGGGTGCTGAGGAGAACCAAGAGAGGAAATTTTGGCGCTGTTAAAATGGAATTTCTCATGTGCCAGCATTATTAAGGGTGGGCTAGGTTGGATGGAAGGTGAAAGGGGTGAACTGCCTTTTGCTGGAAGCTGTCTTAGGCTGTGAGATAGGAGCAGGGGAACCACAGCCTATGGGGAACTGCCCTTGACTGTGTTGGAGCCTTAGCCCAAGGCCATTCCTTCTGTGATGATAAAGCCCATTTCTGTATTCTCTTCCAGCACTGCTCCTCAAGGGTTGGGGGCCCTTCTACCTGGCAGCCACCACATGTCCCAGGGCTACCTTCTTTGGCTGGATTTGCATTTGTGGCACTGTGTTTGGATTTGCATTTGTGGCACTGTGTTTGATGCAGTGATGTACTTAATGGTGCAATAAAGCTGCTTCGATTTGGTTTCCTCTGTCATCTCCCAGTCATTGTCTCCTCTGGGTTCTATTTTGCCATTACCTTCCTAGTCCTCTTTATTCTTGCTTCCTGCACCCTAGTAAGGCAGGGGAGAGGCTTAGGGAGAGATAAATCAAGAAAGTTAAAGGAAGGTGTCCAGCCCCACTGAATTAGGTTCTCTCCTTGCAGCATTTGTGGTCACTCTGCTGGGTGTGTTGGGGGCGGGGGGGTTGTCTCTCTTCATCCGTGCCTGGTGTTCAGTTCCAGGGTTTTCCGCACCCCACTTCAGGGCTGAGCTCAGCTATACAAAGGGACTGGGTGTGAAGCCAGGGGATACTAGCCCTAATCCTGTTGTAGATCCCATCATGTCTGTGGGCTAGATGTGTGTGTGTTTGGGAGGGAGGGATTGTTAGGCAGTATTTGTTTGTAAAGCCACTTGCTCTTCAGATAATACTTGCACTAACTTCTATTGATGAAGCAGTGTGAGCCCCAGCAAAGTCCTTTCCCAAAGTGTCTTTGAAGCCAAGAGCCCATTGAAGGGAAGAAAGGCCGGGAGAGGGGATTAGTTTGTTCAGCAGCTGTGAATTTCAGTGGGAGGTTGATGAACTCCGAAGTCTTTGTTTAAATTAAAGTGGGGGAGAAAAAAGCCGCTGCTGGAGCGAGAGCCCCACTTGGGGCCCTGAACTAACACAAGGAGAAGTCTGAGCTGCAGGGAGCTGTGTACTGACTGCGAAGACTTTTCCCAAACACTTTCGGAAAAGGTGTTGTGAGAAGACAAGGGGGCGGAG
The DNA here is from genome assembly GCF_047675955.1 of Chlorocebus sabaeus. Taxonomy (NCBI): domain Eukaryota; kingdom Metazoa; phylum Chordata; class Mammalia; order Primates; family Cercopithecidae; genus Chlorocebus; species Chlorocebus sabaeus. Next base: position 103,210,161 of record NC_132912.1, on the reverse strand, counting down.
TGGCGGATTAGCATGTGAAATGAAGTTTTCATTGACTCCAGTGGGGGTAGAAGGCTATTTTAATGGCATTTTGTTCTCCTATTTTCTCTTCTTGAGCTCTTTAGATATATTGTTTTGCTAAGACAGGCTTTCTTCCCCCTTCTTTCCAGTCTGAGGATTGCCTCTATGGGAGCCAACATAAATATTTCTCCTCCAGGAATGCGGGTTAATTAAAAGGAAATGAATGAGTGGAAGCATCCAATCCAGACCTACAATAGGCGAGTGCCCTGGCCTGCCCTCCCCTCCCACCACCACCAGCACCACCAGCGCCGAAGACGACCCGGTCTCTGTCTTTGCCCTAACCTGCTGCTAAGGCCAGTTGAGACTGCGATTCTTTTCAAAAAGAAAAAGCTCTGCCTGTGTGTAGGCTCACAGGCCAGGGACAGGAAGGAGACAGTGTTTTGCCCACCCCAACCAATTTCCTTGTCACTTCTCAGGACCTCCCTCTGTTTCTGTCTTCTGACTGAGACAGATGGGCTCCTGAAGAGCACACGAGAGGTGGGAAGGGGCCTGTGCTCTGCACTCACCCCACAGTAACTTACTAGTTGGGGGAAGAAGCCAGTCATCTTTCTCAGCATCAGTTTAAATCTGTAAAACAAAAGTTTTGACTAGCTGACCTCAAAGATGTCTTCCCAAGCTCCATTTCTGGAGTTGTCTACTTTGTAAAGGGACCACGACCCTGGCGATTGAGTATAAAATGAGAACTTAAACTCCATGATGCAGCAATGGCGGTGGTTGTTCACCACTGTCTCCACTCTGGTGTTTGTTGAATGAACAAATGAACAAGTGGATATTGCAAAAGGAAGGGAAAAGCATACAGATCCAAGGCAGCTCAGTCATGTTTTCTTGATGGAACTGGAATGAATCTGGTATCCATTTGGGGATATAAAACAATAGCCTATGAAAGAATGTTCTGGCAGCATGACATATTTAGAGTGCTGACCTGGAGTTATCAAATATGAAGCACAATAGTTCTCCTGCTTTTATACTAAGAGACTTCCTGGAGAATGCAGCTTTACTTTACAACATTGTACTTTTAAATTTTCTAGCTGCCTTGCCAAACTTTCTTCGTGTACATTATCAAGCAATTCTGCAAAGTGGGACAGGTAGGTTAGTATATGCTACTTCTTGGTGAAGGAGAAAAGGTGAGTTGGGAGGCTCAGATAAAAGTGGAGGGAAGGCGTGAAGGGCCTTTTGCTGATAGAGCTGGAAATGAAGCACTAGGAACCCCTGAAAGGAAGTGTATCCCCGGTCAGGAAGGGGAAACTGTCTCAGTAAGTGTTGGCAAGACCAGAAGGTATGTGGGTGAGGCCAGGGGTTTGGGATCTGACCTGGCTATTGCCTTAGTTTGGATTACGGGAACCCTTGACTCTTACAGGTGAGCCCCTAGAGTCTTGGCTTTTGTTACTTGGAGCCAGTCACACTGCTTTCTCCTACTCTGGGAGAGGAAGGTTGAGGTCATCTAACATCTGACCAGTTCTGCTCTAGAAGAGCTGCCCAGGCCCAGACCTGGGACTGTCCTAGGGCAAGGAAGCTGGCTGGGGAGCTCTTTGGGCTCCAGAGGGTCTGTCAGGGATTGGTTCTTCCCTACCCAAGGTCTTGCTGTGTTTCATAAACAAGTCCCTGCTGTGCTCCTCTCTGAGAATAAAACCAGAAGACTCAAGTACTGCAAGCAGCAAGCTCATGGCTATTGAGTGAATGTATTAGAAGATTTATATAGATGATTTACTAATCCTTGGCAGCTTAGCCTCAATCCAGATAACTGCTTGGGCCACCAGGGAAGTGAGGCTCTAGGGAGGATAGTATCCTGCCAAGAGGGGAGGGAGGAGAGAGCCCACAGGTTGTATCTGTTACCACACCCCACCCCAATATCCTCAAGAATAAGTGCAGTACCTAGAAAAAGAGCACATATCACAATTACTGCAATAAATTAAGGTTCAAGGTGCTGAACTTCCCATTAGCAACAGTTTCATTGCAGGAAGTTTACTCATCGAAGGAAGATATCCAGTGCTGTGAATCCTGCCTGTTTGAGAACCAGGTTAGTGGTAAGGAAGGGTCTCAGTTTCTCCTTCTTATGACCTGCCCCTAGAGGTGCAGACCAGGATCTGAACAGGAAAGTGGCTTTATTTACCTCAGTCTTGGCTCAAAGGAACAAAGATCCTTTGGGGAAGAAGAAGAGGTAAAGTTGGTTGCTAGGAGGAAGTAGGTCAGGAGAAGATAGAAGGTACCTTTAAAGGGTAGGAAATGACTGTAATCTACCCTTAACGTATTTCCTAGACCTTTGGGGTATGTATCTAGAGTCTCTTGGGTGATTGTCTAGGAAGGTCATTGCCCCACTAGTAAAGTCTATCATGACATGATACCACAAGGATGAGTAGCACCCTTGGTATTCAAATCAGCACTCCAGAGGAGCTCTCTCTTCCTCCATCTTCAACCTCTGCCTCTAGGAACCAACCCCAAAGACATGCTTTGCCGAGGCCAGTTTCCTCAGTTTTTCTGGGAAAGAAAGGAAAGGGAGAAGAGGAGAGAAAGCATTCAAGATTCCTGGGGAGTCTGGGTCAGCAGGTAGCAGGGGAGGAGCTGTGCAGAAGAGAGGGGCAGCAGTAGGCAAAAGGGCAAAGCTTTGGCTTTACCTGGGCCCTGCGTGTCTGAGAAGGGTTCTTCCAGCCCCTAAGGCTTGATAGGCTAGGTCAGACATTAGGGCTGCTAGGAAAGGGGAGGAGGAACACCTGTTCTCATCCTAATCCAAGGAAGATCAGTAGCTCAAAGCCTGAGTTCTCAGTCAGACCTAGGTGTGGCTGCGAGGAGGCTTCAAACAGAGCCCTAGGAGAGCACAGAGGAATTGGGGAAACAGGCTGGAAAGTGGCAAGCTTCGGAGAAATTGCAGTCTCTCTCAGGATCCCTAGGTCTGGAGCGGGTTCCCCTTTCCCTAGGTTCCACAATTACTGGGGTCTCTAAAAGAAGCCAAGAACCGGTGGGAAAAGGAGGGGGCAGAGGAAACGCTTAGGGTTTTCTCCCGGGTTTGTGCGCAGCGCCCCCGCGCGGCCGCTCTGCGCGGCTGCAGAAGTACTTGGTGACCCGCCGGCGGCACTGCTCGCAGCGGACTGCGCAGCACCAGTGGAACTTGCAGTTGCAGCTGGACACGGTCTCCGCCCGGCGCTCCTCCACCGCCAGCCCGCAGTCCCCGCAGAGCCGGCGGCAGCTGCGGCGTTCCCAGCGACCCAGGGCCCGCCCGCGCCTCAGGCACTCTCGGCCTTCGGTGCCCAGCAGTCCTAGCGTTTTGTTCTCCAGGCAGTAGTCCGGGGAGTCCTCCAGGTGCACCAGCTCCCGGGTGGAGATGGAGCGAAAGGTGTCGGCGATGGCGCCGCGGCCGGCAGCGCTGTTGCCAGCACCCTGCAGCAGGTCCACCTTGAGTGCTGCGTGGTACTTCTCCTTCAGGTGCGCGCCCACCTCGCGGAACTCGGGCAGCTGCAGCCAACAGGTCTGCGTGGTGCAGCTGCCAGACACGCCGTGGCACTTGCACGTACGTTTCATGGTGCCCTTCACTGCCTGGGGAGAGAGCTAGGAGTGAGAGACCCGAGATTAAGCGCGTGGCGAGTTTAACTGGCCCTGCGGGAGTTGCGAGGAGTCTAGTTAGTCTACTGGACCAGCCCACTTGGTACCTTATTTTGCCAGTCTTTTAAATGAACTGAAGAGTTGTCCACACCTGGAGCTCGTAGTGGATGGAGCCAGCAGCTGTCTATTCCCAAGGGCTGCGGGACTCACCTTGCGGCCAGCCTCGTTGTTGTGCAGGTTCATGGCTGCCCGTGCATCCTGTCCTGTTTCCAGGGCATCGACAAACTGCTTGGAAATCGCCTCTCCGAAGCCCACATTGTCACTGCAGCCTCCCCACAGCCAGCCTTGGCCCCCTGGAAAAGTGCAGGGGGAGGACAGGTCATTGAGCAAGCGGGCGCAGAGCCTCCTGGGCTGCTGTTTCTAACTGGGTTCGGGGTGGGGGGTCCAGGATAGGAGAGGATTAAGGTTGGGCGAGTACCCTGTATCCAGATCAGTTGCCGTCTATATTTGTTTTTGCCACCTTTACACGCCCACTTCCAGGTTTAGCCAATCCCCTGCTCAGGGATCAATGACGTAAGTAGTTGCCGAGTGGATTCTTTGCAAGGCGCCAGAACACTCCTCTGCCAACAGTGCCTCTTGCCATGGGCAGAGGGTGCACGTGCCCTGCTGGTGATTGAGGTCCAGAAGGAACAAAATGGTGCCAAAAAGATGAGGAAAGCTCAAGCATTGAGTGGGAAAGAGGGGTACAATTGAAATATGGAACAATGATATTGGAAATTGGTCAGGAGGGCACAGGATTGGAGACGGCACTGGAGGTAAAGAGTGGAAAGTAGACGGGGATAGGCAACACGGAAGGAAGTTCCCCTTGTGTTTGAGAGAAGCAACAGAGGAATCCCCAGAGTGTTGCTTCTTTATTATTATGTTTAAATTAAGGAAACTACTCAATGGGACAAGAAGGTCCTAAGCTACATTTAGCCTGGCTTGTCATTGTAGGGCTTGGGATCAAACTCGTTCACCCATCTTCCGCATGATTTTCTTGATATTTAGAAAAATACAGCTCTTCTTCACCCCCACTAGGCTTTTCATTCTTTATGTGAATTGAGCTGGCCTATGGTACCCATCCCCACATTACTACTCACCCAGTTGCCCATTGCGGGAGTCATCACAGCCACAGTTATCAAAATCTCCAAGGCTGCAGTTTCTAGTCAGGGTGTACATGACTCCAGCAGAACTGATGGCATGCACAAATGCTGTCTCCCGATTAGCTAGCAGGAACCAAAAATCCAGAGTTAGAGGGAGGGGTTGCAGCTTAAAGAAATACCAGACATGCTACCTTTCTTTAATAACCATCATTATATCCTCTATCCCTAGCTCCATCCTATTTCCCCATCTTTATTATTATTTTTTAACGTTTATTTTTTGCAGAGAGAGGGTCTCACTATGTTGCCCAGGCTTGTCTGGAACTCTGGGCTCAGTCTTCCTACTGCGTCCTCCCGAAGAGCTTGGGATTACAAACTGGAGCCACTGTGCCTGGCCTTCCTATCTTTACAGTGTATCTTACCCTCTTCCATGGTCTGCTCCATCCCTGGAATTAGCCCTACTCTTCTCACCTCCTGTCATTTCAGGTCACACATTTTATGACCAGGTGACTAGGGTACTGTTGACACACGTGATTGTAAATGATTTAGGTTGGAAAGAGCCTGAGGAAGAAATGGGGAGGGAGATGAATCTGAAGGCTAGGTTGTAAAGAACCCATCCCCAATTCCTCCTGGAACACTGGGGTCTAAGAGTCATGTGCAGTTAGTCTTGAAAAGAACCTCTGATTGGCAGCTCTTTCATTTACTGGCATGGCCACTCTATCTTATCTTCTCCATGGGAATCTGGTCTCCAAGTCACTCTCCACTTGCCCAGTACCTCTCTGCTAAGGAAGGGGCTAAGAGGTATGATACCTCCTGATATTACCCCTGCCTACCTCCTGATATTACTTACATTGTGAGGAGACCTTTAGCCAACTGGGAGGCCAAGGATGGTATGGGATTGGGAGTAAGGCAATATCCATTTGTTGAGCAATGAGAGTGTTGAGAAAGAAAGAAAAAACTCTATAGGTGGGAAAAAGGAAGTAGAAAAGGAAAAGAGAAGATCCTGGAGAGGGAGATGACCTAAGAGAAGAGAGCAGGTGAGGAATAAGTGTGTCGAGGAGACAAGGGACTATCCCTGGGGCTCTAACCTGTGACCAGGGGGTCCAGGGAGCTGTGGCCGAAGCTTTTCTTACCACTGCGAAGCCCACCATGGCTGGACAGCTGCAGAGCTCTCTCAGGGCAGTTCCAGCGGTCCCAGGCAAACTGATACTTGCATTCTTCAATACCACTCTGGGCACCAGCTGCCACACTGCTGGAGTAAATCAGGTAAGCCTGTAGGGACGTAGGGGTAAAAACTCAGACTGAACTTAGGAGGAATTTACCCTAAACTGACCAAACACCTCCCTTCCTGCTCACTCTCCCATCCCTCCAAAATAATGATGGAGTAAGCACTTTAAATATGCTGTCTCATTTGACATCACAGATAACCTGTGAAATAGGCACTATTTTATAGATAAGGAAACCGAGGCTCAGGGAATGAGCTAAAGTGATTTCCCCAAAGTCGCAGAGCTAGCAAATGGCGGAACTAGAAATGAAACCAGTTTTATCAGACTCTAGTCCCTGTCATCCTTTATTCACCTTTATTCATTAAACTATCCTGCCTCTCCAAAATGAGCCCAAATCACACAATCATGAAATTTAAGCAGTTCTCATCACATGACCATCTTAGAAAATAACATTTTGAAACTGAAAATGCCCATGAATGTAAAGATCATGTAGTACAATTCCAGTATTTTAAACATGGGAAACTGCATCCCACCACAGGGCACTGAGAAGGATGTGTGACTTTGCAGCCTGACACCTATAAAAGGCTGTTGACTTTTATGGCTCTGGAAATTCTAGCCATAAATTCAGAATTAGCGCTCCTGAGTTCTTATCTTGGCTCTGACAATGGCTTGCTATGTGGTTTTAGATGTGTCCCTAACACCCTCTGGGTCTCAGTCTTTCTATCTGTAATATATACAGCATAACAAAAGATGTGGATATGATGAAAAATCTGCATTTATCATCTTTAGTCAACAGGCTAAGATTAGTGAAATCCGTATCAATTAAAGGAATTTGTTCTTACTTTTGGACCAGTCATCAGGAAATTGTTCACTGACCTGTAAGAGAAAAAACAAAAACAGAATATAATGCAGAGACACCAACTTGTTTCCGCTTCCAAGAGTGGTAAGAATTACTTCAGCACATGTAATTAATAGGAAGAAAGGGCAACTAGTTTTACCCAGGAAACACTGTGCATAACAAACCTACTAAAGATAATTTACAGCCAGGTGGGGTGGCTCATGCCTGTATTCCCAGCACTTTGGGAGGCTGAAGCAGGTGGATCACTTGAGGTTGGGAGTTCGAGACCAGCCTGGCCAAACATGGCGAAACCCTGTCTCTGCTAAAAATACAAAAATTAGCGGGTCACGGTGGTGGACACCTGTAGTCCCAGCTACTCAGGAGGCTGAGGCATGAGAATCACTTGAACCTGGGAGGTGGAGGTTGCAGTGAGCCGAGATCATGCCACTGCACTCCAGCCTGGGTGACAGAGCGAAATTCCATTTAAACACACACACACACACACACACACACACAAAACTTAGTAGAAAAGAACATTAATAAAAGTAGTATAATTTCCTTGCATTTTTAAAGCCAGGTAAAATTTCTAGTACCATAAACTTGATAGTAATGGTTGCTGATTATTCTGCCATGAAGTGGGGAGAGAGCTAGCATTAACTCCTGACTATGTTCCTTATGCTCTACTCTCAGTATTTTACATGTTGATCTTGTTAAATCCTTACTGTCTCAGGCATTATTATCTCTATTTTGCAAATAGGAAATCTGAGACTCCAGAAAAGTTAAACTTGTGTTCAGGCTCACCCAGCTAGTAAGTGAGTGAAGCAGGATTTGAATCCAAGTTCATCTGACTCTATGGGATGTTAGAAGGATACTTCTCTAATTAGGAAGAAGTAAACAGTGGAATCTCTCTCTAGGGATTGAGTCATAATTAAACTCTAAAAATAAGTAATCTGACTTGGGAAAATGGCTTGGCTGCCCCTTTTAAAGCTAAAAATGGGCTGGGTGCAGTGGCTCACGTCCATAATCCTACCACTTTGGGAGGCTGAGGTGGGTGGATCACCTGAATCCAAGAGTTCAAGACCAGCCTAGGCATCATGGCGAAACCCAATCTCTACTAAAAAAAAAAAAAATAGCTAGGCATGGTGGTATGTGCTTATCATCCCAGCTACTCAGGTGGCTGAGGCACAAGAATCACTTGAATACTGGAGGCAGAGGCTGCAATGAGCTGAGATTGCACCACTGCACTCCAGTCTGGGTAACAGAGTGAGATTCTGTCTCAGAAAAAAAAAAAAAAACTAAACTAAACTAAAAATGAACTTGCCATATGACTCAGCAATTGCACTCTTGGGCATTTATCCCAGAGAAATGAAGACTTATTTTCACTCAGAAAGTTGTACCTAGATGCTCATAGCCACTTTATTCATAATAGTCAAAAATTGGAAACTACCCAATGTCCTTCAAAGGGTGAATGGTTTAGAAAACTGTGCTACATTCATACCATGGAATATTAACAATAAAAGGGACTGGTCTGTTGATACACGCAACAACTTGGATGAACCTGAAGGAAGTTACAGATGATTAAAGTCAATCTCGGAAGGATACGTACTGCATGATTCTATTTACATAACAATAGTGAAATAATATACATTATATAATTATAGAGCTGGAGGACAGATTAGTGGTTGCCAAGGATTTGGGATGGGGGATGGATGTGGCTATAAAGAGTAACATGAGAAAGTCTTGGGGGGATGGCCAAATGTCTTGACTATGGTTATACAAGGCTACACATGCCAAAATTGCATAAAGCCACACACATGAGTACATGTACAAACAAGTGCATGTAAAAATGGTGAAGTCTGAATAAGCTTCATGGATACTGTACTAACATTGTAAGGTGTTCACACTGGGGAAGGTTGGGGCAAGCGTACATGGGACTTCCCTGTACATTTCTTCCCTGTACATGTCTTGCAAATCTATAATTATCCAAAAATAAAAAGTTAAATATATATGTACATACAGACATGATCTACAGGGCTAGAGACTTGGAGAATGACTTCAGTATAGGCATTTGAAAATCAGAATCTATTATCTTTCTTTTTCCATTATATGTGAGGAAGTAATGCGGGAATTATTATGTATTGTTCCATGAAATCTGGTGTACCCCTGCAATTCTGAAGGTCAATAAGATGCTGAACATCACCAGAAAGGGGATTGGAAATGAAATAGACCAAGAAAGTTTAGTCTCTTGTCAGGCCAAAAGAGCTTGACTGACTCTCTTCATACAAAACACATACAACACCAAAAATGTGAGTAGTTTTTGAAAACCAGTATTAACAAACTAAGAGGCTGCCATATGAGAAGATGAAAAAGATTCTAAACGAGTTGTAATAGAATTTTAGAAAATCAAAATTACTATGAAGTCTAGCAAAACTAAGGCCTATTTTTTTTTTTTTTTTTTTTTTTTTTTTTAGACAGAGTCTCACTCTGTCGCCCAGGCTACAGGGCAGTGGTGTGATCTCGGCTCACTGCAAACTCTGCCTCCTGGGTTCACGCCATTCTCCTGCCTCAGCCTCCCGAGTAGCTGGGACTATAGGCACCCACCACCATGCCCAGCTAATTTTTTTTTTTTTTTTTTTTTTTGTATTTTGGTAGAGACGGGGTTTCACCGTGTTAGCCAGGATGGTCTTGATCTCATGACCTCGTGATCCTCGGCCTCCCAAAGTGCTGGGATTACAGGCGTGAGCCACTGCGCCTGGCCACTAAGGCCTACTTTTTAAAGCTTGGTAGGCAACGTTAAGTCAACTGAAAAGAAGCACTGGTCGGTCAGGTGTAGTAGTACCAGCAAAACACAAAATAAAATTCAGATGACTTAAATGAATTCACAATTTCCAAAGCCGTTATAGGTTTGGAGATGAATTTCTGATCCTTAAAGACATGTCAGAGGAGTCAGTGAAGCCGCTTTGCCTTGGGGAAAGGGGCCTGAGCTTGTTCTGACTCAGAAAGGCACTTTTTATGTTAGGAATAATGTTCAAAGATGTGGACATTACCAAGCCTGACATAGCTAGTTCCCATTTTCCTTAAGACAGAAATTATCAGGAAAGAAAACAAAACAGCAAAGCAAATTGAGTGACAAAAAGCTTTGCCATAGTCAGGGTGAAGAGTCTTCCTGTGAAAGGAGTCTAAATCAGAACTACAGGGAGTGACAGACAGAGATTCTAGAGAATTATTTCCTGGAAGATTCTACAATATGCAAAGATTTGTATGATGTCCTGGTCTAGCCCAACTGATTAATGAATGAGACTTAATTGAGCAGCTGTCATGGAACAACACTATAGGCCTTATTTGGACAACATTCCTTTAAAGTGATACGTGTTTTTGTTTTGTTTTGCTTTGTTTTGTTTTTCTGAGACAGAGTCTCGCTCTATCTTGCCTAGGCTGGAATGCAGTGGTGTGATGTCAGCTCACTGCAGACTCTGCCTCCTGGGATTGTGTTTTTTTGTTTGTTTGTTTTTTGAGATGGAGTCTTGTTCTGTCTTGCCCAGACTGGAGTGCAGTGGCACGATCTTGGCTCACTGCAGCCTCCGCCTCCCAAGTTCAAGTGATTCTCCTGTCTCGGCCTCCCAAGTAGCTGGGATTACAGGCGTGTGCCACCATGCCTGGCTAATTTTGTAATTTTAGTAGAGACGGGGTTTCACCATGTTGGCCAGGCTGGTCTCGAACTCCCAACCTCAGGTGATCTGCCCGCCTCGCATTCCAAAGTGCTGGGATTACAGGCATGAGCCACTGCGCCAGGCCGACTTGTGTTGTTAACCTCCGAGTTATTTACAGACATATTTGAATCTTATGGCTGGCTTATTCATATCCAAAATATCCTATATTAAGAAAAGACTTGGCTGGGCACGGTGGTTCACGCCTGTAATCCCGGCACTTTGGGAGGCCAAGGTGGGCAGATCTCGAGGTCAGGAGTTTGAAATCAGCCTGACCAACATGGTGAAACCCCATCTCTACTAAAAGTACAAAAATTAGCCGGGTGTAGTGACGCATGCCTGTAATCCCAGCTACTCAGGAGGCTGATGAAGGAGAATCACTTGAACCCAGGAAGTGGAGGTTACAGTGAGCCGAGATTGCACTACTGCACTCCAGCCTGGGCGACAGAGCGAGACTCCATCTCAAAAAAAAAAAAAAAAAGAAAGAAAAGACTGTCCTGTAGTGAGTACCAAAGGAGGAGGATCTTGTTCTTGGTCAATGAAACAATGGCATGGTTTCCTTTTGGAAGTAAAATATAGATTTCAGAAAACATAGTGAGTTGTGAGAAGATGCAAAGAGAACCAGAAAGGAAGGAATTTAAGTGTTTGTATGGGTGCCACCTAGGGACAGTTATGTGATTGAAGGAAAGATGCTAACAAACATTGAAGATGTAAATTTGTTTTAAGATATAAATTTTAACAAATGGAGGCTGCTATGTAGACAGAACATGGTAAAACTATTATACTCCCAGATGAAGGTACAAGCTTCCCATTTCCCATGAGGTTGTACAGTTGCTGACACTATTACCCAGATTCAGGACCATTCAAAGAGTTCATGCCTTCCTGAACCCTCCCAACTCTTTTCAGATGTTTGCTTGAACTCTAGGCTTGCATATCCAACTGTATTCTTGGCATCTCTCCTTCAGTGTTTAATATGCATCTCAAACTTAACATGTCCAAAACTGAACTCCTGATCCTCGCTGCCACCACCCAAGCCTACCCCTTCTGTAGTCTTCTCCATCTAAGTAAAGGACTATTCCTCCTAGTTACTCAGACAAAAATCATAACGAGTCACTTTTCTTTTTTTTTTTTGAGACAGAATCTTGCTGTGTCGCACAGGCTAGAGTGCAGTGGCGCCATCTTGGCTCATTACAACCTCTGCCTCTCGGGGTCGAGCAATTCTTGTGCCTCAGCCTCCCAAGAAGCTGGGATTACAGGCATGCGCAACCGTGTCCAGCTAATTTTTGTATTTTTAGTAGAGATGGGGTTTGGCCACATTGGCCAGGCTGGTCTCGAACTCCTGACCTCAAGCAATCTGCCCACTTCAGCCTCCCAAAGTGCTGGGATTACAGGCATGAGCCACCATGCCCAGCCAAGAGTCATCTTTGACTCCTTTCTTTCTCTCACATCCTGTTTCAGTCTGTTCTCAAATAGTGCTAGCTCCAACTCAAAATATATCCAGCATCTAACCAGTTCTCAACACCTTCGCTGTTGTCACCCTGGCTCAAGCTGTCATCTCTTCTCTGGATTACAGTAAAAGCCATCTGATTGACCTCCCTGCTTCTGCCTTTATTCTCCCAAATTCTATTTTCAAAATGAGTGGTCTGTTTAAAGACTGATACCTTTAAAATACAGATCAAATGTTGCCACCTTCTGCTAAAAATCCTCTAATAATTTCCTATCTCACACCAAGCAGAAGTCAAATTCTTACCATGGTTTATAAGCCCCTACACAATCTGGCCTCCATTTATGCCTCTGACCTGTTCTCTTGCTTTCCCCTCACTACTCTTCGCCAGCTGTGCTGGTCTCCTTGTTGTTTCTCTCACCCACCAGGCACTCTCCAGCCTCGGGGTCATTGCATGTTCTCTGTTCCTGGAATCCTGGAATGCTTTGTACTCAGATATCTACATAGTTTGTTCCTTCACCTACATCAGCCTTTTAATCACATGTGTCCTTCTCCCTGAGGCTTTCCTTCATCATCCTGTTTAAAATCGCAACTCCATCTCCCCCATCCCCTTTCTCTGCTTATGAACACTATATGCTTTATATATATATTTATTTACTGTTTGCCTCCTCCCACTAGGCTGTAAGCTTTATTAAGGCAAGTTTTTTTGTTTGTTGATTGGTCTATTTTGTTCATCAAATATTACCAGTGCCTTGAACAATGTCTGGCAATAATACGCATTTAATAATGTTTATTAAATGTATTTTAATGTTTGTTGAATGAACGAATGCAGGAACCCACATTTAGGGGTGGTAGTAGGAAGAAATATCGTCTGAGAAAACTCTAAAGGAGCTGCTATCTAGAGAGAGAGGGGGACTTCCTCATTGATGTGCATGGTTCTAACAATCATGATTAAGTGATGTCTCCCAAAGCCTTAATTTCAGCCCTGACTGTTTTCTTGAGATCCAGAGCTACATTTCCACATGAAAGTTAGATTTCTCTACTGGGAATGTTTCAAATTGTGAAGATGGTTTATCTAAAAGCTAACTCATCTTTCCTACCAAACTAGCTACTTCTCCTGACTTTTATTATTATTATTATTATTATTATTATTATTATTAATGGAACCACCATTTTGCCAAGTCTCTACCAATTTGCTCTCATCATCCAATAGGTTACCAGGACTTATGTGTATTGTGCCTCTCATACTTTTTGCTTATCAGGTCCCTCTTTTCTACTCTTACTGTCACAGTCTTAGCTGTGATCTCCCACCTAGACCACCATAGAAGTTCTGACTTCTCTGCTTACATTGTTTACCCCCATTCCAATCCAGGTATAGTCTTCAGCTAGACCAATCTTCTGAAAGACTGATTCTGATGTCATTCTTCTGCTCAAGAATCTTCCACAGTTCTCCAACTTTTGGTACTCAAGACCCTCCATAATCTGACTGCATAACCTTTCCAGTCTCGTTTCCCATTAAATATCCCTGCTTGTCCAATCCTCTATTCAGGCTGAACCAGTTGCTATTCCTGGGCCTCCATGCATTCATGCCTCTGTACCTTTGTTCGGCTGTTCTGCTAAATCTCACCTATTCTTAGTATTTGCAGCCAGTGGCTCTGGGGCAACTGGATATACACATACAAAAGGATTAAGTTGGATTGTTATTGCACAACATACATTTATTTAACATTGCAACTCCCCATCCCCTTTAATTAACTCAAAATGTATCATATACTTAAGTGTAACTGCAAAAACTATAAAACTCTTAGAACAAAGGATGCGTGTAAATTTTTGTGACATGGGGTTCGGCAGTGGTGTTATAGCTATGATACCAAAAGCACAAGTGACAAAATAAAGCACAGATAAATTGAACTTCTTCAACATTAAAAACATTTGCACTTCTAAAAACACCATCAAGAAAGCAAAAAGATAGCTCACAGAATGGGAGAAAATATTGGCAACGCAGTGGCTAGTGCCTGTAATACCAGCACTCTGGGAGGCTGAGGCGGGCAGATCACTTAAGGTCAGGAGTTTGAGACCAGCCTGGGTAACATGGTGAAACCCTGTCTCCACCAAAAAGTACAAAAATTAGCCAGGTATGGTGGTGCACGCCTGTAGTCCCCCGCTACTCGGGAAGCTGGCAGGAGAATCGATTGAACCTGAGAGGCGGAGGTTGCAATGAGCCAAGAATGTGCCACTGCACTCTAGCCTGGGCAACAGAGCAAGACTCCATCCCAAATAAATAAATAAATAAATAAATAAAATTTTAAAAAAATCAGCAAGGGACTTGAATAGACATTTCTCCAGAGAAAATACACAAATAGCCAATATGCACATGAAAAGATGCACAATATCACTAGTCATCAGGGAAATATGAATTAAAAACATGACAAGGATTTGCACCCACAAATATAGCTAAAATAAAAAAGACAACTGTTGGTGAGGATGTGGAGAAATCATACATTGCTGGTGATATTGTAAAATGGTGCAGACACTTTGGAAAATAGTCTGCCAATTCTTCAAAAGGTTAAATATGAAGTTACCATATAAGCCAGCAATTCCACTCCTAGGTATATACTCATGAGAATTGAAAACATATGTCCAACAAAACTTGTACATTTATTTTCATAGCAGCATTATTCACAATAGCCAAAAAAAAAAAAAAATGTCTATCAACTGAGGGGGGATAAATAGAATGTTTTTGTTTTCTTTTCTTTTCTTTTTTTTTTTTTTTTGAGACGGAGTCTCACTGCGTTGCCAAGGCTAGAGTGCAGTGGCATGATCTTGGCTCACTGCAACCTCTGCCTCCCAGGTTCAAGCAATTCTGCCTCAGCCTCCCAAGTAGCTGGGATTACAGGCGTCCACCACCATGCCTGGCTAATTTTTGTATTTTTAGTAGAGATGGGTTTTCACCATGTTGGCCAGGCTGGTCTCGAATGCCTGACCTCAGGGGATCCACTTGCCTCAGCCTCCCAAAGTGCTCAGACTACAGGCGTGAGCCACCACACCCAGCCCTTTATTTTCTTTTGTCTTTTTTTTTTTTTTTTTTTTAATGTAAACAGGGTCTTTCTCTGTCACCCAAGCTGAAGTGCAGTGGTGCCATCATAGCTCACTGCAGCCTTGAACTCCTAGGCTCAAGTGATCCTCCTGCTTCAGCCTCCTGAGTAACTGGGACTACAGGTACACATCACTGTGCTAGGCTAATTGTTTAATTTTTTGTAGACAGGATCTCACTGTATTGTCCAGGCTGGTCTCAAACCCCTGGCTTCAAGCACTCCTCCTGCCTCAGCCTCCCAAAGTGCAAGATTACAGGCATGAGCCACCATGCCCAACCCGTAATAGAATATGTTTTGATCATAGAAAGGAATGAAGTACTGGATACATGCTACAACATGGATGAACCTTGAAAATATCATTCTGAGTGAAAGAAGCCAGACACAAAAGGTCATAAATAATATGATTCTATCTATATCAAATATCCAGCGTAATTAATCTCATGGAAACTGACTAGATTCACAGTTTCCAGGGACTGAGGGGAGGAGGAATGGGGAGTGAATGCTAATGAATAAAGTGTTTCTTTTTGGAGTGATTAAAATGTTCTAAAATGGATTGTGGTGAAGGTTGCACAAATCCATGAATTGGCTAAAAAAAGTCATTGATTTGTTAAAGGGTGCCTTTTATAGTATGTAGATTATATCTCAATAAAGCTATTATTTAAAAATCTCACTTATTCTTGAATAAGTACCAGTGCAAAAGCTACAACCAGCACGCCTTGAAGCCTCACAGCAAGTTTTCTCTGTTTCATATGAAGGTTTCCCTTTCCTCCTTTATACTTGACTATAAGTATGGGCTGCCTTAATTATCTCTGTATACCCCCCAGTTCCTAATCTACTACTTTGAACATAGTAAGTGCCTATAAAAGTGAATTGAATACAAGGATTTTGAAATAAAAAAGATAGATCATCAGATGCAGCAGATAATGTAAGGAGAAAAAGAACTGCAAAAAAGATTTTGAGAAATATAAGAAGTCTGTGGCAAGCAGTGCTCCCACTAATTTTTTAATGTAGTGAGCAGATGACTGTGCTACATGAGCAGATGATCAGACTACAAGAGTAATAGAGAGTGAACACTGAGCATATGTACACAGAGGTTAGTGCTATAATCAAACCTTTAGCAAAGTTAATCTGACACACTTAGTGCTGTGTATAATTGTTGCTCTGCTTCATAGTAATTAGGCATAAGTGGTAAGCGATTTACATAAATCACTGTGGTTAGTTGTGCTTTTACACTGCCAAGTCAAAATTTTACAATTGTTTCTTCTCCTTGTGTTAGCAGTCCAGTATACATGTGTGTATACGATACAATATAAAGTTTAATCATATCATGTAATAATAACTAGCATTTATCAACTATGTGAGGAACTCTTCTAAGTGTTTTACCTGTATCATCTTTTTAAATTTTCAGAGCAACTCCATGGGGTGGATACTCTACTTTTCATTGAGTGTCTATTCCATGCATACCAAGTACTTTTATTTATTTATTTATTTATTTATTTATTTATTTATTTTGAGAGAGGGTCTTGCTTTGTTGTCCAGACTCAACAAATCTTCCCACCTCAGCCTCCCAAGTAGCTGGGACTACAGGCACATTCCTCCATGCTGGCTAATTTTTTTATTTTTAGTAGAGATGGGGTTTCATCATGTTGGCCAAGCTGGTCTTGAACTCCTGACCTCAAATGATCCACCCACATTGGCCTCCCGAAGTGCTGGGACGACAGGGGTGAGCCACCGCGCCCGGCGTATTTTTATTTTGTATTTTTCGTAGAGACAGGGTCTCGTTGTGTTGCCAGGACTGACTATGTACTTTTAAGTGTTTTACATATTTTAAGTTCATATAATGATCACAATTATATGAGGTAGAAATTATTATATCTTTCATTTTAGAGAAACAGAGACTGAAACATAGAGTGGCCACCCAGCCTCATACAGCTAGGTAAGTGGTGAAGCCAGGACTGGAGCCTAGGCAGTCCTACTCTAGAGCATGCACTCTACCTGCTGTGCTTTTCTGCAGCCCGTATTTCCCTTGCTCTTATTCCCACTGGCTAATCCAGGACTCCTAATTCCTGAAAAATTCTTGGTAAATATTTCTGAGAGGCCTAAGCGATGTTTTGCACACACTCATGAATACACTCAGTTAACTATCACATCGTCTCTGCTAATTTTTTATCCTTTCATTGCACCAGCCTACTGCTTCTATGTCCACAAAAGAACCACATCTGCCAGGGCACAGGCCCTGCTTTATCTGGGTAGCACGACACCCCCCGGGCACATTTTCTAGGCACTGTTGTTGTTGCTCACACTGGGTTCTGTGTATAAAAGAGTAGGGAGAAACAAATACTAAAGGACACTGTAGGCAGAGGTGGGGAGGGGATACAGCGTATGGCTTCATGACAGGGATATGTTTTGACAAATGTGTCATTAGGTGATTTTGTCACTGTGCAGACATCATAGAATGTACTTACACACACCTAGATAGATAGCCTACTACACACCCATGCTTTATGGTACAGCCTATTGCTCTTAGGCTACAAACCTATACAGCATGTTATTGTACTGACTACTGTGGGCAATTATAACATGATGATAATTATTTGTGTATCTAAACAAAACATAGTCCGGGCGTGGTGGCTCACGCCTGTAATCCCAGCACTTTGGGAGACTGAGGCGGGCAGATCACCTGAGGTTGGGAGTTCGAGACCATCCTGGCTAACACAGTGAAACCCCATCTCTACTAAAAATACAAAAATTAGCTGGGCATGGTGGTTTGCACTTGTAGTCCCAGCTACTTGGGAGGCTGAGGCAGGAGAGTCGCTTGAACCTGGGAGGCAGAGGTTGCAGTCAGCCGAGATCGCACCACTGCACTCCAGCCTAGGTGACAGAGTAAGACTCTGTCTCAAAAAATAAAATAAAATAAAAAATAAAAAACAAACGTTCCGAATATGAATCAGCAGAATTTGATGTTTTCCTCTTACCACCCAGGACTTTCATCTTAGTGCCCTGTGATCTTGTTTTGTTCTGCCTCTCATTACTTTCCCCACAAATCTTTACGTAATATTTCTGACTTCTCCCCAACCTTTAATCCCATCTCTTAATGTCCATAAAATATCTCTGAGTCATCAGCTGGGCATGGTGGCTCACGCCTATAATCTCAGCATTTTAGGGAGACAAAGTGGGTCAATTGCTTGAGCCCAGGAGTTTGAAATCAGCCTGGGCAACATAGTGAGACTCTGTCTCTACAAAAAATAAAAATAAAAATCATAATAAAGATGGAGAAATGGGATGGAGCTCAGAAAAGAGGATATAACGATGATATTTTTAAAAGGCAGTGAGACCCTGTCTCTACAAAAAATACAAAATTTAGCTGGGTATGGTGGCACACACCTACAGTCCTAGCTACTTGGGAGGCTGAAGTGGGAGGATCAATTGAGCTAGGGAGGTCGAGGCTGCAGTGAGCCAGGATTGTGCACTCCAGCCTGGCCGACAGAGTGAGATCCTGTCTTTAAAAAAGTGTCTCTGAGTCATGAGGCTCAATTTGGTCTACTTTAGGAGAGAGACGTCAGATTACCGAAATTGGAGTGCTGGCCCAGGGGAAAGGAGAAATGGTAGTGAATGAATGTGAACTGTAGATCTTCTCTATCTGAAGATTTAGCACAGAAGGCATATAGGGCAAAGGATTAAAGGCTAAGGGGAGGATATGGAGTAGGGAAGCTGCCTGGGGCTATAGCTGGCAGGTGCTCCAGTGATGCAGCTTTCTCTTAGAATGAATTCTGACAGCAGCTTTTCACTCCATAGAACTCTCAAGATGCCATGGGCTGCGGAGAGCATAAAGATAGCTCTTCCGAGTGAGTTTCCTTGTGACTGTCTCTGTTCCACAGCATCCATATGTCTGACCTGTAGAACACACGTGCACGAGCAGACACAAAGGTATGTTCACACATGTGCCCCCACACACAGTTACATAGAAAGTAGGTCTTACTAATAACTGTGAAATAATATCCCATTGGTCCCCAAATTTTCTTCACTACTCTTATCTGATAATACCTGAGGGTATTTGAAATCGGAACTATTCACTGTACAATTTGAGAGAGTTAAGTTTAAAATGCAAATATTTTTCAAGGGTGAAAAGCATGACTAATTCTTACCCATTCCAAAGTATTGAAATCAGGCTTTCCTATTTAACTAGGGGAAGGGATTAGGAGGGAGAAGTTACAAGGTATCTGAAGTCTTAAAGGGAAGAGAAATATTCAGATTTTCAAAACCAGATTTCCTCTTACTTAAACATACGTCAAGAAGGAACAAAGCTGGTATCAGTGGAGGGATCTATTTAAGTATGGCAATAGAACACAAGCCAGATTGCAGAGAGTGAAGAGTTATGACATGAAAGCAGCTAGTGCTGACTCGTTGGAGGAGGATGGCATTGAAAGAAAAAAAAGAAAGGAGAAATGATTGCAGTGGAGATTGGGGCCAAAGGAAGGTATTTTTCAAGATGAGTATAGAAAGAAAACTTCAGGAATGCGTAGCTTTTGGTCATATTCCCATAATTATTTCACCAAATTAAAGTCCATTTCTTTCTTCAGAGGCAGTTCAGCCCTGTAAAGCATTCTAAAAATGTTTTTTATAAATGTGAATTTTTAATGTAATAATGCAGTGCCCTAAAATATGAAAAGAGAAAACCAGTCTTGTAAGCCAATTGACAAAAAAAAATTTTTTAAAGTTAAACAGGTGTGACAGTCTTAACAGTAGTCCTTATATTAAAATGTATATTAAAATCCCACATTATCGCAAATCCAGCCCTTGCCAAATAATTGTTGGCAAAGGCCATGTCATAGCCCACAGGACAACTCTATACCATGGATCTTTGCAAAAGAAGCTCAGGCAGATTCCTTCACAAGTGAAGCACAAATGTTCGGGGGATCATCTTTTTCCCCGCAACTGATATGTCATTTGCATTCCAGGATATTTTATAGAGTGATAGGCTATCTTCCCTGTCCTCATTTCCTTCCTTCTTTATGTATTGTAGTAAGCGCTGCTGAGAAACGCTAAGCTACAGAAAAGCACTTCAGCACTTAGCATCTAAATGAGGACTGCTGTGGCAGGGATAAACTATACTCACGCTCTTTTCCTTGGTCTCTAAGTGAGAGCTGCTAAGGAACAGCTCAAGCCACCATTCCCAGAAAGCCTGGGATCATGGGAACTCTTTCCGCAGTCATTATGGAGGCAGAGAATTCCGTTTTGTTTTCTGATCTTGTTGCCTTCGTCCCTGCAGTATAGACTCTAGAAAACATTTGTGTTCTCAGTTGCATCGATGGAAACAATATCAGTTTATATCAGTATCAAGAAGGTAGGTGTACATGGTAACTCTAAGAATTATCCTGTAAAACAACTAGGTGAACAGTTTAAGGTTGGAAAATTGACAGGCTTTGGCACTTTAGTGCCACTTTTACTGCTTAATGGAATTAAATCCAAATAGATGGTAAAATGTTCTCTCCTCAATCTGATCCAACCATCAATTTCTACTGCCTTTGCTAATCAACCACAGCTCCAATAGAAATAAACTCAAACATATTTGAATGACTTATTCCCTTTTGCCAATTTGTGTTCTTGATCTTCTCCCAAGGGCAATGGGAGAAATGTACAATGTTCCCCAAACTTCATTCTAATTACTGGCCTGGGTTTCTCAGACAGAGGACACATAATCCTTTTGCTATCCCTCTTTTTCCTATTTTGAACCATGGTGGTACTTGGAAGATTTAGACTAAGAGAATATGCAGTTAAAAATGCTACAGAAAGTATAGGTAAAACGTGATTGGTCAGAGATTGATAATGGTTGAAGCTGAGTTATTGGGATTTGTTATATATGCTGTTCTCAACCTTTGTAAAAACATGTTTTTCCCTTAATGTGAAAATTTTAAAATAAACCCAATTATTCTGAAAAGCAATAATCTACGGAATCTGGGCTCCACCAGATGCCTTGGATTAAGGTGAGGAAATACCAGACAGGATAATGTGGACAATCTATTGGTTCACTACTTAGTGTCCTGGATATTGGTAAGGAATGGAACCTTCGAAGTGTGGTACAATAAACCTAGAGAACCTGACTACAGAAAAAGGACTGAGATTTAGAGCAGCAAAAGGTAATTGCCATTTTGAATGAAGGGGGAAATTCCTCCTAATGTAGGATGGTGTCAGTTTGGCCTGGAGAGTGTAAGAATTTCATCTATGGAGCTGCATAGAAAGACTGACCTATTGGCCCCCTTATAGGGTCTTATTGGGACTACTAGAATATAGCCCCATAATGTGCTGGTACCATAGGATGCTGAAGTTGCGAAAACAACCTATTTTTAAAAAGCGAGTTTGGACTGGTCAGATGATGGTGAATTTAAATGATCCCCTTATGATCTGATTTTCTCTTGGCGTGGAGAAAACTCTAACCTAAGAAGCATACAGAGAAATGAAATGATCAATAACAGGGGCTTACAATAAAGATTGAGAAAAACAAACCATAAAAGTTTGGCTTATAATGAGACTGAAGCGTCTGTCCACAGTGGATGGTAGTTTGCGTTGAGAGGTCCTGAGAGTGCAGGTATATTTCAAGTGGGAGGCAGTGGGGAATGTTATTTATGTGACCCAAGCTCAGGGTTTCCCCCAGCTGTTAACCCAGCCTGATCTTTTACTGAGTAAAAAAAAAAAAAATCCACTTTCTGAAAAATAAAGATTTATCCTAAGAAAAATTATATTGACCTTGTTCTCTAAACCATATGAATTCTCCCCCACTTTTCTGATGAAAATAGACAAGCATCATTGGAGCCCAGAAAAAAAGGAATTTTATTAATAGTCCCAAGAGATAATAGTATCACCCAACATAGAGCAGCATTAAACCAATTTCCCAGCTGGGAAAAAGAAAAAAAAAAAAAAAAAGGAATATATTTCCATGGAAGGAGAGGGTTTGGATTAAAACTCCTTTTCTTCTGGTCCTTTTTTAATGCCCCATTTGTCACTATGTAGTAGCACACAAAGGAGATCCTTCTTTGTGTCATATTGTCATCCACCAAAAACTAAAACTAAAACGAAGATGCATCTTAGAGCATCCTTCTTGTCACTCACACAAACTGGTCTCATAACAAGAGCTGTAATGAAGTGTCTTTTCCCAGGATCTTCACAGCCTTTGTTGTTATTAATAATTATAATAATAATAGTGATTGTCTTTCATGACAAGAGAAATAGAGATTCTGGAAGGAAACACATAGGGCTCAAGTTGTGGAGGCCTTCAATGATAAACCTGGGAATTAAACTTCTCTGGTTATGTCTCAGAGCCCTCAGGCCCTCCTACAGTGCAGCTGCTGATCTAGCCCACCTCAGAGCTACTCCACAAATCCCAGCTTTTTTTTTTTAATGGATCAGGCACTTTTTTTTTTTTTTTTTTTTTTTTTAATGAACCAAGGATGCTATTAAGTGACTCTTTTATACTGGCATTTTTTTTTTTTTTTCAGATTCCAAAGCAGTTCCTCACACTTTACTTTTTATTTCTCTAACTTTGGATATTCCCAGCCTCTTTGAGGATGAGAATCCTCCCCTATCGTGACAGTTTTAGGGGATCCTCACTTGATCATATACGGTTTTTTTAAATCTGTTAGTGGGAAAAACTCAACATGGCAAAATCTTATGACAGAACCTCAGTATGAATTCAGTAATTTTTAAATGAGTTTGTATTTTATTGTTCATAATATACACCTAAGAGTAGTAGCACATAGTGTGGAGATCAGGAGTTTCAGCTTTATACAATGCTTGGTGAGAATATGGATTCAAAGACTCTCCTCCAATAACTGATTCCTTTGCCAATCAGGAGTCCCACATGTCACCATCAGATGAGATTTCAAGAGCCATAGAAAGGTTACTCTAAAACATGCATGTAGAGGACCAAAAGATGATGTTTTTCAAAAGCTGCCTTAAAATCCAAAGATTTTAGATAAATTCTTGCCCTACTGCAGAAGAGAAATGGACCCTGTTTAAATTCCTGCTGCAGACCTTTGGAAAGAAGCAGAGGTGGTGACTTCTGTTGAAGAATGAGAGCAGAGCTCTAGTTTACTTCTGTGTCCCGGGGCATCCTTCTGATTTGGTGACTGAGTTAGGTGGGGAGAGAGTGAGAAATGAACAGAACTGGGTAAGACTCACTGTCATGATGACATATCATTTGGAGTAAAATGGCGCCAACCAGTTAAGGTAAAACACTTTCTAGGCCTGCTCATTCCAGATGAGTAAGTGCATTGGAAGGAAAATCGAATTGGTTCATCTCTGGCCACCATTATAATCATCATCATCTGCTTGGCTTATCATGCATCCTCAGTCTCTTTCTTTGGAGCCATAAGGATTAAGACAAACAAATTCGAAGAAAAGAATTTTCTCAAGTTACTAAAAGACAGTTCTCCTTGAAAGTGTCCCAATTATAAAAAACTGTGGCAAATACTTTTCAAAGATATCATCTTGGACTGATTTACCTAGTAAAACTGCATATTATAGGTGAATGCCATCATTATTCTCTCCTTTTCAAGTCCAGGAATTTCTGTTGATGGACTCTTTTAGGCAGTAATTTCAGGCAGGCCTACAATTGAACAGCCAAGCAGAAATTGTGGTTCTCTATTTGTTAAATGCTTTTGAGGTCCTTACATAAAAGGTTGATAATGAAGTATTAAGAGAAACATTTCAAAGGCTATGGTTGGTCAAATTTCTCTGCATGGCATAAAGGGGAAGATGACCTTATGCAAAACCCTGATAGTTTCACTAGAAGCATAATCAAGATTTAATGTTAAATTTAAAAATCACTTTTCAAATCCCACCACAAACAGATTCTTGGTGAAGTACAAATGTTTAATTTAAATTGGGGCTTATAGGAAAAAGCAATTAAAATCTAATTGTATTATAAAGGAGATTTGTACATTTTCTCCTCAAAGTCAGGCAAGGCGAGAAGGGGTTCTTAAACCCTGTTTTTTGTGTTTGTTTTTTTTTTTTTTTAAATTAGAACTTTCTTTCACGTCTCTTTTTCCTTTTTTCTTTTTGAATCCAGACACTTGAATTTGGACAGACAAGCAACCCAGCCACCTTTCAGTGTGGCTGTGTCAGTATCGGAATGAAATGAACATGACCCCCTCCAGCAGGGAAGGGAACACACAGTAAAGGTATTTTTTATAGAACAATTCTTCACACCGCCCTGGTGACTAGGGAAAGGAATCTCGTGTTTCTCTTTTGCTGATACTGAATCAGCTGAAGAATACCATGAACGTCAGTAGAAGTGCTCTGAAATAGTCTCCTCTCCCTTTTGTCTTTTTGTTCTCATGAAGGGGAGAGAAGAGAGACTTTTTTTTTGAACATTGAAATATTTAATTAAAACGCCAATTAAAAATGGACTAATTGGTGGTTCTGTTTATAATCAGAAATGTTGCAGATTATTGTATTAACTTGCAAATAGTTTTATGAAGTTGGCATACTTCTTATCAACACTCCAATAAAGACAGCTACACACATTTACAATAAAAATATGTTTTCAATTCTCAAAGGAAGTTATCTCAGCGAAGAAATTTCTTTTCTTGCTTCCTCAACGGTTTATGTAGCAATTGGATTTGTATCTTTGTTAAATAGATGGTCAAAATGAGAACTGATGAAGAGAGAGACTGAGCTCGTATCTGAACTGGAGAGAAACTCCAAACACCCTAGCAGCCTGCATTCTGTATGTTATTGTGTACTGGTGTATTTGCTTATGAACAGTTGCATGTATAGATAGTTTATGTGGTTTATAAGAGCTAAATGAGAATGGAGATGATATTCTTTAGCATTTGTGTTTATAATTTACAAAGCACTTTCATATACATTATCTGATTTTCTGAACCATTTAGAAATTTTTGTAAATTGAACAAATTAAATAAATTTCTCAAGACCTTTAGATTTCTAAAATATCTGGTTTCAAACATGTTTGTTAACCCAATGCCCGCTTAGTGGTTCAAATAAAATTTTTTAGGTCTAGGAAATGACAATTTGAGCAATTACTTAGAATATCCTGAAAAAAAATAAAGTCAGAAAGTGCAAAGTAAGATCCCATTGAATTTTGTCTCCAGACTTTACCTCAAGATCAGATTCAACACACAGTAGAACTTGCTTTGAACTACCCTCCTCCTCTCTACAATGCTGACATCAGGATTCGTGAAAAGGGCTGCTGTCCATTTTTCCTCAAATCACTTTGGGGGAATATTTGTGGAATAGCAATTTATAAAAATAGGAACCCCCCCTTCCCATCATTTAGTCCTTTATTGGTAGGGGTCCTAAAGGTTCACTAAAATCAGCCATAAATTTAGGAAGAGCCCTACCCCATAGAACAGTTTTTCCTAGGAGAGATCTCAAGGCTTCCTACATTTCTGGAAATGAAATGAGCTTTACCCAACATATCACATACATTTACCTATTCCCAGCTCCAGGTAAGAGTCCAGGTTACTTACCAGCTGTGGCTGAGTTGGAGGACACAGGTGAAAAGAGAGATGTACACAGAAGGCTTTGAAAGAAACATAATCCTCTGGAGTAACAGCTAGAGAAAATTCCAAAAAACTGGGAGATGGGTAAGCAAGGTGGAGAAATATTCTCCTCGGTGGCAGTGGGATGGAATTCTCAAAGCCCCACTTCCTTGGTGTGTAAGCGATCCCAAACAGAGTTAAGGGGAGGTGAAATGGAGCTGCCAAACGTCCAAAGACGAGATTATCTACTTAATTAAAGTTTTTTTTCCCCTCTAAGTCCTTCAGCCAATCAGAACTCAAGTGCCAGAGAAAGATTGAGTCGATCAAAAGAACACTCCAGGATCCTCCCAGACAAATGCAGAAGAAGGGGACCAGGAGAAAGAGGACAAAGAAAGAAGCGGGGGGAAGAGACATAGCAAATCCCCTCCACACAATCAGTGCGTGGAGTCTCTTTCCTCCCTCTTGCCTATCCCCTCCCATCACACCACAACCTTTCCCCACCTATGCACACTTACACACAGACACGCACACATACACACACAACACACACACACAGAGCCCGGTCCCCAGAAGGGATCCAGAAGGGACTGTGCTTTACTGGTTGTCCTTTATAGCACTTTGAGACTGAATTTGCATTCAGGATAGCTTTTTTTTTCCCCCCAGAAAAAAATACACTAGGTGCAGGTGAACCTCCGCCCTCTGATTTGAGAATGTGGGGATGCAGTCCTACCATCTAGTGTATTTTGTCTCTAAGTTAGAAAGGCTAGAAACTTCAGGAAGCCTGATGGTTGTTTCTTCCTTTCAACTTTTTCATCACACAATTACTTACCGAATACCTATTTTATTCTCGACACCACCCTAGGCATTGTGGAAATTTTTAAAAATCAAAACATAATTTCTGCCCTAACGACATTTACAGCCTAGTAAGGTGACAATAAAATAATGCAGTTTAATAAAGTATTAAATAGCTACAAACTGCCTATAATAGTGTAGGCTTATTTAGTGGAGGTTTTCTGAAGAAGGTAGAATTTGAGTTTTGAAGAAGGGAAGAGATTTCAATAGGCACACAAAGGTGACCTCAAAATCCCTACTTTCTTAAACTCGGGTGGTGGAGCCAGGAGGGCACCCAAGCCCTTGCTCACACTTCTCTGGGACTCTGCTCCTTCTGTTCTCTAGAGGAGGGTGGCCTCAGCCACAGCGCTGGGGATCCTCAAAAGGCTCCAGACTGGTATCTATGTGGCCATATAGCCCCATCTTTTAAAAAAAACGTCAATTGACTTTTGTGGATACATAATAGGTATATATATTTTTTTGGAGTACATGTTCATGAGATATTTTGATACAGGCATACAATGAATGCATGATAATCACATCAGGGTAAATGGGTATCCATCACCTCAAGCATTAATCCTTTGTGTTACAAACAAGCTAATTATACTCTTAGTTACCATGTACAATGAAAATTATTATTGACGATAGTCACCCCGTTGTGCTATTGAATATTAGGTCTTCTTCATTCTTTCTAACTATTTTCACACCTTCTATTTTAGCATCCACATCACCTTTCTTAAGGTCTCCCTGAGACAATGGTCTTTGTTCTCTTCTTTTATTCTCGTTTCTCTTGCTCCAAAACCCTCTCTGGCTAGACTGAACCAGAAAATAGAGAATTAATACACAAATTCACTTTCTCTATTACCCAGGCCAGATGATTTAGGGGATCTTCACCTCAGTATCTTAACTGTGTAATTTTGTTGTCCACATGGAATCTTCTAGACCAAGTCTTTATTTGGAACTCCAAACCTTATTGTGAGATGAGCTTGGTCAGTTGTGGCTCCTACACAAACAACTTTAGGTCCTTCTCTCTCTTCTTTCAGAAAGGGAGCAGTAGAGTCTATTTCAGGCCAAGAGTCAGGTCCTAGGAAGATAAGGAGCAATGACTCCTGGATTTCAGCCTTGACCTCTTCCCTGACCACAGTTTTTGCCATTTACTTGACTAGAGAACTCCTAGGGGATGCAAAAATTCATTGGGAGGTAGAGCAGATTTGGGCAGTTTTTGTGTGAAAAGGGAGAGCTAATTTAAAACGAGTTCATTGAGACACTGTCCCATCCCCTCAGAATTTCTTCCACAAAGGAAAAAGTTAAGACTTTTATTGTTTGTGTATTTATTTATTTATTCATTCATTCATTCATTCATTTTTAGAGACAGGGTCTCGCTATGCTGTCCAGGCTGGTCTCATACTCTTGGCTTGGCGAGATCATCCTGCCTTGGTCTTCCAATGTGTTGGGATTACAGGCATGAGCCACCATGCTTGGCCTGCTTTTATTGTTTTCCACAAAATCAATACATTCTTATAATAAAAACTTAAACATGACAGAGATAAAGAGTGCAAATCCCCTTTGATGATCTGCCTTCTCCCCTCTAGGATAACAGCAGTTAAGTTTTAGATGGTTTTTCAAGAGGTTTTATATACATATGTAAATGTGTATATAAACGTTTTCCACAAAAATGAGATTATATAAATTATATTTTGCAAATTGCTTTTCTCATTTAGTAATACACAACTTTCTACGTTAGGGTCTAAAGATCTCTTGGCTGGGCGCAGTGGCTCACGCCTGTAATCCCAGCACTTTGGGAGGCCAAGGCAGGCGATCACAAGGTCAGGGGTTCGAGACCAGCCTGACCAACATTGTGAAACCTTGTCTCTACTAAAAATACAAAAATTAGCTGGACATGGTGGCGTGCACCTGTAGTCCCAGCTATTCAGGAGGCTGAGGCAGGAGAATCACTTGAACCTGGGAGGCAGAGGTTGCAGTGAGCTGAGATCACACCACCGCACTCTAGCCTGGGCAACAGATCGAGACTTGGTCTCAAAAAAAAAAAACTCTCTTACTCTCAATTTTCTAAAGATCAGGATAGTATAAATTGTCAGGTGTACAAGTAATCTTATTTTGCTCAATATTTGGGAAGCTTTCCGTCTAATAAAGGAACTGACAGGTTTTTTTTATTTCTTTTTTTTTTAATTCTTCCAGTGTTTAAAAGGCAACTTTTTCAACACCTGTGAAAAGAAGGGAACAAAAAAAGGCAATGTTTTAATTTATTTCAATTTGGATTTAAATATTACTATTTTAATCACCTTGATACAGGAGAATAGAGTATCTCAATGGTTGAGGTACAATGAATTATAAATAAATATATTAGTTCCACCAGGTTTTGTTTTCAACTTTATAACCCTTTCATTATTTTCAGATCTTAAGTCTGGAATTTTCTCTTGGTGCCCTCAAATCAGGGGCCCCATGTAAAAATGAACTACATTTGCATTTTTCCTCTAAAATGTAACTATATTACATTATTTGATTTACTATTATAAATAATTAAAGATCAGATATTCTTAGATCTCTTGGGACTTTTCTTTTTTTCTTTTTTGAGAGAGTCTTGCTTTGTCACCCAGGCTGGAGTGCAGTGGCGCCATCTCAGCTCCCTGCAACCTCCTGGGTTCAAGCAATTCTCCCTGCATCAGCCTCCCAAGTAGCTGGGATTACAGGCGCCCACCACCACGCCCAGCTAATTTTTGTAGTTTGAGTAGAGATGGGGTTTCACCACGCTGGCTAGGTTGGTCTTGAACTCCTGACCTCAAGTGATCCGCCTGCCTCAGCCTTCTAAAGTGCTGGGATTACAGGCAAAAGCCACTGTGACCAGCCTCTCCTGGGATTTTATTTTATTTTATTTTTTTGAGACGGAGTCTAGCTTTGTCGCCCAGACTGGAGTGCAGTGGTGCAATCTCGGCTCACTGCAGTCTCTGCCTCTCTCCTGGGATTTTATACCAGAAACTAGTATATTGAAGTATTTTACAACCAAATTTCTTTCTTTTTTTTTTTTTTTTGAGACGGAGTCTCCCTGTTGTCACCTGAGCTGGAGTGCAGTGGCATCTCAGCTCACTGAAACTTCTTCCTCTTGGGTTCCAGTGATTCTTCTTCTGCCTCAGCCTCCCAAGTAGCTGAGATTACAGGCACCTGCCACCACACCCAGCTAATTTGTGAATGTTTAGTAGAAACGGGGTTTCACCATGTTGGCCAGGCTAGTCTCGAACTCCTGACCTCAGGTGATCCACCCTCCTCACCCTCCCAAAGCTCTGGGATTACAGGCGTGAGCCACTGCACCCAGCCTTACAACCAAATTTCTTCATATTCTTCTATCCTAGTTCATCTTCCAAAAGTGTTTGCTTAATGTTATTCTTTCAGACATAAAAATGTGAAAATTAAGGCAGAGGGCAGAAAAGCAATATACTGAGTACTCTTAGTGATAGTACTGTTTTAAGTTATTATTATTTATGCCCTGACACTTAATTCTCTATTTAAAACTTTGATAATGGCACATTTGCTTTGTACTTTTCCCTAAGAAAACATGGATGCATGAATGTGTCTATTGGCAAAAATGTAATAGCCTATAATGTGTCAGGCCCTGTGTAAGACTCTGAATCATAGTGATAGAGGAGCCTGCCACCACATTGATAGTTTCCTGGAAGAACAGACTGCAAACATTCAAAATTGCCAAGGGAGAGATATGCATGGCGTGCCTTGGGAGCGTGGAAGTGGTGTACCCAAAGGAACAGGGGGAGAGGCAGAGAGACTTCCTAGAAGATGCAGAGACTTGGTTAAGTCTTTAAAAAATGAAATAAGGTTCATCAGTAGTGAAAAAAAGGAAGGGGATTTCATATAGAGGGAATAACAAAAGGTATTACAAATGTGTGAAGCAACAGGGTACATTGGAGAACTATTATTAGCCCATTGTGGCTGGAGCATGTGGAACATGGAGGGAGAAGAAAGGCAGGTCGGGCACAGTGGCTCACGCCTGTAATCCCAGCACTTTAGGAGGCCGAGGCAGTCGGGTCACCTGAGGTCGGGAGTTCGAGACCAGCCTGACCAACATGGTGAAACCCTGTCTCTACTAAAAATACAAAAATTAGCCAGGTATGGTGGCAGGTGCCTGTAATCCCAGCTGCTCAGGAGACTGAGGCAGGAGAATTGCTTGAACCTGGGAGGCGGAGGTTGCAGTGAGCCGAGATTGTGCTATTGCACTCCAGCCTGGGGGACAGAGCAAGACTCCTCATAAAAAAAAAAGAAGGAGGAGGAGGAGGAAGAGGAGGAGGAGGAGAAGAAGATTTGCTTGACGCTTCATACTAAGTATTCAAGATTCATTTGCTAATATTTAATATATTATTCTCTAGAGTATTTTTTAAATGGGTTATTAAAGATGATTTGAGGACAATTAACATTTAGGTAAATGTGTCATTTTAAATTTAACTGGGCATTAAAAAAACCTTTCTATACAAAATAGACTAATGGAAATAGGAATATCTTTAATATGTGTGTTAAAAGTAAATATTTTTGGGCCGGGCACGGTAGCTCACGCCTGCAATCCCAGCACTTTGGGAGGCCGAGGCGGGTGGATTACCAACATAATGAAACCTCGTCTTTAGTAAAAATACAAAAATTAGTTGGGCATGGTGGCAGGTGCCTGTAATCCCAGCTACTCAGGAGGCTGAGAGGCAGGAGAATTGCCTGAACCCAGGCGGCAGAGGCTGCAGTGAGCTGAGATCGCGCCACTGCGCCACTGCTCTCCAGCCTGGGTGATAGAGTGAGACTCCGTCTCAAAAAACAAAACAAAACAAAACAGCCGGGCGCGGTGGCTCACGCCTGTAATCCCAGCACTTTGGGAGGCCGAGATGGGCAGATCTCGAGGTCAGGAGATCGAGACCATCCTGGCTAACATGGTGAAACCCCGTCTCTACTAAAAATACAAAAAACTAGCCGGGTGTGGTGGTGGGCGCCTGTAGTCCCAGCTACTTGGGAGGCTGAGGCAGGAGAATGGCGAGAACCCAGGAGGCGGAGCTTGCAGTGAGCCGAGATCAGGCCACCGCACTCCAGCCTGGGCGACTGAGCAAGACTCACTCTCACGGCCGGGCACGGTGGCTCAAGCCTGTAATCCCAGCCCATTGGGAGGCCGAGGTGGGAGGATCACATGAGATCAGGAGTTTGAGGCCAGCCTGGCCAAGATGGAAAAACCCTGTTTCTACTAAAAATACAAAAAATTAGCTGGGCGTGGTGGTGGCTGCCTGTAATCCCAGCTACTCGGGAGACTGAGGCAGGAGAATCACTTGAACCCCGGAGGGTGGAAGTTGCAGTGAGACAAAATTGTGCCACTGCACTCCAGCCTAGGTGACAGGGTGAGGCATTGTCTCTAAAAAAAAAAAAAAAGAAAATATTTACCTTTACTGATTATAAAAGGAGGATTAAAATAACGAGACATCACCTAACTCATCAAATTGGCAAAGATTTTTTAAAAATAAGATCCAGTATTGTTTGGTCAAATGGCCATTTTATATACTGCTAGTAGGAGTGTGAATTAATCCAATGCTTTTGAGATGAATTTGATAACAAGAATGTAAAACTTTAATCATATTAATACACTTTGACCCAATAATTCCACCTTTAGGAATTTATTTTAAGGAAGTAATCATATGATGTTTATAAAGATTGTACACAAGGTTATTTACTGAATTATTACAACTAATAGCAGAGTGCTTTCGGAGTGTCTGCCCAGCTCATAATCATGTTTATGGGCTATCTTACCTCCAGTGGGGGGCCTCTGGCAGTAATTTTGTACCACATGACCTCAGCCCTGACCATAAATGATGTAACTAAGTGGGTAACTAAGTGGGTACTCTCCCCAGCTGAGCAAATCAGGTTTCCTTCCCTGGAAATTTGGAAGAGAGAGAGAATGACAGAGAGGAAAATAGTATCTCTGTTAAGTTGGGCTTCTCAGTGTTTCCTGAATATTCCACGTTTTGTTTTGTTTTTTCAAAAGAAGAATAGTGAGAGTAGAAAGGAGAAGCATGAGATAACAAAATGCGCTCTAAAATAGATGACAAGGAGAAAAAGATTTAGAGAATCTAGAAGCCCTAGAGTAGTAGGTAGAAGCCAAGTATGTCTTTGCACAACCAAAAAGGACTGCATCAACTTCAGTAAGTGACACCTGGCTGAGACAGTTTAATGTTGAATAACATAACTTGTGGCAATGATCCTCTTTCATGGTAACTGACCTCTACTCAGAAGTATCTTTTGTTGTAAGGAAAGTCTAGGCAGGGGCTGGGCGTGGTGGCTCACATCTGTAATCCCAGCACTTTGGGAGGCCGAGGTGGGTGGATCACCTGAGGTCAGGAGTTTGAGACCAGCCTGGCCAACAAGGTGAAACCCCATCTCTACTAAAAAAATACAAAAATTAGCCAGGTGTGGTGGCTCACTCCTGTAACTCCTGTCATCCCAGCTACTTGGGAAGCTGAGACATGAGAATTGCTTGAGCCCAAAAGGCGGAGTTTGCAGTGAGTCACGATTGTGCCACTGCACTCCAGCCTGGGTGATACAGTGAGACTCTGCCTCAAAAAAATAAATAAATAAAAATAAAGTCTAGGAAGGAAGTAATCAGTGACTGAGAGGTCCTGGTTAACCCATTCCTTTTTACTTTGCTCTTCCATTTCCACTGGCTTTTCAAGGATGCCAAGATTGGAAGAAATACACTATGCCTGAGAAAAAACAACTTGATATAGAAAACTAATGTGGAAGATGTACTCGTTTCCTAGGGCTGCCGCTGTATTATGAAGCATTGCAAAATGGGAAGCTTAAAACAACCAAAATGTATTCTCTCACAGGTTAGAGAGCAGAAGTTCAAAATTAAGATGTCAGCAGGATTGGTTCATCTTTGGGGGCTCAGAGAAAGAATCTATTCCAAGCCTTTCTCTTAGCGTCTGGTGTTGCTGGCGATCCACGGCATTTCTTGGCTTGTGGACACATCGCTCTAATCTCAGCCTCTGTCATCACACGGTGTTCTCTCCTTCTTTCTCTCCTCCTCCTCCTCCTTTGTGGCTGTCTTCTTCTTTCCTCTCCTTCTTCTTCCTTTCTTCTTCCTTCTTCCATCTTCTTCTTCTTCCTCATTGTTAAAATTTTTATTTATTTATTTTTAGAGGCAGGGTCTCGCTTGTCCCCTAGGCTGGAGTGCAGTGGTGCAGTCATAGCTCACTGCAGCCCTAAACTCCTAGGAACAAGTGATCCTCCTGCCACAGCCTCCTGAGTAGCTAGGACTACAGGTGCATGCCACCACACCTGGCTAATTCTTATTTTTTTTAGAGACAAGCTCTCACTATGTTGCCCAGGGTGGTCTCAAACTCCTGGCCTCAAGCGATCCTCCCATCTTGGCCCCCCAAAGTATTGGGATTACAGGTGTGAGCCACTGCCCCTGGCCTCTTTTCTTCTTAGAAGGACACCATTTGTGTTGGATTAAGAGCCCACACTACTCCAGCATGACCTCATGTTAAATTGACTAGTTACATCTGCCACAACAACTCTATTTCCAAATAAAGTCACATGCTGAGGTACTAGAGCTTAGGGCTTCAGTATATCTTTTGGGAGGACATAACTCAACCATAACATATAGGACATATACCTTTAAACATTTCACTCTAAAAACTCCAACAGGCCGGGCATAGTGGCTCACGCCTGTAATCCCAGCACTGGGAGGCCAAAGCGGGTGGAAAACTTGAGTTCAGGAGTTTGAGACCAGACTAATCAATATGGCAAAACTCTGTGTCTACCAAAAATACAAAAGTTAATCTGGCTTTGGTGACTCACACCTGTAGTCACAGCTACTTAGGAGGCTGAGGTGGGAGGTTCTCTGGAGCCTGGGAAGTCAAGGCTGCAGTGAGCCAAGATTACACCACTGTACTCCAGCCTGGGAGACAGGGTGAGTCCCTATCTCAAAACAACAACAACAACCACCACCACCACCAAAATACCCCCCAAAACCCTGCCGCAAACCTTGTACTCACATTCAGATGTTGTATAATCTCAGATTTTATCACTTTGGAACCTTTTATCTGGGTGGTCAAATCGCACACAACAGATGATGGAAAGTTCTGTGATGCCAGAGCCTGCATTCTATGTATTGAACCCTTTCTTATTGAGCCATTTGAGTTATTTTGAGGGGAACTCATCAATTATTTACTGGAGGGGCAGGTGCTTGACTGATGAAGGGAGAGTGAAATTGATGGGCCGGCTGTTCTATGTACAGACTTTTAATCAATAACCCCTACATCTCATTTGCTCCCTCTGTTGTATCTGGGGCCTCCAGCTAAAAGCTCCTCCTGGATCCTGTGGACTGCCCAGTGCCCTTGGCTTGCCACCCCCTCCACACAAACCCTAGGCAGTAGCTGCTTCTTCCTGGCTTCATTACCCTTTCTTTATCTCTAACTTCAAAAAGTTGGTTGAAATCTTCATTTGCTGATGGGCCCCTTCATTTTTTTGACCACTGTAAGTTTTATTTATTTCTATGTTATTTGTCATCATTATAATAGGGTGGGGTTCCAGTAGTGAGAGGGAGAACTGTATGTGTTCACTTGGCCACCTAAAACTTGTGAATATATATACTTAAAATGTTAATAAATATTACCAAATTGCCTTTCCTTTTCAATATTTATATTTCTGTATTCTTTTTCTTCTTTTGTTGCATTGACTAAACTTGAATATAGTATTGGTGATAGTAATGGGCCTCCTGATCTTATACTATTTTGGTGGAAATACTTCTAATATTTCATCATTAAATATGATATTTTAGAGGCCATTATCCTTATTGAAATGACTCTGAAGCAGAAAGCAGAAAACAGCATGTTTTCACTTATTAGTGAGAGCTAACAGTGAGTGCACATAGACACACAGAGTGGAATAATAGACACTGAAGACTCCAAAAGGTGGGAGGGTGATGAGCCTGGTCCTGAAATTGTACTTTCCAATTGTTGCTAGCACAATTTATTTTTTAATATTCACTTTGTATTCAGAAACATTACTCACTTTAATTCTAACATTTTGTGGGATATTCTTTTGCATTTTTTATATTGACATACGGGATCTGAAAATAGTGACTGTCTCTTCCTTTTATTTGTTGTTCAATTTTACTGTGTCAACTAAAACCTCTAGTTCAATAGAATAGAAATGATGATAGTGGCAACTTTTGTCTTGTTCGTGAAATGGAATAATTTTAGCGTTTCACCATGAAAGAAGATATATGACATGAAATTGTGATAGCCAGTCTCTGTATGGCTCCAGATGATCTTTGTCTAATGATATTCACATCCCATATCTGAAGAGGGCTAACCTGTGTAATAGGATATTGCAGAAATGGTCATGTCTGACTTCTCAGGTTAGGTTATAAAAGATATTGTTTCCATCTTGCTGTCTCTTGGTTTGCCTGCTCTGGGAAGCCAGCTGCTGTGTGGAGGACACTCAAGCAGCTCTACAGAAGGGTCACCGCAGAAGGAGGCCTCCTACTGGCAACCAACATCAATTTGCCAGCTCTGAGTCAGCCACCTTGAAAGAGGATCCTCCAGCCCCAGTCAAACCTTCAGATGACTGCAGTACTGGCCAATGTTCTGGACTGCAACATCATGGGAAATACTAAACTGGAAGCACTCAGCTAAGCTGCCCGAATTTCTCACCCATAGAAACTGTGTGAGATCATAAATGTGTTTAAGTGTGTTAAGCTATCAAATTTTGGGGTCATTTGTTAGGCTTCAGTGGATAACTAATACAAAGAGCTTTGTAGAGGTTTTATCAGATTGAGGAAGTTCACATCTATGTCTAGTTTTATAAAAGATTTTTAAAATAATGAATTCACTTTGGGAGGTCAAGGTGGGAGGATCACTTGAAGCCAGGAATTTGAGACCAGCCATCTCTTTAGAGTAAGACCCTCTCTTTAGAAAAAGCTAAAATTGGCCAGGTGTGGTGTCTAACGCCCGTAATCTCAGCACTTTGGGAGGCCAAGGCGGGCAGATCATGAGTTCAAGAGATCGAAACCACCCTGGGCAACATGGTGAAACCCCCGTCTCTACTAAAAAATACAAAAATTAGCTGGGCGTGGAGGTACATGCCTGTAGTCCCAGCTACTCAGGAGTCTGATGCAGAAGAATCACTTGAACCCGGAAGGCGGAGGTTGCAGTGAGCTGAGAATGTGCCACCACTGCGTTCCAGCCTGGCGACAGAGTAAGACTTCATCTCAAAAAACAGAGAAAAAACTAAAATTAATTAATTAATTATTTTTTAAACAATGAATTGATGTTGAATTTTATCATATGCATTGTATCCATGTAGTAAATAAACATATTCTCTTCATTAATATGCAAATATTTTGAATTATGTTGGTGAATTTTCCAATGCTAAACCAAGCTTGACTTCCTAAGATAAACCCAACTTGGTCATAAAGTATTGTCAGTTTTGAACATTATTAAATTTAGTTTTCTAACACTTTATTAGGATTTCGCATCTATATTGCTGAGTGACTATGACCTATAATGTTCCTTATTCATAAAGTTTTTGTCAAGTTTTATAAGAATTCTGTTAGTTTCACAAAATTAATTGGGAGTGATTTATCCTTTTCTGTACTCTGAATTGATTTGCATACATTGAATCATTTGGCCCTTGAATGTATGTGAGAACTCACTGGTTGAATCACCTGGGCTTGATTTTTAGCTATTGCTTTAATGCCTTGTTATAGGATTATTCAGGGTTTTTCTTTCTTCTTGAGTCAGTCTTGGTAAATTATATTTTTTCCTGGAAGGTGGTTCATTTGATAAAAGTTTTCATACACGCTGGCTTATAGTTGTTTATAATACACCCCATCTCTATTGAAAAAATACAAAATTAGCCAGGTGTGGTGGCACATGCCTGTAATCCCAGCTACTTGGGAGGCTAAGGCAGGAGAATTGCTTGAACCTGAGAGGTGGAGGTTGCAGTGAGCCGAGATTGCACCATTGCACTCCAGCCTGGGCAACAGGAGAACAAGAGTGAAACTCCATCTCAAAAAAAAAGAAAAAAGAATTCATAGTAGTAACTCAAATAAATGTATTGAGCAATTCCCACAACCCTAAAAAGGGGTTTACATGAATGAAGTCATTTAATCTCACGACTCTTTGAGGGATGCAATATCATTGCCCTCATTTATGAGTGAAGCAACCAAGGTTTAGAGAAGCAAGGTAAGGTGCCCAGATTTACACAGTAGGTAAGTGGCAGAGGCAGGATTTGAACCTAGGTGTGTCTGACTCTAGAGCTTGTTCTAACCACAGTGCTATACTGTTCAACAAAACTGAGGTCTCGTCATAACTTTGGCTAGTGCAGTCTATGGGATCCTCAGTTCTATTTACTTTTTCCCCACCTAAACTTTAAGATTTACCCCTAAAGCCCACTTTTCTTTCTTTTCTTTTCTTTTCTTTTCTTTTTCTTTTCTTTTCTTTTTTTTTTTTTTTTTTTGAGACGGGTTCACTCTGTTGTGCAGGCTGGGGTGCAGTGGTGCAACCTTGGCTCACTGCAGCCTCGACCTCCAGGTCTCAAGCAATCTTCCCACCTCAGCCTCCCAAGTAGCTGGGATTACAGGCATGCACCACCACACCCCACTAATTTTTGTAGTTTTTAGGTAGAGACCATGGTGGCAGGTCTCCCTGTGTTGCTGAGGCTGGTCTCAAACTCCTGGGCTCTAGTGATCTCCCCTTTGGCCTCCTAAAGTGGTTGGATTACGGGCATAAGCCACCGCAGCTGGCCCAAAGCCCACTTTTTTAGTCTTAATAGTTTCTCACTAAAGTATGCTTTTGGCCAGGTGCGGTGGCTCACGTCTATAATCCCAGCACTTTGGGAGGCTGAGGTGGGTGGATCGATTGAAGCCAGGAGTTCAAGACCAACCTGGCCAACCCAGTAAAATCCTATCTCTACTAAAAATACAAAAATTAGCCCGGTGTGTGGTGTGCACCTGTAATCCCAGCTACTTGAGAGGCTGAGACACGAGAATCACTTGAACCTTGGAGATGGAGGTTTCAGTAAGCCAAGATCATGCCACTGCACTCCAGCCTGGGTGAAGGGTGAGACTCCGTCTAAAAAAAAACAAAGTATGCTTTTAATGGTTATTCATTCAACCTTCTTCTGGGTCACTGGAATTTCAGACCCCGTACCTGTACCCTGATTTGCATGGAGTGGCCAAACCACAGGTGGGCCAGCAATGTTGGGTAGCTTTTCTAGGAGCTACAACCTTTAAGATGTTTCAAAACTTCTTCTCATTTGAACCTACAGGTTGTTGAGAAGGTCCAAGCATTTTCACAAAAGGCCATTATGAAAACACATGTAGAATCTATAGATAAATAGTTTGTTTTTGTTTTTTATGTTTGAGATGGAGTCTTGCTCTGCCACCCAGGCTGGAGTGCAGTGGTGAGATCTTGGCTCACTGCAACCTCTGCCTCCTGGGTTCAAGCGATTCTCCTGCCTCAGCCTCCCAAAGTGCTGGGATTAAAGGCGTGAGCCACTGTGCCTGGCCAGATAAAGAAATTTAATAAGAGGTAGGTGACGTAGGATTGCTCTTTTTAAGTAGGTACTTACACGTTGAGTTTTTCTTATGTAGGCTATTTCAAGCAGTAATATTTGGGTTGAATACTGGGCTTCACAAATGAAACTTGAGACTGAGAACTTTGACAAGGACCAGAGACAACAGCAATGTGAGATATCATGAGAAGTACAATTATTGTTGAGAAGGCCTAGTACATTTATTATTGACCATAGTAAGGCAATTTAGTTATTCCACTGAGCACCAGACAAATGAGAAGAGACAGGACGGAAATTGCTTTGGGAAGGATTAGGTTGGATATTAGGAGGACCATTCTGACAACTAAATGTTATTAGACGCTGGGCTTCATTTTTATTGTCAGAAAAATGGTGGAATCTTCTCTGAAAACATTTAAGGAGAGAACTGACTGCTCTCTTTCCAGACTGCTTGAAGGTCACCCATTCATTCATTCAACGAACATATGAGTGCCTGTGATGTGCTAGACACTGCTCTATGCACTAAGGATACAGCTGTGAAGAAGAAAGAAACTAATTCTTGTTGTCTTGAAGGTGGTGGTTGGGAGATGGAGAGAGATAATGAACAAACGACAAAATAACTTCAGATAATAAATGCTATGAAATTATAATGACTAGGGACTGACTACAGGCCTACTTCAGATGCGGTCACAGAAGTCATCTCTGAGGAGGTGATATATGAGGGGAGGCCTGAAAGATAGGAAGGTGCATTAGGCATAGATCCAAGGAAGAACGTTCCGAGTGAAAGAACAGTAAACACAAAGGTCTAGAGGCAGGAACAAGTTAGGCAGGTTTTTGGAGCCAAAAAATTTATATGGCTGAAGATGGTAAGCAAAGAGTGTAGGGTAGCTGGAGATAAGGTCAGAGAGGTAGAATAAGCTAGATCAGGAAGTGCCTACCAGATGTTTGTTGGTTGGTTGGTTGATTTATTTACTTGTTGAGATAGAGTCTCGCTCTGACACTGAGGCTGTAGTGCAGTGGCGTGATCTCGGTTCACTGCAACCTCTGCCTCCCGGGTTCAAGTGATTCTCCTGCATTGGCCTCCCAAGTAGCTGGGATTACAGGTGCCTGCCACCACGCCCAGCTAATTTTTTTTTTTTTTTTGAGACGGAGTCTCGCTGTGTAGCCCAGGCTGCAGTGCAGTGGTACAATCTTGGCTCACTGCAACCTCCACCTCCCAGGTTCAAACGATTCTCCTGCCTCGGCCTCCTGAGTAGCTAGGATTACAGGCATGTGCCACCATACCCAGCTAATTTTTTTTTTTTTTTTTTTTTTGTATTTTAGTAGAGATGGAGTTTCACCATGTTGGCCAGGATGGTCTTGATCTCCTGACCTCCTGATCCGCCCACCTCGGCCTCTCAAAGTGCCGGAATTACAGGTATGACCCACTACGTCTGACCTGTTTTTTTTTTTTTTCATAGAGACGGGGTTTAGCCATGTTGGCCAGGCTGGTCTTGAACTCCTGACTTCAGATGATCTGCCTGCCTCAGCCTCCCGAAGTGCTGGGATTACAGACGTGAGCCACCATGCCTGGCCTCTACCAGATATTTGGATTGTATTCTAAGAGCAATTGGAAACCATAGGAGGGTTTTAAGCAGAAGAACATCGCATCATGATATGCTTTATATTTTAGAAAAAAAAAATCCTGGATGCTGCATGAAGAGTGGATTAGAGGAGTGATAGAAAAGAAACAGAGAGGCCAGGCACAGTGGCTCACACCTGTAATCCCAGTACTTTGGGAGGCCGAGGCTGGTGGATCACTCGAGGTCAGGAGTTCAAGAACAGCCTGGCCAACATGGTGAAACCCTGTCTCTGATATAAATACAAAAATTAGCTGGGTGTGGTGGTGCACGCCTGTAATCCCAGCTGCTCGGGAAGCTGAGGCAGGAGAATCGCCTGAACCCAGGGACAGAGGTTGCAGTGAGTCGAGGCCTCCCTACTGCACTCTAGCCTGGGTGACAGAGTGAGACTCCATTTCAAAAAAAAAAAAAAAAAAGAAAGGAAGGAGAGAGAACCATTTAGGAAGCTAGTGTGGTAGTCCAGGGGAAAGATTTCATTGCGTTTTCTACAATTTTATTTTATTTCATTTTATTTTTTGAGATGGAGTCTCACTTTCATCCAGGCTGGAGTGCAATGGCACAATCTCGGCTCACTGCAACCTCCTCCTCCAGGGTTCAAGTGATCCTTCTACCCCAGCCTCCAGAGCAGCTGGGATTACAGACATGCGCCACCATGCCCAGCTAATTTTTGTATTTTTAGTAGAGACGGGGTTTCACCATATTCGCCAGGGTGGTCTCGAACTCCTGACCTCAGCTTATCTGCCCGCCTTAGCCTCCCAAAGAGCAGGGATTATAGTGAGACCCCCCATCTCTATTTTAAAAATTTAATAATAATGAAAATAAATCAGGCCGGGCGCGGCGGCTCACGCCTGTAATCCCAGCACTTTGGGAGGCCGAGGCGGGCGGATCACAAGGTCAGGAAATCGAGACCACCTTGGCTAACATGGTGAAACCCCGTCTCTACTAAAAAAATACAAAAAATTAGCCGGGCGTGGTGGCAGGCGCCTGTAGTCCCAGCTACTCGGGAGGCTGAGACAGGAGAATGGCAGGAACCCGGGAGGCGGAGCTTGCAGTGTGCCGTGATCGCGCCACTGCACTCCAGCCTGGGCGATGAGCAAGACTCCATCTTTAAAAAAAAAAAAAAAAAAGAAAAGAAAAGAAATCAAATAAAACTGCTGTGAACATTTAGTACAAGTGTTTAATGGATCTATGTCTTCATTTATTTGAGATAAATACTTATAAATGGAATGGCTTGGAGCATAGTAGGTGTATGCTTAACATTTTAAGAAGCTGCCAAACTTTTCCAAACTGGTTGTACCATTTTACATTTCTACCAGCAATGTATGAAAGTTCTAGTTGCAGCAAGGTGCAGTGGCTCACACCTGTAATCCCAGCACTTTGGGAGGCGAAGGCAGGAGGATTGCTTAAGCCCAGGAGTTTTTGTTTTGTTTTGTTTTGTTTTTTAGATGGAGTCTCGCTCTGCCGCCTAGGCTGGAAGGCAGTGGTGTGATCTCAGCTCACTGCAACCTCCATCTCCTGGCTCAAGTGATTCTCTTGCCTCAGCCTCCCAAGTAGCTGGGACTACGGCGTGTACCACCACACCCAGGTAATTTTTTGTAATTTTAATAGAGATGGGATTTCACCTTGTTGGCCAGGCTGGTCTCTACTTCCTGACCTCAGATTATTCACCCGCCTCAACCTCCCAAAGCGCTGGGGTTACAGGTGTGAGCCACCGTGTCCACCTGAGCCCAGGAGTTTGAAACAGCCTGGGCAACATAGTAAGATTCTGTCTCTAAAAAACAGAAAAGAAGAAGGTTCTGGTTGCTTCCCATTCTTGCCAACACACTCATCTGGATTATGGTTCTTGCAGTAAGTGTGTAGTAGTATCACTGAGGTTTTAATTTGCGTTTCTCTACTGGCTAATGAGGTTGAACATCTTTTTCTGTGCTTATTTGTTAT
This sequence comes from Chlorocebus sabaeus, assembly GCF_047675955.1. NCBI lineage: Eukaryota > Metazoa > Chordata > Mammalia > Primates > Cercopithecidae > Chlorocebus > Chlorocebus sabaeus. Next base: position 103,167,661 of record NC_132912.1, on the reverse strand, counting down.
TCATATATCTTCCTTTTTTTTTTTTTTTTTTTTTTTGAGACAGAGTCTCTGTTGCCCAGGCTGGAGTGCAGTGGTGCGATCTCGGCTCACTGCAAGCTCCGCCTCCCGGGTTCACACCATTCTCCTGCCTCAGCCTCCTGAGTAGTTGGGACTACAGGCACCCATCACCACTTTCTTCTTTTCTGTTTTTTAGAGACAGAGTCTTACTATGTTGCCCAGCTAGTTTTTGTGTGTGTTTCTAGTAGAGATGGGGTTTCACCATGTTAGCCAGGATGGTCTCAATCTCCTGACCTCGTGATCCACCTGCCTCGGCCTCCCAAAGTGCTGGGATTACAGGTTTGAGCCACCACGCCTGGCCTGCCATCCATATATCTTCTTGGGTGAGTTTTCCATTCAAATAGTTTCCCCATTTTAAAAATTGGGTTGTTTGTTTCATTATTACTGAATTTTGAGAGCTCTCTCTATATTCTGGATACAGGTCCTTTATCAGATACAAGACCCCTTTAGGGGTCTGTCAGCTGTCCTGTTGCTTCCTTTGATTTTTCCCATGCAGATGCTGAAATGGTACACTACTTGTGGGTATTGAGTTATATCTGTATTCTCCCAGTCTGTTGCTTGTCTTTTTTCTTTTCTTAACATCCTTCAAAGAGCAAAACCTCGTAATTTTGAGGAATTTTAAGTTATTGGGTTTTTTTTCTTATATGAAATCTTGGGTTGAGCAAAAACTTATTAGATACTATTATGAATATAAAATATTCTCCTGGCCAGGCGCAGTGGCTCACGCCTGTAATCCCAGCACTTTGGGAGGCCGAGGCGGGTGGATCACCTGAGGTCAGGAGTTCGAGACCAGCCTGACCAAAATGGTGAAACCCCATCTCTACTAAAAATACAAAAATTAGCTGGGCATGGTGGTGCGTGCCTGTAATCTCAGCTTCTCAGGAGGCTGAGACAGGAGAATTGTTTGAACCCAGGAGGCAGAGGTTGCAGCGAGCCGAGATCAAACCACTGCACTCCAGCCTGGGTGACAGAGCGAGACTGTGTCTCAAAAAAAAAACAAAAACAAAAACAAGAGACGAAAAAGGACGTTTTTGGCTGGGCACGTTGGCTTAGGCCTGGAATCCCAGCACTGCTGAGGTGGGAGGATTGCTTGAGCCCAGGGGTTTCAGACCAGCCTGGGAAACACAGTAAGACCTCATCTCTACAAAAAAATAAAAACTAAAAAAAAATTTTTAAAAGAAAGGACAATTTTCTTTTCCTGAAGTATAGCACACTCCAGAAAAGCTATGCTGGCAGCATAGCAAGTGTAAGCTGAGGCACCAGAAGATCTCACTCCATTCTGTGAATAGTTATTGAGCACCTGTTGCATGCTCAGGAACTATTAGGCTCTGGAGACAAGAGTCAAAATAGGACACAATTCTTATCCTCAAGGTGATTCAGTTGAGTAAACAGGCAATTGGCTGTACAGTGAGAGCGCAGAGCAAGGGAGGGGTGCCGTTAAGGGGTGACGATGGAGATTGCAGCAGTGAGGCCGGTAAAGAGATCTGGGGATGAAGCTGGGAAGACTGGCATGGTGGGGTGCCAATCACTATTTTCTTCTTAGTTCTCTTTATTAGTTCCTCCTGATTGCTACTGTGAGAGAGTATTTATAACTGTGGACTCTTCCTGCTTTACATAAACTTTGACATATTATATCCCTGAGTGTTCTGATAGCTGTAATCATGACTTTCCAATGGACAGTTATATATCTGATATAGGGGAGCCCAATAAAACCCAGCTAGGAATTAAAGATATTTTTGTATTTTTTCTTAAAGAGGGTTCCTCAAATTGTATACACTTCAGGACCCATAAAATCTCAATCAGCCCGAAGATATAGAGGATGATCCTGATGCATATTATTCTCTGCATCTTTCATGTTTATTTTTGCAACTAGCTACGGGATGCCTTTCTAGAAAATGGGGGTTCAAGTTTTAATCAGTGAAACAACTTCAGACCATTGAATGAATTTTTAAACTTTTTTTTAGTGTAGGTGAAAATAAAAAGCTAAAATTAGGCCGCATGTGGTGGCTCACACCTATAATCCCAGCACTTTGGGAGACCAAGGCGGGTGGATCACTTGAGGTCAGGAGTTCAAGACCGGCCTGATCAACATGATGAAACCCCATCTCTACTAAAAATACAAAAGTTAGCCGGGCGTGGTGATGGGTGCCTGTAATCCCAGCTACTCGGGAGGCTGAGGCAGGAGAATCACTTGAACCCAGGAGGTGGAGGTTGCAGTGAACCAAGGCTGTGCCACTGTACTCCAGCCTAGGCGACAGAGTGATTCTGTCTTAAAAAAAAAATAAAAAGTTGGCCGGGCATGCTGGCTCACACCTGTAATCCCACACTTTGGGAGGCTGAGGTGGGCGGATCACCTGAGGTCAGGAATTCCAGACTAGCCTGGCCAACATGGTGAAGCTTTGTCTCTACTAAAAATAAAACATTAGCTGGGTGTGGTGGTGTGTACCTGTAGTCCCAGCTACTCAGGAGGCTGAGGTGGGAGAATCACTTGAACCCAGAAGGCGGAGGTTGCAGTGAGCTGAGATCGCACTCTAGCCTGGGTGACAAGAATGAAACTCCATCTCAAAAAACAAACAAACAAGGGCCGGGCGCGGTGGCTCAAGCCTGTAATCCCAGCACTTTGGGAGGCCGAGACGGGCGGATCACGAGGTCAGGAGATCGAGACCATCCTGGCTAACTCGGTGAAACCCCGTCTCTACCAAAAAATACAAAAAACTAGCCGGGCGAGGTGGCGGGCGCCTGTAGTCCCAGCTACTCGGGAGGCTGAGGCAGGAGAATGGCGTAAACCCGGGAGGCAGAGCTTGCAGTGAGCTGAGATCCGGCCACTGCACTCCACCCTGGGCGACAAAGCAAGACTCCGTCTCAAAAAAACAAACAAACAAACAAACAAACAAACAAACAAACGAGAAATAGAAAGTGAAAAAGAGGGAACATTTAAAAAACAAAAAAGAGCTGGATGTGGTGGCTCACACCTGTAATCCCAGCATTTTGGGAGGCTGAGGCAGGAGAATCACTTGAGCAGAGGAGTTCGAGACCAGCCTGGGCAACATAGGGAGACCACATCTCCCTCCCTATGTGGTCTCCCTAGGTAGCTAGTAGCTAGGATTACAGGCACATGCCACCACGCCCAGCTAACTTTTGTATTCTTAGTAAGGACGGGATTTCACCATGTTGGCCAGGCCGTCTTGAACTCTTGACCTCAGGTGATCCACCTGCCTAGGCCTCCCAAAGTGCTGGGATTACAGGTGTAAGTCGCCGTGCCCAGCCTTCACCTTCTATTTTTCTTAAGACATTATTTGTTGTGCCTATTCACTGTGGTGTTTCTAGTAGTTTGCTTTTATTTCTGAAATTATGTTCTTTCTTATTATTTCCTGAGTTCTGTCAGTTTATTTCTGAGTTTGTCTGTTTCCAATTTTTACTATTCTTTTATGTCTTGTATCATTCAAAAGGGGTTTTCCAGTTGGTTTCAAAGCAAGAAGTTGTAAGAGTTTTACTGTTTCTAATATGCTTTCATTGTCTGTAGAAGCTATTCTGCCTCTTATTCTCCTTTTCCCCATAATAACTTTTATTAGATTTAATCTTGATACTTTTCTGTTGCTTATTTCTATGTGAGGTTGGCTTTCCTGAAATTTTAGGAGATAGGATTGTAGTGTTTAAAAATATAATGGCTTGCTTTCTGTGACTTTCTGACATTGTTCCTTTCCTCCTCCACCTTATCAGAACACTTCTTTTATTGGCCTTTTCTTTATCCCAGTACTGCTTAATTTTGACTCTACATCTAGACGTTTTTCTTCAGTGTGTGGCCATGTCCTGAAATGGGGCCCTGGTTGGTCAGTTTCATGGGTTTCTAGGGGCTGGATTGCTCTAGCCAGATTCATGGGCCGCAGGCGCACTCACCCACTAATAGGATTAGGTCAAACTCCTCCAGTTCTACCTCTTGTTTTCAGATTGACCCACCTCGCTTTCCTGTTGGCTCTTTTGGAGTTCTCCAGATGGGGTTCTGCCAGCTGTCCTGTTGCTTCCTTTGCTTTTCCCATGCAGATGCTGAAATGGTACAGAGCTTGTGGGTATTGAGTTTCCCTCACCTGCTTGTATATGGGATTCCTAGGGATACCTTGACATTGGAGAGATTAAATAACTGTGCCTTCATCATTGCCATCTGCCTAATTATCTGTATTTGATTTGGTGGGGAGAAGAGAAAAAATAATATATTCTAGTTGTTTAAAAAAAAAAATCGGCCGGGCACGGTGGCTCAAGCCTGTAATCTCAGCACTTTGGGAGGCCGAGACGGGTGGATCACGAGGTCAGGAGATCGAGACCATCCTGGCTAACACGGTGAAACACCGTCTCTACTAAAAAATACAAAAAACTAGCCGGGTGAGTTGGCGGGCGCCTGTAATCCCAGCTACTCGGGAGGCTGAGGCAGGAGAATGGCGTAAACCCGGGAGGCGGAGCTTGCAGTGAGCTGAGATCCGGCCACTGCACTCCAGCCCGGGCGACAGAGTGAGACTCCGTCTCAAAAAAAAAAAAAAAAAAAAAAAAATCAGAGGCAGGTAAAATAAAAATGGAATGCTGTGCTCCTCCCAGTTCCATTCTCCAGAGGTATTTACTGTTAAGAGTTAAGTATATTTCGGCCCAGCACAGTGGCTCACACCTGTAATCCCAGCACTTTAGAAGGCTGAGGCAGGCAGATCACCTGAGGTCAGGAGTTCAAGACCAACCTAGCCAACACGGCAAAACCCCGTCTCTACTAAAAATACAATTAGCTGAGGGTGGTGGCGTGCACATGTAGTCCCAGCTACTCGGGAGGCTGAGGCAAGACAATTGCTTGAACCTGGGAGGTGAAGGTTGCAGTGAGCCAAGATGGTGCCACTGTACTCCAGCCTGGTGACAGAGTGAGACTCCGTCTCAAAAAAAAAAAAAAAAAGAGTTGAGTATATATTTCACGTGTCTGTATGAAGAGATCACCAAACAGGCTTTGTGTGAGCAACATGGCTGTTTATTTCACCTGGGTGCAGGTGGGCTGAGTCCGAAAAAGGAGTCAGCAAAGGGTGGTGGAATTATCATTGCTTCTTATAGGTTTTGGGATAGGCAGTGAAGTTAAGAGCGATGTTTTGGGGGCAGGGGGTGGAGCTCACCAGGTACATTCTCAAGGGTGGGGAGAATTACAAAGAAACTTCTTAAGGGTGGGAGAGATTATAAAGAACCTTCTTAAGGGTGGGGAAGATTACAAAGTACATCAATCGGTTACGGTGGGACAGGAACAAATCACAATGGTGGAATGTCATCAGTTAAGGCTATTTTCACTTCTGTGGATCTTCAGTTGCTTCAGGCCATCTGGATGTGTAGTGCAGGTTGCTGGGGATATGATGGCTTAGCTTGTGCTCAGAGGCTTGACGGTATATTTCCTTCCAAATACTTTTCTATTCTTTTACTGTTTATGTACTTTTCTTTTCTTTTCTTTTCTTTTTTTTTCCTCTTCTTTTTTTTTGAGACGGAGTCTTGCTCACTCTCCCAGGCTGGAGTGCAGTGGCATGATCTTGGCTCATTGCAAGCTCCGCCTCCTGGGTTCACGCCATTCTCCTGCCTCAGCCTCCCAAGTAGCTGGGACTACAGGCGCCCGCCGCCACGCCCGGCTATTTTTTTTTTTTTTTTTTTTTTTTTTGTATTTTTAGTAGAGACAGGGTTTCACCTTGTTAGCCAGGATGGTCTTGATCTCCTGACCTCGTGATCCACCCATCTCGGCCTCCCAAAGTGCTAGGATTACAGGCGTGAGCCACTGCGCCCGGCCTGTTTATGTACTTTTCTATCACTTTGCTATCTGCATTTTCTTGCAATTTTCTTTTTCCACATATATATTTTCCAACATACAACAATATATTGGGCACTATCTTTAAGGACTAATATAGTCTGAAAGTTGCTATTATTTATTACAATTACCAAGTAGATAATTATCTCAGGAAGGAAACAAACTGCTTCTAGTTGCTTTGAAAACAAACATTTATGACTGGGAGCAGTGGCTCAACGCCTATAATCCCAGCACTTTGTGGGGCAGAGGCAGGCAGATCACCTGAGGTCGGGAGTTTGAGATCAGCCTGACCAACAGGAGAAACCCTGTCTCTACTGAAAAATACAAAATTAGCAGGGCGTGGTGGTGCAGCCTGTAATCCCAGCTGCTTGGGAGGCTGAGGCAGGAGAATTGCTTAAACTTTGAAGGTGGAGGTTGCGGTGAGCCAAGATCGTGCCATTGTACTCCAGCCTGCGCAACAAGAGTGAAACTCTGTCTCTAAATTAATTAATTAATTAATTAATTAAACGCTTATTTACTAATTTTTTAAAAACAATTTTAGAGATGGGGATCTCACTATGTTAGTCAGATTGGTCTTAAACTCCTGGCCTCAAGTGATCTTCCCACTTTGGCCTCCCAAAATGCTGGGATTACAGGCATGAGCCACCATGCCTGGCTGAAAAATAAACATTTGAATAGTGTAAAGAGCCATCACAAAATGATTGATGGTATTTGTCTATAGATGGAAAGGTCATGGCACTCAGGACCACTAAGCAAAGACCTCCTCAATAAACTCTAGGCTGCTTTGCTTTAAGAAAATTCTGGCCTGCCGGGTGCAGTGGCTCACACCTGTAATCCCAGCACTTTGGGATGCCGAGGTGGGCGGATCACCCGAAGTCAGGAGTTCGAGACCAGCCTGGCCAACATGGCGAAACCCTGTCTCTACTAAAAATACAAAATTAGCTGGGCATAGTGGCACATACCTGTAATCCCAGCCACTCAGGAGGCTGAGGCAGGAGAATTGCTTGAACCCAGGAGGTGGAGGTTGTGGTGAGCCGAGATTGTGCCATTGCACTCCAGCCTGGGCAACAAGAGCAAAACTCCGTCTCAAAAAGTAAAATAAAAATAAATTAATAAAAAGCTCTCCAGAAGATTATTGGTACCTTGTTTATTCAAGATTAAGAAGAGAAAACTATTTTAAGGAGATTCAGCCCTGCAAGGACTCCATGAACACAGTTTCTATTTCTTAATTCAGTAATAACAAACTTTCTGATAATCTATTTCAGTGAATTCTCTAGGAAGTAAGAGCACAATTCTCTTTACTGTTTATCTTCTTTACTTTTTGGAATTAAATTAAAATGCATTTTGAAACAATTTTCTCAACAAATACAATTTATCCTTGAGCCCAAAGGGGTAAAGCTTCTACTCCTGAGGCTGTAACATGGCCTGGGAGCCAGGGCTTCCTTGGAGTGAGGCTCTGAGCACAGCTCTATTGCTACTCAAGTAACACTGAGCAAGTAGCTGGGACTACAGGCGCCCGCCACCACGCCCAACTAAGTTTTGTATTTTTAGTAGAGACGGGGTTTCACCATGTTGGCCAGGCTGGCCTCGAACTCCTGACCTCAGGTGATCCACCCACTTCAGCCTCTCAAAATGCTAGGATTATAGGTGTGAGCCACTGTGCTCCGCCCGGAGAACTTTTTAAAAAGAACAGATGTCTGGGCTCCTCTCAAAATTTATGAATCAGCATTTCTTGGGATACACTTTCCCATTCTACTTGGTAAGCTCCTCTACTCTTTTCCTTATACCCTGCCCCTTCATATATGTGCATTATCTGCTTGGCCTCTGAAAGCTTTTAAGTTTGATACCTTGGGACTAGGCAATTTTTTATTTTTTAATTTTTGTGAGACAGAGTCTCACACTGTTGCCCAGGTTGGAGTGCAGTGGAGCAATCACGGCTTACTGCAGCCTCGACTTCCTGGGCTCAAGCAATCCTCCTACCTGAGCCACCTAAGTAGCTGGGGTTACAGGCATGTACCACCACGCCCAGCTAATTTTTTATTTTTATTTTTGTACTTTTGTAGAGATTTAGTTTCACCATGTTGTCCAGGCTGGTCTCTAACTCCTGGGTTCAACTGATCCGCCTGCCTCAGCCTCCGAAGGTGCTGGAATTACAGGCGTGAGCTCTGCGCCCAGCTGGAACTAGGAAATTTTTAAGGCCATGTTTCTCAATGTGTAATCTAGGGGGGTGAGGGTGTGGGGGGAGCGGGTTAGAGTATAGATTCCTGGGCTCCACACAGGTTTACCCAATCAGAATTTTGTAGTCACTCAGGAAACTACACTTTCATATGTGCTCCTGATGATGGAATTTTGAAAACTGCTAAGGTTAAGTTCTGATGGTATCTTTTCTCTTTTTCCTTTTTCTTTTTCATTTATTTATTATACCTTAAGTTCTAGGGTACATGTGCACAACGTGCAGGTTTGTTACATATGTATACTTGTGCCATGTTGATGTGCTGCACCCATCAACTTGTCAGCACCCATCAACTCCTCATTTACATCAGGTATAACTCCCAATGCCATCCCTGCCCCCTCCCCCATCCCCATAATAGGCCCCGGTGTGTGATGTTCCCCTTCCCGAGTCCAAGTAATCTCATTGTTCAATTCCCACCTATGAGTGAGAACATGCGGTGTTTGGTTTTCTGTTCTTGCGATAGTTTGCTGAGAATGATGGTTTCCGGCTGCATCCATGTCCCTATCTTTTTTCTTTTTCTTTTTTTTTTTGAGACAGAGTCTTACTCTGTCACCCAGACTGGAGTGCAGTATAACGATCTTGGCTCACTACAACCTCTGCCTCCCGGGTTTAAGTGATTCTCCTGCCTCAGGCTCCCAAGTAGCTGGGATTACAGGAGCCTGCCACCATGCCTGGCTAATTTTTCTATTTTTCATAGAGACAGGGTTTTACCACGTTGGCCAGGCTGGTCTTGAACTCCTGGCCTCAGGTGATCCACCCTCCTCGGCCTCCAAAAGTGCTGGGCTTACAGGCGTGAGCCACCGTGTCCGGCCCCAACAATATCATTCTAATATTATAGAGAGAGGAGTGAGGAAAGGGAATGAAAGATTGATCAATATATTCATTTTATCTTCCTGCTACGATTCTGGGGAGGGAAGGACATTTTCTTTACTTTCCTTTCTTTATAGGTTATTACAGATAAGGCCAAGCAACTCTCCTCAAAGCAGGGCATTAGGACATGAAAAGAACATGTCCGTAGAGAGCCAACAGATTCAAAAGGCATGGGAGAGAGGTCCTAGAGATCAATGCAGCAGAAAAAGTGATAAGGCTAATACTACTATTAATATCTAACATTTATTGAACACCACACGCCAGGCAGGGTGCTAAGGACTTTGTATTATCTCATTTGAGTCTTACATCGGTCTTCAGAGGGAGCTATGATTATCCCCTATTATAAATAAAGGTTCAGAAAGGTTAGGTAACTTACAATGTCCTGTCGTGAAAGAGCTGTTGAGTTAGGATTCAAACCGAGTTCTGAATGATGCCAAAGATAGCCAGCCCCCCTTTTTCCCCACTGAGACCCTCGGTACATAGAAGGGAGACAGTGGGGTCCAGTACTAGGGACTTATGAATCTGTTGGGTCACAAAGTCTTTGCCCAAAATAGGCTGGAGAAAACACTGAACAGAGGTTCATTTAGGAGGTGCCTTCCTGATGGATATAGATGGGCCCCCTCCCTAAATAGTGCTCTTATTTCCTAGAGAACTCATTGAATTGATAGATTCTCAGTAAATTTGTTTTTATTAAATCAAAAAATAGAAGTTGTAAGTGGTAGCTCACGCTTGTAATCCCAGCACTTTGGGAGGCCAAGGTGGGTGGATCCCCTGAGGTCAGGAGTTTGAGACCAGCCTGGCCAACATGATGAAACCCGTCTCTACTAAAAATACAAAAAAATTAGCTGGGTGTGATGGTGGGCACCTGTAATCCCAGCTACTCGGGAAGCTGAAGCAGGAGGATCGCTTGAACCCGGGAGACAGAGGTTGCAGTAAGCCGAGATCGCACCACTGCACTCCAGCTTGGGTGACAGAAGGAGACTGTCTCAAAAAAAAAAAAAAAAAAAAAAAGAAGTTGGATTCACAGAGTCCTGAGAGGACTAGGACTGGTTCTCCTTAAAATATTTTTTCCCTTCTAAATCTTAGATAAACAACACACCAATAATCTTCTGAAAAAGCTCTTTAAAAAGACAGATGACTGGGCTCCTCTCAAAATTTATGAATCAGAGTTTCTTGGGATAAAATCTGGGAATCTGTATCTTTAAAAATGTTCGCCTGGCGATTCTGCTGGTCAGCCAGATTTGGGAACTACTGGATTAATTCCTTGGACTAGGAGATAACTTTCCTAATTGCAATGAGACAGATTTGGGGTGCTAGGGAACCCCCATCTGGCAGAAGTAGCCCACTAGCTTTCTTTACATCTCCTTTCCCTACTTCCATGGCACCCTCCCCTACACCTTCTAATTCTTCCTGTCACCTTCTTTCCTACCCTAAACTGGCCCTAAAATGACACTTAGAACAGCAGCGCCACATTGTGGACACAAACAATATAGTGCTCCAAAAGGCACGGAACACTGTTCTCGCAGATCACCGAGCCTGCAGTTACCGATTTGTCCTACAGGGGGCACGACTTCCTTACTTTTTAAGTGAGGATGGGTCCTCGCCCCATAAAACCTGGTAAAACCTGGATGATCTCAGAAAACATCACTGGAGAAGCACGGGGTGGAGCATCTGTGCCACATCAGAAATCAAAAACCTCCACTTCGTGAAACTAGAATAAACCAACTAAGTGCCTGGACATGAGCAAGCCTCCTGCTGAGCTTAGAAGCCAAGCTCTATGACAGTCTGGGTCAGAGTAAAACTATGGTGGTCTCCAAATCACTGTGTGACTTTTGATAAGCACAGATCTATCTGGGATACAAGGCACTGTCAGATATCTCTTGGAAAGTGTTCTGTTTTACATGGTACCCATGAGTCTGGCATTAATCGATAGATCTGATCTCTTTAATAAGGATATTCATACCCAATGACACATCGGTTTATGTTGGATCGCTGTAGTGGTGTTCTGAGTACGCACCTTTGGATTTGTTCCCGCCTGGTGAAGTGTCTCTCTGTCTCTGTCTCTCTCACACACACACACACACACACAAGCATTCACACACAGGCTTTTCTGATATTTGTACCTGGACACATCTTTTTCAATGGCATGTTTGGTGATCCAGCCAAATTAATACGGCTAAAAAAAAAAAAAAGATATATTTACATAATTTCACCAATCTGTCTGGTCGTCTGGTTGCTTTCCTTTCATATTAATAGCTGCCCTCAGGCCCCAGATGAAATAAGAATGTACACCTTGGTAGATTTGTGTAAGATTTCCTGGCAGATGATTGTGTGGCTTTCTTTTCTTTTCTTTCTTATTTATTTATTTATCTTATTTTTTTGAGACAGAATTTCACTCTTGCCACCCAGCCTGGAGTGCAATGACGCGATCTTGGCTCACAGCAACCTCCGACTCCCGGGTTCAAGTGATTCACCTGTCTCAGCCTCCCAAGTAGCTGAGATTACAGGTGCCTGCCACCACACCTGGCTAATTTTTTTATCTTTTAGTAGAGACGGGGATTTCACCATGTTGGCCAGGCTGGTCTTGACCTCCTGACCTTAAATAATCCGCCCCCTTCGGCCTCCCAAATTGTTGGGATTACAGGCATGAGCCACTGCGCCCTGCCTGTTTCTCTACTTTGACTCTTCTAGCTCCTTGGTTTTCTGAACTCTAGAGTTACACTGGCAGCCAGGATCCTGTGGTTTACTGTTAATGTTCTCCTTGTCTTGTTTTTTCTGATATGTTTGCTGTCTCCCTAACTAGACTGTGAGCTCTTTGACTGCAAGCTCTAAGCCCAGATCACTCCTGTCCCTTGAACACTCACCACACACATTTTTGGGTGTGTGCTATGTCCTCAATACAAATGTTTAGGTTGTTAGTTTGAATAATGAGGAAAGGTGTTTTAAAAGAATGAGAAGTGGCCTGGTGCGGTGGCTCACACCTATAATCCCAGTACTTTGGGAAGCCAAGGTAGGAGGACTGCTTGAGTCTAGGAGTTCCAGACCAGCCTGGGCAACATGGGGAGACCCCTGTCTCTTTAAAATAATAATTAATAAATAAACGAAAGAGAGAGAGAGAGAGAGTAAAGGAGAACCAGCAGAGAGAAAGGAATAAAACATAGTGTTTCTAAAAGGTTGACTTAAATGACCAATGAAAGGAAGTAACCAGTAAAAGACAAATAAAAGAGAAACTATAATCTAAGGTGCCATGAAAGGAGGATATTGGGGTTCTAGCTTTTTCACAAAATGGAAATGCTACTGTGGACAATGATAACTTCTGAGGAGATGGTCATGGTCAAAGAAATAAGATTTCCACCTTGGGAGACTGAGACAGGTGGATCACCTGAGGTCAGGAGTTCAAGACCAGCCTGATCAACATGGTGAAACCCCATCTCTACTAATAATACCAAAAAAAAAAAAAAAAAAAGAATTATCTGGGTGTGGTGGCTCACATCTGTAGTCCCAGCTACTCAGGAGGCTGAGGCAGGAGATTCATTTGAGCCCAGGAGGTGAGCTGAGATTGTGCCACTGCACTCCAGCCTGGGTGACAAAGCCAGACTCTGTCTCAAAAATAGATAAATAGGCCGGGTGTGGTGGCTCACTCCTGTAATCCCAGCACTTTGGGAGGCCGAGGTGGGCAGATCACAAAGTTGGAAGTTCGAGACCAGCCTGGCCAATATGGTGAAACCCCATCTCTACTGAAAATACAAAATCAGCCGGGCATGGTGGCAGGCACCTGTAGTCCCAGCTACTCGGGAGGCTGAGGCAGGAGAATTGCTTGAACCCAGGAGGCAGAGGTCAGTGAGCCAAGCTCGCGCCACTGCACTCCAGCCTGGGTGACAGGGCGAGACTCTGTCTCAAAAAAATAAAATAAAATATAAATAAATAAAATAAAATAATATTTCCTTACCAATTTAAGGAAAATGAATGGAATGTGAGGTATTCTGTGAAAGAAAACTGTAATGTTGGAATAAGTTCAAATGAATGAATGAGTACACAGATTTAGTACACAGGCCAAGCTTAAAACTCTCCCTGAATGAGACAATCAAATATTGCATAACCAAACCCTTTTAAATCTTCCTGTATTGCTCTGTAGAGTTGAAGCGGTTTATGTATCCACTAAAATCTCAAGGAATTTTCTTTAGCTTTAGATTATCAGGTACAGTGAATAAAAGAGTACTTCCTGCTATGTTTTATTTATTTTATTTTACTTTATTTTATTTTTTGAGACACAGTCTCCCTCTGTCACCCAGGCAGGAGTGCAGTGGTGCAATCTCTGCTCACTGCAGCCTCCATGTCCTGGGTTCAAGTGATCCTTCCATCTCAGCCTCCCGAGTAGCTGGGACTACAGACACTTACCACTACGCTAGACTAATTTTGTTTATTTTTTGTAGAGATGATGTCTCACTATGTTGCCCAGGCTGATCTCAAACTCCTGGACTCAAGCTATTCCCCTACCTCGGCCTCCCAAAGTACTGGGATTACAGATGTGAACCACCATATCTGGCTATTTCTTATTTTTAATTTGCTTTTTAATTGCACATATATTCAATAGAGTACATCTGGACTGTTTTAAAGCAAAAATCACAATATTAGCTCACTCAAGTCTGTTTCGTATTTAAACAATTGTTTTTCTATCTCTGAAGCGATTATTTTGGTAGAAGCATTTCATATTGTTTGAGGGAGAAATAATCCATTGATGACAGCAGTATACATGTGAAATGGCGGGGATTTAGATCAGCAATATTGTCATAGTTGTAAAGAAAAAGTAAAATCTTGGAACAGAGCACGCTGGTTAATTGAGCTTCTGATTAACTATGGGTTAATGAGAAGACACTTTTTGTTTGAAATCTCTCTAAATTGCCTCAGTCCATTTTCGTGCTTTAATAAGTAGTCTAATGAACATAATTAAATCTTCTCTTAACTGATTCAGCACCCTGTAATGCCTCAGGACCATTACTCTGAACATAATATATAATTCTATAAAGTACTATAGCCACAGAAGGTATAGGAGTTTAGGATGACTCATTAGACAGGTCTTTACTTTAAAAAAATAAATTCCTGTAATCTGTGCATTTTGATGTATGTAAATTTATGTTAGTTTAGTAAATGCTTGTTACATATCATAGAATAATAAACTACTCAATCATTTAATCCATAGGGACTTTTGAGATTATGAAATTCAATGTCGTTATTTAACAGATGAGAAAACTAAGAATAAGAAAATAACAAGAAGGATTAATACAACTGGGGCTACAATCAATGTCTCCTGATTGCAAATCCTGTGGCCTTTTACACCGTGCTGCAACTTTCTTTTTTTTTTTTTTTTTCTTTTTTTTTTGAGACAGAGTCTTGCTCTGTCGCCCAGGCTGGAGTGCAGTGGCCAGATCTCAGCTCACTGCAAGCTCCGCCTCCTGGGTTTATGCCATTCTCCTGCCTCAGCCTCCCAAGTAGCTGGGACTACAGGCGCCCGCCACCGCGCCCGACTAGTTTTTTTGTATTTTTTAGTAGAGATGGGGTTTCACCATGTTAGCCAGGATGGTCTCGATCTCCTGACCTCGTGATCCACCCATCTCGGCCTCCCAAAGTGCCGGGATTACAGGCTTGAGCCACCGTGCCCGGCCTTGCAACTTTCAAATGATTTGGAGTTCTTGTCATTTCTCTCCCTGGACAAGTGGAGTTCATTTGCAAAACTGATTATTTGAGATTTTTGGTTAAATGAACATAAGCTGCACTAAAATATCAGCTCCACTGAAGCAAGGATTTCTCTCTGTTTTGTTCACTGATGTAGTCTCAACACCTAGAATAGTGCCTGCCCCTTAGAAAGCCCTCAATAAATGTATGTTGAATGAAAGAATGAAATTAAGATTGAATATCTATTACACACAAGATAACTTGATTTTGAGTTCATATGTTGAACACAGCTCTATATTAATCTGCGTAACAGTCATTAGGATTCACAGTACACAGATTACAGGCTAGAATCGTTATAGTCAAAACTTTGAGTATACAATGAGAAAATGAAGAAGAAATATTAAATAATTGTTGTGGTAAAACATTATGAGCTTTTGTTTTTGGTTGTCTTGGGCTGTTCTCTGTGTTCCTCAGTTTCAAACACCGACTGTTGAAAGTTAGAAGCTCAGATACTATTAAACTTTCAAAATATTATTTGGATAGTCAAATGAGTCATCAAAATAGAAAATGTCAAAACTCAGCTTTGCAAAGCCGTTTTAACATATAAATTCTAGGCTGGGTGTGGTGGTTTACACCTGTAATCTCAGCACTTTGGGAGGACGAGGCGGGCAGATCACGAGATCAGGAGTTTGAGACCAGCCTGACCAACATGGTGAAACCCCATCTCTACTAAAAATACAAAAATTAGCCAGGTGTGGTGGTGTGCACCTGTAATCCCAGCTACTCAGGAGGCTGAGGCAGGAGAATTGCTTGAACCCAGGAGGCAGAGGTTGCAGTGAGCCGAGATCACGCCACTGCACTCCAGCCTGGCAACAGAGAGTCTGTCTAAAAAAAAAAAAAAAAAAAAAAAATCTAAATAATAATCAAGCATGTCTCTTTAAATAAGGCAAACAAGGCCATCAAAACTAGGGAGAACAAAATAGTCTTGGACCCTACACCGTATGCTTCTTATCACATATGTGCTTTGACTCAAAATTGACGAGTCTGCCAAATCATCTGCTAAGTCCTTCCGTATGAAGAAATACCTCAAAAATAAACCCAAGGATGAATGAAATGCAAAACCCCTTTACTTAAGAACCACTTTAGGGTCGGGCACGGTGTCTCACGCCTGTAATTCCAGCACTTTGGGAGGCTGAGGCAGGTGGATCACTTGAGGTCAAGAGTTCAAGACCAACCTGGCCAACATGGTGAAACCCCGTCTCTACTAAAAAAAAAAAAAAAAGAAAGAAAAATTAGCCAGACATGGTGGTGAAAAATCTCAGCTACTGGGGAGGCTGAGACAGGAGAATCGCTTGAACCTGGGAGGTAGAGGTTGCAGTGAGCCGAGATCACGCCACTGCACTGTAGTCTAGGCAACAGAGCAAGACTGTCTCAAAAAGAAAAGAAAAGAAAAAAGAACTAGTTTAAAATTTAACAGTGTACGAATGTAAGGTTATATGCCCACACGGGAGTACTTGGACTCAGAGTCATGGTTCCAATAATAGCAAATCAGAAGATGGTATTTATCTTACAATGCATGAAAATAAATAAATAAATAAATTTTAAAAAATTGTGCCTTGGGAGGCCAAGGCAGGAGGATCACTTGAGCCCAGGAGTCTGTGACCAGCCTGGGCAACATAGCAGGACCCTGTCTTTATTTAAATTTTTTTTCATTAAAAAAAGTTTTAAATTTAAAAAAGTAGTATTTATCTATTAAAATGGACCCATCTGTTATTCCCTTTATATTCCAGAAAATGCTTTAGGTCTCCAGAATTCCTTGAATTTCTTTTTTCTTTTTCTTTTTTTTTTTTTTTAAGTGTATTGTTTTATTTGTTATTTATTTATTTATCTTTTGAGATAGGGTCTCACTCTTGTTGCCCAGGCGGGAGTGCAGTGGCCCACCCTTGGCTTGCTGCAACCTCCACCTCCTGGGCTCAAATGATCCTCCCACCTCAGCCTCCCAAGTAGCTGGGACTATCGGCATGTGCCACCACATCCAGCTAATTTTCTGTATTTTTTGTAGAGAGGGTTTTGCAATTTGCTGAGGCTAGTCTTGAACTGCTGGGCTCAAGCAATCCTCCCGCCTCAGCCTCCCAAAGTGCTGGGATTATAGGTGTGAGACACCACACCTGGCATATTAATTTTTTTAATGTAATGCCAATTTTTATTTTTCAAGTTATATTTTAGATTCGGGGAGTACATGTACAGATTTGTCACCTGAGTATATTTTGTGGTGCTGAGGTCTGCGGCACAAATGATCCCATCACCCAGGTACTGAACATCATACCCAGCAGTTACTTTGTCAACCTTTGCTTCTCTCCCTCCCCGCTTAGTAGTCCCCAGTTTCTGTGATTGACATTTTTATGTCCATATGTACCCACTTATAAGTGAGAATATGGGTATTTGGTGTTCTGTTCCTGTGTTAATTCACTTAAGATAATGCCCACCCACCACAACTGCATCCATGTTGCTGCAAAGGACATAATTTAGTTCTTTTTTATGGCTGTGTAGTATTCCATGGTGTATATGTACCACATTTTCTTTATCCAATCAACCATTGATCGGCACCTAGATTGATTCCATGTCTTTGCTATTGTGCTGTGTCTTTTTGGTGGAATTATTTGTTTCCTTTTGGATATATGCTCAGTAATGAATTGCTGGGTTGCTTGGTAGTTCTGTTTTCAGTTCTTTGAGACATCTCCAAATTGCTTTCCACAGTGGCTGAACTTTTACATTCCCACCAACAGTGTATAAATGTTCCCTTTTCCCTGAAACCTCGCCAGCGTCTGTTATTTTTTGACACTTTAATAATATAGTTGGCATGAGATGGTATCTCATTGTGGTTCATTTGCATTTCTCTGACAATTAGTGACATGGAGCACTTTTTCATGTTTGTTAGCCACTTGTATGTCTTGAGAAGTGTCTGTTCATGTCTTTTCCCATTTTTTAATTGAGTTATTTGGGTTTCACTTATTTAATCTTTTAAGTAAGTTCCTTATAGATTCTGGATATTATACCTTTGTTGGATATGTAGTTTGTGAATATTTTCTCCCATTCTGTAGATCATCTGTTACTCTGTTGATAGGTTCTTTTGCTGTGCAGAAAAGAAGCTCTTTCGTTTAATTAGATCTCACTTGGCCTAATTAAATCCTAATTAATCCATCTTGAGTTAATTTTTGTTTATGGAGACAGGTAGGGGTCCAGTTTCATTCTTCTGCATATGGCTAGCCAGCTATCCTAGCACCATTTATTGAATAGGGAGTCATTTCCCTATTGCTTATTTTTGTCAACTTTGTTGAAGATCAGATCACTGTAGATGTGTGGCTTTATTTCTGGGTTCTCTATTCAGTTCCATTGGTCTATGTGTCTGTTTTTGTACCAGTATCATGCTGTTTTGGTTACTGTAGTATTATAGTATAGTTTGAAGTCAGGTAATATGATTTTCCAGCTTTGTTCTTTTTCCATGGGATTGCTTTGGCTATTTGAGGTCTTTTTTGGTTCCATATGAATTTTAGAATAGCTTTTTCTAATTCTGTGAAAAAATAACATTGGTAGTTTGATAGGAATAGTGTTGAATCAATAGATTGCTTTGGACAGTATGGCCATTTTAACAATATTGATTCTTCCAGTTCATGAGCATAGAATGTCTTTTCATTTGTTTATATCACCTTTGATTTATTTTAGCAGTGTTTTGTAGTTCTTCTTCTTTTGTAGATCTTCTTGAAAGATCTTGGAAATCTTTCACCTCCTTGGTTAGATGTATTCTTGGGGTTTTGTATGTGTGTGTGTGGCTATTGTAAATGGGATTGCATTCTTGATTTGGCTCTCAGCTTGAACCTTATTGGTGTATAGAAATGCTGTTGATTTTTGTCCATTGATTTTGTATCCTCAAACTTTTCTGAAGTCTCAACTTTTATTTTTGAATCAGGAGGTACATATGGTGACTTGTTACCTGTGTATATTGTATGACACTGAGGTTTGGGGCATGAATGATCTTGCCACCCTGATAGCGAGCATAGTACCCAATAGGTAATTTTCAGTCATTTCCCACCTCTTTCCCTCCCTCCTCTAGTAGTCCCCAGTGTCTACTGTTCTCGTCTTTATGTTCATATGTTACCTAATGTTTGGCTCCCATTTCTAAACGAGAATATGTGGTATCTGGTTTTCTGTTCCTGCATTAATTTGCTTAGAATAACGAAGGGGTGGCCTGCCCCTCCACACCTGTAGTTTCTTGTTAGTGGAACGAGAGACTTGAGAAAAGAAATGAGACACAGAGACAAAGTATAGAGAAAGAAAAATTGGGCCCAGGGGACCAGCGCTCAGCATACAGAGGACCTGCGCCGGCACCGGTCTCTGAGTACCCTCAGTATTTATTGGTCATTATCTTTACCATCTTAGAAAAGGGAAAGTGGCAGGACAATAGGATCATGTAGGAAGAAGGTCAGTAGTAAGATATACAAATAAAGATCTTTGTGACATGAATAAGTTTAAGGAAAAGTGCTGTGCCTTGATAGGCATATGCAAACATCTCCGTAAACCTTTTTAGTGCATAAAGAGCAGCATTGCCGCTAGCACATCCCACCTTCAGCCCTAAGGCGGTTTTCTCCTTTCTCAGTAAATAGAACATACAATCAGGTTTTACACCCAGATGTTCCATTGCCCAGGGACAGGCAGGAGACAGATGCTTTTCTCTATCTCAACTGCCAAGAGGCCTTCTTTCCTCTTATACTAGTCCTCCTCAGCACAGACCCTTCACAGCTGTCAGGCTGGGGGACGATTAGGTCTTTCCCTTCCCACGAGGCCGTATTTCAGACTATCACTGGGGAGAAACCTTGGACAATACCTAGCTTTCCTAGGCAGAGGCCCCTGTGACCTTCTGCAGGGTATGTGTCCCTGGGTACTTGAGATTAAGAGAATGGTGATTACTTTTAACCAGCAAGCTGCCTTCAGGCACTTGTTTAACAAAGCACACCCTGCACAGCCCAAAATCTGTTAAACCTTGAGTCACCACAGCGTATGTCTCTTGCAAGGACAGGGTTGGGGGTAGGGTCACAGATTAACAGCATCTCAAATACAGAACAAAATGGAATCGCTTATGTCTACTTCTTTCTATATAAACACAGTAACAGTCTGATCTCTTTCTTTTCCCCACAGAATTTCTGATCTCTTTCTTTTCCCAACGGAATAATGGCCTCCAACTGCATCCATGTTACTACAGAAAACATTATTTCTTTTTTTTTTTTTTTTCTGAGACAGGGTGTCACTCTGTCACCCAGACTGAAGTGCAGTGGCATCATCTCGGCTCACCACAACCTCTGCCTCCCAGGCTCAAGTGATTCTCCTGCCTCAGCCTCTCGAGTAGCTGGGATTACAGGCATGCACCACTAGTGCCTGGCTAATTTTTGTAATTTTAGTAGAAATGGAGTTTCACCATGTTAGCCAGGCTGGGCTCAAACTCCTGACCTCAAGTGATCCACTTGCCTCAGCCTCCCAATGTTCTGGGATTACAGGCGTGAGCTGCCACACCCGGCCCTCCTTTTTCTTTAATTCTTTCTTTTTCTTTTTTTTCTTTTCTTTTTTTTTTTTTTTTGAAACAGGGTCTCACTTCAGTTGCCCAGGTTGGAGTGCAATAATATGATCCCAGCTCACTGCAGCCTTGACCTCCCAGGCTCACATAATTCTCCCACCTCAGTCTCCTGAGTAGCTGGAACCACAGGTATAAGCCACCATGCCCGGTTAATTTTTTTTTTTTTTTTTTTTTTTTTGTATTTTTAGTAGAGATGGGGTTTTGCCATGTTGCCCAGGCAGGTCTCGAACTCCTGAACTCAAACAATCCACACACCTAGGCCTCTCAAAGTGCTGGGATTACAGGCATGAACCACCATGCCCAATCTGATTTCATTCTTTTTTATGGCTGGAAATTTCTTTTTCCTTTTTTCTTGAATTGCCACAAAATCATAAGTTCTTTGAAGTCAAGGATAATGTCTAATTTATATTTGTATTAAAGTTGTTGTCACAGTGTGAGAGAAGAAAAGGAATTTAGAAAGTACTTGAATGAATGAATTTTAGAGATAGACTTAAGCGCCCTCTTCTAGATTACAATGATAGATGGAAATGAGTTCATGGTGTCCAGAAAAAGTAACTACAGAAAAGATGGGTAAAGACTAAGGGAAATGAGTCTGGGCACAGTGGATCACACCTGTAATCCCAGCACTTTGGGAGGCCGAGGTGGGTGGATCACCTGAGGTCAGGAGTTCAAGACCAGCCTGGCCAACACGGTAAAACCCCATCTCTACAAAAATTAGCCAGGTGTGATGGCGGGTGCCTGTAATCCCAGCTACTTGGGAGACTGAGGTGGGAGAATTAGGAGGCAGAGGTTGCAGTGAGCTGAGATTATGCCATTGCATTCCAGCCTGGGCAACAGAGCCAGACTCCATCTCAAAACAAAACAACAACAACAAAGATGAAGGGAAATGAAGACCCGTCTTTTTGGAGCTCCAGTCTTGGGTATATCTGAGTTTGCCTCTAAGTCCTTTAATCCTCATTATCACAAATTTCCACTGGGAACAGAGCTTTGTAAGAAACACACACACACAAACATGTTTGTACTTCCCAAAGTTTATTGAAAGGACAACTTTCCTATCATCTCTTTATTTCCTTTTTTTATGAGACCGAGTCTCGCTGCGTCCCAGGCTGGAGTGCAGTGGTGCGATCTCAGCTCACTGCAAGCTCCGCCTCCAGGGTTCATGCCATTCTCCTGCCTCAGCCTCCAGAGTAGTTGGGACTACAGGCACCTGCCACCACGCCCAGCTAATTTTTTGTATTTTTAGTAGAGACGGGGTTTCACCATGTTAGCCAGGATGGTCTCGAATTCCTGACCTCGTGATCCGCCCACCTCGGCCTCCCAAAGTTCTGGGATTACAGGTGTGAGCCACTGTGCCTGGCATAATCTCTTTGTTTCTCAATCTTACCTTATTTCTGAACTAACATACCTATTAACAAGAGTCTAGGCCAGGCGCAGCGGCTCATGCCTGTAACCTCAGCACTTTGGGAGGCCGAGGCGGGTGGATCACCTGAGGTTAGGAGTTTGAGACCAGTCTGGCCAACATGGTGAAACCCTGTCTCTACTAAAAATACAAAGAATTAGCTGGGCCTGGTGGTGGGTGCTTGTAATCCCAGCTACTCCGGAGACCAAAGCAGGAGAATCGCTTGAACCGGGGAAGCGGAAGTTGCAGTGAGCCAAGGTTGTACCACTATACTGCAGCCTGGGCAACAAGAGCAAAACTCCATCTCAAAACAAAACAAAACAAGAGTCTTACATGTATCTTGGAGATACTGTTTTCTGGGTAGAAATTTGGCTTTCTACTCTTGAGCTCAGATTTCTTTTCAAATCAACTTTAACCTCTTCTGAACCAGAAGGTATGTAGTAGGAGTGATCACTAGGCGGTGAAAATGCTTGGACATGGAGAATGAAGGTAGAAGACTCCTTCCCAACTCCTTAGACTAGGAAGTTAAGGCCTTTGGGAAGCAAAGGATCTGAGCACTGGCTAGGCAGGCAAAGTACATGGTGTGTGCAGGCTCCTGACTGCAGAACTTTTAGGATTCAAGGTCAATTTGAGACCACAAAGGTCAGAGATGTTGTGAGGGTATGGTTTTCTACACCAAAGCCTTGGAAAGGCATTTTTCATGCCAACTTTTCCTGATCATTTAATTTTAAAAATGTTGAAAGCAGGGACAGAATCTGTACTTTCATT
Organism: Chlorocebus sabaeus; assembly: GCF_047675955.1. Lineage (NCBI taxonomy): Eukaryota > Metazoa > Chordata > Mammalia > Primates > Cercopithecidae > Chlorocebus > Chlorocebus sabaeus. The sequence continues at coordinate 103,145,226 of NC_132912.1, read as the reverse complement.
GCATTTTCCAAAGATAGTGTAGTTAACAATGGGCTAAATGTACAAACAAACCTCCAGTGGTAAATGACACTTTAGGTTAATGTTTAACTTATTAACTTCTAGGAAAGGAACTGTCACCTTGTATTTTTATCACCGATTTTAAAGTTTAAAGCATTTCACACCAAGGTTTTTTTTTTTTTTTTTAAAGTTCTTCCAATATCCCTATAACCAGATAAGGGATAAGAATTATGATACACAGTTGGGCGCAGTGGCTCATGCCTGTAATCTCGGCACTTTGGGAGGCTGAGGTGGGCGGATCACTTGAGGTTAGGAGTTCGAGACTAGCCTGGTCAACATGGTGAAACCCCATTTCTACTAAAAATACAAAAATTAGCCGAGCATGGTGGCACACACCTGTAATCCCAGCTACTCGGAAGGCTGAGGCAGGAGTATCACTTGAACCCGGGAGGCGGAGGTTGCAGTGAGCCGAGATTGCACCGTTGCACTCCAGTCTGGGCAACAAAGCCAGATTCCATCTCAAAAAAAAAAAAAGAATTATGATACACAACAAATCACATCTCTAATTAAAAAAAAAAAAAAGTTAACTATTAATCCCAATTTCGCAGTTAAGAGAGGTTTTATTGTTTTAAACATTCTTTGTTCACTCTATTGAATTGCTTCTTTGCAGAGAAGAAGTTGAGAAGCTTAGAGAAGTTAAAAAATTTCTTAACGAGCTTTATCTTCCTGTTTGGGTAAGGTCCTGACAATATCTATGGAGTTCTAGTGGAGTTCCTTTGGTTAACCAAACCCTGACATTAAATCCTTTGACCTTCTTTGAAGGTGAGGATTAAAGGTAGCCTATGGCAAAATGATGAAGTAATCAGTTACCTACCCTATCACCTCCCACTTTTGGCATTCACCCTGAAAACCTCGTCCTTGGCCCTGAGCCTCCATGCTATCTTTTCCTCAAAGGTTTGGCCACTGTCACACTCCAGTCTCTCTCTTCCAAAAAAAAAAAAATCCATATTCTTCATTTTATCATCTCTGAATAAAGACTGCAAAGTTGACAATTGGTGAATCTGCTAAATTAATTAATGAGCTAAATACATTTGTTAAATCCATTTCTTTCCTTTCCACTTTCATCTTAATTTTGCCTTTTGCCCATGGCTATATTGAAACTGGTTATCAATGACTACCATTGTTTGGGATCTCAGAAGCACTGGACACTGTTGACTCTTCCTTCTTATTCTTCCCCTAAAGTTCATGACTCCTTTTTCTCCTGATTTTCCTGCAACTCAGAACACTCTGGCCATCCCTTTTAAATTTCCTTTGTTGGAAATACTAGCGTACCCTCCTAGGGTCTCTTCTTATTCTGTCTCTAATTAGGCTATCTCATATACACCCTGGCTTTGGTTGTCTTCTATGTACACACAACTCTCGTACTTGCCCAGCTTCTCTCTCCTGAGGCTTAGATTTATATTTCCAATTACTTCCATGACATTTCTACTTGGATGTCTCACAGATAGCGCCAGCTCAGCATGGTCAAAACTAAAGTCAGGCCGGGCGCGGTGGCTCCTGTAATCCTCCACCTGTAATCCCGGCACTTTGGGAGGCTGAGGTGGGCGGATCACCTGAGGTCAGGAGTTTGAGACCAGCGTGGCCAACAAGGTGAAACCCCATCTCTACTAAAAATACAAAAATTAGCCGGGCGTGGTAGCATGTGCCTATAATCCCAGCTACTTGGGAGGCTGAGGCAGGAGAATAGCTAGAAAAAAACTTGAACCCAGATGGTCGCAGTGGCTCATGCCTGTAATCCCAGCACTCTGGAAGGCCAAGGTGGGCGGATCACCTGAGGTTAGAAGTTCAAGACCAGCCTGGCCATGGTGAAACCCCATCTCTACTAAAAATACAAAAAATTAGCCAGGCGTGGTGGTGCGCTCCTGTAATCCCAGCTACTCGGGAGGCTGAAGCAGGAGAATCGCTTGAACCCAGGAGGTGGAGGTTGCAGTGAGCCGAGATGGCGCCATTGTGCTTCAGCCTGGGCAACAAGAGCGAAACTCTGTCTAAAAAAAAAAAAAAAAAAAAAAAAAAAAAAAAAAAAAAAGCTTGAACCCGAGGGGCAGAGGCTGCAGTGAGCCAAGATCATGCCACTGCACTCCAGCCTGGGTGACAGAGCGAGACTCAGTCTCAAAAAAAACAAACAAACAAACAAAAAAACAATTAGCCGTGTGTGGTGGTGCACGCCTATCATCCCAGCTACTACGGAGACTGAGGCAACTAGCTGAACCTGGGAGTCAGAGGTTGCAGTGAGCCAAGACACCACTGCACTCCAGCCTGGGCAACAGTAAAACTCTGTCAAAACTAAACTAAACTCATCCCCCAAACTTATTCTTCATTCTCCATGTCCCAAACTTAGTGAGTGATATCATCATAAACTCAGTTGCTGAGAACCAAAAATACAATGTAACCGACAGTTTTGTTTTGTTTGAGACAGAGTCTGGTGCAATCATGACTCAGTGCAGCCTCCACCTCCCAGGCTCAAGCCATCCTCCCACCTCAGCCTCCCTAGTAGCTTGGACTACAGACATGCATCACCAAGCTTAACCAATTTTATTTTATTTTTCTGTACAGGTGGGGTCTCACTATGTTGCCCAGGCTGGTCTCAAACTCCTGGGCTCAAGCGATCCTCCCTCCCTGGCCTCCCCAAATGCTGGGATTACAGGCATGAGCCACCATGCCCAGCCAACACATAGTTTTGTTTTGTTTTGTTTTTTGAGATGGAGTGTCACTCTGTTGCCCAAGCTGGAGTGCAGTGGCATAATTTTGGCTCACTGCAACCTCCACCTCCTAGGTTCAAGAAATTCTCCTCCCTCAGCCTCCTGAGTAGCTGGAATTACAGGCAACCACCACCACAGCCTGGCTAATTGTTGTTTGTTTTTTAGTAGAGATTGGGGTTTTACCATGTTGACCAGGCTGGTCTCAAACTCCTGACCTCAAGTGATCTGCCCACCTCAGCCTCCCAGTGTACTGCGATTATAGGCATGAACCCATGTGCCCAGCCTTAACACATAGTTTTTATTTTATTTTATTTTATTTTTTGAGACAGAGTTTCACTCTTATTGCCCCAGGCTGGAGTGCAATGGCATGATCTCCACTCACTGCAACCTCTGCCTCCCAGGTTAAAGTGATTCTCCTGCCTCAGCCTCCCAAGTAGCTGGGATTACAGGTGCCCACCACTATGCCTGGCTAATTTATATATATATATATAAATTATATATTTTATATATATTATATTATATATTTTATATATATATATATATATATATTTTTTTTTTTTAGCAGAGATGGGGTTTAACCATGTTGGCCAAGCTGGTGTTGAACTCCTCAAGTGATCCACCCACCTCGGCCTCCCAAAGTGCTGGGGATTACAGGCATGAGGCACGGCACCTGGCCTTAACACATAGTTTTTAAACACCACTATGTGCCACACACCCTGCTATAGCATGTACCTAAGTAAGATGTTTAAGATAAATCCCTGTCTTAGGGTTGCTTATAATCTTGTGGGGAAGGCAGCCAAACAAATATTTGCACAAATACCTACTTAGTCATAATTGAAAACACTACCAAGGAAAAGATAAGGAATCGTCTTTGACTCTTTCTCCTCCTGCATTGAATCACCAGGTGCTGTTAATTCTAACTCCGAAGTGTCTCCAGATTGTCCCCTTCTCTCCACCTCACTGCTATCAGTATCTCAACTTAGACTACCAAAATACCTTCCTAACTGGCTCCCCGTGTCCATCCTTGCCTCCACAGTCTATTTACCATGCTAGATCCATAGTGATCTTTTAAAAATGCAATTCTGCATGTCACCTTCCTGCTTGAAACACTTCGTTGGTTTTCCGTTGCCCCTGGGATAAAGTCTACAGTTCTTAACATGGCTTGCGAGGCCTTCTATGTCCTGGCCCCTCCTTGCTTATATCTTTACCTTACCTCTAGCCACCCTCCTAGTTCTATTTCTATGATTGTCTACTTTTAGGGCCTCACTATATACTTTTCCCTCTGCCTAGAGCACTCTGCTGCCTCCTGTCTCTTCTCTCACTGACTGTTCACTTAGCTAATTCCTATTTTCTTCAAGTCTCCAAAAAGTTTACCAGGTCAGCTTCCCATATTATACCCTCTCCTAGCCTCTGTGGTTTCTGCTTTTGTAACATTCATCATATTGGTACTGTGGTTGTCTAGTTCACTGCCATCTCCCTAGCAGTACCTGGCCCAAGGCAGGCATTCAATAGATATTTCTTCTCTTTTCTTTTTTTCTTTTCTTTTCTTTTGAGACAGAGTCTCCCCGTCACCCAGGCTGGAGTGCAGTGGCGTATTCACAGCTCACTGCAACCTCGAACTCCTGGGCTTAAGTTATGCTCCTGCCTCCCAAGTAGCTGGGGCTACAGGCATGCAGCACCACACATAGCTAATTTTTTTATTTTTTGTTTTGTAGAGACAAGGTCTCGCTATGTTGCCCTGGCTGGTCTTGAACACCTGGCCTCAAGCAATCCTCCTGCTTCAGCTTCACAAAGTGCTGAGATCACAGGCATGAGTCACCAGGTCCTGCCTCAGTAGATTCTTTATTTCTCTCTCTCTCTCTTTCTTCCTTCCTTCCTTTCTCTCTCTCTCTCTCTCTTTCTTTTCTTTTCTTTTCTTTCTTTCTTTCTTTCTTTCTTTCTTTCTTTCTTTCTTTCTTTCTTTCCTTCTTTCTTTCTTTCTTTCCTTCCTTTCTTTCTTTCTTTCTTTCTTTCTTTCTTTCTTTCTTTCTTTTTTTTTTTTTTTTTTTTTTTAGGTACGGTATTGCTCTGTCACCCCAGGCTGGAGTGCAGTGGCATGATCTTGGCTCACTGCAAAAGGGTTCAAGCAATTCTCCTGCCTCAGCCTCCTGAGTAAGTGGAATTACAGGCACACACCATCACGCTCGTCTAACTTTTGTATTTTTAGTAGAGACAGGGTTTCTCCACGTTGGCCAGGCTGATCTTGAACTCCTCAGATGATCTGCCCACCTTGGTCTCCCAAAGTGCTGGGATTACAGGCATGAGCCACCGCACCTGGCCAGGAGATATTTAAAGGATTCTACCTTTTTTTTTTTTTTTTGAGACAGAGTTTTGCTCTTATTGCCCAGGCTGGAGTGCAATGGCGTGATAGCGCACCGCAACCTCCCCCTCCCGGGTTCAAGTGATTCTCCTGCCTCGGCCTCCTGTGTAGCTGGGATTACAGGCATGCACTACCACACCCAGCTCATTTTTGTATTTTTAGTAGAGATGGGGTTTCTTCATGTTGGTCAGGTTGGTTTCGAACTCCTGACCTCAGGTGATCCACCCGCCTCGGCCTCCCAAAGTGCTGGGATTGCAGGCGTGAGCCACTGCGCCCAGCCAAGGATTCTATCTTAAAAGCCTGCTGTCTTTCAAGTAATAAATGTGCTTTTTTTTTCTTTCCAGAGCTGGGGTATCCCACTTTGTTGCCCAGGCTAGACTTGAACTCCTGGACTCAAGATAACTTCCCCACTCAGCCTCCCGAGTATCTGGAAATACGGGCTCGTGCCTCCATCCCAGCTCCATGTGTGTACTTAAATACTTACTGAAAGCTATACCACTGTGCGGTTTTGGGTTTGTTTTACTTCCCAAGTTGTGTAGGGGAATTGTTTTTTTCCAGCAGGTATTTGGAACCTCGAAGTAGCCTTCAGTCGTGCTATATAGGCACCAACTCTATCTGTAATTTTTCTTTTTAAATTGTGTTTATGTGAGTGTGGAGATGGGAATTTCACCATGTTGCCAAGGCTGGTCTCAAATTCCAGAGCTCAAGTGATCTACCCACTTCTGCCTCCCAAAATGCTGGGATTACAGGCATGCGTCATTGTGCCTGGACTTTTCTTTCCTTCTTTCTCTTCCTTCCTTCTTCCTTTCCTCCTTTTCTTTTTCTTTCTTTCTTTCTTTCTTTCTTTCTTTCTTTCTTTCTTTCTTTCTTTCTTTCTTTCTTTCTTTCTTTCTTTCTTTCTTTCTTTTTCCTTCCTTCCTTCCTTTCTTTCTTTCCTTTCTTTCTTTTTCTTTCTTTCTTTTTCTCTTTCTTTCTTTTTCTCTCTCTTTCTTTCTTTCTTTCTTTCTTTCTTTCTTTCTTTCTTTCTTTCTTTCTTTCTTTCTTTCTTTCTCCATCTCTCCCTTTTTCTCTCTCTCTCTTTCTTTTTTCCCTTCTTTCCTTCCTTTCTTTCATTTTTTGAGTGTTGCCCAGGCTGGAGTGCAGTGGCGTGATCTTGGCTCCCTGCAACCTCTTCCACTTGGGCTCAAATCATCCTATCACCTCAGCCTCCCAAGTAGCTGGGACTACAGGCATGTGCCACCATGTCCAGCTGATTTTTGTATTTTTTTGTAGAGATGGGGTTTCGCCATGTTGCCCAGGCTGGTCTTGAACTCACGGGCTCAAGTGATCTGGCCACCTCAGCCTCCCAAAGTGCTGGGATTATAGGTGTGAGTCATGGCACCCATCCTACCTATAATTTTTAAACAAAAGGCAGAAACTAGCCAGGCAAAGAATGCAAAGGTGTGAGTTTCTCTTTTCGAGAAAAAAAAATATTAATAATAAAGAAAGAAAGAAAGAATACAAACATGATGGGCTAAACTGGTAACTTGCTTTCAAATGGTTCAGAAAAAGAAAAGGTTCTTTGAACTGTACTTGCAACTTTTCTAAAGTTTGAGCTTGTCTATATTAAGAAGATAACATCTACAACTGATATTAAAAATTAACAAATAGAGGCCAGGTGTGGTAGCTCACATCTATAATCCCAGCCCTTTGGGAGGCCGAGGTGGATGGATCACCTGATGTCAGCAGTTCGAGACCAGCCTGGCCAACATGCTGAAACCCTGTCTCTACTAAAAACACAAAAATTAGCCGGGCATGGTGGCACAGGCCTGTAATCTTAGCTACTTGGGAGGCTGAGGTAGGAGAGTCACTTGAACCTGGGAGGCGGAGGTTGCAGTGAGACGAAATTGTGCCACTGCACTCCATCCAGCCTGGGTGACAAAGCAAGACTCCGTCACAAAAAGAAAAAAGAAAAAAAAAAAAGACTAGGGACTTGGAACCCCAAAATACCTTGCCCAGATGTTCCCAGACCCACTTCCAGAGCCTGCGTGGACCTCTTCCCTGGGTCTGTCCTCCCAAGGATGTACTGCACCCCCTGTGCACACCTCACTAGACCAAAGAGGTGGCTGCTTGATTGTTGTGTGACTGAGACTAAAACATGGGACCTGCAGAGTTCACATGAATGAGCATGAGAACCCTCCTGGCGTGGACAGAGCTGGGGTAGAGAGAGAAGGGGTCTAGAGGCTGGTGCTGGGGCCAGCTTGTCCCACACCACCACATTCTGGTATGGGACTCTCAGGAGCTTGAGAATTCTTTTTCTTTTTTTTTTTTCTGAGGCGGAGTCTCGCTCTGTCGCCCAGGCTGGAGTGCAGTGGCACGATCTCGGCTCACTGCAAGCTCCACCTCCCGGGTTCACGCCATTCTCCTGCCTCAGCCTCCGAGTAGCTGGGACCACTGGCGCCCGCCACCACGCCCGGCTAATTTTTTTTTGTATTTTAGTAGAGACGGGGTTTCACGGTGTTAGCCAGGATGGTCTTGATCTCCTGACCTCGTGATCCTCCCATCTCAGCCTCCCAAAGGGCCGGGATTACAGGCGTGAGCCACCACGCCCAGCAGGAGCTTGAGAATTCTAAACCCAAATCTAGCCTTCTAGGTTACAAAGGCATATGTGTGTCAAGGGAAAGGGAAAGAATGTATCTTTCTCTTGTTTTATTTAACTGTTTGTTAGCTCGATTTGAAAATTTTAAATATTTAAACACATCTTTGTTCTTTTGTAGTCCTACACATGGTAGTTTGAAAATCCTCATGGTGACCTTTGTTTTCTACCTTATCATCATGAAAAGAAACATTAGGAAAGTGTAATTTTAAAAGCCCTCTTGACCTATCTGTGCCTTTCACTACTTTTTTTTTTTTGAGATGGAGTCTCGCTCTGTTGCCCAGGCGGGAGTGAGGTGGCATGATCTCACCTTGCCGCAACCTCCACCTCCCGGGTTCAAGCAATTCTCCTGCCTCAGCCTCCCGAGTAGCTGCGATTACAGGCACCCATCACCACACCCAGCTAATTTTTTGTATTTTCAATAGAGCTGGGGTTTCACCATGTTGGTCAGGCTGGTCTCGAACTTCTGACCTCAAGTGATCTACCCACCTCAGTCTCCCAAAGTGCTGGGATTACAGGAGTGAGTCACTGTGCCCCACCTTTACAATATTTTTTATACTTCTCATAAGCGTTGCATAAGCCAAGCTGGCACAGGAATAATTCGGCCACGGGAACAACCAGTATGTGCCAAGCAGTCAATTTGGAGGTCAGTGATTGGAGATGGCACCACCTGGTTAAATGAGATGTCAGTCTCTTTCGCATTTAAGGATGGGCATGTCATTATGTCAGCTCTATCCAGATTGAACAGAACTGCTGCATGATCTACCAAGTGATTCACTTTGGTCTACAAAAACAAAGGGATCATGTTCAATTTACTGATGCTTCATATTTTCTTTTCTTTTTCTTTTTTCTTTTTTTTTTTTTTGAGACAGGATCTCCCTCTGTCACCTAGGCTGGAGTGCAGTGATATGATCTCGGCTCACTGCAACCTCTGCCTCCTGAGTCAAGCGATTCTCCTACCTCAGCCTCCTGCATAGCTGGATTACAGGTGCCTGCCACCACAGCCCAGCTAAGTTTTGTATTTTTAGTAGAGATGGGGTTTCATCATCTTGCCCAGGCTGGTCTTGAACTTCTGACCTCAGGTGATCAACCCACCTCAGCCTCCCAAAGGGCTAGGATTACAAGCATGAGCCACCACTCTCAGCAGATGCTTGATATTTTCGAGATTTGGCCAAAATTTGTATTTTTGTGAAAAATCTGAATTGAAACTAATCTGATTCTGTCTCTCCTTTCCTCCCTTCTTTCTTTTTCTCCTGTCTTCCTTCCTTCCATCTTCCATTTATTTGCTCCAGAAAAAGAAAGCTACTGGGAATTTCTTCTGTCTTGGAAAGTAAACAGACTTTTTAGGAAGAAAGCAGATTAGTTTATAGACCCAGAGTCCAGGACTTTTGATGTTTTCTTTCTTGCTTTTGTTTTTAAAAACTGTTTTATGGGCTGAGTGTGGTGGCTCACACCTGTAATCCCAGCAGTTTGGGAGGCCGAGGTGGGAGGATCATGAGATCAAGAGATTGAGACCATCCTGGCCAACATGGTGAAATCTCATCTCTACTAAAAATACAAAAAATAGCTGGGCATGGTGGCGTGTGCCTGTAGTCCCAGCTACTCAAGAGGTTGAGACCGGAGAATCGCTTGAACCTGGGAGGCGGAGGTTGCAGTGAGCCAAGATCACACCACTGCACTCCAGCCTGGGCAACAAAAGCAAGACTCTGTCTCAAAAAAAAAAAAAAAAAAAAAAAAAGTTGTATGTATTTAGAGGTGGGGTCTCTCTATGTTGCCCAGGCTGGTCTTGAATTCCTGTGCTCAAATGATCCTCCTGCCTCAGTCCTTCAAAGTGCTGGTATTATAGGTGTGACCCACCATGCCCGCCAGGACTTTTGCTTTCTTCCCATTTCTTTTTTTGTTTTGGTTTTGTTTGTTTTGTTTTTTTGAGATGGAGTTTACTTATCTCCCAGGCTGGGGTGCAATGGCACGCTCTCACTGTAACCTCTGCCTCCTGGGTTCAAGTGATTCTCCTACCTCAGCCTCCCGAGTAGCTGAGGTTACAGGCGCATGCCACCACACCCAGCAAAAAAATTTTGTTTGTATTCTTAGTAGAGACAGGGTTTCAGCATGTTGTCCAGGCTGGTCTCGAACTCCTGACCTCAGGCCTTTTCTTCCCTGTCTTTTCTTCACATTTCTAAGAGGGTCCCACCACGTGCTCTTAAGCAAGTTCTGTAGCTTCTTCGTGACTCTTTTTTTCTCAATCATTTACCACACAGAGCTGACACTTCTCTTACAATCCAAAGGAAATGGCTATCTGCATAAACTGAATAACGAAGGAAAAGTACAAAATGTCATGTGAATATGTTTTATTCATGAGAAACAGTATGAAAGCTGCGTACAGTGAAGAAAGAACTACTGGTCACAGAGGGTATTTTTTTCCAGCCACGCCCTCATACTGACAACAATCTCAGCCAGTTGTGGCCTCTCTGATTACAAAGAGGTAACACAGAAAATTCTGGCTGCACAGAGTCCTACTTCATATAAAAGGGACAATTTTGGAAGCAAAATTCATGCGTAGCAGAGCTGGGGGACAATCACAAAGACAAGGGTCACTTCCAGTTCTAAGATTCCAGGATTTTAGTTTTTTGAGTTTGGGAGAAAGGATGCTCAGCTGAGCGGGAGAAGCGTCCCGCCTTCATCAGTTAGTGTTAAAATTGTGGCACAGCCCAGCCTGCCTGAGGTTGATTTTGATACCTTATCTTCATCTGGATTTAAATCAGTTGTGGTCACATAGATTAGAAATATATAATTTTTAGAACTGGCGCGGTGGCTCATGTCTGTAATCCCAACACTTTTGAGAGGCTGAGGCAGGCAGATCACTTGAGGTCAGGAGTTTGAGACCAGCCTGGCCAACATAGTGAAATCCTGTCTCTACTAAAAATACAAACATAAACCTGGCATAGTGGCAGGCGCCTCTAATCCCAGCTACTCAGGAGGCTGAGGCATGAGAGTCACTTGAACCCGGGAGGCCGAGGTTGCAGTGAGCCGAGGTTGCACCACTGCACTCCAGCCTGGGCGACAGAGCGAGACTGTCTGAAAAAAATAAGTATAGGATTTTTTTTTTCTTTTTTTTGAGACGGAGTCTCACTGTCACCCAGGCTGGAGTGCAGGGGCGCGATCTCGGCTCACTGCAAGCTCCACCTCCCCGGCTCACGCCATTCTCCTGCCTCAGCCTCCTGAGTAGGGAGTAGCGGGGACTACAGGCGCCCACCACCACGCCTGGCTAATTTTTTTTTTTTTTTTTTTTTTGTATTTTTAGTAGAGATAGGGTTTCACCATGTTAGCCAGGATGGTCTCAATCTCCTGACCTTGTGATCCGCCCACCTCAGCCTCCCAAAGTGCTGGGATTACAGGCGGGAGCCCCCACGCCCGGCCAAGTATAGGATTTTAACAAATGCGTTAGCTTTGTTTGGATGAATACAAAAGGTTGGAAAGTATGCCTTTTACTGACGTCACAAAAAGCCTGACCAATATATTTTCCTTTTATTGAATTATTCATTTAATTACAAGGCTGGGGAGAAAGAAATAGTGATTTTTTTTTTTTTTTTTCTTTTCTTTTGAGACGGAGTTTCACTCTTGTTGCCCAGGCTGGAGTGCAGTGGCGGGATCTCGGCTCACAGCAACCTCCACCTCCCAGGTTCAAGTGATTCTCCAGCCTCAGCCTCCCGAGTAGCTGGGATTACAGGCACCCGCCACCATGCCTGACTAAGTTTTGTATTTTTAGTAGAGACATGGTTTCACCATGTTGGCCGGACTGGTCTCAAACTCCTGACCTCAGGTGATCTGCCCACCTCAGCCTCCCAAAGTGCTGGAATTAGAGCTGTGAGCCACCGCACCCAGCCAGAAAAAGAGATCTCTGAAGCCAAAGATAATCGAAGGCAAGCGCTTCAGTGTTATACCAAGAACAGGACTATGAGGGGTCTGGTGTCTATTTTTTCCTAAACAGAGGGTGGAGTGGGATGAAGGCACAGAGCTCTGACAGAGAAGTTTCTGTCTCACAAAATGAAAAGGAAGAGCTACTGGCAGGAACAGAGGCAGCTGCCATTTAGTCCTCCATAAGCTGTCACTCTGCCCCGGCCCCTGGCCTGCACCAGCCTGTCACTACTGAGTCTCAGAGCCTACACCTGGCTACCTGGCTGGGGAGACTCACTATCCTCCTTAACATACCCCTCCCCCTCATCTTTATAAAGTCCCTCATTGAAGAAAGTGTCCATGAATGGGTTCGCTTTCTTCGTAGAATTCTGGTAACTCAGGGAGGTATCATCCTCATCTTGAAGTTTGGAAACACATTCATAGATAGTGTATAGTGGTCCTCAACCTGAGAGTAAAATGAGTAAATTCCTGTGCATTTCCTCCTGATTCTTGTGGTAATTAAATCCTTGCAAAAAGAGCTTTTCTGTGAAATGTTTAAGGAAAATTTTTTAAATTGCAGTTGTGGCTGGGTGCAGTGGCTCACACCTGTAATCCCAGCACTTTGGGAGACTGTGGTGGGCTAATCATTTGAGGCCAGGAGTTCAAGACCAGCCTGGCCAACATGGCCAAACCCCGTCTCTACTTAAAATAGAAAAATTAGCTGGGTGTGGTAGCGGGCACCTGTAATCCCAGCTACTCAGGAAGCTGAAGCAGAAGCGCTTCCGTATGAAAGGCAGAGGTTGCAGTAAGCTGAGATCGCGCCACTACACTCCAGCCTGGGCAATAGAGCAAGACTGTCTCATAAATAAATAAAAAACTGCAGTTATTATTGCACAGTATTCATTAAGATAATCTTTTTTTTCCCCTAGAATCCTTCATCTGAATCCCAAGGCTAGATGAAAGTGGAATTTCTCTCCTGAAGGAAATCAAAAGATTGTTACTAGGATACGCAAATACTTGTCTCTTTTTTTCTTTAATGAGAGATCACTATTTCCCATTGCACCTCTTTGTGAGGGCTTCTCAGGTACAACTGTTAGATTTTGATTCCAAACCCAGCTTCTACAGATGAGATATGTTTAGGTCACTGGTGTGACCAGGTGGCAACAAAGAATCTAAGGGATGTCCTTGGTGTCTGGTCTCTTTGCTGACTTTAAATCTGGAAAGGTTGCAGACTAGCTTTAAACACAGGGGATTGGCCAGGCACGGTGGCTCACACCTGTAATCCCAGCACTTTGGGAGGCCAAGGTGGGTGAATCACTTGAGGTCGGGAGTTTGAGACCAGCCTGGCCAATGTGGCAAAACCCTGTCTCTACTAAAAATACAAAAAAATTAGCTGGGCATGGTGGTGCATGTCTGTAATCTCAGATACTCTGAAGGCTGAGGCAGGAGAATCACTTGAACCCAGGTGGCAGAGATTGCAGTGAGCCGAGATCATGCCACTGCACTCCAGTCTAGGCAACAGAGCGAAACTCCATCACAAAAAAAAAAAGAAAGAAAGAAAGAAAGAAAATATTTTCACCTAACTTTACATAGTTTTCTGATATAGATAATGTCATTAAGTAGATATGTATATAAGTCTATGAAAAAAAACCTATTTCCTTCAGGCCTGGAGCAACTCTATTTCAGCAGGGGGCGGGAGCTCAGTCTGGAAAATTGTCTGACATGTAGCAGGCATTGAATAAAAAGTATTAATTAAATTGCTGTGTCAACTGCTAACTCCCTGGATCAGCTTCTGTGCTCTCAACCGTACTCCCAAAGTCTAAGTAAAGCCTATGACACTTTTCCTGTAACTCTGATAAATAACTTGAGTTCACTTACTAAAATATTTTTTTTAAATTAAGACATTGTTATGTTAAAAAGCTCAAAGCAGGTCGGGTACAGTGGCTCACACCTGTAATCCCAGCACTTTGGGAGGCCAAGGCATGAGGATTGCTTGAGCCCAGGAGTTCAAGACCAGTCTGGGCAACATAGGGATATCCCATCTCTATAGAAAAAAAAATTTTTTTAATTAGCCAGGCAAACTGGCATGCAGCCCAGCTATTTGGGAGCCTGAGCCAGGAGGATGGGGAGGATCACTTGAGCCCAGGAGGTTGAGATTGCAGTGATCCATGGTCACGCACTCTAGCCTAGGCGATGGAAGTAAGCAGAGTAAGACCCTGCCTAAAAAAATAAAGCTCAAGGCAGATCGCATTTTATTAACCTCTACTGTTAGAAAGAGGAAGACTCATTACAGAAGGAGTATATAAACTACCAGCTTCCAAGCCCTCAATTGCTTCCTACCTCATTTCTCCACATACCAGATTAAAATGCAGTATTTTACATTCTGCCGATGATAGAGTGCTAATTAATTAATGTTGGCAAGATCTTTTAAAATGGGAATGTAGAGTCTGTTAAAGAAGCAGGAAACAGAATACTAGAGCAAGCCCTCAAGATTGACTAAATTTGTGTGTGTGTGTGTGTGTGTGATGGAGTCTTGCTCTGTGGCCCAGGCTGGAGTGCAGTGGCGTAATCTTGGCTCACCGCAAACCTCTGCCTCCCAGGTTCAAGAGATTCTCCTGCCTTAGCCTCCCCAGTAGCTTGGACTACAGGTGCACGCCACCACGTCCAGCTAATTTTTGTATTTTTAGTAGAGACGGGGTTTCTCTATGTTGGCCCGGCTGGTCTTGAACTCCTGACCTTAAGTAATCTGCCTGTCTTGGCTTCCCAAAGTGCTGGGATTACAGGTATGAGCCAACATGCCTGGCCTATTGGCTAGATTTTATAATGTTACATAACATGTTTTCTTGTACCAAATGAATAGGGCAGACGACTTTTTAAAAAGTTGTTTTCTTAAAGTCTTCCTGTTACATTGGCAATAGTAAATAGCAGCCCAAATTAGCAATTGCTTAAAATGTTTGAAGGGTCAAGCACCTGGGAGAATGGGAACCAATGATGAAGCCCTCCCTTGTTTGTTTTCATCTTTCATTCTACAAGCAATTACTGAATGGATACACACTGTGTGCCATCAGTATTCTAAGCTGTATAGGAGATATTGTTTTTATTTTTGTTTTTTGAGATGGAGTCTCACTCTGTTGCCCAGGCTGGAGTGCAGTGGCATGACCTCGGCTCACTGCAACCTCTGCCTCATGAGTTCAAGTGATTCTCCCGCCTCAGCTTCCTGAGTAGTTGGGATTACAGGCATGCACCACCACGCCCAGCCAATTTTTGTATTTTTAGTAGAGACGGGGTTTCACCATATTGGTTAGGCTGGTCTCGAACTCCTGACCTCAGGTGATCCGTCCCCCTCGGATTCCCAAGTGCTGGGATTACAGGCATGAGCCAGTGCACCTGGCCTATTGTTCTGTTTTAATTTAATTTAATTTAATTTTTAGAGACAGAGTCTTGGTCTGTTGCCCAGGCTGGAGTACAGCACTGTGGTCATAGCTTACTTGCACCCTTGAAACCTTGGGCTCAAGCGATCTTCCTGCCTCAACCTCCTAAATAGCTAGGACTACAGCCACACACCACCGCATCCAGCTAATTGTTAAATTTTTTTGTCGAGATGGGTATCTCATTATGTTTCCCAGTCTGGTCTCTGAACCCTGGCCTCAGGTGATCCTCCCACCTCAGTCTCCCAAAGTGCTGGGATTATAGGTGTGAGCCACTGTGCCTGGCCTTTATGGGAGATATACAGGCATATAAGAGGGCAACATCTTCCATTAAGGTTATAATTTAGTAGAGGAATAAGATATGCATGTATAAATATCCAGGATATTATATAAGACAGGATATAAGAAAAGTGCAAAGTACTTTCCTGGAGTGATTGGGACAGTGTGTAGGGAGCTAGCCTTTGAGCTGGCACAAATAGGGCAAGAGGAGAGGGAAGGATCATCCAGGCAGATGTAACTGTATGGGGGAAAACATGGTCAAACTTCCTCCTCTGCGAAGTCTTTTCTGACTCTCCCCTTTTTCCTTAGCTGTTCCAAATGGAGATAGACTCCTTCTGCCTTCTTGCTTTCTGTAATTGGTAAGTACCTTCATTGTAACAGTTATTAATATATCATAACTGTTGTTTGCCTGTCACCCCAATAAATTATAAACTCCTTTAGGGCAGGAACTGTGTACTTTCATCTTTGTTTTCCTAGCGCTTAGCAGGGCTTCTGATGTGTATGGCTACTCAATCAATACTTGAGGGAGAAGGGGAATCAATTATAGAATGTGTTCTAGGAGGAGCAAGTACTACAATATGGCTGGAATCAAAGATTAATGCAGAAAAGCAGTGGGAATTAAAGCTACAAAAGTAGGTTAGAAAGTAGGTCTGATAATATCAAGTGTTGGTAAAGAAGTGGAGGAGTGGAAACTCACACATTGCTGATAAGACTGTTAAGTTGGCACAACCATTTTGGAGAACTATTTATCAGTATCTAATAAAGGCTAATGCTCATATCCTGTGACCCAGAAATTTCAATTCTGGGGAGACTCTTGCACATGTATACAAAGGAGAGAGATACAAAATATTTATAGCAAAAAGCTAGAAATAAATTCAATGTCCATGAACAGAAGAATGGATGACTAACTAGAGATTACATATATCAATGTGGGTGAATATATAAGTATAATATTGAGTGGAGGAATAAAAGCCCAAGACTGCAGGAGAATTCCTCTTATCTTTTTTTTTTTTTTTTTTTTTTTTTTGAGATGGAGTCTGGCTCTGTTACCCAGGCAATGGTGCGATCTTAGCTCACTGAAACCTCTGCCTCCGAGGTTCAAGCAATTCTCTTGCCTCAGCTTCCTGAGTAGCTAGGACTACAGGCGCCCGCCACCACACCTGGATAATTTTTGTATTTTTAGTAGAAACAGGTTTTCACTATGTTAGCCAGGCTGGACTGGAACTCCTGACCTGAGGTGATCCACCCACTTTGGCCTTCCAAAGTGCTGGGATTACAGGCATGAGCCACCATGCCCAGCCCCTCTTATCTTTGTATAAAGGTTAAAATACTGTTAAACAGTACTATGAGGCCAGGCGCGGTGGCTCAAGCCTGTAGATGGGTGGATCACGAGGTCAGGAGATCGAGACCATCCTGGCTAACACGGTGAAACCCCGTCTCTACTAAAAAATACAAAAAACTAGCCGGGCGAGGTGGCAGGCGCCTGTAGTCCCAGCTACTGGGGAGGCTGAGGCAGGAGAATGGCGTGAACACGGGAGGCGGAGCTTGCAGTGAGCTGAGATCTGGTCACTGCACTCCAGCCTGGGCGACAGAGCGAGACTCCATCTCAAAAAAAAAAAAAAAAAAAAACCAAAAACAGTACTATGTATTGTTCAACAGTATTTAGGAATATATATATATATAATATATGTATGTATTTACAAAGATACAAATATAAAGGCCAAGGCCATTGGCTCATGCCTGTAATCTCAACACTTTGGGAGGCTGAGGCGGGCGGATCACTTGAGGTCAACAGTTCGAGACTAGCCTGGCCAAACATGGTGAAACCCCGTCTGTACCAAAAAAATACAAAAATCAGCCAGGTGCGGTGGCACACACCTGTAGTCCCAGCTACTTGGGAGGCTGAGGCATGAGAATCGCTTGAACCTGGGAGGCAGAGGTTGCAGTGAGCTGAGATCGTGCCACTGCACTTCAGACTGGGCCACAGAGTGAGACTGTGTCTCAGAAAAAAAAAGATATATATGTGTATATAAAGAAATGCCTGGCCGGGCACAGTGGCTCACGCCTGTAATCCCAGCACTTTGGGAAACTGAGGCAGGGAGATCACCTGAGGTCAGGAGTTCGAGACCAGTCTGGCCAACATGGCGAAACCCCATCTCTACTAAAAATACAAAAATTAGCCAGGTGTGGTGGCAGTCACCTGTAATCCCAGCTACTTGGGAGGCTGAGGCAGGAGAATTCCTTGAACTCAGCAGGTGGAGGTTGCAGTGAGTGGAGATCACACCACTGCACTCCAGCTTGGGTGACAGAGTAAGATCCCATCTCAAAAAAAAAAAATGCTTGGGCAAGATGAATACCAAATTTAGGACAATAGGGAAGGAGATGTAATCAGAGAAGTTTACATAAGGGCCTCAATTCTGTTAAACTGGGTGGAGGATATATGGGTCTTTTGTATTATATACATAGTATGCAAAAATAATATTTGATCATTCTATTACTATTATTATTATTATCATTATTATTATTAAGACACAGTTTCACTCTGTCGCCCAGGCTGGAGTGCTGTGGCATGATCTCAGCTCACTGCAACCTCCACCTCCCAGGTTCCAGCACTTCTCCTGTCTCAGTCTCCCAAGCAGCTGGGATTACAGGCACCTGCCACCATACCCAGCTAATTTTTGTATTACTAGTAGATACGGGTTTCACCACGTTGGCCAGGCTGGTCTTGAACTCCTGACCACAAATGATCTGGCTGCCTTGGCCCCCCAAAGTGCTGGGACTACAGACATGAGCCACCGTGCCCAGCCTGATCATTCTGTTAAATACTGCAGCCTACCACCAGCCCATTACTCCTGATTCCGCATTTCCTGCTGTACCATTTCTCTCTCTCTTTCTATCTTTTTGTAATAGAGATGGGGTCTTTCCATGTTGCTCAGGCTGGTCCCTAACTCCTGGCCTCAAGCAATCCTTCAACATCAGCCTCCCAAAGTACTGAAATTATGGGAATGAGCCACAGCACTTGGCCCTACTTTTTTTCATAGTGCCTTTAAACCTTATCTGCCGGGCGCAGTGGCTCACGCCTGTAATCCCAGCACTTTGGGAGGCTGAGGTGGGCAGATCACCTGAGGTCAGGAGCTTGAGACCAGCTTGGCCAACATGGTGAGACCCTGTCTCAACTAAAAATACAAAAATTAGCTAAGTGTGGTGACAGCATCTGTAATCTCAGCTACTCAGGGGGCTAAGGAAGGAGAATTGCTTGAACCCAGAAGACAGAGGTTGCAGTAAGCTGAGGTCGTGCCACCGCTCTACAGCCTGGGCAACAGAGCAAGACTCTATCTCAGAAATAAATAAATAAATAAACTTATCTATCTAATACTATATAATCTACATATTGGGGCCGTGCGCAGTGGCTCACACCTGTAATTCCAGCACTTTAGGAGGCTGAGGCAGGCAGATCACCTGAGGCCAGGAGTTCAAGGCCAGCCTGAGCAACATGGCAAAACCCCATCTCTATGAAAACTATAAAAATTAGCTGGGTGTGGTGGTGCATGCATGTAGTCCCAGCTACTCAGGAGGCTGAGGCACAAGAATCGCTTGAATACCTTAAACCCGGGAGGCAGAGGTTGCAGTGAACCAAGATTGTACCACTGCACTCCACCCTGGGCGACAGAGGAAGACTCTGTCTCAAGAAAAATTTTTTTTAATCTACATATTTAGATTTAATTTTCATAATCTCTTCCTCTGTTGCGCACACACACAATAGAATGTAAATAACACAAAAGTAAGGATATTTTGTTCTGTTCCCTGATGTATCCAAATATTTGAATAGTACCTACCCCGGAGGCACCCAGTAAATAAGTGCAAGACAAATCGGTTCTGATAAACCACAAGAGAGATTCAGGATAAAGAATACATTTTGAACACATGCATTTGCTCCCTCCCCAAACTATAGTAAAATAACAGTAAAGGGTTTTTGAGAGGTATAATCCCATAAGGACAAAAGAATGGGGAAAAGACCAAAATAAAATTTTGGAAGCTGGAAAACAGGTTGTGAGTAATAGCTGGCTTAGTAGAACCTGGAAAGCTGAAGCTTAAGCAGGCAGCGGGGGTAGCCAAAAGCAAAGTAGTTTACACCAAAGAACCCACAAAGGTTCAAGATTTGGTGGCCCCAGCTACCTTTGGAAGGGGAGGAGAAACGGGAAGGTATGGCTAAGAATAGGATAATTGTTGAAGAAATTGTTAGTTCTCCCAACTCCAGGTAAAACACTGGAGGCTGATTCATTGGAAGGAGTGAAATCAAGGATCTCTTCACTGGGGAATACCAGAATCAGTTAAGGGCTAAGTTATAGCATCAGTCTGGGTCCATTCAGGAGACAGAAACTACACAGTACTATAGAAAAAAAGAGCATAGGGTACAGACTAATATTTATATACTGAATGTTGGACTCCTTAGTCTTCCAAGAACTTCTCCTTTTTCAGCTTCTAGAATGCTGGTAACCAGGCCTGAACTCTCAGGCTGGAGATGGAGGACGCTTCTCTGCAGATTCTGACAACCGAAAAGAAAAACACCTATGATATAGGCAGGACGCAGTTGCTCACACCTGCAATCCTAGGGCACTTTGGGAGGCCAAAGCAGGCAGATCACTTGAGGCCAGGAGTCCAAGACCAGCCTGGGCAACATGGTGAAACCCTACCTCTACTAAAAATACAAAACTTAGGCCAGGCGCGGTGGCTCACACCTGTAATCCCAGCACTTTGGGAGGCCGAGGTGGGCGGATCATGAGGTCAAGAGATGGAGACCATCCTGGATGGTGAAACCCCATCTCTAAAAATACAAAAGTTAGCTGGGCGTTGTGGTGTGCACTTGTAGTCCCAGCTGCTTGAGAGGCTGAGGTAGGGGAATCGCTTGAACCTGGGAGGCAGAGGTTGCAGTGAGCCAAGATTGCACCACTGCACTCCAGCCTGGCAACAGTGTGAGACTCCATCTCAAAACAAACAAACAAACAAACAAACGAATAAAACTAGCCAGCGTGGTGACACAGACCTGTAACCCCAGCTACTCGGGAGACTGAGGCACAAGAATCTCTTGAACCCGGGAGGTGGAGGTTGCAGTGAACTGTGATCGCACCACTACACTCCAGCCTGAGGCCTGGGTAACAGAGCGAGATCCTGTCTCAAAACAAAAACAAAACAAACAAAAAAACTATGATACTAGTATTGAGAATTACTCTAAGAAACTATCCAGTCAGAAAGACAGCGCTCTGCTCACACTGAATGTGGTCTACCACATGTGCAGAGCCTCCAGCTGGCTTTTTGGTGCCTCATTGTCATACATAAACAGATAGCCAAGGATCATTCGTTATCTGCAGAAACAAATCTGCCAAAACGGAAAACAGGACAGAAAAAACTTGGAGGGCAAGAGACTTTGTAGGGAAAAGAAAAATATTCCCCCAACTAATCACTAATGTTCTTAAAGGAATAAGAAAATATTGCGGGCTGGGCGTTTTGGCTCATACCCATAATCTCAGCACCTTGGGAGGCTGAGGCTAGATAGAGAATTGCTTGAAGCTAGGAATTCAATACAGCGGGTGCGGGGGCCCACGTCTGTAATCCCAGCAGTTTGGGAGGCAAAGGCGGCTGGATCGCTTGAGGCCAGGAGCTTGAGACCAGCCTGGCCAACATGGTGAAACCCCGTCTCTACTAAAAATACAAAAATGATAGCGCATGCCTGTAGTCCCAGCTACAGGTTGAGGCACGAGAATCACTTGAACCCGGGAGATGGAGGTTACAGTGAGCCGAGATCATGCCAGCACACTTCAGCCTGGGCAATATAGTAAGACTCTGTCTCAATTAAAAAAAAAAAAAAAAGAATGGGTTTATCCAAAGCAAGAGAGTAAACCAAGAAAGAGGAACACAAAGGATCCAGGAACAGGGGATCTAACACAGGAGAGAACAATGCTGAAGAGAATTCCCAGGACAAAAATTGTGTAAGCAATAGGTTGAGAGAGTAAGCAGTCCAGACTGGAGCATGTGAGGGGGCTCCAGCAGATATTTCTTCAAGAAAATGAAATTGAAAAAATATCTGATGTGACCAAATGTATTGAGAAGAGATGTAGACAACTGGGGCGGAAGTTGAGTTAAATTAATATAATAAGTACATAGAAAAATACAACTATTAGGTCCAAAAAAAACAAAAAGTTATGCAAGAGAGAAACATTACTCGGCTTACTTGGGTACATTATTTGGCTTATTTGTGAACAATATTTGCATAGTCACAGCAGTATAAACACTGACTTTTTTTTTTTTTTTTTTTTTTTTTTTTGAGACAGAATCTTGCTCTGACTCCCAGGCTGGAGTGCAGTGGCGTGATCTCGGCTCACTGCAACCTCCGCTCCCCGGGTTCAAGCAATTCTCTGCCTCAGCCTCCCTAGTAGCTGGGATTACAGGCACCGCCACCATGCCTGGCTAATTTTTGTATTTTTAGTAGAGATAGGGTTTCACCATCTTGGCCAGGCTGGTCTTGAGTTCTTGACCACCGTGATCCACCTGCCTCAGCCTCCGAAAGTGCTGGGATTACAGCTGTGAGCCACCGCGCCCGGCCGACACTATTTAATTAACTGAATTTTTTACAACACAAGTGTATTGAAAGGACAGAGAAAGTGAAGCATGCAGATACCATGTGAATGAGTGAGGATGTGGCACTGGTGATGGTGAAAAAGATAAAATTCTCATCTTTGGTGAGAAGTTCATAAATAATGTAATAATGCTTAAATTAATACATAGTCATATAAGCCTTTAGAGATAAGTCATTTAGCGATACAGAGGTAAATGCCAGAAGGTTCCATTCAGAGGAGTTGAAAATGGTTACCTTTGAGGAGCTGAAAATGGTGGGGAGTGGAGGCTGGGGGTACTACTGTTTCAAAACCAGCCTATGGCAGGGATGGGGAAGTTGGGGGGATGCGGACAAGCCTTATAAGACCATTTAACTCTTTAAATCATATACAAGTATAACTTAGATATAAAATAAGAACAAAATACAAAGAGACTATATGTTCACTTTTCAAGTGAACAGAGCCCATTGGGAGGCCCCCACCCCCAATCTATTTCTATGACATTGTCTTATGTGATATCTCACCAATCTTCCCCCAGCCTAGCACTCAAACAAGGATGCTAACAAGACTAGAAGGGAGACATTGGTTGAGTCTGGATCTGCCCTGTCAGGCTCTTGTTAGAAGCCCAAGTCAGCAGCCCATTAACACTAGATTACTTCTCTCTACGCAAGTTAAAGATTTTTCTGCTGAAATTACAAATATCAAAACCAGGCTGTCCCAGTCGCAGTTGCTCACGCCTGTAATCCCAGCACTTTGGGAGGTCAAGGCGGATGGATTACAAGGTCAGGAGTTCGAGACCAGGCTGGCCAATATGGTGAAACCCCATCTCTACTAAAATAAAAAAACAAAAAAATTAGCCAGGCGTGGTGGCACATGCCTGTAATCCCAGCTACTCGGGAGGCTGAGGCAGGAGAATTGCTTGAATCCAGGAGGCGGAGTTTGCAGTGAGCTGAGATCCCACCACTACACTCCAGCCTGGGTGACAGAGCGAGACTCCATCTCAAAAAAAAAAAAAGAAGAAAAAACAGACTGACTCAATCCTAGTGTGTTTCTTCTTCCTTACATTCCACTGAACATCTTGATTCCAAAACCCATGATTCTAAACACACCTTCTACTCCTTTCTCTAGGTTTTCCTCCGTTCATTGCTAGAATGGCCTTGGGGTCCACCTGCCTTTGGTAGCGCTCACATTTGCCAAGTCTTTTAACGCTTGGGTAACGAACTATTTTTGTTACCCTTTCACCTCACTCTCTTGCCTTCACCGAGGATAAAAGGCAGAGGTACTATCAGCTGTGCTTTTTTTTTTTTTTTTTTGTACAGAATATTACCTTTACCTAACAAATTCTACAATATTTTTCCTTTTTCTTCACTGACTATTCTACTGGCTCTGATTCTAAGGCTGGTCCATGACATAAATAAGGAACCGTTTGGGGAACAAAGCTAGAATGACCTTGGTAAACCGGGTGTGCTCATCCACTCACTGCATAGTACTCAAGGGAGAAGAATGTCTCATTTCAGATTGGTTCAAAACAAAACATTTCACTTTGTCCTTGTCTCTGACCTAGACAACCCGCTCCTCTGTGATAAAGAAGGCATGCTTATGCTGTTTTCCACTAAATAAAGCTAGAAGGGATATTTAATATCTTGGAAGACTGAACTGGGATTCATAAAGCTCTAAATAAGTTCCAAAGTTAGAATTAACAAATAAATGAAATTTACCAGGGAGATTATATATCTATATCTATATCTATCTATCTATCTATCTATCTATCTATCTATCTATATATATATATATTTTTTTTTTTTTTGAGATGGAGTCTTGCTCTGTTGCCCAGGCTGGAGTGTAGTGGTGTGATCTCGGCTCACTGCAATGTCCACCTCCTGGGTTCACGCCATTCTCCTGCCTCAGCCTCCTGAGTAGCTGGGACTAGAGGCACATGCCACCCTGCCCAGCTAATTTTTTGTATTTTTAGTAGAGACGGGGTTTCACTGTGTTAGCCAGGATGGTCTCAATCTCCTGACCTCATGATCCACCCGCCTCGGCCTCCCAAAGTGCTGGGATTACAGGCATGAACCACCACACCTGGCCAACCAGGGATATATTTAAAGTCCCATGCTTATGTTCAAAATATTAATTTCATAAACATAGGATGAAGAAGACTTAGCTTAACAGTTCAAGTGAAAAAGGCTATGAGTCTTGGCTGACTACAAACTTAACAAACTGCTTTTTAATTTTTTTATTATTAGTATTAGTTTTTTAGGCTTAACAAGTTGAGAGTAGGAAGTAGCTAGGGAGTGACTACCAAAATGTAAATACTTCTCTTTTTACTTCTGACAACACAGGCAAGATTGTTTGAGTGCATCTGTCAGTTCACAAATAAATATTTACTGAGGATCTGCTGTGTGTCTAGTATGAGGAAAGGGCTGTGGCAGTAGAATGAAAGGAAAAACCCAAGGATCTTTGAACAGGTTGGACAGACAATGTATACATAAAAATGATAGCAGTAATGATCACTTACATTTTAATAGTGCTTTAATTTATTATGTCTTTCATTTATACCACCTCTTTGTACTTCATAGCTGCCCTATGAAGTGGTAAGTCAAAT
Organism: Chlorocebus sabaeus; assembly: GCF_047675955.1. Classification (NCBI taxonomy): domain Eukaryota; kingdom Metazoa; phylum Chordata; class Mammalia; order Primates; family Cercopithecidae; genus Chlorocebus; species Chlorocebus sabaeus. The sequence goes on along the minus strand of NC_132912.1, from coordinate 103,120,659 downwards.
ACAGTTATCATTTTATTTATTTATTTATTTTATTTTTTAATTTTTGAGACAGAATCTCACTCCGTCACACAGGCTGGAGTGCAGTGGCACGATCTTGGCTCACTGCAACCTCTGCCTCCTGGATTCAAGTGATTCTCCTGCCTCAGCCTCCCAAGTAGCTGGGACTACAGGCGCGTGCCACCCCGCCTGGCTAATTTCCGTATTTTTAGTAGAGATGGGGGTTTCACTGTGTTGGCCAGGCTGGTTGTGAACTCCTGGCCTCAAATGATCTGCCTGCCTCGGCCTCCCAAAGTGCTGGGATTACAGGCATAAGCCACCAAGCCCGACCAGTTATCATTTTAAAGATGAGAAAACTGAGGCTGGGAGAAGTTAAAGCAGTGATTCTCAAACGTTTAGCTCTCAACCCCTTTATACCCTTAAAACTATTTAGGTACCTCACACTACGCACAAAAATGAAATCAAAAGGGATCAAAGACCTAAGTGTAAGAGCTGTAATTATAAAATTCTTAAAAGAAAACTAAGTGTAAATATTTGTGACCTTGAAACAGACAATGGCATCTTTAATGTGACACCAAAAGCACAAGCAACAAAGTGAAAAATAGATAACTAGATTGCATCAAAATTAAAAAGTTTAATGCTTCAAAAGATACTAGCAGCCAGGTGTGGTGGCTCACACCTGTAATCCCAGCACTTCAGGAGGCTGAGGTGGGAGGATCGCTTGAGCCCAGGAGTTCAAGACCAGCCTGGGCAACATAGTGAGATCTCATATCTACAAAAAAAATTTAAAAATTAGCCAGGGGTGGTGGCACACACCTGTGGTCCCAGCTACTTGGGAGGCTGAGGTGGGAGGATTGCTGGGGCCTGGGAAGTCGAGGCTTCAGTGAGTTGTGTTCAGGCTACTCCATTCAAGCCTGAGCAACAGAATGTGATATTGTCTCCAAAAAAAAAAAAAAAAAACCAGATAAAATAACAATAAAAACCTATTGCTATTACATTATAATAATTTTTTAAGGAAAATAACTATTTTCCAAAGCAAACAAATATTTAGTGAGATGAGAGTTATTTTACATTTTTACTAATCTCATTAATGTCTGACGTAATAGAAGACAGCTGGATTCTCCTATCTATTGCCATACGTTGTCTGAAGAAAATCTAATCTCATTCAAACATGTAGTTGGAAAAGGGAGGAGGAATTTTTTTTTTTTTTTTGATGGGGTCTCACTCTGTCACCCAGGCTGGAGTGCAGTGGGCCAATCTCGGCTTACTGCAAGCTCCACCTCCCAGGCTCAAGTGATCCTCCCACTTCAGCCTCCCAAGTAGCTGGGAATACATGCACATGCCACCACGCTCAATTCATTTTTGTATTTTGGTAAAGACAAAGTTTTGCCACGTTGTCTAGGCTGGTCTTGAATTCCTGGACTCAAGTGATCCGTCCACTTTGACCTCCCAAAGTGCTGGGATTATAGGCGTAAGCCACCACAGGGAGGAGGATTTCAATAGATAATTGTGGATATTCTTCTTTGATACTACACTAAAACTCAACAAGTGTAGTGTCACATGCGTCCATGTGAAGAGACCACCAAACAGGCTTTGTGTGAGCAACAAGGCTGTTTATTTCACCTGGGTGCAGGCAGGCTGAGTCCAAAAAGAGAGTCAGCAAAGAGAGTCATTAGTTCTTATAGGTTTGGGATAGGCATACAAAGTACATTCTCAAGGGTGGGGGAGAATATATATCAGTTAGAGTGGGGCAGGAACAAATCACAATCGTGGAATGTCATCAGTTAAGGCTATTTTCACTTTTGTGGATCTTCAATTGCTTCAGGCCATCTGGATGTATACATGCAGGTCACAGGGGATATGATGGCTTAGCTTGGACTCAGAGGCCTGACATTCCTATCTTCTTATATTAATAAGAAAAACAAAACAAAATAGTGGTGAAGTGTTGAGGTGGCAAAAATTTTTGGGGGTGGTATGGAGAGATAATGGGTGCTGTTTCTCAGGGTTGCTTCTAGCGGGATTAGGGACGGTGTGGGAACCTAGAGTGGGAGAGATTAAACTGAAGAAAGATTGGGGGTAAGGGGTGATACTGTGGGCCTGTTAGAAGTATTTGTCATATAGAATGATTGGTGATGGCCTGGATGCAGTTTTGTATGAATTGAGAAACTAAACGGAAGGAAGACACAAAGTCCTACTGAATAAGAGGAGAAAAATAGGTATTAAAGGACTAAGAATTGGGAGGACCCGGGACATCCAATTAGGGCGTGCCCAAGGGGGATCAGCATAATTATTTGCTAGGTTGGCGAATTTTTGGGCTCTATCCTTGAGTTTTTTTAGTTGTCATATACCAGACCAGATTGGTTTAGGTAAATCCTGTGGCCTTTTACACCGTGCTGCAACTTTCTTTTTTTTTTTTTGAGACGGAGTCTTGCTGTGTCACCCAGGCTGGAGTGCAGTGGCGTGATCTCGGCTCACTGCAAGCTCCACCTCTCGGGTTCACGCCATTCTCCTGCCTCAGCTTCCCCAGTAGCTGGGACTACAGGTGCCCGCCACCATGCCTGGCTAATTTTTTGTATTTTTAGTAGAGACGGGGTTTCGCCATGTTAGCCAGGATGGTCTCGATCTCCTGACGTTGTGATCCGCCCACCTCGACCTCCCAGAGTGCTGGGATTACAGGTGTGAGCCACCGTGCCCGGCCCAGAGTCCTCTTTTTTTAGCAGTGAGTAAGTCGAGGCCTCTGCGATTTTGGAGGAAAGAGAAATGCAAAGCCAGCAATTGTTTGTTAAAGAAGAATTAGAAATGGAGAAATGCCTAGGAGAGAGTGAGATTGATAGTGTAGTGGAGATAGCTGGGGAGAGGTAGAGGGTGGCATAAGAACGGGAACCAGAATAAGAGTGAGTATAAAAGTAAAGAATAGGACTTCATCAGGGTGAAAGTATTGGAGGGTACCTTGCTACTGAAGATCTTCTATCCACTTCAAGAGAGACTTAAGGGTGGCAATTTGAGGTAAAACCAGGAGCCACTAAATACCAAGAACCTGAGAAACTGCTTGGGTGATTTGACTAATAAAGGCTGGTCCGTTATCAGGCTGTATAGAGGTGGGAAGGCCAAACCGAGGAATTACGTCTGACAGAAGGGAAGAAATGATCCCCATGGCCTTCTCAGACCCTGTGGGAAAGACATCTACCCATCCAGTGAAAGTGTCTACCTAGACCAAGAGGTATTTTAGTTTCCTCACTCGGGGCATGTGAGTAAAGTCACAGGGGCAAATCCCCGAGCTTGATGTATAGGGAAGGGAGGGGGCCTGAACAATCCCTGAGGGGTAGTAGAATAGTAGATGGAACACTGAGAAGTGATTTTCTTGAGGACAGATTTTCACGACGGAAAGGAAATGAGAGGTTCTAAGAGATGGGCTAGCAGCTTGTAACCTACATGGAAGAGGTTATGAAATGACGACAGAATAGAATGGGCCTGTGAGGTTGGAAGGAGATATTTTCCTTTGTCCAAGAACCATTTGCCTTTTGTGGGAAGAGATTAATAGGTGGAAGTTTCAGAGAGGGAGTAGGTGGGAGTGATAGATGAGAAGGAGAAAAACTCCCTGAGGGACAGAAGTTGGAACACTAGCTGCTGCTTTAGTTACCTTATCAGCATAAGCATTGCCCTGAGCAATGGGATTTGATGCCTTTTGATGGCCCTTGCAGTGAATGACTCCAGCTTCCTTTGGAAGTAAAGCGGCCTTGAGAAGAGTTTTTATTTTATTTTATTTTATTTTATTTATTTATTTTTTTTTTTTGAGACGGAGTCTTGCTCTGTAGCCCGGGCTGGACTGCAGTGGCCGGATCTCAGCTCACTGCAAGCTCCGCCTCCCGGGTTTATGCCATTCTCCTGCCTCAGCCTCCGGAGTAGCTGGGACTACAGGCGCCCGCCACCTCGCCCGGCTAGTTTTTTGTATTTTTAGTAGAGACGGGGTTTCACCGTGTTAGCCAGGATGGTCTCGATCTCCTGACCTCGTGATCCGCCCGTCTCGGCCTCCCAAAGTGCTGGGATTACAGGCTTGAGCCACCGCGCCCGGCCAGAGAAGAGTTTTTATTAAAGAGGAGTTAATGATGGAGGACCCTTGCGTGGTGAGGAAACCTCTTTCAGCCCATATAACAGCATGGTGGTGCAGGATATAGAAGGCATATTTAGAGTCACTATAAATATTGACGTATAGTCCCTTTGCAAGAGTGAGGGCCCGAGTTAAGGCAATGAGTTTGGCTTCCTGAGAGGTAGTGGAGTGGGGCGGAGCGGTGGCCTCAAGGATAGATGTGGAAGATACTACAGCATAGCCTGCCTTTGCTGGTGAGTGGCGATTAGGCCTGATGGAACTGCCATCAATAAACCAAGTGTGATCAGAGTGAGAAACAGGAAAGAAGGAAATATGGGGAAATGGAGTGAACGCCAGGTGGATCAGAGAGATACAGTCATGGGGGTCAAGTGTGGTATCAGGAATAATGTGGGAGGACGGATTGAAGTCCGGACCAGGAACAATGGTAATTGTGGGAGACTCAAAAAAGAGTGAGTATAGGCCGGGTGCAGTGGCTCACACCTGTAATCCCAGCACTTTGGGAGGCCAAGGTTGGCGGATCACTTCAGGTCAGGAGTTCAAGACCAGCCTGGCCAACATAGTGAAACTCCATCTCTACTAAAAATACAAAAAATTAGCCGGGCGTGGGGTGCACACCTGTAATCCCAGCTACTCCAGAAGCTGAGGCGGGAGAATTGCTGGAACCTGGGAAGTGGAGATTGCAGTGAGCTGAGATTGCACCACTGCACACCAGCCTGGGGGACAGAGTGAGACTCCATCTCAAAAAAGAGTGAGTATAGCTGAAGGAGCTGGGGAGTAGAAAGTATATGTGTCAGGTATGAAGAAGAAAATAGATTTTGGAAGTTATGAGAACTATAGAGAGTGAGTTGAGCATAATGTGATTTTGAGGGCCTCTAAAAGTATCAATGCAGTGGCAGCCACCACATGCAGACATGAGGGCTAGGATAAAACAGTAAGGTCAAGGTGTTTGGACAGAAAGGCTAGAGGGCATCGTCCCGGCTCTTGTGTAAGAATTCTGACCACATAGCCCTGCACTTTGGCTGTGTGTAATGAAAAAGTTGGGATGAGTTAGGGAGAGCTAGTGTGGGAGCAGTTTTTAGGGCTGTTTTTAAGGAATGAAAAGTGGAGTGGGGAAAGGATTTAGGATTTATGGGGTCAGCTAGGTTTATCTAGAACAGAATAATGGGTTGTGGAGGGAGGTATTGAGGATAGGAGAGTATATGGGTTTGGCACTACGGGGTGGATAGGCAAGACAATTTGGTTGATAAGACACAGATCCTGAACTAACCTGTAAAACTTGTCTGGTTTTAGGACAGGTAAAATGTGGGAATTGTAAGGAGAGTTTATAGGCTTAAGAAGGCCATGCTATAGCAGGTGAGTGATAACAGGTTTTAATCCTTTTAAAGCGTGCTGTGGGATGGGGTATTGGCATTGAGTGGCGTAAAGGTGATTAGGTTTTAATGGGATGGTAAGGGGTGCATGATCAGTTGCCAAGGAGGGAGTAGAGGTATCCCATACTTGTGGATTAAGGTGGGGAGATACAAGGGGAGAATGCGAAGGAGGCTTTGAACTGGGGAAAACAGCGGCAATGAGGTGTGGCTGTAGCCCAGGAATAGTCAGGGAAGCAGATAATTTGGTTAAAATGTCTTGACCTAATAAGGGAGCTGGGCAGGTGGGGATAACTAAAAAACAGTGCATAAAAGAATGTTGTCCAAATTGTCACCAGATTTGGGGAGTTTTAACAGGTTTAGCAGCCTGGCCATCAATACCCACAACAGTTATGGAGGCAAGGGAAACAGGCCCTTGAAAAGAAGGTAATGTGGAGTTGGTAGCCTCCATATTGATTAAGAAGGTGACAGATTTACCCTCCACTGTATGAGTTACCCAAAGAGTCTGTGATGGTCCAGGAGGCTTTTGAGGCAATCTGGCAGCATCAGTCTTCAGCCGCTAAGCCGAGAAGATCTGGGAAGGAGTCAGTCAGAGAGTCTTGGGCCAGAGTTCCAGTGGCTCTGGGAGTGGCTGCTGGGTGAGTTGGACAGTCCAATTTCCAGTGGGGCCCTGCACAAATGGGACATGACTTAGGAGGAATTTCGGGCTGTGGGCATTCCTTGGCCCAATGACCAGATTTCCGACACTTGAAGAAAGAACCTTGGGGAGGTGGTCTGGAGGAACACCTGGCCACTGCGGTTCAGGCGTTTTGAAGTTCTTGTGTGCTGGAGATGTGGCTGGGGTTTCTCTCACAGTGGAGGCAAGTAATTGCAACTCAGAAATATGTTGCCTCTACTCTATTATTGTACACCTTGAAGGCGAGGTTAATTAAGTCCTGTTGTGGGGTTTGGAGGCCAGAATCTAATTTTTGGAGCTTTTTCTAATGTCGGGAGTGGGCTTGGTAATAAAATGCATATTGAGAATAAGATGGCCTTCTGGCCCCTCTGAGTCTAGGGCAGTAAAACGTCTAAGGGTTGTTGTCAAACGGGCCATGAACTGGGCTGAGTTTTTATATTTGATGGAAAAGAGCCTAAATGCTAACTGATTTGGGAGAGGTCAGATGAAGAAAAAGGAGCATTAACCTTCACTATCCCTTCAGCTCCAGCCGCCTTTTTTTTTTTTTTTTTTTTTTTTTTGCCTTGAAGTGTTTGGAATAGAATTGGTCTAGCAATCTTTCAGGATTTCGGTGATGGGCCCTCCCTGTCTGGACACTGTCAACCCACAGCTGGAGGGGGATTTAAGGCACATCATTTGCGATTAGAATTACACAAAGTTTGATTAATATTACAGCTGCAAAATTAACATACATAATTTTCACTCATAATTTAAAATATTTTGTTTTGATGAAATTCTTTGCTTTCACAATAGCAGATCAATAGTACACAGTATATTGAATTCTGTAAATTATTTTTGAGAAAATACAGAAGTGAGAAATAGTGATTTCCTCAATTTGTTTATGGTCTATCACAAAGTAGGCTAAAGTTCAGTATTAAATAAATAGACATCCTAATAAAAGTTTGCACAAGTTTTCCTAAGGAAATACTTTCATAAGACTGTTTACCTTCTGTTTGATAGCAGTGACAGGAACGTGGGGATTCCCACTCAAGACGAGTCCCTAGCACTAGGCTCCTGGCACCCACAGCCCAGGCACGCTGCATCACCTGGTGGGGTGCAGCCTGGGCTTCTGTGAGTGAGGTTTCCTCACCTGGAACTCTGGTTCCATGTTTGTGCTTAGCCTGTGCGGTTCTCGTAAACACAGAAAATCTGCCTGCCCACCTCCAGTGCTGAAGACAGACCAGTCAAGGAGGTGTTGGTGAGAGTGTTGTGTTCACCATGTGGAGATCAGGTGGTGATTACCGCATCTTCTTTGCTGACTTTGGTAACTGGGTGTCTAGGGAGGAGCGACTGGGAGTGGCCGAGCAGTTGCCTGGACTCAGCTTCTGATTCTGCAGCCAGGAGTCAGATGCAGGCCCAAGGGTCAAGGGGGAGTTGTTCAGCGCCTGGAATCGCCCAGCACTGCGCTGTGGGCCACACGACGCTCCTGCTCTGTTTTCCCAGGCACGGACAGACACTTGGAAGGCAGCTTTGCCCTTCTGGCCACCTGGAGACCTCTCAGTGGTGCAGATGGGACAAACTGAAGGCCTCTCAGAACACTCACTCGTGCCAGGAATGCCAGGCCCCAGCCTGCTCTGATGAAGGTCAGGATGGTCAGCCACCTCTTTCAGAGGAAATTGTTGGGCAGGTGGGAGAGGGTTAGTCACGGAATGAAACTGTAAGCCGCACTGAGTGTGAGGAGGAGAGGTGATAAAAGGATTATAGAGTGGGGGAGAGGAGGGGGAGGAAGAATTGGGACCTGGCTCCGCCTGGCGAGGAGCAGCCTGGGGAGAAGGGGAGAGGTCAGATGAGTCCATAGAAAAGAAGGATTCAAAGGACTCAGAACCTGGGGTGGAGACTGAAGGAACAGACAGGAGAGAAAGAAGAAAGATGTGGGATGAGTCGCATTGGGAGCAGAGACTAGGGAGGGACCGACGTGTAAAAGAATGCCTGGACGTCAGGCACCTCAGACCATTCGCCCATTTTATGACAAGAAATATCTAGATCTTGTAGGACGGAGAAATCGAAAGTGCCATTTTCTGGCTTTTTGGAATCATTGTCGAGTTTGTATGGGGGCCAAGCAGTGTTGCAGAAGAAAATAAGACACTTAGATTTTAGGTCAGGTGTGAGATGAAGAGGTTTTAAGTTTTTGAGAACACAGGCTAAGGGAGAAGGAGGAATGGAGGGTGGAAGGTTGCCCATAATGAAGGAGGCAAACCCAGAGAAAAGAGAGGGTAGAGACACGGAGAAGGCAGATGGGGCGGCAGGGAGCGTTGAGCAGCCCTGGGCTGCAATGTGGGTGAGCAGCCAAAGCAGGCATCCCTGCAAGTGACTTGCTACCAAGAGAATGTGGGTGAATGACCAAGGCAGGCATCCCCACGGTGATCAGACACCAATGGAGTGTGGGTGAATAATCAGGCAGGCGTCCCCACAGTGATTAAACACCAAGGGAAGACTGTCTTCCCGAGTCCATGACTGGCACCGGAGTTTTGAGTCCACAGATAAAATATGTCTCCTTGTCTCTACTAGAGAGGAAAAAGAACTGGAATTGGAAGAACAGGGAGATTGAAGGGTAGTGAGAGAGGAAGATTAAAGGGTTGCAAGAGAGGCTGGAGAAGAGTGAAAAGACTACTTATCCGATTTGAAATTGGTGAGATGTTCCTTGGGCTGGTTGGTCTGAGGACCTGAGGTTGTAGGTGGATCTCCTCATGAGTGAGGGCGAGGACAGGGGACTGGTCTCCCGAAGGAGTCCTCCTGTCCCGGGTCTTTGGCACCAAATGTCAGATGCATCCTTGTGTAGAAACCACCAAACAGACTTTGTGTGAGCAACAAGGCTGTATATTTCACCTGGGTGCAGGCAGTCTGAGTCAGAAAATGTGTGGGGAAAAGAAAGAGATTAGACTGTTACTGTGTCTATGTAGAAAGAAGTAGACACGCCGGGCGCAGTGGCTCACGCCTGTAATCCCAGCACTTTGGGAGGCCGAGGCGGGCGGATCACAAGGTCAGGAGATCGAGACCACGGTGAAACCCCGTCTCTACTAAAAATACAAAAAATTAGCCGGGCGCGGTGGCGGGTGCCTGTAGTCCCAGCTACTCAGGAGGCTGAGGCAGGAGAATGGCGTGAACCCGGGAGGCGGAGCCTGCAGTGAGCCCAGATTGCGCCACTGCACTCCAACCTGGGCGACAGAGCAAGACTCTGTCTCAAAAAAAAAAAAAAAAAAAAAAAAAAGAAAGAAGTAGACACAAGAGACTCCATTTTGCTCTGTACTAAGAAAAATTCTTCTGCCTTGAGATGCTGTTAATCTGTAACCCTACCCCCAACCCTGTGCTTGCAGAGACACGTGCTGTGTTTACTCAAGGCTTAATGGATTTAGGGCTATGCAGGATATGCTTTGTTTTTGTTTTTTTGTTTGTTTGTTTGTTTTAGACGGAGTCTCTCTTTGTCGCCAGGTTGGAGTGCAGTGGCACCATGCCCGCTCACCACAACCTCCGTTTCCCGGGTTCAAGCAATCCTCATGCCTCAGCCTCCAGAGTAGCTGGGATAACAGACACATGCCACTACCGTTGGGCTAATTTTTTGTATTTTTTGTAGAGACGGGGTTTCACCATGTTGGCCAGGCTGATCTCGAACTCCTGACATCTTCTGATCCACCCGCCTTGGCCTCCCAAAGTGCTGGGATTACAGGCATGAGCCACCACGCCCGGCCAGGATGTGTTTTGTTAAACAAGTGCTTGAAGGCAGTATGTTTGTTAAAAAGTCATCACCACTCTCTAATCTCAAGTACCCAACTGTATATTTCACCTGGGTGCAGACGGGCTGTGTCCGAAAACGGAGTCAGCAAAGGGTGGTGGGATTATCATTAGTTCTTATAGGTTTGGGATAGGCACACAAAGTACATTCTCAAAGGGCAGGGGAGAATATTGCAAAGTACCTTCTCAAGGGCAGGGGAGAATATATCATATCGGTTAGGGTGGGGCAGGAACAAATCACAATGGTGGAATGTCATCAGTTATGGCTAGTTTCACTTCTTTTGTGGATCTTCAGTTGCTTCAGGCCATCTGGATGTATACATGCCCGTCACAGGGGATATGATGGCTTAGCTTGGGCTCAGAGGCCTGACAAGTAGTATCCTAAAGGTTAATTGCACTGGGAATTTGAAACCATATCAACGAATTTTTTGTATTTCATTACATTATAGTTCATTGGTCTAACTTGCATTTCTTTTTTTTTAATTTGTTTTTGAAACATGGTCTTACTCCATCACCCAGGCTGGAGGGCAGTGGCACAATCATAGCTTCCTGTAACCTTGAACTCCTAAGCTCAAGCCATCCTCCCACCTTAGCCTCCCAAGTAGATAAGACTTCACACGCATGCCACCATTCCTGGCTAATTTTTTTACTCTTACTGTTTTTGGAGATAGGATCTTGCTATGTTGGCCAGGCTGGTCTCAAACACCTGGCCTCAAGTGATCCTCCAGCCTCTGCCTCCCAGAATGCTGGGATTCGAGGCATGAGCCACCACACCTGGATTCATTTGCCTTTTCAAAACATCTTTTATCCATGCATGATTTTGTAACATTATGTTTTGGTCATTTGAAAAGTACCGGTTCACTGAGTTATGCAAATCTTCTAAAATGTTGACACATTTTATTCTATAATATTTAAAAATTCACATTTGTTAACATCACCACTGATATCATCAGATGAGTCTTTAATTATTGGGAAGCTGTCAAGCTTAGTACCACATGCAAAATTTCCAAAATTCTGAGTTTTGCTTGAAAGCTATCTTTTCCCTCTCCTCTCCTCTCCTCTCCTCTCCTCTCCTCTCCTCTCCTCTCCTCTCCTGTCCTCTCCTCTCCTCTCCTCTCCTGTCCTCTCCTCTCCTCTCCTCTCCTCTCCTCTCCTCTCCTCTCCTCTCCTCTCCTCCCCCCCTCCCCTCCCCTTCTCTCCTCTCTTCTCCTCTTTCTTTTTTGACAAGGTCTTGCTCTGTTGTCTGGGCTGGAGTGCAGTGGCACAATCATGGCTCACTGCAGCCTTGGCCTCCCAGGCTCAAGTGCTCCTTCCACTTCAGCTGGTGCATGCCATCATGCCTGGCTAATTTTTTTTTTTTTCTTTTTGGAGAGACTGCCCAGGCTGGTCTCAAACTCCTGAGCTCAAGCGCTCCTCCCACCTCAGCCTCCCTAAGTGCTGGGATTAGGAATGAGCCACTGCCAAAACCTCAAATTTATGATTAGAACAAATATTGCAAGGTAACAATTTTACTTTACTAATGTTCTTGAAACTGCAAACTGAACAACCAGTTTGTCAATCATTCTTTCAAACAAAAATGGTATTGCATGAATAAAGGGGTTAATTCAGCTCACAGCTACAATGATCACACTAATGTTTTTCCTCAAGACAACCACTGTTCTTTGACATGTAGCAGAAGTACTTTATAAGTACTTCCTGCTTCCCATTTCATGCCACAGAATTTTGAAAAGATGTTCTTAAGGATCAAAATTTAATAAATTAATAATTTTTATTTTATCAAGAACATCTTGGCTGGGTGTGGTGGCTCACACCCGTAATCCCAGCACTTTGGAAGGCTGAGGTAGGTGGATCACCTGAGGTCAGGAGTTCAAGACCAGCCTGGCGAACATGGTGAAACTACTAAAAATACAAAAATTGGCTGGGCGCAGTGGCTCACGCCTGCAATCCCAGCACTTTGGGAGGCCGAGGCAGACAGATCACGAGGTCAGGAGATCGAGACCATCCTGGCTAGCACGGTGAAACCCCGTCTCTACTAAAAATACAAAAAAATTAGCCAGGCGTGGTGGCGGGCGCCTGTAGTCCCAGCTACTCCGGAGGCTGAGGCAGGAGAATGGCGTGAACCCAGGAGGCAGAGCTTGCAGTGAGCCGAGATTGCACCACTGTACTCCAGAATGGGCAACAGAGTGAGACTCTGTCTCAAAAAAAAAAATTAGCCAGGCGTGGTGGCAGGCACCTGTAATCCTAATTACTTGGGAAGCTGAGGCAGGAGAATCGTTTGAACCCAGGAGGCAGAGGTTGCAGTGAGCCAAGATAATTGCATTCCAGCCTGGGGGACTGAATTCCCCTCCAAGTGCAGGGCAGTGAGGAATGTAATGCCCACTGGTACAGTTTGGTGCTACTACCGTGATTGCTATCAAGGTGCAAAGAATTTCCCACCATCAGAAGAAATGTCAACATGATGGTGAAAAAAGGCAAATAAAGGCTTAATATCACCATGGACATCATTTTAGCCTTATGAATACCCTGAAAATTATTTGGCGTACCCTCAGGGGTCCATGGACTACACATTGAAAACCTCTGCATAAATGCCTTTCCCCAAAGCCACACATCTATTAAGTAGTAGAACTAGTACTTGAAACTGGGTCATATTGACTCCTAGCCTAATGGTTTCTCTATTGCACCATAGTACGCAAAATGAATGATACAGATATGAAGTATAATAAGAACTCACATTAAGGGCCGGGCATGGTGGCTCATGCCTAAAATCCCAGCAATTTGGGAGGCCAAGGGGGGCAGATCATGAGGCCAGGAGATCAAGACCATCCTGGTCAACATGGTGAAACCCTATCTCTACTAAAAATAAAAAATTAGCCAGGTGCGGGGAGCACACATGTAGTCCCAGCTACTAAGGAGGCTGAGGCAGGAGAATTGCTTGAACCCAGGAGGCAGAGGTTGCAGTTAGCCAAGATCATGCCACTGCACTCCAGCCTGGTAACAAAGCAAGACTCTGTCTCAAAAAACAAAACAAAACAAAAAAACTCACATTAAAACCAAATAATTAAATTTCTACCAGAGGCCTACTTAGAAATGCAATTAGTGTTTATCAGCCAGGTATGATCACTTTAAGCTCACCTAGTCCAGATCATAAAGACAGCTTAAACAGATTTGGTCAAAACCATGAAGAAATGGGAACTAGCTTGACAATCAAAAGAGATGAGATTGACATCCATTCCATAGACTGAAAATAACATAACTCCTATTACCTTATGTTTGGTTGAAGAGCTTAGATGTGCTTTATATCATAGTCTTAAAACTAGGTGGGGCCGGGCGCGGTGGCTCACGCCTGTAATCTCAGCACTTTGGGAGTCCAAGGCAGGTGGATCACGAGGTCAGGAGATCAAGATCATCCTGGCTAACATGGTGAAACCTCGTCTCTACTAAAAATACAAAAAATTAGCCGAGTGCGGTGGCGGGCGCCTGTAGTCCCAGCTACTCGGGAGGCTGAGGCAGGAGAACGGCATGAACTTGGGAGGCGGAGCTTGCAGTGAACTGAGATGGCCCTACCGCACTCCAGCCTGGGTGATAGAGCAAGACTCCGTCTCAAAAAAAAAAAAAAAAAAAAAAAAACTAGATGGAACCTAAGAGGTATCTAATCCATTATCTCATCCCATTCAGGAACCTGCTTACAGAATCTTGGACGAGTTGAACAAATATGGTGAGAGAAGCAGCTTACTCCTCCCAAGACACTGTAGAACAGCTCAAGTTATTTGAGCTGCCTTCCCGTCCATAGCCACGCTTGCTCTCATTCCCACTTAGTTTTATTCCTTTATTCAACCCTCTGGACAATGAGGAATAGGTCTATTTCCTCGTCAGTGTTATATTCTAAGTCAGCTACTAAGGCCCCTCATAAACCTTCCCCCCTCTTTTTTTTTTTTTTTTTTTTTTTTTTTTGAGACAGGGTCTTGCTCTGTCACCCAGGCTGAACTACAGTGGTGTGATTGAGGCTCACCAAAGCAGCAGCCTCTCGGGCTCAAGCAATCCTCCCACCTCAGCCTCCCAAGTAGCTGGGACCACAGATGTGTACCACCACATCCCACTACTTATTTTTTATTTTTGGTAGAGACAGGGTCTCCCTATGTTGTCAAGGCTGGTCTTCAACTCCTGGCCTCAAGCAATTCTCCTATGTTGGCCTCTCAAACTGTTGGGATTATAGGCGTGAGTCACCATGCCCAGCACCCTTTTTCAGTCTTAAAGTTTTCCGTTTTTCAACTTTCCTTTCTGTCTGGACCCATTCCAGGGTCTTTTATTTGTTGGTGGTTTTGTTTTAGAGGCCCAGGTGTGGCCTTTACCCATACTCCAGACCTTGCTCCCAGTCTCGCCTCCTCTGTGCTGTGGTCCTGGGTCATCCTTCCCTTCTTTAATGACTGAGCCCTTCTTGTATTCCAGACAGTATGCTCTGGTCTGCCATTTAATCCCCTGGACAACCCTGTGAAGTGGGTACCATCAACTTCAATTTTTTTTTTTTTTTTTTGAGGCAGAGTCTCTGTCACCCAGGCTGGAGTACGGTGGCGCGATCTTGGCTCACTGCAAGCTTCGCCTCCCGGGTTCACGCCATTCTCCTGCCTCAGCCTTCCCAGTAGCTGGGACTACAGGCGCCCGCCACCACGCCCGGCTAATTTTTTGTATTTTTAGTAGAGACGGGTTTTCACCATGTTAGCCAGGATGGTCTTGATCTCCTGACCTCATGATTCGCCTGCCTCAGCCTCCCAAAGTGCTGGGATTACAGGCGTGAGCCACCGCGCCCGGCCGACTTCAATTTAACTCTTGTTAAAATTAAGGTATTCAGCCGGGTGCAGTGGCTCATGCCTGTAATCCTAGCACTTTGGGAGGCCGAGGCGAGCGAATCACCTGAGGTCAGGAGTTCGAGACCAGCCTGGCCAAAATGGTGAAACCCCATCTCTACTGAAAATACAAAAATTAGCCAGGCATAGTGCTGCACACCTGTAATCCCAGCTACTCCAGGGGCTGAGGCAGGAAAATCCCTTGAACCTGGGAGGTGGAGGTTGCAGTGAGCCAAGATTATGAGATCATGCCACTGCACTCCAGTCTGGATGATAGAGTGAGACTCTGTCTCTTAAAAAAAAAAATATATATATATATATATATTAAGGAAGGAATTCTAGTTGGAGTGTAGCAGGATGAGCCGCAGACAAAACCCCACAGGCAGCAAGTTAAAGAAGGAAGGGCTGGCCGGGCGCGGTGGCTCACGCCTGTAATCCCAGCACTTTGGGAGGCCGAGGCGGGCGGATCACGAGGTCAAGAGATAGAGGCCATCCTGGCTAAAACAGTGAAACCCCGTCTCTACTAAAAATACAAAAAATTTAGCTGAGCGTGGTGGCGGGTGCCTGTAGTCCCAGCTACTCCAGAGGCTGAAGGAGGAGAATGGCGTGAATCTCGGAGGCGGAGCTTGCAGTGAGCCGAGATCGCGCCACTGCACTCCAGCCTGGGCGACAGAGCGAGACTCCGTCTCAAAAAAAATACAAGAAGGAAGGGCTTTATTCCGCCGGGAGCATCTGCAAGACTCACGTCTCAAAAAACCGAGCTCCCCAAGTGAGCAATTCCTGTCTCTCTTAAGGGTTTAGAACTCTAAGAGGGTCTGCATCTTACGACTCTAAGGGGGTCCACATGAGAGGGTCGTGATCGATTGAGCAAACAAGGGGTACGTGACTGGGGCTGCATGCACTGGTAATTAGAAGGGAAGAGAACAGGACAGGTATTTTCACAGTACTTTTCCATACAATGTCTGTAATTTATAGATAACATAACCAATTAGGTCAGGAGTCAATCTTTTAACTATGAGACCCAGGGTGTGGCGCTGGGCTGTCTGCCTGTGGATTTCATTTCTGTCTTTTAGTTTTCACTTCTTTCTTTGGAGGCAGAAATTGGGCATAAGACATTATGAGGGGTGGTCTCCTCCCTTATGAGGAGTTTGGATAATTGTACAGAGCTGTGTAAACATTACCTCAATGAAGATATAGAACAGCTCCCTCATCCTAAAAGTTTCCTCATGCCTTTTTTTTTTTTTTTTTTTTGAGACGAAGTCTCACTGTGTCACCCAGGTTGTAGTACAGTGGTGCAATCTCAGTTCACGGCAACCTCTGCTTCCTGGGTTCAAGGGATTCTCCTGCCTCAGCCTCCTGAGTAGGTGGGACTACAGGCATGTGCTACCACACCTGGCTAATTTTTGTATTTTCACAAAATACAAAAACTGTTGTATTTTGTATAACAATTGTTGGCTAGGCTGGTCTCAAACTCCTGACCTCAGGTGATCTGCCTGCCTTGGCCTCCCAAAGTGCTGGGATTACAGGCGTGAGCCACCTATCCTTCTCATGCCTTTTTGCAGTCACATATGTAATTTAAAAAACTGGGACAATTATATATATATGTATGTATGTATACTTTTTTTTTTTTTGAGATGGAGTCTCGCATTGTCACAGGGGCTGGAGTGCAACGGCACGATCTCTGCTCACTGCAACCTCTGCTTCCCAGTTTCAAGTGATTCTCCTGCCTCAGCTTCCCGAGTAGCTGGGATTACAGGCACCCGTCACCACACTGGGCTAATTTTATATTTTTAGTACAGACAGGGTTTCACTATGTTGGCCAGGCTGGTCTCAAACTCCTGACCTTGTGATCCACACGCCTCAGCCTCCCAAAGTGCTGGGATTATAGACGTGAGCCACCATGCCCAGCATATATACTATTTTTTAACCTGAGTGTTTCTAGGATGCATTGGGGGAAAAAAGATGCATTGAACATCTCTTTATATAGTTTTACAACATAATTTTAATGGCTGTATTCTATCAAATGAATGCTTTATAATTTATTTAATCAATGTCCTATTGTTATGTACATATATAAACAATGTCCTGCTTCCTCTTCCTGTAATTATTTTCTTATTTCTATGAAAGTATTGTAGTTTGCTTTTTTTTTAATTTTTCATATCTTTCTGATACTTCTTTGTTTGTTTTGCTAGCTCTGTGTCCTGGTTTTTGTTTTGTTTTGTTTTGTTTTTGGGATGGAGTCTCTGTTGCCCAGGCTGGAGTGCAGTGACACAATCTCAGCTCACTGCAACCTCTGCCTCCCATGTTCAAGCCATTCTCCTACCTCAGCCTCTCCAGAAGCTGGGATTACGGGCGCCCGCCACCACGCCTGGCTAATTTTTAATAGAGACAGGGTTTCACCATGTTGGCTAGGCTGGTCTTGAACTCCTGACCTCAAGTGATCAACCCACCTAGGCCTCCAAAGTGCTGGGATTACAGGCATGAGCCACCACACCTGGCCTCTGTGTCCTCTTTCTACCTTCCCAAGATTCTGTACTTGAATCTTCTTTTTCTTTTGAGACAGGGTTTTGCTCTCGCTCTGTTGCCCAGGCTGGAGTGCAGTGGTGCTATCTCGGCTCACTGCAGCCTAGACCTCCCCAGGCTCAGGTGATCCTCCCACCTCAGCCTCCCACGTAGCTAGGATTACAGGCACATGTTACCACACCCGGCTAATTTTTGCATTTTTTTGTAGAGTCAGTATGCCCAGGCTGGTCTCCAACTCCTGGGCTCAAGCAATCCTCCTACCTTGGTCTCCCAAAATGCTGGGATTACAGGCATGAGCCACTGTGCCCTGCCCGGATCTTCTTATTCTATAATTTCTCTTTAGGTCATCAATTTCTCTCCAGCTCCACTATAAACCTTTTGGATCTCATCTCTACTTTTCTTCTTGACACCAGATCCTAATTTCCAAATGTCTACTGGGTATTATATCCACAGGGATATACTTCTTGCAATTCAAACTCCACATGTCAACAACTGAACTCCTATTCCCTTTGCAAAATCTCTCTGCTTCTCTCTTTCTTATTTTTGCTACCTATTTCAGGTAGGGGAAGTGCTGTCCTCCCAACCATTCAGGCTAGAAACCTCAAAGTCCTCTTCTGATTGCTGTCCTCACTCATCTCACACATCCAGTCAATAAAGTGCTATTGATTCTCCTCCCAAATGCCTCTCAGCTTGTGCCCTTTCCATTCTCACCGTGACTATCCCAGCTTGTGAGGTCCCACGACTCCTCACCGGAATGGTGACAATAGCCTCCCAACTTCTCCCAGTTCCCAGCCCCTGCTACTCTGCCCTGTTGCTATGAGAGTTAACTTTGCGAAACAGAGAGATTATTTTCCTCTTCTGCTTGAAAATATCTGATGACTGCTTATCACTTACAGAAGCAAGTCTAAACTTTCCACTGTCCCCTCCCACTCTCCCACCACGCACCACCTTCCTGCGCCGGTTGCGTCAGCCTCGAACGTTCCTGAACGCTTTGTTGTTCCTGTGCTTTTACTCACGTTCTCCCCAGTGACTGCCCAATCTTTAGTGTGTTTTGCTGACTCCTGGCGCTCTCTCTTCCATGAGAGGCGTTTTTGCACGATTGCAGACAGGAATAAAAATGAGCTCTGCCTACTGGGCCGGGCTGGTTAGCAAGGTCTACACCACCTCAAAGGCAGCTATGGACTAAGAGCCCACAAGGAATCTCGGGTTATGAGGGAGGGGCTGGCCATGAAGACGGCTAAAGTGCCTTATTTGTCTTCCCAGCAGGGAAGCTATGGGACCTCGGCGGGCAGGGATCGCGATCTCCACCCGTCTGGAAAACTCTCTGAGTTCTGGAGCACTGTTCGCGGCCGGACTGAGTGGCATGTCCGCGTTTTCCCCATTCCAGGGTAGGGCAGACTGAGGTAGGAGAGCAGAGCCCCAAGGCTGACTCCCCGGGAAAAAAAAAAAAAAAAAAAGGAAAAAAGGCTCCCGCCGACCTGTGATTCACAGGAGCTAGAGCCTGGAAGGACCGCGCCTCCTGATTGGAGCATACAGAATCAGACAAGCTTGGGGGCCGCTGATTGGCTCTGGCGTGGTCAGGCGCTGGTGGGCTGTTGTAAATGTAAATAGCTCTTGAAGGCCCGGGTCTGTGACCGGCAGTAACCCCGGCGAGAGTGGGTGGAGAGGGAGGCCCTTTCTCTCCATTCATGTCAGCTGCCAGCCAGGCCCAGGCAAGCCGGCCCTTTAGCGGAGGGGACTGGGCAGGACGAGGCAATGGGTGTCTTCGGAGATCTTAAGCTTGGGCTGAGAGTTAAACAGTCACCTGCAGGGCTGAGCCAGAGCTGGCACCTTCCACACCGAGCCCCTTCCTATCTGCGCTCAGCTTTGACTGTTTAAAAATTTAATGTGATGTTCTGGGCGAGGACCGAGGCGTTGGAGGTCGCTAGGAGGGTAGTTTTATGGAGTCGCATTAACGGCTGTAGTGGGTGTACCTTAGTGACCACAGGGAGGTGGCAGCCTGTCCTCGCCTCCTCCTGGTCACCGTATTCTATTTGCGGAAAAGGTAAGAATGGAGGCTTGGAATAGTCTTTCTACTAGTGATGCAACTTCTCCCACCCTCTACTCCAGGGAAAAGAGAAGTCTGTGGGGAACTGGCTTTCTAAACAGTAGGGAAGAGGAAAGGGACAAATGGGTACACGTTAAGAAGAGGGTGACTCTCATACATTGCTGGAGAAAATGTCAAATGGTGCAACCACTGGGGAAACAGTTTGATGGTGCCACAAAAAGTTAAATATAAAATTAGCATGTGACCCAGCAACTCCACTCCTAGATATAAACCCTAATAAATTATAAACGGGTACTCTTATTTGCACCCAAATGTTCATGGCAGTGCTATTCACAATAACCAAAAGCTGGAAGCAATTCCAGTGTTCATCAATTGATAAATCCATAAACCAACTGTGATATAGTCATACAATGGAATATGAATAGGTAATAAACAGGAATGAAGTACTGATATATGCTCCATTGGGGATGAACGTTGAAAGATTATGCCAAGAGAAGGAAGCCAGACACAGAAGGTCACATATTGTATGATTCCATGTATATGAAATATCCTGAATTGGCAAATCCATAGAGACAGAAAGCAGACTGATGGTCACCAGGGGCCGAGTGTGGGTGGGAAGATGGGGAATCACTGTTGAATGGGTTCAAGTTTTCTTTTGGGGTGAAAATGTTTTAGAACCAAAGGTAGTGTTTGCACAATATTGTGAATGCCCTAAGTGCCACAGAGCTGGTCAATTTAAAATGGTTAGTTCGGCCTGGCACGGTGGCTGACACCTGTAATCCCAGCACTTTGGGAGGCTGGGGCAGGTGGATCACCTGAGGTCAGGAGTTTGAGACTAGCCTGGCCAACATGGTGAAATCCCATCTCTACTTAAAAAAAAAGAAAAAAGCTGGGCATGGTGGCAGGTGCCTGTAATCCCAGCTACTCAGGAGGCTGAGGCAGGAGAATCATTTGAACCCGGGAGGCGAAGGTTGCAGTGATCCGAGATCATCCCATTGCACTCCAGCCTGGGCGACAAGAGCAAAATTCTGTCTCAAAATAAATAAATGAAATGAAATGAAATGAAATGAAATGAAATGAAATAAAAAAATAGTTAGTTTAGCTGGGCACGGTGGCTCACGCCTGTAATCCCAGCACTTTGGGAGGCCAAGTGAGGAGGATCACTTGAGCCCAGGAGTTTGAGACCAGCCTGGGCAATATAGTGAGACCTCCATCTCAATAAATAAAGTGGTTAGTTTTATGTTATGTGAATTGTCTCTCAATTAAAATGTATCTCTTTGTCTCTCTCTCAAACAAACTGACAGACTAAAAGGTGAGTCCTTCCTGCTGTCTAGAATTCTCTAAGAAAGAAATAAGAAACAGCAATTCTGAGTCCTCTGCTGCCTTTCACTTCCACTTTCCTTTCTGTTTTTTGAAGTCTGGTGTGGTCCTGGTTACTGAGTGCTCCACATGGAAAATGGCCAGGAGAGAGAGGGCCCCTTTGGCCCTTCTGAGAAGGTCCTCGCCTGGGCCCAGAACCACTGTGAGTCAACCGGGCATACACACACTGAGCCTTTGTGAGCGCTCTGTGGCCAGGGTGTAGCTGGCTGGGCGGGACTGGGTGGGGGAAGGGCAGGTCTAGGTCCTGAAAGTGGGAAGGCTTCTTGCCTCCAGCAACCCCAGTATGGAATCTCAGCTCCTTGGAGTCTGCAATTAGGGCCTGTGGCATTTGTTCCAGTCAGTGTACAAGAATCGGCGCTTTGCCTGCTGCACAGAAAGTTAACTATAGGTCACAAAATATGACTCCTACTCCCTGTGACATTTCACACAGTTTGTAGCAGTGACAGAATTTAGAGTAAGACCTGAGCTCATTCTGTTGTTTCCAGTGCTGTTTAGGGGCAGGGAGACATTTCTGAAAGAGGAAGATACTTTTGAGGAGCTCAAAACCTTATAGGAGGGTGAAGTGTGGTTTGGGAAAAGTAGACAGGAAATGTTGGGTACATATCTATGGTTTGAGAGGAAAGCTTAAAACCCAAGTGTGACTGAATGTTAAGACGGGTCAGGAGGTGGAGTGAGTTGGGTTCTTCTGGAACAGTGGATGCATCTGCTGTTTGTGCAAAAGTTAAGCTCCCTGCCACTGCTACCCAGGGAGGAGGGCCACATCACCAGGCTTTGCCTCTGAGTATAACTGAATATTGCCAGGCATACAGTTGGACATATGACAGATTATGACATATCTAGTTTGTCATCTACTCTACACTCAGTAGAGCCAGTAGTTAAGACCATAGGTCCTGAACCAGATCATAGCACCATTACACATTTTCTCACAGCTTTTTCTCCAAGTGAACTCAGTTACTTCATCAGTAAAATCCAGAATAATAACACCCGCTTCCGATGCAGTGCGATAACACACGGCCAAGCATTCAGTGTAGTGCCCAGCTCTAGTAAATATTGTTATTGTTATTATGATTGTATCCACAAGTCTGATGGACTCAGAACTTTAATTTCCCACTCAAAAGGAAGTTAAGTCTGTGTTTATGCCGTTGCCTAAACCCCTTTAACTAAATGTAGAACATGGTATCTGGATTTTTCCATGTAACTTGGTACAGCCAAATTGTCATATTATACTCTAGTTTATAGCAGCTTGCCTTTTCTCATGTGGCTAGTCTTTGTCCCCTTGAAGTTTGAGACTAGAGACCACATCACTGCATAATTAAGAGAATATAGACTGGGGGTGGTGTCTCACGCCTGTAATCCCAGCACTTTGGGAGGCCGAGGTGGGCAGATCACTTGAGGTCAGGAGCTCGAGACCACCCTGGCCAACATGGTGAAACCCCATCTCTACTAAAAATACAAAAATTAGCCAGGCAGGTGCCTGTAATCTCAGCTACTTGGGAGGCTGAGGCAGGAGACTCGCTTGAACCTGGGAGGCAGAGGTTGTAGTGAGCAGAGAATGTGCCACTACACTCCAGCCTGGGCAACAGAGTGAGATTCCATCTCAAAAAACAAAACAAAAAAAAAACAAAACAAAAAAAAAAAAAGAGAGAGAGAGAGACTATGGAGCACTTCTTTTAATCAAAAAATTTATTTTAATCAGTGCTTCCTTAATATATTTGGGTTTGCATATCAGCTACAACTAGTGGTAAAACATTAAAATAGAGGGCTTTGTTCTCATATAATTTTTTATCAAGATATAATTTATATACCATAAAATTACTCTTTTAGTGTATGATTCAGATATTTTTAGTATATTCACAGAGACATGCAACCCTTACCAAAATCTAACTTTAGAACATTTTCATTACTTCCCACAGAACCCATGTGCATTGGCAACCCTCCCCCAGTCTCTAACATCAGCTTGTCAATTTCTCTAAAAAAAAAAAAAAAAAGAAAGGAGCTGGAATTTGATAAGGATTGCCTTGAATCTGTAGATGAATTTGGGGAGTATGAACATCTTAACAATATTGTCTTTTAATCCATGAACATGGGATTTCTTTTTGTTTATTTAGCAGGTCTTCTTTGAATTCTTTCAACAGCATTTTGTAGTTTTCAATGTATCACACTTATGTACTTTTTTTGTTAAATGTATTCCTATTTGTTTTATTCTTTTTGGTGTTGTTATAAGTGGAATTCTTTAATTTCATTTTCAAATTATTCATTGCTAGTTTAGAAATACACTTGATTTTTGCATATTGATATTAATATATCCTGCAACCTTGCTGAGCTCATTCATTAGCTTTAATATGTGTATGTGTGTGTATTCTTTAGGATTTTCTGTATACAAAGTCATGTCATCTGCAAATAAAGATAGTTCTTCCTTTCCAATCTAGACGCCTCTTCCTTTTCTATCCTGGTAGACATCTTTAGGAACTATCATGGTTCTTCTAGGGAAAGTGAAAAATCTGGTGGCCATTTGGGCATTGGGAATTTCATTTCTATGCTCTTCTCCATTATTAATCTATTTTTTTGTCCTTTTGCCCCATGGTTAATCTTGATTCCTAAACAGAACCTTAACGTCCTTATACCTTACCACATGAAACATATCAAAATCAGGGTTCAGACAGCAGCAAAGAGAACAGTGAGGATAAATTGTATAAAATGAGGCTGGGTGCAGTGGCTCACACCTATAATCCCAGCACTTTGGGAGGCTGAGATGGGTGGATCACCTGAGGTCAGGAGTTCCAGACCAGCTTGGCCAATATGACAAAACTCTGTCTCTACTAAAAATACAAAAATTAGCTGGGTGTGGTGGTGGCACAGGCCTGTAATCTCAGCTACTTGGGAGGCTGAGGCACAAGACTCGCTTGAACATGGGAGGCAAAGGTTGCAGTGAGGTAAGGTTGCACCACTGCACTCCAGGCTGGGTGACAGAGGGAGACTCCATCTCAAAAATAAATAAATAAATAAATAAATAAATAAATAAATAAATATATTGGATCCCAGTTAATAGGAAACAAAATAGAGACTTGGAAGAAACTGTGCAGTTACAGAATGGCTGAAAAAATATTCTGGCTTGAACATGTTAAGAAAAATAAAGAGGGAAAGGGACTCATGGTAGAAAACCAGATATTGATGAAAATGTCACATTAAGGTCTAGCAAGGCCTCCATGTACATAGACTTTTGAGTTTGCATACTCTGAATTACTCTGAGAGACTTGTGCTTCTTGTCCAAGGTGAAGGCAACCTTAGATTAGAAAGCAAGGTGAGCTGGAGAACTGGCTCTGAGGAGCTCTTAAAAACCCAGGTATTGCTCAAGGTGGCTCCTGATGGAATATGGAGATTCTTCAAACTGTGAAAGAGTCTGCCCTTCTCTTTTCCATAAGAGGATTATCAGATAAAATATAGTAAAAGCTAGGCTGGGTGTGGTGGCTCACGCCTGTAATCTCAGCATTTTGGATCGCTTGAGCCCAGGAGTTTGAGACCACCCTGACCAACATAGTGAGAACTGCCTCTTCAAAAATAAAACTAAAAAAAAAATTAGCCAGGCGTGGTGATACATACCTGTAGTCTCAGCTACTCGGGAGGCTGAGACAGAAGGATCACTTGTGCCCAGGAGTTTGAGGCTACAGTGAGCTACGATTACACCACTGCACTCCAACCTGGGCAACAGAGCAAGACCCTGTCTCAAGAAAAATAATTTTAAAAGTATTAAAAGCTAGCCGGGCACGGTGGCTCACGCCTGTAATCCCAGCACTTTGGGAGGCTGAGGCGGGCGGATCACCTGAGGTTGGGAGTTCGAGACCAGCCTGACAAACATGGTGAAACCCTGTCTTTAATAAAAATACAAAAATTAGCCATGCATGGTGGCCGGCACCTGTAGTCCCAGCTACATGGGAGGCTGAGGCAGGAGAATTGCTTGAACCTGGGAGGCGGAGGTTGCAGTGAGCCGAGATCACACCACTACACTCCAACCTGGGAGACAGAGCGAGACTTCGTCTCAAAAAATAAATAAATGAATAAATTAATAAAAGTATTAAAAGCTAAAAGGAAAAACTAAAAACCAAAACCGTTTCCACTTTGTGCACCTGTGAGCCTGAAGTCCTCTACTCCAGGAACATACAAGTCTTCTCTTGGACTGGTTTTCCTTTCTTCCTGCTGCTGTGCATATCAGCATTCTCAAGAAGCCATTTTATTCCCTAGAGGTGACTACATTTCAGAAACAGGAAAGAGCTGTACTGCCCAGCCGGGGTTGCAAGGTAAAGAACTGCTTTCAGCTGGGTGCGGTGGCACACACCTGTAATCCCAGCACTTTGGGAGGCCAAGGCAGGTGGATCACCTGAGGTCAGGAGTTCGAGACCAGCCTGACCAAAATGGTGAAATCCTGTCTCTGCTAAAAATACAAAATTAGCTGGGCATGGTGACATGTGCCTGTAATCATCCCAGCTACTTGGAAGGCTGAGTCAGGAGAATGCTTGAATCTAAGAGGTAGAGTCTGCAGTGAGCCCAGATCATGTCATTGTACTCCAGCCTGGGCAGCAAGAGCCAAAAACTGCTTTCCCAGGGAGTGCTTCTCTTGCTGGTCTCTTCCTCTCCCAGTATCTTTATCTTAGGTCTATGTAACTGACCACGTGACACACCTGAGAACCCTGGCACTTCCCCAGGGCCAAGTTGCCAGCTGGTGTTAATGTGTTTGATTTAATGGCAGCAGACTCCCGGCTTCCTGCTTCCCAGAGTTTAACCGAAAGTTACCTTTAGGACAGCAGGCCAGGTTACTGGGGTATGAGTCAACCATTGTAACTTCTACTTCTTTTATATTCTTAAAGGTACAGACATAGATATGAGCCAGAGATAAATCCCAAGACTTTGAATCACAGCCAAAAAAAACTCCCAGACCCAGTGCAATCAGATTCACTTCACTTTTATTATGAACAAACACAATCTCAGATTAGTACAATTAGCTTCAGAGTTGATATTAATAGAAATTATTCCAAAATTATTCTTGTCACAAGTAACTACTATCCCACATAAAAAGGGAAAAATCCCACCCAATCAAAGAAAAGGTATCCTCTGTATGTTTCCATGGCAATGAGTTGTTTATGCATTCTCAAATTTTTTCTGGCTAGTTATCCACCACTTCTCCAATGGAGTCATTCAATCTCTTGGAGAACCATATAGACTAATGAAAGCATCTGGGACACATGGACATATCAAGTTCATGGTGGACATTGCTATTATAAAAACCACTCAGGTCTTGAGAATTCCTGTGCCGAAGGATCCCAAAATGCTTTATAAAAAGCATTAGTCATGCCTCAAAACTGCCCTTTGAGGTAGGTCAGTATTATTATCCCCATTTTAGCAGAAGGAAAACTGAGGCACATTATAGTTCAGTGACTTGCCCAGGGTCACATAGCAAGTCAGTGGCACAGTGGTAGGAAAGGCCCTGGCCTTAACCACCAGCAAACAGGACCACCTTGCTTTTTTAACCTTTCATGATGACCCATTTGAACTACGCTTACAGAGAATACACTTAAGATACTAGCAAACCAAGGAGAAAATGTTCCATTTTAAATGCTACAACCATCTTTTAACCTAAAACAAAAACAAAAAATAAAATAAAATTATAAATCAAATACATTCAAATTACTTCCACCCTCCATCAAACGTGGGCACTTAAGAAAAGCAGCCCTAACAAGTTTCCAGAATGAAGCCCAGAAGGGAATCCTGCAAATCGCAATACTGATAATCCTCCACTCAGGCCCCCTTTTCTACCAGTCACTTCAGTAGGCTCTCAGGTGCAAAGGGATTCCACAGAGGGAGTGAGGGCGGGCTCATATGCAACACTGTGATTAGAAAAGATGTAAGGCACCCGGGTTAAGTTGTCAGCACACCCCCAAAGCAAGGACTGTCAGAAATCCAGACTCTTGATCAGATCTGAGTTTATCATTAATGTGTCACTTGAATTGAGCTTTAGAATCTTGAAAAGAGTGTTCCTTACTCAGCAGACACACCCCCACCCACACCCACACCCACACATACATTGGGGCCCTCAGCCTGAGGTGCCATCTAGCCTTATGTAGGGTCATGGTACAGATCAGATCCATGGCACACGATTACAATAGGAAGAAGTGAAAGTTGTTTTTATTGTTCATATATTATCAAGCAGGCATCTGATGACCTGTGGAATTAGAAATACCAGCAGACATTTCCAAGGGGTAGGCGCACAGGTCAGCAGAACTAAACTACAGTGATCTTCCCTTAGATTCTTTTCTACTGAAGTGAATAGCTCAAAAGACATGGATGCCTTTAGTCCAGGCTAACCCCTGTAGCCTCTATGTAATTAACACAGGAAGAAAGGCCCTCATCCCTTCCAGCACTGGGGCTCAACAGTGGACTGAGTGTTTGGTAGTGCACATTTCCAATCTTAATAGAGCAAAGCCAGGCTTCCGCTTTGATGACTGAGCTACAGGGACAGGAGTGGTCCAAAGTTCTCAAAACACTGATGTTCTGTTTTTGTTTGTTTTTCCAGACTTCTATACTATTGTCTGCCCTAGGCTGTAGGGAATGCTGGTTAGTTTGCTGAACAGACACTCTGTTCAGCAGGGTTTGTGGTATCTCAAATCCCAGGTCTCAGCCAAAGCTTTGCAGTTCACCCTGACTCCAGGGAACAGGACCTCCTTTCGAGGTGAGGCACTTGGGTTCTTGCCCTTGCTTCTTCCCAGTGAGAACTGTTTCCTCCTACTTTTACAAGCATTGCACTGCCAGCTGAGAGCACTGACTCAGGCGGGGCACCCTTACCGAGCAAGCAGGGGGCATTCAGCATGCTCTCTGGTTCTGACCCAGACAGAGGGGACTGAAAATAAATGCTCTTTTGCTCTGTGGCTGGCCCACTGGCTCAACATGAGCACTTGGCTTGGCTGTGCCTCGTGAGAGAGGGAGAGAGAGGTTCTCTGGGCCAGAGACGTTTCTGGGAGGGTTTGCCAGCCTTGCCTTGAGCCATCAGTGTGGCAGGGGAGCACAGGGGTGTAGGTGGAGACACTCCAAAGGCCATGTGAAAGTGGCAGCTAGCTCTATTTTCGAAAAAGAAGCAGTGGTTCAGTGACCCTGAGCATTGTCTGCAGGAGGGAGCTGCCTGGACAGCAAGTCATCACTGCCTCTGAATACACACAAAGGAGGCTGCCTGTCCAGGGAAAGAGGAAAACGTTCAGGGAAGAGAAAGATCTGGTAAAAGAAAAGAAAAGGGACAGACAGGGTAGACCCAGGAATCAAGAATCAGGGTAGTGGAGAGATTCCTAACCCTGCCCCCCAGGCAGTTCTACACTTTAGGCTAGATGTTAACAGACCCAATAAAAATAAAAATAAAAAAAAGAGTGAAGGGGCACAACACTATGGGGATTAGTATTCTAGTTTTTACTCTCTTCGAGGAGAAACTGGAACTAATTAATGAATGGATCCAATATCTAGCTTATTTTATTAAGACTCCCAATAACTCACTCAGTAACCTTCTCAAGCCCCTGGCAATGTGTTCTCAGATCCCTTCCTATGTGAAGTTCGCTCTTAGAAGCTGCCTATAGATCCTGTCCCTCAACCTCTCCATCTCATGTCCAGCAGTGGAGAGGAAATTGGCAACCCAACTAATTCCTCCTCTCCTTTAGAGGTTTTTCAAACATCCCTCTTTGGGAGGGAAATACTCTAATAGTTTAACGTTCTAACCAATGTATATATGTATATATATATTATGTTTGACCCGACTCTACCTCCTAAAATCCTTCCCTTTTTTGGATGTTTGGAAATGCCACAGCCATCTTATTACTATGAGGGGAGCAACCAATATCCTGAAGATGGCAGAGCAGAAAGAGGAAAGAACTGTGATGAGCAGCTCATGGAATCCTCAAAATTCTATGAGCTGCTGTTTTTACCAATTCTGGAAACACCCAACTTCAAGACTTCTTGATACATGAACTAAGAAATCTCCTTGTTATTAAAGAAAAAATAAGAAAAGAAAAGAAAACCCTTCCCCAGAAGGGACCACTTTTACTACAAACTTAAAACGTCTCTTCTTTATCCTTAGCCTAAACTATATGTTGTGACATTGAATTAGCATTGCCAAACACCACAGCCACTTCTTACCCCGAGCCAGGAGAGAAAGGAAGCACGCTGTGTGGTGGGGCTTGAAGTCCTCACTAAGTAGGCAGCTGCATGTGTGATTATGGCAAGAGGTTCCTCTTGCTTCGCTTCCCTCATCCTTATATTCATACATGCTGACTCTCTCCCCCGACAATTTACCTGCTTTAGAAGCTTTGTGTCAAGTGAAGTTGCTTTTCCATTCCATCTAGCAAAAGCCTGGGCTGAAGATAATTAACAGAGGACTGCCCAGAAGATTCTGTTTTATCTCTAGCTCAAGCCACCTACTTCAAAGCTCACAACAGCTCAAGGAAAGAGAGTTATCTGGAGCAAAGACCATTCGTTTTAGGCTACAGAAAGGTTGTCTAGGCTTTGGAAGCTGGACACTGAACAAAGACTGACCAGCTGCTTGCGTGGGAGGCAATAAGAGAAAGGAGGGCGATAGCAACAAAGTGAAAAGGAGGACAATGGGCCTAGAAGAGAGAGAGGATAAAAGAAGAAATAATATCAGCTTAGCATCATAAAGGCAGAGTTGTTGACTTTGAATACTTTTGTGTTTTAAAATACTGGACTGGAATGGGTTAACATCATCATCTTTAGCATCCTGGTAGCATTATTCAGTAGTTAATAAACAGACATTAAAACCTCTGCCTGGCTGGCTTTTGAAAAAGGAACCTGAGGGACCCCAAACTCAGCCACTCTTGTAGCTTCCGTCTCCGGTTCTTTTAATCTTGGCCAAGACGGCGGCCTTGGAGACTTTCTTCCGGTCATAGGCCAGACCAAGGGCGGCCATGCAATCAATGAAGAATGTGGTGAAGTTGATGTGCCAGCGGTACTCACTGGCAGAGTAGTCATAGGGAAAGGAGTGGTGGTAGTTGTGGAAGCCCTCACCTGAAACAAAAGCAGGAAGAGAAGTCATGGAGTGATGGTGCACTGAGGTCTTCTTGATTTGTGCATACCAGTTAGCTAGCAGGGTACCTCATACCTGGGAGAAACTCACTATTGTTGAATGAATGGATGAATTCAGTCCTTTTAATATGAACCAAATAGATCCCCTCAGAAGCATCTTTACTTTTATTATTTTACTTTTTTTGTAGAGATGGGGTCTTGCCATGTTGCAAGCAACCCTCCCACCTTGACCACCCAAAGTGCTGGGATTACAGTCACGAGTCACTGCACCTGGCCAGTCAAAGGCATCTTAAGGAGTGATTGGAGACCCTGGTCACCCATGGCCGTCTGGGAGCCCTGTGGGAGGAGAACTGAGTTTCTCAGAGGATAAAATGACTAGAGAGAAGCTTCTACTTTTGGGAATGGATATCAGATTGGAAAATTCCAAATTCATTCTTGGCCCTGCCCTCAAGGCTCTGTGTGTATGTGCACGTGCTCGCAGAATGAAGCACTCTGGCTATGATTTTTTAAAAAATGAGTAAAGCCGGGCACGGTGGCTCACGCCTGTAATCCCAGCACTTTGGGAGGCCGAGACGGGCGGATCACGAGGTCAGGAGATCGAGACCATCCTGGCTAACATGGTGAAACCCCGTTTCTACTAAAAAAAATACAAAACATTAGCCAGACATGGTGGCGGGTATCTTTAGTCCCAGCTACTCCGGAGGCTGAGGCAGGAGAATGGCGTGAACCCAGGAGGCGGAGCTTGCAGTGAGCTGAGATTGCGCCACTGCACTCCAGCCTGCGCAACTGAGATTCCGTCTCAAAAAAAAAAAAAAAAAAAAAAAAAGAGTAAAGAAGCACACCTTTCCCCACCACACTGGAACTACCTCTAGGGGTGGGAGGTTCCTACAGAGTGGGCCCTACAGCCAAAGATCAGAAGAAAGGCCAGCCCAGAGGCTGGAATGTCCTCAGTCACTGCAGTTGCCAGGGGTGCTCCAACTTTTTTGAGCTTTGACCCTGGTGTGGGGGAGGTGCTGATAAAACAGAAGCTCTCTGAGGGAAGAAAAATGGAAATGCTTAGATACCCTTTAACCTCTGAGATTTTGAGGACTCTTGGGATGAGCATTTCACTTTGCTGGAGGGAGGAAAACAAACAAATTCTGGATTCAGGGGAATTTATCTAACGTGTAAAGCTTTGGAAACTCGACAGATAGTTTGCCAACTCTTGGCAGGACTCTTCTTTCTGAACCACAGCCAAAAATAATACTGACCCTAATCAGGCATGGGTAAAGGATAGCTACTAAGAGCTAATATTTGGCTCTTTGTAGATAAAAATATCCTCAGACAGACCAGTCATGACATTAATCAGAAGCAAGGCAAGGAAGTCCTGCAAAGTAAATGACGTCATCTAGGGCAATTCAAGGTATGTCCTCCCTCTGTGACACCTGATGATCTGCAGCGTAAACTGGGGAGGACGGGGGTAGAATGCCAGCAATAAAGGTACCGAGGATTATTAATGTCCATTAATGGTTTTGCAGCTGGGCTCTGTGTAAGCACTAGTCAGGCCTTTAGTTACCAGATTTAAAATGGAATCAGATGCACACAGAGACAAGGGAGGAAGAAAAATAAAGAGGAAGAGCGTCAACAGGTAGAAAGAAGACAGGACTCTGCAACTGGGGCAGCAACAGAGAGCCCAAGAAAGGCTCAAGGGAGAAGGTTAATTTGGCAGAGAAGATGAGCATGTGACAGTCGGGGAAGTAATTCAAGAAACAAAAATATTAGGGTGGCAGGAAACAGAGCTGGAGGAGAACAAAGGGTGAGGTGATAAGGGAGGCCAACAGCAGGCAAGGAGGAGTGAATGATAACAAAGACAGGTCAAATATTGGCAGCCACTTTGAACTGATGGCCACCCAGAGGCTGGAGGCGGGGAAGATCATTATAGATCCATTTGCAATACGGGACACATCTCAAGCCAGAAACTCCATTCCTATGATAATCTCAGATTTATACAGTGTATGTGATTTATTTTAATCATGGTTAAAGTAAGAATAGGCACAATGGCAAGAAGGTGTCTGAAAGGAGATACATGAAAGTTAAAAAGAGAGAGAGAGAATAAAAGCTTTTATTTTTATTATATATTTTTGAGATGGAGTCTCACTCTGTCGCCGAGGCTGGAGTGCAGTGGCACAATCTCGGCTCATTGCAACCTCCGCCTCCTGGGTTCAAGCAATTCTTCTGCCTCAGCCTCCTGAGTAGCTGGGACTACAGGTGCGTGCCACCTGCCTGGCTAATTTTTTTATACTTTCCTTTTTTTCTTTCTGTCTTTCTTTCTTTTTTTTTTTTTTTTAGTAGAGATAGAGGTTCACCATATTGGCCTGGCTGATCTCTAACTCCTGACCTCAAGTGATCCACCCACTTCAGCTTCCCAGGGTGCTGGGATTACAGGTGTGAGCCACCACACCTAGACAAATAAATCCTTTTAATAAAGATAGTAGGCCAGGCACAGTGGCTCATGCCTATTATAATTCCAGCACTTTGGGAGGCCAAGGCAGACAGATCACTTCAGCTCAGGAGTTCGAGACCAGCCTGTACAACATAGCAAAACCCTGTCTCTACAAAAAATAGAAAAATTAGCCAAGCGTGGTGGCGTGCACCTGTAGTACCAGTTACTTGGGAGGCTGAGCCGAAAGGATCACTTGAGCCCAGGAGGTCATAGCTGCAGTGAGCCGTGATCACACCACTTCACTGAAACCTGGGCAACAGAGTGAGACTCTGTCCAACAACAACAATTTAAAAGATAATAAAGATGGTTTTGAGAATATAAAGGAAGATTTTAAAGAGAAAAAGAAAATGAGTGTTAGGCAATGACCTGCATAAATGTGTGGAGTAATGTGGTTGTCTAGATATTATTGAATGACCAATAGCACCAATTACTGGAGAGAAGAGGTCACCAGATCTATTTAAGGAAAACTCATTCAGGGCCTTGGTCAAAGTCTATATTCAGATGGAAAGAGGGACAGAGAAAAAAATGTAGATACGTTGAGAGGCTGAGGCAGGAGGATCACTTGAGCCCAGAGTTCAAGACCAGCCTGGGCACCATGGTGAGACCCCATCTCATTAGAAAAGAAAGGAAAAGATCAACGTTAGAGAATTGAGCAGGAACTTGTGATCACACTGCTTTACTGGGAGATTCCTGAAGGCATGTTAGGGGAAGGGATGTTCCTAGCCCAGAAAAGAAGAGAGAAAAACAGAGGATGAGAGGAGACAAGATGGTAGCTAGTAGTAAAGGGCCACTAGCAGTTATTTTGATGCTCTTCATAATGGCATCACCAAACAGTAAGGCATGGCACACACTTAAAGCAAGGCATATCTGAGTAGAGTGGAAAGATAAAAAATACTTTGTGTGGCATACCTGAAGTTCATAAAACACCAGGCTTACTGGCCACTCAGATGACCCCATTGTTCTATTTATGCATTCCTTGCCTCAAGCAAGACTGCAGTCTGGCCCAGAGTTGATGAAAGAAAGGAAAACTCCAAGGTGCTCATCGTTTATGGCATTTGGTTTCTGTTTTTTTGTTTGGTTGGTTTTTTAGTAGAAACAGGGTTTCACCATGTTGGCCAGACTGGTCTCAAACTCCTGACCTCAGGTGACCTGCCCGCCTCGGCCTCTCAAAGTGCTGGGATTATAGGTGTGAGCCGCCGCACTTGGAGCATACATGGCATTTGGAAATTGTTTTAGAACCTGGAATCAAGATCAGTGTTTTTTTGTGTGTTTTCTTTCTTATCCTTTCATTTTTACATAAAACATGTTGCGTGACTCTCAAAAGGGTTTTCCAGTATACTGCCCCCTAGTTTTATAGTGGAAAAACGGAGATACAAAGTAGCCATCAAAAACAGGTTTATCTAGTTTTTCTGGCTCCCAGCCTAATCCCCTAATCAGCAGACCACTGGATGTAGTCTTGCTTGGACAGCTGACTTACCCACAGCTCCAAGTGACACCAGGATATTCTCCCGGGGGCTGATGTTCTTGTCATAAGGACGATATCCGAAGAGGTGGGCAGCACTGTTCACCAGCCAGGTGACATTAAGCACTATAGCATATCGCAAGAAAGTGGCAACAAACACGCTGTGTTGAAAAGTTTCACCCCAGAAACACCAGGGCACAAGCGTGGGCAGGATGAAGCACATCAGCAGTAAGCCAGGTTTGTAGTACCTACAGTGACAGACCAGACACCACGTCAATGGAGGGGGACTCCACACCTACATGGATCTTCTACACGAATTGGGATGGGCTGTCTCTTTCTTCCATGTTGAATTTGCTTGTCTGACTCTAAGTTCATTGTTTTACTTTGGTTTGTTTTTTTTTTGACAGGGTCTCACACTGATGCCAAGGCTGGAGTGCAGTGGCATGACCATAGTTCACCACAGTCTTAACTCCTGGGCTCAAGAGATCCTCCCACCTCAGCCTCCTGAGTAGCTGGGATCACAGGCATGAACCATCATGCCCATTTAGTTTTTAATTTTTTTGTAGAGATGAGGGCTCACTATGTTTCCCAGGCTGGTCTCGAATGCCTGAACTTTCAAGCAATCCTCCTGTCTCAGCCTCCCAAAGTGCTGGGATTACAGGCATGAGCCACCACGCCCAGCCATCGCTGATTTTTACTCAAGCATAATACCACGTTGGTAAAATAGGTGAGGTCCAAATTACAAACTAATGAACAGATGTCTCTCCATCCTTGGCTGGTTTTCCCATCTGCCTTTGGGCTCCTTTCTTTTTTTCATCAGCACTCTTTTTCAGTCTGTTTAGTATCATGCCTCCATTTTCTGCTGGCTACCCCCTAGTTCTTTGGTCTTCTTTTCCCTCAAAGGCCTATTGAGTGTCCTTGATCACCTGCAGCTATCTGTCCCTCTGGAAGCCCTTTCTCAATTTTCATTCTCAATGTAGACCAGGTCACTGACATTCCAAGGGCACTGATCCCCTACATTCCTTCAGCAGTCAAGTCTTTGACTTTTACATCACTGACATTCCCTGCACCCAACTCTTTTTTCCATTTCTGCCACTGCTTTGCTAGCAGGGGTCCTCATTTCCTAACTTATGTCCCTACCTCTCACTTTGGCTCAATGGTTTCTTACACTTGTTCTAAAAGCAGCCTTCCTAAAGCACATCGCTAAGTATGCCACATTGCAGTTTGAAAGATGTAATGCCTTCCTATTGCTTATTGAATTAAATCCTAAGTCTGCTTTTAGAACTCAACAAGGATGGCATTAGTCTCTCCAGTCTTACTTCTTCCCACACCCTATACTTCAAGCAAAAGGACTCGATTGCTAGAACATGCTTCATGCTTTAGCTCATTCTGTTTCTTCTGTTTGCACTGTCTCTCCCCACACATAGTTGTAAAAATTTCTATCCGTTGGTGGATTCCAACACTACTTATTTCATAAACACTTCCTTGGTGTTGCCCATTGAGCAATCTCCCTCCCCTTTATACCTCTCATAGTACAGAAAATATTCTGCCTTATACCATGGTTATCTGGATACTTGGCTTATCTCTCCACCCCATGATAGGCTACAAACTTTTTGAAGGTAAGAACTAACCTACCAGCCTGGGCAATATAGTGAGGGAGACCTTGTCTTTACAAAAAATTAGCCGGGCATGGTGGTGTGTGCCTGTAGTCCCAGATACTCAGGAGGCTGAAGTGGAAGCATTGCCTGAGCCTGGGAAGTCAAGGCTGCAGTGAGCCAAGATTGTGCCACTGCACTCCAGCCTGGGCAAGAGAGAAACACTCTGTTGAAAAACAAACAAAAACAAACAAACAAACCTAGGCAAGTAGGCTATAAACATCTTTGAATCTATGTCTGTCCTAGGACAATACACATCTGTTGAATGTAATGGGTTTAATTAAGATAGCTCAGAGAGAAAGAAATGGAGCAATAGTCTATGGCTATGGGCCTGTGGGATGTTAAAAACTGGGATTTTAAATTATGATTGTGAACATGCAAACGCAGTAAATTTCTCAGCTTATATTTTATAAGTCTTAGGAGAAAAAATGGGGTCCCTAATGACCAGATGTCAGGGCCGTAACCCCACCTCCATCAGGGCTTCACTCACCTCCTCTGGAACATCACCAGTTTCTCGGCTTCTAGGTCAGACAAGTCTAGCGTAGCGCCCTTCTGTTTGACAGCTGGGTGTTTGCGCACAAGCAGCCAACCCACGTGAGAGAAGAAAAAGCCACGTCGGGAATTATGAGGATCAGCATGAGTTTCCGAAAACTTGTGGTGGGCACGGTGGTCACGAGCCCATTCATAGACATCATTCTGGGGAGAGAGAGAAGAGGAATGTAAGGCTTGAGGATAAGACACCCTCTTAGGAGACTCCCAGTGGAAAGGTATCAAGAGCCGAAGGCGCTCAGCCCAGCCTCACAAAATATCCAGGAATCTGGGCTCCAAAGGAGTCATGGAGTTGCCTCCCCTCTTCTCCCAACTTGTCACTGAAGCTTAAGTGGAAAAAGCAACGTAAAGTCCCAGGACCATAGCAATGGGACTGCTGTTTCTGGAAAGTTATATGGTAGGTGGAACAGAGATAAATCATACAGAGCTCAGAGAGTTTCAAGAAGTGAGAACATCGCAATTCTTTAAGCAAGGAATGTTGGAAAAGATCCTCACGAGGTACCTAATCCCTGGGCATGAAGAACATGAGGCAGGCAGTCTTGTGTCCTAGGGTCCCAATCAGTAGATAAAGTTGCAGGGTGTACCATTCTGATGCCTTGCAAAAGAGCTCATACAACCCAATAACAAGGCCAGGCAGGCAACTCATGATCATGACTGCATTTTCAAATGACCTCTGGGCTTCTTCATGACTTTTTCCATCCCTTAAAGAATGTACCAATATCTCTCTTCCTTCCCTTTGCTCCACAGGACAACTTTGGAAGCCCTCAAGGTATAAGCTGCTATGGCAGAGATGATTATGCAAATGTGATAAGTTCTTCCCATATTGCCACCACTAAATTGGTTTCCTTTCTTCCTCTTGCTCCAAGCTAAGCCCCAGGCCATGTGCTATCATTTGCTCATTGCTACAGCTTAATGACTATAAGGGATGCATTCCCTTTCCCCATTTCCCTTCATCCAGTCTTTGCTATAAACTTTTTTTTTTTTTTGAGACAGAGTCTAGCTCTGTCACCCAGGCTGGAGTGCAGAGGTGCAATCTCAGCTCACCGCAAGCTCCACCTCCCAGGTTCACACCATTCTCCTGCCTCAGCCTCCTGAGTAGCTGGGACTACAGGTGCCCACCACCACGCCCGGCTAATTTTTTGTATTTTTAGTAGAGATGGGGTTTCACCATGTTAGCCAGGATGGTCTCGATCTCCTGACCTCATGATCCACCCGCCTTGGCCTCCCAAAGTGCTGGGATTACAGGCGTGAGCCACCGTGCCCTGCCTGCTCTAAACTTTTTGCCTCAACAAACCTCAATGTTTTACTTAGCCACCATGGCAGCCCAAGAAAGGGCCACAATGTTGGGTTGGTCTATCTAATCTCTCTGTAAGTTGGTTTCCTCATCTGTAAAATGGGGATAATAGTACCTACTTCCTAAGATTGTTGTGAGGACTTTATATCAAATGCTTACAATAGTTAAAGGCACATAGTGCAATAAAAGTGTTTGCTCTCATTATCTGAAAATAAGAGTTCATCAGTCTGGGAACATCACCTTCAATCCCACTGTGGTGGAGTCCTAAGTTATTCACTTTTCAACTTTTTTTTTTTGTTTTGATACCATCATGGCTCACTGCAGCTTCAAACTCCTGGGCTCCAATGATCCTCCCAGCTCTGCCTCCCTAAGATATTTACCTTAAATAGTGAATTTATTGTCCAGTGTCTGCCCAGGAATCTAAGGTCAGTCTCTGGCTTATGTGCCAAAGCCCCTTATGATGAAGAGTCACAACAGCCAGAATGTGTGACAACAGAGGGACTTTAGGATCAAAAATATTCCTACACATCAAGAATATTTTCCATTTATTTTCCAGTTCCCTTTTCCAAGACTCAGAAGTCTCTTCATTCTTCATGGACTTAAGGACTGAACTGGCACTTGAGGTGACCACAGGAGAGAGGAAAGTGAAATGGCTGTCCAGGTGTGGCTCCTCTCTGGCGCTGATCCCTCCTTTCTGTCCCCGGATCATTGACAGGGTGGAGGACAAACAGCTGAGCAGAGACAGCTTCTTACCTGGAATGCCATTGTGTTGGCAATGATCAGAAAGAGACGCAGGGGCAGCCGAGCTTTGTAAGATCGGTGGCTCCACAGACGATGAGCTCCTGCTGTTATGCCCAGGGCACTGACAACATAGTAGAATAACCCTGCCAGGAGAAGACAGCAGGGGGAGTCACCAATCAGTGTGAGTTCCATCTGGGAAAGGATGCCAAAGACACTCTGGATGCCAGAAACTGTCTTCTTCAGGCTTTGGGTGAGGATTGGCTTTACCATGAACTCTAGGGATAACCATGTCCCTTAGATTTTACCACTTGAAAAATATCATCACCCCAAAGCCTCTCAACCCAGGAAAAAAAGATAAGCTAAGGAATCCCAGAAACTAAGGAGTCAGAAAGGCAGGAGAGAGAATAGTGCTCTTACCACTCATTTTTCATCTTAAAGGCAATCTCCCAGGGCCTAGCTATCTCCTTTCACCTCTATCTAGGCCTTCTCTAAGGTTTTAAGGGCCACAAATTACTCCTATAGAGCCCAGGACCCATAAGCAAGGGTGTTATTAAAATAATAGCAGAGGGCCAGGTGCAGTGTGAACCACGTTGTCATCCCAACATTTTGGGAGGCCAAGGCAGGAAGATCCCCTTGAGCCCAGGAGTTCGAGACCAGCCTGGGTAACATAGGGAGACCTTGTCTCTACAGATAATCTACTCAAGAGGTTGAGGTGGGAGGATCTCGAGCCCAGGAGGTCAAGGCTGCGGTGAGCCATGATCACGTCACTGCACTCAAGCCCTGATCAACAGAGAAAGACCTTATCTCAAAAAATAAAATAACAGCCAGTACAATCTGGGCACTGACCAATTTGAGAAGCACTTAGTTGTAGGGGACTTTTAGGGGATTCAGACCATGGCCATTTATCAACTGGTACAAAAAAGCATTTAAATATTCTAGCAGGCAGTGTGGCCATATCAGGGAAAAATTAGCCCTAATCCAATTTGTGCATAAATCCAATTTGCACAGTATCCTAAGATTTACCAGAGATTTCACGTTCCAGCTATACCATCCACCTCCCCCAAGATACATGCACAGTTCCTCTGTCTGGCCTTTGCTACATCCCTGTCAGCCCATACTCTCACCGGGCAATGCTCATTCTAAACAATGGTGGGATATTCTTCAAGCTGTCAGTGGAGCACCCCACCATTGTCTTCCCTCACCTTCCTGGAGACCTGCAGGCTCAGGAGGTGCCAGATATAATCTCTAACTGGGAAGGCAGGAGAGAGAATAGTGCTCTTACCACTCATTCTTCATCTTAAAGGCATTCTCCCAGGGCCTAGCTATTTCCTTTCACCTCTATCTAGGCCTTCACTAAGGTTTTAAGGGCCACAAACTACTCCTGCAGAGCTCAGGACCCATATGCAAGGGTGTTATTAAAATAACAGCAGAGGGCCAGGTGCAGTGCGAACCATTTTGTCATCCCAGCATTTTGGGAGGCCAAGGCAGGAAGTGGGCTGCTGGGTGTACCCATCTCTTCCTCTGTTCAGTAGCTCTAGTAGGCAGAAGCTGTGGCCTTGGTAGAAACTGTTAACAATGTTTCATTCCTAGGAATGAATGTTAACAATGTTTCATTCCTAGGGAAACAGCTAGAAACAATAGATCCTCAGTGGCCACAGAACTTAGTTGCAGTTGGAGACACCACACATTGTAACAAATTGTCCTGTGTTCTTTTGCAGCCATTGATAGCTGTTTCCTAAACAACCTCCTTTCTTCTCTCCTATTCCTCCTATAAGATCTCCAGGAGAGCCATAGAGCCAGAGTCAGCCCTAAGAAGAGCTCTCTCCACATTCCCTCAGAGTGGGGATTGAGGCCCCAGGTGATCTGCCTTTAAGTCAGGTGGCGATTGACATCTCCCCAGATACAGTATCTAACCTGCACCTTACTTGGAAAACCATCAGTTGAGCCAGAGCCCTTCCTAATGAGCAAGGGAGCTTCTGGGCTTGTTACTTGCCGCAAAAGACCCTGGGGCAAGTTGACTCAGAACATATGTAAGATCCTATATTAACAGGAAAGTTGGGGAAAGAACTCAGGCACTCTGGTGCCTTTTCTAGAAACACCTCTAAGTCTATCAAATAGAAGGGCTTAAATCAGTTGGAGATTTATTCCCTCTCTCCTCCCCAGGGGAAGAAAATGTCCAAATTGATGGTTAAGCAACATCTCATTGCTCTGGCCTTAAGAAAGAGACTTGAATGGTTTTGCCTCTGGCTCTCAGTGTTGCCAGAGGCATTCTTCTTAGTCCTACCCTAAGGGCTCCTTTGGGAGACTACAAAATCAAAGAGATTTAAGGCTGTCAAAATTGTTCCCTCATAAGAAATGCTGGAATCACAACCAGTTGCTAATTTAACATTGTCCATAGGGATTAAAACAAGAAAGGTGAAGCTCCTAAATTCTGAAGGTGGGAAGAGATGTCCAGGTTGAGACCTCTGACCCTCCTCCCCTTATCCTCCTTGTTTCTTAAGACAGAGGAGTTCTGATATCCCCTTATCAAGATGGTCATTCTTTCAGCTAAGCCATCCACCAAAGGGCCTAGTACAATAAGTTTACCATCCAGTCTCTGTGAGTCACATTTATCTGCCCAAAGGCACAGCACACACCGATGGGCAGGTCACCAAAAAAATGTAGCAGGCACAGCCTTGACTTTGGGATGGAATTCTGCTCCCTGCACTAGCAACTGAGGGTAACCAAGCAGAGGCAATTGGGTCAAACTCGGCTTCAGAAAACCTACAGGGAGTGCTGAGGCTGGAAGGAGCTTGCAGGTGAGAAAACTTGTGAAGACTATCCTCTTGGGGAGAAAGGGTGTAGAGAGGCATCCACTGACTCTTTGGGGAATGCTATCCCTGCTCTTCATCCCTCATGTTGCAACTGAAGTTCTGCTGGATCCTCAGAGGGGCCAGACAACAGATGTTGCCCTCCCCTCACAAATACAAGAGCTCTTCCTGGTATGCAGATGAACTGATCTGCACCTGGCCTGTTCTGTCTGTGTCACAGCTGTGACACATATGTAACCCAAGGAATGCTACCTTCCCAATCCTAAAAAAGTACTGTTGCCCGCAGGTGGTACCTAGAAAAACTGAGATTCTGACAAAGGGGCTCTTCTCAGTTGCATTTCACTGTAGCACCTGGAGGATTTCTGGAAACAAAGCTCAATGAACCAGATCTCACTATCTTCGGAAGACCTAAGAGGTCCTGAGGGAAACAGCGAAAACTTGGCCTCCCAGCTCTTCTGCATAATTACCCTTCAAGAGCAAGAGCGAGCTGTCAGAAAGTATCCCACACCTGAGGCTGCTCTGAAAAACCTCAAGTTGTTTTCTGGAGGAGAAGTCCTGGCTCACCACCCCTTAGAGAGTAGCAATGCAGGGGCCCTGCATCTGCAGAGCTCCCTGCTCTCCCTTCCCAACTTAGGCTCATAGTGGCAGAGGTGAAAAAACCTGCAAAGCGCATGTGTGTATCCAGGGGGCAGAACCATACCATCAGGCCACACCAATGGGTCCCTGAAAGAGCTGAGCTAAGGGCAGGTTAGGGACAAACTGGGAACTGTCTCCCTCATTACAGCAGCCTCAAGACCAGGCTCTCTTTTCTCAAGGCTCTTTTCTGGCCTGGCCTCGATGTCCCTGACAAGGAGGAATGGGTAGGACTGGTGTTGGAAGGTGCAGAATTCTTGGCATTTCATGGCATCAGGAGGGGGGCCTGAAGCAGGCTGGATGGGGGATGGAACATGAAACATATCTTCAACCTGATTTCATTCTAAGAGCATTTTGTTGACTGGTATGTGCAGCACCCTGGAATGTAGAGTAACAGAGCAACACACATCTGTGACTCGGGTTACACGGGAGCTTCATCTTCCTCTGTAACGAAGAAGGCTGGTCTGGCCAAGGGGTCAGGTCAAAATAGTTTCGTGGATAACCTCTCTGTTCCTGCCTTTCCAATAAACTCTCTCCCTGAGTAGTTTCCCGTTGCGCTAGCCCATGACTGCTCAACATATGACCCTAGAAAGCCAATGGTTTAGTACCATGTTCCCATGCCTCCCAGGTAGAGGGCTTTGATTCTTTTGTGGTTGGCAGGGGTGGGACAGGCAGCCAAGCAAATGACTCAAACAGAAAAGCTCTTTCAGGGAAAGCTGACTCTCCAGCACAGGTCTACACTTCAAAGCCCACAAGCACAAGGTCCCAGAACTCTCAACCCCCAGCATTGACATTCCTGCGTCTCAGTACCCCCAGGCTCTTCCCAGCCCACTAGGCCTGAAGCAACCAAAGAAAATGCCTGAGAAAAACCCCAGCTGGGAGGCTGGGAGGGGCTGGTGTCCTGTGTAAGATCCCACCTTATTAAAAGAGCAGTGAGTACCTGGAGGACTAGGTCAGG
The DNA here is from genome assembly GCF_047675955.1 of Chlorocebus sabaeus. Classification (NCBI taxonomy): domain Eukaryota; kingdom Metazoa; phylum Chordata; class Mammalia; order Primates; family Cercopithecidae; genus Chlorocebus; species Chlorocebus sabaeus. The sequence goes on along the minus strand of NC_132912.1, from coordinate 103,078,299 downwards.
AGGACAGGGAGGCTGCTTACCCCAAAGACAGGTGTAGAGCTTGCAAGTAGGAATCAAAGTGATCCCATACAGGGCTCCCAAGTGTAGCAGAGACATAAGGATGATGTTTCTCCAGACATATTCAACCTTGGGGCTTGGGCCTTCCTTATCCTTGTAGGTGGGGTCATATATATCATCTCTGATATCAGGGCGAACGTCTTCTTCCAAGTAGAGGGGTGTCGTCTCCAACTTATCTCTTCCATTCTGCAGGACCCTGGAGGGAGGCGCTGTGATGGTGGTGGTGGTGGTATAGGAGCTAGAGATCTGGAAGGGGGAGGAAGAGGAGAGTCAGGAGAAGAGACACGTGGAGGCAGCTGGGGCCACTCCGCTCTCTAATCACGCTGGGGGAAGGGTGGACAGCAAAGACCCTTTCCCAGCGCCAGAGTTCACTGAGGGTAGGGTGTATCCGAGATGCAACGGAGAGAAGTTCCCAGAAACTGTACCGATACATTAGGGGCGGGGGACGAGGGGCGCTAAACCTACGGGGAGGCGGCAGTAGGAAGGAGAAGTAAACCACTCACATCCCCACGAACACAAAGGAAAACCCGCATAATTCATAAAAGCACCAGCACGACCGGATTTTTCTTTAAAGCTTAAGAAACAAAAGTTGGAGATTCAAGTCCCCAAATTACAATCCACATTCCCAACTCACTGAAGGCAGCACAACTCGAAAAACATGGCCAAGTCCTCTGCGGAGCTCTCCCCTCTCTTCTGCCACCAACCCGTTCCCTGGAAGCCCAGCCCGCGCCGGCGACCCTGCGGTACTGGGCCAGGCTGGGAAACTCACATCCTCCTGCAGCAAATGGGCAGGCATCTTGGCTCTCGGATGCCGGGATCACTTTCCAGGGGCTGAGGCCGCGGAGCGGAGTTCGGGGGCGCCGGAGGACTGCGGTTTCGAAGCCCGCCGGTGCGCGCTGAGCCGCGGCGCCGCGCACGCTAGCTGGGTGTCTAGGCCCTAGCCGCGGTGCGTGGAGGTCCCTGAGCCGGGAATTTAAAGGCTAGAGCTGGCAATGGGTGACCGTGTCCGGTATTTCCTCAGCTCCCTTTTATCCGCTGCCAAGCAGGGGCAAAGTGCGCGGAGTTGACTGGCGCGGACGGCCCCGCATGGAGGTGAGGGCGGGAGAGGGAGGAGACAGAGGCCAAGGCTCGCAACGACCGCAGCAGGGCGCCGGGATGCTGCCAACACCGACACCACACCACCCGGCCCCTGCCCCTGCCCCTGCCCCTGGGGAAATGCTAATGAGGCTTCTGTAAACTCCGGCTCGTCATTGGCCGAAGGGAATTTGGTGCCACCTCGTCCTGCAGTTGCCATTGGCTCGGCGCAATCTGCTGTTCCCTCTGCCGCCAGCTCCTCGCTCCCCCTCCCCTCCCTTTCTCCTTCTCCGCTTCTCTTCTACCCGCCGCTGGGCCTCTGCCCGGCACCCCGCGTTAGGAGCTTTCTCTCTGGAAGGGACTGGGGACCCGGTTTGGGGCTGGGGCGCGGAGTCTAGCCCAGGACCGGTCCCCGGGCACACGGCGAACGGCTGGGTGGGCACTGGGGAAGTTTCTCAGGAAACAGTGGGGAAGCCTCGGGAGACGCCCACTACTCACAATTCCGTCCCGTCTTCCAGTCCCCCGAGGCGCGTGGCAGGGAGACGAGGCCGCCACCCCGGGATCGGGAGCTCCGGGGACGCGGGAAGCCCCGCCTCCCTCCCGGGCGAGCGCTGGGGGCTCAGTCCGCCTGCGAACAATGGCTTTGCCCCGCCCACCAGCCACGCGCTGCTCACCCGGGACCGCACCGGACTCGGGCCGCACGCCGTCTGGCTGGTGTGTGTGCCTACGCGCACGAATCCTGTTCAGGCCCCGGGCAGACAGTCCCATCCCCATGCCCGCGCCTCCAGGATGCGTGCGGGAGGTTTTGGAGATTCTTCAGACTGGCAGGTTGTAATTTTGGAATCTTTGTGGAAACAGTCAGGAAACACTGACATGTGCTTTCACCCAGCAGCAGGCTAAAGGGCTTGGATGTGGAATAAGAATAGCTTGCAGGTATTGAATTATTACTGCCAGCCAATTCACAAGAATCGTTTTCTGTAATCCTCACTGTGACCCTGGGAGGTGGGTACGCCATTATTCCATTTTATAAGTGTGGAAAGATATATAGAGAGATGGAATAACTTGCCCATGATCACAGCAACCAGTAAGTGATGGAGCTGGCAATTGAGCCCAGAAACGCCATATGAGAGCCCAAGCTCTTAATCCCTGTTCAGGACCATACTGTCCTCGGTCCCTGAGATGCTCTGACCCTACTGATCTGTCCCTGTGCCCCCATCTTTTCCGGGTCTGTAGGAGTCTTACCATGAGAGCTCAGAAACAGGCAGGCTATGCATTCACCCTGTCTCCTTCCATGCCCATGTCTCCCCCAAATTCTGCCCTAGGACCATTCCTCTGGGAAGAGGAGAAAATACGGAGCGCTGCACTAATGATTCGCTTCCCACCTGGGATTTCCTGGAAGGAAGACTAATCAGCTCCCTTGTTGGCCACTGGTCTCAGGGTCAGGCCAACTCTCTGGCCAGTGACCAGGAGCCTGCATACCAGTCCTGGCTCCCTGTCCAGTGCAAGAGTTCTGAACAAGATTGGATGATTTCAGATGTGGACAGCTCATCCAGTCATGCCTCAGAAGTACCTGGCATGTGGCAGAGAAATCTGTACGTGGTCTGCCCCCCTTCAGGTTCTCTTTGCAATGTCTAATTTGCTGAATTATTTTGTTTTTTTGTTTTTTTGAGAGGGAGTCTCGCTCTGTCCCCCAGGCTGGAGTGCAGTGGTGTGATCTCGCCTCACTGCAACCTCCGCCTCCCGGGTTCAAGCAATTCTCCTGCCTCAGCCTCCCAAGTAGCTGGGATTACAGGCATGCGCCACCACACTCAGCTAATTTTTTGTATTTTTAGTACAGGCGGGGTTTCACCCTATTGGTCAGGCTGGTGTTGCATTCCTGACCTCATGATCCACCCTCCTTAGCCTCCCAAAGTGCTGGGATTACAGGCATGAGCCACCGTGCCCAGCTTTAAATGCATATTATATTATTAAATGGAAGAAGCAAATCTGAAAAATCCACATTCTGTATAATTCCAACTGTATTCTGGAAAAAGCAAAACTATGGAGACAGTAAAGAGATTAGTGGTTGCAAGGGGTTTGTGGGGGAGGAAGACAGGAATAGGTGGATTTTTAGAGCAGTGAAACTACGCTGTTTGATATTATAGGGGTAGATACATGCCATTACACATTTGTCCAAAACTATAGAATGTCCAACACCTATAGAGAGTTGTACCCTAATGTAAACAATGGACTTTGGGTGATAATGATGTGCCAATGTAAGTTCATCATTGTAACAAATTTGCCACTTTGGTAGGGGATGTTGATAAAAGGGGAGGCTATGCATGTGTTGGGGAGAGTATGGGCTCTCTCTGTACCTTTCACTTTTTGTTCAATTTTGTCGTGAATGTAAAATTGCTCTGAAAATTTTGTGTTCTAAAAAAGCTGGGCGCCGTGGCTCATGCCTGTAATCCCAGCACTTTGGGATGCCGAGGCGGGAGGATCAACTGAGGTCAGGAGTTCGAGACCAGCCTGACCAACGTGGAGAAACCCCCGTCTCTACTAAAAATACAAATTTAGCCGGGCATGGTGGCAGGCGCCTCTGTAATCCCAGCTACTCGGGAGGCTAAGGCAGGAGAATCACTTAAATCGGAGAGGCAGAGGTTGCGGTGAGCCGAGATTGCGCCACTGCACTCCAGCCTGGGCAACAAGAGTGAAACTCCATCTTGAAAAAAAAGAAAAAAAGAAGAAGACTACAAATACATGCTGCAACATGAATGGTTCTGAAAAGCATGCTCACCAAAGAAGGCAGACACAGAAAATAAATGCTGAATGATTCCCTTATATGAAATCCAGTAACAGGAAAGTCTAGTCCATAGTGATAGAACAAAATATGGTTGCTTGGGATAGGGAAATTGATTTGGAAAGGGGCCTGAGTTAAGTTTCTCATGAAGGAAATGTTCTGTGTCTTGATTTGGGTGGTAGTTGCCTGAGAATGTACAATTTGTCAAGATTCATCAAACGGAGTGCTTGTGATCTGCACATTTTATTGTGTAGTAATTACATCTCAACTGAAAAAAACTAGCAAGGTTGGAAACCAGAGTATGAGCCCAGAAAAGGGTGTCCTAAATTTACCTCATTCATTCATTCATTCATTTATTCAAAATGCAATAGATATTTATTGAGCCCTTGTTATGGACGAGGCACTATTGTTGGAGCTAGGGACACTGGTGGCCAAGTTCCATGTGGGAGAGACAATCAACAAAATAAATAGATAAATGCCAGGGGCAGAAAAAATGATAAGGGAATTTAGAGTAAGTTGTTCTACAAAATGCATGAGCTTTCAAGATTCTGGGCATCATCTTTGCTCAAGAGGAACCCAAGCAAAGCTCTTTTTTTTTCTTTTTTTTGAGACAGAGTTTCACTCTGGCTCCCAGGCTGGAGTGCAGTGGCGCAATCTCAGCTCACTGCAACCTCTTCCAGCTCAAGCAGTTCTCCCACCTCAGCCCTCCTAGTAGCTGAGACTAGCCACCATGCCCTGCAAATTTTTTTTTTTTTTTTTTTTTTTTTGAGAAACGGGGTTTTGCCATGTTGCTCACGCTGGTCTCAAACTCCTGGGCTTAAGTGACCTGCCTACCTCGGCCTCCCACAGTGCTGGAATTACAAGCGTGAGCCGCTGTGTCCGGCCTGGTTTTGTTTCTTAACTCACTGTCCACTTGCCCTTTACACCTAGTGTTCCAGGCTTTGTGTCTAATAATTTTCCTAGCTGAATTCACACTTGGCTGTGACTTTCCTGGCTCCCGTTTAGGGTACAAATACAGTAATCAGGACATGCCATCATGGATGTTTCCAGACCTGGCCATCTGGAAGACAGAGAATCAGTGTAGGCAGATTCTCCATCAGATGAGGCTGTTTCCAAGAGCATAGATAGCTCCAGGAAGGAGCCCCAGGGCAGCGTTGGCCAGCAGAGCCCAAGTCTCTTAATCTAGGCTGTCATCCTTGCCTGACCTCTACCAGGAGAGGAATCTTTCTGAGTAAGTCTGCGCCCTCACTCTTGCTGGATTTTTGCTTCCCATCAGAGTCCTGGAAGCTGAACCATCCCTACACCTGAGCTGTTGCATTTACCTGACCTTTTTCTTATAGGAACACCAGGTGGGAAGGAGGATAATTCAGAGGATTTTCTCCTCCCTCTCACTGCTAAGAGGGCAAAGATGCCAATTGTCCTGTCAAAATTTCCCTCCACCCACGAAGAAAGGACATGACCCTGAGCAGGTCACTGTCCAGAGAGATGAGACAGTGCTATGCCTCTTGCACAGTGGAGGTGCTTGTCAGAGTGGCGTTGGCCTCTCCCCTCCCCTCCTATGCAGGCCTCTGTGGAATCACCTCACCACTTGGAGCACAGCTTCAGCTTCCCCAGTCGAAGTAGCCCAATAACAATGCTGTAGAATTCCTTGGGAAATCATGACCTCCCTGGAAGGGGAGTCCTCCAGGGGGCGGCAAGGGGAGGGTGGCCCACTCCCAGAGCTTTCCAGAGTTTTCGGGGCAGGAGCAGACGTGTGGGGAATTGTTATTTCTCCCTTTCTCACCTCTGGTGACTATGAGTCACTCTTGGCTGCAAAGTCGATTGCCACATCTGTGAAGACAGTCCTCCTTGTTGACCCTGATGTGGCCTGGGCAAAGGTTTGTTTTGTTTTGTTTTGTTTTGTTTTGTTTTTGAGATGAAGTCTCACTGTCACCTAAGCTGGAGTGCAGTGATGTGATCTCAGCTCACTGTAACCTCCACCTCCTGGGTTCAAGTGATTCTTCTGCCTCAGTGTCCCGAGTAGCTGGGATTACAGGCACCTGCCACCACGCCCAGCTAATTTTTGTATTTTTCGTAGATATAGGGTTTCACCATGTTGGTCAGGCTGGTCTCAAATTCCTGGCCTCAAGTGATTAACCCACCTTGACCTCCCAAAGTGGTGGGACTACAGGGGTGAACCACCTTGCCCCAGCCTTGGGCAAGGGTTTTGAAATCTATGGCACACTCTGCATGGTGGTCTTTCTGAGAGTTTATTGGTGTTTCTCTGCTCTATGCACTCACGTTGAAGACTCCAGAGTCCTGGGCATCCTTTTTTCTTTTCTTCTTCTTCTTCTTTTTTTTTTTTTTTGAGACAGAGTCTTGCTTTGTCACCCAGACTGGAGTGCAGTGGCGCAATCTTGGCTCACTGCAAGCTCCACATCCCAGGTTCAAACAATTCTCGTGCCTCAACCTCCCAAGTAGCTGGGATTACAGGCGCCCGCCACCATGCCTGGCTAATTTTTGTATTTTCAGTAGAGACAGGGCTTCACTATATTGACTAGGTTGGTCTCGAACTCCTGACCTGAAATGGTTCACCTGCCTCGGCCTCCTAAAGTGCTGGGACTACAGGCACATGCCACCACGCCTGGCTAATTTTTGTATTTTTAGCGGAGATGGGATTTCACCATACAGTGGTCTTTCTGATAGTTTGTTGGTGTCTTTCTGCTCCCTGGATTGATGTTGAAGACTCTGGAGTCCTGGGCATTCTTATACTGACTCTGAATTATTCTGTGACTGACCAGACCACACCTTTGCATGTTTCCGTTTCTTCCCCTATTTCACAGTGGGTGACGGGGTGACACAGGAGTCAACCATGCTCAGGAAATAAGCTGAGCCTTGGAGAGATTTCAAAGAACAGGATTCCAGAACCTGTTTCTCCTTCTTCCAACTCTAGTCTGAGCTTCATCTCTGACTTGCTCTTTCTTTTTCTATTATACATTTTATAAAAAATATAATGGAGATAGAGTCTCACTATGTTGTCCAGGCTGGTCTCGAACTTGTGGGCTCAAGTGATCCACCTGCCTCAGCCTCCCAAAGTGTTGATTACAGGGGTAAGACACTGGCCATGGCTGGCTCTTTTAATGTGAGCCGGGGTCAGGGGAGGGGAAGCAGCTTGAAACTCTCATGTCTTTCCTTGGAGGTGAGAGTTGGTACGTCTGGCTCTGGCCTCCCTGAGGTTTGGGGAAAGGGTGAAGGTGCTTGTGAAAGGCTTTCTGCACATGTGTGGACTTTATCCCTGGAACCCGTGTGATTCCCACGCATGCCCGTTTATCACATGGATAGCCCCAGCCCTGGGGACAGTGTTGACTTCCCCTTTCTCTATTATTGACGTGTTAGGAGAGGAGGCTTAGGGATACATGTCTGGAATTGTGGTAAACTTGTCAGTAGAAAGAAAAGAAATAAGAGTTGCAGCTCAGGGGAGGGGGCTGGAGGATCCGTGGCTGTCCTGTCCCCAGCCAGCTGCCAACCAGAGAGAGGGGGATCTTCATGTAACCTGGACAGCCCATTAACATTCCCTTCCTTTCATCTTTCTGAGCTCCTTGCAAGGAAAGGATAGAAACAGCGATAAGGGCTCTGAACCTGGAGAGGTGAGGTTTACACGTGGACTGACTGTGAGCCCCACAAGTGCTCAGGCACCTCAGGACTGACCCCGGTCTCAGTTCCTTTCCTTCTCTTCCTTGTCCTTTTACATTTTTATTTTTTTAAACACAAATTTAAGCCAAACTTTGGGTGTACATAAGTAAACATAATCCATTCTCTTGACCTAAGACCCTAGTCCTTAAGTGTCTGAAACTAGGCATGTTCTGTTCCCCATGACTGGCTTGGTGCTGAACCCAAGTCTTCTCCCAGCCACTGTCACTTCAGCCATTCCAGATCCTGAGATTAAAGTGTCAGCTTGCTCAAATAAACAAGCATGCTGAGACACATTGTCATCCAGCCAGGCTCACGTATCTGACCATCCACACTGCCCGTGGCATCATGACATTGGGCAAGAGGCCAGAGCTGCAGAAAGTTCCCTCCTAACACTGGTCCTCTCAGCCTTTCCCATGACAGAGGGCAATGTGGGGAAGGGATGGGAGCAAGCTCCTGTCCTGGAGGTTGTCTGAGTCAGTCCTCTGTGCCAAGAGAATGGGGCAGGGCCCTTCCCAGATGTGGGCTCTTTCCCGTCCAGTTGCCCAAGATGGATAGCCAGGGGGGATGGGGAGAGAACACTCCTCCTCCTGCTGCCCAGGCTCAGGCTAGTCTGCCTTTATGGAGCCTGTCTAGCCATCACTGGCTTCTGGAGGAGACTGCGTAAAATAAGAGATGGGGCCCCCACACTTCCATGAGCATATTAATTCACTCATTCAGTGACTTTTTGTGGAATATTCACATGGTCCCAGACATAGTGGTAAGAGCTGAGGTCACAGGAGATCATAGGTGACCTTGGGCAGCTCACCACAGTGAGACGATCTTATTTATTTATTTATTTATGACAGAGTTTGCTCTGTTGCCCAAGCTGGAGTGCAGTGGCATGATCTCAGCTCACTGCAACCTCCACCTCTGGGGTTCAAGCAATTCTCCTACCTCAGCCTCCCAAGCAGCTGGGATTACAGGCACGCACCACGACACCCGGCTAATTTTTGTATTTTTAGTAGAGACGAGATTTTGCCATATTGGCCAGGCTGGTCTCCTGACCTCAAGTGATCCACCTGCCTTGTCCTCCCAAAGTGCTGTGATTACAGGCATGAACCACTGCACCTGGCCGGAGATCTTTATAACTCTAGATGATTGCGCTATAGGCTCCAGAGGAAAGGTACACTCCAGACCAGCTCTGGAGAATGAGAGAAAACTTCCTGGAGGAGATGGTGGTGCTGAATCCCAAGGGACCATTAAGGGTAAGTGTGGAGAATGGCAGTTGGCAAGTTCAGAGACCTAGAGGAGGAAAACACGGAACTGATAGTCTATGAATGAGGACCCTGGAATATGGCTCCTCCTGGGCCCCGGGCTAGAGAGATGGTGCAGCATGTCTTTCCCTGGTAGAGAAGAGGCCAGTGCACTAGCCCTGCACCTCCCTCTGTTGGCAGACATCTGTCTCTCCACACTATCCACAGAGCCATGGCTTTCCTCTCACTCCAGCCATTTCTTTTTTTTTTTTTTTTTTTTTTTTTTTTTTGAGACGGAGTCTCGCTCTGTCGCCCAGGCTGGAGTGCAGTGGCCAGATCTCAGCTCACTGCAAGCTCCGCCTCCCGGGTTTACGCCATTCTCCTGCCTCAGCCTCCCGAGTAGCTGGGACTACAGGCGCCCGCCACCTCGCCCGGCTAGTTTTTTGTATTTTTTAGTAGAGACGGGGTTTCACCGTGTTAGCCAGGATGGTCTCGATCTCCTGACCTCGTGATCCGCCCGTCTCGGCCTCCCAAAGTGCTGGGATTACAGGCTTGAGCCACCGCGCCTGGCCTCACTCCAGCCATTTCTGTGTGTTCTCACACACGGCAATGCCTGCACACACAGGTATGCATACTGGGGGAGAGGCCTCCACCACCTTATTATTACCTATCCCTGGGGCCCGGGGGTAGGTCCTCAGATCAGATAGTGCGTGTGACTGGAAGCAGTTTATGTCTCGGGGCAGAAGTGTGACATGGGGACTGACAGTCCCAGCAGATGAGGCCTAGGGACAAAGGTCTTAGGACCAGGACCAGGGCCAGAGATTTGGGTGGTGGTCTGACCTTATGGAGATGCCTTTCCCAGGCCACAGACTACTCCCTCCCTCCTCTGGAGGCCCATAGGGGATCTTTCCCCAGTCTGGAAGGCTACCCCATTCTGAGCAAGCCATCTAGGATGAACACACGGAGAGGAAAAGCAAACACAGGCCCAGGGCCTCCAACAACAAATCAACAAGCTGAAGGGAAAGTCTCTTTGCCCTGATTCAGCTTCAGAGCCAAAGTCAAGAGAGAAGAGGAGCTTGGCCCCGCATCGCCTTCTGTCCTTCCTTCCTTCCTTCCTTCCTTCCTTCCTTCCTTCCTTCCTTCCTTCCTTCCTTCCTTCCTTCCTTCCTTCCCTCCCTCCCCCCCTCCCCTCCCCTCCCTCCCTCCCTCCCTCCTTCTCTCTCTCTTTCTTTCTTTCTTTCTTTCTTTCTTTCTTTCTTTCTTTCTTTCTTTCTTTCTTTCTTTCTTTCTTTCTTTCTTTTTTGAGACGGTGTCTTGCTCTGTCACCCAGGCTGGAGTACAGTGGCACGGTCTCAGCTCACTGCAACCTCTGCCTCCCAGGTTCAAGCAATTCTCCTGCCTCAGCCTCCCAAGTAGCTGGGATTACAGGTGCATGCCACCCCACCTGACTAATTTTTGTATTTTTAGTAGAGATGGGGTTTCACCATGTTGGCCAGGCTGGTCTCAAACTCCTGACCTTGTGATCTACCCAAAGTGTTGACCTCAGCCTCCCAAAGTGTTGGGATTACAGGCGTGAGTCACTATGCCCAGCTCCCATGTTGCCTTCCTGGTCGTAAAGCGGTACACCCCCATTTGCTTCCTGCAGTTGCTAAAAGTGCTCCAAGAAAGGTCACACTCTCTGCCAGAGTTCTGAACCCATGCCTCTCTCCCTGCTGTAGGTGAAAGGAACAGGCAGGCCCTGGCCATTCCTGGCCCTTCACCCCTTTTGCGTCTCTCCTCGCAACTGCCCCTCCCAAGCTGCGGCTTCCCCTACAAGGGAACCGTTTCCTGAGGCCATCTAGCCTCGTGCCCCAGCCAGCCAGCTCTCCCTCGACCTTCCCTTTGCCTGACAGTAACCTCTCCCACAGCTGATGTCACCCTGGCTTTGCACTGACACAGCAGCTGAGCTGGGCACAGCAGGGCTGCGAGGTCCAGAGGGCAGCTGGCTGTGTCTGAGGCCAAGCTTCCCTCAGTGCTCGCCCAGGGCTTTTCCTCAGCCAAGAGCCTGCTTCTCTCCCATTCTGTGCCTCTAAGCCAGCGTAGCCACATGGGGATAGAGTGTTGACTGAGCCTCCCGTGTGCCCAGTGGAAAGTCAATTCTCTGCTCTGTGTGGGGGAGAATGGAGCCAAAGTTCTGCTCCCACCCCTGGGGAGCTCACAGATTTCCAAGAGAAACAGGATAAAGCACAATAGCAAACTGGGCATGCTAGCATCTCATGAAGGCAGAGTGTAAACATACTATATTAAACAGGTTGGAGTTCAGGGAAGAGAGATGGGTGCCCTTCTTAACAGGTGCCCCTAGAATCGGGTAAGGGAAGAGAATGGGCTGGTGACAGAGTCATTTAGTGTTTTTTTTTTAATTTATTTTTTTAAAGCATCTATTTATGTGCACTGTGCGAGGTGCTTTGACAATCTACTAATATTTGCCCACATATTTACCTGTATTTTGCAAGGCTCAGAAAAGTTGTACCAGCCTGGGGGCACTGAGGTGGGGGATGTGATGGGGATTGTCCGAACCTAACATCTGCTAGGTGTGTACTAGGTACTTCATATATTTTGTCTAGTAACTCGTTCTTTCCAGCGACAGAACAAACATGCTAAGCAGAAAGTCAGAAGGACACTTGCTGGGCGCTGCTTCTCCCCTGCTCTGCCACTACTCAGCACTTCCCCGTGATCACATTCCCTGCTGCATAAGCCTTGGTACCTAGGAGGCCTGACCCCTGGGCAAGTTACAGTCTAGAAGGCTCCCCAGGTCAGCTAAAAGCTTCATCTTTCTACTCCAGCCCCCATCTCCACCTTTCTTCCCCATCTCTCCCTACCCAGGAGAGAAGGGGAAAATCCCATGCTAGCCCTCAGCTTTACCTTCAACATCTAAGGTGTAAATTAATGTCATCACGGTGAATTTCCATGCTGTTTTTCTGCTGCTCCCACACCCTGGGTTCGCTGGATTCCCTTTTAAAGGCCAGAGTTATTCCCTTCACATGTCCTAAGGGACTCTGGATTTGCAATGTCATCTGGCCCAGATATGTTCTTGCAGAATATTTGGTGTCCCCATGTCCTTCTTTCAGGCAGCAGCCCAGAAAGCCAACTACCTTTATATCCCATCCTTCCCAAGCCTGTAGTTGAGGACCAGCCAGGGAGATGGAGGAGCCAAGCCTGGAGCCCATGCACCGCAGGCCTGCCTCAGATCCTACAGCCTCAACAGCACTCACAGAGCCCCAAAGGGGGCTGTGGACCCTGTCGTTCCCCAGGACACGCCAAGAACCCATCATTCTTTTCCCCTACCATTCACTTTACCAAACCTCTGCTTTCCCCAGACAAGTGTCAATGTCTTTTTTCTGATCCCCAAGAGCTCCCTGGCTCTCTGAGCCACCTGGCAAAGCTATGGTTGCCTGTCGCATAGTTCAGGGAGGTCTATGAAGCTCAGCTGAGTCTGGGACCTCACCACCAACTCTGGCACCAGAGAATAGATGGTCACTTGAGAAACAGGGACCCCAGGAAAGGGATGGGGCCTGGTGCTGGTCAGCTAGCTTCCAGCCAGGGCAGGCTGACACCTGGGATCCGGGCTGAAGCCAACACCCAGGTAATCCCATTACCTCCTTCATGTTTTAGGGTTTCTAAGCAAGAAGCTGCCAAAGGCGGAGGCATGGAAATGTAGGGCTTGCCTGGGAGGGTGAGTGTGCCTGAACTCATCCAGGAGCAGGCAGAGTCTCATCCAGGGCATGGGAGGAACCATGATGGAGGGTGGGGTGTGGGGAGAGGGAAATGAAATCGGGGAGTGAAATCAGCACATGAGATGAGAGGTGAAGGTTGAGTTGTCTCCCTGAGAGGTAGGAAGCAGATGTGGCACTTGGTAGAGACCCCGGAGGGCTGAAGCTGTCCCTTCTCCAAAGGAAGGCATGGAAGCGGTGTGAATGGGCCTCAGAGACCACAGACTATAGGTAGGGCAGCTGACCAAGACGTTTACCTGGGCCACCCTGCCCCAGGCCTGCTGCCACCTGCAGCAGCCTCACCAGTAGTTGAGTGTGGCAGGGATGCGAAAGCAAGCCCATTCCTGGGGGACACAGAACTCCCCAGTGGCCTATTGTGGCTCCCAGAAGGTTTCACTGGACCTCTCTTCGACTATACCACGGCTGCTCTCCCAATCTTCCTACCCTATCTCCTTCACTCAGGCAGGACTTTCCTCACTCTCTGACAGCGCCCTCAGCCTCACTCAGCTCCTTGCTTTCTTTCACAGATGTTTCCCCCGCAAAAAAACCCACACATAGTTGCTCAGCCTTGGTGTCTGCTTCTCAGAGGAGCCGGTTTAATAGGGGCCATTACTAGGCCTCTAGAATGATAAAGCCCTATAGGTTTAGGACCTGTTTGCAGGCCCAGATTTGAACCTGCAGAGTTACCCGGGGGGCATGGGGGGAGGTAAGGTATAGAAAGAAGCTGGGGGAGAGAAGTGGTCTCTAGATTGGGGCCTCTCTGAGGGTTCAGCCCTCCAAACTGGATTATTCGCTCTTTTACGTCCAGAAGAAGAGCAGCCTCTCCATATTGACAGACATGGGGCCAGGGTCCTGCTGCCACCCAGTGGCCATGGTAGGTAAAGCACCTTTGCGGCCTCCCGCTGGGTCCTGTGATTCCGTGAGGGTAGGAGTGGAGAATTTGTTCTGCTGGTTGGGGTCCTCTCCCTCTCTCATTTACAGCATAAATTACAAAAATCCTGACTTCCAAACTTAATTCCCAAACTTTCTTCCTTTAAAATTAGCATCATAGTCGGCTGAGTGCACTGGTTCACGCCTGTAATCCTAGCACTTTGGGAAGCCAAGGCGGGTGGATCACCTGAGGTCAGGAGTTCGAGACCAGCCTGGCCAACAACAACAGCCGAGATTGTGCCACTTCACCACAGCCTGGGTAAAAAAGCAAAACTCCATCTTAAAAAAAAAAAAAAATTAGCACCATAGTCACACATATCTGTGAATGTACTACAACCATTGCATTGTCTGTTTTAAGTGGGTGAATTTTATGGCGTGTGATTCTATCTCAATAAAGCTGTTTTAAAATCAGCACCATAAGAAGTGGGTGAGGCTTTTAGTATGTGAAGATGAGGATGGTTGTTTCTGTTTCTTGGGATATCCCCAAGCCGATATGAATGATGGTCACACAGTAGGTACTCAACAAATCTTTAATAAATTACCAGTGTTGTTAAACGGAGCCGGGTTTTTTTTGTAATTTTTTTTTTTCTTGAGCCACTTTTTTCATTGCCTCGTTACTTACCCTTGAAGCTGTACACCTTCATTCCCCCAAATCTGTAGGCATCTAAAGCCTTCTTACTTTCCAAGGTCACCTGAGATCTTCTAGTCTAAACATCCAAAAGCTTTTCATCGATCAAAACCCTCCTTGAACTTTTTTATTTTTTTGAGATGGAGTTTCACTCTTGTTGCCCAGGCTGGAGTACAATGGCAGAATCTCGGCTCACTGCAACCTCCGCCTCCTGGGTTCAAGCTATTCTCCTGCCTCAGCCTCCTGAGTAGCTGGGATTACAGGCGTGTGCCACCACGCCTGGCTAATTTTGTATTTTTAGTAGAGACGGGATTACTCCATGTTGGTCAGGCTGGTCTTGAACTCCCGAAGGTGATCGGCCCACCTCGGCCTCCCAAAGTGCTGAGATTACAGGGGTGAGCGACCGCACCTGGCCCCAAAATGAATCTCTTTAGAGACTTGGGATTGGGTGCGGTGGCTCATGCCTGTAATCCAAGCACTTTGGGAGACTGAGGCGGGAGGATCACTTGAGGCCAGGAGTTTGAGACCATCCTGGGCAACATGGTGAAACCCTGTCTCTACAAAAAAATACAAAAATTAGCCGGGTGTGGTGGTATGCCCTGTAGTCATAGCTATTTGGGAGGCTGAGATAGGAGGATTGCTTAAGCCTGGGATGTTGAGGTTGCAGTGAGCTGCGATTGAACCTCTACACTCCAGCGTGGGTAACAGAGTGAGACTCTGTTTCAAAAAACAAACAAAAAACAAATTTTACTATTTTTCCCACACAGATGACTAGTGGGATATTGATGAAGCTTAAGGTCTCATGTGCAGGATGCTTTCTTATAAGTAAGTGATTCCCAATGTTTCCATTAAGAATTATTGTCATAGTGAGCCACGGTTATTTATGAGCTGTGTCCTGTGGTTTACACTTACTGAGGTGGAAATGGTTAAGAATCAGTATATAGTATACAGAAGGTGGTTTGAAGCTCTCCCTGTAGAACTTGGAATGTGAACCACCCCAAGATTCTTTTGTCTGGAATATGGAAGGTGACTTTCCCCAGGGGTTCCTTCAGTAGAACTTACAAGGTCCTGGGCCACAAGTTTTCTTCCTATAGACTTTGCTATTTCCGACTCTTAATTGGAGTCCAGTAGATCCGGGGGTCACTGAAGAAGCTTGTTGGGATGGGCATGCTGTGAAAAGGGAGTGCACTGGTGGCAGAAATGGGGTAATCCCCACCCCAGTGTCTACACTTGGATGGCATATTACCAAAAACCACATCCCAGTGAAGCCATGGGACCAATTCGCCAAGTGGGTTAAAAAGCCTCCTGAGGAAGAGGTGCTTCTGGCTTTGATGGACCACAAGGCTTGTCATGTGGTTATAAAACTCCTCTAATAGGTGCTGTCACTCAAAGATTACCTTTGGAATTCTCTCTAAGCCAAATGGTATCACTCCATTCTACTGGTGTCAGCTGCTTGAAATAGTGTAGACACAGAGAGTTCTGGGATCCATGTCACTCAGAAACAATGTCAAAGTCCTGGCTGAAGGTATCTACATTACCCACGATTTGCGGTATATGAGTGGAATGTACAAGCACGGACACAATAGCAAGAGAACTAAATTTGTTTTGTGCTTCAAAGTACACAGTTTATAAAGACTTCTATATTCTACTATCTAAATCCTAAAACAGTCCTTAAGGTCAGCAGGGCAGGCATTGCTATAAACACTTTGGAGATTTGTAGATAGGTAAACTGAGTCTCAAAAGTGACTTGTTCAGAACTGTATACTAGTAAGTTGCTGAGCCAACTGCTAAACACAGGGACTTTATTCACATTTTTTGTTTTTTGAGACAGAGTTACTCTGTTGCCCAGACTGGAGTGCAGTGGCCTGATCTCGGCTCACTGCAACCTCCACCTCCTAGGTACAAGTGATTCTTCTGCCTCAGCCTCCCAAGTAGCTGGAATTATAGGTTCATGCCACCACGCCTGGCTAATTTTTGTATTTTTAGTAGAGACAGTGTTTCACCATGTTGGCCAGGCTGGTCTTGAACTCCTGACTTCAGGTGATCTGCCCGCCTCGGTCTCCCAAAGTGTTGGGATTACAGCCATGAGCCACTGCACCTGGCTGACACTGGTATGTCGATGGCATCAACGACAGGAAAAGTCAAGTGCTAGTAGGAGCTTGAGGACATGGAGAGAGGTACTGGACACAAGATAATCAGGAGATGTCACTTGATTACCACATTTGCAATTTCTTGAGCAAGTTTAAACATCATAAGAATGCAGAGAACTTTTTTGAGTAAATTTCTCAAGCCCTGTTGCATAAGCTGTGCTCCTGGGGCCAATCCTGGTTGATCCACACACATGGGGAATGCTTAACACTAAGCAGGAGAAAGCAATTGGATTTTGCACAGGTAGGTGACCAAAGGTGAATAAAGCAGTCCACTGGTGGCATTGAACAATCAGAGACGTGAGACTTGTCACATGATGACCCTCCTGTAGCACATTCAAACCCCTGCTGATCACAAGCCTCCTCCAGAATTCAAAATTACCCAATGGGAATCAGATACCATCTCCCATTGCTTTTCCTGCTTCTCTGGACCATACTGTTAGCTTTCTGTTCATCACCCTATCCTAAGGTCCAGTTATGCAAGGCAGGGGTCATTTTGCAATTATTTAAAAGGCTCATGGGTGAGAGGCAGTTGCTCCCTCTTCCTTTGTCATCAGCTTGTCTAACATAAGATGGTTGATTCTGGCACAGTTCCTCCTCCTTTTTCTTTTTTTTCTGGGGAGTTTCCAAATTTATTGCTTATCAGTGGACTCACCTTGGAAATTGAGCTGTAAAACACCACAATAGAGGATAGTCTTGGTTGCCAAATCTCTTCCCTTACCAGGGCAGTGTTGTATACTTCCAAAACTTTCTAGGTCTCCTCCAAATAACTCAAGGGATGGGAATTTCACCATCTCTCATGGGAGGTTGTTTTACAGCCTCTTACATCTTACCCATTATGAAAGTTCTTCTGATGAAACATTTTTTTTCCCCTTTGGTTCATTCATTACCCTTAGATAATCTCCTAAAGAGCACCTTCACAATCCCTCTCCTTCTTTGGGGCTTATGCCTTCAACTCTCTGCACATGGCTATCAGGCCCCTGTCCCACACACATGCACCTGCACGCCTTAGCTCTTCAGCCAGGCCTACCCACATGCAATTCTGTTCATCTTTCCTCATACAGCAAAACCTCAAGTGAATTGGAAGGGGGATTATGGCTCTCTTCTCAAGATTTTCTCACGTCAACTACATCCCTTCTCCTCAACCATATACCAGGTTTGTGTACGCCAATAGTCATTCACCAATGGAAATGAGGTTTTTCTGGAACGCTGTGTTCTATAGTTAAAAAAAAAAAAAAAAAGATTCCTTCTACCCAGAGCTCATATCTAGATTGGATCAATATTTATACAAACTATAATAAGGAGGAAAAATCTAAAAGAAGTCTGGAACTACCTTGAATCTCCAACCCACCAAGAAACTTTTAAACTACAAATAAAAATCTCAATATATTTCCCTTAAACATAGGCTATGAATTAATAAAACAAATTCAATCACCTTTTGGTAAAGGAAGCATGAAAGGATTGACTACTCATTTCTTTATGGATGAAAAATTAGCATGGATGAGTGCTCCAGATGAAAAAGAACCGTTCCTTTTCTTCTTGTTTTGTTATTTCCTTCCCACTGACTTTGTCAGAAGCCACCTCCTTTTGTTCTTCAACCACTCTGAATAGCTGGTAGTTTCCATGTTCTCTGAAGGGATTCACATACACCACAGTCCTCGGTGGCAATAGGGACCACCAGGAGGGCCTCACCCTCGTTATGCAACCTCAGGCCTTCTTCCTCCTCTGTTTTCTCCCAAATGCACTGAGCGCCAGCCCTAGCGGCATCACAGACATCTTCAGAGCCCAAGACCCCACCTATCATTCCTACGCTTAGAAGGAACCTCTCCTTTTCCAAACCTTCCCATCCCAACCCGATGGGGCTCTTCCTTCCCAAACCTTACCCATCCATCAAGATCTAGCTTCTGTTTCATTTCCTCCAGAGGAAGCTGCCTTTTCCTCTAAACTTCATAATGTTTAGTGTCTATACCATTAAAATATGCTACTTCGCATTATTCATGCCTCCATTTGCTGCTGCTGAATTTTTTTTTTTTTTTTTTTTGAAACAAGCTCTTTCTCTGTCACCAAGGCTGGAGTGCAATGGCATGAACACGGCTCACTGCAGCCCCGACCGGGCTCAAGCAATCCTCGTGCCTCAGCCTCCCGTGTATCTGGGATCACGGACATGCATTACCATGCCCAGCTAATTTTTTGATTTTTTTGTACAGACAGGGTCTCACTTTATTGCCCAGGCTGGTCTTGAATTCCTTGCCTCAAGCTCGGCCTCCCAAAGTGCTGGTGTGAGCCACTGTGCCTGGCCCGTTTGCTCCATTTTTTAAAGTTTTATTTTATTTTTAATTGATAAATAATAATTCTATATACTTATGAGGTACAATGTGACATTTTGATACATGTATACATTGTGGAGTGATCAAATCAGGTGAATTAGCATATTCACCACTTCAAATATTTATCATTTCTTTGTAGTAAGAACATTTTAAATCCTCTTTTTTAGCTATTTTGAAGCACACAGTACATTATTAACTGTAGTCACCACACTGCGCAACAGAATACCAGAACGTATTCCTCTTGCCTGACTGAAAACTTTTATCCATCGACCACTCTCTTCCCCTCTCATCCACCCTTCACCCCTAGGCTCTGGTAACCACTGTTCTACTCTCTACTTCTATGAGTTCAATTTTTTTAGATTCCACATATAAGTGAGAGCATAGGGCATCTGTCTCATTATGCCTGGCTTATTTCACTTAACATAATGTTCTCTAGGTTTATCCATGTTGTTGTAAATGACAGAATTTTCTGTGTTTTTTTCAAGGCTGAGTATATTATATTGTGCATATATACCACATCTTTTAAATCCATTCATCTGTTGATAGATACTTAGATTGTTTCCATATCTTGGCTATTGTTAATAATCCTGCAATGGACATGGGAAAGGAGACATCTATTCAACACACTGATTTCAATTCCTTTGAGATTCCTGGAACATATGGTAATTTTATTTTTAGTTTTTTTGAGGAACCTCCATACTGTTTTCCAAGGTGTCTGTACTAATTTACACTATAGTCAAGCATACAAGGGGCCCCTTTTCTCCACAGCCTCACCAACACTTGTTATCTTTCTTTTATCTTGAGACAGGGTCTTGCTCTGTTGCCCAGGCTGGAGTGCAGTGGTGTGGTTTCAGCTCACTGCAGCCTCAATGCCTCAGCTTCCCCAGCTCAAGTGGTTCTACCACCCCAGCCACCTGAGTAGCTGGGACTACATGCACACACCCCATGCCTGGCTAATTTTTTTATTTTTATAATTATTTATTTATTTATTTATTTATTTATTTATTTATTTATTTTTGTAGAGGCGGTGTTTCACCATGTTGCCCAGGCTGGTCTTGAACTCCTGAGCTCAAGTGATCCTCCTGCCCTGGCCCCCCAGAGTGCTGGGATTACAGGTGTGGGCAACCACACCCAGCCAAGTGTCCTTTATAGGGACACTCAAGACTGATTATTTTGACAACGCTGATGTTCTACTGAATGTGAAGGTGAGCTTCAGGCCCGTGAGTAGCCCTAGGTGGGGAGCCAGGAGTTGGGAGAGGAAAGTCTCTCCTCTAGCCTCAAGGAGCAGAAACTGCAGGATGACCACCACCACCTGTGGTGGAGCTGGGGCAGGTGATCGGAGGCTGGAGCAGGGCATAGGCAGGAATGTGCTTGGGGGCCCATGCCACAGTTTTAATTCAGAGACCTGCGGTTATAAAGAAAGCAGATCAATCCTGATATCACGCGTAGTTCCATTTTGTGCTCAAGCTCACAATTCTAGGCCCAGGACTAAGCAGAGCTATAGGAAAATGTTCCTAGCTCAGCTGGGTCCATATATCCACTCCCCTTTAGTCCCGCATCATACTGTCTTTGTCCTTTGTTCTCTGATCCAGCCTCCCAACCAGGTCGTAGCCTTTTTCCCATACTGAGCCCCACACCCTTAAGGAACCCCCTCTCTTGGTGTATCTCACCCGTAAGCCATGGAAAGGCAAGCCTCAGAACAAGGAATATAGACAACCTAGGACTCTGCGGTCCTCTCCTCTGCCCCCTCAGCGCCCTGAAGTATGTGACACTGGGGTTCCTCCTGCCACTGTCCTTTCCCCGCAGCTGAGAGGGTGAAGTGAGGGAGGGGAGCTGCCTGTCTCTACTCCACCAGGGGACAGCTCAAGGTGAGACAGGACGGGAACCTCAGACCCATTGGCTGAGCCTGGGAGGTGGGCAAAGCCTGGGAGCGGGGCAGCGCTCTTCAGCCTTCCTCCCTGGCCTCAGTCCCCACCCCAATCCATGTCGGCCCTTTCAGGAGCTTTTAGTGGGAATGAGCTCAGACTCACAGCACAGGCCCCGACTCCCCTCCTGTCTCAGCTCCTCCCATTGCTCTTTGATCGTCTCTTCTGTCCGACCTCTGAGCCGTCTCTCCACCAGGCACATCTGCAAGCAGCCCCCTTCATCCCCAGCATCGCCTCTTCCTCCCGTTTCTCCTTCCACTCCCAGTTCCACATCCTCCTCCTATTCCCCTCTCTCCCCTTTTCAGACCCCCACCTTCCAGTTCCCTCACCTCCCCTTTCTGCTGGTCCCTGGGGCTTGCAGCAAGAGGGAGAGACAGCTCCTGACAGGATTGATGGTCCTTCCCCACCCTGTCCTCTCATCCGCTCCCTCCCCAGCGGGCACAGACATCCCCCTACAAAAGGCAGGAGCCCAGGCTGTGTGGAAACAGCTGCTCTCAGACGCCCTTCCCTTTGCTCTCTGCTGGCCAGGCTGGGCTGCACCTCTGCTCCCTCTTCCTCCAGCTGAGAGTGGGCACCTGGGGTACCAGGCCCCCCTACCTCATTTCCCATGAATGCTGTGGAAATTCCTGAGGGGCAGGAGCTGCAAAAGCTGGGGAGTGGAGCCTGGGACAATCCCGCCTACAGTGGTCCCCCTTCCCCACATGGGACGCTGAGGGTCTGCACCATCTCCAGCACAGGGCCCCTCCAGCCCCAACCCAAGAAGCCTGAAGATGAACCCCAGGAGATGGCACACAGGACTCAGGTGTCCAGCTGCTGCCTCCATATCTGTCGAGGCATCAGAGGTACTGGATAGAGGGAGGGTTCTCCTGGGATATTAGAGTCGGGAGAAGGAGTCATCAAAAGCTTTTGGGCAGGGGGTGGGGGTGGAATGTGATCTGAAGAAGAGGTGACCTTTCAGTGTCACTTTGGGGTGTGTGAATTGCTTGTGGCAGTGCTGCACACCCCAGAACACAGAGACCAGCTGAGTGGTCTACCGGTTGTGGGGAGCCTGGCATGGTCATCACCTGGGGACCCAGAGGAGTATGTGGGAGCTGGTTTGAGGGAGGACGTGGATGTGAGGATGCCCTGGACTACCCCACCTGGAACAGGTGCCTCCTTTCCATGCCTTCATTCTCTATGAGCCAGGGCCTTCACCTCTGTCGACCTCAGGGAGTTGATGGGAAGGGCAAGCATGGGTGTGGGTAGAGTAGCCAGATTCAGCCAAGGATGAAGGTGATGGGCAAGGAAGGGCAGGGGTGGAAAGGGGCTAAAGTCCATGGACAGATGGGTGGGGATGACTGGGAGGAACACTGCCACTGAGGATCCCAGGCATCTCTCCATGCCCCTTAGGACTTTGGGGAACAACCCTGACTGAGAACACAGCTGAGAACCGGGAACTTTATGTCAAGACCACCCTGCGGGAGCTGCTGGTATATGTTGTGTTCCTGGTGGACATCTGTCTATGTGAGTAGCATCTGTGTTTGTGTACCTCTGTCTGTGAGAAACATCTATGTGTGCTCCATCTGTATAAACATTCCTGTGGGTAACACCTGTGGAGCCAGCATCTATCTGTGCAAGCAGGCTATATCCGGGAACCTTAGATAACAATATTCCAACCCCATCTATTTACCTTTGCAGCTTAAGATATTTTGTTTAAAAGGAATATATCAGAAGAGGAAGGCAGCTTGGTCAATAATTACAAGGGGAAACCAGTTTTTAAGTTCACTTTGCGGCCATTGTTTTCTACTGGCTGAAAAGGCGGAAGGTGAAAATTTTTTACCCTTCTGTAGAGAGTGGGCTGGCACGGTGGCTCACGCTTGTAACCCCAGCACTTTGGGAGGCGAGGTGGGCACATCACCTGAGGTCAGGAGTTTGAGACCAGCTTGGCCAACATGGTGAAACCCTCTCTCTATTAAAAATACAAAAATTAGCTGGGTGGCAGGTGCCTGTAATCCCAGTTACCCAGGAGACTGAGGCAGGAGAATCGCTTGAACCCGGGAGGCAGAGGTGGCAGTGAGCCAAGATCGCGCCACTACACTACACTCCAGCCTGGGGGACAGAGCGAGATTCTGTCTCAAAAAAAAAAAAAAAAAAAAAAAAAAGAGTGGAAAACCACTCCCTTCTGTTTGGAAAAATACTTTGGTGGGCTTCACATAGTTATTATACTATATCTGATTCATGTTTCTTTAGAGGCAGTAAAAGAATGGAAGAAAAAAGAGAGGAAGTAAAAGATTCAGGTGACCTTAGATCTCAGATCCCTGCTAAGAGAGGGAGGGACACACATGGAGTGGTGATGGTCCCATGTGAGAGACCACCATGCCACGCACCATTGGAGGAAGCTTATTGAGGCTCTAGCTATAGACACAAACTGAGAAGGTTTGATCTCTAAGTTGAGAGAAGCAAATGAAAAGATAGGAGGGCGACTATGGAAAGATAGCATCAAAGAACTGTAAATAATAATACAACTGGACCAAACAGATGCTGTTAGACCTGTAGGTAATGACAGCACATTGTATTTGGTTTATCACTTCTTTCAAAAATTGCACAAGTGATGTTTGCCTAGTTTAATATAGTTGTGTGTGGAGTTGTGGTTTGATTAAAGCTGTAGGTTGGACCATACAACTAAGGTGCCCTCATTATTAGGTGTTCTAGGCTCCACAATACTCTGTTCTTGTCAGGGTGCACAAATCTTTTGAAAGTGGAGTCAGAGAGTCTCATAACATCAATGTTGATGGAACGTTTTCTTGTTTTTTGAGCCACCCACGTTTGTGTGAGCCCTCTGGGAAAGTTGGCAGAAAGTACTGGTTCTGGCTGTGCTCTATTGGAACTCACTGCATGCTGGACAGAGGGGACAGTCCTCTGTGTTTGCCACTGGCCACTCAGCAGGGAGTGAAAGGACACAGTGCACGTGAGGAACAATGGCTAGCCCAATGTACATTTTGTGGAGCCCTTTCAATTCCTTTCAGCAAATGGCTGTCAGAAATTCATTTGTTGATGTATTGATTTTTTTTTGTCCTAACCATCTGCTAGCAAGGAGAAGTCATCTCCTTTTTCAGATCCCATGACAGCAGCTGAAACCCACAGGCAGAGCCTTTCTCTAAAATGACTTAAACATCTCTCTTTCCAGATTAGCCTCTGGAACAGGACTGTTTCTAGCTCCCCAGAGTTACAGTGAACCATTTCTAACTCCATTGTATGGAGCTGGAAAGAGTGGAAGCTTGGGTTCTGGAAGTCCAGGAGTCCAATCCACTCATGTTCTCTGCTTTCTGAGATCTCAGCGCACTGATGCATTGCCGGATGGTCTGTGACTTGCCAAAATCTGAGTTATAGACTTAGTCCAATAATTACAGAATCCTTGAGTGGACGGGGGCTTTAGAGGTCATCTAATTTTAGGATGCAGAATACGTGGAATCCTTTCTCTGTGGCCCTTCCCATGGCGCTCTGTCAGGCGGCCAACCAGCCCAACCGGGGGAGTGTCAATGGGGCTGTCACTGTTTCATGAGGCAACCCATTCTACTACTGGGCAGCTCTGTTTCCTTCCTCTTATGGAGCCCCCTCCTCTGAGCCAGACGTTGGACTGAGAAACATATAGATGACAGATACTTGGGCCTTTCCCCTCAGAGGCTCACTTCCTTTTTAGAACTTTCTTCTATTAAGCTAACTACTGATGTGTCCCTGTTACTCTCTGAAGTGACAACCTTTCAACTGTTTGAGTGAATATAGCTTGCCCTTGGTAATCTGTTCTCTAGGTTAGATAACTTCTATTTTATCACTAATCTAGTCATGATACTGTGGTTTTTCAGAGGTAGTATTATGCAGGGATTGAAGGCATGGGCTCTGAATTTGCACAGGTTTGGTCAAACATCATGCACTGCCATTCACCGTTTGAGGGCCCTCGGGCAATTTGCTTAACTTCTTTGAATTTCAGTTTCCTCATCTGTACTTACCCAATCCAATAGGATTATGTGAGATAATAGCCATGAAATCATTAACTCAGTGCCTGGTGTGTATTAAAAGCAATTTCAGAACGTTCTCTGTACTGGTTGCCTGCCTGCAGACTTCATCTATGTGATGCCTGGCACTGGACAAAATATGCCACGGACAATCTGACCAGCACAGAGTACTGCGATGCCATTATTTCTGTTGTACCCAGATTTGGGGGGATCTGTGAGGAAATGCAGAAGAAGTGATATCTGAGCTAAAACCTGAGAGATATGGAGGATTTATCCCCTTGAAAGGGAGGTGAATAGAAATGAATTCCCTAGGAAGAAGGGACAGCATGTGCCAAGGCCCAAAAGGGACAGAGGGCACAGTTTAGTTAAAGTGCATCAACGTGGCTGGAGCAGAGAGTGTGAGAAGCAAAATGGTAAAAGACGACAAGGCTGGCCTTATAAGAAGGGGCTGATCATGAGGGGCATTATAAGGCATGATAAAGAATTTGGACTTTATTCTGAGGGGTCCAGGGAGAGCTATTGAAGAGTTTTAAGCATAGGAGTGACATGACAAATTTTAAGTTCTCCTGAGGAGAGGACAGAAATATAAACGTTGGGTCACAGAAATATCTCTGGGAAAGTTAAGTAGGGGAGATAATAGTCCTGTGCTAAGGATATTAATGGGATTTTTAAAAACAAAAACCTTACAAGGGCCACTGAGTCAATCTGCTGGTTAAGCAGTGAGGCTCTGAAGTCGACTATGTGGGTTCAAGATCTGGTGCTTCCCCAATTATCAGTTGTGTGATCCTGAGCAAGTTTGCTAACCTCTCTTATCCTTGGATAATGATCAGACCCACCTGAGAAGATTATTATGCAGGTTAAATAAAATAGCTCACTAATATGCTTAGCACAGTGTCTGTCTGGCATGTGGTAAATAGTGCCTATTGTCTTCAAGTCACAGCAGGCACTGTAAAACTATAAATGTGGCATCATAAACCCAGCCAGCAGTGGAGGGTGAGGAAGGGAGAATTAATCTGATACCTTTAAACCTCAGAAAACCTCCAAGTCCTATGGAATTGGGCTCTAAATAAAGACCCTGAAATCGTTAGACTACCTGAAAATGTGCCGTTTAACTGCCTTGGGCCTTGAGAATTAAAGTCCACACTCGCAAAGTGCCGGCCCCACAAGAACTTTTTATGAAACAGAATTAGGAGGCCTTCACATTCTGATTATTCCTACAACATTTAGTAAGATAAAACTAATGCTAGTTTCCTAGCCCCTGCCTCTACCTGCCTCTTCCTTTCAGACATATTTTCAGGCAACATGGAGCCTTGGAATGGCCTCAGGAGGGCCACTTCAGCGCTCTCCAAGGTCCTGCCCTCGCCTCCCTGGTGTCTCAACTCCCTGTTAACCTCCCTGAGCTCTGGCCAACTGCATCTAGACCATACGTTCTCAGTGGGGATGATGTAGCCCCCAAGTGTGTAAAAATAGTTTCTCCAAGGGCAAACACAATCCTTTAGATATTACAATGGCTTTTGGGCCTCCAAAGAGCCACGGTACATAAGAAAATGTAGAGTCTGTCTGTGGTATTGGAATTGGGAGTGATCAGGAAGAAAATGTCTAAAGAGACTTCTGGGGAGACGGATAATGTAAAAAAGGTAAAGAAAACACTGAACCAGATCCACTTAATTTGGCTAGTCAGTATGCTGACTGAGCTCTCCTGCCTAAGGATTGGGAATACAAGTTATAAGACTGAAAGCTGGCACCAAGCGGGGTGCTGTTGCATTGCTCTATCAGGATGCTGTTTTCTAAGAATTGGAGTGACATGCAGTTGGATATGCAGCTGTGCCAGTGTGCTTTTCCATGTCAGTTCCCGTGACTGGGTTTAAATGCTCCAGAACCCGTGTTTATTATTAGGTAAGCACTGTGGCATGATGAAAACATAAAAACATTGGAGTCAGACGCACTGGATTCAAATACTAGCTCCTCTACTTCCTGGCTTTGTGACCTTGAACACTTGTTCTACCAATAAGGATAATAACATTTGTCTTCTGGAGATAACATGCATAAAGAACCAAACACAATCACTGGTAATAGTTATCTTTGTATTATCTAGTGGAAATTAAAAACCCTCACCTGGTCTTCCAGACTGGTCATTAAAAAAATACCTTCAAGAAAGAAGCCGATCTGAAAAGGCTACATACTGTGTGATTCCAACTATATGCCATGGTGGAAAAGACAAAACTATGGAGATACTAAAAGTTGTCAGTGGTTTCCAAGAGTTGGGGAAAGAGAAGGATGAATAGGTAAAGCACAGAGGATTTTTAGGGCAGTGAAACTACTCTGTATAATGAATACCTGTCATTATATGTAAAACCCATAGAATGCACAATACCAAGAGTAAAACCTAACATATACTGTGGACTTTGGGTAACAATGATGTGTCAATGTAGGGTCCATGGTATAATAAAGGTACCACTCTGGTGTTGGATGTTGATGGCAGGAGAGGCTGTAATTATGTGAGGGTAGGGGATCTATGGGAAATCTCTGCACCTTTCATTCAATTTTGCTGTGAACCTAAATTTACTCTAAAAAAATAAAGTGGGCTGGGCGCGGTGGCTCATGCCTGTAATCCCAGCACTTTGAGAGACCGAACCGGGTGGATTGCCTGAGGCCAGGAGTTCGAGACCAGCCTGGCCAATATGGTTGAAACCCCATCTCTATTAAAACACAAAAAATTAGCCAGGTGTGATGGCGGGCACCTGTAATCCCAGCTACTCAGGAGGCTGAGACAGGAGAATCGCTTGAACCTGGGAGGCGGAGGTTGCGGTGAGCCAAGATCATACCACTGCACTCCAGCCTGGATGACAGAGAAAGACTCTGTCTCAAAAATAAATAAATAAATAAATAAATAAAGTTTATCTTAAAAAGTGCATTAAAAACAACTTTTCAGTGCTGCTTGTGGAAACTTGGAAAAAATAACTTTCATGATTATAGTTAATAATAATGTATTATATCTTCCAAAATAGCTAAAAGAGAGGATTTTAAATATTCTCAACACAAAGAAATATTTGAGGCGATGGATATGTTAATTAGCCTGATTTGATCATTCCATGATGTATACATCTGAAGAAACATCACAATTGCACCCCATAAAGATACAGAGTGGGCCGGGGTGTGGTGGCTCACGCCTGTAATCCCAGCACTTCGGGAGGCCGAGGCGGGTGGATCACCTGAGATCAGGAGTTCGAGACCAGCCTGGCCAACATGGCAAAACCCCGACTCTACTAAAAATACAAAAATTAGCCAGATGTGGTGGCACGCTCCTGTAGTCCTAGCTACTCAGGAGGCTGAGGCAGGAGAATCGCTTAAAGCTAGGAGGTGGAGGTTGCAGTGAGCCGAGATCGTGCCACTGCACTCCAGCCTGGGTGACAGAGTAAGACTCCATCTCAAAAATAAAATAAAATAAAAACAGTGATCATTTGTCAATTAAAAGTAAATCAATAAATAGCATAACATAAAATTACTTTCAAAATTTGTAGTTGGCTCCACATATAGGGATAGTATTATTTGAGTAGCATCCTTTAAGTGATGTCAGACCTTTAAGATAAAGTACTTTCCCTGGAAGCCCTCAGTTTATCACAACCACTACCACCATCATCATCATTAGTAACAGCACAAACAACAAACCTTTATTGAATAATTTCTCAATGCACCTAGCGCTATGTTATGTACTTTATCTCACTGGCTACTTCCAATGACTCTGTGAAGTTGGTTCTGCCTATCACTACCATTTTACAAGTCAGAAAGATTTAGAAAAGTCAAACAGCTTGTTCAAGGCCACGCATGCAAGCAAGTGAAGAAAGAGGAATCCAACTCAGTGATTTGTTGCCTGACTTGAATTCCGAGGCTTTTAACCACTGAAATCTACTACGGTCTCTCTACCTGGAAACGTATTGCTCATAAATTTACTAATACCCATCATCATCTTAGCAAGGACCACTCCGTGCCCTACCCTGATAGAATCAGAGTATTGGCCGGGCGCGGTGGCTCAAGCCTGTAATCCAGCACTGTGGGAGGCCGAGACGGGCGGATCACGAGGTCAGGAGATCGAGACCATCCTGGCTAACACGGTGAAACCCCGTCTCTACTAAAAATACAAAAAACTAGCCGGGCGAGGTGGCGGGCGCCTGTAGTCCCAGCTACTCCGGAGGCTGAGGGCAGGAGAATGGCGTAAACCCGGGAGGCGGAGCTTGCAGTGAGCTGAGATCTGGCCACTGCACTCCAGCCTGGGCGACAGAGCGAGACTCCGTCTCAAAAAAAAAAAAAAAAAAAAAAAAAAAGAATCAGAGTATTGAGAAATTCTACTAGCTAACTACTATTCTTTCTTTTTATTGCTGTATTTAAAAGATGATAGGCCGGGCGCGGTGGCTCAAGCCTGTAATCCCAGCACTTTGGGAGGCCGAGACGGGCGGATCACGAGGTCAGGAGATCGAGACCATCCTGGCTAACACAGTGAAACCCCGTCTCTACTAAAAACACAAAAAACTAGCCGGGCGAGGTGGCGGGGCGCCTGTAGTCCCCGCTACTCGGGAGGCTGAGGCAGGAGAATGGCGTAAACCCGGGAGGCGGAGCTTGCAGTGAGCTGAGATCCGACCTCTGCACTCCAGCCCGGGTGACAGAGCAAGACTCCGTCTCAAAA
Organism: Chlorocebus sabaeus; assembly: GCF_047675955.1. Classification (NCBI taxonomy): domain Eukaryota; kingdom Metazoa; phylum Chordata; class Mammalia; order Primates; family Cercopithecidae; genus Chlorocebus; species Chlorocebus sabaeus. The sequence continues at coordinate 103,049,106 of NC_132912.1, read as the reverse complement.
AAAAAAAAAAAAAAAAAAAAAAAAAAAAATAAAAGATGATATAAAAATATTAAAGAATATTTTAAAATATAGTTCGTGACCACTGTATTAAAGAATTTTTCATTTTTCTTATTACCAGTGTTTATGCATACATTCTTACTTAGTTGTATTATATTGTATACTTTCATTTATAACATTTCATCATATTTCTAAGTAGTTGTTTTTTTTGAGACAGAGTCTGGTTCTGTCACCCGGGCTGGAGTGCAGTGTCCTGCCTCAGCCTCCCGAATAGCTGGGATTACAGGTGCCCGCCACCACGCCCAGCTGATTTTTGTGTTTTTAGTAGAGACGGGGTTTCACCATGTTGCCCAAGCTGGTCTGGAACTCCTGACCTCAAGGGATCAGCCCACCTCGGCCTCCCAAATTGTTGAGATTACAGGCGTGAGCCACCATAGTTTTTGTTTTTGTTGTTGTTATTGTTGTTGTTTTGAGGCAGGGTCTTGCTCTGTTGCTCAGGCTGGTGTGCAGTGGTGTAATCTCAGCTCACTCCAGCCTCAAGCTCTCAGGCTCAGGTGAGCCTTCCACCTCAGCCCTAAAAGTAACTGGGTCTACAGGCATGCACCATCACACCTGGCTAATTTTTGTATTTTTCATAGAGACGGGGTTTCCCCATGTTGCCCAGTCTGGTCTTGAACTCCTGGGCTCAAGCCTTCCAAAGGGCTAGGATTACAGGCGTGAGCCACTGTGCCTGGCCTCTAAGTAGTTTTCATATCCCTTCCCTTCCCTTCCCTTCCCTTCCCTCCCCTCTCCCCTCCCCTCCCCTCCCCTCCCCCTCCCCTCCCCCTCCCCTCCCCTCCCTCCCTCCCTCCCTCCCTCCCTCCCTCCCTCCCTCCCTCCCTCTCTTTCTTTCTTTCTTTCTTTCTTTCTTTCTTTCTTTCTTTCTTTCTTTCTTTCTTTCTTTCTTTCTTTCTTTCTTTCTTTTCTTTCTTTCTTTCTTTCTTTCTTTCTTTCTCTTTCTTTTCTTTCTTTCTTTCTTTCTATCTTTTCTTTTCTTTCTTTCTTTTTCCTTCCTTCCTTCCTTCCTTCCTTCCTTCCTTCCTTCTTCTTTCTTTCTTTCTTTCTTTCTTTCTTTCTTTCTTTTTTTTTTTTTTTGAGACAAGTTCTCACTCTGTTGCCCAGGCTAGAGTGCAGTGGCATGATTTCAGCTTACTACAGCCTCAACCTCCTGGGCTCAAACAATCCTCCCACTTCAATCTCCCAAGTAGCTGGGACTATAGGTGGACACCACCACACCCTGCTAATTTTTAAATTTTTTGTAGAGATGGGGTGTTGCTATGCTTTCTAGGCTGATTTTCAACTGCTGAGCTCAAGTCATCCCCCTGCCTTGGTTTCCCAAAGTGCTGGAATTACCCAGGCATGAGCCACCATGCCCAGCCAGTTTTTGTATTTTTATTTTAAGGACTACAGTCACGCCACAATTATCTAAAACATTTCTCTGGTTGTTTCAGTATTTGCCTATCATGGGTAAATGTATCTACAGCTGCAGCTTTTTTTTTTTTTTCACTTTTGTTAAATTATTTCCTTTGGAATTGCTAAGGAGAGAGATGACCACGAGGCCAAAAGATAGAAATATCTCCTTAGTATTTGCTATGGTTGTCATTTTACCTCTGTAAGGGATTATATAAATTTATTATGCCACTACTGCTATAAGGTCACATCAATTTTGTCACAACCTCATCAAAATTGGAAGTTCTCATTTATAATTATTATTATTAAATAGGTATAAGATGGTACAACTCACATTAATTTACTTGCCTTTTATTACCAATGAGGTTGGACACTTTTCTCACGCTTTAATTTATAATGTGCAATTATTTTTGTGTAAGTTGCATGAGAGATGTTTTCAGGGGGACAAAGGAGGGAAGGGAAAGTGGGGAACTTGGACCATTAGACCCTAGGTGGGGAATCAACCATCAGCGACCTCATTTCCAGGATCTGGGCTCTTGGGAGTGGAAAGAATCACCAACAAATTTAGCCATCACCTGCACAGCAATTTGACGGGGGACAAGCCCTAGTAGACTATCATGGTCAGCCATACTGACCATGTTTCTTCTCCCTTATGCTTTATTCTAGGAACTGGTGGACCTAGAAACCAAGACTATTTGGAATCTCATCTGTCTAAAATACAGCTATCTTTTTCATGCAGGCAATATGGGTGACCCATCAATTGTCTGGTGATAATAATAATGTCAATTGTGCAATCCTTGAAACCTTACACAGAGATTTCACACGTATTGTCTCATTTGATCCTGATGGCAATCCTGTAATGGCTCAATATTTTTACTTTCTTTCACTAGATTAGGGAAATGTTATTATTGTCATTATGAATAGTTCAGGAATGATTAGTCACTCATAGCTCTTTCTGAGGGGTGGAGTCAGTCCTGTCCCAGCTATTCCTCAGCAGAGAAAGTGCTGGAGAATAATCTTCCTGGCTCGCCCTTCCCACTGGGCCCACACCATCATCATGATATTTATGAAAGGGCTTCCAGCCCTTTGTCTTCTTGGAGGGATGGCTGTAGCCTTTTGTTGATGGAGGAAACATTGAAGGTCTTTGTGTAGAAATAATGGCTGTTTGTTTTAGGAGACATTATTGTTATCTCAAAGGTGCACCTGGGACTGGCCCTGTATAGGAGAGGCTCTAAGCCAGGAAATGGCTGGGTCTGATCACCATGGAGCTGGGGAGGAGGGCAGAGACCCTCAACCTTTAATGCCTAATGGCTACATGCCAATTAATATCAATTGGATGCTCTTAATCCATCACTAGTTTTAAAGAAATGCATGCCTCTCTGTACTCTGCTTTCTTTTAGTGGATTTCAAGGTTCTATCCGTAGATTGGTGGAACTGCACTAATAGGAGAGGTTGAAGTGAGCTTGTCAAGAAAGCTTGACAGTATTTCTAGAATCAACAAAGAAAGGAGCAGAAATATATTGGAGGTTCAGAAAGTATCTGTGGCTGAGTCCCTGGGGGGCTGTAATGATGTGAGAAGATATTTTGTGATATAGAACCACAATTTTAGTGAAGGCACAGTTGTATAACGGAAAGAGTGTGTGACCTGGAATAAGGTGGTCTGATCCAAATGATGGTACTACCAGTTATTAGCCACACATCTTTGGCAAATAGGTCAAGATACTTAAATCTTTCTAAACCTTGATTCCTCAAGTGAGAATAACATCTGCTTTTGTGAGGCTGGTGGAAAACAAATTAGGTATTTAGTAGTACAGTGCTTGGAATATAATAGGCTTTTAATAAATATTAGTTGTCATTCCCCATCAAGATATAAATTAGGAAAATATTGAAATACATCTCACCAGGTTTAGTGGCTCACGCCTGTAATCCCAAAACTTTGGGAGGCTGAGGCAGGTGGATCACCTGAGGTGAGGAATTCAAGACCAGTCTGGGCAACATGGTGAAACCCCATCTCTACTAAAAAGACAAAAATCAGCTGGGCACGACGCTGTGTGCTTGTAATCCCAGCTACTTGGGAGGCTGAGGCAGGAGAATCGCTTGAACCCCCGAGGTGGACGTTGCAGTGAACCGAGATCGCACCACCGTACTCGGCCTGGGCAACAGTGAGATTCCATCTCCAATAAAAAAAAAAGAGAGAGAGAGAGAAAAAGAAAAACATCTCAATACTCTGGATTGTTGTAGATGAGGCCAGGATGGAGTACTGCTGATGTAAGTGGCTAGCAAAAGAGCATATAATTCGTATTACAAGGTGTGAGTTTGAGCCCTACCTCTGCCTCTTGCCCTGAGCAAATCATGTACACTCTGAACTTCATGATTCATAGGAAATTTTGTTCATGGGTAAGATGGAATCAGCAGACATGTCTGATAGGCAACTGGGAGACATTACACAGGAAAACTCTTTGAAAACTATGAAATAAGGTACACAGGTAGGGGAGGTAGGGGATTATAAGGATATTGACAGTTATGTTATTGGGTGGTGGCAGCAGGATTGCTGAGATTTTAAGTTCAGACAGAACCTCCAGACTTGGCAGAGGTTCTACTAACAAAAATAAGGAATGAGGGCAATCTTTTCTTTTTCTTTTTCTTTTCTTTTCTTTCTTTTTTTTTTTTTTTTTAGACAGAGTGTTGCTGTGTCGCCCAGGCTGGAGTGCAGTGGTGCAATCTCGGCTCACTGCAACCACCACCTCCCGGGTTCAAGTGATTCTCCTGCCTCAGTCTCTGGAGTAGCTGGGATTATAGGTGCGCACCACCACGTCTGGCTAATTTTTGTGTTTTTTTAATAGAGATGGGATTTCATCATGTTGGCCAGGCTGGTCTCGAACTCCTGACCTCAGGTGATCCGCCCACCTCAGCCTCCCAAAGTGATGGGATTACAGGCATGAGGCACTGTGCCTGGCCAGAGCAATCTTTTTCAAAAGTGTCCTCTGAGGACCCCTAGGGTTTCCTGAGACCCTTTCAAGGGGTTTGTGAGGTTCTCTCTTACCCCAAAACATATTTGCTTAAGGTCATATTTTCTTCATATATTTCAACCAAAATAACATATTGCAACAGATTGTGCAGAAGCAGATATGAGAATTCAGCTGTCTTCTATTAAGCCAGACATTAGGAGACTTGCAAACATGGAAAACAATTCCATTAAAATTTTTCTTTGTTTTGAGACAAGGTCTCACCCTGTCACTGAGGCTGAGTACAATGCTGCCATCAGGGCTCACTGTACCCTTGACCTCTTGAGCTCAAGCAATCCTTCCACCTCAGCCTCCCAAGCAACTGGGACTACAGGCATGTGCCACCACACCCACTTCATTTTTGATTTTTTGTAAAGACAGGGTCTCATTATGTTGCCCAGGCTGGTCTTTTTTTTTTTTTTTTTTTTGAAATGGAGTCTCGCCCGTCGCCCAGGCTGGAGTGCAGTGGCGCGATCTCGGCTCACTGCAAGCTCCGCCTCCCAGGTTCACGCCATTCTCCTGTCTCAGCCTCCCGAGTAGCTGGGACTACAGGCATGTGCCACCATACCTGGCTAACTTTTTGTATTTTTAGCAGAGACAGGGTTTCACCGTGTTAGCCGGGATGGTCTCGATCTCCTGACCTCGTGATCCGCCCACCTCGGCCTCCCAAAGTGCTGGGATTACAGGCGTGAGCCACCGCGCCCGGCCAACCCAGGCTGGTCTTGAACTCCTGAACGCAAGTGATCCTTCCAAAGTGCTGGGATTATAGGTGTGAGCCACCGTGACCGGCCAAATTTTTGGGGGGTTTGTTTGAAAAAATATAGTATTAAAAAAATATGTTATTTGTGTTTACATGTATTGGGATTGTTATCATTTTCAAATGAATGAATTAATACATATTTACATTTTTCCTGAGTTTTATTTTATTTTATTTTAATTTTTTTGAGACGGAATCTTGCTCTGTCACCCAGGCTGGAGTGTAATGGGGTGATCTTGGCTCACTGCAGCCACTGCCTCCCAGGCTCAAGGGATCCTTCCACCTCAGCCTCCCAAGTAGCTGGGACTATAGGCACGTGCCACCACACCCAGCTAATTTTTTGTATTTTTGGTAGAGATGCGGTTTTACCATGTTACCCAGGCTGGACTTGAACTCCCGAGCTCAAGCTATGCACCTGCCTTGACTTCCCAAAGTGCTGGGATTACAGGCATGAACCACTGTGTCTGACCAGTTTTAACTTTTATAAGGTAATGATTGATATATAACCCAAGTAAATGAAAACTGTTTGCAGTCCTCAAAATGTTGAAGAGTTACAAAGGGGTTCTGAGAACAAAATGTGTGTAAACCACTGGCTCAGAGACTGAGTCTAAGCTGGTCGAATTAGATTATTTCATACCATGGAGGAAAAAAACAGATGAGACAAAGAGAGCTCATTAGCAAAATGCTGAAACTAAGTTTGAGATCCTGGATATTTACACATTCATTCATTCAAACATTTATGAAGTCCTACTATGTGCCAGGCCCTAGGCCAAGTGCTGAGGGTTTTGAAATACCTGAGACAAGGCCGGGCAAGGTGACTCACGCCTGTGGCTCAGCATTTTGGGAGGCCAAGGCGGGCATATCACCTGAGGTCGGGAGTTTGAGACCAGCCTGACCAACATGGAGAAACCTTATCTCTACTAAAAATACAAAATTAGCCATGTGTGGTGGCGCATGCCCATAATCCTAGCTACTTGGGAGGCTGAGGCAGGAGAATTGCTTGAACCCGGGAGGCAGAGTTTGCAATGAGCCAAAATCGTGCCATTGCACGCCAGCCTAAGCAATAAGAGCAAGACTCTGTCTCAAAAAAAAAAAAAAAAAAAAAAGAAAAGAAAGAAATACCTGAGACACATCTTCTGCCTTCAAGGAGTAAGGAAGGTTGACATGTAAACAAACAGTGACATAGAGTGTGATGAGCGCTACAGTGGAGGGTGCACTGGGACCATGGTAAGAACTGGGAGACAAAGTGGGCAGGGAGATCTGGGAAATCTTGCAGGTCCCAGAGACAGGTATCATTCATGTCTGGGGAAGCCCAGACATTGCCATTTGCTTGCCTACTTATTTTAACAGTGCTAAAACTGTTTTTAACTGTTTTTAAGTCATTGCCAGGGAGGCCCAAAGTCATTGCCATTTGCTTGCTTGCTTGTTAGTTTTAATAGTGCTGGCTGTCAGCCTGAAGGAGGCAGGGGATGGAGGAGGTAGCACCAGCCAACTAAGGCCTCAGGCTATGAATATGCAAGAGTTTTGCCATAGTCAGAGTCTCAAAGGGCAAGTAAGAGGAAAAAGGTGTAAACCAGTATTTCTCCTCATTCCATTACAACATAATTCTACCCCCTTTCCCCTACAAAGAAAATCAGATTGGGAATATATTTATTAATTTTTTACTTAATATATAGTCCTTGTTTTTAAAAAGTCAGATAACATAAAGAATGTAAAAATCCCTCTTCATTCTCAGCAAACTAACACAGGAGCAGAAAACCAAACACCACATGTTCTCACTCATAAGTGGGAGTTGAACAATGAGAACACATGGACACACGGAAGGGAACATCACACACCCCGAGGCCTGTGGGGGGGTGGTGAGGGACAAGGGGAGGGAGAGGATTAGGACAAATATCTAAAGCACACGGGTCTTAAAACCTAGATGACGAGTCGATAGGTGCAGCAAACCACCATGGCACATGTATACCTATGTAAAAAACCTGCACGTTCTGCACATGTACCCCAGAGCTTAAAGTAAAGTAAAATAAAACAAAATAAAAAATCCCTCCCAGTAATCACTGTTCCTAGTTTGGTATATAATCATTTCAACTGTTTTCTCTCTCCCTTCCTTCCTTCCTTCCTTCCTTCTTTTCTTCCTTCCTTCCTTCCTTCCTTCCTTCCTTCCTTCCTTCCTTCCTCCCTCCCTCCCTCCCTTCCTTCCTTCTTTCCTTCCTTCCTTCCTTCTTTCTTTTCTGCCTTAGCCTCCGGAGTAGCTGAGACTACAGGCTCACGCCAACACGCCTGGCTAACTTTTGTATTTTTAGTAGAGATGGAATTTCACCATGTTGGCCATGCTGGTCTCAAACTCCTGACCTCGGGTGATCCACCCACCTCAGCCTCCCAAAGTGCTGGGATTACAGGCGAGCCAGTGCACCCGGCCCATTTCAATTGTTTTCTAGACACATATAAATATACATGAATTTTAGATAAAGAAGCTTCTGTTGGTTTACACTAGAAGGATGTGTAAAGTCAACAGCAATGCAGTCTGTGAGGTGGAATGTCCGCTGATTGTGATAAATGTAGTGTAAGAGGCTCCCCTAAAGTGCTGATGGCTATAATGGCAATAAAGTCAGTGAAGGAGGTGCTCTGGATGCACTTTGTGAAAGATAAATCACACTTCAGAATAACTCTAAGGCCCTGCCAGCTTGCAGCGAAGCCCAGGATCAGGAACAGTGCTTCTTGCTGGATACTTCTGGGTCCTGGACTGGCTCTCCCCATGCCTGCTTCCTTGTCTCTCTTCTCTCTCCCCAGGCACTGGTCCGCTTTGCTTTCTTCTCCCCTGCCTCTGCCCACAGCTTTTGACTCCTCCTGTTTTCTCCCTGGTCCTCTGTCTCACAGGCTTTTCCACGTCTTCCTGTTCCAGACACAAGCCTATGGCTTCTTGAGATTTTTTTTTAAAGGGCTCTCCCTGCTGGGAACTCCAGGGAATCACATTTTCCACTTTTGGTTCTTGAACCCCAGGAAAAGTTTGATAAAGGTGTTTCAGGAAGTTCATGACCTTCCAAGTGGTTATAACATAGTTTCTGTTTAAATTATTTACAGGCAAGGCATGGTGGTTCATGCCTGTAATCCCAGCAGTCTGTGGGAGGATTGCTTGTGTCCAGGAGTTTAAGACCAGCCTGGGCAACATAGAAACCCTATATCTATTATTAACATGAAAAAATTACATATATAAAAATTGTTTATAAATCAAGCAACTATTAACTACTTAAATATGATTTCCCTTTATATGGAACCATTTGAGAGCCTCTTGTTGTATACTGAGTGAGAAAGCCCTTGGTAAAGAAGGTGATGTATCTCTCTGGGGTGACCAACGCTGTCTGCATAGAGTCTTCTTGGATGGCCTTTATTTTGCAACACTTCATGAAACAATGATGAGTTATTGATTGGTTATTGAGCCAATGCCAATAATCAATTCTCTCTGGAGTTACTGGGTCTATTGAGGGTAGATAGATATAACTCAAATAAACGAAAACTGTTTGCACTCCTCAAATTGTTGAGGGTAGGCCCAGTAACTCCAGAGAGAACTGATTATTGGCATTGGATGAACATATGGTTCGGTCATGGTGTTGATTATCCTGTAATCCTTACAGAATCTTATTGATCCAGGTAGCTTATACTGCACAATTACAGGTAAAAGCCAGGACTTCTATGTAATAAAATCACCCGTTACCAACTCTATTAACTTAGTTACTGCTCCCTTATCATTTGTTAAGACAGTGCATGAAATTGGCAATCCAATTGGGGTGACCCCTTATATATGTAATCACTAGGTTTTTCCTGCCTGGTTTGCCGTCTTTTCTGGGTCCATGTGTTCAAAGACTCCAGCTTGGGCACCTTTTAACAAGGGCCACTCTTCTCATGGTTTCTAGCACTAAATACATTTTTTTCTTTTTGGTTCAGCTAGATTTAGGCAGCAAAAAGTCTCCAGGTCTCAGCACTAGTATACTCTCTGTAGCTTTAGTTTTTCCAAAATGACCAGTCTCTGGGAGATCTTGAGCAAACTAGTTCAAAGAAGCACTGTAAGAGCAAGTGCAACTCTTCCTCTGTTACCTTCTATAGGAGCATGTGGAATCACCGCTGCCTCATCAGCCAGAAAAATCCCTATATCAAGACAGGCCTTTTATGTTTTACTACAGTTGGTGTCTTCAGCTCTTTCGAAACAGGGTGCCCTCCTTCGCAGAGACCATAGCTACAGAAGTCTTACCTTATCTCTTATGACATTAACTGAAATTCATGCTATGTCTCGAGGTTTCTGGGCCACACAGAAGCAATGCTATCTAGGGGGCAGTATTTTTCCAGGATGACTCTAGAGAAGACTCTTCATCTTCCTTAGGACTGTTGACTTCCTGGTTTGATTGCTGTCTTCGTAAACTCTTTACGCAGTTCTGACACCACATGAGAATTTACAAGCCATCAACTAAAGCCATACTGAATCCATGAGAATCAATTGCTTTGTTTTTCCTTGATTCTGCATTCAGAATGGAATAGAACAGGGAAGTTCCAGCAGCCTCCTTGTTTCATCGCCTTATGCCCTGGCCCCTACTCCTATCTCCAGCCTTCTAGGTATCTGATTTCAGTGTTCCATCCCCTGAAAGAATCTATTATATTGATTAAGCATGGACAAGTATGTATAGGTCTATTCTTCCAGCTGGGCTAAGATCTCAGAGCTACTAGAAACTTCAGGGGGATCACTAACAAGGTCTTGGATTCATTTCCGTTTTTCCAGAGTAATCATCCTCAGTCTGATTGTTTTTCCTTCAACAGCAACTCATAAAACCTTTTGGCTCTGAATCTAATTTCCTAAGAAGAAACTGGCCATGTGTCATAGGATCTCTAGAACCACAATCTTCTGAACCTAAGCCATAAAAAGCTTAATAATGCTCATAGACTTCATTACTGAAGCAGATGTGAGTGAATCTAGTTCTCTCAGTTGTAGTCTCTGTAGACACTGATATGAAATGCATGGTTTCAACAACCTTCAGTGCATACCCTGAGGTTCTAACCTTTCCCTTGTTTCCAGGTTCCTACTTTCCCCTGCCTACCCTCTGTCTTAAGACACACGAAGTATTTGGAATCCAATTTGGAATGACCCAGTAACGTTCACCAGAATGTGTGGTGGGATAGTAGCAAAGATGATGGAAGGAGGAATTGCCCAAGAGGAGGAAGGAGGAGAGAAGGAGGAGGAGGAGAACAATAAAAGACTTTTTTTTTTTTCAGGAGGGAACTTAATACTCCTCCAAAAAGGAATAAGGGTCTGTGTACCCAGTAAATGGTTTTCACCAAGAAATCTGATTATACTTGACTTTATTAGGATAGAAAGTTTGTGCTGTTTGTTGACATCAGCTCTATGTTTTTCCTCTCTAACAGCAAAAAGCCCCAAATTTTTATGTTAATTTTCTTGGAAAGACTTCTTTTGGAAAATATCCATCTGGCATGGGTATATTCATACAAGTATATGTTGGGATATTGATTTACCTGCAAGAACAAGAACAAAATAACAGTGGCTTAAATAAGATTGAAGTCCATTTCTTTCTCACATAACAGTCTGGGCCATAAGAAGCCCTGGACTAATGTGGAGCTTCACAAGTGACGTGGAGCCCAGACTCCTTCTACCTTTCTACTTTGTCATCCTCAACATATGGCTTCCTTTTTTTGTTTGTTTGTTTGTTTTTTGAGATGGAGTCTCACTCTGTTGCCCAGGCTTGAGTACAGTGGTGTGATCTCGGTTCACTGTGATCTCTGCTTCATGGGCTCAAGCGATTCTCCTCCCTCAGCCTCCTGAGTAGCTGGGATTACAGGTTCATGCCACCCTGCCTGGCCTAATTTTTGTATTTTTAGTAGAGATGGTGTTTCACCATGTTGGTCAGGCTGATCTCGAACTCCTGACCTCGAGTGATCCTCCTGCCTGAGCCTCCCAAAGTGCTGGGATTACAGGTGCGAGCCACTGTACCCAGCCCTCAACGCATGGCTTCTATCTTATGCTTCAGCTGCTGCTCTTCTGTCCATGCTTCGGCTAGCAAGAAGGAGGAAAGTAAAAAGGGAAGACATGTTCCTTCCTTTAAGGACATGAGCCGGAAGTTGTAAGCGGAAGTATATCACTCCACTCACATTTCACTGGCCGGAACTTAATTAAATGGTCACCAGGCCTAGCTTCTAAGGTAGGCTGGGTGATGTGGTGTTTAGTGGGACAGCAACGTGCTCCAAATATAATTGCATTATTATGTAAAAAGAGGGGAAAGGTATTGGGGAATAACTAGCAGTCTGTGCCAGTTAAGGAGAGGAGGAATCTCGCCCATAGTTTGGTGCTGGGGGAAACAACAGTTAATGGAACCTGGAGAAATCAAGGCATTAATTGAAAAATCTGCTGGAGACAAAATCATTAGGGAGTTGGATGAGAGGTGATTCTTTTCTAAAAGGAGTGGATATTAAAGTGCGTAGCTAAGCTATTGTGAAACTATTACCAGAGGCTGTTGAGAAGGCATAAGAAGGGATCATTTCATGACATTGTATTGTATTTCACAAGAAAGTGAACAACCCTATAGGGATAACCACAGACCTCTCCTCACCCCAAATTATTTGTACGATCAAAGCCAAGCTGGATCTAGTGTGCCAAGATACAGATAGAGATGTTTCAGAGAACTTCTCAGCAAGATGTGGGATGAGGGGCTCAAGAAGAGGCCATCAGAGGAGCTGCAGGACAAATTTAGAGAATTGATAAGGGCCCAAGGAACTTCCAACTCTTCAACAGTTGGAGGATTGACGGAACAATGGAGGCTCTATCTGAACAATGACTGTCAGGGGAGGGATTATGGGTGGAAGACATCCCCAGATTTCTAGAGAAGCATCCTTACTGCTTCTCTTCAGAGCTATCCAGCTTAGGAAGGAGCAGTTGACTTTTGAGTGTCAAAAAAGTGTATATATAATAGTTCCTTTATGTGTTCCACTAGTATAGACACATAAAGGAACTATATACACTTGCTGGCAGATGCACCCCAGCCCTCTGATATTCTTTGTCAATAAGTTGAGGGAAGGGATCCCATTCCTTCCCAAGGAGAGTATTGTTGGAAAAGGACAACTGTGTTCCATCACATATCACATATTAGGGGCAGGGAAGAAGCTCAGTAGCATACGATGGCCTATATATGGCAATCACCTGGGAAAGGAGATGTACAAAGTTGCCGACTGAAGTCAGCACTGGTGACTTCTTACTGCTCTGAGCTGGGCAGGTCTTCCAGCAGTTCAAAAGAAAGCACAAAAATATTCAGTCTCTACTGTAAACATAGGAGTGGATAAAATTTGGTTATTACCCAAGCTCATGATGTTAATGATTAATAATAATTATTAGTCATACTTCTTCAGTAACAATACATTTATGCCCCACCTATGTCTAAAAGGGATCAGAGCTTATGTTAAAAAGTGCAGATACAGTGAAATATAGCCTGTTAGAACTACAATAAAACCTACTTAGCAAAAGAAGTGGGAAAAAGTTAGGAGAGGAAAAAAACGTGTACCAGAACACTCAAGATTAAACAAGAGTACTGCAAATGATAACAAAGCCTGAGGTTCCTAGTGGCCAAAGCAAAGAAGAAAACACAAATAGGTTTCATAGTTCTCATTGCTGAGTAAGAAAAAAGCACACCAGTTAATAAGGAGGTGCTAACTCTGGGAACAATTGGTCTTGTTGGTTTTTATATAAGGAGTATGGAATATCATAAATGATAAAAGCATTGTTAAAAACTGGAGCTTCTGGCCAGGCACAGTGGCTCACGCCTGTAATCCTAGCACTTTGGGAGGCCAAGGAGGGCAGATTACCTGAGCTCAGGAGTTCGAGACCAGCCTGGGCAACATGGTGAAACCCTGTCTCTACTAAAAATACAAAAAATTAGTTGGGAGAGGTGGCCCATGCCTGTAGTCCCAGCTGTTTGGGAGGCTGAGGCAGGAGAATTGCTTGAACCTGGGAGGTGGAGGCTGCAGTGAGCCGAGATTGCACCACTGCACTCCAGCCTGGGCGACAGAGTGAGACTCTGTCTCCAAAAAAATAAAAAATAAAAATTGGAGCTACTTTTCATTTGACTTTTTTTAATATCTGCCTTTCTTAAAATTCATATTAAATACTCATTTTATAAGGGCAATTTTAGGAGTGAGGTATGTGTGTGTGCGCCTGCAAACACATATGTAAATGTATATGTGCGTATGTGTGTGTATATAATATACATTTTTCATGGTATTTTAGAGATCTTGCTTTACCCAGAAATAAACCTTGAAGAGCCTGAGGACTTAATGATAGGCATGTTTTTAGAATATCATCATCAGTTGACTTGCTCAGCAAGCTCCTTTTAATACAGGATAAGAATGTATTTTAATTAATGTAGATTTTGGCATCCATTGCTCTCTTTTCTTATTGTTGTTGTTGTTGTTGCTGTTTGGTTTTTGTTTGAGACAGGGTCTTGTTCTGTCACCCAGACTAGAGTGCAGTGGCACGTACACAGCTCACTGCAGCTTCAGCCTCCTGGGCTCAAGCACCCTCCTGCCTCAGCCTCCCCGAGTAGCTGGGGCTACAGATGTGTGCCACCACATCCAGCTAATTTTTTCTCTTTTTGTAGAAATGGGATCTCACCATGTTGCCCAGGGTGGTGTTGAACTCCTGTACTCAAGCAATCCTTCCACCTTGACCTCCCAAATTTCTGAGATTACAGGTGTGAGCCACTGCGCTGGGCTCACTGCCCTCTTTTCTAGCTCTCTTTTCCTCAGAAGTAGTGCAACCTTTTTGAAAATGTTATGGTTGCCATATAAGTAAGGACTATGTTACAATGAAGGACAACCCAACGAAAACTGGCTTAAACCATAATGGGATTTATTGTCTGGGTAACGAAAGTTCAAAGAGGGGCAGGGTTCAGGGCTGATGAAGCTAGTGGCTTAATGACGTTGTCAAGGATCTGTTTGTTTCTGTTACTCAGTTTTGCCAGGGGCACAATCAGTTTCATCCTAAGGCTGACTCTTCTGGGGCTTTCTCATTCACATCTAGTAGAAAAGAGAAGATCCCCAAAGGTTCCAGAAATCTCTCTTTATGACTCCTTGGCCTGAAATGGGTTACAAGGTCATCCCTTAACCTGTAATTGTGCTAAGGGAAGAGTCTTTGCGGATTTGCTCTGACCTGAACTGCTTGTCCAAGTCCTATAGCCAGGGTTGGATTTAGCTTCTGCCAACATATCTGAGATGATCCAGAGAGGTGTGATACCTCAAACAAAATCATGGTATTAGCCAGGAGAGGAGGGAACAGATCTTGATGAAGTAATAGCAAAGTCAGTACAGCATCCAGCACCTGGAAATTTCAGCCTACAACTTGGAAACACACAGACGAAAAATTTTTTAATGATTTTATAATTTTTATATGCTTTTACTATTATTATAGCATTAAAAACTCCATGAGAATGAAAAGAAAGAAAATCCAGCTATTATACCACTGGTTTTTAAAAAGTCAGTTTTCCCTTCAAGTTTTTACACTTAGTGTGTTTTTAAAAAATGTTCATTGTATGGATACAATCATTGTATAGATTCAGCCTCTACTGTAAACATAGGAGTGGATAAAATTTGGTTATTACCCAAGCATTGTTTTTGTTACCATTTTAATGACTGTATCATATTCCATTAAGTGACTCAGTGATCTCATACTTTACTTAATAATTGTCTCTGTAAGATTTTTAGGTTGTTTCAATTTTTTTTGACATTATAAATAACCCAGGTATCATTTTTGTGCGTGTGACTTTTTCCTTCCTTGGGACTTATCTATGTCCGAATATGGTTCCTGATACAGATTGAGATACTGTGATTCGTTTTATACCAGAATGGAAGCTTCTTCCAAGACAGCGATCTTTTGAGTTTAACAAGTGCTTTTGCAATTCACCTTCAGACTCAGACATTAAACTCTTAAAACAGAGTTTGCTTATAAGGACATCTTACAGACTTGCACAATCCTAACTATTTGGATGGAATTTTGAAAGGAGAGTCAGAATCCTTAATCAGAAGGCTTTAGGGCGTTAAGGTGATAGCATGATATATTAGTGTAGTATAGAATAGTGGTTAAATCATGGTTTTTGGAGTAAGGCAGACTTGAGTTTGAATCCAAGTTATATTAATACTTGCTTGCTGTATTATCTTTTGACAAGTTATTTAATACCACTCTGGGGCCTGGCACAGTGACTCATGCCTGTAATCCCAGTACTTTGGGAGGCCAAAGTGGGTGGATCACCTGAGGTCAGGAGTTTGAGACTAGCCTGGTCAACGTGGTGAAGCCCATCTCTACTAAAAATACAAAAATTAGCCAGGCGTAGTGGTGCGTGCCTATAATCCTAGCTACTTGGGAGGCTGAGGCAGGAGAATTGCTTGAACCTGGGAGGCAGAGGTTGCAGTGAGCCGAGATGGTGTCATTGCACTACAGCCTGGGCAACAAGAGTGAGACTCCATCTCAAAAAAAAAAAAAAAAAAAAAAAAAAAGCAACATTCTAAATCTGAGTTATCTGCATAAAATGGAGATGGTAATTCCTATTTCATTGGTATTTTTCAGGATCCTGGGAGAAAATGTATATAAAGCCTGGTGAATAATGTATCAATAATGGTGGTGGTTGTTATTATTGAACAATTGTGAATTTGATCTGAGGCCAAGATTAAGAAGCATGATATAGTGTGTGCAGAAGAATTTAATTTCTGTCCAAGAAAAAAAAAATCGGATACTCTCTATATTTGACATGAAACCATCACCTAGTCTCTGAATCCCCTTCACACATTCTCATGTAGTTATCATCCAGTCTCCAAAGATCTCCTGGAATGAGCCCATTTCTGCCTCAAAATGGTAGTGACATATTGACATACTGGCATTTGACATACTGAGTCAAATCCTGACTCATTCCACCCTCTGGTCTAGTGTCACCTTATGAAATACAAAGGGCAATTGCACTCTTTCACTGTATCTTACAGGAAGGAGCTGGGAAGGCCAGCCCTAGAACCCCCTCCATGTGAGCCTCAGATGATCCTCAGCTGACAATCCTTTGCTGACACTCCCAGTGGTGAAAGGGATGTTTGTGAAGTGGCCCATTTCATAATTGAAAGCACTAGTGGTGAAGAAGGACTGCGTTTTTTGTAGCTTAAGTTTCTCCCCTAAAACTTATTATTTTTTTATTTTTTGAGACAGGGTCTCACTCTGTTGCCCAGGCTGGAATGCAGTGTCATGATCATTGCTTACTGCAACCTCAACCTCCAGGGCTCAAGTGATCCTCCCACCTCTGCCTCCCAAGTAGCTGGGATCACAGGTGCCCACCACCATGCCTGGCTAATTTTAAAATTTTTTTGTAGAGACAAGGTCTCCCTGTTTTGCCCATGCTGCTGTATGAATTCCCGGGCTCAAGTGCTCCTCAAGTCTTGGCCTCCTAAAGTGTTAGGTTTACAGAAATGAGCCACTGCACCTGGCCACCCTCTGTAACTTCTATCTCTTGGGATAATTCTGGGAGTGATATACAATCGGTCTACTATGGAGGCAGACAGATTTGCATTTTAATCCTGGCTCCATTAGTTGTTTTCCTTGGGCAAGTTACTTAAACCCTCCAAAACTGGAAAGCATGGATAATATTGGCACCCACCACATAAGGCTATAGTAGGATTAAATGAAATAAGCATGTCAAGCACTTAACACAGGACACATAATAGGTGTTTTGAGGCAATAGGTGTCTAGTCTTGTCATTTCTTTCTCCTGATTTGGAGAAGGGTGATGATGAAATGGATACATCGAGCCTCTGTCAGATTCAGAAATCTTTGAACCAGGTGTTCCAGTTAAACAGGCTGGTTCTTGACTGTAGAGTCAAACTATGATACTTATTACCTGAAGAGAATAGAAACTAGTAGGGATGTAGGGGGAGGGAAACACCAGGAAATATCATCAAGTTATTTTCTCTTTCTTTCTCTCTTTCCTTCTTTTCTTTTCTTTTCTTTCTTTCTTTCTTTCTTTCTTTCTTTCTTTCTTTCTTTCTTTCTTTCTTTCTTTCTTTCGTTTCTTCTTTTTCTTTTCTTTCTTTCTCTCTTTCTTTCTTTTCTTCTTTTTCTTCTTTCTTTCTCTCTTTCTTTCTTTCTTTTCTTCTTCTTCTTCTTCTTTCTTTCTCTCTTTCTCTCTCTCTCTCTCTCTTTTTTTTTTTTTGACAGTGTCTCACTCTGTCAGCGATACTGGAGTGCAGTGGCACGATCATGACTCACTGCAGCCTCCATCTCCTAAGGCTCAGGTGATCTTCCTGCCTCAGTGCCCCGCGTACAGGTGTGTGCCAACACACCTAATTTTTGTATTTTCAGTAGAGACAGAGTTGAGACATGTTGCCCGGGCTGGTGTCGAACTTCTGTCTCAAGCAATCCACTCGCCTTGGCCTCTCAAAGTGCTGGGATTACAGGTGTGAGCCATCGTGCCAGACGCATCAAGTTGTTTTCAGTTTTCTTCTGCAATAATGCACCCGAGGGATGTGATCCCCTTACATGACTACCAGTGGTTCGTGTGGGCAGTGAACTCAGTGATTTTCCCCTGGAGTGGGAAGGAGGTGTCCTAAGTGGTCTATGTAGTTTATAAAAGCATCTTGCAATCCCTGGGAAGTTCTGAGGTTTTTTCTGGGAGTTTTTTTCTCTTTTCTACTCTCTATCTTGAGAATCACCAAAATAGATACTGGGAAACCCCCTGCCTTCTTGACATCTCTATTGAAGACAAGTGGGATTGATTGCTTGTCTGATTGCAACAGGTCAAGGGAGCAGTTCTCAAAGTGTGGTCCCATGACCACGAGTATCACTTTGGAACTTATTAGAAATGCAAATTGTTGGCCGGGGGCAGTGGCTCAAGCCTGTAATCCCAGCACTTTGGGAGGCCGAGATGGGTGGATCACGAGGTCAGGAGATCGAGACCATCCTGGCTAACCCCCCAAAAAAAACCTAGCCGGGCAAGGTGGCGGGCGCCTGTAGTCCCAGCTACTTGGGAGGCTGAGGCAGGAGAATGGCATAAACCCGGGAGGCGGAGCTTGCAGTGAGCTGAGATCCGGACACTGCACTCCATCCTGGGCGACAGAGCGAGACTCCGTCTCAAAAAAAAAAAAAAAAAAGAAAAAAAAAAAAAAGAAATGCAAATTGTTGAGCCCCACCCAAACCTACAGCAATCCATGTTTTTTAGGGGTTTTTGGTTTTTGTTTTTGTTTTTTTGTGATGCTCTTGGCAAACTGCAGCCTTGACCTCTCACCTCAGCCTCCCAAGTAGCTGGGACCCCAGGTGCACACCACCATGCCCGGCTGATTTATGTATTTTTTGTAGAAAGAGGATCTTGTCATGTTGCCCAGGCTGGTATTGAACTCCTGGACTCAAGTGATACACCCATGTCAGCCTCTCAGAGTGCTGGGATTACAAGAGTGAGCCCTGTACTTGGCCAGCAATATGTGTTTTAACAAGCCTTCCAGATGATTCTGATGCATGCTGAAGTTTGCTTATCATCAGTGGGTTAAGAAAAGGGGAGAAAGACACAGGAGCCAAATCATCACCCCATGAACAACCCTGGGCTTCCTCTGCCCTGCTTTTAGATTCAGATTCCTGTAGCCTCCATGCCTTATGCCCATCTGATGCTCTCAATGGATGACTTATTAGAGAGACTGAGTTCTGCCAGCACCATTTCTACCCTCACACTGTGTAGGGAGGGGTTACTGGTAAACTGTGCTTGCTTGCTAGGTCAACCAAGGACTGGCTTTATTTCTCTTACCCAAGACTTGTATGAATGTATTATTCTCTTTGGACTAAAGAATGTTCCAGCCTCTTTCCAACATTTTCTAAATATAAATTGTCCTTGACTGTTTTGATGACATTGCTGTGATGGGTCAAATATGGAATAATAGTGCTTTACTCAGTTTGAAAATGATTCACTTGGCCAAGTGGTGGCTCACACCTGTAATCCCAGCACTTTGGAAGGCCAAGGCGGGTGGATCATTTGAGGTCAGGAGTTTGAGACCAGCCTGGCCAACATGGTGAAACCCCGTCTCTACTAAAAACACAAAAATTAACTGGGCATGGTGGTGCGTGCCTATAATCCTAGCTACTTGAGAGGCTGAGGCAGGAGAATTGCTTGAACCTGGGAGGCAGAGGTTGCAGTAAGCTGAGATCATGCCACTGCACTCCAGTCTGGGTGACAGAATGAGATTCTGTCTCAAAAAAAAAAAAAAAAAAAAAAAAAAAAAAAAAAAACCCTGACCCAGTGGCTCACGCCTGTAATACCAGCACTTTGGGAGGCTGAGGCAGGTAGATCATGAGGTCAGGAGTTCAAGACCAGCCTGGCCAACATAGTGAAACCCCGTCTCTGCTGAAAATACAAAAAATTAGGCATGGTGCCAGGCGCCTGTAATCCCAGCTACTCGGGAGCCTGAGGCAGGAGAATCACTTGAACCCAGGAGGCAGAGGTTGCAGTGAGCCGAGATCACGTCACTGCACTCCAGCCTGGGTGACAGTGTGAGACTCCATCTCGAAAAAAAAAAAAAAGAAAAAAGAATGATTCACTTATTTCATTTCTACCCTTTATTATAGTATTATAGTTATTTTTAATTTTTTCACTGTTGGTTCAGCAACAAACACTTATTGGGAACCCACTCAACTACTTGTTGAGTTGCCTAAGTGGTATTATACTCCCAGTTTTATAGATGAGCAAGCTGAGACTCAGAGCCCAAGTCTATATTGTAAGTGGCAGAGCTGGGATTTGAACCTAGATCTGTCTGGCTCCAGTGCTCATGCTCATTCTGCTACATCAAGTTCATTCTGGGACATGTCTTCCTCAATAGAACTTTTTAAGGATAGAAACCATGACACTGCTGGTCATGCTGGCTCACGCCTATGTTTCCAACACTTTGGGAGGCTAAAGGATGAGGACAGCTTGAGCTCAGGAATTCAAGACCAGCCTGGGCAACATAGTGAGAACTTGTCTCTACAAAAAATAAAAAAATTAGTCAGAAGTGGTGGCACACACTTGTGGTCCCAGCTACTCAGGAGGCTGAGATGGGAGGATCACTTGACCCCAGAAGGTTGAGGCTGCAGTGAGCCATGATAGTGCTACCCCACTCTAGCCTGGGCAACAAAGCAAGACCCTATCTCAAAAAAATAAGAGGAAAAGAAAAGATAAAGATAAAAGAAACCATGACATCTAGCAAGGTATTTTACACATTGTAGAATTTGAATAATGTTTGTTTAATGAATATAAAATGTGTTTTTAGAATAATTCAGGTTGATAGGCTGATAATATGGGTTACTAACTATGAACATCGAGGATATTAGAAATACTCAGTTTGGGTTTCGTAAGATGGTGGGAAAGTACCCCTCATCTCATGGGATGAAGTACAAAATTAACAGATATAAGAATGAATGAGGGAGAAAGAGTGTTTGTATGGGGAGAGAGTGTTGAACAGGTACTAAACGAAATTTAGATTCTAATTTAGAAAATTTTTAAGGTTGCTTCTTGGTCTTTTCTGTACCTATGCACTTCAATTTAAAAAGTTACAAAAAACGAATACTCAATTTCTGCCTGTCAATAGGCATTTTACCAGGTGAAGCCATTTTTCTCAGAAGACATAATATTTACTGCCTTGTATAATAATCAAAGATATTAGGCATCCATACATAGTTGACAGGTCATCAGAGCAAGGTTAATTCTCTGAATTGGAAAAGAGTAAAAGCTATAGCAATGAGTACCACCTAGTGGCTACTCAGAAGATGTGACAATTTAGCCAACCTACTTCATTAGGAAAGGTTCAGCTTGCTATCAGTGGTAACTGTGATGGGCTCTCTGCCCACAGAAGTTTGATTTCCAGCAGGAACCCATTTTCCAGATCCAGAAAAACTGAGTCCAGATAACTAACGACAAGTAATCATAGATTTGAGTTAGAAATAAAGCCATGTCTTGGACTTAACAGTGTGGAATGGGGAAATGTGAATAATAATGTTTCCTTCTTTGCTGTTTCTCCCCCTTGAAAAAGTATGTTAGTGACCAATCCGTGATCATTCTCCTTCCAGATGAGGAAATGGGAGAAAATATGGCCCAAGATCTGAAAAGGAAAATTCTTAAAGGGAATTGCTCACAAGAGGCTGACAAATTCTACTTTTAAAATGTTTGATGTATCCGGGCGCGGTGGCTCATGCCTGTAATCCCAGCACTTTGGGAGGCCGAGGTGGGCAGATCACCTGAGGTCGGGAGTTCGAGACCAACATGGAGAAACGCCGTCTCTACTGAAAATACAAAATTAGCTGGGTGTGGGTGTGGTGGTGCATGCCTGTAATCCCAGCTACTCAGGAGGCCGAGGCAGGAGAATCTTTTGAACCTGGGAGGCAGAGGTTGTGGTGAGCCGAGATCATGCCATTGTATTCCAGTCTGGGCAACAAGAGTGAAACTCTGTATAAAAAAAAAAAAAAAAAAAAAAGAGTTTGATGTAATTATAGACTTACAGAAAATTTGCAAGAAAAATACAAAGAATTATTGCTACACTGCACACATTTCACTCAGATTTCCCATATATGAACATATTGCCATGCTTCTCCTTTCTCATTCTCTTTCCCCCATCCTCCACATATGAGCGTGCACACGTGTACACACACACACACACACGTTTGAGAGTAAATTATAGACATAATGCCCTTTTGTTCCTAAATACTTCAATACATATTTTCTAAAAACAAGGATATTCTCTTATCAAAGTCAGAAATTTATCAGCAGTCCAGTACTACCATTTAACAAACAGACCTTATTACAATTTCATCAGTTATTCCACTAACAGCCTTTATAGCAAATGGAAAAAAATTATGGTCCAGGATTAGCTTTCAATTTATTATTATTATTATTATTTACTTTAGAACATTTACATCAAGTCAAATGTCTTTAGTATCATTTAACCTGGAACAAGTCTTTTTTTTTTTTTTTTTTTTTTTGAGACAAAGTCTAACTTTGTCATCCAGTGGTGCGATCTTGGCTCACTGCAACCTCTGCCTCCTGGGCTTAAGTGATCCTCCTGCCTCAGTCTCCCATGTAGCTGGCACTACAGGCATGCAACACCATGCCCGTCTACCTTTTTTTTTTTTTTTTTTGTAGAGATGGGGTTTGGCTATATTGCCCAGGCTAGTCTTGAACTCCTGAGCTCAAGTGATCTGCCCACCTCCACCACCCATAGTGCTAGGATTAGAAGTGTGAGCTACCACACCCGGCCAAACCTGGAACAATTATTTAGTTTTTCTTTGCCTTTTATTACCTGGCCAAAAAACTTGAGTAACAAAATAAATAATAAATTATAACCCATAGGAAAAAAAGCCTACAAGAATCCATAGGTTCAAATTGATATATATATATATCTCAATATATATACACACACACATATATATACACACACATACATGAATACATGAATTAGGAATAAGGGAAAACTCTTCTGAAGAAAATGTCAACTAATAAATGGAGAAGGAATTGTGGAATTTTTAAAAAATCACCATTTGAGGCCGGCGCAATGGCTCGCACCTGTAATCCCAGCACTTTGGGAGGCCACGGTGGGCGGATCACCTGAGATCAGGAGTTGAAGACCAGCCTGACCAACATGGAGAAACCCTATCTCTACTAAAAATACAAAATTAGCCGAGTATGGTGACACATGCCTGAATCCCAGCTACTTTGGAGGCAGAGGCAGGAGAATTGCTTGAACCCAGGAGGTGGAGGTTGTGGTGAGCCGAGATCGCGCCATTGCACTCCAGCCTGGGCAACAAGAGTGGAAAAAAAAAAAATCACCATTTGACGATATTAGTAATAATCAGGCAAAAATCATCAAGGGATGCTAAAGCTAGTATTCACTGATGCTCAGTGAAAGTGAATGATGGATGAGTAACAGAATATTTACACAGTTTGAAAAGGTCTCCCCACAAAAACACATACAATTACAGAAAGAAAAACAGTAATTTTATGTTGAAGAAACTGGCAGACACCACCTTAACAAAAGATCAAAGTTAACCTCACTAGTAATGAGATGAACAGGCAATATGTAGTTCTTGATATCATACCCTGAGAAAGACACAGTATCACTTCTATGGTATTCCTCCCCAGATGCATAGCCTGAATTAAAAAATGAGAAAACATTAAACTATCTTAAACTAAGGGACAATCTATTAAATAAATGGCTTATACTTTTAGAATCCTGCTTTGTAAACAAAACTTAGAACTCCCTACAGCCCCACCAGCACATGGGACTGGATGGATGTGTTAGTGTGCATGAGGGAGATCAAGTTCTTCAGGGTAAAGGCCAGTTTTCTTTTTTTTTAATTTAACTTGCACACAATGTATGCACAGGGAGAATCACAGGGCGATTGTTCCTAGGTCTTTTTTGATCTGGGAACACTGAGTCGCTCTCTCAGGAGATGACCGTGCCCATCCAATTGCACTAGTCATGCCAGGGCCAGAGGTGCTGTGCCTACCTGCCACTCCCATGGCTACAGTCACTGACACCAGGGGCCATGAGACCACATCTCTATTGTAAGGTGTTTGGCCAAGGCCTTGAACTCTAGAGGGAGTACTCTAGAATTTGGGGGCATTTTCCAAAAGGCATCACTACCTTTTGGAAGAGGACGAAAGGAATCACTACCCAGTGCAGAAGGCAGAAATATCTTGGCTCTGGGGAGTAAGAACTGGGAAGCTAAGCTGATTCAGAAAAAGAAAAGTGTACTTTCATAATGACAATGTAAGAGACAACTACTGAGCAGAGTTCAGTATTTCTGAGGTGAGTTGGAAGAAGAGGAGGAGACACTGTAGCTACAACCCTTCCCTAATGCATTTCCTGGCTTCCTTATGCCACCCTTAGGCTCCTAACCAAGTCTAGGGGATGGGTCCAGATGGGGGACGGGCTTCCATCTTGAAGCATCTCTGGCTCCAGGGCAATGGGTTTTCCTGTCTCCTCTGGGGGAACAGTGAGAAGGACATAGCCTCTTGGGTTGTTTTCTAGTGACCTATGGAATGACAAGCTCCAGTGCTTATTACTACACCAAAGTGATGTCTGAGCTCTTCTTACATACCACATCAAACACTGGAGTCTCCTTTCAGGCCATCAGCAGCATGGCAGACTTCTGGGATGTGAGTATAAGATCTTTTATACCCCTCCCCTCTCTTTCTCGATGGCCTGAGGCCACAGGTTAGACAATGGATCAGACCTTATGCTGGGAAATCAGGTCAGTCAGGGATCAGACTGAGTCAAAGGGCCAGGTTGAATTAATGGGTTAGGCTAGAGTTCAGGTGGAGGTGGGTAAGGGATTAATACAGCGATCAGGGAATTAAACCAGGAGTTAGACTAGTATCGGGGGTCAGAGGTAAGGCTGAACTTCAAAACGAATTTTAAATAAAGAGCAGGGCCACTTCAGATCAGACTCTGGTTCATTGGTCAATGGAAGAGTTTTAAAAAGCAGGCCAGGCACGATGGCTCACACTTGTAATCCCAGCACTTTGGGAGGCTGAAGCAGGCAAATCACCTGAGGTCAGTTGTTCAAGATCAGCCTAGACAACATGGTGAAACCCTGTCTCTACTAAAAATACAAAAATTAGCTGGGTGTAGTGATGCATGCCTGAAATCCCAGCTACTCGGGAGGCTGAGGCACGAGAATCGCTTGAACCTGGGAGGCAGAGGTTGTAGTGAGCCGAGATTGTGCCACTGCACTCCAGCCTGGGTGACAGAGTGAGACTCCATCCCTTAAAATAATAATAATAATAATTTTTTTAAAGCAGACTGGAGACAAGCTGGGGAGTCAGAAGATGAGTGCAAAGGTCATCCTAAGGGTAGGGGGTCAGGAGGAGGCTGGGTAAGGTTCAAACCAGCTTGTGGTTCAGTTTGCCCAGGGCCCACTACTGGACAGTTTATATTGGACCAAATGGTACAACAACCAGAGCCTGGGCCATGGTTCCCACTCCTTCATCTACTATGAGAACCTGCTGCTGGGGGTTCCGAGGCTGCGGCAGCTAAAGGTCCGCAATGACTCCTGCGTGGTGCATGAAGACTTCCGGGAGGACATTCTGAGCTGCTATGATGTCTACTCTCCAGACAAAGAAGAACAACTCCCCTTTGGGCCGCTCAATGGCACAGCGTGAGTGAGCCTGTCCTACCAATGTCACAGGGCTTGCCCCTCCAAACCTGACACCATCCCAAGGTATGGGAACCACTTCCACTGAGGCTTAAAGAGCCTCGAGAGCACTTCAGGGGACTTCAGGGGGCATCTCCCTGAATCCCAGCTGTGGCTGTTTGGGGACCTTGGTCTGTGTCACTCAGGAACAGAGGAGGTAGGTTAGCAAACACAGTCATAGCCTCCAGACTTGTTCCCACACACAGGTCGCAATCACACTTGTCCTACCTTGCATGCAGTTCTTCCAGGGAAAGCTTCCTTTCTTGCCTAGAAGTTGGGTATAGAGAATGGGTGAAATTGAAAAGCCCAATGCTTGAGATTGATACGTGGAGCAGCAAGGGATCAAGGATGGATGATGAATTAGGGAAGAAGGAGAAAAGGGTGGACAGGACAGAAGGGAAGAGGGAGGAAATAAGCACCCAGGATAGAAAGTTTAGTGGATAGAATGGAGAAACAGGGGGTGAAGGAACTTGATGTACAGTCACAGAGCTGGAAGGAGCTTTTCCTTCTGGTCCAGGTGCTTCCCTTAGGGGGACTATTCAAGGTGGGCCAAAAGTGGGGCTTGGCTTTGTCATCCAAATCTTTGAGTGACATAGTGAAAAATCAGATTTGCATTTGAGTTTCAGTTCTGTCATTCATAGCTGCATTATTTCGGTAACCTCTTTCATAGTTTTCTCTTCTGCAAAATGTGGATAATATTCATGCTCCCTTCTTAAATGGTTGTTAGTATCAAACAGAATAATAAATGATACACTATATATGTATATATCACATATCATATATATACACATACCCACAATATGTAAACCTGTAAAGCCCAGACAATGATAAAGCATTGTCATTGCCTTGGGAGATGAACTTTTGGGCTGGCTCAGCCGGCATTTTCTGTGGCAGGTGGACATACCACTCGCAGGATGAGTTGGGGGGCTCCTCCCACTGGGGCAGGCTCACAAGCTACAGTGGAGGTGGCTACTACCTGGACCTTCCAGGATCCCGACAGGGTAGTGCAGAGGCTCTCCAGGACCTTCAGGAGGGGCTGTGGCTGGACAGAGGCACTCGGGTGGTGTTCATCGACTTCTCAGTCTACAATGCCAACATCAATCTTTTCTGTGTCCTGAGGTGAGCCCCCTTTCCCTACTTCATTCCCCTGTCCCTGGCTCCTGGTTCCCGTCTCTTGTGCATGAGACCCTTCTCTAAACTCGTACCCTGTGGTGGGGGTGGAGAGGACAGGAAGTGGGAGGAGCTGTCCCAGCCCAGGCTCTTCTAGATGTCTCCCCCTCCCCCCACAGGCTGGTGGTGGAGTTTCCAGCTACAGGAGGTGCCATCCCATCCTGGCAAATCCGCACGGTCAAGCTGATCCGCTATGTCAGCAACTGGGACTTCTTTATTGTTGGCTGTGAGGTCGTCTTCTGCGTCTTCATCTTCTACTATGTGGTGGAAGAAATCCTGGAGCTCCACATTCACCGACTTCGCTACCTCAGCAGCATCTGGAACATACTGGACTTGGTGGTCATCTTGGTGAGGGATAGATATCTAGGACTTGGGACATTCTGGGGGGAGGAGGGGGTTCCACCCTGATAGGGGCTCCAATTTCTTCCTTTTGGAGCCCTAAGCCCTCCTTCTGACTTTTGGTTAAATCATCATTTAACAGCTCCCTAAGTGAGATGGAGATGTTCCCCTCTCTCAGCCCTTGGGAAACCCTGTCTCTCACATCTCCTCTCCTCCTCACTTGTTATCTGAGCCCTGCTCTTTTTTTTTTCTTTTTTTTTTAATGTACTATATGCTGTTCCTTCCTTGTCTTTTATGACCTGTTGTGTGGAAACCCATGCCTTTTGTCTTCTATTCAAATATTCTGCCCCTTCATCTTCATCTCCCTCCTATTAACAGGACACATTCATTTCCTGACCAAAGCTTGGAAGTGGTGGGACCGGAAGGAAATGACTGGTTCCAGTTCCCTACAGCCCTTTACAATCTATATATTAATATTTACCACTGGCCCCAAACCCTTCTCTTGGGCTTTAGAATACTTAAGATGCTCCCCAGTCATCCTACCCAGTTCTGTTTGAACCTGAGATAGTGAACAAGTCAGCAAGGAAGGCTTTTTTCTCACCTGTCTTACCTACCCTGGCTGTTCCTCGGGGCCTCATCTTGGAACTTCCCTTGAGATCCCCTTGCCTTCTCTGACACCCCCATGACCCCTGTGTGACAGCTCTCCATTGTGGCTGTGGGCTTCCACATATTCCGAACCCTCGAGGTGAATCGGCTCATGGGGAAGCTCCTGCAGCAGCCAAACACATACGCAGACTTTGAGTTCCTCGCCTTCTGGCAGACACAGTACAACAACATGAATGCTGTCAACCTCTTCTTCGCCTGGATCAAGGTACCTGGCACTCCCACACCCAGCTTTGCTTCAAGGCGTGCTCATTCTCCCTTGTTTTTCCCTTCTTCTTCTTCTTCTTTTTTTGTTTTTGAGATGGAGTCTCGCTCTGTTGCCCAGGCTGGAGTGAAGTGGCACAATCTTGGCTCACTGCAACCTCCGCCTCCTGAGTTCAAGTGATTCTCCTGCCTCAGCCTTCTGAGTATCTGGGACTACAGGCGCCTACCACCACGCCTGGCTAATTTGTGTATTTTTTGTAGAGACGAGGTTTCACCTCATTGGCCAGGCTGGTCTCGAACTCCTGACCTCAGGTGATCTGCCAACCTCAGCCTCTCAAAGTTCTGGGATTACATGCATGAGCCACAGCTCCTGATTTTTTTTTTTTTTTTTGAGACGAAGTCTCACTCTGTTCTCTGGCTGGAGTACAATGGCATGATCTCAGCTCACCACAACCTCTGCCTCCCAGGTTCAAGCGATTCTCCTGCCTCAGCCTCCTGAGAAGCTGGGATTACAAGCATGCGCCACCATACCTGGCTAACTTTTTGTAATTTTAGTAGAGACGAGGTTTCACCACGTTGGCCAGGCTGATCTCAAACTCCT
The DNA here is from genome assembly GCF_047675955.1 of Chlorocebus sabaeus. Classification (NCBI taxonomy): domain Eukaryota; kingdom Metazoa; phylum Chordata; class Mammalia; order Primates; family Cercopithecidae; genus Chlorocebus; species Chlorocebus sabaeus. Next base: position 103,020,698 of record NC_132912.1, on the reverse strand, counting down.
GACCTTGAGCGATCCACCTGCCTCAGCCTCCCAAAGTGCTGGGATTGCAGGAGTGAGCCACTATACCGGGCTTTTTTTTTTTTTTTTTTTTTTTTTTTTTTAAAGACAGAGTCTCTCTGGAGTGCAGTGGTGCAATCTCAGCTCACTGCAACTTCCACCTGTCAGGTTCAAGTGATTCTCTGCCTTAGCCTCCCAAGTAGCTGGAATTACAGGTGTGTGCCACCACGTCCGGCTAATTTTTGTGTCATTCTCCCTTCTTCAATATGTGTCTCATTTTCTTTGTCTGGCTTGGCAACTCCTGTGGCCTCCATAGGCCCTTGGCGTGGTCTTTTCAACACTTTTCCTTTTTCCTTCTTCATGCCTTGGTTCAACATGGTCCTTCCAGATATTCAAGTACATCAGCTTCAACAAAACCATGACCCAGCTCTCCTCCACGCTGGCCCGCTGTGCCAAGGACATCCTGGGCTTCGCCGTCATGTTCTTCATTGTTTTCTTCGCCTATGCCCAACTCGGCTACCTGCTTTTCGGGACCCAAGTGGAAAACTTTAGCACTTTCATCAAGTGCATGTGTGTGTCCTACCCCCTTCACTCCTTCACTCCTCCCTGGCCCCTCACCCTCCAGCTCCACGGGTGTATGTATCCTTGGGGAAGATGGGTATGTGCGTGTGGGCATGTCTGCATTTAAAGCATCTCTGCGAGCGTCTCCGGAAGCCCTGGTGTGTGTGTGCTCAAATAATCTAAGCACCCTGCACTGTGTCTATCAGATTGGGGTGGACGTGTGGTGAGAGGTCTGTCTGTGGTTAGGAAAGTGGGATAGAGGGTGTTTATTAGGCTCTGGGTAAAGCCCAGACCTGGTCTCTCAGTTTCACTCAGTTCCGGATAATCCTTGGGGACTTTGACTACAATGCTATCGACAATGCCAACCGCATCCTGGGCCCTGCCTACTTTGTCACCTATGTCTTCTTCGTCTTCTTCGTGCTCCTGGTGAGGGTCTCTCTGAGGGTGCAGGGTGGAGTTTTTGTCCCAGTATGTCCCTCACTCAAGATTGATAAGTTTCTTAAATCAAGGATGGAGAGTGAGTGGGGGCGGGGGGGCAGATGTCTGGATCTTCTGAGAGATGGTTAATGTAGTATAGCCAGCATGGTCAGTTTGCAGGTTTGCAGAGTATAAGGGAACCTGCAGACTCCCTCAGTAAAATCAAAACCTCATTCTCCAAGGATGAAAAGGGGAGAAAAGTACCTCATGAAGAGTAGTAGCTGCACCTGGAAGCTTCTATGACTGTCCTCCAAGACTCCCCTTCCTCTGGGGATCTCATGCTGATTTCTACTGCCACTACTTGGTCGTTCTCTCTCCCTGCCAACCAGGAACAATTTGGATTTTAATTTACTTATTTATTTATTTTAGACAGGGTCTCATGCTGTCACCCAGGCTGGAGTGCAGTAGTGCAATCTTAGCTCACTGCAACCTCCACCTCCCGAGCTCAAACTATCCTCCCACCTTAGCTTCCTGAGTAGATAGGACCACTGGCATGGTCGGGAGCCACCACACCCAGCTAATTTTTGTATTTTTTGTAGAGACAGGGTTTTGCTATGTTGCCCAGGCTGGTCTCTAACTCCTGCACTCAAGCAATCTGCCTGCCTTGGCCTCCCAAAGTGGTGGATTACAGGTGAAGGCCACTGTGCCCAGCTCTTGGATTTTATTCTTACTAACAAGGCTGGTATTTTTCTTTATTTGATCAATGGATGGGGATACAGATATGGATTGGGGGGTAGATGGTAAAGAGATCATAATTGTACTCTCACCCTGAAAAGCTTCTGGTTCCAATGATTGATGGGCCCTTATACGAAGGAGGTCTGTGGCATATGTTAGGGTATCTCTGTGGTCAGAAAGGCTACTGCAGCAACTGAGAGTGAGGACACTAGGTTGGTCAAGAAGCATGATCCATCTCTAACAGAACTGTGCTGAAAGGCTGGACTCTGGGGACCCTGAGAGGCAGGGATTGGTGGGCTGCCGAGCTGGGATTGAGAGCGCTGACCCCTTTGGAACACGAGTCTTGGATTAATGGGGTCAGTGGGCTCAATCCTTCCAGTGGGTGTGGAGGTGAGGACCCAGGTCCCCACTTTATTTTCCAGAACATGTTCCTGGCCATCATCAATGACACATATTCAGAGGTCAAGGAGGAGCTGGCTGGACAGAAGGATGAGCTGCAACTTTCTGACCTCCTGAAACAGGTGACTGCTCAGTCTCCTTGAGCTACACATTTCCATCAGTGCTGCAGTCTAAGGCTCTGTGTCCTGGTCTGTTCCTGACTGACTGAGGTGCCTGTGCCCTTGTGTGCATTTAATTTATCCTTGGAAGCCTGGCATACTATGAGTGGGGCTGGGGGCCAGGGATGAGTGAGCAGCCTGTGAGAACGTGTGCCTACTTCCTTTCCCTTTCAGGGCTACAACAAGACCCTGCTAAGACTGCGTCTGAGGAAGGAGAGGGTATCGGATGTGCAGAAGGTCCTGCAGGGTGGGGAGCAGGAGATCCAGTTTGAGGATTTCACCAACACCTTAAGGGAGTGAGCAACCAGAGACCCAGCCTTCTCTAATACCAGTCTCTCGAGTCCTCAACCCTCAACCATACTTCATTTGCCTATAAGCCTTTGGTTTTGGTTTAGGGGCCTCTGATCTTGACTTGTAGGCTTCAGATATTTGCCCGTAGGTCTCTGCTCCTGACCTTCAGAACTGTGCCCTTGGTTTAAAGATCTCTGACCATGTTCTATAACATCCTGGATCTTGTTGAACAACTCTTAGGAACCCATGTAATAATTCCCTAATCATTGAATACACACCCCACTCCCACAAAACTCTGATTTTTGTTCTATGCTTCCCCAGGAACACTCATCTATTCCTTTAGCCATTCACTCCCTGATTCCCAGTCAAACATTTTAATACACATTGAACAAATACATTGTGAGCACCAGCTGCAGATCAGGCACTAATAGACAACCTAATTTTTTTTTTTTTTTTTTTTTTGGAGACAGAGTCTTGCTCTGTTGCCCAGGCTGGAGTGCAGTTGCACAATCTTGGCTCACTGCAACCTCAGCTTCCCTGGGGTCAAGCGATTCTCATGCCTCAGCCTCCTGAGTAGCTGGGACTACAATCATGTGCCAGGACGCCCAGCTAATTTTTGTATTTTTAGTAGAGATGGGATTTTGCCATGTTGGCCAGGCTGGTCTCAAACTTCTGGCCTCAAGTGATCCACCCACCTCAGCCTCCCAAAGTGCTGGGATTAGGAGATAACATAATTAAATGGGACAAAGTCTTTGTTTCCTAAGAACTCATAGACTTACAAATAAACTGAATTGCAGAAGAAGTTCAACAGAGGTGACTAGGAGTAGAGGGTGATCAATTCTATCTCTGAGCTTAAGGGAAGGCTTCCTGGAAGAGGTAATGTCTAAATAGGGTATTGGAGGATGGATAGCTCACAAGTGGACAAGCAGAGGAAGGTTGTTCCAAGAAGAGATGAAAACACATACGAAAGCATAGAGGTCTGAAACCAAGCAACATACACAGGAGGAATAAGTAGTTGAGCATTGCTAAGGTATTAAATCAAGGGGTGGGGACAGGGGGTGGTCATAGCAGGAGATGAGACGAGAGAAACAGGCAAGGGCCACACTGAGAAAGGCCACACTACCACTCTGCCAAAAGAATAAAGTGGCAGAAGGGATTTCAAAAAGGGACATTTTTAGACCTGCATATTAGAAAGGTTAATTACTTTAGTTGTATTATGGACGATGGATTTCACGGGTAGGGAGTAAAGGGGAAGCTGGGGGATAGCAGGCTATTTAGAGACAAACAGATTTTGCAATAATCCCTGTAGAAGCTCATGAGGCCCTGAACCTAGTGAGCAGGAGTCAGGAGAGGAAGAAGAAATAGAACCAAGTGTTTTCTTGGGGGTAATATTGCTAGACTTTGGAGAACCTTCTTTTCCAGAAAGCAAAAATTTGCCAGAGTCAAGCAAAAGAGTGAGGAATTCCATAACTGAGAGGTCACAGCCACAGCTGGGCAGAAATCATTTCATCATCCTTTTCTCAGACTGGGACATGCAGAGCATGAAATCACTGAGCTCACGGCCACCTTCACCAAGTTTGACAGAGATGGAAATCGTATTCTGGATGAGAAGGAACAGGAACAAATGCGACAGGATCTGGAGGAAGAGAGGGTGAGCTGGGTTGATGGGTGGAGAGACAGTGTAAGGAAATAGCTCACCCTCCCCTTCCCCCAACACACCTAGAACACAAACCCAACCTGAAAACTCTCCCATAGGCAGTAAAGATCTCTCTAGAATAGTAATTCCCAAACTGCTGCACATAAGAATACCCTGGGGGGGCCTTTAAAAATCTTCATACTCAGGACACACACTCTAGACCAATTAAACCAGAATCTCTGGGTGTGGGGCCCAGACATCAGTACTTTTAAAAACTCTCTAGGTGATTCCAGTACATAGCCACGGTTGAGAACCATGCTCTAAAATACAGGCTCAGGGAAAAATGACCAATTGCCCAAGAATCACTGATAATTCCCTCAGAGGACTTACCTTCTTCTGGGAATTTTCAAATTCGGATTCTTGGCTGTCCCTACTCTGCCTGCTCCATCCCAATCCAGTGTAGACCAAAAAAAGTCAAAGGCAGGGTGACAGCAGTCTAGAAAGTGCCAAGAACACTGGTAGTGTCCCTCCTGTGCTAAAATGAGTTGGCCTCTAGTAAACACCTCATCCATCAAGGCTTCTAGGATCTTGTGTTTTCTTTGAGAGGTGACTCCTCCAGAGGTTGGTCCAGCACCACCACCCTGACCCTATTGTCTCCAGAGTCTGGGAGGGAAGGGGAATAGCAAGAACTAGAACCTGAGGCTTGATCCTGAGATCCTGGTAGAGGGGGTGATAGAACAGGAGCTGATGGCTTCCCAGAGTTATCTCCTTCCCTCTAACCTTTGACTTCCTGAGCAGGTGGCCCTCAACACTGAGATTGAGAAACTAGGCCGATCCGTTGTGAGCACCCCACAAGGCGAGTCTGGTCCAGAGGCTGCCAAAGCAGGAGGCTGGGTTTCAGGAGAAGAATTCTACATGTATGTGCAACCAAGAAGGACTGGCTCAGGGCTTGCAACGCTTCTGTTATGACACCCTATCTTGTACTTTTTCCCACAACTTTCCAATTCTCTGTCCTACCCCAGGGAGAACCTCTGCTCCCCTTTAATTCTGCCTACAAGGCTGGGTCTTCCCTTCCTGTTCCAATCCGGACACATGCCCTTCTGTGAACCCTGCCTCTTTAGACATCCAGTCCCCAGACATAGATTTCTGCTCCATTAGTCTCTCTCAAATCCCTCACAGGCTCACAAGGAGAGTTCTGCAGCTGGAGACTGTGCTGGAAGGAGTAGTGTCCCAGGTTGATGCTGTCGGCTCAAAGTTGAAAATGCTGGAGATGAAGGGGTGGCTGGTTCCCTCCCCAGGAGTGGTGAGTGGCCCTTCACCTGGTCCTCCTAGTTCTTCACAGCTGAACTCTGCCATCTTTTCCACTCAGTGGGTGGGGCAAGAGTATTTTTGAAAGACCTATGTTTTCAGGCTCCTGGGGAAACATGTTTACAGTGGTCAGCGTATCAGCAGAGATGGGTCATGGAGATAAGGCCTGGAAGTTGCTTGCCCTGGCCTAAGGGCTGCCTTGGCCACTCTGAGATGGTCTGTGTCAGTCTGTTTGGGCTGATATAATACATTATCATAGACTGGGTGGCTTATAAGCAACACAGGTTTGTTCCTTACAGTTTGGGAGGCTGGGAAGTCTAAGATCAAGATGCCAGTAGATTCAGTATTTGTTGAGGGCCCACTTCCTGATTCATAGACAGCTGTCTTCTTGCTGTGCCCTTTCATGGTAGAAGGAGTAAGGGAAGTCTCTTTTATTTTATTATTTTATTTTATCTATTACCATTTTTTGAGATGGAGTTTTGTTCTTGTTGGCCAGGCTGGAGTGCAATGGCACGATCTTGGCTCACTGCAACCTCCGCCTCCTGGGTTCAAGTGATTCTCCTGCCTCAGCCTCCCAAGTTGCTGGGATTACAGGCATGCGCCACCACGCCCAGCTAATTTTGTATTTTTAGTAGAGATGGCGTTTCTCCATATTGGTCAGGCTGGTCTCGAACTTCTGACCTCGGGTGATCCACCCACCTCAGCCTCCCAAAATGCTGGGATTACAGGCATGAGCCCATTCATATGTGCTACATATTCACTATCTAATCCCCTCCCAAAGGCCCCACCTCCTAATACTATCACATTGGGGGTTACAATTTCAACGGATGAATTTGGGAGGGATGCAAACAGTCTGAGTTCTCTGGAATCAGATACAGAGAAAAGAAAAGTGGTACACAAACTATTTATTCAAATGATTTGTCCCTTTCTTCTTCCAACAGGAGGAACAAGCTATTTGGAAGCACCTGCAGCCAGCCCTACCTGTGACCCCAGACCCCTGGGGAGTCCAGGGTGGGCAGGAGAGTGGTGAGGAAGGGGGCCTAAAGCATCAGACAGCAGGCTCCCCTCCCTCTGCCTCCCCACAGGCCCCCTCACCACATCCCCTGCACTTCTAGGACAACAGGTCCCATCATGGCTGCTGCTGAGCCCTACCCAGAATCTGGCCTTTTGAGCCAATGTTTGTGTGTGTGGTGGGCATCATGCTTAGGCTTGTGACTCAGTGTTTCTGTGTGTTGCCACATAGCTCTGTGAAATAACATCTTCCACTGGGCCTTTTACTCCCTGTGTACTTAGCTCTGTGTGTTAATTAAAAAAAAAAAAAATTAGCAAACAGGATAAAGGGAGGGAGGGTAATGGTTCTTCCTAAGCACCTGGATAGCCATGCTTTGTGAAAAAGGTAGAAACCAAGAGAGTAGACAGTATCTACATGTCTTCCTACTTCCCAGTGAATCTTATTCTTATCCTTTGTGCATCCCAAGATCTGTTGCTAGCACCCATGGGTTTCTCGTTTTCCCCTATAGAGGTTCCCTATAAAAGAGAGAGGAAGCCTTAGAGGACAGGAGACGCTCAAGTGGTGAGATTCCAATGTTGCAGAGGAATTAAGTGTGAGGCACTCCTGGAGCAAAGTCTATGAAGGATCTTCTGCAAGAGGCTGCCTCCTGGTCCACTGAACCTGGGAACTGAGTGGGCTTCAACCAGGAGATAAAAGTGGAGCCTGAAAGGAATCAGGCAAGGAAATGACCTCAGGATTCAGAGATCTTTGAATTAATATGTGGTGGGTTCTGACATTATTCTTCCATAAGACCATGTGGGTTTCCATGGCGGCTATCAATAAAACTCCTTAGGAAAACTAGGAGTTTGCATTTGCTTCTGGTATTATAGAGGGAAAAAAGGCTGAAATTGTGGGCCGTCCATGTGCCTGGGCTGGAATAGTTCATGCTCTCTAGGAGGTATAGAGTAGGTGCAGTGATGTGAAGGAGCTGGGCTACCACAGGAGTCCTGAAATAAGAACTTCTAGGCCCAGCACAGTGGCTCACGCTTGTAATCTCCACACTTTGGGAGGCTGAGATGGGTGGATCACTTGAGGCCAGAAGTTCCAGACAAGCCTGGGCAAAATGCTGAAACCCTGTCTTTGCTAAAAACACAAACAAATTAGCTGGGTGTGGTGGCACGTGCCTCTAATCCCAGCTACTTGGGAGGCTGAGGCATGAGAATTGTTTGAACTCGGGAGGTGGAGGTTGCAGTGAGCCAAGCCGGGATTGTGCTACTTTACTCCAGCCTGGGTGACAGTGCAAGACTCTGTTTCAAAAAAAAGAACTGCTGGTTCACAGGAATGGCTTGAAATAGTGGCTACTATGGTTGCACCATGGGAAAAGTGAGGACAGGTGACAAGTGAGACTCAGTCCTCAGAGTGGAGACAGTCAGGGCAGGAGGGCTGGGGATAAGGGCTGGCGGGTGTGTGTGTGTATGTATATGGTGTACTGGCATTGGGGTGGGGTGAGAGGGTGCAGATGGAGGATAACCAGGGATAAGATAAGAAACTCCTACACCAAGATTTTGGGTGTCCAGGAGCCTGCTTGAGGCCTGCTGAATATCTCCTCTCCCTTCTTCTGTGGCCTTTATCCCTCCTCATTTTGCACCTTCGATTGCTCCCCAGTCACTTCTTCTCATCTACCTCTTTCACTCACTCATGTTCTCCCATCCCATTAAGTACTCTGTACACCTAGGAGGCTTGTGAAACAGTTTAAATGCAATTAAGATAACCAGAGTGTATCCTCAGCTCTAAAAAAGTTACAGTCCAAGCTTTCTTCAAGAAAGGCTGTATCAACTGAAGAGAAGTAGATGCCTGTCTGCAGTTTAAGAAATAGGGGCCAGTGAGTTGGTGTTAACCCAGGACATTGGGAGGGAGAGTATTTAGAACCAGGGATTAATGCCTGAATGTTTCCCCAAAGCGTGGACGAGACAACCTGTAAAACTTTGGATTCCGAGCCATCTTTTGATGACTAACTCCAGTTCGGAGTGTCATGGGAGGGGGCAACCTGTCTTTAGTGGTTTTGTTCAGCAGGCCACAAACAGGGTTGACTATTCCCAGACGGGTCATGAGTGGTACAAGACGAGTGATCCCTCCAGGGTGTGACTGTAGGGATGAGCTAGCCCTCATTCCCGACGTCGCGACTCTTGGCAGTGGATCGATTCATAACAGCCTGGCGTAGCTTCAGTTTCGGCTCCAGAATCACCCTTTGCTGTGTCATAGACCTGAGGCTCGACTGGACTGCGAGGCACAGGACTGCAGGGCCGCCCGGGTGGGCGGGGCATATCTGGTGCGCATGCGCAGCACCCCGGCCCGGAAACAGTGCAGGATCAGCCATGGCGGCTGCAGCCGAGGGTGTACTGGCTACCCGGCGTGATGAGCCCGCTAGAGGTACCCGGAATGGATGAGGAGGAAGCGTCCGGTGGTGGGCCTGGGGCTCCGTCTCGGGAGGGCAAGGTTGAGTGTGTGGTTGGCTCACCTGGCAGGAACGGGCTGGTGGGAGGAGTGCATTTGTCTCTGCGCGCGAGTGTTTGTCCTGTCAGGGTGACGGATGGTTTAGCAGGGGTGCCGGGTATCGGCGAGGGGCTGTGCGAGGGAGGCGAGTTGGTGTGTCAGATGGGCAGGGACGCCGTGAAGGACTTGAAATTATGGCAGATGGAGAATGGAGCCGACTTGATGGAATGAAGGCAAGTGGAGGGATGTCGGAACAGGCAGTTTTGGCTGGATTAGCACCGGGTGTAGGCGGGACACTTAGTCATTCTCCCTTGGCCCAGACGATGCCGCCGTGGAGACAGCTGAGGAAGCAAAGGAACCTGCTGAAGCTGACATCACTGAGCTCTGCCGGGACATGTTCTCCAAAATGGCCACTTACCTGACTGGGGAACTGACGGGTGAGACTGGGTCTGGGTTGATTCGAGTGCGGTTTGGCCCGAGAGGCCTGGGAGATGGTTAACAGCATCAGTCTACAGCTCCGTTCCTACCCTGCATGCCCTGAGACAGGCCTCTTGGAAGTTTGGGGACGTCATGAATGGGAGAGAAAGAGAATACAACTCTGCAGGCCTCTGTAACATAGACTAATGAGAAAACAATAACAAAAAAGAGTTAATATCCAGCAACATTAATCAAGAAGTGCTTCCTTGGGGAAAGTGTATTTTGAACAGGGTTGTGAAGGGAATTGTTGGTGGAAAAGGGGGAGATGATACAACTAGTGAATGACGTGGTATGTGCAAGCAGTGTGTTTGGCTAAAGCAGAAGATGTGTTTACTGGGATAAAGGGAAATGAGGAACGGGGAATGACCTGTAGATTTAGGGACCTATTAAGTTGGTCTGAGGATTTGATAACCCACCCTTTGGGACATGACTAGTGTTTGATCGTTTCTCAGGGACACATGACCTACGTGTGGAGGAGGATCAGAAAGTGAAGTATGGACCGGGCGCGGTGGCTCACACCTTTAATCCCAGCATTTGGGAAGCTGCTGGTGGATCACTTGAGGTCAGGAGTTCGAGACCAGCCTGGGCAAAATGGCAAAATCGTGTCTCCACTAAAAGCACAAAAATTAGCTGGCCGTGTTGGCAGGCGCCTGTAATCCCAGCTACTGGGGAGGCTGAGGCAGGAGAATCGCTTGAACCCAGGAGGTGGAGGTTGCAGGTTGCAGTGAACTGAGATCATGCCACTTGCACTCCAGCCTGTGTGACAGAGTAAGACTCCATCTCAAAAAAAAAAAAAAAGAAAAAAGAGAAAGAAAGTGAAATCTGGGTCAGTACAGCGTCTCAAAAACATTTATTAATTTGTTTCACTTCCCCCAGGAAATTACTGTAAGCTAAATTTGTGAATGAGAATCTATGAGAAAAGGCTTGATACAGAATAGTAGGGGTTGTGAATCTGTAAATTTTTTTTCTTTTTCTGTTTTTAAGAGACAGGGTCTCACTATGTTGCCTGGGCTGGTCTTGAACTCCTGAGCTCAAGTGATCCTCTTTCCATCTATTTTGGTTTTAAGCCTGGTATCCAGTCTTAGTCTGCTTCCATCCCTCAATATCTACTTGAACAAGTCCTATAAATTCCACTTCTGTAATGTTCTTGCTCCCATGCTCTCCTTTCCATTCCTTTTACCACCACTCTGCCTGAGATCTTCATTACTTCTCTTTTATTATTATTATTACTTTTTAAATATGACCAGGCACGGTGGCTCACGCCTGTAATCCAGCACTTCAGGAGGCCGAGGTGGGTGGATCACCTGAGGTCAGGAGTTCCAGACCAGCCTGGTCAACACGGTGAAACCCTGCCTCTATAAAAATGTAAAAATTAGCCAGGTGTGGTGGTACACACCTATAATCCCAGCTACTCGGGAGGCTGACGCAGGAGAATCACTTGAACCGGAGAGGTGGAGGTTATAGTGAGCTGTGATCGTGCCATTGCGCTCCAACCTGGGCGATGGAGGGAGACTGCGTCCTAAATAAATAAATAATAGAGATGAGGTCTGCTCCGTTGCCCAAGCTGGTCTTGAACTAATGGCCTCACGTGATCCTAACGCCTCAGCTTCCCAAGATGCTGGGATTACAGGTGTGAGCCACTGTGCCCAGCTGTGACTCTCTAAGTTATCAGCCTGATTATTTATTTGTTTGTTATTTTGAGCAAGAGAAACCAGGTAACAAAATGTAGACCTTTGGCTTCCCTTTAACAATTCCAAAGATTTGGCGCTACTAGCCCCTGCATTCTTTCAACTATAATTGACTAGAGCTGAGCAGCTGCCTCTTTTAAAAGGACTAGTGCTATCTAATTTGTCCTTACCACTTCCTGTTTTCTCCCCTTTACTGAGAACTAGTGTCAAGTGCCATTGATCACTGTTATTTTTATTAGTAGCAGTACAGAAATGGTTTTCTATACCAATGCCTCTGTCAAAACTGGTAAAGCAAATGATGGGCAAAGAGGACCACATATTCCAAGAAGTAAGGGGAAGCATATTTCTTCGTGGAAGTGAATAATTTTCTTATGCATTTAATGTGCAAACACTTGGCTTACTTTACTCATTTACATTATCTTGCTGGCTTCTAGGTGTTTGAATACATCACCCCAGTTTTATTTTATTTTATTTAGATGGAGTTTTCACTCTTGTTGCCCAGGCTGGAATGCAGTGGCACAATCCTGGCTCACTGCAACCTCTGTCTCCCTGGTTCAAGCAATTTTCCTGTCCCAGCCTCCCGAGTAGCTGGGATTATAGGCACATGCTACCACGCCTGGCTAATTTTTTTGTACTTTTAGTAGAGATGGGGTTTCTCCATGTTGGCCAGGCTGGACTCAAACTCCTGACCTCAAGTGATCTGCTGACCTTGGCCTCCCAAAGTGCTGGGATTACAGGTATGAGGTGCAATGCCTAGCCGTGATCTTTGTTTTAGAGAGACTAATTTGATAGCAGTATAAATATGAGAGTATAGATATGGGGGAGAGAAAACAGAGAGAGATGAGCAATAATTCAGATGAAAAGTAATAGAGGACCAGGCACCGTGGCTCATGCCTGTAATCCTAGCACTTTGGGAGGCAGGAGGATTGCTTGAGGCCAGTAGTTCAAGACCAGCCTGGGCAACATAGCACAACTCCATCCTTGTAGTCTTGTCTTTTCCCCTACCATCCAGAGGTTACATGCTCCAAGTAATCTGATAATAATAAAAGAAAAGTAATGATGATCTGAGGCAGAGTGGTGGTAAAAGGAATGGAAAGGAGAGCATGGGTGCAAGAACATTACAGAAGTGGACTGTATAGGACTTGATTAAGTAGATACTGAGGGATGGAAGCAGACCAAAATGTATTTGAGGTTTTAAGCCTGGGTGGTGCCATCAGCCAAAATAGCTGGAAAGAGGAACCATGTTTAGTGTGAAAATATTTTCAGTTTTGGGTTGACTGCTTGTTGATGTAACTAGGGAACTCAGGTGACTTATACATTGGATTCCAGAGCTCAGAGACTGATCAGAGCACAAGAAACAGATTTCAGAGTCACTTTCATAGTGGTGCGATTGGAGGCTGTGCAGGATGAGATTGCCAAGGAAGAGCTTAGAAGTAGGTAAGAGAGCCTAGGCTAAAATGTCAGGGAATGTGTATATGGTGCACTTAATTTGTTTTTAATAACACTTAATGTACCTAGGTTTCCAAATGATTTATTGTATAATCAATTTTAAGCAAATTGTTCTTTTCCTATGATTGTTATTACTTGCACACATGCTTTATTGAATTTAAGAGTAAATTGATATTTCCTCTTAAACTATGCTAGTTTCTAGCATAATCGTGGGAATACCCATAGGTATGTGCTACCCACATAAACATCAGTTACGTGTTACAGCTGAGAAAAAGTTGAGCGCTGATAGTTAAGGGGGTCTGATAAGAAAGGATCTGGCATAGAAATCTAAGAAGAGCAGTTAGAGATTAGAAAATCGGTATAGTACAATGCTGTAGCAGCCAAAAGAAATGAGCATTTCTCAAAGAGAAAGAGATCAGTAATGTCCAAGACAATGAGGTTTAAGAGGATAAGAACTGAGCAAATGCCATAGATTTGGTGGTTAGCAGGGCACTGATGACCTTGGAACATGTAATCTCTGGATGGTAGGGCCAAAGACCAGACTGCAAGGGTATATGCAAGTAAATGTTAAGGAAGAGGATGTAGTGAGTGTCAGCTACTTTTTCAAATTGTTTAGCAGCGAAGCTCCTTTGCTTTACTGAGCAAATGATATAGGTGTAGCAGAATAGAGAGAGTGCTTTTGAGCTGGAGGAAATCTGAATATATTGCTATATAGAGAGGAAGGTGCCAGGAGAGAGGGAGAATTTGGAAGTGCAAGTGAAAGGAGATGATTGAAGAGAGGCCCTGAAGAAGTAGAAGTGTTTGGGATCAAGGCCACAAGAGGAGGGGGTTGTCTTGGCAAGAATAGGAACATTTCTGCCTCTTGGGAAGATGTTAAGATCCAGAGAAGTTTAAAGTAAGGCAGAGAGAAAAACAAAAAACAAAAGAAGTAAGGCAGAGAGGTTGAAGCAGCTTATGTTAATAGACTTGGCCTTTGGGAAAGTTGGAGTAGAGGCCATTTGCTTTGAATGGGGATAGGGAAAGAACTGAGGATATGAGAAGTAGACAGATGGTTTGGAAATGTCACTGCATAAAATGCAATATAGAATTATACATGGTAATAAATGAGTTAACTAAGAAGTAGTGAGGTCCTAGCTGATTGTGTGTGTGTGTGTTTGTGTGTATACATATATATATATATAAATTTTTTTTTTTTTTTTTTTTTTTGAGATAGAGTCTCACTCTCTCACCCAGGCTGGAGTGCAGTGGTGCGATCTTGGCTCACTGCAACCGTCGCCTCCTGGATTCAAGCAATTCTCTGCCCCAGCCTTCTGAGTAGCTGAGATTACAGGTGCCTGCCACCACGCCTGGCTAATTTTTTGTATTTTTAGTAGAGATGGGGTTTCACTATCTTGGCCAGGTTGGCCTTGAACTCCTGACCTCGTGGTCACCCACCTTGGCCTCCCAAAGTGCTGGGATTACAGGCATGAGCCACCGCGCCCGGCCTGATAGTATGTATATTATATGTATGTATGTTAAATGTTTTCATGCTGTAGAAGTACCAAGACTATTTTACCTCCCTTTTCTTAGGACATGAGTTTATTATTTCCCTTTGTAACCATGATCCTGACCCTTCTGGATCTTGTTTGGTTTAAATAATTTTCTGATTGTTGCCTGAATTTCTACTGAGACTTTCAGAGTACATAGGCTGAGTTATAAATATCATAGATCAAAAGTGGCCCACTCCATCGACACTTCCTTGGTCCTGCCTTGAACTACCACTTAGCCTATACTCCCACATTCTAATGATCTAAGACAAATCTTAAAGGCATTACATCTGTTTAATTTTCAAGCCACCAGTGAAGACTATAAGCTCCTGGAAAATATGAATAAACTCACCAGCTTGAAGTATCTTGAAATGAAAGATATTGCTATAAACATTAGTAGGAATTTAAAGGACTTAAACCAGAAATGTAAGTAATAATATTTTTAATTAAACATGTTTGTATTTAATGTTCTTTTGTGCCTGGGGCCATGGAGAAGAGGAGGGAACATGACATCCTTGTCTCGTGGGAGCTTGTTTTCTAAAATGAATTCTAAATTTAAGATGAATCTCTTCCATTCTGAGGATTAGTATGTTTTGTTGGTATGGTTATTTTTGCTTCTAAATCTTGATTTTATCAGTTTATTCCTGGAAGGGAGGGGGCGAAGGAGGGGTGGCCAGATTCTAATGAACTGATTTACAAATCCATAAAGGATTACTCTATAAGCAGAAAACCAAAAACTCTATAATGGAAAACACTAATTTAGAGTAATCGAATATATTTTTTCCATTGATTTATTATTTTTGTGTTCCTTGTCTCTAGGGTACTCTTTCTTGGTATGGGAGTACCCAAGAAACAGAATCAGTAATGGAAAGATTGCTCGAGGAGCAAGAAATTGAAAAGAATGGAAAATTAGTAGATGAGAGACACTAAGTCTGGGCCACAGTTGAGGCTGATCAACTAGCTACTGTCTTCTAAAGCACCTGCCCTGCTAGTGGTCAGAATCATGTCATTCCACCTAATCTGTCTTAGCGTAGCTGGAGAGACACTAGCATTATTACTTTTCCACTCTTTTCCTATATTCCTTGTTGATAAAACCATATAAACATGAGTTTTTTCTTTGTTTTTAAAGATGCTGGACTACAGCCTTATCTGGATCAGATCAATGTCATTGAAGAGCAGGTAGCAGCTCTTGAGCAGGCAGCTTACAAGTTGGATGCATATTCAAAAAAACTGGGTAACCGTTTTTATTTTTGTTTTGATATAATAAAGAGTGCCTCTTGCCAGCATGTCCTTAGTAAACGTAATAGTTAACATTTATGGTGTGCCTACAGTGATCTATTAATCTTCAGAAAACCTTAGTAATTTATTATTATATTAATAAAAACAATATTTCCTGATTACTTAATGATATATCAGGCACTGTTCTTAGTGCTTTACATGTATTATGTTTATTTTTTGTTTTGTTTTTTTTGAGACGGGTTTCATTCTTGTTACCGAAGCTGGAGTGCAATGGTGCGATCTCGGCTTACCGCAACCTCCACCTCCTGGGTTCAAGCGATTCTCCTGCCTCAGCCCCGCCGAGTAGCTGGGATTACAGGCGCGCCACCATGCCCGGCTAATTTTGTATTTTTAGTAGAGACGGGGTTTCTCCATGTTGTCAGGCTGGTCTCGATCTCCCAAGCTCAGGTGATCTGCCTACCTCGACCTGGCCTGTATTGTGTGTTTTATCTTCTCAATAATCTGTGAGGTGAGTACATGATTTTTGTTTTGTTTTTTATATTTTTAGTAGAGGCGGGGTTTCACCATGTTGGCCAGGCTGGTCTTGAACTCCTGACCTCATGATACACCTGCCTCAGCCTCCCAAAGTGCTGGGATTACAGGCATGAGCCACCACGTCCGGCTTAAGTACGTGATTTTTATCCCTATTTTGTAGGCAAGGAAACTGGTTTAAGGGGATGAGTAGTTGCTTAAGGACACAAAGCCAGTACATGTAAGAGCCATATTTCTAAGCAGGTCTGTTTGCTTACAAAGCTCAAGTTCTTATTTATAGTTGAGAAGGCAGAAGCACCTTTAATAATGTAGATAAATGTGTCTTAAACAAATAGTCAGTTGAGGATTTTCTTGAAAGATCACTTTTCCTTTGAGGAAGAAACTGGTACTTTTAGTGCTTGTGGCTTACTAACTGGCTCTGGCTCTTATATACATGGTTAAAAGTAAAGAATTTAGTGTTTTTTTGTTTTTTTGTTGTTGTCTTGTTTTGTTTTGTTTTTATAAGAGATGAGGCCTTGCTGTGTCACCCAGGCTAGGGTGCAGTGGCGTGATCATAGCTCACTGTAGCCTTGAACTCCTGGGTTCTAGTGATCCTCCTGCCTCAGCCTCCTGAGTAGCTGGGACTACAGGTGTGCACCTTCGCATCCAGCTACTTTAAAAAATTTGTTCTTGAAACAAGGTTTTGCTGTGTTGCCCGGGCTGGTCTCAAACTCATGGCCTCAAGCAGTCCTCCCACCTCAGCCTCTCAAGTAGCTGGAATCACAGGCCTGAGCCATCACATCTGGCCTGAGTTTGTTTTTGTCCTAGATAACATTTATAGATTATTTTATTTTCATCATTTAACAAGGGCTGACTACTTCAAGGGAGTAGTTTGTAGTAGGCTGGGATTTGATATGGGTGGTGATTAACAATCAGTTTTATTTTCTACCGTTACATTTAGCCAATGATTACTGTGAACCTTACTGTGTAGAAGGCGGGGGTAACCTTACCATGTAGAAGGTATCTTGGTTCACAGTAAGCATTTGTGACAGAGTCCCTTTTTCTGTTAAAATTGTGAAACCAGGTGCTTTCATGGTTTTAATAGAAAAATGGGATGTCACAGTAAGAGGCTTATTTGATGGCCTTTTAAATTTCTGTATCTTTCAAAATTGCTTTCCTGGAGTAAGGTGTAAGGATAAGAACATAAAAGAGGAAACATACATTTATACTTCCTGAGGGTTTCAGTCTGGTTCCAGAGGGCACCTGGGACAGTGCTGAGAGAGGCAGTTTTTTAGTAAGGCTCTCGATAGGTCAAGTGACAGATCTGCCCCATCCTGGTGGAGCTGTCTAAGCAGGTGCTATTGACAGGGTTAGGACTTCATGAACCTGTGTTAGGCTCTCGATTCTGAGTGTCTGTGCTTGAATTCTTATTCCAAGTTTTACAGATCAATGATCTGTATATTTGGACAGATGATGAGATAGAAGCTAATAGATTTTTAGCAATATAATACGTATTTTTTTAACTTGACTGGAAATGCTAACTAAAAACTGTCTTTGTAAGAGCCAGTTTTAAAAGATGTAACTCTCCCTCATCCCTCACAGAAGCCAAGTACAAGAAGCTGGAGAAGCGATGAGAAACTTATTTTTATGGGACAGAGTCTTTTTTTTTAATGTGGAAGAATGTCTTATAAAACCTGAATCCTGAGGCTGATGAATTGTGAAAACTCCTCAAAAGGAAACTATGCTGGTCATCCCAGGAACATCTCAACGTTAGAGTAAACTGGAGGACTGTGGCTATTCCTGAACCTTCTTTGAGGCAGAATCCCTCAGAATCTCACACTTACAACTCCCTACCTTTTACTTGAATGCTTTACCATATTCAGGACAGAGACTCTCACAAAGTTCAGAAAACAGCTGGGCTTACCAGTAAAATCAAATGAGAGGACCTATTTTCTCTGGTAGTGGTTGATTACTACATTATTTTCTTAAGTGGCTGGTTTTTGAGTTACTATGTAAATGGCTGTTTTTTCTGTTAATGATGCTAATGTGTTGTAAACAAGATTCTAAATTTAAAAAGGAAAACAAACTTGTTCTTTGCAGCTTATCACCTTGTGAATGTTGGTAACTTACTTTTCCATAATATTGCAAATAACATAAAATCTTAAAATAATTCCAAGCTGAGTCTTCTAGATTGAGCAGAAATGGTGAAAGGAGTATTGATAACTTGGCATATGTGATGGGCCCCTCTTGTTTATTTTCTGTGTGAGTCAGATTGACATGTGGCCAGTTTTAGAAATGTGATGAAAACAAAGACTAGATGGGTATGTGTGTTTATGTGTTGCGTGGGGAGTTGAGGATTGCCACTCATAAAATAAAGGATTTTATAAAATGCCTTCCTACTGTGTGTGTGGATCGGGGGGGATCTTAGGGACCTAATCGACTTCTTTTCACACTAAAGACATCAGACAATGGGACATACTGACTGACCAGTCTAGGTTGAAAGATAGGCATCCTTACCCAGAACACAACATTAGCAGCTGAGAAGGTGTCTGAGGTCCCCAATTACATATCCCAAAGAGTTTCTTACTTCTGTTTCTGTCGTTTCCCCTCTGTTCCAGATGGTCATCATTTATCCTCTGTTCTTCTGGACTGTTGCTGTGGGCTCTTCTCATCTTAACTGTCCCTCCATACCACCCTCCACACTGCTGCCAGAGCAGTCTTAAAAATATAAACTGGCCCTATTACTCCTGCTTAGAACCCTATAGTGACGTATCATGGCCTGTTTGAAAAAACTAGACTTTCATTACACATATAAGTCCCTTATGTTTTTTCGTTTGTTTATAGACAGGGTCTCTATTGTCACCCGGGCTGGCGTGTGGTGGTGTGATAATAGCTCACTACAGTCTTGACCTCTTGGGCTCAACTGATCCTCCCACCTCAGCCTCCTGAATAGCTAGGACTACCAGCATGCTCCACCATGCCTTGCTAATTATTTTTTATACAGATGGAGTCTCACTATGTTGTCCAGGCTGGTCTTGAACTGGCCTCAAGTGATTCTCTTACCACAGCCTGCCAGAGTGCTGGGATTGTAGGCATGAACCACCATGCCTAACATAAGGCCCTATTTAAACATCTTTTTAAAAGTTGTAATATGTATATTATTTTCTCCCATTATAGAAAATAAAAAAAGAAGAATTAAACTGTAACTCTACCATCTCAACATAGAATCAGTCTTACCCCTTCCAACCCTTTTCCTTTTCCATGCAAGTATTGATCTTTTTTTGTTTTTTTAGATGAAGTCTCGCTCTGTTGCCCGGGCTGGAGTGCACTGGTGCAATATCAGCTCACTGCAACCTCTGTCTCCCAGGTTCAAGCGATTCTCCTGCCTCAGCCTCCCAGGTAGCTGAGATTACAGGTGCCCACCACCACGCCAGGCTAATTTTTGTATTTTCAGTAGAGATGGGGTTTCACCACGTTGGCCAGGCTGGTCTCGAACTCCTGACCTCAAATGATCCACCCACCTCGGCCTCCCAAAGTGCTGTGATTACAGGCATGAGCCACTGCGCCCGGCCATATTGATCTATTTTTTAAAAGTTTTTATTTCCTGTTACACTGTGTTCAGCTATCTTTAGCCACCTTAAATTCCCATGGATGAGTTTTCATAAACTTTTTTAGAATAGATTGAGATTTACAGGAAAGTTGCAAAGATAATACAGAATTTCATGGATGAGGTTTTTATATTGATATGTAATAAATGTATGTATTTTCAGAGTACATGTGATAATTTAATACATGTATATAATGTATAAATATTAAATCAGAGTTATTGGGCTATCCATCACCTTAATATTTATTTTGTCTTTATGCTAGGAACATTATTTGAATTATTCTCTTCTACCTATTTTGAAATGTACAATAGATTAACATTAGCTATAATCACTCTTCTGATCTATCATAGGTCTTATTTCTTCTGTAGTTGTGTCCACTAATCAAACTCTTCATCCTCACATCCCCACTACCTTTCCTGGCCTCTGGTAACCACCAATCTACCTCCATCTCCATGAGATCCACTTTTTTAGCTCCCATATGTGAGTGAGAACATGTAATATTTGTCTTTTCTGTGCTTGGCTTAGTTCAGTTAACACAATGACCTCCAGTTTCATCCATGTTGCTGAGAATGACAGAATTACATTCCTTTTATGGCTGAACAATATTCCATTGTGTATATATACCACATTTTCTTTACCCATTCCTCCACTGATGGGCACTTAGGTTGATTCCATATTTTAGCTATTGTGAGTAGTGCTGCAATAAACATAAGAGTGCATATATCTCTTTGATAATATTGATTTCCTTTCTTTTGGACACATACCCAATAGTGGAATTTGCTGGATCATATTGTAGTTCTATTTTTAGTTTTTGAAGGAAACTCCATACAATTTTCCATAGTGGCTGTGCTAATTTACATTCCCACCAACTGTGTATAAGAGTTCCTCTTTCTCTGCATCCTTGCCAGCATCTGTGAATTCCTGTCTTCTTGATAGGAAATTTTAAGTGGGATGAGGTGATACCTTGTGGTTTTGATTTGCGTTTCTCTGATGATTAGTGATGTTGAGCATTTTTTCTTATAGCTGTTGGTCATTTGTATGTCTTGAGAAATGTCTATTTTGATCTTTTGCCCTGCCTCCTTTTTTCTTTTTTTAAGACATGAGTTCTCATTATGTTGTGCATGCTGGAATCAAACTGGACTCAAACAGTCTTCCTGGGGCTGGGCTCTATAGTGACTGAGGCCTGTAATCCCAGCACTTTGGGAGGCTGAGTAGGTGGACCATCTGAGGTCAGGAGTTCAAGGCCAGCCTGGCCAACATAGTGAAACCCTATCTCTACTAAAAATACAAAAAATTAGCCGGGCATGATGGTGAGCACTGTAATCCCAGCTACTTGGGAGGCTGAGGCAGGAGAATCACTTGGACCCCGGAGGTGGAGGTTGCAGTGAGCTGAGACTGCACCACTGCACTCCAGCCTGGGTGATAGAGTGAGATTCCATTCCCCCCCCACCCCCCCCCCCAAAAAAAAAAAACACCGCCTGCTTCAGCCTCCTGAGTAGCTGGGACTACAGGCAAGCACCACCACATATGGCTTTGCCCATTTTAAGATAGGATTATTTGTGGGTTTTTTTGCTATTGAGTTGTTTGAGCTCCTTGTTTTATTTATTCTGGTTATTAATCCCTTATCAGATGGATAGTTTGCAAATATTTTCTTCCATTCTGTGGGTTGTCGCTTCACTTTGTTGATTGTTTCCTTTGCTGTGCAGAGCTTTTTAGTTTGATATAATCCTATTCGTCTATTTTTGCTTTTGTTGCCTGTACTTTTGAAGTTGTATACAAAAAATTTTT
Organism: Chlorocebus sabaeus; assembly: GCF_047675955.1. Classification (NCBI taxonomy): domain Eukaryota; kingdom Metazoa; phylum Chordata; class Mammalia; order Primates; family Cercopithecidae; genus Chlorocebus; species Chlorocebus sabaeus. The sequence continues at coordinate 102,999,427 of NC_132912.1, read as the reverse complement.
GCCCAGATCAATGTCTTGGAACATTTCCCCAGTGTTTTCTTCTGGTAGCTTCGTAGTTTGAGGTCTTAATTTAAGTCTTTAATCCATTTTGATGTGATTTTTATATATGGTGACAGACAGAGGTGAGTTTCATTCTTCAGTTTAGGGCTATCCAGTTCTTCAAGAATCATTTATTGAAGAGATTGTCCTTTCCTCATTGTATATTCTTGGCACCTTTGTACTTTCGGTACTGACTAAAATGAGTTGGTTGTAAATGCATGTATTTATATATGAGTTTTCTCTTCTGTTCCATTGGTCTATGTGTCTATTTTTATGTCAGTACCATACTGATTGGGTTACTATAGTTTTGTAGTAGATTTTTAGGTTGGGTAGCATCATGCCTTCAGCTTTGTGCTTTTTGCTCAGGATTGCTTTGGCTCTTTGGGGTCTCTTGTGGTTCCATATGGATTTTAGGATTTTTTTTCTATTTCTATTTCTTTGGAGCAGCAGTCCCTAACCTTTTTGGCACCTGGGACCGCTTTTGTGGAAGACAATTTTTCCATGGACGTGGGGGGATGTTTTTTTTTTTAATGATATGAACCATATTTATTGAAAACATTATTTCTCGCCTTTCTCAAATTGAAGACTGCAAAAAATAAGAGCAGTGCTTTACTGAGTTGTCATTAACCTTGAGAGCAGTGGCGCTGCCTCTCCACGCTCTGGGGACGGTGGAAACCGTGGCTGGTGTGTGCCACATCTATCCCACTTCGCTTTACAAAACAGTTCTGATGTCACTATCGTGGCCGGGCGCGGTGACTCACGCCTGCAATCCCAGCACTTTGGGAGGCCGAGGCGGGCAGATCACGAGGTCAAGAAGATCGAGACCATCCTGGCTAACACGGTGAAACCCCGTTTCCACTAAAAATACAAAAACAAAATTAGCCGGGCGTGGTGGCGGGTGCCTGTAGTCCCATCTCCTCTGGAGGCTGAGGCAGGAGAATGGCGCGAAGCCGGGAGGCGGAGCTTGCAGTGAGCCGAGATAGCGCCACTGTACTCCAGCCTGGGCGACAGAGCTAGACTCCGTCTCAAACAAAAACAAAAACAAAACAAAACAACAAACTATCGTACATGACATTTACATTAGAAAAAGAGAGCTGAAAGTAGGGATGGAGGATAGTTTGGGGATGAAACTGTTCCACTTTAGATCATCAGGCATCAGATTCTTGTAAGGTGCTCAGCGCCCTAGAACCCTCGCATGGGCAGTTCACAACAGGGTTCCAGCCTCTGTAAGAATCTGGCACCACCACTGATCTGATAGGAAGTAGCTCAGGCGGTTATTCTCACTTGCCCACCGCTCACCTCCTGCTGTGCATCCTGGTTCCTAACAGGCTACAGATGGGTACTGTTCCATAGCCCGGGGGTTGGGGATCCTTGCTGTAGAGAATGCCATTTGTATTTTGATAGGGATTGGATTGATCTGTAAATTGCTTTAGGTAGTGTTGTCTTTTTTTTTTTTTTTTTTTTTTTTTTTTTTCTTTTTTGAGACGGACTCTCCCTCTGTTGCCCAGGCTGGAGGCTGGAGGGCAGCGGCGCGATCTCGGCTCACTGCAAGCTCCGCCTCCCAGCTTCACGCCATTCTCCTGCCTCAGCCTCCCGAGTAGCTGGGACTACAGGCGCCCGCCACCATGCCTGACTAATTTTTTTTTTGTATTTTTAGTAGAGACAGGGTTTCACCGTGTTAGTCAGGATGGTCTCGATCTCCTGACCTTGTGATCTTCCCACCTAATTATTCTAATCCATAAGCATGGAATATGTTTCCTTTTTGTGTGTGTGTCCTCTTTAATTGCTTTCATCAGTTTTTTAGTTTTCCTTTTATAGCTCTTTCACTTCTTTGGTTAAATTGATTCCTACGTAGTTTATATTCTTTGGTAGCTATTGTAAATGAGATTGCTTTCTTGATTTCTTTTTCAGTTTGTTTGCTGTTGGTGCATATAAATGCTACTGATTTTTGCATGTTGATTTGGTATCCTGCAACTTTTACTGAATTCGTTTATTATTTCTAACAGTCTTTCATGGAGTCTTTTGATTTTTCAATACGGATGAGTTTTTATATCTTACTTTTGTATCCTTTTCTGGGAATTATTACCTGCTCATGTTTGGCAAACTTCTACTCTTCTTCAAGATTCAGTCTTGAGTGCCACTCCTGGGCGGTGTTGTATTATCCAAAGATTAGGAAAAAATGCATGCTTACATGCCAGCAAAGCAGAGCCATCAGTGTTTATGAGGGAAGAAACAAAAAAGAAGGCTTGCAGGCTGTGGGAGAAGCCAGAACTTTGTAGTTTTGTTTGGTTTTTGAGACAGGGTTTGCTCTGTCACCCAGACTGGAGAGGAATGGCAAGGTAATAGCTCACTGAAGCCTCCATCTCCTGGACTCAAGTGATCCCCCAACTTCAGCCTCTGGAGTAGCTAGGAGTATAGGCATACCCACCATGCCCAGCTAACTTTTTATTTTTTTCAGGCTTCATTCACTTTATTTTTCTTGTATAAAAATCCTATGTTGTAGCCACAGCTGGAGCCTGGGTCCACTGCACGGAGACTCTGGTGTGGGTCTTGACAAGGTGGTCAGTGAATTCCTGATAGGGTGACTTGGTAAATACAGTCTCCTTCCAGAGGTCAGGGGTCAGGTAGCTGTAGGTCTTAGAGATGGCATCAAACATGGCCTTGGCGAAGTTGCCCAGGGTGGCAGTGCAGCCCTGGGCTGAGGTGTAGCAGTCATCGATACCAGCCATCATGAGCAGCTTCTTGGGCACAGGCGCTGAGAGGATGCCAGTGTCCCTGGGTGCAGGGATGAGGCACACCAGCACAGAGCCGCAGTGGCCTGTCACCTTGCAAGGCACCGGTGTGGGGCTTGCCCATCTTGTTGCCCGCCCCCAGCCTCTGCGCACGGCGACAATGGAGAGTTTGGCCAGGATGATGACCCCACGGATGGTGGTGGCCACCTCCTTGGAGCACTTAACACCCAGGCCGACATGGCCATTGTAGTCCCCGATAGCAACAAACGCCTTGAACCTGGTGTGCTGGCCAGCACGGGTCTGCTTCTGCACCGGCATAATATTCAAAACCTCGTCCTTGAGAGAGGCACCCAAGAAAAAGTCAATGATCTCTGATTCCTTAATGGGCAGAGAGAAGAGGTAGATCTCCTCCAGGGACTTGATCTTCATGTCCTTGATCAAGCGGCCCAGCTTGGTGACCGGCATCCACTCGTTATCCTCGGCCTTGCCTCCGCAAGCTCCGCGGCCTCGGCCCTGGCCCCGTCCACGGCGGCGACCCCGGCCCCGGATGCCACTGCTGAAACCTCTACGGAAGCCACCGCGGTTCCCCATCCCAGGGCCTCCAGGTTCCCCTGCTGCACCGGCGTCATCCACCATTTGGTGTTTTCTCGGAGAAGAAGCACTTTTTTTTCTCTTTCAAAATTTGTAGTAAAGACGAGGTCTCGCTCTGTTGCCCAGGTTGGCCTTGAACTCCTGTTCTCAAGTGAACCTCCCGCCTTAGCCTCCCAAAGTGCTGGGATTACAGGCATCAGCCACTGTGCCTGGCCTGTAGTTCTTCTTTAATCTTATGTTTTAATTAATTTTGAATTATTTAGATGTCCTTGATGAGTCTTTCCTTCCCCTCAGTCGTCAGGATCTCTCTATTGTTTCCATTTCCTTACACACTTGTTTCCTACCACTTGGCCTGAACCCTTAAAAAATGTCAGTACTACAAAAACTAAAACCAAATAGGTAGGAGGGCTTTTGTAGATTAAAATAAACTAGAGACAGAACCAAATGCAAGTGTGAAACTTGATTGGATCTGAATCAAAACAAGCCCCAAATATAAAATCAATTTGGGGGACAAATGGAGAACTTTAAATATGGATGTATATTAGATAATATTGAATAATTAATGTTAATTTTCGTAGCTGTATTAATAGTATGATGGTTATGTAGGAGGATGTCCTAATCTTAGGAGATGCATGCAGATGTATTCCTGTTGTCTGCACTTTATTTTATTTTTGAGACGGAGTCTCTGTCTCCCAGGCTGGAGTGAAGTGGCGTGATCTCGGCTCACTGCAACTTCCGCCTCCTGGGTTCAAGCGATTCTCCTGCCTCAGCCTCCCTAGTAGCTGGGACTACAGGCACGTGCCACCCCGCCCGGCTAATCTTTTGTATTTGTAGTAGAGACGGGGTTTCACCGTGTTAGCCAGGATGGTCTCAATCTCCCAAAAACGCTGGGATTATAGGCTTGAGCCACCGCGCCTGCCTGCACTTTACTTTCAAATGATCCAGTGAGAATGGAAGGGTTTGGGCACTTTGGGAGAAAGGGAGCACAAGCAAATTTGGCAACATGCTGAGACTTACTGAATCAAGGTAATAGCCATTATTCTTTTAACTTTTTTTTTTTTTTAATTTGAGACGGAGTTTCGCTCTTGTCCAGGCTGGAGTGCAATGGCGCGATCTTGACTCACTGCGACCTCCGCCTCCCAGGTTCAGACAATTCTCCACCATGCCCGGCTAATTTTTGTATTTTTAGTAGAGACAGAGTTTCCCCATGTTGCCCAGGCTGGTCTTGAACGCCTGACCTCAAGTAATCCGCCCGCCCCAGCCTCCCAAAGTGCTGGGATTATAGGCATTAGCCGCCCCGCCTTTTAACTTTTTAACTTTTTGATAGGTTAAAAACTTACAAAAAACGTTGATAGAGGGGGTCTGTCTTGCCCACTACAACGATATGGTTAGGTTAGGTTAGGTTAGGTTAGGTTAGAACCCGACATTCTGCTCTGTACTTAGCCATTCACTCGCTTCAAGTGCTCTGAAATGTAATTAAAATTGTAATTGGAATTCTTTTGGTCACTTCCTCTTTCTCTCTTCACTCCTCCCCTTTCCTCCTGATTCTTCCTTGAGGCGCAACCACCTGAGAGAGGCTTCTGTCCCTCGGCGGTCTCCGTAAGTAGGTGAACCGTTACTGGCTGCAGGGCGCTGACGTCTGATTGTTGCGCGGTCACATTTTTCCGAGGAGCGCAGATTCGCATTCCCAATATTAGGTGGCGGTCACAACTCATACTATTCGGACAGATGGCACAGAAACCGCTGCGCCTGTGAGTGACCGTGAATGGAAGCCTCTCTCTTTCTGTCTCGTGTGTGTAGGTGTCGACACGGGCGGGAGTCTTTCCCGTGACAGGAAGGGAGAAGGAAAAGGCGCAGAGACACGGGGCTACTGGGGAGCTTAGGTGATGTCTTTTCCTGGCCTGGGCTGGCGTCTTTTCCTGGCTTTTTTCGCTTCTGAAGGGTTTTTTCTTGGCGACGCTCGTTGGGAGAGGCGGAACCTCCCAGAGTTAGGCCTCCTTCATCTTAGGGGGCAGTCTTGGCCTCTGACACATCCTTTCCCCTTCGTTTCTCCTGTCCCTATATATTTAGTCACCAAATACTCTTAGCCGTTGGGCCCACTGATGGGCCCTGGGCAGTGGTGGACAGAGTAGATAGGGACGCTTCCCTGGCGCACTTCTTTTTGCGGGGAGGAGGGGCGCGGGTGGTGGCTTCATTCAGCAAGTATTTATTGAAGAATTGCAGGTGTGCTGGACGCTGTGGTAGGTGTTGCAACAGATCGAGTTTCTGCTTTAACGAAGCCTATAGTCTAGAGGGACAGGCACTAAAGAATCCAGATAATGGGCCGGACGCGGTGGCTGAGGCAGGAGAGTCGCTTGAACCCGGGAGGCGGAGGTTGTAGTGAGCCGAGGTCGCGCCACTGCACTCCAACCTGGGCGACAGAAGATACTCCATCTCAAAACAAACAAAAGAAAAACCAAACCAAACAAACAAAAAAACAAAACAAATAATGGCCGGATGCGGTGGCTTACGCCTGTAATCCTAGCACTTTGGGAGGCTGAGGTGGCCGGATCACTTGAGGTCAGGAGTTCGAGACCAGCCTGGCCAACGTGGTGAGCCCTGTCTGTTCTAATACACACAAAAAATTAGCCAGGCATGGTGGCGCGTGCCTGTAATCCCAGCTGCTCAGGAGGCTGAGGCAGGAGAATCGCTTGAACCCAGAGGCTGAGGTTGCACAGTGAGCCGACATTGCACTGCTGCACTCCAGCCTGGGTAACAGAGCGAGACTCAGTCTAAAAAAAAAAAAGGGGGAATTCAGATAAATGTGAAGTTACCATAGTGATAGGGCCAGGTGCAGCGGCTCACGCCTGTAAGCCCAGTGACTCGGGAGGCCGAGGCAGGAGGATCGCTTGAGTCGAGGAATTCAAGACCAGCCTGGGCAGTATAGCAAGGCCCAGTCTCTACAAAAAAATACAGAAAAAAAAAATTAGCTGGGCGTAGTGGTCCCAGCTAATTGGGAGGCTGAAGCAGGAGGACCACCTGAGCCTGGGGAGGTCGAGACTGCAGTGAGCTGTGATCATGCTGCTGCTCTCCAGGCTGGGTGACAGTTTGAAACCTTGTCTCAAAAAAAAAAAAAAAAAAAAAAAAAAAAAAGCAATAGTGGTAAATTTTGGGAAGAAAAGATTCATGGTTGTGGGAGAGTGCATAAGAGGCGTGTTTGGCTTAATGGTAGGAGTCAAGAAGGCTTCCCGAGAAAGTTAGGATTGAGCCTGAGAGTAATCCATTGCTTAACAGCAGGGTTATGTTCGGAGAAATGAGTTGTTAGGTGATTTCGTCATTGTGCGAACTTCTTTGGTGTACTTACAGAGACCTAGATGGTATGGCTTCCTATACACCTAGGCTAAATGGTATATAGCCTGTTGCTCCTAGGCTACAAAGTTGTACATCATGTTACTGTACTGAATACTGTAGGCAATTGTAACACAACGGTAAATATTTTTGTATTTAAATATAGAAAGGGTAGAGTGAAAATACCTGTCCGGGTGTGTTGGCTTTCGCCTGTAATCCCAACGCTTTGGGAGGCCGAGGTGGGTGGATCACCTGAGGTCAGAAGTTTAAGACCAGCCTGGCCAGCATGGTGAAACCCTGTATCTACTAAACATACAAAAATTAGCCGGGCATGGTGGCGGGCGCCTGTAATCCCAGCTACTCAAGAGGTTGAGCCAGGAGAATGGCTTGAGCCTGGGAGGTGGAGGTTGCAGTGAGCCGAGATCGTGCCACTGCACTCCAGCCTGGGCCACAGAGTGAGACTCTGTCTCAAAAGAAAAAAAGAAAATACCATATACAGAAAAAAAAAAAAAGGGTATACTCGTGTAGGACACTCATCATGAATGAAATTTGCAGAACTGAACGTTTCTCTGAGTTAGTAAGAGGTGAGTGAATGTATTACTTTACACTATTGTAGACTTTATGAATACTGTACACTTCACCTATATTAAATTTATAGAAACATTATTTGTTTTCAACAATAAACTTTAGTTTACTGTAACTTTTACTTTATAAACTTTAAGTTTTTTAAAACTTTTTGACGTGTTATAACACAGCTAAGATGCAAAACACATTGTACAGCTTTGTGTATATATAATATTTTCTTTATATCCTTATTCTACAAGCTTCTTTCTATTATTATTTTTTCTTTTTACCCTTTAAACTTTTTTTTTTTTTTGGAGACAAGGTCTCACTGTCGCCCAGCCTGGAGTGCAATTGTGCAGTCACGGCTCACTGCAACCTCAACCTCCTGGGCTCAAGTGATTCTCCCACCTCAGCCTCCTGAGTAGCTGGGACTACAGGCACAAGCCACTACACCTAGCTAATTTCTGTATTTTTTGTAGAGAGGGGGTTTTGCTGTGTTACCCAGGCTGGTCTTGAACTCCTGGGCTCAAGTTATCCTCCTGCCTCAGCCTCCCAAAGTGCTGGGATTACAGACATGAGCCACTGTGCCTAGCTTTAAACTTTTTTTGTTGCAAACTAAGACACACACAAACACACATGAGTCTAGGCCTACACAGGGTCAGGATCATCAGTATCACTGCTGTTCACCTCCATATCTTGTCCCACTGGAAAGGCTTCAGTAGTAATAACATGCATGAAGCTGTCATCTCTTATGATAACAGTGCCCTGTGGAATGCTTCCTGAAGGACCTGCCTGAGGCTTTTTACAGTTAACTTTTTTTTTTTTTTTTTTTTAACACGTAGGAGTATACTCTGCAAAATAACAGTAAAGAGCATACCATACTAAATTTTTTTTTTTTTTTTTTTGAGACGTAGTCTCACTCTGTTGCCCAGACTGGAGTGCAGTGGCGCAATCTCGGCTCACTGCAAGTTCTGCCTCCCAGGTTCACGCCATTCTCCCGCCTCCCTCCTGAGTAGCTGGGACTACAGGCACCAGCCACCACACCCGGCTAATTTTTTGTATTTTTAGTAGAGACAGGGTTTCACCGTGTTAACCAGGATGGTCTCGATCTCCTGACCTCGTGATCCGCCCACCTCGGCCTCCCAAAGTGCTGGGATTACAGGCGTAAGCCACCTTACCTGGCAATAGCATACTAAATATTATATATATACGAGTAACATAGTTGTTTATTATCATTATCAAATATTGTATACTGTACTAACTGTATGTGCTACACTTTTTATAACCACCAGCCCAGTAGGTGTTTATACCAGCATTACCACAAACAAATGAGTAATATATTGCACTGTGATGTTACAAAAGGCTAGACATCACTAGGTGATAGGAATTTTTAAGTTCCATTATAATCTTATGGGACCACCATCATATATGTGGTCCCTTGTTGACCGAAACATTGTTATGGTGCACATAACTGTATTTTTGTCTTTAACCTAAAAGGGTTATTGAAATGCTTAAGAATGACTTGGCATGATCAAATTTTCATTTTGGAAAGCAGTTCTGTCTGCAATGTGGAGAACAAATCAGAGCCAAAGTAGAGAACAGTTGGGATTAGGTGGAGTGATGACAGAGGAAAAGTTTAGGGCTTAAAGTTTATTAAGGAAGTAAAATCAACAAGGCTTGTGATGGTTTAATTGTAAGTGAAAAGGAGTTGGCCCTGTTGGGTCATAGATTTCTATTTTTATTCAGTGGGATAGAGAACACTGGAAAAGGGCCCAGATGAGGAGATGAGGCACCTCATGATGTATAAACTGGACAGTGGATCACCCAGAAACAATGATAATTCCATGTGACAACTGCTGTGATGGAAGAAATGCAGGATCCTATGGGAACACTAAAAATTGGTAACTGATAGGTACTAGAAGGCTTCCTAGAGGAGGTGGCGCTCAAAATATAAATAAAAGTCCTATTAGTTTATGACAGAGCTTGCTCTGAAATGCTGTAATATGGTTTTCTGAGGTTTTGAGAAGGGGATGACTTCTGAGCCAGCCAGGAAGGCTTCAGAAATGTGCTAAACCTTGAAGGATGGGAAAAGCTTAGATTCAGGATGGGTAGGGTGGAACTACCCTAGGGAATGACAGAGGCAGAGAGTAATCAAATTGCCAGTAAGTAAGGTTTGAGTTAAGAAAACTTGTAGAAAGCACTAGAAAGACGACAGGTCAAGGCCTGTGGAAAGCTGTGGTTCTGTAGGCAGTGGGGAACCTCTTAATGTTTTGAGGAAAGGACATTAAGCTGACAACTTTATGTAGGATGGATAGGAAGAAAAGAAGGCATTAGAGGAAACATAAGTGTATTCTCTACTTTGAGTCTAACACTAGATTCATTGTATTTTTCTCTGATTCTTCCTCTGCCATAAGAAGGGGGTAGGGTGGGGTGGAGTGGAGTGGAGGTTGCAGTGAGCCAAGGTCGTGCCACTGCCCTTTAGCCTGGGTGACAGAGTGAGACCCTGTCTCAAAAAAAAAAAAGAAAAAAACTTTGGCGAGGTGGACAATAAAAGCATGCCAGAAAGACACACTCACAAAACAGTTAAATTTTAATATTTCAAGATGAATTAAAAGACATTAAGAAAACGATATAAGCCATGGAAAAACCATATAAATCAGAATTAGAAAAACTCAGAAATGAGATGATAGTAAAAGTCCCTTCACAACCTAGGGCCAGTTTACCTTACCGATGTCAGCTCTTGCCATTTTCTACTTCCTGCCCCATAACACTTCACATATACCTCCTGTTGTAGCCCTTTTCTTACAGATTTATAACGATTAGAGTGTTTTCCTTTCCCTGATTATAAACTCTTTGAGGCTTGAAAACTGAGTCTTCCTCCACCTTGTACTGCTAACATGTTCATAGTATACTTGGCATATTGTACTTAGCATATTGTAGCTGTCCAGAGCCTGTTTATCAAATGAATGACTGAAGCCCTGTACTAAGATAGGAGGAGTCAAAATAAAAAGGATAGAATGAATGTGAGATGTCTGGAAAAAGGGATTGATGGGACTTGGTGACTGGATGGGGTATTTTTGACTCTTGTTGACCGTGTCAGCCATAGACATGTCCACAAAACTTAGGAATGAGGAGAAGAAGCTGGCTCAATTGTGGAGTAAATGATAAGCTAAATTTTAGATATGGCGAGTGGGAGGTGTTGGTGAGACCCTCAGTGGATCTGCCCAGTGGTTTACGTGCTCTGAACCTTGCAAGGTAACTGCAGAGAGACTAAATCATGTATCTTTCTAATCCAAAAGGCTAGTATATACCAAACCTGGCAGGCCCATTTGTTTCCTGAATTGCTATAATGTTTATCTCTTTGTTTGCAGCTTGGCTTGTGGAGATGTTGAAGGAAAGTTTGATATTTTGTTCAATAGAGTTCGGGCAATTCAGAAGAAAAGTGGAAACTTTGATGTAAGATGTTTGTTTTTACTGAATTTAATTTTACCTTTGTAGTCACACGTAAAAATAAAGTTTGCACTCCTTTAGGTCTTGATTGAACACGTACCATTTTTGTTAAATTGAGTTCCCTTCATGAGCATAGGAACTTAGTAGCTACTGAGTGGTTAGGGGAGGGAGACCTATTTACTATTTACTATTGATCTTTATATTTTTTGACTTTGAATCTTGTTACTTTATCACTGTACAAAAAACTGAAAACAGACTAGCAACACTTCCCTAAGTGATTCTGACCGCTGGGTTTGGGAAGCACAGATCTATTTCATGAATGTGGTGAGGATTAAGTCAGGTAACATATATACCAGTGCATCGCAGGCTTAAAAGCTCTATATGAATGTTGTGTATGGTTGCCAACTAAACTGTAAACTCTTAAGAGTACAGAAGAGAGTATTCCAGGTATGAGGATAATTTGTTCATTGGGTTAAAGGTTGAGTAAAGACAACAGTCGGGAAATGTGTTTTTTATGCCCTGTATTTCTCAGAGTTTCTAATATTTTAAGTTTTTTTTGTTTGTTTGTTTCACATGGGGATCTTTAGAGATCTATTTCTATATGACTGTATATTCCAGGGAAAGATATGTGGAGAGAGCCATGAGTGGCAGAGTGGGACTGGGAATTTGAGGAGTCCTTGAATTCTAACTTCTTTTAAAAGTTTAGTTCCTTGACTCTAACATGAATTTGACAGCCAAAAGCCAAAACTTAATAATTCATAGAATCAGTAACTTAACAGTTGCTGCTAAAGAATTGTATATTGAAATCTGCAAATTGATTAAGAATAAACTGATTTGAAACTATTGAATAACTAGTTAAATATTACTATCAATTATGTACTGCTTGATATTTTAAAATCTCATATATCTGTTTAAAAAACTCATTTTAGCTGCTGTTGTGTGTAGGAAATTTCTTTGGCTCCACCCCAGATGCTGAATGGGAGGAGTATAAGACTGGCATCAAGAAAGGTATAGAAATTATTTTTATTTAACATACGATTTCTAATAAAATTTCAAGGGCCACAGTTCTTGCTGAGTTGTTTTTCATTATTTAAGAATTTAAGAATAATTTTCAGTATTTAAGAATTTAAGTTGTTTTTCATTATTGAGACTATCCCGGTGCGGTGGCTCATGCCTGTAATCCCTGCACTTTGGGTGGCTGAGGCAGGCGGATCACCTGAGGTCAGGAGTTCGAGACCAGCCTGGCCAACATGGTGAAACCCTGTGTCTACTAAAAATACAAAAATTAGCAGGGCATGGTGGCGCATGTCTGTAATCCCAGCTTCTCGGGAGACTGAGGCAGAAGAATCGCTTGAACCAGGAGGCGGAGATTGCAGTGAGCCGAGATCGTGCCACTGCACTTCAGCCTGGGTGACAGAGCAAGGCTCTGTCTCAGAAAACAAAACAAAACAGAAAATAGTCAAGCTATAAGGTTGGGTGTAGTATATCCTTAGTGGATAGCAGTTCCACATTTAGGATTGCTAAACATGGGGAATGTGAATGCATGTTTACTTTTGCTGTAAATATTTTTTCTGTAGAGAGGCATATCTCAAGTTCTAAAGCAGATCTGGTAACTATATGGTGTCACGTCTGTTTCCCTCACTAGCTTCTATTCAGACATATGTGCTTGGTGCTAATAACCAGGAAACAGTAAAATATTTCCAGGATGCTGATGGATGTGAATTAGCTGAAAACATTACTTATCTGGGTAAGCTGATACTTGTTATATTTGTGTGTGTGTGTGTTTTTTTTTTTTTTTTTGAGACGGAGTCTTGCTCTGTCACCCAGGCCTGAGTGCAGTGGCGCGATCTTGGCTCACTGTAACCTCTGCCTCCCAGGTTCAAGTGATTCTCCTGCCTCAGCCTCCTGAGTAGCTTGGATTACAGGCGTGTGCCACCATACCTGGCTGATTTTTTATAGTTTTAGTAGAGATGGGGTTTCACCATGTTAGCCAGGATCATCTTGATCTCCTGACCTCGTGATCCGCCTGCCTCGGCCTCCCAAAGTGCTGAGATTAGAGGCGTGAGCCACCGTGCCTGGCCGATATTGGTTGTATTTGTAATGAACATAATACAGTGTTCTCAGGAATTAGTGTCCCAGGAAATTTTTGGCTAGATTTTTCAGTGATTACAGCCTGAGATAATGGGATTTGGAGGGTTTTTCCCCAAAGTCTGTATATGTGCTGCTGTACCTTTAGGACAATGCCCTTAGAACAGTGGCATTTTTCCTTTATTATTTCTACCACTTAGCCCCAATCTCGTTATGTTGCCACAACCCAGTACACACTTGTTTAGCCAACTAGAGGGATAAACTCCTTGTCTACAGTATATGGGATACTTAAGGTATAAATTATGTTCACACAAAGGAAATTTCATGTATGTGGCCTTACCATACAATCTTGCTGGATATATACAGCTTACTTGTTAATTAGCCTCCCAACTATTTATTGCTCTAGGTTTCACTCTAAGGTTTTGGCAACTCACATTTTTAGTACTGTTCTTTGGAGATTTTTAACTTTTTTTTACTCTCCTTTTTCTGGTTCCAGGTACACTCTTCAGTTCCAGCTTAAAGTTGTTTCCTCCACAGTCCTCTGTATTGCTTTTAGTGGCTCTTTCAATGTCTGGCCATTTTCAAAAGCACTGTCAAATTTTGCTTTTGTTTTCCCCCCACCTGCTGACAGTCTGCTGCCTCTTAGATCATTCAACTCCTTCTTTTCTTTTTTTTTTTTTGAGATAGTGTCTCGCTTTGTTGCTCAGGCTGGAGTGCAGTGGCGTGATCTCAGCTCACTGCAACCTCCGACTCCCTGATTCAAGTGATTCTCCTGCCTCAGCCTCCTGAGTAGCTGGGATTATAGGCACGTGCTACCACACCCAGCTAATTTTTGTGTTTTTAGTAGAGACGGGATTTCAGCATGTTGGCCAGGATGGTCTCGATCTCCTGACCTTGTGATCTGCCCGCTTCAGCCTCCCAAAGTGTTGGGATTACAGGCATGAGCCACTGTGCCTGGCTTTTTTTTTTTTTTTTAATTGACTCTACTGTTCTTCACATTTCCTTTTTGTTGGTCTTATTTCTCTAGAAAGCTTCTTCATTTCCTTTGCTGTAAATGTCTTGTCTCTCCTTCCCCATCATAGTTCATCTTTAGTCTCTGTTTGGCTGTGGCCCTCCTATTACCAGTCTTATTTTGTTCTAATCCTATGAGACTTCTTTAAGCAAAAATTGAAGGAAGGACTTTATTTGTTTTGTTGTTTTAATATGGAACTCTTCATGAATTTGCATGTCATCCTTGTGCAGGTGCCGTGCTAATATTATCTTTATCTTTCCAGTTTTAGTATATATGCTGCTGAAGTGAGCACTGTTTCTTTTTAACTACACATGTCAGATACACATTTTGAAATTCTGTTGTATATTTTAACATGGGTCTGACTTACGCAGTTCTTGGTATAGTCTGTAGATTTGGATTAAGGGCATTACTATAGATATTTGGCAGCCATTTTACTATATGAATTTAGTGTCAGGAGTGTAAAGAGCAGCTGAGGTACTTGGGTTACTTCTGTGAAATAGGTTTTTTGGATCCAGTAGGAGGATCAAGCAAAGAGCTTGGTAGTGAACATGTGATAGTGAGCTTGAAGTACTGGTAAGACATCCAACATATAGTTGGAAGTGAGAATTATTATTATTATTTTTTTTGAGGTGGAGTTTCGCTCTTGTTGCCCAGGTTGGATTGCAATGGCGTAGTCTCGGCTCACTGCAACCTCTGCCTCCTGGATTCAAGCGATTCTTCTGCCTCAACCTCCTCAGTAGCTGGGGTTACAGGTGTGTGCCACCATGGCCGGCTAATTCTGTGTTTTTTAGTAGAGACAGGGTTTCACCATGTTGGTCAGGCTGGTCTCGAAATCAAGGAAGAAATACAGTCATAAGGGAAGCAGGTAGATCCTTGGTGGGTGGGAATGGTATATCTTCATCTTGGGGGTAGGAAAAAAGACATAAAACTGCTTAGAGGACTGTTTGAGAGGTGAAGATATTGTCAACTTCAAGGAATCTAAGTGAAGATAACATAGTTTCAGGAGAACATTGGCAGATATAGGGTGACCTTTAAGAGAGTGATGGAAGAGGGAAACTGATTGCAGGGGCTTAAGGAACTAATAAAGTAGGCTGGGCGCAGTGGCTCACGCCTGTAATCCTAGCACTTTGGGGGGCTGAGGCGGGCAGATCACGAGGTCAAGAGATTGAGACCATCCTGGCCAACATGATGAAACCCCATCTCTACTAAAAATGCAAAAATTAACTGGGCATGGTGGCGGGCACCTGGAGTCCCAGCTACTCGGGAGGCTGAGGCAAGAGAATCACTTGAACCCGGGAGGCGGAGGTGGAGGTTGCAGTGAGCCAAGATCACACCACTGCACTCCAACCTGGCGACAGAGCAAAACTCCATCTGAAAAACAGAAACCAAAAAAAAAAAAAAAAGCAGGTAAAACACTTAGCATGGACTGCTCTTTAGAAGTTCAAAACTGAAGACGAGGAAGTTTCTTAGTATGTGTGTTCATTTTGGATGGGGATGATTGAGCATGCTTTTTTCTGAACAGAAAGTGCCAGCTGTGTAGACTCAGTAGATGAAAGGGAGGTGAAAATTGATGGAGCAAGGTCTTGAAGGCAACAGGAGGGAATAGAAACAAGGCCACAAGCCAGGAACAACCCTAGAAGAGAGTAGAGTCTTTAATTTTTCCTAAACACTTGCTCTTTCCAAATGTTTTACTTCACTTGGAAGTTGCTGCCTGCTCCCAAGCTGGGACTATGGGCACACGCTGCCATGCCTGGCTAACTTTTTGTATTTTAGTAGAGACGAGATTTCATCGTGTGCATCTTTTCTAGACTGTAGCTTCCTTAGAACTGTATTTTTCTTCTCATTGCCTTTTCCTGTCTCCTGATGTCTGCATTTAAGTCCATGTAGAGTCTTCTCTAGAAGGCAGAAAGCCTTTTTCCTAATCTTCTCTTCCTAGCTTTTTCTAGTAATATTTGTAAGGCACCTGGGTGTAAACATACTGGCCCGTGGGCTCAGCAGCCTCCATGTAGGGCTGTTTGTATTTACTGAGCAGGAATATTGTTATAGCCATTCACCATTGATGCCTAGCAGCCAGAAGGGAGTTGCTGGAGAGTTTACACTTTAGATATGTAAAATGGCAGGGACATAGGAGAATCATGGGAGATTCATCCCCCTATTGATGGCTTTTCATTCTGCAATTTTGACTAAAATTTGTTCGTTTTTCTTTGAACCCAGGTCGTAAAGGTATCTTCACTGGAAGCTCGGGGCTGCAGATTGTGTACCTTAGTGGCACAGAGTCCTTAAATGAGCCAGTACGAGGTTATAATTTTAGTCCCAAGGATGTGTCTTCTCTGAGAACGATGCTGTGTACAACCTCCCAGTTTAAGGGTGTTGATATCTTGCTCACATCCCCGTGGCCCAAGTATGTGGGGAACTTTGGGAATTCTTCTGTGAGTAGTACTTGTTCAGTTGGAATTTCTAAAAGCAAATTGCACTGGCTTGAGTTGGGCCTTTTTTCTTTTCCTGTTTATATTGAGTATTTTAGCTCTTGGGTACTTTTATTAGAAGTCTTTTGTGAAAATTTTCAGGATTCTAAAACCTGTATCAACTGACAAAGCAAAAGTTAATTTCATGAAAGTGTGCTTCATAGATGAGACTGCTGAAATCTTAGTTATAAAGGAATTTTTTTAATATTCTCTGCTTCAAGTGCCCTTTCCTAAGCCTCTTAATGTTTTGAGGCTTCACTGATAATTTTTTTTTTTTTTTTTTTTTTTGAGATGAGTCTCACTCTGTCACCCAGGCTGCAGAGCAGTGGTGCAATCTTGGCTCACTGCAACCTCCTCCTCCCGGGTTCAAACGATTCTCCTGCCTCAGCCTCCTGAGTAGCTGAGATGATAGGCATGCGCCACTGTGCCTGGCTAATTTTTTTTTTTTTTGAGATGGAGTTTTACTCTGTCTGTCACCCAGGCTGGAGTGCAGTGGCGCCATCTCTGCCCACCACAACCTCTGCCTCCTGGGTTCAAGCAATTCTCCTGCCTCAGCCTCCCAAGTAGCTGGGACTACAGGTGCATGCTGCCGTGCCTGGCTAATTGTTTGTATTTTTGTAGAGACAGGGTTTCACTGTGTTGCCCAGGCTAGTTGTGAACTCCTGAGCTCAGACCATCTGCCTGCCTTGGCCTCCCAAAGTGCTGGGATTACAGGCAGAATTTTTTGTATTTTTAGTAGAGATGGGGTTTCACCTTGTTGGCCAGGCTGGTCTCAAACTCCTGACCTCAAGTAATTTGCCCACCTCAGCCTCCCAAAATGCTGGAATTACAGGCATGAGCCACCACGCCCAGCCTAATTTTTGTATTTTTAGTAGAGAGGGGGTTGCCCAGGCTGATCTTGAACTCCTGTGCTCTAGTGATCCACCTGCCTTGGCCTCCCAAAGTGCTGGGATTACAAGTGTGAGCCACCATACCTGGCCAGATTTTAATATTTTATGAGTAATCTTGAAAAGGATGGTACACCAGGAGTGACAACTATCATGGGGAGTGAAATATTACACTGGTGGTGGTAAGCCTAAGGAATATTTTGAAAAGGTTATATGTGAGGGCAGAAAAAATTGGCTGAGCTTCATTGAAGGGAAATGTAAGAATGCATTTGGGGATAAATCTCCATGGATGGATTCAGGTTTATCAGTGATGATCCAGAAGTGGAACCTGTACACCACCCCTTGCCTATTTCAGCACCATGTGTCCATGACCAAAAAGGCCAACAGGATACCAGGCATTATCGAGGATGCTCTCTTCTTTTTTGACAAACCCATGGTTACTCTTTACCTAAAATACAAGGGGTAGTGCTGGTTGAGCACAAGGATATAGCAAAGCTAGGGAAGATCTAGAGAAGGGCTGCTAAAGTGATGAAGGAAGAGAGAAAGACACATCTGATGCTCTGTAAGGAAGGATGAGAAAATGAGGCCCCTTTGTTTTGCGGGGAGCTAAAAATTGATTTTGATCAAGGCTTATAAATAACCATACAGTATATTTATGGAGGAGAAAAGTATAGTTCACCAGTCCCTAAGATGCTAGGACCAACCTCAAAGCTAATTCCCTGCCCTTCAGCAGAAACCTGAAGGAAACAAGCATAAGACAAAAGAAAATTCCTGCTTTATGTAGTGGAAAACAAACTTGGTTAGCTTATTTCCAAGTAATATCTTCTCTTAGAATAGAGTTCATAAATAATGCTGTGGGTGAGAGATCACTTAATTGGTTGTTAACAGAATCTGAGGTGCTCTGGGAACAAGAATAAGTTTGGGCAAACTTCATGTTACTTAAGAAGGGTGTGGTTATGCCCTTCCTGAAACTGCTACTTCCTTGACTCAAGCAAAATAAAGGATTATATGCTCGTGATGAAGTCCTCGAGTACTCTATACCAGATATTCTGTGGATCCTAGGAGCCCTGAAACCTAACTTTTCACTTTGATTTTCTGAATTGACTATGACTCTCTGGACCTGTGAACTACAGATGCAGTACAAACAAACTAGAGGCTGGGTGTGGTGGCCTACACCTGTAATCCCAGCACTTTGGGAGGCCCAGGCGGGTGGATCACGAGATCAGGAGTTTGAGACCAGCCTGACCAACATGGTGAAACCCCATCTCTACTAAAAATACAAAAATTAGCTGGGTGTGGTGGCACGTGCCTGTAATCCCAGCTACTAGTGAGGCTGAGGAAGGAGAATCGCTTCTTGAACCCAGGATGCAGAGGTTGCAGTGAGCCGAGATCGTGCCACTGTACTCCAGCAGCCTGGGTGACAAAGCAAGACTCCATCTCAGGAAAAAAAAAAAAAAAAAGCAACCCCAGTCTGTGGGCTCCAGAGGGAGAGCTTACTTTCCAAAAAAGGTTTTAATTATGTTTTGGGTATTAATATGGAGGAGTAACCTTTTAATCTCTGGCTTCCAACAGTTGTTCCTATTTCTACATTCATAATAGTTCAGCTTCCTTATTTAAGATTTTTTCTCTGATTGCCATATGTATGAAATTCACTGTGCAATTCCTTCTGCCCACATTTGTATTGGTGTGTAAATTTCAAAGACATTTCAAAATGTCTTATTATTTATTTGCATTTCTTGATAACTTTTGGTCTGTATGGATGACTAAGTTTTTGTTTACTAGGGAGAAGTGGATACCAAAAAATGTGGTTCTGCTTTGGTTTCCAGTCTTGCCATGGGCTTGAAACCAAGATATCATTTTGCTGCTTTGGAAAAGACCTATTATGAGAGGCTTCCATATCGGTGAGTAGCATTTCATTCTCTTTGGCTTTTTGAAGAATTTGCCATGGATCTTCTATATAAACTTCTCTTGTTCGTTTTTAACCATATAACATCTTGGTTCCATTTGGTTACTCAGACAGTGAAATAAGTGACTCTCAAGTCATTCATCATCTCTGAGTTTGTTCCCTAAGTTGAAATCACTTTGGAATTCCTTCAGTTTCAGAATCAAGAACTTGTATCAGTTTTTTCCTTTTCAGGGCCAGGCATGGTGGTGTGTGCCTATAATTCCAGCTACTTGGAAGGCTGAGGCAGGAGGCTCGCTTGAGCCCAGGAGTTTTAGGCTATAGTGTGCAATGACTACGCCTGTAAATAGCCACTGCACTCTAGCCTGGGCAACATAGGGAGCCCCATTTCTTTAAAAATTTTTTTACCACAAATAAATATGAGATAATGCATATGTTAATTAGCTTGATTTAGCCATCCCACAATATATACACATTTCAAAACAGCATGTTGTATACCATAAATATATACAATTTTTAGTTGTTAATTAAAAGTAAATGAGAAGGAAAAATAACAAAATTCTTTTTTTTGTCTTTTTTTTTTTTGAGACAGAGTCTTACTCTGTTGCCTGGCTGGAGTGCAGTGGCATGATCTCGGCTCACTGAAACCTCCGCCTCCTGGGTTCAAGCGATTCTCCTGCCTCAGCCTCCTGAGTAACTGGGATTACAGGTGCGTGCCACCACACCCAGCTAATTTTTTTTTGTATTTTTATTAGAGATGGAGTTTCACCATGTCATTCAGGCTGATCTTGAACTCTTGACCTCCTGATCCGCCCACCTCAGCCTCCCAAAGTGCTGGGATTACAGGCATGAGCCACTGCGCCCAGCCAAGAAAATATTTTTTTTTTCTTTTTTTTATTTAGCACTCAGAGGTGGAGTTTTAATTTTTTTAATTTTTGTGGGTACATAGTAGGTATATAGAGGTCAAGTTAATTCTTTAAAAAAGAATATATTGCCAAGAAAACCAGTGTTTTACAAGTGAGCGAGTTAAGTAAAAGCTCAGAATTATCTTCACTGATAAAGGGCATGGATTATCTTTAAAATAACTTATTTCCCTTCTTTTTTTACAAAAGTAATATATACTTGTTGCCAGTTAAAAAAATGTAAGTGAGCAAGAAGAGAATACCCCCCTTACCATAATCCCACAGCCTAATGCAGAATCATAGGTGATACAGCTTTTTCTGTTAAATCTCCATATATGCATTCCAGAAAAATGTCTTGTTCTCTAAAAATATACTGCAAAAACAGAAGTTTTGGGAACAAGCCACTCAAAACGTACACAGTTCTTAAGAATCTGAATACAGTTTTTCATAGAACATATGAAAATGGCCAATAGGGCTGGGTGCAGTGGCTCACGCCTGTAATCCCGGCACTTTGGGAGGCCAAGGCAGGCAGATTATGAGGTCAGGAGATCGAGACCATCCTGGCTAACACAGTGAAACCCTGTCTTTACTAAAAATACAAAAAATTAGCTGGGCATGGTGGCGGGCACCTGTAGTCCCAGCTACTCGGGAGGCTGAGGCAGGAGAATGGCGTGAACCCGGGAGGCGGAGCTTGCAGTGAGCGGAGATTGCGCCACTGCACTCCAGTCTGGGCAACAGAGAGGGACTCCGTGTCAAAGAAAAAAAAAAGGCCAATACACATATAAAAAGATGCTTGTATCATTAGCCATTATGGTAATGCAAATCAAAAGCACAATGATATACCACTTAATACCCACTAGGAAGGCTGTAGTCAAAAAGGCAAATACATAATAACAAGTGTTGGCAAGGATGTGGAGGAATTGGAACCCTCACACATTGCTGGTGAGAGTGTAAAATGGTGCAGCTGCTTTGGAAAACTGTTTAGCAGTTCTTGAGAGGTTAAACATAAGAGTCAGCAGCATGGTAATGGCAATTTTATTCCTGTCCCAAGATAAGGGAAAACATATGTCCACACAAAAACTTGTACACAAATGATCATAATAGCATTATTCATAATAGCTCAAAAGTGCAAACAACCCAAATGTTCATCACCTGATGAATGGGTAAATTAAAAGTAGTAAATATATGATGAAAAGTTATTTGGCAAGGAAAAGCAATGAAGTACTGATACGTGCTACAACATGGTTGAACCTTGAAACTTCATGTTAAGTGAATGAAGCCAGACACAAAGGACTACACATGTTTTTTTTTTTTTTTTTTTGAGACAAGATCTCATTCTGTATCCCAGGCTAAAGTGCTGAGGTACGATCATGGCTCACTGCAGCCTCAACCTTGTGGGCTCAAGTGATTCTCCTAACTTAGCCTCCTGAGTAGCTGGGACTATAGTTATGCACCACCATACCCAGTTAATTAAAAAATTTTTTTGTAGAGACAGTCTCACTGTGTTGCCTACGGTGGTCTCAAACTCCTGGGCTCAAGCAGTCCTCTTGTCTCAGCCTCCCAAAGTGCCTGGCCTATTTTATTTTAGCTCTTTATTACACAAAAGAAGAGGCAATAGTAAAATGAACCCTCATGTGCCCATCACTTCGCTTGAACTATTGTCAACATTTTACTAATTTTACAACTCTTTTAAAGCCAAAAGTTGGAGTTTTGATGGTTTCTGAAGACATAATCTCATCTCTACCTAAAACAGCCTTTTGAGGTAGGGATCGTTGCCCTATTAGACGGATAGATAGTAACTTATCTGAAATCATTTGACTTGTGATGAACTGAGGACCTCTGCTCTTTTTATGGCCCCATGGAGTCCACATATTTTGTCATTGCAAATCAAAAGTAAAATTGTAATATTTTGTCTCTCAAATATGTTCTAGAAACCATGTCGTTCTACAGGAAAATGCACAGCATGCCACCCGGTTTATAGCTCTGGCAAGTGTTGGAAATCCAGAAAAGAAAAAGGTAAAGATTCACCTATTTGGTGGAAAGTTGACATTCACGGTCTGCCTGATAAATGTATCTCTTGCCCAGTTTAGCATTCAGATCTTCTTTTCTCCCTCACTGCAAGGTCCCAGCAGCTTCGGAGACTCCTTTGTAAAGATACGGTAATGAAAGGTCAAGTCTCTTTGGGTCTTTTTGTAGGAGAGTTTAAAGAAGGGTTTGGGAAAATAGGCCCAGAGGAATAAAGGCAAAATATCAAATGAACAGTGTTCCTTTACTTTCACATCTATGTGCTTATCTTTGTGGGTATTTGTGAATTTGTCCTCAGATGCTTGCTTACTCCTTTTAGCAACTTCATTTAGCTGAAATAAAAAAACCCCAAAGAGCTGGGCATGGTGGCCCATGCCTGTAATCCCAGCACTTTGGGAGGCTGAGGTGGGCGGATCACTTGAGGCCAGGAGTTTGAGACCAGCCTGGCCAACATGGTGAAGCCCCATCTCTATAATAAATAAAAAAATTAGCCAGGTATGGTGTGGGGCACCTGTAATCCCAGCTCCTCAGGAGGTTGAGGCAGGAGAATTGCTTGAATGTGGGAGGCGGAGACTGCAGTGAGCTGAGATCGGGCCACTGCACTCCAGCCTGGGTGACAAAGTGAGACTCTGTCTCGGGAAACAAAAAAGCAAAAAACCCAGAGGACTTACCTAAGCCCTCCTTAGGGCTAAGATTTCCTGAGGGATATCTTAGTGATACCTGGAATCTATCTTTGTACTGGAAAACAGTGCAGTTGATGAAAGAGAATATACCAGAAAAGTAGATTGTTTTTCTCACTTCTCTGAGAGCATTTCTGATTTCCCAGGCCCAAAACTGACCTATTATGGATTGAAACAGCTAAAATAAGAACAGTTAGTGAAGTGGGAAAATAGGTAGATAAAGAGTCTGAAGATTATTCCACTATCACATGCCATAGACAAAGCATACAAAAGATAAGCAAATCGATATATTTTTTTCATAATATTTTAAGCTTTTTTTTTGGGGGGGGGGTGCGGATCTGAAGTGATTTTACCTTTATTTCCTTCACTTTAAGCCAATCATGAAATTTCACAGTGATTTCTAGGGTGGGGACAGAAGGAAGACAGTGTTAAGAATCATCAGGGCTGTGGCGCAGTTGGCCCGTGGAAGTGCAGGCAGGGTGGCCCCTCAGGGGCAGCTGGAGGAGCATGGACTGCCCCGCTGGAGGGGAGGTGATGTTCCCAGAGTATGAGAGCTGGTACGTGATGTCCTCTGCAGCTTCCAGCTTGCGCAGCTCGATCAGGCTGTTCCCTGTGGTGGCCAGTAAGTTGGCGATCAGCTTGGCTGCCTTGGAATCACCCTCAGCAGAGATGATGGCTTGCCTTTTTCTGCTGCTCAGCCTTTTCTACCACAAATCTGGTGCTCGCTGCTTCCTGCTGAGCCACCTGTTTGGCTTCCACTGCTTCTGCGAACTCCTTCCCGAAGGTCAGATGTGTCAAGGACTTGTCATCCAGGATGATCCCAAAGGTGGCTGCTCACTCCATAAGGTCATTGCTCATCTGCCTGGAGACTAGCTCTCTTTAGGTGATTAGTTCTCCAGCATCAAAGTGAGCCACCACTGACTTGAGGATCTCGGTAGTGATGGACAGCAGCACACACTCATCATAATCCTCTTCAATGCTGGTTAAGATGCGAGGAAGCTGGCTAGTGACAGGCCCCCATGTGCACCGTGATGTCATTCTGCATATCTTTGCTATCAGTGATGACTGGCACATTACATGGTCAAGAGCGGCAGTCAAAGATAATTGGTTTCTGTACCCATGGAATGAGAAAGTGAATCCCTTCCCCTACCACAATATTCTGTATTCCACAGAATTGGTCAAAGATGACAGCTCTTTGCCCAGCATCCATGTTATATAGGGCAGAGTTCACCACGTCTCCTGCAACAGCTAAGTCCAGGCCAAACTTGCTGACGGACTCATAACACTTTGGCAGCTATGTTTTCTTCTGCTGGACCCTCTCATACCTGCTTCCACTTTGACCTCCACATAAATTCCCCAGCCTATTTTCAGCTTTTTTGCCCAATTCTTAGCAAGTTTAGATTTGTAATTTTTCTTTTAATTGCCCTTTCAAACTGAATAACACTTAGTATTTTCATTCTGTTTTATTCTCAGGGACATGTTAGCCTCAGCCATAAGCAACTTATACTTTAGTCAAAAGGTGTGCACATTATAAAATTTGGCAAGCATTATTAAATTCATCTAAAAATTTTGTTCCAATTTGTATCCCTACCCCATCGGTGTGTTTTGTTTTGTTTTTCTCTCTCCATATTTCTCACTGGATCATATCAAAGTTTCTTTTTTCTTTTTTTTTTTTTAAGATGGAGTCTCTGTCTGTTGCCCAGGCTGGAATGTAGTGGCATGATCTCGGCTCACTGCAACCTCCGCCTCGCATGTTCAAGTGATTCTCCTGCCTCAGCCTCCTGAGTAGCTGGAACTATAGACACGTGCCACCACACCTGGCTAATCTTTTGTATTTTTAGTAGAGATGGGATTTCTCCATGTTGGTCAGGCTGGTCTCTATCTTCCAACCTTAGGTGATCTGCCCGCCTCTGCCTCCCAAAGTGCTGGGATTACAGGCATGAGCCACCACCCCCGGCCCTCATCAAAGTTTTATTAAAGTTTTTGTCAATGTGATAAATGATATATAATTGTTACTTAGTTGCATTTCCCTAATCAGTAGTAAGTTTAAACATCTATATCTTATCTAAAGTTTTCAATATCTGTGGCATTAGTGCAAGATTCCAGATATTTATATGAGTATTTACTTATTTGCTGCTAGTCCCTTAAGAAAATTTTATTAGCATATATAGCAGAATTTGTATAATATCAAGAGAGAGAAACCCCAAGTTCATTTGTAATTTTCTTTAGGAAAAATGAATGGCAGTGCCACAATTCAGTGGACAAAGTACACAAAGATAAGGGACTCAGAGGCAGAAGCAGTTTATCTTCAAGTGTTATACAGCAAGTCCCTCTGGGGGACAGTTGTCACTATTCCATTATTCGAGTGAGAACTCCTGGTTTGTGAGGGCTGGGGTTTTGATTTGTTCATTTCTTTGTCAGCCCTTGGTGAGCCCCTGCAGAGGCCACTGAATTGGCATTTGATTTACTGTTTATTCTCTGAGCTATGGATGGGCTGGTTGCTGTTCTTTTAATTTTACTTAGTTTCACATGTTTTCCCTGAAATCTTCACAGTAAAATAGGTTGATTACAGTTGGGTAAATAGTATATCCCCTAATGTCGTTATGTTCTTTTTCTCTAAAGTATCTTTATGCATTCAGTATTGTTCCCATGAAGCTAATGGATGCAGCAGAACTGGTAAAACAGCCTCTGGATGTCACTGAAAACCCTTACAGAAAATCTGGGCAGGAAGCATCCATAGGAAAGCAAATTCCTGCCCCTGTGGTATGTTCTGATTGAGGGCTGGCATTTTCTGGGCAGAGTTGCCCATTACATGTGTTCTTTTCCTGGTTATAGTTTAGTACATAAGACAAGTTTAATCCTTAGAATCTAAATCTTTTTTTTTCCCCCTTGGGTAATCATGATGATGTTTAGAAAATCTTAGTAGATTTTAACTAAACTTAGTGTTTTTTATTGTAGTTTGGGGTTAACAGTTTCATAGATTAGGTCTTTCTTTGTCCAAACTGGATTCATGCGTTTGGGGTTACAGTTTTATTTGTAAAGTCTTTGTCTAAAGTTGATTATCGGTTCTTAGCTCTTTAGGCAAGGCCCTAGCAGTTTCGTAGCAATGTAATTTGTGATTTTATGATGATTGCTAGTAGGAAAATAAGATTCACTCTGAAGAAATTTTCTTAAGAGCAGAGTTTTCTCAAATTAATTTTTTCCCCACTAAAGCAAGGAAGGTCAAGTTCTCTTACTAGCATGCACGGTCTGCTTTCTCAGACTTTTCTTTCTTTCCGAGCAACCTTCTCATCTCTCAATCAAGGCTGAATTAGGCTTATTTGACCTGTGAAATTGTATGACTATACTATGTCCCTGTTGAGAGAAAAAGGAAAAGTGAATTTGGGTGGGTTCATGTTCTGTTTTAGGCAAGAATTACTTTATAACTTGCATTTTAACTTGTTTTTCCAAAGAGATGAATTTGGCAGTAGTTTGGGTAAGCATTGATGTGTGACTGAGAGTTCAGGCATCAGAATTGGGAAGATATTTTGCTTCCTTAGAGTATGCAGAAAGGACTGAGAAGAAAGAAAGATATGGCATGGCAGGAATATTCCTTTGTATGTGAGTGGTTGGCTACTTATCTAAAGGTTGGTTGAATAATATTTAATCTTCTGCATTTGGCCATTCCAGGAAGAATCAGCCTGTCAGTTTTTCTTTGATTTAAATGAAAAGCAGGGAAGGAAGCGTTCATCCACAGGTAGAGATAGCAAATCTTCTCCTCACCCAAAGCAGCCTCGCAAACCTCGTAAGTACCTTTATTCCAGAGGTCTCCTCTGTGAACAGTAACTGTTATTTTGGCTTTTGTTTGGAAAGCAGCATTGCTAAGAGAGCCTCTTCTGGCAGGGGAGAATTGTGCAATGAGTCATTAGGACCAATAATAAAAATAAAATATAAACATGGCCTTGGCTGGGTGTGGTGACTGCACCATCTTATATTCCCACCAGCAGTGTATGAAGGTTTCTGCTTTTCCACATCCCTGTCAACATTTGTTATAGCAATAGCCAGTTTTACAAGATAGCTCTCTCTTTTCCTCTCTCATAAATAGGTATGGTTCTCCAAGGGTGATGCTTTTATATACTTCTTGGACTCTCTGTATTTTTAGCCCATCTACCTGAGAGAGAGAAGTTCCCTTTGCTAATTACCATTTAAAGAGATTTTCTTTGTCCTGAAAAGGCAGTCTTCTGTTGCTTATATACCCATATTGGGATAAAAATGTTGATATTCTTGGCCAGGTGCGGTGGCTCATGCCTGTAATCCTAGCACTTCAGGAGGCTGAGCCAGGCGGATGACGAGTTCAGAATTTCGAGACCAGCCTGGCCAACATGGTGGAACTCCTTCTCTACTAAAAATACAAAAATTAGCCAGGTGTGGTGGCATGCGCCTGTAGTCCCAGCTATTTGGGAGGCTGAAGTGGGAGAATTGCTTGAACCCGGGAGGTGGAGGTTGCAGTGAGCCAAGACCATGCCATTGTACTGCAGCCTGGGTAACAGAGTGAGACTCCATCTCAAAAAAAAAAAAAAAAAAAAAAAAAAAAAAAATTCTTTTTATAGCTTCAGATTCAGAAACTAGAGCTATATGAATTTTTATCTAGATTTATGTAATGCCGGAAACCGATTCACACTAAGTGTAATCCCAGCACTTTGGTAGGCCAAACAGCTGGATCACTTGAGGCCAGGAGTTCGAGACCAGCCTGGTCAACATAGCGAAACCCTGTCTGTACTAAAAATACAAAAATTTAGCAGGGCATGGTGGTACCCACCTGCAGTCCCAGCTCCTCGGGAGGCTGAGGCAGGAGAATCGCTTGAACCCAGGAGGTGGAGATTGCAGTGAGCCAAGATCACACCACTGCACTCCAGCCTGGGTGACAGAGCAAGGCCCTGTCTTAAAAAAATAAAATAAGACTGGCCTGACTTTTAGGCTGTTCTGAGGCGCTTCCTGCAAGAACTATGGGAAAAGCATCTTTCCTTTATGTCTGTAGAACATGATGAGGTAAAGAGCCTCCAAAACCAATATAGATTCATAAAAGAATGATCAAACTCGGAGGAAGGACTCTAAAGGTGTTTCATTGAGATTCTCTTTCTTCGTCTTTTTGTTTCATGGAAGAAGCTGACCTTAGGAGGGTAAATTTTCCAGGGTCATCGCTAATGGCATAGTTGGGGCTATAATTAGGGCTCCTGACACCCTGTTCAGTGTTCTTTTGTTGTAGCCTATTGCCAGTAATGTGCTACTTTAGTCAGTGTGTCATTTTGCACTTGTGGGTTACCTACCTGTGAATCTTGGTTACAAATTCTAATGGAAATTTAATTTCATTGAAAATGTTCATAGGGGGTCATAGTGAGGAACACAGGCTCAGCCCATTGTGGCAGTGTTGTATACCAGTCTTTTCAGGATATAAAAATCAGATAAGGCTAAGTTTTGTGGGGTGATTATATGCTGTGCTTGGACCATAGTAACACCCGGCTTTCTTTTACATGAAGCTCAGCCTCCAGGACCCTGCTGGTTTTGCCTTGCTAGCCCTGAAGTGGAAAAGCATTTGGTGGTCAACATCGGCACACATGTGAGTTACTTCCTTGGACCTTTATAGAGAAGGAGATGCCTATTTGTTTTTTACTAACTTTATTGAGGCATAATCTACATATAACATTTACCCATGTTTAAGTGTATGATTCAGTGATTTTCATAAGGTTACTGAGTTATGCCACCATCACATAGTATAGTTTTAGAACATTTTTATCATGGCAGTAAGATCTCTTATTGCCCATTTACAGTTAATCCCTGTTCCCAACTTTAGCCTCAGGCAGCAAGTAGTCTACTTACTATCTCCATAGTTTGCCTTTTTTGGACATTTCTTATAAATGGAATCATACAACATGTAGTCTTTTGTGTCTAGCTGTTTTTACTTAGCATCATATTCGTGAGGGTCATCCATGTTGCAGCATGTATCAGTATTTCATTCCTTTTTATTGCCAAATCGTATTCCAGTGTATAGATATACATTTTGTCTATATCCGTTCATCAATTGATGGACATTTGGGTTGTTTCTACTTTACGGCTATTAGAAATAATGCTCCCATAAAATATCTGCATGCAAGTCTTTGTGTGAATATATGTTTTTATTTTGGATACACCTAGGAATGGATTTGCTAGGTTATATGGTAAATTTATGTTTAACTTTTTAAGAAACTGCTAAACTGTTTTCCAGAATGACTGCACCATCTTATATTCCCACCAGCAATGTATGAAGGCTTCTGCTTTTCCACATTCCTGTCAACATTTGTTATAGCAATAGCCAGTTTTACAAGATAGGTCTCTCTTTTCCTCTCTCATAAATAGGTATGGTTCTCCAGGGTTGATGCTTTTATATACTTCTTGGACTGTCTGTATTTTTTAGCCCATCTACTTGAGAGTGATGAGTTCCTTTTGCTAATTACCATTTAAAGTGATTTTCTTTGTCCTAAAAAGGCAGTCTTCTGATGCTTATGTACCCATATTGGGTTAAAAATGTTGATACTCTTTATAGGTTCAGATTCAGAAGCTAGAGCTTTATGAATATATATAAACATATTTTTGAGATGGAGTCTTGCTCTGTTGCCCAGGCTGGAGTGCAGTGGCGCGATCTCAGCTCACTGCAGCCTCTGTGTCCTGGGTTCAAGTGATTCTCTTTCTTCGTCTTTATGTTTCACGGAAGAAGCTGACCTTAGGAGGGTAAATTTTCCAGGGTCATCGCTAATGGCATAGTTGGGGCTATAATTAGGGCTCCTGACACCCTGTTCAGTGTTCTTTTGTTGTAGCCTATTGCCAGTTATGTGCTACTTTAGTCAGTGTGTGATTTTGCACTTGCTTCCCAAGTAGCTGGGATTACAGGCACCTACCATCATGCCCAGCCAATTTTTGTATTTTTAGTAGAGACAGGGTTTCACCATGCTGGCCACGCTGGCCTCGAACTCCTGATCTCAGGTGATTTGCCCACCTCAGCTTCCCAAAGTGTTGGGATTACAGGCGTGAGCCGCCACACCCGGCCTATTAATTTTTATCTAGAATTATGTAATGCTGGAAACTGATTCACAGTAACTGATCACATCAAAGATAAAATTTCAGTTTTGCTTAGTAGTGGAGGGTATAGCTTACTAATGGCAGGAATACCCATATTCACACTCCTGGTGTGAGTATCTAGGAACCCAAGATGATGATAAGGTTGTTTGGTAAGTATTGAATCAGACTATGAGAACAGGACGGTCTTGAGTATGATTTTATTCAGGTGGTGGAAAGCTTGAATGTGTGTGTCTCATGGGAAAGTCATTCTACTTCACATTTCCCCAGATACTTTTGCTTGTGTAGGGCTGGATTAGATATTAAATAATACCCGTCTTCGACTCTCATTTCCCTGGGAGTTTTCTATAGGCCATTGTTCTTTTTCATTCATTTAGAATGAAGAAAGCTTAATTTTTAACAGTGTAGTCACTGATAACTGGAACTGGATGTTCCCCAGGATTCCTGAGGAAAATATTTACAAGCTGTTTTTGTTTTGTGACAGTTTTGGGAGGTGGGGCCTAATAAGTGATGATTAGGTCATGAGGACTCTGCCCTCATGAATGGATTAATGTTATCACAGGAGTGGGTTATCATGAGAGTGGCTTTGTTAAAGTGAGTTCAGGTCCCCTTTTGCTCCTTTACTCTTACCCTTACTTGCCCTTCTGCGATGGGGTGATGCAGCACGAAGGCCATTGCCAGGTGTCAGTGCTATGCACTTGGACTTCCCAGTCTACAGAACCACAAGCCAAATAGATTGCTATTCATATAAATTATAGTCTGTGGTATTCTATTATAGTAACACAAGATGGACTAAGACAATTCCTTAAATGTATAGTGCTTCTGAAGACAGGTGCTGTCATCCATTTCTCATTGATTTGTTCTACTTTTGGTTTCTGGGATTGATCCTTTCAACTTATCCTAACAATCTGAGGACTCTTTTTTGTGTCTTTCTTCCTATAGACTGACTAGAGTTTCAATTTCATCTTGTACTTTAAGGCGGTTACTCTTCTGCCTGTGTTGTTTCCACCTGCAGAGTCTCAGTCTTTTACATTTTAAAAAATGTCTTGGCCGGGTGTGGTGGCTCACGCCTATAATCCCAGCAGTTTGGGAAGCTGAGGCGGGTAGATCACGAGGTCAGGAGTTCATGACCAACCTGGCCAAGATGGTGAAACCCCGTATCCGGGCATGGTGGCGGGTGCCTGTAATCCCAGCTACTCAGGAGGCTGAGGCAGAGAATTGCTTGAACCTGGGAGGTGGAAGTTGCAGGCCAAGATGGCACCACGGCACTTCAGCCTGGGTGACAGAGGGAGACTCTTGTCACAAAAACAAAAAAAAGTCTTAATTAGTGGCACACTCCTATCTCTAGGGGGAGCACTAATGGGGTCAAGGCCTGTGACTCAGCTGAGCCACAGAACCTATTGGATGACATCTTGGGTGGAATAAGAGCAAACTTGAGAAGCTCTAGCTTTTACAGCAGTGCCCTTTTTGGATGATCTCTTTTGCATCTTTTTTACTTTTTGGATTAGTTTATGCCATTTTTCTCTCCCACACAATTTGTATAGTAAGGCAGGCTTTGAATTGCCTTCTGTTTGGGAAACTTCTGTAGGTTCAAGATCACACGCAGGAGATAAGAGATTTGGAATGTGTGACATAGCTCAGTGCTGCTCTAGGCCTCAGTGAGAAGTGACTTTTCTTTTCCGTTCATCTTTCTGTTGTCCAGGTTATGTAACTCAGGGTGTGGCCCTGGGCAACAATCAAGGATATCTGTTTTCTTCTCATCTAGGCCTGAAACTAGGGGGGAAAAAGGTCTTGTTTGTGGGCCAACCCAACATCCCAAGTAGGCCACATGAGTATTTCAGCCTCAAGTCTACACTGTCCTTAGGTAGAAACCGCTTACAAACCTGTAATGACCTTTGGGTGTCTGGGGAAGGGTTTGGGATCTCCTCCCTGCAACTTTTCTTTTTGATTGCCTTTTTTTGTTAAATTTTTTCCCTGGCTTTTTCTTTGCCATGCCTTCCTCAAAGGTAGTACATAGAATTGTGCTGATGGTCCATAGCCACAGAGTAGTTAAAAGGGGGAAGGGCTGCTGACAGTCTAAAAAATTATTGCAAAATCAATGCATTTTACTTATGGGGAGAACCATTTGTTCAGGTCCTATTTATACATGGTTAGAGATAATTCTAGTATAGAACAGATTAGAAGGCGAGATTTTGAAAGAGAGAGGAGATTAGGCAAGTGTGAAACTTCACAAAAATTGCAAGTACAGGATTAGAGATGGTGCGGAGGAGCTATTTAGTTTAGACATCATTACCTAAAGAATGCGTATCATAATAGAAAAGCTGATATTTGGGGCAGTGACCTTCTGACAAAAAAAGCTAGAAGACTCAGGCTTCTAGAGTAACCTTTTAAACAAATACAATATAAAGTGGTTATTATAAAAATAAAAAAAAAATTTTAGTGCCTATGAGGTTTTCATCAACTTTAGTCATCTGGAAAATTAACTTTGTCAACATGCCCAGTCCTCTCTGCCAAACAAGTCAAGGACAATCATGCTTTAGTATCTTTCCAATACATATCCTGTCATTCTATTGGACTTTCTTATTTAGATGAGAAATTATTCCCTCCTTCAGCCTTAACTTTGAGCCCACCACACTAAGAGTATACTTGGGATAAATTTTTTTTTTTTCCCCCCGAGACAGAGTCTTGCTCTGTCATCCAGGCTGGAGTGCAGCGGCACGATCTCGGCTCACTGTAACCTCCGTCTTCCAGGTTCAAGCAATTCACCTGCCTCAGCCTCCCAAGTAGTTGGGATTATAGGCATGCACCACCATGCCCAGCTAATTTTTGTATTTTTAGTAGAGATGGGGTTTCACCTTGTTGGCCAGGCTGGTCTTGAACTCCTGACCTCACGATCCACTCGCCTCGGCCTCCCAAAGTGCTGGGATTACAGGCATGAGCCAGTGCGCCCAGTCTGAATAATTGTTTTCTAACATATCTGTGTTTGCCTATACTGCTACTCAGTGGGCCCTTCTGTGCTCACTCATGGCATCTTCCCATCAGGGGCTGAGTGGTAGAACATTCTTGCATGTTTTGGTTTTTACAGAAATATTTTTGGTTGCCATTAAAGGCTGACATCCATTGTTGGAAACCATTCTTTTCTGCCTCTTTGGATGCATCTGAGTTTGAAGTTTTACTTTCCTTCTACCCCATTAGGTTGTATGTTTGCTTTTGTTTTGTAGAGTTTAGTCAGCAGCTTAAGGCTTAGGAACATTAGATACTAAGCATGCCATCTTAGCCTTTTTTGTGAGCCCAAAGAGTATATTTGGGGGTGAGGGGTGGGAATGAAAGTTACTGGGGAGGCAGAAAGTGGTCATTTTCTTTTTTTTTTTTTGAGACGGAGTCTCACTCTGTCACCCAGGCTGGAGTATAGTGGCACGATCTTGGCTCACTGGAACCTCTGCCTCTTGGGTTCAAGCAGTTCTCCTGTCTCAGCCTCTCAAGTAGCTGGGACTGCAGGCACATGCCATCACAGGCCTGGCTAGTTTTTGTATTTTTAGTTAAAATGAGGTTTCACCATATTGATCAGCCTGGTCTGGAACTTCTGACCTCAGGCGGTCCACCGGCCTCGGCCTCTCAGAGTGTTGGGATGACAGACGTGAGCCACTACCCCAGCCGCAAGTGGTCATTTTGAAATCAGAAGTTGTATCTTTTTGTGGTTGAAGGTGATAAAAACTGAAAAACTGTTTTCAAGTTTGGAGCCTGGGAGGGAAAACGCAGCGATTTGTTCTGGTCTCCCTCAGCTCAGTGTGTTTGAAGCCAAAAGCCTGTTTGTGTGCCTCTCCCAATTCATTTACTCCTAGTTCATTTGCTACTTGTATAGAAATTTTTTATGTCTAATTTGATTCTTCAGCAGATACTTGAGAACATTGTTGCTGCAATCTCTAAAATCAGAGTTTTTAAAGAAAGAATTTTTATTAATAACCTCAAGTACTTCTCCTACATCCTGAGACTCACTCTTTGTATAGGCTTTTCTCCCTGGAGAATCCTACATCCTGTATTGATGTCTCAATTGTGTGTGCTGCTTCTTCAGTGCTACCTCGCCCTGGCCAAAGGAGGCTTATCTGATGACCATGTCCTCATCCTGCCCATTGGACACTACCAGTCAGTGGTGGAGCTTTCAGCAGAGGTGGTAGAAGAGGTGGAGAAGTATAAGGCCACACTGAGACGGTTCTTTAAGAGTCGAGGGAAACGGTGTGTTGTATTTGAGAGAAATTATAAGAGCCATCACCTCCAGCTACAGGTAGGTGATCTGTTCATAGAAATGTGGAAGGGCACTATGGGGACCTTGATATTGGTAAATAAATATTTAAATAGGCTGGGCGAAGTGGCTCAAGCATGTAATCCTAGCACTTTGGGAGGCCAAGGTGGTTGGATTGCCTGAGTTCAGGAGTTCGAGACCAGGCTGGGCAACACAGTGAAACCCCGTCTCTACTAAAAATACAAAAAAATTAGCTGGGCATGGTGGTGGGCGCCTGTAATGCCAGCTACTTCGGAGGCTGAGACAGGAGAATCGTTTGAACCTGGGAGGCGAGGTTGCAGTAAGCCGAGATTACCACTGCACTCCAGCCTGAGCGACAGAATGAGACTCCATCTTAAAAAAAAAAAATTTAAATAATGTTTAGCTTTAATATTTAAAGTATTTAATATTTTTATATTAATATTTAAATAACGTTCATTTAAAAAGTTTTTAAAAAGTATCTGGTGGTAACCCAAGAGACTTCACAGGGAAGTGTGTGGTCAGTACATGTAAACAGCATAGATAGTAAGTTCTTTGTTTAGAAAAGGAATGGGTAATTGAGGAAGTTCCGAGGAAGTGCCAAAGAAGATGTGCGGCTTGTTGGATAAGAATTTAGAAGAAAGTGAGTATTTTGTGTGGAGGCCCAGCATGAGGGAAAACTTAGTGGCAGGAAATAGTCTCAAAGCCTGCACAGGGCTAGCAGCTCAGAAAATCAGATTGTAGATCATTTGTAGTTGTGGCGGTTTTCTTTTTGGCACATTTGTTAAGTTTTCAAATGGGCCTAACTCTGCCACATATATAATATCGGAGATGGCAAAGGCTTATGACAGAGATATCTCTCTTAAGCCTTTCCTGCATCAGAGAATGGCTCCCACATGTGGCAGGCTATCTCATAAGTTTAAGTCCTTACAGACCGGCTGACACAGGCTTGTCTGGCCTGAGGAGATTCTGTGCTGAGGGGTGTTTCTCTACCCCTGTGATGGATTTGCTACTTCTCAGAGACCGTGCAGGCACAACTTCTCTGGGACCTGCACAAAGAATTTCTCCTTTCTCCCCAACCCCCAGGTCATTCCTGTCCCAGTCAGCTGCTGTGCTACTGATGATATTAAAGATGCCTTCATTACCCAGGCCCAGGAGCAGCAGATAGAGCTGTTGGAAATCCCAGAGCACTCTGACATCAAGCAGGTGAAACGGGATGGTAATATTCAGGGAAGAGTAAAGATCTGTTTTTTCTGTTGTTGTTTCTTTGTGTTTTTGAGACAGAGTCTCGCTCTGTTGCCCAGGTTGGAAGGCTCACTGCAACCTCCACCTTCCAGGTTCAAGTGATTCTCCCACCTCAGCCTCCCTAGTTGTTGGGACTACAGGCATGTGCCACCATACGTGGCTACTTTTTGTATTTTCAGTAGAGACGGGGTTTCACCATATTGGTCCGGCTGGTCTTGAACTCCTGACCTTGTGACCTGCCCGCCTCGGCCCCCCAAAGTGCTAGTGTTACAGACATGAGCCACCCGTGCCCGGCAAGATCTGGTTTTTGACATGTTGAGCCTAAGGTGCTATCAAGGCATTCCAAAAATGTTATTAAATAGGCAATGGGTCGGGCATGGTGGCTCACACCTGTAATCCAACATTTTGGGAGGCCGAGGCGGGAGGAGCACTTGAAGCCAGGAGTTCAATACCAGCCTGGGCAACAAAGTGAGACACCTTGTCTCTACAAAAAATTAAAAAATAAGCTGTGCATGGTGGCACGTGCCCGTAGTCTTAGCTACTTGGGAGGCTGAGAGTCAGGAGGATCACTTCAGCCTAGGAGTTGGAGGATGCAGTGAGGTATGATTGCACCACTGGACTTCAGGCTGGGCAACATAGCAAAACCCTGTCTCAAAAAAAAAACAAAACAAAAGAGGCAGTGGACAATTTGGAACTAGAGTACTGGGTATTGACTAGACTGGAGATGAAGAGGGCATTACTCCAAAGTTTAGTGCTTTCCTGGGAAGAGCAAGAAATTAGAATTTCCTAAGGTAGGAACTTAGAAGGATGGATGCCACTGGGAGGATATTGGTAGTATCTTCCAGTTAG
Source organism: Chlorocebus sabaeus (assembly GCF_047675955.1). Taxonomy (NCBI): domain Eukaryota; kingdom Metazoa; phylum Chordata; class Mammalia; order Primates; family Cercopithecidae; genus Chlorocebus; species Chlorocebus sabaeus. Next base: position 102,963,321 of record NC_132912.1, on the reverse strand, counting down.
GCTTTTTAAGCCCTAGTTCCACTAAGTGGCTTGGGATCTGTAGCAACATACACATCTTTTTTCTTGTGCATTTAGACTGAATTCTTTGCCTAGAGATAAACAAGGATTATAGATTTTTAAAGCATTATTGGACATCCTCATACAAGTCTGTTTATTTTAGATTGCACAGCCAGGAGCAGCATATTTTTATGTTGAACTTGACACAGGAGAAAAGCTTTTCCACAGAATTAAAAAGAATTTTCCTTTGCAGTTTGGAAGGTATGTTTTTTTTCTTTTCAATGTATTTTAACTAGACTTTGTATGAACAAAGTGGTGGGTACATGGGACAATTGATAAAAAGCTAAATTGTAAACAGTCCTTGCCCCAAAGGACCCATGGTCTTAGGGCAGATGTTTACATATATGACAGTAATGTAATGTAGAGTGTGAAGAGTACCATGACAGAGTTTTGGAGAATAATGTGCTGTAGAAATTCAGAAAAGGGACAACAGCTCATTTCTACTTGGTGAAAACCTTCATGAAAGTGGCAAAGTTAAACCTGAGAGTCATATTTACAGGGCAAAGATTGGGGTGAGGGCATTCTAGCCAGAAGTGCTAAGGAACTTTAATTGAGCACATACTCTGTGCCAAGAACTGTGCCAAGAACTTTACACATACATGACTCATTTAATCTTCACAACTCTGTAAGGTAGGTACTGTCATCCCGATTTACCAGTGTGGAGAATGAGGCTCTAGAGTAGTGCCCAGTAGACTTTTCACAACGATGGAAATGCTCAAATACATGCACTGTCCAATACAGTAGTGACTAGCCACTTGTGGCCACTGAGTGCTGAAATGTGGCTAATGTGACTGAGGAACTAAATTTTTGATTTTATTTAATTAATTAGAATTTAAATTTAAATAGCCATAACTGGCTTATGGTTACCCCACTGGATAGCAGGCTGTAGAGAGGTTAGGTAACTTTTCTGTAGTCACACAGTGGTAGGTTCAAATGCAGGCCTGTTGGACCTCAAAACTTAGGTCTTAACCTCAGTATTCTACCGTATGGTAAAGGCCTGGAGGAGGCTTCAGTTCCTTTCCTCGTATCAGGCAAAACATGACTGCAAAACCATAGAGGGATTAACATAACTTAGGCAAAGATTGAAGATGGGAAGTTGCTGGCAAGAAGATACGGTTTGAAGGGGAGTGGAAAGTGTGTAGAAGAGAGTATCTGATGCTGGTGTCTGTGATTTGCAGCTATTTCTTCTCCTGTAGTTAACAATGGGCTTTGAGTGAGCCTTGAACCTGTCTTGGACTAATTCAGAAAGCCTCCAAGAGATTGCCGCTTTAGATAAGTCCAGTAAATGTAGTTGTCTGCATTTTTCAGAAAGATAAATGGGAACAAGTATGTTACGAGCTTTAGACATCTGACATGATTTTTTGTTGTTGCCTCAGCAACAGATGCGGTTATGAACATTGACAACATAAGCACATGATTGCAGATACACATAGGTGTATAAAGCACACAAAAAGGAGATTCTCTGAATGGTTTTGTGCTTATGAGAGTTGTATTTTCAATATTGAGTAATTATCAAGATACTAATTTATAGTTATATAGCATTTTATAGTTAACAAAATATTTGAAATGGCATTTTTTTTCAGCTGTACAAGAAAGGTAGTTCTATTTTCCTTTTACATTTGAAATAGGCTCAAAGTTTGCCTATTGAAAAGAGCATAGGTTCTTTGACTTTTAGAGCATTCATGATTTGTTTCTAACTCTTCTATTTATTGTAACTTCAGAGTGGAAAATGAACCACATAAATGTGTAATAGAATTATTTCTAATATATCAAAATAAATAAAAATAAAAATATAAAGCAATGGCAATTAGAAGGCAGCTTGTGTGTGTGTGTCTGTATGTAGTTATTCCTTAGTCCTAAGAACCAAGATAAGTTGTTTTGTTGATATTGGGCTTATGCTTCTGTTATGTGGGCCTGAGTCCCCTAGAAGGAGAGGCAGAGGAGTTTTAAATCAGAGTGGGTACGACTAGGCTCCTGACTCTGCAAACTCCATGTCTAGTTGAGGTGACAAAACTACAGTTTAAGGCAGGTTGTAATCACAGTTAATATGGTACTTTGTGTTATCTCTGTACCTCACAAAAACCCTGTATAGTGGGTATTCTTATTTGCATTTCATAGGTGAGGAAATCAAGACTCAGAGATGAAATCATCTGTCTGAATCATAGATAGCAAGCGGCAAAGCTGGAAATGGAATCCAGTCTCTGATCTTTCTCACACCAGGGCCTGCCCTTTTTCTACTATGTGGTATTGCTTCTCTAAGTACCAATAATATAGTTCCGAGTTTTTTAAGAGAGGGAGAAGCAAGTGGGGTTTGAAGGATCAGGAAATAAATAGTACCTGAGCCGGTCATTTAAAATGGGTATGATTTGATCAATAGTATGCCAGAGATGGCACTCAGGGCAGGAGAGCAAAGTCAGATAAATCTGCATACCTTCCTTAGGTGATGTTGAGGAGAACTCAGGCTTTTAGTTTCCATTTTGACTTCTTTGTGCTCTTTCTGCAGGGAGGTCCTGGCCAGTGAAGCCATCCTTAATATTCCTGGTAAATCTGACTGGAGGCAGTGTCAGATCAGTAAGGAAGACGAGGAGACCCTGGCTCGCCGCTTCCGGAAAGACTTTGAGCCCTATGACTTTACTCTGGATGACTAAACAAAGGGAAGACCTTTTTATGAACTTCATAGGAAGTAGTAAAGCCTTTTTCTTTTTTTTTTTTAATTAGAAGAATTTTTTTTGAGACAAGGTCTCGCTCTGTCACCCAAGCAGGACTACAGTGGCGCAATTTTGGCTCACTGTAGCCTCAACCTCCTGGGCTCTAGAGTTCTTCCCACCTCAGCCTCCTGAGTAGCTGGGACCACCAGGCGCATGCTACCATGCCTGGCAAACTTTTTAAATTTTGGGGTAGAGGGTAGAGACGGGGGTCTCCTTGTGTTGCCCAGGCTGGTCTGTAATACGTAGGCTCAAGGGATCCTCCACCTTGGCTTCTTAACCTGCTGGGATTACAAGCATGAGCCACCATTCCTGGCCTAGAAGCATATTTTTAAAGAAACTACAATCTCCCATGGGGACTGTTTCCCCGCCTCTTTTGTGCAGTCCCATGGAACTTGCCTGCAGCAAGAGGCCTAAGATTGAATCTTTTTGGGGAAAAGTCATTCTAGGATGAAAATCCTATGTTAAGGCTGGGCGTGGTGGCTCACGCTTATAATCCCAGCACTTTGGAGGCCGAGGCGGGCAGATCACAAGGTCAAGAGATGGAGACCATCCTGGCCAACATGGTGAAACCCTGTCTCTGCTAACAGTACAAAAATCAGCTGGGTGTGGTGGCGCGCACCTATAGTCCCAGCTACTCAGGAGGCTGAGGCAGGACAATTGCTTGAACCTGGGAGGTGGAGTTTGCAGTGAGCCAAGGTCGCACCACTGCACTCCAGCCTGGGTGACAGAGCGAGACTCTGTCCAAAAAAAAAAAAAAAAATCCTATGTTAAAAGCATGTCGCCAGGCACAGTGGCTCATGCCTGTAATCCCAGGACTTTGGGAGGCCGAGGCAGGTGGATCACCTGAGGACTGGAGTTTGAGACCAGCCTGGCCAACATGGTGAAACCCCGTCTTTACTAAAACTACAAAAATTAGCTGGGTGTGGGGCCAGGTGCTTGTAATCTCAGCCACTCGGGAGGCTGAGGCAGGAGAATGGCTTGAACCCGGGAGGTGGAGGTTGCTGTGAGCCGAGATTGCTCCATTGCACTCCAGCCTAGGTGACAGCGAAACTCCATCTCAAAAATAAAAGAATAAAAGTATGTCTGTCATCCAGCTTCAAGTACAGCTTGTGTATATCAACATTTTCAAAAACCTTTAAACTACCAAATGAAATCCAGCTGTTTTTCCATGGTTGAGAAGTGTCTTTTGTTCATGTTGCCTATGACCATTGAAATGAAGTAGTATGTGTAATTGGAGGGGCTAGAGCTTTAGGCCCAGCTGTTCCAGAATCACACAGGGCGGTTTCTCCCTGAGCAACCCAAAGTGGAGAAGGGATCCAAGGCTTTTGCTACTTTTCTCTTAAAGCATTCATCTTATTCATAGAGAAGAGCCCATTTAGTCCTTCAGATATTTAACTCTTATGTGCCAGGCATTTTTCTAAGCTCCAGGACCATAGTCTTGTCCCAGTATGGTCCCTGTTGTCCCAGAGATTACAGTTCAATGGGGAAGAGAAAGGACAGGTTTAAAAAAAAAAAGGATAAATTCTGCTTTGGATATTGTTGTTTTATGTGCTTGATATATCTAATGTGTGTCTTTTGTGCTGCTGGGCAGTTCTAAACTCATTGGTACCTGGGTTGGTTACAGGGCTTTGGGGATCATCAAGGTATAGGCCATAGGTGAAATTAAGATAGGGTAAATACAGTCCTGAGCTGAAGATGATAGCCTAAGAAATATCAGTTTGTGTTTTGTTTTTTTTTTTTTTTTTTTTGGAGACGGAGTCTCGCTCTGTTGCCCAGGCTGGAGTGCAGTGGCCAGATCTCAGCTCACTGCAAGCTCCGCCTCCCGGGTTTACGCCATTCTCCTGCCTCAGCCTCCCGAGTAGTTGGGACTACAGGTGCCCACCACCATGCCTGGCTAATTTTTTGTATTTTTAGTAGAGACGGGGTTTCACCGTGTTAGCCAGGATGGTCTCGATCTCCTGACCTTGTGATCCGCCCATCTCGGCCTCCCAAAGTGCTGGGATTATAGGCTTGAGCCACCGTGCCTGGCCAGAAATATCAGTATTTAAGGAGGGCTTGAAAATAGTGATCTAACATTTACATGGAGAGGGAGCAAAGAGAATACTACATAGTAGGAGCAAAAAGAAAAATATTTTTACCTTTATATTGGGCACTTACGGTCCAGACACTGTTTCATTTAATCTTCACAAAATCTCTGTGAGGTAGGTATTACCTCTATTTTACACATGAAAAAGAATACAAACTGAGACTCAGAAAATTGAAGATTGTGGAGTCTGGGGTCAACAGGCTTAGGCTTTTTAAAAATTTGAAGGCTGGTCGAGGTGGCTCACGCCTGTAATCACAGCACTTTGGGAGGCTGAGATCAGGAGTTCGAGAGCAGCTTAACCAACATGATGAAACCCTGTCTCTACAAAAATAGAAAAAATTAGCCAGGCGTGGTGGCACGTGCCTGTAATGCCAGCTACTCAGGAGGCTGAGGCAGTAGAATTGCTTAAACCCGGGCAGTAGAGGTTGCAGTGAGCTGAGATCACGCCATTGCACTCCAGCCTGGGTGACAGGAGTGAAACTCTTGTCTCAACAACAAAAAACAACTCAAATTACTCATGGCCCTGGGAATGGGGGCATTTAAAAAGTTAACAAAGGGAACCAGCCTGGTTTCCACAAAGATGGCCACTTCCGGGTCAGCCCAATCATCAGTATCCCTGGGTCCTCAGCATCCCTTCCTCTTTTGAGTGGGAATTATGAGATTACAGCCCCACCTATGGAAATTGAGCACACTAGCACTGGCCATGCTGTACATACAGCAAATGAGAGGGCTTCATACTGTTATAACAATCTGTACCACAATTCTCTGTGCGGTCTGCCTAGCTCTAAATGACATGTCCTCAGAGGCGCCATCATCTCCAAGTCCATGGAAACCATGCACTTATAGAAACTAGAACCTCCCATACCACATGTTACTAATGACCTACAACATCAACTTGGTCTGTGTCATGCAGTGCTCAACATTCTGGTTGCAGCATCACATTTCTCAAGAATCTGATTCCATGCTGACTCCTTTACTTGGAGTATTGAGATTCCCCAGGTACAGTGAAAGTATGAGCCTCTCAAATGGAAGACCAGAAGCTGGTTCCCCTATGCTATGTCAATCCGCCACCCGGAAGCACTTGCTGCACCAACAGCATTCCCAAAACTTGCCTCTGGAGCCCTGCAGCACCCATTAGAAACACTTCTCACAATGAACTACTGTGCTGGCAGAGCCCTAACTGGACTGCTGGACAGCAAGCTCTGTGAGGCATCTAGGAAAAAAATTCCCGAAATCCCGAGAAACATTCTTCACTCCAGAATAGCGTCACATCATTGAGTCATTTGGGATGACGGGGCATATCATGGAGCAGGTGTATTGGGAAGTCAGTGAACAATAAGGCTAATTCATTAGTGGGCCTGCTGGCGTAGTATTTTTCCAATTCCGCAGCCTTTAAATCATTGGTGGTCTTTAGCGTGCCGGATCAGCGGGTGGTGGAGTTGGAGGATAGATGGCAGGGATCTGAAGAAAGGTGAAGTGTAGACGAGTGGAGACAATGTGAAGTTTAGAAAAGACTAATTGCAGGGCGTGGTGGCTCACATCTATAATCCCAGAACTTTGGGTTGCCGAGGTGGGAGGACTGCTTGAGGCCAGGAGTTCGGGACCAGCCTGGGCAACGTAGCAAGACCATGTCTCTACATAAAACAAAAAACCCAAGCGAGGTGGTGCGCGCCTGCAATCCCAACTACTCGGGAGCTGGGAAGATCGCTCAGTTCCGGGAGGTCGAGGCAGCAGTGAGCCATGATCATGCCACTGCACTCCAGCCTGGGCAACGGAGCAAGACCCCATCTTAATTAAAAAAATATATTTAATACGGGAGAGACTGGACTGCTTTGAAAAATGGATTTGATGGGAATGTGAGGTTTGGAGAGATCTTATGTTTTCCAAGACTAGAAAAACATTGTGGTTCCGTTCAGCCCTCCCGGAAAATACCTAGGGGACTTAAAGAGCGGACCGAGTACCTGTTCGTTTCCCCACCCCTTAGCCGGCAGGGCACCGGCGGCGCCCTGGGAAAACTTAGGGAAGGGCCGGTCTCGCAGCGGTTACCGGAAGTGACGCATTCATTCTCGCGAGAAGGAAGACGCGCGAGCATCTGCGGCCCGGAACCGGCCTTGGAACAACGGCGGAGCCTGAGGCTGCTTGCCCTCCCGCCCCATGGAGCGGCCCCCGGGGCTGCGGCCGGGTGCGGGCGGGCCCTGGGAGATGCGGGAGCGGTTGGGCACCGGCGGCTTCGGGAACGTCTGTCTGTACCAGCATCGGGTGAGGCGGGGCGCGAGAGGGAGCGGCGGTGGGTTTGAGCGTCTGTGGAACACAGGGCTGACAGTGTGGGATAGATGGTTAGTGGGACCTTGGGCAGTATTTGTGGGCCAGTAGGCTTGTGTGTGTGTATGAGAGAGAAAGATACTCTGCCTGTGTGTCCAAAGTTGTGTCTGAGGTACTGGGCGTAGATAGAGCTGTTGCGGGGAACTTGGGTATGACTGTCAGGCTGTGACCAGGTGTTTAGTGAGTGTGACAGTGCGCGTGTGTCTCTGTGAATGTAGAGTGTCAGGGTGTGTGAGGCAGATGCATGTCACAGTGTGTATGTGTGAGCACGAATGTGTGAGAAGAGGGTTGAAGGAGACTGCCTGTTGGAATGTGTGCGTCCGTGTGTATGGGTCCGTGTGTGCGCGCGCTTGCTTGGAGGCCGTGTGATATCAGTGGGGACTGCAGTAGACAAGGAAGGCTTCATGATGGGTCCAGAGTTAAACTTTTGGAAGCATGGATGGGCTTTGGAATTGGGGATGTATTCCAGGTCGGGACAGTATGAGGGTAAGTTGGTGCAGATCATGGCTTCAAACGGAAGGCGATATTGATAGATTGGAGATGGGGGGCGCTCCAGTCGGTGGAGGACAGTTAACATCAGACTCAAGAATTTTACTTTGATTTAATAGAGAATGTTTAACCATTGTAGCAGCAGTTAAAAAAATAATATTTGGGTCATGTTTGTGTGTTTGTTTGTTTTTGTTTTCGAGACGGAGTCTCACTCTGTTGCCCAGGCTGGAATGTAGTGGCGTGATCTCGGCTCACTGTAGCGTCCTCCTGGGTTCAAGCGATTCTCCTGCCTCAGCCTCCTGAGTAGCTGGGATTACAGGCGCCCGCCACCACGCTGGGCTAATTTTTTTGTATTTTTAGTAGAGACAGGGTTTCACCATGTTGGCCAGGCTGGTCTCGAACTCCTGACCTCAGGTGATCCACCTGTCTCAGCCTCCCAAAGTGCAGGGATTATAGGCGTGAGCCACTGCGTCAGGCCTGGGACATGTATTTTTTGTTATAAAAAATGATAATCAATAAAAGCTGTGAACCGTTTCCCCAGAAAAATGCACAGATGCACATCCACGCAACCATGCATTGCCATTTGAGAGGTTCATGCTTTCCTAAAGGACATTTTAGGTAAATAGACCCTGGACTAACACTTCCTGTAATACAGGCTTTGTTTTGTTCCCTATAAAATAGGTATAGTATAATACTTGCATGCATCATGGGTTTGAGAGTTAAATAAAATAATAATGTATGTAAAGCTAAACACAGTACCTGACCCATGAAAGCCCTCAGCTGTTAGCACCTGCTGCTACTTTGTTATTGCTGCTCTGATCATAATGCTCCTCATTAATTGGCCTTAAACAAGGAAATGTCAAGATTGAAAGTGTTGTTCTAGGAAAATGGTTTTGTGAAGGATAAATTTGAGTGGAACAACATGTGGGACAAGATGAACAGTTAAGATTTTACTAAAATGCCTGGGCTTGGATTGTGAATAGAGAAATGAATTCAAGAGGAAAAGTAATAATTTGTTATCTAAAGGAACATGGGTGTAGTGAGAAAGCTCATAATTTGGGGTGGGAAAAAGGGGAGATGGGTGTCTACCTTGGAGAAATAGGCATGTTTAGGGTAATTAGAATGACAACTGAAACTGATAGAACTGAGGAAGTTTTGTGAACCAGGTTTCTAGATAGGGCGTGGGAGAAAATCTTGGAGAAAGAGAATGGAAGGTGAAGGACTAAGGCATTAAATCCTATGATAGCAGGATAAGTAGTAAATTTAATAATTCTCACCATCAGAGGGAATATAACACACTAAAAAAAAAGTGGGAGCCAAGTGCTTCCAGTGGCATGTTGCCTGTGTTACCTAAGCCTGCCTATAGACTGATCATAAGGAAAAAGGATGCATGCTGGCAGCTTTTGTGACTTCTTTTTTTGGTCCCTGGGTGGGGATGGATGAATTCATCACTTTTTGTTTTATTATGGTAAAGTATACATAACACAACATTTATCACTTTATTATTATTATTATTATTTTTTTTTTTTTTTTGAGACGGAGTCTCGCTCTGTCGCCCAGGCTGGAGTGCAGTGGCACGATCTCGGCTCACTGCAAGCTCCGCCTCCAGGGTTCATGCGATTCTCCTGCCTCAGCCTCCCAAGTAGCTGGGACTACAGGTGCCCACCACCGCGCCCGGCTAATTTTTTGCATTTTTAGTAGAGATGGGGTTTCACTGTGTTAGCCAGGATGGTCTCGATCTCCTGACCTCGTGATCCACCCGCCTCAGCCTCCCAAAGTGCTGGGATTACAGGCGTGAGCCACTGCGCCCGGCAATCACTTTATTTTTAAGTGTACAGTTAGGTAGCATTAAGTATATTGACGTTGTTGTACAGCCGTCACCCTATCCCCAGAATATTCCAGCTTTTTAAGCACATAACTTTGTTGTTGTTGTACATCTATAAACTGCCCATAGAACATTCTTTGCGAAAAGATAGAATTTCACAGAGTGGATGAAATATAAATTAAGGAGTTGAAGGATCTTACAAAGTGGGATTTTTGAAATAGATAACTTACTGTTCCATCAACATGAGCATTTAGGACTCAGTGCTATAGCTGTGCCTGATTCTCATCTCCATGGTGGTAAAGGTCTGCATGGGACATAGATAAAACTGGCCACCTGCTCATAACAAAAGGAAGACTGAAGGGAGTGAGACCTGTGGGTAGGCTAGTTTGTAGTCTATCCTATTTTCCTTCTTCTCTATGCACCAAGTATCATCTTATCTCTAGCCTCTTTTTTCCTCTCAGCCCCCAATTCACACTACCCTATCCAAGCTGTGTTTTCCTTCCCCACCTATAATATATTTTTTCTGTCCTGGCCCCTGGGCTCTTCTCTCTTTATTCATACACAGCCTTTATTACAACTCTGGTTTGTGTCAGAGATTACATATGTTGGAAATTCTTTTGAACTCTCTTTGTGATATCAGAAACATAGTGTAGCCTGTTTTGCCCTGGCTGCTGTTTCTGAGCTGCATTATTAGTGTTGCCAGAATATGATGGGATCTGGCTATTTCCTGTAATGTGCATCAGAATGGGTTTAATTTCAGTCAGAATTGGCTAAATTACTAGTCACAGGCCAGAGATGTTAGGTTCCTTGTGTAGATATGGAAACAGAAGTACACTCATTGGTAGGATTTTTTTCCTTCATGTCATTTGAAATGCATACATTAAGATTGGAGTTTTTTGCTTTAGGCTTGGTTATATTAAAACTTTCTCTTGCTGTTTGGAGTCCAGGAAGCCCTGAATTACCTTCTTCATTCTAATTATGCTGGGACCTGGGGCCCATGTTAGTTGTCTTGATTAAGCTCTGAATGGGATTTGCTGCGGAGACAGGATCTTTTTTTTTTCTGACATTACACATGAGAGAGAGTTCCAAAGAGACCTGTTATAAAATCAGTTTCAGTCACTTTTCCCTTGTGTGCTGTTGTGTGTTCCAAGGTCAGTTTTAAAGCATTGGTGTAATAGTCTCATGGTTTATCTTTTTAAAAAAGCGTTGCTTCAAGAGAGCTGTGGATAAATATATTTAATTAGTAAAGCTAAAAAGTTTTGTTTTAGGTTATTTCTTTGGTAGCAAATAAATCTGCACAAGAACCTAATTTTTTTTTTTTCTGCTGATTTTCTATTTTGGCAGGAACTTGATCTCAAAATAGCAATTAAGTCTTGTCGCCTAGAGCTAAGTACCAAAAACAGAGAACGATGGTGCCATGAAATCCAGATTATGAAGAAGTAAGTGTACTCCTTGACTTATATTCCCCTGGTTCTACAGCCCAACCCGATGTCATCATCGGGAAAGAGACCAGGAATCCACTCTTCTCAGGATCTTTTTGGGAACATGTATTTTTTTCTCTCATTAAATATATTATGTTTCAAATAACATCACATTAGGATTAAGAAGGTTTAGTTAAAATCAGCTAGGACACTTACACACTGTTGGTAGGAATGTAAAATTGTGCAGCTGTTATGGAAAACAGTATGGTGATTCCTAAAAAGTTAAAAATAGAATTACCATATGATCCAGTAGTTCCATTTCTGGGTATATACAAAAATGAATTGAAAGCAGGGACTTCAAGAGTAATTTGTACACTCATATTCATAGCATTATTTTTCACAATAGCCTAAAGGTAAAAGCAACCCAGTATCTACCAACAGAGACATGTATAAACAAAATGTGGTATACTCATGAAATGGAATATCATGCAGCCTTAAAAAGGAAGGAAACTGACACATGCCACAGCATGGATGAATCTTGTGGAGATTATGCTAAATGAAATAAGCCAGTCACAAAAAGACAAATACTGTGTTATTCCTTATATGTGGTACCTAGTCTAGTCAAACTCACAGTGGAAGAAAGTAGAATGGTGTTTGCCAGACAGTGAAGGGACCAGCAAATAGAGAATAATTTTTAATAGGTGCGGAGTTTCGCCTTTGCAGAATTCAACAGTTTTGTGCAGTATAGTGATAGTAGCAAAACAATGTGGAAGTATTTGATGCCAGGCTGGGCACGTTGGCTCACACTGTAATTCCAACACTTTGGGAGGCTGAGGCGAGTGGATTGCTTGAGCTCAGGAGTTCGAGACCCACCTAGGCAACCTGGCAAAACCCCATCTCTACAAAAAATACAAAAATTAGCCGGGTGTGGTGGTACATGCCTATAGTCCCAGTTACTCGGGAGGCTGAGGTGGGAAGATTGCTTGAGCCCAGGAGGTCGAGGCTACAGTGAGCTGAGATCACACCACTGTACTCCAGCCTGTGTGACAAGAGCAAGACCCTGTCTGAAAAAAAAGGAAAGCATCTGATGCTACTAAACCATACACTTAAAAATGGTTAAGGTGGTAAATTTTATGCTATATGTATTTTACCACCATCAAAAAAGTGTTTCATTTCAGTTAACAAAAGTCAGTTAGGGTATGGTGGCTCCCACCTATAATCCCAGCACTTTGGGAGGCCAAGGTGGGTGGATCACCTGAGGTCAGGAGTTTGAGACCAGCCTGGTCAACATGGCAAAACTCCATCTGTACTAAAAATACAAAAATTAGCCGGGCGTGGTAGCGGGCGTATGTAATCCCAGCTACTTGGGAGGCTAAGGCAGGAGAATTGCTTGAACCTGGGAGGCGGAGGTTGCAGTGAACTGAGATCATGCCACTGTACCCCAGCCTGGGCGACTGTCTCAAAAATAAATAAATAAATAAATAACCCCAACATTTTGTGGCTTAAAATAGCAAACATTTAGTATCTTATAGTTTCTGTGACTTAGGAATTTAGGAGTGGCTTAGCTGGGTGATTCTAGCTTAGAGTCTTTCCTGAGACATCTCAAGATACTGACTGGAGCTTCAGTAATCCAAAGGCTTAACTGGCACTGGAGTATCTGCTTCCATGCTCACTTATATGACTGTTGGCCAGAAGCATCAGTTCTTCACCGCGTGGGCCTCTTCATGGGGAAGCTTGAATGTCTTCATGACATGGAAGCTAGCTTCCCCAGAAAGATCTTTTCCCCAGAAAGAGTGAGTGATCTGAGAGAGAGAGACAGCGAATGATCGAGCAAGATGAAAACCGACATATCTTTTATGATCTTTCCTCAGAAGTAAGACTCCATCCTTTTCCACCACATTCTGTTTGTTATGGTGAGTCACTAAGTACAGCCTACATTCAAGGGGAGGAGAGTTAAGCTTTTAAAAAGAGAAGTAGATATATTTTAAAACTTCCACAGGTAGTGTGCTAAGTGCTTTATAAATCATTCTTCCAGTTTATCACAGCAATCTTATATTTAGGTATTGTTTTGTAAGTGAGGAAGTTGAAGCATATAGAGTCACATAGCTGGTAAAGTGTGGATTTGAAATAAATACTTTCTGACTCTAATATATCTGTGCTTAATTTCATTTTGCTTCTCAAACTTGGTTATGTGGCAGAATCACCAGGAAAGCTTAACAATATAAATTATCAGACCCTGCATGTACATGGAAATTCTTTTTCTTTTTTTTTTCTTAAAGAGATGTGGTCTTGCTGTGTTACCCAGGCTTGACTTGAACTCCTGGGCTCAAGTAGTCCTCCCATCTCAGCCTCTGGAGTAGCTGGGACTATAGGCATGTGCCACCACACCTGGCTAATTTTTAATTTTTTGTAGAGATGAGGTCTCAGTGTTACCCATGCTGATCTCAAACTCCTGACCTCAAGCAATCCTCCCACCTCAGCCTCCCGAATTGTTGGGATTACAGTTGCAACTGCATCCAGCCTAAAACGCCAGATTTGAATCCTTACTTGACTACCTACTGACTGTGTTACTTAGCCAATTTGTGCTTTAATTTTCTCCTGTGTGGTGAAAGTATTAATAAATCTACCTATATTAGGATTATTGTGACAAGTAATTGAGTTAATATGTTTAAAATGCTTACTGCTTGGCACTTAGAAATGTAATAGTAGTAATAGTGATGGTATTTTTATGTATGTTTTCTTTTAAAAAATTCTAATTTTTAATTATACAAATCAGAAATTAGAGTATTATAAATAATACCGATCTTTCCCCCTCTGTTCGTCCACCCGCAATTAAGTAGCATTTCAAATCCAGTCCCTTTTTATTGGAAATAAATTTTTTATTGTAATGTTTTTCTTTCTTATTAGGTTGAACCATGCCAACGTTGTAAAGGCCTGTGATGTTCCTGAAGAATTGAATATTTTGATTCATGATGTGCCTCTTCTAGCAATGGAATACTGTTCTGGAGGAGATCTCCGAAAGGTAGTGTGGATGTTTTGAGATGAGAGATAGTAAATCACAAACTTTAGCATTATTTGAATCATATTAAATATAATAAACTAGAATAAGAATCGGAAAAACTATGGTCTGCTTCCTGTTTTGTAAATAGTTTTATTGGAACACAGCCACATTCATTTCTTTACACATTGTCTATGGCCGCTTTCTTATGACTGCAGAATTGAGTAGTTTAACAGAGGCTATGTGACTTGCAAAACCTAAAGTATTTACCATATGGTTCCTTACAGAAAATGTTTGTTGACTCCTGATTTAGAAAATGCATTTTTGTTGTTGCTGTTTGATGGGACTATAGCAGTGGTATTAGATGAAATTTTCAGTGGTTAAGGTGCTTGTAAAAAGTTCTGTATTGCAATCTTTCTTTTCTACCTAATTTTAAATGTGCCCATATGACCATTTATATATATATATCCCTGAGATTTGTCAGCCTTTTCCAGTTTCAAGTGCTTTTGGCTTCTTTTTACTTTTATGAGCCTTATCATGAAATTTACATGCCGTCAGTATGGATTTGGTAATTGTATTCGCTTGTATTTTATTATGACTTACTTTCTCATTGAATATTCTCTTAGAGTATAGTAATTAATGTGTGGTCACTATTACAGCCCAGCAATTTGCAGAACACATTTTTAGGTTTCTTTCTTTTTTTAGCTGCTCAACAAACCAGAAAATTGTTGTGGACTTAAAGAAAGCCAGATACTTTCTTTACTAAGTGATATAGGTATGTAATCAGTATTAAAATACTATTGTGATGTAATGCCCCTTTAATCCATAAAAGATTCTGTACCTTTTTGGGAATTCAGGAGAATTGTTGATACACTGTACAAAGTCTATAGAATTTCAACATCTATAAGAAGTTATCATATAAATCTATTACTGTTGATGCTAAATTAAAACCAGGATATTTTTTTTTTTTTTTTTTTTTTTTTTTGAGACGGAGTCTTGCTCTGTCGCCCAGGCTGGAGTGCAGTGGCCAGATCTCGGCTCACTGCAAGCTCCGCCTCCCGGGTTCACGCCATTCTCCTGCCTCAGCCTCCCGAGTAGCTGGGACTACAGGCACCCGCCACCTCGCCCGGCTAGTTTTTTGTAATATTTAGTAGAGACGGGGTTTCACCGTGTTAGCCAGGATGGTCTCGATCTCCTGACCTCGTGATCCACCCGTCTCCGCCTCCCAAAGTGCTGGGATTACAGGCGTGAGCCACCGCGCCCGGCCTAAAACCAGGATATTTTTATATCCTAGGGTGCGGTGGCTCACGCCTGTAATCCCAGCACTTTGGGAGGCTGAGGTGGGCGGATCACGAGGTCGGGAGTCCAAGACCAGCCTGGCCAACATAGTGAAACTCCATCTCTACTAAAAATACAAAATGCCTGTAATCCCAGCACTTTGGGAGGCCGAGGCGGGCAGATCACAAGGTCAGGAGATCGACACTATCCTGGCTAACACAGTGAAACCCCGTCTCTACTAAAAAATCCAAAAAATTAGCTGGGTGTGTTGCAGGCGCCTGTAGTCCCAGCTATTTGGGAGGCTGAGGCAGGAGAATGGCGTGAACCCAGGAGGCAGAGCTTGCAGTGAGCCGAGATCATGCCACTGCACTCCAGCTTGGGCGACAGAGCGAGACTCCGTCTCAAAAAAATAAAAATAGAAAAATTAGTTGGGCACGATGCCACATGCCTGTAGTCGCAGCTACTCGGGAGGCTGAGGCAGGAGAATTGCTTGAACCCAGGAGGTGGAGGTTGCAGTGAGCCGAGATTGGGCCACTGCACTCCGGCTTGGGCAACAGAGTGAGACTTTTGTCACACACACATACACACACACACACACACACACACACACACACACACACACACAAACTAGGATATTTTATTTATTTTGGCTAGGAGTCCTTTTTTTATCTAATAGGTATTCCAATAGCTGACAAAAAAATCATGCAAAATGACCTTACTCAATTTCACTCCTCCCACACCATTGACATAGTAATTTTTTTTACAGTGGAATTGCATCTCCTTGAGAGATGGGTCCTCAAATCAACTCTTTTTTGTTTGTTTTGAGACGGAGTCTAGCCCTATCACCCAGGCTGGAGTGCAGTGGTACGATCTCAGCTCACTGCAAGCTCTGCCTCCCAGGTTCAAGTGATTCTCCTGCCTCAGCCTCCTGAGTAGCTGGGATTACAGGCGCCCGCCACCATGCCTGGCTAATTTTTGTATTTTTAATAGAGACCGGGTTTCACTGTGTTGGCCTAGCTAGTCTCAAACTCCTGACCTCATGATCCGCCCGCCTCGGCCTCCCAAAGTGCTGGGATTGCAAGCGTGAGCCACCACGCCCGGCCAAGTCAACTCTTGGGGTGAAAAATCTCTGCTTAATCAGAATGACTCCAGAAAAATTCCTAAAATAACCAGTACCTAAACTTTTGGAGGAACCTCAAAAACCAAAAATTTGTTTCCGCGTAGATTTTGGTTTTGCCTCTTTTCCAAGGTCATGAGAGCTAAAGTCCAGTTTAAATGGTTGATTTAGGTGGGAGAAGGGGGCTTATTAGAGTTACAGGGATTTTCCCAATTGCTTGTTGCATTTCTATTTAATGTTAATTCTAATGAGTTAGATGAACATATAGTATAATTTTGTAGTATTTGCTTAATGTTACGTTTTTCTGTGAAGAAAACCTGAACTACTGTAATATTAGTTGTGTAGTTACGATGATCCATATAAACTTGAGCATCAGAGCAGATTTGTACAAAATGTGAGGTGAATTTTTCTTTTAACTCAATGCTTTCTGTTACTTCAAAGTGTATTTTAAACTTTATTTAGGGTCTGGGATTCGATATTTGCATGAAAACAAAATTATACATCGAGATCTAAAACCTGAAAACATAGTTCTTCAGGACGTTGGTGGAAAGGTAGGTGAAACCTGAAGTAATGTTTCATGCCTATTGAATATAGTCTGTCTGATATAGTTAGTCCTTGAGCTTTGGTGTCTTTGCTGTATACCTGTAACACTCTTACTTTTTCCATTTCAGACCTTACCACACTGAACTGTAGTTTTGTGTTTAGTTTTTTGTCCCTTCTGCTAAACAGTGGTTCCATTAAAGAAGGAACTGCACCTGTCTTTTTTTTCTTTTTCTTTTTTTTCATTTTTCATACTTAACGCAGCTCCTAGACTTCACCTGTCTTGTTCATGTCTGTTTTTCCAGCATAGTATCTAGCAAAGATACTGGCAGTGAATACATAATATGTTAACACTTACTATTTTATTCTTATGAAGCACATCCAAAACACATACACACACATCCTGGGTTCGCTTTAAGAAAAAAAGAAAGGATGTATATTTTTAAAACTTATTTTCCTTCCCCCAATTTAGATGAGTTATCTGGAGAAGAACCAGAAATTGTGAATTGACTCTTAAAATGTTCATTTAATTAGTAACTTTTAAGCAGTTTTCTTGTTTCCAGCGTCCAAATTTCATTCCAGTAAAGACTTAAAAGCCAAGAGTCTGCGCCTTGGGTTGAGTTGTGTGTGCTGTCTTTTCAGTTAGTGAAGATAGTTGTTGGTCTCGTGGGGGTGTTGGAACCTTAGTGATGCTTCTTCTCTTAGGAGCCTTTCGTGTATGCTTGGCACCAAATATCTCTGCTTTTTTTTTTTTTTTAATCCAAAGACTTCAGGACATTCTTGAAGTTAGATCTCAGTATTTACTCACATTTAATCCACTCTTAAGGGGGTATGACGCTTCTTCAAGTTTGGAAGTCACCCTTGCCTTTACTTTCCAGTTTAATGGATCGAGCTTATTTTGAATATAGCAAAATAAAAATTAATAGCCCACCTGTATTTAATTTTTACCATGTACCAAGCACTGTATTACCTTCTTTACTTTCATTATTTCATTGGATCCTAATAACAATTCTGTGAAGTAGGGACTGTTAGTCGTCCAATTAGATTACTGAGAGAGGTTAAATAACTTGGTAGATCACACACCTAGTTAAGTGGTGGCACTCAGACTTGAAATATTTTTGTGATATTACAGAGCCCAAGCTCCTCACCACCACCGTCTCTATAGCCTTATAAGGATATTGTTGTCTTTCCTTTTTAAATTTCTCTACCATTTAATACTTAATCTGTCTTATTATTTTTCAGATAATACATAAAATAATTGATCTGGGATATGCCAAAGATGTTGATCAAGGAAGTCTGTGTACATCTTTTGTGGGAACACTGCAGTATCTGGTGAGGCCTGTATTGTTTCTTTGAATTTAAGTGTGTGTAGGATTCTCTTATTTCTGAAGATCATGAATATAGTAGTTCAAAAATAAAGTAGTTTTTCCCATACAGTGTTGGTGTTTAAAACATTTTCTCTTTTGAAGGCCCCAGAGCTCTTTGAGAATAAGCCTTACACAGCCACTGTTGATTATTGGAGCTTTGGGACCATGGTATTTGAATGTATTGCTGGATATAGGCCTTTTTTGCATCATCTGCAGCCATTTACCTGGTAAGAAATGGATGAGAACTTGGGCATGCTTAATGGGAATGGAAATATTTTCATTTGTCTGCTTTTCTTTTTCTTTCTTTGTTTAATTGCCTTTGAAATATACAATTGAATATAATTAAATGGCAAGAAATCTTAAGAGTATTTGTGAGAATCACTTTGTCAGCTGAGGTAGCTTTTGATTTTATAGGCATGAGAAGATTAAGAAGAAGGATCCAAAGTGTATATTTGCATGTGAAGAGATGTCAGGAGAAGTTCGGTTTAGTAGCCATTTACCTCAACCAAATAGCCTTTGTAGGTAAGTATATTTTAGTTAAGGAAGTTTGCCTCAGTTTCTCCAGGGTTGTAAAGGAACAGTAGAGTAGTTTTCTGTTTCAAGTTGCATTATCCAGTAGAACTTTCTGTGATGATGTAGAAACCTTCTATATCTCTGTTTGCCACATGAGGCTATTGACTCCTTGACAGGTAGCTAGTTTGGCTAGGTAACTGAATTTTGAATAAATACTAAATGTAAATAGCCATTTGGGACTGACTAGTGGCTACCATATCGGACAGCACAGATCTAGTGGAAACAAGAACTGCCATTTAACTGATTGACATAGGTCCTAAAGAAGGTTCTTAGGATAATGAAGGAAATGGGTTCTTTGCAGAATGGATTTGGACTCATCCGTTGGAGTTGTCAGTAACTAACGTGGAGTTTTGAGTAGTTTTTGATGGAAAAAAGTTTGTTCCCTGTCATTTCATGAATTTGAAAGTAAGTTATGAAATGGTATAGACAAGTGATGTGGGAAAGAAAGTGGACAACCTACAAAATTACTTTTCTAACAGTATAAAGGGAAATTGGAACATAATGATTTGCTTTTCACCCTATTTTATATGTTTTCTAGTTTAATAGTAGAACCCATGGAAAACTGGCTACAGTTGATGTTGAATTGGGACCCTCAGCAGAGAGGAGGACCTGTTGACCTTACTTTGAAGCAGCCGAGATGTTTTGTACTAATGGATCACATTTTGAATTTGAAGGTTAGTCTTAATGGGTCTACTGCATAAGACCAGCATTGAAATTAACAAGTTTATTTGGAAAATTAGCATAAATATAGTTTAATAATCTTTTCCTGTTGCTTACTTATTTATTTATTTTGAGACAGGGTCTCGCTCTGTCACCTAGGCTGGAGTGCGGTGGCATGTTTTAAGCCCACTGCAACCTTCACCTCCCAGGTTCAAGCAATTCTTTTGCCTCAGCCTCCCAAGTAGCTGGGACTACAGGTGCATGCCACCACACCCAGCTAATTTTTGTATATTTAGTAGAGATAGGGTTTCACCACCTTGTCCAGGCTGGTCTTGAACTCCTGACCTCAGGTGATCCGCCCGCCTTGGTCTTCCAAAGTGGGATTACAGGCGTGAGCCACTGCGTCCAGCGCTGATGCGTATTTGAAAAAAGAAAATTATATTCTTAGAGCTGATTTTTAAAAAAAATTTCTTTAGCAAGCTGTCTCAGTTTGCTTCTCTGTGGTCTTTGTTGATTACTCCTTTGAAGCAACTTTTTAATTTTCCTTTTCCCATGTTGTTGCCATTATCCTCATTCATTTATGTCTAGTCATACTGGATTTGATTTGGTAAGGAAGGTTCCTATCTGCCTTTCATGGTTCTGCACTTACTCCCTAACCTATAGTTAATTCAATATGTACTACCTATCTCATCTTCTGAAAATGCTTTTTTATTCTTCTGCCCAAGAACCTAATATAGTTCTTTTTTTTTTTAACAAGTCAAGTGTAAACTGATCTGCTTGGCTTTTTTGGGGGGCTTTCCCTAACCAAGTTTTGCCTTGTACCTGCCTCTCTTAACCTTTACCTCATACAAGACCAGCTTATCACTGCTCCTTATACCTCAAACCCATTATCTACTTTTATGCTTTGACAGATGCTATCCTTCTGCCTAGTATGATATCCATTTCTGTGTATCTCCTCACCTACACTGGCATGTCTTCAAGAACTTTTCTTTAAATGGTCTCTGCCACACAATTTGTCATTTAAAGGCTATATTCTCTATTTCTCATCTTCCATTCATGCATCTTCATATAGATTGTTTTCTTCTTCAATGTTGGGATTGTTTTACTACTTTTATTGACAACCACCCACCCTACCCATCCTAACCATGGCAGTCAGTACAGAGCAGGGCATGTATCAGGTTCTTAGTAAATTATTTATTGATATGAATGAGAGCTGTAGATAGTTCTGTTGGGCAGTGTACCCAGAAACAACTCTCATAATAGTCTTTACATTTTTATTGATAGTTTATAGTATACAGGTTTCTAAAATTGAAATGAGAAATTATAATCATTTAATGTTGGAGTACATGGCGAGATAGTTCACTTTAGTCTGGAACTCCTGAACTCACATGATCCTCCTGCCTCAGCCTCCAGAGTAAATGGGACTGCAGGTGTGCGCCAGCTCTCCTGCCTAATTTTTAAATTTTTGGTAGAAATGGGGTCTCGCTGTGTTGTCCAGGCTGGTTTTGAACTCCTGGCCTCAAGTGATCCTCCTACGTTGACTTCCCAAAGTGCTGGGATTACAGATGTGAGCCACCGTGCCCGATCTTGGCATACTTTATTAAATAGAAACTTGAGGCCATGTGGATGTCATTCTTGGCTAACACTGAAAAGATACCTAGCTTCTTCTTGATTTGGTTTCCTTCTACAGTGCCAAAGAATAAATTACCCCTTAGTGCGTTAGGAAAGCAGGGCTTTAGTTCTGTGTTGCCTCTGAAACATTTCGGTTGTGAATGAATCACCTCTCTTATTTGTTTCATACTCGTCATAGGAATTATAGCATCATTTCTGCTTTGAAGGGCATCTGTGAGCCTCTTGTTATAGGGCATGGGGAAAGATTCCACATTATGGAGTTTGTAGTTTACAGACTTGAATTCAGTTTGCAGCACCACTATTTACCTGTCTGTGAACCTGAGCAAATGTTGTCTGTCTATCTCAAGGACAGTAATATCTTCCTCAAAGAACCAATATTATTATGAGGTTATACAGAGTAAGGTATATATAGGGTACTAGTTATAGTAGTTCAAGAAGCTTCAAGGATGCTTGTTAGACATGATAATAGGACTGAATTTTGAAGAATGAGATTTTTTAGGAAAAGGGTGGGGGTGGGATAGATTTATAGGCAGCAGAGCATCATGAGCAAAAGTACAGAAGTATGAACTACAAAACAGCTTGGTGTTACTGTAGGACATTTTCCTAAAATGTTTATATATATTGTACAAGAAAGGAATGATGTCTGTTTGATTTTCACTTAAAAAAGGAAGCAACAAAACAGTTACTATTTCCCTTTTGAAAAAACAGCTTAGCAAGTCTGATTGTATGCATATTTTTCAACTGTTTATTATAAAAATCTTTAAATATGTTGAAGAGTTGGAAAAAGTGTACTGAACCTACCACTAAAAATAATGGTGAAACAGCAACATTTAATTATTTTTTTCTTTGCCTCCTCTTTCATGCCCCTAAATGTAACTGTATTCTGAGTCTCTTCTTGGTTCTTTTTCCATTACATTTCCTTTTTTTAATTAGGCAGTTTCTTCAACTGTATAGCTTTATCTATAAACTGCACACGGATAACTCCTAAAGTTATTTCTCTCCATAGCTTAGACATTTCCACCAAGGACTTATAACTGTCGTATAACTGTATAACTATCTGGTTGTTCCACTAGCACTTAAGACTTAATTTATTAAAAACTGAACATATTTGTTCTATCCATTAAATTTATTTCTTTTTTTTTGTTTGTTTTTGAGATGGAGCCTCACTGTGCCTCACGATCTCAGCTCACTGCAACCTACACCTCCTGGGTTCAAGCGATTCTCCTGCCTCAGCCTCCTGAGTAGCTGGGATTACAGGTGCCCGCCACCATGTCTGGCTGATTTTTATATTTTTAGTAGAGATGGGGTTCCACCATGTTGACCAGGCTGGTCTTGACACCCTGACCTCAGGTGATCCTCCCACCTTGGCCTTCCAAAGTGCTGGGATTACAGGCATGAGCCACTGCACCTGGCCCCATTAAATCTACCTCTGTAGATTTCCTACACCTCTTATTTGCATTGTCACCTTTTCAGTTACCCAGATGGGAAACTTTGGCTGTCTTGGCTCTTCCTTTCTCTTCAATCGATATATCCAATTATTTTGTAAATTTCTCTTTTGAATATCTTAATAATTTTGAGCTTGCCAGGTTCTCAATTTAGAAAGGCTTGCATAGTTCTCTTTCACTTATTGAATAAAGTTCAGACCCTTTCATTGGTACTCAGAACCTATCTTGGTTTCATATCAGTTTATACTTTCGGACTTACCTCTTACTAATGCCCCGAGAGAGCATCATTTTAGGTACATTTGAACTGGATTAATTGTATTCTCTGATTATGCCCATCCCTTTCTACTTTTCTGCTTCTGCTTGCCTTGTTTTCTGCCTAAAGGAACTTATTTTTCAGTCCTTTCCCATTTCAGTCTTTCTTTCATTTCAAAGTTTAGCTCAAGTAGTGCCTCCTTTATGAAGTGCCTGCTTCCTACTGCCAAGTGTATGATACTTTATGCTGATTATAACACCTATCACATTTTGCCTGGTACTTTAGTTCTCTTAGTATATCTTAATACCTTCTGTTTGACTATAACTATGGAGGGCAAGGATCATCAGGTACTCAGTTTGTATACCCACTACTACCACCACAACACATTTAATATTATGTATCAACAGTATGTACCTACCAATAGTAGGTACTCATTAAATATTATAGTGAACAAAAAGATAAATTTAGGTTGTATTTCCTCTTTTTTCTTTTGCTCCCTTCTGGCCTGGAGCTTTGGTAGTGGGATGCCATGATGACATATCCTAATATCCTGTGTAAAAGTAGATATCCATTATAGGATTTTTCATCCTAAGTTTCTGCTATTGCTATAAATGGCAGCTGTCATAGTGTGAAATATGCCTAAACTGGGAAGGCATGGGAAGTCTCAGGTAGTATAATTGTATTGTAAATCCATATCAGTTTTGAAGATTTCCCTACTCCCCTTTTAAGCATAAAAGATTTATATTAAAGAGAAGTCTCTTAATAAGAGAAATACTGGCAATCATGTTGTGACATTTGGAATTCACATGAAAAGGATCAACTTCCGGTTATAAAAACAGTTTGGTATTTCTTTTTAAAAATTTTGTTAATACAGGTGCAGTGGCTCATGCCTATAATCCCAGCACTTTGGGAGGCGGAGTCAGGCGGATCACTTGAGGTCAGGAGTTCAAGACTAGCCTGGCCAACATAGTGAAACCCCATCTCTACTAAAAATACAAAAATTAGCCAGGGATGGTGGTGCATGCCTGTAATCCCAGCTACTCGGGAGGCTGAGGCAGGAGAGTTGCTTAAACCTGGGAGGTGGAGGCCGCAGTGAGACGAGATCGCAACACTGCACTCCAGCCTGGGCAACAGAGAGAGACTCTGTGTCAAAAACAAACAAAATTGTTAATATGCTTTTAAGTTTTTTTTGTTTGTTTTGTTTTTTTGAGATAGAGTTTTGTACTGTCACCCAGGCTGGAGTACCATGGTACGATCTCCACTCACTCCAGCCTTCACCTCCCAGACTCAAGTGATTCTCTCGTGCCTCAGCCTCCCACACAGTTGGAATTACAGGTGTGTGCCATCATAGCTGACTAATTTTTTTGTATTTTTGGTAGAGACAGGTTTTCACCATGTTGGCCAGGATGGTCTCGAACTCCTGTCCTCAAGTGATCCACCTGTCTTGGCCTCCCAAAGGGCTGGGATTACAGGTGTGAGCCACTGCACCCGGCCTAATTTTTTAAATTGACTAATAATTGTACATATTCATGGGGTAAATAGTGATGTTTCAATACATATACTGTGTAGTGATTAGATTAGGGTAATTAGCATATCCATCATCTCAAACATCATTTCTTTGTGTTGGGAATATTCAGTATCCCTTTCTTTCTTTTTTCTTTCTCTTTCTTTTTTTTTTCTTTTTGAGACGGAGTCTCACTCTGTCGCCTGAAGTGCAGTGGCGCAATCTCGGCTCACTGTAGCCTTGATCTCCCAGGTTCAGGCAATTCTCCTGCCTCAGCCTTCTGAGTAACTGGGATTATAGGCATTGTGCCACCAAGCCTAGCTAATTTTTGTATTTTTAGTAGAGACGAGGTTTCACCATGTTGGCCAGGCTGGTCTTGAACTCCTGACCTCAAGTGATCCACTTGTTTTGTAATCCCAAAGTGCTGGGATTACAGGCGTGAGCCGCCATGCCCAGTCTCAGTTTAGTATTTCTGTAGCACCACTTATTTGGGCATCTGTGTTAGGATTTGTAAGTGGAAATAATAGTGGGCCTTTAAACTAAAAACTGTACAGCAAAGGAAGCAATTAACAAAATGAAAAAGCAACCCGTGGATTGGGAAAAGATACATACATACATACATCTAATAAGAAATTAATATCCTAAATTTATAAGAAACTCATGCAACTCAATACCAAAAATGTAAATAACCCAATTTAAAAATGTGCAAAGGACCTAAATTAGACACTTCTCAGAAGAAGAAATTCAGATGGCCAACAAACATATGAAAAGGTGCTCAACAACTCTTAGCATCAGGGAGATGCAAATCAAAACCACACTAAGGTAGCACCCCCCACCTGTTGGGATGGCTATTATGCAAAAGAAAAAAGGTAAGAGTTAGGATGTGGGAAAAAAGAAATGCCTTCTACACTGTTAGTGGGAATGTAAATTATTATATTATACTTGGGAAACAGTATAAAAGTTCCTCAAAATTAAAAATAGGACTACTGGCCAGGTGTAGTGGCTGACACCTGTAATCCCAGCACTTTGGGAGGCTGAGACAGGTGGATCATGTGAGGTCAGGAGTTTGAGACCAGCCTGGGCAACATGCGGAAACCCCGTCTCCACTAAAATTACAAAAATTAGCTGGGCATGGTGGTGCACATCTGTAATCCCAGCTACTCAGTAGGCTGAGGCAGGATAATTGCTTGAACCCAGGAGGTGGAAGTTGTAGTGAGCTGAGATCATGCCACTGCACACCAGCCTGCGTGACACAGCAAGACTCTGTCTCAAAAAAAAAAAAAAAAAAAAAAAAAACTGTAAGATTTAATAATCTCACTTCTCGGTATCTATCCAAAGGATTTTAAAGCAGGCTTGTGAAGAGATATTTGCACTCCCATGTTCATCGCAGCATTATTCACAATAGTCAAGATACGGAAATAGCCTAAATGTCCTTTGACAGATGAATAGATAGGGAAAAGGTGGCATATATACACAGTGGAATAGTATACAGCCTTAAGAAAAAGAAGGAAATTCTGCCATTTAGGACAATGTGGATGAACCTGGAGGACATGCTAAGTAAAATAAGCAAGACACAGAAAGAGAAATACTGCATGATCTCACTTACATGTGGAATCTATAATAGTTAAACTTAATAGAAGCAGACAGTAGCATCATAGTTGCCAGGGGCTGCAGGGACGGGAGTGGGGAGGTGTATGTAGAGATGTTCATCAAAAGGTCCAAACATGGCAGCAAAAGAAAAATGTACAAAAATGACAACTATGAAGAGGTGACAGATATATTAATTAGCTGCAATGTGATAATTTCACAATGTATATCAAAACATCAAGTTGTATATCTCAAATATATAACATTTTTATATGTCAAAAAAATTAAATTGTCACAAAATAAAATATTTAAAAGATAAAGCAATAAATCAGGAGAGGGCTATGACAGATGAAACAAGATAGGCTCTATGTAAATGATGGTTGAAACTAGGTGAGGCATTCACAGGGTTGGGAGGGGACGTATTATACTGTTGTCTATAGTTTTGTGTCTTTGAAAACATCAATTCAAATTTGTGTTTTAAAGGGAAAAAAAGAAATAATAGTGGCCTTGGATTAATGCCCACCTTTGTAGTAAGGATTTTTAGCTGAGAGAATTTTAATCATTTGCATATACTAGTCAATGTAAGGCATGGAGAAATGTAGGCATTAATTTTGTATGGCTTTTCTAAGGACACTGGAAGGAAGAGAATTTAAAATCATGTTCTTTTCAAAAGACTGAAGTCCAACTCTGTTGCGGTCAGCACTTACATGGGCAGAGCCCCACCTGACTCACTTGGCCTGTATCAGGTTACTTTTACTGGGGCTTTAGGAGAGAGTGATAAAACTGTTCTTGTTTGATTTTGGGCCCTTAGGCAGGTTGCTGCTCTGGGGTTAGGTTGCCTTATAAAAAGGTAACTCACCACGCATAACAATGCTTTTTCCTGTTTAAAGAGAGACCTAGTTTTTCTATCAGATGATTTCTTAAGGCAGCACAAAGTAGCCAGACACAAAAAGAGTTAAGATCCAAGCTCTACCAGTTATTAGCTGTGTGATCCCTAACAAGTTATTTAACTTAGAACTCTGGTTTCTTTCTCTGTTTAAAATGGAGATTAAAAGATCTAATTATTGGGGATGTTATGTGAAAGTGGTTTACCAGTCGGGTGCGGTGGCTCACGCCTGTAATCCCGGCACTTTGGGAGGCCGAGGCGGGCGGATCACGAGGTCAGATCGAGACCATCCTGGCTAACACGGTGAAACCCCGTCTCCACTAAAAAATACAAAATACTAGCTGGGTGTGGTGGTGGGCAACTGTAGTCCCAGCTACTGGGGAGGCTGAGGTGGGAGAATGGCGGGAACCCAGGAGGTGGAGCTTGCAGTGAGCCGAGATCGCGCCACTGCACTCCAGCCTGGGCAACAGAGCAAGATTCTGTCTCAAAAAAAATAAAGAAAGAAAGAAAGTGGTTTACTCCAGTGGTTGTCTTCTGTTAGGCACTTCATGAATTGGAATGTTTCCTTTTAGGTCTATGATAATGTTTTTTTCAAAATAAATAACTGTTCTTTCAAATTGGGATTTTTATTTATTCATTTTGTGCATCCCTATAACTTTGAAATTTTATTGTTGGAACTAACATCTATTGTAGAAAAGGAAATTGTTCAGTTTTCAGAATGTCATTTTATAATTATAAAAGGAGATCTCACTTTGGAGAATGAGTGAACCTTGTTTAATGTAGAAATAATGCCTGTTGTTGATATTCACCTTTTAGTATCTGGCAGTGAATCTTTTGTGTAGCAAATGATCAATAAATTTACCTTTTTATCTTATTTATACAGATAGTACACATCCTAAATATGACTTCTGCAAAGATAATTTCTTTTCTGTTACCACCTGATGAAAGTCTTCATTCACTACAGTCTCGTATTGAGCGTGAAACTGGAATAAATACTGGTTCTCAAGAACTTCTTTCAGAGACAGGAATTTCTCTGGATCCTCGGAAACCAGCCTCTCAATGTGTTCTAGATGGAGTTGTAAGAAAATTAATTATAATATCCCTAGAGTATATGAAATCTAGAGGGATTGCATGCCCTGCAATTTTTATGCATACTTGGAATTCCTTGGTCTGGGGAGCACATTCTGTTTTGGTTTTGTCCTACTCCCAACTCTTATCATTGCTTTGCAAGGTGAACAGGATAGAAATGAAACATTTGTTGTTTTGAACTTTGCAAGACTTTTTCTTTGGTGCCAGTTTTCTGCTCCTGTACCCAGACCAAACTGAGGGTCAGGCTGCTTACTCTCTCGGCCCAATAACGAGATGCAGATGAACTGGGAGAGGAGGGAGTTTTTATTTCAGTAACCAGTTACAGGTAGAAGGCCTGGAAATTATCGCCAGACCAACTCAAAATTAGAGAGTTTTCCCAGAGTTTATATATCCTCTAAGCTATATGTCTATGTGTAAGTTTGCATTCTTATCTAAAAACATAAATGATTACTTTAATCTGTAACTAAGGTCTGAGTCTTGAAGACATTCCTCTGGAGCCTCAGTAAATTTATTTACTCTAAATGGGTCCAGGTGCTGGGGTGATTGCCCTTATCTTGTCTCCTATTAAATCACAGAGGTTTGAGGAGTTCCTACAGACCTCCAATAAACTTGTTTGTGGAAGCCTGAGGGGTTTCTTCAGACCCCCAATAAAACATTTAATCGTAAATGGGTCCTATTAAGAATTCCTTCATTATTTTGCTTTTAGCCCCAGGAAGGGCCTGGGTGGAACTCTTGGTAGGCTTTGGTTACATTTCAGCCTTTGTGTAAGGGCACTGGCTCTTCCAGTTTTTTTTTTTTTTTTTTTGAGATAGTCTTGCCCTGTTGCCCAGGCTGAAGTGCAATGGCACAATCTCAGCTCACTGCAACCTCCGCCTCCTGGGTTCAAGTGATTCTCCCTGCCACAGCCTCCCAAGTAGCTGGGATTATAGGCGCCCGACACCATGCCCAGCTAGTTTTCTGTATCTTTGGTAGAGACGGGGTTTCACCACTCCTGACCGACCTCAGGTGATCGACCCACCTCGGCCTCCCTAAGTGCTGGGATTACAGGCGTGAGCCACTGTGCCCGGCTGCTCTTTCAAATCTTTTAGTATTTAACTTCACCACTCAGTGCTGAAACAGTTGTTATGGAGGCCTGTGTTAGTGAGACCTGGCCTGCCACACTCCCACTTATTATTCCTTCTTGGCTTGGTGCAGTGGCACATGCCTGTAATCCCAGGACTTTGGGAACCCAAGGTGAGTGGATTGCTTGAGTTCAGGAGTTCGAGACCTGCCTGAGCAACATGGTGAAGCCCTGTCTGTACAAAAACTACAAAAATTAGCGGGGTTTGATGGTGCACCCCTGTAGTCTTAGCTACTTGGGAGGCTGAGGTGGGAGAATCACTTGAGTCTAGGGAGGTTGAGGCTGCAATGAGCCATGATCACGCCACTGCACTCCAGCCTGGGTGACAGAGCAAGACCCTGTCTCAAACAAAAAAATTTCTTTTCGTATTTGAAGTCCAGTACCCTGAAACTACTGTGAGACCAGCAGTCTCATAGGTCCTGCCAAAGGATGGATGGGTGGTAAAATACGACTGGTCATGACTTTTTTCCCCATTTTTCTTTTTATGACTTTATTGAGGCATATTAATTATCACGTTAGTTCTCATTTAAGGTGTACAATATAGTGATTTTTTGTTTCTTTTTTATTAACTTGTCACTGACTTGATGCTCAATTGCAGTGATTTTTTTTAAAGTAAATTTACCAAATTTTGCAGCTATCACCATAAACCAGCTTAAAAACGTTTCCATTAACAGTCCATTAACTGTTAATCTCCATTCTGCCCACCCCAGGCAACCAGGAATCTATTTTTTATCTCCAAAAGTTTACCTTTTCTGAACATTCCATATAAATGAAATTATGTAATATATAGTCTCCTGTCTGACTTTTTTTACTTGCCTTGTATTTTTGAAGTCCATGCATGTTGTAGCATGTTTCAGTACTTCATTCCTTTTGATTACTGAATAGTTTTTTCACTGTATATATCTTTTTGCATTTGTTCTTTGGGTTTTGGTGATTGTTTACTTTAGCCCATACAAAAGTTTGGGTCTTTTTCCTCAACAAAAATATGGACTCTGTTATTTGTAAGAGATATGCTAATACACATTGACTTTGATTATTTGCATTTCAAAGTAGAAAATCTGGTGCATAAGTATTTAGAAAACCTAGGATTTTCAAAGATCCTTGAGCAGGATTTTAATTGTTTGTTTCTTTTTCAGAGAGGCTGTGATAGCTATATGGTTTATTTGTTTGATAAAAGTAAAACTGTGTATGAAGGGCCATTTGCTTCCAGAAGTTTATCTGATTGTGTAAATTATATTGGTAAGTCCAGTCCGTTTAGCAGCTGAGCTTTAAACATGAATTAATTTAACTTTAACTCTCAGTATGATTAGTAGAAATGGACTTTCGATGTTGTGTTCTGTATCTCATACTTGAAGTTTCTATATGGAGTTATATGAGAATTCTGAAAAATTGATTTATATAGTTTGGAAGGTGAAGAGATAGATATTAAATCTCCACCAGATCATTCATTTAAGAGAAGATTTACTTTCTTGAGGATGGGACTCTCACAGGAGAATGAAACTTCACTGTTAGTTAAACCTACTTTTTAATTGTCTCTTCATTGTCTAAGCATGTTAAAGTATTTATTTCATTTTTCCTGTGAATACTGCTTGATGTTCAAATGTTTTAATTTATCATGTGAAAATTATTCTTTTCTTTTGAACAAGTTAAGTGTTTGATCACTGTATGTCTACCCAAATAAAATAAAGCACAAAATTACAAAATCAACAACAAAATTGAGCAGAGGGGCTGAAATATATGTAATCTTACTTTTAAAAAAAATCTTTTTATTAGTTTTCTTTTGAAATTTTCTTTTAAATTGAGGCAGTTTACATAGAGTGAAATTTATGTAGCATGAAATTCACAGATCATATATTTTGATAACTTTTGACAAATTTATATACTTGTGTAATCCACACCACAGTCATGATGTAGATCATTTCCTTCACCTCAGAAAGTTCCCTCATGTCTCTTTTCAGTCAACTCCCCTTGCCCCAGACTTTATTATTACTATTTTACTAATGAACTTTTTTTTTTAAAGAATGGTTTTAGATTTGCCAAAAAATTGGGCATATAGTACAGAGTTTTCATATAACTCCCCTCACTCGCGCATGTAGTTTTTCCTATTGTTAACATTTTACCTGGGAGGTGGAGGTTGCAGTGAGCCAATGTCACACCACTGCATTTCACCCTGGGCGACAGAGTGAGACCCTTTCTCAAAAAAATAAATAAAAAACATAAAATATTAAAAAATATTAAAAAGTTAAAAAAATCTATTTTACATTAGTATGATGCATTTGTTACATTTAATGAACCCATATATTATTAATTGAAACCCATACATTATTCACATTTCCTTCATTTTTACCTAATATCCTTTTTCTGTTCTAAGATCTCATCTAGGATACATTATATTTAGTTGTCATGTCTCTTTAGCTCCTCTTTGCTGTGACATTTTCTCAGACTTCAAATAGTCCTTGTTTTTGATGACCTTGACAGTTCTAAGGAATACTAGTCAAGTATTTTGTAAGATGTCCCTCTGCTGAAATTTGTCTTTTTTTTTTTTTGAGACGGAGTTTCGCTCTTGTCACCTAGGCTGGAGTACAGTGGTGCAATCTTGGCTCACTGCAACCTCCACCTCCCGGGTACAAGCGATTCTCCTATCTCAGCCTCCCGAGTAGCTGGGATTACAGGCACGCACCACCATGCCCAGCTAATTTTTGTATTTTTAGTAGAGACAGGGTTTTGCCATGTTGGCCAGGCTGGTTTCGAACCCCTGACCTCAGGTGATCCGCCTGCCTTGGTCTCCCAAAGTCCTGACATTACAGGCATGAGGCACCGTGCCTGGCCTTTTTTTTTTTTTTTCTTCATGATTAGACTGGGGCAGTGGGTTTTTGAGAGAAAGGTCACGGAAGTAAGATTGCAGTGAATTGAGATCATGCCACTACATTCCAGCCAGGGTGACAGAGCGAGACCCTGTCTCAAAAAAAAAAAAAAAAAAAGAGGGAGTTATGTTCTGCTCTTTTAAGATAGAGTATCTACATAATTTATTTGGAATTCTTCTGCATAGGAGATTTGTCCTTGCTCTCCCATTTATTAATTTCAGTCATTTATTTATATTAGTATGGATTAATGGATTTTTAAAAATACTTTATATTATAATCCAATACTAGTTTATTCTGTTGCTCAGATTGTTCCAGCTTTGGCCATTTGGAGCTCTTTCAGTGGGCTCCTGTACCTCTTTTACATGCCCCCATCAATGAGTTGTTTTTGTTTTATTTTGTTTAAAAAGTTTGATTTTTTTTTTTTTTTTTTTTTTTTTGGTCTGTTGTAGGAAGCCACAGGTAGAAGTTTGGGTATACAATAGGAGAAAGGTTAATTGAGAATATTAATAATTATTAAGGGAGGCAAATATTTTTTCATTTATATAGCTTAATTTATTTAAAGTCTGCTTCAGATGATGTGTTTTCTCGTAGGAACACTAGTGTAGCAAGTTTTGCCTAACCTTTCTCTGAAGTTTTCATTAGAAAAAAGTAACAGAGAATATACTTGCTGCCTTACAATATGAATCTGTTTCAGTGTTGGAGAATTCCGTATGTTAAAATAGAATTTCATTGAACTTAACACATGGTTTTAGAAAAGTAGCATTCCCTTTACCAAAGAATGGGTAAGATAAAAATCACAAATAGATATCTAACTTTTTAAAGTCTGGCATTGAAGAAAGCATATTTTATTAAACTGCCATTTACCATCTGTGTTTTCTTTTTTTTTCCTTTTTTTTGAGGTAGAGTCTCACTCTGTCACCCAGGCTGGAGTACAGTGGTATGATCTTGGCTCACTGTAACATCCACCTCCTGGGTTCAAGCGATTCTTTTGCCTCAGCCTCTTGAGTAGCTGGGACTGTAGATGTGCATCACTACACCCAGCTAATTTTTATATTTTTAGTAAAGACAGGGTTTCACTATGTTGGCCAGGCTGGTCTTGAACTCCTGACCTCAAGGGATCCGCCCACCTTGGCCTCC
This sequence comes from Chlorocebus sabaeus, assembly GCF_047675955.1. NCBI lineage: Eukaryota > Metazoa > Chordata > Mammalia > Primates > Cercopithecidae > Chlorocebus > Chlorocebus sabaeus. Next base: position 102,930,363 of record NC_132912.1, on the reverse strand, counting down.
CAAAGTGCTGGGATTACAGGCGTGAGCCATCACACCTGACTCTTGTGTGTATTCTTAATGCTGGATTGTTGGTCCAGGATATGAAATTTATTATTTAGAGGTAGGAAAGACCCAGAGGAGATGGGACTTGATTTAGAACTTGAAAGAAATAATTTGGATTAGCAGAGAGAAAAAGAGTATTCCAGGTTGCAGAAAAGCAAACAAAAAAGACAGATACAGGAATAATCTCAGGCTCTGTGAGTGTAGTGATTATGTCATTCATTTTTTTTTCCCCCTTGTATCTGTAGCATGGCTTATGTATTGCAGGTGCTCTGTAAATGTATATTGAACTGAATTAAATGGAAACAAGTGGCTCTTTTAGCATCAGTTTCTAGCATCTATGGGAATCCTGTTTTTGTAGACAGGAAATCACAGAGAACAATAAATCAACTCTAAAATCCTCAAAAGTAACTAACTCCCTTGCCCCTTTTCTCATCTTCTTGTATATAGTACAGGACAGCAAAATACAGCTTCCAATTATACAACTGCGTAAAGTGTGGGCTGAAGCAGTGCACTATGTGTCTGGACTAAAAGAAGACTACAGCAGGCTCTTTCAGGGACAAAGGGCAGCAATGTAAGTGGATTCTGTTGTTTATAAGCACAATGCAATGTGCATCATATACTCAAGAATTAATCTTGCTGGTTTTCACTAATCAATATTTCATGTAATAGTAACATACTGGGCCAATTTGAAGTGTAATGTTCTGATTAAACTTGTAGAATTCTCACTAATGGACTGAGACCATTCTATTATAATGACTTGAGGGTAATAATTCCCATATGGTCCTAGTACAAAAAGATTGTTTATCACAGAATATTATAGGCAGGAAGTCTTTAGAGATCAGATTCTAGAGATCAGTTATTTCTCATAGATTGATAATAGAAACTTAGGCTTTGGCTTTGTGGCAGTTTATGTTTTTAAATTATTGTTCAATGTTTCTGAATGCTGAATCCTGATAATATCTTTTTTCTTTTTTCTTTTTTTTTTTGCTATGGTTTAGGTTAAGTCTTCTTAGATATAATGCTAACTTAACAAAAATGAAGAACACTTTGATCTCAGCATCACAACAACTGAAAGCTAAATTGGAGTTTTTTCACAAAAGCATTCAGCTTGACTTGGAGAGATACAGCGAGCAGATGACGTATGGGATATGTAAGTGTCTGAGTAATATATTTCAAAGGAATATCTGGTTTCTTGAAGCCATCTGTTGTTTTGCCTTCTTAACTCAGCCAGTTGTTTTACTTACCTTCACATTAGAACAGGAGACAGGACAACTTAGATTACCATAAACCATGTTTGTTTTGAATGTTACCTCTTTTTAAAAATTTGCTTAGTTGAGCAATTTAGTTTCACAATTGGGCTGAAATTATTTAGTTCCAAAAAAATACAGAAGCAATTTAATAATCTTGAATTTCAAACATAATTTAAAAATAAATACAAAATCTGGACTTCTTAGCCAGTGCTGTGGACTGAATGTTTGTGTCCCCCATGAAATACATATGTTGAAATTCTGACCCTGAAGGTGAAGGTGTTGGTAGGTGGAGTCTTTGGGAAGTGACTAGGTCATGAGAGTGGAGCCTTCGTGTTTGGGATTAATGCTCTTACAAAAGAGGCCTGAATGAGATCCCTCACCCCTTCTGCATGTGAGGACAGAGCAAGAAGATAGTCATCAGGAACCAGAAAGCAGGCCCTCACTAGATACCAAATCTGCCTTGTTCTTGGACTTCCCAGCCTTCAGAACTATAAGACATAAATTTCTATTGTTTTTATGGCCCTTAGTCTATGGTATTTTGTTATAGTAGCCCAAATGGACTAAGACAACTAGGGGAGTCTTAAACTACTTACCTTTCTGTAAATAATGACACAAATATTCTAAGGCTATGATTTTTTTCAAACCATCTACTGTGGAGTCCTACTATTTTTTGCATACACGATCTCCAAATTTTCAATATTTGACTCTAAGCTTATCTCCTTCAGATGCACTAAGGAAATGTAAAAAGACAGAGTTAAAATATGAGTAAATTGAAGGAGTCACTACCAGCATTTCTGTTTTCTTTTATAAAACAAATCCTTTTTAGGAAACAAATACTGCTTGTACACTTGTCCTGAGCAAGGTATGTGTATCTCAGAATAAACAATCAATAGTGTCCAGTTGGGTGAATGAATTTACTCTCCAGAACTGGTTTTATTAATATTATTGTTATTTTATCTCTATTTGTATATTATTGACATTCTGGCAAGTGATAAAATATAATTATTTCATTAAAATACCTTAGACTTGTCAAAGGCTTATTATACAATTGTTAAAGAAGAATGAGGTAGATCAGTATGTGCTTTATTAAAAGATCACCTGGGTCTTTAGTTGACAGAAAAGTTTTAAATTGTGGGAAAAAATAAAGAGTATACCGGTGGTTTCACTTGCGAGGGAGCAGGGTATGTGTCTATGTAACAAATAATCATAGTAAGGTCCCTTGAGGTGGATGGTAGAAGGGAGGAAGAGAGAGTCTTTTCTGTTTATATCCTTTTATAGTATTTAATTTTTAAAAATCACATTCAAGTATTAAATTTCTTTTCTGTCCAGGTGTGGTGACTCACGCCTGTAATCTCAACACTTTGGGAGGCCGAAGCTGGTGGATCCCTTGAGCTCAGGAGTTCAAGACTAACCTGGGCAATGTGGGGTAGAACCCCATCTCTACAAAAAATACAAAAATTAGCCGGGCATGGTGGTGCACACCTTAGCTATTCAGGAGGCTGAGGTGGGAGGATCACTTGAGCCCTGGATATAGAGGTTGCGGTGAGCCGAGATCATGCCACTGCACTCCAGCCTGGGTGACAGAGTGAGACACTATCTCAAAAAAAAAAAAAATTGGTTTTTCCTTTATCCACCTATCTCCACACTGATACACATATTTTTTTTTTTAAGAAAACAGTCGGCCGGGCACAGTGGCTCACGCCTGTAATCCCAGCACTTTGGGAGGCCGAGGCGGGTAGATCACGAGGTCAGGAGATCAAGACCATCCTGGCTAACATGGTGAAACCCCATCTCTACTAAAAAATACAAAAAATTAGCCGGGCATGGTGGTGGGTGCCTGTAGTCCCAGCTACTCGGGAGGCTGAGGCAGGAGAATGGTGTGAACCTGGGAGGCGGAGCTTGCAGTGAGCTGAGATTACACCACTGCACTCCAGCCTGGGTGACAGAGTGACTCCGTCTCCAAAAAAAAAAAAGAAAGAAAACAGTCATCTTCTGTATTCATTTCCTAAGGGTTCTATAACCTGTGTGGCTTCAGCAATAGAAACTTATTGTCTCACAGCCCTGGAGGCTAAAAGTCCAAAATCGAGGTGTTGGCAGGGCCATGTTTTCTCTGAAATCCGCAGAGAAGAATCTTTCCTTGTTTCTGTCTAGCTTCTTATGGTCTTATGGTCTGCCAGCCATCACTGGCATTCCTTGGCTTACAGTTAATAGCACTTTAATCTGTCTCCATTGTCACATAGCATTCTCCCCTGTGTATCTGTATCCTGTGTCTCGTCTCTTCTAAGTACACGGGTCATACTGGATTAAGAGCCCAGACCATTCCTGTATGAGTATTAATTTATCTAATTACTTCTGTAACGACCTTATTTCCAAATAGGTCACATTCTGAGATATTGGGGGTTAGGAATCCCACATATCTTTTGGGGGGCCACAATTCAACTCATAATACATCTTTGATGTTGATATGGCAAGGAGGCAGGCAGGCCAGTAATTAAAGATATGGCTATTTCTGAGATAACCAATTTAGACTTTTCTTTTAGCTTCAGAAAAAATGCTAAAAGCATGGAAAGAAATGGAAGAAAAGGCCATCCACTATGCTGAGGTAAAATCATTGACCACATTCTGTGTACTTATTAATTCTTGATGTCTCCATTAGAAACTGTCTTTGGTTTTGGTATATAAAGAGCATTTTTCATGTCATTCCCAAAATTCAGACAAAATTCTAGTAGATGCTTTGTATATAAATAGGGAAGTATCATAGTGATTAAAAACAAGGGCTTTTTGAAAATTACCTAGTGCCTTACTGAGCTTCAGTTTCCTTTATTTATTTATTTTTTGAGACAGGGTCACTGTGTTGCCCAGGTTGGAGTGCAGTGGCATGATCAAAGCTCACTGCAGCCTCAACTTCCCAGGCTCAAGCAAGTCCTCCCATCTTAGCCTCCTGTGTAGCTGGGACAAGAGGTGCACCACCATGCCTGGCTAACTTTTACATTTTTTTAGTGACAGGGTCTCACTATATTGCCCAGACTTGCATCAAACTCCTGGGCTTAAGCAGTTCTCCCATCTCAGCCTCCCATAGAGCTGGGATTACAGGCATGAGCCACCACATCCAGCTAGTTTCCATATTATGGGCACAATTTCTTTTCTAGTAGGGTTATGAAGATTAAATGGGAGTCAGTATTATTTTTGTGACTGGTTTAGATAGGATGGCTGCACATCTGGGTTTAGTGGGACTGTCCCAGTTTATACCTAATATCTTGCCATAATTATCAGTAGTAGTCCCTTTCACTCTCAAAATGACACTGGTTTGGACAATAAATTATATGGTGTCCCTAGGTATAGATCATTCTCTAGGTGGCAGATTTTTTTCCCCTTATCCTGTACATTTGTCCATGGTCCTAAGTTATTACACTCCTTAATGTCAGTACTTACCCTGAGGATGTGGGTGGGAATACCCGTGGTGTCCTGGGGTGGGAAATACAAGGTCTTTATCTTTTTGTGTCCCTATTCAAGGCAGTGGGGGCCAGGAGGCAATCAAAATCATAGAGCCAAGATACAAGTAATACCAGTGGTTTTGGTCTTTCTTGTTAGTTGACACCTGTTGTACCTTTTTGCATCTCCAGAGGTAAAAGCAAATACTAGTAGTTTACTGTTGTCAGGAGAGAAAAGAGAGAAGACTAAGAATAAGTGTGTTCTTATGTGAAGGATTAAGTGTCAGAATCTGAAGAATAGAAAGGCTTTAACAATATCAGTGTTTCATATTATATTATTTAGTTCTCTAATGAAGCAGCAGGTCATTCTGTATCCTTAAGATCTGAATTTTGTTTCCAATGATGTAGTGGTAAGCCTTTCATTTCCTTTGTATTTTCATCATATTTTAGGTTGGTGTCATTGGATACCTGGAGGATCAGATTATGTCTTTGCATGCTGAAATCATGGAGCTACAGAAGAGCCCCTATGGAAGACGTCAGGGAGACTTGATGGAATCTCTGTAAGGATGTACTTGTGTTGTTGGTCTTGACATCTGTTATATTTTGTAGCAGATTGTTCTTTCTGCTTACATCTGGCAAATTAAACCTCTATGTGGTTATTGTCTCTAGTTTTCCTTTCCCCAAATATATTGGGATTATCTTTAAAGTGGAAGCTTTTTCTTAGTCACAGGAAACTTCAGAAATAATTCTTTGGGTTGGCCTTTTTTGGTTTTGAATAAAAGCATTTATTTCATATGAGTGTTAAGAATTTTCCAAGTATAACTAAGTTACAAACTGTTTCCCTACTCATAGTACCTGTGGTCCAAGGTATTGACTCTTAAATGCCCTAAAACTTGAGATTTTTTCTTAATTAAAGTTCCGGATTAAAAACTTCAGATATTTTCTCTAATTATAGGTCATAATTTTTGTCTGTTTCAGTGTCTCTGGTGCAGAGATGTCCTCATGGTAGATCATAATAGATATGAACTATATTAAACTTTGCATTTTAAGAACTTGTGTAGTTCTTATTACTCAATAAAATGCTCTGTGAAATACTCGTTGGCAATATGAACTTGCTTTAAAATGGGTTCATTATTCAAATAAAATAATATTGTTTCAAGTTGTAGATTATTGAAGTCATTAAATTACCTTCACATATCAGAGCATGTTTTCTCTTTTACAGGGAACAGCGTGCTATTGATCTATATAAGCAGTTAAAACACAGACCTTCAGGTAAGACACTTCCATCACAGTGCTTGAAGGCATTTTAGGTAACTATCACTAGCCTAACAAATGTGGGGGATTAAATATTTTTAAGTTAAAAATTTTCTTGGGCCAGGCGCAGTGGCTCAAGCCTGTAATCCCAGCACTTTGGGAGGCCGAGACGGGCGGATCACGAGGTCAGGAGATCGAGACCATCCTGGCTAACACAGTGAAACCCCGTCTCTACTAAAAAATACAAAAAACTAGCCGGGCGAGGTGGCGGGCGCCTGTAGCCCCAGCTACTCGGGAGGCTGAGGCAGGAGAATGGCGCAAACCCGGGAGGCGGAGCTTGCAGTGAGCTGAGATCCGGCCACTGCACTCCAGCCTGGGCGACAGCGCGAGACTCCCTCTCAAAAAAAAAAAAAAAAAAAAAAATTTTCTTAAAGCTGCAGAATAAATTCCAGTTTTGTATTACCATTGAGACATGGTATAATAAGTTTTAAGTTTGTGAGAATTTAGGAGATTAAAAAGAGAAAGTAACAGAGAAAATGAGGTAGAAAAATTTTAGAAGGGGACGTGAAAAGAAAGAATGGAAGACAGAAAAAAGGAACTCAAAGCGGAAGCAGCAGCAAGAAAATGTTTAGAAAGATGAAAAAAAATAAGTGTTGCTTAAGATTGGAGAGGTTGGGCAGGTTGTGGTGGCTCACACCTGTTATCCCAGCACTTTGGGAGGCCAACGTGGGTGAATTACCTGAGTTCAGGAGTTCAAAACCAGCTTGGCCAACGTGGTGAAACCCCATCTCTACTAAAAATGAAAAAGTTAGCAGGGCGTGGTGGCGCGTACCTATAATACCAGCTACTTGGGAGGCTGAGGCAGGAGAATCGCTTGAACCTGGGAGGAGGAGGTTGCAGTGAGCCAAGATCGCACTACTGCACTCCAGCCTGGGTGACAGAGTGAGATTCTGTCTCAAAACAAAACAAAACAAAAAAATACTTAGAGAGGTTGGAAAGAATTTGAGGCAATGGGTTCAGGTTTGGAATGGTTAGAGGGAAGGCCTGTGCTGTTCTAGGCCAAAGCAGATTGCCTTGAAAATAATGCCTTCATCTGCACTGGTCACTGATGTCTTATTTTGTTGGTAAAGCAATTCCTGTTGAACACCTGCTAAATACTGAGTAAGGTCTGCTGGAAAGAGTACTGGATGGGGAATCAGAAGGCTTGAATTCTAGATTGAGTAATTTACCTACTGTTACCTCAGGCAAATCTCCTTTTCCCATTTCCTTCTGCAAAATGGGGTGGAAACCTAGCGTTCCTACTCAGTGAGAATGTTGTGACAGTGTATTTAAGAGGATGTTTGTGAAAATGCTTTGAAAACTATAAACTGTTATGTACCTGCAAGATATTATCATTTAGTTAAAAATTTGTTTTGAAGGGTAACAGAAGAAATAAAGTCTGTGCCCTAATGTGCATTGTACTTAAATGCATATGTTAAAAAAAGATATACTTTTACACTTTAAAATTTGTAGACACATAGCAACACATGCAAATTAATATACATGTGAAATTGTATTTCATATACTCTTTTCACATTTAAAAAAGAACACTATCTCCTCTTATACTGCTTTTATTTTACTGAAATGTATTCAGTTTAGTCTGACCAGCAGTTCTCAAAATGTAGCATATGGACCTGTGAGAATCCTTGAAACTTTGTCAGAGAGTCTGTGAGGTTAGAACCATTTTCATAATAAGATGTTATTTGTGTTTTTCACCGTGTTGACATTTTCACTGATGGTGCAACGTAAAATGGCTTGCACTTTAGTATGAATCAAGGCACTAGCACCAAACTATGCTAGTAGTAGTTATATTTTTTATCACCATGCATTCACAGTTTTTAAAAAATGACAGTTTCACTTAAACATGTTCTTGATAAAGCAGTAAAAATAGTATTTTATTTAAATCTCAACCTTTGAGTATGTGTTTTTAATATTTTGTGTGATGAAATGGGAAGTACTCATAAAAGTATTTCTTCTACACAGTGAAGTATGATGGTCGTCTTAAGGAAAACCACTTCAGTAATTGTTTACATTGCTAGTTGTCTGGCCTCTTTCAGGGAAGACACCATTTTTACTTGGAAGAGCAACTGTCAGGCAAACTATGATTATTCAGATTTGCATACATGAGATAATTTCTAAGAAATTAAATGAAAATAAAAAGTATAGCGCGCTTACTACTTTAAGGGGAAAAAAACAATTATTTGTAGTCAATGATAACATTCCATGTTTCAAGCAAAAAGAATTTTAGAAAACTTGTATTTACCAGCTGGAATTTGTCAGCTTCTCAGCACTTAAAAACTTTTCTGACAAGATCAGTGGTATATCAGAAAGATTTGCAAAAATGTAAAACAGTGCAAGGGTTCTCCCTGAAATTTTTTTGATTTAGAAAATAATGTTTTTTTGGTTTTTGTTTTTAGAGGTGGGCTCTCGCTATGTTGACCAGGCTGCTCTTGGACTCCCTGGGTTCAAGCAATCCTTCCACTTCAGGTTTCCAAGTATCTCAGGTAGCAGTAGCCAGGTGAAAGGAGGTGGCTCTCGTAGATATGAGTATTCTGTGTAAAGACATGTATGTATAGTACTTAGCATGTCTGAGGAAAGAGAAAACCTAAATAAAGGGTTTTTTTTGTATGTTTGTTTTTAATAAAAACATGTTAGTAGGCAATAGGTTTGTTATTTTTAAATGAATTAAGACACGAGTATTTTTAAATTTCTGTTTAATTCCTGAAAAACCCTTTGGGGTTCTCAAGAATTTTCTCATGTAAAGGTGTCCTGAGACCAAAAAGTTGGAGAACTGCTTATCTAGACTATTCTCAGAAGCTTGGCTGCTCAGGAAAGAAGAGAGGTGGGTGAGTAGCTAAAAGGAGATGTAGAGCCAAGGGAGGTCACTTCTCAGAAGGAAGACTTAAACATCAGGTGTCACATGATGATGTTTTAGTTAACAACAAGCTGTGCATACTATGGTAGTCCCATAGAGATTATACTACTGTATTTTCATTATGTATTTTCTATGTTTACATGCACAAATACTTACCAATGTGTTACAGTTGCCTACAGTATTCAGTACAGTCACTTGGTGAACAGGTATGTAGCCTATTGTCAAAAGGCTATACCATACAGCTTAAGTGTATAGCAGGCTATACCATCAGGGTTTGCATAAGTACACTGTAGTATTCACACAGTGACGAAAGTGGCCAGTGATGCATTTCTCAGAACATATACTCGGGGCCAAAAAACCCTGTGGAGAGGGAGGTCCCTGAACAAGTTGAGAGATTGGCTCCAAAGAACAGTAGGAGGGATTAGCCTTGATACTATTGATATTGGAAAGAGAATGAGTGTGGATACAGATACTTTTTTGGGAGTGGAGGTTGGAAGGTCAGGGTCTTACTGCCTTATGGCCTCTTATCCTGCAGTGGTAAGTGAGGTTAACTGAAATGGAAAAGGTGATGACCCCATAGATTTGAATAGTGTGCTAAAGACTTCTAAAACCCACTGTGTGCAGTGGAAGATGTTGCTAACCCAAAACATACATCAAGAATCCAGGCCAGGTGGCTCATATCTGTGATACTAGGGGCTTTGGGAGGCCGAGGCAGGAGGATCGTTTGAGGCCAACAGTTTGAGACCAGTCTAGGCAACATAGTGAGACCCCATCTCTACAAAAAATAAATAAATAAATAAATAAATAAATAAATAAATAAATAAATAAAAATTTTAAAAAGCTGGGTGTGGTAGTGTATGCCTGTAGTCCCAGCTACTTGGGAGGCTGAAGTAGCAGGATCGCTTGAGGCCCAGGAGGTCGAGGCTGCAGTGAGCCAAGATTACACTATTGCACTTCAACCTGGGTGACAGAGCAAGACTTTTTCTCTAAAAAAAGAAAAGTACCCAGAGCAGAAATGAAAAACCTGTGAATTAGCAGTGGCAAATAGTGAATAGTAATATTAATTTTTTGTTGATAATTTAGTAGCTTGGATATAGGAACTGATAGAGCAGATGGTTGGATTAATCCAAGGTTAGGATTTTGCTGATGGAATAAGAGGATAAAAAGGTTGAAGATGTTAACAAAATAGTGATTTAAGTAATAGAAGTTGTTGTAGCTAGATTAAAATATTAAAATCTAAGATTTCAAATACAGCAAGTCCAATTCTTTTTCTGTAATCAATATTTCTGGGCCAGGTGTGGTGGCACATGCCTGTAATCCCAGCTAATCTGGAGGCTGAGGCAGGAGAATCGCTTGAACCAGGGAGGCGGAGGTTGCAGTGAGCCAAGATTGTGCCACTGCATGCACTCCAGCCTGGGCGACAGAGCTAGACTCCATCTCAAAAAAAAAATTGTGACTCCCAGTCTTCTGGCTAATGAATCAGATTCCACAGATACACAGTGATAGCATTTGTTTAGGTTATATTTTTAAAAACTTTGAGGTAGCCCTGTCAACATAGCACGAAGCTCAGAAATAAATTGCTATCCAGGTAGCTTGAGTGTCACCTTGAGTGACAAACTGTAACAAGATTGTGTCTGTCATTGGGGCCTATTATATAATCACACTTGATTTGTGGCCTCTGTTGTCTTTTCTAGCTTAGAGTTGACTTGAATCTCTTGTTCATCTGAAAATGGTTAAAACCAGCTTTCTTCATCCTTTAGCCTTGGAGAAGGCTAAAGTTCTGAGGGCTTTCACTATCTAAAAGAGCTAGTTATATGAGAAGGCTCTTGGCTTGGTCCATGGTATTTAGGAAGGAATGCTGTTTGGAGAAGAACCTTTTTGGAGCCTGTCATTTGCTTGTTGGTGAGGAGGAGACAACACAGATGTGTGGGGAATAAAGATGGGCTATGGGGGAGGTATTTGGAGTGATAACAAAGGACACAACATTTTTTAAACCTTCTTTGATGCTCCTTTCATCATTTCCTTTTTGGTAAAATGGGGGTAACAAAAATAGTCCTCACAGGACTGCTGTGAGGATTAAATGGGAAAATTATAAGCAGAGAGTAGCAAATATTATTATTATTATTGCATTTAGGCTTAATTATTGTCCAAAGAAAATACCAGCATGATGCATGAGCAACTTTCAACTCCTTTAGCCATTTTCTGAAATATAACAATTAATGATAGTTTTTTGGTTTTTGTTGTTGTTGTTGTTGTTTTAAATTGAGGACACATTATAAATTGTAGAACTCATTGTGACCAACAGCTATCCCAATTGAGGGTATCTGGCTGCTGCCAGTTAAGGCTTTAAGATGTCATACTGCCCTCAAATGGAACTTTCAGGCTGTCTGTAGGTCCCTTTACTAGTTGGTTTCAGTGAGCGTTTTTCAAAATTTTTCTGGGCTGTAAACAGATGGAAAAACATGAAATTCCAAGCAACCTAGTTCAAGGGCCTCCTTCCTTTAGGCAATGAAAGTTTGATGAATTGTCCTACTGTTTCTAAATATGTGGTTAATCATCCAAGAAAAATTGTTCTCTTGGCCAGAGGCTGCATTTGTGTCTGGGGCTTGGGTTAGTATGGGTTAAAGATAGCCAAGACTATTCTTCTCAAGCACAGGCAACTAAGGTCTCTTACTGATAAATTTATATATACATTATACACATACAAACTTTATTTTTTATATATAACTAGATTTTATTTATAGGTAATCTTTATATCTTTTAACCCAATTTTTAATTTAAATGGAGATATTTATTAATTAAAATTAGTTTCAGAGTTTCAGGGATTTTTGAGGAATTTTTTGTTTGGAGGTTGATATGTTGCAGAAGAAAGATTATACCCACTGACTGATGTCTTTTATAGATCACTCCTACAGTGACAGCACAGAGATGGTGAAAATCATTGTGCACACTGTGCAGAGTCAGGACCGTGTGCTCAAGGAGCTGTTTGGTCATTTGAGGTAGGAAAATTGCTTCATTTCCTACTGAAGAACCAGGATACGTTTATCTTGTTCCTCTCAAAGTACAAATGCCCTCTTTGGTAAAGTATACTTACCCAGGAAGGATTCTGAAAGTACCTTGGGTAGCTTGGCCATAGCTATTTGCATTTATGTGTCCTTTTGTATGCATTACTTTGGAGATCAGTCATTAAATCTGATGCTGATTGTGGTTCATTTCCTCAGCTGGGTTTTGGGAATATGGTATACATACAGTCTTGGGGAACATGTAAGTGTCTGACACTGATTTAATCTCTCCAGCAAGTTGTTGGGCTGTAAGCAGAAGATTATTGATCTACTCCCTAAGGTGGAAGTGGCCCTGAGTAACATCAAAGAAGCTGATAATACTGTCATGTTCATGCAGGGAAAAAGACAGAAAGAAATATGGCATCTCCTTAAAATTGCCTGTGTAAGTAATTATTAATGAATTATTTAATGTGACATTGAGTTGCTGTTATTCCCTGCAAAGGGGATTTTTATCAGCATGAGGTGAGCCCTCTTGAACACATTTTGTGCTGGCATGTATATATTTTGCACTGGCATGAAATGACGTCCATGTTCCTTGCTTGGTGTCCAGACTAGCAGTTGAGATGCAGGACTTAATTATCATCTCTCCTTTCCAATTTCTCTGTTGTTATACTCCTCTTAGCCCTTGACCACTGTGGTATTCCAACCCAACTTGGGGATAGATGTACCTGACTAGATAATGAAACTGACCATCTATTCAACTGGGTTTTTTTTCTCTCTTCAACTAAAATGGTATAAGATGAATGGATACATTTGGTTTTAGTCAATGAAGAAAGGGGCCAAGGACAGTTTACTAACAGTGTGTAAAGGTGGGAATAGTTTTGCACTGAAATACTCTGGTTGTGCATATAAGTAGTAATGGAAATGTAAGTCTTAGGAATATGGTAAGAAATTGTGTGAATCAACAGAGATGCTTGCCTGTAATCTTTTGATGATTTTTTTTCTTTTCCTTCAGACACAGAGTTCTGCCCGGTCCCTTGTAGGATCCAGTCTAGAAGGTGCAGTAACCCCTCAGACGTCAGTATGGCTGCCCCCGACTTCAGCAGAACATGATCATTCTCTGTCATGTGTGGTAACTCCTCAAGATGGGTGGGTTTACTTTGTAACAATAGATAGCTGTGTTTTCATAGCAGTGGTATAGGAATGAGGCAGTAGTTGTTAAGGTAGTCTTCTGTGCCTTCAGACCAGGGTTGAGTCCTGACTATCCCTTTGTAATAATCTTAGGCAACTTATTTGACTTTTTTGATGTTCATATTTCCTCACCTGTAAAACAGGAATGTCTCATAGAACTGTTGTGGAAATTTGATTAGACAATGTATATAAAGTGCTTGGGAAATAAATGTTCAGCAAATGTTGCTTATTATTAGCTCAGTCCAAGTTCTAAGTCTTTTATTGGCTTATTACTTCCTTTAACTCAAACCTTATTCCTTCATAAACAGTTTATAAGAAATTATGCTATCATTTTGCATTTATCATTTTGGGGATCCTTGATACCCTTCTAATAAATTTTTGAGATCTATTTTATAACTTTGTATTTCTAAGATTAGACTTTTTTCAATGTTTTAAATCAGTTTTGCAAGTAAGAACTCAAATTCCAAGCCCTATATTTTATTAATTCCTACTCTTTTGGTAAAGCTGAATGACTATCCATTTCTGTTATTTTCTCAGCATAAGGTGTGCCGTATCCAAAGCCAGTGGCTCTTTGCTAGCTTGTGTATTGTCGCTTTTCTCACAACTCATGGAGACCTCTACAGCACCAGCATTTCCTGGAAACTCTGCCCATAATTAGTTTTGCAGAAGAGCAGCCATGTTACATCACTGCTCAGGAGGTCATGCAGTTGCACATTCTGTACTCTACTTTTATGAGAGAAAAGCACATGGCAGGAAGGCAAGCTGATATCAGGTATTTTATTTTTTTAAAGAAAGGAAGTTCCAGGGTATATATCTTGGGGTCATTATACATGTGGCCCAATGCAGTACATCTACAACTGTAGCACAGGCTATAATTAAATATATGGACTTTACAAAATATTCCAGTAATCAGAGTTGAAGGAAGTAAAATTTAATACTTTACTTACTTTTATGCCTTTATTAAAGGCATTTAGGTTTTTTTGGCAGATGCTAATGTTTGCAAATGTCACCGCAATACAGGTAATTTCCAATTTGAGGTGTGGTTGTTTGCAAAAGTATATGTGACATACTTTCAATGTATTTTCTAGAAGGAACACATTATATTTTATTTTGAGACGGAATCTCACTCTGTCGCCTAGGCTGGAGTGCAATGGCACAGTCTTGGCTCATTGCAACCTCCGCCTCCCAGATTCAAGCAATTCTCCTGCCTCAGCTTCCCAAGTAGCTGGGATTATAGGCGCGTGCCACCATATCTGGCTAATTTTTGTATTTTAGTAAAGACAGGGTTTCACCATGTTGGCCAGGCTCGTCTTGAACTCCAGATCTCAAGTAATCCACCTGCCTTGGCCTTCAAAAGTCCTGGGATTACAGGCATGAGCCACCGTGTCCAGTTAGAATACACTGTATAAGAAAATTGATTTCAATTATTATGTACCTGTGGTACTTAACTACCAAGGATTGGGAACTATTTGGCCACAATTTTTCCATCTGTTGGATAAGAGCTGAATCAGAATGTCGTGCTGAGAGTGACTATCATCCATGACCTAAAATGGACTATTGTTAGGGGACTGAAGTTGGCAAAGGGAGAAGAGAGAGGCCATGTAGAAGAGGAAAGCATGAAGGTAGAAACCACAAGCAGGATTGCCTTCACATATGAACTTCCAGGGATACTTCTTGGTTCTAGGTAGCTCCCCCACCACACTGTTCACTGTTTTCTTTTGCTGTCCTCAGGAATCAGCTTGCTTGTTTTGTTTCATTGCTATCTGTAGTTTCTAATGAGTTTTTCATTTTCTGTGATCTCTACATAACAGATCTTACTTTTTTCTCTTCTCCCCTACATTTGTGTCTGTGAAATATGCATGCTGGTGTTTTTACTACTTTTAAGGAAAGAGAAGTATTTAGAAACAAAAAGAGGTATTTCATCTGTCTTTGCCACAAGGATTTTTTCCTCCCTAGTTACATATTCAGGGGAAAAACAAGTTGTACATAAGTGCCTCTTACGTTTCAGAGGAAAGTCAGATTGGAGTTATAGTGGACTTCTTATCCTTAGAGGTAGGTAGAGGTAGAGGCAGAAGCTTGGTTTAAACAGGACTCTGCCTCTGTAGGGAGGGATGAGGAAACTAAAGACTACAGGAGTCAACTGCACTGGGGTACTGGGTTACAGGAAGGGTAGTGATTGTGCTAACCTAGAAGACTACAAAGTAGAGGAAATTCATATGCCATTTTGCTGAATTTGAAAAGGCTTTGTTCTTTCATCTCACAGGGATACTTCAGCACAAATGATAGAAGAAAATTTGAACTGCCTTGGCCATTTAAGCACTATTATTCATGAGGCAAACGAGGAACAGGGCAATAGTATGATGGTAAGTTTTGTGTGGATATGGGTGCCTGCTTTGGCTATGTTGGGTGCAAAAGGTTTAACTTTCCATGCTAGCCTATCTGGCATTTGGGATGCATATGGGAAACAGAACTCAAGAGGAAAGAGCATTTGGGGAATATCCTCAACCTTAAATCCTTATCTGCTGTTACTCAGGGATATACTAGGATTATGTCATCAATTATCTTCAATAATAGCATTTTTGGTCAAATTAAATGAGTGGTAAGCTTTCTTAACAATGTGAACATTGAAATTGAATGGTTTGTTCTGTACCTTTTTGCTTCAGCAATCCATTTTCTTCATTAAGATGGGACTTATACTTTAAATCAGATATGGTACCTCCCAAATAGAAAATAAATTATGTTTATATAGCTGTAATAATAAAACTGTGTGCTAAGATTTGGTTACTATAAACTACTGATTTGTTAAAACTTGGGGAAATTACAATAAAATGTTTACTGCATCAACTTTTGCTGCATTTAGTCTTAATGTCAGTTCTGTATATTTCCTCTTTCATTAAGAAAAATAGCAGCGGCCAGGCATGGTGGCTCACGCCTGTAATCCTAGCACTTTGGGAGGCCAAGGCAGATGGATTGCTTGAGCCCAGGAGTTTGAGACCAGCCTGGCCAACATGCGAAACCCTGTCTTTACAAAAAATATAAAAATTGGCTGGGTGTGGTGGCACACACCTGTGGTCCCAGCTACTTGGGAGGCTGAGGCAGGAGGATCGCTTGAGTGCAAGAGTTTCAGGCTGCAGTGAGCCGTAATCCTGCCACTGCACTCCAGCCTGGGTGACAGAGTGAGACCCTGTCTCAAAAAAAGGAAAAAAAAGAGGATGATAATGGCAGCCAGCCATAGTGACATGTACCTGTAGTCCGAGTTACTAGGGAGGCTGAGGCAGAAGGATTGCATGAGCCCAGGAGTTCAAGGCTGCAGTGCATTATGAAGAGCCACTGCACTCCAGCTTGGCAACATAGCAAGATCCTGCTCTCTTAAAAAAAAAAAAAAAAAAGAAAAAGAAAACGAAAAGGAAAGAATAATTGTTTGCTTCAAATATTTATGAAAAAAACTCTGAAATTTTTAAAATCAGGAAATAAGGTAAATGAAATGATTTTTCAACTTTTGATTATAAAATGTCCAAACAGACAGAAAACTTGCAAAAATGAACACCCATATACTTATTACTTATAGTCAACATCTAATTATAACTTTTTCATGCCTGGTTTTAGAATCTTGATTGGAGTTGGTTAACAGAATGAGTTGTCACTTGTTCACTGTCCCCAAACCTATGGAAGTTGTTGCTATACATGTTGGAAATGTGTTTTTTCCCCATGAAACCATTCGTCAGACATCAGTCAATGGAAGAAATGGCTATGAACAGAAACTACATTTCTACTATGATCAGAAGAACATGATTTTGCAAGTATAACATTTTTGAGTAATTTAAGCCTCTAAACTGACAGAAATTTATAAAAAGTCAATGTACTTGTTTGAATATTTGTTTTAATACCACAGCTGTTTAGGAGCATCATCATGACACATTTGTGCCTTCAATCTTGGTGAAACATTACTTATTTAACTGATTAAAAATGCCTTTTATGTATTAGTTTCCACTTTTAACTGTTGGGCATAAGGCCAGATGTAGTTTTGTATACAGAGAAGAAAACCTCAACTAATAGGCATTTTAAGTAAAAGTTGTCTATGTTTTTTCTAAAAGGGCTGCTCACAAGTTTTATTTCTTAAAGAATAAATTCTACCTCCTTGTGTTGCACTGAACAGGTGCTCTTCCTGGCATCATAAGGAGTTGGTGTAATCATTTTAAATTTTACTGAAAATTTAACAGTATTCCCTTCTCACTGAAGGGATTGTGTATCTATGCTTCTAATATTAGTTGGCTTTCATAAATCATATTGTTCTGTGTATATGTATTTAAGATGTACATTTAATAGTGTCAAAGAGAAGATGCCTGTTAATTTATAATGTATTTGAAAATTACATGTTTTTTCATTTGTAAAAATGAGTCATTTGTTTAAACAATCCTTCATGTCTTGTCACACAAATTTATAAAGGTCTGCAATCCTTTATCTGTAATTGTAATTCCAAAATCCAAAAAGCTCTGAAAACAAGGTTTCCATAAGCTTGGTGACAAAACTCATTTGCTTGCAATCTAATCTGAACTGACCTTGAATCTTTTTACCCCATTTAGTGTGACTATTCCTTTATTTTGCTGCTTGATGATGAGAGGGAGGGCTGCTGCCACAGACTCTGATGAGGGCTGGGTAATGTAGTATGGTATATGCACAAAATTACTTTACTAAAATCTAAAATTTCTTAATTCTGAAACATCTTGCCCCAAGGGTTTCAGATAAAGGACTGTGGACCTCTATCATCTGTTAAGTAATTTAGAAGATATTATTTGTCTTAAAAAATGTGAAATGCTTTTATATTCTAACAGTTTTTCACTTTGTGTATTAAATGGTTTTTAAATTACTTTTTTGATCTCTATTCATTATAAAAATCAGATTATAATAAAACAGTTGAATATGGCTTAGGAAAATATGAAGGTTCCATGAAGTGGAATTAAGAGCACAGGATACATGTACTTTCCTTAGGGATACCAGGACGTATGGTAAAGGTAGTATTGGACAACTTCTTTAATAGTGTTTTCCTCTGAGATGTCCTATCACCACTATCTACATCTAAAAACATGCTTGTATCTTGCCCTATAAACTGATGTCACAGTCCCACCATCCCCATCTTGCTAAAGTGGTATCATTTTCCTAGTCAACCAAATTTTTTAGTCATCACATACCACTATTCGTCATCTGTTATAATAAGCAGTCTCTATCTTGTTTCCCTACTTTTAGAAGATTTTAATAATAAACATTTATTGGGTACCTATTACTTGGAGGGTATTAAGCTAGATGGCAAGATCAGAAACAACATAGGTAGTACAGTAAAAGTGCTTATCTGGGAGTCTGAACATTACAAGTCATCCAAGCATTGCAGTTATTGTTAGGGATCATTTTTCAATGGTCATGCATTTCCTAAATATTTTAATAATTGGTGAAAGATTTGCTATAGGGTGGGAGCCGCTGCTGGTGTGTGGCTGGGGTTGTCAGGGCCGCCTGACCTATATAATTTGGGCAGATGGTGTGAGTCAGAACAGACTATTATAGTGGGATCCCCAAACTTGCTTTTGATGCATGAGTTGGACCACTATTTTTTGGTGGGTAACAACTTTTCAGAGGGGAATGGCAGTTGTGAATTGTATACATTTCATTCTTTAAGCAATATTATGAAAAATTTAAGAGAATGTCTATAGAAAACAGGGTATGGAGCAAGTTATTTTCCATTCCTTTTGCTTTTTGGAAGTTAAAATACCTAAGCTCTGCAAATATCATTTATTAGGAACAGATAAGGTCCCAGACATTCCTAGATAATAAAAATCAAATGAATGATACAGGTAAGTGTATTTATTGAAGGGTGTGGGTAGAGTGGTCTGGGAAGGCTTCCTTTAATGAAGACAAATTGATTCTATTTACCTCTTCTCACTTCCACTACTAAAGTAATCCTGGGCCTGCAGTTTCCTAACCACTTGACTTTCTTGCCAACAGTCTGTCTCCACTTTCAGCCTTTTATAGATTCATTGGCCCTAAAGCACTGCTTTCCCATACTTCCCTACCCAAGAGGGCAGGGGTCCTCAAGCCCTGGGCCGCGGACCGGTACCAGACAGTGGCCTGTTAGGAACCCAGCCCGATAGCAGGAGGTGAGCGGCGGGCAAGTGAGCATTATCGCCTTGAGCTCGGCCTGCTGTCAGATTAGCGAGTGGCATCAGATTCTCATAGGCACATGAACCCTATTGTGAACTGTACATGCAAGGGTTGCGGGCTCCCTGTGAGAATGCCTGATGATCCGAGGTGGAACAGTTTCATCCCGCAACCCACACACACCCCCACCCCGTCAGTCTTTACGGGGACTGTAAAGGTCTTTATAACCCTAGTCCACCTTGTCCAGTTATAGTTCCACCTCTAGCCTTTCAAGGCTTAAACCATGAATGCCCTTGATTTCTCTTGTATTCATCTATCTCCCACCTATACCTTTTTCCTTCCCTTTTTTATTTTCGGCAATATGTGCCCATGGTTTAGAATTTAAAACGAACAGAATATGTAGTGACCCCTACCATAGCACTCCTTTCCATCACACAAGCCTTCAAGGAAACGGAAGTGCTTACTTTTGTCTCCCTGGAGGATTCCCTCTGCCTCCCGCACCATGTGCTTAGCAATTCTGTTCCTGTTGTCTGGATGGCCTTCATAAAGCCCTCACTGGACCAGCATTCTGGCACATAATAGGAACACTTAAAAAACGAGAGAATGATGCAGTTATACGTAGTGTCTTCCTCTTCTGAACTTTGACAGCACTTTATTTGCAACAAGTTTAGTTGCTCCTGAAGTGCAGGATCTGTGCTGGAAGTACGTGCGTGTTACACAGTGGGGCTCCTCATACACTGCAAAAGGACAAATAAACCAAACAGCTACCGCTTGAGAATGACCGAGTGGGTTCTCTGCACAAGAACAAACCAACCAGTCCCTTGTCCGAAAGGCCCTTTCCTTTTCTCTGCTTCGCTGCTCACTCCAGATTCCCGGCTGTCCTCTTCCGCAGCAGTTAACCAGCAGTGTACCGAAAAACAGCGACTTGCCTCCAAAAACCCTGCGCGGCCCGCGGCTAGGAGAATTTTGTCCCATGCGCTTCCCGTCTCACTAGTCGCGGGCCGGGGCTACGCCGTGTGCGTCCCCGCGCAGCCGCAGTACTGGGCGAGTAGGCGGGGCCGGCTGTTGGCGGCGGTTGGCTTGGCCCGGGAGTCGGCTGCACGTGCGGGCGGGGGCAATGCGTCACTGATCGGTGAGGCGCGGCCGAGGGGTCGGCTTTCCTCGCGAGCCTGCGGCTGGGCTCGTTCTCAGTGCCTTCCACCTGGGAGCGACCCTTGGGAGAGAGAGTGTCAGGAAGCTCACCGAGCAGGGGCGGCCCACTGGCCTCCAGGGGCGGAGGAGTTGGCAAGGGGTCAGCGGGCTCCGCCAGAAGGGAAGAATGAGGGGACTGGGGCACTGGACTCCGCGGCTCAGCCTGCGAGAGAGCGCCAAGCTTCCGAAGGGAGAGGGTGGAAACTGGAGGGGGTGGACCTGTCACTCACGGGACTGAGGGTGCTTTTCTCCTGCTCCCAGGAGGAACGAGGATGAATATGACTCAAGCCCGGGTCCTGGTGGCTGCAGTGGTGGGGTTGGTGGTTGTTCTGCTCTACGCCTCCATCCACAAGATTGAGGAGGGCCACCTGGCTGTGTACTACAGGTGAGCGGCTTGTGCGGTCAGTCAGGGCTCTAGAGAACGTTAAAAGGGTACTCCAGAGTGGAGTCTGGGAAGTTGTTCCCTCTGCAGCGTTCGGGGACGCATGTCCCATCTCTAGGGAAAGCACAGGGGTCGAAGCGGGCTTTTGCGGAACACCGTCCAGATGTTGGACAGTTTTAGTGCTATGTTCGTTTTGTTGCAGAGATTAAGTCTTCCTACGGTTATTCCTATACACAGCAAACTTAAATTATTTGTGGAAAAATGAAGAAGGAAGAAAGAAAGTAGTCATTCTACCTCTAACTGAAGAGATGGTTAAATTATAGTTCGTCCAACTGTACAGACTTTAGTTTGCCTCTGTAGACTATGCTGTATAGAAAATTTGGTTCTGTTTATGATTGTTTCTTAGGCTTTTTCATTTAAAAGCTTCCAGTGTCTAGTTACGTTTTGTAACACCATGATGACCATGATAGTGGTTATATCCCTGGACATCCAGGGACATAAGCATAACACTGATGGGCCATTCTCCTCCCCCTTTACTGTTTCTGTTCAGGTTGGGGACAGGAGTGGTGTGGGAGCTGTTGCTTTCTTGTTGAGCTCTCATAGCTTTTCCTTCAGCCTAATTACCACAAGTTCCTTTTGATGTAGACTAGTAAGAGAGAGGCCGGTTTGTGAAGAATTTGGGATAATGGTGTATTCAAAAAGAGGGTCAACTTTTTGCTTGCTTCCACTGTCCCTCAAAACTGATATTTCTATTTTCAGATCCATCCTGAATCCTAGAAAAAGAACAATTTTAATGGTATATCTTAGCAGATGGAGCTCTAGCATAAGAAATTACAGATTAGTCCAGATTTCCTTCCAGTTTAGCATTGTCTTTCTGGCAGTAAAACCAGAGAAAGGACATTTCAAGGAATGACTCAAAGAATTAGTGATGAACTTCAAACAGTTCATCTTTTCTTGTTATTATGACTTAGCAAACGTGTTTATATTTTCAAGACAGGAAGCTAAGTTCTATGAATTTACAAGGTGCAAAATAGGACTTCTTTGTTTTATTTGCTCTCCAAATGTCTCCTTTTTATAATTTCCAGGGCTTGCTTTCATAGTTTTCGCATTCCAGGATTTGGTGAACAAGCCCTTAACCTGTTTACATAGTCTTGTCACTCTTCATCTTTTCATGCTAATTTTTTTTTTGTTTTTATATAGAAATTTTATGTTCCCAGTATTTTAATTACCTTGCAGATAGATTGAAAGAACTATAAGCCTCAGAAATTTTCTCTTTACTTCAAAGTTTGCATTGTCTTTTTTCAACCTGGTGATTAAATGTATTATATATTTTGATTTGGCTTTTGTTATGTACAGTTAATGTACCTCTACTGAAAGCCATTAAAATTTTTTAAACAAATATTTCTCAGAATGTTAAAGACCGAGGAGAATCCTTTGAACCTGAGAGCAGTGCTGGAGACGCAGAGGTATGGTTGGTTGAGCTTATGAAACAAGGTGTAACATTGGCAGTTTAATTTGATCTTTTTGCGTTTTTAGGTGTGGAGGTATTTTAAGCAGTTGTTCATTATGAGTAATTCATATTAGTGAGGCTTTGGTAGGTCAGCAGCATGAGCAAGAGTGAGTATTTATTATAGCATTTTAGATTTAGAAAGATAATTTTTGTTTTTATAATTTTGTCAAATTGAAACATCTTTTTGCAGGGGAGGAGCTTTACTAACTAGCCCCAGTGGACCAGGCTATCATATCATGTTGCCTTTCATTACTACATTCAGATCTGTGCAGGTGAGTGATTCCTAGGGAAGCCCCCATACCAGATAGACAGGTGTGACAGGAGTTACCACACTTTTGGGTGGAGATAGATTTCTTTATTGCTTAAGCAGATGGTGGTATTTACTTAAATGCAGGAGTTAACGTTCAGAGTACAGTTGTTACAACACAAGTTATTATGTTAAACCACCTCACTTACTTGAAATGAATTAAAGGTATGAACCAGGTAACTTGGAAGGACTGACTTCTACCATCTATATCGTGACATGTAGCAAATTTTTTGTTGCTGCTATGGCAATAAAAGTAAGAATTAGGAACACAACTAGACATACAAACCAGTGATTTGATTATGTGGTTTAGAACAGTGTTTGGTTTCCACAGAGGCAGGCTCCTGGGCTAGTGTTAACATGGAGGATCAAAATTTTTATACACAGCTTTTCTGCCTCATGTTTTTTTGCCTGGTATATTAAGCACAATTTTATGTGGAATCTTAGTGAATGTTATATTTTGATGGCATCTCAGGATATTTGAAATAAGTGTCTGATCATTGAGAAGTGTCTTGGTCATGGGAGACAATAAAATAAGTATCTTTCAATGTAACAAGATGACAAAACCAGGATTAGACTGTGACCACTTTTGCAAGCCCAGTGTGATCATAAATCTTTGGATTCAGAAGTTTGTCTGCCATCTGCTGCTAATTTTTCAGGACTCAGGAAAATTCTATGTTATTTAATCTTGTAATCTTATGTCCAGGCTTCCTGCTAAGTGAGAGTTTAATTATAAATTCTTAAATCCCCCAGGTTTTCTTCCTGTCCTGTGTTAGATGGCTTAGGGAAAAAATTGTGTCTATTGAAGTGAAATGTATTCTTCCCCTAGTCAGACTGATTTCCTTATGTTGTTCCATATTTATTTTACCCATTCTTTCCTTGGTTCATGCCATCACTTCTTTATCTACCATCTCACTCTCCATTCCTTCTCTTCTGTCTAAATCTTGCCAGGCTTTTGAAGGCTTGTCCCAGATTCTTCCTCTTCTGATATGTAGCTCTTAAAGTCTGTATTGTAAATTTTGGCCCTTTGCCTTATTTTCTTTAATATTGTTGTCTTTGCATTGTTTGCTAAGTTTTTTTGTGTGTTTTCTTTCCAGAAAGGCTCCAGTTTTCTAAAGACAGGAGTTGTAACACATTTTTATTTCTGGCTTTTTATTTATGGTGGAAGTTGTTAAATTGAGCTGATTTCTCAGGAAGCAATGTGGTGTAGTGAACATGGGGACGTGGCATTGCCACCAGTTGGGGGCATGACTTTGGAAAAATTGGTTAACTGTTGTAGACTTTCTGTGAAAGGAGGAGTTTTAATTATGTGACCTCATGAGTAGCCCAAACAATCTATAATAATGTTAGCAATGGTAGCATTAGACCCTTACAAATCAAGACTCTAAGGCCGGGCACAGTGGCTCACACCTGTAATGCCAGCACTTTGGGAGGCTGAAGCAGGTGGATTGCTTGAGCCTAGGAGTTTGAGACCTGTCTGGGCAACATAGGGAAACTCCATCTCTTAAAAAAAAAAAAATCAAGACTCTAACAAATAGATTTTGTTCAAAGCCAGGTAGATCTGTCTCTGCTTTAATGCTTAGTATGTTTAAGTCATATGGATGCAAAAATATAAATAAAGGAGATACAGATAATAGTAAACAGATTTGAGAGTTTAATTGTGTATATATATAACAAATATATAGTGTGTGTATATATTAGTAATAAACTATCATAAGAGATGTAAATGAAATTAGTACAGACTTCAGTGTAAACTAAAATACTTTGCATCTACAAAAAAGTTTTACATGCTACAGCCAGCCAGTGTGACTAATAGGAATGTTCTTTATGTGTAAAACAGTAACATTCTAGGAAATAATTATATTAATAAAACCATATTTAAAAAGTGTTCTTGGCCGGGTGTGGCGGCTCATGCCTGTAATCCCAGCACTTTGGGAGGCCGAAGCAGGCAGATCACTTGAGGTCAGGAGTTCAAGACCAGCCTTACCAACCTGGTCAAACTCTGTCTCTACAAAAATACAAAAATTAGCTGGGTGTGGTGGTGCGTGCCTGTAATCCCAGCTGCTTGGGAGGCTGAGGCAGGAGATTGCTTGAACCTGGGAGACTGAGGTTGCGGTGAGCCGAGATCGCACCCTTGCACTCCAGCCTGGGCGACAGAGCAAGACTCCATCTCAAAAAAAAAAAAAAAAAAAAAAAAGGTTCATAGGAGAGTAAGACATAAATTTATTTTTAGGAATTTTTGGAACATATTAGAAGACATAGTTCAAATAAATGGTTTAACAAACTTGGCAATTGAAAGGAATGTATATAAATGTGAAATTCCATATATGATGTAAGAAGAAAAAGTAATAGAGAAATTATATGAAAACCTTCAGCCTTCATAAAGTAGTCATAGATTCACTTTTTAAATAAATGTTCTGTCATACTGGGAAAGTAATTTTTAAGAGGACATAAAAGAAATGTAAAAGTACATAAAAATAGGGTGTTAAACAGGCTAATGTTTGAACTCTTTTTCTAGTTCTTCTCAGTTTGAAAATTGGCTAGAGAATATCCTTTTGGTTTAAATAGGGATGTGTATGTAAAGTTGGTGTGGAATATGGAAACTGAACTAATGTTTTAAAGGAAATAAATAGAATTTGTCTCTTCATCAATCCCCCTAACTTTACCTAGAGTTACCGCCAATGTTAACTATCATTCTAATCGCTCAACCTAAGAGGTATTTTTTATTTTTTCCCCTCCTGAAATTTTATATCAACCAAGTATCAGATTCCTCCTCTATTATGTCTGGATTGACAGCTTTCATTTCATGGCCTTTACTCAATTAATCTAAATAAATTAATTATTTAGCCTCCCAGCTGGTTTTCTTACCTCCATATAAGATGGAGAATGAGAATACATCACATATGAGAAAAGGAATTAAGTAAACATATTTTTGAATGGTTCGTTTTGTGACTGTATATAAGGTGAACTAGAGAGAGCCCAAACTCCCCAGCCAGCATTCAGGGCCCTCTATCTAATATCACCGTGGTCTCTTGTCAGAATTTCATCTCTCATCCAAATTGCCCCTTCTGCTCCAGGCAA
This sequence comes from Chlorocebus sabaeus, assembly GCF_047675955.1. NCBI lineage: Eukaryota > Metazoa > Chordata > Mammalia > Primates > Cercopithecidae > Chlorocebus > Chlorocebus sabaeus. The sequence goes on along the minus strand of NC_132912.1, from coordinate 102,904,664 downwards.
GCCTATCTACTTTCGTTCGCCTATACATGTATTGTCTTCTTCAACTGTGTGTATTTCGGTAGGATATTTATTGAGCTTAAGATGTTCCTCTGCCTCATCTGTTCTTATTTCTCCCACTTTAGACCTGGCTTGTAAATCCTTCACCTCAGAGAGCTTTTCAAACTACTGTTTTTTTTAACTTTCTGTAATTTACCACTTAACAGTTCAGTTTATAATCTATGTTTTTGGTTTTGTTTTGGTTTGTTTTTTTTGTACGTGTTGATGGATTGCATTGTACTGGATTGTGAACTCTTTGGAAATGGGGACTGTGCTTCCTTTTTCCTTTGCTTTGTGCTTGGTAAGATGCAGTGTGTCTAGAATGTGCTCATTAGGTGCTGACCTATTTGAGGCCTTAGAGTACAGCAGGAAGTCATTCATTCTGGATCTGAACAAAGGTGTGACATGGGCAAAGCAATTAAGTACCAGATTGTTGGTTCACCAGGAGGAAGCAGTACTGGTGGTAGCACTTCTATTAAAAAGGAAACTGAATAAGACGTGAGAGATCACTAGGTACTAAACTGAAATGTTGACCACAGCTTTAGAGAAGAAAGGTTGCTGTTGGGTTCAAGGGCAGCTTTGAGTCTTAGAGTACTTGTATGCATATAATCTCTTTTATCTTCAACATAAATAGTAGTATTAGCAGTGGAATCAAAGTTCAGAGCACAAGTCCTAGCCAGAGTATCTATGTGAGCAAGCTGTGTTGTTTACAACCCCTGGCCAGCTCCAGGCAGATAAGGGACTCTGGAAGAGTCCTTTCTACTTATTAGCAGATTAAACATTGAACCTTTCCCAGTGCATCTTGATTCAAACATTCGCTGTAGACTGGGCACAGTGGCTCACTCCTATAATCCCAGCACTTTGGGAGGCCAAGGTGGGTGGATCATTTGAGGCCAGGAGTTCGAGACCAGCCTGACCAACATGGTGAAACATCGTCTTTACTAAAAATACAAAAATTAGCTGAGCGTGATGGTGCATGCCTGCAATTCCAGCTACTTGGGAGGCTGAGGCACAAGAATCGCTTGAACCCAGGAGGCAGAGTTTGCAGTGAGCCAAGATTATACCACTGCACTCCAGTCTAGGTGACAAAGTAAGACTGTCTCAAAAAAAAAAGAAAAAAAAATTGTTGTAAAATATTTTCTGTCTCAAGTCTTTCATTTCTACTAGAATACAGAAAGAAATGACTATTCTGAAAGCTAATCTTTGGGAACTGAAATTGTGATGGAACTCTGCTGTACTTACTGTCAGCAGCTCTCCAGAGATTTGCCTCTGGCACCAGTAGTTTTTTGACAATGTGTTTCTTGAATGTTGATGAGATATCTTTTCCTCCCTAGACGACACTACAAACTGATGAAGTTAAAAATGTGCCTTGTGGGACAAGGTAAGCTTTCTCTTTGCCTACCAGCCTCCCTTTAGTTCAGATGGAGTTTCTGTTCCTACACCTATGATCACTTAGACATCTTTCAAATAGGCATGATAGTGAACCCAAGGGGATTTCTGATTTGAGCACTGTTTGAGCAAAGGCCTGTCTCCAAATAGGAGCTTTTCCATCTTAAGAACCGTTAGGGTATTATTGAAAAAAACTGGAGTTTTAGAGCAAGTAGACCTAACTGTATTAGCACTGCTGCATCTACTTTATTGACTATTTTTTAAAGACTTTATTTTTTACAGCAGTTTTAGGTTCATAGTGAAATTGAGCAAAAAGTACAGACAGTTTTTATATACCTCTTTCCCCAACAGATTCCTTTATTGACACTTTAAAGCTTAGTTTCCTCATTTATAAAAGGCAGTAAAATCGACCTTGCATAGTTATTGTAAGGATTAGAATTACTGTATATGAAGTGCCTAACCAGTACTTGGCCCAGAATAGATGCTTAATAAAACATAGTTTAAAATTAATCATCCCACCTTCTTCTCATCTGTAGTGTTAAATGCCATCTAATTTAGAGTTTCTGATTCAGTAGGTCTGGAGTGAGGCCTGAGAATTTTCATTTCTAACTATAAAAGTTCCTGTGTGATGCTGATACTACTGGTCTGAAGACCTCACTTTGAGAATTGCTGTCCTAAAGAGGTTTAGGGAAAGAAAGGCAAACAGGGTCCAAATTATTTCTAGGGTATAATCACTGCATTGAATTGTATCAAAAGAAGAATGTGAAGTTCAAGGTATTTTTTAAATTACTTATTTTAAATGACTATTACAAGTGTACAGAAGACATTGACACCTATAGAGGGGCAGAAATGCTATGAAAAGGGAAGTGAATTCTCTCTGTGTTTAAGTGAATAATATGTTTGATTATCAGCTTCTCCACAGGTCTATAACTGTATTTTATGGATTGCCTTTAGTAGTTCACACTTTTGTTTCTTTGTTTTTAGTGGTGGGGTCATGATCTATATTGACCGAATAGAAGTGGTTAATATGTTGGCTCCTTACGCAGGTATGTTACCCATCTATCTGTGGTTTTCATAGTTATAACCAGAGGCTTTATAGCTGAGAGATTCTTTGAGGAATAGAGGGGTACTTTGAAAGTTTTATGACTTCATTGATCACTGATTAATAAATTTCTGGGGAATAGAGGCAAAAATAGGTCAGAAGTTCTGGACAGAGGTGACTTTATGCAACTGTATAAGTTACTTTTCCCTGAGCTTAGTGTTTCTAAGAGCAAGATGGTCATTGGTTATTTCTAGAATAGGAAAGTAGTATTTTATCCAGTCAGGATGAGAGATAATTTCCTTAGGTGTTAGAAATCTGTAACTGATAATTCCTTGGCCCACACTGATTTGCCATCAAAGAGAAGTATTTTCTAGTTGATATTTGCTGTAATTTGCAAAACAGTGTGAAAGCCTTCAGTGTGGGGAAAGCATTTTCTTGATAAAAGATGAAAACTTACAGAAATGGGGTGGGTAGATACTGTTGTAATCAAAAACTTAATTAGAAGCCGTGAAGAAAGATATGCCATTTTAGATGCATGCTTGTTAATAAAACTGGCATGTCTAGTATATACAGAATATTGTGTTTGGCAAGAACAATTTAAAAAGATGAAATTAGAGCCTTTGCCTTCAGGGGTTTTAATTGTACTTGAGAAGACATAATACAGACCTAAAAAAGAATATATTGGGATGTAAGGTCATAATAAATTTCATATCACCAGTACAGGCACAAATAGTGAAAAGATTTCAGAGTAGAGAGCCAGGTGTATTACTGTCGAGTGCATTTGGATTATATTTTTCAGATATTAAGCATTTTCCTTGTCTTTTTTTTCATCTCCTTTCCTTGATCACAAATCAATGGAATGGATTATGATTGAAAAAGGGAAGGGACTGATGATTCTTTCGCCAGAGATTAAATAGGAAACTATTAGATATAATTAATTTGGGAAATGATCAAGCAAATGATTTAGGTATTAAGTATTTATTAATGGCCTGTCCATTAATTTTTTTTCTTTTTTGAGATGGAGTCTTGCTCTGACACCCAGGCTGGAGTACTGGAGTGCAGTGGCATGATCTCAGCTCAGTGCGACCTCTGCCTTTTGGGTTCATGCAATTCTCCTGCCTCAGCCTCCCTAGTAGCTGGGACTACAGGTGTGTGCCACCACACTAGGCTAATTTTTGTATTTTTAGTAGAGACAGGGTTTCACCATGTTGGCCAGGATTGTCTTGAACTCCTGACTCAAGTGATCCACCTGCCTCCGTCTCCCAAAGTGCTGGGATTACAGGCATGAGCCGCCACACCCGGCTGTGATTTGAAATCCAGTTGCATCTAATATCCCACATGGGAAGGCCAGTGGAGCAAATTCTTGGATCTGAAGACAGAAGTAGAAAGCAGCATGTTTTTATAGATAGAGAACAGGTTCTGACATGGTCTAGTATGTACCTTTTGGGGCATTTCTAAAATTCTCTGGTTCTTAGTTTCCTGATATGCAAATTTAGGAGACTTCAGTGCTAATTTATGTAAATTACCTGAGATAAAGCCCAGCTCAGTTAATATTTTCTCCTTTCCCTTCTAGCCTGGTGTCTTTTTTAACAGCTTTAAAAAATTGCCTTTTAATAAATGGTCTTTTGCAGCTGCTTTCTTCTTTTATTTCTACTGTTCCTCAGTTTGCTTAGTGTCTCTTTACCTCTTAGCTAAACTTTTGCAGTAATTGCCTTATGCTTTCCCTGCCTCTGATCTCTATGCCTCTCAGTTCATCTTCACACTGCTGGCCAAAGTGTAAATCTGACTGTCATGCCCTTGCTTGAAAACTTTGATAGTTCCTTATTACCTCCAAACTAATGTATGCTTTTTAGTATGAACTTTAAAGTTAGCCCCTGTTTGAGGGGCTAACCAGCAGGTGTTTGGTATTAGTATTGCAAATACAAGGGTATTTGGAAAATTGAGCACAAGCAACACATCAAGATTTGTTAGTTGTGGTTTTTGGTTTCACTCTTTTGTTGGCACTTTTCCTCGTGTGTAGTATATCACCCTGACTTTGACCCTGGCTGAATTTGAAGGTACCTGAGTCATTGTTGGGTAAAACAAACATGGGTTGTACCTCTCCTTCAGTGTTTGATATCGTGAAGAACTATACTGCAGATTATGACAAGACTTTAATCTTCAATAAAATCCACCATGAGCTGAACCAGTTCTGCAGTGCCCACACACTTCAGGAAGTTTACATTGAATTGTTTGGTAAGTGTCTTAATTCTTTTAAATATGTAAATAGCCAACTGGCTATCTAGTTCAACTTATTGAGGTTATATTGGTAAACCTTAGTGCTATTTAAGCATTTCTTCTGAATTTATCATAGAGCAATTGTCTTTAAAATATTTTTTATCTTAAGTTTAAAAATTTTTGTATAATTTGGTAGAGATTGGAAAAACTACTCACAGACTATATTCTGTTTTTACTGTAATAACTTACTGAAAATAGCTTTGTTACTATTTTAATAGATAATTTGAAAAATTTAGAAACCTGTGTCTTGAGGCTCCCATTTCTGATGATTTGGTAGGAGACTGACACGACTCAGCATATAGTTGTGGTCACAGCTAAGATTTATTACAGCCAAAGGGTACAAAGCAAAATCAGCGAGAGGAAAAGGCACATCAGCAAAGTGCAGAGGAAAGCAGGTGCAGGCTTCCAAGAGTCAAACATGTGCCTAATTCCCACAGCAACAAGCTATGACAACACATGTCAAATGTTGTCTACTAGGGAAGCTCATTAGAGACTCATTGCCTAGGGTTTTCACTGGGGGCTGGTTATGTAGGCACCCTCTGCCTACCACATAACAAAATTCCAGACTCCTAGAAGGAATGCAGGTGTTTGGCATAAACCACATTGTATAAACTGTTCACAGCAAGTCAGTTGTATTAGCTCTGGGGATGGTGGGACCCTTCCACAAATCCAAGTTCCTAGGTTCCAAACAAGGACCAGTTTGCAAAAGGCCTTCCTAAGGATCACAGTATCAGCCCTGCTTTCTTAACTCACTTCTGTACAACTTAGCTTTTCATTTATGATAGTGGAAATTCTGACCAGGCAATGAGTTGTTGCTGTTGGTAGCTCACTTTTCCCTCCTGAAATTTTTAGTGAATTTCTAAGATGAAGGAATAAGCAAGAGTAATCAATTTAAAATCTATCAATTGAGTCCTCTTTGGTGATTGTCAACCACTGCAGTGGCATGTGAGAAAACTGATGGGTCCTGCTTTGTCTCACCAGCAATCATTTAAATAGCTGAAGTACCATTGAGGTGAAGAGAAAGTGCATGGTTACAAGCCCAAGTGTTCATGCTGTGTGTACTTCAAATACTTTTCTATGAGCTTTTCTCTCTGTCTCTGTCTTTCTCTCTTTAAATCCAAAATAACAGTAAGGCTGAGATCCATGGAAATGAAGTTTAGTTACATGGGAATTTGAGTAAAGATTTACTGAAGGTAGAAATTTGCTTTTCTTTGAGAATCAGGATACATATTGAGTAAGAGCCCTGAATTAAGATACTAGAGATCCAGATTCTCCATTTATTAGATCAACATATTTTACCCAGTAGTTGTTTATCCAGTAAATAAGTCTAATAAGTTACCCAGTAAATAAGCTTATCCATAGTTAAGTAGCACATTTAGTGGGTGAACTTATTGGATAAACAGACTATCTGCTTGTCATCTTCCTTAATTTATTAAATAATTCCTCACAACTTTTTTCCCCCACACAAAAGAGAAGAAAAGGCAGTTTAAGCTCTGTAAAAGAATAGTACTGTGGAAACTTTAGGTCTAATAGTGATTAGTTTTGTTTCATGAATACAATGTAAAAAAAAATTGAGTATCATGAGATCTGTTGTTCTTGGCTTAAAAAACAGATCAAATAGATGAAAACCTGAAGCAAGCTCTGCAGAAAGACTTAAACCTCATGGCCCCAGGTCTCACTATACAGGTAAGTTCTTTTCCTAAGGAAGTTCTCTGGGGATTTTGAGAGTTTTGAGTTTGTTCCTCCTTTCATTGGATTGTTTATTCAGCAATTATTTGAGATGCTGTGGTGATTTATAGAATACCTTTCTCAATTTGACTTCAGATCTCTGCCAAAATAAAATACTCTCATAGCTTATTATGGGTGACATTTGTGAACTCCTAGAGGGAACTGATAAGCTGAGGCTCTTACAAGGAAGTCAAATTTATATTTCTGCCATGTATGAAGCACTAAGATATAGTAATGGTTATAAATCAGTGTAAGCATAATCCCTGCCCTCAGTAAGATTATGGAAAGGGAGTTCAAGTGTAAGATTTGAACAATTCTGGACAGAATAGTTATCACAAAGTATTAATTGACAGATAAATCTATTGAATGATTATTGCTGTAAGAGTAAGAGAACATTGGAAGACAGCGTGTCTAGGAGAGGGCTATGATTGAGTTGAGATTTTAAGTAGGTTTAGAAAAATTAATTGGATTTAAATGGGGGAAGAATGAGAAAGGTATTTCAAGTGGGAGGGAGAGCCCTAGTAAAAGCAAGGTAGCAGATGAATTTAGTGGTAGTGGTGATGGTGACATTGGGAAATAGAATGGTGAGAGGTTTTACCCCTGCTTTTTTTTGAGTCACTGTGTTTTCAGATTGTGGGTTTTAAATCAACTTTAGTGAGTCATGAACAGCATTTTAAATAAAATGAAATAGAATAAGAAAAGAAATGGCATGTAGTAAGTTTAAATATTCTGTGAAACTTGTGTTTCACAGTCTGGGGGGGTAGGTGTTTATATTGGGTGTCAGTGCAAAATGTGTTTCTCACTGTGTCCACAGTCAATAACATTTGAAAGCCACTGCTCTGAATCTAGATAACCTAAGAAGTGGTATTGAGGCTTCTCTAGTGTCCTTTTACAGGGGCTCTAGGAGACCAGTTGATTGTTGATTGTTGTGATGAACATTACTGCAACTAAAGCTTATCACATGTCTCTCAATTCTTTACACTCAGTGCCACTGCTACTGAGAGTGTGCACTCACTGTGATTGTATGTGTTTGTGCTTCCTCATAAACCAGACTCGAAAGATAGGTGGGGTTTTTCTCATGGCCTCATTCATGCAATGTCATTATCTCAGACAGGCACCTGAAGGTGAGCCACCAGAGTTAAGGGGTAGTTTGAAATATCCAGAGGTAACTTTGGAAAGTCCTCTGAGTTGTTCAAGTCAGTTGTAGCTGGAGTAGCTTTTTGATTTTAAAGATAGTGAATGTGAAGGTCAGCTCTTCTTAGATTCTGCCCAGGGTGTTACTCAGAGATCTAGCTTATTCAACGGCTGATTAGAATTCCTTGCCTTATATTAGCCATTTTTCTGTTCCCAGTTTTTTGCTATTAAACAATAGTGTAGTGAACATTCATGACACATGTTCCTGTATGTACAAATTATCTTTCAAACTGACTGTACGAATCTACATTCTTAACAGCAATATGTGCAAGTAATTGTGACCCATGAACTCACCAACATTGGAAGCAATCAGACATACTGATCGTTACCATATGGATGGGTGGGCAATTATATCTCCCTTTGATTTGCATTCCTTTGGTTATTAATGAGATTGAACATCTTTTGATATAGTTATTGGTCATTTATACTCTCTTCTGTTGATCGCCTGTTCCTATCTTTTGCCCATTTTTCTGTTGGATTGTTTTCTTGCTTACTGATTTGTTCTGTGTAAATTTGGAATTTTTATACACACACGTTATATATGTTGTAGAAAGAAGTTAGATACTAGGAAAATGATGAAGAATAAAATGAAATTCACCAGTAATCTTATTAAGCAGGGATAACATCATTTGTTGTATCTTTTCTGACTCTTCATATATGTGAACAAATGTTTGTAGATATAAATGCATACCTGGTCAACTAAAGCAGAATCATATCATACCTGCTTTTTTCACTAACATTGTCTATGAACATCTTTCCAAAACAAAAATATAGGTTTGGTAAATCGTTACTTTTAATGGTTATATTTAGTGAATCTCTATGGTTTCAAATTTTTTACTATTATATACATGTTGAAATGACCAAGCTTATATATTTTGTACATCTTTTTAAATCCCTCTCTTACAATAAATTCTTGAAGTGGGATTGGTGATCAAAGTGTATTCCCTGTTTGGGGACTTATTGATACGTACTACCAAATCACCTTTTAGAAAAATTTTAGCAGCTCCCACCCTCTCATTAGCAGTGTTGGTAAGCTGTAGTTTTTAACACATTTGATTGCATGATTGTACCCAAATAATTAGCAGATGCAAGCTTTCCCTTTCTCTTTTAATCCTTTTGGAGAAAATTAGTCTGTTATTTTGTATTAATTATTGAAGTTGAATACCTTAGGTTATCAGCCATTTTTATTTCATTTATAAATTGTTGGTTTTGCTCTTTTTTTAAGTTAAGGTTTTTCTAACTGATTTTTAATAAGCTATTTTTGACTGCACATAGCAGCTCACATCTGTAATCCCACCACTTTGGGAGGCTGAGGGGAAGCTCCCTTGAGCCCAGGAGTTTGAGTTCAGCCTGGGCAACCCCTTCTCCACAAAAATTTTTTTTTAAAAATTAGGTGGATATGGTGGCATGTGCCTGTAGGCCTAGCTACTTGGGAGGCTGAGGTGGGAGGATGACTTGAACACAGCAGGTTGAGGCTGCAGTGAGCTGTGTTCATGCTGTACTGTTGTCTGGGCAACAGAGCAAAACCCTCTCTATAAGTAAGTAAATAAATAGCATTTGTATATAGATAACTTGTTTTTGAACCTTACACTTTGAGAGGGGTAGAATTCGTTTTTAAAAATAAACTATTTTTCATATGTTAGTTATTGTAGCTCTTTTTTATATTTATAGGAAACATTTTCTTCCAGTTTTTTCTTTGTTGTTTAACTTTGTTTTTGCCTTGCTGATAACTTTGAAGTTTTCATCTTTTACATAGTAATTTCAGTGATTTTGTCTTTATGGTGTGTTGCTGAGCTGGCATGTTTTAAAAGCCTTTTACCACCTTAAAAGTATAGGAATTAAAATTAGAAATTACAAAAATTGTATCTGCTTTTACAGTTGTATTCTTAGATTTAAATCTTTTAATTCATCTGGAACCCATTTTGATCTCAGTTGCAAGGAAGGCCTTCAACTCCATCCCTTCAACCCCAAATTGGGTAACAGCAGTAATTACTGAATAGTTTATTTTTCCATCTTCCTCATTCTTTGAAATAGTTTTTATGTTACATACTACATTCCATTATATACTAGAGTCTTTTTCTGAACTTAGTTCTGTTCCGTTGATCTTCCCATTCCTACTCTTTGATTAGTTATTGAGTCCTTGGTGTTTTCTCGTCAAATCAAATTTTCTCCTGTTTTTTTCATCTTGTCAGTTAATGGTAACTCCTTCCCCTCAAGCCAATCTAGAAGTGTAGGAGGCATCTTTGACAATCGTCTCACCCTCAGCATCTAATTAGTCCCTGTGTCATGCAGATTCCACCACCAAAATCCATGTATTAATAAAACTGACCACACCTCCATCTTTACTGTCATCTCAAGCCAAGCTACCAACTCTTACCGTGACATGTGCAGTAGTAGTAACTGCCTGTCTTCTTTCCCCACTTTCACTGTTACCTTTGTCTACTTCATTTTCTGCACAACAGCCAGAAGAATGAATTTACTTACATTCATTTGTTTTTGTAAAAAGTTATTGGGTGAAAAAATGCAGTTTTGTTATACATTCTTAAAGTGGTAGAGAAGATCTTCGTTGTTTTAGGGTTTAAAAATTTTTAAAATAATTTTTATATTTTGCAATAACTTAAGCATATCCTGAGAAGAGAAGAGCTCCTTTGGTTGCTTTTGTCTTGTTATAATTTTTTTTTTTTTTTAACAATAGTTGAAATGCATTTTAAGAATTCCAAGTCTGTGTTTGAGCTTTGTTATTTTTAACACATTACCATATGGTTGTGATAGTTCAACTTTTTATTTTAAAATCTGGCAAGAAACGTCATCTTTTAAAAAATAATGGCCTTTGCTGTTTCTGCCAGCTTAATCTTCCAGATAAGTTTTCATTATCGATATTTTTAAGCTATATCAGGCACCTAAGTAGTCATATACATGTTGTGTTGTTTTGTTTTGAGACAGGGTCTCCCTCTGTTGCCCAGGCTGGAGTGCAGTGGCATGATCATAGCTCACTGCAGTCTTGAACTCCTGGGTTCAAGTGATCCTCCTGCGCTTAGCCTCCCAAGTAGCTAGGAGTACAGGCACACACCACCACATCTGGCTAATTTTTTAATTTTTTGTAGAGATGGGCCCTCGCTGTGTTGCCCAGGATGGTCTCAAACTCCTGGCTTCACGCAATCCTCCAATATAAGTTAAAAATAGAAACATAGTTTACGGCTTTACTTTATCATATCAGCCTTTCTGGTTTTTAGAATTTCTGATTTGGGCCAGGCGCGGTGGCTTACGCCTGTAATCCCAATACTTTGTAAGGCCAAGGCAGGCGGATCACGGGGTCAGGAGATTGAGACCATCCTGGCTAACACGGTGAAACCCCGTCTCTACCGAAAATACAAAAAATTAGCCGGGTGTGATGGCAGGTGCCTGTAGTCCCAGCTACTCAGGAGGCTGGGGCAGGAGAATGGCGTGAACCTGGGAGGCGGAGCTTGCAGTGAGCTGACATCGCGCCACTGTACTCCAGCCTGGGCGACAGAGTGAGACTCCACCTCAAAAAAAAAATAATAAAAGAATTTCTGATTTGGGGGAGAAACTCATATCCTAAGTTAAATTAAGACCAATAGATTTAATGTATTTTAATGCCGTTCAATCATTGAGGAATGTGATTGGTTCTTGGTAGATTTATCGTATGTCTACAACTTGAATTCACTGCCTTCTAGTAATTTTTGGGTTAAATTACATGAGAGCAGCCTTACCTTGTTCACTGCTCTATCCACAATTCCTGCAACAAGTAGCACTTGACACAGAGTAGGTACCTGATAAATATTTATTGTTGAATGAACATTCTCTGTTAACAGTCATTTTATTTTTTTCCTTTCCATATATTTATATCCCATTTTTCCTCTTGAAAAACTACTCTGGCAAATTAGAATGATGAAAATGGTCATCTTTGATTTTTTTTCCTATGTTATTTAAGGGAGTGACAATATTTTAGACTGACTTTTGATTTATAATATATGCTTAAAACCCAGGGGTTAGTTTCAACACATATATTCATTTCATTAGCCATTTTTTTTCCCTCCATTCACTCTGTGTATGTGAGTGGTGTGGGGGCATTATTTTATTTTATTTATTTTATTATTTGAGGTTAAGAGCGGAGGTTTAATAGGCAAAAGAAACAGAAAGGAGAACAGCTGTCTCTCCTGTGAGGGAGAGGGATACTCGAGTGGGACTTTCCTGTCATTTTACTTTTAAAATCTCTTATGATGCAACTTACTCATGGTATCTGTAGAGTAAGTATTTATGTTTTCACATATTTGAAAATCTGTGAGATTGCCCAAGATTGGCAAGCACAATGTAGTATGTTCTTCAGCCTCATTCAGCAAAATAGGAGTCTTGAAAAGACAGTCCTGGCCGGGTGTGGTGGCTCATGCCTGTAATCCCAGCACTTTGGGAGGCCAAGGTGGGTGGATCACCTGAGGTCAGGAGTTTGAGACCAGCCTGACCAACATAGTGAAACCCCACCTCTTCTAAAAAAAATACAAAAATTAGTCAGGCATGGTAGCGCATGCCTGAAATCCCAGCAACTAGGGAGGCTGAGGCAGGAGAATCACTTGAACCTGGGAGGTGGAGGTTGCAGTGAACTGAGATTGCACCACCACACTCCAACCTGGGTAGCAAGAGCAAAACTCCATCTCAAAAAAAAAAAAAAGAAGAAAAGAAAAAGAAAGAAAGAAAAAAAGACAGTCCTGCTTTATGCTTCTTTTAATAAGGCTGAAAAGATATGTAGCCAGTCTCTTAATTAAATGCAGTATGACAGTGCTTCCCTCAGAGTCATATTAATCCACATTGGAAGTGATCTTATGTCTACTAGTCACATGGTGAAATCTGACATCTCACAAAATCTGGTCCTGAATTTTTATTTGTCTTCTGGATGTCTCGTGAGGCCTCACATGTGTCACTGCCAGTGTGTTTCCACACAGTCTTCAGCTGCTTATTTCATTCCACTGTAATGCTTATATTTAGTTATGATAGTCCTCAAAATTACCTACAAATTTGACTCATCTGTTTCATGTAGGGAATGCTATATTGCTTAAAAGTTTTAAAAGCCTTTAAAGAAGACTAAGTGCTTAAAGGCTTTGTTATAATACCTAAAAGGTTAGCCAGTTTTCAGAAGGAAAACTTCCTCAGACCAGCAAAGTGTTTTTTGTGTGTTTGCAGTATAGGTGGGGCGGTGGGGTATCGTATGTTTAGTAAAATCAGAAGCTTTTGAGAGATCAAGTCCTTGATGTGGAAAAGTCAGCCTTCAAAAAACAGTACTGTCCAGGTAGATAATCTTAATTATGTCAAAGAACACTATGATTAGGGAAACAAAGTGTGTAGTAAACAGCCTCTACAAAGACAGACTTTCTTCTAAGTGAGAGTTCAGGAAGAAAGAATATAAGCTTTTAATTGATACTTGTTTTCCTTCAGCCACTGCGCTGTTTACTTATAGCAAATACCGAGTGATTGCAGGGGTTGAAAGTGATAGGTTAATTTACTCACTACTCACTGTATTAAATTGCGTGCACCAAACTGGGATTTTTTGTTTGTTTTTGTATTTGACTAATTGTTTCTGACTTTACAATTTCAGTCTTGGAAATTTGCCTTCCTGGCTTCTTTGGTTTTCAGGGTTAAAAAAGAAAGCAAAAGTATCTAACGACCTTTGTAAAACGTCTTTTAAGGGAGAACCTTTTTCCTAAGGCAATTGTTTCCTCAGTGGATAGAGTAGTTTTTCCTGTAATCTGGCATTGTGTAAGGAAGTAAGAAGCAGCTTGTCTTTGATTCTTGGTGTGATGGCATGAAAAGTAAATGTTCCAGTGGGATCCCCAAACGTGTTAGTAGGCCGCTATATTATAGCTGTTGTTTTGTTAGATTAGTATCATTTGAGGTGCTTTTTTGTAGAAGATTTAATTGAAGATTTATCTTTCAAATATACTTTGGCTTTTTCACTTTTATTTTTTAGGCTGTGCGTGTTACAAAACCCAAAATCCCAGAAGCCATAAGAAGAAATTTTGAGTTAATGTGAGTAATATGCATGGGATCCCAATATTTCTGTTCAGGGCTGTCTGCATATTAACACTCCAGTCTAGAGGAAACGTGAGATAATACACTCTGGGGTGGAGTATGTGTGTATCTTCTTTACTCTTACTCTAGTAATATTGCCTACTCTTGTGTCTTAATTCCCACTAGACTCTTATTAGTGTTCTTCTGTATGTGTGGATATTTCAGGAGAAGTGTCAGTGTTTAAAGATGCAGTTTGCTGTAAAACTATTGTTGGAAGCTTAAGGAGCTATAATTTTATATGAATAGTACCTTGAATTAAATATTTAATAGAGGAAAGAGTCCTGAAGCTGTGTTAGGGTTGAAGAGAGTGCTCATATTTTGTTTCTGTGTTGTAATGGTAGGAATAGATATCTTGTTGGTATAAAGTTTGGTTTTCCATTGTATGTAATTGTATATCTAAAATTAGACCTGGTTCTTTATAATGTGCCTCTAGGGAAGCCTTGCTTCTGTTGACTCCTGATGGTCTTCTCTTTTATGTATCCAGGGCTGGCTGGGAATGAGAAGACATGAAATTAGTTTCTAAGAGGATCCCTTTTAGGGGAATACTTACTGTGTTTGAAATGGCAATATTGTTTTCATATGACTGGTACTGAAAAGAAGAAATAAAAGTCTTCAGGAAATTTGGCTGTTATGTTAAAGGGACAGATGCTGAAAAAATAAATTTGCACAAGTCAAAGATACCACAGATGTATAAATACTGGAGGTCCAAGGAGCAGTAATACTGCTTTATGAGGTTATTTACTTCTGAATCCTTTTCGTTACCATGCATATTTTTATTGTTTTTTTCTTCTTTTATATTTTTCTTTTCCCTCATACCTCTCTGGGCTTATACAGAGTTTTATTTCTTTTTCTTAATTTTTTTTTTTTGGACACAGGGTCTCACTCTGTTGCCCAGGCTGCAGTGCAGTGGCATAGTCACGGCTCACTGCAGTCTCAACCTCCCAGGCTCAAGTGATTAAGCGATCCTCCCACCTCAGCCTCCTGAGTAGTTGGGACTACCAGTACATGCCACCACACCTGGCTAAATTTTGTGTTTTTCATAGAGGCAGGGTTTTGCCCTGTTGCCCAGCCTGGTCTCAAACTCCTGACCTCAAGCAATCCTCCTGCCTTGGCCTCCCAAAGTACTGGGATTACAGGTGTGAGTCACCACACCCAGCCTGTTTTCTCTTTTTCATTGTAGATAAGGCACTCTTCTTTTAAAACTGTAGAGTGCCAGGCTGGGTAGATTATGGGTGTGATCCACTTATTTAAAAAATATTTATAGGCGGGGCATGGTGGCTCATGCCTATAATCATAGCACTTCCGGAGGCTGAGGCCAGCAGATCACCTGAGGTCAAGAGTTTGAGACCAGCCTGGCCAACACGGTGAAACCCTGTCTTTAGTAAAAATACAAAAATTAGCCAGACATGGTGGCAGGCACCTATAATCCCAGCTACTTGGGAAGCTGAGGCAGGAGAGTCGCTTGAACCTGGGAGGCGGAGGTTTCAGTGAGCCGAGACCACGCCATTGCACTCCAACCTGGGCAACAAGAACAAAACTCCATCTCAAAAAAAAATTTTTATTAAAGGCTCAGCATGTCTTAGGCTTTAAATATGATTGCTTCTGTGACGGAAAAATGAATATTGTGTGTTTTTTGCTCTCAAATAAATCATAGTATTCAGACTGTCATTTGATATGTGTATCAATGTTATCAGAGGAAAGAGGGGAAACTTTGAGGGGAAGTGTTTTGGGGAAACTATTGGAGTTACTTTTCAGATGATTCTGGATCTTTCTTAATTTTATAGATTATAGGAATTCCAGAATTAAAAGCTACCTTGAGATGATCCAGTATAACCTTGCACCTGATAGTAGTGTTTTCTTATACCATTTCTGCCACGTGGTTACCCAGTAGCTACTTGTACATGCTTAGTAATAATGCCAGCCGTTTCCGTTACGGGTTTAGTATCCCTTATCCGAAATGCTTGGGACCAGAAGTATTTTAAATTTTGGATTTGTAAAGATTTTGGAATATTTGCATAGACTTAATGAGATATCTTGGGGATGGGACCCAGGTGTAAATATAAAATTTATTTTTGTTCTTCCTTGTTGGTATAGTGGTTAGTTTTTTTTTTTCCAGGTATTTATTTATGTCCCATATACACCTATAGTCTGAAGGTAACTTTATAGAATATTTTAAATAATTTTGTGCATGAAACAAAGTTCACCTTAAGTGCTTATGTGTGGAATTTTCCACTTGTGTCATAATGTGGGCACTCAAAATGTTTCAGATTTTGGAGCATTTTGGATTTCAAATTTTCAGATCAGAGATGCTCAACCTGTATTAGACACTGGAAGCCTTAGAAAATTCTCCTTACACTAAGCCCCAGTTTACTACCTAATAACTACCACCTCATTACATCTTCTGTGCAACAAATATGGCCACTGCACATGGGTGCCAGCCTGAGGAGGGCAGGGGCTGAAACCCAGCTTCATTCTGCATGTCAAACCATGCACCTGCAGGACTGCATCTGCCCAGAGGCTGGTGCCATTTTCTAATTGGCACAGAGCTACTGTATGGACTAGCTGGAGGTCTAACAGCAAAGGAAGTATTGATATATTCTCTTGCAAATCACAGGCTTGACACAATACAACTAGGAGAAGAAAGCCAAACTAAAATTCAAATGTACTAAATTTCTTTCCTATCTCTGGGTGACTTTGGGCAAATCATTGAATCTTTCAACCTCAGATTTACTATAAGTAAAATAAAGTAACACCTCTCTTAACCTACCTTAATGAGTCCAAAAGCTCGTGTTGAAAAAACGGTTCTCCGACTCACTATAGGGTCAGAATTACTGGCTGTGACTGCACATAAGAGAATCATTTCTAATTTTTGTAACATTTTGCTTCACAGGGAGGCTGAGAAGACAAAACTCCTTATAGCTGCACAGAAACAAAAGGTTGTGGAAAAAGAAGCTGAGACAGAGAGGAAAAAGGCAGTTATAGGTACTTGGATTTCTCTCTGAAATGATTGTCTCTAAGTACATTTGTTGTTTGTCCTGTTCTTTGTCAGTCTCATTTTGGGTATCATGGGACTCAGTAAGATTGCATCATAGGTAGTAGGGAATTCTGGAATCTCCACTGTACATTCAGATGTTCTAATGCCTTTAAAAGTAGGTGAGACCAGTACTTAATGACGTGCTGTGGCTCTCCATCATGTCGTTGGCTGCCACTGTTGTCTCTTTGAAGAACAGGGAGAATGGATAGGGTTTATAGGCAACTTGAGTCTGTGGGTAGCATTTTCATTTGTACAGATTAAGAATAGGGAAGTTTTTTGACCAAAGTTTCAGATTGTAGTATGCATCCTTGTTGTGGACGTGCACTTCGTTTTACCTGGCTAGATAGTGCCGTTTGTGAAAGCATGGCAGGGTTGTTTACAGTTCATTTTGGATTACAATGGCTTCCCTTACACTCTAGGTCACTGTGTATTAGACTGCCCTCTTTGGCCTTCAGTTGATGCTGAAAGTTTAAGACATCTTTAATTAAATAATTCAATTATACGGGAATGTACAGAGAACAATATAATGAAAGTTTAAGATTTTGCCTTATTCCCTTCAGATCTTTTTTTTTTTTAAGAAAAAAATTAAGTATCTGTTTGAAGCCTCCTTTGTATGTTCACTGGTCCTACTCCTTGACTTTTCTTCTCAGATTAGCTTCTATTCTGAAGTTGATGTATATCCTTTCTGTCCATATTTTTATACTTTTACTGTAAGTGTGTAACAGTTTATAAAATTGTTTTACCTATTCGAAACTACAAAAATGATATCAAACTCTTATTTTACAACTTGTCTTATTTTCACTAACATTGTTTGAATTTTATCCATATTGATACATGTAGATCTAGGGTTTTTTCCTCTTTTTTTGGCATTTTATCTTTATTCTCTGTGAGATGGTAGATCGTTTATTTTTAGCTGCTATATTTTTCGTTCTATGAGCAGACCTAGTTTTATTGTAATGAATTACCAGTGAAGGGTAAAGTAGCTTCTAGTTTTTCCTTATTACAAACACTACCACAATAACATTCTTATCCAGTGCCTCCTGGATACAGTGTACATGTGCAAGTTTCCCTAGAGTAGCATTACTCAATGTATGTTGTGGGCCAGTGCCCTATCACCAGCTTTTCGTTTCTAAGCCTCAATGAGATGAGTACAGAAATTGAGAATGAGTGTTTAGAAGTTTTTATAGCATTTTAATACAGCAGTTTTATGTCTGTTGAATTAAAAATAAAAAATCAGAGCTTATATATTTATGTTTTTGTTTTTTAATTTCTTTTTTCTAGTACTATAATTTGTTTTTGTTATAGTTTACAATTTATTGGTTCCTCATAAATTGAAATACACACACAAAAAAGTAAGGTACTTTTCCACAGGTAGTTTGAGAAGCACTGCTCTGGAATAGCTATCTCAAAGTAGAATTGATGGGTCATAGGGTAGCATGTCTTCACATTCAACATATTGACAAATTGCTCTCTCAAGTACTTCTTTGATTTTACTGTCTCTTCAACAGTATTTGATTTCCAGTTTCTGTGCTGCCATACTTGAATTCCCATTTCCACACATCCTTCTCGGTCCTTGGAGTTATCAGACTTAAAAATTTATGCCAGTTTAATGGAAGACATGGTATCACATAATTTCAATTTGAATTCCCCTGATTGTTAGTAAAGTTGAATGTTGCTTATTGGTTATTCAAGTTTCCTTTTTTTTGTTGTTATATGAATTGCCTATTGTCCTTAGCCCATTATTTGATTGCTTTTTTGAGTTGGTTTGTAAGAGTTTTTTATATCTTCTGAATACTAATCCTTTTTCAGATTTATGCATTTCCAACATCTTCTTTCAATTTGTGGTTTGTCTTTGAACTTTACAATGTCTTCGATATACATATATGTGTAGTTTTTGTATAGGCAAATTCATTAGTCTTTTCCTTTATGTTTTGTGCTTTCCTATCTTAAGAATTCTTTCCCTAGTCCAAAGTAATACTTTTATTCTAAAAGTTTTAAAATTTTGCTTTTCATATTTAAGTCTTAACCCATTTGGAATTTATTTTGATGTTGAGTATGACATAGGGATTCAGTTTAATTTTTTCAAATGGCAAGCCAATTGTCTCAGACTGTTTATTGAATAGTTTATTATTTCCTCTACTTATTTCTAATGCCATATCCATCATATAATAAGATACTATACATAATTTGTTCTGATGCCAGAATCTCTATTATTTTCCAATTTTTTGGTCGCTCCTTCCTCAATACTGTTTTAATTATTGTAGCTTTTATGTTAAGTCTTGCTATGTGGAGAGTGAGTTGTGTAACTATTCCTCTTACCTGTTAACTATTCCTAACTATATTTAAAATTATCCTGGACTCTTCTAGGCCCTTTATTCATCCACATGAATTTTAGAACCAGCTTCTTAAGTTTTGTGAAATATTGTGTTGAGATTTTGATTGGAATTGCATTGACTGTATACATCAATTTGGAGAAAATTATGATATTGAGTCATAAATCTATTTCTCCATTTATGAGAGATGTCTTTTAAAAAGTGTCATAATTTTCTTCTAAAGTTCTTGCACATTTATTAAAGATTTGTTCTTATATACCTTTATGTTTTTTTGTTACTGACTTTTTAAAGGCACATTTTCTACTTGGTTTTGTGTAAGTGTGCTGTTGATTTTTTTATTTAGCAATATTGCTGAAGATGCTCTTATTTCTAATAGACGCTTAGATTTCCCATGAACAATCATATGGTCTTCAGACAATAGGTCGTTATCTTCACAGAAGTACAATTTTATTTTTCTTCTTTATAGTCACATACCTTTTATTTCTTCCTATCTTACTGCTTTAGGCTATGACTTCTAGTACAGTGTAGAAAAGAAAGTGACAAGCATTGTTGTCCTTAACTTTAAATAGTCCCAGTGGCATTTACTGTACTTAACACTGGTTAATAAAGTTTCAATCTGTACTTTGCTTGCTGAGAGCTTTTATTTTGAATGGCTGTTAAAACTTTCAGAATTTTTTTGAGACAGGGTCTCGCTTTGTCACCCAGGCTGGAGTACAATGGTATAATCACAGTTCACTGCAGCCTCAGCCTCCTGGGCTTAAGTTATCTTCCCACCTCAGCCTCTCGAGTAGCTAGGACTACAAGTGCACGCCACCACACCCAGGTAGTTTTTGTATTTTCTGTAGACACAGGGTTTCACCATGTTGCCCAGGCTGGTCTTGAATTCCTGAGCTCAAGTGATCCACCTGCCTCAGTCTTCCAAAAGTGCTGGCATTATAGGTGTGAGCCACTGTGCCCAGCCTGAAATTTTTTTCTACATATATTGAGATGTTTTTAAAGCTGTTAGTATGGTGAATTATATTAACAGATTTATCTTTGCGTTTCTGGGATAAACATCCACTTGGCCATTATATAGGTCATTATATACATTTTTATATAGTTTGCTGATAATTTCTTTAGAATTTTTACCTTTATTTTCATAAATGAGATCAGCTTATAATTTTCTTACACTTTTAGTGTCAGGTTTTTTGGTATCATGGTTATACTGTCCCCAAGATGAGTTGAAGAGCATGGCTTCCTTTTCTGTGTTCTGTTGTAAATCAGATCATTATATATCAGATCTGTATAACTTCATCTTTGTAGGTCTGGCGGAACTTGTAAAAGCCATCTTAGTCTTGTGAGGTTTCTGCTTTATTTTTGTTTGCTTTTTGTGGTAATATTTAACCTATTGATTTAATTTCTGTATTGAGTATAGGTCTATTCAAATACATGTTTCTTTTTAAGCCAGTTTTGGTAATTATATTTTCATAGAAAATTATTCATTTCATCTGATATTTCAAATTTGGGGGCATAAATTTGTTTGTAGAATTCTCTCATGATTTTTAAAACTTCTACCAAATCTATGTGCCCCTTTTCATTGCTAATACTGTTTGCTTGTGCCTTTTCTTTTGCTGAATCAGTTTTGCCAGAGGTCTGTTTTATTTCATTCATCTTTTCAGATAATTGGCTTTTGATTTTGGTTTTGTTGACTGTTACTTTGTTTTAATTATTTACACGTTTTAAAAATTATTTCCTTCCATCTTTTTTTTTTTTTAAGTTTATTCATTTGTTCTTTTTTAACTTCTTGAGTTGGATAGTTAAGTTTCAGTCTTCTAGTGGAAACATGGAGGATTATAAATTTTCTTCTAAGTACTGCTTTAGCTATGTTTCACAGGTTTTGAAATGTACTTTGTTTATTGGTGTTCAGTTTTAATTTTTTTAAAAACCTTTTCCTTCTAATTTCTTCTTTGGCTCATGAATTATTAAAAGTATATGTTTCAATTTTTGGTTTAGCAGGTTTTTGAGGGGCTACCTTTTTATTGTTGATTTCCAGTGTTACTACATTGTAGTCAGAAAATAAGACCTGTTATATGGATTCTTAAATATTTGTTGAAAATTGGTTTGTGGCCTACCTGTACGTGGTCCTTTTTTGTAAATGTCTGTGTGCTTGAAGAGATTGAATCTGTGTTCTCTGGTTGTTGGATGCAGGTTTCTTTATACACCCATTTGGTCAGGCTTATGAATTCTGTTGTTCACATCTTCTGTATTCTTCTAATTTTTGCCTTCTTGAGCTATCAATTACTGAGAAAGATGTGTTAAAATCTCCCACTATGACCATGGGTTTGTTGACTTGTAATTTTTTTCTTTATATATTTTGAGACTATATCATTAAGAACATTCTGCTTCAGGATTGTTATATCTCCATGGAGAATTGCTTCTGTTTTGTAATAACCTTTATCCCTAGATATGTTTTTAACTTAAGAGCTATTTTGCCTGATAATATAGCTATACCAGATTTTTCTTGGTTAGTTATTTTCTTGGTGTACCTTTTCCCATTCTTTTACTTTCAACTTTTCTATGTCATTATGTTTTAGGTGTGTCTCTTGTAAACAGCATATAGCTGGATTTTGTTATCTTATCCAATGTGAGAATCTGTCTTTTAACTGGTGAGTTTAGTCTTTTTATATTTATTGTGGTTACTGCTATATTTGGATGTGTTTGTATCATTTGATTATGTGCTATTTACCATGCATTTTTCTCTGCTGCTTTTTTCCTTTTCTGATTGGTATTGAATTGATTGAATTTTCTTTTCTTTTCTTCCTTTTACTTGATTGGAAGTTTTACATTCCATTTCTGGAATGTATAACTGGTTGTTAATCATTCTGTCCTCTTTTTGAACAGTACCTTAGAATGCTTTAACTCTTATCACTGTCCTCCAGTCTTACATCTTATTATTGCATAGTATTTTAGTTTCATGTTGTCTTTATCCTCCCATTGATTATGATCATTATGATTAATCCTTGCAGTAAACATTTATTTTGATTGGACTTGTGTTGAGTAATTTTTTTCCTCTCCATTGCTTCTGGTGATTTTTTTTTTTTTTCTAGTACTTTTTTTTTCAGTGAAGACTAAGGAGTGAAAATTATCTTCAGTCCTCCTTGGTCTGAAAATGCTTTTATTTCATTCTTGAATGGTAATTTAGCCTACAATTCTAAAGCAAGCTAATTTTTCCTTATCAATATGGCAATATTATTTCAATTTTGTTTGGCTTCTTGTACCTATTTACTATATATGCTGTTAGTCTAATTGCTCCTTTTGGGTAATCAGCCTTTCCTCTCTTTTTGCTTTTAGCATGTTTCTCTCTGTATTTGGGTGTTCTTCAGTTTCACTGTGATGCGGCTAGGTAGAGAAAAGGTTACTTCTTAACTGGGCTGGTTGGTAGAGTGTTTTAGTTCCTCTTTCATTAGAATTGCAGCCCTCTAGAGGTCTCAGTTTTATGCAAGGGTCTTAGTCCTAACATCACAAGGCCTCATCTCCTGGTCTTACGTGGGTAATAACCCAGGTCCCATTCCCTTCTTGTCTAATAACCACCCCAGGGACGCCACCATACAGACTCTTGGCTCCCCCTTGGCTTAAGTCACTTGAGGATCTCTCATTCTTTCTTACACCTCAGCCATGCATTGAAAAACAAATTTCCTAAATTTCATCTAGCATTTTAAGATGTTGTTAAATATATAAAGGGTTTTCTCTCTGGCCTTTTGCACCATTTTTCTAGAAGTCTGGTTGTGCTTTTTATTGATTTTATTCCCACACGACAGAGCTTTGTTAAATGAGATTACCACAATAGTCCCCCTAGGCTGAGGCAGCATTCTCTGGGTTCTAGCTGCAGGCTTCAGATCCCTCACCTTATTCATGTTTTATCTTGAGTTTCTCCTTACAGTTAAATTTCTAGCCCCATTGAACACAGTAGTTTAGTTTTTGGATGGTGTAATATAGATGGATTTTTACATTGGTGGAGAAAGAGGGAATTATTTCCTGGAGTAGTTCGTAAAGCATACTGTTTTCTGGAAAGAAAAAATTGCTTGGAAGTTTTCTTTCTGTTATGCACTTTCTCTAGGGGTCAGAGATAAGATGTCTTAAAATACCCATCATCTTTGACTGAAAAGGAGAATTGAGAATGTTCTTTATGAATAGCAGTGATTGAATGTAAAGTATAATTCGAGTCTTTCTTCCTTGTCCTGGGTCATTTGGGTAGGCCAGAGGTTTGTTAAAGATGTTGAGTTTCCCCTGCATGTACTTGCTTGCTGCACCAACATGTTCACTCCCAGTGCTTGTTTTCACCTTCCCAAATGAATCACCCTGCTTTCTGCTTTATTTCCCTACAGCAGTTGGAATACTTCTCTTCTGATACCATTTTCATCATGTCATTTCCCTAATGGTAGCTTAACAGTAGATCCTGAGTACAGTAAAACTAAGCTCCTTAGCCTGTCACTCGACAGAGGTCTCCTAGCCCTCTTTCTGTTCTTATTTTTTGTTGTCTTGTCGGCTGGCTCTCTATCACCTCTCCATTGTGACTTGTTCATTTGTGCCTTCTTGTCTGTCTTGTTTTTGTTTTTGTTTTTAAGGCAGGGCCTCACTCTGTCACCCTGGCTGGAGTGCAGTGGCATGATCATGGCTCACTGTAGCCTTGACCTCCCAGGCTCAAGAGATCCTCATGCCTCAGCCTCCTGTGTAGCTGGGACTGTAGGCATGCATCATCATGCTTGGCTAATTTTTTAACTTTTTTGTAGAGATGGAGGTCTCACTATGTTGCTCAAGCTGGTCTTGAACTCTTGGGCTTCAGAAATCCTCCTGCCTCAGCCTCCCAAAGTGCTGAGATTACAGGCATTAATCACCATGCCTGGCGCTTCTTGTCTTTCTCTGTGCTTCCTGGCATGTCTTCTTAGGTCATATGCATTATTTCCTTTAAGGTTACTTCCAGAAGGCCTTCCTTGGTTTAACTTATCTCATTCATTCTTTCTTTCTCCTGCCACATTAGTTAATTGTCCTGTATTGCCATGTATTTATGTTGCTCTGTTTTTGTTCTCTGGTACTTTCATAAAGTATCTTTTTTTCCCATTAGCTTGTGGACCATTGCTACAGAGTTGCATGAAGGACTGGCACTTTAACCTTTTTTACTCCTTCCCACAAAACTAGCACTGTCAAAATAGAACAGTAAATTAGGAAATAAATTCCCTTTTTTCCTTTGAGTAGTTTACAATCTGCTTAGATAAAACTTAGTGAAACAATTAGCACATAAAACTTTCTGTAATTAAGTGTTAGACTGTGTGCTGCTGGTTCGAAGTGCCTCAGGTACTGCAGAAATGGTTTTGAATGTGTCTTCTTATGTTATATGTGATTATAGAAGCAGAGAAGATTGCACAAGTGGCAAAAATTCGGTTTCAGCAGAAAGTGATGGAAAAAGAAACTGAAAAGCGCATTTCTGAAATCGAAGGTACATTGTGGGGAGAGGATGAAGCTCTGACTGTCCTGAACTGCCTCCTCTCTGCCTTTGATTGTGGTGGGTGAGAAGGCCATGGAATAATCTGGTCTGGAGGAAGTAGCTGTCCTGATAGTATGAATCAGTTTTTTTTAATTGCTGTCACATATCCAGCTGTTGGGTTTGTTTGTGACTGTGGGTAGCTCAGCTTTCCTTTTCTTCCTTAAATTGGGGCTTATTAGCTACCACTTTATTTTCAGGCAGACAAGATCTGAAAATTACCCATAATCAACCGTAAAGAATATACAAGATAATAAACCCCATCATCACCACCAGTTTCTTTTCTACCTGTCCAAAATAAAAATAAAATGGAAAAAACAGTTTTCATGGAGGGCCTCACACTCCTTGATTTCACAGAGTGAGATGTTGATATTCTTAGCTCAGTCTTGAAGTCACTTGTTTATATATTACTGCTTCCTGTCTCTGTTGACTGATTCTCGATCAAATTTGGAGGGGCTAGAGACAATGCAGTAAATAGAGCTTTTATGTCTGGACTGATTTTACTTGAAGCTTAGTACCTGGGTGGAGTATGAGGCTTTGAGTGATAGGAGGTGGGAGAGTGGGTAGAGGAAAGAAGGAGCAACTTAGAGTAGAAAACAAGTGGGCTCAGATGAGCTGAGAGTTATTTGACAGTGAAAAGAGTATTCCTCTTGGAGAAGTTGCTGTCTGGGGACTGGGACTCAAAAACTGCTAATATGTTTTTAAAACTTTCAATGTGAAATAAGCAGTCAAAATATTAGGCAGTGGGGAAAGGGACTTTTAACTAGCTGAGGGAATGGATTGACACCTTTCCTTTGTTTTTATTTGCTAGATGCTGCATTCCTGGCCCGAGAGAAGGCAAAAGCAGATGCTGAATATTATGCTGCACACAAATATGCCACCTCAAACAAGGTGACTGGCTCCCCGGCCACTTTCTTAATGATGCATGTCGGGGTTTTGCTTTCTCTTTTCAGGGGCTCTGATATGATAGAAGGGATTTTATCCA
Source organism: Chlorocebus sabaeus (assembly GCF_047675955.1). NCBI lineage: Eukaryota > Metazoa > Chordata > Mammalia > Primates > Cercopithecidae > Chlorocebus > Chlorocebus sabaeus. The sequence goes on along the minus strand of NC_132912.1, from coordinate 102,879,047 downwards.
TTGTCAAGAAAGTGTTGTGACCAAGACATCCTCCAGAATTAGTCAGTTAGCAAGAACTATTTTACATTCATTGGGTAGGGAACTTTATATAGTCCCTTATAAAAGCGGGAAGCTTAGGACAAAGGCTAACGTATATAAACACAGGCCAAACGCCATAAATCCATTCATTTGTACTGCTGTATAAGGCTCAATAATTAGTCAAGTTGAAGGTCTTCTGAGGTAAGAGGGACAGGAGAAGAGTAGAGTCTATTTACAATTGCTTTCCAAATAAGGTAGTTTTTTGGGGTAGATACTTAGCTTGATTAGAGCAGTGTTTCTTGTCAAAGGCATTCCTGGCATTTGGGGTTGAGATACTTTTTCATCATTGAAGACCATCTCATGCATTGTAGGATATTTTGTATCCCTAGCCCTTGTCTACTAAATGTCAGTAATGGTCACCAGTTGTTTTAACTGCCACACACACATGCATGTATTTCCATATGCCCCTCATTGAGTACTCCTTGTTTATTGGATTTAAAAAACTATTCCAGTCATGAGGAATTTCATGTGGGATAACTTGAGAAGGGAGGTTGGGTGATCTGTAGGTGATAATTTGGTGTAAGGACTGGGGTAAGCTGGCTAGAGGGTACAGGGCTAGTGAGCAAGGGCTATATAAGAGGCAGCTAGAACTCTGATAGTATTCTGAGAAGGTTATTGTGGAGCAGATTGGAAGAGATAAAGGGTTGAGAAAGAGATTACTAAAGTGGATGATGCAGTTTGAAGGATTAGAGTCAAGTTTTAAGATATAGACAGGGCTTTCAATTTAGAAAGGAACAACATAATCTGTATTTAGAAGAAATGATAAGATATGATAGAATGAGAGTTGTCAGTACTTTGAAAACCAATATACATTTAAAAATGAACGTAACATTGAAAGACAGTTCTACAGACACAGAATGGAATTTGACCAAGAGAAAGGCATGACAGGAAACTCCAGTTGAGGAAGCTAGGAGTCCAAATCTAATGGGAGAAGCTCATCTGGCACAAGTTTCAAGATCTTGCCATTGAGGTCTACCTTATTCAGAAAGGGGCAGTAGTTTTATGCCATTTTGAAAAATGTGACTCATATACTAACCTATATTAAAAAGGCTTGAGGAAGAAATGTGGTTGTACGCTATGACCAGATTTGATTTGAGTGTTTTGACAGAGGATACGAATCACCTGGGGAAGATAGAGATCCAGGGAGTGAAAGATGTCAAAGTGTAGAAAATAAATGCTGTAGGACTGTGAAGGACAACATGGACTTTTGCCTGGGGGACAGGCCAGGACTCAAGGAGAGGATCACAGAGCAGGATCTGAGGGGCTTTGAAAGGCATATGTTCTAGGGAACAGTGGAAATGGATTTTAATCAAACCCAGATAGATTCTGGCTAGATAATCTTGGCATCCTGATTTAGACAAAACACTGTGACAGAGGGAGGTCTGGTGGTCAATGAGTTTTAATCAAACCCAGGGAGATTCTGGTTAGATAGATACATCTTGGCACTGATGTAAACAAAACAAAACTCTGTGACAGAGGGAGATCTGGTGGTGGACAAATATCTGTCTGTCACAGACAGCTTAAACATCCAGCTTCTGGGGAAAGGCGAAAGACCAGATCAGATGACCTCTTGAGATTTTATTCTAGTTCTAGAATTTGTTCAAGAAAAGCAGCACCAGCCCTTCCTTTGAAGTTCTGCTCTCATCCATTGATCTGTGTATCTCTCTCAAGAGAATCAACAGAGAACCAGGCATGATGGCTCATTCCTGTAGCCTCCCTGGAGGCTAAGATGAGAGTATCGCTTGAGCCCAGAAGTTGGAGGCTGCAGCAGTGAGCTATAATTGAACCACTGCATTCCAGCCTGGGCAACAGAGTGAGATCTCATCTCCAAAAAAAAGAGGCTGGGTGCAGCGGCTCCCATCTTTAATTCCGACACTTTGGGAGGCCAAGGTAGGAGGATTGCTTGAGGCCAGGAGTTTGAGACCAGCCTGGCAACATAGACCCCATCTCTACAAAAATAAAAATAAGTTTTTTAGAAAGACAATCAACAGAAACTCCAGACCAATTCCAGGTTGAATTCAACTAGATGAAATGAAAGTCACCATAGTTATTATTATTATTAGTTATTATCGTTAGTTATCACAAATTGTTTTCTAACCTCCCCCATCCTTTTATTAAAAAGTAAACAGCTTCTCTTGCATTAAGTCAAGAGCTTATTGAAGGAATTTTAAGTCAGGAACGCAACTGTTAATGTGATAGCCACTCTCCAAAGTGAGAGAGGGTCATTGGCAATTATTCACGCTTGACTCGTGATACTCAGAAGAGCAACAGGGAGAAATGTATGTAGAGAGAGAGAAGACTGTTGCACCAGAGTATCCTGATGCCTTTGCTGTTGTTTGCTCCCACACAGCACAAATTGACCCCGGAATATCTGGAGCTCAAAAAGTACCAGGCCATTGCTTCCAACAGTAAGATCTATTTTGGCAGCAACATCCCTAACATGTTCGTGGACTCCTCATGTGCTTTGAAATATTCAGATATTAGGACTGGAAGAGAAAGCTCACTCCCCTCTAAGGAGGCTCTTGAACCCTCTGGAGAGAACCTCATCCAAAACAAAGAGAGCACAGGTTGATGCAAGAGGTGGAAATGTTCTCCATATCAAGAGGTGGCCCAAGGGGTTAAGTGGGAACAATGGTTATACGGAATCTTCAGATTTACACAGAACTTACACTTCATCTGTTCTGCCTCTCCTGCGATAGTCCTGGGTAGTCCACTGATTGGAGGATGGAGCCAGCTGTCTGACACACAAATGGTCTTTTCAGCCACAGTCTTATCAAGTAACCTATATGTGTTCCTTTCTAAACTGCTACTCATGAGTGAGGAAAGTCTGATGCTAAGATACTGCCTGCACTGGAACATTAAACACTAAATATATAACAAGCTGTGTTTTCCTAAGTGGAGATCAGTTGAATAATGTTTACATTGGTCCCCCGGGGAAATGCGTGCTCAGCCATTCAAGAGATGACTGAGAAGGATATGGTAAGTTCAAGAAGACTCATTGCACTTGGGACCCAGGCCCTTTCTTTGGGATCCAGTTCCAGCCTTCATCCATGTGATTAAGATCCAGGCCACTGAAGTTCCCCAGGAAACGATCTTCCACTTGAGCAACCTTTTACTTGATACGATTTGCACCTTTCTGTTTTCCTACAGGATGGTGGTGGCTTGCAGGGACCTGAGCTTTGCTACCCAACCAGAGATTCCTCATAGAGATTCCTAATCACTAGTTTCTTGTATTCATAAGCTCAGAGATACAGAGGGCTTGGTTTGAAGTTTGGGGTGAGATGAAACCTTTGCTCTGAACCAAAGCTCTGGGGCCCTGCATTCCCTCCATTGGGCGATGACTGTCAGCATCACTGCCGCAGGCCATGCTTGACTAAGGTGCCTGGTTTTAGCTACAGCCACCTCCTTGTGTGTTACCTTTCGGCTGTGACTGGCCAAGAGTGGGACAGGGCTTTAACCACAAATAGGAGCAGCATATAATTCCTAGTGATTTGCTGCACAGTTGTGTATCATAATTGCAGGAAGTTTTTATTTTTAAAACTGGATCTGGGGTATATTCATTTGCCCCATCACCTCTGTCTAAAGGCCCAAGTCCGAGGGCTGCCGTGGTCACAAGCACACTGATGCTCCTTAAGATTGTTTGTCTGGAGCCCACATAGTGTGGAACAGAAAGTCACCTAGAAAGCATCCTTGGTCATTGTCTCCTTCCCACCTGGCCCAGAGATGCTTAAATCCAAGTTGTTTCTCCAGCTCTCACCTCCCCCAGGAGATCAGGATTCCACTGACATCCTGGGCAGCCAGTGAATTTAATTTTCCATGAGAAACAACAGAGTTAACCTGTGGCAATAGGAGACCTACTTCATATGGACCTTTTTTTTTTCCCTTCAGTTTAACTTTTCTGGAGCAGTGTGCTGCATAGTTTGGCCTGAGTTTGTGCAGCTTGTTAAGACACCTCTTGTGTACACTATATTGAAGCTCCACAGAAAAGTCATGGGACCACTTCTAGAAACCTTTCAGCTGTCAGGCCTGTCAGTCTCATGACAGCTTGTTGGTTGTGCCAAACACTTTATTTGGGAAAGGAAAGCCCAGATTTGAGTGGGTCTTTCCCCTGGGCCTTATCCTATAGAGGCAATTGTAATATGGAGAAAATAATTTTTCATTTTTGCTCATTTAATTCTATAAATTCTCTTTATGAATGAATTTTGTGTTCTTTAGTTCTCCTTAAAAGAACTTTTGAATTATAAAAATAAATTCTTTACCTGTCGAATTGTTGCCTCAGATGATTGTCGTGGAAAATCTGGATCATTGACCTCTGTGCTTTCATTCCTAGAGATGTTTTATAGTTACATGAGCAAAGCTGTTGCCCCAAAGTGATGGCCCTGGAGGCAGGGCTGAGGAACAGGGAAATGCCGCTGTGAAGTCTTAAAGCACTTCTGCTTAAACTCCACATGTGAGGAGTGTGCCTCCCTGTGCCCTCTCAGCTCTGAGGCTGGCCGTCTTTCAGGGTGTTCCTTTTGGCAAATATACCCTGTAATCTTGAGTCTAAATTTATATGTTGAAATGCTACCTTTTTTAAAATAAGAAACTAAATAAAATTATTTTACTATCAGTGATTTGTGTTTTTTTTCCCCCATGTCTTCATTTTTCTGTCATCTTAACATGCTCCTAAGGCTGTCTTGCACATTTGAACTAGGGAGCCAGTTTATTTGCTGGTTTAACTTAACTGTAGAGGCTTTTATTATACTCTTCCCAGAATACTGCCTACCTGCTGTCAGAATGTTTAAAACAAGGTGTCCGCTCTTTGCTGACTCCTGGAATTTAACAAGGGATGTTCTTCTAATTCTTTGTGGGACAGGGCCTGCAACAGAGGGGCAAGGAGGGAGGATGGGACATCAGGCTACTGGGATCCATCCCTGAGAGCAAAAATACTTCTGCACCGAGCAGGGGAGGAGACAGACCAAGCCAGAGGAAGAACAATTTGTGTAAATTATAACTGGCAAAGTAATGGCACAATATAACCAACTTCACTATTAAGATGTTAGCGGCGCAAGAGCCAGAGTTGGACCTGCTCTTCCCAAACGTTCCATATTCCCTCCTGGGGTCAATTTCCTGGTGATCTTGGGCCAGCAGGGAGTGGTAATGGGAGTTTTGGGGAACCTCCTGTTCTTATGGGATCAACCCCATAGTATCCTATGTCAGTTGCTGTGGACCTGAAAATAATTTGAACTGACCATCCTATAGGCTATTGGTAGGTATTAAAATGAAGTGATTTCTGCCTCTTCTGTGGCAAAAGAATTTTGTGAATTGGAAACTGGCTTCTAATCGCTTTGGGATTAAGTCTCAAATGTGTGCACACGAAGTTCGTGATCTGACCCCTGCTCTCCTCTCCAGCCACCCTTCTCTAAGGTCCCTGAATGCACCTTCTTTCTGTCCCATCTCATACATTGTTCCATCTGCCTGGTTCACTTTCCTTCCCTCGTAATGCTGACTTTCCTTGGCCAACTCCTGAGTCTGCATCACTTCTTCAGATGTAAAAGCTTCAGTTCACTTTGAACTGCTTGGCCTGGGTTAGCATCCTGTATTCCGGCCCCCCCCCCGCCCCCCAACATGTTATGCGCACATAGTTACGCCCTCATAGAGGTTAGCATTTGTGAAAACAGACATCAAGCATATAATGTCATGTCTCTCATTATGTGCTTGATGTCTGTTTTCACAAATGCTAATCTCTGTGAGGGCGGGGGCTGTGGCTATGCTGTTCCCTTGGGATTGTTTCTGTTGCTAATGCCTAAGATGGCGTCTGGCCTATATGAGATGGCTTTGTTGCATGAAAGAACAAAAAGTTGAATATGACATGCAGGTAAATCAGGCGAGTGAGTCATGGAAAAAAGAACTTAGAAGTGAGCCTACAGTGTCCATGTCAGGACTTTATGTGTAACCATGGGAAGTTACCTAACATCTCTGAACCTGTTTACTCATGTTTGCAGGGCAACTCTTCAGTGGGTTCAGGAGGATATGTTGATGCATCTAGCGTAAAGATTTGCACATGGTAATTGCTGGGATGCATTAGTTCACCTTGTCTACAGGAGTCAATGTATGTGTCTGTCTCTGAGCAGCTGTAAGTTCCCATAGTGGAGAGAGCACAGTGCCTGCTATCTGCAATTGCATAATAGAACACATTGATTAATGTCTTCAGCAGCTATGAGCTAAGCTAGCTGGATGTTAAACCCCAACCACAGCCCTCCAGGAGCATCCCAACAAGCTGGGCCAGCTTCTCATCTTTCTCCTGGTCTCTGCCCTGGTATAAACACTTAAAATGAATTTACTGGGCCAGGCGCAGTAGCTCACGCCTGTAATCCCAGCACTTTGGGAGGCTGTGGCAGGCTGATCGTGAGGTCAGGAGATCAAGACCAGCCTGATAAACATGGTGAGACCTCATCTGTACTAAAAATACAAAAATTAGCCAGCTGTGGTGGCGCATGCCTGTAATCCCAGCTACTCGGGAGGCTGAGGCAGAAGAATCACTTGAACCTGGGAGGTGGAGGTTGTAGTGAACCAAGATCGAGCCACTGCGCTCCAGCCTGGGCAAAAGAGCAAGACTCCGTCTCAAAACAAATAAACTAATTTACTGTTCATTCATTACTCACTTCTAGTGTCTATTTTGACATAGACCATAACTCAGAATGTTTTATTTATCTCCCTTACCATATTTCTTCTGAATTAGTACCTGTCTTTCCAATCAGTTTTTCTACTTTTTTTTTTTTAATTTTTAAAAAAAGTGTCCTTCTGGCAGGGCTTGGTGGCTCACGCCTGTAATCCCAGCACTTTGGGAGGCTGAGGCAGGCGAATCAACTGAGGTCAGGAGTTTGAGACCAGCCTGGCTAACATGGTGAAACCCTGTTTCTACTAAAAATGCCCAAAAAAAAAAAAAAAAAAAGGAGTCTCCTTTCTTTCTTCCTACAAATATTTATTGAGCATCTACTGTGTGCTAGTTGCTGAGGAAACAAAAAGCCACATAGCCTTTGTGTGTGTGTGTGTGTGTGTGTGTGTGTGAGAGAGAGAGAGAGAGAGAGAGAGAGAGATGGGGCAGTACAGCAAGTAAGTAGGCAAGTGTGATAGTGTGGTAAGTAAGCAGGGTATTCACTGGGTGCTGTGGGGTACCGGTAAAGATCAGCCCAGCCTTGTGGTTTCTAGGAAGCAATGTCTGACCGGAGCCACGTTTTTGTAAGGATGGACAGGAGGCAGCCAGCCAGCTGAAGAGAGCAATGGTGATGGTGGAGTGTGTTCCAGGCAGTGGGAGAAGCACTTGCTATTGCATTTCAAAATGCAGTTTACTGGGTCCCCTTGCCTCAGCAGTGCCAAGAGGCATGAGGAGCTGTCCGTTGCAAACCTTATGAGGCTCTGTAGCTGAGATCTAGAGAGATTACATTACTCAAGATCCCATGAATATGAGTGGCAAAGGATTTGAACCTGTCATATTCCAGATCCAAGTTTACCACAGCCCTTTATATTTGCCTTTGAAGCCATTACGTTTAGGGTGATGGAAGCTCTAAATTGAGGGGAGATTTTAGAGGATGTTTAGAGATTTGTAGGCCCTGCAGTCGAGGTCAGGAAAAGGGATAATCAGATGGTTCATGTGTGAAGTGGTGACCTATGGGTGACTTCTCTGCCCTCTGTAGGGCTTGGCAGAGGTGCTCTCAGTAAGCTGAGCAGTATGACAGCTGATTCCAGAAAGATCAGCCTTTTGGAGCCTGGGGGAGCAGCTCCCCTTATTTGTGTTACAAAGCAAGTGGAGGTGAACAGTGTAGGGCTGATGGCACAACCCCCAGATCCCGTTTGCAGATGTGAACCACTCATTCTCCCAGTTGCTGGGAGTGTTCATGGTGACAGCTTTTAGCAGAGTCGCTCTGCAGAAATTTTCCTCGGCTAAAGACCCCTTCCCCGGGCCAAGGTCACATCCCTTCCCTGGGGACAACACATTCCATAAGTGGTTGATGCAGGGGTCGAAAGGCAATTTGTCCTAAACAAAATTGCCTTGGTTTTCTCCATATATAAGTCTGTCAGAGTGTGCATCTTAATAGGCACAATAACTGTAACTGGATTTCAGACACATAAGGCAGGTTCTGACACACTGGGTGTGTCTGATGCCTCTGGCGCCCTGTCACAATTCTGCTCCACCCCACCTCTAATTCCAGCTGTGGCCATGGTAGACAGTTCCATGAGGCATCAACTCCCTTTCCTCTGACTGCGTCTCACCTCACACATGAGCTGCACTTACTGCTTTTCACCCTAGGGATCCTCCAACACTATGGAGGCTGCAGTTAGTCCAAACATATGCTCAACTCAGGCACAAGAATTAATAGCCTCTGGGACAACCCTCAACTGGTAGGAGACAGGACCACAAATGGTTAGAGAGGAGGTGACCCAAAAAAACCTTTTCAATGGAGACAGCAACCCTACTGACACAAGAGAAACTGTGAAAATCACATTAAATACAATTCGACAGATGTTTGTTGAATACCTGATATGTGCCAGGAAACCTAAAATGTATAAAGTAATGGGCCAGTAATGAACAACAGTGAGTAAGACAGACATAGTCTCTGCTCTCTTAGAATCAACAGTCTTGGGCTGGACGTGGTGGCTCATGCCTGTAATCACAGCACTTTGAGAGGCAGAGGTGGGTGGATCACAAGGTCAGGAGTTTGAGACCAGCCTGGCCAATATGGTGAAACCCCGTCTCTACTAAAAATACAAAAATTAGCCGGGCGTGGTGGTGTGTGTCTGTAGTCCCAGCTACTTGGCAGGCTGAGGCAGGAGAATCACTTGAACCCGGGAGGCAGAAGTTGCAGTGAGTCGAGATCACGCCACTGCACTCCAGCCTGGGGGACAAAGTAAGACTCTGTTTCAAAAAAAAAAAAAAAAAAAAAAAACCGTCTGGTGGGAAAGTAGGCCTTAACCAAAGCACTTGAGAAACTTATCAAAGTGGGAGGAATGCAGTGCTAGTAGGGTCTGAAAAAAGAGGGAGAAGATAAAGAATGAGAAAGAGAATAAGCCAGTTAAAGATCGGGGAATAACAACTTAATAAAATGGGCAGAGGATCTCAACAGACATTCTCCAGACAATATACACAAATGGTCAATAAAAACATGAAAAAGATGGTCAACATCTTTAGTCATTAGCGGAATGCAACAAGATAGCCACTTCACACCCACTAGGATGGCTATAATAAGGCAGTAACTAGTGTGGGCAAGGAAGTGAAGCAATTGGAATCTGCATAATTTGCTGGTAGGAATGTAAAATGAGGGAACTGCTTTAGAAAACATTTTACAGTTTCTCAAAATGTTAAACAGAGTTAACATACGATCCAGCAATCTCACTTCTGGGTATCTACCCAAAAGAGTGGGAACATGTCCACCCGAAGACTTGCACATGAATGTTCATAGCAGTGTTATGCATAGTAGCCAGAAAGTGGACACAACCCCAAAGTGTCCATCACCTGACGAATGGATAAATCAAATGTGGTATATCCATATGATGGAATATTCTATAAAAAAGGAATGAAGTACTGATGCATGCTACAACACGAATAAGCCTTGAAAACATTAGGCTAAGTGGAAGAAGCCAAGTCCTAGTTATATTAAATGTTCATCATAGACACATCTATATGGACAAAAAGACTGGTGGTTGCCTGAGGCTGGGAGGAGAGGGAATTGAGTGGCTGCTAATGGGCATGGGGTTTCTTCTTGGGGTACTGAAGAGATATTAAAATTTGATTTTGGTGGTAGTTGCATAATTCTGTATACACTAAAAACTATTGAGGCTGGGTGCGATGGCTCACGCCTGTTATCCCAGCACTTTGGGAGGCTGAAGTGGACAGATCATTTGAGGTCAGGAGTTTGAGGCTAGCCCGGCCATCATGGTGAAATCCTGTCTCTACTGAAAATACAAAAAAATTAGCTGGGCATGGTGGCGTCCGCCTGTAATCCCAGCTACTGGGGGAGGCTGAGGCAGGAGAATCATTTGAACCCAGGAGCAGAGGTTGCAGTGAGCCAGGATCGTGCCACTGCACTCCAGCCTGGGCGACAGAGCAAGACTCCATCTCAAAAAATAAAAATTAAAAAAATAATAAAAACTATTGAACTGTATACTTATAAATTGTATGGCATATGAATTATATCTCAAGTTGTTATTTTTTTTAAAGGACTGAGTAATAGCATGAAGACCTCAGTTCAAGAACCTTCCAGAAATGGTAAAAAATATTCAACATAGGCACAACATTATTAGTGAGAATGGGAGCACCGAAACATGAGACCGAAGAGGTGGTGTGAGAAGAGGGGAAGGGCAAGGTAGAGCATGGTGGGCCTTCTAAGTCTTATTACCCATTGGTGGTTTTTCCCAAAGGTTGGAAACAAGACCTTTCAAACAAAGCTTTTTGTGACAAGATGGCAGCAGCTGCCCAGGGCAGGAGAAGTGGTGGCGGAGGCAGTAGCCTCAGTGGCTTGTTGGCTAAGTGGAAGATGGATGAGAAGCGTGGAAAAACTGACAAGTGGGATGGATCCGCTATGAAAAACTCTGGATGATTCTGCCAGAAAGGTACTTCTGGAAAAATACCAGTAGGGGGAGAATTTTGGTCTCATTGACATTTGCCTCATCATCTGAATGTACTCCCGTTTCCTTGCCATAGTGGCTTTGATTTGGGATTCTATGTACCGCTTTCCAGAGTCCAAGCCCTTTTTGGCCATGTGCATCCTATCCTATTTTGTGGTGATGGGGATTCTGACCACTTAGTTCTTTTTTTATCTTTTGAGTCAGAGTCTCGCTGTATCACTCAGGCTGGAGTGCAGTGCCACAATCTTGGCTCGCTGCAACCTCCACCTCCCGGGTTCAAGTGATTCTTGTGCCTCAGCCTCCCGAGTAGCTGGGATTATAGGCGCATGTCACCATGCCTGGCTGATTTTTGTGTTTTTAGTAGAGACGGAGTTTCGCCATGTTGGCCAGGCTGGTCTTGAACTCCTGGCCTCAAGTGATCTGCCCGCCTTGGCCTCCCAAAGTACTGGGATTACAGGCGTGACCCACGGCGCCCGGCCATGACCATTTATAGCTCACATAAGAAGAGCATCTTCCTTGTGGTGCACAGGAAGGATCCTGCAGGAGTGGATTCTGGTATTTGGCAGCTGACCTTCCTCAACGGGAGAAGAAGGCAGCTGCAGGAAGCCGAGTTCACCAACTTCATCGCTAAGTTTTTTAACCGTGGTGGGACACTGGTCAGGGATGCATAAGAGCCTAAAATATCCAGGCTCCATGACAGTCTCACCACAGAAAGAAAATAAAATAGCCAGTTCTCACAGCAGCCCTCTTTTTGCTGGATCATGCTGAAAATACAGAAAATTTTGAATGGGTGAAGTAAGAAATGTTTAAAATGTCCCTGTTTTGTCCTGAAATGTTATTCTGGATAAATAGGATCTTCTAGCAAGATATGAGAAGGTGTAGCCCTGATGTCTGGCTGTAGCCTCCTTGGTCTGCTGATTACATTGTTTTGATTTGCTTTTCTGGAAAAGCACTTTTGCTAAAAGCGGTACAGATTTTTTCCTTTGTACCTAGCAGTACTTTATATAATATAGCTTTGTGTCACGCAGCACTTGAAGACTCAATTTAAAAATATTATTAGGCCAGGTGTGCTGGCTCATGCCTGTAATCCCAGCACTTTGGGAGGCCAAGGTGGGTGGATCACAAGGTCAGGAGATCAAGACCAGCCTGGCCAACATGGTGAAACCCTGTCTCTATTAAAAATACAAAAATTAGCCGGGTGTGGTGGCAGGTACCTGTAATCCAAGCTATTTGGGAGTCTGAGACAGGAGAACCACTTGAATCCAGGAGGCAGAGGCTGCAGAGCTGAGATTGTGCCACTGCACTTCTGCCTGGGCAACAGAGCGAGACTCCATCTCAAAAAAATATATATATAAATATATATAATATATAAATATAAATATATAAAAGATATATAAATATTTATATATTTATATATAAATTTATATTATATAAATATATAAAAATATATGTATATATGAATATATTATATATACATATATAATTGTAAAATATTACAAAATATATATAAATATACATTGTATATAATATAGTCATATTTTATATATTTATATAAAAATATATAAATATATAAAAATATAAATAAATACTATATATATAAAATTAATCTGTTGGTGACTCTTTTTAATTCCTATTTCAACATCTGTTTCCCTGAAGAATTCAGGATACAACTTCTTGTGTATGACAGGTTTCCTTCACACATTGTTTTTGTTTTTGTGAGTGTGTACGTAGAGGATGGGGAGAATTTTAAAAATACATCACTTTAGAAAATTTGTTTAAAACGCTGTACTACAAGGCTACAGTAACCAAAACAGCATGGTACTAGTACCAAAACAGAGATATAGACTGATGGAACAGAACAGAGCCCTCAGAAATAATACCACATATCTACAACCATCTGATCTTTGACAAACCTGACAAAAACAAGAAATGGGGAAAGGATTCTCTATTTAATAAATGGTGCTGGGAAAACTGGCTAACAATATGCAGAAAGCTGAAACTGGATCCCTTCCTTACACCTTATACAAAAATTAATTCAAGATGGATTAAAGACTTAAATGTTAGACCTAAAAATAAAAACCCTAGAACAAAACCTAGGCAATACCATTCAGGACATAAGCATGGGCAAGGACTTCATGTCTAAAACACCAAAAGCAATGGCAACAAAAGCCAAAATTGACAAATGGGATCTAATTAAACTAAAGAGCTTCACACAGCAAAAGAAACCACCATCAGAGTGAACAGGCAACCTACAGAATGGGAGAAAAATTTTTGTAATCTACCCATCTGACAAAGGGCTAATATCCAGAATCTACAAAGAACTTAAACAAATTTACAAGAAAAAATCAAACAACCCCATCAAAAAGTGGGCAAAGGATATGAACAGACACTTCTCAAAAGAAGACATTTATGCAGCCAACAGATACATGAAAAAATGCTCATCATGACTGGCCATCAGAGAAATGCAAATCAAAACCACAATGAGATACCATCTCACACCAGTTAGAATGGCGATCATTAAAAAGGAAACAACAGGTGCTGGAGAGGATGTGGAGAAATAGAAACACTTTTACACTGTTGGTGGGACTGTAAACTAGTTCAACCATTGTGGAAAACAGTGTGGCGATTCCTCAAGGATCTAGAACTAGAAATACCATTTGATCCAGCCATCCCGTTACTGGGTATATACCCATAGGATTATAAATCATGCTGCTATAAAGACACATGCACACGTATGTTTATTGTGGCACTATTCACAATAGCAGACTTGGAACCAACCCAAATGTCCATCAGTGACAGACTGGATTAAGAAAATGTGGCACATATACACCATGGAATACTATGCAGCCATAAAAAAGGATGAGTTCATGTCCTTTGTAGGGACATGGATGAAGCTGGAAACCATCATTCTCAGCAAACTATCACAAGGACAGAAAACCAAACACCGCATGTTCTCACTCATAGGTGGGACTTGAACAACGAGATCACTTGGACTCTGGAAGGGGAACATCACACACTGGGGCCTGTCATGGGGTGGCGGGAATGGGGCGGGGGCAGATAGCATTAGGAGATATACCTAATGTAAATGACGAATTGATGGATGCAGCACACCAACATGGCACATGTATACATATGTAACAAACCTGCACGTTGTGCACATGTACCCTAGAACTTAAAGTATAATAATAAAAAAATGCAAATTTCCCCCCCAAAAAATAAAATTTAAAACAGACCTTCTGTTACATTGTATGCTCTTATTCAATTGAAGAAGCCAATGCCTTTTTTAATTTTATATTGTGTTTTCCACTAGTATATCCCTGTTGATTCATTGCTACTTTTTATTAACTGACATTTTCTAAAATGTTTTTCAATAAAAGGAAAGAAGATGTGGGAAAAAGGAAAAAAAAAAAAAACAACCTTTCAAGAGTTTTGAGCAGAAGATGGACATGATTCGGTCATTGTCAAAGTACCCTTTACCCAACGTGTTTACCAGTTCCCTCTATTTATTCACCTGCTTTCCACATCCAAATCAACATTAAAGTTCTAACTTTTCACAGTATTTCAAAGTCAATAATTTACTTCCCTGAAATGTCTGCAAGTGTATACTCACAGAAACAGCAAAAACACCAGTGGATGTTGGTTTCACAGAAGGTACCAAAAGTAAGACAAATATATGTGAGGTCCCCAGCTGATTCTCTTTACCTTGGTTTTTCTACATGCACAAACTCATCCTCAGCCCTGGCCCTATCTATCCTCATGGGCCCTAAAGCCCTTTACATAAAAATCCTCCTGGTCCTTGTGCTAGTGGATATGTGAATGCAGGCTAATCAGCAAGTCTGCTTAATGGAAGTAAATAGTCTGCTGTGGGAAATACAGAGGGATGGCTCTGAAATAAGAGAAAAATATCAGAGTTGAAAGCATTTAATAAATAATTTTAGTGCTGCAGAGATTTTCAGTGTTTGCTACAATAAGTAGTAGGAAAACCACAGTAGATTTTTTTTTTAGATTTTTAAAAAGATGTATTATAGTAACGATTTAATTCCCCATAAAATAATGTATAGACCATGAGACATTAATAGTAAGATTTATCTCAAAGAATAAATCTCAGGATCTTGGAGAATTTGCTATTATTAAAAATCAAAGAATAAATCAATAACGGCATTATTTTAAATGCAAATAAAAATGAGGTAACATTTCTCAACTACCAAGTTAGTAGATGTTTTCTTTGTCTTTACTGTGGCAAAATGTAAACAACAAAAAAATTTACCATTTCCACCATGTTTAAATTCTACAAGTAGTGGCAATAAATACCATCACTATTATCAATTTTCAGAAATTTTTCAACATCCCAAACGGAAACTCTGTGACTATTAAACAATAGCTCCCTACCTTCCTCCTCCTCCCAGCCCCTAGTAACCTACCACTATTCTACCTTCTGGCTCTGTGAATTTGCCTATTGAAGATACCTCATATAAGCAGGATCATACAATATGTGTCCTTTTTTGTCTGGCGTATTTCACTTAGTATAGTGTTTTAAAGATTCGTCCATCGGTAGCATGTGTTACAATGTCACCCCTTCTTTAGGGTGAATAATATTCCATTGTGCATATAACTACATTTTATCCATGTATCTGTTGATGGACATATGCACTTTTCTTTCAAATACCTCAATTCACCGTCAAGAACACAGTAGACTTCTAACTGATGAGAGAAATGAGAAAAACGATGTTTGAGGAGGATGACTTTGACAGCTGTGTCTTTCCAAATCACATCTCAGAATATATGACCTGTTTTCTCCCATTTGTGAAGTTAATTATTTGAACAGTTTCAGAAAGCTATGAAAAATAAAATGAAGTTTTAAATGTAATGAATCATCAGTGCTGGAAAGAAAAAGTACATATAATGGGGATGCTTAGAAATTCAAAGAGGAAAGTTGCAGAGTTTCTGAATAAGAGGTAGGAAAGAGATGAACCCTTCTGAATCTTCTTAATCTCAAGTTTCAGCAAAGTCAACAAACTCAAAACCTCTTTCCATTTTTTTTCCAAGTCCGAGTACCTGGGGCAGCCTTTGTCCAGCAGGGACAGACTGGTTCCAGCTGCTCTCTCTCAGCTTTTGCTTTCTGACTAGGGACCCAGATGGTTGCTGACACCCAGGAGTGAAATGGAGTTGCTGGAACTCGCTGCTTGGCTCTTGCAATATGTGTCACTTGCCTGATTTTCTTTTTGGTGTGGAAGAAAAGTCACACAGGGGAAGGCTTCTCCCGGCCCAACTCCCCTTCCCGCGATTGGGAATAGGCCACGACGAAACCCCAAGGACGCCCTTGCATCTCTCTCCAAGGTAAGGGGCTTTGATTCCGAGGCTGGCCATCTCTAGGCCAGGTTCTGCGTCTCAGACCACTGCGGGCCAGCAGCCTCTCCTCGGCCTTTCTTAGTTCTTCACATCATGGAGCCACTTTTGGTTGTTTGTTCCTGTCGTACAAGACAGATATCCTCTTGCTTTAGGACTGGAGCACTGCAGAGCAGGTAGTGAGGATGTTGACCTAACTTGAGATATTGGTTGAATTCTAGTGAATGGGAAAATCCTGGGGTCAGAACATACTTCAATTGGAAGGCTTCCAATGCCCCCAGCATGTAACACCAAAAAGCAAGACATGGAAATGTAAAAATGCAATAAATTGGATTACCTGAGGTCAGGAGTTCGAGACCAGCCTGGACAACATGACAAAACCCAGTCTCTACTAAAAATACAAAAATTAACTGGGTGTGGTGGCACATGCCTATAGTCCTAGCTACTCAGGAGGCTGAGGCAGGAGAATCGCTTGAACTTGGGAGGTGGAGGTTGCAGTGAGCCAAGATTGCACCACTGCACTCCAGCCTGGGCAACAGAGCAAGACTCTGCTTAAAAAAAAAAAAAAAAGTAATAAATGCCCTTGGATATGATTACTATTATTTTACACTAAATGATCCATGGGAGGCTTTGTGATCCTCTCTAGAGAGTGATCGCCACTCCTCTCCCCAACACCCAGCTCTAATGCAGCCACCTTGGCTACCCTGGCTGATATTCATACCTTTGGAAGTGCTGTTTGGGGGAAAGATATTATCTCCATAAATTCATTGCAAAAACATATTATCTAGTACACAAGAAGCAGTATAGGACATTTATCTGATGGTAAGCCTTAGCCCTAATTTCTTAGATAAACATTCTATGAGCCATACTTTTTGACAGGGTGCCCTTTTGAGTCTAGGAGCATTGCCATGAACAAAAGATGGGGAAAAAACCCTGACCTTGTATAACTTAAACAATTCTAATAAGGAGAGTCAGACAAAACCAAAACAAGTCAACACATGTTAAGTATTCTTTATCAAAATGTTTGGGACCAGAAGTGTTTCAGATTTCAAATTTTTTTAAGATTTTGGAATGTGTGTGTGTGTGTGTGTGTGTGTGTGTGTGTGTGTGTGTGTGTGTGTCAGAGTCTCACTGTAACCCAGGCTGGAGTGCAGTGATGTGATCTTGGCTCACTGCAACCTCTGCCTCCTGGGTTGAAGAGATTCTCCTGCCTCAGCCTCCTGAGTAGCTGGGATTACAGAGGTGCACCATCACATCCAGCTAATTTTTGTGTTTTTAGTAGAGATGGAGTTTCACCATGTTGCCCAGGCTGGTCTTGAACTCCTGACCTCAGGTGATCCACCTGCCTCAGCCTCCCAAAGTGCTGGGTTTACAGGTATGAGCCACCGCACCTGGCCATGATTTTGGAATATTTGTATTTACATAATGAGATATCTTGGAGAAGGGTCCCAGGTCTAAACATGAAATTAATCTATGTTTCATATGCATCTTATATGGGCCTGAAGGTAAACTTTATACACTGCTTTTAATAATTTTGTGCATAAAACAAAGTTTTGATTGCATTTTGACTGCAATCCATTACATGAGGTAAAGTGTGGAAATTTCCACTTGTGGCGTCATGTTGGCACTCAAAAAGTTTTGAATTTTGGAGCTTTTCAGATTTCAGATTTTTGGATTAGGGATACTCAACCTGTTATATAAATATATATATATAGCATCATAGTATTATAAATGCTGTATAGAAAAATAATGCAGAGAAGGGGAGCAGAGGTAACTTTTTAAAAAATAGATTTTACTTTTTAGAACAGTTTGAGGTTCACACCCAAACTGAGTGGAAAATACAGAGAGTCCTCATGTACCTCCTGCCCCTACACATGTACACATGTCCCCCACTACTGACCTCTCACACCAGAGGGTCCATTTGTTACAATCGATGAACTTCCATTGACATGTTGTCATCATCCAGAGACAATAGTTTACTTAGGTTCTCTCATGATGTTGTACATTCTGTGACTTTGGACAAATGTGTAATGACCAGGTACCCACCATTATAGTGTCAAACAGAATAGTTTCCTGCCTTGAAAATCCCCTGTGCTCTGCCTATTTATCCCTCCCTCCTGCCAAGCCCTGGCAAACACTGATCTTTTTTGCTGTCTCCATACTTTGGCCTTTTCCAAAATATCATATAGTTGGAATCATACCATCTATCACCCTTTCAGATTGGCTTCTTTCACCTAATAATATGCATTTAAGTTTCCTCCATGTCTTTTCTTGATTTGATAGCGCATTTCTTTTTAGCACTGAATAATATTCCATTATCTGGATGCACCACAGTTTAGTTATTCATGTATTTACCGAAGAACATCTTAGTTGCTTCAATTGTAAAAAAGCTGCTCCGAACATCCACGTGCAGGTTTTTGTGCAGACATAAGTTTTCAACTCTTTTGGGTAGGAGTGTGATTGCAGATCACATGGTGAGAGTATGCTTACTTTGTAAGAAATGCCAAACTGGGCCAGGTGTGGTTCTTTATACCTGTAATCCCAACACTTTGGGAGGCCGAGGTGGGAGGATTGCTTAAGGCCGTAGGTTCAAGAAAAGCCTGGGCAATATAGTAAAACCCCATCTCTACAAAAAAAATTTTAAAATTAGCCAAGTGTGGTGGCACATACCTGTGGTCCCAGCTACTTGGGAGGCTGAGACGGGAGGATCACTTGTGTCCAGGAGTTAGAAGCTGCAGTGAGCTGTGATCAAGTCACTGCACTCCAACCCAGGCAACAGAGCAAGACCCTGTCTGAAAAACAAAACAAAACAAATAAACTGCCAAATTGTCTTCCAAAATGGCAGTTTCATTTTTTGTATTCCTACCAGCAATGAAGGAAAGTTCCTGTAGCCCCACATCCTCATCAGCATTTGCAGTTGTCCATGTTTTGGATTTTGGCCATTCTAATAGATGTATAGTGGTATCTCATTGATGTTTTGATTTGCAGTTTCCTAATGATATATGATGTACAGCATATTTTCATATGCTCATTTGCCATCTGTCTTATTCTGTTTTCTGCTGCGGTAATAGAATACCACAGACTGGGTAATTTTGAAAGAAATGAAGCGGTTTTTTTTTTTGGCTCATGGCTCTGGAGGCTGGGAAATCCAAGATTGAGGGGCCACATCTGGTGAGGGCCTCTTGCTGTATCATAACACGCAGCCAGGAAGCACACACGAGAGACACAGCAAAAAAGGACTGAACTTCACCCTTTTATCAGGAGTACAGTCCTGTGATAACTAACCCAAGCCCACAACAACACGAATTCCTTCAGGAGGGCAATGCCTTCATGACCTAATCACAAGTGTTAAAGGTCCTGCCGCTCAACACTATTACCATAGCAATGAAATTTCAGCCTGAGTTTTGGAGGGGACATTCAAGCTGTAGTACCATCTGTAGATCTTTTGTTGGTGATATGTCTCTTCAGATCTTTTGCACATTTTTATGTTTTATTTTTGAGACAAGGACTCGCTCTGTCACCTGGGCTGGAGGGCATGTTTCCATAACATTATATAACCTCCTGTAATGAATTTCAAGTGGCTGCTTTGAATTTAATTGCATGAATGTAAAATAAGTTTGAAAACCAACCCCTAGTTATTGGATACTTTAGTACTACATTTTCCTCCTTGAACAACATCACCATAAATATATGTTGGTTTTTTTTTCTTTTTTTTAGAGATGAGATCTCACCATGTTACCCAGACTGGTCTTGAACTCCTGGGCTCAAGCTGTCCTCCCACCTTGGCCTCCCAAAGTGCTAGGTTTACAGGCGTGAGCCACTGCGCCCAGCCAATATATGGATATCATCCTCGAAAGAGTTTATACCTGCATAGTGAGCTCTCCCTGAAGCCCTTATCCTGGCTGCTTCCTCCTCATCTTTAGTTTTAACTTAAATACTACCTCCTCATAAATGCCTTCTCTTACCTCTCTATTTTATTAAGTTCTCCCTTTGTCATCCAACACAATATACTCTTTATCACTTTATAGAATTATGCTCAATTTGTATTGCAAATGTAGTTTTTTTGGCTGTTTATTTCCTGTCACTTTCACCAGACTTTCCATGAGGAATCCTGGGCTGTGCACAGTGTCTGACATAGCATAGATGCTTAGTAAATATTTGCTGAGTGATTGCATATATAAATGAAGGAAAGAAGGAATGCATGTCGATACCTCAGGTTGAACTCCTAAAATGGAACTGATGGAGCAAAGGCTAAGCCACATGTATAATTATTACTTAATTTCTCCCCAAACCTTCAATGGATTTCACACTAGCACTTACACAGATGCTTGCATCTCTTTCCAGCTGGCCAGAGTACGGCTCTGTTTACACCCTGTACGTTGGATCCTGGCCCACCATGGTCTTCCATGGATATGAAGCAGTGAAGGAAGCTCTGATTGATCAGGGTGATAAATCCCTTGGCAGAGGACATATTCCAATTATTGTTGATGCCCAGAAAAGATACAGTATGTTTCAAATCAAAATACAGGTTTTCTTTGGCACCTGAATATTTAGCAAAAAATTTTGATCAACTAATTCAACGGTGTCTGTTCTGCACTAAGCAACTGACTAGATGCTACCATACTGCAATGCAATTCTGACAGTTAACTACCCAGAGTTAGCATAGACTCCACAGATCAAGGACACAGTCCCCAAAAAGACTACCCTCACCTCAGATGCCAGCTGCAAGTTCAAGGGTCCCCAGGTCACCCATATTTCTGATCAACTAACTAAAACAAATCAGGGTTTCCCATGACCGTTTCAGGTATGATAATTTGCTAGAACAACTCACAGGACTCAGGAAAGTGCTATACTTACAGTTTTATTCTATAAAGGATACAAATAAAGAATCCCATAAGGTGAGGCCTGGGAGGCTCTCAAATGCAGAGCTTCTGTATCCTCCACCTTGGAAACATAATGTGTTACCCCCGTGACCCACTAATGTGTTCAGCAACCAGGAAGCTCACCTGAGCCTCAGTGCCCAGAGTTTTTACTAGGGCCTCATTACATGGGCATGATTGATCGAATCATTGGCCATGTCATTGAACTCATGAACTCAGTCTCCAGCCTCCTGTCCTCCATGGAGGTTGAGAGTTCAGGCTGATATCACTTGGCTCAAAGCCCAAACCCTCTAAATATACGGCTGGTCTTTCTGGCATGGCTGGCCTCCATCTTAAAACTATCCTGGAGTCCACCTGAGTCATCTCATTGGCACATACTCAGGTGTGATCCCAGGGATCCACCATATTCCAAAGACAATTTTTTTTTTTTTTTTTTTGAGATGGACTCTCACTCACTGCAACCTCCACCTCCCAGGTTCAAGTGATTCTCCTACCTCAGCCTCCCA
The DNA here is from genome assembly GCF_047675955.1 of Chlorocebus sabaeus. Lineage (NCBI taxonomy): Eukaryota > Metazoa > Chordata > Mammalia > Primates > Cercopithecidae > Chlorocebus > Chlorocebus sabaeus. The sequence continues at coordinate 102,857,632 of NC_132912.1, read as the reverse complement.
AGTAGCTGGGATTACACGCATCTGCCCCCATGCTAATTTTTGTATTTTTAGTAGACAGAGTTTCACCATGTTGGCCAGGCTGGTCTCAAACTCCTGGCCTCAAGTGATCCACCTGCCTTGGCCTCTCAAAGTGCTGGGATTACAGGTGTGAACCACTGCGCCCAGCCTACCAATGACACTTCTAACACTCAGGAAATTCCAAGGGTTTAGAAGCTCCCCCAAATATGAACAAAATATATATAATATGTTTGTTTGTTTAATTATATGACAACAGATGCTCTGGTAGCTCCACTGAGATGAACATCAGAAACAGACCCCAAGTATCCTGCAAGTTAATGCTGTGACTCTAATTGAGATAAAAACAATCTGAGAACCTTTGAAATAAGAATTGTTACCCAGAGGTCTCAGGGTTGAGGGAGCTGGAGCAGTCATGCTTGGGGTATAGTCTCCCACAACATACAGGATGCAGTGGCACCGTAGCCACAACAGAAGACAATGACTAGACATAAAATTAACTGTGCTTTCAATGATAGCCTGGGCACTAGGGGGATGGAGAGGAGGGAGGGTCAAATCAGGGGTGTCATGCACAGGGAGCTATAATGGTACCAGCCATGTTTTAGTTCTTCAGTTGGATAATAGGCTCACAAATAATTCCTTTTGTTGTTATGCTTCAAAATTTAGATGTGTTACATCTATTCCTTTAGATGTATCAAGTAACACACAATAAAAAAAATTTAGGACAGTCTGAAAGTCTCCTCCAAACCACTTAAAATCATAAAATTGCAAGTCCTGGAAAAGTAGAAACTAAATTCTTTCAAAACATATTTATGAATCATTAATTAAATACAATGCAGTGTATTTAGTGCTACAAGAGAAGTGAGTTTTGGTCTCTCTCACATAAGATCAAGGTACGTTTGTTTACTAAAGAAGCAACCAATTCTTACCACTGAGTTTACGAAAAAAGAAAAAGAAAAAAAAAAAGAAGAAGTAACCAAGCTCTCCTTCTACAACCTCCCTTTTTGAAAAACAAGTTGATTATATTGGGTGTTTTATATTAATTTTAAAACTGGAGATGGAGGCCACGGGGCTGGATTGCGCTGAAGATGGGGAAAATTGTTGGTCTAAAACTTGCAGTTTTGGTAACTCTGAAAAAATGGGTTTCCAAACTTTACATAAAATTCTTGTTACCACTTCTTACTAGCCTGTAATCGGAACAGATAATTCAGCCCTTCCTTCCACTAACCTTTCTATTTTAGAAAATAACAGAGAAAAGTGCCATCCATTGATATTTTAGTTTTCCTTCTCTATTAGTTCCCTAGGGCAGCCATAACAAAGTATCAAAAATTTGGCACTCAGAACAACAGAACCTGATTGTGTCACAGTTTAGGAGGCTGGAAATCTGAGATCAAGGTGTCAGCACCATTGGTTTCTTCTGAGAGCTATGAGGGAGAATCTGTTCCATGCCTCTGCTTTAGCTCCTGGTGGCTTTCTGGCAATTTTTGGAGTTCCTTGGCTTGTAGGGGCATCACCCTGAGCTCTGCTTTCATGTTCATGTGACATTCTCTCCGTGTGCATGTCTGTCTCTGTGCCCAAATGTCCCTGTTTTATAAGGACAGTCATATTGGCTTAGGGCCCACCTGTGACCTCATTTCAACCTGACCTCTGTAAAGATCCTGTTTTCAAATAAGTTCACATTCACAGATACTGGGGGTCAGGGCACCAACATTATTTTGGGGGGGAAACAATTCAATAAATAATACCTTAGTAAATGGAATAACTGCTAAAATACTAAATAGCTTTCTGAGATCTTTATTATTTTTTGTTATTTATTTATTTATTTAAGAGACAGGCTCTTGTTATATTGATCAGGCTGGTATCACAGTCCTAGGCTCAAGAAATCCTCCTGCCTCAGCCTCCCAAGTAGCTGGGACTAAAGGCAAGTGCCACCACACCTGGCTAATTTTTGTAGAAATGGGGTCTTACTATGTTGTCCAGGCTGCTCTTGAACTCCAGAGCTCAAGCAGTCCTGCTGCCTTGGCCTCCCAAAGTGCAGGGATTACAGGCATGAGTCACCATGCCTGCCCTGTTTTCTGACATCTTTAAACAGCTATAACGTAGTGCTCCATATTCCTGGAATATATGTCTAACTAATCAAGTTGTTGAAACCTTTCCTGTTAACTATTGACTCGATATTTTGCCTCATTTCTTTTTTTTTTAAGTTGAGATTGGGTCTCACTATGTTGCCCAGGCTGGTCTTGAACTCCTGGGCTCAATCTTCCTACCTTGGCCTCCCAAAGAGCTGGGATTACAGGTGTGAGCCACTATGCCCGACCTCTTATTTCTTTTCTTTTTTTTTTTGTTTTTGTTTTTGAGACAGAGTCTCGCTCTGTCGCCCAGGCTGGAGTGCAGTGGCACAATCTCAGCTCACTGCAAGCTCCGCCTCCTGGGTTCACACCATTCTCCTGTCTCAACCTCTGGAGTAGCTGGGACTACAGGCGCCCACCACCACGCCTGGCTAATTTTTTGTATTTTTAGCAGAGACAGGGTTTCACCATGTTAGCCAGGATGGTCTCGATCTCCTGACCTCGTGATCCGCCCGCCTCAGCCTCCCAAAATGCTGGGATTTCAGGTGTGAGCCACTGCGCCTGGTCTCATTTCTTAATCTTTACATTTTTATCTCATTGACAGATGGCAACAGATCAAATTCTTACTTTATTTTATTCATTTGAGTCACATACCAATATTAAATGCTATTGTTCATTCACTGAAATGCAAAGTTTAAAATAACTTAGTGTTCTTAGAGGCACGGATAAACAGCCCCTCATGCCTTACCTGAGGGAGCACAGATACTATAACATTTTTGGAAAGGAATCTAGTAGTATTTATTGACATATAAATTGTAGAGACCTATGGGAGAATCTGGTTTACATAAATAGGAACAACCCTTTATGCAATGATGCATCCCATCCACGCACTCACACAGACACACTGGGGTGTGGAGGGCATTGCTTCCTCGAAAAGCACCAGAATTACAGGGATGCAGGTATAAGAGAGAGAAGTAAATATACTTAAAAATAGATATATTTACATAAATACATAATATAGCATAAATTTACAATTTGTAATATATAAATATTATAAATATTATATGTATTATATATTAATAACCATAATATAAATATAGGATATACAAGTATATGTTACATAAATAAATAAATTTTATTTTTGAGACAGGGTCACCATGGCTGGAGTGTAGTGGCACTATCATGCCTCAGGTGATCCTCCGACCTCAGACTCTCGAGTAGCTGGGACTACAGGCACCATGCCCAGCAAATTTTTGTATTTTTAGTAGAGACGGGGTTTCACCATATTGCCTATGCTGGTCTCGAACCCCAGGACTCAAGTGGCCCCCCTGCCTCAGCCTCCCAAAGTGCTGGGATTACAGGCATGAGCCGCTGCGCCCAGCTAAATAAATATATTTTAAATGTGTACATATATATTCACAAGTTTCTCCATAAAGAGTGAGGAGACACGGGAGAGCCTTCCAGGTATCTCTTGTTATGTGACAAACCTCCCCAAACTCCGTGATGTAAAGCAACTGGCATTTTTTCTCCTCATAAGTTCTGTGGATCAGGAGTCTAAACGGGGTAGTGCAAATGGCTTTTCCCTGATCCACTAAGCCTGGGGCCTCAGCAGACATTCAATTTTTTTCCACCCTGAACAGCTGCATGGATTCAAATGGCTGAGGGCTGGAATCCTACTGAGGCTTCTTCACTTACAAGTCTGGCTTCTGAGCAGGGATGACCTCAAAGCTGAGGTCAGCTGGGAGCATCAACCCAAGCATTTTCACGGCCTGCCCACCTCATGACTTGGTGCCTGGAACCCAGGAGGGAGCCTCCTAGGGGACATCTAGAGAGCGAGGCAGAGGCTGTGAAGCTTCTGCCTACCAAACCTCAGAATGTATGGCCACCGTCTATTCATTGCAAGCAACTCCCAACAGCCAACCCAAATTCACGGTGAGAGGAGTAAGGCCTCTCCTCTTGATGGGTAGGTGGTGTCCACACTGCAGGAGAGCAGGAGGGACAGGGGATATTGCTGCCAGGCAGATGAAGGGGCCCTCTGAGCAGCCTAGGAAACACCAGCCCTAGCGGTGGGAAGGACACCAGGAGACGGGGAGACTCAGAAGCCAAGGAAGAAGAGTTGTCAGCTGGGTTCATGGACCATAGGTGTGGATTTGGCCAAGCAGGTGGTGTTCACATCCTTAGCAGGAGCCATGTCAGTAGAGCGAGGGCGGAGCTGGGCTGCAGTGGGATGAAGAATGAATGGGAGGACTTCTGCTCCCATGCACAATGAATGGCGGAATGACTTTCTCATCGAAACTATTATTACATTTGGATAAAATATTCTTTCCATGGGCAGAAAACTTTGTTTTATTTTGTCTTTTGGGATGGGGTCTTGCTCTATTGCTCCCTGCTGCAGTGGTGCAATCATGGCTCACTGTGGCCCTGGCCTCATGGCCTCAAGCCACGCTCCCACCTCAACCTCCTGAGGAGCTGGGACTATAAGCACGTGCCACCACACCTGGCTAATTTTTTATTATTATTTCTAGAGCTGCTGTCTCACTATATTGCTGAGGCTGGTCTCAAACTCCTGGCCTCAGGCTGTCCTCCCACCTCAACCTCACAGAGTGTTGGAATTACAGGCATGAGCCACTGCACCCAGCTCAAGCAGAAAACCTTTAATATTTATAAGTATTACAATAAATATAATTTGAGGACTTCCAGTTTTAGCTTGGAAAAGTAAAACGCTAGAAGAGCATTGCTCTACCCATACAAGAAAAAAAAAACCTCAACAGTAAATTAACTTTTCTTGAATTCATCAGAGAACTGAGGATTCAGGGAAAGGTGTAACCTGAATTAGGTTTTTCCTGCTAGGAAAGACAGGCGACACAGGGCTGGAACACGTGCTGGCCTGGGAAAAATAGCACCCTCGCACAGTGTAAGGTGATTCAGCTAAAAATGTTTCATGAATTGCTAACGGCCAAGTGAGGGCTGGCAAGAATATGTGAAGCCCTAGGCAGGAGAACAAACCTAAGGAAACAGAAGAGGCTTATCTCCTCTCGTAGCCCTTTCCTCTGTGCGCACTACCAGACTCCCACTGGGACGATCAGGGACAACCCTGAGAGGCTTGCCATCGTGCTTGCTGGGGAAGAAGAGTGGCCACTGCTGGAACTCCCCCAATTCCAGGCAGAGTTGTCTCTCCTACTTGCCCTATGGGGCAAAAAGGCTTAATCGGTTGGACAAAGGGCATCAAAGCTGTAGTCTGGGCTGGGCACAGTGGCTCATGCCTGTAATCCCAGCTACTCGGGAGGCTGAGGCAGGAAAACCGCTTGAACCTGGGAGGCAAATGTTGCAGTGAGCCAAGATCGCGCCACTACACTCCAACCTGGGCAACAGAGAAAGACTCTGTCTCAAAAAAAAATAGAGGCATCACCAAGGAACCTTCTCTCCTCTTCAACATTTTATCTATAGGTCTAGCTGCCTCTACACCCATATTCTCCTTTTTTCCTCTAATTGCAACTGAAAAAGCGTACCTTCTCCTGACAGGGAGAAGCTCCATCTGTGCCCTAGGTCCTGCAGCACCTCCCCTGCCCGAGAATCTGGCCTCTTGGGTAATGCCGTCTCCCTCAGGGATGATCCATTTTTCTCTGGGCTTGACCTCCATTTCTCTCCTGTCTCACATGGGCCCTTTTTCTTCAACAGTTTTAGGGTGCTGCAGGCTGGACTTCCTACACTCCTTTAACAGCTGTCTTCTGGTAGGATCAACCAAAGGGAGGCAATGGCAAGAGAGTGAGGAGTGGAGGAGAGAGGAGGCCAGGGCTGGCATCTCCCCCAAGGCTGTATATCCCCTGCAGCTCCAGCTCCTTCAGGCTGTCCTGCTTTGGTTCCAGCTCTTGTCAGGTAACCCAGCCCCTGAGCTCCAAGGATGCCAACTCCTCCTTTCGTGCCTCCACTGGGCGGTGGTGGCCACTTTCTGCTGCTAATAATCACCAGGTTGGCTTGCTGCCCCTGATGTGGCCTCTCAGTGCTTCCATCTCCTTTATGCCAGTTCCCTGGATTGAGTTTCCTCGGTTTTAAATATTTAGGCCAAGCACAGTGGCTCACTCCTATAATTTCAGAACTTTGAGAGGCTGAGATGGGAGGAGTGCTTGACCCCAGGAGTTCAAGACCAGCCTGGGTGACATAGCAAGACCTTTTCTCTACAAAACATTTTAAAAATAACTGGGTATGGTGCCGTGCACCTGTATCCCAGCTACTCGGGGGGCTAAGGTGGGAGGATTGCTTAAGCTCAGGAGCTGAAGGCTGCAGTAAGCTAGGGTTATACCACTGCCCTCCAGCCTGGGCGACAGAGTGAGACTATATCTCTTAAAAAAAAGGAGGTAGGGCTACACAGTGGCTCACATCTATAGTACCAGCACTTTGGCAGGCTGAGGTGGAAGGATCACATGAGACCAGGAGTTCGTGACTAGCTTGGCCTAGATAGTGAGCCCCCCATCTCTAAAAAAAAAAAAAAAAAATGAAGAGAAAAATACTCCTCCAATCACATCTAACAATTTTCAGGCCAGGAGTGGTGGCTCACACCTGTAATCCCAGCACTTTGGAATTTGGGATCATTTGATCTCAGGAGTTTGAGAAAATAACAGTTCTCATTATTATTATGACAGCTAACATTTATGAGTACCTTTTATGTGCCAGATATTCTACTAAGGATTTTGCATGCATTATCATATTTAGTCAACACAATAGTCCCATGAGGAAGATACTACTTTTTGTTTTCATTCTTCATATGAAGTTATTGAGGCAATCAAAGTTGAATAGGCTGGGCTCAGTGGCTCACACCTGTAATCCCAGCACTTTGGGAGGCTGACTTGGGCAGATGGCTTGAGCCCAGGAGTTTGAGAGCAGGCTGGTCAACGTGGTGAGACCCTGTCTCTACTAAAAACTACAATAAATAAATAAATAAATATATATATATATATATATAAATAAATAGCTGGGCATGGTGGTGTGTGCCTGTAGTCTCAGCTACTCGAGAGGCTGAGATGGGAGAATCACCTGAACCCGGGAGGTTGAGGCTGCAGTGAGCCGAGATCACACTGTAGCACTCCACCCTGGGTGACAGAGTGAGACCCTGTCTCAAAAACAATCAAACCAACAAACAAAAGTTAAGTAACTTGCCCAAAGAAGAAAGTGTTGGAGATAAGATTTGAATGTAGTTTGCTTAGTTCAAGAGCCCATACCACTAAGCATATTGCCTCAACACACTAACACATTTATTTTTATTTTTATGTACTGTCTCCCAGATATTGTCCATATACATGCAAATTTTACACAGTTGTATTTATAGTATACAGACATTTTTTCTTTTCTTTCTTTCTTTTTTTTTTTTTTTTGATTAGAGACAGGGTCTCACTATGTTGCTCAGAGTGGTCTTAAACTCCTGGGCTCAAGGAATTTGCCCGCCTCAGCCTCACAAATTGCTGAAATTACAGGTGTGAGCCACCATGTCTAGCCCAGAAATTTTTGCATACTGATTTCTTCTAAAATGTTATTAACATTTCTGATATTTCTACATAGTTTTCATAATTATCATTTTCATAGTTGGTTAAGTTTTCCTAATATTGGTTTATTATAACAATGCAAACTGTTACCCAATTATTAGAACTTAGATTGTTCACAGATTTCTTAAATTAGTATTGATGGTGTGAAAGGAAAATAAATCCTGGGACCCCAAACTCTCTAAGCCAAAGGGAAATGTCAAGCTGGGAACTGCCTCCCATTTTGGTTCCTAAATAAGATGGCTACAAAGATGAACGGCTACATCCCTCCCTCACATTCTGCCCACGAGGAAATTCCTTATGGGTTCCAAGGTCTTTACCCTAAAGCGTTTCTGTTAAAATTCACCATGGCAATGTAAACTGATAGTTTATCTTCACAGATGGTAGACACAGGACAGAATTCAAATCATCACATCCCTGTGCCTACCTGAGACAAATGCATATCTGATTGTCTCCTCTGACCTGTTGTCTACATTATCTTATGTAAAAATACAGTTTCACTGAGCCAGATGAAGGCATGAATGACTATTTTCCCCTGTTCCCCGCACATGAAAATTGTGTATTTCTGAATATCCCACCTGATATGGTTTGGCTCTGTGTCCCCACCTAAATCTTATGTCAAATTGTAACACATGTCAGGGGAGGGGCCTGATGGGAGGTGATTGGATCACGGGGGCAAATTTCCCCCTTGCTGTTCTTGTGATAGTGAGTGAGTTCTCACAAGAACTGATGGTTTAAAAGTATGGTACTTCCCCTTTTGCTCCCTCTCTCCTGCCAATATGTAAGATGTGCCTTGCTTCCCCTTTGCCTTCCACCATGATTGGAAGTTTCCTGAGGCCTCCCCTGCTGTGTGGAACTGTGAGTCAATTAAACCTCTTTTCTTTATAAATTACCCAGTCTTAGATAGCTCTTTATAGCAGTGTGAAAACAGACGAATACACTGCTCTTTCCCTTTTAAATACTGAAGCCCTCAAAATCATCTTTGGAGAAAGGCATAGACCTGTCTCCTGCGCACACCTCCTTAACTTGGGCAAATAAACCTGCTGGAATGATTTGAGACTTGCCTCAGTCATTCTTCTTGATTGATAATAGCATTGTAGCGTACATCTTATACCTTTTGTTGAATTATTTCTCTTTTTTTTTTTTGAGACGGAGTCTTGCTCTGTCGCCCAGGCTGGTGTGCAGAGGCGCAATCTCGACTCACTGTAAGCTCTGCCTCCCAGGTTCACGCCATTTTCCTGCCTCAGCCTCCCAAGTAGCTGGGACCACAGATGCCTGCTACCACACCTGCCTAATTTTTTTGTATTTTTTGTAGAGACGGGGTTTCACCATGTTAGCCAGGATGGTCTCGATCTCCTGACCTTGTGATCCACCCACCTTGGCCTCCCAAAATGCTGGGATTACAGGCATGAGCCACCACGCCCAGCCTGAATTATTTCTTTGTATAAATTCTTAAGACAGCAATTAATGGATCAAAGATAATTTTAATGGTTTTTGCTGTAAATGTTGCTTTAATTTCCAAAATATATAGTGATATGCAAAGTGGCCAAATGAATGCATCAAATTTACCACAAGCTTGATTTCTCTGGGTACTATAATTTTTAAGTGCTTGCCAATTTTGTAGATGTGGGATGAATTTTTTTTTTTTTTTTTTTTTGAGACAGAGTCTCACTCTGTTGACCAGGCTGGAGTGCAGTGGTGCAATCTCAGCTCACTGCAACCTCCGCCTCCCAGGTTCAAGCAATTCTCCTGCCTCAGCCTCCCGAGTAGCTGGCACTATAGGCATGCACCACCATGACTGGCTAATTTTTTTTTTATTTTTAGTAGAGACGGGGTTAGGGATGAATATTTTAAAAATTATGTATTGAACATCTTCTATGTGGAAGGTAAGAGACTATCATGTGTCACAGGAAGTATCTGGAGGGGTGAGCCAATCCTGTAACCTCATACTAGGTTATAGGAGATCAAAATCTAGAATAAGGAATTGCACAAGTAAACAAATAATTAAAACAAGGGAGAAAATATCAATTGCATTAAAGCATTACAAAGTAAAGTTAAAGGAGAGATTACCTCCAGTGGAGAAGTACAGGAAAGACTTCAAAGAGAAGGTTTTTGAGACGGCTCTTAAAGTGATAGCTAGAAACTCAAGCAAAAAGAGCAAGAGCACAACTGTACGCACAAGGGAAAGAATGAGCAAAATGAGGATGCAGAACAGCGCAGATGAGTTTAGTGAACAGCTATGCTTGGCCTATCACGCACAGAGTGGGAGTCGAGAGAGATGCAGTGATGGTGGAAAGGCTGAGATTTTAAAGACATCAGTGTTGTTCTTGTAATTTGGTTTTGAGTAATCTGGCAACTCTGTGGAGTTAGAGGGCCGAGAGAGGAAACCTGTCTGAGACAAGTGTAACTTTTTAGATTTCTGAAAATGTTAGAACCTGAAGTATAGTGGTGTAGTATGGATTGGCAGGAAGGGAAAGATGAGAATGACATTTTGGAGATGGAATCAATCAATAAAACTTAGCAAAGGCAGATATGTAAGGTGAAGGGCAAGAAGGATGAGAAGATGCCCCTAAGATTTGGATTTGGGAGCACTAGACATTGATGGTGCATTAAGAGAAATAGGAGGCCCCACTGCAGTGGCTCACATCTGTAATCCCAGCACTTTGGGAGGCTGAGGTAGGAGGATTGCTTGAGTCCAGGATTTTGAGACCAGAATGGGCCAATAGTGAGACCCCGTCTCTGCAAAAACTAGCCAGGTGTGGTGGTGTGTGCCTGTAGTCCCGGTTACTTGGGAGGCTGAGACAGGAGGATCATTTGAGCCCAGAAGGTCAAGGCTGCAGTGAGCCATGATGGCACCACTGCACTTCAGCCTGAGTGACAGAGTGAGACCCTGTCTCCCAAAAAAAGTACAACTTTAAAAATATTTATTTACAATTTTAAAAGAAAGAAAAAAAGAGAATTAGGAAATTTAGGATATATTGTTCAAAGGAAGAAATAAGTATTGGTGTGAAATATCCTGGGTTCCTTTGCTCCACTGTTTCTTCTTTTTCAGATGAGGGTAACATTAGCTATAGTAAATTCTGAGGACTATAGAAACATAAACCCCATATTGATTTGCTTCAAAGTTGCTTATCCGCTAATAGAGAAAAATCACATATAGAACTGAACTAAAGCAGAAGTTAGAAAGAGATTAAAGGTTAAAAAAAAAAGAAACCCAGGAAGTGGGTTTGTGAGATCATATACCACTTTCAACATTTTTTTTTTTTTTCTCCTTAACAAAACCAGACAGAGGTCCCTTCCATTCTTGGGAATTTTCTCCACCTGCCAACCATCCCCCTTGTCCATTTCCACCTTCTCTGCCTCCTTTGACCAGAACTTGGATTTTATTTTCTTTATAACTAACATTTCAGCCCAAACCACAGATCCACTGTTAAATTCCCAGCTCTTAATCCCTGATAAGGGGCACTGGAAACTTGAGGGACAGCTGAGCTCTATGATACAAAGTACTTTTTTGCTCATTGCTTCTCTCCTAGGACTGCTTTTCAGTAAGGGAGAGAAGTGGAAACAATCGCGACGCTTCTCCCTTATGATCCTGAGCAACTCTGGGATGGGAAGAAAAACATTGAGGAGGCTGGGCGCGGTGGCTCAAGCTTGTAATCCCAGCACTTTGGGAGGCCAAGGCGGGCGGATCACAAGGTCAAGAGATGGAGACCATCCTGGCTAACCCGGTGAAACCCTGTCTCTACTAAAAATACAAAAAAAAAAAAAAAAATTAGCCGGGCGTAGTGGTGGGCGCCTGTAGTCCCAGCTACTTGGGAGGCTGAGGCAGGAGAATGGCGCCACTGTACTCCAGCCTGGGTGACAGAGCCAGACTCCGTCTTAAAAAAAAAATTATTGAGGAGAGGTTGCAGGAGGGAGCCCAGGGCCGGGTGGAGGAACTCAGAAAAGCAGAGGGAGAATTCCCTTGACCGTGCCCCTGGGGACACGGGGACTTCTTACACACACCGCCCTGTCCACACTCCTCCCTGGGAAGTGACTTTATGATTACCCAAGATCTGCTCTCTCCATCACGGAATCACGGAGGGAGCAAGGAGTAAAGGGATGGGAGGAAGATAATCTCCAAAGCTATTCGTAACCCTAACCCTGGAATCGTTTTGTCTGGATTCATTTCCCAACTTCGGGACTTACCAGATGTGTAAATTTGGACAAACTATCTTTTCTGTTTCGACCTTTTAAAAGTTTTTAAATTTTTATTGTTTGCTTTTTTGGACAAATTTTAACCTTCCTTCCTCCCTCCCTCTCTCCCTCCCTCCCCACTCCTCTCTTCCCCTCCCCTCCCTTTCCCTTCCTTTCCCTTCCTTTCTTTGACGGAGTTTCACTCTTGTTGCCCAGGCTGGAGTGCAATGGTGAGATCTCAGCTCACCACAACCTCCACCTCCCGGGTTCAAGCGAGTCTCCTGCCTCAGCCTCCCGAGTAGCTGGAATTACTGCCATGCACCACCACACCCAACTAATTTTGTATTTTTAGTAGAGAGGGGGTTTCTCCATGTTGGTCAGGCTGGTCTTGGACTCCTGACCTCAGGTGATCCGCCTGCCTTGCCCTCCTAAAGTGCTGGGATTACAGGTGTGAGCCACTGCCAACCGGCCTCACAAATTAACTTCTCTCCTTTTTTTTTTTTTTTTTTTTTTTTTTTTGAGGTGGAGTCTCGCTCTGTCACCAGGCTGGAGTGCCGGATTGCCATCTCAGCTCACCACAACCTCTGCCTCCCAGGTTCAAGCGATTCTCCTGCCTCCCAAGTAGCTAGGACTACAGGCGCTTGCCAACATGCCCAGCTAATTTTTATATTTTTAGTAGAGACGGAGTTTCACCATGTTAGCCAGGCTGGTCTCGAACTCCTGACCTCAGGCAATCCCCCTGCCTCGGCCTTCCAAAGTACTGGGATTACAGGCGTGAGCCACCATGCCCGGTCCAAATTAACTTTTCTAAGATGCATTCTGCTCATCTAAAAATGAGGGGCTAAAAACCAAACCTCAGAATGAAGATGAAATAATACAGTATGTAAAACATTTACACAGTATCCAACATATCGTAAATGTTCCATAATATTACTTGTTGCTATGATTACGATTATAGCATCCATATGATAATGTTATTAGCAGTATAGTATAATACTACACAGCAATTCATATCCTATGCTATAATATAATACCAGTACTATATTTATTATTACATCCTAGACTGGAGAAGTTTAGAGGAAAATGAACTCTCTGTATAAATCTGACAGGAGGGAAGCCCAGGTCTTCAAATCCTGGTGCAAGATGATTACATTATAAATGTGGGGGCCGCTATTTTCTCACATCAGCTCAGCCCTTTGACTCCACGTTCATCCTTGCCTCTGCTCCCTGCAGTTTACCTGCTCCTTCCTCTTCAAGGAGTATTTCCAGTACAAGAATGAGACATTCCTCTCCCTGATGGGTTAAATGAAAATTTTAAGGCCAATTCTGGGCATACTGCTTATGAGTTAGCCATGCTCCACAAGGAGCTGTGTAAAAAAAAAAAAAAAAAAAAAAAAAAAGAGGCCAGGCGCGGTGGCTCATGCCTATAATCCCAGCACTTTTGGAAGCCGAGGCGGGTGGATCACCTGAGGTCAGGAGTTCAAGACCAGCCTGGCCAACATAGTGACACCCCGTCTCTACTAAAAATACAAAAAATTAGGCAGGCGCAGTGGCGGGCGCCTGTAACCCCAGCTACTCGGGAGGCTGAAGCAGGAGAATCACTTGAACCCAGGAGGCGGAGGTTGGAGTGAGCCGAGATCGTGACATTGCACTCCAACCTGGGCCACAGAGCGAGACTCCATCTCAACCAAAAAAAAAGTAAACTCTTTTTTTTTTTTTTTTGGTGAGATAGGGTCTTGCTGTGTTGCCCAGGCTGGAATGCAGGTGTATGAACTCAGCTCACTGCAACCTCTGCCTCCCGGCTTCAGGCAATTCTCCTTCCTCAGCCTCCTGAGTAGCGGGGATTACAGGCACTGCCTGCCTTGGCCTCCCAAAGTGCTGAGATTATAGGCATGGGCCACCGTGCCCAGGCTTGCTTGCTTGCTTATTTATTTATTTATTGAGATAGGTCTCGCTCTGTCACCCAGGCTGGAGTGCAGTGGCACCATCTTGGCTCACTGCAACCTCCACCTCCCGGGTTCAAGTGATTCTCCTGCCTCAGCCTCCCAAGTAGCTGGGATTACAGGTGCCCGCCACCATACCCAGCTAATTTTTGTATTTTTAGTAGAGATGAGATTTTACCTTGTTGGCCAGGTTGGTTTCAAACTCATGACCTAAGGTGATCCACTCACCTCGGCCTCCCAGAGTGCTAGGATTACAAGCATGAGCCACTGTGCCTGGCCTAAATATTTTCAATATATATTTCAGATGAGCTGAGTGATATATATTATATATATACACACACACACACACATATATTTGTTTCTGAACATATGTTTATCTGGGAGTGTGTAAAACACATGCATTTTCTCTATAGATCATTTACACTTACATAGCACTTATTGCCAGGCACGGTGGCTTATGCCTGAAATCCCAGCACTTTGGGAGGCTGAGGTGGGCAGATCACGAGGTCAGGAGATCAAGACCATCCTGGCCAACATGGTGAAACCTTGTCTCTACTAAAAATACAAAAAAAATTAGTTGGGCATTGTGGCACGTGCCTGTAATCCCAGCTACTCAGGAGGCTGAGGCAGGAGAACAGCTTGAACCAGGGAGTTGGAGGTTGCAGTGAGCCAAGATGGTGCCACTGCACTCCAGCAGCCTGGCAACAGAGTGAGACTCCGTCTCAAAAAAAAAAAAAAAAAAAAAAAAGTCATTTTTTTCCTTTTCTTTTTCTCTTTTCTTTTAGAATTAGGGTGATCTCTGTCACCCAGCCTGGAATGCAGTGGTATGATTAGAGCTCACTTTAGCCTTGAACTCCTGGGCTCAAGCGATCCTCCCACCTGAGCCTCCGAAGAAGCTGGGACTATAGGCATACATAACTACACCTGGCTAATTTTTCTGTAGAGATGGGGTCTGACTATGTTGCCCAGGCTGGCCACAAGTGATTATTTTACCTCAGCCTCCCAGAGTGCTGGGATTATAGGTGTGAGCCACTGTGCCAGGCCATAGCCACTTTAGCCATAATGCCTTCTCAGATAGCATGTCATAGATCAATACATTATAAAAAGTTGATTACGTTTTCACATAGAAACAATTTTGTTGTTTGAAACTGGCCCTGGATAAAGGATTCTAAAGCAAATACATTATACATTAATCGTAGGTGATGTTAAATGTATTGAGCAACAAGTGTAGCACAGTCGCCGGTCCTTAGAATACAATTGAGCATTAAACACCAGCTGGACAGAAGAAAAACATGCTAATGTATAAACACATGTAACAACTCAGAATCTAAAAATTATACTTTGAGCTCTGTAAAATTAGCATTATTTATATAAAATTCCCCTAAATATACATAAATGAAAGAAAACTACCACTCAACTATATCATATATATGCAAATTATAGCAAACATTTAATTCATAATAACCTGTTTAACCTTAAGCTCCCGGAGGGCTGGTTCCTTTAGAAACTCTGTCTAAGGCAGGAATCTTGCCAGGATTTTGCAGTTACTTCTCACAGATTTCCTTGGAATCAGTTAAGGCACTTAAAATCATTCTACTTACTGAGGAGGTACATGAAAATGTACTATTCATTCTGATGGACTCTCAGAAGACTAGATGTGAATCTGGGAAGGAGAAAAAAAAAACATAGCCAGGTTGTTTATTTAATCCTTCACAATTTTTATTTAGCATCCATTGTGCATCAGACTTGCTTGGTAAAGGGAATAAAATGATGAGTCAGATAATACCCTACAAATTATCTCCCAATACTGGCAATGAAAAAAAATTTTTTAAATAGTAATACTGGCCAGGTGCAGTGGTGCATGCCTGTAATCCTAGCACTTTGGGAGGCTGAGGTGGGCAAATTGCTTGAGCCCAGGAGTTTGAGACCACCCCGGGCAACATGGCGAAACCCTGTCTCTACAAAAAGTACAAAAAAAATTATCTAGGCATGGGGGAGCATGCCTGTAGTCTGAGCTACGCAGGAGGCTAAGGTGGGAGGATTGCTTGAGCCCAGGAGGTTGAGGCTACAGTGAGCCATGACGGCACCACTGCACTCCACCCTGGGCAACAGAGCAAGACTCTGTCTCAAAAAAGAACTAGTAATAATAATAATAATACCTTGCAATTGTCTTTCATAGCACTTGTCACTGTTTAATGAAATATTATTTAATTTACTTCTATATTCTCCACTATACTCTATACTCCCAGAGGCCTGGGACGGTGTCAGTTTCCCACAGTGTGTATTACTAACAACTAGTGCATGCATGGAATATTACAGGTGCACAATAAAAGAAATTTACTTATTAATTAGTAATGATACAGTTCGTCAGAATGTTAAGCTAATAAAAGAGAAGATTAATAATAATACAGTCCTTGCCTTCATGGAGCTTATAGTCTAATGCAAAGATCATTCAAACAAGCAATAACAATGAAATGCTAAGAGAGGGAGTACAAGCTGCTATGGGAGGATGTGGCAGGAACTAATGTGAGCCAGGAGGGACTTCTAACCCAAGGCCCACTGGGTACATCCCTCCATGGGCAGTGATTGAACTAAGAGCTGAAGAGTGAGTAGGGATCAGTGGTGTGAAGATGGCAGAGAAAAATACACCAAGCAGGGGAACCAGATGTGCAAAGGCCCCAAGGCAGAAGAAAGCTGGGAATAAGAGGGGGAGAAAGAAAGCCAGCGTGACCAAGACCAGAACAGCAGGAGGTCAGCAGCCAGACCTCTGCCAAAGACCTGGGAGGCCATAGCAATGTTTCCTTTTTATCCCAGTAGCAATGTAAATTATTTCCAGGATCTAAGCCTTGTGTAAATAATGATCATATTTGTGACGTGAATTGGAGCCATCAACTGTGGATTCAGAGAGAGCAGCTAGGAGTCAATTCAGAGCAAGTTTCCTAGTTGCAGAGCCTGAAACAGACATTTGTATGAGTGATTTATCAAGGCAAAGCAATCAGGAGAAACTTGTATGTATGTGGATGAGAGAAACAGGACAGGAAGGGGGAAAAGTTAGACATAGACGTGGTTTCGTGTCAAGTCTAACTTCTACCTGATGCTTCGTTTTCTCTTGGCTGCTTCGTAAAACATCATGCAAAGGGCCATTCATTGTGGTTTTGCTTTTATAGGTCAGAATTATGTCTAATGATGCTGATAAGCAGAGAGGCCTTTAAGAACTCAAAGGCTTTCATTTCAGTTTAAAAATGGAGAGGAGCTTCTGAACCCCACATTTTATATATGAGATGCTTGCCCAGGAGTGAGCGCTAATGAAATGGAGGACACATGGGTTCCATGCTGGCTTCTCATCCCCAGCCTGCCAGTACTTGACTGTGTGACCTCAAGCAAGTTATTTCATCTTGCAGACTTCTATTTTCCCACTTTGAAAATGGACCAAATTCCCCAAAGGGGACTTTTAGCTCTGATATAATTTTGAATTGAAATTCAAAAATGAAATTGTAGTCGCTGGATTATCTCAAGTACATTCTCAGAGATCCGACTGTAGGAAGCCAGTGTTTGTATTGCTCAACAAAATGGTGTTTGCCATTTTCACAAAACATGCAGGAGAGTGGGTGAAGCTGACAAGGAAGATGGCCCCACTAGCGTGAGGATTAAACATGTCCCCTCAACAGCAGCATTGCCAGGTAATGTGGAGTAAGTCAGAATCCCCACTACCCAGGTCCTCTCCTCGCCTCTACAGGAGAACAACCAATTAAGCCAGGAGGCTGAGGACACACCTGACCCAGCCTTCATTTTTCCTGCAGCAAAGTCCTTGGTGTTTGCAGCAAAAGAGAGAACAGGAATTCCATCAGGAGCAGAGCAATGGCTTGCTTAACAACATGTCTTTGACCTTGGGAGTCTTTTATTTTATTTTGAGACGGGGTCTCACTCGCCCAGGCTGGAGTGCAGTGGCGTGATCATGGTTTACTGCAGCCTTGACCTCCCTGGGCTCAAGTGATCTTCCCACCTCACTCTCCCCGGTAGCTGGGACTACAGATGCGTGCCACCATGCCCAGCTAATTTTTTGTGTGTTTTTTGTAGATACGGGGGTCTCCCTGTGTTGCACAGGCTGGTCTCGAATTCCTGGGCTCAAGTTGTCCATCTGCCTCGGCCTCCTGGGAGCCTTTGTAGGCCACTTTCCATCACACATTGCGAGCACTTCCAGAGCATTTCCAGGTCACATTCATGATTCATGTCTCTGCAGACAAAGTTCATGAAAGAAATTGATCATGTGATTGGATGCAACCAAAGCCGCTCCATGAAGGACAAGACAAAACTGGGCCAGCCTGCATGAGATACAAGGATAAATCACCCTCCTTTCTTCTACTCTGCCCCATGCTGTGGCCCAGGTCCTATTCAGACAGTGACCATCCCTAAGGTGAGATGAGTCTGGGAAATCTGACTGAGATAGAAGAGGTGCTGGGGTCCGGAAGTTTCTCGGTTCTGTTGCTGCAAGAGAGGCAGTTGAGAGTCACAGAAAGAACAGAAGGCCAGAGTGACGTGCCTGGGTTTGAAATTTGTCACAGTCATGCAGTGCACTTTCAGGCCATTCTCTCACCTCTGGGGTCATGTCTCTGTCTTCCTAGAATGGAGGAGGCTGACCTGGGGCTTCCAAGGCCCCTTCCCACTCTCATCTCAAATGTATGAAGGGAGCCCTGATTTCCATTCATAAGAATCTCATGGGAACGGAAATCTGATTTTTCATGGTGGATTAAAAAAGGGGGCAAGAGATGGAGATGGTATCTGCAGCTCTAGGGTAATCAAGGCAATTCTCACCTCCTTTAATCTTAATGCCATCCTCTCAGGATCACTTGTACTCGGACATTTGGGATATTGCTGCCTCTGACAGTTAACTTTTGTAAAGCACATAGAATTTGCCAAAATGTATACATGCACACTGGGGATGTAGTCAGCCTTACATAGTGATTAAGGGTTTGGGCTTTACATTTAAACAGTTCCAAAGCATAGAGGAGGAAGAAAAGATGCCAAACCTGACCAAAATACTGCAAACAGAAACAGCCGCCAATCTCACTTACAAATATCAATGCAAAAGTCTATTGATGCATAGGTCTGGCATCATATTAAAAATACTGCACCACTGGCTGGGCACGGTGGCTCACGCCTGTAATCCCAGCACTTTGGGAGGCTGAGGCAGGCAATCACCTGAGGTCAGGTATTCGAGACCAGCCTGGCCAACATGGTGAAACCCCTCCTCTACTAAAAATACAAAAATTAGCAGGACATGGTGGCACATGCCTATAATCTCAGCTACTTGGAAGGCTAAGGCAGGAGAATCGCTGGAACCCGGGAGGCGGCTATTGCAGTGAACCAAGATCCTGGGTGACAGAGCAAGACTCCGTTTCAAAAAAACAAAAAGAAAAAAAAAAAAGAAAAAATTACACCATTAACACAGGAATCAGGAACATAGCAGTGGTACAATACCAGGAAATCCATCTTAAGAAAACTCACCATATAAATACAATTTTGTATAAATACAATTTATACAAAATTGCACAAATACAAATTATGCAAAATTGTATAAATACAATTTCAAGAGAATAAGACAAGGCCAGCTTATGCCTACAATCCGAGCACTTTGGGAAGCCGTGGCAGGCGGATCACCTGAGGTCAGGAGCTCAAGACCAGCCTGGCCAATATGGCAAAACCTGGTCTGCACTAAAAATACAAAAAAAAAAAAAAATTTAGCTGGGCCTGGTGGCCCGAGCCTGTAGTCCCAGCTACTCAGGAGACTGAGGTAGGAGGATCACTTGAGACCAGGAGGTGGAGGTTGCAGTGAGCCGAGATCGCACCACTGCACTCCAGCCTGGGGGACAGAGTGAAACCCCGTGTCATAAATAAATAAATAAATAAATAAATAAATAAATAACAAGGCTATTTACCATTACAGTATTGTTCAACTGGAATTAGAAAAAAGTAACAAGAAATAAAAAATTTAAAAGATGGAAGCAAAAACTTTAGTTGCTCTAATTGTACCTGAAAAACCCAAGAAAATTGACTCCTACAGTCAGTAGGAACAAACCCCCAAATCAACAGATATCGTGCAAGGGCGGGTGACCTCATCTCCCCGACGACAGGGGCCGGGGCTGGGGCTGGGGCTGCGGGTGGGCGTGGGGGTGCGGGGCGGCCCTGGCCCGGGCAAAGGCTCAGGGGCAGGGGCGCGGCCGTGCAGCTGTCGTCCGAACCCGACCGGGTCCAGGCGGTGAAACGCAAGATTCAGGCCCTCCCGCAGCAGGCGGACAATGTGAAGACGGCGCGCAGGGCCTGCAGCGGCAGCTGCACTGGGGGCGCGAGCGAGCGACGCGACAAAGCTGAAGGCGATGTGGCTGTCCTCAACCGACGCATCCAGCTAGTGTGACTGACCATGGGTTCTTGGGCTCTCAATGCAATATAAATTGACATGAAGTTGAAAGAGTTTTCCTAAACAAGGCCTCATTGGAACTTATGCCTGGACGTAAGGGAAGCAGCATGAATGAGAGAGAATTCCCTGACTGACTTCCGGAAAAGAGCCATAAGGCTTTTTTATTAGGCAAAGCGCAGAATTGACATCAGTGGTAGGGTATGGAGGCTGGGCTGGGCAAAGCACGTGAAGGGCAGGAGATGCAGGCCAGCCTGATCTGAGGGCAGGAGATGCAGGTCAGCTTGATCTTGTTGCTGTGTTTATCTTGAGTAAAGGGCCACCGGTGGTCTGGCTGGAGGCAACAAGGCTGTAAATCAATCGTTCAGCATTCCTGTCCCAGGGGAACCTTGATTATTTCCTAAAACCACTTCCTGGAATTCTTTAAGGAAAAACACAGGGGATTGGCTGGGAGCAGTGGCTCACGCCTGTAATCCCAGCACTTTGGGAGACTGAGGCAAGCGGATTACCTGAGGCCGGGAGTCAGAGACCAGCCTGACCAACATGGAGAAACCCCGTCTCTACTAAAAATAAAACATTAGCTGGGTGTGGTGGCGCCCGCCTGTAGTCCCAGCTACTGGGGAGGCTGAGGCAGGAGAATCACTTGAACCTGGGAGGCAGAGGTTGTGGTGAGCCGAGATCGCTCTATTGCATTCCAGCCTGGGCAACAAGAGCGAAACTCCATCTCAAAAAAACAAAACCCAAAAAACATGATGACATCAGTGAGATAGTGGAGTAGGTTTTGTGATCAGTGGGGATGCATGAAAGAATGCTCTAGTGTGGCGGGCTGAAGCCAAAAGAAGCCAAGCCCTGTTCCTACCCTCTCACTAGGAGTTTAGGAGTTTATCCTTCATGTATGTTTTACCCAGAGAATATTTATTTATTACAGCAATATTTTTTATATTTCCTTTTTTTTTTTTTTTTTTTTGAGATGGAGTTTTGCTCTTTCACCCAGGCTGGAGTACAATGGTGTGATCTCGGCTCACTGCAACCTCTGCCTCCTGGGCTCAAGCAATTCTCCTGCCTCAGCCTCCTGAGTAGCTGGGAGTATAGGCGTGCACCACCATGCCCAGCTAATTTTTGTATTTTTAGTAGAGATGGGATTTCACCATGTTGGCCAGGCTGGTCTTGAACTCCTGACCTCAGGTGATCTACCCACATCAGCCTCCCAAAGTACTGAGATTATAGGCATGAGCCACCGCGTCCGGCCTAACATTTTTGATGTTTAAAGACTGGAAAATCCCTTTAAAAAGGACTGCAAAAATTCTGATATTTCTATAACATGAAATACTAAGCAAGCTACAGAACACTATAGGATGCTACCATTTATGTGAAAACAATGGCGGCTGTATATGTTTGTGTGTGTGTGTGTGTGTGTGTTAATCCATAAGATATCTCCCAGGAGATATAAACTGGTAATTGTGATTACACCAAGAAGGAAACCAGGCATCAAGTATACTGTATAGGAAAGGGAGGAAGACTTATTTTCTTGTTTTGGGGTTCTTTTTTTTTTTGGACTGAATTTCTCTCTTATTGCCCAGGTTGGACTGCAGTGGCAGGATCTTGGCTCACTGCAACCTCCGCCTCCCGGGTTCAAGCAATTCTCTGCCTCAGCCTCCTGAGTAGCTGGGATTACAGGTGCCTGCCACCATGGCCAGCTAATTCTTGTATTTTTAGTAGAGATGGAGTTTCACCATGTTGGCCAGGCTGGTCTCGAACTCCTGACCTCAGGTGATTTGCCAGCCTTGGCCTCCCAAAGTGCTGGAATTACAGGTGTGAACCACAGCACCCAGCTGGAAGACTTATTTTCATTTTTTACCCTTGTGTACATATTTTGGTATTGTATACCATGTGCAGGTATTACCAACTCTAATAATTGTACAGATAATGTTCAAGGAAATGCAAAATGAAGTTAAAATGGAAAAAGGAAGCTTTCACTTAAACAGGAGTGCTTTATAATCAGATAGAACTTGGTTTGAATTCTATGCCATGTGACAAAAGCATAATTTCAAGCAAGGTATTTCTCCTTTCTGAACCTTGGTTTTTCTCATTTATACAATGTGAAGAACAATAACAAAAGCAGCTACTGGGTATAGTTTATGTGAGAATGAAATGAGATTTAGGCAGTGTGATACGGTTTGGCTTTGTGTCCCCACCCAAATCCCACCTTGAATTGTAATCCCCATAATCCCCACTTGTCAAGGGCGAGACCAGGTGGAGGTAATTGGATCATGGGGGTGGTTTCTCCCATGCTGTTCTTGTGATAGTGAGTGAGTCTCACGAGAGCTGATGGTTTTATAAGCACCTGGCATTTCCCCTGCTTGCACGCACTCCCTTGCCGTCCTGTGAAGGAGGTGTCTGCTTCTCTTTTGCCTTCCACTATGATTGTAAGTTTTTCTGAGGCCTTGCCAGCAATACAGAACTGTGAGTCAATTAAACCTCTTTCCTTTATAAATTACCCAGTCTTTGGGTATTTCTTCATAGCAGTGTGAGAACAGGCTAATACACAGTGTCAGGCGAATGTAAAACGTCCAATATTATTTCATCATTTAAGCCTCACAAAGATTGATTGAGGCAAGGAGGAAAGCCAGCTGCTATTGTCATAAACATCGTGGTTGTTACCCTACCCCAATTTACAAGCAAGGAAAGTAGAGTTTGATTCAATAGCATCAAGGTTCCAGATCTCATTTTCTTTCATTCACACCTGAATCCAGAAAGAAAAAAAAAGTTTAAAAAGTCAGCTCTTACGATTTAAGGCAGCAATTCCAGTAAAGATCCTTTCTAGACAGTATGGTTGCAAACTCCAATTTTTCACATTGACCATAATAGTATTCTTCCTTCAGAGAACCATCCGATTACTAGATAAAAGCTATTGTATGACAGTGTGTGTAAAATAGCCATAAGTTGAGACAATCACTTACAGGCAAGCTTAAGTATGCTCAGTCCTATTAAATCCACTATAATTAAGAGTGTTAGCTGGGCGCAATGGCTCATGCCTGCCAACACCTTGGGAGGCTGAGGTGGGTGGATTGCTTGAGCTCAAGAGTTCAAGACCAGCCTAGGCAACATGATGAAACCCTGTCTCTACAAAAAATACAAAGATTAGCTGGGTGTGGTGGTGCTTGCCTGTACTTGGGGGGCTAAGGTGGGAGGATCACTTGAGCCTGGGAGGTCGAGGCCACAGTGAGTCGGACTGCACTCCAGCCTGGGCAATAGAATGAGATCTTGTCTCAAAAAAAAAAAAAAAGTGTTAGCCCGGGTGTGGTGGCTCATGCCTGTAACTCCAACACTTTGAGAGGCCAAGGTGGGAGGATCGCTTAAGCCCAGGAGTTCAAGAATAGTCCTAGCAACATAACAAGACCCTGTCTCTACAGAAAATAAACGAATTGGCCAGGCATGGTGGCACACACCTGTAGTCCTAGCTACTCAGGAAGCTGAGATAGGAAGATCACTTGAGCCTGGAAGATTAAGGCTGCAATGAGCTGTGATCACGCCACTGCACTCCAGTCTGAGCGACAGAACAAAACCTGTCTCTTTAAAAAAAAAAAAAAGTGTTTTTGACTTGTTTATGAACCAAAAGTAAGCAATAAGCATAATAAAATGCTCCTGTTCTCTCCATTTCTTGGTTCCAAGGCACTACTGTGTTGCCATTGTTGTCTCTGGTCTTGTTCAGTTACAAGCAGTTTCCCAAAATGTCTTGGGTCAAACTCAGGACACTTTCTGGATAAAAATGGCTGCTTCAACAAAACATTACTTTGTGCCATTTTCCGTTGGTAAATACAAATAAACCCATGCAGACCAATACCTACACATTTTGGACAATTTTTTAGCTTCACTTAGTTTGTGGCATAATTAAGTAATCCACTGAGAACAGCAAAGGCAATCAAACTGTTATAAACTCCCAAGTCTAGATGGAGCCATTTAAGTCTGTACACTAATAGAATCAGGCAGTCATCCAAGGACTGATTTGTCATTTGGTAATTGAATATAATGACAGTTTTTAAAGAAACCAAAGCAAGTCAATCCAATTTAGATGTCACACATTACCAAATGACAAAGGGACCTGCTTTTGCAAACTTTTCTTTTTTGATCTCCCCTTTGTAATACTGGCTTTTCCAAAACAAAATGTACAGGTTTCTTTCTTTGTTTTAAATGTTAACTGTTCTTAATTTTCTGTTTCTTGGAGCCAGAGGCTATCAAAGACCCTTGGCCACTGCATCTTCCTTCTTCCCCTCTGAAATTCAGAGCCTCACACGTCCCCACCTTTATACAAAAGCTGCTTGGCTCCAGTCACAATTTCCCAGAAGGTGGCAAAGATGATTAGGATTAGCCAACACACATTTTTTTCTCCCCTGTTATCTTATGCGTTCATTTGATTAGTATTTTCAAAAATAACATTTAATATGTTTTGTTTCTTTCTTTTGAGACAGGCTCTTGCTCTGTTGCCTGGGCTGGAGTGCAGTGGTGCAATCACAGCACACTGTAATCTTAAACTCCTGGGCTCAAGTGATCCTCCCACCTTAGCCTTCTCAGTAGCTAGGACTACTGATGCGGGCCACCATGCCCAGCTAATTTTGTTTGTTTGTGTAGACATGGCCTCTTGCTATGTTGCCCAGGCTAGTCTCGAGCTCCTGGCCTCAAGCAATCTTCTCACCTCAGCCTCCCAAAGCACTAGGATTACAGATGTGAGCTATTGCACCCAACCAATATGTTTTGTTTCTACTTACAATGATAATAAATATTCAATATAAAAAATGGAAAATGCAGAAAAGCAGCAAGAGAAAGAAGCTATCTGCAATTTTGCCTTACAGATAATCACTTAGTATTTTACTGTATATACTTCAAAAGATTTCTAAGTATGTTACAGTAGGTAGGTAGACAGGAGCAGGGCAAGAGAGCCACCCTCCCCCACCAGGAATGTCAGGCGACCATCAAGTGATGGTCAGGCAGTTGTTAACTCTCGCACCAAAATAATAATTGGTCGCAGCCAGTGCCAATTAAGGCAGTCTCCCAAGACAAAACACATGAAGCTAGTGAAGATCTCAGGAATTGGGTGAGTGGGCTCAAGCATGCGCACTAAGAAGCAAAATGGCTGAGTTTGACGGGCACGTGACCACCTTCTGGGAACACTCTGTGGTAAGGGACTAGTACCTCGAGTGAGTATGTGCACAACTTCAGCAAACACACTGCGCATGTGGCCCCTCCCAAGCGCTGCAGGTGACTGCGCACATGCGGACAGCCCACCCCAAGGGAAGAATATGGGGAGAAGGGAGGGAATTTCCGGAAGCATGCCAGTGTATAAAACCCTAAGCCGAAAGTCGAACCATGCACTTGAATCTCTCAAGTCACTCGCTTGGCTCTCTTTGTCCCTGCTCTAAAAACTTTTTAATAAACTTTCACTCCTGCTCTAAACTTGCTTCGGTCTCTTACTTTGCCTTACGTTCCTCTGTTGAATTCTTTCTTCTGAAGAGGTAAGGATTGAGGTTGCTGCATACCTGTGTGAATTTGTCACTGCTAACAGTTATATATAATCTATATTTTTATTTTTACTTATTTTTTAGAGACAGGGTCTCACTCTCACCCAGAATGCTATGGTATGATCATGGCTCCCTGAAGTTCTGGGCTCAAGTGATCCCCCACCTTAGGCTCCCGAGTAGCTGGAACTACAGGTGTGTGCCACCACACCTGGCTTTTTTTTTTTTTTTTTTTTAGAGACGGGGTCTTACTATGTTGCCTATGCTGGTTTTGAACTCCTGGGATCAAGCAAACTTCCCACGTTGATCTCCCAATGTAATAGGAATACAAGTGTGAGCCACTATGCCCGGCTCTTATAGTGTATATTTTAAAAATACAATTTGGTACATTCTGTACGATCTGTTTGATCATCTGCTTTCACTTCGTATATTGTGATAAAAGACAGTCTATGCTATTAATCCATCTAGACATTTTTAGGTTGTATGTTAGAGGCACAATGATTTACAATCTATTATAGATAGATGTATAGGTTTCATCTAATTCATCAATATCATAAATAATGATGCAAGTGATATCCTCATAGGTAAATCTCTATTTCTTACAGATAAATTGTCAAAAGGAGAATCACTGAATTGAAGAGTGAAAATTTCTTTAGAGTGTTTTGAAGTGTATTGACAAACACTCCTCTAGAAAAACTATACTGATTTATGTCCTCCAGCAGTTTATGAGAGTCCCTTTCTGATTAGTGTTTTCAATGGCTTTTAGGGGCATATTGTATTTGAACATGAAGAGAACTAATGGAAGTGTTCCTTTCTTCCAGGAAAGTGAACCTGTGTTGGAGAGAGCCTGGCCCACATAGAGCTATTCCTAGTTTTATTTTTTTTAAATAAATTGTTTGCTCTTTGTTGTTGTTGTTGAGACAGGGACTCCCTCTGTCACTCAGGCTGGAGTGCAGTGGCACAGTCATGGCCCACTGCAGCCTCCACTTCCCTGACTCAACTGATCCTCCCACTTCAGCCTCCCAAATAGCTGGAACTATAGACGTGTGCCACCACGCCCCAGCTAAGTTTCTTAATTTTTTTTTTTTTTTTTTTTTTTGGTAGAGATGTGGTTTCACTATGTTTCCAAAGCTGATATCGAACTTTTGGGTTCAATCCCACCTCAGCCTCCCAAAGTGCTAGGATTATAGGCATGAGCCACCCCACCCGTCTCCTTTAAATCTTGAATTATTGAATAGCAGTAAGAGCCTAAGCCTTAGGTCGATGTGAAAGCAACATGTAACTTCCAACTCTCCTCCAGACCCTGGTCTACACAGAGCTGTCTGGAAATCTGCCTTTGCTCCTGAACCCTTGATTTTCTTAGAATTCCAATCCCCTAAATCCAGTCATTTGACTCACTAGGAAACTGAGGCCAGCATGCCAGTAGGGAGTGCCCCCACCCCTGGAGATAATGACTCTTCAGAAAATTTCCAAAATGTACCTAGTACCAATAAATGACCTGCCTGGTTCCCTGATCTTTCCTTCACCACGTAGAGGCTTCTGGATAATTTTGGTCCTCAGTTCACTATTGGGAATCTTCTGTAGCATCCACTCCAAATTAAGAAGATTCACACAGTGAACCTAAAATTCATATGAAAATGCAAGGGACCAAGAGTAGTAAAAACAATCTTGAAAGAAGAACAAAACGCAAAACTACGGTAATTAAAACCGTGTGTTCCCTGCTAGTCTAGTGACTAGGAAACAAAACCCAAACAACTGTGTGATATTGGCATAAGGACAGACATAGACTGAGTGTCCAAAAATGAACCCCCACATTTATGATGAAGTGATTTTCAACAAGGGTATCAAGACAACTTTATGGAGAACAGTACTTTCCACAAAGGTGCTGTGATAAGGGTGTATCCACATGGCAGAAGAATAAAGTTGGACCTCTTCCTTAAACCAAGTACAAAAATTAACTCCAAATGAATCATAGACCTAAATGTAAGCATTAAAACTATAACTCTCAGAAGATGTATTAGTCTATTCTCATGCTGTGAATAAAGACATACCTGAGACTGGGTAATTTATAAAGGAAAGAGTTTTAAGTGACTTAAAGGTCTAGGGAGGCCTCACAATCATGGTAGAAGGAAAAGGAGAAGCAAAGGCACATCTTACATGGCAGCAGGCAAGAGAATGTGTGTAGGCAAACTCCCCTTTAAAAAACCGTCGAATGTCATGAGACTTATCCATTATCACGAGAACAGCACAGGAAAAACTCACCCCCATGATTCAATTACCTCCTACTGGATCCCTCCCACAACATGTAGGAATTATGGGAGCTACAATTCAAGATGAGATTTGAGTGGGAACACAGCCAAACCATATCAGAAGAAAACAGAGCAGTAAATCTTCATGACCTCGAGTTAGGCAATAGTTTCTTAAAATGACATCAAAAGTACAAATAGGCCAGGCGCAGTGGCTCAAGCCTGTAATCCCAGCACTTTGGGAGACCGAGACGGGCGGATCACGAGGTCAGGAGATCGAGACCATCCTGGCTAACACAGTGAAACCCCGTCTCTACTAAAAAATACAAAAAAAAAAATAGCTGGGCGAGGTGGCGGGCGCCTGTAGTCCCGGCTATTCAGGAGGCTGAGGCAGGAGAATCGTGTGAACCCGGGAGACGGAGTTTGCAGTGAGCTGAGATCCGGCCACTGCACTCCAGCCTGGGCGACAGAGCGAGACACTGTCTCAAAAAAAAAAAAAAAAAAAAAAAAGTACAAATGACAAAAGAAAAAAACATAAACTGGAGTTTATTAAAATAAAAAAAACTAAGTGAAAAGACAACCCACAGGATGGGGGGAAATATTTGCAAATCATATATCTGATAAGAAACTTGTATCTAGAATGTATAAAGAACTCATAACTCAACAATAAAAAGATTAATAACCCAATTTTAAAATCGGCAAAGGATTTGAATAGACATTTCCCTAAAGTAGATATATACAAGTGACCAATAAATATATGAAAAGACTCTCTAAATCCTTAGTCATTAAGAAAACACAAATCAAAATCATGATGAAATACCAGCTCACACCCACTAGGATGGTTAAAATAAAAAAGAGTAACAAGTGTTGGCAAGAATGTGGAGAAACTGGAATCCTTGTAAATTTCTGGTAGGAATGTGATATGGTACAACTGCTTTCAGCAGTTCTTCAAAATGTTAAGCATAGAGTTACTATATGAACAGCAATTTTATTCACTTCACTGGAGAAATGAAAATATATGTCCAGGCCAGGCATGGTGGTTCACACCTGTAATCTCAGGACTTTGAAACGGCAAAGTGGGCAGATTTCTTGAGCCCAGGAGTTGGAGACCAGCCTGGGCAACATGACAAAACCCCATCTCTACTAAAAATACAAAAAAAATTTAGCCAGGCTTGGTGACATTCACCTTGTAGTGCCAGCTGTGCAGAAGGCTGAGGTGGGATTATCCCTTGAAGCTGGGAGGTCAAATGTTGGAAACAGGCCCCCCAAAATCTGGCCATATACTGGCCCCAAAACTGGCCATAAACAAAATCTCTGCAGCACTGTGACATGTTCATGATGGCCATAACACCCATGCTGGAAGGTTGTGGGTTTAGCGAATGAGGGCAAGGAACACCAGGCCTGCCCAGGGCGGAAAACCGCTTAAAGGTGTTCTTAAAACCACAAACAACAGCATGAGCGATCTGTGCCTTAAGGACATGCTCCTGCTGCAGATAACTAGCCAAACCCATCCCTTTATTTTGGCCCATCCCTTTGTTTCCCATAAGGGACACTTTTAATCAAGTATCTATAGAAACAATGCTAATGACTGGCTTGCTGTTAATAAATTCGTGGGCAAATCTCTGTTCAGGGCTCTCAGCTCTGAAGGCTGTGAGACCCCTGATTTCCCACTTTATGCCTCTATATTTCTGTGTATGTATATGTGTCTTTAATTCCTCTTGGGTTAGCGTCTCCCTGACCAAACTGCTCTTGGCAGTCAAAGTTCATACAAAAACTTGCACAAGAATGTTCACAGTGGTATTATTTATAATAACCAAAAAATGGAAAAAATCCAAATGTCCATCAACTGAAGAATGGATAAAATGTGGTACATTGATATAATAGAATATCATTCACCAAAAAAAATGAATGAAGTACTGATGCATGAACCTACACACAGATGAACCTGGAAAGCATGATGCTAGCCTGGCATGTTGGCTCATACCAGTAATCCCAGCAATTTGGGAGGCTGAGGCAGGAGGATCATTTGGGTCCAGGAGGTTAAGGTTGCAGTGAGCTGCATCTGTACAATTCCATGTATATAAAATATCCAGAATAAGCAATTCCTTAGAGACAATGGATTAGTAGGCGCCTAAGGTTAGAAAGTGACTGCAAATGAATGCGAAATTTTCCTGGGAAATGATAAAAATATTCTAAAATTAGATTGCTGTAATGATTGCACAATTCTGTATATTCTAAAAACCACTGAACTGTACCTTTAAATGGATGAATTTTATAGCACGTGAATATATCTCAGTAAGGATTATTACTAATAACACCTATCTTCTAAGGCTAGGAGATTGTAGATTAATGATAATGTATGTACAATATTTTCCCTGGAAATTAGGAGGGGCTCATACACAAATTCAAGTTTTTAGACATTCTTTATGATTCTTTATAAGCCATTCTGTTTAGTTCAGTTTGTGAAATTCCAGGCTTAGTCACTATTCAGTCAATTAAAATTTGTTATATTTTTCTGGCATACTATTGACATGTTGGACTTCTATTTTTCTCTGAATTTAAGATGTCATCTGTTTTAAGACACATTCCAGTTTCAGAGACATTAAAATGTGAAAGAAGGAGTGTCTTAGAATCAATTAAATGTAGTTGCCCCTGCTACATGTTGGCCCATAGCCCATTACTAACCCAGTTAATAGGGCTACTCAAAGTCTGATATGTGGCAATCCCTCCATCCCAAGTGACCAGATCATTTAGAGCCAGGCTCCTCTTTTCCAGTTAACCTCCTGCCTGATAACCTGTTATCCTCATTGATGTCATATCAGTAAACACACATCACATTAGCTTTTTTCAAAAGCAGAGAGAACCACTTCACTCCCGACAAAGAGGATTACACAGGTACAGGCTATTTGCAAATTAGGCAACACTGGTACACAGAATAGATTCAGAGTCCATGCATGCGTGGTTGCCATTGGCTAGAGGGCAATCTGAGTCAACATGTCACTGAACCAACGACTGCCCTGTTGGAAGGAGAGTTAGTGGGGCCACATGGAAGAGCCTAGGTTTCTGGAACTCCATGTAGTCATTTCCTGCCCTGTTCTAAAAAGTCAACAAAATATAAATGCAGAGGAGACTGTTTATTCTTTGTTATTGCTTTTCAACATGAATACCTGTTATATGCCAGCTACAGACTAGGGACTAGGAATCCAGAAACAAATAAGATGTGGTCCCTGCCCTTAAGGACCTTATATTTTAATCAAGGAAGTCACAAGCCAAAAATTATAGCACAATGTAATGTTTGCAGAGAAATATACGCCGAGTTCTATGGAAATACAAGGGAAGGACCCTAAAATCAGACACAAGGCAAATGATGAGAAAGGTTTAGAGAAAACAATGTCTGGATTTATTCTAAAACACAAATAGGAGTCAGCTAACGTCCAATTGGAGGGAGAGGTGATGTTCAAAAACTCAGAGGCTTTTGAAAGACTGCAATTTGTTGGGTATAACTAGGAGGCGGGAGGGGTGCTGGAGAGGAGCAGGGCACTTAACGCTGGGAAGGCAGGAAACATCAGGGCCTGGCAGGCCTTTGCCATGTGAGGAAGTATGAGCTTAACTGAGCAGAAAGGAGAAGCGATAAAGGATCTAAACAGTGGAAGGAAGGGGCGAGCAATAGACAAGAGGTGGTTTGTATTGAAGAAAGATCATGGTGGCGACTGTATGATGTGTGCAGTGGAAGGGGGTCAAATCCTGGCAGGAAAATAGATGATGGGAGGCAGTTACCAAGATCTAGGTAAGGACGAGTGAGAGCAGAACCGAGGCCGTTGCAGGAGATGGGGAAAACAAGGGTCAGCTATGAGGATCAACACAGAAAACGGAGAGGGCTTAGTGAATGAGTAATCGTGGGAAGTGAGAAGGAAGAATTTAGAATGGCTCCTGTGTTTTTGACTTGGGCAACAGGTGGTGCCATTTCCCAAGAGGAGCAACTATGGGGGAGGAGACACTGCATTTAGATTCAAATGGGTTGCATTTGTAGTCCCTACAAAATAGGCAAATGGAGAAATTATTCTAGCCAAGGCAATAAGAAGATAATAAATACAACGAATATATACATAGCACTCTACAGTTTATACAGAACTTTTATTGAAATGTGAGACATGACTGAAGCAGTGTGTGGTGGGCATGTGGGGGAGGTGGTGAGTTCTAAGGGGAATTTATTTGGAGAGGAGGAGCAAGCTGTTTGCAGAGAACACTGAAAATCCAGCACTGGATGCCAGGCGTGGTGGCGCATGCCTGTAATCCCAGCACTTTGGGAGGCTAAGGGGGATGGGTCACTTGAGGCCAGGAGTTTGAGACCAGCCTAGCCAATATGGTGAAATCCCTGTCTCTAGTAAAAATACAAAATTAGCCAGCCACGATGACACGCACCTGTAGTCCCAACTAATCGGGAGGCTGAGGCATGAGAA
The DNA here is from genome assembly GCF_047675955.1 of Chlorocebus sabaeus. Lineage (NCBI taxonomy): Eukaryota > Metazoa > Chordata > Mammalia > Primates > Cercopithecidae > Chlorocebus > Chlorocebus sabaeus. Next base: position 102,825,264 of record NC_132912.1, on the reverse strand, counting down.
TCGCTTGAACCTGGGAGGCAGAGGTTGCAGTGAGCCCAGATTGTGCCATTGCACTTCAGCCTGGGCAACAGAGCGAGACTCTGACTCAAAAGAAAAAAAAAACTAGATGCAAAAAGTATGGGAAATCCCAGAAGGGTTTTACAAAGCTGTGTTTAGAAGAAAACATGGGCCAGGAACAATGGGTCACACCTGTAATCTCAGCACTTTGGAAGGCCAAGGTAGGTAGATTGCTTAAACCTAGTAGTCGGAGACCAGCCTGGGCAACATAGTGGGGCTCCATCTCTACAAAAAGTTAAAAAACTGGCCAGGTGTAGTGGTGTGCACCTATAGCCCCAGCTACTTGGGAGACTGAGGCAGGTGAATTGATTGAGCCTGGAAGGTGGAGGCTGCAGTGAGCTGTGACTGTGCCACTGCACTCCAGTCTGGGTGACAGAGTGAGAATTTGTTTCAAAAGAAAACACAAGAATATTTATTCTGGCAAATTCGAGGTAAAGATAGTGGGAGAGGGGAATTTTGAATTCCCTTCCAACTCTTGAAACCAACTGAAAGCCAAGAGCAAAAAAATAAAAAAGAAAATCCTACTTTCAATAAACAGGGGAAAAGTTGTAACACAAAACCAAGGAGGATGACTACTGAATGAAATGAATTTTGATCCAAAATATGGGAGGATTCAGAGCCAACACATCCTTGTAGAGACTCTGGGAAAGAGATCAATTTCCTTAAGATGAACTACCATGTTCCCGAGAAATGCATCCAAGGATCCTCTGTGGGTGGACTGATGAGGTGTAAGGTCTGATTAAGGGTGGGGCAGACATGGCCAATGTTCTGCAATATCATTATCTCTGTTGTAATGGAACGTATGATTTTTAGATGGGATAAAGACTATTTATCTGCTTCCCTTGCACATAGGCATGGCTGTAAGTACTAGCCTATGGAACATAAGCGAAAATGGCATGGGAAATTATGGGAAGTGTGCCCTTTTTTAATAGCTTTATTGAGATATAATTCACACACCACACAATTCCACCATTTAAAGTGTACAATTCCGTGGCTTTTAGTATATTCAGTTATGCAACTATTGCTACATTTTTAGATAATTTTTATTATCCCAAAAAGAAACTTGGCACCCCTTATCCACCATCTCCCAAATCCCCTAATGCCCCAGTCCTGGGCAACCATGAACCTACTTTCTGTCTCTGTAGATTTGCCTATGCTGAACATTTTCTGTAAATAGAATCATACACTAAGTGGTTTTTTGTGTCTGACTTCTTTCACTTAGCATAATGTGTTTGAGGTTCATCCCTGTTGTCACCTGTCTATTACTTTATGTCTTTTGGTTGTTAAATTATATTCTGCATTTTGAATAATGGTACTATGAACATTTGTGCAAGTCCTGTGTGGACATATGTTTCCATTTCTCTTGAGTATATACCTAGGAGTAAAATTTCTGTGTGATATGGTTTTATGTTTAACATTTTGAGAAATTGACAGAACTGTTTTCCAAACTGGTTGCACCATTTTATGTTCCTTCCAACAGATGTGTGAGGATGGGAATTTTGATTTTAAAGATCCTGGATCCTTTTCTTTTTAAAATCAAAATTCCCAGCCTCACACACCCGTTGGAAGGAACAGCACTTTGGGAGGCTGAGGTGGAATTGCTTGAGCCCAGGAGGCCAGCCTGGGCAACAGAGTGAGACCCCCGTCTCTACAAAAACTTTATAAAATTAGCAGGTGCACCTGTAATGTTGCTATGCGCTTGTAGCTCCAGCTACTTGGTAGGCTGAGGCAGGAGGATCACTTAAGCCCAGGAGTTCAAGGATGCAGTGAACTATGATTGTGCCACTGTGCTTCAGCCTGGGTGACAGAGCAAGACCTTGTCTCAAAAATAAAAAATAAGATAAAGAGAGAAGGTGAGCTCCTTGTTGGTGGCCGGAATGCAAACATGCTGACAAGGCTGGAACTATCTTGAATAGTTGGTGAATGTATGTTGAGACTGGCAGAGCAACAAGCTAAAAGGAGCCTGGACAGCAATGGCCTTGAACTGCCTGCTTCCAAACTTCATTTACCTGTAACTAAAGAAATAAAGCTACAATTATATGGGGCTTTCTCTAACTTAAAGCTGAATCTAATCTTAACTGATATTGGTTGTTTGGGGATAGGGAACACCCCTGAAGAATTAGAGACCATACGGAAAGACTCTCAAGAAGGCAGAACCAAGAGGGAGGTGGCTAAAGGAAGAGCCAGACTGACACACCATTTTATATCTTCTCAAACTGTCTGTCTTGGTGAGGGGGGATGAAGGAGGAGGGACTAGAATCACTACAACACAGAGCACCTGAGTAAAGTGGGTCATTTTTGAGCCACACCAATGTCCTGAACTCTAGTATCTGAGGAAAGATGTAACAGCAGAGAGCCCAAGAAGCATGGTGAGAGGTGTTTGAGAAAACAACCCTGAACTGGCGTTGGGGATGACTCCTGCTCACATTCCTCACTCCCCTCTACCCTATTTTTCTTTTTTTTTTTGAGACAGAGTCTCACTCTGTTGCCCAGGCTAGAGTGCAGTGGTGCAATCTCTGCTCACTGCAACCTCTGCCTCCTGGGTTCAAGCAATACTCCTGCCTCAGCCTCCTGAGTAGCTGGGATTACAGGCACATACCACCATGCCCAGCTAATTTTTTTGTTAGTAGAGACGGGGTTTCACCACATTGACCAGGATGGTCTCAATTTCCTGACCTCGTGATTTGCTCACCTCAGCCTCCCAAAGTGCTGGAATTACGGTGAGAGCCACCATGCCCGGCCTCTACCCTATTTTTCAACACATCGTGATCCAGACAGAAACTCCCCCATTCAAAGATGAGGGATAACCAGAAAGGGAGACACGTGGAGATGATTAGGAGAAAAGAAAAGACATCACAAGAGAAATTATTCCAGACAACAGAACAAGAGTTCAGACGAAGAATCCTGCTAAGTCCCAAGCCATAGACATTATGATTAACTTGGGGAAACATTTTAAAATAGGAGTAAGAGATGAGAGAGGAGATGGTGAGACATCAAAAGGAGGCCAGGCTGAGTTGGACGAGCTCAGGAAGAAAAATAAAAGAGGAAAACCAAAATCATGACAAAGAACCCAGCACGGCATACATTGCAGAATGATTAAATCAAACTAATGAACATATCCATCACTTTACTCACTTATCATTTTTGTGTGGTGAGGACATTTAAAATAGACTAAGCAATTCTGAAATACACAAATCATTGTTATTAACTATAGTCACCATGCTGTGCAATAGATGGCTAAAATCTATTTCTCGTTTCTAACTGAAACTTTGTGCCCCTTGGACATCACCCTTTTCCCCTTCCCCCACCCTCAGCCCTGGTAACCACCATTCTATTCTCTATTTCTACAAGTTCCATTTTTTTAGATTTTATATATAAGGGAGATCATACAGTATTTATCTTTCTGTGCTTGGCTTATTTCACTTAACATCGTGTCCTCCAGGTTCATCCATGTTGTCACAAATGACAGGATTTTCTTCTCTTTTAAGGCTATCTAATATTCCTTTGTGTATGTACACTGCATTTTCTTTCTTTTATCTATTGATAGATACTTGGATTGATTCCATATCTTGGCTATTGTGAATAATGCCACAATGAACATGGGAGTTCAGATGATTCTTTGAAATACTGATTTCAATGGCTTTTCTCAAGGACCTCAGAGGTTCTGTGAAAGCCAATAGGCCTGGCACAGTGGCTCACGTTTGTACTCTTAGCACTTTGGGAGGCCAAGGCAGGGGGACTGCTTGATCCCAGGAGTTTGAGACCAGCCTGGGCAACATAGTGAGACCCTGTCCCTATTTAAAAAAAAAAAAAAAAAAAAAAAAAAAAAAAAAAAGACCAGCAGAACATACAGAGACACTGGCAACCTTAATTTTTATGGCAGGCTTGATCAGTGAAAAACTTACTCTGAAGGCCAGACAAATGCAAAATTCTCATAAAATGAGGATTTTTTCTTACTTGAATTATATTCTATGGAGCTCTTTTTCCTTCTCTACAGATTTTCTGTTTCGTATTTAATGATGGGAAACAATAATATTAGCTTGTCTGAAAGAAAACACAGAGAGAAGGCAAGGAAGAAACGAAGGAATAAAAGAAGAAAAAAAAAGCCCAGTTAAAAAAAAAGATGATAATCTGTCATTTCAAAAAATAAAAGCTAAACAACAGTGAGATTTATGGACACAGAAATATTATAATACTGGAAATGTACAAATGATGTGACTAACGTAAATCTGGAGACATTAGATAGCAAAGGAGGTTTTAGGAGACGAGAGAGCCTATTTCACGCCATTCCCCCATTTAAAGTCCTCCAATGGCTTCCCATTACTCTTGGGTTAAAATCTGAACTCCTTGTCAAGAGAATGAGTTATGCACTCACGTCTTCCTGTTCCTCTCACACACGGCCTCCCTGGTCTCTGAGCTCCCACGCTGGCCAGCCCTCTAGTCCTGAGCCAGGCCTGCTCTGCTATCTCTTCCTTCTGCATGGACAGCTCTGTCCCCAGAGATCCACCTGACTGAATGCTTTGATCATTCAGGTCTCAAGTCAAATATCACTTGCTCAGACAGGCCCTCTCTGACCTGTAACCTGAACTAGCCACCCAACCCTCCCTAGCCACATACTGTTTTATTTTCTTCATAAATACAATATGAAAAGATCTTATTCATTATGTATTTACTGGATTGTGTGTGTTTGTGTGTTTACTGGTTCCTTCCTGCCCCTGTCACACACACACACACACCCTACGAGAGCAGGGATCTTGCCTGTTTTGTTATCTGGCACATACATCAGAGACTGATGTAAACTATTCAATATATTTTTGTTTCATGAATGAATGAATGAATGAACAAAAAGTCTATTACAGCCTGGATTGAATAGACATCATCTAAAGGTGAAATGTCTGCTTGAGAAAACATAAAAGCATGATACCCACTACTGTTTAATGATTTCTATGCGTTTTCTTTTTTTTTTTTTTTTTTTTTTTGAGATGGAGTCTTGCTCTGTCGCCCAGGCTGGAGTGCAGTGGTGTGGTCTCGGCTCACTGCAACCTCCGCCTCCCAGGTTCAAATGATTCTCCTGCCTCAGCCTCCCAAGTAGCTGGGATTACAGGCATGTACCACCATGCTCAAGCTAATTTTTTATATTTTTAGTAGAGGTGGGGTTTCACCATGATAGCCAAGCTGATTTCGAACTCCTGACCTCAAATGATCTGCCTGCCTGGGCCTCCCGAAGTGCTAGGATTACAGGTGTGAGCCACCATGCCCGGCCACCTTTTTTTCTTTAGAGTCATTAATTGGCAACTATTATTTCACCATGGGAAGACTTTTTTTTTTCTTTTTTTTTGTAAATCTTTTTTTAGAGATAGGGTCTTATTTTGTTGCCCAGTCTGGTCTCAAACTCTTGGCCTCAAGTAATCCTACTACCTCGGCCTCCCAAAGTCTTAGGGATTAAAGGTGTGAGCCACTGCACCTGGACCCAGTACGAAGATATTTTTCTAAAGATAAGGAACTCTTCCAGCTTTGTTTCAACTTTTTGTTAAATATTCAATATAATTTTTATTTTTAAAGGCATACACACTATGATCTCATTTTTGTAAAAAGTATTTCTCTACCCTTCTATCTGCAAATTTATATATTTATTTATTTATTTATTTATTTATTTATTAGATGGAGTCTCACTCTGTCGCTCAGGCTGGAGTGCAGTGGCGCGATCTTGGCTCACTCCTAGCTCCATCTCCCAGGTTCATGCCATTCTCCTGCCTCAGCCTCCCAAGTAGCTGAGACTACAGACACCCACCACCACGCCCGGCTAAGTTTTTGTATTTTTAGTACAGATGGGGTTTCACCACAGCCAGGATGGTCTCAATCTCCTGACCTTGTGATCCGCCTGCCTCAGCCTCCCAAAGTGCTGGGATTACAGGCATGAGCCACCACGCCCAGCCTCTGCAAATTTATTTATTCAACAAATGTTTATTGAGCATCTACTATGGGCCAGGCATTGTTCTAACCATTGGGGCAGAGCAGTGGGAAAAACAGACAGTAGTCCTTGCCTTCATGTAACTTACATTTTAGTGGGGGATACAGACAAAAAATTAAAAAGAAATGAGTAATTACAGAGAATGCTTTCAGGTAATGGTACGTATTATGAAGAAGAATTGAGTCAAGGGGTAGAGAATGATAAGGGGTAGCAGCTGGGACCGAGTTTAGGTGGAGGGGTCAGAGCCAGCCACTGCAAGATGTATTTGAGCGTGGACTTAAAGGGTGGGAAGAGGAAAGCCGTGAAAAAATTTAGAAGAGCATTCCTGGCAGGGAAAGGAGAAAATGTAAAAGTCTTGGGCAGAAATAAGCTTGATGTGTTCAAGGAGTAGAAAGAAGGACATTGTGATTGTTGTTTACTGGGCCTTTATGTCACTGTAAGAATTTTTAATTCTATTTTATTTTTTGAGACAGGGTCTCATTTTATCACCCATGCTGGAATACAGTGGCATGGTGCTAAGACCAGAAGTATGAGATGGATGGGAAAGAGAATTGGAAAGGGCTTGGTCTGTCTTGAGGACTGACTTTCCTGGCCCTCCAGACTTGACCGGGTTCCTTTTGCTCTACCCCCTCTCATAACAGTTAAAATCCAAATATCTCTCAAAGAGTGATTGGTGATTTGAACTAAGCTGAACTCCCACCATGCCTGGCTAGTTTTTGTATTTTTAGTAGAGACAGGGTCTCACCATATTGGCCAGGCTGGTCTTGAACTCGTGACCTCAGATGATCTGCCTATCTTGACCTCCTGAAGTGCTGGGATTACAGGTGTAAGGCACTGCGCCCAGCCTGAACTCTTGATTCATTTATAGGTGCAGTCAACTAACATTTATTGAGCAGGGTTAAATAATATCAAGACTTCTCTGCAGAGTTACTGCGGGGATATAAAGAAAGAAATCTTAAAACTACAATAACTAGAGGTCTGGGTTGGGAAGGTTGGTTCACAGGGCTGGCATTCTCTCTCTCTCTCTCTCTGTCTCTCTCTCTCTCGCTCTTTTGCTCTTGCTCTCACCCTCTCCCTTCCCCTTTCTCCTTTGTCTAGGGTCTAGGGAAGGATGACAAATGAAAGAGGACAATTGCCCCCATGTCCCTACTTGAGGGTAAATATCCTTCTGCCTCCTTCCAACCCTTTCTAGATTTAAACGTACTCTCTTTGCTCACATGTCTCTGGTGGCTTCCTACCCTTGTTCCATATCTGAATTCACTGAAATGCATTAAGCAGGACATTAGGCTAACTGTGCCAGAGTCCAGGCCCTCCTCCACCACTTACTAGTTTTGTGACTGGGAAAACTTATCCTCTAAAATGGAATTACATTACCCTCTTCCTTGGGAGGAATAAAGAAAGAAGTAGTTGGTACTCTGTAAGGCAATGTAGAATTGTAAAGTGTTATTAATATTTGCCTAAGGCAGAATGGAGATGCATCTGTCTAGGCGGGGACGGCATTGAGAACACTGAGAACCCAGAAAGAAGGAAATGCCTAAAATTAGGGTGAGGAGGAGAAGAAACAGAATGAACTCTGAAGATACCATTTGGTCCGGACCTATACAGCCATTTGCAGGGCTAGCTGCCCAAGATTTGAATCAAGACCCTGGGAGGATGTCAGACAATGAAGCTTTCTGCTCCAGCCTCTCCCCAAGAGCCCCAGTTCTGTGGGTATTTGGAGGTGTGTTTGTTTCCTGTTGCTATGGTTTAAAAAAATGAGCACAAATTTTAAAACAACACAAATGTATTATCTTACAGGTCTAGAGATCAGAAGTCTGCAATGGGTCTCATTGTACTAATATCAGGGTGCTGGCAGAGCTGTGTTCCTTTCTGGAGGTTCCAAGGAGCATATGTTTCCTTGCCTTTTGCAGTTTTTAGCGGGTGTTGACGTTCTGTAGCTCATGGCACTCTTCCACCATCTTTGGGGCCAGTGATGGCTGCTCAAGTCTCTCTCACATCTCATCCCTCTCACTCTGACCCTCCTGCCCCCCTCCTTCCACTTAGAAGCACAATTGTGATTGCATGGGCACACCTGGATAATCCAGATATAGCTTCCTGTCAAGATCAGCTGATTAGCAACCTTAATTTTTTTTGAGACAGGTCTCATTCTGTCACCTAGGCTGGAGCGCAGTGGCATGACCGTGGCTCACTGCAGCCTTGACCTCCTGGGCTCAAGCAATCCTCCCACCTCAGCCTTCTGAGTAGCTGAGACCACAGGCATGCACCACCATGCCTGGCTAACTTTTGATTTTTTGTAGAGATGGGGTTTTGCCATGTTGCCCACGCTGGTCTCAAACTCCTGGGCTCAAACAATCCTCATGCCTTGGCCTCCCAAAGTGCTTGGATTACAGGTGTGAGCCACCATGTTGGGCTGCAACCTTCATTTTTTCTGCAAACTTCATTCCCCTTTGCCATGTAGCATAACATTTCACAGTTTCCAAGTGGGAGGCAGGACTCTAAAAATAATCTAATTAGTTCCGCTCCCACAGATCCTCCAGCCAGCCCTCCCCAACCTCCCAAAACTAGGTGAGGTGAACCTGCTTGGTGCTCCTAAGTGATAAGAATTGGAGATACAAAGACTGATTGTAGTAGCAACTACAAGGGGAGGTATGGAAGACCCAGAATTTGAACTGGATTGAGCTACCTAGGGAAATAGCATGAGTGAAAGCAGGAAGGCAGGGGCATGCTCCAAAGATAGGAGGTGGAGCAACAGTGCTGCACTAGAGTGAGGGACAGGATGACAAGTTACAACTGAATTTGGTAGCAAGGACAAAAAGGCTATCTGAGGCATTTGAATTTTACATGACAGTGCATGATGGTTCACTGAAACTTTGCTTTTTAAAAACAACAATTTTAGGCCAGGCGTGGTGGCTCATGCCTCTAATCCCAGCACTTTGGGAGACCGAGGTGGGCAGATCTGAGGTCAGGAGTTCAAGACCAGCCTGGCCAACATGGTGAAACCCTGTCTCTACTAAAAATATAAAAATTAGCCAGGCATGGTGGCGGGTGCCTGTAATCCCAGCTACTCTGGAGGCTAAGGCAGGAGAATCGTTTGAACCCAGGAGGCAGAGGTTGCAGTGGGTGGAGATTGTGCCATTGCACTCCAGCCTAGGTGAAAAGAGTGAGACTCTGTCTCAAAAAATAAATAAATAATTAAAACCAACAATTTTATTAAGGTCTAATTTACATACCACAACATTCACCCTTTTTAAGTTTACAATTAAATGATTTTTTTTTTTTTTTTTTTTTGAGATGAAGTCTCTGTCACCCAGGCTGGAGTGCAGTGGCATGATCTCAGCTCACTGCAATCTCTGCCTCCCAGGTTCAAACAATTCTTCTGCCTCAGCCTCCTGAGTACCTGGGATTATAGGCATGTGCCACCACGCCTGGCTAACTTTTATATTTTTAGTACAGATGGAGTTTCGCCATGTTGGTTAGGCTGGTCTTGAACTCCTGACCTCAAGTGAGTCACCTGCCTCAGCCTCCCAAAGTGCTGGGATCACAGGCGTGAGCAGCTGTGCCTGGTAAGTTTACAATTAAGTGATGTTTAGTAAAGTTATCAAGCTGACCAACTATTACCATCCCCAGTTTTAGAACATCTCCATCACTCCAATAAGCTCTTCCTTGGATCCAGTTTGAGTGCTGATTCATCCGTTAGAAAATAAATCCCTCATGCCCATTTATACTTAATTTCCATTCCCATTCCCAACATCAGGCAAACATTATTTTACTTTCTGTCTCTATAGGTTTACGCTTGCAGGACTTTTCATATAAATGGAATTGTACAATATGTGTTTTTTTCATGTCTGGCTTCTTTCACTTAGCATAGTGTTTTTGAAGTTCACCCACATTGTAGCATGTAGTCATATTTTATTCTTTTTATTGCTGAATAGTGTTCCATTGTATGGTTATATCACATTTTATTTATCTGTTCACCAATTGATAGACATTTAGGTGGTTTCTACTTTTTGCCTATTACGAATAATGCTGCTATGAACATTCTGTAGGCAAGTTTGTTCTATTGGGTAGGTACCCAGGAATGGAATTGTTGAGTTGTATGGTAAATTTATATTTAATTCTTTCGGAGGGCTGTACTTATTTTTTATTCCCTTTTTAAAAACAGCTTTATTGAGATACAATTTGTATACCATAGAATTAATCTGTTTTAAGTATGCAACTCAATGAATTTTAGTATATTTATAGAGTTGTATAGCCATCACCATCACCACAATCGAATTTCAGAACATTTCTGTCACTCTACAAAGAAATTTTGTGTCCACATATCTAATCCCAGACCTTGGCAACCTCTAATCTTCTTTCTGTCTTTATATATTTGCCTTTTCCAAACATTCATATGAACTTAATCACACAATATGTGGTGTTTGGGGTTTGGCTTCTTTCACCGGGCATGTGTAAGATTCATTCACATCGCACAATGTATTAGCACTCCATTCCTTTCTATTGTCAAATACTATTTCATTGTATGGATATGCCATATTTTGTTTATCTGCTCAGTGTTTGATGGACATTTGGGTTGTTTCCACTTTTTGTCTCTTATGGACAATACTGCTATGGACATTTATGTACAAGTTTTTGTGTGGATGCATGTTTTCATTTCTCTTGCATAGATACCTAGGAGTGAAACTGCTGTATTATATAGTAAGTATGTCTTTAACCTTGTAAGAAACTACTAAAGTGTTTTCCAAACTGGCTGCACTATTTACTTATTTATTTATCTTTATTTTTTATTTTTTTTGAGACAGAGTCTCGCTCTGTCACCAGACTGGAGTGCAGTGGTATGATCTCGGCTCACTGCAACCTCCGCCTCCTGGGTTCAAGCAATTCTCCTGCCTCAGCCTCCTGAGTAGCTGGGACTACAGGTGTGTGCCACCACGCCCAGCTAATTTTTGTATTTTTAGTAGAGAGCAGATTTTACCATGTTTGCCAGGATGGTCTCAACCTCTTGACCTCGTGATCCACCTGCCTCAGCCTCTCAAAGTGCTGGGATTACAGGCGTGAGCCACTGTACCTGGCCTGGCTGCACTACTTATGAGGGTTCTAGTTTCTCCTATTCTCACCAACACTTGCTATTGTCTGTCTTTTTTATTTTAGCCATTCTAGCGGAGGTAAAATAATATCTCATGTGTGGTTTTCATTTGTTTTTTGAGATGAGGTCTCACTCTGTTGCCCAGGCTGGAGTGTAGTGGCATGATCATGGCTCACTTCAGGCCCCGCCCCCCAGGTTCAAGTGGTTCTCTGCCTCAGCCTCCCAAGTAGCTGGAACTACAGATATGCCATCACACCCAGCTAATTTTAAAATTATTTGTAGAGATGGGGTCTTGCTGTGTTGCCTGGGCTGATCTCAAACTCCTGGGCTCAAGTGATCCTCCCAGTCTGGCCTCCCAAAGTGCTGTGATTACAGGCATGAGCCACCATGCCTGGGATCTCATGTGGTTTTAATTTGCATTTCCTTAATAACTAATGACACTGAACATCTTTAAATGTGCTTATTAGCCATTCGTATATCTATTCTGGTCAAATGTTTTGCCCATGTTTTAATTGGGTTGTCTGTCTTCTTGTTGTATTGTAAGGATTCTTTACGTATTATGGGGATATTATCAGATACATGATTTACAATTGTTTTCTCCCAGTCCAAGGCTAATCTTTTCCTTTTCTTAATGGTATCTGTTGAAAGATTTTTGAGGAAAAAAATGACAAAATACAGCCATGCTTCAGAAAGGTAGGCAGGCAGCAGTACATGGGATGAATCAAAAGGGACAGAGAACTCTTTTTGAAAGTTGTAATAAAGGGAACAGGCACAGGCCAAGTTTTAAAAAATTCTCCGGGAATCAAAGGGTTATAAGCAGCTATTTATTGAAGCCTGTTTACAGTCCAGTTAACCAGTAAACCAGAATCAGTGAAACTACCCATTTGGGGAAGTGCAAAAAACCTTTCAAAAGGCTTTCCCGGATTACAGAAGGAAAGGGAGAGAGGGAGGAGAGATGAGTGGCTATTCCAGAGCGACGTAAAGAATTTCCAGCCTTGGACGGACAGTTCGGAACGTCTTCCAAGTTGGACTGGTGTTTACAAGCGGGAAGCTAGGCGGACCTTGGATTTCGGCGGGTGAAGAGGCTAGGTTGTTTAAGGAGGTGGGGCGCATTTCAGTGGCTCTCTTTGAAAAAGCCCAGCAAGATGTCAGACCTGCTCTCAGTCTTTCTCCACCTCCTCCTTCTCTTCAAGTTGGTTGCCCCGGTGACCTTCCGCCACCACCGCTATGATGATCTTGTGCGGACACTGTACAAGGTGCAAAACGAATGCCCCAGCATCACGCGGGTCTACAGCATTGGGCGCAGCGTGGAGGGGAGACACCTCTACGTGCTGGAGTTCAGCGACCACCCTGGAATCCACGAGCTCTGTAAGTCCTGAACAGCTCTTGAGGGTGTGTGGGGCAGAGCCCTTCCCTTGCAAATCCAGTAATTGGGGTGGTTTCTGGGGTGGTCCGTGGGCGCCTCCACCTACAAGGTACTATCTCTTTCTCAGCCTGTGCTATTTCCCTCTTAGCCCTCAAACTGCCACTGCCTCTGGGGAGTAATAGCCCTCCTTCAGGCTTCAGCCCTTTTCTCCTTTTTGGGTTCTGTTTGCTCAAAACCTTAATGGTAAAAGATGAGTCTGCTTCCCTGCTCATGTCCCACCTCCCTTCCTTTCCCCCATTTCCTTTCTTTTCCCCTTGCTATTGTTCTGTCTTTCTGGACACAATGGCTCAGGAGACACAGGCAGAAACAAAGAGCCCTTCCAGTTCTGCCAGGAAGCTTAGAAGGGCATAGGGAAATCTCTTCAGGGAGTGACAGTGTGGTATTCCAGACAGAGTTTGGGGACTGCGGTGTTAGTTTTATTTACTGGATTTTTTTTTTCTTTTCTTTTTTTTGAGACACAAGATCTGGCTCTGTTGCCCAGGCTGGAATTCAGTGGCATGATCTCAGCTCACTGCAGCCTCGACCTCCTGGGCTCAGGTGATCCTTTTCCCTCAGCCTCCTAGGTAGCTGGGACCACAGGCATGCACCACCATGCCTGGCTAATTTTTGTATTTTTAGTAGAGACAGGGTTTCATCATGTTACCCAGGCTAATCTCAAACTCCTGGGCTCAGGCGATCCACCCACCTGGGCCTGCCAGTGTTGGGATTACAAGCGTAAGCCACCACACTTAGCCTGGATTCCTTTTTTTAGTTTGTTTCTACTACAAAAGCAATTCATGTTTGGATTAAAATTTAGAAATTAGATAAGGAAAAAAATAATAAAACTCACCCCAAATCCCACCACCATTAATGTACTGATGTATATCCTTCCAGAGCTTTTTCTATGCATATTTAAACCCCCTGACACAAATACATGTAATCATTTCTATAAAAATGAAATTGCATTATAACTGCCCTTCTCATTTCACAATTTGTTATGGATAGCATCCATGTCTATAAGTGCAGATCTACACCATTGTGGGTCTGGCTGTGTAATAGCTCATTGCATGACTGTATTTAACTGTCCGTATATTGATGGACATTTCTTTCTAATTTCTCACTTCTTTCCTTACCAATCCCTCCTTCAAACTGTCAACTTCAAATCTCCCTTTACCTCTCCACTTCCACATCCCGTCTGAGTCCAGACTCCATCACAAGCTGCCTACATGATTGTGCTGAACCCCTAACTGGTCTCTAACTCCTTTTTTTTTTTTTTTTTTTTTGAGACAGAGTCTCGCTGTGTTGCCCAGGCTGGAATGCAGTGGCACGATCTCAGCTCACTGAAACCTCCGCCCCCTTGGGTTCAAGCGATTCTCCTGCCTCAGCCTCCCAAGTAGCTGGGATTACAGGCATGTGCCACCACGCCTGGCTAATTTTTTAAATTTTTAGTAGAGACGGAGTTTCACCATGTTGGCCAGGCTGGTCTCGAACTCCTGACCTCAAGTGATCCACCCGCCTTGGCCTCCGAAAGTATTGAGATTACAGGCGTGAGCCACCGCACCTGACCAGGTTTCTAACTTCTAACTGCTGCACTCTGAATCTTCCATTTGGTACACAGATGCCAGAAAAATTTTCCTAAATCCTGACATGATCCCACTTTCCTACTTTAAAAGCCTCACACCCATGGACTGGCCATGGGATTCAGAATATTGCATGGACGAGGCTCAAAGAAGGCCATGGGGTTACCTGGGATAATTGCCTCGCTTTGAAACTGCACTTTCATAGCAAGCAGCTTGCTGTCAATCAGATCATATGTTCACTGTGGAAGCTGTGAGTGTTCATGAACATCATGGGGTTAGCCCCCAACACTCCAAGCCCCCTTCTTGGTGCTTCTGTACTTTCTAGCTTTCAAGACCTTCCTTGAAGTTTTTTCACAGGACTCTAGCCCTCACTGTTCCCTCTTTTCTCTGAAGCGCTTTAACTGCTATTCACCCATTCATTCCTTTCATTCATTCATTCCACAAATATTTACCAATCACCTACAATATGCAGGCACTTTTGTAGACTCTGGAAGTACAGCAGAGAATAAAACAAAGAACCTGCCCTCATGGGCCCAAATTCTAGTGGGGTAAGACTGGCAATAAATGGGTAACTGAGTAAATATGTATTACATCAGATGGAAATAAGTGCTGTAGAGAAAACTAAATCAGGAAAAAGAGATAAGGATGGCATGGAGGAAGACAAGGGGCGGGAGAGGCACTCAGGAGAGGCGTCTCCACTGAGGTGGCTTTGAGCAGAGAGTTGAAGGATGGGTGTGATGGCACATGCCGCGATGATATTGGGCAGGAAAAGATGGCGGGCAGAGGGAAGAGCAAAGGCAGTGCTCTGGGGCATGCTTGGCACATGTGAGGAACAGCAAGGGGGCCAGTGGGGCTCCAGCCAAGTGAACGAGGGGAGAGCAAGAGAGGAGGTCACAGCCATGTGATGGGGACACCAGGCAATAGGAGGTCACGCAGGGCATTATAGGTCCTGGTAAAGATCTGGGCTTTTACTTTGAGTCAAGTGAGAAGCCACTGGAGGGTTTTTTAAGCAGAAGAGGGAGGTGATCTGACTAAAATTTTGTAAAGATCACTCAGAACAGGGGTCAGCAAACTACGGCCCAAGGGCCAGCCACCTGTTTTGGTAAATGAAGTTTTATGGGAACACAGTCACGCCCACTCACTTTTATCTTGTCTGTGGCTGCTTTTGCTGGAAGAGTTGAGTAGCTGTGACAGAGACAACACAGCTCACAAAGCCTAAAGGATTTACTCTCTAGTCCTTTATAAAAAAGTTTTGCCAACCCCTGACTCTGGAGAATAGACGTTAAAGGGGCTAGGCAGCTGCAGGGAGAGCAAGTGGGAGATTTATTGCAATAACCTAATATGGCCAATAGTACCAAGCTGAAGGTGCAGGGGCTTGAACCAAAATGGTAGCAGTAATTGTTATGAGAAGTGGTTGTATTCCAGATATATTGAAAGTAGAGGCCAGCTGTGGTGGCTTATGCCTGTAATCCCAGTACTTTGGGAGGATTGCCTGAGGCCAAAAGTTTCAGACCAGTCTGGGCAACATAGTGAGACCTTGTCTCTATAATAAATTTTTTTAGAAAATTAGCCTGGTGTGGTGGTGTGCACTTGTGGTCCCAGCTACTCAGGAGGCTGAGGCGGGAGGATGGCTTGAACCGAGGAATTTGAGAGGCTGTCCTGAGCTATGATTGTGCCACTGCACTCCAGCATGAATGACTGAGCAAGACCCTGTCTCTAAATAAAAAAGAAGAAAGAAAGAAAGAAAGAAAAAGGAAAAAGAAAATAAAAGAAAAAGGAGAGCCAAAAGAATCTGATATTAAGCATCTACTAAGTGCATGGCACTGTCCAAAGTTCTACAGGGCAGTGGTTCCCAGACTTACAGATTTCATAAAGAAGTTTAAAAAAGGTGTTTTTTCTTTTTTAAATAAATAAGAGACTGGAGGGAACTAAAACATATCTTCCAAATTTTATTTTACTGAATAAGGATGTGAAGAAAACTACCTGTCATCTTCTATATCCATCCTTTTCTAACAGAAAAAACATTTTAACACCAAGAAAAGTAAGAAAGATATAATCTACGATTAAAAAAAAATACACTAAGATTAAAGAATACCCACTATGGAAAATCCACCACATGATTCTTATGGATTATAAGCATTCCTTTGAGAAAAACTGCTGTAGGTATACTAAGATAAATAATAATGAACGGTGTCACAAGTTAAATATTATATACACTGCTAAGGCCAGGTCCAGTAAAGGAAATAGAACATGTACAAAAACAGGTAAAACCTGCTGGGCACAATGACTCACACCTGTAATCCCAGCACTTTGGGAGGTCAAGGAGGGTAGATCACCTGAGGTCAGGAGTTTGAGACCAGCCTGGCCAACACAGTGAAACCCCGTCTCTACTAAAAATATAAAAATTAGCCACGTGTGGTGGCGGGCACCTGTAGACCCAGCTAATTGGGAGGCTGAGGCAGGAGAATTGCTTGAACCCAGGAGGTGGAAGTTGCAGTGAGCTGGGATTGTGCACTTCAGACTGGGTGACAGAGAGAGACTCCATCTCAAAAAAAAAAAAAAAAGAAAGAAAGAAAGAAAAAGAAAAAGAAAAAAGAAAAGACAAGAAAAGAAAAAAAGAAAAAGGTAAAACCGGGGAAGTCAACAGAGAGCTCTCTCTCATCAAGAAGAACCCAAGATGACTTCACAGAATATCATGTGAACTGGGCCTAGAAGGGTGGTGAGAAGGATTTGGAAATAAGAAGATGAAGAGGCCCAGAACCAGAAAAGTCATGGAGGCAGGAAAGTATTGAGTGGAAGAGAAATCATTTGGCAAGAGCTTCTCTCCTACCTCTTGAAAGAGGGCAAGAATGATTTTCTTTAGGTGATCCCAGAAACTTTCAGATCCTCAATTCTTACCTCAAGTTGAACAGTTAACATGGCCCAAGAGAAGACTAAGGCGTGAGACATAGCAGGTGCCTTCCTATTCTGTGCCTCCAGACTTGGCCTGCTTGGATTTGAAGGAGTGATTTTAGTTTTCCCATCCTGCAGTGGGGAGAATGGAGAAAAAGCTCAGTCCTGCCCACAGTCCTATTCTTTGTGGTAGGTGGGGTGGGAGGGAGTGGGGAAAACCCCTGCCAGCCCACTGAATCTTAGATCCATCCCTGCGAAGCTGGTCACCTCTGCTCACCTGCTGTGTTCTTGTTCAGATGGAGTAAGAAACTTTTCAAGTGCCAAGAAAATTAAGTTTTCAACTGGGATCATTAGCAGCTGTTATGCCAAAACCTAGAGTACTCCATGAGAGCAGGTTCTGGGGAAACATCCTCATCCTGAAAGGTTTGTCTCTAAGAAGCAGCATGCTACTGTAAATGGCACTGTAAGTGCCACGTGGGCTTGGGCCTCCATGGAGCCATTAGCTAGACAACCTCAGACAAGTTACTTAATCTCTCCCATCCTTATTACCCTCACCCTGAGGCTATTAATGCCCACTTTACAGGTTTTCTGTGAATTTTAGTAGTATCGAATATAACTGTCTAGTACACTATGGGGGTTCAATAAATGGCACTCATTATTATCCCTGGCATGAATTTTTGTAGTTTTCATAACTGTAATTGGTTAGGAAGGGGCTCAGGGATTATTGCAAAAGACCCAATGAAAGCATGAGATTTTCTTTCATTCATTACTGAAAAAGAGAAAAAAGGTCTTCGTGCAAGGTTAGGCGTCAATGGCACTTCCAAGCTTCCCCCATCTTTTCTCTTCCTTGCATTTCTTCCTTGCAGTGGAACCAGAGGTCAAGTATGTGGGGAACATGCATGGCAACGAAGCGCTAGGCCGTGAACTGATGCTGCAGCTGTCAGAGTTTCTATGTGAGGAGTTCCGGAACAGGAACCAGCGCATTGTCCGGCTCATCCAGGACACGCGCATTCACATCCTGCCATCCATGAACCCCGACGGCTATGAGGTGGCTGCTGCTCAGGTACGAGGTCCAAGGGAGATACCGGGGAGAGATCAAGGCCTTCTTAGGAAATAAAGGCCAGTGGACAAGATTCCCTCTCTGTCCCACTGTAAATGTCACAAATGTTAAAAGTAAAAGATTAAATGGTCAAGAGAAAAAATCTACCAGAAATATAATAAAGGATGAAGAGGTGGGTTCAGTCCTACAGCACCTCAGTCAATAAACCTGGGCTCTCTCTGAGCCTGCATTCCCTCAACACCTTTCCAGATGACCTCAGGGTTTTATTGTGAGGATTAATGTGGCAATATCTGTGACAACACTTTGTAACCTGGAAAATACTCAACAGATGTGGAGGGATATTGCAAAACAAAGCTCCTTTCCTGAACTTTTAGCTTCAAACCCTAAATACCTTTCTTCCTTCCACACTACATTTCCATTTGCATTTGTGGAGAAAATAACAAGGACAACAGGCTTTCCCCAGAATTGGGGGGTAGGGGGCTAATTCTAGATTCTTTATACTGTATTATATTTCCATAGAGTTGTTTCCTCTACTAGTATAGTATTTAACCTATTGATTCTATATTTTAGAGTTATATTTGCAGTGGGACCAATAAGAAAAAACGTCTAAGGCCTTTTTTTTTTTTTTTTTTTTTTTTTTTTTTGAGATAGAGTCTTGCTTTGTTGCCCAGGCTGGAGTGCAGTGGTGCGATCTTGGCTCACAGCAACTTCTGCCTCCCAGGTTCAAGCAATTCTCCTGCCTCAGCCCTCAAGTAGCTGGGTCTATGGGCGTGCGCCACCATGCCCAGCTAATTTTTTGTATTTTTAGTAGAGATGGGATTTCGCCAGGTTGTCAGGCTAGTCTCAAACTCCTGATCTCAGGTGATCCACCTACCTCAGACTCCCAAAGTGCTGGGATTACAGGTATGAGCCACCATGCCTGGCAGGACTTTTTACTTTATTTTCTAACATAAATTCAAAATGTCAGTGTGCCTAACATTTGTCTTATTATTAACATCTTAAGTGTTTCAGACCGATGTGCCTAACTTTAAATCAATGTGCCTGAATCAAGTGTTTCAGACCGATATGCCTAACATTAAATCTTTTGTGGCCGTGCATCAGAATCACAGGTGAAGATTTTGAAATACAGATTCCCAGGTCCCATCCCAGACCTACTGAGTTAGTATCGTCAAGGGTGAGGCCAAGCATCCATCTGCTTTACGCAATGGAGATGTTCCTTTAAAAGCTGTGTTTAAAAGGCAGGGTTTTTGGCCGGGTGCGGTGGTTCACACCTGTAATCCCAGCACTTTGGGAGGCCGAGGTGGGCAGATCACCTGAGGTTGGGAGTTTGAGATCAGCCTGACCAACATGGAGAAACCCTGTCTCTACTAAAAATACAAAAAATTAGCTGGGCGTGGTGGCACATGCCTGTAATTCCACCTACTCAGGAGGCTGAGGCAGGAGAATTGCTTGAACCCAGGAGGCAGAGGTTGTGGTGAGCCAAGATTGTGCCATTGCACTCCAGCCTGGGCAACAAGAGCGAAACTCTGTCTCAAAAAATTAAAATTAAAATTAAATTAAATTAAATTAAAAAGGCAGGATTTTCTTGGGGGGAGAGTACGTTAAAGCATATTTTAAACTGACTTGAGGATAGGGCCAGGGGGTAAGTAGAGACAGAGAGCGCGATAGAGCCAGGACGTTGAACCAAACACAAACTTGACTCTTGTAGTCTCACCACTTCCTGTTGAAATTACTCAACAAATGAAGAAAGACAACTTTCTTTCATCGCTGGAAATCAGGGTGGTGCCCACTACTCTTCCTCAAGACCTGAGTTCCCAAAGAGCAGAAAAATTGGAAAGAGGTGTGGGAGGGAATTCCAGCCTAGCTGATTTCCTTCTATTAGCCCTTTCCTGTGTTGCAGTGGGGAGAGTGGAGAACCAGCTCAGTCCTGCTCACATCCATTGCAGGAGGTGGGGTGGAAGGGAGTGGGGAAAACCCCTGCCAGTCCACTGAATCTTAGAGCCATTTCTGGGAAGCTGGTTACCTCTGGTCACCTGCTGTGTTCTTGTTCAGAGGGAGCAGATCTTGAACCTGAACCCGAGAGGACCCATCAGGTTGTCAGACTCTCAGAGATATCTGCCATACCCAGAGGCAAGCTGTCTGTGTGGCTACACAGAGAAGAACTTCCTGGCCACCAGACTTTAAAGCCATGTGTAGGTGGCCAGAATAATGCCCCCCACCAAAGATGTTCACGTCCTAATCCTCAGAACCTATGAATATGTTATGTTACTGGGCAAGGAGGAATTAAGGTTGCAGATGGAACTAAGGTTGCTAATTAGTTGACCTTAAAATAACCTGGAGTATTGTGGGGGGATGGGGCCCAGTGTAATCAATGACAAGGGTCCTTTAAATGTAGAAGAGGGAGACAAAGGTCACAGTCAGAGAGAGATCTGAAGATGTTATGCAGCTGGCTTTAAAGATGGAAGATCCTTGGCCGGGCGCTGTGGCTCATGCCTATAATCCTAGCACTTTGGGAGGCTGAAGCGGGCAGATCACCTGAGGTCGGGAGTTCGAGACCAGCCTGACCAACATGGAGAAACCCCGTCTCTAATAAAAATACAAAATTAGCCGGGCATGGTGATGCATGCTTGTAATCCCAGCTACTCGGGAGGCTGAGGCAGGAGTATCACTTGAACCCAGGAGGTGGAGGTTGTGGTGAGCCGAGATCATGCCATTGCACTCCAGCCTGGAAAACAAGAGCAAAACTCCGTCTCAAAAAAAAAAAAAAAAGGAAGACCCAAGGAATGTGAATGGTCTCTAGAAGCTAGAGAAGTCAGGGAACAGATTCCCCTATTCCCATGAAGGAACGTAGCCTGCTGACACCTTGCTTTTAGGGCTGTGAGACCTGTTTTAGTCTTCTGACCTCCAAAACTATGAGACAATACACTCGTGCTGTTAAAACCACTAACTTTGTGGTAATTTGTTATAGCAGTAATAGGAAACACAACACTAGCCCTGTTTATGAAACCTTCTGTGAGGGGAAGCCCTTTCCTGCCAACCTAACTATTGACCAGTGTGCAGGGAAATCAGTGGATAATGCTCATAGCTATTTATGCTGACGGTCAAGAGCTGCCTTGATATAAATAAGCAAGCAGTGACAAGCCCCTGGAAGCATAAAGAAAATCATTATTTCACAGAAGTGTACACCAAAATCAAAGATCCGATAAATGTTTTCCACTGGAACAGAACTGATGTAGGAAACTTAAAGGAACTTCAGAACAATCATGTTTTCAATGGGATCTAAGAATGAAATCCAAGCAGCGTGCCATGAAAAGAGGAGAAATCTGAGAATAATACTGAATTCTTAGAAAAAATGTAATCTGCCGCATTTTATTGCTTAGAAAAGGGAAAATATGAGAGCGGCAGTTCATCTGTGAGATTCTAGCTTCCTGACATCCATTCATTCACTTCCAGGAACAGCCTACAATTTGGGCTCCACCTTCTCAGTCTACAGGGACCCACTTGGCACTATTTCCCTTCTCCAATGCCACACAAAGCATTAAATGGAATTTCAATTTTGAATGAGCCTTGTAACATATCTCTATTCTATCACTCTATGTATTTAATTATTTATGTGTATGTCCATCTCCCCATGTGTACTATGAATTCCTAGAAGGCTAGACTACAATGTCTCACTTGTCTCTTTCCCCAGTGTCTATCTGAGAGCTCTGGATAGAGAAGGACTTAAGTAAATGTTGGTTGACTAAATAGATGACCTAATGAGTGAGTGAATGCATAAGCAAATAAATGATAAAACCTGAAATACGGACAAAGAAATGAAGGGATCCAGAAAGTTGATATTGCTCAGAAGAAAGATAAACAAGGATCCTAAATTTTTTGAAAGGGGGAGGAGTGAGTTTCTCTGGTGTAACCACTTTGAAAAACAGTTGAACAGTTTCTCAAAAAATTAAACATAAGGCCGTAGTGGCTCATGTCTGTAATCCCAGCACTTTGGGAGGTAGGTGGATCACTTGAGCCCAGAAGTTCGAGACCAGCCTAGGCAACATGGCAAAACCCCATCTTTACAAATAATTTAAAATTAGCCAGGTGTTGTGGCTCATGCCTGTAAGTACCAGCTACCAGGAGGCTGAGGTGGGAGGATCACCTGAGCCCAGGAGGTTGAGGCTGCAGTGAGCCATAATCATGCCATTACACTCCAGCCTGGGCAACAGAGTGAGACCCTGTCTGAAAAAACAAACAAACAAAAAACAGTTAAACATGGACTTACCTTATGACTCGGCAGTTCTACTTATAGATATCTACCCAGAGAAAATGAAAACATACATCCACACAAAGACTTGTGCATGGATGTTCAAAGCAGCATTACTAACAATAGCCAAAAGGTGAAAACAACCCAAATATCCATGAATCTCCCCCTACCACCCTTCGCCAAAATTCGCATTCACCTGAAATCTGTGACTCTGACCTTATTTGGCAATACATAGTCATCCGTCAGTATCCGTAGGTGATTGGTTCCAGGGCCCCTCACCAATACCAAAATCCTCAGCTGCTCAGGTCCCTTATATAAAATGGCATAGTATTTGCACATAACTTATGCACATCCTCCTATATACTTTAAATCATCCCTAGATTACTTATGTTACCCAGTACAATGTAAATGCTATGTAAACAGTTGTTATAATGTACTGTTTAAGGAATAATGACAAGAAAAAAGTAGGTACATGTTCAGTATAGATGCAACCATTATAGGCCTAACTACATTTTCAATCAGAGGTTGGTTGAGTCCACAGATGTGGAACCCATGGATATGGAGGGCCTACTGAGGGTCTTTACGGATACAATTAAGATGAGGTCACATAAGATCAGGATGGACTCTCTTGAGATATGTACCTCTTACATGTGATCTACAGGGAACTTGAAGCACACCACTGTGACTTTGGATAAGTTAAAGATGAAAATGATTCATCTTCCTGTGATGGGGACTAAGGGAAAAAAAAAGTTACATCATTTGATTAAGCTAATATCTAAGAACTATACAATGTTCTTCAAATATAGGAATAATGGCTGCATGCAGTAGCTCTAGCCTGTAATCTCAGCACTTTGTTTGTTTGGTTTGTTTTTTTTAGACAGAGCCTTGCACTGTCACCCAGACTCTAGTACAGTGGCATGTTCTTGGCCCACTGCAACCTCCATTTCCTGGCTTCAAGTGATTCTCGTGCCTCAGCCTCCCGAGTAGCTGGGACTACAGGCATGTGCCACCACACCCAGCTAATTTTTGTATTTTTTAGTAGAGATGGGGTTTCACCATTTGGGCCAGGCTGATCTTGAACTCCTGACCTCAAGTGATCCACCCGCCTCCGCCTCCCAAAGTGCTGAGATTACAGGCGTGAGCCACTGCACCTGGCCTCTCGGCACTTTTGGAAGGGTGAGGTGGGTGGATTACTTGAGCCCAGGAATTTGATACCAGCCTGGGCAACCAGCCTCATCTCTACCAAAAAAAGAAAAGAATAAAGAACAATTAGCAGGTGTGGTGGCATGTGCCTGTAATCCCAGCTACTCAGGAGACTGAGGTGGGAGGATTTTTTGAGCCTGGTAGGTAGAGGTTGCAGTGAGCCAAGATTGTACTACTGCACTCCAGCCTGGGCAACAGAGTGAGAACCTGTCTCCAAAAAAAATGTTAGAAAATATAGGATTCAATCTGAAACCTTCATTTTTCGTCTTTTCATTTTCTCCTTAGGGCCCAAACAAGCCTGGGTATCTAGTTGGCAGGAACAATGCAAATGGAGTGGACCTGAACCGTAACTTCCCTGATCTCAATACCTATATCTACTACAACGAGAAGTATGGCGGCCCCAACCACCACCTGCCCCTTCCAGACAACTGGAAAAGTCAGGTAGGAGATGAAATTTGCAAACAAAGCAGGTAAATCAGCATCTGGAATTTCTTGCAGAAAGACTGCTAAGCCATCTTTACATCAACTAAACAAGCAAGAATTAAACATCAACTCAACTCAGTGTTAACCCATCTAAATCAATAATATCTATTTCTTCTGTGTCTTTGTATTTTTCTCCCTCAGCATAGAGCCCTTCATGGAGCACACATTCACTAAATGATTTTTTTTTTTTTTCAGATGCAGTCTCGCTCTGTCGCCCAAGCTGGAGTGCAATGGTGCGATCTCAGCTCACTGCAACCTCCGTCTCCCGGGTTCAAGCGATTCTCCTGCCTCTGCCTCCTGAGTAGCTGGGATTAAAGGTGCACACCACCACGCCCAGCAAATTTTTGTATTTTCAGTAGGGGTTTCACCATGTTGGCCAGGCTGGTCTTGAACTCCTGACTTCATGATCTGCCCACCTGGCCTCCCAAAGTGTTGGGATTACAGGCATGAGCCACTATGCCTGGTTAAATGTTTGACATTAGTGGTGATTGTGGTGAAGGATATGAAAGCAGTATCATTTGGTTGCATGGTTCTTAACAGTTTTCCAAAATTATCTCACAGCCATTTTCAGCTGATCATGACATCATGTGAAATGCACCAAGCAGTGTTATCCATCTCTGTTTTATAGCTAGTACACTTAGAGAGAAAATAATTTACATTCTCACAGGTAATGATTGATGGAATCAGGATGAAGACGCAGGCCTTCTGATTCTTATTCCAACATTCTTTCTACTACGCTAGAATGTGGACAGAATCATTCTATAGAGAAGTCTGTCTTACATGTGATAAGCTGTATGCTTACCAACAATTAGCTATAGAAAGAGGTTCAGGCTGGGTGTAGTGTCTCACACCTGTAATCCCAGCACTTTGGGAAGCTGAGATGGGAGGACTGCTTGAGGCCAGGAGTTTGAGACCAGCCTGGGCAACATAGTGAGGCCCCATCTCTACAAAAGAAAAACACAAAATTTAGCTGGGTGTAGTGACACATGTCATAGACTTAGCTATTTGGGAGGATCCCTTGAACCCAGGAGTTAAAGAGTTCAAGTTTACAGTGAACTATTGTCCTGCCTGCTCCAGCCTGGGCGACAGAGCAACAGACCCTGTCTGCCAAAAAAAAAAAAAAAAAAAAGTTCAGGGAATCTAACCTTTAGTTTTTTCTTTTCCCTTTTTTTTTCTTTTTCTTTCTTTCTTTCTTTCTTTTTCTTTTTTTTTTTTTCTTTCTTTTTTTTTTTTTTTTGAGACAGAGTCTTGCTTTTTTACCCCAGGCTGGAGTGCAGTGGCACAATCTTGGCTCACTACCACCTCCGCCTCCCAGGTTCAAGCAATTCTCCTGCCTCAGCCTCCTGAGTAGCTGGGATTACAGGCACATGCCACCACGCCCAGCTAATTTTTGTATTTTTAATAGAGACAGGGTTTTACCATGTTGGTCAGGCTGTTCTCGAACTCCTGGCCTTGTGATCCACCCACCTCAGCCTCCCAAAGTGCTGGGATTACAGGCATGAGCCACTGTACCTGGCCCCTTTTCCCTTTATATATGACCCTTGACTACTTTATCATTACTATACCCTCCCTGATTTCCCTTCCTCTTCCAATTGGAGGATCCCATTCAATATTCCTAGGCCTCACTCTCCAAGAGGCCTGTAATGGAAGTCCTTGGTAACATGAGTGGTTTCACCCTGCTGGTGGGCCTGCTTCTGAAAATAACTAGGCATCCTCTGAGCATCACTGCCACCCCTGGTGATCACGCTGTGTGGGAGAGTTTGAAATGTTCTATTTGCGAATGTCTAAACTTAGAGACTGGGGAAAGAAAAGCAAAGCAGGTGTAAGCCTTTTAATTGGGAGTTTCCCAAATGGAATATTCTGGGATTTTTTTCTCCCTTGAAAATGAAGCAAAAGCCATGCTGACATGTTAGATTTCAAACAGCAACTATCCTCTTGGTTCAAGTAAATAGTAAATAAAAAGTAACTTTGTAAGGCTGGGCACAGTGGGTCACACCCTATAATCCCAGCATTTTGGGAGGCAGAAGCAGACGAATCAGCTGAGATTAAGAGTTCGAGACCAGCCTGGCTAACATGGTGAAACCCCATCCTACTAAAAATACAAAAATTAGCTGGGTGTGGTGGTGGGTGCCTGTAATCCCAGCTACTTGGGAGGCTGAGGCAAGAGAATCGCTTGAACCCAGATAGTGGAGGTTGCAGATAGCATCACTCCACTCCAACGTGGGCGACAAAGCGAGACTCCGTCTCAAAAAAAAACCAAAACCAAAAAACAAAGAACTTTGTGTTAGTCAGCATATCCAACCAGAAGAATGTTCTGATGTATTAAACTTGTTTCTCTAAGTAAAATAAGGTAATTGAATCAATGATAACTAGGCTCCCACTCAATCCTCTGTCTAAATTTTAGGAGAAAAAGCAATGAGGTTTCCCTGGCTCTAGACGGAACAGCCTTGAGGAAGAGGAACAGTGAGAAGCTGACCTTGTTCTGATAGAGGCTTAGGACACAAAGACAGAACTGCCCCAGAGGGTCTGAGCCCTGGTCACAGACCAAGACTGGTGCCCTCGCAATTATATCCATTCTGATTGAGACTCAACCCTATTTATCCAGTCCCCTTGGGATGGAAAAGATGGAACCTTTAGAGCTGACCGTGGTCCAGGAGGAGCCATTAACACAGTAACACTACATAATCTCTAAGCTTGTTTATCCTGAGAGGAGGAAAAATGCTGCAGACTGTAAATTATTTACTTATGCTGCAAGTCCAAGTGGATTCAAGGCTTTCTTTGGCATACTGTCACTTACTAGCAATATAATATGCAAGAGAAGGGGTGGAATTTCACTGCTTAGCCAAGACTGGCCCATCTGACAGTATGTCTAACCCATGAAATTTGGATATGACCACAAGAGTGTGTTCTACATGTCAACATTACAGCAGGGAAGGAGGAGGTTAAAAACCATCACTGTAAACTAGCGTTTTTCAGATTGATTTATTGGAGTCCTAAATTTCGGCTAACATGACTTAGAAGTCACTGGAGCAGTGGTAAAATGGGAAACCCTTTTCTAGGGTCCAGAGAGAGGCCAAGCTGGGGCTCCGAGCTCTCCAATCATGGTATCTCTTCATACAGAACTTCTCTTTTTTGGGTGGGAATGGTGGCTTACTCCTGTAATCCCAACACTTTGGGAGGCAGAGATGGGCAGATTGCTTGAGGAGTTCAAGACCAGCCTCGGTAACATGGCAAAACCCCATTTCAACAGAAAATACAAAAATTAGCCAGGTGTGTTGTTGCATGCCTGTAGTCCCAGCTACTAGAGAGGCTGAGGTAGGAGCATCGCTGGAGTACGGGAGATGGAAGCTGCAGTGAACTGAGACTGCACCACTGCACTCCCGTCTGGGTGACAGAGACCCTGTCTCAAAAAACAAACAAACCAACAAAAAAAACCCTCTCTCTCTCTCCCTTTCTTTCTCTCTCAACAGACTTTATTTTTTTAGGATAGTTTTAGGTTCACAGCAAAATTGAGCAAAAAGTACAGAGTTCTCATATACTCCCTGCCCCACTCCACCCACCCTACCATCAGCGTCCTACCCCAGAGGGGTGTGTTTATCACAGTCAGTCATGAACCTACCTTGACTCATTATGAGCGCTCTGAGTCTTTAGTTACGTTACTGCTCTCTTGGTGTTGTGCACTCTCTGGATTTCAACAAAGGTATGATGATATATAGCCACCATTATGGTATCATACAGAATAGTTTCCTTGCCCTATTTTGCTCTCTGTTTACCTATTTTGTATATCGGGATTCCACATAAGATTTCATTTTGAAAAAAGTTCTACACACTCCATTGTTGAAACCATCATTCCAAAGGTCGACATTTCCCCATCTCCACTTTTCATATCCGCCAGGACGCTCACTGTTTCATTCAGACATTTGATCTCCTCAGGCCACTTCCTGACAGACTTACTCTAACCGCCGTTTGTTTGGTAGCCTCAGTTGCCCCTTCACCGCCAACCTCTCGCCTCCTCCCAGGTGGAACCCGAGACCCGGGCGGTGATCCGGTGGATGCACTCCTTCAACTTTGTTCTTTCAGCCAATCTCCACGGAGGGGCGGTGGTGGCCAATTACCCGTATGACAAGTCCTTTGAGCACCGGGTCCGAGGGGTCCGCCGCACCGCCAACACCCCCACGCCTGACGACAAGCTTTTCCAGAAGGTATGTGGAGCGACAGCTTGTCCCGCCAGGGGAACTTGGGGCTCGGAAGATGAGCTTAAGGTCAGTAACAGACCCCTTTTCAGTGCGAGGGAGGCCACAGAAAATAATTGAAAATACTGCTTGCTTGTGAGGTGCTTACAGTCTAGTAAATGACATTTGGTTTTGAATAATAAGCCATAGATTCATAAAAAAGTAAATACAAAGAAAGCTTTAAAGTAATTACCACGATGCAGAAAATACTTAGGCTAATGATGAGCAAGAAATATGCCTGAAGACTAATAGCACAAGTGTCATTAAATGTGAATTCTGGGGGGTCTAAAGTAGAATTTTATGATAATATATCCATATTAATGAAAAATAGACTGTGATGGTATTAGGTGGGGCCTTAAAAAAAGAAAAATAGACTACATGAAAAAAGTTTAAATAACAGTTCAAAACAATAGAATAAAATCAATGTTAACATTAATTTTATATTAATATATAAAATGGTATAATATAATAAATTTGTAATTATTGGCCTAGTGCGGTGACTAACGCCTGTAATCCCAGCACTTTGGGAGGCTGAGGCGGACGGATTGCCTGAGGTCAGGAGTTCGAGACCAGCCTGCCCAACATGGTGAAACCCCGTCTCTACTAAAAATATAAAAATTAGCCGGGCACGGTGACAGGTGCCTGTAATCCCAGCTACTCGGGAGGCTGAGACAGGAGAATCACTTGAACCCGGGAGGTGGAGGTTGTGGTGAGCCAAGATTGCACCACTGCACTCCAGCCTGGACAACAAGAGTGAAACTCCATCTCAAAAAAAAAAAAGCACTAATATATTAATATATATCTATATAATATAAATGAACATCAATGATATTAAGTATTAATCATTAATGAACTACATGGTGAATAGCACATTGTTTTTTTCTCCAATGATCTCACTTTGTCCACTGTATAGTAAATAGTAATGAAGGAGAATTGTAGAGTTCAAATATATTCGTCTCCCTCCAACACACACACCTCACCCCCTAAATACACATTACTTTTTCTGGAGAAGTCTTGCCTTACTTACTCCTTGATTTATTTGACAAAATTCGGCTAGAAAATGGCACCAAAACAAGGAATCTTCAATATCATCTAGTGCGACTCCTGACTGCACAAGAGAAAACTCAGCCCCGAGATAGTGACAAAATCAGAATACAGATCTCCTAACTCTAGTCTACCACACATATACTCTCTTAGACACACAGTCACATTCACACACATGCATTCACACATACTCACCTACATACACACACTCATACACACACACATACACATGCTATCTCTATCCCTGATCCTATTTTCTTTCACTAAAGCAAATAATCCACTGTTTATGTACCCAGCAGGGCTTCTTGGCTTCACCCTAGTTGTGAGTAGGAGCATTGCCATTTGAGTTGGGAATCATCAAGGTCGTTTTCCGCCTGCTTTTCCTCTAGCTGGCCAAGGTCTACTCCTATGCACATGGATGGATGTACCAAGGTTGGAACTGTGGAGATTACTTTCCAGATGGCATCACCAATGGGGCTTCCTGGTATTCTCTCAGCAAGGGTAAGGGGAGTCCTGGGAACTGCTCAAGCTGAAGTGGAATAGTGCTCATTTCTCCTTCTAAATTCCCAGTTTTCCCAGGGAAACAATGGGAATAGCATGGAGTTTTACACTCAGGTTGAGATCTGGAAAATGGGGAAGTCTCAGGTTGACATTTAGTCATCATCTTGTGATTCTTTAAAACTAAGGTGGGGATGGCTGGGCACAGTGGCTCACGCCTGTTATTCCAGCACTTTGGGCGGCCGAGGCAGGTGGATCACGAGGTCAGGAGATCGAGACCATCCTGACTAACACGGTGAAACCCCGTCTCTACTGAAAATACAAAAGAATTAGCTGGGTGTGGTGGCGGGCGCTTATAGTCCCAGCTACTCAGGAGGCTGAGTCAGGAGAATGGCATGAACCCAGGAGGCAGAGTTTGCAGTGAGCCGAGATCCTGTCACTGCACTCCAGCCTGGGCGACAGAGCGAGACTCCGAGACTCCGTCTCAAAAGACAAAAACAAAAACAAAAACAAAAAAACTAAGGTAGGGCCACCTTTTGGTCCTGTAAAACTGGTGGTTTACACAGTAGGTTAGGGCATATAGTCACTTGTGGGATCTGAGAGTAGATTGGGTTGAAACCTGGCTTGCCCATTTACTAGTCATGTGGCTCTGGGATAATTACTTATTCTCTCTGTGCTTTCATTTCCTCATCTGTAATTAAGAATAATAAGGCCAGGCATGGTGACTCATGCCTATAATCCCAGCACCTTGGGAGGCCAAGAAGGGAGAATCTCTTGAGGCCAGTAGTTTGAGACCAGCCTAAGCATCATAGCAAGACCTCATCCCCCTACCAAAAAAAAAAAAAAAAAAAAAGCCAGGCAGAGTGGTGCACACGTGTAGTCCCAGCTAATGGGGAGGCTGAGGTGGGACCTGAGCCCAGGAGGTCAAGGCTGCAGTGCATTGAGCCAAGACTGCACCACTGTACTCCAGCCTGGACAACAGAGTGAGACTCAAAAAAAAAAAAAAAGAAAGTGAATACTTGCCTCATAATTTTAATATAAGTATTAAATAAAATAATACACATAAGGCATTTAGAAATGCCTGGCTTATAAATGTTGTAATTGTATTTTAAAAAGTAGCACAGATGTATGCCTCACATAGCAACAGATGAGCAGAGGATCTGGCCTGGGCACAACCAGTTCCCCTGAGATATGCTCCCTGGACCCTGACTGCCTGGCCCCAGCAAGCAGGGGTTTGCCATGGACACTGGCTATTGATAATGTAGGCTTCAAGAGCAGAAACCTCCACAAGAGACTTCTGTCCCTATCCCCTGGGCCTTCCCCGTGACCAGGGGTCAAAATAGAACCTTCGTTTATGAACTTTCACTGGATTGAAGGATAGAGAAGAGTCTGGAGCAAGAAGCTGGGTTCTTTTAGGAATCATTCTCTAGCATCTGTCTTTCCCCATCCCCTCAAATCTGACCTGGCCATGGCCCAGGCAGCAGATTGGTGAGAGCTGAGTTGGTGGCTGGTCCTGTGCAGAGTAGAAGAGGTGCAAAACTGAGGAGTCGCCATGTACTGGGAGGGTAGACTGGGGACAAAAACTTGCTTGAATACAAGGCACTGCTGGGCGCAATGGCTCATACCTGTAATCCTAGCACTTTGAGAGGCTGAGGTGGGAGGATGGCTTAAGGTGGGAGTTCGAGGCTACAGCGAGCTATAATCATGATGCTGCACTCCAGCCTGGGCAGCAGAGCAAGACCCTGTCTCTGAAAAATAAATAAATACACACATATATAATTTTACATCTTTTTAGTTACTTTCTTTAATTTGCATTAGGAAAGCAAAATATTTTTTGCCCTCCAAATTGAAAATAACCAATATACTTTTTCAAATTATGCTTGTTCTTTTTTTCTCTCTCTCCTCCCTCTCCCTCTCCATCCTCTGAGACAGCAAGGCCCATGCCTCCACTGAGAATCATTGCCCTAAATTAAGCTGGTACAATTCCAAGGTCATTACATTTATCAAATTGATTCTTCCAACAGTGTGGTCTCTTGATTAGCATATCAGCGTGAGCTGGGAACTTATTAGAAATGTACATTTCTAATAAGTTGCACCCCACCTCATACCTACTGAATCGGAAACTCTGGGGGTGAAGCCCAGCAAGCTGTATTTAGCCAGAAGGCTCGGCCTTCTAGGTGATAATAATGCATGGAGAGAACCAATTTACTTATTTATTTTACTCAAGCATTTTAAAATTTTTATGGATACATGTGAAGTGTATATATTTATGGGGTATATGTGATATTTTAATACAGGCATACAGTGTGTAATAATTACATCAGAGTAAATGAGATGTCCATCCCCTTAAGCATTCATTTCTTTGTGTTACCAACATTCTAATTGTACTCCCTCAGTTATTCAAAAGGTACAGCAAATTACTGCTAATGGTAGTCACCCTTTTGTGCTATCATTCATTCTTTCTATTTTTTGTATCTATTAACCATCCCCATTCTCCCCACCCCCACCATCCTTCCCAGCCTCGGGTAACCATCCTTCCTCTCTATTTTCATGAGTTCAAGTATTTAAATGTTTAGCTCCCACGAATGAGAAAGAACGTGCAAAATCTGTTTTTCTGTGCCTGGCTTCATCACTGTTTTTGCAAATGACAGGATCTTATTTTTTTTAATGACTGAATAGTGTAACCCTGCCACATTTTCTTTCTCCATTCATCTGCTAATGGACACTTAGCTTGCTTCCAAATCTTGGCTATTGTAAATAGTGCTGCAGCAAACATGAGAGTGCAGTTAACTCTTCAGTATACTGATTTCCTTTGTTTTGGGTATATACTCAGCAGTGGGATTGCTGAATCAACTGGTAGTTCTGTTTTTAGTTTTTTAAGGAACCTCTATACTGTTTGGAGAGAGCCAATTTAATAGGCTATAGTTATTATTCTTCAACTTTCCCCATTCTTTCTGTAACAGCTTGCTTGTACTCATCAGCTTAAAAAGTGATAATTTTTTTCATCTTTATTTATTTATTTATTTATTTTGAGATGGAGTCTCTCTGTCACCCAGGCTGGAGTGCAGTGGCTCCATCTCGGCTCATTGCAACCTCTGCCTCCCGGTTCAAACAATTCTCCTGCCTCAGCCTCCGGAGTAGCTGGGGCTACAGGGAACCACCACCACACCTGGCTAATTTTTGTCTTTTTAGTAGAGATGGGGCTTCACCACGTTGGTCAGGCTGTTCTCAAACTCCTGACCTCAAGTGATCTGCCCACCTCAGCCTCCCAAAGTGCTGGGATTACAGGCACCCTGCTTCATTTTTATTGTGGTAAAATATACATAACATAAAATTTACCATTGTAATAATTTTTAAGCATCTGATTCTGTATTATTAGGTACATTTGTAATGTTGTACAGTCACCACCAGCACTCATCTCCAGAACTCTTTTCAGCTTATAAAAGTGAAACTCTATATCCGTTAAACAATAACTACATTTCCCCTTACCCCAGCCCCTGGCAACCACCATTCTACTTTTTGTCTTTATGATTTTGACTGCTCTAAGTAGCTCATCTCAGTGGGATCATGCAATATTTGTCTTTTTGTGAATGCCTTATTTCACTTACCATCATGTCCTCAAAGTTCATCCGTGATATGGTGTTTGTCAGAATTTCCTTACTTTGAAGGCTAAACAATATTCCATTGTATGTTTATACCACATTTTGTTTCTCGTTTATCCACCGATGGACATTTGGGTGGCTTTCACATTTTAGCTATTGTGAATAATGGTGCTACAAACATGGATGTGCACATCTCTCTTTGAGACCCTGATTTCTGTTCTTTTGGATATATAAACCCAGAAGTGGAATTGTTGGACATAAGGTAGTTCTATTTTTAATGTTTTTGAGGAACTGCCATACTGTTTTCTGTAGAAAACACCACCCGTGCACAGGAGTTTCAGTTTCTCCACATCTTCACCAGCTCTTACTTTTTTTTTTTTTTTTTTTGATAGTAGCCATCTATCAAATAAGTGCAAAGTAGTGTCTCATGGTAGTTTGATTTGCATTTCTCTAATGATTAGTGATATTGAGCATCTTTTCATGTGCTTATTGGCCATTTGTATACCTTCTTTGGAGAAATGTCTATTCAAATCCTTTGCCCACTTAAAAAAATCAAGTTGTTTGGGTTTTTTTTGTTGTTGTTATTGTTATGTTTTACGAGTTCTCTATGTATTCTGAATATTATATCTTATCAGATGGATGAATCACAAATATTTTTCCCATTCCATGATGGTCTTTTTACTCTGTTGACATTGTATTTGTTTGTTTGTTTGTTTGATTCTGTCATCACCTGTTCTGTCCTAGAGATACTGTCTTTTGATGAACAAAATTTTTCCATTTTCATGAAGTCTCATCTGTGATTTTTTTTTTCTTTTGTTGCTTGTATCTTTGATTTCATATCCAGGAAATCATTGCCAAATTCAATGTCATGAAGCTTTTGCCCTATGTATTCTTCTAAGAGTTTTATAGTTTTGAGTCTTATGTTTAGGTCGCCGATCCATCTTGAGTTAATTTTTTATATGGTGTTAGATAAGGCTCCAACTTCATTCTTTTGCATTTGAATATCCAGTTTCTCCAGCACCATTTGTTGACATGACTGTCCTTTCCCCATTGAATGGTCTTGGCATTCTTGTCAAAAATCCTTTGACCATATATGCGAGGGTTTCTGGGCTGTCTTCCATTCCATTGATCTATATACCTGCCTTTATACCAGTACCACATTGTTTTGATTGCTGTAGCTTTGTAGTAAGTTTCAAAATCAGAAATTGTGAGTCTCTAGCTTTGTTCTTCTTTTTCAAGATTATTTTTGCTCTTCTGGGTTGCTTAAAATTCCATATGAATTTTAGGATGGGTTTTCTATTTTTGCAACAAACATCATTGGGATTTTGATAGGGATTGCATTGAATCTGTAGATCACTTTGGGTAGTATAGACATTTTTAAGTGGGTAATTTTTAACCCAAATGAAACTGTAATGAAAATAACCATCCTAATAATGAGAAACATATTAAAAAGTAATTGATTCAATTGAATAATGTAGAAGATCAGAACAAGCAAGTATTTTTTAGAAGAAGAAGAAAATGTAGCTGTCTTCTGCTTTTTCAGGAGTCTGTTTTTCTGGGATGGGCATTTTCAGATTAATATTGTATTCTTAGATAGGAGAAGGGATGTGAAAGCAAAATATTAATCACATTCCTGACCTCCCAGGTCTGAAGAACATTGTAGTTCAAGGAGAAAATCTGTTCTCTTAAAAACAGTCCATGTGCACAGTCAATAGTAAGGCACAGCTAATAAGCAGACTTTGGAAATGATAAAAGGGACAAGAAGTGAAATTCAGTCATGAAATGGAAAAAAACATAAAGGATGAAGATGACAAAAGGAACATTTAAGAAGAGAGGAAACTGCAGAGAGAGACGCATGTGAATTGGAAACTTGGGAAAAATTTTATGGAAGAAAGAAAGAAATAGAGGTCGAGAGGTAGAATAGATGTTGATGAAGAAAAGAAAAAAAAGGTAATGAAGGGGGTGCTGGATATTTCCAACACAAAGAAATGATAGATGTTTGGGAGGATGGATATTCTAATTAGCCTGATCTAATCACTGTACAGTTTATTGAAACGTCACTATGCTTGTCCCATGAATATGTACTTATTATTAGGTGATGTACATGAATATGTACACATTATGTGCCAATGAAATAAATAAAATTAAAAGGTAATTCCCAAATAAATAAAAACAGAAAATTTTAAAAAGAGAGAGAGAGATGAGATGGGGCATTGAGTGGGAACCTGGTTACAGGAATCTGCCACTGCCCTCTTTCCCTTAGGAATGCAAGACTTTAATTATCTCCATACCAACTGCTTTGAGATCACACTGGAACTGAGTTGTGACAAGTTTCCCCCGCAAGAGGAGTTACAGCGGGAGTGGCTGGGTAATCGGGAAGCCCTAATCCAGTTCCTGGAACAGGTAAAACCTCATTTGTTAACTCTCATGTTTGCAAAAAGAGAAGTGCTTCTCAATGGCAGACAAGGTGTTTCACAGGTTCAGGTCTGACTTTTGCTCTGACTCAGTCCAATAGATCTCGGCTGCTTCTTCCAATGAGATTTATTCATTCAACATTATTGAGCAGCTGAACACAGTGGTTCACACCTGTAATCCCAGCATTGTGGGAAGCTGAGATGGGAGGATCACTTGAGCTCAGGAGTTTGAGACCAGCCAGGGCAACATAGCTAGACCCCATGTCTACTAAAAAAAAAAAAAAATTAGCCAAGCATGGTGGCATGCTTCTGTAGACCCAGCTTCACAGGAGGATGAGGCAGGAGGATCGCTTGTCTTGTGCCGGGAGGTCAAGGTTGCAGTGAGCTGTGATCATGCCATTGTACTCCAGCCTGGGCAACAGAGCAAGATCCTTCTCAAAAAAATTATCAAGCACAACTATTTGTCAGAAACTGTACTATACGCTGTGAATTATGAATAAATAAGCAAATATCCCTGCCCATATGGAACTTACCTTCTAGTGAGGAGAGACAGGCAGTAAACAATAAGTTGTATAACATATTAAAAAAGAAATGCTATGAAGAAAGTCTTTCAGGGGGAGTGATATTTAAACAAAAATTTCAAGGAAGTGAGAGAGAAACATGCAGACATCTAGGGGTTAAAACGGTTCCTTGAAATGGACACAACTGCAAATACAAAACCAACGAAAAGAATATGAAAAGTGCTGAGTATCACTAATCATTAGGGAAATGCAAATTAAAACTACAGTGAGATTCCACCTCAAATTGGTTAGGATGGCTGCTATCAAAAAAACAGAAATTCACAAATGTTTGCAAGGATGTGGAGAAACTGGAACCCTTGTGCACCATCAATGGGAATGTAAAGTGGTACAGTCATTATAAAAAACAGCTAATGGCAATTCCTCAAGCAATCAGAATTCCTATGTGCTCCAGCAATGCCACTTTTGGGTATATATTCAAAAGAATGGAAATGAGGGCCTCAAAGAGATATTTGCACACCCATATTCATAACAGCATTATTTACAATAGCCAAAAAGTGGGAGCAACCCAGTGTTCATTGGTGGATTACTGTATAAATGAATGTGGTATATTCCGGTGGAATATTATACAGCCTTAAAAATGAAGGAAATTGTCATCAGGTGTGACTTATGCCTGTAATCCCAGCACTTTGGGAGGCTGAGATGGGCAGATCGCCTGAGTTTGGGAGTTTGAGACCAGCCTGACCACATTGGAGAAACCCTGTCTTTACTAAAAATACTAAATTAGCCGAGCGTGGTGGCACATGCCTGTAATCCCAGCTACTCGAGAGGCTGAGGCAGGAGAATCGCTTGAACCCGGGAGGTGGAGGTCGCAGTGAGCTGAGATGGCGCCATTGCACTCCAGCCTGGGCAATGAGAGCAAAACTCCATCTCAAAAAAAAGGAAGGAAATTCTGACACATGCCACAACATGGATGAATCTTGGGGACATTAGGCCAAGTGAAATTAGCCACCCATAAAAAGACAAACACTGTATTATTCCACTTATATGAGGTACTTGGAGTAGTCAAAATTATAGAGACGGAAAGTATTGATAGAATGGTGGTTGCCAGGGGCTGGGGGAGGGGATAATGGAGAATCATTGTTTAATGGATATGGGGTTTCAATTTTTTAAGATAAAAAGAGTTATGCAGATGGATGGTAGTGATGGTTGCACAACATTACAAATGGTTTTTTTTTTTTTTTAGACAGAGTCTCGCTCTGTCACCCAGACCGGAGTGCAATGGTGCAATCTAAGCCCACTGCAACCTCCACCTCCTGGGTTAAAGCAATTCTTCTGTCTCGGCCTCCTGAGTAGCTAGGATTACAGGCGCTCACCACCATACTTGGCTAATTTTTGTATTTTTAGTAGAGACGGGGTTTCGCCATGTTGGCCAGGCTGGTCTCAAACTCCTGACCTCAGGTGATCCGCCCACCTGGGCCTCCCAAAGTGCTGGGATTACAGGCCTGAGCCACTGCACCTAGCTAAATGTATTTAATAACACTGAACTATACACTTAAAATGGTAAATTTTATTTTATCACAGTCTGTCACAGGAAATAAAAAAAATTTAAAAAAAAGAAAAAGAAAAGAAAGCCAGGATACCAGTGTGGCTGGACTGATCTCAGAAGTAAGGGAGAGAAAAGGTGGTTGGAGATGGGATCAGAGAGCTAACAGGTAGCTTGACAGACAGACCATCACAAGAACTTTAGCTTTTCTCAGAGTGAGTTAGGTTTTGAGTAGGATGTGACATGATTTGAATTAGGCTTTAACAGGATCACTCTGACCACTCTAATTGTGAAGAGATTAATTGGGGCAGGGAGAGAGGCAAAGAGACCAGTTAAGGGACTATTACCATCATCTTTGTGAAGATAAAATGCAAAAACATACGAGAAAGGGCTTTCAGACTCTAAAACACCGTACAAATGTTTTATGATCATAACTATATACTTGTTCCTGCAGGTTCACCAGGGCATCAAGGGAATGGTGCATGATGAGAATTATAATAATCTCGCCAATGCTGTCATTTCTGTCAGTGGGATTAACCATGATGTCACTTCAGGTAGGTGGTCACTGCTTAGGGGGAGGAAGGAAGCGTTCACTCCCGCATCTTCTTCAGCATAATCAACGGGCCAGTTTGTAAGCCAGTGAAACTAGCAGGGGCGTCAAGGATGCTGGGAGTGGGGGCGGGGGAATGGAGGAAAGAAGGGCAATGAAAATGGAGACAGTAAATGAAGAGGCTGAATCAAACAACCAAGATGTTTTAATGGAAAATCTTTTGCTTCTGATGCAAGCAATCCCTGAGAGGTCAGGACCAGGAAAGACTGATGTAAATGTAACTTCTCCTCAGTATTCAGGAGTGGCTACCACATACAATTTTGTTAGGGGTATTTTCTGGGCTTAAGCCTGTTAATAGCTCACATACTGGTGTGAAATTGGATAGAAAGAGGACTGTAAAACAGATAGTTACCCTTGTGGCTGACTTGGCATTTCTCTACACCTCCAATGTGAAAGTTAGCAAGATTCTTTCCATCATAGGCTTACTGTGGGGCAAGATTGATGGTGGAGACGGATCTTAGAGCTACCTGGAACCTCCTAGAAGAGCACAGAATTTTATCACAGCAGAATGGTGTTGTAAGCTGACTCAGCCCAGCTTGATCATGCACAATTTGTAGGATTTTTTGTTTTATTTTGCTTTTAATGCATGACAGTAGCTACCAACGGTTATGGTTACAGGTAGATGAGATTTGCATAACTCCCCACCTTTTTTTCTTTTTTTGAAAAGGAGTCTCATTCTGCCATCCAGGCTAGAGGGCAGTGGTGTGATCTCACTGCAACCTCTGCCTCCTGAGCTCAAGCCATCCTCCTACCTCAGCCTCCAAAATAGCTGGGACTACAAGCATGCAACACCATGCCTGACTAATTTTTTGTGTTTTTTGTAGAGATGGGGTTTCACCATGTTGCCCAGGCTGGTTTCGAGCTCCTGGGCTCAAAAGCCTCCCAAAGTACTGGGGTTACAGGTGTGAGCCACCATACCCAGCCCTCCGCACAACCTTAATACTAGCAAGTCTCACCTGAATTTTACTACACTAACATTTATTACCTAGCAGCCATTTCACAGTTCCTACAATCTGTTTAAGCTGGATGAACTCTCAACTTTCTGTTCTTTAAAGTGATCTCAATGCATCTTACATGAAAGGTTCATTCAAAGCAAAAGTATTGTCTAAAGGCAGAATCCTGTAGCCTCACAGTGAAGTATCAGACAACCAGAGTCTGGACACAGGACTGTTTAGGAATCCAAACTCAGGAATCATCCTTTTTATTTGTTTTTTCTTTTTCCGTTTTTTACGGAAATGTTTCTGAGTCGTAGGAATCATTCTTATAAGCACAGCCTTCTTCAGGGCTTGCTAGATTCTTTCAAGCAAAGTGATGGGGTCTCACTTTGTTGCCCAAGCTGGTCTCAAACTCAAGCAATTCTTCTGCCTCAGCCTCCCAAATAGCTGGATTACAGGGTCTCACTCTATTGCCTGGGCTGCAGTGCAGTGGTGCAATCAGAGCTCACTGCAGCCTTGACCTTCCAGGCTCAGGTGATCCTCCCTTCTCAGCCTCCCAAGTAGCTGGAACTACAAATGCATACCACCATGCTCAGCTAATTTTTTTGTTTTTAATTTTTTTTACAGAGACAGAGTTTTTCCCTGTTGTCCAGGCTGGTCTCAAACTCCTGAGCTCAAGTGATCTGCCTGCCTCAGCCTTCCAAAGTGCTGGGATTCCGGAAGTGCACACCTGGCTTTTGCTAGATTCTTATGCTCTGTCCAAGCAAGTGTGGGAATGTCTCTAAAACAGTCTAGCCAATCAACATATATTGCTGGGCACAGTGGCTCACACCTGTAATTCCAACACTTTGGGAGGCCCAGGTGAGAGGAACACTTGAGGTCAGGAGTTCAAGACCAGCCTGGCCAACATAGTGAAACCCCTGTCTCTACTAAAACTACAAAAATTAGCTGGATGTGGCCAGGTGCGGTAGCTCACGCCTGTAATCCCAGCACTTTGGGAGGCTGAGGCGGGCGGATTGCCTGAGCTCAGGAGTTTACAACCAGCCTAGGCAACACAGTGAAACCCCATCTCTACTAAAATACAAAAAATTAGCCACGTATAGTGGCGTGTGCCTGTAGTCCCAGCTATTTGGGAGGCTGAGGCAGGAGAATCACTTGAACACAGGAGGTGGTGGTTGCAGTTAGCCGAGATCATGCCACTGGACTCCAGCCTGGGCAGAGTGAGACTCTATTTTAAAACAATAACAAAAACAAAACATATTAAACACCACTGATTTTTCCAGTAAGTGCCACTTTCACCTGCCATTGTGTTAATTAACAAATTATTAGGCTGGGCACAGTGGCTCATGCCTGTAATCCCAACACTTTGGGAGGCCAAGGCGGGTGGATCACCTAAGGTCAAGAGTTCAAGACCAGCCTGGCCAACGTGGTGAAACCCCGTCACTACTAAAAATACAAAAAATTAGCTGGGCATGGTGGTGGGCAACTGTAGTCCCACATACGCAGGAGGCTGAGGCAGGAGAATCGCTTAAACCCAGGAGGTGGAGGTTGCAGTGAGCCAAGATTGAGCCACTGTACTCCAGCCTGGGCTACAGAGCAAGACTCCATCTCAAAAAAAAAAAAAAAAAAAAAATTATTCATTTCACCAGTGAAAAAACCCATTGTAAACATTCATTATGTTACTTAGCAAAGCATCTAGTGTTGAGGAGAGAGAAAGCTAGCTGAAGCCCTCATAGGAGCTGCATCTGGAATGGGGCCTTTCTGATACAACACTCGCTCACCACTTCAGGATGCAAGTCCCCAATTAAGAAAACGACAATCCCTGGGGTGTCATTTCAACTATCCAACATGTGTACTTTGCTGAAGTATTTTAAAGTAAATTACAGGCATTTAATAGGGGACAGAAAAAGACTTCCTCATTATTTGTCTCAATGTTTATTGTATTTATTATTTCAAATATTCATTGCTATATACTTAAAAAAATGAATTTTAAAGTCACTGTCATAATTGAATCTAAAGGAATGGAAAGTCATTAGCCAAAATGCTCTTTCCCTGTTATGGAAAAACAGGTTTCTTTTGATTTTTATTTTTTCCCTTGCCATACTTTGGAAGGTGATAAAAGAAACTTTTTTGTTTTTTGAGACAGTCTTGCTCTGTCGCCCAGGCTGGAGCACAGTGATATGAGCCACTGCAACCAGCCCGATAGAAGCAATATTAAAAATAGGATTCTCACTGGGCACAATGGCACATGCCTGTAATCCCAGCACTTTGGGAGGCTGAGCTGGGAGGTTTGCTTGAGGTCAAGAGTTCAAGACCATGCTGGTCAACATAGCAAGACCACATCTCTACAAAAAATAAAAGTAATAAAATTAACCAGGCACAGTGGTGTGTGCCTATAGTCCTAGCTATTCAAAAGACTGAGGCAGGAAAATTGCTTGAGTCCGGGAGTTCAAGGTTGCAGCGAGCTATGATAGCACCACTGCACTCTAGCCTGGGCAACAGAGTGAGACCTTATCTCAAAAAAAAAGATAGGACTCTCAAAATTGTATACTTACTGGTCATGTAGTCCAGCCTTCCCATTGAATATACACCTATACAACACCACCAGCAGCTTTTTATCCAACCCAGGGCCACCATGTTCAGTGGTGCAGATTTTGCACTGTACATCTGCGTAGCCTTTCCAGGCTTCTGATCTAGTCCGTGCTTGTGTGCTCACAATTTCACAAAGCAGTCCATTCCTTTTTATGTAGCTCTGTTTCTCTCAACAGGTTTGTTTCTTTTATTTATTTATTTGAGACAGAATCTGGCTCTGTCACTGAGGTTGGAGTGCAGTGGCGTGATCTCGGCTCACTGCAGCCTCCACCTCCCACCTTTCAGCAATTATCCTGCCTCAGCATCCCAACTAGCTGGGACTACAGGCATGTGCCACCACGTCTGGCTAATTTTTGTATTTTTAGTAGAGACGGGGGTTTCACCATGTTGGCCAGGCTAGTCTCAAACTCCTGACTTCAGGTGATCCACCCACCTGGGCCTCCCAAAGTGCTGGGATTACAGGCATGAGCCACCACACCTGGCCTCAACAGGTTTTATTTCTGTCTAGCAAAATCTGCCTCCCTGCAACTTAAACCCATACTTCTTATTCTTATTTCTTTAGATAGACATCATTTCTTCACAGTGGCCTTTCAAATATCAAAACTGTGGGCTCATGGAGTTTCTTTATTAGGCAAAACATTCACAGACCTTTCACCCTTTCCTCTCTCCTAGTGATCCTTTACGGGAGATGAGTTTGTATTAAACTACAGGGTCTGGAATTACATTTAACATGTTTGGTGTAGAGCACAGTAAAACTCCTGCTTCCTAGGAGCTGAGGCCATACTCCTATTAAGATAGCCCACAAATGATTTAAATCTTCGCTAGTTTCATGCTATTAAGAAAAGCCAGGCTAGGCGCGGTGGCTCACGCTTGTAATCGCAGCACTTTGGGAGACTGAGGCAGGAGGATCACTTGAGCCCAGGAGTTTGAGACCAGCCTGGGCAACATAGTGAGAACCAGACTTTGTTTATTTATTTTAAAAAAGAAAAGACGGCTGGGCTCAGTGGCTCATGCCTGTAATCCCAGCACATTGGGAGGCCAAGGCTGGTCAATCACCTGAGGCCAGGAGTTCGAGAGCCGCCTGGCCAACATGGTGAAACCCCGTCTCTACTAAAAATATAAAAATTAGCTGGGTGTGGTGGTGCATGCCTGTAATCCCAGCTACTTGGGAGGCTGAGGCAGGAGAATGGCTTGAACCCGGGAGGTGGAGGTTGCAGTGAGCTGAGATCACACCACTGCATTCCAGCCTGGGCAACAGAGTGACACAGTGAGACTCCATCTCAAAAAAAAAAAAAAAAAAAAAAAAGCCAATGGGCTCAGTGGCTCACGACTGTGATCCCAGCACTGGGAGGCTGAGGCAGGCAGATCACCTGAGGTCAGGAGTTCGTTATTAGCCTGGCCAACATGGTGAAACCCCATCTCTACTAAAAAGACAAAAATTGGCTGAGCATGGTGGCACGCACCTGTAATCCCAGCTACTTGGGAGGCTAAGACAGGAGAATTGCTTGAACCTGAGAGGCAGAGGTTGCAGCGAGCTCACATTGCGCCACTACACTCCAGCCTGGGTGACAGAGCGAGACACCGTCTCAATAAAAAGAAAAGCTAACTATCCAAACCAGGTCCAAATAAGGCAAACACGAAGCTGTAACCAATCTGGCTGTTTCTGTACCTCACTTCTGGTTTTTTTGTATTTTACTTTCCTTTTTCTATTCTTAAAGTCTCTCCAACTGTGCAGAGATAACTGAATTTGCTGTGATTCTGAGGGCCCAATTTGCACATTGCTTTTTCCTTCATCAATTAAACTTTGTTAAATTTAATAAAAATAATTTAAAAAAAAAAAAAAAAGCCAAGCTTGTAGTCAGTTAAAAACCCCAGCTTATTTGGGACAGGTTTTTAATCAGTGGACTGAGTTATATCCTTGTGACTTTCAGGTGACCATGGTGATTACTTCCGGCTGCTGCTTCCAGGTACCTACACTGTTAGTGCCACAGCACCTGGGTTTG
This sequence comes from Chlorocebus sabaeus, assembly GCF_047675955.1. Lineage (NCBI taxonomy): Eukaryota > Metazoa > Chordata > Mammalia > Primates > Cercopithecidae > Chlorocebus > Chlorocebus sabaeus. The sequence continues at coordinate 102,781,284 of NC_132912.1, read as the reverse complement.
ACCCAGAGACAGTGACTGTGACCGTGGGTCCTGCGGAACCAACATTGGTGAGTTAGGCTGAGCTTGATGGTGCACTATAAAGATCACTTATACAGTCTATTTTGGAGGACAGTGTCCTGCTCTGTCACCCAGGCTGGAGTGCAGTGGTACCATCGTGGTTCACTGCAGCCTCGATCTCCCAGGCTGAAGCAGTCCTGGCATCTCAGCCTCCCAAGTAGCTGGGAGTGAGTATAAGTGCACACCACCATGCCCACCTACTTTTTCTACTTTTTGTAGAAAAAGGATTTCGTCATGTTACCCAGGCTGGTCGTGAACTCCTGGGCTCAAGTGATCTGCCTGCCTTAGCCTCCCAAAGTGCTGAGATTACAGGCATGAGCCACCGCCCTTGGCCCTTACAAAATCTTCAGTGATTATACAGCTCTCATCTTTGCCCAGCTTTCTTTTATGGTTTTTTAAAACATTAATTGCTCGCACATCCTAATTTTTGTTCTGTCACTCTCCTATTATATCTTTCCTCACTTCCTTTTGGCTTTTCCTCTTCTGTCTCACATAGCATAGTGATTCAAAGCACTGCCTACTTCTAAATTCAGCTCATTTGCCCACAGACCTTGGACAAATTACTTAATCTCTCTTGTTCTCAGTTTCATTCTCAGTTTTTTCTCAGTAAATTGGTGATGATAGTGCCTCCTTCACAAGAGGCTGAAATGAGAACATGCACATAAAGCCTTTAGTATGCAGGGGCCAAATCAACTCTCAAAAGGCAGATTAATTGGAGAAAAGCCATACCAATTTATTTTTATTTAATTTAATTAATTTATTTATTTTTGAGACGAGGTTTCACTCTTGTTGCCCAGGCTGGAGTACAATGGGGGCATGATCTCGGCTCTCCGCAACCTCTGCCTCCCAGGTTCAAGTGATTCTCCTGCCTCAGCCTCCTGAGTAGCAGGGATTACAGGCATGTGCCACCACGCCCAACTAATTTTTGTATTTTTTTTTTTTTTTTTTTTTTAGTAGAAATGGGGTTTCTCCATGTTGGTCAGGCTGGTCTCAAACTTCCGACCTCAGGTGATCTGCCCACCTCGGCCTCCCAAAGGGCTGGGATTATAGGCCTGAGCCACCACTCCTGGCCTGTGTTTTTTTTTTTTTTTTTTTTTGGAGCATACCAATTTGTTTAATGTGCATACACAGGAGCCTTCAGAACGAAGGCCCAAAGATACAGGGGAAATTGTCCACTTTTATGCATAGGTTCAACAAAGTAGGTACAGCTAGGTATAAATGCAATTGGACAAAAAGTATCAGCTAATGCTATGCACTGAGTGAAGAAATCCAGCAAGGCCTGTCTGTTCAGACTCTTCTGGGCTCTCTGACCATGTATTTCTTCCTTCTGGGTGTGGGTCAGTACCCTCTCTGAAAAGAGGGTCTTAGGACCTACAGTCAAACAAGGTAGGTCAGATATGTCCTCCTTCTCTTCCTCCTCCTCCTCCTCCTCCTCCTCCTCCTCCTTCTCCTTCTCCTTGACCTACAGTCAAATAAGGTAGGGTCTTATGACCTACAGTCAAACAAGATAGGTCAAATATGTCCTCCCCCTCCTCCTCCTCCTCTTCCTTCTCCTCTTCCTCCTCTTCTTCTTCTTTCATAGAGACAGGGAGTGGCTCTGTCTCTCAGGCTGTGCACTGGCACAATTATGGCTCACTACAGCCTCAGACTCAAGAGATCTTCTGCTTCATCTTCCTGATAGCTGGGACTACAGGCACATGCCACCATGCCCAGCTAATTTTTTTTTTTGAGACCGAGTCTCGCTTGTCGCCCAGGCTGGAGTGCAGTGGCTCAACCTCGGCTCACTGCAACCTCTGCCTCCTGGGTTCAAGCGATTCTCCTGCCTCAGCCTCCTGAATATCTGGGACTACAGGCATGTGCCACCACGTCCAGCTAATTTTTGTATTTTTAGTAGAGATGGGTTTTCACGTTGTTGGCCAGGCTGATCTTGAACTCCTGACCTCAGGTGATCCACCCTCCTCAGCCTCCCAAAGTGCTGAGATTATAGCCATGAGCCACCGCACCCGGCCTATTTTTGTTTTGTTTTTTTTTTGTAGAAACAGGGTTCTTTGTGTAGCCCAGGCTGGAGTCCAGTGGTAGTCATGGTTCACTGCAGCCTTGAACTCCTGGGCTCAAGAGATCCTCGCACCTCGGACTTCCAAAGCACTGGGATTACAGGCATGAGCCACTGTGCTCCCTTGGCCTAGACTCTGCTCGGCCTAAATCGGTTAATTTCTTTAAGACCAGTTTTTACAGAGAAAGGCAGCGGCGGGCTTGCATTCTTCTGTGCCACTGGTAAGAACTGCCACCAGAGGGCGCTCTATCATACCTTCTAGTGCTCCGTGGGCCCGGATCTTGCTTTCCACTCAAGGCCGCAAAGAGCCAGTAGCTACTCTTCAAGATTCAACTCTCCAGGGCTTTTTTTTACGGATAGGAAGAGAAGCAAAGAACTTCTTTGATTTTACAGCCTGGATATTTTCAGTTTTAGTTGTATTAAGATCTCAGAGCTAACGGAGCTCAGAGATCGTGGACACTAATCCTCAGATTTCTCAAATGAGGACAAAGTAATGAGGCAGTCCTATTTAACGGCCATCTACAGATCTCATTTCTCAAAAGTCAGCCTGTCCTAGGGCCGCCTCGCTCCTTCTGTACACAACCCTAGAGCTTACTAGGCCCTCCCACCGCCTTTCCCTATTAACACGATGCAGTCAAGTCAAGCTTGTCTTTTACTATTTATTGAATAAGTACTACGTATGACATGATATGAGAGCTTTCCAGCATTATCTCATTTAACCTTTACAACAACCCTGTGAGGTAGATGCAAGTATCCCCATTTATGGCTTACAGAAGATAAAAGAAACTTGTGTAATATCACGTAACAAGTGGTAGGAGTCAGGATTCGAACCTATATCAGGCTCTCTGGCTCCCTTCTTAGCCAATGTGTTACTGGAACTCATACTAAGTGTACATCCTGTGTTTGTAGTTCCTTATTGTACCACAAGGATCAGGGGAAATAACTATGCTTTAAGTGCTTTGAGAATTCCTCTGGAATTTCCAGATAGTTTCTTCCTCCATCCACTCCCCTAGTCCCATTTCCTAAATAATGTAAATTACTTCTCATTACTGTTGCAGGAAACAGAGAGTAAATCTTTCATTGTAGCTTATTAGCTGATCTGGGGTCCTCTTTCCCTTTTTTCTTGTTATATCCTAAAATTGAATGACTGGTAAGCAGCTACATATATAAGTTTTGCATTACCAGCAAGTCTGTCCAACGCCAAATTCAAACAACTGCACGTCCTCTTGAGTAACACACTCAATTTCAAAGAGTTTTGCCCCCTTTTTCATGTATTCTTTAAATAAATTAACATAACTCATCATTATGTCAAATATACTCAGAGAAGAAAAGATGTTTGTCATTTGGATACAATTTCCAGACACAATAACAACTAAAAATCCATTTATTGATCACAAAGGAGTCTATCTCCCTTCCCAGTCTAAAGCAGATATTCATCTGTCTGGGAAAGAAAAAAGGAAAAAAAGAGTGCCCAGGCGTGGTGGCTCATACCTGTAATCCCAGCACTTCGGGAGGCTGAGGCAGGCGGATCACTTGAGGTCAGGAATTCGAGACCAGCCTGGCCAACATGGCAAAGCCCTGTCTCTACTCAAAATATAAAAATTAGCCATGTGTGGTAGAGCATGCCTGTAATCCCAGCTACTTGGGAGGCTGAGACAGGAGAATTGCTTGAACCCAGGGGGTGGAGTTTGCAGTGAGCAGAGACTGCCACTGCATTCCAGCCTGGGTGACAGAGCAAGACTCTGTCTCAAAAAAAAAAAAAAAAGATTGTTTACTACAGGGTTTCCAGCTTTAAAATGTGTCAGTCGGGTGTGGTGACTCACACCTGTAATCTCAGCACTTTGGAAGGGCAAGGCTGGCAGATCACTTGAGCCCAGGAGTTTGAGACCAGCCTGGGCAATATGGTGAAATCCTGTCTCTACAAAACAATACAAAAGTTAGCCGGGCATGGTGTCATGCACATGTAGTGCCAGCTACTTGGGAGGCAGAGGTGGGAGGATCACTTGAACCCAGGAGATGGAGACTGCAGTGAGCCATGATTGCGCCATTGCACTCCAGCCTGGATGACAGAGTAAGACCTTATCTCAAAATAAAAATAAAAATAAAATTAAGTAAAATATCTTCCAGGGCCCAGTGTTCCCTTTGCTTTTCCCCAAGGCCTTCCACGTGTCACCACTCCTTTCCTTTTCTTCTGTCCTTGCCTCATTTTCTTGTCTCTCTTCTCTCTCATTTTTTCTGTCCTAGATTCCTATGTTACTGAATAGGAACTGATAAATAATACAGTACAGTTGGCTCTGATTCCCTCCTCCCCTCCTGGAGGAACTAGCAGAAAAATTGGCTATGGATTTTTGTGGAAGGGGCAGGAAATAACCCCACAGAGAGGCCTCTCAGTCAGGGGCATGTTTTTTAACTCCCAGCTGGCTTCAGGGGCTCAAGCTGTTCCAAGGGCGGGAAAGCCCAGGCCTGCCCCAGGGGAGTGTGGTTAGGACACTGTGCCACTCCCTCTCCTTCCTCTTCAGCCTGGGATAGTTCTACGGCTCTTCCACACCCAGAATGTCCCACATTTGTCAGTGAAAAGTATCTTTCCATCTGCGTGCCGTGGCCAGAAAAGAAGTTGCAATGTAGTGCTTGAAAGGATGCATTAACACACATGGAAATTTCCAGTTTAAGAATCCAAGCAGGGTGTGGTGGCATGTGCCTGTAGTCCCAGCTACTCAGGAGGCTGAGAGGCTGAGGCAGGAGGATCTTGAACCCAGGAGTTTGAGTCCAGCCTGGACAACATAACAAGACCTCATCTCTAAAATTAAAAAAAAAAAAAAAAAAGTAAAATAAATAAAAGAGTCCATACCAACACTCTTTATCATCTCTACTATCTATAAAGTCAAACACGTATGGCAGAAGGTTTAGTTCTGAAGCACGGTGACACTTACCGGCATGCCTGAGCATGGCACCTGTGAGTCACGCAGGCAGCATAAAGAAGATTATTACAGCACTGTCAGTCATGGCTCTTGTCCTAAGTGGCAGTATTGGTGAAATCATGATTTAATGTGTAGATATATTTTTATTTCTTTTCTTTACTTTTTTTTTTTTTTTTTGAGATGGAGTCTCACTCTGTCACCCAAGCTGGAGTGCAGTGGCATGATCTTGGCTCTCTGCAACCTCTGCCTCCCGAGTTCAAGCAATTCTCCTGCCTCAGCCTCTCGAGTAGCCGGAACTATAGGTGTGCGCCACCAGCCCAGCTAATTTTTGTGTTTTCGGTAGAGGCAGAGTTTCACCACGTTGGCCAGGCTGGTCTCTAACTCCTGATCTCAAGTGATCTGCCCACCTCAGTCTCCCAAAGTGCAGGGATTACAGCCACCATGCCCAACCTAATTTTTTTTTTCTTTTTCTTTTTCTTTTTTTTTTTTTTGAGATGGAGTCTCACTGTCACGCAGGCTGGAGTGCAATGGCAAGATCTCAGCTCACTGCAGCCTCCACCTCCCGGGTTCAAGCAATTCTACCGCCTCAGCCTCCTGAGTAGCTGGGATTATAGGTGTGCACCACCATGCCTGGCTAATTTCTTTGTGTTTTTAGTAGAGACAGGGTTTCACCATATTGGCCAGGGTGGTCTTGAACTTCTGACCTCAGGCGATCCACACCACCTCAGCCTCCCAAATTGCTGGGATTACAGGCATGAGCCACCACACCCAGCCCATTTTTTTCTAATACATATAAAATCAATGTATGTTAAGTTCATCCAATCACACTCTACCTGTCACCAGTGATTGCATACCAATTTGGGGGGAACATTAGGCAAGTCTCTGGGTCACTGCTATAATAATTCTCCCTAGTACCCAGCCTTCAGAAACCAGAACTATGGCAAAAGATGGTCCAAATGGATCTCCTAGCTTCTGCTCTTTTCCTTCCAGGTTCACTTCCACCTCAAAAGAAGCATCCCTCAAGTAAGCCCTGTGAGGAGAGCTCCCAGCAGAAGGCATGGAGTCAAAGCCAAAGTGCAGCCCCAGGCAGCCAGAAAGAAAGGAATGGAAATGAGGCAGCTCCAGAGAGGCCCTGCCTGAAACCCACAGTGCCAGGCAACCCTTCAGAAACGCTTTGCTCCTGCTCTCACATCAGATAAAGCGTTCTTTCTATTTTATTAACTGGGACATATTTAAATACAAATATATTCAGAACAGTTCAGAATGGTCTCTGTCTGTTCCAGGGGTAAACCATCTCTAGGTCATCATGAAAAGAATTAGGATCTATTGAAAGGTGATGTGGTGGCCGGGCATGGTGGCTCACATCTGTAATCCTAGCACTTTGGGAGGCCGAGGCGGGTGAATCACCTGAGGTCAAGAGTTCAGGACCAGCCTGGCCAGCATGGTGAAACCCCGTCTCTACTAAAAATACAAAAAATTAGCTGGATGTGGTGGCACGTGCCGGTAATCCCAGCTACTCAGGAGGCTGAGGCAGGAGAATCACTTGAACCTGGGGGGCAGAGGTTGCAGTGAGCTGAGATCGCACCGCTTCACTCCAGCCTGGGCAAAAGAGTGAAACTCTGTCTCAAAAAAAGAAAAAAAAAGAAAGAAAAGAAAGCTGATGTGGTAGTACATAAATCTAGCGGTGTTTGGTAAGGTTTTTCCATACCGAGAGTCTGGTTTAGGCTCCATGCCAGTCTACACTGCATCCAGAGACTGGTTCTGGCTGGTTGGCAGCTGCATCTCCAGAATTTAGCATAGAGTTTGCAACAGACTTAGTGCTCAGTGAAGATTTCTGAACCATGACTGAAATGCTGAAGTAAGTGATCCATCATCGATGTTGTTCCCATAGCAAAATTAGGTGACCAGTTCTTCTGAAATCCCAGAGGATCATTTCAGCAATAGCCAATAGCATCTTAATAAGAAAAGAATTTGACATGCAAATACCCAGTGACATGGCTACCCTTCTTCGTACATGGGCATTTAATAAATATGCATCTTTCAAAACATTTGCTGGATATGGAAATATAGTGCAGCTGCCCCGAGGCTCTGTCCCGGCTCTGTCCCCGGCACGACATAGCATTCTCCTCCTCTTTCAGTTCCCCAGGAAGAACCCGTTTGTACTAAAAGCATTATTGTGCAAAGTAGATGTTACTGAAGATTTTGAAGGGATGTGTAGTCTTTCATCACCTACCTTGCAGCACACAAGTTTACAAAGCCTCACTGGGCATGTGGGGGTTCCAGAGTCCCCTGTGGGAAGTGGTTTTTTGCCATACACCTCATTTCAGAGCTCAGCCTCAGTTAGGGCAGCCTCCAGTTTCCTCATCTACTCCCCTCCCCGCAGGACCTCTAATTAACACAGCCTTTTTCTTACCACTGAGAAATTGAACTCTGCTAAATAATTACAGCCATGTGCCACATAATAGTGTTTGGTTAACAATGGACGGCAGTATAATGGTGGTCTCATAAGATTATAATACCGTGTTTTTACTATACCTTTTCTATGTTTAGATATGTTTAGATTTAGATTAGATATGTTTAGATTTAGAATAGGTAACACAAACCGAGTGTGGTGGCTCACACCTGTAATCCCAACACTTTGGGAGGCCGAGCTGGGTAGATCACCTAAGGTCAGAAGTTCGAGATCAGCCTGGCCAACATGGTGAACCCCATCTCTACTAAAAATACAAAAAATTAGCCAGGTGTGGTGGCAGATGCCTGTAATCCCAGCTACCTGGGAGGCTGAGGCAGGAGAATCGCTTGAACCCGGGAGGTGGAGTTGCAGTGAGCAGAGATCGCACCACTACACTCCAGCCTGGGTGACAGAGTGAGACTCCATCTCAAAAACAAACAACAACAAAATAAAGAATATGTAACACAATTACCACTGTGTTACAATCGCCTGTAGCATTCAGTACAGTAACATGCTGTCCAGATTTGTAGCTTAGGAGGAATAGGCTCTACCTTTTAGCCTATGTGTGTAGGAGGCTATACCACCTAGGTTTGTATAAGTACACGCTATGATGTTTGCACAATGATTAAATCACTTAGGGATACATTTCTCAGATTGCATCTACATTGTTAAGTGACATGACTGTATGGTGGTGCCTTGGTTCCAGGACCCCCTCAGATACCAAAATCCAAGAGTGCTCAAGTTCCTTTTATAAAATGGCATAGTATTTGCATTTAGCCTAGGTATGTCCTCCCATATACTTTTAAGTCACCTCTAGATTATTTATAATACCTGACACAATGTAAATGCTATGTAAAGAGTTGTTATATTGTATTTACTTTGTACTATTTTTGTTGTTGCGTTATTTTATTTTTTGTTTTTCTGACAGCCTCACTCTGTCACCCAGGCTGGAATGCAATCATGGCTCACTGCAGCCTCAACCTCCCAGATTCAAGCAATCCTCTCACTTCAGCCTCCCAAGTAGCTGGGACCACAGGCACGTGACACCATACCTGGCTAATTTTTAAATTTCCTTGTAATGATAGGGTCTCAAACTCCTGGGCTTAAGTGATCTTCCCACCTCTGCCTTCTAAAGTGCTGAGATTACAGGCGTGAGCCATGGTGCTCAGTCTGTATTATTAGTATTTTTTATTTATTTAAATAGTTTTGATCCAAGGTTGGTTGAATGGGAACCCACAGATACGGAGAGCTGACTGTATTCCCATACCCATCAGAAAACAATAGGTGTTCTAGCTGTACCCATCAGAAAACAGAGATGCTCTAGCTGTGACAACTCATCCTCCTCTGGAGGCCATTCAGGATTAGGATTAACACATAATTCATTTTTCTGTTACCTGAGTAATCTCTCTGTCTGTGGTCAAAAAGAAAACAGAAGAAAATGTATCTTTTCCGACTTAGGGAATTCACTCCTCAGGTTAAAAGGTTAATCCTTTCTTTCCATTTTTTATTTCTTCCTAATTTTAATTCCATGTTCCTTGTGCCTTTCTTGTTGTTATAAAGAGGCAGCTATTTGAGAGGGTTTCTATTTTTTAATTTAGTGAAACTTTATACCTAAGGTTGCCGCATGCGCTTCGTTTTCCGGATTGTCTGAATATCACTTACTTTGTGTTCAGGTTCCTTCGTATAAAGTCACCTGACAGAGCTAATGTTTGTGAAATGTGGTCACAATACTTTCACTGGCATAACCACAGAATTTTATTCATTCTTCCATTTATTCATGCAGGGAACATACTTTGAGTCCTTGCTCTCAATAAATTCAGAAAATACAAAGGGGAAGAAGATACAGTTCATTATCTCAGTGCAGCCACAGGCTACTTGGGAAGGAAACATATCATTCTTGTGCCTTGTAATAATTGCTGTGATTCCATTGACTCTGAGGGTAAGGACAGGAGCCAGTGGGAAGGGCCTTACTCCAGTCTTGGGAAGGTCAGGAAAGGGATTCCAGAGCTAGTAGAGTCTAAGGTGAGATATAATGAGGTCAGATAAAGAGGCGTTGGCCAGGTGGAAAGAAATGGGAGAGCAATAGTTAGGCTGAGGAGACAGCACAGCTTGAGGCTCTTGGAAGATGTGCAGCTTGTTCAAGGGAGCTGCATGAAATTCAGCATGGTGGCAGCTGAGTGAGATGCCAGAAGTCTAGGCCAGTGGGGTAAGGAGGGACCAAATCATGAAGGACCTTTGAGCCACAGCACAGAGTTTGGACTTTATCCTGAGAAAAACAACTAGCCATTGAAGGGTTCTACTGAGGGGAGTGCAGAATCAGATTTAGAATGAGGCCCGGCTGCTGCCTGAAGAGCTGGCTGGGGCAGAGAGGAGACTGAGGCTAGAAGGTCAGTGGGGAGACCATTGAAAGCCAGGAGAAAAGGTGGCCTCAGTCTGGGCAGGCAGCAGGGCTGGGGAAACACCAGGAAACTCCAGAGCACTTGCTGCCAGCTCCCCAGGGCTTCTCTGCTGCTTTTAGACTCCCAGTCTGATTCAGACCCACCCTGCCTGCCACCTGAGGATTTGAAGTACTAAAGGAGATGCAAATTTTTAAATCAAGCCCTAAAAACCATTCTTAGTAAAATGCACTCAAGCCAGAGGCGATTATACAGACCAAGTATTATATGGAAAATACAGTGTCTGGCTGTGACCACATGAAAATTTCTCACTGCATACAAAGGACATGAGATCAGGACTCACAGGACGAGAGTGGGCAGGGTTGACAGAACATGAAGGAAGGGCCTCCAACTTTGGGCTCAGCCCTCTCCTGGCTGGTGCCCTTTCTATTTTATAGCTAGAAAGTTATTTTAAAGAGGAAACCCTCTGCACAGAATGCCAGCCTGGATAGGTGGTGTTTCCTAAAGGGGAAGAACCCCCAATGAAGGGCATAGCTTTTGGACTCTGACAGACGTGGGTTTTAACTCTAGCTCTGTTCCTTATTGGCTGTGTGACCTTCAGCAAATAACTTACTTTCTCTGAGTCATAGTTATTCATCTGAAAAAAAAAAAAAAAGAATATCTGGCCAGGCATGGTGACTCACACCTGCAGTCCAAGCACTTTGGGAGGCTGAGGCAGGAGGATTGCAGGAGTTTGAGACCAGCCTGGGAAACATGGCAAAACCCTATCTCTACAAAAAATGCAAACATGAGCTGGGCATGGTGGTGTGGACCTGTAGTCCCAGTTACTCAGGAGGCTGACGCAGGAGGATCGCTTGAACTGGGGAGGTGGAAGCTGCAGTGAGCTATGATTGCATCACTGTACTCCAGCCTGGGCAACAATGTGAGACCCTATCAAAAAAAGAAAAGAAAGGAAAAGAAAAGAAAGAAGAGAAAAGAAAAGAAAATTGAAAAGAAAAGAAGAAAAACTATCTCACTGTAACGGCCCAATGAGTTTATCTTGCCTGCTGCGTAGACAGACGCGATTTATCAAGATAGGGGAAATGCAATGGAGAAAGAGTAATTCAGGCAGAGCAGGCTGTGCAGGAGACCTGAGTTTTATTATTATTCAAATCAGTCTCCCTGAGCATTTGGGGATCAGAGTTTTTTGTTCGTTTGTTTTGTTTTGTTTTGAAACAGAGTCTCGCTCTGTCCCCCAGGCTGGAGTACCAGTGGTGCAGTCTCAGCTCACTGCAACCTCCTCCTCCCAGGTTCAAGCGAGTCTCCTGCCTCAGCCTCCCTAGTAGTTGGGATTACAGGTGCACGCCACCATGCCCAGCTAATTTTTGTATTTTTAGTAGAGATGGGGTTTCACCATGTTGGCCAGGCTGGTCTCGAACTCCTGACCTCAGGTGATCTGCCCACCTCAGCCTCCCAGAGTGCTGGGATTACAGGTGTGAGCCACTGTGCCCAGCTTGGGGATCAGAATTTTCAAAGATAATTTGGTGGGTAGGGTCTTGGGAAGTGGGGAGTGCTGATTGGTCGGGTTGGAAATGGAATCGTAGGGGGTTGAAATGAGGTTTTCTTAATGTCTTCTGTTCCTGGATGCGATGGCAGAACTGGTTGGGCCAAATTACCAGTCTGGGTGATGTCTGCTGATCCATTGAGTGCAGGGTCTGCAAAATATCTCAGACACTGATATTAGGTTTTACAATAGTGATTTTATCCCCAGGAGCAATTTGGGGAGGTTCAGGCTCTTGGAGCCAGCGGCTGCATGACCCCTAAACTGTAATTTCTAATCTCGTAGCCAGTTTGTTAGTCCTGCAAAGGCAGACTGGTCCCCATGCAAGAAGGGGGTCTTTTTAGGAAAGGTCTATTACCAATTTTGTTACAGAGTCAAACCATGAACTGAATTCCTTCCTCAAGTGAGTTCAGCCTACACCCAGGAACGACCAAGGACAGCTGAAAGGTTAGAAGCAAGATGGAGTCAGTTAGGTCTGATTTCTTTCACTGTCAGAATTTCTTCAGTTATAATGTTGCAAATGTGGTTTCATCACTCTGAGTTTGTGGGGATTAAAGGTGCTGCCCTTATAAATGAGTCAGGAGTGGGGAGGCCAACACTCGCCCCACACTTCCTCAGAGGATTATCACTTATCTGCCAGCGACATCAAGGACTTCGGGGTGCAAAGAGGAGCTTGGAAGTGAGGCATTCTCCTGAGAGGCTGAACCAAGCCCACCCTGTCCTTTCTCTCTCTCGCTCTTTAAAAAAAAACCAAAAAACTTCAAGCTGGGTGTGGTTGCACGTGTTTATAATCTCAGCTACTCAGGAGGCTGAGGCAGGAAAATCGCCTGAACCCAGGAGACAGAGGTTGCGGTGAACCAAGATCACACCACTGCACTCCAGCCTGGGTGACAGAGCAAGACTCCATCTCAAAAAACAACAAAAAAACCAAACACTTCATACACAGAAATTCAACCTTTATTAGTTCCTTATTCTTCCTGGCACTTTTCCTTCTAAGTTGAGGATTTCATGATACAGTAATTCCCACCCCCCTCACTTGAAGAGATAGAACTGGCAGTTTTCAGACAGCATGATACCTGATGACTTCTGGACCTGGTGCCGGTTCCCACGGAGGTTTCTGCTGGTGGGTTTCCGCTCCAGTAAGCTGTGACTGCCTTGTCTTTGTATCTTTATATCCCAAAATTCAGATTATAAGGAAACGTATTACACATGTGAACTGAGTGCACAATCTCCAATATTACTTTCACACTTTTTCTCCTTCTGACCTCTTTCACTATGTGTCTTCTTTTATCTGGTGGTAATAGTTTTGCGTATCTATTTTTTAAATTAGAAACTGGTATGCAGAATTCTCATGTCTTTCAATGCCCCTTGCACTTGTATAATTCCCCTTCCACGCATGCGGGTGGAATCCGTAAATATGAGATAGCATGTGTAAACCAGGAGTATGTCAGACAAGTCTCAATCAATTTAGAAAGTTTATCTTGTCACAGTTAAGGACGTGATCCTGACGACATTTGCCCAAGGTGGTCAGGACACAGCTTGGTTTTATACTTTTCAGGGAGACATGAGACATGAGTCAACATATGTAAGATATACATTGGTTTGGTCTGGAAAGGTAGGACAACTCAAAGTGGGGAGGGGTCTTCCAGGTAATAGGTAGCTAAAAGACAAATGTTTGCATTCTTTTGAGTTTCTGATTAGCCTTTCGCGAATACACAAGGCACAAGTGAATACAAAACAAAATTTCAAAAATGGTAATGTCTCAATACAATGGAATCAAGTTTATTTCTGTTAAAGATCCAGGAAATGAATTCACAGTGTAATATTGTGATCTATTAAAAGAAAAACCTTAGAGAGGTCAAGTGTAGTGGCGCACACCTGTAATTCCAGTGCTTTGGGAGGCTGAGTCAGGATAAGTTCACAAGTTCAAGACCAACCTGAGCAACATAGACCTCGTCTCAATTAAAAAAAGGTTTCTTAATTAAGAAAAACCTCAGCCAGGTGCAGTGGCTCACGCCTGTAATCCCAGCACTCTGGGAGGCTGAGGCGGGCATATCATGAGGTGAGGAGTTCAAGACCAGCCTGGCCAACATGGTGAAATCCTGTCTCTACTAAAAATACAAAAATTAGCCAGGTATGGTGCCTCGTGCCTGTTATGCCAGCTACTAGGGAAGCTGAGGCACGAGAATTGCTTGAACCTGGGAGGCGGAGGCTGCAGTGAGCCGAGATCGCACCACTGCACTCCAGCCTGGGCCGTAGAATGAGACTGAGTCGAAAAGAAAAAGAAAAACCTACATTTTCTGTTATTTCAAAAAAACAAAACAAACAAAAAAACACCTTAGACAGATTAAATTTAACAATTTTTAATTGAGCAAAGAATGATTTGTGAACCAGGTAACACCCAAACCAGAATAAGTTCAGGGAGACTCTGGTGCTGTTGTGTGGTCTAAATTTTATGGACAGAAAAAGGAAAGTGATGTACATAAAACAGAAGTGATGTACAGAAGCAGCTGGATTGGATATAGTTTGATGTTTGCCTTATTTGAACACAGTTTGAACAGTTGGCCACCTTTGATTGGTCAAAACTCAAAGATTGGTACAATAGTAAGGTACAGCCTGTTTACACATTTTGGTTACAGTTCACTATGTACAAAAAAACCTTTAGGCTGAACTTAAAATACATAAGAAGGCAGCTTTAAGCTTTCATATTGAATTCTGAAAGGAAACAAAAACAAAAGTGTTCTCTTAACCTATGATGTGGGTTAAGAGAATTCCAACGTCCTGTTTCTGACTGATTATGGAGCAACAAAGGTACTCAAATTTCTTGCCCATTTGCCTCCTTACCTTCCATGTATCAAGGGATAAGTTTGTCCATGTACAAATAAAAGTATACCCTATGAGTGCACACAAGAGACCTCTTTTTCAGTTCTATTGTTCATAGAGGCATAAGCAAGGAAAAAACTGAGAGATAAGAGTTTCATGATACCAGAGGAGTCTTGATCTGTGATCCTGGGAAATAGCCGTCTACACCTAGGATGCTGTCTGCTTATAGGGAGAAACTTCCCTGGGTAGCTTTCTTTCTTTCTTCTCTTTTCTTTGCTTTTTGGAAACAGTCTTGTTTGCTCTGTTGCTCAGGCTGGTGTGCAGTGACACAATCCCAGCTCACTGCAGCGTCGAACTCCCAGGCTGCAGCAATCTTCCCATCTCAGCCTCCCAAGTAGCTAGAACTACAAGTGCATACCATTGTGGCTGGCTAATTTTTGTATTTTTTGTAGAGATAGGGTTTCACCATGTTGACCAGAGTGGTCTTGAACTCCTGAGATCAAGGTATTAGCCTGCCTCAGCCTCCCAAAGTTTTGGGATTACAGGAGCGTGCCACTACGCCTGGCTAACTTTTTTAAGTTTTTTTTTTTGAAACGGAGTCTCACTTTGTCACCCAGGCTGGAGTGCAGTGGCGCGATCTCAGCTCGCTGCAGGCTCCTCCTCCCAGGTTCACGCCATTTTCCTGCCTCAGCCTCCCGAGCAGATGGGACTACAGGTGCCCGCCACCATGCCCGGCCAATTTTTTGTATTTTTAGTAGAGACAGGGTTTCACCATGTTAGCCAGGATTGTCTCGATCTCCTGACCTCATGATCTGCCCGGACAGCCTCCCAAAGTGCTGAGATTACAGGTGTGAGCCACCGCGCCTGGCCTTTTAAAGTTTTTGTAGAGACAGAGTCCTACTATGTTGCTCAGGCTGGTCTTGAACTCCTGGGCTCAAGCAATCCTCCCACCTCAGCCTCTCAAAGTGCTGGGATTATAGGCATGAGCCACTATGCCCAGCCAGATTTACATTAAGGTCCCCAAAGGGGGACAGTTCTAAGAATCTGGAGGGACCCTTCTGAGTTGTGAGATTAGGAACCTAAAGTTTAAGGTTTAGAAGTTTTGCTGCAATGTGGGTGACAAAGGTAGTCTTTCTCTAATGTTCTCAGAAGAACCCATCTTTTAGTCCCAGGTTGTGAAGAGTTTGATCAGTGAGTGGACCATGAAAAGTTTTCTTAACCTAGTGAAAACATACTTTTGGCATAATGCATTAAAGTTTTTTTTTTGTTTGTGGTTTTTTGTTTGTTTGTTTTCCAGATGGAGTCTTGCTCTGTCGCCCAGGCTGGAGTACAATGGCGCGATCTCAGCTCACCGCAACCTCCATCTCCCAGGTTCCATCGATTCTCCTGCCTCAGCCTCCCGAGTAGCTGAGATTACCGGCGCCTGCCACCACTCCCAGCTAATTTTTTGTATTTTTTAGTAGAGACAGGGTTTCACCATGTTGGCCAGGCTGGTCTCAATCTCCTGACCTCATGATCTGCCTGCCTCGGCCTCCTAAAGTGCTGGGTTTACAGGGATGAGCCACCACGCCCGGCCCGACCAAGGAAATCTTAATCTTTGACCTTAATATGTGTGTGTCTATTTTTTGAGACAGTTTCTCACTCTGTCATTCAGGCTGGAGTGCAGTGGTGCTATCTCAACCCACTGCAGCCTTGACTTCCTGGGCTCAGGTAATCCTCCCACCTCAGCCTCCTGAGTAGCTGGGACCAGAGACATGCACCACCACACATGCCCAGCTAATTTATTTTTGTATTTTTTTAATAGAGTCGGGGTTCTCTCTATGTTGCCCAGGCTGGTCTTCAACTCCTAGGCTCAAGCAATTTGCCCATCTCCCAAAGTGCTGGCTTTCTAACGTGCTGGGATTATAGATGTGAGTCACTGTGCCCAGCCAATCTTTTTTTTTTTTTTTTTTTTTTTGTAAGACAGAATCTCACTCTCTGTCACCCAGGCTGGAGTGCAGTGGTGTTATCTCGGGTCACTGCAACCTCTGCCTCCCAGGTTCAAGTGATTGTCCTGCCTCAGGCTCCTGAGTAGCTGGGATTACAGGTGTGCACCACCTTGCCTGGCTAATTTTTTTTTCTTTTTGAGATGGAGTCTCGCTCTGTTGCCCAGGCTGGAGTGCAATGGTGTGATCTCGGCTCACTGCAACCTCCACCTCCTGGGGTCAAGTGATTCTCCTGCCTCAGCCTCCCAAGTAGCTGGGACTACAGGTGCATACTACCAGCCTGGCTAATTTTTTTGTATTTTTAGTAGAGATGGGGGTTTCACCATGTTGGCCAGGCTGGTCTTGAACTCCTGACCTCTGGTGATCTTCCTGCCTTGGCCTCCCAAAGTGCTGGGATTGCAGGCATGTGCCACTGCACCTGGCCTTTTTATTCTTTTTTCTTTTTGATACAGAGCCTTGCTCTGTCATTCAGGCTGGAGCACAATGACATGATGTCAGCTCACTGCAACCTCTGCCTCCCAGGTTCAAGCAATTCTCCCTCAGCTACCTGAATAGCTGGGATTACAGCCACATGCCACCAGGCCCAGCTAATTTTTTGTATTTTTAGAAGAGACAGGGTTTCTCCATGTTGCCCAGGCTGTTCTCAAACTCCTGAGCTCAAGCATGAGCCACCACGCCCTGCCTGGCCAAGTATTTTAAACAATGAAAAGAATTTTGGGCTGGGTGCAGTGGTTCATGCCTGTAATCCCAGCACTTTGGGAGGCCAAGGCGGGTGGATCCCTTGAGTTCAGGAGTTGGAGTCCAGCCTGGGCAACATGGCGAAACCTCGTCTCTACTAAGACTCCAAAAATTAGCTGGGTGTGGTGGTGGATGTCATCCCTACAACTTGGGAAGGTGAGGCGTGAGAATCACTTTACCTGGGAGGTGGATGTTGCAGTGAGCCGAGATCACACCATTGCACTCCAGCCTGGGCTATAGAGCAAGACTCTGTCTCAAAGAAAAAGAGAGAATTTTGAAACTGTGACACAGGTACCCTCCCCAATGTCTTTCCTAGTTGTCCTGGGTCTCATGTAGTCATGTGGCACCCAGAAGGACTATGAAAGGCAGGGCCTGAGTCCTGAATTTATATACCAGGTATAGAGCTCCAGACAGAAGACAGAGCATGAAGATGATACCTGGAGGATCAAAGCCCTCCTAGAATAGGTAGGAGGCAAAGCTGGGGCAGGGAAAAGGGACCATAATTGAGTTTGACTCTGCCTTGCAGCTGGTGGTCTAGGCACTGGGAACATGTCCCCAGGCCCGCCTTTGTAATCACTGCACAGGTTCTTCTTGCCTGCTGCACAGACAAAATCAACTTATTGAGACCACCGCATTGCAGTAGAGAAAAAGTTTAACTGATGCAAGACTGGCCCATTTGACTGGAGTTATCCGTCAAATCAGTCTCCCTGAAGGTTTGGAGGTTAGGGGATTTTGGTAGGCAGGGGGCTAGGGAATGGGTGCTGATGATTGGCTGGAGATGAACTCATAAGTATGTGGAGACTTGTCCTCTTGCTCTGAGTCTGCTTCTGGGTGGGGCCACAGGATCAGCTGAGTCATGAGTCTGAGTGGGGTCAGTCTGAAAGAAAGCTAAAGAAAACCAACCTTAGGTTCTACAATAGTGATGTTTTCTATAGGAGCAATTGGGGAAGTTCCAAATCTTGGGCCTTCTGGCCACGTGACTCCTGAGCAGTGAGGGATTATTGAAATTACACCTACAAACCTGGGAAACAATGTGAGACCCTGGTGATATGGTTTGGATATGTGTCCCCACCAAATCTCAGTTTGAAATGTAATCCACAATTTTGGAGGTGGGGCCTGGTGGGAGATGTTTGGGTTAGGGAGGCAGATCCCTCATGCCTTGCTGGAGTCCTTATGATAATGAGTGAGTTATCATGTAATCTGCTCCTTACTCTCTCTTGCTCCTGCGTTCACCATTAAGTGAAATCCCTGAAGCCTCTTCAGAAGCTGAGTAGAGGCCAGTACCATGCTTCCTGTACAGCCTGCAGAACCATAAGCCAATTAAACCTCTTTTCTTTATAAATTACCTAGTCTTTGGTTTTTCTCTGTAGCAATGAAAGAGCAGCCTAACACACTTGGCTCTACAAAAATAAATAAATAAATAAATAAATTAGTAGGGCATAGTGGTATGCACTTATAGTCCCAACTACTTGGGAGGCTAAGGTGGGAGGATCAGTTAAGCCCAGGTGTTCAAGGTTAAAGTGAGCTATGATTGCACCACGGCACTCCAGCCTGAGCATTAGAGCAAGACTGTCTCTAAAGCAAAACAAAACAAAAGAAACTATGCCTATGTCTTAGCAGAATTCAAGCCCCTCCCATGATACTATTCTTGTGCCTTTTCATCAGTTTTAAAAAGGTAGGTTTCAGTCTCTGAGCAAGGAGTGGGTAAGTTTTAGGGAGGGACTATTACCATCCTTTCTTTAAACTGTAAACTAAATTCCCGCCAAAGTTAGTTTGGCCTATGCCCAGAAATGACCAAGGACAGCTGGGAGGACAGAAGGAAGATAGAGTCAACTATGCCAGATTTATGTTACTGTCTTTTTTTTTTTTTTTTTTTTTTTTTTTTTGAGATGGAGTCTCACTCTGTCACCCAGGCTGGAGTGCAGTGGCATGATCTTGGCCCACTGCAACCTCTGCCTCCTGGGCTCAAGCAATTCTCCTGCCTCAGCCTCCTAAATAGGTGGGACCACAGGCATGTGCCACCGCCACCGTATCTGGCTAAGTTTTGTATTTTCATTAGAGGCTAGGTTTCACCATGTTGGCCAGACTGGTCTCAAACTCCTGGCCTCAAGTGATCCACCCGCCTTGGCCTCCCAGAGTCTTGGGATTACAGGTATGAGCCACCATGCCTGGTCTCTTACTGTCATATTTTGCAAAGGCAGTTTCACCATGACCACTCATCTAGACCCCAGAATCCAGAGGCTTAAAACCAAAATCATAAGCTCACAGTCAAATCAAACAAGTATCAAAAATATTAAGAAGCAGCATTAGTATGACTTTAAAACATGTAGCAGAGAGAGCTTACATCTGTCTGACCAGTAAATCCAGGCAAAAATATCGTGATTTACTTTCCAGCCTGACTCTGGCATAACATTACAAGACAAAGAAGGTCAAAATATTTTACCCT
The DNA here is from genome assembly GCF_047675955.1 of Chlorocebus sabaeus. Taxonomy (NCBI): domain Eukaryota; kingdom Metazoa; phylum Chordata; class Mammalia; order Primates; family Cercopithecidae; genus Chlorocebus; species Chlorocebus sabaeus. The sequence goes on along the minus strand of NC_132912.1, from coordinate 102,761,876 downwards.
AAAATACATTTCTGTCTGACCAGTAAATCCAGGCAAAAATATCCTAAAGAGATGAACTAAATCTGAATAGGAAACATTTGTCATCTATTGCCTCTAAGGGCAGTCACTATAAGACTTCAAAAGAACTTTGGTCTCCACAATCTTTATCTTAACCTGAACATTCCCTCTCTATCAATCCCAGGTCTTTAGACAAACTCAACCAATTGTCAACCAGAAAATCTTTAAATTCACCTATAGCCTGGAAGCCCCGTCCTGGTTTGAGTTGTTCCACCTTTCTGGACCAAGCCAATGTATTTCTTAAATGTATTTGATTGATGTCTCATGCCTCTCTAAAATATATAAAACCAAGCTGTGCCCGACCACCCTGGGCAAATGTTCTCAGGACCTCCTCCTGGCTAAACTCCACTCTTAAGCCTGGAACCTCTGCCCTAAGTGAAAACAGTTGACCCTATTTTTCCACCCAAATGATTACCTTTCTGACCCACCCTACCCTCTATCCCGTGTCCATAAAAACCAGACCAGTTGGCAAAAAAAGAAAGAGCATCATGAACAGCCAATGAAAGTGGTCCGGAACGCAAGCTGCTAAGCCTCAGGATACAAGCAGCTGAGCAGCAAACAGAGAAGCAAGCAACTGAGCATTGGAGACTACAAATAGATGTAGCTAACTTCAGATGGTGCGGCTTCAGGGAAAGATCACCTTCTTCCTGCACCATCCCCTTTCCAGCTCCCCATGCCGCTGAGAGCCACTCTTCAAACAGTTTGTGTGATCTGATTCTTCCTGGACACTGAAAAAGAACTTGGGTATCAAAAAGTCAGGTGCAGGAGCCTGTCACCCTGACCCTTAACTGAGCTGTTAACACTTAGCCATCCAAGGACTGCAGGCTAAGTGAAACAAACCACTCCAATTCCTGTCTGCCCACGAAGAGGGTGAGGGTCAAGGCAAGTATCCCATCTCAGGCCTGATAGTAACTAAGCCAAAGGATGAGCAGATTTAATTCTTCTTGTTCTTTTTCTTCTTTCTTCTTTCTTCTTCCCTCTTTGATCTTTCTTCTTTCTTCTTCTCAGAATCTTGCTCTGTTGCTTGGCTGGACTGCAGTGACATGATCATGGCTCACTGCAGTCTTGACCTTCTGGGCTCAAGCAATCCTCCCACCTCAGCCTTCTGAGTAGCTGGGACTACAGGCACACATTACCATGCCTGGCTAAGTTTTAAATATTTTGTAGAGACAATGTCTCACTTTGTTGCCCAGGCTGGTCTTAAACTCCTGGGCTCAAGCGATCCTCCTATGTTGACCTCCCAAAGTGCTGGAATTACAAAGATTTAACTCTTCTTATTGATTAGTCGCATAAGCCTTTTATTTACTCTTTATAAACAGTCTTTTCTTCCCCCTTTGTTTTATTATTTACCTTTTTTTTTTTTTTTTTGAGACAGAGTCTTGCTTAGTCACCCAGGCTGAAGTGTAGTGGCGCCATCTCAGCTCACTGCAACCTCTGCTTCCATGTTCAAGCGATTCTTGTGCCTCAGCCTCTCAAGTAGCTGGGACTATAGACGTGTGCCACTACGCCCAGCTGATTTTTGTATTTTTAGTAGAGACAGGGTTTCACCATGTTAGCCAGACTGGTCTTCAACTTCTGACCTCAAGTGATCTGCCCACCTTGGTCTCCCAAAGTGCTGGGATTACAGGCATGAGCCACCACGCCCAACCAATTATTTACTTTTAAACTGTTTATTGGCATTTTCACAACATATAAATATCTTTTAAATTTTTAATTAATTTATTTATTTTTATTTTTTGAGATGAAATCTTGCTCCGTCACCCAGGCTGGAGTGCTGTGGCATGATCTCGGCTTGCTGCAACCACCGCCTCCTGGGCTCAAGCAATTCTCCTGCCTCAGCCTTCCAAGTAGCTGGAATTACAGGTATCTGCCGCCATGCCTGACTAATTTTTGTGTTTTTTTAGTAGAGAGAGGGTTTTGCCGTGTTGACCAGGCTGGTCTTGAACTCCTGACCTCAAGTGATCCACCCACCTCGGCCTCCCCAAAGTGCTGGGATTACAGGCGTGAGCCACCACACCCAACCAGATGTTTTTTAAAAGGCAATTAAAATATCGGCTGGGCATGGTGGCTCACGCCTGTAATCCCAGCACTTTGGGAGGCCGAGGCTGGTGGATCACGAGGTCAGGAGATCAAGACCATCCTGGCTAACATGGTGAAACCCTGACTCTACTAAAAATACAAAAAAATTAGCCGGGCGTAGTGGTGGGTGCCTGTAGTCCCAGCTGCTCAGGAGGCTGAGGCAGGAGAATGGTATGAACCTGGGAGGCAGAGCTTGCAGTGAGCTGAGATCACGCCACTGCACTCTAGCTTGGATGACAGAGCGAGACTCTGTCTCAAAAAAAAAAAAAAAGGCAATTAAAATATCGAAATCTTTTCAGACGTTTCTGTACATCAATACTTATCTCTGGATGAAACTAATTCTGGGGCCCTCATTTTTTTAAACTATTTTTTTTGAGACAGGGCCTTTTTCTGTCACCCAGACTGAAGTGCAGTGGTGTGATCACAGCTCACGGCAGCCTCAATCTCCTAGGCTCAAGAGATCCTCCCACCTCAGGCTCCTGAGTAGCTCTGACTACAGGTATGTGCATCACACCCAGCTAATTGTTTTGTAATTTTTGTAGAGACAAGATCTCACTATATTGCCCAGGCTGGTCTCAAAGTCCTAGGCTCAAGCAATCCTCCTGCCTCAGTCTCCCAAAGTGCTGGGATTACAGGCGAGAGCCACCATGCCCAGCCTGGAGCCCTCATGTTTAAATGCACTTTTTAAAGGGCAGTATTCATTTGAAATGTTGTAATTTTGTATTACTTTTAGCAAGATCTTGCCATTTCTGTGTTTGCTGCTAACCTCTGCCTCCCGGGTTCAAGCGATTCTCCTGCCTCAGCCTCCCGAGTAGCTGGGATTGCAGGTGCCTGCTACTACACCCAGGTAATTTTTTGCATTTTTAGGAGAGACAGGGTTTCACCATGTTGGCCAGGCTGGTCTCCAACTTCTGACCTCGTGATTTGTCTGTCTTGGTCTCCCAAAGTGCTGGGATTACAAGCATGAGCCACCATGCCGGGCCCAAGGGCCTAATATTTATGCATGTATAGGTAAGCATAGCTGGAAGGTAGAGTACTACGTTCTTCAGTAGTAAAGGACCACATTATTATTATTGTTGTTGTTATTATTATTATTATTATTAGAGACGGAATTTCGCTCTTGTCGCCCAGGCTGAAGTGCAGTGAAAACGATCTTGGCTCACCACAGCCTCTGCCTTCCAGGTTCAAGCGATCTCCTGCCCCAGCCTCCTAAGTAGCTGGGATTACAGGCATGCGGCAGCACGCCCAGCTAATTTTGTATTTTTAGTACAGATGGGGTTTCTCCATGTTGGTCAGGCCGGTCTTGAACTCCCAACCTCAGGTGATCTGCCTTCCTTGGCCTCCCAAAGTGCTGGGATTACAGGCATGAGCCACCGCGCCTGCCCAAGGACCACCATTTTTACTTTGGATCTTGTCTTTAACTCTCAGATCCCTTTGATTAACTTAGCTAATGCTTTTCTTTCTACCCAAGTGTGCAAGAAAAGGAAACAAAAGGAATACTACAACACAAAAATCTCTGCGAATTTCTAAAAGCTGAAGTTCACAGCCTCTGTACTATTACCATTTACTGCCAGTTTCTCTCTGACCCAGTCAGACATCTGAGGCCTCTAATTGGATCAAAGCCAGTTAACTGTTGCATGCAATCTGATCCTAGACCTAGTTCAGTTTATATCACAACTTCCAACCCCAATTCATATTGAATAAAATTTCACTCAAACAGATAAAATATTGAATAAAAATTCACTCAAACAGATAGCTCAGAACACAAACTCATAGAGCTTCAGAATCGGAGAGAGAAAACACCCATGATCCCCAGTTGTGAGAGAGAGCGATGGACAACAATAATCTGGTGGGTACCTCGTTTGGTCACTCAGTGCCCCTGGTGGGGGCTAGAAGCTCTACTTCAGATCCCATTTCTGACACCATCTGTTAAAAAGAAAACCTTAGGGCCGGGTGCGGTGGCTCACGCCTGTAATCCCAGCACTTTGGGAGGCCGAAGCAGGCAGATCACCTGAGGTCAGGAGTTTGAGACCAGCCTGCCCAACATGGCGAAACCCTGTCTCTACTAAAAAAAACACACAAAAAAAGTAGCCGGTCGTGGCAGCAAGCACCTGTAATCCCAGCTACTCAGGAGGCTGAGGCAGGAGAGTCGCTTGAATTCGGGAGGCAGAAGTTGCAGTGAGCTGAGATTGCGCCACTGCACTCCAGCTTGGGTGACAAGAGCGAAACTCCATCTCAAAAAGAAAGAAAGAAAGAAAACCTTAGGCAAATTAAATTTAACAGAGTTTATTGAGCAAAGAATGATTTGCAAATCGGGCAGCCCCCAAAGCAAAATAGTTTCAGAGAGACTCCTGCACAGCTGCGCAGTCAAAAAAGACTTACAGGCAGAAAAAGGAAAGTGATGGACAGAAACAGTTGCATTGGTTACAGCTTTGCATTTGCCTTATTTGGACACATTTTGAATAGTTGGCCACCTTTGATTGGCTTAAATTCAGTGATTGGCACAAGAATAGGTTACAGTCTGCTTATGTGTCCAATAAGGTTATAGTTCACTATGTATGGCAAAATCTTTACACTGAATTTAAGCTATGTAAGGAGGCAGCTTTATGATAAACCGAACTTAGCAGACCTATTAAGAAATACATATTTTGTCTTTGTCCCCTGGCATACAACTTCTAAAACCCTTGTAACTTCCTGAATGACAGAGGTGATAGGAGCTCTTTTGTCACCCATAACAAGGCCCTGAATTTCAATTACACCTGAGTTTATGTTAATAAGACGACTGGTAGCTGAAAGCCCCTAGATAGCTTCAGGATGGGTCTGGTTGCCAGAGAAACCCACCATGTGCTTGTGATGGCATCAGCGGGCCATCTGGAGTGGCTGCTGCCATCACACCGGCTGCAGCAGGGAGGTGCAGCTGGGGCTGCAAGCTCCATAGAGCCAGCAGGAGCCAGGGACAAGTGGGAGTCTCATCCTTCCTGAGTTGGGGCAGGAGCTCCCCAGGTGCTGCTGCAACTGCCCAAGCCATGGCTATAGACCTGGGCATCCTCGTCCTCTTGGGGCCCGGGATGAGGCAGGAGCACCATCCTCCCAGACACAGCTGCAGCCACTCAAATAGCAAGCCCAGGAGCTCTGTGGCAGGGAAGAGCCCACCTGGTTCTAGCAACTGCGTCTCTTGAAAGTAAGGGGGTGTGTGTGCATGCTCAGTTTCCTGATTTATGATCTCGATGTGCTAGAAGTCTAACTCAGCACAGGTCCAAGACAGTGTAGCATCCAGACCACATTGAGTCTATTAATAAGTGAGCCAGTAAGATTCGCTTTTTCCATGGCCACAGAAAACACCCCTAAACCCAACCAGCCGTCTCAAAAGCAAGGATGTAGAAAGTAGAACAGCATGACTTGGTACAAATCTGCCATCAGAACTGGAGAAGTTAGACTTCCTGTGTCTAGAGCATCATCTTTACACATGTGGTACCACAATTTGTCTCATACACACACTCTCAACACACACCCTGTACTCCATCATGCCCACCTCCTGCCTGGAATGCAGCTTCATTTCTACTTTAACACTAACTGCATTCTGGGTTTAACCATGAGTAAACATTCCCCCTGAGCAAATGCCTAAGCAAACATCACTTCTCTCCCTGTTCCCAGAAGTTAAATATCACTACTTACAAAGGCTTCCCCTAACCCCACTGTCTCTTATGCTTTCCCTCACCACGCTGCTACTCGTGAATCCTTCTTTCTCCCACCTTCATTCTGTTCACATACTTCCTGCACCCCTTCACCCCCACCCCACCAGGCCTTGCTGCAGGTGGGGTGTTGCATCACCTAAGAAGCAGGGCCTGGAGCCATTAAGGGGTAGGTGGCCAGCAACCTAGGAAAAGCAAAACAGAAAAGGCATTGCTTGTTTCTGCTGTTACGCTGCCTGCCTCCCCTTGCAGAGTCTCAGGGAGGAGGCAAAGAAAGTCACCCCTTGGATCCATGCTTATCCTGCAGGAGGAGGGAGAAAAGGCATCTCTGAGTTCCCTTTAGATTGTCCTATGTGAGCCCTTTGGGATGAAGTCCATCCCGGGCACTAGATCAAAGGAATTGAGTGAGTTTCCTTAAATCCTTTCTGGAATCAGATGAAGAATAAATAAACAGAGAAATAAAGTGACCACAATTTTGTTCTTTTTAAAAATATCCAAATATAGTATTTTAAACACACTGTAGTTTATAGAAGGCTTTTATTTTACAAGCCAATAATTTTTTTTTAGTGTCAGACATTGGTACATGACCAATGTTGTAGCAAGATTTGAGGGAGGTACATCTCACACATGAGCATGAAAAACCAATCATCATGCTTATGACCTACAAAATGACCTAATTTTTTTTAAATGGAGGGATAGATAAAGGGCCCATCAACTTTCTTTTTTTTTCCCCGATAAGGTCTTGTTCTGCTGCCCAGGTTGGAGTGCAGTGGCACGATCACAGCTGACTGCAGCCTTGTCCTCCTGAGCTCAAGTGATCCTCCTTTCTCAGTCTCCTGAGTAACTGAGACTACCGACATGTATCACTATGCCTGACTAATTTTTAAATTTTTTATAGAGATGGGGTTTCACCATCTTGCCCAGGCTGGTCTTGAACTCCTGGGCTCATGTGATACTCCTTCTTCAGCCTCCCAAAGTATTGGGGCTACAGGCATGAGCCACCATGCCTGACTACTTTCTATTTTGGACTAACTTTCTAATTTTCTATTAAGGACAATTGGTAAAATAAAATTGTTATCCATTATCACCATCAATTCATAAATACTCTAATACCAAAAATTAGGAAAGATATAAGCTCAGAATAAAGAAGTCTTGTAAATGAAATTTTTCTCATCTTATCAGGGAATAGTAAATCTTCCATCTTAGACTGGCATTTGTGAGCCAGAGGTTTAAAGATGAGACCTTTAGTGGCATATAACTAAAAGTATTTATGTAAGGATTTCAGACATAGCTGGATTGAGGTGCCTAAGTTAGGTGGTGTGGAATCTCTCTCCATTTCTTGATTTCATTGTCTTCAGTAGTGACTTCATTCTCACATAGTCTCTCCCCTTAAGGCAAAGTGAATAACAGCTCCTTCAAGCTTATCTTCTATCAGCTATCAAAAGACAAAATTACAACAAATTTAGATTAAAGATCGAATTGGCTTTTATTTGCAATTCTAGAATTGGGTAACAACCCATTCTATAAGATAGAATGAGTGTTCAGATGAGTTGAGCTGAGAAATTTGACTTTATAAGCAGAAAATGGCTGAAGAATGCAGAAACAGAACAAAAACTGATTGGTTGTTACAAAGTTACTTTCCTTATAAAGGTTAAAGCAGAGGGGGCTGCCTCATCATGCTTCCCAAAACAGGCCTGTTTGGGGATTTGGCTATTATCTCTTTCTTGCCTGATTTCTTGGAAGATCAGATGAATAGCTTAGTTTTGGCTTGGTGGAAACTTCGGTATGAGTAACTCCATTTTGGTTTTCTCTGTTAAGCCTAGTGCAAGAAGAGCTCAGTTCCACCCAATGGCCTCCTATAAATTTCATTTAACACAGTTTAGCAACAAACTATTGATTCTTGAGCATGAATCTCAATAGCACAAACTGGATTATGTGCCTATCTCTAAAACTATCACAGTGACTCTGATTGGTTAGTCTGGGGTCATATGATCACTCCTCGGCGGTGGAATGGAAATATGGGGGACTGAGAGTATAGATGAGTTGTTTCCCATTAAAACAAACAAACAAAATCACTGGGAGGTCAAGGCAGGCAGATCACTTGAGGCCAGGAATTCGAGACCAGCTTGGCCAACATAGCAAAACCCCATCTCTACTAAAAATACAAAAATTAGCCAGGCGTGGTGGCACATGCCTGTAATCCCAGCTACTTCGGAGGCTGAGACAGGAGAATCGCTTGACCCTGGGAGGCGGAGGTTGCAGTGAATGGAGATGGCGCCACTGCACTCCAGCCTGGGTAACAGAGTGAGACTCCATCTCAAAAAGAAAAAAAAAAAGGAGGAATGATGGTTGTGGACAAAACAACAAAAGAGCATTACAATTTTGTTGCATTTAAGCACCATTTTGATTTTACTGTGACTTTTTTTCTGTTTTATTTATCTTTCATTGACATATAATAATTGTACGTATTTATGGGGTGCAATATATGTATACATTGTATAATTAGCAAATCAGAGTAATTAGCAAATCCATCATCTCAAATATTTATTACTTCTTTGTGGTGAAAACATTCAGAATCCTCTTTTTTAGTTAATTTGTTTTTATTTATTCTTATTTATTTTTTTTTTAGAAGGAGTTTTGCTCTTGTTGCCCAGGCTGGAGTGCAATGGCACGATCTCGGCTCACTGCAACCTCCGCCTCCCGAGTTCAAGCGATTCTCCTCCCTGAGCCTCCAGAGTAGCTGGGATTACAGGCATGCACTACCATACCCGGCTAATTTTTTTATATTTAGTAGAGATGGGTTTTCACCACGTTGGTTAGGCTGGTCTAGATCTCTTGATTTCAGGTGATCCACCCACCTCGGCCTTCCAAAGTGCTGGGATTACAGGCGTACACCACTGTGCCTGGCCCTTATTTTATTTTATTTTTTTTGGAGATGAAATCTTACTCTGTTGCCCAGGCTGGAGTGCAGTGGCACAATCTCGGCTCACTGCAACCTCCGCCTCCCAGGTTCAAGTGATTCTCCTGCCTCAGCCTCCTGAGTAGCTGGGATTACAGGTGTGCACCACCATGCCCAGCTATTTTTTGTATTTTTAGTAGAGACGGGGTTTCACCATGTTGGTCAGACTGGTCTCAAACTCCTGACCTCAGGTGATCCCCCAACTTCGGCAAAGAAAGTCACCCCTTGGATCCATGTTCACCCCGCAGGAGGAGGGAGAAAAGGCATCTCTGACTTCCTTTTAGATTGTCCCATGTGAGCCCTTTGGGATGAAGTCCATCCTGGGCACTAGAACAAAGGAATTGAGTGAGTTCCCTTAAATCCTTTCTGGAATCAGATGAAGAATAAATAAACGAAGAAATAAAGTGACTACAATTTTGTTCTTTTTAAAAATATCCAAATATATTATTTTAAACACATTGTAGTTTACAGAAGGCTTTTATTTTACAAGCCAATAATTTTTAAAAATGTCAGACATTGGTACATTACCGATGTTGTAGCAAGGTTTGAAGGAGGTACATATCACACATCAGCCTCTCAAGTAGCTGGGATTACAGGCACATGCCACCATGCCCAGCTATTTTTTGTATTTTTAGTAGAGACAGTGTTTCAACATGTTGGCCAGGCTGGTCTTAAACTCTTGGCCTCACGTGATCCACCCACCTCAGCCTCCCAGAGTGCTGGGATTACAGACGTGAGACACCATGCCCAGCCATGGTTTTTTCTTCTGAGTGTGAAAGAATTCTCTGTTTTCCAGCAAACCAATTCAAGCTTCTGCAAGCAGATAGGAAGAGGAGTCCCTAGGCATCAGTATATCAAATATATTAAGAACAGCTCTGAAGATGAACATGATACAGTCTTTTCTTTAGAATGTAGAAGCTTTCTTACAGGGTCTGTTCTCTTCCAGGAAGAACAAAACAAGACCTGGGCTTACTCTTGCCAACCAGGGTCTATCCCTAAATGAAACCAAATGGCCTCTGTTGTCTTCTAGGAGTTGGCCTTGTCCTAGCTCAAGTCCACCAGACAGATGCCCTCTGTGAAAACCATCCTGACTTGACCGGGTGTGGTGGCTCACGCCTGTAATCCCAGCACTTTGGGAGGCCGAGGTGGGCAGATCACCTGAGGTGAGGTCAGGAGTTCGAGAACAGCCTGGCCAATGAGGTGAGACCCCCGTCTCTACTAAAAATACAAAAATTAGCCGGGCACGGTGGCGGGCGCCTGTAATCCCAGATACTCAGAAGGCTGAGGCAGGAGAATCACTTGAACCCAGGAGGCGGAGGTTGCAGTGAGCCGAGATCACGCCATTGCACTCCAGCCTGGGCAACAAGAGCAAAACTCCGTCTCAAAAAAAAAAAGAAAAAAAAAAAAAAGAAAACCATCCTGACTCCTCCTTTCCCTGTGAGATCTGGTCACCAATCTTCCTCTGTCCACTTCCTTTCAACTTGAATTCTCACTGTTCTTAACCTTGGCCATGAGACTCCCAGGTGCATTGTGTCAACATTTTGATGAATAGTTGTTAGTATTTCCATGTGATGTCTGACATTTTAAGATGCAAACCTATGTCTTCTATGTTCTATCACTAGGTTGTTGGATCGCATCTTCTTTAATAATAGAAATAAGCATATATTAACAGTGTTTTATCTGCACATCCCCTCCTCCCCACCACCTTGGAATTTGGGCCCCTGGCTATTCCAGGATAAACGGTTAGCTGACACGCCATGAGCAAGGCCAGCTTTGATTAGTTTCAGCAGCTTGCTACTCTCATCTGCTTGCCATTGCAAGCAACAGCTTATGGCTGTGACATGGTGCATTGTGGGGGGAAGCCAGAGGAAGCTGCCTTTGATATGGGGCCAAGCCATGCCAAACTGTTAGTTCATGGTGCAGCCCCTCATAACCGTGATAGAACTTCACTTACAGTATATCCTGACAGGTTGGATTTCAGTTCAGACAAGAGATCAAAGGATGACACACCCAAATAGTTTTAATCAATTAGATGAATCAAAATGTGAATCGAGCCATTCTGTGTTTTGGTTTATTGAGGATTATTCAGGGAGGAAAAACAATATACTTTTTAGTTTTAATATGACATATACAGATATAATCCTTGTTGTTAACAAGGCAGTTCCACACACATTTATCTCTTTTGGTTCTTTTCATTTCAGTCCCTTCAGTTGGGGATATTTTAATCATGTCTTAATACATCACCTTATCACAAAAATCAATCTCTTTACCATGGCTCACTAAGCCAGGAATGACCTACATACGGTTTGTTAGATGGTTATTATTCAGCCGGGCACGGTGGCTCATGCTTGTAATCCCAGCACTTTGGGAGGCTGAGGAGGGTGGATCACCTGAGGTCAGGAGTTCAAGACCAACCTGGCCAACATGATGAAACCCCATCTCTACTAAAAGTAGAAAAATTAGTCCAGTGTGGTGGCGCATGCCTGTAGTCCCAGTTACCTGGGAGGCTGAGGCAGGAGAATCACTTGAATCCGGGAGGCAGAGGTTGCAGTGAACTAAGATTGTACAAACTACTGCACCCCGGCCTGGGCGACAGGGTGAGACTCCATCTCAAAAAAAAGAAAAAATATATAGTTATTATTATTAAGAGACAGGGTCTTGCTATGTTGCCCAGGCTGGAGTGCAGTGGCTATTCACAGGCACAATCATAATGTGCTGCAATCTCGAACTCCTGGGCTCAAGTGAGCCTTTCACTTCACCCTCCAGAGTAGCTGGGATTACAGATGTGTGGCACTGCACCCGGCCCTGTTTGTTTTCTAATTTTGTCTCATAAAACAGCCTCCCTTGTTCACATGGCTTCTTTTATGTTTCTGAAACTTACTAGATGGCTTTCTACTTCAAGACTTTGCACCTGCAGTTTCTCCTGCCTGAAGAGCTCTTTACATGGCTGATTCTCTCTCTCTTTTTTTGAGACGGGGTTTCACTCTGTCACCCAGGGTGGAGTGCAGTGGTGCCATCACGGCTCACTGCAGATCGTGGGACTACAGGCTTGAGCCACCATGTCCGGCTTGATTCTTTCTCATTATTCAAGTTTCAGGTAAATGTTACATCCCCAGAGGGGATTTCCCCAACTATCTCTATATTCAGAAAAGGTTCTCATCCCTCACTTTGGCCTTTATCAGCCTAGATTCCTTATCTAAACCACATGACATAGAAGCTGTGTGGAGCGAATTGTTTTCTTAGTTCTTTCAAGGACTGAGTATAACTTGTGCCGTTCTGGTTGCTGTTGGGGTCAGGTGAACTTCCTCTTTGCCCTCTGAAGTTTTGCTGAAAAATCAAGTCACAAAAGGCAGATTAATTGGAGAAAAGGCACACACATCTGTTTGACAGTAGTTTTATGTGACACAGAAGACCAACCCCTCAATGGGGTGCAGAAGCTTATGGACCATCTTGAGGCTACAGAAAAAATGGTGGCTTTGGATGCTGGCAAAACAGGTTATGGGAGGGCAAAGAAGAGGAATTCTACTGAGGGCAATAAATGATTAGTAGGGACAATTCAATGAACCTGAGGAACTTAGAATGGTCTGGGACAAAGTCTATTGGGCCCACAGACCAGATAATGGTTTGTGGTAAAAGTCTGTCCAGGTTTATTGACAGACTTTGGTCTTCCCTCTTGCAATATGGGTTCAGTTAATCAAAACTCAGGAAAAGGACTAGAGATAATTGTTTTATTCTTTGGTAGGTCAGGACTTTGGACAGATAAGGAAACGTCAGAGAATATGATGCTTTGGGAGAGACAGTGAAGAGGCGCAGGTGCGGGGAGGTTGAGAGAGATCTTGAGGGTGCTTTTTCAGCTCAACATGTACAAAGCACCATATTTTACGGTATTAGTTTCTAAGCCCCAACATTGCATAGGAGAGAAGTTAACTCATTACATACAACAAGTGCCTAGGGCACTAGGCTTTAATTCTCTATGATCCAATCTATCACATCAGTTGGTTTGTTTCCTTCATAACACTCAACTACACCCCATGATTATCTGGATTTTCATGTTTATTTCTTTATTGTCTGTTACCCTACTCTAGAATGTGAGTTCCATGAAGGCAAGGATCTTGTCTGTGTTGGTCAGGCTGAATGCCAAACACCTAGCACAATGCCTGTTGCATCACAAATGTACAGTAAGAATTCATTGATGAATGAAAAGTATAAAACCACCTTTGCAAAATCATAACTGAGGAACTTATGAAGTGAAAGAAATCAGACCTAACTGACCCCATCTTGCTTCTAATTAAGTTATCCTTGTTCATTCCTGGGCATAGGCCGAACTAACTTTGGGAAAGAATTCACTTCATGACTCTGAAACAAAATTGATAATAGCCCTTTCCCAAAAAGACCCCCTTTTTGCCTGGGGGCCAGTGTGCCTTTGCAGGACTAACAAATTAGCTACAAGATTAGAAATTACTGTTTAAGGCCAGGAGCGGTGGCTCACACCTGCAATCCCAGCACTTTGGGAGACTGAGGTGGGTGGATCACTTGAGGTCAGGAGTTTGAAACCAGCCTGGCCAACAATGTGAAACCTCATCTCTACTAAAAATACAAAAATTAGCTGAGCGTGGTGGTGCGTGCTTGTAATTTCAGCTACTAGGGAGGCTGAGGCACGAGAATCACTTGAACTTGGGAGGTGGAAGTTGCAGTGAGCCGAGATTGCACCACTGCACTCCAGCCTGAGCCGTAGACTGAAACTCCATCTCAAAAAAAAAAAAAAAAAAGAAAGAAAGAAATTACAGTTTAGGGGTCATGCAGCCTCTGACTCCAAGAGCCTGAACCTCCCCAAATTGTTCCTGGGATAATATCACTATTGCAAAACCTAAGATCGGTGTTTGAGCTATTTTGCAGACCCTGCACTTGATGGATCTCCTGACACCACCCAGACCGGTAATCTGGCTCAACCAGTTCTGCATTGCACCCAGGAGCAGAAAACAGCAGGAAAACCTCCTTTTGACCCCCTATGTTTCCATCTCCACCTGACCAATCAGCACTCCCCACTTCCCAAGACCCTACCAGCCAAATTATCTTTAAAAACTCTGATCCCCACAGGGTCAGGAGATGGAGACAATCCTGGCTAACACAGTGAAACCCCATCTCTACTAAAAAAAATACAAAAAAAATTAGCCAGGCGTGGTGGCAGGTGCCTGTAGTCCCAGCTACTCGGGAGGCTGAGGCAGGAGAACGGTGTGAACCTGGGAGGCGGAGCTTGCAGTAAACTGAGATTGCGCCCACTGCACTCCGGCCTGGGTGACAGAGTGAGACTCCGTTTCCAAAGACAAAAAACAAAAAACTCTGATCCCCAGGCCGGGCACCATGGCTCATGCCTGTAATCCCAGTACTTTGGGAGGCCGAGGAGGGTGGATCATCTGAGGTCAAGAGTTCAAGACCAGCCTGACCAACGTGGCGAAAAAAAAAAAAAGTAAAATGAAATGCTTGATTTTTCATCTGAATTTCTTACGGCATACTTGACTCCAAACAACATTAGAAAGCTATATCCACAGAAAACAAAATTGTAGGCAACTGAATAATAAGTTGTTATTATTATTTTGGCTAATAACATTATCCAAAAATAAAGACAATATATTTGCAATGTTAATTACTTTCTTGAGGAAAGAAAAGTCACTTGTTTTAAAATATTTATTTATTTATTTATTTGAGATCGAGTCTCGCTCTGTCACCAGGCTGGAGTACAGCGGTGCAATCTCAGCTCACTGCAACCTCTACCTCCTGGGTTCAAGCGATTCTCCTGCCTCAGCCTCCCGAATAGCTGGGACTACAGGCACACGCCACCATGCCCAGATAATTTATTTTTAGTAGAGATGGGGTTTCACCATGTTGGCCAGGATGGTCTCGTTCTCTTGACCTGGTGATCCGCTGAAAAGACACTGTTTTACAGGCAAATGAAGCATTTGCTAAGAATTTTAATGAATCTCGGAACATTGATATTTTACTATAAAATATTCTTTTTACAGTGTTAACATGCTTCGAAAAGCAAAGGAAAAAAACAGTATGGTGGTTTCTCAAAAATTAAACAGAATTACCATATGACCTTTTTGGGTATATACCCAAAAGGATTGAAAGTAGGGACTCAGATATTTGTACACCCATGTTCATTGCAGCATTATTCACCATAGCCAAAAGGTACAAACAACCGAAATGTCCATTGAAAGATAGGATAGCCGGGCGCGGTGGCTCAAGCCTGTAATCCCAGCACTTCGGGAGGCCGAGACGGGCGGATCACGAGGTCAGGAGATCGAGACCATCCTGGCTAACACGGTGAAACCCCGTCTCTACTAAAAAGTACAAAAAACTAGCCGGGCGAGGTGGTGGGCGCCTGTAGTCCCAGCTACTCCGGAGGCTGAGGCAGGAGAATGGCTTAAACCCGGGAGGCGGAGCTTGCAGTGAGCTGAGATCCGGCCACTGCACTCCAGCCTGGGCGACAGAGCCAGACTCCGTCTCAAAAAAAAAAAAAAAAAAAAAAAAAGAAAGATAGGATAAACCAAAGATGTTATATACATACAATTGAGTAGTATTCAGCCTTCAAAAGGAACAATGTTCTAACGCATGCTACAACATGGGTGAACCTTGAAGACATTATGCTAGGTGAAATAAGCCATTCACAAAAGGACAATATTGTATGATCCCACTTATATGAGGTATCCAGAGTAATCATAGAGACAGAAAGTAGAATGATGGTTACTAGGGGCCGGAGAATGAGGAGTTAGTGTTTAATGCATACAATTTCAGTCTGGGAGGATGAAAAAGTTCTGGAACTGGATGGTGGTGGTGGTTGCAGAACAATGTGAATGTACTTAGTGCCACTGAACTGTACACTTAAAAAGGATTAAAATGGTAAATTTCATGTGATGTATATTTAACCACAAGTTTTTAAAAAGCAAAGGAAAGCAGAAACTATATGCAGTATGGGGTGAGATTTGTGAAATATTTATTTTTGTTGTGCATGCACAGTGATAGACTCGCCGCCTTCTTCAGAATCCCCTAGGGAGATCCCAGTAACGTGAGGCGCAGCAATTCCAGCAACATAGCCAAGCTGTGTAACTTCGTGATCTTTAACAAACAACGGGAGTACTGCGGGGATTCAGAAACTGAGTGGGAGGAGTTCTCTCAGCCCTGCCCAGTTCTTGCTTTCTGTCATTTCTTGCTCTCAAATTCTCAAAGATGTCCTGAGAGACTTTCCTCAGAAAAAACTGGGACAGATAGAGACGAACCCCAGCGAGTATTTTGTGGCATAATAAGGGAAACTGCCTAGGGGTAGCAAAGAGGACAGCATCACACGCAGACAGGAATCGAGTTGGACTTCTCTGAATGGAATTTTGACTTTTTTCTAGGTTGGAGGGTGGTGTCGAGGGTGGGGGAACAGCAAGAGGGGAGGAACAGCAAGCTGGGGCTGCACGTAGGACTGCGTGAGGCAGAGGCTGGACGAGCTGTGTCGGCGCGCTGCGGCGGGAGCGGGCCCCCGTGCCTCAGTTTCCCCGGTGGCGTTCTGGGAGCGTTGTCCCTTTGATGTCGCGAGGCGAGCAGGGCCGGGTCGGCCGCCAGGGGGCGCGAGCGCGGGGGCAGGAGCCGGGGAGGTGGGCGCTCGTGCAGCGGAGCTTGGCGCCCCCGGTGCCGCGCGGACCGCGCGGGCAGAGGCGGAAGCCTGGGCGGTAGGCGGGGCGGCGCGCTGACTCACACGGGATCGACCCGCCTGCCGCTTCCAGGGGCGGAGGTGACAGCGGGCCGGGGACGGGCGGCTGCAACTGCCTGCCGCGCCGAGGGACCGTCGGGGTGTCGAAAGCAGGTCGGAGGCTAGGCTAGGCCAGGCCGGGGCCGGGCGGGGGCCGGGCGGGGGCCGGGCGGGGAGCGGGGGTCGCGGTCCGGGGCGCGGGCGGAGGGGACCCGCACCCCGAGAGACGTGCGGCGCCGCGCAGTTAGGCCTGCATCGGCCCGTTCCCCGCGGGGGCGCTGCGCTCGGTGGGCCGGGAGCCCGCGAGGGACAGTGGGGCGCTGCGGGCCCCTCGCACTCCTGGAGTCCCCGGGAGTTGGAGGGGCGGTCAGAGCGATGCGAACGTGGGCTTTTCAAGCGGTGTCAAGCCCAGGGCTCTTTGACTGCACCGCCCTGCCACTCCGGCAATGAGGCGGAATTTTGAGAGCTGGAAAAATAATTCAGCATTAGTCCACCCCTCTTATTTTACAGATGCTCAGAGCCTTACGGCATAGGAGGCAGTGATTCTGTGTCAGGGAGACAGGGACGTTCCGAAGCAAGGATTAGACCTGTTCCTCTGGAGATGCAGCTTTGGTGATGGTGGAGTTTTGCAGAAACCCGCGGACACCCGCGTTCCTGCTGCAGGCACAGATGTCCACCGGGCATCAGTATCTCAAAGGGTGGTGATACTGTCCGTTGAATAAAGGAATATTGAGGTTACCAAACAGGCCAGGGCCTGTTGCAGATGAGAAGTATAGACTTAAATTTTAAGTGCAAAAACAACTTTAAATGCAATGCCATTATTACTGCCTGTCTCATTTGTACTGTAATGAAGGGTAAATATTTTTGGCACTCACTTATTCTGGAATATTGGTGGAATCTCCATCAGACCTTTAGGACTGTTTTATAGTAATTCTTTTACACTAATATGAAGATCTTGTATTAAAACACTTTCATAACCAGTGATGCTGTAGTATGTGGCAGGCGAGTGGTAACGCTAATATTTAGGGTTTGAGCAGAGTCTAGCTCTGCTTGTTTGCATAGCTGAGTTAAAGGGATGAGCAGGACTGATTAATCTGTAGTGGTTTTTGCTAGACTGAAGTACCTGACGGCATTCGGGGATCATTTCTCAGTTGGTGTTGCATTTATTACTTTCACAGCATGAATACAGTCATGGTGATCAGCAAGTTAGTTTATCCTTTACCCATTTTTCTCTAAAATATTGAATTAAAGGATCTCTAAGATCCTCTCTGTCTCCAGAGTTCTCCGATTTTACATGTTAACTTGAAACATGTCACTCATTGTGACAAAAATGTTTTAAGAAGAGAAATTTTTTAGAATTCTGCATAATGAGGCATAGCGAATCTTCAAATTCATTATTCTCAGCTCTCTCAGTCACTTTATCAGGGTTGGGCTAAAATAAGTGAAAAGTGACTTTTCAAATTGCAGATACTTACGTGTTAAATTCACTTAAATTCAGAGACTGCAATGGAGTGATTTGTGGAGGGTGGAGAGTAGCTCAAGTCTAGCTTGGGAATGGGGTTGGTGCGGTGCCACTGATAACTTTTGCAATAGGCCAAGAACATTCTGACTCAGAGAATGTGATAAGTTGACTTTTATACAGTGTTCGTATTGTGTATTTTTTTGGTTGAGATAATAATCTTCATAAACGGTCTGTTTAAATATGTACCAGTTATTTATTTGTCTTGCAGCCCCAAGGCAAAATATTTCCCTTCTCTACGTTCCATCAATGTCTGCCTCTTTTCTGGCTCCTGACTTCAGGTGATCCGCCCGCCTCAGCCTCCCGAAGTGCTGGGATTACAGGCATGAGCCACCAAGCCCAGCTTTTGGCTTATTTCTAGGTTTACTATTCTGTTGTTTCTAGAGTCAGCTAGTGGATTACCTACAACATGGTGTTATTACGAGATTATCTGTGAAATTCTGGAATGTGCTTGATCATCTGCCAAAGCATCCTTAGAATTCATTGAGAATACTTCTGGAAAGTTTTGCAACACCAATTCAATTGATATGAAATCGTTTCTTATTATACCCACTCTGGGAAACATCTGAATAAGCTTGAAAGATTGGTTAACTTAGTCTTGTTGGTCAGGAGTTAATTATGAGATATTAGTTTCTTGCCTGGAAAGGCAGAAAGTTCTTAAGTAGCAGCAGTAAAATGAGCTCTTTAATGAAAGAGCCGTTAAACAAACCAAGGTGTTAACTTTTAGTTGTGTACTTTATCCTCCCTGCTATGAAAGGCAGCTGTGGGAGGTGAAATGGAGTAGCTAAAATGTATTATTTCATTTTTAGATTTCTAGGTCTTCTGACTGAAGGGCGTGACCACCAAGAACTGAACCAGCACTTGAGGGCAGGCACATAGGGCATTGCACGAGGAGTCTGAAGGCATGGCTTTTGGTCCTTACTTGTTTACTCACTGAACACATTCTCACTGAGCACCTGTGTGTGCTGAGACGGTGGGCACCTGTGTGTGCCGGGAGGGGGAACACCTGTGTGTGCCGGGGGGCACCTGTGTGTGCCGGGGTTGTGTATGCTGTGGGTGCTGGGAGGGGGAACCAGTTTGAACAAAACAGACAAAGCCCTTGTGGAACAGACACATTCTAATCGGGTGGAGACAGACAAATATGTGAATGAATAGGTCAAAGGATCATAATGCTATGGAGAAATTTAGAGTCAGGAAAGGGTAAGAGTGTGTGTTTGTGTGTGTGTGTGTGTATGTGTGGTAGGGGACTTACTTTTTATATAGAGGGGTCAGATAAAGCCTCTACTGAGAAAACTTTTTTTTTTGGAGACAGAGTCTTGCTCTGTCACCCAGGCTGGAGTGTAGTGGTGTGATCACAGCTCACTGTAGCCTCAACCTCCTGGGCTCAAGCAATCCTCCCATCTCAGCCTCCTGAGTAACTGGGACTACAGGCTTGTATCACCACACCGGGCCAATGTTTGTATTTTTAGTAGACATGGGGTTTCACTATGTTGCCCAGGCTGGTCTGGAACTCCTGGCCTCGAGCGATCCACTCACCTTGGCCTCCCAAAGTGCTGGGATTACAGGCCTGAGCCACCACACCTGGCCTAATTCCTGATTGGAGACTGGAAGGAAATGAAGTGAGCCGGAGGCAGTGGGATGAGCAGGTTCCAAACCCTGGTACAGGAGCATGCTTGGTGTGTGAGGGGCGGCAAGGTCATGGTGGCCGGTCAGTATAGATGTGGGTTGGGGGAGGTGGCAGCAGATGAGAGTGGGTGGGAGTGAGTGTAGGTCATTGTAAGGATTTTGGCCTCTACACTGAGTGAGGGGGAAGCCATTAGAGAGCTTTGAACAGTGAGGTAGATGATGACTCATGTTATAAAAGGATCACTCTGGCTGCTGGGTTGAGAATAGACAGGAGGAGGACAAGGGCTGAATCAGGGAGACCTTTTCAAGCTAGAGCTGTGTGAGTCACACCATAATTCTTCCCTGAGTCTTCATTTTCTCATCTGTAAAATAACTGGGCCCCCTCTAGCTCAAGAATTTTAAGTTTTCAAGTAGTGCAGGGTATTATTTCTACAGGGAGGCAAGAGGATTGCGTAGGAAGAGGTTCTGAAAGTAAATCGCTTCAGATGACCTGAAAACTTGACACCAACCTGCCTATAGCTGAATCATCCCAAATCAAGAGGTAATCAGGCCTTTTGCAGTCAGGTTGTCAGGTCATGAGAACAAAAACACTGTTTCGTAAATATTCTCTGCTGATCCCTTTTGTACTTTGCTGATCCCTGAATTTTCCCTTCCTGATTGAAAAAGGATGAAAAGCTGTTACTCATCAACAGAACTGGCACCCAGAGTAGCTTTTGTTGTTTGGAAAATTGGGAACTTTGGGGAAGGAAACAATTCTGTGTTTATCGTAGGCCATTCGAGTTTTTCTTTTGTAACACGCAAGGAGTCTAAAAGATTGGTTTTGTTTTAGAATTCCTTGTCCCAGTCATCTCATGCCTCACAGGTGTTCATTCTTAATGCATTGCACGTGTTTCCTTTTGTTTACGTAGGAGCTTGCAAGTGGGAATGTTTGTTTTATGTGTATGTATCTTGATTTATAATGCTTTAATTCATTTTCCTTTATGTAGTGTTTTTTGCTTTTTTTTTTTTTTTTTTTTGAGACTTTTGAGACAAGAGTCTTACTCTGTTGCCTAGGCTGGAATGCAGTGGTGAGATATTGGCTCACTGCAACCTCCACCTCCTGGGTTCAAGCCATTCTCCTGCCTCAGCCTCTTGAGTAGCTGAGATTACAGTCATGTGCCACCATGCCCAGCTAATTTTTTTGTATTTTAGTAGAGACGGGGTTTCACCACGTTGGCCAGGCTGGTCTCAAACTCCTGACCTCAGGTGATCCACCTGCCTTGGCCTCCCAAAGTACTGGGATTACAGGTGTGAACCACCATGCCAGGCCTCTAAGTAGTGTTTTTAAGATCTATCCATATTGTTACGTGTCTAATTCTCTGCTTTGGAATGCTGTGTTATACCCCGTGCTGTGTGCATCCATTGGTTTTTCTGTATCTGGTCTCTGTGTAGTGAATGGATACTCAAGTTGTTCCTACTCCCTAACACCATAAATATTGCTGCAGTGAACATCTTCCTACATATCCACTTACAAAGTTATATAATATTTCTGTGGAATTGCTGGATTATAGGCTTGCAGGGACTGAATTTGATTAAATAGTGCCAGATGCCTCTCCACAGTGGCTGCCCCAGTCTCTGTGCCTCTGGAAGTATTAATATTTGAGGACTCCTGTATCCTCATGTCCCACCAGCACTCACTTCTTTCCAGCTCTCCATGTTTTTCAGTCTTGTAAGCACAAAGTGATATCTTGTTTTAATTTATATTTCTTTGATGACTAGTGATTTTGCGTATCTCTTATACAGATAGCTTCCTCTGTAAATCGCTTATTCATGTCTTTGGCATTTTCTGTTGGAGTTGATATCTATTTTGTTGCTGTTGACTTGCAGAAGTGATTTTATAATATAGGTATTACCTGTTATGTTTAGACTTTGCAGATGTCTTCTCATTTGGGCATCTTGCCATTTGGTGATCAAATCTTCTTATTTGGTTCTCATTTTGTCTTTGCCATCCTTTGATCAAGAAGTATTTTTAATTTTGATGTAATCAGATAGATAAATTCTTTGACTTGTGGTTTATGGTTTTGGAGTTTTGTTTAAGGAACTCTTCCTGAACCCTAGGTCTTATCTGTGTCTTTAATCTCTCTAGGGCCCACATTTTCACGTGTTAGATAGGAATCCAGCCCTATTTTTCTCCATTTAATGACCCAGTTTTTCTAATAACATATCAACAAAATACATGCTTTCCTCTATGAAATTATATCTCTTTTCTCATTTATGGTTTCCATGGATACACTTGTCTGGCCCTAAGCCTTTATTTTGTTGCATTAGTCTGTCAGTTCTTCATTTTTTTAATTGATTTTATTACAGTGACTTTGTGGTGTGTCCTAATGACTGGCACAGCAAACCATCCATCGTAAAGTTTATTTAGCTCTTCCTGGACCAAAATTTATTTTTTCCATATAAAATTTGGAATAAGTTTACAAGGCTACCCAAACATCATATATACATACATACATACATATTTATATATATATATATTTTCTTTTGAGACCTTGGGCCACTCTGTTACCCAGGCTGGAGTGCAGTGGCACTGTCGTGGCTTACTGCAGCCTCAATCTCCCAGCTCAAGTGATCCTCCCATCCCAGCCTTCCGAGTAGCTGAGACCACAGGTATGTGCTACCATCCCTGGCTAATTTTTTTTTCTTTTTTGGTAATTTTTTTAGAGATAGGGTCTCCCTATGTTGCCCAGCCCAGTCTTGAACTCCCGGGCTCCAGCAATCCTCCTGCCTTGGCCTCCCAAAGTGCTTGGATTACAGGCATGAGCCACTGTGCCTGGCCAAAAAATTATATTTTTGAGGAATTTTTATTGGAGTTTATTGAGTTTATAAATTATTCGAGGAGAGTTGGCGTCTTTTTTAAATTTTATTTTATTTATTTTTATTTCTTTTTTTATGTGCCATGTTGCTTTTTTTTTTTTTTTAAGACAGGGTCTCTCTCTGTTGCCCAGGCTGGAGTACAGTGGTGTGATCATAGCTCACTGTAGCCTCCACACCCAGCTAAACATTTTTCTAAGTTTTTTGTTGTTGTAGTTGTTGTTTTAATAGGGATGAGGTCTCACTCTGTTGCCCTGGCTGGTCTTTAACTCCTGGCCTCAAGTGGTCTTCCCACCTCAAAGTGTGCTGGGATTACAAGTGTGAGCCACTGAAATAGTAACTCATTCCATCCAAGAGCATATAATGTGTCTTTCCATTTATTCAGCTCATTTTTCTTGACATTTTTAAGTTCTTTATTAGAGCTTTAAAGTCTTTTCATAAAGGTCTATAAGGGGCTGGGCATGGTGGCTCATGCCTGTAATCCCAGCACTTTGGGAGGCCAAGGCAGGCAGATCACTTGAGGTTAGGAGTTCAAGACCAGCCTGGCCAACATGGTGAAACCCCGTCTCTACCAAAAATATAAAAAGTTAGCTGGTGTGGTGGCACAATTCTCCTGCCTCAGGCTCCCGAGTAGCTGTGAGAATTGCTTCCAGTTGGTTATTGGTAATTTAAGAAAAATCGTATTGATTATGTTAAGCTGATCTTGTATCTAACAACCCTACTTCACGGCCTTTTTTTTTTTTTTTTTTGAGACAGAGTCTTACTCTGTCGCCCAGGCTGGAGTGCAGTGGCATGATCTCTACTCATTGCAACCTCTGCCTCACAGGTACAAGCAATTCTCCTGTCTCAGCCTCCAGAGTAGCTGGGACTACAGGTGCATTCCACCACGCCCGGCTAATTTTGTTTTTTTAGTAGAGATGGGGTTTCACCACATTGGTCAGGCTGGTCTCGAACTCCTGACCTCAGGTAATCTACCTGCCTCAGCCTCCCAAAGTGCTGGGATTACAGGCGTGAACCACCACACCCAGCCGCTTCACTGTCTTATTCAACTAGTTTATTGATTTGTTTGTGTTTATTTTTTCTTTTTCTAGTAATCCTACCCTTTGAAAACAGTAGTAACTTAGTTGCTTCTTTCCCGTTCTTTCTTTTTTTTTTCTTCTTTTTTTTTTTTTTTTTTTTCGAGATGGAGTCTCACTCTGTCTCACAGGCTGGAGTGTAGTAGCTCGATCTCTGCTTACTGCAACCTCCGCCTCCTGGGTTCAAGCGATTCTCCTTGAGAAAAAGAACCCCACAAAGGTAGTGGGGCTACCAGTGTGTGCCACCACACCTGGCTAATTTTTTTTTTGTATTTTTAGTAGAGATGGAGTTTTACATGTTAGCCAGGATGGTCTTGATCTGACCTCGTGATCCACCTGCCTTGGCCTCCCAAAAGTGCTGGGATTACAGGCGTGAGCCACGTGCCCAGCCCTTTCCCGTTCTTATACTTCTTATTTATTTTTCTTTCGTTACAGCATTGGCCACAACTTCCAGAACTGTGTCAAAACAGCTGCTACACTAATGGGCATCTTTGTCTTGTTCTCAGTCTTAAAAAGAATGAGTCTAAAGATTTCCTATTTCATATAATGTTTGTTTTAGGTTTTGTATATAACCTTTATCAAGTTTTAAGGTATTACCTTCAATCCTAGTTTACTGAGAGTTTTCATCATAAATAGGTATTAAGCCTTACCAAGTACTTTTTCAGGATCTTCCTTGAGCAACTAAGATGGCATCAGGAAGGTTGTATACCAAAATCCTAACCCTATGCTGACTTTGTTTCAAGCAGAAGATATTTATGAACACTACTTATATAATTTATGGAAAGCATCCCAAGATTCCAGTACAAGTTTATTTCACCATTAGGTCAGCGTTTTTCCTCCTGGCATTAAGAGTCAGAATTTAAATAGCTGATGTGAAGAATGAGAGAAAGAGCTATACTCAGGATGATAACTTTTGTTGTCAGCATGATTGTAAATATAAGATATGTAAAATTATAGTTTCCTTACTCTGAGGATCAGTCTTTGCTCCAGGTATAAATCTTACTAAATTATATCTCAAGAAATATTGAGATGGCTCCTCAGTAGAGCCATAGATAGCTGTTCAGCAGCACTAACTGCTAGGATGTTGGGCAGTGAAATCTCATGGCCAGTTCTTCTCTCTCTTTCTTTTTCTTTCTTTTTAGACTAGCCATTTTTTCCTAATTGTAGAACTTATACCTCTTTATTATAGAACATTTGTAAAATATAGAAAAGCAAATCTATCATCCTGCCTTTTAGCACCAACCCTGTTAAAATGTTGGTTATTTCTCTGTCTCTGTTTTTTTTTTGGGGGGGAGTGGAGGAGGAGAGGGCACTTAAAATTGCACCATGTAATTTTGTATCACCCCTCCTTTTTCAGGGCTAGATCATTAACTCATTTTCATTTTGCTTTGATTGACCCTCTGGGGGAAAAATCAATAGAAAACTTATAATTAACTTGTAGCAGTGGGGTGATAGCTTGCTCCTCTCTTGGAACAGGTTACACCTGAGGGAGCCTCCGGGCACGAACAGCCCAGAGTCATTGTCAGAACTTGGAGCAATCTAGCCCTAAGTCCAGCAGACCAAAAACTAGCTTAAGGGTGTGGAGGGGAGAAGTAGTACTTTTGAGATCTCATTGCTTCAGTTCAGTCCCCCAAGTTGTCACCTTCCTTGTCTAGATCACACTTGCTTTCATCTTTCAGAAAATAAATAGAATGGAGAAAATGGTCATTTGTTTTCTTTTGACTTTGAAATAAAACCTAGCACAGGCTGGATGCGGTGGCTCACACCTGTAATCCTGGCATTTTGGGAGGCCAAGGCAGGCAGATCACTTGAGCTCGGGAGTTTGAGACCAGCCTGGACAACATGGCGAAACCCCATCTCTACCAAAAAATACAAAAACTAGCTGGGCATGATGGCATGTGCCTGTAGTCCTAGCGACTCGGGATGCTGAGGTGGGGGAATTGCTTGAGCCCGGCAAGTGAAGGTTGCAGTGAGTTGTGCTTGCAACACTGCACTCCAGCCTGGGCAACAGAGTGAGACCCTGTCTCAAAAAAAAAAAAAAAAAAAAGAAGAGACAACAAAACCCCATCACAATTGTTTTGTTTCCCTAATCACTTTTTGCCAGTGTGGAAGTGACAGAATTCATAGGTGAACATCCCTATGGTGAGGGGATTCAGTGTCTACCTGCCTTCCTTTGTCACTCTCCATCCTTTTTTTTTTTTTTTTTTTTTTTTTTGAGACAGAGTCTTGCTCTGTTCCCCAGGCTGGAGTGCAGTGGTGCTGTCTTGGCTCACTGCAACCTCCGCCTCCTGGGTTCAAGCAGTTCTACTGCCTCAGCCTCCCGAGTAGCTGGGATTACAGGCATGCCTCACCACACCCGGCTAATTTTTGTATTTTTAGTAGAGGTGGGGTTTCACCAGGTTGGCCAGGCTGGTCTCAAACTCCTACCTCGTTATCTGCCTGTCTCGGCCTTCCAAAGTGCTGGGATTACAGGCGTGAGCCACTGTGCCCAGCCCTTTTTTTTTTTTTTTTTTCCCAATGTCCTTTGGTGTTGAAACTGAAATTCTCCATTCCTGTACCTTGCTCTGTCTTTTTTTTTTTTTTTTTTTTTTTTTTTTGACATAACAGGTGTCACTTTCTAAAACACGATGGTCTGCCATCCCAATTCCTCAAGGAGAAAATTCTTCAAGGGCAGGAATCTTTGTTTTGTTCTCTGTTCATAACCCAAGCCCACCTCGAACAGTGCCTGGTACCTGATGTGCCTTCGACAGATGAATCTATAAGATGAATCAACCTGTAAAGAAGCCAGGCTGTGATCCAGAAAAGGGCCATCTTAGGGGAGAGGAGTGAGAGAAGAAGGCTCTCTTAGCTTCCTTTCAATGCATAGGTTCAGCAGGCTAGCAGAATCCCCATTTTTGTCTTTGACATTGCAAGTGAAACCGTCCACCCAGACACACAGAAATTAGCTCTCTGCATCTGTTCTAGCCCCTCCTGCGGAGGCTGCATTTTCCCGAAAGTAGCATGTGAATGTTTGTGTTGCTGACAAACACGTGGACTGGGAGAAGATAATCAGCGCTGACATTCTAGCCGTGGGTCTGGGCCCAGCGTGCATTCTGCATTGTTTTCATGAGGTGATTCTCTTAGGATAAATGAGCCTGCCTCATCAGCAGAAAATGTTGCAATGGATGTGCCGAGTTATGCTTACCTCCCCAGCGTCACACCCCAGGTCCTCCTGCTTTCTAGTTGGTTCTTTCCTCCCCTCCCATGCAATGTGGAAACTTTTTAGCTTTTCTGTCATTTCTGAACAATAAGTATTCTGAACAGTAAGTATTCTAATCTGGTTCAGAATTGTCATGATGAACAGTTATGCCTTGCATACCTGGTCACTGTTTTCCAAAGCAAGGCTTCAAATTATATTAATAGCACTATATAAAATGCTTTAAAAAAAAAAAAAAGCTGCCACAAATACAACATAATGGTGTCCTTGAGGCCAGTGTCACACACCCAGTCTATCCTATAGAGGCCATTGCTTGGCTCATATTCCTGAAATACCACTTTCGTTTATTATTCTACTGCCTGACACTTACCAGTGCCTACCACCTCCCCCAGTAAATTTTAAACTCTGCTGCCTGCCTAGCCCTCAAGTCTGGCCCAAATCCACTTATATAAAGTAGTCCCTGCTTATGCACAGGGGATACATTCCAAGACCTCCAGTAAATGCCTGAAACTGTGGATAGCACCAACCCTATATATACTATGTATTTTCCTATGCATACATGCCTGCGATCAAGTTTAATTTATAAATTAGACACAGTAAGAGATTAACAACAATAATAACAAAATGGAATGCTTATAACTCTCTATTGTAATAAAAGCTATGTGAAAGTGGGCTCTTTTGCTATCAAAATGTCTTAGTACTGTACTCACCTATTTTCAGACCGCAGTTGACCGTAGGTAACTGAAACTGTGGAAAGTGAAACCATGGATAAGGTGGGGACTACCGTGTGTAACAACAACAATAATGTAAAACCAGCAGCTCATATTTTAGCTAGCTGCCATACTAAATGCATTGTCATTTAATCTTAAAATGATTTTATGAGGAAGGTACTGTTAGAATCTTCATTTTATAGATGGAGAAACTAAGGTATGGATTATAAGAAACTTGCCCTAAAGTTATACCACTGTTAAGTGATAGAATTAGAATTCAAACTCATGTCTGTTTACCTCCAAAGCCCGTGATCTTAACCATCTTGCCATAGTGGGCTCCAGGTAAACGAGTGCCTGAAGACAGTGAGTGACTTGTACAGTCCAGCAGTTACTGAGGTTGTCCTTTTTCAGGGTACGTGAGACTAACTCACCAGCACTCGGTTAGCTGTGGAGGGAAGGGAGGATTCTGTCTGGAGCTGGAACTGCTCAGGGAGCCCCTCTCTGGATTCTGCACTGACAGCTGCAGACAGAAACCACATGGCACCTTAGAAAGGAGAAAGCTTTGAAATCATCCAGGTAGCATCCTTTGATTTTTCAATCCTTTTCATAATAAAATAGTATTTAAAATGTACAAAAATGAATAAAGAATAATACATCTGATGTCCATGTATTCAACACTCAATTTAAAATCTAGAAAGCTGACTTGGTTTCTATATTCCATCTCCCTTTGCTGTTTTATAGATCTTTTGGTTCTAATGACTTAATGAAAAAAAAGGATTCCCTTTTATTTACATATGACAACAATACCATTTTTGTCACCCCCTAAAACAGCAGTAATTCCTTAATATAATCAGGAGTCTAGTCAATGTTCACAATTTCCCACTTACCTCATTTTTCCTTAAACAATTTATTTGTTTGAAACAGGGTTCAAGAAAAGTACATGTATTTAGTTAATGTGTTTCTTTTTTTTTTTTTTTTTTGAGACGTTTTGAGACGGAGTCTCACTCTCATCCAAGCTGGAGTGCAGTGGTGTGATCTTGGCTTACTGCAACCTTCACCTCCTGGGCTCAAGCGATTCTCCCACGTCAGCCTCCTGAGTAGCTGGCATTACAGGCGTGTGCCACTATACCCAGCTAATTTTTGCAGTGTAGTAGAGATGGGGTTTCACCATGTTGCCCAGGGTGGTTTTGAACTCCTGAGTTGGGGCAATCCGCCACCTCGGCCTCCCAAAATGTTGGGATTACAGGCGTGAGCCACTGCACCCAGCCGTTAATGTGTTTCTTAAATGGCTTTTAATTTATGCTTTTCCTTTTTTTTTTGAAATGGAGTCTTGCTCTGTCGCCAGACTGGAGTGCAGCGGCATGATCATGGCTCACTGCAACCTCTGCCTCCCGGGTTCAAACGATTCTCCTACCTCAGCGTCCCGAGTAGCTGGGAATACAGGCACGTGCCACCACACCCGGCTAATTTTTTGTATTTTTAGTAGAGACGGGGTTTCACGGTGTTAGCCAGGATGGTCTCGATCTCCTGACCTCGTGATTCACCCACCTTGGCCTCCCAAAGTGCTGGGATTACAAGTGTGAGCCACCACGTCTGCTTTTAGTTTTTGAGATGGAGTCTCACTTTGTTGCCCAGGCTAGAGTGCAGTGGCATGATCTCAGCTCACTGCAGCCTTTGCCTCCTGGATTCAAGCGATTCTTGTGCCCCACCCTCCCAAGTAGCTTGAATTATGGGTGTGAGCCACCATGCCCAGAATAGAGACATGGTTTTGCCATGTTGCCCACGCTAGTCTCGAACTCCTGAGCTCAAGTGATCTGCCTGCCTCAGCCTTCCAAAGAGCTGGGATTGCAGGCGTGAACCACTGCATCTGGCCTCCTTTTTTAAATTTAAATTTTTTGCTTGCAATTTATTTGTTGAAGAAACTGATTGTATATTCTCTAGAATTTCCCACATTCTGGACTTTTTAAGGGTCTCTGATATAACTTTGCTGTTGTCTCTGTAGTGAGTTAACTTACCCTTTAATCTGTTGGTCACTGCAGAAGGTTCCAAGTTATTCAGGCCTCCATAAATAGAAGGGATTCGCTGGACCTCGTAGTTTGGTCTGGCCCCAAGGTCATTTCTGAGGAGTCTTTCAAAATGTTCCAGGTGTCAGGGAATGACATTATCAACAGCAGGCCATCTCTAGTAGAAAACATTCTGCTTCAGAAGGAATTTTACAATGCTATGTGGAAAGGCATTTTCACGTTCCCTAGAGTTAGGGGAGAAAATCGTTAAGAGAATAAGTACCCTGGTTTTCTTCTTTTAGACAGTGCTTGTTGCTTTAAGGATTTCTGGGGCTCAGTGCCAGAAACTCCTTGGGATATTATTGTCTTACAGTTTAGATCTGCTTATCAGGAAACGTCTGAGAATCCCTAGAGGGTCAGGGAAGAGGAGGATGAGTTTACATGAAAACCAGACTTTGTTAGTGCCTGTTAGAGTCCCTTATTTTTGAGCAGCTATATGGGCTGTGGAACATAATGCTCATCCATATGTTTTGCAAGCCCATAGTTTTAATTACTTGTTCTTTTTGCTACCAGTGTCTAGATGTTGTTCAATAATTACAATATCTGGACTGCTGTGGACACGAAGAAATCCAGTTTTGTTGTATTTTTCTTTTAGTTTTGCTGCCTTGACCTGTTAGTCAGCTGTGATAGTTCTGCGGGGTAGTGAGCCAGTATTAAAGTGAAAAGAATGAAAATTGTTGAAGTATACAGCTGTGTTTGGATTTATTTAGTGATTTGAAGGGTATAAGAATAAAGTATCTCAATGTCACTATTTTCATTTAAAGTCAAATGGTTAATAAGTCAAGACTAAAAATCTAAACTAGAAAAAAAGACATTCAATAAATTTATTATAATCCTACTTAATACTTTTATTAGTATTTATTAGCTGGTTATTTTAAGTAAGGATTTTGCTTTGATTAAAGACATTAAAAACAGTAAGTTATGAAGATCTTTTGGGTTGAATTTTTTTTTTTAATTTAGTTGGAGTCTCACTTTGTCACCCAGGCTGGATTGCAGTGGTGCAATTTCGGCTCACTGCAACCTCAGCCTCCCGGTTTCAAGTGATCCTCATGTCTTAGCCTCCTGAGTAGCTGGGATTACAGGTGGGTGCCACCATTCCTGGCCAATTTTTTATTTTTAGTAGAGACAGGGTTTCACCATTTTGGCCAGGCTGGTCTCAAACTTCTGACCTCAGGTGATCCACCTGCCTCGGCCTCCCAAAGTTCTGGGATTACAGGCGTGAACCACCGCCCCCAGCCTTTGGGTTGAATTTTACCAGTATGTTCAAACTTTATTCTTGTATACCATAGGTGGGATTCAGGCTTGGTGAATATTCTCTTCTTATGATTCCAAATGTTTAAAAATTAAAATATAATTATTATTCACAGTAAGTGTTAATCAGAGGTGATTTGCTAGTTTACTGATTGTTTTCCCTGCAGTGATCAGCTGACAGTAAAAATAGCACTTCATGTTCACAAGTGTTCACAGGTAGCAATAATACATACAGGAGATAAGTATTTGAAAAGCAGTCTGTAAATGTAATTGTACTGTAATGTGTCCACGTGGTCTTGCAGAGAACTGCCCATTGTAGATCAGTGCCCACTGTGCCTGACATGTGGCAGCACCTGGGTGACTCCACTGTCCCTTCTTGAAGACAGACGTGCTTATTATTGTTGCAACAGTCACTGGCCCCAAAACGCAAAGACAGTCAGACAGTGTTTATATAGTTGCTCTTCCAGATTAAGTTTTTCACATTCTTATAGAATAGTCTGTCTCTCTGTGTGTTTACTTTTATTTCTGTCCATCATAAGACACAGGTGCTCCAAGTCAAATATCTGCAACCGCTCAGGCCCACCAGCACTTCGAAGCTCACCCCATGAAATGCCCCCAACAAGCCTCTTTGGTCATGACTTAAACAAAATTGGATGTTTTTTTCCTAGATTCCTCTGCCAGTATTTTGATGAGGCTAGAGCTTAATGTATATGGTAGGTAGAGGGTGTCAAGAAATGAGGTCAAACTTGTGTGCAGGGACTAGCTCATGACAAGCTTTGTATGATCTGCACACAAGTTTTAGACACTTCCTACAAGTGATGGATGGGAAGCCTTAGAGGAACTTCAGGCAGTAAAGATGGATAAGATTTTGGTTTTGGCCAGGTGCCGTGATCATGCCTGTAATCTCAGCACTTCAGGAGGCTACGGTGGATGGATGGCTTGAGCCCAGGAAGAGACCAGCCAGGGCAACATAGGGAAATCCATCTGTACAAAAAATACAAAAATTAGCTGAGCGTGGTGGTACACGTCTATTGTCCCAGCTATTTGGGAGGCTGAGATGGGAGGATTGCTTAAGACTGGGAGGTCAAGGCTGCAGTGAGCTGTCATTGCACCACTGCACTCCAGTCTGGGCAACAGAGTGAGACTGTCTCAAAAAAAAAAAAAAATTTGTTTTCAGGCTGGGCACATTGGCGCATGCCCAGCTACTTGGGAGGCTGAGGCTAGAGGATCACTTGAGTAGGAGTTTGAGTCCAGCCTGGGCAACACAGCAAGACTCTGTCTCTTTAAACAAACAAACAAAACCAGTTTTAAGAAGATAATCCTAGTTGGGTGTGGAAAATAGGACAAAGGCAGGCAAGACTGGTAGGCAGCCATTTAGGAAGGGATTGCAGGAGCCCCAAAGAAAAGATGGTGAGAATCATAGTTTGATGTGTTTAAAGGATTTAACAGTAATGCCAATGTTTTTCCTAGAAGTACAGGATATGTTTTAGAAGAGTCAGTAAATTGATTTCATATCCCTCTTCTGTTTCTGGAAGGCATTTGGCAAAAGCTTTCTTGGACCCATATGCAGGGATTTCATTTATACACTTCTGCCAAATCCTTGTGGGTCTGCTGTGAAGACACAGCTCATTTAGAGCTTAGAGTAGAGGGGCACGTCAATTGCATTGTCCTCGTGACCAGTAACCACAGAGTCACATTACTCCCCCTTCCTCTCAAGAAGACAGCAGCAGTTTTGAGAAGCTGGCCCTGCCCGGAGCCTGCCGCCTCATCCCTATTATTTATGTTCCCCTCCGCCTGGGTGATGATGGTCATCATTGTCATCACCTGCTGTTGTCATCACTGTTCTCATTGCTGACATTTACTGAGTACTGTATGTACCATTTGCCAGGAAATGTATTAAATGTTTTACCTACATTATCAAATTTAATCCTTATACACCCTATGAAATAAATTACGGTTGTTATCTTCCATTACGGATGAGGAAACTAAAGTTCAGAGAGGTTTAAGTAACTTGCCCAAGGTCACATAGCTTGATAAATGGCAGAGCCAGAAATTGAAAGTAAATTCTCTCTGACTGGAGTCTGGGCTCTTAACTGTTATGTAGTTATTACTTAATACAATGTAGGAGCAAATATGACTTGTTTTTAAATTTGCTCTTTTTTGTGGCATCACCCGCCCAGTGAAAGTTCACTTAATCAAACACTGTGTTTGTTACCTACCCTTCATGCCCATCCTATAACAGGCATAAAACACAAGTTTAAAATATCGATTAAAACATGAAGTGCAGGAAAAACTTTGTAGGGGAGGGGAGGTGGGTGTGAGTGGCAGAATAGGGAAGCTATTTAAATTTCTAGCTTTTTTCAAGGCAGAGTATTCATGTATGCCTTCTCTATTTTTTTTTTCTACCTTCACAGTTTTTTTTTTTTTAAAGACAGGGTCTTGCTCTGTTGCCCAGGCTGGAATGCAGTGGCACGATCATAGCTCACTGCAGCCTCAAATCTCTCAGTCTTAAGCGATCCTTCCCACCTCAGCCTCCCAAGTAGCTGTTACTACAGGTGCACACCACTATGCCCAGCTAATTTTCTATAAATTTTTGTAGAGACAGTCTCACTATGTTGCCCAGACTGGTCTTGAACTCCTGTCCTCAAGTGATCCAACCCCCTTGGCCTAAAATGCTGGGATTACAGACATGAGCCAACAAGCCTGGCCTGCCTTCACTATTTTGTGTGAAGTATAGAGATTTCAGAAAGAAGAGAGACACTTACTTTTAAAAATCGAGATACAATTCACATACCATAAAATTCACCTTTTTAAAGTATATAATTTAGTGGTCTTTAGTATATCCACAAAGTTGTACACCCATTCACCACTAATTCCAGAGCATTTTCATTACCCCCAAAAGAAACCTCATACCTAGTAGCAGTCAGTGCTCATTTTCCATTCCTGAGACATTCATTTTCAAACATATTAAATACCAAAATACATCCCCATGCTATGAAAAAGGTTTTGGGAGTCTCTCTCCACAATTCCCCTCTCTTTAATGCAGATAATGATAATAGCTGACCCTTGTGTAATGCTTACTATTTGTGAGGTACTGTTTTTCGTGCTTTAGATATATTAATTTCATTACAACCCTATGAGCAGGTTTTATTTTTATGTTGAGTCTTTATTTTTATTTTTATGTTGAATCAGGATCTTGCTGTGTAGCCCAGATTAGAGGGTGCAGTCACCACTCACTGCAGCCTTGACCTCCTGGGCTCAAGTGATCCTCCCACTTCAGCCTCCTGACTAGCTGGGGCTGCAGTTGCATGCCACCATGCCCAGCTAATTTTTGTATTTTCTGTAGAGACGAGATTTCGCCATGTTGCCCAGGCTGGTCTTGAAACTCGTAGACTCAAGCAATCTACCTGCCTCAGCCTTCCAGAGTGCTGGGATTACAGGCGTGAGCCACCTTACCCAGTCAGGTTCTATTATTAAACCCATTTTACAGATAAGAAAGTTAAGACACAGAGAAGTAACTTGCTCCAAAGAAGCAAGTAAGTAATTAAGTAGTTGTTCTAATAAAAAGTTAAGCACTTGCTGTAATAAGGGATGGAGCTGGCATATAGATCTCGGCAGTCTGGCTCTATAGTCTGTGCTCTTAACTATTACATTTTATTTTGTTTTGTTTTTGAGACAGGATATTGCTCTGTCGCCCAGGCTGGAGTGCAGTGGTGTGATCTGAGCTCACTGCAGCTTCAACATCCTGGACTCAAGCAGTCCTCCCACTTTAGCCTCCCAAGTAGCTGAGACAATAGGCACATGCCACCTCACCTGCCCAATTTTCGGATTTTTTGTTTTAGAGATAGGGTCTCACTATGTTGCCCAGGCTGGTCTTGAACTCCTGAGCTCAAGCCATCTGCCCCTCTCAGCCTCCCAAAGTGGTGAGATTACAGGTATGTGCCACTGCTCCCAGCTTAATTTACGTACGCTTTAAGCTGATCATATTTCTATTTTAAAATGATATGGAGACCTTGAAAACATTGTGCTAAGAAGCCAATCACAAAAGACCACATATTGTATGATTCCATTTACATGAAATGTCCCAAATAGGCAAATCTATATATAGAGAAAGTAGATTAGTGTTTGCCTAGGGCTGGAGAGGAGAAGGGATGTTGTGGGGAAATGGCAAGTGACTGCTAGTGAGTATAAAATTTCTCAGACTGGCTGCGGTGGCTCACGCCTGTAATCCCAGCACTTTGGGAGGCTTAGGTGGGTGGATCATGAGGTCAGGAGTTCGAGACCACCCTGGCCAACATAGTGAAACTCTGTCTCTACTAAAAATACAAAAATCAGCCGGGCATGGTGGCATGTGCCTGTTGTCCCAGCTACTCAGGAGGCTGAGGCAGGAGAATCACTTGAACCCGGGAGGCAGAGGTTTCAGTTTGCCAAGATCGCGCCACTGCACTCTAGCTTGGGCAACAGAGTGAGACTTCATCTCAAAAAAAAAAAAAAAAAAAGACAATTCTTTATGAGGTGTTGAAGTTCTAAAATTGATAGTGATAACGGTCATACAACTCTGAATATGCTAAAAACTCATTGTACACTTTAAGTGGGTGAATTGTATAGTATGTGAATTATGTCTCAATAAACCTGTTTTTAAAAAATGATATGAAGAGAAACAACCAGAATAATGATGTTCCTTAGAATATCTTTGCCTTCACCTGGAAAAAGATATGTGTGTGTGTGTGTGTGTGTGTAAATAAAACAGAAAAAAAGAATCCCTGCCCTGTAGGACATACAGGAAACAGGGATGGATCCAAAAGATAATAGTTAACTCAGATGATAAGAGTTATGTGTGGGTTTAATAGAAGACTAGGGTACATAGCAGTTTAGCTGATCTGAGCTTGACTAGGTTGAATCTTATAGTCTTCCATTTGCGTTCAAGTCCGTTTTTTCTTTTTCTTTTTTTTTGAGACAGAGTTTCGCTTTTGTTGCCCAGGCTGGAGTGCAGTGGTGTGATCTCGGCTCACTGCAACCTCCGCCTCCCAGATTTAAGTGATTCTCCTGCCTCAGTCTCCCAAATATCTGGGGTCACAGGTGCCCACCACCCCACCCGGCTAATTTTTGTATTTTTAGTAGAGATGGGGTTTCACCACGTTCACCAGGCTGGTCTCAAATTCCTGACCTCAGGTGATCCACCTGCCTCGGCCTCTCAAAGTGCTGGGATTACAGGCGTGCGCCACCACGCCCAGCCTTAAGTCTGTTTTTTCTTGTCTTCATTCTGGGGCCCAGGCTAAAGAGCCAGGGGCTTTCAGGGCATGTCTTCTAATGGCAGATTACAGGAGCACCAGAGGACAGGCCAAACCATAAAATAATGGCTGAAAGCCTGTGCTTATGCCATCTCCACGTCCTACCAAAATGTGACAGGGAAACATACTCTGCCTGTAGTGGAAGGCACTGCATAATTACACAGTAAAGGGTATGGATATGTAATTCTATATTTGTATAGTATTAATGATATACATTATTATACACATATAATTACACATCTTGTAAAGATATAATTCCTACAAGAGAGTGAAGATTATTGAATAGCAGTTCAACCAACTAGAGTATATATTATAAGGATAAGAAGTAGCTGAAAAACGTTTGAATATAGAGGTGAATGGACATGGGTATAGAAAGGGCTAAAAGTTGGCTGGGTGCAGTGGCTCGCGCCTGTAATCTCAGGAAGTCCGAGGCGGACGAATCACTTGAAATCGGGAGTTTGAGACCAGCCTGACCAACATGGTAAAACCCCATCTCTACTAAAAATACAAAAATTAGCTGGGTGGGGTGGTGAGCACCTGTGACCCCAGATATTTGGGAGACTGAGGCAGGAGAGTCACTTGAACCCAGGAGGCAGAGGTTGCAGTGAGCCGAGATCGAAACCACTGCACTCCAGCCTGGGTGACAGAGCAAGACTCTGTCCCAAAAAAAAAAAAAAAAAAAAAATTGTCAGGCATTTCAAGATATTGCTAGAGGAGTGGGGACAAATTGTGAATTATGGGTGGTTAAATGATGCAGTGATCTTTGTCTTGTTTCAGTGTTGCTAGTATGAATTCTAATTCATAACACTACGATGTAAAGACATTAGATATTTACTTATCTAAATCTCATTTTACCTGTTCTAAGCTCCCCTCTACCTGGCTATTGGAAAACTTAATTTTAGGCATCATTGGAGCCCTTCTTCCTTTCCTGTACCCAGTGGGCCAGGCACGAACAGAGCAAGACTAACCCTTATGTGCAACTCTGAGAAGGACATTTAAAGAAAAGAGAGTTATAGACTAATAACCCTTGAGAGCATAGGTGTAAGAATCTGTAACAAAAAAGTACTAAACTGAAAATTGAAGTCTATAAAGAGGATAATACATCATAAGCAAGTAGAATTTATCCCAGGAATGCAAGGTTGATTTAATGTTGAAATTTATGACATCAGAATAAAGGGGAAAAATGGTCATCTCATTGGATGCAGGAAAAGCATTTGATAAAATTCTCATTAGATGCAGGAAAAGCATTTGATAAAATTCAAGAACTATTCATGATTTTTTTTTTTTTTAAGCAAAACAAAACGCTGCAGAACTGGAGTGAAGTCGTGAACTATTTCCCCCGCCCGCCTCTGAGCAGGAATTCCAATGATCAGACATGCTAGCTGCCTAGATGGCCCCGCAAAAGTCTGTGGAGTCTCTAGGACATAGTTAATTAATTGACCTGTGATCATATGCATTTGCTAATTGTTAGGAAGTTAGTAGTCCAGTTTATATCAACTACCATATGCTACTGTTAACTGTTAGTTTTTGTATCAATTTTGTAATATTATTAAAATATCCTCTCTGTTCTCTCTCATAGCAGTCTGTAATATAAATCTCCCACCTGTTTCTTTCTCTTTTCATCTTTTTTTTTTTGACACAGGGTTGTACTCTGTTGCCAAGGCAGGAGTGCAGTGGCGTGATCTCAGCTCACTGCAACCTGCACCTCCCCTGGGTTCAAGTGATCCTCCTGCCTCAGCCTTCCAAGTAGCTGGGACTACAGGTGCGCACCATCATGCCCAGCTAATTTTTATATTTTTAGTAGAGACAGGGTTTCGCCATGTTGGCCATGCTGGTCTCAAACTCCTAACTTCAGGTGATCCACCTGCCTTGGACTCCCAAAGTGCTAGGATTACAGGCATGAACCACTGCACCCAGCGTCTCCCTTCATCTTATCCCAGCTACTCTTTGTAATGTTTTATCCCCAGATTCGTGGTTTTTATTTGGATGTATCATTTTCTTTTTCTTATTTATTTATTGTGGAGATGAGATCTCACTGTGTTGCCCAGGCTGGTCTCTAGATCCTAGCCTCAAGCGATCCTCTTGCCTTGGCCTACCGGAATGGTGGGATTACAAGCATGAGCCACCCTGCCTGGTCTTATTTTCTTTACATATCATATTATTGCCCCCCATCTCCTGTTAGAGATTTCTTTTTTTTTTTTTTTTTTTTTGAGACAGAGTCTCGCTCTGTCGCCCAGGCTAGAGTGCAGTGGCCGGATCTCAGCTCACTGCAAGCACTGCCTCCCAGGTTCATGCCATTCTCCTGCCTCAGCCTCTCGAGTAGCTGGGATTACAGGCACCCGCCACCACACCTGGCTAATTTTTTTTGTATTTTTAGTAGAGGCAGGGTTTCACCGTGTTAGCCAGGGTGGTCTTGATCTCCTGACCTCATGATCCACCTGCCTCGTCCTCCCAAACTGCTGGGATTATAGGTGTGAGCCACGTGCCTGGCCTTAGAGATTTCTTTTACATGAAGTGAACCTTCCCACTGTTGAATTTTGGGATGAGTTCTAACATACCTCAAGAGTCATAGACTGTTTTTAGTTTGTTGTATTATAATTTCAGGCTCACTTTGTTGCTCATACTCTGGGCCTTGATGTACTGTATGGATATCCTAACCTCTGAGTATTGTTTCAAGCTCACTTGCAGTTTGTTTTCCTTTTTCTTCGTTAAATATTATCCTGCCTTGCAGTTTTTTGTTTTTTTTTTTTGAGACAAGAGTCTCGCTCTGTCACCCAGACTGGAGTGCAGTGGCACGATGTCGGCTCACGCCTTGCAGTTTTATATCTGGGGCTTTGTACTTTTTCTTTTCTCTTTTTCAAAATTCAGCTTAAAGTAATTGGAATCATTCTGGCACATTTCCCACCAAATAAATTCTCCCTTGCTTTTGTGGGGACAGCTGTCCTTTACCAGAACATATCACGGAAATGTTGTTAGTCTCTGAACTCAATTTTTTTTTCAGAGATGGGGAATTATAGGCATACACCACCGCGCCTGGCTAAGAACTAAAATTTTAAATCAGAACTTTAGTAAATTAATGTGGGTCAAGATTTTCCATGAAATAGCGTTAGCTTTACTCGTGAACATTCCCATTCGCTTTCTTGAATGGAGAAGAAAGGTGTGTATCCTATGTGTCTTAGAGAAGGATAAAAGGCTTGAACATCTAGGACATTGAGAGGCCAGGCGCGGTGGCTCACACCTGTAATTCCAGCACTTCAAGAGGCCAAGGCAGGCAGATTGCTTGAGCTCAGGAGTTCGAGACCCACCTGGCCAACGTGATGAAACCTGTCTCTACAACAAATATAAAAAATTAGCCAGGCATGGTGGTGCATGCCTGTGGTCCCAGCTACATGGGAGGCTGAGGCAGGAGGATCGCTTGAGCGCCGGAGGCAGAGGTGGTAGTGAGCCAGATTGTGTCACTGCGCTCCAGACTTCACTTTCTGACACCGCTCATCCTTTCATGCAAAGAGAAGAAATTATTCATTTAGCCTTCACATTGTTTTGTATGAGCTCTTGTATTGTCAAGGACAAGAGAAATGTGCAGTCGCTTTTAAGGTTAGGTATTCCTTCTCATTGCTGGGACTTGAGATTTTTTAAGTGGATTCTCATTCCCAAAAGGTAATGTTGACTGGAGAGTTCAGTTCCAAGACATAAGGATGCTCGTGGAAGCATATTCTTTTGAAGGAACCTCCACCTGACAGCCCTTACAAAAAGGGAACCCCTTTCCCAGCTCTTCCCAGGTAGGCAGTCTCCCCTGGGTGGCAAAGCGAGACCCTGACTCAAAAAAAGGACATTGATTTCTTTTGACACCATCTAAAGAATCAACCATTCATTGGGTTTGCTGTGTTGTGGCATATTCTCTGGTTCATCTTGAAACTATCAGAAGATTTCATATATACATTTTATTTTCAAGTATAGTGGCTGTAGTTTCTATAAAAGGCAAGTAATACTGCAGTTTTTGTTGTTGTTTGTGTAAAGCTGCTCGTCCCTGGCTTTCCATGGTGCTCAAACGTTGGTACTCCTTAAAACGATCTAAAATCACCTACCCTGCTAATGATGTTAGCTATTTTTAACTCCATTGGACAGTTTGTTTCCTCCCAATTTTTCTTCCCCAGAATCTTCAGTTTTCTGAATTCCTTTCCTGATTCCTTCTTCCAAAATATCAAGAATATTTTATACCTTAAAATAGGTTGAGACCAGGCACAGTGGCTCATGCTTGTAATCCCAGCACTTTGAGAAGCTGAGGCTGGAGGATTGCTGGAACTCACGAGTTCAAGACCAGCCTGGGCAACATGGCGAAATCCTGTCTGTACAAAAAAAAAAGAAAAAATTTTGTAAATTAATTATCTGGGTGTGGTGGCACATGCCTGTAGTTCCAACTACTGTTGAGGCTAAGGTGAGAGGATCACTTTAGCCTGGGAAGTCAAGGCTGCAGTGAGCTGTGATCATCACTGCAATCTAGCCTGGGCAACGGAGTGAGACCTTATGTTAAAAAAAAAAAAAAAAAGGTTGAAATGTAGAGAAATTCCTCATGTCTTTTTAAATCTTCTGTGGCAGAAACACAAGTTTATCCTTGAAACGGATAAGAAGAAGAAACAAGATGCCTGCCTTGCAGATCTCACTAACATTTGTTCTCATAACTTGGAACACTGGGTTAATAAATTTTCTTAGTGTCTCCTGGAAACTGTCTTAAAAACTGCCTGTTTTTACATGATTATTGTGTTCTTTGTTATCTATAGCCACGCCCTAAAGTTTCACTTTGTAGTTTCACCTTTATCTGCAGGTCTGCAACTGCTATCATGTATATTACATCTACAACTTAGTGGAGCTGTTAATTTTAATATGTTGCTCAGCTACTTAGCTCTGACATGTCCAATTTATTTAGTTATGAGTCAGTGGTTCTTAAATTTCCACCCATAATTGAGATTCATGCATGATTTAAGAAATGTGAATCTGAGAGGATACTTAGGAACTCCTAGGTTAACCCATTTGAAAATATTTCTTGAATGTGTATTTCCTCAAACTTTGTAGGTCCTGAAATATTAATCTTGGGACCTCCCTCCACCAGTGCAGTTCCATTAAAAAGACAAAACTGATGTAGAGATATAGAAGCAATTTTTTAAAAAAAAGAGCTAAAAAGGGGAGGAAAACAGCAGTTTAATATGGGTGGCGTAGAAACTGTAAATTAGTTAAAACTACCGTCCTGTGAGAGTCAATCCTGAAGCTTTCTTATTTTAAATTCTGTCTTTTGTAAAACAACAACAAAAAAATTATAGAAGTGTTTGGGTGGTTTAGACAAGGGTTGCTCAGTTTAAATCCTGAGAAGGACTGAGGCGGCCTTCCACGATTGGTGGAAACTCTGACGTGTATCCTGTTCCATCTGGAGTTGTTGCCTTCCAACTTGGGACAAGTTTGAAATCAGCAAAGTGTTACAGTATAAATAGTTTCAGACAGTATAGGACAGCAGATTCCTTTACTTTCCTACCCTAGTTTCTCTGGTCAGCTCACCTAAGCCAGCGCAGGGTTTTCATTTGTTCTTCCAGTTCGACATTCTGTAACCTGTGGAACCAGAGTCGTGTGGTGAGTCAGTGCCGCGGTCCTGGGGGCATGCAGGGTAGGAGGCCGCTGTGGAAGAGCAGATGGCCCAGGCTGTGCTTCTCAGCCATGTGGGTATGCCACGGCCAAGAGAGGGTCCTGCTTTTCCCTCATCTGTTGCTAGTTATCTGAGGAATCTCCGAGGAACCTGGCTGTGACTGCTAACCTTCTGTCCAGAGTGAACTCCAGCGACATAAACTGTAGGAGGAAGTGCTGTTTTCCTAGCTCCTCTTATTTCCTTCCTTCCTGAAGCAGATTTAGACTTCATTTTCTGACACCTCTCGTCCTTTCATGCGAAGGGAAAAAATTACTCATTTAGCTTTCGTATAGTCTTGTATGAACTCTTGTATTGTCAAGGACAAGACAGATGTGCAGTTGCTTTTAAGGTTAGATACTCCTTTTCATTGCTGGGACTTCTCGTTCCCAAAAGGTAATGTTTTCTGGAAAGCAGTTCCAAAACGTAAGGATACTCATGGAAGCGTATTCTTTTGAAGGAACCTCCGCTGGACAGCCCCTACATAAAGGGAATCTCTTTCCCAGCTCTTCCCAGGTAGGCAGTCTCCCCTGGTAGAGTAAGCAAGAAAGGAGAGACAGCTGTCTTTTGTCTTTCAGTTAAGGAAACCCCTTCAGAAATTTTGTTCTGGGACCCCAGAATTTGAATTCACATTA
Organism: Chlorocebus sabaeus; assembly: GCF_047675955.1. Classification (NCBI taxonomy): domain Eukaryota; kingdom Metazoa; phylum Chordata; class Mammalia; order Primates; family Cercopithecidae; genus Chlorocebus; species Chlorocebus sabaeus. Next base: position 102,719,466 of record NC_132912.1, on the reverse strand, counting down.
TGGATTGGCAATATTAGGAAATATGCAGAAGGCATCACCAGTGCTTTTTTTTTTTTTTTTTTTAAAGTCAGGGTCTCGCTCTGTTGCCCAGGCTGGAGTGCAATAGTGTGATCTCAGCTTGCTGCAACCTGCACTTTCCAGGTTCAAGCAATGCCACCGCAGAGCTGCTCCCCCATACCCCCGCCCTGAGTAGCTGCGACCATAGGTGTTCACCACCGCGTCCAGCTGATTTTTATATTTTTGTAGAGACAGGGTTTTGCCATGTTGCCCAGTCTGGACTCGAATTCCTGGGCCCAAGGGATCTGCCTGTCTTGGCCTCCCAAAGTGCTGGGATTACAGACGTGAGGCACCGTGCCCAGCCTCACCAGTGCTTTTTGAAAGAATATACTGACTCATTTGGAGGAGTACAGGGAACCCAGGCATTAATATTTTTCTAAATTTTTTTAAACCTTCAAAATGTATGTCTCCAGTGCTTATCTCTCACCTGGGTTTAGTATGGTGGATTTAGGGAACTATTTTTATAGTTTTCTATACACTTTGCTGAATTCTTTATTTTATTTTATTTTATTTATTTATTTTTTTTTTGAGACAGGGTCTCACTTTGTTGCCCAGGCTGGATTGCAATAGCATGATCTAGGCTCACTGCAGCCTCGACTTCCTGGGCTCAAGTTATCCTCCCACCTCAGCCTCCCCAGTAGCTGGGACTACAGGCATGCACTACCACACCCAGCTAATTTTTGTATTTTTGTAGAGACAAGATTTCACCATGTTGCCCAGGCTGGTCTGGAGCTCCTGGGCTCAAGCAATCCACTCTCCTTGGCCTCCCAAAGTGCTGGGATTATAGGTGTGAGCCACTGCGCCCAGCCCATCCCCATGTTGTTCTCATAAATCCAAATCATCCTTTTGGGCATGTATCACTCGGGCCCAGCAGAAAACAGAACGCACACTCAAACTGGGTAATTGGAAGAGGTCCAACTTAAAGCAGAATGGAGAAGCTTAGGGAAAATAACAAAGGATTGTACTATATGTCAAGGCTAGCTGGAGAGCCACCCTGCTTCTGAAGGGGCGGGGGATGGGATGGTTACCTGACGCAAGAGAAAGCTGTTTTGAGGTCTTCATATGGTGGCTGTGGCGTTTAATAGGACAATGCAGCCACCTCACAGCCCAGCAGGGAGAGAGCCAGGGGAGTAAATATCACAACCTCACTGTCCCTTTGCCTTCAGACCTCCTGCCAGTGCCATCCATTGGCTGAACCCAACTGAAAGCCAGAGATAGGGGAGGTCTTGTTCAATTCTGGTGTGCCAGCCTCCGGGAACACAGGGCAGGCTGGGGCAGACCTGAAAGGGCAGATTTTCAGTATCCTCAATCTGTGCCAAGTTCAGACCTTGATTCCAAAGGCCACATTAGAAATTACTTATTAAACTGTTTGATATCAGTATCTATCAGGATAAAAGTTTATAGTTTGTGATCTCAGGAGATTTTTAATGAAGTATGTCCAGACTTGAAGATACGTTGCTTAATAAAAATTGCTGGCCAGGCATGGTGGCTCACATCTGTATTCCCAGCTCTTTGAGAGGCCAAGGTGGGCAGATCACTTGAGGCCAGGAGTTCCAGACCAGCCTGGCCAACAAGGTGAAACCCCATCTCTACTAGAAATACAAAAATTAGCTGGGTGTGGTGGCGCATACCTGTAATCCCAGCTACTCAGGAGGCTGAGGCATGAGAGTTGCTTGAGCCCAGGAGGTGGACGTTGCAGTAAGCCAAGATCAAGCCACTACACTCCAGTCTGGGCAACAGAGCTAGACTCCATCTCAAAAAATAAACATTACTGAGTCCTCCAGGCCTTCTTTCACATTCACATTTTAGGACATAACTAAAAAAATTTTTTTTATTGTAAGTGTACATACCATAAAATTTACCATTTTAACCATTTTTAAGTGTACGGTTTTGTGGCATTAAGTAATTCACATTGCTTTGCAACCATTACTACCGTTCATATCCAGAACTTTTTTTATCTTCCTAAACTGAAACGCTGTACCCATTAAATACTAACTCCCTATCTCCTCTTATCGCCCCTACCCCCTGGCAACCACCATTCAGCTTTTAATCTCTATGAACTTGACCACTCTGCGTACCTTATTCATGCAGTATTTGTCCTTTTGTGTCTGGCAGATTTCACTTAGCTTAATATCTTTTTTTTTTAAAGACAGGGTCTCACTCTGTGGCTCAGGCTAGAATGCAGTGGCACAATCACAGCCTCAATCTCCTGGGCTCAGGCAAGCCTCCCACCCCAGCTTCCCAAATAGCTGAGACTATAGGCACCTGCCCCTGTGCCTAGCTAATTTGTTTTTTTAATTTTAATTTTTTGTAGTGTTAGGGTCTCACCTGGGCTCAAGTGATGATTCTCCCCTCTTGGTTTCCCAGAGTGCTGAGATTACAGGCATGAGCCACTGAGGCCAGCCTCAGCTTAATGTTTTCAAGGCTCTTCTGTGTTGTAGCACTTTACAGTGATACATATTGTAATTTTTTTTTTGGAGACAGAGTCTTATTCTGTTGCCCAGGCTGGAATGCAGTGGCACAATCTCGGCTCACTGCAACCACCGCCTTCTGGGTTCAAATGATTCTCCTGCCTCAGCCTCTTGAGTAGCTGGGATTGTAGGCATGCATCACTACACTTGGCTAATTTTTTTGTATTCTTAGTAGAGATGGGGTTTCGCCACGTTGGCCAGGCTGGTCTTGAACTCCTGACCTCAGATGATCTGCCCTGCTTTGGCCTCCCAAAGTGCTGAGATTACAGGCATGAGCCACCGCACCTGGCCCTACATTGTTAATTTTATTTTATTTCTGAATATGTTTTCACTGATACATTTACTCTCATGGCTTTTAACTTTTACGTGTCCATTCCGATGTCTCACAAATCTGCAAGATGGATGATGTAAGAGTAAGGGTCGCAGGACTTAAGACATGGCAAATGAGTGGACCTGAGCAGGAGAGGTGGCATCATTTGGAGGAAGTACTCCAGATGTGGAAAGTTCTTAAATATGTGGGACTGACCATGGAAGAAATAAACAGCAGTAAACCAAAAAACAAGTTCTGAGCAGGAAGTGCCTTATGGGAACTGAGACATTTCATTTGGATGAGACTGCCAGGAGTACTATTTATGAATGACAAGCAGGGTGGGACAAGGTTACACAAATCTGAAGTGGGGCCTGAAAACGGCGTGCTGTGGCCAGACACATTCAGAAATGCCGGATTGAAAAGGATTCTTGCTAAATTGTCTCAGTCTTTAATATACTAATTTTTTTTTTTATGCTACTCTAAGAAGGAAATATGGTCTATAGCCTTCTTGGAATTTATCATGATCGTGCAGCTCTTGTATTTTGGAGCACAAAGATTAGTGTCCTCAGAACATGTTTTGGGAATTGGTGGGGACTAAACTAAGCTTCTTGGGTGCAGGGACTATAATTTATCTCCCATACAACACGTAGAAGATTCCTGGACACATCATTGGAGCAAAGCTGAATTAATAGGTAACTACCAAAGGCTTTAGTCCATAGAAAGTGTTAAAATATGCTTGAGGCACAAAAAAAAAATCACTGCAGATTTGAGTCTTTCCCGCATCCCCCAATGAATGGGTAAGACTGAATGAGTGTCTCCTTTTGAGATTAGTGCTCAGGCTTTATTTTTTTCCCAGTTGGGTAGACACTTGGTGATAGGAGTTGAACTGCTTAGGACAATAGAGGAGACTCTAAATGCTACTGTCTGCCACCAACAAGATTAGAGAGTAAATACTTAGAGTGTTGGATAAAGGGTCATCAAATGATTCATTTACCCAGTCACGCCAAATTTTTAGTTTGCATAGGGCTTTGGTTGATGCCATTTGGCTTGATAAATATTTGTTGAATGTATGAATTATAGAAAATAGGAAGACGTGTAAATTCTTATCCAACTGTGTTATATATAAAAATTGACATTTTAGAAAGATTAATCAGGTTTACTGCCATTTTAGTGGGGAGAACAGAGCTGCAATTCTGTTAAAATTCCTTGTATTTTAATTTGTAATTCCTGGCCAGTAGGAATTTGTATTGTATTTTGTTTTGTATTTTAATTTGTAATTAAATTTGTATTTAATTGTATTTAATTTGTATTTAATTTAATTTGTATTTAATTGTATTTAATTTGTATTTAATTTGTAATTCCTTGTATCTTAATTTGTAATTCCTTGTATTTTAATTTGTAATTCCTTGGCCAGTAGGGAGAGGAAAAAGATACTTAAAACAAAACAAAACAAAAAACTGCTGGCTGGGCGTGGTGGCTTACACCTATAATCCCAGCTCTTTGGGAGGCCGAGGAGGGCAGAGCACCTGAGTTGAGGAGTTCAAGACAAGCCTGGGCAACATGGCAAAACCTCACCTCTACAAAGAAATTAGCCAGGTGTGGTGGTACACGCCTGTAATCCCAGATATTCAGGAGGCTGAGGTGGGAGGATCACCTGAGCCTGGGAGGCAGAGGTTGGAGTGAGCCAAGATCACGCCACTGCACTTTAGCCTAGGTGATAGAGACCCTGTCTCAAAAAAGAAAAAAACCACCAACAACAAAAACTGTAAACAAAATATTGGGCTCTAGTTAAGATATATATGTCGAAGTGGTTTATTTTGAAGTGCATCAAAATAAAAAATATATATATATATTTGAAATGCTTCCAAAAAATAACACAAATTGATAAATGAATAAAGGGATAGATAATATGTGGTAAAGTAACTGCAGTAAGATGTTAATACTAGAATCTAGGTGGTGGGTGTAAAATTCTTTCAACCTTGCTGTTTGAAAATTTTCGTAGTAAAATGTTGGAGAAACAGAAAAATGGAAGTCTAGAGGATGTTGAAGGAAGAACCAATGAGGTTTAAGAAAAGTGATGTTTGCCATAAAAAGAACGTGGGCATGGGAATCGAATAGGCCTGAATTTGGGTTCTGGTTTGGCTATTCATCAGCTAAAGAGATTGAGTAAATTGCTCAGTGGTGGTGCTGGGTTTTGAACCCAGGCACCCTGGCTTTGGAGACTTGCTGTCTACCTTGCGGAGTCATGAGGATTTAAGCTCCTAGATCAGTGTCTGATACTTGGTGGATAATCATACAGTAGCTATTGTTCTTAGTGTACCATCTGCCATAGAGGATGAAGAAGTCCCAGATATTAATGCTTGACCTGGAAGAGTTTTATGACATTTCTGTGGCACTGTTGGCAGTGCCATACATAGATAGACAAGCTGGAAGGTAAAACTATTTGTAGGGAAGAGATGTAGTTGTAGATAAGTAGAACTTGAGATTTTGATATGAATAGTTTCATATATTGTGACAGGTTGGATTATTGGAAAAACGTTTTTGAAAGATAAGAATAAAAAAATAGTTTCATATATTTTCCCAAACTTCAACAAATCATCTGTTCACCAAAAATCTGAGAATATTTTATGTGCCAGGCAGAGCTGTAGACCAGTAAACAAAACAAATCTCTTCCTTTACAGAGTTTACATTCTAAAAGGGTTTGTAGAATTTTCTTTCCAAAGATATTTATATTTCAAATGAGAATGATTCTCTAAAGGTGGAAAGACAGACATTCACCAGAAAGGGAAGAAGATGGTGTTTTCATAGCAAATTTTTCTGCTGTCCCTGAAATCATGCCATCTAGGCAGTAATTTCCTCGGTGTTCTCTGAAGCCCATCTGTGTTCTGATTTCCTCTGCAGTTCTTTTTACTTCCATCTGGAGTTGGTGGAACAGCTTATAGAAGCCATTTATGATTGTTTCAAAATATATGCTCAGGCTTCTAAAATGGCTCTGGCATGAATAAGAGTAGCTGCTTTTCATAGTATATACAGGGCAGAGAAAACAGACGAGATTCATCATATTATACATACTTTCGGGTCTCACACATGAATCATGTCATTTAGCGAGGCCGTGACTTCAGTACCCTTCTGGGGTGTGTGCTCCTCAGCGATTACGCACTCATTCCAGTGGAGTAGGAGGTCAGTCAGTGTTTATTGAGCCAGATTCTCCTCTGCTTCTGAGTCATTTTCTGGTAGAGTGAAAGGTTCTCTGGGAGAAGCTTTAACTCTTTCAGATTACAAGCGTTACTCCCTTTGTGTAATAGGGTAGTTCTCTAAGTAATCATATGGGGCTTATGCTAATTCTTTACTTGATATTTTAGATAATTAGATATATTTAGTCTGATAGATGAAATTTGAGAAAATGTAGTATAAGGAGAAAAATAGTATCTACATTGGCCCAAGGTTAAGGAATTGTTTTGATAACATATAACCATCTAGATGGCTAAGAAGTTTGCAAGACATTATGTGTTTTTATTAAAAAAAAAAAAAATACTTAGGACACCACCCATATGTGGAAATCAGACATCTGGCAACTTCAGTCCTCTGGAAGACAGCCAGAAAGTAAGAAAGGGGCCTCAGTGCACATAAAAATAACTGTTGAAAAACCTCTACCATGAACACGTGTCCTTTCCCACCACAGCAGAGTTTGTTAGCCTCACATTTAGAGCTTGTTTACTTTTATTTATCTGGGAACTATATATAATTTTGGTAGTGTGTGTGTGTGGTCTCCCCTCCGTAGCAGATCATAAGCAGCAATGTAGCAAGGGGGTGGAAAAGTTGACGGAGGAGAGCAGAGGGTAGGCTGACATTGAAAGAGAAAGGCCTGAAAGATAGACAGTGCTGATATTGTGTATCACAGCTTAATACAGTAATGTGTAGTCTTAATAATGAACTTGGACCCATCAGCCAAAGAGTAAATCATGTTCAAGTTCTTCTAATAAAAAAGTCGGCCGGGCGCGGTGGCTCACGCCTGTAATCTCAGCACTTTGAGAGGCCAAGGCGGGCGGATCACGAGGTCAGGAGATCGAGACCATCCTGGCCAACATGGGGAAACCCCGTCTCTACTAAAAATACAAAAAATTAGCCGGGCTTGGTGGCGGACGCCTGTAGTCCCAGCTGCTCGGGAGGCTGAGGCTGGAGAATGGCGTGAATCCGGGAGGTGGAGCTTGCAATGAGCCAAGATCGCGCCACTGCACTCCAGCCTGGGTGACAGAGCGAGACTCCGTCTCAAAAAAAAAAAAAAAAGTCAGAGAAGTCTGGAGTGTGTCTATTTTTAAACAATCAAAGTTAACCAGGTTTTGACATGTTGAAATGGTAAGCTCTGTAGTGTTTATATGTTTGAAATAGCACATTCTCTGGAAATGCTATAGCAGTGACACAAATTTGAGCTTGCAGTTGATTATGGAAATGATGCATTGTAATAATGACTAACATTTATTGAGCAGCTACTATACCAGCCCTGACCTAGGTGCTTTCACACTGTTAGCATACTGGTTAAGGCTCTGAAGACAGACAGATTTGGTTTCCCATTACACCTCTGACTTACTATGTGACCTTGGACAGCTATCATCTCTCTGATCCTGTGTCCCCACCTGCCAAATGGGAACCAATAACATATGATAGGGTCCTTGCGAGGACTCAGGGAAGTACGTGGTACAATGCATGTACCTAGGAAGTACTCAGTGAATGTTAGGCACTATTATAACTTTAATAGTCTTGATGATTATTATGAAAGTATGATTATCTCCATTTTTCTGGATGAGGAAACTGAAGCCGAGAGAGTTTAAGTAAGATGTCCAAGGTGAAATCGCTAATAAATAGTGGAGCTGGGCTATGGACCTCGGTTTCTCTGACTCCAGAAGCCTAGTGCTTTACATTCGTATATGCTGCCTCCTCAGCATGTAATTATAATTAGATTTTTTTTTTGGTAATACTTAGAGAAAATGTGTGAGTAGCATCTGTGGGAAATACCCACTTACCACTTCTCTTTTCCACTGTGGACTCAAGTCATCTTATAGACAAAAAGTCTGTAATAAGTAACACAAAGATAACCTACCTTTGCTTGACAGTAAAAATTAAATAGGTAATGTTTGATTGTGTAGCATGATTTATTAACATCTTCTAGGTACTCCATATTAATATACTCAATGATTTATTATATGCCTAATATGTTTATCCACATCAGTGTTTTCTTGGATGTAATTTTTTTTTTGAGACATAGTTTTGCTCTTGTTGCCCAGGCTGGAGTGCAATAGTGCGATTTTGGCTCACCGTACCTCCGCCTCCTGGGTTCAAGTGATTCTCCTGTCTCAGCCTCCGGAGTAGCTGGGATTACAGGCATATGCCACCACGTCCAGCTAACTTTGTATTTTTAGTAGAGACCGGGTTTCTCCATGTTGGTCAGGCTGGTCTCAAACTCCCAACCTCAGGTGATCCACCTGCATTGGCCTCCCCAAAGTGCTGGGATTACAGGCGTGAGCCACCGCACCTTGCTGGATTGTAAATTAACAGACGTCAGGTATGGTGGCTTCTGCCTGTAACCCTAGTACTTTGGGAGGTCAAGGTGGGTGGCCCAGGAGTTTGAGACCAGCCTGGGCAACATAGTAAAACCCTGTCTCTACAAAAAAATACAAAAATATTATCTGCGCATGGTTATGCATACCTGTAGCCAGAGGTACCCAGGAGGCTGAGGTGGGAAGATTGCTTGAGCCCGGGATATCAAGGCTGCAGTGAGCCACTGCACTCCGGCCTGGGCCTCAGAGTAAGACCCGGTCTCATAAATAAATAAAATTAACAGAGCTACCACCATCTTTTCTTTTTTTGTAATTAGGCACTTCATGCTTTTTGATGTGATGATGGTTTTGTGTGAGATGGAAGTTAGAGTCCTCATTCATCTCTGCCAAGACCAAATAAGTACTTGAGCTGATTAAAGAAAAATAGACTTGTACTTGGGAGGATGAGGCAGGAGGATCACTTGAGCCCGGGAGTTTAAGGCTGCAGTGAGCTATGATTGCACTCCAGCCTGGGCAACAGAGCAAGACCCCATCTCTAAAAAGAAAAGAAAAGAAAAATAGATTTCAGGCCTGGGTACTCTGGTGCTCTTCAGCTGTTCTTTTAAGAGATCTAGGGAGAAATGTAGCTGTCATCAAGGCTGATTGTCTACAGGTGGATAGATATCCACTACTTACGTCCTGTCTTTCTGCTGCTTCAGTACATACTTCGGTTCCCCAGCCACATGCATCAAGGTAGTGGACACATCATCCTGTTACAGCACAGACACCGCAACAGTACAAGGATTCTCTCTGGGGTTGGGGCGCTAACTTCTGTGAACTGAGAACACATACTTGATCTGGCATAGGATGCTAAATCTTATCTGGAGGTGCCATCTACATAGTCCTTTCTTCCTTTCTTACAGATTTTTACTTTTCTAACTTTTTTAAAAAATAAAATAGAGACGAAGTCTTGCTGTGTTGCCCAGGCTGGTCTTGAACTCCTGACTGCAATTGATCCTCCAGCCTCTGTCTCCCAAAGTGCTAGGATTACAGACATGAGCCATTCAGTAGGTTTTCCCTTTCCTTTTCCTTTTTCCTTTTCTGAGACGGAGTGTTACTTCATCGCCCAGGCTGGAATGTAATGGCATGATCTCGGCTCACTGCAACCTCTGCCTCCCGGGTTCAAGTGATTCTCCTGCCTCAGCCTCCCAAGTAGCTGGGATTATAGGCACCCACCACCGCGCCTGACTGATTTTTGTATTGTTAGTAGAGACGGGGTTTCACCGTGTTGTCCAGGCTGGTCTCAAAACTCCTGACCTCAGGTGATCCGCCCACCTCGGCCTCCCAAAGTGCTGGGATTACAGGTGCGAGCCACCGCGCCAGCCCCCAATAGGTTTTCCATCTAGGCCTTTGAGGCATGGTCCTGCTGCTGTTCTTCAGGTTGTGGTACATTTGTTTGCAGATAGTCTCAGTAGGTAGGAACCAGAATGCCCTCAGTTTAAGTCCCGGCCCTGCTGCTGTGAGTGCTGTGATCTTGGACAAACAATGTTTTCTAACTATACTGAGCCTTAGTATCCTAATCTTTAAGATCATTATGGGGAATGCCATATTTAAAATCCCTGCTTTTTAAAATATTGTATTTTAAAATTACCATGTTGTCTGGTGCTTTAAAAATGTTAATTTCCTTACTGCCCTCTTCAGGCATTCTGAAAATCCTACATTTGCTGACTTGAATCTTTTCTATCACTGTGAGGTCTAGGTTTTTTTTTTTTTTTTTCCGTAATTCCTGAATTCCTTTGAGGGCCAAATGAAAAATATATGAGGAAATTATTATTTTTAAATTAGACCAGGTGTGGTGTCTCATGCCTGGAATCCCAACACTTTGGGAGGCCGAAGCAGGAGGATCACTGAAGCCAGGAGTTCAGCACTAGCCTAGTGAGATCTCATCTCTACAAAAAAAAAAAAAAAAAAAAAAAAAAAAGGCCGGGCATGGTGGCTCACGCCTGTAATCCCAGCACTTTGGGAGGCTGAGATGGGCGGATCACTTGAGGCCAGGAGTTTGAGATGAGCCTGGCCAACATGGCAAAACCCGTCTCTACTAAAAATACAAAAATTAGCTGGGCGTGGTGGTGCATGCCTGTAGTCCCACCTACTTGGGAGGCTGAGCCTCGAGAATCACTTGAACCCAGGAGGTGGAAGTGGCAGTGAGCTGAGATTGTGCCACTGCACTCCAGCGTGGAACATGCAACGAGTTTTCATCTCAAAAAAAAAAAAAAAAAGCCAGACACAGTGTTGTGCGCCTGTAGTTCCAGCTACTCAGAAAGCTGAGGTAGGAAGATCACTTGAGCCCAGGAGCTGGAGGCTGCAGTGAGCTATGATCACACCATTGCACTCTAGCCTGGGTGATAGAGCGAGACCTTGTCCCCACCGCAAAAGAAATGGAAAAAGAAATGAGAAATAACTTTGATATTTTAAAATATGAGGCCAGGCACAGTGGAGCATGCCTGTAATCCCAGTACTTTGGGAGGCCAAGGTGGGCAGGTTGCTTGAGCCCAGGAGTTTGAGACCAGCCTGGGCAACATGGTGAAACCCTGCCTCTAGTAAAAATACAAAAATTAGCTGGACATGGTGGCACATGCCTGTAGCCCAAACTTCTTGGGAGACTGAGCTGGGAGGATCACCGGAGCCCCGGAAGTCAAGGCTGCAGTGAGCCGTGATTGCTCCACTGCACTCCAGCCTGGGCGATGGGAGTGAGACCCTGTCTTAAAAATAAAATAGGAAGTACTAACTTATTTGCTTAGCTTTGGCTTCATTTTAGGAATATTTATATCTTAAGCTTTATCATTCCCAAGAAATAGATCTATATTGCAGTGTCTTAAATATTGATGTTTTCTGTTTCTCTTGATCTTTCTTTCCAGGTTATAAAACATGGAGGCCGGCTCAGTGGTTCGAGCCATTTTTGACTTCTGCCCTAGCGTGTCAGAAGAACTGCCGCTCTTCGTGGGAGATGTTATTGAGGTGCTGGCAGTGGTGGATGAATTTTGGCTTCTAGGAAAGAAGGAGGATGTTACAGGTAAGTAAGAGACTCATAATGGACCACAGGCCCTGACTTCTTTCCATATTAAAAATAAAGGCCAGCACTGCACTCCAGCCTTGGCGACAGAGTGAGACCCTGTCTCAAAAAAAAGAAAGAGCCGGGCGCGGTGGCTCAAGCCTGTAATCCCAGCACTTTGGGAGGCTGAGACGGGCGGATCACGAGGTCAGGAGATCGAGACGGGCGGATCACGAGGTCAGGAGATCGAGACCATCCTGGCTAACACGGTGAAACCCCGTCTCTACTAAAAATACAAAAAACTAGCCGGACGAGGTGGCGGGCGTCTGTAGTCCCAGCTACTCGGGAGGCTGAGGCAGGAGACTGGCGTGAACCCGGGAGGTAGAGCTTGCAGTGAGCTGAGATCCAGCCACTGCACTCCAGCCTGGGTGACAGAGCAAGACTCCATCTCAAAAAAAAAAAAAAAAAGAAAATTATTCCTAGCTGGGGTCAGTGGCTCATGCCTGTAATCCCAGCGCTTTGGAAGGCTGAGATGGGTGGATCACCTGAGGTCAGGAGTTCAAGACCAGCCTGGCCAACATAGTGAGATAGTGAGACCCTGTCTGTACTAAAAATACAAAATTTGCCAGCTGTGGTGGTGCATGCCTGTAATCCCAGATACTCAGGAGGCAAGGCTGGAGAATTGCTTGAACCCAGGAGACAAAGGTTGGAGTGAGCTGAGATTGTGCCATCGCATTCCAGCCTGGGCGATAAGAGCAAAACTCCATCTCAAATAAATAAATAATAAAAATAAAAATAAAGGCTGGGCACGGTGGCTCATGCCTATAATCCCAGCACTTTGGGAGGCTGAGATGGGAGGATTGCTTGAGACCAGGAGTTTGAAACCAGCCTAGTCAGCATAGCAAGACACCATCTAAATAAATAAATAAATAAATAAATAGGAAAGGACGGGAGGGAGGAAGGGAAAGAAAGAAAGAAAAGAAAGCTAGCTAAGTGGGAAGCCCAAGTCAATAAATTTCAGAATCCTTTTGTGTTTTCTTTCTGTATTCATATGTGGTCTCTACCAGTTAGGGGAAGATTTCTGTTACCATTCCCTCTCTCTGTGTTGCTTCCTTCAAGAGGCTGCACTGCTGGACACCAGCTGCCCCAGCCCAGGTTTCTATCCAAGTCTTTCCCTTTCCCCCGCTTTCCCTTCCCAGGTCTTTATCCTTTGTGTTCAGTGCTATTATTCCTCTTCTCAAAATATGTGTTGTTCCTTTCTTCAGAACCCTGTTGTTTACACTGCTTTTCATAACCAGCTTTATGATTTGTGGAACACAGGTGCTCTCCACCTTGTTTTCTCTGGCTGTCTTCTTTGAACATTTTCTACCCTTTCTTTCATTCTTCACTTGATCTTAGGCAAAAGGCTGAGAAGTGATCTTTCTCTCATTTTCTTCAAAGGAGCATGATTCATCCTGTTCATTCCCTCCTGGACCCATGGCTGGCCCAAATTTATTAAAGTTATCCTTTACCCTACTACATGCTACCTACCTCCCACATTCCATGTACCTGGTTAGCTTTCTTCAATTCTGTAAGATACATGTTCACTTCGATTTCTTTCATTAATTAGCCTAGGGAAGGGTGGAAGCCTTTCCCATACCGCATGCCTCTGTGTTAATCCAATCCTTAACTTGCATATATTCATATTTATGTAAGTCTGGGTTGGAGTCCTTCGAGCACACTCTGTTGACACTTAATCCACATTTGAGAGATAAATTATTTCCCAGTAGAAATGATATCTCAACTGAGACAAAAATGATGAGAAGGAGTTAGCAAGGCAAAGATGGAGGCAGAGAGGATTGCTTGTTGAAGGTCCCTGGAGTGTGAGAACACAGGGGACCTAGAGAAGTTTAGTAGGGCGTGAGGTGTGAGTGGTTGAGGGGGAAAGGTGGGCTGGAGAGATGAGCAAAAGCTGGATCATGGGAGTATGCCATGGTAAGGAGTGAAGGAAATGGGAAACCCTGAAAGTGCTTTGAACATGATCAGATTTGAATTTTAGAAAACTCACTGCTGCAGACTTAAGAATGATAGAAAGGGACAAAATTGAAGGCAGGGAAGCATTTGGAAGGTTGCTGCAGTAATCCAGGTGAGAGATAGTGATGGCGTGGACCAAGGTGGTGGGTCTGGAGATAAACAGACCCAGAGATAGAAGGTAAAATCAATCAGACTTTCTGATACTTTCCAATTGGCAGGCCCTGTCTTTCTACCACCACCAATTAAAACCTTATCCACCTTCAGATTCAAATACTATTGTTTTCATAAAGTTTTTTATGTTCTTCCTGACCTATTACCTATCTTCTTTGAAATTCCGTGATAATTTGTGTACTTACATTGTGATACCAGATTTCAGGATTGAATTATTATTTGTGTCTGAATTCGACTTTTTGTCTGAACTAGGTTTTCAGATCTTTGAAGACCAGAACTATCTTACTTATGTTTTCCTCTGTGGTGTGCTTTGCATATAGCAGCCCCCAGTAAATGCGTATGGAATTGAATTGCATTCTCTCTGTTCTGCATGCATCTAGTTTTGTGCACTATACCTCTCTCCAACAGATTCTCCAATTATGAGTTTTCACAGAGTTTTCAAGTTAGGGTCTATACATGGACTCAGAAGAAAAGTTTTTGTCCTTATACACAGATGGAAAAATAAATTTCAGTATTAAAATTTAATATGCTTGCTTTTATTTTCAGGACAGTTCCCCAGCAGTTTTGTGGAAATTGTGACCATTCCCAGTCTAAAAGAGGGAGAGAGGCTGTTTGTGTGCATTTGTGAATTCACATCCCAAGAATTGGATAGTCTTCCCCTCCATCGAGGTAAGCTGCTCATCAAATAGTAGACTATTTGAAATTAGATTTTTGGCGTCTGGCCATTTCAACAACCAGATCCTTTTTGAATTTGTGAAGTGGCTTAACCTCTAGAGAGTCCTTGGCAATACCAAAGTAGCGTGGACGTAATGATGCCTTATAGTTTAGTACCATTTTACAATTTCCACAGTATTTTCTCACAAATATATTCTCACTTGATCCTCAGCACAGACCTGGGAGGTAGGAAAGTGGGGATTATTAACTGTATTTTATAAATAATGAGAGCAAAATTCAAAGACTGTTGGCTAAAAGTGAGAAGTCTTGGCCTCAGAATGTGAGCTCATTATATTCTAAGTCCAGGATTATCTTTCCACTGCCCCCATGCTGTAACCACACTTCCGGCTCATGCTCTCTCTCTCTCTCTCTCTCTCTCTCTCGAGGAAGTAGTCTCACTCTGTTGCCCAGGCTGGAGCGCAGTGGTGCGATCTCAGCTCACTACACCCTCTGCCTCCCAGGCTCAAGCAGTCCTCCTACCTCAGCTTCCTGAGTAGCTGGGACCACAGGCACATGCTACCACACTGGGCTAATTTTTAGTAGTTTTGGTAGAGATGAGGTTTTGCCGTGTTGCCCAGGCTGGTCTCAAACTCCTGGGCTCAAACAATCTGCCTGCCTCAGCCTCCCAAAGTGCTAGGATTACAGGCATGAGTCACTGCGCCTGACCAACTTCGGGCTTTATTTCTCTTTTTTTTCTTTTAAAAACTGATATGGGGCATGGGGGGAGGGAGAAAAAAAGAAAAAAACTGGATACGGCTTTGCTAACAATATTACCATTTATTAATGCGTAATAGTATAGCAGGAATTTTGATATGGAAATTAAGAGACAGGTACAAGACATCCCCATTTTACTACTGTCTCATCAGAGCGAGTTTAAAGGGAAGTGATTTAAAACAGATAGTCATACTTAGCCAGGCATGGTGGTATGCACCTATAGTCCTAGCAACTCAGGAGGCTGCGGCAAGAGGATTGCTTGAGCCCAGGAGGTGGAAGCTTCAGTGAGCTATGATCACATCACTGCACTCCAGCCTGGGTGACAGTGAGACCCTGTCTCAAAAAACAAAAATAAATAAATAAATACACATTAAAACAGGTAGTCGTAGCCGTCTCTCCATGATTTTCCAAGTATTTCTCCCTTCTTGCACTCTGATGAGATGAATGAACTATAAACTATAAACCATTTCAGTAAGTGTTCTTAAGTCCATTCTGCATAAACAGAGAAACCAGTAGTGTTCCATAGACAGAAGGTTCTGATCAATCCAATTTTGTGATGACTCAGTCATCAAAACAGTAGAAGTTATTAGGTGTGTTATTAATATGACTTGCTCTTTGGCATATGGCACAAAAGGGACAGGCTTGACTTCTTAAATCATGTACACACACCCCCCCTCCCAGAAAAACCTAGCAAACTTTTGTAACCCTTTGTGATAAGAATGGAATAATGAATTTTGACCTTAATCCTCAAAATCTATTTTGAGAATTTCTTTATTTTAAAATTTTGTTTTATTTTGTTTGTTTGTTTATTTGTTTTTTGAGACAGAGTCTCATTCTGTTGAGGCTGAAGTGCAGTGGCGTGATCTCGGCTCACCGCAACCGCCGCCTCCTAGGTTCAAGTGATTGTCGTGCCTCAGTGTCCTGAGTAGCTGGGACTACAGGCGCCTGCCACCACGCCTGTCTAATTTTTGTAGTTTTAGCAGAGATGGGATTTCACCATATTCATCAGGCTGGTCTCAAACTCCTGATCTTGTGATCTGCCCACCTCGGCCTCCCAAAGTGCTGGGATTATTTATTTTTTATTACACAAATTTTGTTTTATTTTTTTTAAAACACCAGGGTCTCAACGGTGTTGCCGAGGCTGGTCTGAAACTCCTAGCCTCAAGTGATGCTACCACTTCAGTCTCCTGAGTAGCTGGGATTACTTAACTTTAAGAAGTATCATTAGGATTAATAAGAGGCTGGGTACGGTGGCTCATGGCTATAATCCTAGCAGTTTGGGAGGCCAAAGGCAAGAGTATCCCTTGAGCCCAGGAGTTTGAGATCAGCCTGGGCAACATGGCAGGACCTTGTCTCTACAAAAAAATTAAACAATTTAAGAAAAATTAAAAAATTTAAATTAGCCAGGCATGGTGGTGCATACCAGTGGTGCATGCCCATGGTCCCAGCTACTCAGGAGACTGAGGCAGGAGCCTGAGTCCAGAAGGTTGAGGCTGCAGTGAACTGTGTTTACGCCACTACACTCCAGCTTGGGCAACAGAGCAAGACCTTGTTTCAAAAAAAGAAAGGATTAATAAGAGAAAATGCCACCATGCTCTGTTGTTTTGAGGGTTTCTTACACTTCACTTCATACTCAGTATCTACCTGAGTTCT
The DNA here is from genome assembly GCF_047675955.1 of Chlorocebus sabaeus. Lineage (NCBI taxonomy): Eukaryota > Metazoa > Chordata > Mammalia > Primates > Cercopithecidae > Chlorocebus > Chlorocebus sabaeus. Next base: position 102,702,777 of record NC_132912.1, on the reverse strand, counting down.
GTATACTTTCTTGCTAATCAGTGTTGGGAAGGTAGACAGAAATAGATTAACAGATTACAGCAGGTACCCTATCTGTCCTTAGTCATAGCTCTCCCAGTGGAGTCTGTAGTCCATATCTGATGGAATGGAGAAAGGACAAGAGTGCAGTGGCTTCCGCTGAGCTGTTCAGAGGGTGTGGGTAGCATGGACTTTTCTTAGGAAGCGTGACCATCCGAGAGATTCTCAGAAAGAACCTGGCATCATGAGTCACCTGTCCGAAGACTGACTCAAGTTCAGGCCAGGACCTGGAATCTATAGATTTTATCTTGACTACCTTTTAACCAATTAAGCCTATTAAGCTTAAAGATGTAAGTGGAATCCAAAGAAAGAGGATGCAGGGAAGGGGGATACATTGGGAAAGACAGACTAGCACCAGATGTACTAATTATCCATGATTTTATCTTGTTCTCCTCTCTGTGATAATCTACTGCCAGTAAACACACTGACCGGGCAGCTTTCCTTCTATGCCTTTCACGTCTTTTTTAGCTCCGTCTTTTAATTTGGAAACACAAACCTTTGAGGATGGAGAAGTTAGTTATACCTATGCAATTTGTCTTTTTCTGGGAAACTTAGCTTGTGACACAAATTATTTTAATTTCTCTTTTCTATACATGACAAGTCACATCAACAGGTATTAATTTTACTGGTGGGAAACAAAATCACTAAAAAATGAAAGTATTGTTTTATGCCAGGTACAGTTTATCAGACTTGCATCTAGGCTTCCTGTTTTTCAAGTCTAGTGCTTGGGATGGCGCTTCAACTTCCTAGACTGAAAATCACTTTTTCCATTAGATCAGTGTGTCTGTAAATGAAATGTTGATGATGGAATATGTCAGGAGGGGATTTGGAAACCTTAAGAGTATATGGAGGCTGAGGCAGGAGAATGGCGGGAACCCGGGAGGCAGAGCTTGCAGTGAGCTGAGATCCGGCCACTGCACTCCAGCCTGGGCGACAGAGCGAGACTCCGTCTCAGAAAAAAAAAAAAAAAAAAAAAAGAGTATATGGGGCCAGGCATGGTAGCTCATGCCTGTAATCCCAGCACTTTGGGAGGCCTAGGCGGATGGATCACCTGAGGTCAGGAGTTCGAGACCAGCCTGGCCAACATGGTGAAACCTCATCTCTACTAATAATACAAAATTAGCTGGGCATGATGGTGCATACCTGTAATCTCAGCTTCTTGGGAGGCTGAGGCAGAAGAATTTCTTGAACCTGGGAGGTGGAGGTTGCAGAGAGCCAAGATTACACCAGTACAGTCCAGCCTGGGCAACAAGAGTGATACTCCTTCTCAAAAAAAAAAAAAAGTATATGGGATAATGTTTGAGATCTGTTGTGTTTTACCACGTGCCTTTTTAGTTCATGGTTGTTTACTTACCTTTAAGAAGTATCATTAGGATTAATAAGAGAAAAAATATGTATGTAATTTATAGATGTCTATATGTATTTAGAGCAGGCAGTGTAGCTTAGGGTATAAGAATTCTGACAGGCCTAAGTTTAAATCCAAGTCCACCACTTAATAGCTGTGACCTTGGACTAGTTACTTAAGTCTCTCAGCCTCAGTTTTCTTATCTACAAAATGAGGATAATAATATAATACCTACATCAGGGTGATTGTGAGGATTAGATGAGGTTGTACATGGAAAGCATATGGCAGTAGGTAAGCGCTCAGTAAATGCTAGCTTTCTTATTAGTCTTAACCTGGGCGCCTGGGCTTCGTTGATGTGCTTTGGGTATCTTGTTTCTGGGATAATTCTGTGAAGTTTTGTGTGTCTGTTCCCAGAGAGATTCTATGTGAAATCAGAACCACTGATCTTTGTTCCAGCAGGTGTCACCCTTCTTCCTTTTCCTGAAGCTATGTAACTGTTTTGGACTATTGCTAGTGTTTTGAGTTAAAAGATATTTATATATATATATATTTTTTTTTTTAATTTTTTTTTTTTTTCTTGAGACAGAGCCTCACTCTGTCGCCTAGGCAGGAGTGCAGTGGTGCAATTTCTGCTCACTGCCACTTCCACCTCCTTGGTTCAAGTGATATTCATGCCTTAGCCTCCCAAGTAGCTGGGATTACAGGCGTGTGCCACCACCCCTGACTAATTTTTGTATTTTTAGTAGAGACGGGGTTTCACCATTTTGGCCAAGCTGGTCTCGAACTCCTGACTTCAAGCGATCTGCCTGCCTCGACCTCCCAAAGTGCTGGGATTACAGGCATGAGCCACCACGCCTGACCTCGAGTTATATTTAAACTGAGAAACAAGTCTGTCTCTTGGAAGAACAATTAAAACAGGTGGCCCGTGCCCCTGACTATCCTAAAAAAAAACAGAGAGGAGAAAAGAAAGGTGGGGGGCAGAGGGGAGCAAAGAACAAAAGCAGTTAAGAGATTAGTACAAGGAGGATGGGCGCAGTGGCTCACACCTGTAATCCCAGCACTTTGGGAGGCCGAGGCGGGTGGATCACGAGGTCAGGAGTTTGAGATCAGCCTGGCCAAGATGGTGAAACCCCATCTCCACCAGCGCAGTGGCAGGCACCTGTAATCCCAGCTACTCAGGAGACTGAGGCAGGAGAATCACTCAAACCCAGGAAGCAGAAGTTGCAGCGAGCTGAGATCGCATCACTGCACTCCAGCCTGGGCGACAGAGCAAGACTCTGTCTCAAAAAAAAAAAAAAAAAAAAAAGAGACTAGGACAAGGAAAAGACAGAGAAAGAGGAGAGAAAAAAGTTAGTGCATATTATGACAAGTGATAGAATATCACTAATAATTGCCTCACATAACACAGAATGCTTATCCCTTGGCCATAACCTCATGTTTCTAGGTCACCTGTCCCCTCAAACAAAAGGCCAGTAGAAAATAAATTGACCAGTGGTATTTATCAGTCAAAGCACATGTGTTGTAAATTTGTGATGCCATGAATGTGAGCTCTCAGGAAGGAAGTTCTGACATGGCTTGTATGGAAACCTGAGTAAAATACTGTATGTGGTCAGGCTGCATAAAGCACGCCGTTCCCTTGGCATTTAGAGAGAGTCCCTAAAGGAGTTCGTGAGGAACCCAGGACTGCAGTCAGACTGCTCATATACGATTCTAAGAAGACCTGCATTCCTTCTTATCATTTTATTCGTAATGCATTTCCTGTCCAAATAAAAAAATCCAACCAGAGGGAACAAGCAGTGTGGCTGGGATTAATTGTGCATGAGGTGAAGGCTCAGGCTGACCCTAAGGGTCACCACACTTCCTATTTTTCTGTTCTCAAAATCTGGTCTTGCTGTTCCATGAGTTCCTCATATTGGTATTTCAGAAGTCTGGGAATGACCACTAGTTATTTTGGAGACACTGATCTAATGGAAAAAGTGATCCGTTCCTAAGGAATCACCTAGGATCCCAGGGGAATAGCTTGTATGACTCTTTCTGATGAAAAACAGAGACTTATGCATCAGTAACAGGGCTATAGAATAGGGGCATTGAGGCAGAATATGGTGACTCACACCTTTAATCTCAGCAGTTTAGGAGGCCTAGGTGGGAGGATCACTTGAGCCCAGGAGTTTGAGGCCAGCTTGGGGAGCAAATGAGACCCCATCTCCACAATTAAAAAAAAAAAATTAGCTGGGCACAGTGGCACACACCTGTAGTCCCAGCTACTCAGGAGGCTGAGGCAGGAGGATCGCTTGAGCCTGGGAAGTCGAGGCTACAATGTGCAGTGATTGAGCCGCTGCCTTCCAGCCTGGGTAACAGACTGAGACCCTACCTTAAAAAATAATAAAATGAATTTTAAAATAAAAAGGGCATTGAACTAAATAATTTCTAAAGTACTTTCCAGGTTCTAAATTGTATATGTTTTTGAGGATTCACCTTTACTATGTAGAAATAACCAATAAAATAGCAGTCCATCAGGTAATAAAGCTTATCAAAACAATTACCTTGCTGAAAATAGACAGGAAAACAAACCTTATTATATGAGTTCATGGGGTCTGGCAAAACCAGGAAAATATCATAATTCTACAGCTTTAAGAAAGCCAGTTCATAAAGCCAGCAGAGTGGGAGTTATGGCACGCTTTTATTCTTCCCCTTCACGAAGAGGCCCATTGTGTCTGAACAGCAGTCAATCACCAGTCATTCCATCTGGTCCCTGGTGCCCTGGGGCCAGAGTGGGGAAAATTACTTGTGGGTTTTTTTTTTTTTTTTTTTTTTTCTGAGACGTCTTCTCGCTCTGTCGCCCAGGCAGGAGTGCAGTGGCGTGATCTCGGCTCGCTGCAAGCTCCGCCTCCTGGGTTCACACCATTCTCCTGTCTCAGCCTTCCCCAGTAGCTGGGACTACAGGCGCCTGCCTGGATGCCTGGCTAATGTTTTGTAATTTTAGTAGAGACTGGGTTTCACCATGTTAGCCAGGATGGTCTCGATCTCGTGACCTTGTGATCCACCTGCCGCGGCATCCGAAAGTGTTGGGATTACAGGCGTGAGCCACCGCACCCAGCCTTGTGGTTTTTTAGGACCCCAACTTCTGACCAAGGGATAGGGGATAATAAGTTAAAGGAATATAGAAATACAGGACCAAGACCCTATTTTTGGGGGACATTAAAACAAAATAATATCAAATTTGTGAAAATATGTTGGGCACCTCTCTCCGAGTCTAAAATCTTATGTTAGGTGCTGTATAGTATATGAAAATACAAGTATCAGAATTCATGATGTAGACAATAATTTCTTTTCTAGGCTATAGACAGCCAAGATGAATGTGAGCTTCTAAGGTTTTTCAGAAAAGCAAGCCAAGGTTTCAGATGGAGAGAGAGTGTAACATGAGTAAGGCTTTGGGGTTAATAATGATGTGGCTTTGTAACAGTGAAAGCCCCCTTGTGTGGAATAGGGTCTCGTATCATAGGTGAGATAATATTGGATAGTTGGAGAAGGGGAAGGTTATGACTGGATAATCATGAATGTAAGTTTGCTTTGGGGTGAAAGCATAAGTCTTTTGGTAGCTGAGTAAATCTCTACAGAGAGTGTTCAGAGCAAATTTATATTTTGTATATTTTGTGTAATAAGAATAGGATTATTGGGGAAGAAGCCGTTAGCAGTAGGCTCCTTGTGCTTCATGGTAAAAGTTTGGCCTGGGGAGGGAGATGATAAAACTAGTATATTTATAATCTTGATTTGTCATGAACCATTTGGTAGACTTGAAGAAATAATGACCGGAGACAAGATTTAAAAGGGTGAGATGGTGGGAATTGGACCAGGGTCGTAGCATAGAGCAATTAGTAGAAGGAAGAGGCCGGGCACAGTGGCTCACACCTGAAATCTTAGCACTGTGGGAGACTGAGGCAGGTGGATCACTTGAGTTCAGGAGTTCGAGACCAGCCTGGGCAACATAGTGAGACCCTGTCAAAATAAAAATTAGGTATGGTGGCACATGCCTGTAGTCTCAGCTACTTAGGAGGCTGAGGTGGCACAATCGGTTGAGCCTGGGTGGTCAAGGCTGCAGTAAGCCGTGATTGCACCACTGCACTCAGCCTTGGTGATAGGGTGAGACCCTGTCTCCACAAAAAAAAAGAAAAAAGAAGGAAGAAATATTTTGAAAGAAGAAATTAGAAGAAAAAAGGAAATTAGCAGCAAAAGTCAGTTTGGAAAGCAGAATGTAATGAATTTATTTGGGAGTGGGAGTTGAAGAGTAATCATCATTAGCAAATGAACATCAAGGGCTTCCTATGCAAAAGGCATCATACCAGATTCTTGAGATACCAAAGAGAAGGTGCTACCTATCATTAAGAAACCTGTAACCCACTTGGGAAGATAAGATAGACTTAGGTTTTTTTTTTTTTTTTTTCCTTATTTATTTTATTTTATTTTATTTTTGAGAGACAGGGTCTTTCTTGGTCACCCAGACTGGAGTGCGGTGGTCCAATCATAGTTCACTGTAGCCTTGAACTCTTGGACTCAAGCAATCTTCCCACCTCAGCCTCACGAGTAGCTGAGACTACAGGCAATAGCCACCTAGCCTGAGTAGACTTAAGTTTTTTGTTGTTGTTGTTGAGATGGAGTTTCGCTCTCGTCACACAGGCTGGAGTGCAGTGGTTCTGCCTCAGCTCAGTGCAACCTCTGCCTCCCAGGTTCATGCCATTTTTCTGCCTCAGCCTCTCGAGTAGCTGGGGTTATAGGCATGTACCCCCACGCCCAACTAATTTTGTATTTTTAGTAGAGACAGGGTTTCACCATGTTGGCCAGGCTAGTCTTGAACTCCTGACCTGAGGTGATCCACCCACCTTGGCCTCCCGAAGTGCTGGAATTACAGGCGTGAGCCACTGCACCTGGTCTAATTTTTTTTTTTAATCAGGAGCGTATAAAAATCAAGAGCGTAAAAGATAACCCGGTTTTCCAATGTGCTTGACTATAAAATGACTCCTAGGATTTTGCCAGGTGCTTTGCTACCCAGATCTTGTTTTACCCAGGCCAGGTGCATTCCTTGAGCACGTCTGACTTGGGTACTGAGTGAGAAGGATATTTTAAGTATAAAAGTATAGGTAAGATTAACTTTAATCCTAACTGTAAGATTAAAATGGATAATCTACAAATGAATAGCTTATAATCAGATAATTAAGAGTTTGTTGTAAAACAATTGATTATAAAATTAGAGTAATTTTTTCAAAATTAAATCATAAATCATATAGAACTGAATTTTAATTTCATTTTTCCAGAAACATATACTGTGCCCTTATCCTTTCTTTACCTCAACGTCTACAATAAGACAGATGCTAACTGTTCAGCTTACATTTTGTGAGGATAACCTGGAAACTGGTTATTTTCAAAAACAAAAATGGTGATTATTGGTACCTTCTTTTAAGATCTCATTATAATATATTTTCAGGACAGGGATAGTTCAAGAAGGCCTCTGGAGAACATGATTGAACATTCATTGCCCATACCCTTCATCTCCAACACAGAACCCTTTACTGAAGATTTCTTTTTTTTTTTTTTTGAGACAGGGTCTCGCTCTGTTGCCCAGGCCGGAGGGCAGTGGTGCCATCATAGCTCACTGCAGGCTCAAACTCCTGGGCTGAAGCCATCCTCCTGCCTCAGGTTCTCAAGTAGCTGGGAATACAGCACTCACCACCACACCTGGCTAATTTTTTTTTATTTTAAATAGAGATGAGGTCTCGCTATGTTGCCCAGGCTGACCTTGAACTCTTCTGCTCAAGCAATCCTTCTGCCTCAGCCTCCCAAAGTGCTGGAATTACAGGTGTGAGTCACTGCACCTGGCCTCCTTGTATACTCTTAAAAGTTATTGAGACCCAAAGAGCTTTTTTGTTTTTTTGGGGTTTTTTGTTTTGTTTTTGCTTTTGAGACAGTGTCTTTCTCTGTCACAGTGGAACAGCCATGGCTCACTGCCAGCCTTGACTTCCCAGGTTCAAGTGATTCCCACCTCAGTCTTCCAAGTATCTGGGACCATGGGTGGGCACCACCGCACCTGGCTAATTATTGTATTTTTCCCAAAGAGCTTTTGTTTATGTGGGCTGTTTCTGTTGATATTTATCATACTAGCTATTACAACTGGGAATTTTTAAAACTTGTTTATCAATCCATTAAAAACCCATTACATATTAACATAAACAACATATTTTTATGAAAAATAAGTATAGCTTTCCAAACAGAATTAATGAGGAATGACATTGCTTTACATGTTTGTAAATCTTTTTAATGTTTGACTTACTAAAAGAAAACCAGATTCTATTTGCATCTGTATTCAATCTGTTGCAATATGTTGTTTTCATGGAATTATGTGAAGAAAATCCAGCTTTACACACATATGCAATGGGAGATGGGAAAAGGTATTTTAATAGTCTTTTCAATAACTGCAAATATTCATCGTTGATACTGCACCAAAATTCAACGGGTGGTGAGTTCTTATGAGTTAATTGCAGTGTGGGATCTGAAGCTACATCGGTGAACTTTCATAGTATTATACTAAAATTCATTAATCTGTCTTGCTTTTGGAGTGAATCTTTTAGCCATGAATAATTTTATACCAGCATGCGTTTGTCATTTGGGAAGTATTGATTTAGTTAGCTACGCAGTTATTCCAAATGTTGACCATTTCAATACACAATATGAAAAAATCGTATTTGTTACTATCTCATCAGAAGAATCTTTAAGTATGGGAAAGCTGCCAAGCCCGTGGTAGTAGATACAAGTTTTCCAAAATTCTGATTTTTCTCTTGGAAGTTGGAATTTTATCATTGGCAACAAATACTGTAATTTGTTTTCCTTGATATTTCAGACTCACTTTCATTTTGGAGGAAATGTCTGCCAGATATCTAAGTCTGAATAAACATAGTTGTCTGTTATTCATTCTTGCACATAAAATGGTGTTATGTGAAAATAAACAGATGGTTCAGGCATATAACTCAGTTACTCAAGTGCTTCTCTTCAGCCAGTAAAAGTGCTTTATGTGTAATTCCTATATTGTCACACAGAATATTACACAAGAATTGTTCTTAAGGGTTGAGATTTAACACAATGCATAATTTGTATTGCCTCTTAACTGAAACTGGCTTTTTAAAAAACTGTGAGTACATGGTTGTGAAGAATACGATGACCATACAGTGACTATTCATGTAATTTGTTGCTACTGCCTTTGCTTATGAATTGCCAGCAGTTTTTAATTAATTTAATTATTTTTTAAAATTTATTTATTTTTTTGAGATGGAATCTTGCTGTGTTGCCCAAGCTGGAGTGCAGTGGCGTGATCTCGGCTCACGGCGACCTCTGCCTTCTGAGTTTAATTTCTGCCTCAGCCTCCCGAATAGCTGGGACTATAGGCACATGCCACCACTCCCGGCTAATTTTTGTATTTTTAGTAGAGATGGGGTTTCACCATGTTGACCAGGCTGGTCTTGAACTCCTGACCTCAAGTGATCTGCCTGCCTTGGCCTCCCAAAGTGCGGGGATTACAGGCGTGAGCCATCGCGCCCAGCCATTTTATTTTTATTTTTGAGACAGGTGTTGCTCTGTCACCCAGCCTGGAGTGCAGTGGTGAAATCATGGCTCACTGAAGCCTCGATCTCCTGGGTTCAAGCTATCCTCCCACCTCAGCCTCCCAAATAGCTGGGACTACAGGCAGGAGCCACAATGCATGGCTACTTTTTAAATTTACTGTAGAGACAAGGTCTTGGCATGTTGCCCAGGCTAGTTTTGAACTGGTTTCAAGCGATCCTCCTGCCTTGGCCTCCCAAAGTGCTGGAATTTCAGGTGTAAGCCACTGCACCTAACTGGCCAGCAATTTAATCACCATTGCTTTTTCACAGCGATTACAAAAGTCAGCAGAGTAAAATATGTAGATAAAGTCTTAGTGTTATTATGAGAATGGTTTTGACCTCACAGATTATCTGCTAGGATCTTGGAGACCCACCCATAGGGTTCCATGTATAACTCTGAAAACTACAGGTTTATATAGCTGTTCCAATTCAATAAATTGTCAAAATTGTTCATGCTCATAAAACTCTAGGTATATATTTCCTTGAATTTGATAGCTGTTTAAAATGAGACGTTGCACTATTAGTCGTGGTAATGTTCTGCTGGGTGATGACTGAGGTCACCATCTCTGCTCCTCTTTTCTTTAGGTGACCTGGTGATTCTCGATGGCATTCCCACTGCAGGCTGGCTGCAGGGCCGAAGCTGCTGGGGCGCACGGGGCTTCTTCCCATCTTCGTGTGTCCGTGAGCTCTGCCTCTCCTCACAGAGCCGGCAGTGGCACTCCCAGAGTGCCCTGTTTCAGATTCCGGAATATTCCATGGGACAAGCCCGGGCCCTGATGGGGCTTTCTGCACAGCTGGATGAAGAGCTGGACTTCAGGGAAGGGGATGTGATCACCATTATTGGAGTTCCTGAACCAGGCTGGTTTGAAGGGGAGTTAGAGGGCCGAAGAGGCATTTTTCCAGAAGGTTTTGTAGAGCTCTTGGGGCCCCTCAGGACTGTGGATGAGTCGGTAAGTTCTGGAAATCCAGATGACTGCATTGTTAATGGTGAAGTAGATACCCCTATAGGAGAAGAAGAGATAGGGCTGGATGAGGATGAGGAAGAGCCAGGGACCTACGGGGTCGCCCTCTACAGATTCCAAGCCCTGGAGCCGAATGAGCTGGATTTCGAGGTCGGAGATAAAATCCGAATTCTGGCGACCTTGGAAGATGGCTGGCTGGAAGGATCCCTGAAGGGCAGGACAGGCATCTTTCCTTACCGGTTTGTGAAATTACATCCTGACACACGGGTTGAGGAAACCATGGCCCTGCCCCAGGAAGGCAGCCTCTCCAGGATCCCGGAAACTTCTTTGGATTATTTGGAGAACTCCTTAGGAGTGGAGAAGCAAAGACATGAAACCAGTGACCATGAGGCTGAGGAGCCTGACTGCATTATTTCTGAAGCACCCACTTCTCCCCTGGGTCATCTGACTTCAGAGTGTGAAGCAGACAGAAACTCTTATCAGGATGAGGGCACTGCTGCGGGGCCCCGGAGAAGCCCAGGCGTGGAGTGGGAAATGCCTCTTGCCACAGACTCTCCCACCTCTGACCCTACAAAGGTAGTCAATGGTATTTCCTCCCAACCTCAGGTCCCTTTTCATCCCAGCTTGCAGAGAAGCCAGTATTACTCTACAGCGGGAGGGAGCCACCCGCACTCAGAACAGCACCCTGACCTTCCCCTAGAAGCAAGGAAAAGAGACTATGCCAGCCTACCTCCCCAAAGAATGTATTCCCAGCTAAAAACTCTTCAGAAGCCAGTGCTCCCTCTTTACAGGGGCTCTTCTCTTTCAGCCTCAGGGGTAGTCAAACCTAGCCAATCAAGTCCTCAGCTCCACGACATAGCTAGTTATGCTAAAAAGCACCAAACATCCAGCGTTTACTCCGTCTCAGAGAGATCGGAGATGAAGCCTGGTCGGCAAGTCCAGGGGCTTGTTATGGAAGCAGCAACACATTCACAGGGAGACGGCAGCACTGACCTGGACTCGAAGCTGACACAACAGCTGATCGAGTTTGAGAAGAGCTTGGCAGGGCCTGGCACAGAGCCAGATAAAATTTTACGCCACTTTTCAATCACAGACTTTAACTCTGAGAAGGATATTGTTCGAGGTTCCTCAAAGTTAATCACCGAGCAGGAGCTGCCAGAAAGGAGAAAGGCCCTAAGGCCACCGCCACCTCGTCCCTGTACTCCGGTATCCACTTCTCCCCATTTGCTGGTTGACCAGAACCTAAAACCTGCACCACCCTTGGTGGTGCGACCCTCTCGCCCAGCTCCCCTGCCTCCCTCAGCACAGCAGAGAACGAATGCAGTATCGCCCAAGCTCCTATCTCGACAGCGTCCTACCTGTGAGACCTTAGAAAAGGAGGGCCACGGACATATGGGAAGGAGTCTGGACCAGACCTCCCCATGCCCCTTAGTGCTGGTGAGGATTGAGGAAATGGAGCAGGACTTGGATATGTACAGTAGAGCTCAAGAAGAGCTAAACCTCATGCTGGAGGAGAAGCAGGATGAATCATCAAGGGCAGAGACCCTCGAGGATCTCAAGTTCTGTGAAAGTAACATTGAAAGTTTGAGTATGGAACTCCAGCAACTAAGAGGTAAGTGATGAGGAAATAATATATACTTGTTTCTTGACACCCACAAGTCCCAGAAACAGCCTACCCATGCTTTTTAGGGATATGTTACCATCCTTGATGGACAAAAAATGATATACATTTTCATTACCTAGTTTCCTTTTTTTTTTTTTTTTTTTTTTTGAGACAGAGTCTCACTCTGTTGCCCAGGCTGGAGTGCAGTGGCGTGAACTTGGCTCAACGCAGCCTCCGCCTCCTGGGCTTAAGTGATTCTCCTGCCTCAGCCTCCCAAATAGCTGGGATTACAGATGTGCACCATCACCACACCTGGCTAATTTTTGTATTTTTAGTAGAGACAGGGTTTCGCCATGTTGCCAGGCTGGTCTTGAACTCCTGACCTCGAGTGATCCACCTGCCTCGGCCTCCCAAAGTGCTGGGATTATAGGCATGAGCCACCTTGCCTGGACTTTTTTTTTTTTTTTTTTTTTTTTTTTTGAGACAGAGTTTCGCTCTTGTTGCCCAGGCTGGAGTGCAATGGCAAGCTCTTAGCTCACCGCAACCTCCGCCTCCCAGGTTCAAGCAATTCTCCTACCTTAGCCTCCTGAGTAGCTGGGATTACAGGCATGCACCACCTTGCCTGGCTAATTTTGTATTTTTAGTAGACATGGGATTTCTCCATGTTGGTCAGGCTGGTCTCGAACTCCTGACCTCAAGTGATCTGCCCGCCTCGGCCTCCCAAAATGCTGGGATTACAGGTGTGAGCCATTGCGCCCAGCCTCACTACCTAATTTCTTATTTCATCACTATAGATAGGCTGTCTTGAGCCTCTGACTCTGTTTTGAGCCTATGACTGCTGTAGCCTCCTGACTTCATTTGCTGCTCAGATAAAGAATCTCAAACCTTGCCGGGTGCGGTGGCTCACACCTGTGATCCCAGCACTTTGGAAGGCTGCGGTGGGTGGATTGCTTGAGCCCAGGAGTTTGAGACCAGCCTGGGCAACAGGGCCAAACCCTGCTTCTACAAAAAAATACAAAAATAATTAGCCAAGCATGGTGGTATATGCCGGTAGTCCTAGCTACTCAGGAGACTGAGGTGGTAGGAGTCTTGAACCTGGGAGGCAGAGGTTGCTGTGAGCAATGATCACGCTACTGCACTCCAGCTTGGGCAACAGAGTGAGATCCTGTCTCCAAAAAAAAAAAAACAGAATCAAAGAATCTCATACCTCAGAAACACATATACCTCCGGGACATTTATGTCTCTTATTCTGCTATGGCTTCCATAACAGTGGTGCAGATGGGAAGTCCCTAAGTACAACTTTCTTTAATCAGGCTCTACTAAGCGCTAAAGACTTCCAGGTTAAGACTCATGAGAAAATTCCATGTTGTATCTTTGTTGTCCAGAGAGTATATTTCTTTTTTTCCTTTTTTTTTTTTGAGACAGAGTCTTACTCTGTCACCCAGGCTGGAGTATAGTGGTGAGATCTTGGCTCACTGCAACCTGTGCCTCCCGGGTTCAAGTGATTCTCATGCCTCAGCCTCCCGAGTAGCTGGGATTACAGGTGCATGCCACCACGCCTGGTTAATTTTTGTATTTTTTAGCAGAGATGCGGTTTCACCACATTGCCCAGGCTGGTTTCGAACTCCTGACCTCAAATGATCCACCCACCTTGGCCTCCCAAAGTGCTGGGATACCCACGCCTGGCCAAGGGAGTAGAGTTTAATAATAGTAATAGCTAACATTTATTACCATATTAGTAAGCATGTGTTAGAATTTGCTTACAGGAAGAGTATTCACAGCCACCCTAAAGGTACAGTGATAATTCATATGGCTACTGTATAGATGAGGAAACTAAGACATAGATATTGAGTAGACTCAAGCCTGTAATCCCAGCTTGGGAGGCCGAGGTAGGAGGATCGCTAGAGCCCAAGAGTTCAAGAGCAGCCTGGGCAACCGAGAGAGACCCTGTCTCTAAAATAAAAAAGAAAAAAATTAAATTAAAATTTGAAAAGAGATTAAGTGACTTGCCAAGGGAGTTGGGATTCAAGCTTATGTTTCTAACAAGTATAGTTCACCACTTCCTACCTGGAACACTGAAAAATTCAAATTCTTTCCCTTAATTTGGGAGTGATCAGCCTCTGGAGACTTCATTCATATTCACCAGACTCACAGGAGAAAAAATTTATAAATAGGAAGAGTACGAGAGGGAGGCAACCAACAGCAATTGGTCTAGGGCCCAAGAACATGAATGCATGTCACTTTTGGCTTGTGTACCAGAGACCTCTGAACTTACATGTCATCAGGAAAGTCAATAATAGAAAGCAACCCAGGGAGTCTAGGAATAGCAGGATACTAATAAGAGATAAAAGCAGAATGGTGATCCAGAGATCCTGGATCAAGATCATGATGGCCTACTGAGCACACATAGCTACCTCCCTCCGTTTCTACTTTAGGTCTGTAAAAGTGAATGGAAATAATAGAATAAAAAAATTCTAGTAAGAGTATTATTAGAAATCAAGTAATCTTCTGAAAGATGGATAGTAGTTGGTGTAGCAGAAAGAGAGGGAAACCTCTATTCAAAATATTCTCAGGAAAGGGCTGTTATGCACGTGGGCAGAGTTCTAAGGGAACTGCAGACTAAGAGATGGTGCGGTAGGAGGGGTCCTAGAGCACATTCGGTGTAATTGATTAGGGGATAGCTAGGGAGCCAGGCCTCTGGGTTGCTTGTACTGAACAGCAGGAGCATTTACCCTCAAGCTACAGCACAAAGTAGATGCTTAGACAAGTCCTCAAAAAGATGTTCATTTAATATGAGTACCTGAGCTCTCAGGGGAATGCCAGATACCTTGATTTCAGAGTCCCTGAAAAGGAATTCTGAGGGAAACTTGGCTGGGTGTTACATTCCTAGAGCCCTAGCAAACTCCAGATTCTCCATCACTTTCTATACCTACAAGTTTCAAGATAAACCTGTAAACAGTTCTTGCATTAGATATCGTATTAGTCCATTTTCACACTGCTGATAAAGACATACCAGAGACTGGGCAATTTACAAAACAAAGAGGTTTAATGGACTTACAGTTCCACATGGCTGGGGAGGCCTCACAATCATGGTGGAAGGCAAGGAGGAGCAAGTCACGTCTTACATGGATAGTAGCAGGCAAAGAGAGAGTTTGTGCAGGGAGACTTCCGTTTTTCAAAACCATCAGATCTCATGAGATTTGTTCACTCTCACGAGAGCAGCACAGGAAAGACCTGCCCCCATGATTCAGTTACCTCCCACCGGCTCCCTCCCACAACACATAGAAATTCAAGATGAGATTGGGGTGGGGACACAGCCAAACCATATCATTCCACTTGGACCCTCCCAAATCTCATGTCCTCACATTTCAAAACTAATCATGCCTTCTCAACAGTCCCCCAAAGTCTTAACTCATTTCAGCATTAAATATCCACAGTTCAACATCTCATCTGAGACAAGGCGAGTCCCTTCTGCCTGTGAGCCTGCAAAATCAAAAGCAAGTTAGTTACTTCCTAGATACAATGGGGATACAGGCACTGGGTAAATACAGCTGTTCCAAATGGGAGAAATTGGCCAAAACAAAGGGGCTACAGGCCCCATGCAAGTCTGAAATCCAGTGGGGCAGTCAAATCTTAAAGCTCCAAAATGATCTCCATTTACTCCATGTCTTACAACTAGGTCACGCCACTGCAAAAGGTAGGTCCCCATGGTGTTGGGCAGCTCTGCCCCTGTGGCTCTGCAGGTACAGCCTCCCTCCCGGCTGCTTTCATGGGCTGATGTTGAGTGTCTGTGGCTTTTCCAGGCACACATGCAAGCTGTTGGTGGATCTACCATTCTGGGGTCTGGAGGATTTTGGCCCTCTTCTCACAGCTCCACTAGGTGGTGCCACAGTAGGGACTCTGGGTGGAGATTCTGACCCCACATTTTCCTTCTGTGCTGCCCTAGCAGAGGTTCTCCATGAGAGACCTGCCCCTGCAGCAAACTTCTGTCTGGACATCCAGGCATTTCCATACATCCTCTGAAATCAAGGCAGAGGTTCCCAAACCTCAATTCTGGACTTCTGTGCACCTGCAGGCTCAACACCACGTGGAAGCTGCCAAGGCTTGGGGCTTGCACCCTCTGAAGCCGTGGCCTGAGTTCTACATTGGCCCCTTTCAGCTGTGGCTGGAGCAGCTGGGATGCAGGGCACCAAGTCCCTAGGCTGCACACAGCACGGTGACCCTGAGCACAGCCCAGGAAGCCACTCTTTCCTCCTAGGCCTCTGGACCTGTGATGAGTACAGCTGCCATGAAGACCTCTGACATGCCCTGGAGACATTTTCTCCATTGTCTTGGGGATTAACATTTGGCTGCTCGTTACTTATGCAAATTTCTGCATCCGGTTTTTCTTTTCAGGAAATGGGATTTTCTTTTCTATCACATTGTCAGGCTGCACATTTTTGGAACTTTTGTGCTCTGCTTCCCTTATAAAACTGAATGCCTTTAACAGCACCTAATTCACCTCTTGCATGCTTTGCTGCTTAGAAATTTTTTCTGCCAGATACCCTATATCATCTCTCTCAAGTTCAAAGTTCCACACGTATCTAGGGCAGGGGAAAAATGCTACCAGTCCCTTTGCTAAAACATAACAAGAGTCACTTTTGGTCCCGTTCCCGACAAATTCCTCATCTCCTTCTGAGACCACCTCAACCTGGATTTCATTGTCCATATCTTTATCAGCATTTTCGTCAAAGCCATTCAACAAGTCTCTAGGGAGTTCCAAACTTTCCCACATTTTCCTGTCTTCTTCTGAGCCCTCCAAACTGTTCCAGCCTCTGCCTGTTACCCAGTTCCAAAGTCACTTCCACATTTTCGGTTATCTTTTCAGCAGTGCTCCACTTTACTGGTACCATTTTACTGTATTAGTCCATTTTCACGCTGCTGATAAGGACATGCCCAAGACTGGGCAATTTACAAAAGAAAGAGGTTTTAATGGACTTACAGTTCCACACGTTGGGGAGGCCTCACAATCATGGTGGAAGGCAAGGAGGAGCAAGTCACATCTTACGTGGATGGCCGCAGGCAAAGAGAGAGCTTGTGCGGGAAGACTCCCGTTTTTCAAAACATCAGCTCCTGTTCACTGTCATGAGAACAGCACAGGAAAGACCTGCCCCCATGATTCAATTACCTCCTACCAGGTCCCTCCCACAACACGTAGGAATTCAAGATGGAATTTGGTTGGGGACACAGCCAAACCATATCAGATATATAGGTGGGAGAATAAAAGACCCCCAAATTTCAGGTAGCAGGAATTTCCCAGGAATGGTACTTTTTAGAATTAATAGTGTTCCACGAAAATGTTATGTCTTCTGTGCTTAACACTGTGCAGTGTTTTTATTTTTATTTTTTGCATATGCAGTGTTTTTAAATGGGTAAATGGACTGGTACCATGTAAAACTGGTGTTCTTTTTTATTCACCAGACCTTCATTTTCAGAATTAGTTTATTTAGCCAGTGTTCTTACTTTTTTAAAAAATTGCTGTTTAGTACTGTGAAAGACTTAAGGTGGGTGTAGTTTATTTGGGAAGACTGTAAAATTTGAATCTACCAAATACAGTATTGGGTATGTTAATGTTGATTTGATTGATTTCTCAAAAGGTGTTTTGATAATATCTGTCGCTAATATGATGAAATTACTTATTCCTTGCAGTAACAGCCAATTTCTCATAAGGTCATTTTTTTCTGTCTTCATAAAAGGTGTTTCCAACAATATAAGCTATCCCTCAAG
The DNA here is from genome assembly GCF_047675955.1 of Chlorocebus sabaeus. Classification (NCBI taxonomy): domain Eukaryota; kingdom Metazoa; phylum Chordata; class Mammalia; order Primates; family Cercopithecidae; genus Chlorocebus; species Chlorocebus sabaeus. The sequence goes on along the minus strand of NC_132912.1, from coordinate 102,685,398 downwards.
AGGTGGAAATTAACCAGTTTGAGTACCAGGCATTGCTCCTCTAATCTGGTTCTGTATAAGTTATAATGTTAAAATTTAAGGCTTAAGATTTAAAGAACTTTCAAAACAGCATTTATCTAATTCTCATCAATATTTACTTGTTAATATGCTTACTGAGAAAACAGGCTTTATCTGTTATTCAGTGTGTCATTTCCCACACACCTGGTGTGATGTTCTGTGCACAATAGGGACTCAACTGCCTAATGAAGGGAGTTGAGTTTAACTGAATGGATTTGTATTGAATTGCCTGCTCTACCTCCCAGAGCTTTCAGAGATCTCCTACTTCTGTTTTTACTTTGAACTGGTCTACTTGGGACCTGGGAACTGTCAGTGCAGAGACGCCAGGCCCCTTGTGAGACCAGTGCTGTGCCAGATCCACAGTGAGGTTTTTAGTGTAGCTACTGCCTCTTCTTAAAACTCTGCATTTATTTATTTGTTTGTTTGTTTATTTATTTATTTATTTTGAGATGGAGTCTCACTCTTGTTGCCCAGGCTGCAGTGCAATGGCGCAATCTCGGCTCACTGCAACTTCTGCCTCCTGGGTTCAAGCGATTCTTGTGCCTCAGCCTCCCGAGTAGCTGGGATTACAGGTGCCCACCACCACGCCTGGCTAATTTTTGTATTTTTAGTAGAGATGGGGTTTCACCATGTTGGCCAGTCTGGTCTCGAACTCCTGGCTTCGAGTGATCCACCTGCCTTGGCCTCCCAAAGTGCCGGGATTATAGATGTGACCCACGCCATCATGCCCGGCCTTGGTTTTTATTTTCTTTCCATATGGTAAGCATAGCTGTTTTAGAGTCTGTGTATGTATGATTCCAAGATATTCAGTCTTAGTGGGACTGTTTTTGATGTCCCATGGTTCTCATTCTTGTGGTGTAGGCTCTTTGTGTGTCTGGTTATCTTACTGTGTGCTGGTCATAGTATTTGGAAAATCTTAAGACTTGAGGTGAAGACACCTGAACTCTAGAAGGAATTTGCATTTGTTTCTGTCAGTTGTTTGTAGTCAACTAATGTTTTCAAATTCCTGAAGGATAGTAATATTTGAGATTCAGGAGTAAGAAATTGGAATTCCTGGGAATTCCTAAATTATAACTTCGTATTTTAAAAAACTTTTACTTACACATTCTTGAATAGTAGTAGAAATCATAATCAATGGTGACAAGTTTTCCTGTGCTAGTATTACACTAAGGTTTTCAGAGGTTTTATATTTGTATATGAAATAAATGCACGGTTTTTTGTGAGTCACAATGTCATGATATGACTATATATTTTAATAACATGTAAAAATATTCTCTACCTGATAATAGACTTTTTTAAAGGACTTGATTTTTGTAAGAGCTATTTTAGATTCACAGCAACACTGAAAGGAAGGTACAGAGATTTCCCATATCTCGTGCCCCCACACATACATAGCTTCCCTCAGCATCAACATCTTAAAAACATTCTTAAATTTCATTTTTAAATAATTTTAGATTTATAGAAAGCTGCAAAAATACGAGCTTCCATATCCTTTGCTCAGCTTCTTCTAACCTTAATATCTTACACACCTATAGAAGATTTATAAAATCAGAATATTAATGTGATAATATAAAACATTAAAAGAAGAACATTAGTACAAGATAAATGTCAAAAATCATTTAAAAATTGAAATACCACAAATGTTTAGTATTTTAAAATTACTCTTAAAATCTAATTTTATTTTGACTTTTAAATGTTAGATTCAGGGAGTACATGTGCAGATTTGTTACAAGGGTATATTACATAATGCTGAGGTTTGGGCTTCAATTGATCCCATCACCTGTGTAAGAGAACATAGTACCTAATAGGCAGTTTTTCAACCTTTGCCTCCCTCCCTGCCTCCATTGTCCTGTAGTCCCCAGTGTCTGTTGTTTCTATCTTTATGTCCATGTGTACCCAATATGTAGCTCCCTCTTATAAGTGAAAGCACACGATATTTGGTTTTCTGCTTCTGCCTTAATTGTCTTAGGATATTGGCCTCCAGCTGCCTCCATGTTGCTGCAAAGGACATGATTTCATTCTATTTTCTGGCTACATAGTATTTCTTGGTGTATATATATACCAGGATTCCTTTATCCAGTCCACTGTTGATAGGCACCTAAGTTGATTTCTTGTCTTTGCTGTAGTGAATAGTGCTGGAGTCAACTGAGTGCAGGTGTGTTTTAGGTAGAAGAATTTTCCTTTGGACATACCCAATACTGGGATTGCTAGGTCGAATGGTAATTCTACTGTTAGCCCTTTAAGAAATCTCCAAACTGCTTTCCACAGGGGCTAAACTAATTTACATTCCCACTAACAGTGTATAAGTGTTCCCTTTTCTCCACAACCATGCTAACATATCTGTAATTTTTTTACTTTAATACCCATTCTGACTGGGGTAAGATGGTTTCTCATTGTGGTTTTGATTTGCACTTCTCTGATGATTAGTGATGTTAAGCATTTTTTTTCATATATTTCTTGGCTACTTAAATGTCTTCTTTTGAGAAGTGCCAGTTCATGTCCTGTGCCCAGTGTTTAATGGGGTTGTTTTTTCTTGTTGATTTAAGTTCCTTATAAATTCTAGATGTTAGGCCTTTGTTGGATGCATAGTTTTTCCCAGTCTGTAGGTTGTCTGTTTACTCTGTTGATAGTTTGTTTTGCTATACAGAAGCTCTTTAGTTTAATTGGGTTCCAGTTGTCAATTTTTGTTTTTGTTGCAGGTTGCCTAAGCCAATGTCTAGAAGAGTGTTAACTAGGTTTTATTCAAGGATTTGTGTAGTTTGAGGCCTTACATTTAAGTCTTTAATTCATCTTGAGTTAATTTTTGTGTATGGTGAGAGATGGAAGTCCAGTTTCATTCTTCTGCATATGGTTAGTTTTTCCAGTACCATTTATTGTATAGAGAATTCTTTCCCCATTGCTTATTTTGGTCAACTTTGTTGAAGATCACTTGATTGTAGGTGGTGCAGCTCTATTTCTGGATTTTCTATTCTGTTCCATCAGTTTACATGCCTTTGAATAGAATTTTAAATACACAGAGCATTAGTTGCCCTATCTGATAGTGTTGATCTTTGTTTTGTGACTAATATTTCATACATCAAAAAAAGGTTTTCATTTTATGTTGATGTTGGTGGAATTGTTAAGTGTGTATTCAAAAGCATTTCCAGGGCTGGGTTCAGTGGCTCATGCCTGTAATCCCAGCACTCTGGGAGGCCGAGGCGGGTGGATCACTTGAGGTCAGGAATTTGAGACCAGCCTGCCCAACATGGTGAAACCCCGTCTCTACTAAAAATACAAAAAATTAACGAGTGTACACTAGCACACTGCATAGTGGTGAGCACCTGTCATCTCAGCTACTCAGGAGACTGAGGCAGGAGAATGGCTTGAGCCCAGTAGGTAGAGGTTGCAGTGAGCCAAGATCGCGCCACTGCACTCCAGCCTGGGTGACAGAGCGAGACTCCGTCTCAATTTAAAAAAAAAGAAAAAAGAAAGAAAAAGCATTTCTGTTAGGCCTGTTCGGGTGCATGTTGTCTCATGAAAGCTCATTTTCTTTTTTAATGTTGAAAATATTTCATCTGCTTGTTCTGATTTTGGCTTTGCCATTGAAATTGATATTGCTTATGCTAATGCAGATTTTAGATATGTTCCTGATTTTGTGTAGGAATATTTCACAACAATATTCATATCTTCTCTTTTGCATTTCTTCTATTAAAACATTTATAAAGAACTATATAGCAAATATTAAGCAGTAGAAAACACTGGACAAACATTACTGGATGGTATTCAAATAATGGAACATTTGCCCCTCTGTGCAAGATTTAGCACTATACAGAATCATCTGTCAGAATTGCTAATTTAAGGACTTCCTTTGCTTATAAAACTTTATTTCTTAGACTACCGTTATAAGATCTGTATAAAGCATACTATACAAGTAAGCTTATTAATCTTTATTTTATTTGCAAGAATGACTCACTGTTGGCAACGCACAGGGCCAGGAGCACACACTCTTCTAAACACATGTATTACATAGCAACAACTGTGAGCAAAGTTAACTGATCAGACCCTGGCCCTCCCACCCACTCTTGTCCTCATTCCCAGAAATGTCACCTTTCACACTTTGCGTGTCAGTATTCTCTGCTCTTGCGTCAGCTTGACACTGGTGGATTTCTTTAAACTCTTAATGTCTCTGCATTTATTGTTAGGCTTTAGTCTCCCAGGAGAATCCTAGTACCTTCTCTTGTTTTCTAGAGTTCTCAGCTGATTTTTTTTTTTTTTTTTTTTTTTTTTTTAAGAAAGACGTATAAATTTCCTAAGAAATGCTAAGAAGGAATTTCCACATGGAAACAAACACTAGTCATTCTCAGCCCAGGTCCAGCTTAAACCAATTTCAAGGCTCGGTGTACCTTGTACCTTGGATGACCAAGGTGTCGGAACCCAGCTGTAATTGAGCAAGAGGGCTGGCCCAATTCTGATTTACCCTCGGGAGTTCTTTGGGATCTTAGCTTATTACAGAAAAGGTCTCCTTTTAGATTTCTATTTTAAAGATTTTTTTTTTTCTATGAGGGACTGATCCAAATAACGTAGATTTCAATTATTGGAAATAAAAAGTCCAGTATTAGTTTTAAATAAGTCAGTCTTTGGCTGTAACTGAGAATTAGGAGTTTTAAATTTGGAATTATCGTCTAGAGTCAGGGTAGAATACTAGACAGTATTTATGGTTGCTGTGTGTTGGGGAATGAAACATCATTTTGTGGGCTTCTATGTGGTGTTCAGGTTAATCACTCATTCATCCAGGAAGTATTCATTTGTTTTTACCATGGGCCAGGCACTGTGCTAAGGGCAGGGTACATAGCAATGAACGTTATAGATGTGCTCGCTGGTCTCAAGAAGCTTCCAGTCAAATGAGTTGCTAATTAACAAGTTAAGGTTTAGATCTCAAACACACTACCTTTAAGTCTGATGAACAGGTTGACTTGCAAAGCAGCAGAAACATTAAGAGTTAGTTCTCAGACTTTGAGGTTTCCCAGGACGTATTATTTATAGAAGCTTTGATCAGGACTAACTAGTACTACCCTATCTCTAGGTGAGGTTCACACATCTGAATTTGAAAAGAGGGTGTGCATTCGTTTCTTTGTTCAGTGTATATTTCTTGAGCACACACAATGAGCCAGGCACTGGCTACACGTTGATTAATTTAAAAAACATAGTCATATTATCATTCGTATTTATGTGTGTTTGAAACCCCAGTGATCATATTGATATTGACCTTTATAGCTAATTATACTGTTTCCTGCTGCCTTGGAATCATGACCCTGGCTACTTTTGGTGTGTGTCAGTGCCAGAACCCCATTGTTCTAAATCAGTGCAGTGGACGCCAAACTGTAGAGCAAGTCAGGAACCTTGCTCCTAAACTTTCCTCTTCCTGGCCTTTAAGGTAATGTCAAAGGAAGGTTGACCAGAGACTCTAAAAGTAATTTTTAATGACGTCTGTTGCAAATTAAATCAGAATATGTTTTTCAGGAAAATAATATTTCCCCAGTCTACGAGGTGGCATCTAAGGTCCACTAAAGAGAGCTGATAGATTAACAAGCCAGAGAATGACTGATATGGAACAATAACATCTTTATACTAAAGTGATATGTAATATTCTAGACAGATTTTTAAAATTTGAACGTGTAACTGTTTTATATGCAGAAACAATTTGTCATTCTGCAGACTCCTTGGAATCCCTTAGGTGTAAGTATTCTTTCTCAGCCGGGCGTGGTGGCTCACACCTATATGTGGTGGTTCATGCCTCCCAGCACTTTGGGAGGCCAAGGTGAGAGGATTGCTTCAAGACCAGCCCAGCCAACATGGTGAGACCCCATTCCTACAAAAAAATACAAAAAGAGCTGGATGTGGACCTGTCGTCCCAGCTACTCGGGAGGCTGAGGTGGGAGGTTTGGGTGAGCCCAGGAGGCCGAGGCTGCAGTGAGCACGTCATTGTACTCCACACTCCAGCCTGGGTGACAGAGAAAAAAAAAACAAGAATTCCTTCTCAAACTAGTAAGAGATAATAGAATTAAATAGCCAAATCGTTCTGTGTTTTTTGTTTGTTTGTTTTTTGGGACAGAGTCTCGCTCTTGTCACCCAGGCTGGAGTGTAGTGGTGCAATCTCGGCTCACTGCAACCTCCGCCTCCCAGGTTCAAGCAGTTCTCCTGCCTCAGCCTCCTAAGTAACTGGAATTACAGGTGCCCGCCACCATGCCCAGCTAATTTTTGTATTTTTAGTAGAGACAGGGCTTTGCCATTTTAGCCAGGCTAGTCTTGAACTCCTGACCTCAGGTGATCTGCCCACCTCGGCCTCCCAAAGTGCTGGGATTACAGGCGTGAGCCACCCCACCTGGCCCATTCTGTGGTCTTTCAAGATAACGAAAGTTTATGTAGAGGAAATAATAATCTTTCTTTCTAGTTTGTCAGTATGTAAGAAAAAAGCAAGTATCTTCAACTTGTGTAACATCTGGTTCAGGGTGTTGGCTCAGTAAAAATGAGCTCAGAGTTACTTGTAAAGGATTTTATCGTAGTGTAAGACAGCAGCCATCATCAGAACCCATTAATAGGCTATGTTAAGTCAGGAGAGAAACTAGTTTCTCATTTTAGGTTGGATGGTTGAATGTATGTCAAGAAATGTAGCTTACAATGGTGAACTGAGGTATAATTGACCTGTGAGTCACTGTTCTTAGCAGTTTGTAGGATGGCCTTGTGAACATTTCCTCACTCAGCTCCAGGCAGAAGGTGGAGAAGCTGGAATGCATTGAGGTATTTAAGTTTCGGTTTCAGATTTCACTGAGGCTTTGCAGCATGGTACAGGAAAATAATTCATCTTCAGATGGCCTGAGACCCTTAGTTGCGAGCGTTCCCACCATCCCATCCCTACCTGAGCTGCTTGCTGCCTCCTTTTACTGTTCACTTTACCAGATGTAATAAGACTCAAAAGACAGGACAGTCATCAGTCAACCAGTATGATTGAGCTCCCACTGTATTCCAGGTAGTGCTGTCGAGTCACAGTAACAATCTCTGCCCTCATGGGAAGAGACAAGCAATAAGTAAGTAATACTCTGAGTATATTTTTTGCTTTTTTGTCAGAAAGGAAAACAATCAATGGAGAAAAGAAATCAGAGAAAACCTTCTGAAAAATAATGTTTGAGTAAGATTGTTGGGGGCCAGCCAAACCATTTCTGGAGGTGGGAGGCATCGTTCCAGACAGATAAGACAGCAAGCACGAGAGTGTGTTAGGTGTTTGAGGAAGAGCAAGGAGACCGGTTCAGCTAGAGCAACAGCATAGTTGCAGTTCATCATTTAGGGTAAGAAGAGAAGTTACTGGAAGGTTTTGAGCAGGGGAATAATATGACCTGACCTACCATTTAACAGAAGAGAAGAGACAGAAGAGACACAGGGCAGAGGCTGAGAGACCAGTTAGGAGGCTACTGCAGTGACCCAGGCAAGGGATGGATGCCAGCAGCTTGGACCAGGGTGGCAGCAGTGGGGATGATGAGAGGTGCTCAGCTCTCAGCATATTTTGTGTTAGAGCCAGTAGGACTTGCTTGTGGATTAGATGTGAGGTATAAGAGATTGAGAAAAGGCCGGGCGCGGTGGCTCATACCTGTACTCCCGGCACTTTGGGAGGCCAAGGCGGGTGGGTCACCTGAGGTCAGGGGTTCGAGACCAGCCTGACCAACATGGAGAAACCCTGTCTCTACTGAAAATACAAAATTAGCTGGGTGTGGTGGCACATGCCTATAATCCCAGCTACTAAGGAGGCTGAAGCAGGAGAATCGCTTGAACCTGGGAGGCAGAGGTTGCGGTGAGCCGAGATCGCACCATCGCACTCCAGCCTGGGCAACAAGAGTGAAACTCCGTCTCAAAAAGAAAAAAAAAAAGCTTGAGAAGAGTCAAGGGTAATCCTGAGGAGTAACCTGAGGTTAGGCAACTGGAAGGATTAGAGTTGCAAGTAGCAACCACATTTCTAGTCATATTAATACTTCTTGAATTCCTGCTGTGTGCCAGGTAATTGGGTGTATAGGAGAACATGATCTAGAACTTAGCCCTGGGGCATTCCAATCTTTAGGAATACGGAAGACGAGAGATGGGCCAGCAAAGAAGAAGCAACCAGCTAAGGAGAAGGAAAGCCAAATGGAGAAATGGTTTCAAGAAGGGGCAGGTGACGCCGGACTTGGTGGCTCACGCCTATAATCCCAGCACTCTGGGAAGCCGAGGCGGCGGGCAGAGCACTTGAGGTCAGGAGTTTGTGACCATCCTGACCAACATGGTGAAACCCCGTCGCTACTAAAAACACAAAAATTAGCCAGGCGTGGTGGCAGGTGCCTGTAATCCCAGCCACTCGAGAGGCTGAGGCAGGAGAATCACTTGAACATGGGAGGTGGAGGTTGCAATGAGCCAAGATCATAAGCCTGAGTGAAAAAGTTAGACTCTGTCTCAAAAAAAGAAAGGGCAAGTGACAGGATCAGAAGCTGCCAAGAGGCCAAGTAAGGTCAAGTCTCTGAAATGACCATGGGATTTGGTGACCTTATCAAGAGCAGTTTCACTGAAGGGATGATGTTGGGATGCAAGCCCTATTGGAGTGGATTAAAGAGAAAATGAGAGGTAAGGAAGAGAGGCATTGAGCATTGTGCTCAAAAGTCTTTCGAAGAGTTTTGCTGTTAAAGAAACCAAAAAAGGGTAGTGGCAGCCGGGGACGTTGGATTGAAATGCCAGTGGAAGTCGTTTGTAAGATGAGAAACATTGGCACGTGCTCATAAACTCGTGAGACTGATCCACTAAAATGGGCACATTGAAGAAGCAGGGAGAGGGGGCCTCACTGCTGTTAGAGAGAACAGTCTCTGAGTGGTCAGGAGGGGAGGGGGCTGGCAAGCCAATGGAGAGATTGGCCTGGGATCAGAGCAGGGACACTTCCTCTGTTGTTAAAGGAGGGAGGCAGAGCATTCGGGTTTACAGGCAGGTAGCAGGGTAGGTTTGATGGTGAAAAGGTGAAGAAACAAGCCTAGAGAGATTAAATAACCTCCCCAAGATTATACAGCTATTAAGTGGCAAAGTCAGGATTTAAATCCAGGGCTATCAAAGCCTATGCGCTTAACCTCTAAGCTAGATTGCCCTCTACCTGGCATCTAGCATGTGCTAAATAAATGCTACATGCATTGATTCATTAAACATTTAAATACCTACTGTGTGCCGCATTGTAATCACCCAGTGGGTTCTTTCTGCCCACTGCACAAATAAAACCAATTCACTGAGGCCATTGCATGAAGAAAGAGTTTGACATGCAGCTGGCCACTCCATGTGGGAGATGGAGTTACTACTTAAATCAGTCTAAAAAATGCAGAGGTTTTTCCAGGATAGTTTACCAGCCAGGGGGTTAGGGGAATGGGTGCTGCTGATTGATTGGAGATGCAATCATAGGGGTGTGGACAATGGTCTTCCTGTACCAAGTCCCTTGCTGAGTGGGACCACAGGACTGATTGACAGGTCCAGGTGGAGCCATCAGTCCTTAGAAATGTAAAAGCCTGAAAAGACATCTTAAAAGATTAATCCTGGGTTCTACAATAATGGTGTTATCTGAAGGGGTAATTGTGAAAGTTGCAAATCTTGTTACCTTCTAAATAATGGCTAATGATCCTTTATGTCTACATCTTAGCAGAATTAGACTCCTCTCATCCTTCCGACTTGGTGATCTATCATTAGTTTTACAAAAGTGGTTTAGTTTTGTGGAAGGGCTATTTCCATTTCAACTGTAAACTAAATTTCTCCCACAGTTAGCTTAGGCCAAGCCCAGGAGTGATCAAGGGCAGTTTGGAGGTTAAAGACAAGATGAGGGTTGGTTAGATCAGATCTCTTTCATTGTTATAATTTTCTCACTGTTACAATTTTCTCAGTGTTATAATTTTTGCAAAGAGGTTTTACCATCTATAGAGCTGTGCTAGAGATAGGAAGACAAGTTAGACCATCCTTGCCCTCAAGGAACTTTCAGTATAATAAAAGGAGATAAGCAAGTATAATGAAGTAACAACATAGGTTAGCCAAGAGAGATATTTGCATGGTGCTCTGGAAAATAGCAAGAACTATAGGAATCAGAATGTCACTGGGCAGAGTCCTAGAGAGTGAGGGGTTGTTGACCCTCAGAGTGGAGCAACAACATGGGCAGTCACAGAGGAATCCACAAAAGCTTAGGGAGTTACATATTCTTGCTCTTTTTTTTGGGGGGGGGGCACACTTTTCTCCCTTTTTTTCCTTTACCCTTCCTCTACCTTCTCCCTCTTTTCTCTCTCTTTCCAAGTCCTACTTCCCCATCTTCACTTCTAGAATAGGTGGCAGTCTATCTGTCCGCTCTGGGCGTCACACAAATAGTCATGATAGCCCACCCCCTAGGAGCAAATAGCAAGCATCATGGTGGGATGGTGCTTCAGGACTGCTGAAAAGAGCCATTGTAGTGTGACTGTTGTGTAAAGTGAGGGGGGTGCTGAAGGAGGGATGGCTGTCTACAGGGTTCTATTTCACCAGCAGTCCTAGCATTGAGAAAAGTAGAAAAGTCATTCTCCCTTTTCCCTCGGGCACTTTCCCTGTACAAAAATTTATTACTCAAAAATAGCAAGACATTCACAGCTTTTGTTTAGATCTAGGTCATAGTAGTATGGAGGTAAAGCTGAGGGAGTTTATCTCTTTATGCAGACTGCTTATCTTTAATGTCCTAAAGGCAATCAGACTTAGAAAAGGAGGGGGAAGCCCCCTTTTGTAACCAACTGTTCGCTCTCCACTTGCCCAACTATAATTTCTTTTTTTTATTTTTTGAGACGGAGTCTCGCTCTGTCACCCGGGCTGGAGTGCAGTGGCGCCTGTCTTGGCTCACTGCAACCTCTGCCTCCCAGGTTCAAGCAATTCTCCCGCCTCAGCCTCCTGAGTATCTGGGATTACAGGCGCCTGCCACCACACCCAGCTAATTTTTTGTATTTTTAGTAGAGACGGGATTACACCATGTTGGCCAGGCTGGTCTCGAACTCCTGACCTCAAGTGATCCACCCACCTCAGCCTCCCAAAGTGCTGGAATTACAGGTGTGAGCCACCATACCCGGCCAATAATTTCTTTTTATAACTAGGATCCTTACTTATAATTTAGTCCTCTCTTTTTGTCTCTTCTCTTGGTTGATTTATTAGGTGTGTTTTTCTTATCTTGCTAGCTTTATCAAAGATATCAAGTTGCTAGAAAACTTTGTTTTCCATAACAGAGAAAGTTTAATCTTTTAACTGGATTAGAAATAAGCAAGATCATAAAATTTTAGATTTAAAGTGGCAGAGAAATCATTAATGTCCACATTTCCTACATAGGAAAGTGACAGCCAAAAAGCGTAATCATACCTGCAAACTGGTTTTTAGCAGAAATTGAACTTCTAGAAGGCAGGTGTCATTTCCTCATCTGGTCTCCAGTGCTCTCTCTGTTACACTGTTGCTCTGTTATAACTTGTGGTGAAAGCTATTCTCCCGAATAATGTTGACTTCCTGTTGGTTTGGTGAACTAAGTTGCAATCTTTATTGGGTTTAGGTAATAGGTTATAATGACTGAATCACTCAGTGCTGGGCTGTCTTGTGTGTCACTGCCATTCTGTGTGCTCATGGTGGTTGGCTGGTGAGGCCCAGCTCAGGGCAGGGTTGGTTGGCCAGGACTGGAAACAAAGAGGGAATGGTGGTGTTGGGGTGTACATGGCTTGCCTCAGTAGTGATCCACTTTTGAATTAGGCCAGGATAGTGTCTAATTGTTTATTTGCTTGGTTTGAGGGAAATTAAGATTTACTGTGTTTTGAGATATTCTTCTTAGTCTAGTGCCATGAAATCAAACAGATCTGGGTTCAAATTGTAGCCCTGCCATGTACTATCTTATGTGATCTTGGATAGGTTATTCACACTCCCAGACTGTTTCTTTATCTGTGGTAAAACAAGTATAATAAATACCCTCCTAGGAGGGTAGTGAAAATGGAAAACCTCTACCAACTTCCTAGTGCTGATCGTAGCCCATAGTACACACTGAAAACATGGTAGCTGCCAGGGCTGTCACTGCTGCTGCTGTTGGTTGAGGAGGTACAAGGGACCAGAACAAGTGGACATCAGAAGGTTTGACAATATAGAGGTTCATTCAGGCCTGGCGCGCCTGTAGTCCCAGCACTTTGGGAGGCCCAGGTGGGCAGATCACTTGAGGAGTGAGCAGGTCAGGAGTTCAGGAGTTCGAGACCAGCCTGGTCAACATGGTGAAACCCCATCTGTACTGAAAAATATAAAAATTAGCCGTGCGTAGTGGCAGGCACCTGTAATCTCAGCTACTTGGGAGGCTGAGGCAGGAGAATCTCTTGAACTCTGGAGATGGAGGTTGCAGTGAGCCAAGATTGTGCCACTGCACTCCAGCCTGGGTGACAGAGTAAGAGTCTGTCTCAAAAAATAAGAAATAAAAGAAGATTTGACAATCTAGAGTTTCATTCGAGCTGGGCATGGTGGCACATGCCTATAATCCCAGCTACTAGGGAGGCTGAGGTGGGAGGATCCCTTGAGCCCAGGAGTTCAAAGCTGCAGTGAGCTTTGATCGTACCACTTCACTTCAGCCTGGGCAGCAGAGCAAGACCCTAACTCCAGTAAATAAATAAAGGCTTATTCAGTAAGTCCGTAAAGAATCCAAAAGGCACCTAGTAGCACATCAAGGATTTGAGGAAAGGAAAAATAAGTTGTGAGGGAAAATAGAAACATGGATTGTTAAAGCTGTAGGGGCCGGGCACAGTGGCTCACGCCTGTAATCCCAGCACTTTGAGAGGCCGAGGCGAGTGGATCACCTGAGGTCAGGAGTTTGAGACCAGCCTGGCCAACATGGTGAAATCCCATCTCTACTAAAAATACAAAATTTAGCAGGGCATGGTGGCATGCGCCTATAATCCCAGCTACTCGGGAGGCTGAGGCAGGAGAATCACATGAACACGGGAGGTGGAGGTTTCAGTGAGCTGAGATCACGCCACTGCACTCCAGCCTGGGCTACAAGAGTGAAACTCTGTCTCAAAAAAAAAAAAAAAAAAAAAAATGCTGGGGGAATCAGAGGAGTCACTGTGGCCAACTGCCTCATTTTATTGACGGGTAGACTGAGTCCCAGAGAGAATTAGTCATTATCCAAGAGTAAACATCTAATTATTAACAAAGCATATAACCCAGTTCTCCTCAGGGTTCTGGATATTATTTTACAAATAAGATTTAAGTTCAAGGAATCATTCCTAGACATCCAATGAATGACCAGACAGCTAAAAGACTAATCTTATTAAGGCCTGTCTCTTAGCATGTTTCCCCTGCTCAAAACCTCATGACTCTTTGCTTTCCATTGAATAAAATAAACGTCATTGACATCCTCTGGGGTCCACCCCAACCTATCTCTTCAGCCTCCTCTCTTATTTACCACATATTATATCCTTCAGATGATTCCCCATTTCTTAGTGCTCCATATGTGAAGTCTGCAGAGATCCTGCTTCTCCCTGAAGGTCACTGGTTACATCCGACCGCTTCCCTGAAGCCTCCACTTGCCATACCAGGGGCTTTGCTTTGGTGCCGTTTTGGTGCCGTTGCTTTGGTGCCGTTGCTGTTTGTCTTTGCTCCATAGCACTTATCACATTCGATCTTCCTTTAAGCGGGTTGCTTCTGCATTGTAAGAGGCAGGGACTAACTTGTACGTCTTTTTCTCTTCCACAGTGCCTCCTCTGTGATAGGTAAGCAGCTAATGTTTGTTGATTTAAATAGCCATTTACCTGCCTTTTTCATTTCTGGCCTCATTTTCCACTTCTTAAATATGTTGTATGAGTTAACTAGGAAAGAGGTTTAAGAAATTAATGTTTTTGATGCTTCCCTGGCATGACAAGTATCTGGGAAAATGTGAAAGCATATCTAACTCCATTCTGGGAAGAGTGTTTACACTATAAAATCACCTACTCTCCAGATCAAAGAAAAAGGAAGTACTTTTTCTTCCTTCAGTTGTATGACTAACTGTCTGCAGGTGGGAGCTTGAGCAGCTCGCGATTAGAGTATACACTGACTGGTGACTTGAATTCCAGAAAAGCAAAGCACTCAGAAGAGTCCTGCCTCTAAGTTAAGGGGTGAAGTCCTGAAAGGTTTTGGATGTTCATGGATTAGAAAGGTGGACTTGGAGGATGGGGAATGGAGGTCCAGCTTGAGCTGCATGGGAAGGAAAGCATTTGTTTATACCCCTGGTGGCTTACTAAAGGATTAAAGAGGTGGGGGAGACTGATATGTGACCTGACCTGGACTTCTAAAGTGGGGACTGTTTCTCTTTCATACGACTTTTCCTGCAAAACCTTTAGAGCAGCAGAATGCCTCTATCTTCAGCAAGTAAAGCAGCCAAGCCAGTTTGACCAGCTTGAGGGAAACACCAAACAAAGCTGGCAACTCCAATCACGTGCATACTAGTTACTCATTATCTGCTGGCCTCTGGAGAAAGATAGAGTAGCTCGCTGATTGGATCCTGAGGTTGAAATAACTCCACATCTCTCTGTGCTCTGACCAGAGCGACAAGAAGAGTGTCTGGAATGCTTGGGAGACATTTTAAGCAGGACAAATCCAGCCTAAGGCTAGACTGCACCTGTCCACAGCCCAGACCAGGCCCATGGAAAAGAAAAGTAAAACCTTTTTCTTTAAGCACATAGAATATGTGTGAAACCCACAAGGCTAGAAAAGAAAGTGAAGTGGAGGAAAAAAGGCACTGGGACTCCACCTGGGAGTATGAAGACTACGGGAGTGTACGGAAAAGGAACCTTACGGTGCCGGATAGACTCTACAGAGAAAATGACTTGGATCCCAGGTACTGGGCCAAAGGGCAGCACCGGCCCTACAGAAAAAGGGATTGTGGATACTGGGATTTTGAGCAGAGTGAACCAAGCTATGTGGACTGTGGGGAAGCATATGAAAGTGGAAAGGGCTGTGTGTACCACGGAGGTCATGATGGTTATAGGAGTCCAGAAAATGTAGATTATGAGAGTCCCAGCCCTGGGACGAAGGATAATTTGCCCACGAGAAGCCCAGATGTGACCTCAAAAGCTGGTGGATATGGGGAAAATGGCTACCCAGACTGTAAGAATCTGAATTATAATCCTGAGGACTCTAAAAAAGCTGAACAATTGACTGATCATAGGGGTTTGGATGATTCTTCAGCAAATTTAGGTCGACCTCAGTTGTGGTATATAGACCATAGGAATGTTAATCATAATCTTGAGGATTGTCAGGAAACTAATTTTTATAATAGAGAACACAGCAATTTATATCATGTTCCTGGGAGTTATCCTAATGGGCAGCCTGTGAGCTTTTCAGATTTGAATGGGGTCAAGAAAGATAAAGAATTTATCAAATACCATGAAGGGGACATGAATGTTTATCAAAATGACAACATGTATCCCAAAGCTAAGACTCATGTCATGGATCAGGGTAATTTTGATACAGAAAATGAAGGCTATGATGCTTTATTTGCAAATTGTGCATATAAATCCCGTAATTCCAGAGGAACAGATTCTCTCCATCAAATGGAGAATTCGGAGTATAATGGCATTGGCATATCAAGAACAAAGGCACGTGGGGGCAGCGGGATACTTCTGGATGGTCTGCAGACTCAGTGTGCCACGGGAGACCAAGGAGAACGTCATTTGGGGATTCCTCAGAGCTCATCGTTAGAGAAGAATATCTGGCATTTAGAGGAAGAGAGAAAATTAAATGGCCTAGAGACTTGGAGAAGGAATAGTTGCCTCCGCCGCACAGCACCCAGCACCCTCAGGTGCTCAGAGTTCGTGAAAAACAGGAAGAAAACCCAAGGTATGAACTCAGCCAGCCTTGTTAGGATAAAGCATAAAAATAGATTTAAAGGGTGGTTATACCAGGTACTAGGAGCACTTGTGTTCTTAAGGAACCCGGGCCCTGAACTTCTTATCAAGTGCACCTTGAGTGAGAACAACCTTAGAGATTTAATTACTTTGGAAGGTGTTGTACAGAGCAAGAGTATATACAGTGCTAAAAATATGCAACATTCGGACAGCGCTCTCATGGGAGCTTTTATTTACTCTTCTTGTTTTTTTCATTTGTCTCTAATCTCAGGTATCTTTCTTACTTTCATGTTTTTGTTCATCTTGTGGGGGCAGCAAGTTTATTATCAGGGTGTCAAGCTAAAATTCATTTTCCTGGCGTGTTTTTTTTTTTTTTTTCTTCTCCGTCCCTGCACTTCTTTGGACATTAATGGAAAAGAAGACTTGACTTTATTTTTATTTATTTATTTTTTTGAAACAAGATCTCATTCTGTCCCCCAGGCTAGAGAACAGTGGCATGGTCATGGCTCACTGCAGCCTCAACCTCCTGGGCTCAAGAGATCCTCCCACTTCAGCCTCCTGAGTAGCTGGGACTATGGGCACATACCACCATGCCCGGCTAATTTTTTATTTTTTTTGTAAGGGCAGGGTTTCACCATGTTGCCCAGGGTGGTCTTGAACTCCTGGGCTCAAGCGAACCACCCACCTCTGCTTCCCAAACTGCTGGGATTACAAGCGTTAGCCACCATTGCCAGGCCTTAATTTTAGTTTTAATATTTTTTTACTGCTCCTTTCAGAGCAGGGTTACCCCATAGGCAGTGTGCCCAGAGTAGCCCTGACGTGTTTTATCGATTGTTCACTCCTTGACATTCAGGAATCTTAATGATGAGTACTGACATTCTTGTAGAATCCAGAAGATTATTTCTAGCTTTCAAATCACTTCATCTCACTGAGCCTTAACTACATTATCTGTGAAATGAGAATATTAGGAGTCTTTTATCATGTAGAGATTATTTCTTTCTTGCCATTATGTCTTTTCTTCTTCAGTTCTCATAAGTGAACTTTATTTCTACTGTGTTATTTTTATAATTACTGGACTCCCTGTTAAACTTTTCGTGTGTGTGTATGCTGTATGTTGTCTTCATGCCAAACAGCCTTTCTGGTTCTGGCCAATTTTGGGGTCCAGGCTGTGACCAGAGGATAAAGGTTAGTCAGAGAATGTGAATGATCTGGAAAATCCATCTCATACCCTCCTGCTAAGTGGAAAGTTTCTTGTCTAGGTCTCCTTCAGAATGGGTTGGCTGGTTAGATTTGTACTGGGAGGCACCACAGACGGAAAAGATAAGCCTGCTGTGGTCCTGGAACAGCCAGTGGTTTACCTGGTGGTCCTCCAACATGGGCTTGACTTAACTTGAATTTCCAGGGCACCATTTTGGACCTAACAGTCTCTTAACCTGCACCTATAAAGACAAAAATGAAACGAAACCCAGCTTTAGTTGGGAGGCTGAGGTTTTTAGCAGCTAGTCATTTTTTCCTAGGTGCATTTTCTCTCTGAAATGATAGGGATTGGATAACTTCTAAATTCCTTCTTGATACTGGTTTTTGTATTGTTCCCCTTCCCTCCCCCCACGTCTGTTCCTTCCGTGAACTTTGTTTCCTGTCTTTAGTTCCTTATTGTATTAAGCCTCCCAACTGCAATCAAAGTGTGTTTATTCTGTTGGACTTCACAGGAGTCAAACCCTTCTCTCTGCAGTGTTGTAATGTGCCCTCTGATCTCTCTGAAACCAGCTCGGTTCCACCCAGTGTCATTTCCATTTCTACAGCTCTCTGTATCTTTAAGGACTTAACTTTTGAAAGCATATTCATATTTAGTTCACCGCTTTTTGTACCCCTAGTATCCTCCTTGACCTGTAACAAATTCTGTCTTTACTAGAAATCTTTCAGCATTCTAACATTTTTGTTAGCTCTCTCACGCCATCACCCTTCCTGAATATTACAAGGGAACACTGTGTAATTACACAAAGGAACAAGCATCAGAGTCGGCCTGCCTCGAGTTCAAATCTCAGCTCCATTTACTAAATGGCCTTAACTTGACAAAAATTACTTAACCTTTTGGAGCTTCGGATTCTCAATTTGTAAAGTGAAGATAATACCTGTTTCATAATGAGATAGAAAAATAAAACAATCACATATCTGGAACATAGTAGGTCCCCATAAATGGCCATTTCTTTGTGTTTTATCCGCCCACCTCCCTTTCCCTTTACAAGTTGCCCCACCCGCCTATCACTTCCTTGAACCCAGGAGGCGGAGGTTGCGGTGAGGCGAGATTGCACCATTGCACTCCAGCCTGGGCAACAAGAGTAAAACTCCATCTCAAAAAAAAAAAAAAAAAGAAATACAGTAATCCTTATTTTGAGAGATTAGGTTCACCCTTTTAAATAAATAAAACCTAAGCACTAACTACTTAAGTTTATTCTATTTTGTCTTATTCTTTTGTTTCATGAATTTATAGCTTGCCTGTTAGACTAGATTCATTCACTCAGATGGAACTAACTTTAAAGACCATCTAGTTTAACTCCACTTGTTTTGCTAGTCCTGAAGTTCCAACAGATGAAACGACTTGACTGAAACTACAGAATGCTTAGAGGACATTTCAGCTTTCCATATCCTTGCCCCAGCTCCCAAATGGAGTCTCCCTCTGTCATCCAAGCTGTAGTTCCGTGGCACCATCTTGGCTCACTGTATGTAGCCTCTGCCTCCCGGGTTCAAGCAATTCTGCCTTAGCCTCCCGAGTAGCTGGTGGTGTGCGCCACCACACCCCGCTAATTCTTGTGTTTTTAGTAGAGACGGGGTTTTACCAAGTTGGCCAGGCTGGTCTCAAACTCCTTACCTCAGGTGATCTGCCTGCCTTGGCCTCCCAGAGTGCTGGGATTACAGGCGTGAGTCACAGCACCCAGCCTATAATTAAAACTTTAAACGATTATAAATTAGATCAATTCATTTTTGGGGGGGAAGGTGGGATAGTTGTAAACGATACATAAAATGTTATGAGAGCAAGTGGAAGGAATAAAAGTAAACCGCCTAATTTATATAAACTGAAGAAAGCGATTTTATAGAGTGGGATAGAAAAATAGCCAGAGGGTTATGTAGTTGAACAAATTTTGAACCATCACTGTAGTGTTAATGGAAATATAATGCAGTAAACGGCCATGCTTTTATGGATAACACACAAAATCCAGAACACGCCTTCACGTTTAATGGAGAGCACTGGCTTGGGAGGCCAGTTTTGAATATGCTGCTTTATGAACTGTTTGGTCTTAAACAAGTCATTTTATTCCTCTTTGCCTGTTTCCTCATTTGTAAAATGTGAGCAGTATTATCTTGCCTCAAGAGTCTTGGTAAAATAGAACATCAGAGTGTGTGTGTGTGTGTGTGTGTGTGTGTGTGTAGAAAACAGAGCTTTTCATGTAAAGATTTTTTGACTGACATTATAAAAATTTGCTTATCAAACAGTGACAACTTTAATTATTTTACAAAAATTATCTTTGCCCTGTTATTTTACTTATGCTGCCTAAATATTAAAAAATAATAACCCCACAGTTTTAGGCTCATCAGCATACTTTGCTAGGATTTAGTGTATTTGGTGAGCGTTCAGAAATGGTGTTTGAGTTACTCCTAGTATTAAACTCACTATCCTGCCGCATAAGAAGTTGCAGACTCCAGTAATTTGGGCACTTGATCCTCATTTGTTATCCTGTTTGCCTAGATTGGGACCTGGAGATGAAAGGCGGAAAGGGAGGCTTTTAGCTAGGTCTCCCAGGTGGAATTTCTCCCAGCAGGGACTTTACCTCAGGCTACTTGCCAAAATAGACTGGCATTACAGAGCTAAAGCCACCAGGAATGTTTTTCCTCTTGCTGTTGAGATTTAGGACCTAACTGTAATAGATTTACCTCTGAAGTTTGGTGATCCCGGAAGTCTGCTATGAGCCCTGCAGCTCTGGAAGTTTTACACAGAGCAGGATAAAATTTCTCCAAATAGTAAAGTAGGTGCTGGAGGAAAAGCAGTGGGGGTTGGGTGGGCTGGCCGTAGTGTTGTGGTTACACGGAAAACCAGGGTTTGTGATTCCTCCAGGCAGGGCTGGGGAGGAGGTGAGCACGCGTACAGACAAATTGCCTCCTCTCAGGGTTTGCAGCAGAAAGACTGCTCTAGATGCATTGCTAGGCAGGCAGTTGTGTTTTTGCTTTCTTTTTTGCATATTCAACAATGTTTTCTTTTCTTTTTTTACTTTTTTTTTTTTTTTTTTTTTTTTTTGAGACGGAGTCTTACTCTGTCGCCCAGGCTGGAGTGCAGTGGCGTGATCTTGGCTCACTGCAACCTCCGCTTCCTGGGTTCAAGGGATTCTCCTGCCTCAGCCTCCTGAGTAGTTGGGACTACACTACAGGTGGGCACCACTGCGCCAGCTAATTTTTGTATTTTTTTTTAGAGACAGCATTTCACCATGTTGGCCAGGCTGGTCTCGAACTCCTAACCTCGTGATCCACCCGCCTTGGCCTCCCAAAGTGCTGGGATTGCAGGTGTGAGCCACCGCACCCGGCCCCTATTTTCTTCATCCATTTAAAGGGATTGATAGGAAAGAAACCTCAGATTATTAAAAGGTGAAGAACGTTTGAAATGGACTAACGGTAATTGGGGGCTGACTGTTAGAACATTCTCGTTTTGCAGCAAATGTTCTTTTTTCTACTTTATTATTCTTTGTCATAGCAATATTATATATTCATCATAGAAATACTAGAAATGGGAATAAGTGAAAAGAAAGGAAAAAATCAGTTTCTGTCACCTCTAACACTTTTTCCAAATACGTGCATTTGAAATATTTTTCCCTTTTTAACAAAACTATAGTTCTTTCATAAACTTTTTTCAGCAGTTCACGTTAGATGTAGCCTAGGCTGGAGTACATTGACACAATCTCAGCTCAGTGCAACCTCCATCTCCCTGGTTCAAGTGATTCTCCTGTCTCACCCTCCGGAGTAGCTGGGATTATAGGTGCATGCCACCACAACCAACTAATTTTTGTATTTTTAGTAGAGACGAGTTTTCACCATGTTAGCCAGGCTGGTCTTGAACTCCTGACCTCGGGTGATCCACTGCCTTGGCCTCCCAAAGTTCTGGAATTAACAGGTGTGAGCCACTGTGCCCGGCCTTATAAGAGTATTTTATTATATGGACATGCCATAGTTTATTTTCCTGGGCCCTTTTGCTTTTTTGGTTTTTTATTGAGACAGAGTGACTCTGTCACCAAGGCTGGAGTACAGTGGTGTGCTCTCGTTCACTGCAGCCTCCGCCTCCTGGATTTAAGCAATTCTGCCTCAGCCTCCTGAGTAGCTGGGACTACAGGCATGCTCCACTGCTCTCTACCCAGACCCTTTTGAGGAAATTTTAGTTCTTTCTGTTTAGGTTGCTTCTAAACTTTTTAAAACATTAACCATCCCTGTATGAACATATTTGTGCCCTTGTCCAATTAGTTAGTAGAATAAATTCCTAAAAATGGGCTCCTGGGCTATAAGGTTTGATTTTTTTTTTTTTTTTCAAAGTAGATAAAGTATTGAGGTTTGATTTTTTTTTTTTTTTAAAGTAGAAAAAGTATTAAAGTTTTAATTTACTCCCCTATCCCTCTTTGCCCTAGATTTTAACTTTTAAAATGAAAGGACTTGATAAAATTGGCCTTTCCCTTCATTTCACACAATTTATGCCATAAATTACCTGGAATACTGTTGCATATTTGCTGTATATGACACAACTAGATTAGATTCTGTCTGAGGGATTTACTTATTTTTTTTTTTTTTTTTTTGAGACAGAGTCTTACTCTGTCGCCCAGGCTGGAGGCGCAGCCTCCACGTCCCAGGTTCCAGTGATTCTCCTGCCTCAGCCTCCTGGGTAGCTGGGATTACAAGCACATGCCACCATGCCCAACTAATTTTTGTAGTTTTAGTAGAGACAGAGTTTCACCATGTTGGCCAGGCTGGTCTCGAACTCCTCACCTCAGGCGATCTGCCTTCTTTGGCTTCCCAAAGTGCTAGGATTACAGGCATGAGCCACTGCGCCCAGCCTGTCTAAAGGATTTATAATTTATGTTATATTGGGTGGCATTTTATAAATGCAATCGTATTAATATGTGCAAATATGCTTAAATGTATCATTGTTCACAGTCTTATTGTGGGCAAACTGTGGCTCTAAATATGAGGTTAAATTGTGCTCTAGAGTTGCACCACTTTGTTATTAGCTACCAGATGGCTACCAAAACTCAAAGGTGGAATTCCAGGTTAGAATGCATATGGTTTGCCTGCCTGGGAAAAAACTGGAGACAGAATAGCTATTGGTCAAGAGCACAGACTCTAGAGCCAAGGTAGGTTCGGATCTCAGCTCTTCTACTTACCAGGGCAGTTACTTAACTTTTCTCCCTTCCTCATCAGTAAAATGGGGACAATAGGGTGTTATGAAGCTAAATTAATATTTGTAAAATACCTAGAACAGTGCATGACACATGTAGTACCATATAAATATTTGTTTTCTTTTATTTTTGACACAGGGTCTCACTTTGTTGTTCAGGCTGGTGTGCAATGGAGCTATCACAGCTCACTGCAACCTCAGCCTCCCAGGGTCAGGTGATCCTCCCACTTCAGCCTTTGGAGTAGCTGGGACTACGGGCACGTGCTACCACACCCAGCTAATTTTGTTTGTTTTGTAGACACTGAGGGTCTCACTGTGTTGTCCAGGCTGGTCTTGAACTCCTGGTTTCAAGTGATCCTCCCGCCTCTGTCTCCCAGAATGCTGGAATTACAATCATGAGCCACTGTGCTCAGCCAGTATGACCTTTTTTTTTTTTTTAAATTATTTTGTGCCTGTGAGGTTGAAAAGTATCAGTTAAGCTCAAGTCCCCATTGATCTCAACTTCTACCCCAAATCCTAGGTCCTTCCCTGAGACAAACTCTGGGATGAATTTGGTGTCTTTTCCTTCTAGACCTTTCTCTGTACACTTATATATTTTTTTATGTGTGTGTGTGTATATATGTATATATGTGTATATGTATGTGTGTATATATGTGTGTGTGTGTGTATGTATATATATATATATATTTTTTTGAGACAGAGTTTCACACTTGTTGCCCAGGCTGGAGTGCAATGGCATGATCTCGGCTCACTGCAGCCTCTACCTCCCAGGTTCAAGCGATTTTACTGCCTCAGCCTCCCAAGTAGCTGGGGTTACAAGCGTGTGCCACCACACCAGGCTAATTTTTTTGTGTTATTAGTAGAGATGGGGTTTCACCATGTTGACCAGGCTGATCACTCCTGACCTCAGAACCGGCCTCCCAAGGTGCTGGGATTACAGGCCTCGCATGAGCCACCGCACCCAGCCTATTTGTTTATATATAAATATATATGGATTTTTGCAGATTTTCCTTTCTTTCATCTCTTTTCACTGTTCTCCATTTTCTTATAAAATCGTGCATTTTCTTAAAAAATTGTGGCATATTGTTGTGCACCTTTCTGCTCCCCTGGTTCATTTAAGTGTAAATGTTTGGAAGATGTGAGCGGGACATTCCTGTGAATCACTCCTGCCATCCCTGTTCTGCTGTCCTGGGACCACCCAGCTGAAATCTGCTCTGTGATAGCTTTAGGGTTCATTGACGGGGCGGGGGAGATGTTTGGGGTCCCTTGGTTAAGCTCTGGGTGAAAGACTGCAGAAAGAGGCCCAGGGGCAGACTAAACAGGCACCTGCTGCCCGCTTTACAGTTTTGCCTCTCATCACAAGAGATGGCTGGGCCTTTGGAATTCTTCCCTCAAAAGGGCATTCCCCATTTCCCACCCAAAGCAACAACAAAAAGGTTTAGCATGGGGTAGAAAAGGAAGAGATAATAATCTTAGATTCAAACTCCTGAGGTGGAATTTCGAGGGTTTTAGGACTAGGAAAGGACACCAAATAGAAAGGAAGGTGTTGATCCCAGGTACTGCTGGGCCTGCTGGTTCACTTCTCAGTCCAGTATGCTTAGGGTTCCAGCTCCATCCTTTAGGACGAGCCCTGCTGTGATAGCCCGGGTGACTTGCGCGATTCATATGTAAATGTGGGAAGCCTGGGGGAAATGCCGACCCTATTCAAAGGATTTTAGGGGGTTGTGGAGCATTCCAGAGCTCTGGGAAGATTCTACCCTGCCTGCTTCCCCTGAGGCCCACACCTCCACACACAGCCAACTCTGGGCACTGCAGGTAGGTCCTGGGGTGTGGGAGCCAGCACAGAAGGAAGTAGAACAGGCAGGCTCTTCGTCCCCACTCAGGGGCACCTGGGATCTGGCCGGGAGCTCAAAATTTTCCCCATTAGAGAAAGAGGCAGCTTTCTGAGGCAAGGGAAGGGTGCATGGCTCTATTCTTTAACTCTGAAGTGTGTGTAATGGAGTTGTGGAAAGCTGTGGGCTAATGACTCCCTTCCTTAGAACTTCAGGAAGTGAGCCTGGTGATAATGTACTAACTGGAAAGGGTTGGGGGTGTCTTGAGAAGGAATGGAATCAGGACTTGGGATGGGAGGTAAGCCACAACTACTGAAGGAACCCCACAACTAATTGTTTTATCACAGGAAGTAAATTTGTGCAACAGTCCCAGCTCCTTTAACATGTGCAGGGCTATCCTAGGAAGAAAGAGCTCATCTGCACATTTTATTGTTCTCATAGAAAAGTGGAATTTTAGAGTCTGCACAGGGCACTTGTCTGCTTGGTACATTTTGCCAAGTGCATTTACCATCTATCGGGTGCAGATGGCATATTCGGGCCCATTGTGGGAAAAGGACTGATGTTTGTTGGGTTATTACCTTGTTTAATTCCCTCAACTACTGTGCAAAGCAAGTAGTAGTATCCTCGTTTTATAGATTGGGAAATTGAGGCCAAGAGATAAAAGTGGACATTTCCAGGGCTCCCCAGCTACATAGTGGGGAAGTGCAAGATTCAAAGCTTCTTTTTCCACCACAGCTGGCTGAGGGTGAAGGCCGCCTTCTCCCGCTTTGTTGTCCGAGATACTAAAAATTTTATTTTTTTAGAGACGAGTGTCTCACTATATTGCCCAGGCTGGTCTCAAACTCCTGGACTCCAGCAATCCTCCCATCTCAGACACCCAAAGCGCTAGGATTACAGGCATGTGCCACCATGCGTGGCCCAGATACTAAAATTTTAGAGCAGATATTTTTATTAGAATATATGTGGCATAAAGGAAAAAGTTTTTATTTTTTATTTTGTTTTATTTTTTGAGACAGTCTCGCTCTGTCGCCCAGGCTGGAGTGCAGCGGCGCAATCTCGGCTCACTGCAAGGTCCGCCTTCCAGGTTCACGCCATTCTCCTGCCTCAGCCTCTCGAATAGCTGGGACTATAGGCGCCCGCCACCACACCCGGCTAATTTTTTGTATATCTAGTAGAGATGGGGTTTCACCATGTTAACCAGGATGGTCTGATCTCCTGACCTTGTGATCCGCCCACCTCGGCCTCCCAAAGTGCTGGGATTACAGGTGTGAGCCACCGCGCCCGACCAGGAAAAAGTTTTTATACTTAACAGTCATTTCAAGCCAGACTTTCAAATTTGACTTAATCTTTGAAAACTCTCTTTGAGTGTTAATAAATGTTTGTGGCACCTGAAGGTCACCTGTATCTTCAGAAATACCTCGGGTTGCCAGGAGCAGTGACAACATGCCTGTAGTCCCAGCTTCTCAGGAGGCTGAAGTGGGAGGATCACTTGAGAGCCCCAGGAGTTCGAAACCAGCCTGGGCAACAGCCCCCTCCTTTAAAGAGAGAGGAAGAGAAAGAGGAGTGAAAGAAACACCTAGGGTTTTATTAAAATTGCGGATACCCCAGTCCCACCCAGATTTGCTGAATCTGAATCCCAGGGGTGGTGTCCAGGAAACTGCAATTTAGTGAAAACATCCCATAGGGGTTTGTAGTTTGGGGTTTTAAAAATGTTTGGGGTTTTAAAGGCTGCTCAAGAGTTTATAAACCCCATTTTCCAGGGGGGAGGGGAAGGCATGCTGGTAGTTAAAAAGAACTGTTATTGTTTTTCTCCATTTTAAGGAAATAAAAATCTAATCCATAGGCTGGCTGGCTTCTGATTGATGAGTAAGTGCTTGCTGGTACTTTGTGCTTTCAACTACTATAATTAGTAGAATTTTGATTCTCAGGAGGGTACACAGTGGTTTCCAGGGAGTTTTTAAGATTTGCAGCAAATAAGCCCCTGACCTTTTCTCATTGAGATTCCAGGCCTGGGAAACCAAATGGTGCAGGATTAAGTACACAGGATTTGGATTTAAATATATTTAGGTTCTAAATCCACAACTGCCATTTACTCACTATATAACCTCAGACAAATTTGTCAGCCTCTCCAAACCTGGATTTTCTTACCTATTAAATGGGAGTAATAATACCTACTTAAAAATTCTGATGTGGGTATAAAATGAGTTCAGGGATATAATCTGTAAAGTACCTGGTATGTGATAGGAATTAAGTAAATGTTCTCCTTCTCCAGATCTTTTTAGTCTTGTATTTAAAATGAGTTTCTATTCTCAACTTGGCACTAATGAGACCAAATTTGGGATTGAGAGTCTGTTGCTTTGAGATCGCAAAGAAAATTTAAAACAAGGCTGTTGAAAATAAAATTTACATATAACACAATGAATTTAGAATCATAATTGAACACTGATGAAATGAGGGTTATGCTTCAAGTTTTGCCATTCATGCTACCAAAAAGTTCAAGAAAGAGCTTTTTCTGTCTTTTTAAATTTTATTTTGAATAATATCAAATATATGGAAAACCGCAATCATACAATGAAACTCCTGTATACATTTTATACAAATTCACCAATATTTAACATTTTGCTGTTTTTATCTCATTCTCTCTCAATCTCCACTCTCCACATGCAGTTTTTTTTTTTAATGAACTAAGAGTACATTGCATATATCGTGCCCCTTAATAAGCTTCAGTGTGTATTTTGTATGAACATGGATTTTTTTTGAGACAGAGTCTTGCTCTGTCTCCCAGGCTGGAGTGCAATGGCGCAATCTTGGCTCACTGCAACCTCTACCTCAGCCTCCTGAGTAGCTGGAAATACAGGCAAAATACAAATTTTTGTATTTTTAGTAGAGATGGGGTTTTACCATGTTGGTCAGGCTGGTCTTGAACTTCTGACCTCAGGTGATCTGTCCGCCTCAGCCTCCCAAAGTGCTGGGATTACAAGCATGAGCCACAGCACCTGGCCGGACTTTTTTTTTTTTTTTTTTTTTTTTAAACCCAGACTGGAGTGCAGTGGCACAATCTCAGCTTACTGCAACCTCTGCCACCCAGGCTCAAGCCATCCTCCCACCTCAGTCTCCTGAGTAGCTGGGACTGTAGGTGTGTGCCAGTCCATGCCCTGCTAATTTTTGTATTTTTTGTGGAGATGAGGTTTCACCATGTTGCCAGGCTGGTCTTGAACTCCAAGCTCAAGTGATCCACCAGCCTCGGCCTCCCAAAGTGCTGGGATTATAGGCATGAGCCACCATACTTGGCCTAAAATGGTGATTTTCTGACTCCATTATTTCTTCTCTTACTTATCAGCTGACATTCTACCTTAAGAAAGGGCTTTCTCTTCTCCCCCCTTTATGTACTTTTATCTATTATCAATATGAACTTACAGATTATTTTATTCAGTGAAATAATCCATTGTTGTGCTTTTTCATTTATACTCAAATTGTGCCAGATTGGCCAGTGGGAGCCCCTTCAAGCTGGCTTCTGTGCCTGCTGACCTGTCCTCACCATGTTGTTGAGTACTTCTTCACTTTCTTCCACATTTCAGGCTCAGCTATACCTTCTCTGCCCCAGCCCTGGAATTAGCCATTTCTCCAAAGAACCCTGCCTCCTTTTAGTGGAGAATGGCATCTAGAAACCAGAATTTGGGTTGTATTCTAAAACACTGCAATTACTCACTTTTATTTTTTTTTTTTTGAGACAGGGTCTCTGTCACCCAGTCTGGAGTGCAATGGCACTATCTCGTGTCACTGCAACCTCTGCCTCCTGGGTTCAAGGGATTCTCATGCCTCAGCCTCCTGAGTAGCTAGGATCACAGGTGTGTGCCACTATGCTTAGCATTTTTGTATTTTTAGTAGAGATGGGAGCTTGCCGTGTTGGCCAGGCTGGTCTCGAACTCTTGACCTCAAGTGATCCGCAGCCTTGGCCTCCCACAGTGCTGGGATCATGGGCGTGAGCCATTGCACCTGTCCCAGAATTCCTGACTTTTGAGAGAAGGCAGTGTGGAAAATTTTTTGGAGAATAAAATCTGCTGTGAAGGCCGACTTTCCATAAGTAGTTTGAACACTTGTGTTTTTGCTTCTTAAATCTGGGTTAAAATATTCCTGTAATTGTACTCAGACTTACTAGTATATTTACATACCAAATTTGTAGTTGTTTAATTGGATCATGAGGAATTTGATAGAGACTAAGCGGAGACTGATTGTTTCACTGTTCTTCTTTTCTGTTGCTTATTACCATGTTTAATGCTCATTTCAGATGAACAGATGCTGTTCCATGTTTATAAATAACCCTCATCCTATGTATCTAAGTAATAGATAATTGTAAAAGCTAATGACAGGATACATATTTGTTTTTATTTTTAGAATAATGCAGTTTAGTTCTTAGAGATTCTTGTACTTGAAAATACCATTGATAAGCTTCATGTTTATAGTAAATTTGTATCTACTAGGACATTTGAGGTAACAAAACCTGCTTGTGAGTTTTGGTTAAGGTTTTCATAGGGAAAATCTAAACCTTTTTTTTTTTTTTAACCTATTTCATTATATGCTAATGTTAACCTACCATTACAGTGACTGGAAAATGATAGGCCCTATAATTATCCAGTTCTCAGATGGATAATTTGTTATTTTTTATTTTACCCTTAGTTGGCATTGTTTTGTGCTCCCCATAATATTCTGTTTGATGTGCTACATCTGTATTTTGAACTTCCAGCTTGTTATTTCTGGTGCTTTGATCATGGACCATGTTTTATATCTGATTAAGTGAAAGCAAGTCTTTATAAGGTCAGACCCCTCTAAACCTCTTTTGCAAGGAGCTTGTAGACATGCTTTGTTCACTCAGTGGGCTAGCTACTTCTTTTTAGGACACATTCTCAAAGTGGTATTGCACAGGTTGGAGTTCTCCCTGCAGTGATGGCTTTCTAAGCACTTCAGCTGTCCCTGTTTACAACTGACATGTGCGATCTGATTTCCTGAAGGTTGACAATAGTGAGACCTTTGGTTCTCAAGGAATGGGTTCTCTTTGCCTCAAACTGTGGAACAGTCCTGCTTTTACACCCAGAGCTGCTAACCAGCTCTCTTTTCCCTTCTAGAAATGACACTTCTCTCCTCCCAGTCTTCATCACTGGTGGCGCCTTCTGGGTCTGTGTCCACCGAAAATCCAGAGCAGAGGATGCTGGAGAAGAGAGCCAAGGTCGTAGAAGAACTTCTTCAGACAGAAAGAGACTACATTCGGGATCTGGAAATGTGCATTGAGAGGATCATGGTACCCCTGCAGCAGGCACAGGTAGGAACTGGGAGACAGAGTTAGTTTGACCTTGAGTATGGTCCTCCAGGCCAGAAGCATTAGGATATAGGAGGTTTCACCACAGATTTATTTGATTTGAAATAGAAACTGTGACTGTGAGTGCTGCTGTTCTTAATCAAGGGCCTCAACATACGTGTGTCATCAGCTTAAGCCTTCAGCATCTTTCACTTGTCAAGTCTACTGTTAACCTACCAGCC
Source organism: Chlorocebus sabaeus (assembly GCF_047675955.1). NCBI lineage: Eukaryota > Metazoa > Chordata > Mammalia > Primates > Cercopithecidae > Chlorocebus > Chlorocebus sabaeus. The sequence goes on along the minus strand of NC_132912.1, from coordinate 102,655,675 downwards.
ACTGCAGTCACTCCCAGGACTCCTCCTGTTTCTGTGGCTTCTGAAAACAGTTCCAGGGAGTCTGAATCGCGGCCCTGCTGGAAGGCTGAGTGATGATATAACAAACCTGGGAGTGAGCGGTTACATGACTCTAATACCTGTTTATATAGAGTTTATCCAGGAAACCCTTACTAACATGTGAGTAGGCTAGGGACTTTTCTGGATGCTGGAGGTAGTAAGAAAAGGGTAACAGTGTCCCAGGGTTTATAGTCTTTATTGCTTGTAACTTGACCAGCTGGGCTGGACTTGGGTTTACACCCTTGGAGAATTCACTTCCAAGTCCTTCTATAGCAGCTGGGCAGTGCCACGGGATGTTGGACGTGGGTGGGAATTTGTATCCTAGTGCATTTGTATTCCAAATTGGTTCCATTATCATACTAAAGTGCTCATGGGGATGGCAGAGAATAATTGGATCAAGGACAAGGATGACACTAAAGATAATGATGGATATTTCTAGTCTAGAAACTTCGTGAACGTGAGTGAAGAAAGTGACCTTCAGCAATTTTTCTACAATTCTTGAAGAGCTGTTCCTAAGATGATTGAAATACCATTCATCTCATTTCCGTGCATCTTTATGTTTTGTTTCCTTTTCTCAGGTACCAAACATTGATTTTGAGGGACTTTTTGGAAATATGCAGATGGTGATTAAGGTCTCGAAGCAATTATTGGCTGCTCTGGAAATCAGCGATGCTGTAGGTATGAGCTCCTGTGTTGTTTCAGAAGCAGCTTTTTAAAAAACTTCATGCGCAGGAGGAAGGGGCCTTCCTGATACTGAGTAGCTATGCCGCCAGGAACATACAGGTTTAGGTACTTAGTTCAGAGGTTGCTTGTCCTCTGCTTTCCTTCTGTCTCAGCCTAGTTTGGGGTAATACAGGATGTTAGCAATAGAAGTAGTTTTGGATGTCATACAGTACGACGTTTATTCCACACTCATGGTTGCAGCCCATTACTGGGTCATGAGATCAATTTATTTTTCAAGAAAATAAAATAGAAAATATCAGAATGCGGCCAGGCACAGTGGCTCACACCTGTAATCCCAGCACTTTGGAGGCCGTGGCAAGAGGATCACCTGAGGTCAGGAGTTTGAGATCAGCCTGGCCAACATGGTGAAACCCTGTCTCTACTAAAAATACAGCTGGGCGTGGTCATGGGCTTCTGTAATCCCAGCTACTTGGGAGACCAAGGTGGGAGGATTGCTTGAGTCCAGGAGGTTGAGGCTGCAGTGAGCTGAAATCGCGCCATGAGCCACTACACTACCGCCTGGGGGACGGAGCAAGACTCGGTCTCAAGAAAAAAAAAAATATATATATCAGAATGCGCTGTAAGTAAGTTTAACTACCAATTTTTGAAACTTACCTCTTTTTTTGACACAGGATTTTTACTCTGTCGCCCAGGCTGTAGTGCAGTGGTGCGAATTCTGCTCACTGCAGCCTCAACCTCCCAGCCTCAAGCCATCCTCCCCACCTTGGTCTCCCACGTAGCATGTGCCATCACGCCCAGCTAATTTTTTTTTTTTTTTTTTTTTTTGTAGAGACAGGGTTTCGCCATGCTGCCCAGGCTGGTCTCAAACTCCTGGGCTCAAGTGATCCCCCCCATCTCGGCCTCCCACAGTGCTGGGATTACAGGTGTGAGTCACCACAGCTGGCCGAAACTTTTATTTTCATTTCACATATATGTGTGCTGAGTCATAATTTAAAATATATTTATGTGGGACATTGTCAAACTGTTTTTAAAACATTAATCTAGTTCTTATAAACAAGGGAACTTATTGGTTATCCATTGCTGTATAACAATTGCACCGAAACTTAGCAGCTGAAAGCATTAAACATGTATTACCTCGCTGCTTCTGTAGGTCAGGAATCTGGAGGGGGCTCCGCTGGGTGGTTCTGGCCCGGGATCTCATGAGGTTGGAGTCAGTTGTTGGCCTGGGCAGCCGTCATCTGGGGCTCAGGGATCTGCTTCCAAGAAAGCTCACTCAGCTCTTCAAGCCTCAGTTTCTTGCCACATGAGCCTCTGCCTGGGCTTTCCTCACAACGTGGCATGAGTCATGAGTCACCTAGAGTGACCTATGAGAGAGAGCGAGAGACAGAATGAGAGCACGCAAGAGCAAGCATGCCTGAGACAGGAGCCACAGAGCCTTCTATATTCTATAACCTCATCTTGAAAATGACACAGCATCACTTCTGTCATATTCTGTGGGTCATACAGACCAGCCCTGGCACAGTGTGGGAGGGGACATCCTATCATTTTGCTGCTTTATTGGAATCCTAATTACAAGAGGCTACCCCAGTTCCAGCCATGACACTATACACAACAACATCCAGCAGAAGGAGTGACCCCTGTGTCATTTTAAGTCTTTGCAAACCTTTTCCAGAGCTCCCCGATCAGATATCTTATTTCTCGTTGGCCAGAAGTGGGTGGCGTGCATGCGCTAAGCTGATGGCTAGAAAGGGGAACGGGTCATGACTCTGGATTATACTAGATGGAATTTACCTGACTCATCTGGGAGAAAACCGGACACAGGAACAAAATCAGGGTTCTGTCCCCTGAAGGGAGGAGGAAACAGCTCTGGGATGTTGTAGCATGGTTCGTGTTTCCTGAATGTTTCTCTCACCACATACCCTCTCAAGATAGGTCCAGCTGGATCTCAATTATTCTCTACAATAGACGGCCCTCTGAGGTTTAGGTACTATTGTTTCTTCTTTTTTTAGACAGGGTCTCACATTGTTATCCAGACTGGACTGCAGTGGCACGATGATAGCTCACCCATAGCCTCGATTACCCAGGTCAAGCAATCTTCTCACCTCAGCTCCCTGAGCAGCTGGAACTGTAGGCATGCACCATCAGGCCCAGCTAATTTTTAAATTTTTGTAGAGATGGAGTCTCACTATGTTGCATAGGCTAGTCATGGTTGCCTGGCCTCAAGTGATCTTTCCTCCTCAGACTCCCAAAATGCTATGATTATAGGCACGAGCCACCACACACCTTTTTGAGACAAGGTCTTGCTCTGCTGCCTAGGCTAAAATGCAGTGGCGTGATCATGGCTCACCGCAGCCTCGACCTCCCAGGCTCAAGTGATTCTCCCACCTCAGCCTCCCAACTAGCTTTTTTATTTTTAGTGGAGATGTAGTCTTGCTCTGTTGCCCAGGCTGATCTTGAACTCCTGAGCTCAAATGGTCCTCCCACACTGCTAGGTTACAGGTGTGACCTTCTCTGCAGCTGGTTTAGGTACTCTTTATCCTATTTTACAGTGAAGAGACTGACACTTAGAGGGAAGGTAATTTGCCCAGGCCACACAGCTAGTAATTGAAGGGACTGGCATTCAGACTCAAGCCTGTCAATGCAAATGCCATTAGCCTCTACACAAAATACAACTGTGTCTTTTGCATTTTCTGGAACAGTTAGAAAAACTGGAGCCTGAGGTTCTTGCCCTTAGTCTAACTGGAGAGGTCCGGGAAGTTGAACAGGGAGACACACACATTGAGTTGGGCAGAAGGAAGTCACAGTGACCCAGTTTTAGTGTGATAGTGAAGCATAAATGCCAATGTATATGATTTTTTAAGGCACTTGAAATAAGTATCTCTGGGTCATTTATTTGTATTAATAAAGAAATGAGGTAACACTGGCTGCTATCTAAAAGGGCTTAATTATAAATTAAGCAGTTACTCATTTTTCTTCCAGTTTATTACCTATTGTCGTGCCTGGGGCTCTCAGGTGGTTGGAGTTAAACCAGCTTCTGCAAGGCACCTTCTCCCCTTAGGTCTGATGCAAATCAGAAATGAGAGTCTTAGCATCTGTGTCTCTTATAGTGTACTATACCTTACATTATGACAGTAAACTGGGAAATGAAAGCAAATGTCCACAACCCCACCTCTATAAGATAGCACCTGCATTTATTTTTTCTTCTTCCCTTCGCTTCTTGTCCAAAGTCAAACAAGGAGTTGGGTAGCAGGCTTCAATGTGTTGAAGACACAGAGAGGTGGTGGAGAGGGCTCGACACTGAAAGGCTGAGACCCAGGCGCGAGGACTAATTTTTAGAGGAGAATGGTGGGTGGTGGGCCTGAGGGAGCCAAGACTGAGAGCACCATGTCGGTGGCTCTAGCAGAAGGCCAAGTGGTGCGTTCAGTGGGGGATTCACAAAGGACAAACAAAGTCTGAAACATCTGATGAGGGAAGGCTCTGAGAAGTCCATGAAGGGCAAGACGGGCAAAGGGCAGGTGACCGAGATAGAGAATGATCAAGCAGCACCGGGAGACTCTGGGCACGTGGTCATAGGTGGAAAAGACTGGCTTTACGTGATTTTAAACACATCCCATGGAGAGCTGTGTTGTTCATAATGACCCAGGATGTGTGTTTCTGTGTATGTCTGTGCTTAGTTTTACCACGTCCAATGTTTTTCTTTTTTTTTCGAGACAGTCTCACACTGTTGCCCAGGCTGGGCTGTAGCAGTGTGTTCACAGCTTACTACAGCCTCCACCTCCTGGGTTCAAGCGATCCTCCCACCTCATCCTCCCTAGTAGCTGGGACTACAGGTGTGTGCCACCACACCCAGCTAATTTTTATGTCCGATGTTTCCTGATATTTTCTTTTCTATTTGATCAGCTGGGCGTGTTGGCTCACACCAGTAATCCCAACACTTTGGGAGGCTGAGGCAAGGCGGTCAGATCATGTGAGCCCAGGAGTTCTGGACCAGCCTGGGCAACATGGGAAAACCCCGTCTCTACAAGAAAAAAAAAAAAAAAGTCCATTCTGTCTCATCAAAACAGTGCTGACTGTGACCTGTTAACTATATTTCGTGACCCAGAGTTTGAAAGAGATTAAGGTGTAGCTTTGCTAGTTTGTAATTGATGTAGAATAGTCACTATCAGGGAAGTTGAAGAACAGCAAATTGAGTGTAAATCATCAGTCTGGATGGTGAAGATTCTGAGAATGCAGCTAGGAAAAGGGCTGCGAAAAGAAGGCGGCAGACTAATGTAGAATGGTGAAGCCAGATGAAGACATGGGTGGCTTAGGGGTTCCAAAGTTGCTGTGAAGGCTGGGCGCAGAGGCTCGTGCCTGTAACACTTTGGGAGGCCAAGGTGTGCGGATTGCTGAGCTCGGGAGTTCGAGACCAGCCTGACCAACAAGGCAAAACACCATTCCTACAAAAAAATAAAAAATTAGCCGGGTATGGTGGGGCACACCTGTAGTTCCGGCTATTTGGGGGACTGAGGGCAGAGAATTGCTTGAGCCCAGGAGGTCGAGGCTGCAGTGAGCCGTGTTCAGCCTGGGTGACAGAGCAAAACCCCATCTCTTAAGAAAAAAAGAAAAAAAAAAAGTGGCCATGAAGATGAAACGGGAGCCAGCCCTGCCCCCACTGCTGTGACTGGTAGGTTGCAGGAGTAGACAGAAGGGAAGATTCTGGCCAGGTGCAGTGACTCATGCCTATAATTTCTGTAGTTTGGGAAGCCAAGGCGGGAGGATTGCTTGAGGCCAGGAGTTCAAGCCCAGCCTGGGCAACATAGTGAGACCTCTTTCTACAAAACAGCAACAAAATTACCCAAGTGTAGTAGCACACACCTGTGTTCCCAGGTACTTGAGAGGCTGAGACAGGAGGAATCCTTGAGCCCAGGTGTTGGAGGCTGCAGTGGGCAATGGTCACGACACTGCACTCTAGGATACAGAATGAGACCTTGTCTCAAAACAATTTTTTTTTTTTTTTTTTTTTAAAGACACAATCTCTCTCTGTTGCCAGGCTGGAGTGCAGTGACACGACCTCTGCTCATTACAACCTCTACCTCCTGGGTTCAAATGATTCTCCTGCCTCAGTCTCCCAAGTAGCTGGGAATAAACCACATAGTAGTAGCTGTGACTTTGTCACCAACAGAAGTCACATATTCCTTTCACATTAGGTTGTTGCAAATATCTTGAAATATCAGTAACCCTCAACCAGAGGCAGTCAGTGTTACCAATGTGTGTCACTCCTCATGCTGTGACAGTATCGGGATTGTTAGACTCAGTGCTACATTTGGTTATTTAATGCCTTATAAAGAGGCATATGGCTGAGACTCACGCCTGTAATCCCAGCACTTTGGGAGGCCCAGGCAGGTAGATTGCTTGAGCCCAGGAGTTTGAGACCAGCCTGGCCAACATGGCAAAACCCTGTCTCTACTAAAATTACAAAAATTAACCAGATATGGCAGCATACATCTGTAGTCCCAGCTGCTCAGGAGGCAGAGGCGGGAGGATCACTTGAGCCTGGGAGGTGGAGGTTGCAGTGAGCCAAGATTGTACCACTGCACTATAGCCTGGGCAACAGAGTGAGACCCTGCCTAAAAAAAAAAAAAGATAAAATAAAGAAGTATATAGGTTATATCATAAGTTGGGGATTTATCATTATAGGTATTTTAATGTAATAAACTTTGTCCATAGTCTTATTTATGCACAAAAATGTTAGAAACTGCTGCTGTAGAAGAACCCTGTCTCTACTAAAAATACAAAATTTAGCTGGGCATGGTGGTGTGTGCCTGTAATCCCAGCTACTTGGGAGGTTGAGGCAGGAGACTCACTTGAACCGGGGAGGCGGATATTGCAGTGAGCTGAGACGTGCCATTGCAGTCCAGCCTGGGCAACAAGAGCGAGACTCCATCTCAGGAAAAAATAAATAAAATAAGAAAGTAAGGGGGTCCTTATGGGGTTCTCATTACACATTACATCCCTACATGGAGAACGCTCTCAGATGCCTGTCTTGGCCCGACTGCAGAGGGACTGGAGGCTCTGTTTCAGAGGCGTGTGTGTGTGTGTGTGTTCTAAAACAAATACATGAGCCTGGGCAACATGGCGAAACCCCCTCTGTACCAAAACTACAAAAAATTAGCTGGGCATGGTGGCATGCACATGTGGTCCCAGCTACTAGGGACCCGAGTCTGGGAGGTCGAGTCTGCAGTGAGCGGAGATTGTGCCACTGCACACCAGCCTGGGTGATAGAGTGAGACTCTGTCTCAAAAACATAAAATGAATACATACATACATAGATGACATGGCTTTCTAAATTTTGCTTTAAATGATTACAACTTTAAGCTGTTAGATGGAAGTGTCTTACTATTTGATGGATAGTCTTACTATCATTTCTTGTAGTAGGTAGGATGTGGATGGTACTAAAGTTTGGCTGTGTACCTTACATTTAGTATACTGAGAAGAAAGTTACTAAAAACACTGTATGTTTGTGTATATTCCAAAGGACCTGTGTTTCTTGGTCACCGGGATGAGCTTGAGGGAACATACAAGATTTACTGCCAGAATCATGATGAGGCCATTGCGCTGCTTGAAATCTACGAGAAGGATGAGAAGATCCAGAAGCATCTTCAGGACTCCTTGACAGATCTGAAGTAGGAGTTTTGACCACTTAACTTCCATCACAGTTCGTTAGTTCTCTTAAGTTATACCTGTGTATATGCCTGGACTTGATTATGACATCTATCTTACTTTAAACATAAGATATCCATGATATATATCATTTAAATGGTTTCCTGATTATATTTTTGTCCATGTGAATAAATTTTATCTGTATGGAGTATTAGATTAACATTATGAGGTTAAAAAGCAGCCAGGAGAGGATGGTTTGGTCCAGATAAACAAGAGCATAGGTGAGAAGACTAAATACAGGGTTTTGTTTTTTTTTTTGAGACAGAGTCTCACTCTGTCACCCAGGCAAGAGTGCAGTGGCGTAATCTCAGCTCATCACCCAGGTCAGCATGCAATGGCACAATCTCGGCTCACTGCAACGTCTGCCTTCTGGGTTCAAGCAATTCTCCTGCCTCAGGCTTCCAAGTAGCTGGAATTACAGGTGCATGCTACTATACCTGGCTAATTTTTGTATTTTTAGTGGAGATGGGGTTTCACCATGTTGACCAGCCTGGTCTTGAACTCCTGACCTCAAGTGATCCGCTCGCCTCAGCCTCCCAAAGTGCTGGGATTATAGGTGTGAGCCACTATGCCCAGCCAAGGTATTCTTGACATCAGGTGAGATTGTCCTGGTCTTAGGGAAGCAAGGTATAAAGGTATAATGTATGGGTAAGTAGATCAAAGGGAAGTTAGGGGCTAAAATTTTTTTTTTTTTTTCTTTTTTTGAGAGACGAAGTCTCACTCTGTTGCCCAGGCTGGAATGCAGTGGTGCTGTCTCGGCTCACTGCAACCTCCACCTTCTGGGTTCAAGCGATCCTTCTGCCTCAGCCCCCTAGTAGCTGGGATTACAGGCACGTGCCACCATGCCCGGCTAATGTTTGTATTTTTAGTAGAGACGGGGTTTCACCATCTTGACCAGGCAGGTCTTGAACTCCTGACCACAGGCGTGAGCCACCACACCTGGCCAGGGCTAACATTTTTTAGTAGACTAAATATGTTACCATAGACATTCATAATTTTTTGTCACACATGATTTATGTTCCGAGAAGAATGTGAAACTCAAGATTCTCTCTCTTAATAAGCTGTCTCTTTTCTTTTCATGCCCACTGCCTTGTAGGAGCCTATACAACGAATGGTAAGTTCCATTGCTGCTTGATGTATGCACTCATTTCTTTTGTGGATTTTTCCTCTCTCTTAAACAACTGTATTTTCTTCCTTTATAGATAAACCTAGAAGTAGACTCACCTTGCTGGGTTTTTTCTCGTAGCATTTATCCCCAAGTGAACACTTCACTTATTTGTTTTTGCCTATCTTCTACCAGGGCAGGGACTTTTGGGGTCACTATTAAATCCCCAGTACCTAGAACAGTACCTGGTGTTTATTAGATGAATACATGTTGAATGACTGAAATTGGAAAGTAGGGTAAAAGAACAGAGAGCAATATTTAGGAACAAATCCTGCCCATAGGCATATATCATTATTATTATTATTATTATTATGTAAAAAAATTTTTTTAAAGACGGGGTCTCACTTTGTTGCCCCGGCTGGGCGCTGTATTATTGATAGCTTGCTAAAGTCTTTTTTCCTTCTCTTATAGGGGATGCACAAATTACATTAACCTGGGCTCCTTCCTCATCAAACCAGTACAGAGAGTAATGCGTTACCCACTGTTGCTAATGGAGTTGCTGAATTCCACCCCAGAATCCCACCCAGATAAAGTGCCTTTAACAAATGCAGTCCTTGCGGTCAAGGAAATCAACGTTAACATCAATGAATATAAACGGCGAAAGGACCTGGGTAAGAACAGCACTATTGTTGAAAAGGAGGTATGCCCTCTGAGAATGCTTTTCTTCTTAAAACAATTCCTTACTTCACTAGAGTTGGACAAGGCAGGTGGTAGGTATAATTGGGCTGTGACAAAGAAATGGTGGTTGAATTTGGGGGAAATACGATATTTTTTTTATTATTTTTTTTGAGACAGAGTCTCGCTCTGTCCCCCAGGCTGGAGTGCACTGGCGCTATCTCAGCTCACTGCAACCTCCGCCTCCCATGTTCAAGCGATTCTCCTGCTTCAACCTCCCAAGTAGGTGGAACTACAGGCATGTGCCACCATGCCCAGCAAATTTTAGTGTTTTTAGTAGAGACAGGGTTTCACCATGTTGGCCAAGCTGGTGTGGAACTCTTAGCCTCCCAAAGTGCTGTGATTATAGGCGTGAGCCACTGCACCCGGCCCAAAATGTGATATTTATTAAAGGCAGAGTAATAAAAGCACAACTATGGTATATTGGAAATAAGGCATCTGTAATAAAATATATAGCAATAAGAGCCTTTCTCAAGAGATATGAAGACAGTGATGGAAAGTTTTATTCAAGCATGGGCAGTTTCCTTCTCAACTCATTTATGGAGCTCCTCTGGAGTCCATGCATAGACGTATTTTTTCTACGTGTCTAATTGGATGTCTTACTGCCTCTACTAAAGCTAGGACTTCTTGTCTTTTAGAAGTCTCCAATCTGCTCACCTTTCTTGTCCTATCTTCCCTGCCCATGCCCAGTGACCTCTCTGGGTTGAGTCCCTCACTTCCCTTCCTAAAACAGTCAGTTTCCCACCCACCCACTCCTTCTTCATAACACTGAATGCACTCATCAGGTCTCTTGAGGCCCTAACTTGAGCATTCAGTGAGTTTATATAGCACAGTGACTGTGCTGAGCTGATTGATTATTCATATCCTTAAGATATCTACAATACAGTATAACCTTTTTGTCTTTCCATTCTTCTCCACACTTCAAAGTTATCTAAAATCATTTCTCTGCCTTCTACTTCAACTGTGTCACCCTCATTAGGATGGGATGTTAACTGTGGCTTCTAAAGCTCTCTGGTCATCCAGCCCTTTCCCTTGGTTCAAATCTCCTAATGCGATGTAGTCTCCAACTTCTACAACCAGGTATACCTTTTTGCTGCCTCCCAGTCTTCCCCTTGCCACCCTTCTACTTTTATCTCTACACTTTTCTATAGGTTGTGCCTAATGTTTGACATGGTAATTAAATTACTGCTGTATAGCATTTTACTATGGGAGACGATTGGATATCAGTATCTCATTTGTGTATGGCACCATTTATCATGGCCTTACAAGTATTGCTTTCTGCATTTTACTGAAGAGGAAAATGAGACTCAAGGTAAAATGACTGATTTAACGCCATACCTTAAGTGACAGACCCAGGCATTGACTTCAGATTTCCTTAAGTTCTTTCCCTTAACACCCTAAGCTGTTTTCCTCCTTGTCTCTGACCCCTCTCCTGGCTGCCCGTTTTCTCTCTGCTGTGCTTCAGATATCATGTCTGTGCATACATCATTATTTGGATTAGTATTTTGTTATAAGCTCATTGAAGACAAGCACTAGCTCCCATTTGGGTGTTGGTCTCATTTTATGGCTCATTTTGCAGTATGTCATGCTGAGGAAAGTGCTTTTCTGACTTACTCCCCTAGTCCTCAAGTACCGTAAGGGTGATGAAGATAGCCTTATGGAGAAAATTTCCAAACTGAACATCCACTCCATCATCAAGAAATCCAACCGAGTTAGCAGTCACCTGAAGCACCTCACTGGCTTTGCTCCTCAGGTGAGATCCCCATCCTGGAAGGCTTAGCGCATCTCTGACAGCTTTTCAGGGCTCTGTGAGACAGCCTGCCTGGCGTCAGTTGGTATGGTTCCCTTCCTTGGACGTCCTCTGGTTTTGCGAGCTGGTGGAGACAGGGCCCTCCAGCTGCTGGTTACAAAGGCAAATTAGAGGGTCAGATCAGTCGACATGTAATAACTATGGTAGTTTTCACCACCTCTAAGGAGCTTATAATTTATTTGGTGGGACAAAACTATAGTTGTAGACTTATTAAGCTAGCAGGAATTTAAGAGATCACCTAGTTGGATACATGATGTTACAAAGAAGGAAACGTTAAGTGTAAGAGATTGAGTGGGTTGAAAAACAGACAGTTTATCGGCAATGCTGAAAGTTGACCTGAAGTTACCAGACATCATTCTGCTATACTATATACACAAGGTACAGTTAATGGAAAATATAAGCCAGAAAATAGTCCATTGCTGGGTTTTGTACTTTGTTCTCCAAATGCTGTAGTATTTTAGAAAAACAGGAGTCCGTGAGAGCAAGAGTCATGTTGACCTGAGCCTTATAGGAAGGGGGCAGGTATGCCACAGGGAGGGAGAGAACCTGCCAGGCCGGGGAACCTCATGAAGGACAGTCCTAGGATCAGCAGACATGGCAGTGCTGGGGTGAAGAGGGCAGCCTGGCCAGAGCAGAGAGCTTGCAAAGAAGGTTTAAAGGAGGACCTGTGTGTATTTTGGAGGTCTTTTGAAACCACATACAGGTGTTTAAATCAATTCACTGTGATTCCAGGAAACATTAAAGGTTTAAAATTTGAACAAAAGATGTTTTTAAGAAAGCTACTTTTGGCCGGGTGTGGTGGCTTACCCCTGTATTCCCAGCACTTTGGGAGGCCAAGGCCGGTCAATCACCCGAGGCCAGGAGTTCGAGACTAGTCTGGCCAACATGGTGAAACCTCGTCTCTACTAATAATACAAAAATTAGCTGGGCGTGGTGGCACAAGCCCGTAATCTCAGCTACATGGGAGGCTGAGGCAGGAGAATTGCTTGAACCCGGGAGGCAGAGGTTGCAGTGAGCCAAGATCACGCCATTACACTCCAGCCTGGGCGACAAGAGCAAAACTTTTGTCTCCACAAAAAAAAAGAAAGCTACTTTTGCCAGTAAGATTAAAGGAGCATCCAAATTTGCTAACAGCACTTGTTTATTTTTGAACAGATAAAAGATGAAGTATTTGAAGAAACAGAAAAAAACTTCCGAATGCAAGAAAGATTGATTAAGTCTTTTATCCGAGACCTGTCTCTCTACCTCCAGCACATCCGGGTGAGCATCAGCATCACTCTAGTTAGACTCACATACAATGTAATTCTGTCCCCTTTCCTGTTCATCTATCATATTGTTTAATGAATGCTGAGTAATCTAGACTCAAATCATCACTATTATGCCCCTGCATAGTTTTTGTTGAGATGCCAATAGGTTATTTAACAGTTAACAGCATTTAGATCAATGTTGTCATATTCATTTCAAAGCAGCCCAACTTTTTCCACCCTCTTTTTGGTCTTTGTCACCCTTCGTCCCCCACACACCTTATTTTTCTTTTTACTTATTACAGTTCACTTTGTCAAGACCAGTTTGAAAATCAAATATTGAATACAAAAGCTAGGAAGCTGTAAACAGGAAACGTAGACAAGAGAAAGGGCAAGCAGTGAATATGAGTAAGAGAATGTTCCTGTGTGGTATGCTTTCCGATCACTTCAGCTCCCAATTTATTAATATTCAGTTGCTATAATAAGGCCTCTAAAGGTATTAGAGCCATAAATAGCTTTGAGATCTAGAGAAGCCAAGGAGATCAGGTGAGCCTAGGTCTTTCCTTGCCTCAAGCAATGCTTCCTCCCTGAGGTCAGAACCAGGACCAGCATTCCTTCTATTCTTGTCTCTAATTTCTCTGTTGATTTAATATAGGATGCTGTGAGTGTACTCAATACTCCTGTCCCTCTGATCTTTTAGAGACAGAGTCTCTCTCTGTCACCCAGACTGGAGTGCAGTAGTGCCATCATAGCTCATGCAGCCTCCAACTCCTGGGCTCCAGTGATCCTCTCACCTCAGCCTCTTGAGTAGCTGGGACCACAGGTGCACACCACCACGCCTGGCTAATTTTTTAAGCAGAGATGAGGTCTTACTATGTTGCCCAGGCTGGTCTTAAACTGGCCTCCCGAAGTGCTGGGATTACAGGCATGAACCACCATGCCCAGCCTGAACATCTGATCTTATAAAAGAATTTCCTTAAAAGGGATCCTTAACTTTTTAAAAAAACATTTTTTTAAACTAAATAAAATGGTATAAAATTTAAAGGTACCAAAGGACTAAGTAAAAATAATTATTCCTCCTACCTTGTCACCTGGTCATCTTCTATAGAGACAGTCACCACCCACCAAGTTCTTCCCTCCTATCAGAGATTTTGTGTGTGTGTATACAGGTGGGAGATACACTAGCATCTTGGGTTTCACACTTAATCAAATTTCAGAAGTGATGTTGTAGCCATATAGTCAGAGGCCCGTTGTTCTTTTTTCCTTTGAGACAGTGTCTCACTCTCGCCAGGCTGGAGTGCAGTGGCACAATCTCGGCTCACTCCAACCTCCGCCTCCCGGGTTCAAGTGATTCTCCTGCCTCAGCCTCCCAAGTAGTTGAGGCATACGCCACCACACCCAGCTAATTTTTGTATTTTTAGTAGAGACGGGATTTCACCATGTTGGCCAGGATGGTCTCGATCACTTGACTTCATGACCCGCCCACCTCGGCCTCCCAAAGTGTTAGGATTACAGGCGTGAGCCACCACGCCTGGCCTTGGTCCATTGTTCTTTATAACTGCATAGTATGTATCATTCTATGGACATGTCATAATATATTTAACTAGTCCCCTATTGGCAGATATGTAAATCATTTGTAGTTAAAAAAGATTAGAACTAGTCATACAAGGAATATCCTTGTGGATACATCATTTCCTGATCTATGTGAGTCTGTCTGAAGGCCAGTGTACTTCTGAGCCAAATCATGTGGCAGTATAAATTTTGATAACTACTGTTAAATGTCAGAGATGTTGTAAAGGGGAAAAGTTGCAAAAGCAATATCCCTTGCTAACTCAGTGTTATCAAAACCAGTGGGTTTTAGCTTTGCCTGCAAGAGAGGTAAAAAAATATTTCAATATAGTTTAAATTGGCATTTCTTATATTAGAAATGGAGTTGAGGATATTCTCTTGTGTTTACGTCATATTTTTCTGTGACTTACCTATGTTCTGGCATCTTTATCAGTTTGTTGATCTCTGTATCTATTGGAGGAAATAGTCCTTTGTCTGAGATGGTTTGCAAATATCCTCCCCCTACCTCAGTTTGTTGACTTCTGAGTTTGCTTATAGTGTTTTCTCCCCTTAAGAGTTTAAACTTGCATTTTATGGCTTCTTAGTTTTGTGTCATATGTAGAAAGGCCTTTGCTATTGCAACATCTAAAATCTTGTGTTTTAGTACTTTTATCATTCCATTGTTTTAAGATTAAATCATTGCTCTGTCTGGACTTTAGTAAATCAGGTTTGAAGCAGGGATTCAACTTTATTTTTCCCCTGGTTACCCAGTGGTCTATCATTTATTGAGTAATCCCCACTGATTTGAGATGCCCCCTAGTTTCTTTTAAATAGCAAACTTTCACCCTTGTGTTTTAAAGATGTAACTAGTGCCAGGCGTGATGGCTCATGCCTGTAATCCCGCACTTTGGGAGGCCAAGGTGGGTGGATCACATGAGGTCATGAGATCAACCTGGCCAACATGGTGAAACCCCATCTCTACTAAAAGTGCAAAAATTAGCTGGGCATGGTGGGAGGCGCCTGTAATCCCAGCTACTAGGGAGGCTGAGGCAGGAGGATTGCTTGAACCCGGGAGGCGGAGGTTGCAGTGAGCCGAGCCAGTGTGGGGGACAAGAGTGAGACTTTGTCTCAAAAAAAAAAATTGTAATTAGGTAAAAATTAGGGTTGATAAAACTTTGCAGAAGCACATTAGCTTAAAGTGAGAGATTTGACAAAAACATTGGGGCATGAGCCAGGCATGGTGACACACACTTATAGTCTCAGCTACCCAGGAGGCTGAGGTGGGAGGATTGCTTGAGCCCAGGAGTTGGAGGACAGCCTGGCAACATGCAAGACTCTGTCTCTAAAACAAACAGGCAAGGCGCAGTGGCTCATGCCTGTAATCCCAGCACTTTGGGAGACTGAGGTGGGCAGACCACTTGAGGTTAGGAATTCAACACCAGCCTTGCCAACATGGTGAAACCCCATCTCTACTAAAAATAGAAAACTTAGCCAGGCATGGTGGTGGGTGCCTGTAACCCAGCTACATGGGAGGTTGAGGCAGGAGAATCACTTGAACCCAGGAGGTGGAGGTTGCAGTGAGCTGAGATCATGCCATTGCGCTCCAGCCTGGGTGAGAGTGAGACTCCATCTCAAGAAAAATAAAACACACACAATATTGGGGCAGCTACTGAGTACATTTCTTTGTCTTGCTGCTTCATAGGACTTTCCCCTAATACCTCTCTCATACTGATATCCCTCTGTTGGCCATTTTCTCCCCAGGTTTTCTAAAGTGTGACATGCTATACCTGAGCCCTCAGCCCTTAAAAGTCTCACCTCCGTAGCAATGACTGATACATTTTGGGTTGGGATATATGTAACGTTGAAAACCATCTGATGGAAGTATCAATTCGGTTCTGACTGCTGACAGAAATTGAGAGAAAATGTTGAACAGTTCTGTCATGCCACAAAATGAAAAGCCTGCCCAATAATAAAATTAGATAGATTGACTAACAGCGAGAAAACCAGCGAGAACATAAGCTGAGGGCCACTGGCTGGATAATTTGGTATCTACATTGGCATATGGGCTGATATTTGGGGCCTTTACAGCATTCCTTTAAAAGAAAACAAGAGGACATCATGTTTCACATTACATCTCCCAGTCAGGAGGAATTAGCAGCGTTCCCTGGGTTATCTTACTGACAAAGCCCTGGCTTTGTATGTACAGATATAAATATTAACGACAAAAGGTCTAAAAATTGTTATAAAGCATCAAACCAATGTGAGGCACTGAAGGTTTTTGCTTAGGGACTTTGTTTGCCCTTGAAATAGACTAATGGAGTATTTAGTCTGTTTGGGTTACAGCCCAGCATTGTAGAGATGGGGTTTCACCATGCTGGCCAGGCTGGTCTCAAAAGAAAGCCTGGAAAACCAACCTGGGGTTCAAACTGTCACTATCAGGAGGAGTTGACTCTGTGATAATGGAGTCAGCAGACAAAACAGACAAAAGTCTACCTTTATGGAGCCTGCATTTTTACTAGGAGGGTGGGTGAAGGAGAGCATGACAATAAGCAGGCATAGTCAATTCTAGTCATGTGAGAGGGTATTTTTTTGCAAAGACAAAGAAAGGAAGCAGCACAGCAGGAGCCGTTGGGAGCGCCAGGGTGGGATGGGAAACCGGGCTGGCATGATCAGTAGCATGGCAGGGGAGTTGTCTGTGAGACGGTGACAGCATGAACCAAGACCTGAGGAAGGAGAAGCGACTGGTCATTGTCATAATCCTGTAGGAATCACGTTGGTTCTAATTTGATAATTTACTTTTTGGTAAATTAAGAAACTCTATTAGGTATATAGGGGAATGCTAAAGAGATGATAAAAGCCCTCCCTAATTTTTTAAGAAATAAAAGTCTTAGACTTTTCTCTGTGCTCCGTAAGTCATAGTTGTTGAAAATATGCTTATTTCAAAGCTCAAATACCAGACTAGTGAGGAAATTTCAAATTATGGAACGCATTTTTCCCAGATTGCTATTCAGGGTGATGGATAGCAAAGGCTGGAAAGTTCTGTCTGTTCTGACTTGTGTCTGTCCTCACTGGCTGCAGGAGTCGGCGTGTGTGAAAGTGGTGGCTGCCGTGAGCATGTGGGATGTGTGCATGGAGCGAGGACACCGGGACCTGGAGCAGTTTGAGAGGGTGCATCGCTATATCAGTGACCAGCTCTTCACAAACTTTGTAAGTAACTTTTTCTTCAAAAGTTGGCCCCCTTCCCAAGGTCATCTCAAATGCATCAGCTCATGCAAAAGTCAGTTCCACAGACGCAGGCCCTGGGCACCAGGCATATTAGTCATCCTTTAGCTATATTCATATTGGGGTTTGATATTCACAACATGACTTTCAGTTAGTTAAAGGGAAATGTAGGACCTGTGTCTGTACAAACAGATTTTTTTAAAAAAAAAACAGCTTGTAGGGCCGGGCGCAGTGGCTCACGCCTGCAATCCCAGCACTTTGGGAAGCCGAGGCGGGCGGATCATGGGTTCAGGAGATCGAGACCATCTTGGCTCACACGATGAAACCCCGTCTCTACTAAAAAAAATATAAAAAAATTAGCCAGGCATGGTGGCAGTAGCCTGTAGTCCCAGCTACTCGGGAGGCTGAGGCAGGAGAATGGCGTGAATCCGGGAGGCGTAGCTTGCAATGAGCCAAGATCGCGCCACTGCACTCCAGCCTGGGCGACAGAGCAAGACTCCATCTCGAAAAAAAGAAAAAAAAAATAGCTTGTGATTAATTTAGTTAAAGAGGACACAGGAAAACTAGGCAATTAACTCTGATCAAATTTAAACAACTATAGGAGTAATAACTTGAAGAGGGGCCAGGTGCAGTAGCTCATGCCTGTAATCCTAGCACTTTGAGAGGCAGAGGCAGGCAGATCACTTGAGGTCGGGAGTTCAAGACCATCCTGACCAATGTGGTGAAACCCTGCCGCTACTAAAAATACAAAAATTAGCAGGGCATGGTGGTGGGCACCTGAAATTCCAGGTACTCAGGAGGCAGAGGTCAGATAATAGCTTGACCCCAGGAGGAGGTTGCAGTGAACCAAGATTGCACCACTGTACTCCCTCCTGGGCAATAGAGTGAGACTACGTCTCAAAAAAAAACCTTGAAGACAAATATTTAGGAATATAATTAATATGTTACCAAAGAGATCTGAGATGGTAAAAACTACTTCAAGGCCGGGCTCATGCCTCTAATCCCAGCACTTTGGGAGGCCAACGTGGGCGGATCACCTGAGGTCAGGAGTTGAGACCAGTCTGACCAACATGGAGAAACCCCGTCTCTACTAAAAATACAAAATTAGCCAGGCATGGTGGTGTATGCCTGTAATCCCAGCTACTCAGGAGGCTGAGGCAGGTGAATCACTTGAACCTGGAAGGTGGAGGTCATGATGAGCCGAGATTTCCACCCTGGGCGGCAAGAGTGAGACTCTGTCTCAAAAAAAATACTTAAAGTACTAAAGACCAAATTTCTTGAGAAATTCTAAATCCATATATATGAGATTATTTAATCCCTTGTAGAAAAAAACTGGATGGGATTTGATAGTTTCTTAGGGATCTATAAATGGCCTGAAGGTGAAAAAGACATGCCCAGCTGGGGAGCTGACAGGTGTTCTAATTGTACATTATTTTTAATAAGATACTATTAAGTACTACTAAGTACCTGTTTATGTTCTTTATGTATTCATTGCCTTACCCTTAATGTCTGTGTGTTAGAAAGAATTAAAGAGAAAAATTTATTATTTTTGATATGGAGTCTCTCTCTGTCACCCAGGCTGGAGCACAGTGGCACAATCTCGGCTCACCGCAACCTCTGCCTCCCGAGGAGCTGGGACTACAGGTGCACACCGCTGCACCTGCCTGATTTTTGTATTTTTAGTAGAGACGGGGTTTCGCCAGGCTGGTCTCAAGCTTCTGACCTAAAGTGATCCGCCCACCTCGGCCTCCCAAAGTGCTGGGATTACAGGCATGAGCCGCCATTCCCAGCCAAAAGAAAAATTCTTTGAAAGATAAAAATGGGGGCCGAGTGTGGTGGCTCATGCCTGTAATCCCAACTACTTGGGAGGCTGAGGCTGCAGTGAGCCGAGATTGCGCCATTGCACTCCAGCCTGGGCGAAAGAGCAAGACTCCGTCTAAAAAAAAAAAAAAGGGGGGGGTATTACCTAGTTATGATTAAAGGTTTATGAGTGTATGAAAGTTACTCCACCCCAGATTTATGTAACAACTAACTCTGGAGTTAAATTCAAGCTATGTAGACATGTACACATAATAAATGTTACCAGGTAAACTATCACATCTAGTTTCTAATGCACATATCAGCGTGCAGCTTAGCATTTATCACTTCAAGGAGCTCAAGTGGGATTAGCATATTTTACATACTCTTTGGTGTAGGAATTGAAGTATGTAGTGAGAAGTCTTGTGGAGTATTTAAGTAGAGGCTAGTGATGGGTTAGTAGAATACTGTTGTAGATCTGCATGGGTTTAGTTTGTACTAGAAACAAAGTAGGTCGTTGAGGACACAGCAAAATCAGCCTTAAGAGTGACTTGGAGAATCACAAATGTGGGGTGCTGTCCATCTGAGCAATGTGCCTTTCTCGTCCCTACAGAAGGAGAGGACAGAGCGGCTTGTCATCTCCCCCTTAAATCAGTTACTGAGCATGTTTACAGGGCCTCATAAGCTGGTACAGAAACGCTTTGACAAGCTCCTGGACTTCTATAACTGTACAGAACGGGCAGAGAAGCTAAAGGACAAGAAGACCCTGGAGGAGCTGCAATCGGCCCGGAACAATTACGAGGCCCTGAATGCGCAGCTGCTAGATGAGCTGCCCAAGTTCCACCAGTACGCCCAGGGCCTCTTTACCAACTGTGTCCACGGCTACGCTGAAGCCCACTGTGACTTTGTGCACCAGGCTCTGGAGCAATTAAAGCCACTGCTTTCGGTGAGCTTCTTACCCCTTCAGTGGGATGGTCATCTGTGGCCTTTGCCTGGTATTTTTCTGGGAAAAATTGTAGCATGGTTTGAAAAATTGTCTGAACTAGATTAACTGAACGTGTCGCTAGTTCAGCCCTCAGGAATTCTTGATCCCTTGGTGGTGTCATGAAGCCTGTGGCTTCTGAAACATCCCTTTTCCTCTTGAGCAGTTCCCAGAAGAGCCAGCCAACCTGGCCTGCAGGCAGTGCCCTGGAGAACTTGTGTTTTGCATCAGGCTGCTGTGTCCGTAGCTCAGAGAGTGAGCTGCAGCTGAACTTTAGCTTCAGTGGTTCCAAGGAGACTTTGTCAGTCTGGGATCTTTCATCGTGTTTTCTTCTTTTCTCTCTCTCTCTCTGCTCTTCCCACGGACTCCAGTTACTCAAAGTGGCCGGCAGGGAGGGAAACCTTATTGCCATCTTCCACGAAGAACACAGCAGAGTTCTGCAGCAACTCCAGGTTTTCACCTTCTTCCCGGAGTCTCTTCCAGCTACCAAGAAGCCGTTTGAGAGGAAAACCGTTGACCGCCAGTCTGCTCGAAAGTCACTCGTGGGCCTGGTTAGTAGGGAACTGAGAGGAGCAGCCCCACCTCGGGGTAAAGAGTGGGAAACCCTGCAGCCAGGCCCAGATCCCACTATTGGAGTTTCTGTATTTCATAACAAATGGAGAATAATGATTGCATTCTCACCCATCATGGGCTCATGCATTTGCCCAATTTTTTTTTGTTTTGTTTTTGAGACAGTCTCTCATTCTGTTGCCAGGCTGGAGTGCAGTGGTGCAATCTTGGCTTATTGCAACCTCTGCCTTCTGGGTTCAAGTGAATTCTGCTTTCAGCCTCCCAAGTAGCTGGGACTACAGGCACACGCCACCACACCCAGCTAATTTTTGTATTTCTTAGCAGAGATGGGGTTTTACCATGTTGGCCAGAGTGGTCTCGATCTCTTGACCTTGTGATCCATACACCTCGGCCTCCCAAAGTGCTGGGATTAGAGGCGTGAACCACCACGCCTGGGCTTTTTTTTTTTTTTTTTTTTTGCGGGGAGTGGGGGCATTCACCCAGTATTAATTTATTGATTCATTAATTCAGGAAACTGATTTAAGGGTATATTAATTCTGCCAGGCCTCCCTATTTTTTATCCTGTATTCATAAAAGTAATACAGCTAAACAGTTAATGTTTACCTTTTTTACCTGGAATTAGTCTTTTTTAACTCAGTTCTTCCATATTTTAAAAATTAGCATATGGCACACCAGATTATATGGGTTCATGATCTAGAGGACTGCGGATACATCTTTGCTTACAATATTTTTGCCCCATATGATCCCATAGACATTAATTTACATTACCTTAAAAGGGAGAATTATGATTTATTTTTTGAGACAGAGCCTTGCTGTCACCCAGGCTGGAGTATAGTGGTTCGATCTTGGCTCACTACAACCTCCCAGGTTCAAGTGATTCTCCTGCCTCAGCCTCTTGTAGCTGGGATTACAGGCATGCATCACCATACCTGGCTAGTTTTTGTATTTTTAGTAGAGACAGGGTTTCGCTATGTTGACCAGACAGGTCTCGAACTCCTGGCCTCAAGTGATCTGCCCACCTTGACCTCCCAAAGTGCTGGGATTATAGGTGTGAGTCACCATGCCCAGCCTGAATTTATTACTACCTTTTTTCTTATGACTTCTTTGCTTTCACAGGTGGGGAAGTCAAGATAGGGAAATTCTCAGCTGGTTAGGTTCATCTAACAAAGTACAAGACGACCTACTAATATCACTTAGATATTTTGATTTTTTTTAAAGTGGCATTTTAATCACGTTTGTCACAGAAAAACGAATGTAAGAATAGGTGTGTATCAAATTTTCTTAACTATAAAGGCATCAAACATTGCCTAAGGGCTCTTTTTACGTAGCCATGTGCGCTGGCTTCATCACAAAAAAAAAGTTCTGAGACTGGCCGCGAGTTCTGAGACTGGCCGCGAGTTGGGATGAAATATGGCTGCTGGGGTGGTGGCCACTGAGGGATTTTTGTTGATGTCTTGCCTTTCAGCCAAGTTACATGCTACAGTCAGAAGAACTCCGGGCCTCCCTCCTGGCCAGGTATCCCCCTGAAAAACTCTTCCAGGCAGAACGGAACTTCAATGCTGCTCAAGACTTGGATGTGTCACTTTTGGAAGGTGACCTGGTGGGTGTGATTAAGAAAAAAGACCCCATGGGCAGTCAGAACCGCTGGTTGATTGACAATGGAGGTAAGAGATTTTCAGCAGCAGGGAATTGTAACTGGGAAAAAAATAATTTTAGCTACACCCGAATCCGGACTAGACCAGGAAAAAAAAATATCTTTGATTAAGGGGAAAAGTAGCCTTAACCTTCTCTACAGAGTGAAGATCATTACTGAAACAAAACCTGTTTTTGTTGGGACGAATTCCAGAGGAGACACCATTGCTTATCACACAAGCTCTTGCCATGTCTTACAGCACTTACAGGCGGGAAGGCCTGCCTCACGGAATCCTGTTCCTTCTTAGCCTGTTCCCAGTAGGCCACAAAATAAGCTGCCCTCTTTTCAATTTTTTTTTTTTTTTTGTGGCAGTCTTGCTCTGTTGCCCAGGCTGGAGTACAGTGGCACAATCATAGCTTATTACTCCTGGGTTCAAGGGGTCCTCCTGCCTTAGCTGGGACTACAGGTATGCCATCATGCCCAGCTAATTTTTCAATAATTTTATAGATATGAGGTCTTGCCATGTTGTCCAGGCTGGTCTCCAACTTCTAGGCTCAAGCCATCCTTCTGCCTGTTTCTCCTAAAATGCTGGGATTATAGGTGTGAGCCACCGCAGCCAGCACCTCTTTTTTTCTATGAATTTGTCTTGTGGAAATTAAAAACCTGTGGGATTTCATTTGCTTTCTTCTCCCCATAACAGCTTTACCTCATGACTATTTAGGAAACTACTTTAAAAACAGCTTACAACTTTTTTGGAGGAAGAGTGATTGGCAGAATTTAAGTAAGTGTACAAGGGATAATATTGATCTGTAATCCCTTTTTCCAAAATCCAAAAAGTTCTAAAAAACAAGGATTTTTTTCAGAACACTTTTGCCAAAACCTGAATGAAAGTGATGTGAGACTATAATTATAACTTATCACTTTTGGTGTCAATAATCATGTGTATATATTTTTCATTTTTATTACCTTTTGTGACAGGGTCTAGCTTTGTCACCCAGGCTAGCTAGAGTGCAGCGGCTTGATCTCAGCTCACTGCAGCCTCCGCCTTCAAATGATTCTCCTGCTCAACCTCACAAGTAGCATGCACTACCACACCTGGCTAATTTTTTGTAGAGATGGGGTTTCACCATGTTGACCAGTCTGGTCTCCAACTCCTAACCTCAGGCGATCCACCCGCCTTGACCTCCCAAAGTGCCAGGATTACAAGCATGAGCCATGGCACTTGGCCTTATTTTTTAAATGCTGATTGCAATCTGATTGAACCAAGAGGTTGCTCACATCATAGATGGATGAGTACAGCTCCAACATGAATGACACAAAAACATCAGAACTTTCCTATTTGCAATTATGTGAGATACTTTAAGTTTTAGTTTATAACTGACACATACTTGTTAATATCGATGGGGTATGGTGTGATAATTTTTGAGACAGGGTCTAGCTTTGTCACCCAGGCTGGATTGTAGTGGCACGATCTTGGCTCACTGCAGCCTCCACCCCCCAAGCTCAAGCAATCCTCCTGTCTCGGCCTCCTGAGTAGCTAGGACCAGAGGCGTGCACGACCATGCCCAGTTAATTTTTTATTTTTAGTAGAGACAGTTTCCCTGTGTTGCCCGGGCTATAAACTTGTCATTTCTTTGCAGAGATATCAGAATCCTTGGCTTCTGGCCGTCTTGAGATACACATGATCATTAGCTACGGTTACCTTACTGTGCAATAGAACACCAGAGCTTATTTCTCCTAACTTTGTACCTGTTAAGTAACCTCTCCCCAGACTCACCTCCCATGATAGCCACACCTCCCCCTCCACCACCCCCAGTCTCTAGTAACTAGCATTCTACTCTCAACCTCTATGAGATCAACTTGTCTAGATTCTACGTGAATGAGATTATATGGTATTTGTCTTTCTGTGCCTGGCTCATTTCACTTAACATGTCCTCCAGGTTCAACCATGTGGCAGCAAATGACAGGATCTCATTCTGAATATTCATTAACAGAATTGATTATGGAGTGCTGACCCTGCTGGGGGAGATTTACAAAATATGTAATGTAGCTACTTGACTACCTTTCCAGAATTAAAAGAATCTGAATTCCAAAACATGTCTGGCCCTAAGCATTTTAGATAGGGATTGCGGTCCCATCTAATAGGCATCTATGTATTCACCACCCAGAACTGAAAAATGTTACATTTCTTGGTTTCTTTAAAAGCATCTTGTGGATTTTTTTTCTCCCCACTTCTTACCCAGAACAAGAGATTAGAAGTGAGAAAGGAAGGACAGAGGATGGAGCCTGTTAGGGTGACACCAGGTGACAGCTACTACTGGGGTCAGAGACAGATGGACCCCCTGTAAAGTTCCAAGCTGTTTAAGAAGCTGCTCTATCCTTTGGTTTTTATCTACTCAAACTTGAGAAGTGGTAGCAAGCAGCCACAGTGTTCAGATCACCTATCAGGTACAGGAAATGCATCAGAGATCAAGAGAATGATGGTCATTGTTCTCGTGGAGGCTACATACTCTGGGTCTGTGCCTTGACGGTGTTATTATGAAAAATTGTCATGTCGATACTCACACAATCCCTAATTTATACTTAAGTTTTAGCTGAAAGCCCCCTTGGTCATCTTGGGCAATTAAAGTAAACATGTATAGTACATGTTACATGTACATTCTAACAAATAGTTTCCTACATTAGAACATCCTCCCAGTATATCCAGACTCCCAGAGCAAAGGATTCAAGTGTCCTAGAGGGAAAGAGCACAGGGAGGCCTATGGAGGGGCTTCTTGAGCTACGCTTTTTTTTTTTTTTTTTTTTTTTTTTTTTTGAGACGGAGTTTCGTTCTTGTTGCCCAGGTTGGAGTGCAATGGCGTGGTCTTGGCTCACTGCAACGTCTGGCTCCTGGGTTCAAGCGATTCTCATGCCTCAGCCTCCTGAGTAGCTGGGATCACAGGCATGCACCACCATGCCTGGCTAATTTTTTAGTACAGATGGGGCTTCACCATGTTGGCCAGGCTGGTCATGAACTCCTGTCCTGTGGTGATCTGCCTGCCTCAGCCACCCAAAGTGCCTGGATTACAGGTATGAGCCGCTGTACCCAGCCTTTTTTTTTTCTAAGAGATGGAGTCTCACTATGTTGACCAGGGAACTAGGCTCAAGCAATCCTCCCATCTCAGCTTCCCAAAGAGCTGGGATTACAGGTGTGAGCCCCCGTGTGCGGCCGAGGCTAGTTCTTAACTTGGTCCTTTCCACACTTGCTGTATTTGAACACAGGCTTAGTCAAGCCCTCCTCTTAGGCATGATCTCAGTGTGCTATGACATTCTCTTCCCATGATGATTCCCAGACATAGGATTGTTTTCATTGCTGTCTTCTCGGTTGGCCACAGGCCTCCTGGCACGCATCTGTTGTGAGGTTGTGACATGAATGAATAGGCAGGCAGCTGCGGCTCTTCGTCTCTACCTACACACATCACATCCTGGGACTGTGTTCCAAGCCGCTTTGTCACTAGGCATTTTATTTTGTGTCTCACTATTGTCCTGGCTTTTTTTGTTTTACTCTTCATTTTACAGATGAATAACCTAGCTTTTACAGTTTTTTTTCTCTCGATGCTCCCTCCATCTGTCTATCCTTCTGCTAAGAGTTCTTGTTTATATTTCCTGTTTCCTTTGTAGTCACCAAAGGCTTCGTGTACAGCTCCTTCCTAAAGCCCTACAATCCTCGCCGCAGCCACTCCGATGCCTCCGTGGGCAGCCACTCCTCCACAGAGTCTGAGCACGGCAGCTCCTCCCCCAGGTTCCCACGCCAGAACAGCGGCAGCACCCTGACCTTCAACCCCAGCAGCATGGCTGTATCCTTTACCTCGGGGTCTTGCCAGAAGCAGCCTCAAGATGTATCTTCTCCGTTGAAGGAAGGTGACCAAGGAACTCTCAGTGCATCCCTAAATCCGGTTAGTTCAGAGAGTGGTCCTTCCGGATGCCCTTCAGACCCAGACTCTACCTCCCAGCCAAGGTCAGGGGACGCTGCAGATGTAGCTAGAGATGTAAACCAACCCGCTGCCACCCCGAGGAGCTACCGGAACTTCAGGCATCCAGAAATGGTTGGCTACTCTGTACCAGGACGAAATGGGCAAGGTCAAGACCTCGTAAAAGGATGTGCAAGAACAGCCCAGGCTCCGGAAGACAGAAGTGCAGAGCCAGAAAGCAGTGAGGCAGAAGGCAACCAGGTGAGTGCGTAACCGGCTGGCCAGTGTGGCACAGGCGGCAGCAGATATGTCGTGGGTACAGGCGGGGGTGAGGCAGAAACGGCTTGCCTGAGGCCTAGGGGTGATCCGAGATGAGCTCACAGACACATCTTCGAAGCACACAAGGAATCTCTGCCCTCAGAGCCTTCGAGCACCTTCCCGGCTGACACTTTCCAGGCTGTTCCTGGACCCCTGTGCCACTGGGTGTTTAAACGATGCCACAGTGAAAATTTCATTACTCTTCCAGTTCACTAATTCAGTTGTATAACATCCGTTTAATCCACTTGTTTGGTTTTTGATCCAAGTAACCGTACTGTTATTTCTGGAATTTAGAAACGAAATTCTACCCAGTTTTTGTTTTTGTGTTTGTCACCCAGGCTGGAACGCAGTAGCACAATCTCAGCTCACTGCAACCTCCGCCTCCCAAGTTCAAGCGATTCTCATGCCTCAGCTTCCTGAGTAGCTGGGATTACAGGTGTACACCAACACACCCAGCTAATTTTTATATTTTCAGTAGAGACAGGGCTTCACCATGTTGGCCAGGCTGGTCTCAAACTCCTGACCTCAAGTGCTCCACCCATCTCGGCCTCCCAAAGTGCTGGGATTACAGGTGTGAGCCACCGTGCCCAGCCCCAGTTTTTTCTATTCTTTGTAATGGCCTGTTCCCGTTTATGAATTTGTGGGGTTTTTGAGAGAGTCTTGCTCTATTGCCCAGGCTGGAATGCAATGGCACGATCTCAGCTCACTGCACCCACCACCTCCCAGGTTCAAGCGATTCTCCTGCCTCAGCTTCCCAAGTAGCTGGAACTACTTTATTAGAGACAGGGTTTCACTGTGTTGGCCAGGATGGTTTCGATCTGACCTCGCTGCCCGCCTTGGCCTCCCAACTTGTTAGGATTACAGGTGTGAGCCACCACACCTGGCCATATCTTGAACTCACCTGCATGCTTTAAAGCCATTTTCAGATTCACAGCTGCAGAGTCCCTGCTTCACCCTCTGTTGCGTTTGCTCGCTCTTCAGCGGAGCATCTTCCTGTGTTGACTGTCAGGTTTGTCTGCGAGCTCATCTCTGTTAGGATTTGCCATCAGGGGAAGGCCCAGTTGCATCTTGGGTTGTAGAGGTGCTGCCTCTGCCACTGTCTGGATTCTAAGAGTCTAGTTTTTACCCAGTTTCTCAGTTCAGGCTTTCCACAGCACATTCCTCAGTGCCACAGCCAAGCTTTGTGCATGCTCATTTTTCTGGTGATTTCTTACTACCCACTGCCTGGGTCAAACATCCCCATTCTGGGCCTACCAAGTAGACAGTTATTGTAGACACATCAAGGAGGGAGGGGAAAGAACCTTTCTTAAATTGAGTTGGAACAGGGAATGTAGTTGTAGTCTCAGCTCCTGTCCCTGACCAGGTCCTAAAGCCCTGGCCGTGTATCCCTCCCTCGGGCTCCCATGGGCCTCATGGCTTCTCCTCCTACTCCCTGAGCCCCTCCCTTCCATGGGCATTAGATCATTAGATCTTTGTTTGTGGCACCTAAAGATCAACTTTTCTTTCTTTGAAGTTGGTTGTGGTTTTCTGGTTTTTAATTCAGAATTTATGTTTGAGGTATGGAAGAATATGCTTGTCTTCCACCCTTCAAAGCAACTCTGAAAGACTGAAAAGGTAGATTTTTTTATTTTTATTTTTTAATGGAGTCTTACTTACTCTGTTGCCCAGGCTGGAGTACGGTGGTACAACCTCTGCCTTCTGGGTTCCGGCAATTCTCCTGCCTCAATCTCCAGAGTAGCTGGGATCACAGGCGTTCACCATCATGCCTGGCTATTTTTTACATTTTTGGTAGAAATAGGGTTTTACCATGTTGGCCAGCTGGTCTGGAACTCCTGACCCCTAGTGATCCACCTGCCTCAGCCTCCCAAATTGGTGTTTTTTTGTTTTGAGATGGAGTCTCACTCTCTTGCCCAGGGTCTGGAGTCCAGTGGCAAGATCTTGGGCTCACTGCAACCTCTGCATCCTGTGTTGGAGCAATTCTCCTGCCTCAGCCTCCTGAGTAGCTGGGATTACAAGTGTGCACCACTATGCCCAGCTAATTTTTATATTTTTAGTAGAGGCGGGGTTTCACCATGTTGGCCAGCTGGTTTTAAACTCCCAACTTCCAGTGATCCACCCATCTCAGCCTCCCAGAGTGCTGGGATTATAGGCACGAGCCACCACTCCTGGCCAAATTGGTGTTTCCTTTGAATCATCCCTATTATGATAGCCATCATCCATATGTACCTATTTAAATTTATTTTAGTTAAAATTAAGATGAAAAATTCAGTTCCTCTGTCTCACTAGCCATATTTCAGGGGCTCAGTAGCCACATGTGGGCAAGTGGATGTGGAACCCTCCCCATCACCACACGAAGCTGTTGGATGGCATTGCTCCCAGCAACTTCCCATTTTCTCTCTCTCCCTCATACAGGTCTATTTTGCTGTCTACACCTTCAAGGCACGAAATCCAAATGAGCTGAGTGTGTCAGCCAATCAGAAACTCAAGATCCTCGAGTTTAAAGATGTTACAGGAAATACAGAGTGGTGGTTAGCTGAGGTTAACGGGAAGAAGGGCTACGTTCCCTCCAATTATATCCGCAAAACCGAGTATACCTGAGCCCATGCTGCCCGCCACCCAGCCTTGCTGCCTCTGCTTTCAGTCCGCCGAGGGTTCTGGCGGCCCACCGAGAGGGCGCCTGCTCCTGAGACACAGGCCCTGTCTGCGTTGCTTGACCATGGCATGGTGGAGCCCACCACAGATCTTGTTCTCCTTGATTGGGTTGTAAACCTTGATGCTCACTAGAATCTCTAGAATTTGAATGGACCCTGGGGCTTTGCAAATGACTTAGTGACCATGAGAAGAGAGACAAGTGTTGGAGCTGGCCTTTGGAAAGGAGAAACTTCCAGTCAGAAGCCCAGTGTCCTAGGTATGCAGGAAGCTGTGCTCTAGCAATAGACAGTGTTGGTATTGGTTGTGCTATACTGTGTTTGGGGTGGCCCCATGTTCCATGCTCAGCTGACCGGATGCCAACTCAGATGAAGAGAATTAATGACTCTGGGCACCCCGTGAGGCAGTACTTGCACATGGCCAGGAGTTTGTTGGGATTGAACCAAACCTAAGGCTTCAAAGCTCCTGGGACACCTCCAGTGTCCAGCGCACATTCTCATACATACTGCCCCGAATTTCTAAAGTCCCTAAAACACTACCTTCTGTAACCTTGTTTCTTTCACTCTATTCCCAGATTGGTTATGCAAAATTCAACTGCTTTCTACTTTTAGAAGTGTTTAGGGCCTTTATTTTCTGTTGACCCTTCATCTGAAAGATTCTCTTCCCTTGTTAGGTACAATCACTGACACATTTTTTTCTTTTGAGATGGGGTCTTGCTATGTTACCCATGCTGGTCTCAAACACCTGGGCTCAAACAACCCTCCTGCCTCCCTGCTGGGATTACAGGCGTGAGCCACCATACCCCAACTTCAATGACACCTTTCTGATGGTCTTTACAGTCTGTAATGTCTGGTGGCCCCTGCCCTGGACTCAATGATTGATTGATTTTGCTACAATAACAGTATGAGAGCTCTAGCCATTCCATTAAAAGTATTAATTCTGCTTTGAGCTGAAACCAGTTGAGCCTAGTGGAAGACTGGATGTCTTTCTTCTTCATCCAAGCACCCTAACGACTGTTTAGTTACATGCATAGATGCAGACAACATGGGACTTACTTGAATTGGGATAAGCCATTCCAGAAGTAGCGTATCCTAGACTTGGAAATAAGTTTTCACCACTAACTTCCATGCTTCAGAGATGACATTCAAAGCCCAAGTGCCTGATCATACCTCCCAGTCTCAGGAAGATATTTACTTACCCCTTAGAGCAAGAATCTTAAGATTTTCCCCAGCTATGAAGCCTATCTTGGAATGGGAAACCATGAGATTTGTCTTTTAAAAGGGACGAAATAGCCTCACAACCCCTGTTCCTCCAAGTACACATTTAAGCCTTAAAATCCTGGGAGTCTGGGGAGACACCATGGAGTCCTTCCATCGTGTCTCTGCTGGTCGTGGTCAGAAGGCAGTCATGCAACAGTCCTTTTGTGGAGAGTGTTTCTATGTAGAGATGTTTATATTTAAGTAGTTCTTTTATAAATAAAAGCATTTCTAATGGCCATGGATGTTTTCTTGATTTCCCTCCGTGTTTAAGCTGAGCGTTTTTCCTGGGCTTCTGGGGGGATGCCTTGACAATGACTGATGCCCAGATCTGGGAGAATGGAAGAGGCTAACTGAAAAAATGCCAGCCCAAAGTCATTTTGTCAGATTCCAACAGAATCTCTATATACTCAGGCCGAGTGTGGTGGCTCAGACCTATAATCCCAGCACTTTGGGAGGCCAAGGTGGGCAGATCACTTGAGGCCAAGAGTTTGAGACCAGCCTGGCCAACATGGTGAAACCCAATCTCAACTGAAAATACAAAAATTAGCTGGGCGTGGTGCTGCATGCCAATAGTCCTGGCTAATCAAGTGGCTGAGAATTGCTTGAACCTGGGTGGCAGAGGTTGCAGTGAGCCAAGATCACACCACTGTACTCCAGTCTGGGCGACAGCAAGACCCTGTCTCAAAAACAAAACAAAAATCTGATTCCTCAAAAGATGTCCATGCTGCAGGTGATTGCCTGTATTTTCAGCCATCTTGTCCTATGAAATTCTAGCAGAACAGAAGAGCTGGGATCTTTAGGGGAGAAGTATTTCCCTGATTTGCAGATGTGGACACTGATACACAAGATTATCTAACAAGGTCACCAAGCGGCCGCTCAGGCAGTTGGGGGCAGGGAAGGGAGTGGCAGGGCTAGTGGCAGAGGTGGAGTTGAGGATGGTATAGTGGGTGACAGTAAAGCGATCACCCAGTATTGTTAAGGAATAGAAATCACAGTTGAATGGGTAGGCTATGGAAAGCAGTTGACAAGTCACCTACGCCACTCTTACGTGATAAGACTAGGAAAATGGGGCCCAGAGACATTCGTACTCACCCAAGTCATACATCAAGTTTTTGAGGGATTATGAATTGAAACTCAGGCCTCGGGGCTGGGCACGGTGGCTCACACCTGTAATCTCAGCACTTTGGGAGGCCGAGGCAGGCGGATTACCTGAGGTCTGGAGTTCAAGACCAGCCTGACTAACATGGAGAAACCCCATCTCTACTAAAAATACAAAAAGTAGCCAGGCATAGTGGCACATGCCTGTAATCCCAGCTACTCAGGAGGCGGAGGCGGAGGCTGAGGCAGAAGAATCGCTTGAACCCACGAGGCAAAGGTTACAGTGAGCCGAGATCACACCATTGCACTCCAGCTTGGGCAACAAGAGCGAAACTCTGTCTCAAAAACAAAACAAAACTCAGGCCTGCAGGCTCAGGTTGAGCCTCTGCACCTTGTTCTGGAGTCAGACTGTCTGGCTTCCGACACTTAACAGCTTTGTGACCTTGGCAGCTTACCCGACCTCTGCCTCAGTTCCCTAGTTGAGGTAGAGATAGTAATATAGCATCCACCTTGTAGAGTTGATGGGATTCCGTGAGTTAATATATGCGGCGTGCTGGAACAGGACAGCTACAAGATACTGGAATAGTGCTTGTCCCCCCCCCCAGTGGAAACATCTTAAACTATCCATGCATGAAAATACTCTAAGCACTAAGAAAACCATGTGAGAGATAACAGCACCTGGGTGTCACATGCAACTATTAAGAAAAGATGCTTTGGAAAGGGCAGCGAGGACATGTTCACAGGACCTGTGCCGACCCCTTCCTCAGCCGCAGGCAGTGCAGCATGCATTGAAACACCCTCTGCATGAGGGGAAGAGAGGGAAGCGCGTCCCAGATTCACCCTCGGACCTCAGCACTCCCCCAGTAAAACCCAGTGCCCAGCAGGCCCTCACAGCCCCAGACTCCAGGCTGGTAGCTGCACACTGAGCCCCCAGGCCTGCCTGCAGCATAGAAGCTTCACAGGGGAATGCCTGAGACCACCATGGACACTCGTGACTCACGTTTGCTCAAGACCACACACCTGCCCGTTCTTGCTAGAGGAGTAGTAAGGGCCTAGGATTACAAGCCCTTACTATTCTAGATATCCTATCTATGTATCTAGGATATATGGATCCCAGGTTTCTAGCTTAGGAGACAGCAGAGAAGTGATGGGCGCCCATGGACCATCCAGCTGGAAAGGGGAAAGTACATGGAAAGCGTTTCAACAGGCTTGGTGCTTACTACTGAGTTCACTGTGGGTCAAATCGTTGGCCCCTGTCCTTATGTTCCCCTCTTGATTCAAGCCATGAGGAAGAGGAACCTGGAAATACAGTCCTGGATGGAGTTTGTGTCTTGTAGAAGCTGGTTGTTACCAGCTTGTACCCACTGCTCCCACAGCACCCTCTCCACCCAAAGCACCTACCATCAAATTCCTCTTCCAGCTCTGCAGATCCGGCAGGAGGTTAGTGTGAAGGAATCACATCAGATACAGGTAAGAAAAAGATTCAGCTGCTCTCCTCTTGCCTTACTGTCCTATCAACATCTCTATGCATCCAGAACACTTTTTTTTGAGACAGAGTCTTGCTCAGTCGCCCAGGCTGGAGTGAAGTGGCGCGATCTCAGCTCATTGCAAGCTCCGCCTCCCGGGTTCATGCCATTCTCCTGCCTCAGCTTCCCAAGTAGCTGGGACTACAGGTGCCCACCACCACACCTGGCTAATTTTTTTTTGTATTTTTAGTAGAGACGGGGTTTTACCATGTTAGCCAGGATGGTCTCGATCTCCTGACCTCGTGATCCACCCGCCTCGGCCTCCCATAGTGCTGGGATTACAGGTGTGAGCCACTGCGCCCGGCCCAGAACACTTTCTTAGAGCACAAAATCTACTTTAAAGCCATGAAGAATAGAACAGACTGAAGATTTCTTGTGGGTATGAAAGACAACAACTCCACCCTATGACAAGACAGAACTTCCTGGAAATATTCCTTTTCAACATCGACACAAGACTCCCTACTTCTTCCAGCATCAGTCCACCTCATCCTCAATATTCCTCTCCACCCACTTTCCCACTGCCGAGCTCTCCTCTCTTCCTCCCTGTCCCCTGCTCCCCGTTTTAGATCAAACGGCGAGTTTCTTGCACTGGCATCTACACCCCAAGTACTAACATCATCACCCCAGAACAAAGGCCTCATGGCCACACAGTGCAAACAAACAGAAGACTCTTGGAATATGAGGGGATGGCCAGACATTTCTACTTATTTGGTATTATATATGATACTAATATAAGTGTCTTGGTTCCAAGGAATATCCCATGGCACACAGTGTCCTCAAGAGAGTCTGAAAGCTTTCTGGGAAGCTCAGGGGTCTGTCCAAAACAGCATCTTCCACTCACTGGAGCCAGGCACTGTGCCAGGGCTTACCCTGCATTATCCTATGTCACCTCCCACCCCACAACAAAAGAACACTACGAGATGTGTAGAAGTAACAAAACTGATGCTCAGAGCCCAGCAGGTCGAGGCTGCAGGAAGCTGTGATCGCACCACTGCACTCCAGCCTGGACATCAGAGTGAGACCCCGTCTCAAAAACAACAAGACTGATGCTCAGAGGATACGAAACACAACCAGGTTTACCCAGATAGAAATAGTAAGACTCAGATTTCAGTCCGAGCCCTGACAGCAAAGCTCATGTATTTAACCCTTTGCTATACCCACTTGAGAGCACACCAGCTCATGTGTACAACCAAAAGGACTTTGGCCTTAAGCCATTGAAGGCCCCTCCCGAGTCAGTTCTGTGGGAGCCTTAATCAAAAGGGGACACTGGTCCTTTAAAATGTTGGAAGGATTGAAGAGCAGTAAGAGTCTCAGCCAGTCTCCATTGCTTTAGGTCAATGTGGAAGCAACACAACCTTCAGCTCTCCTCCAGGGCCTGGTTTACATAGAGCTATCTGGAGCCTTGCCCCTGAACCTTTGGTTTTCTTGGAATTCTAATCCTCTAAATCCAATCTTTTGACTGAACTATTTGGAAATTGAGGCCTGCATGCCAGTAAGGAGTACCCTCACCCCCAGAGGTAACAACTCTTTAGGAAATCTCCAAAATACACCTAGTACGAGTAAATGACCTGCCTGGTTCCCTAATCTTTCCTTCACCATGTAGAGGCTTCTGGGTAATTTTGGTCCTCAGTTCACTATTGGGAGTCTTCTATAGCATCTGCTCCCAGTTAAGAAGATTCACACACTGATCCTAAAATTCATATGGAAACGCAAGGGACCCAGAGTAGCCAAAACAATCTTGAAAGAAGGAACAAGATATAAAACTACAATAAGACTATGTGAGACTGACATAAGATACACATAGATTGAGGGTCTAAAAATAAACTTTGGCCGGGCACAGTGGGTCACACCTGTAACCCCAACACTTTATGAGGCTGAGGTAGGAGGATCGCTTGAGCCCAGGAGTTCGAGACCAACCTAGGCAACATGGTGAAATTCCATCTCTACAAAAAATACAAAACTTAGTTGGACATGGTGGTGCATGCCGGTAATTCCAGCTACTTGAGAAGCTAAGTAGGAAGATCATTTGAGCCTGGGAGGTCAGGGCTGCAGTGAGCAATGATCATGCTACTGCACTCCAGCCTGGTGACAGCGTGAGACCTTGTCTCAAAAAACAAACCTTTATATGTATGGTCAATTCATATTTGACAAAGGTGTCAGGACAACTTAATGGGGAAACAACCATCTTTTGCACAGATGGTACCAGGACTACTGGATATCCACAGGCAGGAGAAGGATGTTAGACCGCTTCCTAAACCACACACAAAAATTCACTCCAAATGGAGCATAGACCTAAACATAAGAGTTAGAACTACACAATTCTTAAAACGGGAGTAAGTTCTCACAACCTTGGGTTAGGCTTTAGTGTCTTTAAATGACAACAAAAGTGACAAAAAAAAAAAGGTAAGTTAGAGCTCATGAAAATGGAAAACTTTTGTGCTTATTACGCCATTGGCCAGGCATGGTGGCTCACACCTGTAAGCACAGCACTTTGGGAGGCCAATGCAGGAAGATTTCTTGAGCCCGGGAATCTGAGACCAGCCTGGGCAACACAGGGAGAACTCATCTGTACAAAAAAATATTTTTAAATTAGCCAGGCATGGTGGTGTAGTTCCAGCTACTTGGGAGGCTGAGATGGGAGGATTGCTTGAGCCCAGGATGTAGCAACTGCAGTGAGCTGTGATTGTGCCACTGCACTGCAGCCTGCATGACAGAACAAGACCCCATCTAAAAACAACAAAACAGGCCGGGCGCGGTGGCTCAAGCCTGTAATCCCAGCACTTTGGGAGGCCGAGACGGGTGGATCACGAGGTCAGGAGATCGAAACCATCCTTGCTAACCCGGTGAAACCTCGTCTCTACTAAAAAATACAAAAAACTAGCCGGGCGTGGTGGCGGGCGCCTGTAGTCCCAGCTGCTCAGGAGGCTGAGGCAGGAGAATGGCGTGAACCCGGGAGGCAGAGCTTGCAGTGAGCTGAGATCACGCCACCGCACTCCAGCCTGGGCGACAGAGCGAGACTCCGTCTCAAAAAAAAAAAAAAAAAAAAAAAAAAAACAACAAAACAAAACACACTATCAAAGTGAAAAGACAACCCACAGAGTGGGAAGAATATATTGCAACTCATACATCTGATAAGGGAATTGTGTCTAGAATACATAAAGAAGTTTTATAACTCATTGATAAGAAAATAAACACCCAGTTTAAAATTGGGCAAAAGGACCAGGCCTGTTGGCTCACACCTATAATCCCAGCACCACATGAAGCTGAGGTGGGAGGACTGCTTGAGCCCAGGAGTTCAAGACCAGCCTGGGCAACATAGAGAGACTCCACCTCTGCCAAAAAATAATAATAAATAATAATAATAATAGTTAGCTGGGTGTGGTAGTACCTGCCTGTGGTCCCAGCTACTTGGGAGGCTGAGGTGGGAGGCTTCTGGCTTGAGCCCGGGAGGCTGAGGCTGCAGTGAGCTATAATTGAGCTACTGTACTCTAGGTAACAAAGTGAGACCTTGTCTCAAAAGAAAAAAAAAAAAAAAAAAAAAAGAGCTCAGCATCACTAACCAGATACCTGCAAATTGAAACCACAATGAGATATCATCTCACCACAGTTAAAATGGCTTTTATAAAAAAAAAAAAAAAAAAAAAGACAATAAAGAGGGGAGGGGATGAAACAGAATAGGAAGAGCTCCGGTCTGCAGCTCCCAGTGAGACCAATGCAGAAGGCGGGCGATTTCTGCATTTCCAACTGAGGTACCCAGTTCATCTCATGGGGGTTAGGCTGTGGGTACAGCCCATAGAGGGTGAGCAGAAGCAGAGAAGGCCGTTGCTTCACCCAAGAAGCACAAGGAGTCAGGGGACCTCCCTCCCCCAGCCAAGGGAAGCCCTGAGGGACTGTGCTACTCAGCCTGGATACTACGCTTTTCCCTCGGTTTTTGTAATCTGCAGATCAGGAGATTCCCTCACGTGCCTACACCATCAGGGCCCTGGGTTTCAAGCACAAAACTGGGTGGCTGTTTGGGCAGACATTGAACTAGCTGCAAGAGTTTTTTTTCATACCCCAGTGGTGCCTGGAACCCCAGCGAGACAGAACCGTTCACTCCTCTGGAAATGGAAAGGGGGCTGAAGCCAGAGAGCCAAGTGGTCTCGCTCAGCAGGTCCCACTCCCACGGAGCCCAGCAAGCTAAGATCCACTGGCTTGAAATTCTCACTGCCAGCACAACAGTCTCAAGTCAACCTGGGATGACCAAGCTTGGTGTGGGGAGGGGCACCCGCCATTACTGAGGCTTTAATAGGCAGTTTTCCCAACAGTGCTAAGGAGATTGGAGGTTTAGAGTGGGTGGGAATTCACCATGGCGTGGCTAAGCAGCCATGGCCAGACTGCTTCTCTAGATTCCTCCTCAGTGGGCAGGGCATACTCTGAAGGAAAGGTAACAGGCCCAGTCAAGGGCAGACAGATAAAATTCCCACCTCCCTGGGACACAGCACCTGGGGGAAGGGGCGGCTGTGAACGCAGCTTCAGTTGATATAATTGTTCCTGCCCGCCAGCTCTGAAGAAAGCAGCGGATCCTGACAAGAGGGATTCTCCCACAGCCCACCAGCTCTGCTAAGGGACAAACTGCCTTATCAAGTGGGTCCCTGATCCCTTTGCCTCCTGA
Organism: Chlorocebus sabaeus; assembly: GCF_047675955.1. Classification (NCBI taxonomy): domain Eukaryota; kingdom Metazoa; phylum Chordata; class Mammalia; order Primates; family Cercopithecidae; genus Chlorocebus; species Chlorocebus sabaeus. The sequence goes on along the minus strand of NC_132912.1, from coordinate 102,618,132 downwards.
CTGGGAGACACCTCCCAGCAGGGGTCAACAGACACCTCATACGGGACCAGCTCCGGCTGGCATCAGGCCGGTGCCCCTCTGTGAGGAAGCTTCCAGAGGAAGGAGCAGGCAGCAATTTTTGCTGTTCTGTAGCCCCCACTGGTGATACCCAGGTGAACAGGGTCTGGAGTGAACCTCTAGCAAACTGCAGCAGACCTGCAGAAGACAGGCCTGACTGTTAGAAAAAAACAAACAGCAACACCAACACCATCAACAAAAAGGACCCCCACATAAAATCCCCATCCAAAGGTCAGCTTCAAAGATCAAAGGTAGGTAAATCCATGAAGATGAGGAAAAACCAGCACAAAAATGCTGAAAATTCCCAAAACCAGAACACCTCTCGTCCTCCAAATGATTGCAACTCCTCTCCAGCAAGGGCACAAAACTGGATGGAGAATGAAATTGATGAATTGACAGAAGTAGGCTTCAGAAGGTGGGTAATAGCAAACTCCTCTGAGCTAAAGGAACATGTTCTAACCCAATGCAAAGAAGCTAAGAACTTTGATAACAGATTATAGGAACTGCTAACTAGAATAACCAGTTTCGAAAGGAACATACATTACCTGATGGAGCTGAAAAACACAGCAGGAGAACTTCGTGAAGCACACACAAGCATTGATAACCAAATCGATCAAGCAGAAGAAAGGATATCAGAGATTGAGGATCAATTTACTGAAATAAGGCATGAAGACAAGATTAGAGAAAAAAGAATGAAAAGGAATGAACAAAGCCTCCAAGAAATGTGGGACTATGTGAAAAGACCAAACCTATGTTTGATTGGTATACCTGAAAGTGATGGGGAGAATGGAACCAAGTTGTAAAACATACTTCAGGATATTATCCAGGAGAACTTCCCTAACCCAACAAAACAGACCAACATTCAATTCAGGAAATACAGAGACCACTAAGATACTCCTCCAGAAGAACAAACCCCAAGACACATAATCATCAGATTCTCCAAGGTTGAAACAAAGGAAAAAATGTTAAGGGCAGCTGGAGGGAAAGGTCAGGTTACCTACAAAGGGAACTCTATCAGACTAACAGTGGATCTCTCTGCAGGAACTCTACAAGCCAAAAGAGAATGAGGGCCAGTATTCAACATTTTTTTTTTTTTTTTTTTTTTTTTTTTTTTTTTTTGAGACAGTTTTGCTCTTGCTGCCCAGGCTGAAGTTCAGTGGCGTGATCTCAGCACACTGCAACCTCTGCCTTCCGGGTTCAAGCAATTTTCCTGCCTCAGCCTCCTAAGTAGCTGGGATTACAGGTGCGCGCCACCACACCCAGCTAATTTTGTGTTTTTGGTAAAGATGGAGTTTCACCATGTTGGGAAGGCTGGTCTCAAGTTCCTGATCTCAGGTGATCCACCCACCTCAGCCTCCCAAAGTACTGGAATTACAGGCATGAGCTACCATGCTCAGCCTCAACATTCTTAAAGAATTTTCAACAAATAATGTCATAATCAGCCAAACTAAGCTTCATAAGCTAAAGAGAAATAAAATCCTTTACAGACAAGCAAATGCTCAGGAATTTTGTCACCACCAGGCCTGCCTTATAAGAACTCCTGAAGGAAGCACTAAATATGGAAAGGAAAAACCAGTACCAGCCACTGCAAAAACACAACAATATAAAGACCAACAACACTATAAAGAAACTGCATTAACTAATGTGCAAAATAACCAGTTAGCATCGTGATGTCAGGATCAAATTCACACATAATAATATTAACCTTAAATGTAAATGGGCTGAATGCCCCAATTAAAAAACACAGACTGGCAAATTGGATGAAGAGTCAAGACCTATCAGTGTGCTGTATTCAGGAGACCCATCTCATGTGCAAAGACACACATAGGCTCAAAATAAAGGGATGGAGGGACTATTTACCAAGCAAATGGAGGGCAAAAAAAAAAAAAAAAAAAAAAAAAAAAGCAGGGGTTACAATCCTAGTCTAATAAAACAGACTTTAAACCAACAAAGATCAAAAAAGACAAAGAAGGGCATTACATAATGGTAAAGGGATCAATGCAACAGGAAGAGCTAACTATGCTAAATATATATGCACCCAATACAGGAGCACCCAGATTCATAAAACAAGTTCTTAGAGACCTACAAAGAGACTAGACTCTCACACAATAATAGTGGGAGATTTTAACTATTGAAGCCTGACTTCAAACTATACTACAAGGCTACAGTACCCAAAACAACATGGTACTGGGTACTGGTACCAAAACAGATATATAGACCAATGGAACAGAACAGAGACCTTAGAGATAGGTAACACCACACATCTCAACCATCTGCTCTTCAACAAACCTGACAGAAACAAGCAATGGGAAAAGGATTCCCTATTTAATAAATGCTGTTGGGAAAACTGGCTAGCCATATGCTATCTAATGTCTATATTAGACAGATGAATGAGACAGAAAATTAGCAATGATATCCAGGACTTGAACTCAGCTCTGCACCAAGTGGACCTAATAGACATCTACAGAACTCTCCACCCCAGATCAACAGAATATACATTCTTCTCAGCACCACATAGCACTTATTCTAAAATCAACCACATAATTGGAAGTAAAACACTCCTCAGCAAATGCAGAAGAACAGATTATAATAAACTCTCAAACCACAGTACAATCAAATTATAAGTCAGGATTAAGAAACTCACTCAAAACCTCACAACTACACGGAAACTGAACAACCTGCTCCTGAATAACTACTGGGTAAACAACAAAATTAAGGCAGAAATAAAGAAGTTATTTGAGGCCGGGCACAGTGGCTCACGCCTGTAATCTCAGCACTTTGGGAGGCCGAGTTGGGTGGATCATGAGGTCAAGAGTTCAAGACCAGCCTGACCAACATGGTGAAACACTGTCTCTACTAAAAATAAAAAATTAGCTGGGCCTGGTGGTGCGCACTGTAATCCCAGCTACTCAGGAGGCTGAGGCAGGAGAATTGCTTGAACCCAGGAGGCAGACGTTGCAGTGAGCTGAGATTGTGCCACTGCACTCCAGCCTGGGCAACAGAGCAAGACTCCATCTCAAAAAAAAAAAAAAAAAAAAAGTAGTTATTTGAAACCAATGAAACAAAGAGACAACATACCAGAATTTCTGGGACACATTTAAAGCAGTGTTAAGAGGGAAATTTATAGCACTAAATGCCCTCAGGAAAAAGCAGGAAAGACCTAAAATCGACACCCTAACTTCACAATTAGAAGAACTAGAGAAGCAAGAGCAAACAAATTCAAAAGCTAGCAGAAGACAATAAATAGTTAACTAAGATCAGAGCAGAATTGAAGGAGATAGAGACACGAAAAACCCTTAAAAATAATGAATCTACAAGCTGTGTTTTTGAAAATATTAACAAAATAGACCACTAGCTAGACTAATCAAGATGAATCAAATAGATACAATAAAAAATGATAAAGGGGATATCACCACTGATCCCATAAATACAAACTACCATCAGAATACTATTAACAACTCTATGCAAATAAACTAGAAAATCTAGAAGAAATGGATATATTCGTAGACACATACACCCTCACAAGACTAAACCAGGAAGAAGCCGAATCCCTGAATAGACCAATAACAAACTCTGAAATTGAGGCAGAAATTAATAGCCTACTAATCATAAAAAGCCCAGGACCAGACGGATTCACAGTCAAATTCTACCAAAGGTACAAAGAGGAGCTGGTACCCTTCCTTCTGAAACTATTCCAAACAATACAAAAAGAGGGAATCCTCCCTAACTCATTTTATGAGCCCAACATCATCCTGATACCAAAACCTGGCACAGACACAACAAGAAAAGAAAATTTCAGGCCAATATCTCTGATGAACATCAATGCAAAACTCCTCAATAAAATACTGGCAAACTGAATCCAGCAGCACATCAAAAAAGCTTATCTACCACGACCGAGTCGGCTTCATTCCTGGGATGCAAAGCTGGTTCAAGATACACAAATCAATAAACATAATCTATCACATAAACAGAACCAATGACAAAAAGCACATGATTATCAATAGATGCAGAAAAGGACTTCGATAAAATTCAACATCCCTTCATGCTAAAAACTCTCAAGCTAGGTATTGATGGAACATCTCAAAATAATAAGAGCTATTTATGACAAACCCATAGCCAATGTCTTACTGAATGGACAAAAGCTGGACGCATTCCCTTTGAAAACCAGCACAAGACAAGGATGCCTTCTCTTACCACTCCTATTCAACATAGTATTGGAAGTTCTGGCCAGGGCAATCAGGCAAAAGAAAGAAAAAGGGTATTCAGACAGGAAGAGAGGAAGTCAAATTGTCTCTGTTTGCAGATGACATGATTGTATATTTAGAAAACACCATCGTCTCAACCCCAAAACTCCTTAAACTGATAAGCAACTTCAGCTAAGTCTCAGGATACAAAATAAATGTGCAAAAATCACAAGCATTCCTATACACCAATAACAAACACAGTCAAATGATGAGTGAACTCCCATTCACAATTGCTCCAAAGAGAATAAAATACCTAGGAATCCTACTTATAAGGGATGTGAAGGACCTCTTCAAGAACTACAAAGAACTGCTCAAGGAAATGAGAGGACACAAACAAATGGAAAAACATTCCATGTTCATGGATAGGAAGAATCAATATCATGAAAATGGCCATACTGCCCAAAGTAATTTATAGATTCAATGCTATTCCCATCAAGCTATCATGGACTTTCTTCACATAATTAGAAAAAACTACTTTAAATTCCTCATGGAACCAAAAAAGCATCTGTATAGCCAAGACAATCCAAAGCAAAAATAACCAAGCTGGAGGCATCATACTATCTGACTTCAAACTACACTACAAGGCTACAGTACCCTAAATAGCATGGTACTGGTACCAAAACAGATATATAGACCAATGGAACAGAACAGAGTCCTTAGAGATAACACCACACTTCTACAACCATCTGATCTTCAACAAACCTGACAGAAACAAGCAATGGGAAAAGGATTCCCTATTTAATAAATGCTGTTGGGAAAACTGGCTAGCCATATGCAGAAAAACTGGACCCCTTACTTACACCTTATACAAAAATTAACTAAAGATGGATTAAAGACTTAAATGTAAAACCCAAAACCATGAAAACCCTAGAAGAAAACCTGGGCAATACCATTCAGGACATAGGTATGGGCATAGACTTCATGACGAAAACACCAAAAGCAATGGCAACAAAAGCCAAAATTGGCAAATGGGATCTATTCAAACTAAAGAGCTTCTGCACAGCAAAAGAAACCACCATCAGAGTGAACAGGCAACCCACAGAATGGGAGAAAATTTTTGCAATCTACCCATCTGACAAAGGTCTAATATCCAGAATCTACAAGGAACTTCAATTAATTTACAAGAAAAAAAAAAACACATCAAAAAGAGAGCAAAGAATACGAACAGACACTTCTCAGAAGAAGTCATTTGTGCATCCAACAAACATGAAAAAAAAGCACATCCTCACTGGTCATTGGAGAAATGCAAATCAAAACCACAATGAGATACCATCTCACACCAGTTAGAATGGCTATTATTAAAAAGTCAGGAAACAGAGGCTGGCGAGGCTGTGGAGAAATAGGAATGCTTTTAACTGTTGGTGGGAGTGTAAATTAGTTCAACCATTATGGAAGACAGTGTGGTGATTCCTCAAGGATCTAGAACCAGAAATACCATTTGACTGAGCAATCCCATTACTGGGTATATACCCAAAGGATTATAAATCATTCGATAAAGACACATGCACACATATGTTTATTGCAGCACTATTTACCATAGAAAAGACTTGGAAGCAACCCAAATGCCCATCAATGACAGACTAAAGAAAATGTGGCACATATCCACTGTGGAATACCAGGCAGCCATAAAAAAAGATGAGTTCATGTCCTTTGCAGGGACATGGATGGAAGCTGGAAACCATCATTCTCAGCAAACTAACACAGGAACAGAAAACCAAACACCACATGTTCTCACTCATAGGTGGGAGTTGAACAATGAGAACACATGGACACAGGGAGGGGAACATCACACTCTGGGGTCTGTCGGGGGTTGGGAACAAGCGGAGGGAGAGCATCAGGACAAACACCCAACACATGTGGGGCTTAAAACCTAGATGACGGGTTGGTAGGTACAGCTGACAACCATGCACCTGTATACCTATGTAACAAACCTGCACACTGCACATGTATCCCAGAACTTAAAGTAAAACTTCAAAAAAAAAAAAAAAAAAAAAAAGGAGACACACACACACACACACACAGACAAGAAGTAACAGATGCTGGCAAGGCTGTGGAGAAAGGGAATCCCTTGCACACAGCTGAGAACGTAAATTAGCACAGCCACTATAGAAAACTATACTGAAGGCTGGGCGCGGTGGCTCAAGCCAGTAATCCCAGCACTTTGGGAGGCCAAGACGGGTGGATCACGAGGTCAGGAGATCGAGACCATCCTGGCTAACACGGTGAAACCCCGTCTCTACTAAAAAAATACAAAAAACTAGCCGGGCAAGGTGGTGGGTGCCTGTAGTCCCAGCTACTCGGGAGGCTGAGGCAGGAGAATGGCATGAACCCGGGAGGCGGAGCTTGCAGTGAGCTGAGATCAGGCCACCGCACTCCAGCCTGGGCGACAGAGCGAGACTCCGTCTCAAAAAAATAAAAGAAAAATAAAACTATATGGAAATTCCTCAAAAAATAATAGAACTACCATATTATCTAGCGGTTCCACTACTAGGTATATATCCAATAGAAAGGAAATCAATACATCGAAGAGATACCTGCACTTCCATGTTTATTGCAGCACTATTCACAACAGCTGAAGTATGGAATCAACCTAAGTGCCCATAAATGGATGAAGAGATACAAAAAATGCGGTACAGGCCAGGCGCAGTGGCTCACATCTGTAATCCCAGCACTTTGGGAGGCCGAGGCGGGTGGATCACCTTAGGTCAGGAGCTCAACACCAGCCTGGGCAATATAGTGAAACCCCATCTCTACTAAAAATAAAAAATTAGCCAGCCATGGTAGTATGCACTTGTAGTCCCAGCTTCTTGGGAGGGTGAGGCAGGAGAATTGCTTGAAACTGGGAAGCAGAGGCTTCAGTAAGCCATGATCGTGCCACTGTACTGCAGCCTAGGCAACAGAGCAAGACTCTGTCTCAAAAAAAATTGGGGAGATATATACACAACGGAATAGTCAGCCATAAAATGTATGGCATTCATTTGCAGCCACATGATGGCACTAGAATCATTAAGTGAAACGAGGCAAGTACAGAAAGACAAATATTGCATGTTCTTACTGATATGTGGGAGCCGAGACAGCAGATCTCATGAAGATAGAGAGTATACTAATGGTTACCAGAGGCTGGGAGGGGTAGGGGAAAGGGAGATGAGAGCTTGATTCCTAGGTACAAATATCCAGTTTGATAGAAGAAATAAGCTCTAAGGTTTGATAGATTGGGAGGGTGACTACAGTTTACAATAGTCTATTCTATATTTCAAAATAGCCCAAAGAATGTGGAGAAAAAGGAACCCTTGTACACTCTGTTGGTGAGAATGTAAATTAGTGAAGCCACTATAGAAAACACAATATGTAGGTTCCTCAAACAATTAAAAATAAGACCACCACATGCTCCAGCAATCCCACTGCTGGGATTCCAGAGGAAATGAGCTCTGTGTTGAGGTATCTGCACACCTATGTCCATAGCAACATTATTCGCAAGAGCCAAGATATGGAATCAACCTGTGTCCTTCAACAGATGAATGGACAAAGAAACTGTGGTTCATATACACAATGGGATACTCTTCAGACTTAAAAAGGAAGAAGTCTTATCATTTGCAACAACTTAAATGAACCTGGAGGACATTTTGTTAATTAAAATAAGCCAGGCAGGGCGGCTTATGCCTGTAATCCTAGCACTTTGGGATGGCTTGAGCCCAGGAGTTCGACAAGACTGGGCAATGTGGTGAAACTCCGTCTTTACAAAAAAAATACCCCACCCCACTACCCCCCAAAAAACCCACAAGAATTAGCTGGGCATACCGGTGTGAGCCGATAATCCCAGCTGCTTGGGAAGCTGAGGTGGGAGGATCACCTAAGCCCCAGGGGCAGAGGCTGCAGGGAACTGTGATTGCGCCACTGCACTCTAGTCTTGGGTTACGGAGTGAGAGACCCTATCTCAAAAAAAAAAAAAAAAAAGCCAGGCACAGAAAGACAAATCATGTGACATCACGTATGTGGAATCTAAAAACGAACTCACAGAAGCAGAATAGAATGGTGGTTACGATGCACTGGGGGAGTGAGGTAGGGGTTGGTAGATGTTGGTCAAAGAATTTAAAATTTCAGTTAGTAGTAAGTTCAAGACACTTAACAATATGGCAACTACAGTTAATGTATTATATTGAATGATCATGAGTTTTTTTTGTTTTGTTTTAAAGACATAGTTTCGCTCTGTGACCCAGGCTGGAGTGCAATAGTGCAATCTCGGCTCACTGCAACCTCCGCCCTCCAGGTTCAAGGGATTCTCCTGCCTCGGCATCCCAAATAGCTGGGACTACAGGCATGCACCACCATGCCTGGCTAATTTTTTTGCATTTTTAGTAGAGGCGGGGTTTCGCCACATTAACCAGGGTGGTGTTGAACTCCGACTTCAAGTGATCCACCTGCCTCGGTGTCCCGAAGTGCTGGGATTACAGGTGTGAGCCACCACGCCTGGCCTAAAAATTGCTATGGGATTTTTAAGTGTTCTCATTACAAAAAAAATAAGCATATGGGGTGTGCTTTGTTAATTAGCTCAATTTAGCCGTTTTACAACATATTTTAAAACACGTACACAAATATGTACATTTTTTGGTCAATTAAAAAAGAAGGCTACAACATTGTCTGACACAAACAATACATTGGAGAGGTTTGAGGTCCAAATCAAGGAATTTCAATTTGAGGAGTCAGGTAATAAACTCCCGTAGGTTTTTAAGGGGATGGCCTGTTTTAAGAAAGCTAAATAGCGGCCAGGTGCGGTGGCTCACATCTGTAATCCCAGCACTTTGGGAGGCCGAGGTGGGCAGATCAAGGAGGCAGGAGATCAAGACCAGCCTGGCTAACACGGTGAAACCCTGTCTCTACTGAAAATACAAAAAATTAGCTGGGTGTGGTGGCGGCGGAACTTGCAGTGAGCTAAATGGCAACAGGCTGCTGTGGAGGGAGAACAGACCAAAGGCAGGAAAAGCCAATGAATGGGGAAAATAAACCAACTGATTCGGGCATTAGATTGAGAATGGAAAAAAAATCAGCATCTATCAAAAATATGAAATTGAATAATGGAATCACGATCAAAAGGGAGATAACTGGGATGGGAGCAAGTTTGTAAGATGAGTCTTTGTGTAACTTTAAATATAAGGATTCCACAGTACTGCAAAATCTATGTAGTTACTTCATCTCAAAGAAATCATTTTTGATAATTAAAAAAAAAAAAAAAGATGAGTTTTGTTTTAAATACCAGATGACTTCTAGGCTCTTCCTCCTTAAAATGTGACCTGCAGAGCCAGCCACAGTGGCTCAAGCCCTTAATCCCAGCTGCTTGGGAGGCTGAGGCAGGAGTATCCCCTTCAGCCCAGGAGTTTGAGGCTGCAGTGAGCTATGATGGCACTACTGCATCCCAGCCTGGGCAACAGCAAGAACCCACCTTTTTTTTTTTTTTTTTTTTTTTTGAGACAGACTTACACTCTCGGTGCCCAGGCTGGAGTGCAATGGTGTAATCTCTGCTTGCTGCAACCTCTGCCTCCCTGGTTCAAGCGATTCTCCTGCCTCAGCCTCCCAAGTAGCTGAGATTACAGGCATGCACCACCACGCCGGGCTAATTTTGTATTTTTAGTAGAGACGGGGTTTTTCCATATTGGTCAGGCTGGTCTCGAACTCCCAACCTCAGGTGATCTGCCTGCCTCGGCCTCCCAAAATGCTGGGATTACAGGTGTGAGCCACCACGCCCAGCCCTACCCAAGCCCCCTCCCCCCCCACTTAAAAAAAAAAGTGGTCTCCAGGCCAGCATTGCCATTGCCACCACCTGTGAGCCCGCTGGGCCTGCAGGGACCACCTCCGCAGTGTTACTGAATCAGTCTATTTGAACAAGATCCTCAGGTGATTTGTGTGCACATTAAGGTTTGAGAAGCACCTGTTGTTAGACAAGTTTTTAAAGTGGAACTTTTTACTGTCAGAAAAGCAGGATTTACAAAAACCAAGGAAGGAGAGGGTGTCAGATGTTTCAAACACTCTAGGAGGAAATGGCAAAGAAAATTCTCAAATCCAGCTTGCTGGCTTACCTCCCGATGTTCCTCCCCTTCTGTCTGGAAGTAGTTCAGTTGTGCTTTCATCCACCAGTCCCACGACAGGGACTGATGGTGGGAACCTATCACGTGTAAACATAGATCTGGGGCCTCCTCTGATTATTGTGTGTAGATATCTGTTCCTCTCAGGTTACTGTGAGAATCCAATAAGATGATGTTCACAAACTTTCATGAAATGTGAGCTCCAGAGGAGCTCAGTTTCAATAAGGATTGAATTTTGTGTCACCCCGTTTTAATTAATTGTGAAGCTTGGATTCTGTCGATGAGGGTATTAGTTCAGGCTCAGAAGTACAAACGGGCCTTAGAAGAAAACAGTTGCGCTCTGAACTGTTTCATTTGCAGAACCTTATGCCTGAGGACCGAGAAACCTCCAGCTTTAAATACTTCACGCTAAATGCCCTCTCTGGTCACCACATAACTCACGGTGCGTTAAACTCCCACCTGTTGGTACGTGATGCTGCTGAAGTCTTCACGGTTGGCCTTTGCCGTGTGTGGCAGAACAGCCAGTGCTGCAGAGCAGGGCAGCGGACTCCGATCTGGCTGAGCCCCTGGCTCATTCCGCACAGCCGGCTAGAGCTTCGTGGCAATTGTTAGTGCAGATCAGTATTAGTATTTTACATATGTCAAGAAGGGAGTTTTCCACAAGTCGCAGATTTTACAAGCTACATAGGGATACCTATGCCTTAACACTCAAGAGATGACCCTCTAGGAGGGAGGGGCAGAATGAGTGCCTTCCCAGTGATAGGCTGGGGGGTGGTGGTGGAAGGGAGCAAGCCTCTGGTTAGAGTCTCAGCAATGTATTCGTTCAGGAAACATTTCTGGGGAGCAGGCAGGTGGGTGAGACCCTGCCGCCACCCTGACAGGCCTGTAGACGGAGCAGGACCACGGCACAGAGCAAATGCCTGTGGACCGCCACACCTCGGCGTCTAACCCAAGCATTTCCCACAGCAACCACCCCAGAGGTTCAGAATTAGGGAAGCTGAGAGTGAGAAATTCTCAATCCGCCATCGTCAAAATCAACAGGACTCACTTTGACAACAGTCCTCACTACAGCTTTCAGCTGAGATCAAGAAAACACCTGCAACTTTGTTCAAACTGAGTAAAATTTTTGCAATTTGATAGAAGGGATGCCAGGCATGAGTATTGCAACCAACTTTTAGCTGGGCTTAAAAGGCAGCATGACCCTCTACATATTCAAACTACAGTGGGATTTAATGAAGAAGATCCATGAATTGTCATTAAACTGACTTTAGTTGAAGAACTATGGCAGTTTTATCAGAGCTACTTGGGCTTACTTGTATTAGTTCCTATTGCTATAACAAGTTCCCACAAATTTAGTGGCTTAAAACAAATTTATCTCAGCATTCTGGAGGTCAGAAGTTCAAAATTAGTCTCACCAGGCTAAAGTCAAGGTGTTGGCAGGGCTGGTTCCTCGCGGAGGCTCCAGGGGAGGATTCCTTTCCTTACCTTTTCCGACTCCTAAGGTCTGCATACCCTGGCTTGTGGCCACTCCCTCCGTCCTCAAAGCCAGCCTCAGAGCACCTTCGACTGTCTCTCTCCATCCGTCGTCACAGCACGCTCTCACGCCAGCTGTCCTGCCTCCTTCATAAGAATGCTGTGTTTACATTGAGCCCACCTGGCCAGTCCACGGTGCTCTCCCCATCTGAAGGTCCTTAACTTAACCACATCAGTTAAAGTCCTTTTTCCAGGGAAGGTGGCATATTCACAGGCTTTGAGGATTAGGATGTAGACATCTTTGAGGACCATTGTTCTATCACAGGTATGAAGCCACATGACATTTTAAAGGCAAATAGTCTTTTTTTTTTTTTTTTTTTTTTGAGATGGAGTTTTGCTCTTGTTGCCCAGGCTGGAGTGCAATGGCACAATCTCGGCTCACCACAACCTCCGCCTCCTAGGTTCTAGTGAGTCTCCTGCCTCAGCCTTCCGAGTAGCTGGAATTATAGGCATGCACCACCATGCCTGGCTAATTTTTTGTATTTTTAGTAGAGACGGGGTTTCTCCATTGGTCAGGCTGATCTCGAACTCCCAGCCTTAGGGGATCCGCCCACCTCAGCCTCCCAAAGTGTTGGGATTACAGGCGTGAGCCACCGCGCCCAGCTGGCAAATAGTCTTTTTGAGCATGGAATCATGACCCAGTCCAAGCTACACTGGTGGCTCTAGAGCAGTGGTCAGCAAACCTGTTCTTAAAGGGCTAGATAGTAAATATTTTAAGCTCTGTGGGCCAAATCCTCAACTCTGTATTGTAACATGAAAGCAGGCATAGATGACAAAGAAACAAAGGAGCATGGATGTGTTCCAGTAAAACTTTATTTGCAAAACAGGTAGCAGGGCAAATTTGGCCCTAGAGTCATACCCCTACTCTAGGTCCAACTAAAATAAAAGAATTCTGTTCAACCTTAACATTGGAGTCAAGTATGCAGAGAACTTAGACTGTTGGATTAAGGACAATGAAAAGCTGGCCAAAGAGTAATTGGTTTACAGATTGGACCTAATAATCATGTCAACCAGGCAAATATTTATTATACCAGAAGCTACCTTTGTGTTACCAGAATGCAAACCCTGACAAACCAGACCACAAGTTACCTGCAGATAAGCACTACAAAAGAAGCCAGCCAGGCAAAGATACTGTTTTAGCACCAGGTGTCAGGAGCAATACCTGTGACCAGAGCTAATAGTACAACCAGTGCTATCCACAATCTCCTGACAACCAAGTTGTTTTCCAGAGAAGAACGAGTGTCTATAGCAAGCTTGTCCAACCCATGGCCTGTGGGCCGCATGTGGCCCATGGCTTTCAATGTGGCCCACTACAAATTTCTAAACTTTCTTAAAACATAATCAGATTTTTTTTGAGATCTTTTTTTTTTTTAAAGCTTATCAGCTATCATTAGTGTTAGTGTATTTTATATGTGGCCCAAGACAATTCTTCTTCCCATGTGGCCCAGGGAGGTCAAAAGATTGGACACCCCTGGTCTACAGGCTTGAGCAGCAAGTAATTGCCCCAAAGATGGCTGCCAAGGAACAGGGCAGATGGATCTGAAATCCGTGATAGTGTTTGTCAGGCATAATCGCCAGATGGAAATCATGGGAGAACCAAGAGGATTAATCAAGATATTACCAATATGGTGACCAAGGCCTTGATTGTTAGAATTGAAGAAGGAGCTCTATTCTAGTCCATTTTCGAAATTCAGTAAGAACCGAACTAGCCTAGCTTTTCTTCTCTTCCAAAAACTCTATTTTTATGTTCATTTACCTTAAGGAAACACTGCCATACATACATTCCCAATCTGGTCTTGAACTCCTGAGCTCAAATGGTCCTCCTGCCTAGGCCTCCCAAAGTGTTGGGTTTACAGGTGTGAGCCCCTGCACCTGGCCATTTTCTCCTTTTTTGTACTTTTTCCACAAATAGTTGCTTTTTATATTGTAACAGTTAAATTCTATAGCATAACTACTTGCATTTGAAATTAAAAGGACTATGACAATGGAGTGCTTTTTACAGCCAATTGTTTTATACATTTTTACAATCTTTTACGTATGATATTTTCTTTCTTTCTTTTTTTTTTTGGAGACAGAGTCCCACTCTGTCACCCAGGCTAGAATGGAGTGGTGTGATCTCAGTTCACTGTAGCCTCAACCTCCTGGGCTCAAGGGATCCTTCCACCTCAGCCTCCTGAGTAGCTGGGACTACAGGCACGCACCACTACACCTAGTTAACTTTCTGTATTTTTTCTTTTTTTTTTTTTTTTGTAGAGACGCGGGGGCGGGCGGGGGGGCGGTCTTACCTTATTGCTCAGGCTGGTCTTGAACTCCTGGGCTCAAGTGTTCTGGCCTGCCTAGGTCTCCCAAAGTGTGCTGGAATTGCAGGTGTGAGTCACTGTGCCTGGCCTACTTATGGTATTTTCGAACAATATGAAACCTTTCAAAAAACCAGTCTAGTGTCTAGTCCATGTGGAAGACCAAACTCAGAGTAGACTATAGTATTTGCTAACTAAATCCAAGTTGCAGGAGCTTAGAGATTTAAATATCCATGTTGGTACAATATTGTTTGCTAATTCTAAAATAAATTCATGATCAGTATGCATTTGTGGTTAAATGTATTCTCATTCTATTATATAAACAGATTTATTCTGAGGATGTTTCCAAAAGTGCTTATGCAAAATTATTCTGCCAGAAATGTAGGCCTGATGGTTTATTCTTACAGGTTTATTCTTTATATTTTTATAGACTTATTCTTCCTGTTTGTGCCAATGTATCAATCTAAAATTAGTTTGTTTTCTTTCAGTCTGTTTATTGCTTCTGAAAAAGGGGACGCTGCTCAGCTGGTGTTGGTGTTGGGCTTGACGACACTTTCTGTGAATGTTGAAAAACTGCAAACTAAAATCAATGTGGCTGCTTGTGAGAAAGAACTGCTGCTGCAGAGAAACTGTTAGAGTGGTGCTGATAGCAACAGAGCCAACGAGAAGGAGCTCGTTTTCTTCCTCATCCGGCCTGCGTCCAGTGTCCCTCCAGCACCTCCTATTGTCAGAACTTAATAGGAAAAGTTGGCAAAGCAGAAATGAGATTTCTAAGTCCCAGCGTCACAGAGCAAAATCTAAAAGGGTAGGTTTGAAACTGAAAGACAGTAGCTTGACAATGGCATAGGTCCCTTTGCTTCTGAAACACCATGCACCCAGAAGAATTGGGAAGGGCACAGAAAGCGCCCGAAAGATCCATGAAAAACAGTGAAGATATGGTGGAATTCGGGAATGTATAGTTTTAGGTAGTTATCTAAAATTGTCCCTGAAATTGGTAAGTGAAATAAAGCTTGTGAAGGGGACATTAATTAGGCCACAATTGAAAGTAATCTTTATTTAGTTTATATTAGATAACTATTTTTTTTTTTTTTTTTGAGATGGAGTCTTGCTTTGTCCCTCAGGCTAGAGTACAATGGCTTGATCCTGGCTCACTACAACCTCTGCCTCCTGGGTTCAAGCGATTCTCCTGCCTCAGCCTCCTGAGCAGCTGTGATTACAGGCATGTGCCACCATGCTTGGCTAATTTTTGTATTTTTAGTATAGACGGAGTTTCACCATGTTGGCCAGGCTGGTCTCGAACTCCTGACTTCAGGTGATCCACCCACCTCCGTGTCCCAAAATGCTGGGGTTACAGGTATGAGCCACAGCGCCTGTCCTAGATAGCTTTTTAAAAATTTTTGGCACAGTGTCAGACATTTACTGGAAGCTAAGTAAATAAGTGATGGTTGGCAATCTTCAAAGTTCTCTAGTTATAACTATACCGAAATCAACTGGACCATTTTGTTTGAGAAACAAATTGAGAAAGTATCAAGTTTCTCCTTTAGTTTCACTTTTATCGTTGGTGCTTTACCAAGCTTGCATTTCTCTGGTTTCTAGAGTCAGCATAAATAGTTCCTTTGTTTTCCAAAGTTCCTCCTGCTCCTCTAAATGCTCTATATCCAAAAACTCATTTAAGAAACAAGTTGGAAAGTTTGCGTGTATGGAATGTGCTTTCAAAATGAACACTAAAAAAAAAAAAAGAAATAAAAAAATTTTTAAAACACTAAAAAAAAAGAAAAAAGTTTTTTGAAATTCTAATGATTAGAAAGAATAGATGGTGAAAACAGTAGTTAGCTATCTAGCAGTGAAATAGGTGAGAAAAAGAGATAAGGGAAGTGATGATGATGATGATATTGGATTAAAAGAGCAATAGAGACTGGAACAATCAGGAAAAAAGAACAAAGGTCACTAGCAGAAATAAAAGACATGACTTAGCTCTTACAGAGCTTTACAGGTATTGTATTGTATTAATCTTAAAATGCTATTTTTTTCCACAAATAGGATGCATTTTACAAACAATGCATGCCAAAGTTTAATTGGCAGTATCCTTTCTTCGTGGTATAGAGAATAATAGGTATTTTATAATCGATGGCATCTTAAATTAATATATACTAATCTGCAATTTACAGGAGCTACATTTCATGTACATAAGCAAGTATAGATCTGAAAAGCTAGCTGTAAAAAATAGCCAATGATTATAGAATATTCACAACGTACTATATCTAGTTTGCAGAATTAAGGAGGGGATTCTCCATGAATAGTGCCCCCCCAGCCAACACTTCAATATTTATACAACTTTGTTGATCACCATCCATGCTGTGATTCAAAATCTAATTCACAGGGCTATGTGTAGGAGGCACACAAGTTTTTCATACAAATGAGACAATTTTTGTGTGTGTGTGAAAGGGGGGGCTATTACTGTTTTGGGAAAACAGATGTAACCCCTAACTATTCAGGGCAAGCCAGAGGTATGCTTACACTAGCTATTTGCCCTGCATTTCAGAAGTTTAATGCTAAGCACCTCACTAAACAGACAGTGAAATGCTGAATAAATCAAAATCTTTATCACTACATCACTGAAATGGAAGTAAGGAATATGAAGAACCCAGAAGAATCTGACACAAAGGCCCTAGGAGGTGAGGAAGGCCCCAAACTTAGGCTGGCTTCGGAAATCTCCTGCCCAGGAGATCTTAAACTCTCACTTTGTTGATAATGTAGGATGCCAAGGCAAGAGGTAAAGTCAAGGTCTGCTACAGTCCAGACTAAAACCTTCTGATGAACCTGTGTCATGAAAGGGTTATACCTGCAACGTACAGATAAAGAGGCCTAGATCCTGCCATGCAGAATGCAGGAGTCAAAATCAACAACAAAACCCCACACCTATCTCCAACCTGTCACTCTCCCTCGAGAATTTGTAAATCACAAGCTGGCTCTTGTACAGAATTGTGGTCTGAAGTTGCACGGTGGTTTGAAACCCCTTAGTGAAGAATTTCATTCAAAGAGGTTCTGGGTAATGCCCCAGGCAACAGGCTAATGCATTCCCAATTCCCTTAGGAAGAACTCACGGTCAACTTAGGCCCCAAAGAATGTCCACAAAGTTTTAAGGAGAACAAGCTTATAATAAAAATGCACAAGACATACAAGGAAATAAAATACCATGAGTAAAAACCAACAGAAACAACAGATAAAGAATCCAGACATTGGAATTATCAGACACAATATTTAAAAAATGATTGGAAATGCAAATCAGAAACATGAAAATATATTCATCCCCAATAGATACCAGGGAAATGCAAATGAAATTCTCAGTGATACATCAATTCATATTCATCAGATTGACAGCAATGTTTTCAGTTGGCATTACCAGTTTGGCACTAGCTAGTTAGTGCATGTAAACATGTGCATACCCTCCATTCCTAGGGTATACCCTAGAGAAACTCTTACATATGTGCCAGGAGATGTAGACCAGAATGTCCATAGTAGTATTGTTTATAATATTAAAAAACCTGAGAATAATGCTAATGATCCCCAATGTTAAAACTGATATATTGTGCTGTATTCATACAATGCCAGCTTATAGAGCAGTGAAAAAAAATAACGCACCTATTTGCATCACCATGGATGAATCTCAAATACAATATTGAACAAAAGAATCAAGTCATAGAAGATGGATGCGGTGTGAGTCAGTCCGCTTACATAAGGAAAAAAGGGTATACGTTGTTTAAAGACACATACCAAGGTGATAAAACGGAAATGAAAGGCAAGGGAATAATCATCATGAAATTCAGGACAGTGGTCGTCCCTGGGAGAGGTGGGTAGCAAGGAAGTACGATCGAGGTAGACAATCGAGGGGTTTCTCAACTACCTGGTGATATTTATTTTCTTAACCTGGGTAGTAGGTTCATGGATGTTCACTTATCCTTTTTTAAAATGTACATTTTATACATAGTTTTGTATGTATTCTGTATTTTACAAAAAATAAAATTAAATAAGAAATTTTTCTTATAGTCCTTTTCTAACCCATGGAGCCTTCTGCTAGAATTCTGTGCTGTTCACATTCTCAATACCAGCTTCCTTAGCCATAAAGTAAAAGGGTCCAGGGGTTTGTAGCAGTTCTTCAGGGCTGCCGTACTCTACAATCTTCCCATTGTCTAGGACCATTACCCTGAAACAAGGAAGAAAGAAAAGTCTTAGAAAGCAGCATCTCAAGTCTAGGCATTTATAAGAATAACCAGGACTAAGTTGTGGTATAGTCAGACAAGGTTACAAAGCAGTGAAAATCAATGAGCCACAGCTACGCACATCAACATGGATTAATTCTGCAAATAATATTGAACAAAAGAATCAAGTAATAGAAGAATACAGGCAGTATGAGTCCATTTACATGAGTTTTTAAAAGAAGTACACATTGTTTAAGGATAGATTGGTTTACAAAGGGTGCCTATCATCTCCAAACAGCTTTCTAAGATTACTGACTTTGATTGTAATATGACACAGCTGGAAGGAATAGAAAGCATCTAGCTATTTCACAGAGCAGCAGCTGAGGCTCAGGACAGTTTGTAAAACTGAGCCTACAGGGAAGGTCTACAGTCAACATCTGCCTCTCACCGCTTGAGCTGCCACCTCCTCATACCCAGTTAATTGTTACAACACACAGTTGCCTATTTTACCCTCAAGATATGAATAGTTCCCTTAACCTTGTTCGCTTTCATTTGCTTGATGTAAAATTTTGGCCAGATTACTTGACATCCTTAAGTCTCAGTTTCCTCATCAGTAATATGGTGGTGGTTAAACCTTCTGCCATTAGGTGTTTCCCGGCAGACACTGTTACTGTAGAGCAAGGGTTAAGCCATCTGTGTCAAGCCCTGTCCCCCCACACTCACTTGTCACTGTCCATGATGGTGTGCAGCCTGTGGGCAATGGTGATCACTGTGCAGTGGGCGAACTCGTTTTGGATGGTCGTCTGAATGAGGTTGTCTGTCTCCAGATCCACCGCAGCAGTGGCCTCATCCAGGACCAGGATCTTGGATTTCCGAAGCAGAGCCCTGCCCAGGCACAGCAGCTGCCTCTGGCCTATGCTGCAGCCAATAGAAGCAGCTATGCGTTAGCTCCTAAGGACCAAGGAAAGATGCAGGGCAGGGGACCATTTTCATGTTCCAGATGAGACTTTCAAAACCCCCACTCCAAAATTGCCCTGGAATGTTTGGGCCTCTTCAACAAGCCGTACGTTGCTATTGTGAGCATTGTTTTTCAAACTTCCCCAATTGAAGACCCACCCCAAGTACTTAATTAAAAAGTCATATTTCTGGGCCCCTGCTTTACTCAATCAGAGTGGGGAGGAGCCTAGGAACGTGCCTTTTTACTAAGCACCCCAGGCCATTTTTATGCTTAAACAAGTTTGGATACCACTGGCCCAGAAACAATGCTTTGTATTTGGTTGCCGTGATATCAACATTTCCAAAACAACATGAATGTCACCAAGTTTACTTGAGCAGTATTTGACCTGAAACCATTAATATAGGGAGGAACTACACCAGAATGCACCATTGGCACTTCTTTGTGGCCTTAGCAAATCCATTTATTATTTTAATGTGTAATTCTAATCTCAAGGCTAATTATTTGTTCAAAGCCTTCTGCCTTGATTAGAGATGAAGCTATCTAATGAACGTGATTCTTGGTGTGAGATGCAATGTATGTGGAATTCAAATATGCTTGTAAAATGCAAATGGCTTTAATTTGCTAAAAGCCTGTAATGAAGGCTGGACCTCTTACTTACATAAAGAAGCTTTGGGAAATGATGTGAAGGAAATATTCAGGAATTTGCTAATTGCTCTTTCCTGCTGTGGCCATTAGGGAACATATTAAACAGGGGGTGGCTAAAGTTCTGTAATTCTCTGTAAGAAAATTTCTGCAGGAGATGAACTTCCAGTTTTCCCCCGTAATGTAAGATCAGAGACACTGAAAAACTATTTACTTAGCTTGTACCAAACTCCTGCCTGGCCCCAAGTGTCATGTATACTTTGGACTTCAGAGTAACAGACTCTGTTGCTGGGGCGCCACTTTGGCTTTCTGCTGCTCTCGCCCAGCTGAACTTGCCTGTCATTCAACAGAGAAATGTAAGTTTTAGTCCCCCGGTCCAGGTTTGAAACTCAGGTCTGAAATCAAGGCATTGGTAATACCATTTAAGCATCTCTCAGCTTGGACAGGAGAAAGATGGCATGATTTTTGTTTTTACAAATCAGAAATGTCAAGGCCTCCCATTGCAGCCTATCATAGCATCCCACATGTCCCCTCTGCAGCACAGATTGTACTGGCATTTACTGTCACATGTCTGTCTTCATTATGCTGTAAGTGCTAGGAAGTCAGGGTTGTGTCTCTCTTTGCCTCTGTATTTTCAGTACCTGGCACATAGTAGGTGTTATTACTGTTTTGTTTTGTTTTGAGACGGAGTTTTGCTCTTGTCACCCAGGCTGGAGTGCAATGGTGCAATCTCAGCTCACTGCAACATCTGCCTCCCGGGTTCAAGCAATTCTCCTGCCTCAGCCTCCCAAGGGATTACAGGCATGTGCCACCATGCCCAGCTAATTTTGTATTTTTAGTAGAGATGGGGTGTCTCCATGTTGGTCAGGCTGGTCTCAAACTCCCGACATCAGGTGATCCGCCTGCGTTGGCCTCCCAAAGTGCTGGAATTACAGGCAGGAGCCACGCACCTGGCCGGTGTTACTACATTTTTGCTGACTGAATGTTTGAATGAACTTTTACACTGGCCTAAAGACCTACTTGAGTCCTGCTAGTTGCTAGACCTGTTGTGGAGGGAAAGTAAACTGCCGATGCTCTCTACCAGGGCTTGTTCCCTGGGGCTACACACTGAAATCACGTGGGTCCCCGATTCAATTGGTCTGGGCTACAGTTTAGGCATTGGGAGCTTTAAAGCTTCCTGGGTGATTTTAGCTTGCAGCCTAGTTAATCACAAAACTCTAGGCAGTGCTTCTCAAGTGTAATGTGCACACAAATCACCTGGGAATCTTGCTAAAATGCAGATTCTGGTGAGTAAGTCTACACCCTGAGATTCTGCATGTGCAACAAGCTCCCAGGTAAAGCCAGAATGGCTGGTCCATGAATCAGTTACTGAGCCGTCCCTTCCTTCCTGAGCTTCAACTTGCAAATGGCCTATTCCCTGCCAACACCACTGAGGCACCTGGGACAGGAGCAAGACCTGTCCATGAGTAGTGGGCTTTGGCTGAGGGCAGAACTTCAGTGTATGGAAGGAAAAACAAAAATGTTACAGGAAAAAATGCCAGGTCAA
Source organism: Chlorocebus sabaeus (assembly GCF_047675955.1). Classification (NCBI taxonomy): domain Eukaryota; kingdom Metazoa; phylum Chordata; class Mammalia; order Primates; family Cercopithecidae; genus Chlorocebus; species Chlorocebus sabaeus. Next base: position 102,596,579 of record NC_132912.1, on the reverse strand, counting down.
CTTATTAATGGACAGGCAAACATACAGTGAAGGCCAGAAGTGAACTGTCAACTATGTAAAAATGTTTTGGAAAGGTAAAAATAACTGAAAGCCAACAGAGTCTTTTGTTGATTTCAGGTGTTTCAGCAGTGCCTGAGGACTTTACAGACCTCACGTTCCCTGTCATCCGCATGCTCTTTAGATCAGTGGTTTTTAAACTGGGATGTGCTTAACAGCCTTGTGGGGATCCTTTAAAACTCCCCAAGTCCAGTCTAACCTCATACAATTAAATCAGACTCTAGGGTTGGACCAGGCAGCCAGACTATTTTCATCCTGATTGTGCACAGTTGGGAGCCTTTGCTTTCTGTGGTTCTCCACAACTGTGGGATGTGTAAGCTCACATTGTGTAATATCATATGAGGATTACATTTAATAACAAAGGTTTTCTTTCTCTTTTTTTTTTTTTTTTGAGATGGAGTCTCGCTCTGTCTCCCAGGCTGGAGTGCAGTGGTGCGATCTCGGCTCACTGCAACCTCTGCCTCCCAGGTTCAAGCAATTCTCTGCCTCAGCCTCCTGAGTAGCTGAGATTACAGGCACCCGCCACCACACCCAGTTAATTTTTTGTATTTTTAGTAGAGATGGGGTTTCACCATCTTGGCCAGGCTGGTCTTGAACTCCTGACCTCACGATCCACCGGCCTCAGCCTCCCAAAGTGCTGGGATTACAGGCATGAGCCACTGCACCCGGCCAATAACAAAGGTTTTCAAGAGTTATTTTATTATTATTATTATTATTTTAGACAGAGTCTTGCTCTGTTGCCCAGGCTGGAGTGTAGTGGCGCAATCTCGGCTCACTGCAACCTCTGCCTGCTGGGTTTAAGCGATTCTCCTGCCTCAGCCTCCTGAGTAGCTTGGGATGACAGGTGCCCACCACCATGCCGGGCTACTTTTTGTATTTTTAGTAGAGACAGGGTTTCACCATGTTGACCAGGCTGGTCTCCAACTCCTGACGTCAGGTGATCTACCTGCCTCAGCCTCCCAGCGTGCTGGGACTACAGACATGAGACACTGTGCCTGGCCAGTTTTCAAGAGTTTTGAAGCACTTTCACATCTATTTTATCTTGTGAAGTCTACAACAGGTTCATTTTACACTTTAGGAATCAGACCCGGAGAAGTCTACAACAGGTTCATTTTACACTTTAGGAATCAGACCCGGATGCAAATTCTATGCCGGACATCACCTAACACGAGGAACACGAGGAGTGGCCCCCTCACATCCTCTCACTGCCTGCAGGGCAGCAGGCTATGGAACATTACCTCAGGTTGCCACCGGCCTCTGTCACTTCGTGGGATAACCCAAGTTGCAGGTTGGCCACAAAAGACTTGAGGTGAGCCAGCTCCAGGGCCTTCCAAATCTCCTCATCTGAGTAGTTGTTGAAAGGGTCGAGATTCATCCTCAGGCTCCCAGAGAAGAGGATGGGGTCCTGCAAGTGAGGGGACAAGGGGGCTGTTGGGGCTCACACCAGAAAAGGACCTCGGAGTTCCTCGGGACTGGGAGATGGTGGATAGGACTGGCTTGAGGTGGATTCCTGAGGCAGGAAGCTGGTTTGTGGTTCAGCTTCCGCAAGGTTTTCCCTCCTCAGACTCGGAGTGGCTACCAGCCAGGGGCTAGGCACAGGGTTAAGAGAAGTCCTCGGTTTATTTTTTGCTTTTGAGATCCAGTTTCACTCTGTTGCCCAGACTGGAGTGCAGTGGCATGAACATCACTCACTACAGCCTTGATATCCTTAGCTCAGGTAATCCTCCCACCTCAGCCTCCCGAGTAGCTGGGACCACAGGCACGCACCACCATGCCTGGCTGATTTTTTTAATTTTTTGTAGAGATGGGTTCTTGCCATGTTGCCTAGGCTGATCTTGAACTTCTGGGCTCCAGTGATTTACTTGCCTCGGCCTCCCAAACCCAAACTCCTCGTTTCAAGGTGGAGGGATCAGAAGAGGGTAGAGGAAAGAATAGTACAGCCGCATGAGAAGAAGGTGTCACCCTTTTGAAGAGGCTGGAGAAAAGACTATCGAACTGAGCAAACACCAGACAGACCGAAGCTACCCCTAGAGGAACTGGGCTGCAGTGGGCGGAGGGGGAAAGGTTCTCCTGAGGAGCCGCGCGCTGCGGCGGAGTCTAGAGGCCTCGCGGCAATCCTTATCTGGCAGGATCCGGAGAGGAAGCCGAGGGGAAATCTTTCCTACTGATGCACGAAGCGTTCCGCTTGCTGGCAGAAACCTGCAGCAAATTCCCTCCTCTACCTTTTAACCATAGCAAATGGGAAGTATAAAGCTTAATGGCTTCCAGCTTCAGCGGCAAAACTGCTAATGCTGATTGCAGAAGTCTTGCAAACCGTCATGGACTATAGCAACGCTAAATAATCGGTCCTCTCTGCTTGACTTCTGTTGTGTTGCTGCCACCTAGTGGTCAGATACAGGCAGCCACAAATGCATATCACCAAACATTTCAAAACTTAAGTTCTGGAAACCTGGAAACGACGTGTCCATCCCAGGGAACTAGCTCAGGTATCCGGAGTAGACTGCGGAATTGACAGTGCTGACTGAATAGACATCAAGAAGAAGCTGCATATGTTTCCTGTGAAACAAGCTGCTCCCCACGGCATGTGCCCGAGTAAGTTCTAGAGCTCACCTGGGGGATGATGGTCAGCTTCTCTCGGAGGTCGTGGAGCCCAATGGAAGCGATATCTACTCCATCAATGATGATCTGACCACCGGCAGCCTCTAAGATTCTGAAGAGGCAGTTTGTGAGGGATGACTTTCCAGCTCCTGTCCTGCCCACCACACCAATCTGTGAATATAGTTCCCTTACCCATTAGTTCCACATGTAATTCTTGGGGAGAAGTTATTTAGCCAGGGCATTCACAGTCACAGGAGGTAAGAGGCAGTGATTGGCTGCTCCATCTCTAAGATACTAAACAGATTTTGGTTTTGGTGAGGAAAAAAGTACCCGGATGTCAGAAAAATATATCAAAAATCACTGTTTGCTGAGAACTATAGTCACTGTTTGAAATGGACTTTCTTGGCAGCTGTTGTTAACAATTATTATTGGAACTTATAGATAAAAACAAAGTCCTTGTTTAGGCCAGGCGCGGTCGCTCATGCCTGTAATCCCAGCACTTTGGGAGGCCAAGGCAGGCAGATCACCTGAGGTCAGGAGTTCAAGACCAGCCTGGTCAACATGGAGAAACCCCATCTCTACTAAAAATACAAAAAAACTTAGCCAGGCATGGTGGCGTGCACATGTAGTCCCAGCTACTTGGGAGTCTGAGTAGGAAAATCACTTGAACCCGGGAAGCAGAAGTTGCAGTGAGCCAAGATTGCACCACTGCACTCCAGCCTGGGTAATAGAGTGAGACTCCATCTCAAAAAATAAATGAATGAATGAATGAATGAATAAATAAATAAATAAATAAAAAGAAAAAAGAAAAATCCTTGTGAAGAAGGGAAAGATTAGGTCTGCCACCAGCTGAGAGCCAGACTCTGATCTGGACTTCAGCGTCCTTGCTCATCAGACACCAAGTCCTCGGAGAACAACAGCACCTAAGGAGGGTGCCTGACTTTGAAGACTGGGACGAGAACTGGGCCATTCTTCCTTCAGGGACAACCCTCCACACTGCTATTCTCAACAGTTCCTTCACCAGGCCTGGACGCCCCCTTGTTTCCTTCCTGACTTCCTCTCTGCATACTGTGAACCTTATAGGAAAGGGGCCCTGGTCAACTGGCTAGGAGGCAGGCAGGAGCTGAGCAGAAGGCCCCGACAGCTGCAGTAAGTCTGTGTGATTCCTGGCTGCTATCCTTCCCTCTGATACTGTGTCCCCACACCTCCCCAGGGCAGAGGAAGTGCCCTGACCCTCTCCCTCCATCCAAACGATAAAGGCTTAGGGCCCAGCTGCTCTCCACTCTGTCCAATTGCTGTTTGATCACAAGGCCTCCCATCCAGGCCTTGCTTCACTCCACCTACCTTCTCCATGCTACCGATGTCACAAGTGATCCCTCTGAGGACCAGATCCAGCTCAGGTCGGTACCGCACTTCGTAGTTGTTAAACTGGATCTTGCCTTTGCTGGGCCAATCTGGTGGAGGCCTCTTATCAGTCACCCAGGGTGCCTGGCAAGGAGACAAGATGAGATGTAAGTTTTCTAAGGTGGCAACTCAGCCAAACAGTCCGCCCATGACTCGTGTCATAGAACAAGAGAAGGGTAGCAGTGTCCCAGCTACCTAATGGCCTCTGCATTTAATAGAATGAACTGGACTTGTACTGTGGAAAGTTCCTACCTTATTCAGTTAAAGAAAAATACACCATGAGCTTGTGCTGTAGATCTCCGTGGTATGTTCCAAGACTTGACATCCCCTAAACCATTTCCTATTCTAAGTTCGAAGAAATGAGGTCCTTTGAGTTAGAGGAAAGGAAACTTTAGGGACCCATTATGGGCCCATGTGAAATATGGAGAAATTCTACAGATGCACCCTCAAAGGAGGTGCATGTTGTTTTTGCCTTGTCCCTGGATTTTTCCAGTTCCTCCTTACCTCATTTTCCACTTTTGTGTACTCAGTTATTCGCTCAGCCGCCACAATGTTGGTCTCTATTTCTGATGTCATCCTCACCAGCCAGTTCAGGGTTTGTGTGATCTACAGAAAAACCAGAAGACTGAAAATCATCATAGGCACAAAACTCAACTCAACCACTCAAACCACAAGGACAGTCCAGTGCTGACTTTGTACCCAGCACTGTGCTGGGCTCTGCAAGGGAGTAAAGAAAAGCGTAAGAAAGACAATCCTTGCCTTCTTAGGGAAGGAATTAAGAGCAGTGCATTGAATGGCTGCAGAACAATTAGGTATTCACGCAAAGGGCAATGTGAGTGTCTAGTGGTTTGGGGCTAAAGCTGGAATTGGAGAATCTGGCAATGGGTGGAGTGGGAGCAGAGGTCAGGCCTCCTGCCTGTATGCCTAGTGTTCTTTGTGAATCAGAGAAAGGCATGATCCAGGCCAGGGAATCTGTAGATTACTCAGATGCAAACTTCTCTCAGGAAAAGACTCAGGAGTTTGCATATATGCACAGGGAGTTTTTTGTTGAGCAAATGGTGGTTAGAGAAAGGGAGTCATAGACAGCAGAGGACAGAATTATGGGGACTCAGAGTATCCACTTTGTGTAGATTGAAGCATATGTAATTGCTGGTATTTGAGTCATTTTGTTTTGGTTCAGTATAATAGTTTCCTGACTATTTGCCTTGCCTGTCCTGGGCTAAAAAGCCTAGAAATAGGGGGATGAAAGGGCAGTGACACAAGGAACTAAGTGACTGCAGTCTCTTGCCTCCCTAGTAGCTGGGATTACAGTTACCCGCCACCACGCCTGGCTAATTTTTGTATTTTTAGTAGAGATGGGGTTTCACCATGTTGGCCAGGCTGGTCTCAAACTCCTGACCTCAGGTGATCCACCCGCCTCGGCCTCCCAAAGTGCTGGGATTGCAGGTGTGAGCCACTGCGCTCCACTAGCCTTATTAACTTCTAATGAAGACACTACTATTATATAAAGCCCACATATAACTATGCAAATCTCTTTGAACTAAAAAAAAATTAGTTCAAAACGATGGTCAAATGACTCATTTATAACAAATATTGATTGAATAATTACGGTAGTGCCAGCCACTATCTTAGGTGCTAGAAAAGAATCATGCCTGCCATGTATCCCCTAGTCATGCTGGGGATGCTGCAGTGAGACACATTCTATAGTTTTATCAGACTCTATGTTCTTTATTAGAATTACCTCCAATTATTCTACCATCTAAGAAAAATAAACACAGGAGGAATTATTTGTTCAAAAAGGCTTTATGATTACTGCTACATTCTAGAGAAGAAAGTTATGTATTCTCTCTTTTAATTAGAACCAAGCAAAGAGGCAGACAGGGAACAATTAGATCGAAACATATGAAATTGCCTTCTTAAGCCCTAAGGTCAACATTTATGTCCAGTTTTCTAGACGGCATTCATGTCTACTTAGGAAGAGTAAGGAGCATGTCCATGGGTAAAAGATGGAGCCAGGGTTTGAACCTCAGTCTCCCTTAGTCCCTCTGGGTTTAAGAAGGAATCAAGAGCACAGACTCCACAGTATACATCAGGCTTAATTTAAGAATAAGCGCACTAATGAAACCAAACTCTCAACCTTCAAACTCACATTGAGTGCATTGGACAGAACAAAGCCAACAGTGTCCCCACTTAGGGTATCTCTGTAGATAACCATCATCAAGGCTGAAAAGAAGACAATCAGGTTCCCAACCAGCTCCAGGCGAATTGCTAGCCACCTGTGGGGCAACAGAACAAGAGAGTGGGTGTCACTGATCACATCCTCATCTTAACCAGCAACCTTGGTGTTCATAGAACATTCTCAGAGGGTTTGACTCGATCAGGTTGCACTCTTAGGCGATGCTTCAATTTGACTTAGAAACATGTTTTCCTAAAAGCCTATTGATATTATTTTTAAGAAAATAAATTGCATTTTAAAGATCCTAGAGGGCTTTGCTGAACTAAGGGAATCCTACAGTGCAATGTCCACCAAACTCACCAAATCATAAGAATCACCTAGGGCAACTGTTAGTATACAACGTTACAAATTCATGTGGAAAATTCTGGACCCCTTCTTTTAAGATTCTGATTTCAGGGTGCCTAGGATGGGATTCAAGAATATGCATTTTTTCTGTTTGTTTTTGTTTTATGAGACAAGGTCTTGCTCTGTCACCAAGGCTAGAGTGCAGTGGCGTGATCATGGCTCACTGCAGCCTCGACCTCCGGGGCTCAAGCCATCCTCCCACCTCAACCTCCCAAGTAGCTGGAACTATAGGTGCACACCACCGAACCCAGCTACTTTTGTGTGTGTGTGTGTGTGTGTGTGTGTGTTTTCTGTAGAGCCTGGATTTCATCATGTTGTCCAGGCTGGTCTTGAACTCCTGGGCTCATGTGATCTGCTTGTCTCAGTCTCCCAAAGTGCTGGAATTACAGGTATGAGCCATTGCTCCCGGCCAAGAATCTGCATTTTAAATGAACGCTCCAAATGACTTCTTTTGATCAGGCTGGGGAAGCAATGCTGTAGTGAATCCATGTGTAAGATTAAAAAGTAAGCACCACAGGAAGGGTCAACGTGCCCCGTTTGATTTCGGCATTTGTAAAACGGGAAGAAGAAGCTGAGGGTGAAAGGAAGTTAGGTGCGAGTTGGCCACAGGTATATACACGGGGATTTCATAGAGAACTGAAGAGAACATGTGTATAGATACAGTTTATAAAAACGGACTTTCCCAGGCTGGGCGCGGTGGCTCACGCCTGTAATCCCAGCACTGTGGGAGGCTGAAGCAGGCAGATCACCTGAGGTAGAGAGTTCAAGACCAGCCTGACCAACATGGAGAAACCCCGTCTCTACTAAAAATAAAAAAAAATTAACTGGGCGTGGTGGTGCATGCCTGTAATCCCAGCTACTTGGGAGGCTGAGGCAGGAGAATTGCTTGAACCCAGGAGGCAGAGGTTGTGGTGAGCTGAGATTGCACCACTGTACTCCAGCCTGGGCAACAAGAGGGAAACTCCTTCAAAAAAAAAAAAAAAAGGGACTTTACCAAAGAAAATGTATTTAAATGTCCGCACCAATAATTCCAGCATGTGTATGAATAAAGATGATATGTACTTTACAGTGAAGGTCTAATAAGATTTACTTATATGCCTTTTCCTTCTTGGAAAGTCTCTAAGAAATAAAATATCTTTACAATCAAACTTCTGACCTTTCCACATTCCAAATAATACTGAGCATCTTTAGCGCCTCAAGACACTTTGGAAGCCACTCAAGAATTTTTCTTTCTGAAAAAGATCTTCCTCTTTCCAGGACATACCGCTTGCCAGGACTTAAGGATACTGGAGAATAACGTTCACGCTGTTCACAGGATGGAATTTTCTCTTTCTGTCGTCAATGGTCTTACCTAAAAATTTCCAACTCTCCTCTCTCCAACCTCCACTGCCTTCACTATCCAGAAAGAGTGTCATGACTATGGAGAATCTCACATCCGTTCTCAGAAAAGTAAACAGAGGATGTTCAGTTCACCCAGAACTTGTTTGGTACTGGGTTACAAAACGCTCACAAGTGTCATTTGACTTCCACCATGAGACAGGTGGAACCCTGTGAGATAGGGTGTGTTCTGGCCATTACAAAAACAAAGAAATGGAGATTTTCCTTAGAGAGGCCAAGGCAATTCACCCAGCTTGGTAAACAGCAGAGCTGGCATGGGGACCCAGTCTCTGACTCCAAAGCTCATGCTTTCTTCTCTCCACTTACACAGCACGACAGTGTGTGTGGCCAGAGTGAATTTCACACCACTAGCCATGCCTGCCCTCCCACAGCTAATGTCAAACATGTAGAACCCCAAAGCACACACATGGGTAAATACCCAGGGGAAGCCTCACCTGTTGGAGATGATCCAGGAAAAGACACATTTCTGGTTGGTGTCAATCCTCACCTCATTTTGTTTCAGAAATCGCTGCTGGTGCTCAAAGGCACGGATAACCGGCAAACCTGACACAGTCTCGCTGAAGTGAGAGTAGATTGGGGACCTGGTGACAGAGTCCAGACGCCTCAGCTGGCGGGAGGTAGACACGTAAAATATCTGGACACAAAAAGTAAAGAATCAGCCAGTCCTGCAGTCATGGGGCATCCACCATCTTCCTTCTTTCTGGCCACAACCCAGCGTTCTTCCCCTTGACGGCCACAGCTTACGTCTGAACAAGACAAAAGCCTGCCGTGCCATGTCTGGGAGCAGAATATGATGAGAGAGGCTCCGAGGAGACCAATGAGAAGACTGGGGTTGGTGGGGAACAGAGGAGGGTGAACATGAGGAGACCACACCACAGCCTCAGAGCTTTGAGTCTCCAAACCTCCCGAGGAGTTCTGTCAGCCTAACCCATATCCCCCAGATCTATGGATCTCATCCATGTGACAGTTTCTGTACTCATTAGAGAAAACGTCCTCAAGGCCGGGCGCGGTGGCTCAAGCCTGTAATCCCAGCACTTTGGGAGGCCGAGACGGGCGGATCACGAGGTCAGGAGATCGAGACCATCCTGGCTAATATGGTGAAACCCCGTCTCTACTAAAAAATACAAAAACCTAGCCGGGCGAGGTGGCGGGCGCCTGTAGTCCCAGCTACTCGGGAGGCTGAGGCAGGAGAATGGCGTAAACCCGGGAGGCGGGGCTTGCAGTGAGCTGAGATCCAGCCACTGCACTCCAGCCTGGGCGACAAAGTGAGACTCTATCTCAAAAAAAAAAAAAAAAGGAAAACGTCCTCAAAAGGATTTTGTAAAGGCAGCGGGGCCCATGGGGATGGGCAGGAAATGGCCAGAAAAAGGCATGCCTAGGTTTGGGTAAAAATGGAAGAATCTGTTCAGGTAAGTGACCAAAACTGTGCCTCAGTGGTGTGTGAAGGTACAGAGAATTCTGGAGGTATGCAGAGTGCTGAGGGGGTAAGAACTGGAACAGGGTGGAATCCAACGCAGGAAGAACCCTGTGGCCTGAGGGCAAGGGGGAGTGGAATGAGTCCGTGCTGCTACTAGATTCTGTGAGGATTTGTTGAAACCTGGGAAGAGTGGGGCATTGGAGAGTTGGGATGCAAAATGTTTTTTTTTTTTTTTGAGACAGAGTCTCGCTCTGTCGCCGGGTTGGAGTGCAGTGGCCAGATCTCAGCTCACTGCAAGCTCCGCCTCCCGGGTTTACGCCATTCTCCTGCCTCAGCCTCCCGAGTAGCTGGGACTACAGGCGCCCGCTGCCTCGCCCAGTTAGGTTTTTTTTTGTATTTTTTTTTAGTAGAGACGGGGTTTCACCGTGTTAGCCAGGAATGAACCAAAGAAGATTCTCAGGAAAGAGGCTGGGCTTTTGTAAATGGAGAGGAAGGATGACTTAGCCAAATTTCCAAACCTACCTGAACAGATACATAAATAATGCCAAGAGGAATGACGATGATGGTGAAGACAGGCGTGGCCATGCAGATCATGACAAGGGTGCTGATTATCCCCAAGAAGCATGTAACCCAGCTGCGCATGGACTGAGGCAGGGTGTCATCCACCGTGGAAATATCCTAGGAAAACAATTAGGAGAGCTACACCATCATCGAGGTCTTCCTAAGACAGTTTACATCTTCCGTGTCCTAGCAAGGGATTTGTTGGATTCTGTTTGTTCCCAGTACTCCTTCACGTAATCATTTCATTGTGTCCATTTGCAATAGGCTGTACTGCTCACCCCAATAACCAATTTCATTTCCATAATTTCTTCATTTAGGTCGGGCACGGTGGGTCACACCTGTAATCCCAGCGCTTTGTGAGGCCAAGGCAGGTGGATCACCTGAGATTTGGGAGTTCAAGACCAGCCTGACCAACATGGTGAAACTCCGTCTCTACTAAAAATACAAAAATTAGCTGGGTATGGTGGCATGCGCCTGTAATCCCAGTGACTCAGGAAGCTGAGGCAGGAAAATTACTTGAACCTGGGAGGTGGAGGTTGCAGTGAGCCAAGATCATGCCACTGCACTCCAGCCTGGGTGACAGAGTGAGACTTCGTATCAAAAAAAAGAAAAAAATTATTCATTTATAAAAATTCCTCCAAACAGATGATGGCAGTCATCCTTTACCTTTTTCAACAGATTTGGTAAAGGTTTTCATGCTTCTCAGTGAAATTCCCACTTGTCAGATTTACTAAACCATTCATAATCATTGTAAGCTAATAGAGCCTTACAGGCAAATTCTTCTCCCATAACCAAGCCAATTCAATTATTCTAACTTTACACAGGTCCTAATTCCATTGAGTACCTAGAACAGAGCCTGGCACATAACAGGCATTTGATAAACATTTGCTTGGAGGCTCTGGTCATCAGGCCCTGCCACCCACTCTTGACTGATACTCAGGAAGTTGTTTCCTCTGCCAAGCATAGAGGACCAAGGGGAAGGGAGCTGGGGTTGAACGTGAACCTGCCTGGACAATGTTCTAACCAAGGAACCCAGTGGGAAAAGACGTGTCTACTGCCATGTTGCCTTCGAGTCATGTAGAATAAACGAACAAATAAGAAAATGAATCAATGGATGGATGGTTTGGAGAACACTCAAGAAGCTTGGTTTATATTTTGGGTTGCCCTTGCCTAAATTTCTGAGGATTATATTGATTCTATGACTAGTAATATGTGAGTACCAAAGTGAGTTTACGTTATTTCTGAAATTTCTCAAACTGGATCAGGGATAACGGTCTTCCAAGAAAGCTCTGAATCAGGATGACTCCTGAGTCTAACCTACCTTTCCCAAAGTCCTATCAGAATGCAAATAACTATACCCACAGTTGGCAGAGAAAAGAAATCCTTACCAGCTATCAGTTCTATGTAGATTACTTTTGACCCTTACCTGGCACAGAGTCTCCATCTTTCCTTCCTCCACTCCATCTCCTCTTAATTCAGCCATCGATCCCAGAGGCCCCTTGATCAGACTCATAGGTCTGAGCCACCTCCCCAACAAAACTTACTATATAATTAATGACAGTTTCCTTTTTCATGCAAACGCAGTCTTCAAACTGTGACTGTTGCCTAAGTAACTCACAGAAAACCTCTGTGTTCTCTTTCCCAGAAGATTATATATGTTACAACATGGGGAAAACTGTGATCTTTGTAAAATTACTACGAGAAATTTCTCACCCAAAATGGAGTGTTCTTTTAGGTTCTAGTAAAGAGCAGAAAGGCCACTGAAGTTGTTTCTAGTGACATCATGCCCACTGTTTCTGCCCCAGAGGAAGGTGACACAGGGGGACCAGTTAACGGCCCACTTTTGAAGTGTTTACTGTGTCCCCAGAATCTGGCTGTGGACTGTGAGCTATACTTTCTGTCTGCCCCAAGGCCAATAAACAAGAGTCCAGAGCTGCTCCATAAGCAGAGGGCTAAAAACTGTGCTGATGATAGTTACTTGTCATTCAGAATTGCCTGATCTCTGCCTCTGTTCCTGAATTCCCATCTCAGATACACTAAAAAATCAATGAGTCGGGTCTGGCCCATGGCAGAGAGACATCTATGATCTTCACATTCATTGAGTGCCCCGGTGCCCAGAACAGTACTTGGCTCATAGAAAGTGCTCAATCGAGGTTGTTGAATGAATGAGTGAATGAATGCCAAGGGTTCCAGGATCTGGATGGAAACAATATCTGAGAACTTCTTAAAATCACCAATGGCTCTATTTCGTAGTCCAGACCAAATTTACTCATTCTTAAAGCATTCAAGATAGAAATTTCAGGAATGGAGGCAGAGGCCAAGCAAAGGGTTATCCTACTATCTCTTGGATTTCCTGTCCCAGGCAGTGACAGTGCTTTTATTTATGTTCTTTCCTCTGCAGAATAATCCTTCTCACCCTGCTCTACTGCCATCCCTGCCCCCAACCCTCACCATCTCCCTGGTTTGCTTCTATGACTTAAGTTTCACCTTTTCTGACATTTCCTCCCTTTATCACTCAGGCTGGGCTAATAATGCCTTTTTTCCTTTGTACTCCCAGACCACTTTTCTACACACTGTTGTTACTGGTTTTACTATATTCTATTTATAATCCTTCACTTCCTTGGTTGTCTTCTTCACTAGATGCTGAGTTACTTGAAGGGTCAGAGATGTTCATCCCTGAATCTCCAGGATCCTTGGGAGCTCACAGCAAGTACTCAAGAAACACCTGCATGTTGAGTGGACAAAAGAACTGGAACTGAACAGTGTTGTCTGGGGGGACATGATAATTCCTCCCTGTCAGAAAGATCCTCAGTATATAAACATACCACCTGACAGTCCTTGAGATACTTACACCGGCAAACCTGTTCACAATCCGGCCTGTGGGTGTTGTGTCAAAAAATCTCATGGGTGCTCGAAGGATATTGTTGAGCAGTTGCTTGTGCAAGATATTTGATGCATGGACGAAACCAAAGGCACTCCAGAAATGTGCTATGAACACAAATATACCTAGAAATGGAAGCAGTTTTGTCAGCACCATGCAAAAGAATCCCTGATGACTTGTGCCCAGGACATAACGGCAAATGCATTCCTGAGTCCAGGAAAAGTACAGGGTCCAGGCAGATTCTGTAAGATGTCATAGCCATCAGACATACCTTGCGCTAATCCCAGAGCTCCGTAGACTCCAAGTCTCATGTCCCTCTGAGATTTTGGATAGTCGGTGCTATTGAAGATTTTAGAGTCACTGGTCCAAGCACTGAGCCAGAGGTTGGATCCAATAAAAGCCACAGAATTCATCACAAACGCAAGGATGATGAAGAATATTGAAAAAAATCCTACTGCTTGTAGGTACTCCAGGTAGATGGAGAACTTCACCTGCAAAGTCCCCACCTCAATATTAGTAGAACTCCCTAATGGTTTTTGATAAGGAATCACCTAGAATGCCAACCACAAGGAGAAGTGGAGGCCCCTGGGAGCATAGGTAGCAGGTAGCAAAATTTGGTAGTCTGTGGTCACCATTTCTGCACTGTGCCAGGAAGAATAGAACAATGCTGAAATACAATGCAGGGTAAATAATCATAAAAGCTAAAGGCATTTAAGAGAAGAAGATATAAAATAGATTGGGACAAGCAAGACATGGTAGCATGCCCCTATAGTCCCAGCTACTCAGAAGGCTGGTGTGGGAGGATCTCTTGAGCCCAGGGGTTTCAGTACAGCCTGGGCAACATAGTGAGACCCTGTCTCTAAAATAAACACACAAACAAAAAATCAGAGTAGAACAGATGATGGGGTTCTACTGCTGACCTTGAAATTTGTGGTTAAATTTCATTAATTTGAATTATGTGCTCTAGGTCTGAGTCTTCCTGTTCCTCCACACATCAGAATGGAATCAAACACTCATGAAGTGTGGGATGAGGACATTTACAGGAAACATGGCATTCTTTATGGAAATATGACTTGGTAGAAAGCCCACAGCCTCTGCTAACATGTTAATAATGAATCTGAAAATTTGCAAAGGACAGAGGACATATTGCTCCTGTAAGTATGTGTTCAATTTTCACTTAACGTTAAAAATTTTGGGTTCTGAACCTTATAACACCTCAAATGCTACTTTTTTGTGTGGTGTTCACCTTTCCAGTTTCTACGAATTCCTTCTTAATTAGTTTTTGTCCTTTCACTAGTTCTTCATCTTCCTTTAGGCTTTTCACATTCCGAGTTTTCAAGGAGTTTTTCAGGGACTTCAGATGCCTGCCGCTGGACCTAGAACTGAGAGAGGGAAGCTTCCCTGAGCATGCAGGCAATTCCCAAGGGTCTTCTTGCAAGCAGATGTCATAGTCGCTCAGCTGGCATCAAAGCACATTTCAGGGCAGATGACCAGGGGAAACTGACACAACCCCGGTTTTTCCCCATCCCCGCTCATACAAGAAACAAAGGAAGAGCTTGGAGTGTCCATGGTGTTAACCCTCACAGGAAAAGCCCAAGAAGAAAAAGAAAAAGATCAAGTGGAAATATGGAGCTGACGAGGGCTGCCAGCTGAATAGATGGCCAACCTGCGGCTAAGCGTTCGACGAAAGCTGTTCTCTCTTCTCATGGTTATGGAGGCTGCATCTTCAGGGATCTCTTCCATACTGAATATCAGCCCAGAGTCATCGTCTTCTTCTTCACTGCCATCATGGACTAGGGAGACACACTAGAGGTTAGGGAAAGAGCTGCATAGAGTCCTGTCAGTCCTATGAACAAGGAGAGAGAAGCCTTCTCTGATCTTGCTGGTTTCAGCAAGGGATCCCAGATGTACATACAGGATGGAATACTTTACTCCATAAATCCTCCATAAATAGTTATTACTACATCTTGTTATTAAGAAACAGGATAAAAGAGAGATAATTTTTTCCTTTATCAGGATAAAGGAGAGATGAATTAATATTCCACTGGAAGAGAAAATGGTCAAAATGGAGAAGAAAATTCCTAGAAATGCCCGGCTTCCTTTGGAGGAGGAAAGAGTTTTAAGGATTATGGTAGACATACAGAAGAGTCACATTCTCAGAATTGACTAAAGAAGTGATTGTAAATTGAAAATGCTCATCTTGGCGGAGCATGGTGGCTCACACCTGTAATCCCAGCCCTTTGGGAGGCCAAGGTGGGAGGATCACTTCAGCCCAGGAGTTTGAGACCACCTTGGACATCACAGGGAAACTCTATGTCTACAAAAAAATTTAAAAATTAGCAGGGTGTGATGGTGCATGCCTGTGGTCCCAGCTACTTGGGAGGCTGAGGTGGGAGGATCACTTGAACATAGGAGGTTGAAGGTGAGCCATGATTGTGCCAATGTACTCCAGCCTGGGCAACAGACTGAGACTCTCTCAAAAAATAAAATAAAATAAAATAAAATGTTCATCTTGAAATTCAAATAATTTAACAAACTTATATTAATTTAAAGCACTTAAAAGACATACCCTGAAAATAAAATAAAATAAAATATAAGACATAGTGTGGGCATCAGTGGGGATGGTAGAATAGGAACCTCCAGATATCTACTCCTCCATAAAAGAAATAAGAATAATGACCAAAAAATGGTCAAAGTCAACTTTTTCAGAGCTCTGAAATTAACCAAAGGCTTGCAACAATCCCAGGAGCACTTGTTTTTTTGAAGAGCTGACACTCAGTAATAACAGTAAGCTTGGTAGCAGTTTAACTTACCCTATTTCTGTCCCCCTCTCCTTGGCTGCTACAGCCTAGAAAACTAACAGCCATACAATCCTAGTAGCCATGAAAACCAGCAGCCTAGCAGCCACTGGAGGGGGCAGAGTGGGTTCAGAATGCTCCCAAAAGCCCCATCCCTGGAGAACTGACATTATCTCACCTATCTGGAATTCCCTGAAAACCCCCATTTACAGGGCCTATTTGACCTAATGCTGAGCTAGCTCAAACAATCAGCAGCAATTATTTAACATCACAGCAGCTGCCTGAGGTGGTGATAACACTTGGGGCAAATAAGAAGCTGACCAAAAACTTAAAAGGAAAAGCTGGGAAATAAGATGCTCACAGGGGCTTTGATCTCTCTGATATATTCCCAGCAATCTAGAATGCCACATACACATGCAGAGCTGTGCACATGTCCAGGAAAGATGGAAGAGGGCTCTAATCTCTCACTTCTGGCTGACCATGTGGCTCTGTATAAGCAGGAAGTGAAGGCTAAGGCAGAGATGTAAATTGCTGGAGCGCTGAAGACATGCTCCCCATCACCCACAACACACACACAGAGCCTCTCTGCAAAGGCTGAGACATTTATTGTTTCCAAGCATTTAAGGAAGTCTCTGTCTAATCACTAGCTGACCACTAAGCCAACCAACCAGAGACCTCAGTGGTCACACATGACAATGACAAAGAATACAGACTTAACAGAATTATTTCAGGAAATGAAACAAATAGGAAGAACAACCACAACAAACAGCAATAACAAAGATTGCCAAACCACTGGAAACTAGGTGAGAGGCCTTGAATAGATTATTGCCTAGCACCTTGAGAAAGAACTAATCCTGCTGACACCTTGATCTTGCCCTTCCAGCCTCCAGAAATGTGTGGCCATTCAGTTTGTGATGTGTTGTTAAGGCAGCTAATTAGGAAACTCATACACAGAACCAATCTCAGTGCAGCTCAGCTTGCCCTCCTGCCCTTCTCTTCATTCCACCAAGTCCCAGATCCCAGGGCCAACGCAGCAGCATCCTAGGCTCTGGAGCTTACAAAACTGCTCAGAAATGTTCTCTCAGTGTTCACCAGAAAAAGGGCTTATGGGAGTGTTTTGCAAACTGTTCTTTGTACATTAAAGACAGGATTCTTCAAAGGAAAAGGGGTTTATAACAGAATCCAGAAACTCAGATCCAGGCTAATCAGAAAAAAATGTTTACCATTAGCATAGGACAACTGCCCAATTTTCTTACAGTAACCATGGTGATGTGGTTGAGCAATAACTCAGGGAACTCTAGCAGTAGACACTGTTCTTTCCTTGGGACATTCACTCCCCACTCCAGGCAGGTGCTTTTTGTTTTCTCCAGGCTACTATCTGGAGCACATAAAGGTTGATGCAAAGCTTTCAATCGCTCCTTTCTGCTGTTCCCTAATACTCCTGCCCCACTCTCCTGGCCAGGCTCCCAATTTCTGTCACCTACACCATCCTGTTCTTTGTTCCTGCCTTCTTCCTCCAAAGCTTACAAACTTCCTGGTTTAGACTTTTCTTCTGTTTTTTCTTTTTTTGAGCAGAGATGGGGTTTCACTATATAGCCCAGGGTGGTCTCAAACTCCTGGGCTCAAGTGATTCTTCTGCCTTGGCCTCCCAAAGTGCTGGGATTACAGGTGTGAGCCACCGCATCCAGCCCTGGCTTAGATTTTTCTTTCAAACTCTTGGGCTTCCCAGGGGTTTTTTTTTTTTTTTTTTTTTTTTTTGAGATGGAGTTTCACTCTTGTTGCCCAGGCTAGAGTGCAATGGAGGGATCTCAGCTCACAGCAATCTCTGCCTCCCAGGTTCAAGCAATTCTCCTGCCCCAGCCTCCCAAGCAGCTGGGATTACAGGCATGTGCCACCATGCCCGGCTGATTTTGTGTTTTTAGTAGACACAGGGTTTCTCTATGTTGGTCAGGCTGGTCTCGAACTCCTGACCTCAGGTGATCCACCCGCCTCAACCTCCCAAAGTGCTGGGATTACAAGCATGAGCCATCGAGCCCGGCCCTCCCAGGGTAGTTTTAAACCATTACTTGTCCTCACTTCATGGTCAGAACATGCTACCACTTGTAGGCTGTGTAGCTACTCCCTCATCTGACTAATTTCTGGAATGCTCCTACACCCTTCTGTCCTGGCTTTCTCAGACCTGAACTCCTGCTGGTGACCACCCGAGGGTGATAACCAGACCTATGCACAGGACTGCTGTTGGCAGGTCCTTGGGAAGGGTCACAGTAAACAGAGCTCCACTGCTGACTAGGGCTAACTGGTGAACCCAATGGTGGTGATATTAGAGGCTATTGCTATGGTACACTCTGAGACTATGCAACTGCCATAATTTTTTTTTCTGGTTCAAACACCCAGTGGTTTTGGTATATTAATCAAAATCCCTTTGTTAGGATTTACCAAGAATTTAGCAGTACACTAATAGTGCCAGCCCAGGAAGCTGTTGAGGAAGTTGTTTAATGGATTTGGGGTTGATGGGGTAACATGTGTGACTAAAGTTAATAGGAACATGGCATCCCTAAAAGAGGGACTGTTGTGCCACTGGTGTTTCTTCCACAAGGGTTACTCATTCAGACTTTCAGTTGTGCCCTTCTAAAGAGTGTCCTTTGATTGCGTGTCAGACATCAGATGAGCAGGATAAGCCACCAGTTTGGCCCAGGCATAGAGTTTCAATTTCTATGTTTCCTCAAAGAGACTCAAAACCCAGAAAGCAGAGTTTGAATCTCTGGGTAGTTCGCTTCCAAATCTAGTTCACTGGATACTGTACAGTTCAGGAAGTAGATACTGGTTTACCATTCCCTCCATGGCCCAAATTCTATCTTGTCCCAATCCTCCTTACATACCTGTGGTTTCCTCTTCAGGGCCTGTATGTCTTAGAAATGTCTTCAGATTCTTAGCAAACTCTCCTTTTTGGGCCAGGAGAGCACTGTAGGATCCTTTCTCTATAATTGTGCCATTCCCCAGAACTACTATCTCATCCACTTGAGGAAGAAAGTGCATGCTATGTGTAACCAAGAGTCGAGTCTATAAAAATAATATGAAGTTGTGTTAATTACCATATGTCCACCATCTTCCCTGTCTTACTTGCCAGACATATCCTCCCCTCTCCCTCCCACCCCACCTTTGTATCTTCATCATGTTCAATGATTTCTCACCTTGCCTTTCAACAGGCCATTGGGGCCCAAGACCTTATTAAAAATATGTTTTCCTACATGAGCATCCACAGCAGACAAAGGGTCATCTAGAAGATAGATGTCTAAATTTTGGTAGGTAGCTCTGGCCAGGCTGATCCGCTGCTTCTGACCCCCACTGAGATTTATACCCTGAAGAAGAAAATAATTTATATTAAGCACTACTCCCTAGACCCACCTTCACAGAATCTAATAGGGAGGGGTAAAAGGAAGAAATTTATCTCAATAAGGTGTCAAGGGGTTAAAAATCTAACAAGTTCCAGGTCGGGCGCGGTGGCTCACGCCTGTAATCCCAGCACTTTGGGAGGCTGAGACGGGCGGATCACGAGGTCAGGAGATCGAGACCATCCTGGCTAACACGGTGAAACCCTGTCTCTACTAAAAATACAAAAAACTAGCCGGGCGAGGTGGCAGGTGCCTGTAGTCCCAGCTACTCGGGAGGCTGAGGCAGGAGAATGGCTTGAACCCGGGAGGCGGAGCTTGCAGTGAGCTGAGATCCGGCCACTGCACTCCAGCCTGGGCGACAGAGCGAGACTCTGCCTCAAAAAAAAAAAAAAAAAAAAAAAAAAAAAAAAAATCTAACAAGTTCCTTTATACAAATAAAGAACTGATTCAAATAAATAACTTTAGGCCCAACAATTAAAGATATGGCCAACTTATCACTTTTTATCAGATAATTTACTTATTTAATGGTTTTTTGCTTGTCACCCCATGAAAATGTAGAACAGAGGTTTTTTCTGTTTTGTTCATGGATGTAACCCCAGCACTTAAAACAGTATTTGGCATATAGTAGGTGCTCAATAAGTGTATGCTAATTAATGAACAAAATTACTCTAGAGCTGTATCTTCACTAATCTTCTAACATCTTGAGATTTTTTTGTTCCCAAAGATTGCTACATTTATTTCTAGTACTGGGGAGGGAGGATGAAAACATCCTAAATATGCAGGGTTTTTATTTAGAGATTTCAAAATAAATTATGCTAGATCTATATAATAAATACAATATAGTCATTAAAAATCTTTTTCTTTTTTTGAGATGGAGTCTTGCTCCATTGCCCAGGCTGGAGTGCAGTGGCACAATCTCAGCTCACTGCAACCTCTGCCTCCTTGGTTCAAGCAATTCTCCTGTCTCAGCCTCCCGAGTAGCTGGGACTACAGGCGCCTGCTACCACGCAAGGCTAATTTTTGTATTTTTAGTAGAGATGGGGTTTCACCTTGTTGGTCAGGTTGGTCTCAAACTCCTGACATCAGGTGATCCACCGCCTCGGCCTCCCAAAATGCTGGGATTACAGGCGTGAGCCACTGCGCCCAGCCCTAAAAATCTATTTTTAGGAAAGGCCTTTAATAACATCAGAAGATAATTCACAGTAAACGTCTAAGTGTTCAAAGCAGATTAGCAGAATCTTCCCCTGGCCTTGCTGATACAGAAGTAGAATCAGGACACCTAGGCTCTGGTCCCACTTCTGCCCAACCTCCTGTGAGATCAACCTTGGGTCAGTCACTATTAACTTCTTATGGCCTTGCCTCATCATCTTCGATTTAAATTACATAATTCCTGTATCTGCTTCCAAGCAGAAAGTTTTAAAATTCTGAGTTATTACGTGGAATATTGTGACCCCGTGTAGTTCTTCACCACCATCCTCACTTTTTCTCTTCAATATGCCTTCCCCCTTGAAGATCCCTTGTTATCCCAAGTACCTTCTCTCCAATCTCAGCCAAATCTCCTCCAGGCAGCATTTCCAAGTCTGGGAGGAGAGCACAGGCCTCCAGGACTTGCTGGTACCTCTTTTCATTCAACTCGGCTCCAAAAAGGATGTTTTCCTTGATGGTGCCATTCTGAATCCAGGACTGCTGTGGGATATAGGCAGTGGTGCCCTAGATGAAAAAGGAACAGACCATATTACAGCTGCACCTCCAGAAATGCAGGGTTGAAGGATGAGGTGGCTGGAGAGGGGGAAGAAACAAATGGAGTTTAAATTTGAAGAACTGTGCATCAGGATGACTGAGGATCTGATATTTATTCATGTGCTTGTAGTTATTCCACTCTCAGGACTCAATATCCTCTTCACCATCAAAAGGCCCCTTTTGTTAGACTATGTTTTCCAGCCATGATCCTGAAAATTAGATGATAAATGTGCGTTGTTGCTTCTAGAAGAGGGTTTTGGTCAAACCCAATTGAATTTACTAGGAGCCACAAAGGGCTAACACTGACGAGGGAATGGTATAGATCAGCGGTCCCCAACCTTTTTTGGCACCAGGGACCAGTTTTGTGGAAGACAATTTTTCCATGGATGGGGTGGTGGTGGGAGATGGTTTCGGGATGAAACTGTTCCACCTCAGATCATCAGGCAGTAGATGCAGCCTAGATCCCTGGCATGTGCAGTTCACAAAAGGGTTCGTGGTCCTATGAGAATCTAATGCTGCTGCTGATCTGACAGGAGGTGGAGCTCAGGTGGTAATGCTCGCTCGCCGCTCACCTTCTCCTGTGTAGCCTAGTTCCCAACAGGCCATGGAACAGTACCAGTCTGAGGCCCAGGGGTTGGGGACCTCTGGCATAGATGACATCTTAGGAAGCAAGATTATATCCAAAGAGAGATGGAGCCTGGGTGCGGTGGCTCACGCTTGTAATCCCAGCACTGTGGGAGGTCAAAGTGGACGAATCACCTGAGGTCAGGAGTGACCAGCCTGGCCAACATGGTGAAACTCCATCTCTACTAAAAACACAAAAAGTAGCTGGATATGGTGGCACGAGTCTGTAATCCCAGCTACTCGGGAATCTGAGGCAGGAGAATCCCTTGAACCCAGGAGGCAGAGGCTGCAGTGAGCTCAGATTGGGCCACTGCACTCCAGCCTGGGATACAGAGTGAGGCTCCATCTCAAACAAACAAACAAAAAACAGAGATGGAGGCCAGGCGCGGTGGCTCACGCCTGTAATTCCAGTACTTTGGGAGGCTGAGGCAGGTGGATCACAAGGTCAGGAGTTCAAGACCAGCCTGGCCAAGATGGTGAAACCCTGTCTCTACTAAGAATACAAAATTAGCCGGGCATGGTGACATGTGCCTGTAATCCCAGCTACTCAGGAGGCTGAGGCAGAGAATTACTTGAACCTAGGAGGCAGAGGTTGCCGTGAGCCGAGATCGTGCACCACTGCACTCCAGCCTGGGTGACAGACTGAGACTCCGTCTCAAAAAAAAAAAAAAAAAAAAAAAAAAAAAAAAAAAGAACAACCAGAAATGGAGACCAACAAATGCCTGTGTTTGAGGAAGAACCCAGTTATGAGTTAGCAAGAAAAAAAGCTTCCCCAAAGGGGTTAGAAGACAGACTTAAATCTGTAGTCTGCTCTGCTATAGTGCATGTTTTTAAAATTGCAAATTAGTAGGCCGGGCGCAGTGGCTCAAGCCTGTAATCCCAGCACTTTGGGAGGCCAAGACAGGCGGATCACGAGGTCAGGAGAGCGAGACCATCCTGGCTAACACGGTGAAACCCCGTCTCTACTAAAAAATACAAAAAACTAGCCAGGCGATGTGGCAGGCGCCTGTAGTCCCAGCTATTCGGGAGGCTGAGGCAGGAGAATGGCGTAAACCCGGGAGGTGGAGCTTGCAGTGAGCTGAGATCAGGCCACTGCACTCCAGCCTGGGCGACAGAGCAAGACTCCATCTCAAAAAAAAAAAAAAAAAAAAATTGCAAATTAGTTCATTAGTGATTGCTAAATCAGGAAATGATGTCAGTATATTGTAGAAGAACAGCTGGTTCTTAAATTTTTTTTCCAAGCAGGTCAATATAAATCAATTGGAGGAAGCATTCTCATACTTAAAAAGAAACTCTTAGCAATATATGAAGATCTTAAGAAAAAAAGCTGAAAATCTATAGATACGCCTCTCTTTGGTACAAGTAGTGGTAACAATTCAAAAATGGCTAAAATTTTCCCTAAATTTAGCTCTCTGGAAAAGTTCAGAGTGCTGATGAAGATGCCATGAAAACATTTTCCTCTGTGTTAAAAAAAATCATAATTAGCCAGGCGCAGTGGTTTACCCATATAATCCCAGCACTTTGGGAGGCTGAGGCTGATGGATCACTTGAGGCCAGGAGTTTGAGACCAGCCTGGACAACATGGCGAAACCCCGCCTCTACTAAAAGTACAAAAATTAGCTGGGCATCATCAATGATAGACTGGATAAAGAAAATGTGGCACATATATACCATGGAACACTATGCAGCCATAAAAAGGAATGAGAGCATGTCCTTTGTAGGGACATGGATGAAGCTAGAAGCATCATCCTCAGCAAACTAACACAGGAACAGAAAACCAAACACCGCATGTTCTTACTCATAAGTGGGAGTTGAACAGTGAAAACACATGGATACAGGGAGGGGAACATCACACACCGGGGCTTATTGGGGGCTGAGGGGCGAGGGGAGGGAACCTAGATGACAGGTCAATAGGTGCAGCAAACCACCATGGCACACGTATACCTATGTAACAAACCTACATGTTCTGCACATGTATCCTGGAACTTAAAATAAAAAATTTTTAAAAATTAAAAAAAAAAAAGTTAGTGGGGCATGGTGCGCACACCTGTAATCCCAGCTATTTGGGAGACTGAGGCAGGAGAATCGCTTGAACCCAGGAGATAGAGGTTGCAGTGAGCTGAGATGGCACTATTGCACTCCAGCCTGAATGACACAGCGAGACTCTGTCCCAAAAAATGTATATATAACTGATGAAGACAACACCCTACACCAGATTTTTATTTTGGAAGCAAATGCCATCAAAGATTTAGCTCTCAAAGGAGGGAGAGAGAGGCCCAAGACTAACTGTAATGTTGGGTGCAAATGCCAGTGTTGATTTTACAAGGTTACTGTTTTTATTGCTCTCGATGTTATTGCTATGGTTGGGATTGTTTTTGTTGGTAGTTTGATTACAAAGTTATATAAGTTTTTAGTGATCTATTACAATTCTTTTCCCTAGGTCCAGTTATTTTTATTGTACAGTTTTGCAGAATGTGTGATTTTTCAGAAACAAATACATAGATAAAGCAGAAATGCCTATACTTTTTTTTTTTTTTTTTTTGAGACAGAGTCTCTTTCTGTTGCTCAGGCTGGAGTGCAGTGGCATGATCTTGGCTCACTGCAGCCCTCCTGGGCTCAAGTGATTCTCATGCCTCAGCCTCCCAAGTAGCTGGGATTATAGGCACGTGCCACCATGCCCGGCTAATTTTGTATTTTTAGTAGAGACAGGGTTTCACCATGTTGACCAGATTAGTCTCGAACTCCTGACCTCAGGTGATCCACCTGCCTCAGCCTCTCAAAGTGCTGGGATTACAGGCATGAGTCACCGCGTCTGGCCAGAAATGCCTATATTTTGAAGGAAGACATCTCTAATCAACAGTTTTCGTACTGTAGCATGCATATGAGAATCACCTTTAGAGCTCCTTAAAAATGCAGATTCCCAAATCTTACCCCCAGCAACTGATTATATAAAGTTGAAATGGGACAGAAAATCACAGTCCACAGATCTACCAGATGTCTCCAAGGCCTCACCTACTAGCCCTCAGTGCCTTCTCCCCAGTGAGGCAAAAGCACGAAGGGAGTCAGAGGGAGGCTCCCTGCTGACATTCGGGAGTCAGAGGCTTTCACAATGACATTCCCTCTCACCTTGATGGTGATGTGCCCGTGGACATTCTCCATTTCTCCCAGCATGGCTGATATCAAGGAGGACTTCCCAGAGCCGACAGGCCCCATCACAGCCACAAGTTGGCCTGGCATAATGTCCAGGTTCACACTGAAAGAGAGGAATGTCTTTGAAGGAGATAGCAGGGGTTGGGTATTGAAGAGTAGCTCAAGTCACTTCTCTGAGTCTCCACGAAGTCTGGTATTAGGAGATTTCCCCTCAAGATTGGAAAATTTGCCTTGGATATACAAGACCCCAAAGTGCTTCTTTAATACTTTTTCTTTTTGTTTTTTCTTAGCTCTAAAAGGCTAGAGAATGAGCCCCAATGAGCCCTAATTTATCCAACTCATCTGTAAGCTGTTTGTGCCAAATGTGCATTTCCAATGATAACATTCTCCTAGAACGAACATGGTTACCCATTGAACAAGACCCTATTGGGGGCCTGGAGACCTGGCTTGGTTCAAGTCCCAACCCTGATGCTGCTGGGCTATGTCATCTTGGAAGGTCACTTCCTTTGGACTAAGGACCCCTCCTTTCTTACTAATGGGATTGGACTAGATTAACATTTCCCAAATTTAGCTGCTAAATGTGTCACCTGGAACATTTGCTGAAAGTAGATTCCCTGGCCTTTCTCCTGAATATTTGACTGTATCTGGCTGGGTAGGGCCCACACTGGAATAGGTTCCCGGAAACTCTGTGTGCCAACCCTGTTATTTGAGTTTCTAGAACACTAGGAACATTAGGAACTTGTTCACAGTCTTTCTGAATCTGCCCGTGGAGCTGAATTTCTTCCAGACCTATAACAGTAAGGTGGAAGCCCTGCCCAGTTTCCTCTCTGGAAAGGGAACCTGCTGGGTTAGGAGGGTTCAGAGCAGATGCTCCTGCCCCTAACTCATCGTGGGGCTAGCTCTGGAGTCCATGTTAAAGACTATAGGAACAAGATAGAGGAGTGGGAAGTCAGGAGTATAGTAAGGAGATAAGAAGACATGCTCAGTTGTCCGAGATCACGCCACTGCACTCTAGCCTGGGTGACAGAGCAAGACTCCGTCTCAAAAAAAAAAAAAAAAAAAAAAAAGATGTGCTCAGTTGTGAAGAAAGAAAGACATGGCCTATTCAGGCCCCTGGTGTACTCTGTGTGCTGTGCTCAGTGGATGAATTGGGTGTGCTATTACACATGGTGCTTAAGAGACACACTACGTGCAGAAGATTCACACTAAGGAGCCAGATTCCAATGCTCCTGATTGCTATTCTTGGATGAATGAACTTATACTGAATTCAGGTTCTTGTGTTTATATTCTACCATACCCAGAGACGCGGCCACCTGCCAACACTGCACCACCTCCATCCACAATCTGCACACACAAATGTCTTCATGGGATCACAGCTGGATATTCATGGTCCCATAGTAGGAAAGCAGGGTGGCAAATACAGTTATCAGGGGAAGGGGCTGAGAACCTTTGCTTTCAGCTCATCTCTCCAGGGGTTTGTCCTGTACTGGTATCTAATTGAAGACACGCACATAGCTCATTTCCCCATGTATTCTATTACACGGAATTTTCTGAGAATCGGCCAGGCAGTGAGAATGCTAAAGAACATTAGGGTGGAAAGAAGGCAACTCACTCTCGGATTGTGGCTTCCATATCACGTTCCCAGGTAAAGGAGGCCTCAGAAAACTGCACGGCTTTGTCTGTTGAGAAAAAGTCCTCTTTTGGTCAAATGTATGTCTCCATGTGACTGTCTGCCCTTTCTCAGCCCTCATGTGTCTCCGCTTTCTCCATCAGCACCCGGGATTGTTTCTGCTAAGTGCTGGCTCCTATGCTAACAGGAGGCAAATGAAATCTCCTAGAATGAGACCAGAAGTGGCCTGCATATGAAGTCCTTTTTTTTTTTTTGAGTCATGGTCTCACTTTGTCACCCAGACTGGAGTGCAGTGGTGCAATCTCGGCTGACTGCCGCCTTGACTTTCCAGGCTCAAGAGATTCTCCTGCTTCAGCCTCCAGGTAGATGGGACTACAGGCATGCACCACCATGCCCTGCTAATTTTTGTATTTTTAGTAGAGACAGAGTTTCGTCATGTCACCCAGGCTAGTCTCCAACTCATAGACTCAAGCAATCTGCCCGGCTCAGCCTCCCAAAGGCCTGGGATTACAGGCCACTGAGTCCAGCCTAAAGTCCTTTTTTTTGTTTTGTTTTATTTCATTTTGTTTTTTTGAGAGGCAGTTTCACTCTTGTCACCCAGGCTGGAGTGCAATGGTGCAATCTCAGCTCACCGCAACCTCCATCTCCCAGGTTCAAGCGATTCTCCTGCCTCAGCCTCCCAAGTAGCTGGGATTACAGGCATGTGCCACCACACGCAGCTAATTTTGTATTTTTAGTAGAGACGGGGTTTCTCCATGTTGGTCAGGCTGGTGTCAAACTCCTGACCTCAGGTGATCCGCCTGCCTCGGCCTCCCAAAGTGCTGGGATTCCAGGCGTGAGCCACTGTGCCCGGCTGAAGTTCTTTTTGATTCAGAACTCCCAAGCCTACTGGAAGGCCAGATTCCTGACCTACGCATACTCTGGGTATATTCTCAGGCCCTCTGTTGCCCAGTTCCCTTGTATGAATTCCATCTCCATATATAAATCCTCCCCACCATGGATTCCAGTCCTACTGCCCACTCTGGCCATGGTTGGCCCCCAACATTGAAACCTTCAGAATCTGAGTATTCTTTCACTCTAGGCTACCTTCCCAATCCCACACACTTGGCTCCATCCTGGCTTCTGCTTTCTGGATCCTTTGCAGGATTCCCTGCTTATCCTCAGAAGAGCTGGCCCAGCTTTATTTAGCAATCTAGTTGAGCAATCTGCTCTCAGTGTAAACATAATTCAAGTAAGAACATTATGTATCTTATGCAAGCATAGGCTCAAGACAAATCTCCAAGCTCTCTCTTTCAGTTTGCTGCTGCTAAGTTCTTGCATTATCAAAATTCTGGCACCAGCACTGCGAATAAGTTTAGGAAGCAACTTTCAAATTTATTTACCAAAATTGCAGTCATGTCGAATGGCAGATGTGTCCAAGTCATCCCCTCCCAAGTACTTCTCCAGCCGCTCTGTGGAAACACCGGCCTAGAGAAGGACACAAAGGATCTCAAGAATTAAAGTCAGTAACAAGCACAAGCAGAGAGATTTTGACTTTGTCATTAGCCCATGATTTTCTATTTGCCACAGCTGGCATCTCCTAAGCTCCACCAAACTCAGTCCTGGAAGCTATCCCACCGTAGACAGATGGAAGTGGGTGCTCTATTTCAGTCCTTGAGCAAACTCATGGAGTTCAACTCCTCTGCTCTCTCCAGTCGTTGGCCCTAATTCCAGAAACTACCTCCTGCCTTCTAAGACAAAAACTTAACTTCTATCTGGTTCTGGTAACTAGGCCCCTGGCTTTCTCTTCTTTAACTGAGTCTATGCCCTGATGCACATCCAGCATCCTAATTAAGCCACTCCTGGGAGCCTCTGTAGAGGAACTGGCTATGGCATCAGGGGGACCCTGCACACTTCCACACAGGCCAGATAGCCAAAGCTTAAATTGCAGGTGAGGTAAGTGTTGGCAGAATACCCTGCAGTCCCCCGGAACTTGAGAACTTGGGAAGATTTCGAGGCACTTCTACAAGGATGTTTCTCACCTACTTCCCCTTCTTCCAAGGAGGCTGTCACGAGACGGTTTTTCATTGCCACCCAGGCTCTGACGAAGTCTTAGGCTTTCTGCCTGCTCCCTCCTTAGGGTACAGAAGCAGGCTATAGAACCATTTAACTGCGCATGGATCAGCTCCTCAAAAACAAAGTACCCCACTGCTCACATTGCATTGCCATCTGACCCTTTTGTTTTGTTTCGTTTTGTTTTGTTTTGAGATGAAGTCTCACTCTGTCGCCCAGGCTGGAGTGCAAGGGTGCGATCTTGGCTCACTGCAACCTCCACCTCCCAGGTTCAAGTGATTCTTGTGCCTCAGCCTCTTGAGCAGCTAGGACTACAGGCATGTGCCACCACGCCTGGCTAATTTTTGTTTTTTTTTGGTAGAGATGGGGTTTCACCATGTTGGCCAGGCTGGTCTCAAACTCCTGACCTCAGGTGATCTGCCTGCCTCAGCCTTCCAAAGTGTTGGGATTACAGGTATGAGCCCAGCCACCATCTGACCCTTTCTGATTCAGTGTCATCCTGAGGACCAGGAATGCAGGGAGCTGATACCTTTGCTGATCTTGCTTTTGCTATTTATGCAATACATTTCATCTAAAAAGATCCTGTTGCTTCTTTACCTGCCAAATCTGCCAGCTTTTCTTTACACCCTCCAGGACAGGGAGGCCTTCTCTTTCCCATGGTCTGAGTTCTCTGAAGCCAGCCTCTTCTGGGATAAATGCACGTCACCACACTCCTGTCATTCAGGCCTTCTCATCAGTCTGCTGCCTGTCTGGTGACCTTCCTCTGCAGCTCTGGTACTTGTCGCATATCAGTGACTATGCTCAGTTTTCAGAACCCAGGCATTTCCTCTGGTTCATCCAAGGTTTCCTGAACTCCAGACTCATTTTCTGATAGTGCAAGGCTCTCAATTTGCATTTGGTTTGACCAACACATGGGTTTATGCAAAGGGAGGGTCTTTCTTCTCCCTTTGTGCCGTATTTGCCTAATGCTATCTCAACACCTCAAGCGCCTTGGAAAAATATGAGAGAAACTAGGCTGGGAAATGTTCCCAGTACTAGGACTAAACATAATAATCTCACTAAAGGCTTTCAGAGATTGTCTCCCTGTGACGTAGATGAGATTGGTATAATTATCCTCATTTTAGAGTTAGATAAACTGGGGCTCAGAAAACTCATGATTTTATTAAGGTCAAACCACTGGTCTCCAGAAATCAAACAGATCTCTCTCTCTTGAAAGTTTACCAGCATAAGTTAGACATGGGATGTGATAGCCAGTCATTCTGGACTCCAAGGCTCTTAACCAGAGATAAGCAGTCATCAGCGAGAGTGCCGACCTACCTGGAGCATGGAGGAGATCATCATGGGAAGCATGCTCAGGGGAAATCGCAGGATGTTGAAGAGAGTGATGGAGGTGAAGGCCTTTTGTGCATCCAAAATATTGTTGCTATCCACCAGGACATAAACAGAAAATGTGACCACAGATACCTGGAAAGGGCAAGGTCATAAGCAATAGGGACAAAGCAGCATTGTGCTAGGTTTCAGGAGCACCGTATATCAGAGCTGAAGGCGCCTTGAGGGTGATCCAGCCTCTTCATGTACAGATGAGAAAACTGAGCCCAGGAGAGGAGGAAATATCTTCCCCAAGGTCACAAGGTCAATTAATGGATTACTAGGACCAGAGTTCAGGTCTCCTGGTTCCTTTATCTGTGTTCCATCCACTATAGACCTACACCACCTTCCAAAGAAGACAAGAAAGCGTCCTAAGCTAATCCTTCCTGATACCACATGCTTGCTGTGCATCTTGAAAAGTTGCTCTGGGCTGCCAGACCACCGTACAGTACATGAAGGTGAAACTAGAGCTGGGGGTGTGGGACAAAGGAGGAAAAGGAGCATGGGGCGGTGAGAGGGACAAGTCCCCTGGATCTCGCGGTCAGGCCTAGAGGTGCCAGCTAGTCTATCAAAAGTGAACTTCCTTTTCAGGAAGCTGATGCAGGTCCAAGTGAACACCCAGGCGAATGCCCATGGACCCCTCTGCTACTCACCAGGACTGGAGTTAACTGGAAGATGAACATTACTACACACTGTAGTTGACTAAAGGCCAGCAGGTTCTTGAGCTCTTTCTTCCGGAGATTTTGGACTTGGTCTCTGAATGAAGGTTCCCAGGCAAAATATTTCAGGATCTAATAAGTTGAAAAAAAATACAGCTCACATGATTGTCCCCGAAAGGGCACCAGGTGTATCTGATCCACCCATGTTTCAGGATATAGTCCCCAAAATGTGAGGAATAGAAATCCAGATTATAAAGTGTGATTACAGAAGGTAGCTTGTATTTGTTGACAACCTACTATGTACAAAGCATTTTAAATACATTATCTCACTTTATAACAACCTTAGTATGACTAACTGTTCTAGTTTGCCTGGGACTAAAGGGCTGCCCAGGACACAGGTCTTCCAGTACTAAGACTTAAAAAGTTCTGGGCAAATCGAGGTGAGTTAGTCACATTACATTTGTAGAGTTATTATCTTCATTTAAATGATAAGGAAACAAGCTGAGAGAGGCAAGGGAACCTTCCAAAACTTTTGGCAAGTTAAACCACCCAGTGGTAGAGCTGAGATTCAAAACTAGCTCTCCTTTTAGTTTTGCCACATTAACAGAAGGACATATCAGAGCTCTGTGTGGAGAATTAACAAGGAGTTAAAAGGGGGCTCTGTTTTATTTTTAAGAAGTTTAGGATAATGTTAAGATGCATTAATTCAAAACAATATTCAGTTAAAAGAAATCATTGGTCACCTCTGGAGGATGAAACGCATTATCATGAAAGCTGGTAAATGGAGAGAAAGAAGCAAGAATTTATTCTGCCTATCCCATACTAACTTCATTTTAGGGTAAACAACAAGCTGATGAAAGATAATTCTTCTTCATAAAATTCCAGCTAATCAATGTCAAGGGAATAACAGAATTAAAAAATTTCACTCTTTTGCAATTCCTAATGAAATAACAGACCTAGGCCATGATGATCATAAAATTCTTACAATAGTGTTTTTCACCTTGGTGGCATATTAGAATCACCTAGGGAACTTAAAAAAATATACATGTCTGGGCCTCGCTCCCAAAGAGTCCAATTTAAATGGTTTGAAGTAGGCCCCCAGCCTCAGTGGGTTTTACAAACTTCAAATTTCTCAGGTGATTCTAATGTGCTGCCAGCATCACAAACTACCGCTCTAGTGAAAGACTAGCAGGAAACCTTGTAAAGGATGGATCAGGCTGACACTGCCTGGGCCCACTCAAGTCATCATCACTGCAGTTTGGAAGCACACAGCACCACTTGAAAGCAACCTGGTACTCCTACCCCAAATGAAATCTAAATCAATCAAACCTTTAGATCTAACTATCAATTTACAGGAAATAGGACAAATAACCTGGTTTTTTTGGAATGACCAAGACAAACACACACACACACACACACACACACACACACACACACACACACAGAGACAGAAAGAGAAACTTGTAGATTAAAATCACTATCAATTAAATACTATACCATGCATGGACATTTTTTGGGTCCTTATTCAACCTAACCAACAGCAAAACAAACAAACAAAAGGCACATATGAGGCAAATGGAGAACTTTGATGGTATCAAAGAATGTTAATTTTTTTTGTAGGTATGATAATGGTATTTTGTCTATATTTTAAAAATAAGTCCTTCTTTTAGAGATACATACACAGTATTTATGAATGAAAGGACAAGATCTCTGAGATTTGCTTTAAAATAATCAAGGGTGAGGGGAGTGGGTTTATAAATGAAACTAGTTAGGGCATGCTGATAATTCCCGGAGCTGGGTGAAAAGTTTGTAGGGGTTCATGATAGTCTCTGTTTTTCTATATGTTTAAAAACTTCTACAGTAAAGTGTCAAAACAAAGCAAGCTATTTAGGGTGAATAAATAGAAATAGAGGTTCAACAGAGGACCTGAGAGGGACAGGAGGACATGAAACAAAAGTCATGTGACACAACTGGCCGAGAAGCAGGAATCCATCACCTCTACCAGGGTTTGCGAAGGTCAAGAGAACTACTGCTTCTGTCCTTACCCACAGAGAGCCACCTACGCTCAGATTCTCACCTTGATTCCACTAAGAATCTCATTCATGATCTTTAAACGTTTGTCTTTATTCTTCATATTTTTGACCTGCCAGGAAAAAAGCAAAAGAAAAACAATATACGCTTCCATGAGAGAGGGCTCTGGTTTGCTGCAGACATCAGGCCTCACTGCTACTTTGTGACTGTCACTTAGTAAGAACTTGAGGTACCCAGTGATGGGATTCACCACCCTCCACTCTCTTTGCCCACTCCGTTCCTGCCACACCCATCTTCTTTCTGATCCTTGCTTGTGCCAAGCTTGTTTCTGTCCCATAGCCCTTGCCTGACTGTACCCAGCTCCCAGGCTGTTCTTCCCCTGCCCTTCCCAAGGCTTTCTCCTTTACAATCAGGCTTGTGTCATTCAGAGTTCAGCTTAAATGTCCACTCCCCAAGAGGTCTTCCCTGAACTCATTGAAAATAACCACCCATTCACTCACTATCTCATCACCCTGTTGAATTCTCTGTATAACACTTATCATGATCTGATATTTTTCTTCTTTGTGTATTGCCTGTCTCTCCACCATCCCACCAGGTAGAATGTAAGATCCATGAGAACAGGAACCCTAACTCACTACTGTGTTCTCAGAGAAGTAAGATATGCAAGAAATATTTTCAAAACAATTATTTGTAACTTGAATGCAAAACAAATGAGTCAATAAATCATATACATTGTCAAGTCCACCCACCCAACCTGTGAATTCTGGCAGGACTGAGGACACTGTCCACACGGAACCCTCCCACCTGGTGGTAGCGGGGTGATTGCCAAGGCTCAGGCTGAAATTTGGATCACTCATGCGACTGTTCTCTCTGGTTGGTTTAGATTGCTATAACAGAGAAGCAGGGCCCCAAATCACTGTTACTAGGGCAGCCCAGCAGAGCAAGAGGGAAGAATTATGTGCAGCATCTCTGAGCCCTTCCTTCTCCAGTCAGGCTCTTCCCTCTAACATGAATGCAGGGGAGTGTATATAAACCCTAAGAGTCATCAGAAGATGAAAAGGGAACTCAGAGAAAGCCAAGTACACTTGAGATGGTAGAAAGTCTTCCACCAGCTTTGACTTGCCCAAACTCCCATTAAGAATTAGAGTAGAGTAAGAAAAAGGGTTTGCACTTTAAAGAAAGCATATATTCTTCCGGGTGACTCTTTCTTTACCTGAATGGTCCTACTCTTGGTGGACAGTATCGCATTAATTGGGATTACAAGCACCATCACCCCAACACCTGCTAAGACTGAGGGTCCCAACTCTCTCCATAGGAAGAAGATGGATAAGACAATCTGTAGAACACTTGACCACAGCAAGTGTATGAAGTTGGTCACATCCATGAGCTTCTGGGCATCCACAGACATCAGGTTCACTGTTTCTCCAACGGTGTACTCCTTCCTGGCCAAGTTGGATAGGGTCAGTGCCTAAAGATAAAGATTGAAATTGGGACCCAATGACAAAGCCAGGGATACTAGGGAGTAGAAGAGGAAGCTCAGGAAGTGAGATTACAATGGAAGGATGTGCTCCATATGGACACAGCTTCTCCAAGGCACTGTGACTTCTTGCCTCCAAATCTTACACGTGGTGTTCTCTCATTCTTGATCACTCTTTCTTCCTATTCCCACCTTCCTCCAACCCTACACATCCACACACTTCTTTGCCCAAAAAACTCCTATTTATCTTCTGGTGTCAGCCGAGATGTAACTTCTTGTGAGAAAACCACCCTGACTACAAAGTTGGGATTAGATACTCGTCCTGTGTACTCTCATAATATCCTGAGCTTACCGTTGTCATTACATTCATCACAATGAACCATAATTACCTTGTTTTTTTTTTTTTTTTGTTTCTGCACTACATGTAAACTCTGTGAGGATGAGGGCATCTATCTATTTCACTACTATATTATGTGGCACATAGTAGAGAATCAAATACTGAAGGATGGAAGAAAAGGAGGGATGGATGGATGGAAGGAGAGAGGGAGGAAAGGAAGGAGGAAACCAGCATGTATTGATTTTGACCTCAGAAGCTTTTGATATGGCAATGTTATTTGGAGCCATACTCTTATGAAGAGGTTGTAGTAATTCCCAAGAAGGACAGAGAATTTAGAATGAAGAGAAAAACTTCAGACTTCATACTTTGAAGTAAAATGACTTTTGTAGGCCGGGCACAGTAGCTCACACCTGTAATCCTAGCACTTTGGGAGGACGAGGCAGACAGATCACCTGAGGTCGGGAGTTCAAGACCAGCCTGGCCAACACGGTGAAACCCCATCTCTATCAAAAATACAAAAATTAGCTGGGTATGGTGGTGGGCGCCTGTAATCCCAGCTGCTCGGGAGGCTAAGGCAGGAGAATTGCTAGAACCTGGGAGGCGGAGGTTGCAGCGAGCCGAGATTATGCCACTGCACTCCAGACTGGGCTACAGAGCGAGACTCTGTCTCAAAAAATAAATAAAATAAAATAAAAGACTTTTGTATTGTCAGGATTTTTCAGGCACTGTCTAGATGCCTGGTCTTGTAGTATGGGCTTCCTGTTCTCATGTTAGAGAGGTCAGGAGGTTGATATCCACAAGTCTGTCACTTACAACAATGCCTTGCACAAATGTATCAGAGTACTGAAACCAACTTGCACTATGCCACCAAGGCACCATCTGGAGTAGGCTGCATCTTTCTATAAGAAGGAGAGCCACCTTGTAATTCCCAGAAAGACAGTGTACGAGCTACAAGTGGCCCGTACTACTTCCATCTCCTCCTAGAAGCACTACTGCCATCTTAATCCACCAATACATTCTTTGGAACATATCAGAATTCTTGGCTGTACAGTAAAAAGAGGAAAGTTTTCTAAAATGTTGGAACACCAAGGTTCTAGAGGAATCAGCCCACTGCTATGCCTTCCTTTTGGTATGGAAGAGGGAAAAACAAAAAACAACTAACAACATCTAATTGCCCTTCAAGGTAATCACTATACATTTCTATTTTCAGTAAATTTAGTCCCAGTACATATCTCAAAATAATAAGAGTTATCTACAACAAACCCACAGCCAATATCATACTGAATGGGCAAAAACTGGAAGCATTCTCTTTGAAAACTGGCACAAGACAGGGATGCCCTCTCTCACCACTCCTGTTCAACATAGTGTTGGACGTTCTGGCCGGGGAAATCAGTCAGGAGAAAGAAATAAAGGGTATTCGATGAGGAAAAGAGGGAGTCAATTTGTCCCTGTTTGCAGACGACATGAGTGTATATTTAGAAAACCCCATCGTCTCAGCCCAAAATCGCCTTAAGTTGATAAGCAACTTCAGCAAAGTCTCAGGATACAAAAATCAATATGCAAAAATCACAAGCATTCCTATACACCAATAACAGACAAACAGAGAATCAAATCATGAGTGAACTCCCATTCACAATTCCTTCAAAGAGACTAAAATACCCAGGAATCCAACTTACAAGGGATGTGAAGGACCTCTTCAAGGAGAACTACAAACCACTGCTCAACGAAATAAAAGAGGACACAAACAAATGGAAGAACATTCCATGCTCATGCATAGGAAGAATCAATATCGTGAAAATGGCCATACTGCCCAAGGTAATTTATAGATTCAATGCCATCCCCATCAAGCTACCAATGACTTTCTTCACAGAATTGGAAAAAATAACTTTAAAATTCATATGGAACCAAAAAAGAGCCCACATTGCCAAGACAATCCTAAGCCAAAAGAACAAAGCTGAAGGCATCATGCTACCTGACTTCAAACTATACTACAAGGCTACAGTAACCAAAATAGCATGGTAGTGGTCCCAAAACAGCATGGTAGTGGTACCAAAACAGAGATATAGATCAATGGAACAGAACAGAGCCCTCAGAAATAATACCACACATCTACAACCATCTGATCTTTGACAAACCTGACAAAAACAAGAACAAAAATTAATTCAAGATGGATTAAAGACTTAAATGTTAGACTTAAAACCATAAAAATCCTAGAAGAAACCTAGGCAATACCATTCAGGACATAGACATG
Organism: Chlorocebus sabaeus; assembly: GCF_047675955.1. Lineage (NCBI taxonomy): Eukaryota > Metazoa > Chordata > Mammalia > Primates > Cercopithecidae > Chlorocebus > Chlorocebus sabaeus. Next base: position 102,560,173 of record NC_132912.1, on the reverse strand, counting down.
GGCAAGGACTTCACGTCTAAAACACCAAAAGCAATGGCAACGAAAGCCAAAATTGACAAATAGGATCTAATCAAACTGAAGAGCTTCTGCACAGCAAAAGAAACCACCATCAGAGTGAACAGGTAACCTACAGAATGGGAGAAAATTTTGGCAATCTACCCATCTGACAAAGGGCTAATATCCAGAATCTACAAAGAATTTAAACAAATTTACAAGAAAAAAATCAAACAACCCCACCAAAAAGTGGGCAAAATATATGAACAGACACTTCTCAAAAGAAGACATTTATGCAGCCAACAGACACATGAAAAAATGCTCATTGTCACTGGCCATTAAAGAAATGCAAATCAAAACCACAATGAGATACCATCTCATGCCAGTTAGAATAGCGATCATTAAAAAGTCAGGAAACAACAGGTGCTGGAGAGGATGTGGAGAAATAGAAACACTTTTACACTGTTGGTGGGACTGTAAACTAGTTCAACCATTGTAGAAGACAGTGTGGCGATTCCTCAAGAATCTAGAACTAGAAACACCATTTGACCCAGCCATCCCATTACTGGGTATATATCCAAAGGATTATAAATCATGCTGCTATAAAGACACATGCACACGTATGATTATTGAGGCACTATTCACAATAGCAAAGACTTGGAACTAACCCAAATGTCCATCAATGATAGACTGGATTAAGAAAATGTGGCACATATACACCATGGAATACTATGCAGCCATAAAAAAGGATGAGTTCATGTCCTTTGTAGGGACATAGATGAAGCTGGAAACCATCATTCTGAGCAAACTATTGCAAGAACAGAAAACTAAACACTGCATGTTCTCATTCATAGGTGGGAATTGAACAATTAGAACACTTGGACACAGGATGGGGAACATCACACACCTGGGCCTGTCGTGCGGTTGGGGAGAGGGGACGGATAGCATTAGAAGATATACCTAATGTAAATGACGGGTTAATGGGTGCAGCACACTAACATGGCACATGCATACATATGTAACAAACCTGCATGTGGTGCACATGTACCCTAGAACTTGAAGTATAATAATTTAAAAAATCAATCAATCAATATAGTCCCAGTAGCCCTTGTCTGGGGACAACTCCTGGCTTTGTGATTGTAGGCATTGAAATTATCTAAGCCTTATTTTTCTCCATAAAATAGGGATAATGTACTTATTTCACAGGGCAATAGCCCTGTGAATTGATAGTAAATGTAAAAAATGTTTCATAAGTAGTGAAGCATTGTCTAAACATATAAATTAGTAATTTTCTTCCACTCTTCTAATAGTGATATTTATTTGAATAAAAGTATCATTGAGGGTTCTATTTTATAAATCTCTTTATTGATTGTAACAGTTGCAAAACCTGGAATATTAAGAATCAAAATAGTGTGAATGAATAATCACAATTATGAAAAAATTATAGAAGTGTACTTTACTAGCAATGGCTGAAATAGGCTGGTTAGTGACCTCATAACCTGTAAACCAGCAGAAACTCAGTATCTCCAGAAGGAACAAGGAGATTGTAAAAATCAACTGGAGGAAGACAAATTCCAGTAGGTGGGTATCTGGGAGTTCAAAGGACGTGACCAGACTTCTGATCTAAAGACACTTGGATTATCTGCCACTGTCTCTCAACGAGCCAACATCTACTCAGGGAAGACAAAGACAAAGTGTTGTTTCTAGAGAGGAAAGCAAAGGAGAAAAGTAGGAACTGTAATAGAGAAGTCACCATGATGGAACTTTGCCGTGATGGAATAAAAAAAGGAAGAGAGTCAACCAGTGTTCCAACCTATAAAAAAATTGGAACCTATCTCCTCAGGGATGAATTTTCTCCTCAAGTCTATAGTCACTGATCATAACTACTGTATTTTCATTTCTTAAGGAACAAAATGGGACTTCATCTTGATATGGAGGACATGAGGAACATACAGTTGCCCTGAGAAAGTTAACCCTCAAAAACAATGTATCGGCCAGGCGCTGTGGCTCATGCCTGTAATCCCAGAGGTGGGCGGATCATGAGGTCAGGAGATCGAGACAATCCTGGCTAACACGGTAAAACCCTGCCTCTACTAAAAATACAAAAAATGAGCTGGGCATGGTGGCATGCGCCTGTAGTCCCAGCTACTCAGGAGGCTGAGGCAGGAGAATCACTTGAACCCAGGAGGCGGAGGTTGCAGTGAGCCAAGATTGCACAACTGCACTCTAGCCTGGGCAACAGAGCAAGACTCCGTCTCAAAAACAACAACAACAACAACAACAACAGAAACAACAACAAACCACCACCACCAACAACAAAAAAACCCAATGTATCAGAGGGAAGATGAACAAAATCATCTTAAGGAAAAGAAAAAGCTTCCAGGTCTGCAGAACTCAGTAATCAGCATGAATGTATTTACAAATTGAAAAAAGAAGTCAGGCAGAGGAGGGTTGGGTTAGCGCTAAAGGTTAGAAAAAGAAGTTACTAGGTGAAATTTGGTCTGGGGAGATGGAGCTCTAGCAAGATTGCAATTTGAGATGGATACAACAGGTCTCTGAGCTGGGTTTCATTAAGTATTTGAGTTGAATGTTGGTGGTTTTAAGAGTTTGACCCTTCACCAGCTTCTTTTCTGACCTTATGTTCTTTTCCAAGGCATTTTACCTTGTCAAAAGACACAGGAAGAGGTGGATGGGTAGCCAAGCCTTCAGGGCTGCAAGGTGGATCCTGAGCACCAGAACAGCTTGCAAGCTTCTCCCTGGGGAGTACCTTTTCCCTCCTGGCCTCTCCACCCATTGTTTGTGAACACACTTCTCATAATCTAATTTCCAAAGAAACATCTAACGGAGGCTGTATGGTCAAAATTAAGTGTTGAAATGAGTTATCATTTCCATCACATTTTCCTCAACCTTGGAATCAATGTTCATATTTACTGAGGGGATTTTCTTTGGTGATACCTGCCATATTCTGCTTACCTTCTTATATACAGAAGCCATGATAGCTGTCCGTACTTTTACACCCAGCATGAAGCACAGCTGGAAATAACACTGAAGGCAGAAAGACTGAATGAGAGCCGCAGCAAATAAGAGGATTGCACAGAGATATCCAATCCACAAATATGTGTCACGGTCACTTGCAAAGGAGATCAGCAATCTGCCAGAGAAAAGCCAAGTTAGTTTTATCCATAAGGCCTCCAAGGACGCCTCTCTCCTCATGCACAGCCAGCTAGACTATGCTGCCTTTATACTGTAGGTAACAAAAGTGACCAGAATTGTCCAAAGCCTTTGGAAGACCTAAGCTCCACAGTTTTACCAGTGTCCTTTTTGTTTTGTTTTGTTTTTGATACAGGGTCTCGCTCTGTTGTCCAGGCTGGAGTGCAGTAGCAGGATCCTAGTTCATTAAGCCTCGAGCTCCTGGGCTTAGGTGATCCTCCCACCTCAGCCTCCTGAATAGCTGGGTCTTCAAGCATGTGCCATCACATCCAGCTAATTCTTTTCTTTTGTAGAGATAGGGTCTTGTTATGTTGACCAGCCTGGTTTCAAACTCCTGGCCTCAAACAATCCTCCTGCCTCAATCTCCCAAACTGCTGAGATTACAGTCATGAGCCACCATGCCTAGCCTGGCGTTCTCGCTTTTACTTGGAGATAAGCAGCAAAAGCGTAGGGTTTATAACCCATGGCTGTGAGAATGGATAATGAAAGAAATGCTCCACATAGCTGCCACTGCAATGCTTTGGCCCTGTTTTTCCCTGCAGGTGGTTCATTCCATAGATCATGGTGGATTTTGAAGTCTTGTCAAGATTAACCCGAACTGCCCACAGAAGGCTGTGATGGAGAGATGAAGTCAGTTACTCTCCAGGGGCATGCTGCCCACCCCTTGGGCCTGGCTCAGCCCTTAGCAGTTTAACAAGAAAGAGCCCCTAATGATTACCCGGCCCCCTGTGAGGAGAGAGACATGGAAAAGAGAGAGGCTAAAGTACACATCATCATACATCTTGAAAACTGCCTGCAGTCTTCATGAACACAAGGCTAAGGTGGAAGAAAATGATGAGCATTTTTACAAAATGGGAATTGAAGAAAAGCTCCTGCTTGCATACACAGGGGCAAAAAGGAGGGTGGCAGAGGAGGCCCTGAAAGGACCATCCAAGGCCTGAGCACTCACTTCAGCAGCTGAGGACTCACAAACGTGAAGATGTCATTCACTAGCTTCAGTAGGAACGATTTCAGGAGCACTGTGTAGAAAGTTTTGAACAGAGCCTTGATCAACCAGGATTTTGGAACATCTTTTTTGGTCCCAGACTTCTTTTTTTTCTTTTTAATGTCATCCTAGGTACAAAACCAAACAACAGTGTCCACAGAGTTATGTCTGTTCCTGGCCTGAGCAGCTTCAGGATGGTCAGCCTGTGAGCCCCGTGGCCTTCTATGTACAGGTTTTGATCGTCTCTCCCTGGTCTAGTTGCTTCTGCCTTTCTAGCTGCCTGCACTGATCCACTCTCCCACTGCTAATTGATACTTGTAACCTATTTTGGGTTAGAAAACCAGGCAACTAACCTGGTAAGAGTCCCATGTAAAAACAGAGACCCATCTGCGTGAGGGCCTGAGGGGCAGTCCTGAGAGCGAAGGGCCTGGGCATGGTGCTGAGAGGCCCTTTCAGTTCTTTTCATGCTTGTGGTTGCTGTGAGATGTTATGGGTTGAACTGTAGCCCTACCCCCAAAAGCTATGTTGAAGCCCTAACCCCCAGTACCTTAAAATGTGCCCTTACTTGGAAATAGGGTCTTTGTAGATGTAACCAAATTAAGATGAGGTCACAGGGGCCCTAATGTGGTATAACTGGTATTTTTACAAGAATAGAAGAGACAGACACAGGGAGAAGATGGTCCTGTGATGGTGGAGGCAGAGATCAGAGTGATGCATCCGGAAGTGAAGGAACACCAAAGGTTACTGGCAAACACTAGAAGGTGGAAGAGAGGATTCTCCCCTCCAGGTTTCAGTGGGAGCAAGTCTGCTATCTTGATTTCAGCCTCCTGGCCTCCTGAGCTGGGCACAGTACATTTCTGTTTTAAGCTATCCAGTGTGGTACTCTATCATGGCAGCCCTGGGAAACTAACACATGGGGCATTACAACTCAGTCACCAGCCTCTTTGCCTATGCTTTGTCCTCCTCATTACATCCTCCTGAGTCTCATCTTGCCCCAAATTCCAGCCTACCAGTGACACTCTCTCACAATGTCTTCCACTGAGGTCCCATCTGATGGGTCTCCCTTGCTGGGACAACTGCCCTGGCTTCCCTTCCAGCTTCTGCTCTTGCCCCCAGCGATCCATCCTCTGGGGAGTTGCCCAAGTAAGCTTTTTACAACGTGAATCCAATCTCATTACTCTCTGCTCAAAATCTTCCACTGGCAATCAGACTTCAGATAAAGTCCAGATTCCTTATTGTGGCCCACAAGGGTCCACACAGCTTAATCCCTGTCCACTTCCTTGAGCCCATCTCACCCCATGCGTACCCTCTCCTGGATCTTCTTGCCATTCCCTGAGTAAGTCAAACGTGTTCCCCTCTCAGCCTCGCATGCCTGCTCCTTCTGACTGGAACACACTTCCCTCTGACTGTCCCTCGGAGGGCCTGATCTCATCATTTGAGTGTCTGTTCAGACATCATCTCCTCTGAGAAGCTTCCCCTGTTGCCCTGTCTAAAGTCGCACTTCACTCCAAATACACTACTGCTTTATTTTCTTAATAGCTATTATAACTTTCAAAGAGTAACCTATATATAGGCTTAATATATATTTTCTAGCTTTCAAAAGATGAGCACTCTTTTAGTGCCTGGAATGGTCACTGACACACAGTTGTGCTCAATAAATATTTTCAAGTGAATGAGTCAACACATTGGCTGCTCATGCTAATTTGTACCAAGGTGCAAAATCTAGAAATGCTAAGGTATTATTTTTTTGAAAACCGTATTTCATCATGGAAAATTTCAAAAGTACCTCAAAGGAGAGAGAACAGTACATTACACCCCACGTATCCATCACTAGGGTAGTATTAGTATTGTGAAAACCATTAATAATATGAAGTGCACTGAGAAGTATGAAGTGCTGTAAAAATGTAAGGACAGAATCACCATGATGCTGATGTACTCTTGCCTGAAACATGCAGCGCGCTCACACAGACACTCAAGGGAAAGTTACCAGGACAAGGACATCTTGGCTTTGACTCTGATTCTTGTTCAAGCCAGGCAGCCTGGCTCCAGAGTTCTGCTGGGAGCTCTTCTGCTGCCGTTTCTGGAGTGCCCGCCTGGCTTTCTGCAGCTCTGTCTTCATGTGCGTTTCAAACTTGCTCACTAGTATCTTGGTTTTCATCTCTTCATCAACTTCCCAGACATCTTCGAGTGTCAGAGGATGCTTGTAGCCTTTCAGAATGATGCTGGAACAAGAGCGAACCACAGGGTGAGACCCTCCAGGCTGGGTCAGAGGCTATCTCCACCACTTCTCTCAGAACCTACCTCCATGTTCTGGGATAGAGGGACAGAAGAATGGGACTAGCCCCATCTCCTGGCCCTTTGAACTTGACAGAGGAGTGGGGAGAGCAGAAAAAGGAACAGACAGGATTAACAGAATGTGTTAGAAGACAAGAGAAGGGAAAGAGAGCTAAAAGAGCATCACCTTACCCTGCTCTTGCTCCTTCCTCCTCAAACACTGGCTGCCTCTCTGCCACTCTGGCATCTCCTTGGGGGCCTCCTTGATGCTCTCAAGAAATAAAGCAGCCCCTGTGGCATCTTTGATTGTGTGTGTGTGTGTGTGTGTGTGTGTGTGTGTTTTCCGAGACAGGAGTCTCACTCTGTTGCCCAGGCTGGAGTGCAGTAGCGCAATCTTGGCTCACTGCAGTCTCTGCCTCCTGGGTTCAAAGTGATTCTCTGCCTTAGCCTCCCAAGTAGCTGGGATTACAGGTGTGCAACACTCCACACGACTTCTTTTTTTCTGTTGAGATGGAGTTTCAATATTGTCACTAGGCTGGAGTGCAGTGGTGCGACCTCGGCTTACTGTAAGATCCACATCCCAGGTTCAAGTGATTCTCCTGCCTCAGCCTCCCAAGTAGCTGGAATTACAGGCACACACCACCACGCCTGGCTAATTTTTTATTTTTAGTAGAGACAGGGCTTCACCATGTTGGCCAGGCTGGTCTCGAACTTCTGACCTCAGGTGATCCACCTGCCTCTGCCTCCCAAAGTGCTGAGATTACAGGCGTGAACCACTGCACCTGGCCCCTGGCTAATTTTTGTATTTTTAGTAGAGACAGGGTTTCACCATGTTAGCCAGGCTGTTCTCGAACTCCTGACCTCAAGTGATCCACCCAACTCAGCCTCCCAAGGTGCTGGGATTACAGGTGTGAGCCACTATGTCCACCCACTGTGCCATCTCTCTTGATCAGGGCTCTTAGCCAGGAGTTTGAGAATATAGATGGAAAATAAATTATATATATGTTTAGAGACATGGTCTTTCTCTGCCCAGGCTGGAGTGCAGTGACACAACCATAGCTGACTGTAGCCTCAAACATCTGGGCTCAAGTGATTTTCCTGCCTTGGCTTCCCAAAGTGCTAGGATTACAGTTGTAAACCACCACACTTGGCCTAAATTATATATTATATTGTTATTTGTAATAGCATCTAACTGAAATCTAGCATTTGGAAATCCCATGTTTTCTTTTCTTTCTTTCTTTTTTTTTTGGGGGGGGGTGGTGGGGGGATGGAATTTCGTTCTTGTCACCAAGACTGGAGTGCAATGCTGCGATCTCGGCTCACAGCAACCTCTGCCTCCCAGGTTCAAGCGATTCTCCTGCCTCAGCCTCCCGAGGAGCTGGGATTACAGGCATGTGCCACCATGCTAGGTAATTTTTGTATTTTTAGTGGAGACGGGGTTTCACCATGTTGACCAGGCTGGTCTCAAACTCCTGACCTCAGGTGATCCACCCTCCTCAGCCTCCCAAAGTGCTGGGATTACAGGCATGAGCCACCGCGTCAGGCTGAGAAATTCCACATGTTCTCATAACTCACTTATGCTTATCACTACCTTGAAATTATGGTCATTGTTAGACTCATCACTAGATCTTGTTATTTAATGCATTAATAATGAAGTCTATGTATTACTAAATTATGCATTTGTTTTTTAAATATTTTGGTAACTATATTTCAACATATTTGGTTTTGTTCAGAATCCAATGTCTTTCATTTTATTTTATGCATTTAAAACACTTCCTGAGAAGGGATTCATAGACTTCACCAGCCTGCCAAATGGGTCCCTGCAACTATAAAGGCCAAGGGTGTCTGCTCCAGATCCTCTGGTAGCCCAGGCCAGCTATTTCACCCCTTACCCTCCAAACCTGCCTCCAACTTTTGCTTTTCCTGTCCTACTGCCTCCTTCCTCTTCTCCTGTGGGACTCCCAGGCTACCGAAAACAAATCCCCCTCCTTCTTCTCCTCAGCATCCCAATCTGCCCACTGGAGGGCTTGGATTAAGTTGGTCTGTAAGTTTTAACACTTTCTGACTCTAAGTAGAAGAGAAATGGAGGTCACAGGATTAATTTAAAAATTAATCTTTCGGTTGGGTGTGGTGGTTCATGCCTGTAATCCCAGCACTTAGGGAGGCCAAGGCAGGCAGATTATGAGCTCAAGTTCTAGACCAGCTTGGCCAACATGGTGAAACCCCATCTCTACTAAAAATACAAAAATTAACTGGGTATGGTGGCTAATACCTGCAACCCCAGCTACTTGGGAGGCTGAGGCAGGAGAATCGCTTGAACCCAGGAGGTGGAGGTTGCAGTGAGCCAAGATCACACCATTGCACTCCAGCCTGGGCGACAAGAGTGAAACTCCATCTCAAAAAATAATAAATAAATAAAATAAAAAATCTTTCTGTCACTTTCAGAGGAGTGAGAGAGTAAGGATACAGACAACCCATACTCCAGGCTTTCCTACCTGTCATACCAACTGTAGGTAATGCTACTCAGAAACGAAGCTGTGGATGATGGATTCTGAAAGACACAAAAAAATTGAAAAGTAAACCAATTGGAGACAGGAACTGCATGGGACTCTGAAATCTGAAACTGATTTTTTAATGATATAATGTTGTGCTAGAAACTAGATATGATGTTAAAGTCAGCTTATCAACATGTGTTTATTTGGAGACCCTAAAGCCACTAGTAGAATGCTAATCAGATTTTCTGGCATAGATATATGAATGAGTTAACTATGCTGACAATTGGCAGGTGAAAGTAAAAGTCAGCATTTTAATACTCTCATCACTATCTGTTTCCTTGTCATAAAATAGTCTTGTGGGGCCTCCATGAGACCCAGACTTCTTAAAGTTATATTCATTAAGATATCATCCAATTAAGTAACATATGAGATGGGCATATTTAGAATCTCACATGTGATGACTCATTATTTTCTGAAAATGCTGAAAAGATCAGGATCAGGATCTGGAATCCATAGGAGATGAAGAACAGGCAGGAGTAGGCCAGATTAGAATTGTCACCCTATGAAGAAAAAAACAAAGAGGAAAAAATGAGCCTTTTGTCCAAATGAAGTCTACATGGCCCGTATATATCAATGCTTGTGATTAAAGCCTATGATCAAATCCCTCTAGTACAATTCAATCCCGGAGCTCAGTTTGATGTCATTTACTCTTAGAAGATGCCCCATGGTACCTCCTCGTGTCATCCACTCTTTTTTCCTTACCTGCAAGAGTGTCCGGATCAGAGTCTGAAATTGGAAAGTGCCACAGAGTATTGAGAGAACCCAGAATAGGGACAGGAACCAGGAGTTTTTCTGTACACACCATTGTCTGCTGTATTGGATCAGCAAAACCAGGAGCTGGAGAGAAATTCACATGATGTTCTGAAGAATACTGCCACTAACCGAGGACTCAGGGGAGAAGGATGTCAGAGAACATGGGAAGAAAGAAAGGAGGGCTGAGGGAGGAGACTGCCATGACTAATCTGGCCAGGTAGAGAGCACACAGATGCCAGGTTGAACATTTCCCCCCCATGACATCCAGCTTTTTCTCTCAGTGCCTCATCTCTCTCTATGGACCACACTTGAGTGGGATGCTGACCAAAAACGTAGAAGGTCACTATCTGCATTTTAGTGGAGTTACTTTGGGAGCTAGAAAAACCTTTCCAAGATGCACGAAAATTAATTTCAGACATTACGGTAGTAAGGTCGGAAGACAGGTTCTAATTAATTAGGTGCAAGGCGTCCATAGCTTGATTTTCTAATATAAGATTAAGCAATTAATTTTTAAAAATTGCCCTATATCATCTACTTTAGATATAATAAATTAAATGTTGATTTCCTAGACCTAGTGCTGTGCTCCTAAAACAGCATTCTGGTAGGGAAAGAGCCATGATTTATAACATTTGCCCAGGGAGGATTGTGCGGAGCACATGGTCTAAAGGGACCACTGCTACTGAGACCCAGCTGACACTGCTCTGCCTGAACGTAGGTTTGCAATTGCCAGACATTCTGATTTTTCAATAAAGTTTGAAAGTTCAAATAATTATGCGTCATTAGTTGCCACTGAATTGATGGCAATTAATTAAAGTGTTATTTAAACACTGTCTAGGCCCACCCCCCGAAAAAATGCCTGCAGGAGAGACATTAGTTTTTTGATATCAAGTTTATAGAAACTCTAAGCTCATTGATCCATTGTTTAGAGTCATCAATCAATTAAAAAATACTATTTACAGCATTTAAAATATTCTTTTACATCAAGAATCTTAGCTCTCCTCTGTGACCCTTAGATGGCAAGATATGTGGACATAAGATATACATCTTAGTCATCAAAGCTAATACTTAACCTAGGGAGAAGGCTCTTTACATTAATGCTCAAATGAAGATGAAAAGCTAAAGTTAGTTTCACCCCATTCCAACCAAGCTTTGCCTCACTATGGATCCCGTGAAAAAGACAGATGACCTTGGAATTAATTTCATCCCCAAAGGGTACATTTCAGCTAGATGCCTGTGGGTAATGAAAAGGGAAACACAGGGCAGAAGCGGTGGTGATAGGTCTTACCCATGTGCCTAGGTAGAGGCTTGGATTGGTATATCGAACAGCAGGGACTGTGGCTTGTCCAGAGTCTTCTGTGAGTACAAGGGCCAGCTCTATGGCTGCTAGAATAAGAAGAAAACCAACGAATACCTGAGAAGGGAAAAAGACCACTGTTAGGAGGATATTATTCTTTATAAGGCTCTTAGAACATAATGGTTTCCAGTGATGGATAAGAAAATGGTATACAGCGATTCAGATAACACAATAAATATTTCTGGAATGAATGGATACATACAGTTCAAGTAATAGAATAATGTTCAAAGTATGCCATGATCATTGTTTTTGAGGAACGCTGAGTGTGAAGTTTTAAAATATGTCTGCAGACTTTTTGATATTCCTTTCTTCAAAGAGCAGAGCTTAATTCCCCCTCCCTTGAGTGTGGGCTGGGGACTTAGGGATGTACTTCTGGTGAACAGAAAATGGCAGAAGTGACAGTGTGTGACTTCCAAGGCTAGGGCATGAAAAGCAGTGTGGATTCTTTTTCCTTGTTCTCCGTCTCCGATTGCTCACTCTGGAGGAAGCTACCAGTTCGGTCATGAGAACACTCCAGTAGCTCTTTGGAGAGGTCCGCTTGGTAAGGAACTGAGACCTTCTGCCAACAGCCAGTGAGAAACTGAGACTTCCTGCCACTAGCCATGTGAGAGTCATCTTAGAAGCAGGTCTTTGAGCCGTAGTCAAGCCTTCACATGCCAGTAGCCCCAGACAGCACATACTAACTTCAACCTCATGAGAGACCTTGAAGCAGAACCTGGGTAAGCTGCTTCCAAATTCTTGACCCACAGAAACAGTTAAGATTTAAAGAATTCTTTTTTAGCTGCTAAGTTTTGGGGTATTTTGTTATACGGCAATAGAAAGTACTAGGTTTTAAAGGCACTATTCCCTTTCTTAGGCCATAGGTTTTTTGTTTTTGTTTTGAGACAGAATCTTACTCTGTGGCCCAGGCTGGAGTGCAGAGGCATAATCTCAGCTCACTGCCACCTCCACCTCCTGAGTTCAAGTGATTCTCCTGCCTTAGCCTCCTGAGTAGCTGGGATTACAAGTGTGTGCCACCACACCTGGCTAATTTTTGTATTTTTAGTAGAGATGGGGATTTCACCACGTTCGCCAGGCTGGTCTCAAGCTCCTGACCTCAGGTGAGGATCTGCCTGCCTCGGCCTCCCAAAGTGCTGGGATTACAAGCATGAGCCACCACACCCAGCCCCAGTCTTGATCCCAGATAATGCCAGTCAATATTTGTCCTATGATCTCAGAAGACATGATGATACACATTATACTGTTTTAAAGGCCCACATCCCCACCTATCAGGAGGGAAAATTACTGCCTCCACTGAGGAAATATACCAGCATCTTAGCCATCAAAACGAAGATATTTATGCGGCACCATCTCCCCTCCCCTCATCCTTTTATGCTCCTACCCATCTACTCTTATTCATTCTTTTAAGTCTCATTTATCTAGAATGTCTCAGGCAGAGATAATGGGCCCTTTGTAATAAAAACCAGCCAAGGAAGGAGATGAACGCACCTTTACTTTAACTAACAGGATCAGTGCTATTATTTAGTAAGGAGTAAAGTCAGAGACATGTTAATAACTGGAATGCATTTTTTCAAGTATATAATATACTACAGGGTGTTTTCCTCACAAGAGACTATGCGGTTTTGGGGGGAAAAAAATAGCTTTATAGGTGGTACGTTATGGTTGCCTTTAGGTAAACTAGGAGGTAAAATAGAGCAAGCTAGAGCTAAGGCACTGCCCTTGGAGATGACTAGAGGATACTAACCAGCAGCCTACTCCCCAGGCTAGGGAAAAGGAGGGGGCCTTGCCACAAACTTATATATATTAAACTCATACAATGGATTTGAAATACACTGAGCAATTTATATCAAAAAAGACCGGTTAACTTTATAAAGAACTTCTACAAAGTAATTTTAAAAAATACTCTAATAACTCAGTGCAAAAAAAGAGTATATAATATAAATGGATTTTTTAAAAAACACAAAAGGTTTTAAAACGTATGAGAATATGCTTAACCTCATTAATATGAGAATACAATTTGAAAGTATAATGACATACCACTTTTGCCTAACCAATTAGCAAACATCAGAAAATGTGATACAAAGTTGGTGAGACTGAGGAGAGCCTCTTTGGAGGGCAGTTTGCACTGTCTATAAAAATTATGAGTTCACATATCCTTAACTCAATCATTTCATTTTTTTGAATTTATCCTATAGATGCACTTGAATACACAAGTATATACAAAGCTGTGGATTGCAGCATTGCTTATGATGCAAAATATTAGAAACCAATGACACTCATGGCATATAGGACACATAAATTATGGTACATTCAAATAACAGCATCTCAAGGAATCATTACAAAGAAAGAAGCAGACTTTTTGTGGGATTGAGCTGGTTGTCTCCTGTTAATGTGGAGGGGACTGACTTCATCCTGGCTTTTTGATACTTCTACATTTGGAGAAATTTTACATATTTCTCTAAGATCTTCTACCTAGATACTTAAATCTTAAAGCCTTAGCCATTTTTACAGTCCAGCTCTTTAATTTTCCCCCACCTTTTCTTTCTTTTTCTTCATCTTTTTCTTTTTCTTTCTTTTCTTTTTTTGATATGGAATTTTGCTCTATCACCCAGGCTGGAGTGTAGTGGTGCAATTTCAGCTCACTGCAACCTCCACCTCCTGGGTTCAAGTGATTCTCCTGCCTCAGCCACCCAAGTAGCTGGGATTACAGGTGTGAACCACCATGCCCAGCTAATTTTTGTATTTTTAGTAGAGACGGGGTTTCACCATGTTGTCCAGGCTGGTCTTGAACTTCTGGCCTCAGGTGATCCACCCACCTCAGCCTCCCAAAGTGCTGGGATTACAGGCGTGAGCCACTGCACCTGCCCCTCCCCACTCCTTTTCAATAACACGAGTGTGAGTCCATCCTGTCTCCAAAGCCTGCCTTATTCCAAAGCATCCAGTTCTAGGGACTCTTTCATCAATGCCTGTGACTTGTGGCCCTGATGAAAGTTATCCATCCTTGCAAATGACATCTGAGGAGGTGTCCCACTCAGAGGCTCTCTCCTCTTCCTTCCTCTGTGGATCTATTTATTCAGGAAAGCCCTAATTCTTCCACTAGTCTCAAAGTAAAACTACCCACTTCTGCAGAGAAGAGCACAGTGAAGAATGAAGATAAGGTCTAGGAGAAGAAACAGCAGACCAGATTCATGTTCTCTCCAGCCCAGCTGTGTGTAATTAATGATGGATTTCAGAGATAGAAACACTGCAGCCTCCAGCAGCTGCAAGAACTTTACAATACCCTGAACCTTAACTACAAACAGCATACGAGCTAGTTACAGAGAATGAAATCTAAGAAGTGGTAGAAAACCAACTGACCAAAGAATAAGTAACAGTATGACTCAGGGCTCAGCATCTACAGAATACCCAGGCCTCTACTCTTCCTACCGCCTGGGATGCCTGGGGAACACATCTGGAAGCCTTCCAGTGTGGATCAACCATTCCTGGGAAAGTCAGACCTGACACACAGAAGACTAGAACAACCAGTCCCAGAACAATCGGTTTCATAAATATGGGGAGGAATCTTGGTAGTCCTGCATGCAGCTCCAGCAAAATTCTCCTGCCAGTTTTTGAAGGCTGTCTTGGAAACTGCTGGGGAAAGCTATGATGTAACACAGCAAACCACTAAGTATTTCAGTGCTTCACAAATCATAGATTTATTCTTAAATTACTCCATGAACATGCAGCCTGAACATGTGTTGAGATGAATATATTAACTCAATTTCAGTCTGGGCAGTGGCGGAATCCTTCCTTTTTCCCTCCCTCCCTCACAGGATTTTTCTTTACAGCTCTGTATTCTGCCTTGATATCCTGGTTCTCATTGTACCTATTGGGTTGATTTTGGGGGTGGGATATGACTGAAGTCTAATCAAAGAGGTTTCAGTAACCTTGGCTGCTGTATATGACACAATAGATGCCTCTGGCTATAGATAAGTAGATACAATCTCGTTGGCATATCTTTAGGATTTAGAATCTAACTTTAAGAATAGGAAGTAAAAAGTATAAAGATGAAGGATTATTCCTACTTTGTGGGATTGGGGGGCTTTTACTGATTTAAAAAACTCAATTGTTCAGGTGAAGGGTTACACTATAATGCACTTCACTGATTTCCTCAGCCCCTTTTAGCTCTGTTTTACCATGACTCCCTAATTTGTTCATTACTCTAACATTAATGGGATGATGTTTTGTATTTTGTCGCATCCTGGTGGTATCAGTACGAGACTGGCTGCTTAGGTACAAATGAATAACATATCCATCAAAAAAGAGAAACACGCAGATTTTTATGTACTAAAATGGAAGGAGCTCTAAGTCACAGAAAAGCACATATGGGACACTAGCATTTGTGTGAAAAAAATATATGTACGTAGCTGTTTGTAAAAGCGCAGGCTATTTCTGGAAGGAGATACAAGGAACTGGTATCAATGGTTATCAACTAAGACAGGAATGAGTGACTAGAGTACTGTGTACCCTTCTGTCCTTTTTTATTTTGTTTTATTTTATTTTTGAGACACGGTCTAGCTTTGTTGCCCAGGCTGAAGTGCAGTGGTGTGAACATGGCTCACCACACCCTTGACCTCCTTAAACTCAAGTGATCTTCCCACCTTAGCCTCCCGAGTAGCTGGGACCACAGGCACATGCCACCATGCCTGGCTAATTTTTTAAAAATATTTTTTGTAGAGATAGGTTTCACCAAGTTGGCCAGGCTGGTCTCAAACTCCTGGGCTCAAGCAATTCTCCCACCTCAGCTTCCCAAAGTGTTGGGATTACAGGCATGAGCTACTACGCCCAGCTCCTTTTGTACTTTTTGAATTTTGTGACCCTCTGAGAATTATCTGTTCAAAAGATAAGTTAAATACACTCACACCCCCATTAAAAAAAATAAGGAAGTGATATGAACAGACAATTCACAAATGAAATCTACTTAACAGATTAAAAAATCAATTGCATTAGTATTCATAAAAATGCAAAGTAACTCAATGAGATGTCATGTTTGCACATAAAAGTTAAAAATAACTCAGTGCTGACAATGGTGCAGGGACATGCACTTTAACACACTGTTGGCAAGAATCTATGTTGGCAGCCTGCCTGGGTGACAGAGTGAGACTCTGTCTCAAAAAAAAAAAAAAAAAAGGAGTGAAATATCGATACATGGTACAGCAATGGTACAGCACAGATAAACCTTGAAAACATTGTGCCAAGGGAAAGAAGCCAATAAAAAAAGACC
Organism: Chlorocebus sabaeus; assembly: GCF_047675955.1. Lineage (NCBI taxonomy): Eukaryota > Metazoa > Chordata > Mammalia > Primates > Cercopithecidae > Chlorocebus > Chlorocebus sabaeus. The sequence continues at coordinate 102,543,785 of NC_132912.1, read as the reverse complement.
ACATATTATATAATTCTGTTCATATGAAATGTCCAGAATAGGGAAATCTATAAAGAAAGAAAAGAGATTTAGTGGTTGCTAAGGATAACGGGAATGAGGAGACGGGGTTAAAGAGAATGAAATGTTCTAAAATTGACTGTGGTGATGTTTGCACGTATGTGTTAATATACTGAAAAAAACTGAATTGTATTTTTTTTTTTTTTTGAGACAGAGTCTGAAGCTGGAGTGCAGTGGCGCGATCTCGACTCACTGCAACCTCCACCTCCCAGGTTCAAGTGATCCTCATGCCTCAGCCACCTGAGTAGCTGGGGTTACAGGTGTGTGCCACTGCACCAGCCTAATGTTTCTGTTTTTGCTTTTTTGAGATGAAGTCTTGCTTTGTCACCCAGGCTGGAGTGCATTGGCATGATCTTGGCTCACTGCAAGCTCCGCCTCCCAGGTTCAAGCAATTCTCTGCCTCAGCCTCCCAAGTAGGTGGGATTACAGGCATCCACCATCACGCCCGGCTAATTTTTGTATTTTTAGTAGAGACGGGGTTTCACCATGTTGGCCACGCCGGTCTTGAACTCCTGACCTTGGGATCCACCTGCCTCGGCCTCCCAAAGTGCTGGGATTACAGGCATGAGCCACCACGCCCAGCTGAATTTATTTGTATTTTTAGTAGAGATGGGGTTTCACTGTGTTGGCCAGGCTGGTCTCAAACTCCTGACCTCAAGTGATCCACTCACCTCGGCCTCTCAAAATGTTGGGATTACAGGTGTGAGCCATGGCGTCCAGCCTGAATTGTATTAAATGGGAGAGCTGTATGATATGTAAATTATATCTCAATAAAGTATTTTGTAAAAGAGTTAACTAATAGCTTTTATTAGGATGGGATATTGGTTTGCTCATTAACCAGCTTCTTCTTGGAAGCTCCAGAAAGTGGAAGAAGCCTCCTAACTTGATTGCTTCTAACCTCAAACAATGACTCAAATCCAAGGGTACTGAGAATGTTATTAAATGTGCAGAGTTGTTCAATGTTCAGAATATTCAAAGTCTAACATACGTTTCTTTCCTTTTTTTTTTTTTAAGAGATGGGGACTCACTATGTCGCCAGGCTGGCCTCTAGTGATGCTACCACTTCCAGCTTCCAGAGGAGCTGGGATTACAGGTGTGCACCACTGAGTTCAGCTCTAACATACTCTTGAATCTACCACTATTCCTAGAATGCATTTAACACCAACATTCAACAAATGTTGAATTCCATCTGAGTGTTTGAAATATGCTAGGTCCTGTGATGGGCACTGAGGTCAACAAGGGAGACAGTGACCCTGCTCCAAGCTCAGAGACTGTTCTTTTTCTAATCAGAATCTAACAAAACCCACAACCAACCCTGACCTCAAAGTGTCAAAGTGAAGTCCACTTCCTTTGGCCAAGCTCTTTCCTCCTTTTAAGGTTCCAGGTAACCTGAGTCATTGTTAGGTATGTTCGTAGAACAATGGAATCTAGTTTGCCTTTCTAAAAACCTGTTGAAAGATAAGGACTGACAGAGGCTGGGTGCGGTGGCTCATGCTTGTAATCCTGGCACTTTGGGAGGCCGAGGCAGGAGGGATCACTTGAGGTCACGGGTTTGAGACCAGCCTGGCCAATATGGCGAAATCCCGCCCCTACTGAAAATACAAAAATTAGCTGGGCATGGTGGCGTGCACCTGTAATCCCAGCTACTTGGGAGGGATTGAGGCATAAGAATTGTTTGAACCCAGGAGACGGAGGTTGCAGTGAGCCGAGATCATGCCACTGCACTCCAGCCTGGGCAAGAGTGAGACTCCATTTAAAATAGTAGTAATAATGATAATAAAGACAGATAGAAAAAAAAAAAAAACTAGTGAAAGGAAGCAGATGGAAGATTTTATGAGATAATTTTACTACCTCAAATGGGGGTCTTGGGTTCCCATAAGACCCCTCCCTGAGTGAGTTGGTACAGCTGGCTGAGGGCTCCTCCCCTCCTGGCCCCTCCTGGGCCTCTCCCACAGACCTGTCCTTTCTGTTATTTCTGTACTCATGCTTGTCACTGTGCACACTCACCCTTCCTCCCTCTACTGTGAGTGATCATCCTGACTCATCGAATACGTGGGGAAAATGGAAACCTTATTTCAGATCCAAGTTTTTGAAGATGAGTGATAGTTGGATTGCCTCAGTAGGGCTGGAGATCCATTATCTAGTTCATTTTCATGAGGTAGGTGCCAACTGAATTACAGTCCACTGATTTATTAGAGCTGTTTAAAGACAGGTGATCCAGTGTTCATTTCTCAAATGCTATAAAGATAATTTGATTGATTATATGCCCTTTGTGTTTAGGGAACCCAATATCCACAAGAATTAAGAGTCACCATTCTTATGCAAAAATCAAAGCTACTTTGATTTAAGAAATGCGGCAAGGGACCCATGAGAATTAGGGTAGACGGAGAGAGGGAAACCCAGAACCTGGCTCTACCTGAGATAATGGCACCTAAGACAGCTGCTTAAAGACAAGGAACAGGACACTAAACACCAAGAAAATGTCTCTACTGTACACCAAGGAATTAGAGTTCAGAAACAGTGGTGTTATTTTACCTGCTTAGCGAGGTAGAGTTTGGTGGTAGAGGATCTCTTGGTCCTGGATTTATACACGTGGAGAAGCTGCCAGGGGGCCAGGAGCCATAGGAAGCCCAAGGGAATCCACACCAGAACAGTTTGCTCAAAACAAAGTGGCAGGTCTGCCTCTGGACTGTCCAGGAATGAGGAATTCTGGAGACCAAAGGGGAAGGATTGTTGTATACATGCATTGTGAAGACAGAAAACCATCCTGCGGCACATCTCACTGCTTCCAGACAATTTAAACTCAATTCCGTATCCATATCCAGCCTCACCCTTTAACTAGCCATATTTTCCTACTTGTGCACATTGATGCAAATTCACCATTTCATGACAAATGCAGTTACTTTCTGGCTAACCCACCCTCTAAACACCTGTCTTCTTGTGATTCTCAGTGAATCTCTGTACCAGCTATCCTGAGTAAACCTCACCACTACATTTGCCAAATTATAGGATGAAGAAGGACTGTTTCCCAGTTTAAAGGAGAGAATAGTTCTCTAGGATATAAAAAATTATTCAAGTTTCTAGCACTAACTGAACTCAGTGGCAGATATTCAGACACGCAGGCGCCATGCAGGGAGAATGCTTAGTCACACTGTAGCATTTACCCTCTGATGGCCCAGAGCGCTTACATTAAAAACCTGTCCAGTTTCAGCACAGCAGGGACAACAGCACTGTTGGACAGAAGGCTTACTACCAGCAAGTTTTGTGCAGTCGTTGCATTCTGCAATAAATGGAAGTGTCTTGTGAAGTGGAAGTTGGGGGGTGGGAGGTGGGCACCAATTCTTGTATCTGAGTCACATGAGTGTAGATTTTTCTCTTCCCATAAATAGTTAAAATTTGTTTTATATGGTTATTTGTACAGACTCTTCTGTACAAAAATGGTTGTGATACCATGACCAAGAAAGTTGGTCAGGTAGTTAGTGCTCAGAAAGAATTCTCAAGAGATGGCCTGTCTAGATACTGCAGCCCATGAAGACCCACCTTGCCATGGTATACACTCCTGATCTTGAGGGCCTTGGGACCCAGGTCCTTTCTAACACACGAGGTGCTGCCCAGGTGCTCTGCTATCTCATCTTTGCCCCTCTCACCTCTACATAAGGTTATCAAATGTTATAATTCAGAAGAATCACTTAAGATACTTAAACTATATTCATTGCCCCAGGTGATTCTGATCCTGAGGCTAGGAGTTTGCAGATGACACTGTCTCACTAAACCCTTACCAAAATCACTAAATCTAAGGTCCTTTTTTGCTTTCTATTCCACTAGACCTTTGATACTGTTGATTGGCCTTTATCTTGAAATTTTTTGCTATCTGTGACTCCATAATGTTACACTGTTCTTGTTCACCCTCTAAGTGGTGTCTCTTCTTTTCCTTAAAAACAGTGTTACCCGACTCCAGTTGTTCAAAAATTATTTCGGTAGTCATGATGCCCAAAGTTGCATCCCTAGACTCAACTTCTAGTCCATATCATTAGTTGCCAGTTCTTCTAGAACTTATCATTATTTCAACATCAACATGTCTCAGCAAGACTCAGTCACGACCTTCTCTTCCTTCTACTAGCAAAATATGCAACAACAATTCTCCTTCCTCACACTGATAAAATTGGAAGGTTTTTACCTGTTTCTTTTTAGAGAAGGCAATTTTGCAACTAGCTAGTACAAGAGTCTGAGATAAAATAAACATATGACAGAATAAATTGCATTACCTTTCCCAGATCTTATATCCCTTATATTCTCTGGTGATATTATGAATTATGCTTTCTAAAAAGCCTGAGCTTTAGACCAACTGCACCTCTAACATTTCTGGATCTTGTTGGTGGCCACCCTAAGTTAACTAACTACCACTTGTTCTGAGTCTGAGAAGAGTCAATATGAAGATAAATGTAATTTCTCACCCAAAAAGTAGAGTTGCAGAAGTCCTCCAGCATGATTCCTGGACTGCGTCTGGAACGAAGACTCTTCTATCAATATGACTGTGTTGTTTCTTCTTTACTTGTTTCCTCAAAGAAGGTGGAACAGGAATTATCTACCATTCTGATGTTCTGTGTAAAGGATGACCTTTCATCCCAACCATTTAATCGTTAACCTTGCCTAGATGCATGGTACGTTGAAACAGTGGATGGACATGTGACTAAAAAGCCCTAGGGACAGGGAGACTCACCAGTTCCCAAAGTACAAGAGGCCTCTGGAGGAGTGGCCGTATATGAAAGGAACCACTGAAAGATGTCAACAGAGCTGGCCAACAAGTCAGGAGTGCACAGTCTTTCATTTTCCTAAGGACATATGACCCACAAAGGGCAGCATCAGTGGAGGGGCAGGCACCCCTAAATGTGCAGTTTCACTTCTGTTATAAGATCTTAGAGTTTACAGAAATGTGAAATATCCTTCTTCCTTCGATTTTTAATTAAAAATAGAGAACCTGAAACATGGTTTAAACATGATATAAACTTTGTTTAAAGAAGTCAGGTTATAAAATAGCTTATCCAGTGTGAACCTATATGTTATATACATAATATAGGCTTTCAAAAGGTCTATTTGCCTGAGAGGTAGTATGCCAAATGGGAATGAAGCCTTTGCCAGACATTGTAAATATGATGTCATGATAAAACATCAGGGCCAGAGGAGGGGGTGATTCTGCAAACAGAGTGGTGGCATCAGTCGCCAGAAACTGTCATCGACCCAACCTTTTATTTTTAATTTTTATTTTTTTTTTGAGACAGGGTTTTGCTCTGTTGCCTGGACTAGTGTGCAGTGGTGCCATCATGACTCATTGCAGCCTTGACCTCATGGGTTCAAACGATCTTCCTGCCTCAGCTTCCTGAGTAGCTGGGACTACAGACACATGCCAACAAGCCCAGCTAATTAAAAAAAAATTCTGTAGGGATGGGGTCTTGCTCTGTTGTCCAGGCTGGTCTCGAACCCCAGGCTTCAATAATCCTCCTGCCTTGGCCTCCCAAAGTGCTAGGGTTACAGGCATGAGCTACCATGCCCCACCTGACCCAACCTTTTGTACTGTCACTTAAATTGCTTTAAGAACCAAGCAGTATATGACCATGATATCATGAAAAAAGTACACATAACCACCCATGCAGTATCCTAACTAAAAAAACTGGCCCTAAATCTGGTCAAATTCTAGATCGAACTACCAGATTATAAGAAACACAGGAACATGCTAAAGGACTCCACGGGAATGCAATTGTCAAAATCCAGGATGTGGGAGATTCTATGGTGCAAATGACTCCATTTCTTAACAAATAAATTAAAAGAAGGAAAGGAGTCAAAGGAACTTACAAATTAAAAGAGAATCAAGAGGCATATCAGCCAAATGTGGACCGTATGGACCTTGTTACTTATTTTAAAAGTCAAGTATACACATAAAAAAAATGAAAAGGCAGCATTCAGAGTGGGAGAAAATATTTGCAGACCACATAACTGACGAAGAGTTAATATCCATGATATACTATAAGGAACTCATACAACTCAATAGCAAACATACACAAACAAATTTAAAAAATGGGCAAAGGACTTGAACAGACACTTCTCCAAAGAAGACACATAAATGGCCAGCAGGTATATGGCAAATGAATCAACTTCACAAGTCATCTGGAAAATGCAAATCAAAACCACAGTGAGATACCACCTCATACCTATTAGGATGGCTATTATGGAAAAAAAAAGATAAGTGCTGTCAAGGGTGTGGAGAAAAGGGAAACCTAGTATACTGTTGATAGAAATGTAAATTGGTCTGACCATTATGAAAACATACGGCAGTTTCTCCATCGTTTTCCATACCACTCACCAGAAGAGCCAGGAGACGTGCTGTGGAACTAAGAGATCTCAGTTGGGGTAGGGTGCACCTTTAGGCTGCATACTTCTCTTGGCACGGTGGTAGGACTCGGGGTACGGGGGGAACTCTTGGTAAAACTTTGAGAAGTATAAGGTCAAGGATTAACTCTGAAATTTCTAGTTAGGTATCTGCAAGTAAATTTACTTGTATATGAGGAAGACAATCATCAGATTGACTTACATGAATAAGAATCAAAACAGGGTTTGTAAAGAGAGGAGAGGGAGAAGGAAAAACGCAAAATCAATCTTGGAACAGTGAGTTTTAAATTTCTTTGCCTGGGTAGAATGATCAACTGGAGGCCATCACAGAAGCCAGTCTGATATATCTGCTTTTGAAGCCTAGCTGGGTCATCAGGGGAAAAAATGTGTTATTTGTGGACCCTAAAAGGCCTTGAGGTTTGAGCTGTAGAGCGTGCAGAAAGGTTGTCTTTGTGTAATGTCCTCCAGCGTCTTTCCATTGGTCCATGCACCTTAGTGAACTGCGTTATTTCCCTTGATCAGTGTAGGCAGGGTTGGGGTAGAGTAAGAAGGGTGGGAAGAGGCACAAGTCTGAAGGGGAAGGGGTGAAATGGGATCAGTCTTTGGGCCTCAGTTTCCTTATATATAAATGAAGAAGACTTCGGGTTTACATCACACATTGTATCATGAGACTGGGTGGACACAATGTGTCCTATTTCTCTTCACAGTACTATTCTCAATTCAAAGGTCAGAGAAGGAGCAGTAGAAGTGGTAGCAGTAGTAACAATAATAATTTAAATGACAGCAGTAAACACTGAGCACTCACTATGTGCCAGGCACTATCATAAGTTCTTTACAAACAATCTCTCTCTCTCTTCTTATAAAGTTGGGTTTACTGAGGTAAAACTGTTTTTCTTTTGAGACAGGGTATATGGCTCAAAAGAAAAGGGCTAGAGCGCAGTGGCATGGTCACAGCTCACTGCAGCCTCGAACTCCTGAGCTCAAGCGATCCTCCCACTTCAGCTGCCTGAGTAGCTGGGACCACAGGCGTGTGCCGCCATGCTCGACTAATTTTTTTTGTACTTTTTGTAGAGACAGGGTTTTGCCTTGTTGCATAAGCTGGTCTCAAACTCCTGAGCTCAAGCAATCTGCCTGCCTCAGCCCTCCCAAAGTGCTGAGATTAAGAGGCATGAGCCACCACACCTGGCTGAGGTATAATATAGAGTATCCTTTTTAGGAGTATAGTTCTCTGAGTTTTGATGAGGCAAGACTGACAGCCCTCTAGCCTCACCACACCTCTTTCCCACTCTGTCCCACATCCAGACAAGCTGACAAGACAGCATGGGTGCTCCCTTCTTTAGCACCAGCGGGAAGTTCAAACCACGCACCCTGCCTGCACACGGAGGACACTGCACTCCAGCCCACCCCCTAGCCACCATAAAGACCCAAGCCTGTCACCCTTCCTGTTCCCCCAAGTCATTTTAAGCTCTGCTTGGGAGCCTGCCCTGCTCTTTCCGGAAATCTTTTCTCTTCTTTTCCTTTTTTTGCTTTTTTTTTTAGATGGAGTCTTGCTCTGTCACCCAGGATGGAGTGTGGTGGCGCAATCTCAGCTCACTGCAACCTCCACCTCCCTAGTTCAAGTGATTCTTCTGCCTCAGCCTCCCAAGTAGATGGGATTACAGGCATGCACCACCAAGCCCGGCTAATTTTGTATTTTTAGTAGAGACGGGGTTTCGCCACATTGGCCAGGCTAGTCTCAAATATCTAACCTCAAGTGATCCTCCTGCCTGGGCCTCCCAAAGTGCTGGGATTACAGGCATGAGCCACCACACCCGGCCTCCTGAAATCTTCATTCTACAGATAATAAGTCTTTTCATATTCTTCTGTTGTATGTGCATCATCAGTCTTGACATCTGAACCAAATTTTGGATGGTAGGGACCATCCCACCTCTGCAGGGTGATCACAACAGATAGTAAGAAAGTAATATGTAGTAGAAAAATCTTTTCAACTACATTTTAAAAACCATTGTGATCTTATATAATCTTTGTTGAAAGACAGATAAAATAAAACTTAGGATTCCCAATATTCTTTCTTGAAGAGTTTTTATAGGAATCTAAATTTGAAGAATTTACTCCAGGAATACTGAATACCTGTTTTCCAGCTCTCCTGTTTTCAGTGAGAGTCTTGTGGGACTAATTCCTGAGAAAGGTAACCCACGAGAGATTATCTGTTCAAAACAGCAGTGACTCCTGAAATATGATAGTCTACATCCCTGTAAATTCAATCTCAATCACACTGTTCAAGAACAATGTTGGAGGTATAATTAACATACAAACAAATGCATAGATCTTAGATGTTCTATTCAAAGAGTTTTGACAATTGTATATACTCAAGCAAATTGTATCCCAAGCAAGATAGATTAAACTATTTCAGGAACAATGTAAGAATATATAATAATAATCTCAACCAGCAGTATAATAGTATAATTTCATTTATTCCTTCTAACTTTTGTACTTTTGTTTTCTTATGTTTTACTTCTACATATATCATAAATCCTATACAACATTGTTATTATTTTTGCTTTAAATGGCTAATTATATTTAAAAGACCTACCTATGCACACAAACATAATTTATTAAATATAGAATATATATAACAAAAGTACTTAAAATAGGTCTTTTATATGTACCAGATATTTACCCTTTCTGGTACTTTCATTTCTTCCTGCCTTTGGCCTGAACAACTTGTTTAAGAATTTCTTGGGGCCAGGCACAGTGGCTGATGCCTGCAACCCCAGCACTTTAGGAGGCTGAGGCAGGCAGATCACGAGGTCAGGAGTTCAAGACCAGCCTGGCCAACATGGTGAAACCCCATCTCTACTAAAAATACAAAAATAAACTGAGTGTGCTGATGGGCACCTGTAGTCCCAGCTACTTGGGAGGCTGAGGCAGGAGAATTGTTTGAACCCAGGAGGCCATAGTTACAGAGACCTGAGATCGCGCCATTGCACTCCAGCCTGGGCGACAGGGTGAGACTCTGTCTCAAAAAATAATAAAAAAAAGAATTTCTTATAGTGAGGGTCTACTGGAGACACATTCTTTTAGGTTTTGTCTGCATGAGAATATCTTTATTTCACTTTTATTTTTGAAGGGTATTTTCACTGGATATAAAATTATAGTTTGAGAAGTTTTTTTAATTGTTATTTACTTTAACACTTTTTTTTCATTTTGTGAATATGTAGTGTTTTCTGAGCATCTATCTCAGGAGGAAGTTAATAAAGTGAATTAAAATCTGTATTAGAAATTTAAATCATTTAATGTAACCCTTAAATGTATTCAAATAAAAAAGAAATTAAAATCATTTTAAAACAAGCAAGATTTTTACTTTTTGTGCTTAAAACATTCTTTTTATTTTTCTATTTATGTATTCATTTAATTTGAGACAGAATCTCTCTCTCTGTTGCCCAGGCTGGATGGAGTGCAGTGGTGCAATCACAGCTCACTGCAGCCTCACTCTCCTGGGCTCAAGGGATTCTCCCACTTCAGCCTCCTAAGTATCTGGGACTACAGGCACACACCACTATGCCCACCTAATTTTCTTTTTTAAATTTTTTTGTAGAGCCTCAAACTCCTGGGCTCAAGCGATCCATTCGCCTCGGCCTCCCAAAGTGCTGGGATTACAGGCGTGAGCCACAGTGTCTGGCCTAAACATTCTAAGTAATCAAAAAAAAGAGAAGATGGAGAATCTAAATGTTCATCAAAACAAGTTGCTTAAATTATAAAATATGTACTCATATGGAATATTGAATGAGAAAAGCAAGTAAGGAGCCAGGAAGTCACAAATCTTTCCTAACAATAAGTAAAAATCTGAACAAATAGAAAAATCAATAACTTTTCTTAGATCTGTAGAGAGGTGAGGTTACAGGGCAAACCGAAGAGATAAACAAGTGAATATCAAAAATCACAATTTACTGGCGCAGAACTCTCAGCAGGAACCAGTGCGAGGGCAGGAAAACCTGAACTGTAACTGAATTGCCGGAGGCTCAGTGTACACAAGTTTGAGAGAGAAAAATTCCAGAGTGACTCAGCCATAAGGAGGGGATGATCTCCACACTTTCATGAGTTTACCTATAGGAATTCAAAGAGGTTCTCAAATATTGTTTTCTTTTTATTAGAGAAAAATCTCCTCCTGCTTCCATGCCCCTGGCAGAGGGGATAGGAAAACCATTTGAAATATACCTGGACACGGCCGGACGTGGTGGCTCACGTCTGTAATCCCAGCACTTTGGGAGGCCGAGGCGGGCAGATCACGAGGTCAGGAGATCGAGACCATCCTGGCTAACATAGTGAAACCTCGTCTCTACTAAAAATACAAAAAAAAAAAAAAAAAAAAAATTAGCTGGGCATGGTGGCAGGTGCCTGTAGTCCCAGCTACTTGGGAGGCTGAGGCAGGAGAATGGCATAAACCTGGGAAGCGGAGCTTGCAGTGAGCCGAGATGACACCACTGCACTCCAGCCTGGGTGAAAGTCTATTTTAACAAAGATCCTCAGGTGACTTGTGTGCATATCAAAGTTTGAGAAGCACCTGTTTAGATAACTTTTACAAGTAGGATTATTTTGTTATTATAAGGTACTTGCACTACCTGTAAAGCCACACAGTGTTCTTTGAAAGTGGACTTGGATTCATTGTAAATGTGTATTTAAAACTCTATGGTTGGGATCCTGGGCACTTTGGGAGGCTGAGGTGGGCAAATCACGAGGTCAGGAGTTGGAGGTCATCCTGGCCAACATGGTGAAACCCTGTCTCTATTAAAAATACAAAATTTCCCAGGCGTGGCTACGTGTGCCTATAATCCCAGCTACTCCAGAGGCTGAGGCAGGAGAATCACTTGAACCCGGGAGGCAGAGCTTGCAGTGAGCTGAGATCGCGCCCCTGGCACTCCAGCCTGGGTGACAGAGCAAGACTCCGTCTCAAAACAAAACAAAACAGAACAAAACAAAAGAAACTCTATTCTTCTCTTCTAAACAAAGTCTGCCCTTGGGAAAAACTGTTTAAATAGAGCCTAATGCTGGTGATTAATAGGAGCCTAAATGATGCAGGAGAAGGGAAATAACAACTCCAGTCTCCTCTAGCCTTCCACATGAAAACTGAAAATACCCAGCTGCAGCCCACTCTAGCCATCATGTCCCACCTAACAGGATCGGGATAGATAGGAGGAACTGAGAAGCACTTGTGAAATTCAGTTTAGAGACACAGGTTTACTAAAAGATTGAGACTTCTTCATAGAACTATAGAACTCTTCCTCTCCCCCTCCCCCACTGTATACCAGGTTACTAAAGGTCTAGTTACAGCACTTCCTTTTACCCCGTGTATCCTGTCCAGCTATGAAGAAACACTGCTAGGTATACTAAAAGAAAAAAAAAAAAAAAAAGAAAGGTTTTAAAGAGACAGAGAGCAAGCATCAGAACCAAATTCAGATATAACTGGGATGTTGGAATTACCAGACCAGAAATTTAAAACAACTATGATCACAATGCCAAGGGCTCTAATGGATAGATAGCATACAACAACAAATGGGTCAATGTAAGCAGAGAGTTTAAATTCTAAGAAAGAACTAAAAAGAAATAAATACTAGAGATCAAAAACACTGTAATAGAAATAAAGAATGCCTTTGATGGGCTTTTTGGTAGACTGAACAAGGCTGAAAACAGAATCTTTGAGCTTGGAAATAACCGCCAAAACTGTAAAAATAAGTAAGACTATATAAATAGAATCTCCAAGAACTATGGGACAACTACAAAGGGTATAACATATGTGTAATGGAAATAGCAGGAAGAGAATAACCAGAGAAAGGAACAGAATAAATATTTGAAGCAATAATGAAAGAGAATTTCCCTCATATTAATGTCAGACACCAAATCACAGATCACAGAAGTTGAGAGAACACCAAGTAGGACAAATGCCAAACAAACAAACAAAAGCTCTACAACCAGGCATACATATATAAGTTGCAGGAAATCAAAGATAAAAAAATTCTGAATGAAGCCCGGGGAAAAAGACCTTACTTGTAGAGGAGAAAAGATGAAAATTAAGGCTGGGCGCGGTGGCTCAAGCCTGTAATCCCAGCACTTTGGGAGGCCGAGACGGGCGGATCATGAGGTCAGGAGATCGAGACCATCCTGGCTAACCCAGTGAAACCCCGTCTCTACTAAAAAATACAAAAAAAAAAAACTAGCCGGGCGAGGTGGCGGGCGCCTGTAGTCCCAGCTACTCGGGAGGCTGAGGCAGGAGAATGGCGTAAACCCAGGAGGCGGAGCTTGCAGTGAGCTGAGATCTGGCCACTGCACTCCAACCTGGGCGACAGAGCGAGACTCCGTCTCAAAAAAAAAAAAAAAAAAAAAAAAGATGAAAATTATATCCAACTTTTCCTCAGAAAGCCTGCAAGCAAGAAGGGAACAGAGTGAAATATTTACAGTGGTGAGAGAAAAAAGCCACCAACAGCATTCCGTATCCACAAATGATACTTTAAAAGTAAAGAGAAGCCAGGCACAGTGGTGCATGCCCATAGTCCCAGCTATTCAGGAGGCTAAGGTGGAGGGATTGCTTGAGCCCAGGAGTTTGAGTCCAGCCTGGGCAGCATAGTGAGACTCTCTCTCTCTCTTTCTCTCTCTCTCTCTCTATATATATAAGATATATTTAATTATATAATATATTTAAAAGGGAGAAATAAATACATTATCAGACAAACAAAGACTGAGGGAATTTGTTGCCAGTAGACCTGCCTTGTAAGAAATGTTAAAAGAATTCCTATAGAGTAGTGGTCCCCAACCATTTTGGTACCAGAGACCAATTTTGTGGGGAATGGTTTCAGGATGAAACTGTTCCACCTCAGATCATCAGGCATTAGATCTCATAAGGAGTGTGCAACCTAGATCCCTCACATGCACACTTCACAATAGGGCTCACACTCCTATGAGAATCAAATGCCTCTGCTGATCTGACAGGAGGTGGAGCTCTGAAGCCTGCTGCTCACCACCTGCTGTGTAGCCCTAACAGGCCTTGTACCAGTACCGGTTTGCAGCCCAGGGGCTGGGGACCCCTGCTTAAGAGAGAAGTAAAATGATATAGGTCAGAAATTTGGATTTACATAAAGAAAGAAAGAGCACTGGAGATGAAATAAGGTAAAATATATTATTTAATTCTAATTGACCTAAAAAATAGCAGTTCACTCAAAATAATAATAGCAACAATGTATTCAATCATGCATATTTCTGTGTATATTTTTAAATGCTTATGTATAACAGAAATAAATGACAGCAAAGACACAAGGGATGGGAGGGAGAATTAGAATTATTTTGTTATTATAAGGTACTCGCACTACCTGTAAAGCAGCATAGCGTTCTTTGAAAGTGGACTTGGATTCATTGTAAATGTGTATTTAAAACTCTATGGCTGGGATCCCAGGCACTTTGGGAGGCTGAAGTGGGCAAATCATGAGGTCAGGAGTTGGAGACCATCCTGGCCAACATGGTGGAACCCCATCTCTACTAAAAATACAAAAATCACCCAGGCGTAGTGGCACATGCCTATAATCCCAGCTACTCGGGAGGCTGCTGCTCACCACCTGCTGTGTAGAGGCAGGAGAATCACTTGAACCTGGGAGGTGGAGGTTGCAGTGAGCTGAGATGGTGCCACTGACTCCAGCCTGGCAACAGAGCTAGACTCTGTCTCAAAAAAAACCAAAAGCAAACAAACAAACAAAACCTCTAGGGCAACTGCTAAAAATGTAAAAAAGAAAAAGAAGAAGTATAACTGATATGCTAAGAAAGAAGAGAAAATGTAATCATATAAAATAGTCAACTAAACTACAAAAAGGAAAAAAAGAGTGGAAGAAAAAATAGGAACAGAGAACAAAGACAACAAAGAGAAATAGTCACCACAAACATGGTAGATACTAATCCAACTGTATCAATCATCATATTAAACATCAATGGTCATAATATACCAGACAATGGAACATTATTCAGTGCTAAAAAGAAATAAACTATTAAGCCATGAAAAGATGTGTAGGAAACTTACATGCATATTACTAAGTGAAAGAAGTCAACCTGAAAAGGCTGCATACTGTATGATTCCAACTAGACAGCATTCTGGAAAAGCCAAAACTAGGGAGATGGTAAAAAGGTCAGAGGTTGCCAGGGGTGAGCAGGGAGGGAGGAATGAATAGGTGGAGCACAGAGCATTTTTAGGGCAGTGAAATTATTCTGTATGATGCTATAATGGTGAATAGATGTCATTATAAATTTGTCCAAACTCATAGAATATACAAAGCCAATAGTGAACCTTACTGTAAACTATGGGCTTTGTGTAATAGTGTTATGTCAATGTAGATCCATCAGTCGACACAAATGTACCACTCTGGTGGGGGCTGCTGATAAATTGATGATGAGGGAGGTTATACATAATGGGGGCAGGATATTATGTGAAGTCTCTATACTTTCTGTTCAATTTTGCTGTGAACCTAAAACTGCTCTAAAAAATAAAGTCTATTTTAAAAAAGCAAGTGGTAGAATAGTGTGATTCTATTTTGATTTTTAAAATTACGTATTTACACGTAACAGATTCAAGCAATATAAACGTCGATTCAAATGAACTGTTCATAGTGGTTATTCTTGGGGTGGGGGAAGGCAGGGGCTTCTGAGCCTTTCTTTCTTACATTAATGAATGTGAACAATGAAATGAATGAATATGAAAGTTCCTGCAGCCCAAAATGGTTCTAAAAGAACTGACAGAAGCATTGCAGAACCATGATCTGTAATCTTCTGGAATTACTGAGAATCATAAAAGTATCAAAAGATGGGATGAATGCCTTGATATTTTTAATAGGGATAGAAAGGCTGTACAATGAAACACTGCAAAACATAAACAAAGGAGTCAGGAAACCTGAATTCTAGACTTAGCTCTGCTGGTCCTATGTAAAATGATTGATCCCAAATCTCCTCTTAATGGTCTCAAAACATCTCTTCTTAATAACTCAGTGTGGGTGTGCTGCAGTGTAAATCATTGATTGCACGGAGATAATTCAATAGAAAAGAATGACTCATCTACATGATTCAGGAGAAAATACGCTGTATCATTTCTACTTAGCAAGCAAATGTTAACTAATTAAGTTTTGCACTTAAATAACTTTGAAAAATCTACAAAAGTTCAATGTTCATGATAAGCACAGAGTGGTACACCTTTGGTTAATCATTAGAGATAGATTTAATAAGGATTTTCATTCTTGTGTAATATTTTGGAATACATATCTAAATTTAGTGGGAACAGTAAAAACATTGTTTTCCCTTCGCATTCTTTAAATTGAGCCTAGTAATTAATGTTCCTATAAAAAATTAAAAACTGTAACTAGGAAATAACAAAATAATTACTCCCAAATTCTCCTCCCAAGAATAATATTAACATTTTCATACTTCCAAAACAAACAAACAAAAATATTTTTAGAGGTCAGGCACAGTGGCTCATGCCTGTAATTCCAGCCCTTTCGGAGGCCGTGGCAGATGGATCACCTGCGGTTGGGAGTTCGAGACCAGCCTGACCAACATGGAGAAACCCCGTTTCTACTAAAAATACAAAATTAGCCAGGCGTGGTGGTGCATGCCTGCAATACTAGCTCCTCGGGAGGCTGAGGCAGGAGAATTGCTTGAACCTGGGAGGTGGAGGTTGCGGTGAGCCGAGATCATGCCATTGCACTCCAGCCTCGGCAACAAGAGTGAAACTGTCTCAAGAAAAAAAAATCTTTTTAGGGACCAAAAATGATACACAGATAATTGAATTAACATGAATTCTTAAAAAAAAAACCCAAAAAACAAAAAAACAAAAAAAACTTGCTTCTATTGTAAAACTATTCTTCCTGTAATTATTAAAATTTGAAATACTGTGAAATTCTTTTGAATAAATTGCAAAGAATATATAAATAACGAATGAACTCATTGAATTAGACTTAGATTCTATAAAAAAGAGTTAACTATGAAAGGTTTTAGATTAATTTTTATAAAGAGTATATACTTTTACAAATAATGAAAGTTATCAATGGTACAGAATAATGTTCCTTGTATATTCAAAGGATAAACTTTTAACTGTTGACAAACTACCGCAAATGGGCTGGATTGTTCGGTATTTTTCCGGCAGCAGGATATCAACACAGAAAATAAATGATTAGGCAGAACATGGTGGCTCTCGCCTATAAACCCAGCACTTTGGGAGGCTGAGGCGGGTGGATCACTTGAGGTCAGGAGTTCCAGACCAGCCTGGACAATATGGCAAAACCCCTCTCTACTAAAAAATACAAAAATTAGCTGGGCATGGTGGCACGCTCCTGTAATCCCAGCTACTCAGGAGGCTGAGGCAGGAGAATCACTTGAACCTAGGAGGCAGAGGTTGCAGTGAGCTGAAATTGTGCCACTGCACCCTAGCTGGGTGACAGAAAGAGACTCTGTCAAAAAAAAAAAGAAGAAGGAAAGAAAGAAAGAAGGAAAGAAAGAAAGAAAGAAAGAAAGAAAGAAAGAAAGAAAGAAAGAAAGAAAGAAAGAAAGAAAGAAAGAAAGAAAGAAAGAAAGAAAGAAAGAAAGAAAGAAAGAAAGAAAGAAAGAAAGAAAGAAAGACAGACAGACAGGGAGGGAGGGAGGGAGGGAGGGAGGGAGGAAGGAAGGAAGGAAGGAAGGAAGGAAGGAAGGAAGGAAGATGATTAATTTAGGTCTTTACTTCATATCATCCCAAAAAGTATATCCTTGATAGGTCATAAAACACCAGAAAACAATGAACTAATATAAAAAGATGCACTAGACAAAAAAATACTCTTTTGAGTACTGAAAAAAAAGGATGATATTATAAAAGAGAAATATGTATACATAATTTTTAAAGAGAATGTTATAAAACAAATATTAATATTGAAAGCAGGGAAACTGAAAATATATCTGATATAAATAGCATGGGGGGCAATATAAACAGTAAATTATCACATGGAAAAACATATAGCTTTACAAGTAATTAAATACAAGTAAATTATCAAACATTTCTGAAAGAAACTGTTAATAGTGGTTAATTGCAGGACAGCTAGAAGACTGAAGAAAATAAGCTAAAAAAAAAACACCACATATAACGGCTGGATGCAGTGTCTCATGCTTTTGTAATCTCAACACTTTGGGAGGCCAAAGTAGGAGGATCACTTGAGACCAGCCTTGGCAACATAACAAGACCCCAACTCTACAAAAAAAAAAAAAAAATTAGTCGGTTGTGGTGGTGCATTCCGGTAGTCTCAGCTACTTGGTGGGCTAACAGGGGAGGACTGCTTGAGCCCAGGAGTTTAAGGTAGCAGTGAGCTGATTGTGCCACTGCACTGCAGCCTGGGTGAGAAAGCGAGATCCTGTCTCTATTTTATTTTTTTTCTTTTCAGAAAGCCCAGACCTTACAAGACACCTTGTCTCTCTCTCCCTCTCTCGAAAGAAAGAAAGAAAGAAAGAAAGAAAGAAAGAAAGAAAGAAAGAAAGAAAGAGGGAGGAAGGAAGGAAGGAAGGAAGGAAGGAAGGAAGGAAGGAAGGAAGGAAGGAAGGAAGGAAAGAAGGGAGAGAGAGAGAGAGAGAGAGAAGGAAGGAAGGAAGGAAGGAAGGAAGGAAGGAAGGAAGGAAGGAAGAAAGGAAGAAGGAAGGAAGGAAGGAAGCGAGAGAAGGAAGGAAGGAAGGAAGGAAGGGAGGGAGAGAGGGAAGGAAGGAAGGAAGGAAGGAAGGAAGGAAGGAAGGAAGGAAGGAAGGAAGGAGAAATATAAGATGTTGAATGTTGTAGGATATTAGCATAATAGTTCCCTGAAAGCATCACCAAGACAACCTGTTGATCAAAACAATCTGTTGATAACACAAAGCTGTATTTATTTTTATCATGGTAGGGAAAAACACTACCTTGACATATGTTGGTCTTTTTACTATGAACTTGTTTAAATGCATAGTAACAAATTCATTCTTATAATTTATACTTAGACTATTATTACAGTTTTGTGAATTGAGAACATGAGAATGGTCAAATTAGTGGGTCCAAGAAAATTTGCTGAACAAATATCTTTAAGCCTACTGCCAAGACTGTAAAATATGTATTTCTCTGTGTGTTTATGTATGTTCAGACATATAAGTAGAAATTTTGAGAGTACTTTTATTAGCACTTAAAATATTAGCACTGTAAAATATGTATTTCTCTGTGTGTTTACATATGTTCAGACATATAAGTAGAAATTTTGAGAGTGCTTTTATTAGCACTTAGTGTTTTAGCTAGTTTGTTTTTTTTTAACTTGTTGTTTTGGGACATATTTGAGAGAGATTACCAAGTGGTAATTTGCAAAAGGAGTTTGCAGTAAGAGGCCTATATCTTATTTAAAGGATATCTTACTTTGAGCTTAAATTATTTTACCATTGAGGTGGCATCCACAGAGCATCAAGTACAGAGCTGGGTACAAGGATATGGGCTAAAGTGTGCTATTCTCATAATCATAACTTCTGACATGAGAGACACCTCTGTTGCATCATGCATCCAGGAGAAGGAGATTCCTTTTGACCTATAAAGAAGGGAAGGGCCATTACTTTGGTATCTTGTAAGGGTACTCTTGTGAATAAGTTGAAAGATCTCCAAATAGGATGACTTATTTACAGGTGCCTTATCTTCACAGAAACTATAATTGACTTCTAAACAATTTCAAGGTACAAAGTACTTCATTAACTCGAGTGAACTCTGTTTTATTTTATTTTTCTTTTTGAGATGGAGTCTTGCTCATCGCCCAGGCTGGAGTGCAGTGGCACGATCTCGGCTCACTGCAAGCTCCGCCTCCCGGGTTCACGCCATTCTCCTGTCTCAGCCTCCCGAGTAGCTGGGACTACAGGCGCCTGCCACCACGCCCGGCTAATTTTTTGTATTTTTAGCAGAGACGGGGTTTCACCGTGTTAGCCAGGATGGTCTCGATCTCCTGACCTCGTGATCCGCCCGCCTCGGTCTCCCAAAGTGCTGGAATTACAGGCGTGAGCCACCGCGCCCGGCCTTATTCTGATTGGCTTAAGTAAGCCATATGGTGGTTTAAAAGTCACTGAACTCAGTCAAGCCAAGTGACTTAACTAGTAACACAGTTTTTCTTAAAAGATAGTTTTCCTAAAGATAGGATATCTTTTGCAAATGACTGTCATACTGTAACAGAGCTTTGGAAAGTTCTTAACCCTACTAACAAAGGTTGCTAGCAACTGCTAGAAGGAAAATGAACTCATTCTCCAATTATATTAAAATTCTTCTGAAGGGCATACCCAACTTTGGCTGGGTGTGGTGGGTTCATGCCTGTAATCCCAGCACTTTGGGAGGCTGAGGCGGGCGGACCACTAGAGGTTAGGAGTTTGAGACCAGCCTGGCCAACATGGTGAAACTCCAGCTCTACTAGAAAAACAAACAAAAAAAAATTAGCTGGGCGTGGTGGCACATGCCTGTAATCTCAGCTACTCGGGAGTCTGAGGAAGAAGAATCACTTGAACCCAGGAGGTGAAGACTGCAGTGAGCTGAGGTCATGCCACTGTACTCCAGCTTGGGTGACAGAGCAAGGCTTTGTCTCGATAAATAAAAAATAAAAGGGTATACCCAACTCAAAATGGCTTGAATGAAAATACTTACTGGTTCAAATAACCAGAACCCACAGCTAGACCAGTTCTCAGGCTTGACTTACTCCAGTGGCTCTGCTCCATCTCCCTCTCATTGTTTTGTTCTCTTTCGCCATCAGTGCAATCCTCAAACAGGTGGGTGAGATGGCTGCAAGTTTCAGGACTCACATCCACATATCATAACACATAGTAAAATGAGAAAGGGTCATTTCCTGTAGGTCTCCCAGAAGAAACCGCCAGCAAACTTCTCCTGGCATCTCAGTGGTGTAAATTCCTGAATCAATTCCTTACAAGGATGAGGTTACTCTTGGATTAATCGGGCCCATCCTGAAGCTGTGGTGAGGTCAGCCTTCCCTAAAGCACATGGGCTACATGGAAGAAGAGTGATTTCTAGGACAAAATCAGGGTTGGAAAAGAAGGGAGAGACGAAGTCTGGACAGGAAGCCAATGATGTCCATTAGAAATAAACCCCTAGTTTTCTTCTAGTCCAGATTCAGGACAATGTGAGAAATAATCTCTACTATTTACCATCATATTGTAAAAAGGATTTGTAGTGGCTTACAAAAACATATAAAATATAGCAAGATACAATGTGAAGAAAAAAAGAATAGAAAAAAGAAGATAAAACGAGGGACAAGCCCATTATACAAAATTCATTCAATATGATCCTGTCCACTTGCTACATGTGGGCTACAATTTTGACTCTGAGCTTCCTTCCTATCTACCAATGAAAGGAGTGAAACTTAATCAGAGACTATGTCAGTGAAGCATAGTCTTTTGGTTGCAGGGGACAGAGATCGAAATCAAACTAGTACAAACAAAAAATGAAAAAGAAAATGTATTGGCTAATTTAATAGAAAAGTCCATGAATGGATCTAGCTTTAGGCGCAGATGGGTCCAGAGTCTCAAACAACATCCTCAGGACATTTGCAACTGTGTTGGTTTCGTTTTCAAGTAGGCTCTTCCCAGTTGGTGGTAAAAATGGCCACAAAAGCTCTAGACTTATATGGTCCTTATGACCAGTAATCCTAGCAAAAGGAGTGTCTCTTTCCTGACAGCTCCAGGAAAAGTCTTTCGTAGGATTCTGAACAGCCCTGTTTGTGTTGTGTTCCTAGCTCCGGACCAATGAAGATGGACAAAGGAATGAGGCATTCTGACTGGCTAGCCAATTCCCCTCCCATGGGCAGGGGAATTGAAGCTATGTGACTAATAATCGCACCAGGAAAGCATCATTATTCAGGGGCAGCTTCAGAAAGGAAAAGAGTTAGGCAGACAATAATAATAATAATAATAATAATAATAATAATGTCTTTATAATGATATAATTCCATATACAAACCAATTGTTCAGAAGCCCAGCTACTCTTCAGGCTAACACTTAAGAAAAAGATTCTCTTCTAGGGTTCCAATGACACACTTATATAAATATTTTATACAGCTGTTTTCTATTTTTTTTTTTTTTTTTTGAGACAGTCTTGCTCTGTTGTCCAGGCTGGAGTGCAGTGGTGTGATCTCAGCTCACTGCAACCTCCAGCTCACTGCAACCTCCATCTCTCAGGCTTAAGCAATTCTCCCACCTCAGCCTCCCCAGTAGCTGGAACTACAAGTGCGCACCACCACGACCGGCTAATTTTTGTATTTTTTGTAGAGATGAGGTTTTGCCACGTTGCCCAGGCTTGTCTCAAACTGCTGAGCTCAAGTGATCTGCCTGCCTCAGCCTCCCAAGAAGCTGGGATTATAGGCATGAGCCACTGTGCCTAGCCTCGAATACATTTTCAGTATAGACTAGTGGCATAATGCCAATGTGGTCTGATTTTTTTTTTTTTTTTTTTTTTAGTTCTGTGAGGAACCAGAGCAATACAATCCAAATACACAACATTGTGATTTTAAAGGATAAAATTTTTCATCTGCACAGGAATGGGTGGATTGAATATTTTCATCACAACTCTTGGTTGTAGGGGAAAAAATATCCAATCAAACCAGTGTAGCCAGTTTACTGAAAGATGTAAACTAGAGAAAAAATAAGAAATAGTATTTTGCTTCCACCAGTGTCTTCAACAGTGCCATGTGACACTCCCTTCCCTTGTCTTTTTTTTTTTTTTCTTTTTTTTTTTTTGAGATGGAGTTTCGCTCTGTCACCCAGGCTGGAGTGCAGTGGTGCAATCTCGGCTCTCGGCAACCTCTGCCTCCTGGGTTCAAGCGATTCTCCTGCCTCAGTCTCCCGAGGAGCTGGGATTACAGGCACATGCCACCACACCAGCTAATTTTTTTTTTTTTTTTTTTGAGATGGAGCCTCGCTCTGTCATCCAGGTTGGAGTGCAGTGGCGTGATCTCGGCTCACTGCAACCTCCACTTCCCAGGTTCAAGCCACTCTTCTGCCTCAGCCTCCCCAGTAGCTGAGACTACAGGCGTGTGCCACCACGCCTGGCTAATTTTTGGTGCTTTTAGTAGAGACGGGGTTTCACCATGTTAGCTAGGATGGTCTCTATCTCCTGACCTTGTGATCTGCCTGCCTCAGCCTCCCAAAGTGCTGGGATTACAGGCATGGGCCACATGGCTAATTTTTGTATTTTTAGTAGAGACGGGGTTTTACCATGTTGGCCAGGCTGGTCTTGAACTCCTGACCTCAGGTACCAGCTTCAGCCTCCCAAAGTGCTGGGGTTACAGGCGTGAGCCACCGCGGCCGGCCCCTTCCCTTGTCTTGACCACATCTCAAGGCAGATCCTACAGCTTTTTGGTCTCTTTCAAGTATGAAAAGGTCCAGGCTAATCTAATCTGAAACTTCTTTCTCACATCCATTTTCTAAACAGCTTTATTAAGATGAAATTACATACAATTCAACCACTTGAAGTGTTCAATTCGGGATGGTTTTTAGCATATTCACAGAGTTTTGCAACCACTGCCACAACCAATTTGGGAACATTTTTATCACACACCAAAAACATCAACAACAACAGTAACAACAACAACATCCAACTTAAAGCTTCTCTCCTTTATTGGCTCAGGGACCAGTTATTTCTAGGGAACAAAGTGTCATTCCTTTTATCATTTTTCCTTGTTACTCAATTCCTCCTTCCCCAATTCCAGGATTCGAGCAGGAAGGTGAGAACCTGGAGAAGGGGTACAAAAGTAATTTTGCTGGCTCAGGGACCACTGATGAATTTTTCAGTATGTGGGACTTTGAATGCAAAAACTGGAAAAGTTCCAAGCAAATGAGGATGGCTGGCCACTTACGAACTGGTGCTGTTTGTAATTCACTCTTGCTTGATCAAAGGCTAACCATAAAAGTTTTCAATGGGCCGGGCGCGGTGGCTCACACCTGTAATCCCAGCATTTTGGGAGGCTGAGGCAGGAGGATCACGAGGTAGGAGTTTGAGACCAGCCTGGCCAACATGGTGAAACCCTGTCTCTACTAAAAATACAAAAATTACCTGGGCATGGTGGTGTGCACCTGTAATCCCAGCTACTCCGGAGGCTGAGGCAGGAGAATCATTTAAACCCGGGAGGTGGAGGTTACAGTGAGCCGAGATTGTGCCACTGCACTCCAGCCTGGGTGACAGAGCAACACTCCGTTTTGGAGGAAAAAAAAAAAAAAAAAAAAAAAAAGTTTTCAGTGTTTCAGCTGCTTTCCAAGTGGTCCAACCTGAATTCTGTCCTTCAGCAGTATAATTTCCCACTACTAGTAATGTTAAGTTTGATTACTGGGTTAAGGTGAAAACAACCAGATAGTCAATTATGACATTTTCTACTTTTTTGACTAGCAAGTAATCTATAGGGTGATATTTTGGCACTGTGGATATTCAGCTGCCATTCAACATTTTTTTTTTTTTTTTTTTTTTGAGACGGAGTCTCGCTCTGTTGCCCAGGCTGGAGTGCAGTGGCCGGATCTCTGCTCACTGCAAGCTCCGCCTCCCGGGTTCACGCCATTCTCCTGCCTCAGCCTCCCGAGTAGCTGGGACTACAGGCGCCCGCCACCTCGCCCGGCTAGTTTTTTGTATTTTTTTAGTAGAGACGGGGTTTCACCGGGTTAGCCAGGATGGTCTCGATCTCCTGACCTCGTGATCCGCCCGTCTCGGCCTTCCAAAGTGCTGGGATTACAGGCTTGAGCCACCGCGCCCGGCCTCATTCAACATTTTATCAAATGGTTTTAGCATTGGTAATCTTTGACTGATTTATTTCACTTGGAGCTAATTACAAAATTGTTATTTTCTAATTCTAAGAGAGAAAAAATGTTGCTGTGAACATTCATGTACCAACTTTTTGTGAGGACATATGTTTTCAATTCTCTGGGAGTATATACCTAGGAATGGAATTGCTGGGTCATATGGCAACTCCGTGTTTAACATTTTGAGTAATTCCCAGACTGTTTTACCAAGGAGTGGCACCATTTTACATTCCCATCAGTGGCATATGAAGGTTACAGTTCCTTCACATTCTATCCAACACTTGATATAGTCAGACTTTTGGATTACAGTAATCCTAGTGGGTATGAAGTGGTAACTCATTGTGGTTTTGATTTGCATTTTCCTAATGACTAATGATGTGCATTTTTTCATGTGCTTCTTGGTTAATAGTATACCTTCTTTGGAGAAATGGTTATCTTTTAATGTTGAATTTTAAGACTTCTTTATATATTCTAGATACAAGACCCCTATTGTACATATGATTCACAGATTTTCTTCCGAGGGTTGTCTTTTCACTTTATTGATGTCACTTTGAAGCATAAGAGTTTCCAACTTTGATAAAATCCAGTTTATCCAATGTTTTCTTTTGTCACTCATGCTTTTGATGTTATGTCTAAGATGGCTTTGCCTGACCCAAAAGTCACAAAGATTTACTTGTTTTCTTCTAAAAGGTTTTTTAGTTCTTAAATTTAGGTTATGATCCTTTGAGTTAATTTTTGCATTTGGTATAAGGTAAGGGTCCAACTTTATTCTTTGTATGTGGATATCCAGTTGTCCTAACACCATTTGTTAAAAAGACCATTCTTCCCCCCACTGAATTGTCTTGTAATCCTAGTCAAAAATCAATGGACTATACGTGTTTATTTCTGGACTCTCAATTGTATTCTATTGAGCTATATAATTATCTTTATGCTAGTACCACATTGCCTTGATTACCGTAGCTTTGTGCTAAGTTTTGAAATCAGGAAGTATGTCATCCAATTTTGTTCTTCTTTTTCAAAATTGTTTGGCTATCCTGGGGCATTTGCATTTCCAGATGGATTTTAGGATGAATTTGTCAACTTTTACACAAAAAGGCAGTTCTGCTAGACTCTGTAGATCAATTGAAGAGTGCTGGAATCTTAAAAGTAGTAAGTTTACCAATCTATGAACATGGGATATCTTTTCATTTATTTCTTCATTGTTAAGTCTTTTAAAATTTCTTTCAACAATGCTTTGTAGTTTTCAGTATACTGTCTTACGTGTTTTTTTTTTTGTTTTTTTTTTTTTGAGACTGAGCCTCGCTCTGTTGCCTGGGCTGCAATGCAGTGGTGCGATCTTGGCTCACTGCAACCTCCTCCTCCCAGGTTCAGGTGATTCTCCTGTCTTAGCCTCCCAAGTAGCTGGGATTACAGGTGCCCACCACCACACCTGGCTAATTTTTCTATTTTTAATAGAGACAGGGTTTCACCATGTTGGCCAGGCTGGTCTGGAACTCCTGACCTCATATGATCCACCCGCCTCAGCCTCCCAAAATGCTCGGGTTACAGGTATGAGCCACTGCGTCTGGCCTGTCTTAAACTTCTTTGATTAAATTTATTCCCAAGCATTTTATTCTTTTTGATGCCATTATAAACTGAATTTTTATTAACTGCATTTTAGGATTGTTTGTTGTTAGTGTAATGCATTACAATTGGTTTCATATACTGATCTGTGAGTAGGAAAACTCAAAAGTGTTTTTTCTGTTCTCACAACAATCAACACAGAGCACTTTTATAACCAAATGTGGGGAGTGAGGGGTCTCCCCGACACACACCAAGCAAGCAATCGCTTCTGCAGCAGACACCAGCTCAGTGTACTCTAATTCAATCTCAACATCATCTACCTGAAGATAGCATCAGATCCCACAGGTTGAGGGCTCAGTCCCCAAGACTGTCCCCACACTTCCTAATCCCCCACCAGCCAACTTCCAACATCAATTGCAAGCCCCAAATTATTTTGCCTGTGCTTCTCACCGACCAACTATAAATATTAATTCCCACAACTCCCTGCTCAGGTTTGACCGATTTGCTGGAGTAGCTAACAGAACTCAGGGAAACATGTTTAATATAATAAACGTTTATTATAGCTTTTTTTTTTTTTTTTTTTTTGAGACAGAGTCACTCCGTTACCTAGGCTGGAGTGCAGTGGCGTGATCTCAGCTCTCTGCAACCTCCACTTCCCAGGTTCAAACTATTCTCCTGCCTCAGCCTCCTGAGTGGCTGTGATTATAGGTGTGCAACACCACGCTTGGCTAATTTTTTTTTTTTTTTTTTTGCATTTTTACTAGAGACGGGGTTTTGTTAGCCAGGCTGGTCTTGAACTCCTGACCTCAAGTGATCTACCCGCCTCGGGCTCCCAAAGTGCTGGGATTACAGGCATAAGCTACTGTGCCCAGCCTACAAGGGGCTTTTTTTTTTCCTTTTCAACTTTTATTTTAGAATCACGGGATATACGTGCAGGTTTGTTACAAAGGTATATTGCAAGATGCTGAGCTTTGGGGTATGACTAAACCCATCACCTAGGTAGTTAGTATAGTACCCAATAGGTAGTTTTTCAGCCCTTCCCTCTTTCCTTCTCTACTCACTCTAGTAGTCCTCAGTGTCTATTGCTCCCATCTTTATGTCCACATGTAGCCAAAGTTTCACTTCCACTTATAAGTGAGAACATTTGGTTTTCTGTGTCTGCATCAGTTTGCCACCAAAAAAAAACCAAAAAAAAAAAAACCAAAAAAAAAAAAAGCCACAAAACACATTTATTAGTAAGGAAAAAATGCCACAAAATACATTTATTAGTCAGGAAGAGAATCATGCATCAAGATTTAAGGCAGAAAGGGAAAAGCTAACTCTACTGTTTTGTGCAAATGCAGTCAGGTTTATCATCAGGACAGCCCTTATCTATACAGCAGCTAACCCCTGAGCCTTGAAGGGAAAAGATAAATACCAGCTGCCAGTCTTTTGACTGTACAAGAGCGCCTGAACAATCAGAACCCTTTTTCTGGATTGGTCCAACCAATGATGTTGTGGTTAGGATATACTGGCACCAGGCTTCTTGTACAGGCTGCAGAACTGTGAGCCAAATAAAATTTATTTTCAAGTTACCAGGCCTCAGGCATTTCTTTATAGCAACATGAATGAACTAAGAAAGACAACTGGTACCAAGGAGAGGGTGGTTGCTATAAAGATACTTGAAAATGTGGAAGTGGCTTTGGAACTGGGTAATGGGCAAAAGTTGGAAGAGTTTAGAAGGTTTGATTTCATGGACTCACAGCTGTAAGGAACTTACCTTGAGTCTCAGATGAGGCTTTGGACTTTTGAATTGATGCTAGAACAAGTTCAGACTTTGGGGATGGGATGATTATATTCTGCAATGTGAGAAGGACATGAGATTGGGGGTCAGGGGCAGAATACTATGGTTTGGATATGGTTTGCTCGACCCCTACCAAGTCTCATGTTGAAATCTGATCCCTAATGTTAGAGGTAGGGGCTTAATGGGAGATATTTGGGTCAAGGCAGCATATTCTTCATGCATGTCTTGGTGCTGTCCTTGCTACTGAGTGAGTTTTCACCCTATTAGTTTCCCCAGATTGATTGCTAAAAAAAGCAATCAAGGGGCACCTCTTCCCCCTTCTCTTGCTTGTGTTGTTCATGCCATGTAATCTGTACATTCTGGCTCCCCTTTGCTTTCTGCCATGAATGGAAGCTTCCTGAGGCCCTCATCAGAAGCAGATGCTGGTGCCATGCATCTTGTACAGTATGGAGACAGAAGTGACTTTATTTTAAATGCGAATCCACCTGGCTAACCCTGAGTCAAGGAACGCCTCCAAAATGTTTAGTTGATGTATTACTCTTTATGTAGAAACACCTATTCGTTACAAATTTCCTCCAAAACAATCCTTGTTGCTGCAGAAATCGTACACTGTGATTCCTGTAGCCACCTATACATTCTTATCAGACCACCTATACTTTTTCCTAAGATATAATCCCTGGGTCTGGGGGGTTATGGGGCAGAGATCTACCTGTCTTGCAGCCACCCAAGACCATGCTTCCGTCTGTAAATTCCCTCAATAAACCACACAATACTGACAAATTGGATTTGTCTACCCTGTTTTCTCAACTCCTTCTGGCTTTGAATATATGGCCCTTTCATCAAACATGTAGCTTGCAGAACTGTGAACCAAATAAAACCTCTTTTCTTTATAAATTACCCAGCCACAGGTATTCCTTTATAGCAACACAAATGGACTAAGAGAGACACTTTGTCCCTTAAGAGTACCTTGCCAATAAGGGACTATCTTTTAAAGTTCTTTTGATATTGAACAATGCCCCTGGCCATGCAGAACCACAAGAGTTCAACCCTGAAGGCGTCAAACACAATGTCTCTAATTTAGCCTTGAGATCAAGGGGTCATAAGGACCTTTAAGGATCCTTACATATAGTCCTCTATGAAAAGGATTGTCAACACTATGGAAGAGAACCCTGATAGAACATCATGAAAATCCGAAGGTATTACATTACTGACGAAGTCACTGTTGTTAACAGAAAAACCCATGAAAGTCATCAGGCTCAAAACAAATTCCTGCTAGAGAAAACTGTCCAGATGTTGTGCATGACTTCACAAGATTTAACTTAAGTTTAGGCGGAGTCAAAAGTTGTATATAAGTTTTAGACTGTATAAGGGGGTCAATACTCCTAATGCCTTCATTGTTTGGGAATTAGCTGTACTTGCCAGTGCTATGTTGTAATCTTAACTGGTACTTCTCCAAAGACAGAAGAATATATTCCCTCTCTAGGCTTCTTCCACATTTTCCTCTCTCCAGCCACTGTCCTCATTATACCAAAAAATGTCCAAAGATTAATATACATTTAATATAATTATTTGTAAGGCAGGAAAAGATGTAAATACCATCCCATTTCAATATTTGGATTTCTTAAAACACCTGTATTATTTTTGTACTTCTGGATAATGTTCACATGATGTATTCCTTAATATGACACATTTTAAGCAAAATAAGTTCACATTAAATCCATTTTATATCACATTTTTACTGCTTTCGCTTTAACTATGACTACGCCTTTAACCATGACTTTCTCTCCTGTCAGTACCTTATCCTAATTCAGTGTTTCTTGACTATTATGTCTAAGGAGATTTTTTGGTCACCCCTTTTCCCTAAACACTCCTCTCTCCTGAAATTTTAATACCATAGATACACTGTATGTTTGTTATGGACTGTATGTACATCTGTGCTTTACACATAAAGAGGGGTTTGGATCATAATCCCCAAAGACACAATCCTGAATGCCATAATCCTAAATGTTGAAATCCTGAAAGATCAGAGTCCCTAAAATCTAGGCTGGGTGTGGTGGTTCAAGTCTGTAATCCCAGCACTTTGGGAGGCTGAGCCAGGTAGATCACGAGGCCAGGAGTTTCAGACCAACCTGGCCAATATGGCGAAACTTCATCTCTACTAAAAATATAAAAAATTAGTAGGGAGTGGTGGCGCACACCTGTAATCCCAGTTACTCAGGAGGCTGAGGTAGGAGAATCACTTGAATCCGGGAGGCAGAGGTTGCAGGGAGCCAAGATTGGGCCAGTGCACTCCAACCTGGATGACAGAGTGAGACTCTGTCTCAAAAATAAATAAATAATAAATAAAGGCAAGACTCTTCATATAAACATTCATTAGTACACAATCTGTGCATGTTATTCTAAGGCTTCCTGACCAAAGGGAAGCTCTTTATGCTTCAGTTACTCTCCTAAGATAGGAACAACAGTACTATTACCAGTGTGTTGTTTGTGTAAAATGACATTATAAATATGAAAGTGACAGATACAGGTACTGATGAACTTTACCATTTGGGACCTGGTCATAGGAAAAATATTTCATCACTAGAATCTGTCTCTCCCATCTGTGACTTCAGCAGAAAGAAACTGCTGCTTTGATAACTTTCCTAACTCCACTCTAGTTTTTACTATAGGTCTTTGAAAATTGTCAGATGGATCTTAGAATTAAGCCATTTCTTTCTGTTTACAGAAGAAGTAACCTGTTGAATGTCAGGGTTCATGTCTGTCTTTGTAAGTCTAGGAACTTTGATATCCTGCTTCCCAAGTCTGGGAATTTTCACACTGCACCATTTTACTCTGTACCCTTAACATCTTGCCCAAAGCAGCATATCCAATCAGCACATAATAAAAAGAGAAAGTGAAGAAAAAAATGAGACAACATTTTTCCTTTCATACTTGTAGGCTACCGACTGTATTTAGTGCAAGAATAAGAGACTATACTATAAGAGTGGACATTTTTATTTTACAAATGAAAAAGCAAAATACTGCTTTGAATTGACTCTTAAGTCACACTCTGAATTCATACCATGCAGTTAAATTTTTCCAGTTCATCAATTAATTCCACTGAAAACAAGACTAAGCTTCTGTGTATGGAAGAAGCATAGAAAAGCTTTAACCACGATGACAATCGCTGGTAAGACTAAGCAAAGGAAGTGACTGTATCTCTGTTTCAAATTCTTTTTCTTCTTGGGCACGTTTTCCATGGCCATGTGAAACTTAAAACAAAGATTGCAACTGTCCTGGCCAGAGAAGGTGGTTAAAGCTGTGTCACAGAGAATTGCAGATTATACTTCTACCTTCATCCTGTGATATCCATGTCTCTCAGAGAGGTCTGGCTAAACCAGGATATTCTTTGCAATAGCATTCAAAGTCCTTACTTTGGTCACATCTGTTACCTTTAGGGAATATTCCGAGCAAGAAAGTGAGGCTCCCATGGCAACAGATGAATTTCTGTGATAGAAATAATAAAGGAACAGATAATGATATGTTATTAAATGAGCCCTCCTACTGCCGCTTCATTTTATAGACTACTTCATGATACAAGGGTAAGTCAAGTATGCTAGACTACTATATTCCATAATTTTCATCAATTAATTACTTGAAATATCCAGCAGCTGAATCCACCAGACAGTATACTCGATTTTATATCAGGAATTGTTAAGTTCTAAGGCTCTTGCTTCTTTTTTTTTTTTTTTTTTTTTAATTACAGGCGCGTATCACCACGCCCAGCTAATTTTTTTGTATTTTTAGTACAGATGGGGTTTCATCATGCTGGCCAGGCTGGTCTTGTTTATATCAGGAATTGTTAAGTTCTAAAGTTCTTGCTTCTTTTTTTTTTCTTTTTTTTTTTTTTTTTTAAAATTACAGGCACGTATCACCATGCCCAGCTAATTTTTTTGTATTTTTAGTACAGATGGGGTTTCGCCATGCTGGCCAGGCTGGTCTTGAACTCCTGACCTCAAGTGATCCACCCGCCTTGGCCTCCCAAAGTGCTGAGATTACAGGCCTAAGCCACCTTGCCCAGCCATCTTACTTCTTTTACATTGTGTTTTTCCCAATTTATAAACAGAAACATTCAACTACTATTAAATTGTAAGAGTCCTCTTAAGTATTTAAAAAACCCCATATAATAGTCACAATTTCTTAATGGTAATATAATTTCAAAATAACTGAAAACAGAGAACAAATGTGAGGGAAGACTAAGCACTAAAAGTAGGAGGGAGAAAAATGACTATGACTCTTCCATCCTTATACCATAGTTATTAACTTTGCTACAGGAAATCCTAGGCGAGTGGGGCACATGTGCATATCTGACTCATTGGAAGCTTAACCGTGGAATTTGTTTACTATTAACTGGTCAAAGTTCAGCAATGCCTTCACAAGGCAAGGTTCACCTATGTTCAAAGAGCCTGTTTATTTAAGACAGGACACGAACCATTTTAGAAATGTTTTTCAACTATAAAAACAACTATAATACTTATGTAGTAGTCACAACATTCCATTGATTAATCATGCCCCCATCTAAAGTTTTTCTGTTTGGGAGAAAGTAAAAATTAATCTCATCCTTCTTATTTGAATTGTAGAATACATTTTTACCGAAACTTCATTCCTGAGTCTCTAGTAGACCGAGCAGAACAGTGGAATTCTGTAGCACCTGAACCCTCAAGGATCCTTTGTAGATTTCTGTCTGTTATACCACCTCCTGTTGGAAAGAATAAGTAACACATTAAGTAAAATAGAATTTTGCATAAAATTTAAGGAATAATGACTGCTTACTTTACTTGGAATCACCAAACTAAATTTCTCATTGATTCAAAAATTAGTCTCTCCCTACCAAGTTAGAATGAGATTAGAAAAGTGATAAAAGATATATAGGCTACAGACTCTGGGGAAGTACCATTAAGGTTATAGAACATGTATGATAGAATCTTATCTGTCCATTGGCTAATACAACAATGCTATCCCTGCTTGCCCCTCAATTAAAGCAAAATCAAATTAAAAAGAAAGGTAAGGACAGGTTTGAGGAAAAAAAAATCTACAAAAGCACAACCTCAGAGATGTGCCTGAATGAGAACCTCTAAGGTTCTGTCTCTAGCCCTGGATGTAAAGACTACATTGACTTCATTGGAAACAGGAATAATGCAAAGTATTATACAGGTTATTAGTTACGATATCAGCTTTATACTTCATATCACAGAAGAATCTGTACTTTATTAAAACTGTACCACCAAAGGTTTTATGACATTTGTTTTGATGAACAATCTTTTAAATATTTATAAAGAATCACATTCTGAATTGATACCAGTATATCTTAAATATGAAATTAGTTTATTCATCTTTATATCCTTATCTCCCTATAGGATATACTCAATATTTTAAAACTATGTACTTTGTATCTCAAGCCATTAAAGATGCTGAAATAACCTATCTTTACACACTTTTTCAGACTCATTAACTTGTCTTTTTTTCCTTAGTGGTACAGTAATATCACTGAGTCTTAAGAAACAGAGAAAAGGCTAGGTGTAGTGGCTCACACCCATAATCCCAACACTTTGGGAGCCCGAGGCAGGAGGATCACTTGAGTTCAAGAGTTTGAGACCAGCCTGGGCAACATGGTGAAATTTCGTCTCTACAAAAACATACAAAAATTAGCTGGACGTGGTGGCGGGTGCCTGTAGACCCCGCTATTCAAGAGGCTGAGGTAGGAGGATCGCTTGAACCTGGGAGGCGGAGGCTGCAGTAAGCTGAGACTGCACCACTGCACCATAGCCTGGGTGACACAGTGAGACCCTGTCTCAGAAAAAAAAGAAAGAAATAGAAAAAATACAGGCTGAGTAGATTTAGACTGAAATCCTGGCTTTATCACCGTAGCTCTTCACAGCTACGTGATCTTAGACAATTATTTAAATCCACTGACCTCAACTTTTTCGCCAATAAAAGAGGGATAATATTGCCTACCTCACAAGCTTATTGTAAGGATTAAGAGACAAATATATTATTTCCTTCTATTCCTTCTAACAAATAACAAAACATTTGGCTACTGAAACACAGGTTGCTCAGTTATCAGCAACTTGAGTACATAAGTAATACATCTTTCCAGACTCAAACTAACACAGCTCTGTGGTTAAAAAGGATCCCACAGAACTAGTTTAATATTCTTCTCTTTATAGATGAAGAAACCAGGGTCTAAATATGTTGTAGGCTTCATTATGAAAGTTCCTAGAGGGCAACTACCTCTTTATATTTCTCAATGATGAATACTTATTAGGCATTCAGAATGACTTACCTAGGAGTTTTTACTTGCTGGTACTTATTCACATGAAATTGTAATACATTTATTTATAAGTCTATCCTGTGAGCTCCTCAAGTAGGATTACTTTGTTTTCATATCTATCACACAATTAGCATATAATATATATAACTGTCATATAATTAACATTTGCTTGATAAGGTTTGTTAAAGAAATTAATCACAAATATTTTTGTATTTAACATCTTTTGACCTGAGTCTGCTTCTTGAGAAAGTGGTTTCTTGTGTAGCTTTGCATCCCAAGTAATGCCTTGCACATAGCTGATAACAATTGCATATTAAACAAAGGTACTCTTAATGTCAACAATTGTCTAAGTATTAGTTGTCAAGACTACATATATTTAGTGCTAAATGGAAAAGCATCACACTCAGAAAGTCTTTTCAACATTCCTTGATTAACCAAAAAGGACCACAATTTGACAGATAATATATACCTTCTCTTTGCTCATGTTTCAAGGACTTGTTACAGGTCAAAAGCCTTCCTAAATATTTGACAATACCCCTTATATGGCCCTTTTTTTTTTTTTTTTTTTTTTTTTTTGACACAGAGTCTCTCTCTGTTGCCCAGGCTGGAGTGCAGTGGTGCGATCATAGCTTACTGCAGCCTTGACCTCAGGGCTCAAGAAATCCTCCCACCTCAGCCTCCAGACTAGCTGGGACTTCAGGAGCACGCCACCATGCCCAACTGATTTTTTTACATTTTGGTAAAGATGGTGTCTCACTATATTGCCCAGGTTCGCAGCCTCTTTTTAAAAGTTACTCTTTACCTAGGTCAGTCTTGATATCACTAGTAGTGAGATGACGAGAGACTGAATACCTTCTGATGTGATGTCATATGATGTAATACGCAGAATCACCCATAAAGTACTCTTACAAAAAATGTTTAAGCAGTCTATTCAAGCCTTATGATTTAACTATTAGTTTATAGGATATACAAAGGCATGAGGAACAAGTTAAACAATATCAAGAGGAAATAATCTGATAAATCCAGAAAGTAGGACGTTTTACAGGGTAAATGATCCTAACTTTTTATTATATTTTGAGATGGAGTCTTGCTGTGTCACCCAGGCTGGAGTGCAGTGGTGCAATCTCAGCTCACTGCAACCTCCGCCTCCTTGGTTCAAGTGATGCTCATGCCTCAGCCTCCCAAGTAGCTGGGATTACAGGCACATGCCACCATGCCCGGCTAATTTTTGTATTTTTAGTAGAGACAGGATTTCACCATGTTGGCCAGGCTGGTCTCAAACTCTTGACCTCAGGTGATCTGACTGCCTCAGACTCCCAAGTGCTGAGATTATAGGCATGAGCCACCGGGCCCAGCCCAAACTTTGTAAAGTTTTTAAAGCAAGAAAAGTAAAAGGAAAAACATCTATATTAAAGATATTTTAAAAGATAATAGAACTGGGAATGGCAGTGTGCAACTGTAGTTCCAGCTACTTGGGTGGCTGAGGCAGGAGGATCGCTTGAGGCTAAAAGTTCAAGTGCAGCCTGGCCAATATAGCAAGACCTCATCTCTAAAAACAAACAAACAAAAGATAACCAAAAATGTAATGCTTGTTCCTTGACTGGATCCTAGTTTGAACATATCAGCTATAACAACCATTGCGGGGACAACCGGAGAAAGTTGAGTATTAAATGTTTATTGTGATAGGTGTGACAATGGAATTGTTATGGTAACATCCCACCTTTTTAAGAGATATGTAAAGATAAAATGTCATGATGCTTTCAATTTAACTTTAATAAAATACCTCAGGATAGAAGAAAGATGAGACAAATTTGGCAAACTGTTAAATCTAGGGACTGAGCATATGAGTATTCATTATGCTATTTTCTACTTTTTTTATATGTTTGAGAAACTTAATAAAAAAATTAAGATTGTCTTTACATTTGTCTCACTCTTCTACGTTGTACATCTAATTCTTTAAAAATTGCTCCAACTGTTCATTTCTAGTTAGCCATTATGAACTTAACTGATCTCATGGTTATCATCAGGATCATATGATTAAATGTGGTTACAAGAAATAATTTGGCAATCAGAGATTTTCAGGAACTGAGAGAGTATTATATTTTACCTACGGATGTTGTCTAAACCTTTGCTTAAACCCTGTTCATTAGGACATTTGTCCTAAACAAAATTTGATTAGCATCAAATTTGATGTGCCTCACCAGAGACGAACATCCAAATTCATAAAATTCTATATAATGAGAGCGCAAATATGGAGAAACCTCAATCTCTACCTACTTCCTTATTCACTCCTCTTTGAGCTAATCCCTATTAGAATATTTTCCTTCTTATCTAAACTTTTAAATTCTAGCACAGATCTCCCAGTCTTAAACATTTTAATCAAACTATATATTCTTCTCTTTAAAGATCATATACTAATATGCAATGTACTAATACTCTCTCTCACATTTTCCTGCCTCCTTTGCTCTTCCTCCACTACAGTTCAGTGTTATGCTAGTGAATTGATAGATAAATAAATACCTGGCATTACCACAATCCTGCCTTTTGCCTGAAAAAAGAAAAAAAAAAAACAAGTAAATTTTAATATCTTTCTCTTGAATGGGATAATAAGGCAGTGAGAATAGAAACATAAGTCAGAATATATTAAATTTTAAAAATTACTATTAATGTTTAATTTTTACTAGATCTTCTCTATTTCTTTGGGATCTTGGATAAGATGTCCAGCATAGTAAATTTGTCTCTAGAAAGTTATCTTTCCAAAAAGTCATTTTTCCCCCCAATAAGTGCCATTTTCTCCCTCCCCTTCACCTATTAAGATGGTATATAAGCCCCCAATTCTGAGTCATATTTCTTTGTGAACTTCTGTATGTACTTACATATATATGTACTTATATATGTGATAAAATCTCTTTTTACTCCTGCTAATCTGTCTTTAGTCAGTTTAATTTGCAGGCCCCCAAATAACAAACCCTGAGGAGAGAAGGAAAGTTTTTCCTCCCTGCCATGGTGAGTAAGAGAAAGTTCCTGCTTTCATGAAGCTTACACATTCAAGGAAGATGAGACAATGCACAGGGATATTTATACAATAAAATTCCAGGTAACAATAAGTACAACAAAGAAAAAATAAAGCAAGGTAACGAAAAAGACTGAAAGAGGGGAGTGGCTATTTCATATAATTTAAAAATTGTTAGAGAAATAAATGGAACAAGAATGTTTCATATTCTCAAATGGCCTGAATAAAGCATCCATAAAACAAAACATTGATTATCTAAAAAGCTGAAATCACTTCAGAATGGAGGTCACAGTTGCCTGTTTCTTCCAAATCAAGGCTTTCCAAAACATAGAGAAATAATATTTTTAAAGAAATGAATTCTACCACTTCTTTTTGCCTTCCCCACATGGTTATTTAGAAGTATATGCTTATCTAAGGCTATCAAAGTGGTTTAATAATACAGAGCAATCACTAAGTGTCAGATTTAATAATATACAATAATTACTAAGTGCTAAAACCTGAAGAAATCCCTTACAACTATTCTAGGAGGTAGGTGCTATTATTATCCTAACTTTGCAGAAGAGCAAGCTGAGGTTTAGGATGGCTAGGTAATGTATCCATGGTCACTATTAACAAGCATCGAAGCCAGAGTTTAAACACAGACTTGTCTAATCACAAAGCCCATGCTTTAACTAGTATGTTATACTACTAGGTAGTTACTTCAGTAAAGTTAATGTATGAGAATATTTAAGGACTCTTCCTACTAACCAATGATTAACATACAAATGACAGACATACACACACACACACACACATTTTGAAATGCAATACATTACTATGGCGATTATATCTTATTTTCTACTCCTTAGTGAGTAACCTTTTAAAACTGGAAATCCGATTCATCAACTCTTCTGTTTTAAAACACTTCAGGCCTCCCCGCTGTACCATAAAAATAAAAACTTTAATAAGGTTTTCAAGGCTCTGGATATCATTCTGTCCACATTCAATATTCTGGTCATTCCTCAGTGTTTTAAGTTATGCTTGCTTTTGTTTATAGCCCTTGCTTATACTATTTCTTTTGCATGGAACAATTCCGCCAACATTCCCTTCACCCTCACTCCCACTGCCCCCAACTTTTACACAGATAACTCCCAAACATCCTTCAAATGAGTAAAACACTGCAGTCTGGATGTCTTTTCTTTTGGGAAGCTTCCTCTAATTATTGCCAACCTTCATTTCCCCAAATTTTGGGTTAATTCCTCTCCAATGTACTCCTACAGTACTTTTTAAAAATAGAGCGCTATTAAAATTTCCTGCTCTATTAGAAGTGCCTGTTCTGCACTAAATTGTAAGGACAGTGACTACACACAGACACTTAGCTCTTGGTTACACCCACAGTACAAATGTCCTGCATCTAATATATATTTAATAAATGTTTGTCAAACCATTATATCCCAGAACAGCAAAGTCACATAGGATATTTAGGAGAAATTTCTGAAAATTATTTTCATGGCTATAGAAAAGTGAAAATAACCAGATGTCTACACAGGAACATTAATATTATTAATAGCAGTAATAATAGAACCTAACATTAAGACCTACTGTATGCCAACCACTGTACTAAGCCTCTTACACATCTCATCTTTAGCAATCTTCTGAGAAACTCTAAAATTAGTATTAAACTCATCTCAGTTTCACATAGGGGGAAAGAGAGGCTTAAAGACTAATAACCTACTCAACATCACATAGCAAGTATCAAACCTGACTCTCAAATG
The DNA here is from genome assembly GCF_047675955.1 of Chlorocebus sabaeus. Classification (NCBI taxonomy): domain Eukaryota; kingdom Metazoa; phylum Chordata; class Mammalia; order Primates; family Cercopithecidae; genus Chlorocebus; species Chlorocebus sabaeus. The sequence continues at coordinate 102,505,101 of NC_132912.1, read as the reverse complement.
CTCAACTCTCTCATCCCAAAGTCTCTACTCAGTAACTTATAATGCCTCTGGACTGATGTCAGAAAAACACAGACACACTATAATTGCAAAGTCACCTTCTGAGTGCTCTACAAATGATGCTAGCTCACCAGGAAAACTCATAAACTAGAAAAATATATTTCCTCCTATATTGGCAGATGAGAAGAAGTAAGATTATAATTTTAGTTTTGGAATTTACCTCCAGATGATAATTTTACATGGGATCCCCTGAATATACATGGGCTGACAATGAAAAGATGTGGCTTAAAACTGCAATGCTGGCTGGGCGCAGTGGCTCATGCCTGTAATCTCAGCACTCTGGGAGGGCAAGGAGGGCAGATGGCTTGAGCCCAAGAGCTCGAGACCAGCCTGGGCAACAAGCAAGACCTTGTATCTAAACTAAAAAATAAAAATAAAAAATAAAAAAAACTGCAATGCCAATGGCAGAGAAAAGGTAAAATTTGCTGTGTTTATCCAAGTTAGATCAGATCTTTAGGCACTATCTATATATAATTTGATCTTGAAAGCCTTGGTTATTAAAAAGACTTATGTGAAAGAAACAAGAATTATATACATTATTGCCTGCTTGCTCTTTCCTACAGAGTAACCACAAAGTCAGTAATATATAGTCTCACAAATTGGCTAAACAGCAGAATGTCAGGAGTAACCACAACAGAGTCTTAGGGGAAAAAAACATAAAGTCCATGTACCTGCTCTATGAGTCGCTTTATTAGGGGTAGCCCTTCTAATGCTGAACTGTCACATCCACTGGTCAACACTCGTTCAAATCCCAAGGTTAAGAGGGTCTCCAGAGCTGCCATTGGATCATGAACCATGTCAAAGGCTGAAATAAATAAAACTGATGTGAATGTTGAACAGGTATCTCTTAATGCAGTGTTTCCCAAAATGTAGTATACATGCAGTGGTGTGCTGGACCTAGCTTGTACTGGCTTACAAAGTCAATTTATTAAACACTCAAGAACTCTGCAAGTCAGATTGTTAATCCACTGGCAGCCTGAAATTAGTGAAGGTAGGGCCAGGTACAATGGCTCATACTTATAATCTTGGCATTTTGAGAGGTCGAGGTGGGGAGATCACTTGAGCCCAGGAGTTTGAGACCAGCCTGGGCAACAGGGCAAGACCCCATATGAACAATACACAAATTAGCTGGGCATGGCGGTGTCCACCTACAGTCCCAGCTACTCGAAAGGCTGAGATGGGAGGATCACCTAAGCCTAAGGGGTCGAGGTTGCAGTGAGCTGATTGCACCATTGTGCCCCAGCCTGGACGACAGAGCAAGACCTTGTTACAAAAGAAAAATAAAAATTTAATTAATGATAATAAAAAAAATTAGTGAAGGTAGAGTATTTAAACCACAGAAATTTTAAAATGTTACAAATCAGCTCTTTTTTCTAAGAGCCAGTTCATCAGCACACCATAGTCTACATACCACCACTGTGCATAATCATTTTAATAATGGTACACATTTAAGTAGTGTATTTACTTAAATGCAGATAAGAAATGAAACGTTTTCCATTTATAGTCGCTATAAGTTTCTATTTAAAATAAATTTACTTTTTTTTTTTTTTAACTTCTTTTTAAGTTCAGGGGTACAAGTGCAGGTTTGTTATACAGGTAAACCCGTGTCTTGGGAGTTTGTTGTGCAGATGATTTCATGCCAAGGTATTAAGCCTAGTACTCATTAGTTATTTTTCCTGATCCTCTCCGTCCTCCCACCCCCCACCCTCCGAAAGGTCCCAGTGTGTGTTGTTCCCCTCTATGTGTCGATGTGTTCTCATCATTTAGCTCCCACTTATAAGTGAGAACATGTGGTATTTGGTTTTCTGTTCTTGTGCTGGTTTACTAAGGATAATGGTCTCCAGCTCCATCCAAGGCTCTGCAAAGGACATGATCTTGTTCTTTTTTATGGGTACATACTTAAGATTTTATTTAAAGAAAATCATTAAATAAATGTGCACAGGTAGCACTCACATATGGTAAAATTTTACATGTGATAGGCAGGTGAGTCAGATTTGGGAAACTGTTCTAAGGCGTCAGAAAAATTGGACTAGGTAGAATGAAACACTATACTCACCAGTTCTAGAAAAGGCTTTGGCTCACATTCTCATTACTGAGTTATATTTTAGACTAATCTATTAACCCCACATACTCAAGGTTCATAGCATAAGGACAGTTGTTTTCAACAGACTATACGAAGTTTCACTTCCATTCTACTTTTTTTTTTTTAAGATGGAGTCTTGCTCTGTCGCCCAGGCTGGAGTGCAGTGGCATTGTCTCAGTTCACTGCAACCTCCGACTCCCTGGTTCAAGTGATTCTCCTGCCTCAGCCTCCCGAGTAGCTGGGATTACAGGCACACACCACCACGCCCAGCTAATTTTTGTATTTTTAGTAGAGATGGGGTTTCACCATGTTGGCCGGGATGGTCTCAATCTCCTAACCTTGTGATCTGCCCGCCCCAGCCTCCCAAAGTGCTGGGATTATAGGGGTGAGCCACTGTGCCTGGCCCCATCCTACTTTCTAAGAAACTTCTCCCCTCTTCAGAGCCCTCAAAGAGTAAAGTGGTATTGGGAAACTGAAAACAGAAAACCTCCTTCTGCTTTGGTTCTCACACTGTTACATGATATTGAAGTTCTCCTGCAGTGGAGTAGGTGGTAGTGGTCCTCTGGGACAGGCCCCTTCATTTCACCCTTTAGTGTATGTAGGCAACTAAATCTACCACAGAAGATTTCCTTGTTTTGGTGGCAGCACCTTCTCACCACTATAACAATATTATGCTATCTCATTAAATACATTAGTAGAAAAATGTGGAATCCCAAAACTCTATAAACTTTGAAAATATGAAAATATTTTTGTTAAACCTTTTGGAATAAATAAAAGAACAGAAATTTGAAGTAAAAAAATTGTTTATGACTGTAGACTTCTTTTCACGTGCAATGGCAGTGCTCTCTGAAGGCAAAACAGACACTTGTTCTTCCATTTTATCAAGGTCTAGCCAAAGAGTATAGAAATTATAACTACCTGATTTTTTGGCCAGGAGTGGTGGCTCACGCCTGTAACCCCAGCACTTTGGGAGGCCAAGGCAGGTGGATCACAAGGTCAGGAGTTTAAGAGTGGCCTGGCCAAGATGGTGATACCCTGTCTCTACTAAAAATACAAAAATTAGCTGGGCATGGTGGCAGATGCCTGTAATCCCAGCAACTTGGGAGGCCGAGGCAGACTGCATGAACCCGGGAGGCAGAGGTTGCAGCGAGCCGAGATCAGGCCACTGCACACCCGCCTGGGCGACAGAGCGAGACTCCGTCTCAAAAAAAACAAAACAAAACAAAAAACTACCTGATTTTTTATAGGATTTTTTTTTTTTTTTTTTGAGACGGAGTCTCATTCTGTCACCCAGGCTGGAGTGCAGGGGCTGGATCTCGGCTCACTGCAAGCTCTGCCTCCTGGGTTTATGCCATTCTCCTGCCTCAGTCTCCTGAGTAGCTGGGACTACAGGCGCCTGCCACCTCGCCCCGCTACTTTTCTGTATTTTTTAGTAGAGATGGGGTTTCACCATGTTAGCCAGGATGGTCTCGATCTCCTGACCTTGTGATCTGCCCCTCTCGGGCTCCCAAAGTGCTGGGATTACAGGCTTGAGCCACCGCGCCCGGCCGGAACTATTTCTTTATAAGAAACCATCACATTAAAAAATCATTGTGGTGCAGACAAGCTATAATGAAAAATAATTTTGTCCACTATAGTGGACATCTGTTCATTGACTAGATAGTCAACACTAGACAGCATCTGTTCTCCTTTCTCTCTTCCTAATAAGATCCAATTCTTCTCCAGATACCCAACTTTCTCTCCCCTTAGGAAGTCTGTATCTGTGAAACCTCACCTCACTGCTAGCCCCAGGGATGGTTTTGCCTGGCTTAAGATAGACAGTACCTTTCATTTCACCAGCCACAACGATTTATTCTTTAGGGGTTGCACATGACCTAATACAATCTTAGTTAAAATGAGTCTCAGGATTCTTGCTTGGAATGCTGTGATAGGTATACACACTTGAAGGCAATACTTACTCTCTCCTTCTCTCTATTATATCCCACCACCACCACCACCACTTTTTGTTAAAAAGTTGTTTTTAACAACTTTTCATAACTAAGGCTTCAAATTTTCTAGAAATTGCACATTTCTACTTTTATAACTTTTAGTCCCAGGATCTAAAAAAACAACTAGTAACCTTGGAACACTACAGAATTGTGTTCCATAAAAAGGTTGTGGCAGTTGTTGAAATTAGAAAACTAACACTGTTCAACAGAACTTCTAAAATGAAAATTACTCACCTCGGTGGAAAGTGACTGGCAGAGGGCGGCAAATAGCTATAAAAAGAGAGTCATATAACAACATGAATGAAGATGTCATCACTGATTACTATATATAGAATTCTTCATGTTAGTTGAAACTTTTTAATACTGTCTTCGCCTAACAAAACAGTAAACTAACATAATAAAATGTCAGCCTTACAAATTCAAAAGTCATATCTTTCCACAAACCTCTGATTTTTATATAAAAAATGGTCATGCCTTAGCACCAAATGGAAATCATTTAATCTGACAACTATAAGAGCAGCATTACATCTATCACTTGCCTCTCTGAGGTCATTCGATAAATACTTTGGTCTAGTAATACAGGTAGTTTGCTTCTGTCCTCTTCACATCTTCCAACTTGGTGGTCCATCCTCACCAACTACAATAGCTTTTGAAGTTCTTGGTGCAGTGATTAAAGGAACCATGGTAAATTTCCCTTAAATTTCTATTCTATGGGAACAGTAGCAGAACCTAATCTATAGCAATTGAGGAGAGTTAAGAAGGCTTTGCCACACATACATCCCACCCCAAACATCTAAGGAACTACTATTTGAAATACTTAGGTTAGTATAAGTGCCTGCAGCTATGACTGCAAAGTTGGTTTTGTGGATGTTTTTTTATATTGTGAGCAAAAATACAATTATCATTAGAGGCTTTTAGGTCTTAGATACAAATTCTTACCCATAAGGGACATACACAGCTCTTCGTCAATGTGTCCATCTTCAGTCAATGCCCCAAATACCAAGCCATCAGCACCATAAAGCTTGGCAAGACGAATGTCAGCCTTCATCACCTCAATTTCACGATCTGAATACAAAAAATCACCTCCACGTGGCCGAATCATCACAAAAACTGGGATCTGAACACTCTGCTTCACTACTTGAAGGACACCTACAAGAAAAGAAAGCAGACTAAAATTTACATGTGAGCTAAAAGCTCAAGGAAGCCAATGATATATTATTGGTCATTTACATCTGCTCTTGTATATTACATCCAAAAGAAAAAGGTGGAGTTTAAGGAAACCAGAGAAAGACGGCTCTAAAAGGAAGGAGGACACTGAGAACAAAAATGTATATGTGGTAGAAGTTAAGTAATAGCAACGGGTTAAGCAGAACAATTTAGAAAACAGAAGATGCTACAATTTAAAAACACTTATCAGTTGACTCAACAAAAATCCTTATGACTCAGAACCCTTTTATTGGTATGTGACATTTGAAAGTGTAATAACTACCAGGCTCAATGTTCTGCCAGTACGTAATTCCCCAAGATCCAATTTCTTCTTTCTAATTCATTACAGCTCTATTTAAAACCTACTAGGGAGATGGTTAAATAGCTTTAAAGTTCATATTCCTTTAATGGGCAAAGACATTTAGAAAACTTTTTTTTTTTTTTTTTAAAACAAGATATGTGAAAGGGAGCAAAGTTCTACTTATTTGTGATTTTATGCAGAGATCTATGCATAAAAGTACCCAAATATGCCATAATATGTGGCTAGCTCATAAACCATCAATAGTATAAGGCTGTGACAGGCTCCATGAGTTGTTTACCCAGTATGAATTTCCTTCTTTCTTCTTGCTAAAAGAACCCAAATTTTGCATAGGATAGCAGTTGTCCAATACCAAGCAAGGAATCATAATTGGTGTTACAAAAACAGACTGTACTCAAATTTACAGACATGCTCTAGGGATTTTAGAATGGCCAGGAATGCCCTCTTTTAGTGTGAAGATTCCAAAGGGCTGTTGCATATACAAATCTTTTACATTAAATAATGCTATTATCAACCTCAGAGTAGCATAACTTAGGAGACCACAATTCATATAGGGACTTCTGCTTTTGGCCAAGACAGGGTAACAGTGACTGGATTTACCCTCCCACCTATAATAATAATAATAAAGAAAAAACTAGATAAAATATATGAAACAATGGTTTGCAAGACAATGGACATTAAGCAGTGAAGGGCAATGATCCTTGAAAACGGTAAATAATGAAGTTAGTAAGTCAATTCTGATTAACCCAGTTTACTGCCTTGAGAGTTTCTAGGACAAAGCACAGGGATGGGGGACCCACACAGAGCCAAAACAATTCCCTGAGTTAAGGAGACAAAGCTGAGAGTTCAGGAAGACTGAAGTAGCTAGAGTTTATAGGAGAAAGTACCAGGAGGACAGAAAGATAACACTGGAGTAGCAAAGACTACCACAGTGATTTAAAAAAAGGACTTTTTAAAAAAAAGATAGGCTTGGCATGGTGGCTAATGCCTGTAATCCCAGTGCTTTGGGAGGCTGAGACAGGAGGATTGCCTGAGGCAACGAGTTGAAGACCAGTCTGGGTAAAATGGTGAGACTCCATCTCTACCAAACAAACAAACAAACAAATTTAGCTGGACATGGTGGCACATGCCTGTAATACTAGCTACTTGAGAGGCTGAGGCAGGATGATTGCTTGAGCCCAGGAGTTTGAAGCTGTAGGGAGTTATGGTCACCCCACTTCAGTCAAGCCTGGAGAACAGGTGAGACCCTGTCAAAAGAAAGAAAAAAACAAAAGGAAGGAAAGAAAGAAAAGAGAAAGAGAGAAGGAAAGAAAACAGAAAGAGAGAAGGAAAGAAAAGAAAGGAAGGAATGAAAGAAGAAAGGAAGGAAGACAGATAGATAACTCTGGAGGTCTGCAGAGAACCTCCTTTAATATTCAGCTGAGTATTGACTGGTGCATGCATGCAAAGAAACTACTCAAGGCCTGGGACAGAACCAATAAAAAGGATTAGAAATGATGTGCCTGTCATTCATATCAAGCTGTGAATAATGCCTATTCCACCAGCCAGAGGAAAATTTCAAAATTCATAGGCACTGGGTAGAATTCACAGAAGAATCCTGACTTGGTAGTAAGGAATAATTAGCTCTGTATTAACACTGCTCCAGACTCGCCCAGCAAATCTTAAAAGCAAGACCCAAAAGGACCAAACTGTTTTGGAACATTTGTATGAATTCAAAAATGTCTAGTAACCAATAAAGTAAAATTCACAATGTCTTGCATCCAATAAAAAATTACCAGGCAGGAAAATAAGATATATTATTAGATGATAAATCAAATGAAACAAACCCAGAACTGATACAGATGTTAGAACTGGCAGACAAGGTCATCATAACAGCTATTGTAACTTTATTCCACATGTTCAAAAAAGTTAAGAGACATCAGAGACATAAAAAGACTCAAATTTCTAGAGATGAAAACTACAATGTATGAGATGAAAACATACTAGGCAAGCCTAATAGCAGATCAGATAGTGCAGAAGAAAAGGTCAGTAAGCTCAAGGACAAAACAATAGGAACCATGCAAAATGAGACACAGAAAGACTTTTTAAAATAGAGAAGTTCATCAGTGACTTTTGGGACAATTTCAAGTAGTCTAATGCAAGTATAGCTGAAGTCTATGAAGGAAGCAGTGGAGAACAAGCTGAAAGCTGCAAGCTGAAAATTTTGCAAATGTAATGAAAAGTACAAATGCACAGGTTGAAGAAACACGAAAAAACTATACTCAAGTACATCATAAGAAAATTGTTCAAAACCAGTAATAAAGAAAAAATCTGAAAAGTAGGTATAAAAAAAGACATACTACATAGAGAAAAATAAAGATATGGATGATAGATTTTTTTGTCAGAAACAATACAAGCAAGACAACAATGGAAAAACATCTTCAAAGAAAAAAACTGTCAATCTAGAATTCTATACCCAGCAAAAATACCTTTCAAAAATAAAGGAAAAAGCTATTTTAGACATATAAAAGTTGAAAGAATGCATCACTAGCATACTTTTTAACAAAAAAAGTTAAAGAAAGTACTTCAGGTAGAAAGAAAAAGAAACCAGATAGAAATACGGGATCTACATAAAGGAATGAAGAATACCAGAAATGGTAATTTCATATGGGTAAATATATGATTGTTTTCTTATTATTTACATCTCTTATTTAATAAAAGATAACTAACTCTTCAAACAAAACTAACAACATAGCATGGAGTTTTTGATATGTGTATGAGTAAAATGTATGACAACAATAGTACAAAGACCAGGAGGGGATTTCAATATACTGAGGATGCCAGCATGTAAAGATTTTATAAAAGCCTAATCCTTGATGTTACTGCAGAGCAGCTGAATCAGTATTAACAATTACTGACCTACTTCTCAACTTTCTGATGTGAGAAAGAAATATGTGTGATCAAATCTTTGATTTTGTTTTTTACCACCATAAACATTTCTGATACAACATCCATAGCATAGTTTACATGACATTAGTAGAGGACCCAACGAAACTAATTACCAGTTGCTTCCAGGTTCCATGAACTCCAACCAGAAAATCTGGGAAAAAGGGACACTTACCCATGCTGGGTGTAGTTCCCCCCTCTGATAAACCAGAACATAATTCAATCCGATCAGCACCTGTAATATAAACACATTGCTCAGTACATTTTAAAAAAATAAGCTCTTACTAAACAGCAAGCTGTTAATATGCATTTTTTTCCAAATACAGAACAGTCTTAGAAATAATCTCAGAGAAATCAGATTATAAAACTAGAGTAAAACTCTGTTTTTAACTCAGTTATACTCTGCAGCCACATTGTGTTACTCATACTCAAACTGAAGAGTTAACTACAGTTAAGCTAGTTCTCTTAAAATTTTGTATTATAGGGTTGCCTCTCTACGTACAGGAAACTAACATAAAATAAGGATGTTTCTTAAAACTGACTACAGAGGAATACTGCGTCTTTGTTGATAAGAAAATAACATAATCTTTCCCAAAAGTGTCTTTATTATTGTACGCTTTAAAAAACACAAAGCTACTTTTGAGTAGCCAAAACCAAGACAATTTCAAGAATAAGAAAATGCTGAAACCAAAAGAATTATTAGGCTACTAAGGTCACATCAAAAGATCTCAGGAACCAGCTTGAAGAAGCTCTCACTAGCCACAGATAGAACATTTTGTTCATCAATAAGCAGAATAACTACAATGGATTAAAATACATAAAACATATTTAAATCTAGATGCATAATGACAAAACAATTCAAGGGAAGATAGAGAACAAATTCATTATTCTAAGAATTATTATAATAAATAAGGGAAAAGAAGCAAGCATTTATTCTGCCTTTCTTATACAAACTATACTTCAGCATAACCAAACAGATGATGAAGGGAAAGTTCTTTACAGAAGTATTCTAGTTCATAAGTGAAAAATAATGTCACCATTTTGCAACCACTACTAAAATATGGGTTGCTAAATTTATTAGTGAAAAGCTGACAGAAAACCTTAAGGATAGATTAGGCTGGCAATACCTGAACTCCCTTTAATATCACAAAAACAGAAAAAACCAACACGTTATGTCCTCCTGATGTGATGCAACTATTTTTTTATAGTCTTACCTTCCTCTCTCAACCTCAGATTACTTTGAAGCAAATCCCAGACATCATGTTATTTCATTTTAAATATTTCAGTGTGTGTCTCTAAAAAATAAGGACTCTTAAAAAGGTAGCCAACTGTCATTCATTCTCTAATTTCTCTTACCTCCTCTTTCTGCATTCACAGCTGACTCCACTGAATCAACACAAACTTCCATGAGAAATCCATTTGCTGCTCCTAAAATAGATGGAGAACGGTAAGAGTTCATAAATGCTCTATCCATCCAGACCAATTGACCACAAAGGGTTTACATTTTGCTGCCAAAATGCAAATGTCCAATAATAGGCAAATAGGTTAAGTACACTAGGGCCCATGAATGCAATAAAATATCACATTAATTATTGAATTGATGCCTGTAGACTGAAATAGGCTCACTGACAGATGTATAAAAAATTATACTGAGGAAAATGTATATTGAATACCAAATTAATCTTCCTAAAACATAGACCTCATCATCACATTCCAGCTAAGATTCTTACAATGTTTCTCAATGTCTGCAAAATATATTTAAACTTCTTTATAAGGAATATAGGTTTAAAAGCAGGACAGACTTCAAATCCACGTCCCACCAACTATTTATCGTGAGATCCTAGATAAGTTACTTAAGTTTCCTATAAAACAACCTACCTCAGAGTAGTGAGGATTAAATGAGATAATTCATGTAAAGTATGCAGTCTCAAGAATCAAAAAGTAGGCCGAGCACGGTGGCTCACGCCTGTAATTCCAGCACTTTGGGAGGCCTAGGACGGTGGATCACGAGGTCAGAAGATCAAGACCATCCTGGCTAACATGGTGAAACCCCGTCTCTACTGAAAATACAAAAAATTAGCCAGGCACGGTGGCGGGTGCCTGTAGTCCCAGATACTCCAGAGGCTGAGGCAGGAGAATGGCGTGAACCCAGGAGGTGGAGCTTGCAGTGAGCCGAGATCGCACCACTGCATTTCAACCTGGGCGACAGAGCGAGACTCCGTCTCAAAAAAAAAGAATAAAAAAGTATTACTTATCTGGCTGGGTGTGGAGGCTCATGCCTGTAATCCCAGCATTTTGGGAGGCCAAGGCGGGTGGACCACATGAGGTCAGGAATTGGAGACCAGCCTGGCCAACATGGTAAAACCCCATCTCTACTAAAAATAGAAAAATTAGCCAGGCATCGTGGCATCCGCCTGTAATCCCGGCTACTTGGGAGGCTGAAGCATGAGAATCGCTTGAATCCGGGAGGTGGAGGTTGCAGTGAGCCAAGATTGTGCCACTGCACTCCAGCCTGGGTGACAGAGCGATACTGTCTCATTCCTTCTTATGCTTTCAGACCTCTCCAGTCCCTACCGCTGGCTCCTCAATGCCTTCTCCGCAACCCAGAGTTCCTTCTGGCTCCATCTTTGAATAAAATTTTGCAAGGAACATTTCCATGATTTTTTTCTCTCTCCCGAAGTAGAAAATTTTATGTCTCTCTTTTGAACTCATTTAACACTTCATGAGTTATGAAACCCCAATTGTTCCTTCTTAAAATATGAATTACTTTCTACCTTTTATTATTTATGCAGATAAATATCTGAACACTTTTACTCGACTTAGAGTTCCTAAGTTGTTGTTGTTGTTGTTGTTTTTTATACAGTCTTGCTCTGTCGCCCAAGCTAGAGTGCAGTGGCATGATCTCAGCTCACTGCAACTTCCACCTCCTGGGCTCAAGCAATTCTTGTGCCTCAGCCTCCTCAGTAGCTACGACTACAGGTAAGTGCCACAATACTTGGTTAATTTTGTATTTTTTGTAGAGACAGGGTTTCGCCATGTTGCCCATGCTGGTTTCAACCTCCTACACTCAAGCGATCTGCCAGCCTTGGCCTCCCAAAGTGCTGGGATTACAGGCATGAGCCACCACGTCTGGCCTAAGTAAGGTCTTCATGTGAGAAATCTTTATCATCACCCACACCAAGCACAGTATCTACCATGGTACACAATAATCAAATATTTACTAAAAGCTGAATAATTACAACAAAATTAATGTACTTATATTACAAAGTGTGATGTAAACAGAGTTTTTTTTTCCAGGAGCACATAATTTAAAAAAATGAACAAAACAATGCACACTTCACGCAATGACATTTAATAAATGTTCTTCACATACTGGTAATGGCCACTTCTGGTGGGGCGTGATTTGAAATTATTTTTATTTTCTTTTTACTTTTCTTTATTGCTTTATTTTTTCTACCCAATATTGCTTTTATAATTTAAAAAAGCAATTTTTACTTTGAAAAAGAAATAAAACAAAAACCTATCATCTGCTAACATCAGACTGCAACTGCCTTATGCCTTACTTAAGTCCCTGCCGGACACGGGGGCTCACGACCATAATCCCAGTACTTTGGGAGGCCCAGGCAGGCGGATCACCTGAGGTCAGGATTTTGAGACCAGCCTGGACAACATGGCAAAACCCCATCTCTACTAAAAGTACACAAATTAGCTGGGCGTGGTGACAGGCGCCTGTAATCCCAGCTACTCAGGAGACTGAGGCAGGAGAACTGCTTGAACCTGGGAGGCGGAGGTTGCAGTGAGCCGAGATCAGGCCACTGCACACCAGCCTGGGCGACAAGAGCGACTCCGTCTCAAAAAACAAAACAAAACAAAAACAAAAAAGATGATCGGTCTCAAACTCAAAAAGGGTTAAGTGTCAACCTATGCTCTTAACCAACAGCTCTGCATTAACTCCATGAGTTTCCTGATAGCTCCCAGACCAGCTGTCAGATCAGTGGCACTGGCCGATGCTGATGCTGACGGGCGACTATTTGCCTTACCTAAGAAAGGACCCTAGGCAGGAGAAGATGAAGAGATATTTTAAAAAGGCTATGACAGAAGGCAGAGCAAGGCAGTTCTTCCAAGCAACAAAGTTACAGAGATCAAAGGAGCAGCAGCAGCAGCTCTCAAAGTGTAGTACTTCAGGTAGCTTTGGGGGCCTCTGAGACTTTTCAGCGTCTATAGGGTGACAACCATTTTCATAATAATACTAAGACTTTATTCGCCTTTTTCACTTTAATTCTCTCACAAGTGAGAGGCATTTTCTTTTTTGAGACAGAGTCTTACTCTGTCACCCAAGATGGAGTGCATTGGCGCAATCTCGGCTCACTGCAAGAGGCTCCTTGATATGTTAGACTGAATGAAGCAGCGGGTATGAGAATCCAGCTGTCTTCCATTAAGACATATTGAAGAAACTTGCAAAAATATAAAATATTCCCACTCTTTTTTGATGTTTTTGTTTAGGAACATTTCTTTTTCATAAAATATGTCAACGTGTAATGGGCTTACTATGGTTATTTTCTAATCTATCAATCGATCAATATTTTAAATTTTTGTTTTTTTTTTAATTTTTATTTTTTGAGACGGAGTCTCGCTGTGTCGCCAAGGCTGGAGTGCAATGGCGTGATCTCGCCTCACTGCAACCTCCGCCTCCTGGGTTCAAGTGATTCTCCTGCCTCAGCCTCCTGAGTAGCTGGGATTACAGGCGCCTGCCACCACGTCCGGCTAATTTTTGTATTTTTAGTAGAGATGGGGTATCGCCATGTTGGCCAGGTTGGTCTCGAACTCCTGACCTCAGGTGATCTGTCCGCCTTGGCCTCCCAAAGAAAAATTTGTTTTAATTTCTAATACAGTCAAAATCGATAGATGTAATCCACATAAAGATCTTTGAGGATCTCGATAACGTTTAGGAAGGTAAAGGAGTCCTGAGGTCATCGTTTGGAGGAACCAAGAGTTCACGGAGGAAGAGGAAGAGGGACTTGCCAAATTCTCTGACACCTGCCATGCCATCCTACCCTGGCACTCAGGAAGAACTCGGGACTTGGAGCAGCCACAAGCTCGGCCACTTCGTAGCTGCGTGGCTTTAGGGACCATGCCCCGTCCCCGCCGTGGCAGCTACAGGTAACTGCAGGTTAGGAACTGGGCTCCGCGCTCGACAATTAACCCAGCGGAGTACTGGCTGCTGGTGCGGGGGGTACTGGCATCCTCGTGTGGCGACGGATAAAACGTGAAGCTGAAGTTAACCAACTTGTACAGGGTCGCCCGGCCGTTATGTGGGGACCCCCGGACTCGAACTTTGGCTCCACAGCCGAGCCAATCTCGCTACCTGCCCTTCGTCACGCCCTCCGTTTCCACACCTTTAACGCTTCAAAAATAGAAGGTGCCGCCCAAGGGGCTGGAAGGAGCTGAGGAAACGACTCCAGAAGAAATCACCACTGACCACGACTCCCGCCGGCCCGCCCCGGGAAGCCGAGTCGGCCGACCGTCCCCTCCCCCGCCACCTTCCGCACCGGCCTTCCCGGACGGTATCCGCGCCCGTTTCCGCTCAGAGGAAGCCCCCTGCCTCTTCATGCTCCACACGTTCTTCCTCGTGCGCCTGCAGTTTCCACTGGGAGTTTGGGCTCCTGCGCGCACGAGCAAAGAAGCTAGTCAACAGCTGCGCGCGCCCCTGCGCGCATCCCCGACGCCTACGACCCAGCAGCCCCCGCGAAAGCGAAGTCGCAACGCAGGCGCACTTCTGTTCACTCCGGTCCCCAGAGAAGGCGGGGTTCCCGCTGCCCGACCCGGAAGTGCTTCTCTTTTCCGTGGCGGAGAAAGGAGACCACAGAGCTCTGGGTTGTGGAAGAGGTGGCCGTGCACTGTCATCAGTATGCAGCGATTGCTCTTTCCGCCCTTTAGGGCCTTGAAGGGGAAGCAGTGTCTGCAGCTCCTGGCTCGTAGGGCAGCGCCTAGAGCACAGGTACCGCACTGCAGCGGACTCCGAGTCGCGTGAGCGGGGATGGAGTGAAAGGGCCGGGATAAAGATGATGGAGAGCCCCACATCACGTTTCCGGAGCTCCTTACAGTTTACTCACAACGCATTTCCTTGTGTTCAGAGCCCCTAGGGTTCAGATCTGGACCATTGACCTGCTGTGTGGTATTGGCCAAGTTAATTAAACTTTCTGTTCATCGATTTCCTTATCTGTAAAATGGGGATAACAATACCTACTTTAAGGTTTGTTATGAGGATTACATTCTTTAATATACATCAGGCCTTTAGCACATGGTACAAGCTTAGTAATTTTTACCCTTATAGTTTATTTTTGCTTAAAAAGTTCCAAGTAGTCAGGTGAGGAAGTATAACTGCATTCTACAGAGAAGGAAATTGAGGCTTAAAGTTACTTTTCTAAAGGTGACTCAGTTAATCAGAAGTAGGAAACTGAGCATGAATCTTTGGACTTATAGGGATATAGTCAGAAGAGGGCATGCATTTGCTTAACTAGTAATTATTGAGTGGTTATTATATATTAGGAACTGGAAAAAGAAAAATAAATATTATAAGACTCCTGCCCTGGAGGAAGTCAGTTTATTCATTTGTGAAATCTTTATCATGGTCTCGTTATATAAAGGAACAGTGTTAGAAACAAAGGTAGCAGAAGGGAGAGAGCAAGACTGACCAGACACTGCTACCCCAAAGCTCATAGTTTAGTGGGAGATACAAACAGATGAACCTGAAGGGACAGCGATGTGCTGCATAACAACATTTTGGTCAACAATAGGCCACAGATACAGTCATGGTTCCATAAGATTATAACAGAGCTGCCTTTCCAAGTGTACCTTTAAAAAAAAAAATCTTTTTCTCTAAATTTCTTTTTTAGAGACAGGGTTTTACTTTGTCACCCAGGCTGGAGTGCAGTAGCATGATTATAACTCACTGCAGCCTCCAACTTGGAAATCCTGGGCTCAAGCATTCTCTTGCTTCAGTCACTTAAGTAGCTAAGACTACAAGTGTGTGACACTGTGCCTAATTTTTAAAAAAATAGAGACGGGGGGGTCTTGCTATATTGCCCAGGCTGGTCTTTAACTACTGGCCTCAAGTGATCCTCTCACCTTGGCCTCCCAAAGCCTTGGAATTGTAGGCATGAGCCTTTGCACCTGGCCCCATTTTTAAATATTTTATACCATATTTTTACTGTAATCGTTCCATGTTTAGATAAACAAATACCATTGTTACATTATTCGGTACGTAACATGCCATACAGATTTATAGCCTAAGAGCAATAAGTCATACCATATACCTCAGGGGTGTAGTAGGCTGTATCATCTAGATTTCACTAAGTACTTCTTTTTTTTTTTTTTTTTTTGAGAGGTGGAGTCTCGCATCAACGCATAGGCTGGAGTGCAGTGGTGAGACTTTGGCTCACTGCAACCTCTGCCTCCCAGGTTCAAGTGATTCTGCCATTTCAGCCTCTCAAGTAGCTGGGATTACAAGCGTGCGCCACCACACCCAGCTAATTTTTGTATTTTTGGTAGAGATGGGGTATCACCATTTTGGCCAGGCTGGTCTTAAACTTCTGACCCAAGTGATCTCCCTGCTTCGGCCTCCCAAAGTGCTGGGATTACAGGTGTGAGTCACCACACCCAGCCTTTAGATTTGTGTAAGTACATTCTATGAGGTTCACACAATGATGAAATTGCTTAAGAACGCATTTGGCAGAACATGTGCCCCTGTTGTTAAGTGATGCTTGACTATACATTACAGTGTATTAAGGGCTGTCCAGTGTGCTGTGGGAGTGACCTATTGCAGACCTTAAAGAGCCTGGGAACAATCCCAGAGGAGGTGACACGTAAGCAGAGATCTGCAGTAAATATTATTAATCAGGCGAAAGGAAGTGTACAAGCCAGAAAGAAATATTTAAAGACCTAGAGGTGAAAGAAAATATTCCATATCTGTAAGTAGAGTGAAGTCTGAGGGAAGTATTCAGAGATGAGAAAATTCATTTAGTTGGGGATAGGTTTGAGTGAGGCTAGATTTAAAACCAATTGGAAAACCAGCTGGAAGGTTGATGCAGTAATCCAGATAAGAGATGATGACTTACCAAGACATAGCTGTGGGGATGCTATGGTACTTCACCCTAATCAGAATGGGGTTGAGTGTGGGTAGCAGCCATTCTCTGTTTATCCAGTTGTAATTTGTCTATCTTGATCTTTAGTGTGATTGCATCAGGCGCCCTTTGAGGCCAGGGCAATACAGCACCATCTCTGAAGTAGCTTTGCAATCTGGAAGGGGTACGGTGTCTCTTCCCTCAAAGGCTGCCGAGCGGGTGGTGGGCCGATGGCTCCTGGTCTGCAGTGGAACAGTGGCTGGAGCAGTTATTCTTGGTGGAGTGACTAGGTGAGTAATTTGCTCATAGTGAGTCAGGTATTTTGATCATAAGTAGAAGCACAGGTTGACTGAGGAGAAAGGATTTTTTTTTTTTTGAGACAGAGTCTTGCTCTGTCGGCCAGGCTGGAGTGCAGTGGTGTGATCTCGGCTGACTGCAACCTCTGCCTCCTGAGTTCAAGCGATTCTCCTGCCTCAGCCTCCCAAGTAGCTGGGACTAGGCGCATGCCACCATATCTGGCTAATTTTTTGTATTTTTAGTAGTGACAGGGTTTTACCATGTTGGCCAGGCTGATCTCGAACTCCTGACCTCAGGTGATCTGCCCACCTCGGCCTCCCAAAGTGCCAGGATTACAGGCATGAGCCACCGCGCCCAGTTGGAGAAAGGAATTTTACAGAGCATCTAGTCTAGCTCCCTTATTGTACAGATGGAGAAACTGAGGCCTTAAAGAAGGAACACGTCTGATGGCTTGCCCTGCTATAGAACATTTAAGTGTTTTATTAGTAGGAGCCTTCTATAAAGACTAGTTTATGTCTTAACTGGTACCTGTGCATTGTTTTTGTATCTTTTGTCTTTCAGTCAGAGTCCAAGTTTGTCTCAAAACTTTTTTTACAGTTTGTTTGAATTAAACCCAAAGAAGTTCTGTGCATCACAATTGGTTCATGTTTCTTAGATTCATTTAAATCTTTGAAGAGACTATAGATTTAGATATTCCTCCCTTTCCCCCTCTTTTAGTTGCTGAGGAAACTCGAGTCATTTGTCCTATGGTTATGCACAGTCTAGATTTTGCTGATTGCATAACCATGTGATATTTAACATGTTCTTTTATCCCCTCTACTTCCTGTGAATGAGTAGTTGTTTGATCAGATTCAAATTGGGGATGAGGGAGCAAAATACTTCAGTAGGTGAATAGAACATTCATGAATATCTGGTGTGTATTATAGATGTTAACAGCCATTAATTACTATCACCTGGATCCATTGTTTCATTAGCATAGTAAAATTGTAACATTTTATTAGCTCAACTCTAAAAAGCTTTCCCTCATCATCAATCTGGATATCCCAAGGTATAATTTGTATAGGAAAGGCAGGATAAATACTTAATTCTTCTTTCCCTTTATTTACCAATTTTCAAAATAATAAATTGGTCCCCCAAATCCTCCAAAGGCAACAAATAAAGCATTTGGATTTTTAAGGCTTATTATGAGATCATAGGTTCAAACACACTTGATAATGTTTCAGTTCGTTGTGCTGATGGTGTTAGTGATTTGCTCAGATTGTCCCATCTTTAGTCAGTGGGCATCTCCTGAAATTGGCTCTAGTGACTTTTTGGCAGGGCCCTAATTACCTTTGATAGCTTCCTTCCTTTCTAGCATGACAAGATATTCCAAGCTCATCTTGTACATTTCTTGCCTCAGGCCTAAAATCAGCCTTTTACTTTAGGAATCCTAACTCCTTTTGTTGAAAAAGTTTCTGGTTTTAATCAAATATACCTTCCTCAAATTCTCTTCACATTCCACGTCCCTTATTTCAAAATACTTTATGTGTTATATAGGTTGTTATGAGCAAGTGCAACACATTTGAATGTATTGTCTTTAAATTCACCCAAGAATCTAAACCGGTATACATGTAACAGATCTCTTTTCCTTGGGTAAGGAATGCTGGTTATGCATTTAGAACAGATTGCTTTGGCCGTAGGGGTTGAGTTTGCCTGTCAAGGAATGCTAGTGAAAGAAAGAATTGGGAAAAAAGATAAAAAAGAAAGAAAAGGATTGAGAGAATATAAGGGTAAATAAATTTGTACCTGATGGCAGCTGTTTCTGACAAAATTCTAAGCAGTAAGAGAGAAATGTCTCAAAAGAGGAAACAATTCTGTTTACCTTTAACGAGGTTAAGTTCAGATCCACTTGTTGCTATAAACCTTTTGTGAGTAATCCAGCCTTACACATACACCCCAACATTTCTTTCCTATCCTAAGGTTGACAGAGTCTGGCCTCTCGATGGTAGATTGGCATTTAATAAAGGAGATGAAGCCACCTACAAGCCAAGAGGAATGGGAAGCAGAATTCCAAAGATACCAGCAATTTCCAGAATTTAAAATGTAAGTATGAAAGAACATTAGGTAAACATTCCAGTGGGCCCATTTAATCTTTTGCACTTAAACCCTTCAGAATGGTTAGATTATTTCATGATCTTTGGTTCAGTTATGTTTAGTCAGCTTCTCTTCTAAGCCTCCAAATCCAAAGTCATCCTGAGGTCGTTGATGAGGAAGAGGGCAGACCTACCAAGTTGCAGGACTGAGAAAGAAAGTTTTTGCGTTCCATAAGAAAATAAAAATCAGAAGGATGTTTCCTCCTTCTTCTTTTTTGACTTTCCATTTCACCCAGCTTGAATCATGATATGACACTGACAGAATTCAAGTTCATCTGGTACATGGAGTACTCACACCGAATGTGGGGTCGCCTGGTAGGCCTTGCATACATCCTGCCTGCTGCCTACTTTTGGAGAAAGGGCTGGCTCAGCCATGGCATGAAAGGACGTGTTCTTGCCCTCTGTGGCCTCGTCTGCTTCCAGGTAAGATTTATTAGAGGTTGAGAAACCAGACATGCTCCCAGGAGCTTCCTAGTTGGCTTTTTTTTTTTTTTTTTTTTTTTTGTGACAGAGTCTCGCTCTGTCGCCCAGGCTGAAGTGCAGCTCTGCCTCCCGGGTTCACGCCTTTCTCCTGCCTCAGCCTCCCGGTAGCTGGGACTACAGGCACCTGCCACCACACCTAGCTAATTTTTTGTATTTTTAGTAGAAATGGGGTTTCACCATGTTAGCCAGGATGGTCTGGATTTCCTGACCTCATGATCTGCCTGCCTCGGCCTCCCAAAGTGCTGGGATTACAGGCATGAGCCACCACGCCTGGCCCCTAGTTGGCATTGTTTTTAAAGAAATAATCTGAGTCGCTTTAATAGAGTAGGTAAGAGCATACATTTTAGTGTCACAGGCCTAGCTTCAAGCCCCAGCTCTGACAGTAAGGTAAATTACCTAACCTCTGAAAGCTATGACTTCTTTACCTGTAAATGGGGATAATAACAGTGCCACCATGTACAGTTGTGTAAATTTTTTTTTTTTTTTTTTTGAGACAGAGTCTGGCTCTGTCGCCCAGGCTGGAGTGCAGTGGCCGGATCTCAGCTCAGTGCAAGCTCTGCCTCCCAGGTTTACACCATTCTCCTGCCTCAGCCTCCCGAGTAGCTGGGACTACAGGCGCCCGCTACCTCACCCGGCTAGTTTTTTGTATTTTTTTTTTTTTTAGTAGAGATGGGGTTTCACCGTGTTAGCCAGGATGGTCTTGATCTCCTGACCTCGTGATCCGCCCGTCTTGGCCTCCCAAAGTGCTGGGATTACAGGCTTGAGCCACCACACCCAGCCCAGTTGTGTAAATATTAAATGAGATAATCCATATTTAAAGTACTTAGCTTTGTGCCTGGAATCAGTAAGCACTCGGTAGTATATTTTCATGTGCTGCAGGAAGTAGTTTGTTTCCCATCATGGGTACCTCCCTAGGTTCTTGTCTCTTCCCTTTTTCTAACTTGTCTGCTGTAAGAAAGTGGGATCCCTGTGCTAGAATGCTACAGAAGCATACAGGAAAATTCCAAAAGAGAGAAACACTTTGTGGGATGAAAGATTATAGAATACCCATGTAGCTGAGAGAGATTCATATATAAATGGCAATTAAAATCATGTAAGTTGAGCCCCTCTTAAGGAAAGATTCCCACGATTAGCAGGTTAGTACTGCTAGGATGATGAAAAAAAAAAAAAGTTGGGTGAAACTGAGCCAGGAATTAAGAGAGAAGACACATAGGAGTATTTGGGTCAAGGTATAGAGATCCTAAAGGAGATTATCAGAGCATCAGAGAAACATCATCAAAATTTAATCAGGAGGAAGCTAATTGGTTAATTTAACTCAGAAGTGGTAAGAAAATGAGCCAATTAGAAGGGATTAAGGCCGGGCGCAGTGGCTCACATCTGTAATCCCAACATTTTGGGAAGCTGAGATGGCTAGATCACTTGAGGTCAGGAGTTCCAGACAAGCCTGGCCAACATATTGAAACCCTGTCTCTACCTAAAATACCAAAATTAGCTGGGCGTGTTGGTGTGGGCCTGTAGGCCCCGCTACTTGGGAGGCTGAGGCAGGAGAATTGCTTGAACACGGGAGGTGGAGGTTGTAGTGACCCGAGGTTGCACCACTGCACTCCAGCCTGGGCAACAGAGCAAGACTCTGTCTCAAAAAAAAAAAAAAAGGGGGGATTAAGGAGGGAGATGAGAGAGAAGAAATAGAGGCAGCAGAAACAGGTAATCGTTAAACATTAATCAAAGTCTAATAGTAACAAGAGAAAGGCAGGTAGAACAAAATGAAAGTTAACATTTTAGAATTACAAAAACAAGCCAACACTGAAAACAGACTATTTGGGAGGCAGAAATTGAAGATGTCAGATGAGGTATGGGAGAAGAAAGTGGGCTAGTGAATCACACTATGTATGTCTTCATCTTTCAATGTCTCATGCAGATGAAATCAAGGTAATTAGAATATCCAGGGTAATCTTGAAAGGGGAGAGAAATGCTCAAAAAGATTTCCAGAAGAGTATATATTTAGAAGTGGCAGAATCCACCTCTTTGACCTGATTCTACTGAGCTGGGCAAGTAGGGGTGAAAGGGCTGTCTGATCTCATATGATTGGAACTGACAGTTGTTTGGTTAATTGAAGAAGCCAGTTAAAGCAGAGAATCATAGAATATGATACATACCACAAACTTTTAAACTTAAATCTGTACGTTCATTACCAGCTTTTAAAAAATCAAGGCCTTTTCTTTGACTATGCATCCCCAGATTGGCCTTCAACTGCGGGTTTCTTATGTCCCCATAAACTGTGCTTTTGCTTAAAGAGGAGTGGGAACTTAGATATTTGCAAAGCAATCTGCATGCAAAACCTTACTGATTTTTATGATTTTCCCCTGAAACTTTTATAATTGTCTTATTCCAACCTAACTTGATAGTAGATGTTTTTAAGCATTTACCTTAAAGTTTCTCCAGAACATTCAATCTAGTTTTATGAGATATATCCATGGACCTTTTTTTTTTCTTAAAGCTCATCAGCTATTGTTAGTGTTAGTGTATTTTATGCATGGCCCAAGACAATTCTTTTTCCAGTGTGGCCCAGGGAAGCCAAAAGATTGGACACTTCAGATCTAAATAGTAGTTAAGTATTAATGGTGATATGTGAAGAATTGTGGATAAGTCATGAATCCTTGGACACTGCATATTGGGGAGGGTATGGAAAGAGCAGAGGTGGGTTAGAGGGTACTCCTGATAGCTCACTTCTTCCGTAAAGTTGAACAGATTAGATTAGGCTGGGCATGGTGGCTCACGCCTGTAATCCCAGCGCTTTGGGAGGCCGAGGTGGGCGGATCACGAGGTCAAGAGATCGACACCATCTGGCCAACATGGTGAAACCCCATCTCTACTAAAAATACAAAAATTAGCCGGGCGTGGTGACAGGCACTTGTAATCCCAGCTACTCAGGAGGCTGAGGCAGGAGAATCCCTTGAACCCGGGAGGCGGAGGTTGCAGTGAGCCGAGATCATACCACTGCACTCCAGCCTGGTGACAGAGCGAGACTCTGTCTCAAAAAAAAAAAAAGAAGAAAGTTGAACAGATCATTTTAACCTTGTTTTGTTTGCTCCATCTCTTGGGGGTTCTAGGGTCTCTTGGGATGGTATATGGTGAAAAGCGGACTAGAAGAAAAATCAGACTCCCATGACATCCCTCGGGTCAGTCAGTACCGCCTCGCTGCCCACCTGGGATCAGCCCTGGTTCTTTATTGTGCCAGCTTATGGACCTCGCTCTCACTGCTGCTCCCTCCGCACAAGGTAAGAGTTGTGTGCAAATATGTCTTCAAGACCCTGCTTTCAATTCTTTTGGATATATATCTAGAAGTAGAATTGCTGGATCATATAGGAGGTGAATATTTTGCCAACATTTTCTATTGGGAAAGGTGAAACAAATTGAAAAATAGATTGGGAGGGAGTACCAACAACAAGAAATATCCCAGTCACTTTACGTCTGACGCCCAGAGGGGATGGTGGATGGCAAAGTGAGGAAGATCAGAACAGAGGTGTTTCTGAATTTCTGGTGTGGACAAGAGCCATATTGTATTGTTTGTTAAATGGGGACCTGCCAGTTAAGTCTAATAATATAGTAAACCTTAGTGATTTTGTCTGAAGTATTTTTCTGTTTGTTGATTAAAGGAAAATACTAGCTTTTCATTTCATGCTTTGATTTCAAAGCAAGGTATGACATATTTTTGAGACCTTCATTAATAATAGAGGTCTCAAGACACCACACCCTTATAGGACATTTTTTTTTCCCTAGAATTTTTTTTAAATGAGTCTTGGCCAGGCGCAGTGGCTCCCGCCTGTAATCCCAGCACTTTGGGAGGCAGAAGCAGGCATATCACCTGAAGTCAGGAGTTCGAGACCAGCCTGACCAACATGGAGAAACCCATCTCTACTAAAAATACAAAATTAGCCAGGTGTGGTGGCGCATGCCTGTAATTCCAGCTACTTGAGAGGCTGAGGCAGGAGAATTGCTTGAATCCGGGAGGCAGAGGTTGCGGTGAGCCAAGATGGTGCCATTGCACCTCAGCCTGGGTAACAAGAGCGAAACTCCATCTCAAAAAAAAAAAAAAAAAGAGTCTTATATTAGGTATTGAAATCATGGGTTGACCTGAGTAAGCTGTTCCTGGAGAAAAGTTTGAGATGACAGCAGGACTCTTGAGTCGAATCATCCATTAGGTACTTGGAGCCAGTAGCTAGATTCCAATAAGGACCGGACATGTTGTCTTGGCAGTCATTCCCACAGAGAAGCCAAATTGGGTTGAAATATTGATATAGTAGACAACCACTGAGTAATTCCACATCTGAAACATAAGGAATTATTTGAAAGTCTCCTGACTTTCAAAGCCAAACTTCTTTTATTTATTTATTTGAGATGGAGTCTTGCTGTGTTGCCCAGGCTGGAGTGCAGTGGTATGACCTCGGCTCCTGCAACCTCCACCTCCCGGGTTCAAGCAATTCTCCTGCCTCAGCCTCCTGAGTAACTGGGACTACAGGTGCACACCACCATGCCTGGCTAATTTTTTTGTATTTTTAGTAGAGACGGGGTTTTGCCGTGTTGACTGGGCTGCTTTTGAACTCCTGACCTCAGGTGATCCACCCGCCTTAGCCTCCCAAAGTGCTGGGATTACAGGTGTGAGCCACCGTGCCCATCAAAGCCAAACTTCTAAAATGAATTCATTTTAATTCAGACTTCTAAAATGAATTCATTTTAATGGATTCATTTTGCCTGCATCTATAGCTGTTGCTTCCTGACAATCTATTCCTTCTTTTCAATCCCTGTAATTATCTTCCTCACCCAACCCAATACATACACACTCTCACATTTACCCACACTTACACATAAACCCACACACTCTTGCTGCTGAAATTGTACTCTTAAAGATTACTGATGACTTTATCAATTAATTGTTTTTCTCTGTTTGTTTAGATTCACCTAATTACAAAAAGGATTTGAGATGCTAGCCAATGAACCATATAGTGCTATGCTGTCGAATACAGTATCTACTAACTACATATAGCTATTTAAATTTTAATTGATTAAGGCTGGGCATGGTGGCTCACGCCTGTAATCCCAGCACTTTGGGAGGCTGAGGTGGGTGGATCATTTGAGGTCAGGAGTTCGAGACCAGCCTGGCCAACATGGTGAAACCCCATCTCTACTAAAAGTTAAAAAATTAGCTGGGCAACAGTGGCACGCGCCTGTAATCCCAGTTACTTGGGAGGCTGAGGCAGGCGAATCACTTGAGCCTGGGAGGTGGAAGTTGCAGTGAGCCAAGATTGCACCACTGCACCCCAGTCTGAGCGACAAAGTGAGAAAAAAAAATTTTTAATTAAATAAAATTAACTTTATTTACATAAGCTTTTTGTTTACTTAAACTTTATATTTAAATAAAATTAATTTTTAATTTAATTTTCAGTCATACTAGCCATGTTTCAAGCTCTTCTTAGGTAGATGATAGAACTTTTCCATCATCACAGAAAGTTCTATTGGACAGTGCTGATAATGTGATATGTTAGTAATGATACCTAACTTTTCATATAGAGTGTAAGCCATTTGAGGGTAGCATTCTGACATAACTCCTTTGTATCTTTATAGTAACCTGTTTATAAAGTTCTTATTCATATTTGATGATTCACTGATTAGTATTAGAAGTTGGTGGTAATAAGAATAAAAACATTTTATCAAAAACACTAAATGCAGGAATCTCTAAGCATTTTATGCAATTTCGATTCTGACTATATTTGCTAAGCACTAATATCACACACATGAAAATCCAGTCCTGATCTTAAGCTACATCCTTTCAACCATGATGAAGCCTTGCTTCCTGAATAATGTAAATCATTCAGATTTTGAACAGATACGTAATGAGTACCTATGTGCCAATCACTAGGCTAAGATTGCTGTAGTAAAAAAGATGGCAGTTTCTGCCTTCACAAAACTTGTGGGGTAGAAGTATAATTACAATAAAATACAGTACATGTTGGAACAGAATATCTGCCAGAAGTACTTAACTTAGTCTAGGGGTCGGAGAAGCTCTGATCTTAATTTGTCACTTGGGTTTGGCCTTGGAGATCTTTGGTGCCTCTCATTGTTCCTGAAACACAGTTTAACTGAATGTTTTTTCTTGTTTAGTTGCCTGAAACCCGTCCACTCTTACGGTTGAGACGATTTGCTCATGGAACAGCAGGTTTGGTGTTCCTTACGGCTCTCTCAGGTAGGACTCAGCTTATCAAAGATGACCTGTTTGCATCGCACTCTGTAAGCTGGGACCTCTTGCCTAACGCTTTGCCTCGTCCTCCTGCATCTTTATATTTCCTTTTCACATCTGTTTCTCTTATTCCCACTATCTTCACCCACTGTTTCCTGTTCCTTTCTCTCTTCCAAAAATTCTACTTTACTGTCAATTGAACAAAAATATTGAACATCTACCTAGATCCAGATGGCTTAGGTTCAAATCCTGGCTTCACTACCTGTGAACTGTATGACCTTTGCAAGCTCTGTAACCTCTCTGGGCCTTAGAGACCTTATGTGTAAAATGGAGATTATGACAACAGTATGACTGCTAAATGTGAAATGTGTAGAATAGTTGTTAGCATGCAGCAAAGGCTACATAAGTGTTAGCTGTTACTATTATATAAACATTATTGTTATCATCACATTACATCCAGATGGGTCAGACAAAAGGCTTGCCCTCAGAGATGGTTGCGGGTGGAGAGTTCATTGGCACAGAGAGACCAACACAGGATTTTTTCATTCTTTTTTTTTGAGACCGAGTCTCACTCTGTTGCCCAGGCTGGAGTGCAGTGGCGTGATCTCAGCTCACTGTAACCTCTGCCTCCCGAGTCCAAGCAATTCTCGTGCCTCAGCCTCCCAAGTAGCTGGGATTACAGGTGCACGACACCACACACAGCTAATTTTTGTACTTTCAGTAGAGAGGGAGTTTCACCATGTTGGCCAGGCTGGCCTCCAACTTCTGACCTCAGGTGATCCACCTGCCTTAGCCTCCCAAAGTGCTGGGATTACAGGCATGAGCTACCACGCCTGGCTTTTTTCATTCTTTAAACCACACTTCCACCTCTGCTGCTCTCATTTGAGAACTGCACTGTCCAGTAGAGGAGTCTGTAGCCTCATGTGGATATTGAAACTTAAATTAATTAAGGTTAAATAAAATTTAAAATGTAGTTCTTCATTCACACTAGCAACATTTCAGATGCTCCATAGGCACATGTGGCTAGGGGCTAGTGTATTGGACGGCGCAAATATAGAACACTTCCACTCTCACAGAAAGTTCTATTGATAGCACTGCTCTGGAATAAAAATAATACTGATTCAAACCAATGAGCCACTCAACACTTTTATTTTTGGCAAAGAGCATGAATTTTTACTTCATAAGGGACGTTTTAAAAAAATATGGAGTGGGTTGGGCATGGTAGCTCACACCTGTAATTCCAGCACTTTGGGATGCTGAGGCAGGTGGATTGCTTGAGCCGGGGAGTTCAAGACTAGCCTGGGGAACATGGTAAAACCTCATCTCTACAAAAATTACAAAAATTAGCCATGTGTGGTGTTGTGTGCCTGTAGTCTCAGCTACTCAGGGGGCTGAAGCCAGAGGATTGCTTGAGCCCAGGAGGTCGAGGCTGCAGTGAGCTGAGATTGCACTGCTGCACTCCAGCCTGGGTGACAGAGCAAGACCCTGACTCAAAAAAAAGAAAAAAAGGCCAGGCACGGTGGCTCATGCCTGTAATCCCAGCACTTTGGGAGGCTGAGGCAGGCGGATCACCTGAGGTTGGGAGCTTGAGACCAGTCTGGTCAACATAGTGAAACCTCATCTCTACCAAAGGGCGGGCACCTATAGTCCCAGCTACTCGGGAGGCTGAGGCAGGAGAATCACATGAACCCTGGTGGCAGAGATTGCAGTGAGCCGAGATCGTGCCACTGCACTCCAGCCTGGGGGACAGAGCCAGACTCCGTCTCAAAAAAAAAAAAGAAAGAGAAAAGGGAGTGTGACCCAAACATTTCTGGATTTTCTTTGATAATAAATAATAGATCAGACATCCATTAATTCAAGAATACCTTCTTTATTTGTTTATGCAGGATTTAGTTTATAAGTTTTGGGATTTTTCTCACTTCCGTGTTCAGTCAACAAACATTTATTGAGCATTTGGGGAAGACAGATAATGCACAATGGAAACATAATGTGTTTGATGATATTTAGTGCCATGAAGAAAAATAAATTAGGGTCAGGAGACAGAAAGTGTGCTAGGGGAGTACCATTTTATATAGGATCATCAAGCGAAATCTCTTTGGTAAGGTGACATCTGAGTGGAAGCTGGGGAAGTAAGGGAGTCAGTCATGCAGACATCTGTGGGAGAGCATTTCTAAAATAAATCAGTAGCACTCAGTGGCGGGGTGAAGAGGGCATCAAAATCACTAAGGGAATTTTTCTAAGCTAGTAAGCCTCTCCCCCTCCCCCCACACCGCAGCCTCTACTGCACTTCTCTAGAGGAAGCAGAATCTTAGAGTGGGAGCAGGTAAGGATGCAGAGATTTGAAGTTTCCATGGTGATTGTGATGTGTCTTCCCTGTTGGAGAACCTCTGTTGTAGATCTTTCTATTGTTCTCTGACTGTTCCCTTAGTTTAACTCAGGGATAACAGACTTTTTCTATGTCAGAACTAGTATTTGGTCTCTTCTTCTTCTCATTTTAATAAATACCATTTACCTTGGAATACAGGGGCTTTTGTGGCAGGGCTAGATGCTGGGCTTGTTTACAACTCCTTTCCCAAAATGGGAGAATCCTGGATCCCAGAGGACCTCTTTACCTTCTCCCCCATCCTGAAGAATGTTTTTGAGAATCCCACCATGGTGCAGTTTGATCACCGGATTCTGGTAAGTGTAGCTGGTGGGTACCTGCCAGAGAGCACAGGAGCCTATCATAGGCTTTGGGGTGTCAGTGAAGCACTGATGGCAACACTGACAGAGTAGAGCAGGAACCATACTTTATGCTCTCTTTGGAGAAATTTTAGGACCATTTCTCTAATCTAATGTCTTTGTCCTCATTACTCACCCCTGTCCCCCCGACCCCCTACCCCAGCCAAATTCTAGCTTTCAGGACATTGCCAGCTTCTTAAAGTTCGAATGTGCCTTTTACCACTTGGCAAGTGATAACCTCCCTCAATCCTGCACATACCTAGAAAGTCATTTCAGCAGAAATGTGGTTGAGTAGAGAAGAGAATGCAGAGACCATAGTTGCTAAGCACATAGCTCTCGGAGCAAAACCAGAAGCTCAGGGAGCCAGGAGCTTCACTAGTACTTTTCATTCTGTTGAAGCTAATATGTTTTGAGGTTCTGCTATGGGCCATTTAAAGATTGGCTTGGAGGCCTGTGTGTGATGAATTGGAGCGGGGAAAGATGAGCAGTAAGGAGACTGTGAGAAGCATAGTGCTGCTGTGTGATGCCAGGGAGAGCGATGGAGATGGGGCCTACATGGTGGGAGTGGGACTTGAGAAGAATGATGCATTTGAGAGAGAATTTAAAGGAACAGAGGCTGGGCACAGTGGCTCACACCTATAATCCTAGCACTTTGGGAGGCTGAGGCGAGAGGATTGCTTGAGCCCAGGAGTTTGAGACTGCAGCGAGCTGTGATCACGTTACTGCACTCTAGCCTGGGAGACAGAGTGAGAGCCTGTCTCTTAAACAATTAAATTTAATTTAAAAATAAGAGCAGTGGGCACAGTGGCTCATGCCTGTAATCCCAGCCCTTTGGGAGGCTAAGGCAAGAGGATTGCTTGAGCCCAAGAGTTCAAGACCAGCCTGGGCAACACAGGGAGACCTCATCTCTACAATAAATAAATAAGTAAATGAAGAGAGTTAATAAGATTGGCTGTCAGGAATGAAGGTGAAGAAAGATCAAGTGAAATTCCAAAGTGTCTTCTGTAGCATGCCTAAAACATGACTTATAGGGATGGGGCCGTTGGAATGAGTATGGAGCTAGAGGTGGGAGGATGTCATCAGATGCAGGCATGTTGAGTGTGAGATGAGAGCAGCACATCCAGAGAGAGGGGGCCAGAGGACTCAGTTGTCCAATGGGGGCTGGGCTGAAGCGTGTTACCTGGTGTGGGCTGAGTCCCCACCTGCACACAGTATCTTAGCATAAGTAAAGCCTGGTTGAAATTGTCATTGTGGACAGCTCTGAAAAGGAGACAATGTGAAATAAATGTAGAAATATGATAGAAAACATTCTCCCTGATACCGTGGGAGAGGAAGGGGACCATTATTGCCAGTCCTGGACCCTTGTTCTGAAGAGATAGGAATGAAAATGAGACTTTAGGTCTTTTTTAGCACCAGCTGGCAGCACCAGCACTTTCTCCACTCTCAGCCCAGGAAAATAATAACCCTCATGTGCTGGGGTCAGCCCTGCTTTAAGAATATAGGATTAGAGATACGGTTAGGGATAAGGACGCAAAGAGTGACTTAAAAATGAGAGGACACCCATATTGGAAAGTGGATGAGATCACTGAGAGCGAGGGTGTATGAAGTGGTACATACAGCATCTCAGGTGGATCCCTAGGTGATACCGATGTTTAAGTGGCAAGCAGAAGAGGACGGTGGAAGAGACAGCCTGTGGAGAAGTAATCAGGGTGGGACTGCAGGGAGGTTCTCCGTGACTGGTACAGGAAAGTACTTCATGGTTGCTGAATGGTTCTAGAGGAAGTACATGTAAGGTGAGTAGAAACCTGGCACTTCTATCTAATGTGATAGAATCTTTCTTCCCTGCAGGGAATCACTTCAGTCACTGCCATTACAGTGCTCTACTTCCTCTCTCGGAGAATTCCCCTTCCTAGAAGGACCAAGATGGCAGCAGTGACTCTGCTGGCTTTGGCGTATACACAGGTATAAACCATTTCTTTTTGTTCTGACAGTATCCCCAATACAAAGTTAAAAAAGGGGCCGGGCACAGTGGCTCATGGCTGTAATCCCAGCACTTTGGGAGGCTAGGTGGGCATATCACTTGAGCCAGGAATTTGAGACCAGCCTAGGCACCATGGCAAAACCCCATCTCTACAAAAAAATAAAAAATTAGATGGGCATGGTGGTGTTTGCCTGTAGTCCAAACTACTCGGGAGGCTGAGATGGATCACCTGAGCCAGGGAGGCTGAGGCTGCAGTGAGTCAAGATCACACTGCTGCACCCTAGCCTAGACAACAGAGTGAGACCCTGTTTAAAAAAAAAAAAAAAGAAAGGTGACAGACTAGGAGAAAATATTTTTCCATATTTATAATAAATTTAAAAATTAATAACTGGAAAATAAGTAAAGGACATCAATACACAATTACCACAAAAAGAATGATTAATGGCCAGTAAACATGAAAAGCTGTTCAGCTTCACTCATAATCAAAGGCGCAAATTTAAAAAATAAATACCATTTTGTGCCCATCAAATTGGGAAAAAATGAAGAAAAATAATCAGGTATTGCCATGGGCATAGGAAAATGGATACCTTCAGATATTCTTGGTGAGAGCATGAGTTAGTACAGTTTTTTTCAGAGGGCAATTTGGCAATATCTTTTTTTATTTTTTTTGGAGACGGAGTCTCACTCTGTCACCCAGGCTGGCAATATCTTTTAAAAGTTAAATGGATAATTCTTTGGCCCAGCAAATGGACTTATTAGTGTCTGTCCTAGAAACAGTCCTATGCACAAAGACCTTTTATATGAGAAAATTCATCATAGAATTGTGGTAGTGAAAAATTGGAAACAACCTAAACAGTTAAAAAACTATGGGCTGGGCACAGTGGCTCACACCTGTAATCCCAGCACTTTGGGAAAGGCCAAGGTGGGTGGATTACTGAGGTCAGGAGTTCGAGACCAGCCTGGCTGACATGGCAAAACTCCATCTCAACTAAACAATACAAAAATTAGCTGGGCGTGGTGGCACACACGTGTGATCCTAGCTACTCGGGGGGCTGAGGCAGGAGAATTGCTTGAGCCCTGGAGGTGGAGGTTGCAGTGAGCCGAGATCATGCCATTGCACTCCAGCCTGGCAGACAGAGTGAAACTCTGTCTGAAGACAAAACAAAACAAAACAAACTATGGTATATCCATACTATGCGATACTGCACAGCAGTTTAATAAGATCTCAATATATACCGTATATTGCTAAATGAAAAAAAGCAAGTGATAAAACAATATGTTTTTTAAAAGCACAAAACTATATATTTCTCTATAAACATATTAAAGTACAAGGGTGCAGAAACTGGTAACAGTGACTACTGTGGGGAACTGGGATGGAATGAAGGATAATTAAGGGGAATTTTAGGGTTATCAATTTTGGTCGAATTTCTTTCATTGTAAGCATATTTTCTTGTGAAATTGAAAATGTGTGTATTTTAAGTGCTCTGATAGGAGGATGTGGAGGTTTGTGTGTGGTTATCCATGCCTGGTCATTTTCAATGTGAACTTTGGGTTACTGCCTTTCCTATTGCCTTCTTTCCTTTGTGACAGGTGGGCCTGGGCATCAGCACGCTGCTGATGTACGTCCCAACTCCTCTGGCCGCCACTCACCAGTCAGGCTCCTTGGCTTTGCTTACTGGTGCTCTTTGGCTGATGAATGAACTCCGAAGAGTCCCAAAATGATTCTTAGAGGACCAGCTTCTTGGGACTGTGACTGCTTTTGAGAGCTCTTCAGAGATCCTAAGAACTTGGGCTTTTCTATGAGATGACCTTCACATACCCAGTGGTTTCCAAATGGTCAACTTACTTAAAAATCTTTTCCTGTTTTGAGGTAGTCACTGGATCAAGAATGCATTAAGTGTGGTTACCCTAAAGGTTCCCTGTAAATCTGCTTTTCATGTTGAAAATCAGTTTTAATGTAGAGAAAGAAATGTCTGCCATTTACTGCCTAACAGGCTTTGTGTCAGGTTTTTCGGTGTTGGCAAGCTCTTCGTTCTACATGGATAATTTCTGTCTCCTTGTTCTCCTGAGTCCTTAATTCTGCCTAAATAGAATTTCTTTATGATCTTAAGTTTACTTCCATTAGGTGAAGATTGAAAGGATAGGATGGACATACCCAAAGTAGCCAGCTGGTCTTCAGCAAAAAAAAAAAAGCTAATGTCTTCTAATATCCTGATTTTCAGAAATGGGGAAATTGCAGATTTTGACAAGCTTAATGTGTATATGTAGCAAAATGGTTTGTAAGTACTTGGAAAAGGAGGTAATCACCAAATAGTTGCTTTTTTTTTTTTTTTTTTTTTCCTGAGATAGTTTTACTCTTGTTGCCCAGGCCGGAGTGCGGTGGTATGATCTCAGCTCACTCTGCAACCTCTACCTCCTGGGTTCAAGCGATTCTCATGCCTCAGCCTCCCAAGTAGCTGGGACTACAGGCACAAGTCACTATGCCTGGCTAATTTTGTATTTTTAGTAGAGAAGGGGTTTCACCATGTTGGCCAGGCTGGTCTTGAACTCCTGATCTCAGGTAATCTGCCCACCTCTGTTGCTGGAAGTCAGGGACCCCAAACGGAGGGACCGGCTGAAGCTGCGGCAGAAGAACATAAATTGTGAAGATTTCATGGACATTTATTAGTTCCCCAAATTAATATTTTTATAATTTCTTACGCCTGTCTTTACTGCAGTCTCTGAACATAAATTGTGAAGATTTCGTGGACACTTACCACTTCCCCAATCATTACCCTTGTGATTTCCTATGTCTGTCTTTACTTTAATCTCTTAATCCCATCATCTTCATAAGCTGAGTAGGATGTATGTCGCCTCAGGACCCTGTGATGATTGCGTTAACTGCACAAATTGTTTGTAGAGCACGTGTGTTTGAACAGTATGAAATCTGGGCACCTTGAAAAAAAGAACAGGATAACAGCAATGTTCAGGGAACAAGGGAGATAAAACTTTGGACTCTTGACTGCCGGTAAGCCGACAGAACAGAGCCATATTTCTCTTCTTTCAAAGGCACATAGGAGAAATATCGCTGAATTCTTTTTCTCAGCAAGGAAATCCCGGAGAAAGAGAATGCGCCCTGGAAAGGGAATGCGCCCTGAGGGTAGGTCTATAAACAGCCACCTGGGAGGCGGCCATCTTTTATCGTCAAGGGATGAGATAAGCCCCGGTCTCCTGTAGCACTCCCAGGCTTATCAGGATGAGGAAATTCCCACCTAATAAATTTTGGTCAGACAGATTATCTGCTCTCAAACCCTGTCTCCTGACAAGATGTTATCAATGACAATGCATGCCAAAACTTCATTAGCAATTTTAATTTCGCCCCATCCTTTGGTCCTGTGATCTCGCCCTGCCTCCACTTGCTTTGTGATATTTTATTACCTTGTGAAGCATGTGATCTCTGTGACCCACACCCTATTCGTGCACTCCCTCCCCTTTTGAAAATCGCTAATAAAAACTTGCTGGTTTTACGGCGTGGGGAGCATCACGGAACCTGCCAACATGTGATGTCTCCCCCGGACATCCAGCTTTAAAATTTCTCTCTTTTGTACTCTTTCCCTTTATTTCTCAAACCAGCCTGGACACTTAGGGAAATAGAAAAGAACCCATATTAACTATCGGAGGTGGGTTCCCCTGATACACCTCGGCCTCCCAAAGTGCTGAGATTCCAGGCGTGGGCCACCGCTCCCAGCTAGTTCCTCTTTTGATAAGGATGTTAACATTATAAGGTCAGAGAGAGGAATGGAATCGACAGTATAAATTGGTTCTTGAGAGGGTTTCCTAACAACTTTGTAATAAGAAAAATATGGCCTTAATGGTGTAGTACATGGACATCTATTCAGATATTTAAACAAATTGTTGACTGCTGAATTAATGTGATTTTGGTCTCTATTGATATTTCATAGGGCTCTGTCTTATTTAACTTTATTTTTAAAATCAGTGATTTGGATGAAGGTATCAGGAACATCTGATTTGAGGATGCAGCAACCCAATATTGCTAATATAATAGATGACAGTGGCAACTGAAAACAGTCCCAGAGTGATGCCATTGAGAAGAAAGTAAACAGATTAGAAATATACTCATTCAAATTAAATAAGTTGTAGAAGTTTGGGCTGAAGAAACCTGGCCTTATATCATTTCATATAAAAAAGACTTGAGGATTTCAGTTGTCCTCAGGTTCAATATGAACCAACTAGTATTCATGTTGTTATTATATAACACAGAAAAATTAGTGGTACTTCAGGTTTTATCAGTAGAAGTGTCACAGCCATAGTCAGAATACCCCTAACATGTTGCATTTCACTCTGGGTACCAAATTTAAGCAAGATATTGATGGCCACTAAGTGTGTATCCAGAAGAAGAGACCAGAATGGTGATGAGTCCAGAACCCCTATCACACAGGGAATAGTTGAAGGAACTGGGGATATTTAACTGGAGAAGAGAACATCTGGGGAGAGAGCAAGATTCCTGTCCTTGAGAAGTTGAAGCTATCTCATGCAGAAGAGGGAATGAGCTTCCATTGTGCTGCAGACCTGGCAGCAATGGGTGAAAGTTGCAGGAAGTTAGTTTTAGTTCTGTAGAAAGCAAGAGTAGGGTAGACAAATCAAATGCTCTGGGGTCAGGCTGGTGGAGACAGTAACACTGGCGAGCAGGTGCCCCAGCTCAGACTAAACTACTGAGCTTTGTTCTGCTGCTGCTGCTCTACAGGTCCAGGGTTGTTAGATTTCTGGGTTTTTGTTGCTTTTTGAAATAAGGAAAATAAGTTTATCTTAAGTTTAGTTTTCCTTGGATATACCTAGATTCCATACAGTGACAAGATAAATACAAAGGGAGAACATCTGGATTTCATCCTTGACCTCATTTACAAAGCAAAAAGAGATGCTGGATTCAGATATAAATGTTAATTTTACAGTGTTTAAGGTACCAAATATTTTTTTTTTTTTTTTTTTAAAGAAGCCACATATCTATATTTTTCTGTGAAAGCTTTCAGTTAAGTGTTGGGAACTAATTTCAAGATTTTAAAAAATGTTATGCAGGCTTAACATGTCTGAGAGCCATAAATGACCTAACGTTTTCCATTTTTAATCTCTGAACTAGGTGATCTCAGTTTTCTTTCAACTCCAGTACTCTGGAAGTTTCTGTGTGACCTGTAGTGTACCATTCTCAGGTAGTGATATGGTTTGGATGTTTTGTCCCCTCCAAATCTCATGTTCAAAGTGTGACATTCAGTGTTAGAGGTGGGCCTAGTGGGAGGTATTTGGTTCATGGGGGCGGATCCCTTATGCATGACTTCGTGCCATCCCCATAGTAATGAGTGAGTTCTCACTCTGGTTGTTCAAAAGAGCCTGGAACTTCCTCCTCTCTCTCTTGCTGTCTTTCACCATGTGACACACTGGCTCCCCTTCCCCTTCCGCCATGATTGTAAGCTTCCTGAGGCTCTCACCAGAAGCAGATGCCAGCGCCATGCTTCCTATACAGTTCTATGCAGAACTGTGAGCCAAATAAATCTCTTTTCTTTATAAAAATTGTCGGGTATTTCCTTATAGCAACACAAGCGGACTAACACAGGTGATTCTTAGCAAAACAGTTTGTCAATTTTTCATAAATCCTGGACCTTGGGTGGGCTTATGCTATTGCCTAGAAGAAATTCCCAACTTCTCTCTTATTTGAATCTTAGAAAAATCCCAAAACCCAAGCCTCATATAAGACCAATTAAGTCACAATCCCTGGAGGCAGTAAAAGGCATATTTTTAAAGTTCCCCAGGTGATTCAAATGTGCAGACAAGTCTAGGGACCACTGGCTTAGGTCCTAATAGCCTAGTTACCTTAGAAAGTTCTTACTAGCTTATTCCCATTCCCTTCTAATATCCACCCTACCTTATCATTTGATCTGCTCTGTTGATCCTTAGTACGTTAGTAGGATATGGTGTCTTCTGGATAGAATCCTTCAAAGAAAGGGAACTGTATTTCTGAGGCAAGTTCCCATACTATCCTCTCCTGATCCTCAAACCCAGGTTCTCCTTAGTTAATAACTGAGTCAGCAGAGGGCAGTATGACCCAACCCAAACAACCATATATTAATGCTTCTACAGTTCTCTCCAAGGAAGTAGCAACTCGTAAGTTAAGGTTTCAGATGTTTTACTTCATTTTTCTTTTATTACAGATGATGAATACATTTGGAAAAACAACTGGTTGCATTTAGCTATATACCTGTATTATGCCACCTATGAGCTTCCGGTGAATGATGATTATCTTAGTTATTTTTTGTGTTTATGTTATTGCCAGCACTCCCAGTCACATATCAAATATTGAATTAGTGAATGCATGAATGGAAAATTAACAATTACAGATTGATGTCCCAAATATCTTTTTCAAAAAAAACAGTCATCACGTACCTATAGGATTAACTAGATCTCCCTTAATATTTTCAAAGGTCTCTCTGCACTGATGTCCATTGTTTTTAAAACATAAAGGAAATTAAAACACATGGCTTTCTTAATCAGTCAACCTAGAATTTTTGTCTATAACTTAGACTGACAAATTCTATTGTAGTAAGGGTAATGATTAGCAACTCCATAAAGCAATGTTGGTTGCAGAGATCAACACTGATGATCATGATTTTAGGATAACCAATTTATCTGCAGCTACCCTTGTGGTCCTGGGATGAATGGTGGGTTATATATCAGCATATGTAACACATATACCCATGTCCCTGCATAAGGGAGAATGCATTACCTCTCTAACATGCATCACACATTTTCCTCAACACTGACTTAAAATGTTTGTCAGTGAGAATTTTAAGAATTCAGAATTCAACAAAATTATTGTTTAATGTGAAGCAGTAGAAAAACAGAGTCTTAACAGCTCCCCAAAGCAATGTAATACAGGCAGCCTTTGGTTTTTTGAAGTGTGCAGTGTCTAGTTGTGGATCATAATAAAAAGATGTCTTTCACCACACTCCGCAGAGGCCATTGATCAAGGTAGAAATAAAGGGGGAGACATGGCATGTACTTCAGGACTTCAACTAAAGGGGAACTGTGGAATGAGAATTTCAAATACAACATAGTAACTGAAATACTAGAAACCAAAGTGTGTGTCTGGGATCCCTTCTTGCAGAAGCTAGTAAGGGGCAGTCTTCACCGGCAGCAAGCGCTCTGTACGAGGGGCCGCTTAGGAAAGTACCAGGGCTGCCCTGGAGTGGAGAACGAGTGGGCCACCAGAGGGTATACAGTGGCTGCCCTACTTTAAAAGAAGAGGCTCAGGAGCAGACATGTCTTTATGCTAGCCTGAAGTCATGCATATGTGGCTATACGCAGCCTGTGATTCAGAAAATTTTTCAACTTTGGTGTTCATAAAAATGGAAGCAATGATAGATTACATTTTAAAAGTGAAAGCCCTTGTAGTATGAGTAATGATTCAGTTTTATTAATAAAAGGATCTCCTTATTGCTCACATTTTCAGAGAAACAAAATGGTCAACTGGTGTGTTGTTCCTTCCCTGTCCCTCTAATAACAGTACCGACAAACTGGAAAATCATGAAATATTAGAGCAAAAGAGAAATGTGTACTAACACAAGAGAAGTCTGTTAGGATATAAGTAAGATTAAAGTAGACAGAGCAGGCTTAAAATGAAGCTTGAACAAGCCATCTGCAGAAACAGAAAACAGGGTAGATGGGATACCCAAACAGGGTGCCACAGCTTTCCAACTTAGATCCAGGGTTATGAGAGAGAGAGAGCCAAGAACACAACCTAAAAGTTTTCAATTTGAGGTATATTCACTCTTTGCTATTCTATAGTATTAATCAAAATATTGCTAATAATCCTGTTGTTATTAATCACTTTTGGTTTTGAGTCGTAGTTTTTAACAGCAATATTTTTTGTAACACTCGCAAAATTCTCACAAGTTTGACAGAGCCTTTTGCCCCAGGAGCTGGACTCTGGCGCTAGTGTCCCTAAGAGACTAATATGGGAGAATTTGAAACATCTGCTATTTGTACCATAATTCTTATTCCCAATCAACATTACACCACATACCACAGCAAAAAGGACAATTAGATACTAGTTTTGAATTAATTTGAAAAGTTCAAAGACAACAAAAAGAAACAGCCCTCTGTTTCTGTAACAGAGTCTGGAAACTGCCCAAGAATTACAATGAAGTTCTTTAATGAGGCAGATGTAATAGGCATTTAACCTTCATCTAGGCTGTAGTTATCTAATGAATTGCTGGGATGTTGTAGTAAAGGAAATTGTATAAAATTGTTATAAAAAGATGTATAAAATTTAAAAGTACAAAAAATACAGGAACTAGAATAGATGTAGTGAAAACTTGGCACTATTTCTAACAAAGTATTTTTTTCAAAGTTGATTCCTAAATGTGAGCAAAGCAGTCATAAATGAATGTCAGAAGCAGTCGTAAAGATTGGGCATGGTTAGTGGTGGCCAGCTGTTTTATAAAGAATAAATTCTGTTTATACTTGCAGAAAGATTCTGTTAATGAGCATTTCATTGTAGCTGACAAAGTAGTTGGGGTGTCTGTGTTACACAGAAACCCGGGGCCTAGAAGGCCAGTCACTATGACTTTGCACATATTACAACTGCTCTAGGCCTCAGTTTCATCCCCCATATAAATCAAGGGGGTTGACTAGAAGACCTTTAAAATCCCAGCTTTAAAACTCTTCTGAAATTTATTGTGATTGCTATTAGAAACTCCATTCCCACCAACCTTATCATCAGGGGTTATGAATAAAATAGGAGGCTCTTTTGGGCAGCCTGGTCTTCTAAACCAAAGGACAAAATGCTCTTCCCAAAATCCTGATTTTTCTACCTTGTCTTCTGCCTTTAGTTTCTAATCCTGTCTAGCCACTTTGTTTGATAGATGAGAACCAAACCAGAGATGGCAGGTGACTGGCCTGAGGTACCAGAGCTAGTAAATGATAAAGCCAGAACTAGAATCCAGGTCTGCTATTCGTTAAGCCTACTGTTCTTTCCCTTAAGTGATACCACTCACTTGTCTTTCATCCCTGACAAAAAGCAGAACATAAAACTGTGAGAAGCATCTGTTTAGATGATACCGGTGAGAAGTATAAATTATTTCAAAAATTTAAATATGGATGTGATAATAAATGTTAATGTCTAAAAAGACTATTAGCAAGTGCATGGCAGACATTTTTCAGCAATCATCGGCCATGATCTTGAAGTTAAAGGAATCTCTTAGGATGAGAAGGGGGTGGGGCAGGATACTTTGAAAGACATTTGGAGAATAAATAGAAGATTGGTGGAAAGTAATGAAAATTTCCCAGACCAGAATAGACACTGTGGATTAATAGAGCAGGGAGGGAGAGAGGAGGGCACGGGTTGAAGAACTCTCTGTTAGGTACTATACTCACCACCTGGCGATGGCATCTACCCCAAACCTCAGCATCTCTCAACATACTCATGTAACAAACCTGCACTTGTACCCCCTGAATTTGTTCCTTCGTGTGGGAACAAAAGTTTCCCAGATTAAGGAAATTCAAGGAGCTAAAGTACAGAGAGAAAAAATGGTATAATTTGGCTTAGAGTTAACTGCAACTTAAGTGAATGAAATGCCACATAAGTGGGTATTTTACATATTTTCATTATGTTCTTGTGACAAGAATTTTGGGGAAAGTGATGGATTGTGCTATCACAAGACTAAAAAGCATCACTACAAGCCACTGACTCCTATTTTGATATTTGTGACCTGTCTCAGTAATAACAAGAGTACTAAAACAGTTCAGGTTCATTGTCTCTGTTGAAACAAGAGTGGTTGGTAAGATTCAAAGGAACCAGTGGAATGTGAATTTTATGACACCATAATTATCTTCATGGGAGAACTACCAAAGTGCAGAAATGCAAATAGAAGAGAAATCTTTAAAAACCAAAGGGTATGGCAAGATAGATTTCTGCTTCTATAAGCAAATTATTTTATTATAGGGAAGCAATATATTTAAGTAATTGGCCCTCAGCAAGGAATAAGTGGCTTTTGTTTCTAGCTAATGAGATTTCATTTAAAATCTATTAATTGGGAGAATAGAAGAAACAAAGGAGCCAATACCAACAGTAACGATTCAGTTCTCCTGAGGGATATGATAAAATTTTCCTTCAGTACTGTGGAACTCCTGGAAGCCTTGCTCATGGTAATAAAGATAAGCCTAGATCCTATAATATTAAAGTAATGAACAGGATATAACACATTAAACACTCCAAGACAATAAGAAATACATATATATTGAAAAAGTGATAAATATAGGTATCCTGAGATTCTCAACTATAAAAAGAATAGAGTAGTATCAGTTTGAATAATACACATAAAATCCTTAAGAGTGTCTGGTACATAACAAAGGTTTAACAAATAAAGGCTATTATTACAGCCAGGATGAAGAATACTAAGAGCTTTCATATTGGACCAATCACTACTTCCCTGTTTCAAGTTCATTTTTAGTACATGAGTATGATCATTGTTAGCCAGTTAAGTAGCTTCTGATTACATCATTGATTAGATCTCACAAGAAAACCAAAGATAGTATATTGAAACCAATATTAGGGCAAAAGAAAATGTTACCTGAGTAGGCAATGGCTAGCTAAAACATATTTTGACATTATTAAGCAGCGTTCATAAGGTTCATG
Source organism: Chlorocebus sabaeus (assembly GCF_047675955.1). Taxonomy (NCBI): domain Eukaryota; kingdom Metazoa; phylum Chordata; class Mammalia; order Primates; family Cercopithecidae; genus Chlorocebus; species Chlorocebus sabaeus. The sequence goes on along the minus strand of NC_132912.1, from coordinate 102,463,867 downwards.
GAGCACAGATAATAAACGAAAATCAAATCAATGTAGAAGTCTTAAAAACCAAAGGAAATTGCTATGAAAGAAGCCCTAATGAAAGGTAAGATATTTCCAAAGGAAACAGAGGCCAGGTGCAGTAGCTTATGCCTGTAATCCTAGCATTCTGGGAGGCCAAGGCAGGAGGATTGCTTGAGCCCAAGAGTTCGAGACCAGCCTGGACAACATAGTGAGGCTCCATCTCTAAAAAAATAAAATAAAAAATTAGCTGAGTGTGGTGGCGCACACCTGTAGTCCCAGCTACTCAGGAGTCTGTGGTGGGAGGACTACTTGAGCCCAGGAGGTTGAGGCTGCAGCGAGCCATGATATTGCACCACTGCACTCCAGCCTGGGTGATGACAGCGTGAGGCCCTGTCTCCAAGGAAAAAAAAGGAACAGAGTCTTTGCATGTTTAGTCCATGTTTATCTAATTTTAAAACTATGCAAGACTGGTTATCTTCTTATCCCAACCAAGGGTCAGTATACTTATTTTTATCTTAGTTTATTTCTAGGATGATCTTAATTTCTTTTTCCCTGTTTTATGGAGCATTTAATTCCTTTCTGTTCCCAGTATGAAATTTATTTTTGAAGAATTCTACTTTTTTTTCTTCAAAGCCAGGGACTTTTTCCCCTATTAATCTAATCCCAGAAATCAAAGGTGACAAAAAAGAAAATACTCCCACCCCTGGGAGCATATTTGTGGACAGGACATTCAAGGCTACATGTAGGAAAGGGTAAAACATAAGAAAGATTCCATATGGACCCCGATGATGAGAAATCCTCATGCAATTTAATGGCTAAATGTGGAGGAGAAGCAAAACTCTGGAAGGGTAATGGGTGAATGGCTTTTCCTCTCGCTTCATTAATGGAAGGGCTGTTTGTGACTGAGCAGTCTCTTAATAGAGGTTCTGAAAGTTGCCAGATGGCTTATTAACAGATGGTCTATTCCAAAGTTTAGAATTTGCTCCCTTTCAGACATTCCAAGAGTCAGAAATTGAGAAAACTTCTATTTCTCAGAAATAATTAATAAGAACTTTGATTTTATTGCCTTTGCCCACTCTCTTGATTCTTCCCCTTTTCTTTAAAAACAATTCAAATACATTCCCCAAACTACATACTGATTTTAGCAGTGAAATAAAAGAACTCTCTTTGTATCTTCCTGCTTAAGGGCTCACAAAAACAGGCCTAGGGAACAGTGACCTAAAATCAGACAAATCCAGGTTCCCAGTCCCCATCACAGTTTCTCCATCCTGCTAACACACTTAAGGCTCAAAAAGCAAAATTAATGCCCAAACAGCCTGTGAGGCACATAAAAATGGAAACATTTTCTATCCTTGTCATACCAGACATCAGATACTAATATCTTCCACAGACCATTCATTTAGAAGGGGTTCTAACCTTTAAAATCATGTAAAACATCATCAACACTATGACAGGGATCTTGGATCACACCCATGATGGCTTCTTTGTCAAGTAAGCAAGGAAGTTAATATCATTTTGGTGCCTGGAAATTCCTATGTGGTCCATTGAACTGCAAAGATCTTGGATCCCTATTAAAGGCTGTGGATCTCCACATAAATGATATCTCTGTTACAGAGAAAGAAGGGGCTGCTGCACTTGCTAGAATGTCTCTGCCTTTGTATCAGATGCTACAAGTTTCATTTCAACCAGGCTTCCAGTGTGCCCAATGCCAAACTTCATGCTTTAGCAAGGGAAGAAAAGGTGAGATTTCAGGAACACACCAGACCTCTCAGAAGAAGGAGTCGAAGCCTGCTTCACTTGGACAAAGCTTGGTCCCCCATATTAGCACCAATCTCCTGTCATTTAGTTCCTCACAGATTAAATTATAGCTTCTCTCAGAGAAGACCTGGGTACTGAGAAGGAATTATGGTAGAAAGTGAAGTAGAAATTCCAAGGGCAAATATCCACAAGGTCAGGCATCACAGCATCTGAGGCCATATAAGTGGAGGAATTCAATGAGCAGCAACTTGGGGGTGCTCAAGCTTCTCTAGTCCTGGTCCAGCCTCACGGCCCCACCTGTACTCCCATCATGGGCACCACCTCTTCAAGCCACAGCAAGTCCAATGGAGCTGAGGCTCGTGTTTGTCGGTGGTGAATTCGCCGTAGCCGCAGAAGGTATAGGACGATGGCCAGTAGCACCACCAGGATACAGGCAAAGAAGAGATAGTGGTTGTATACAAAGGAGAGACGGAACCAGCTACCATGGGCTTGTCGGACACCTTCCTGCCGAAGATCCCTAGGGAAGAATTAAGAATTTGTAGGTGGAAAAAAATTAAGTTTCAGAGGGAGACATTTACTCTGATTTGAAAGGCCCAGTAGTGTTATCACGTTTATTCCATCCACATAAACATTTTATGACACCAGCTCCACAGAGCAGGCAAAGCTGAAGAACATCCTCCACCCCAGGAGCCCTTCTGTGTCTTCCTTCCCACGGCCTCCAGAAGGGACTTCCAGGCTTACACCCTCCAGAATCTAAGCCAAGATGGGAAGGCCTTTGAAACTGAAGCCCATAAAATGAACAGAAAGGCTAGATTGGTCACCTGTAACAGAAATCTTAAAATATGGTTATAAATACAGTACTAATGAGAATAGGGGATCCCCTGAATCCAATAAAGAAATCAGTGTGTCTAAATCCTTTTTTAAAAGTTGCTATGCAGCCAAGTGCAGTGGCACATGCCTATAGTCAAAGTACTTTGGGAGGGCAGGCCAGGAGAATTGCTTGAAGCCAGGAGTTCAAAACCAGCCTGGTGAATATAACAAGACCCCATCTCTGCAAAAGAAAAATTAAAAAATTAGCTGGGCATGGTGGCGAGCACCTGTACTCCCAGTTCCTCAGAAGGCTGAGGTAGGAGAATCACTTGAGCCCAGGAGTTCAAGGTTGCAATGAGCTATGAACACGGCACTGCCACCACACTCAGCCTGGGTGACAGAGCAAGACCCTGTCTCAAAAAAAAAAAAAAAAAAAAAAATTAAAAATAAAGGGACTATGTTTTCCCTAGGATCTAGGATATATCTAGATAAAGCTGTTACCTGATCAACTGTATGACAAAAATAAGGCAATATGAAAACCAAGTGCAATGGTCCACCTCGCTAGAACAGAAGCCACTCTTCAGCGGTCCAGATCCCACATCTAGTTCTGTCTGGTTTGACCTGCAGTGTTCTTCTAGAATGTGAATCTCTAAACTGAAAGACTTCATAAAAAATATGGATTTCTGCCTTTTCTGGACAGATGAGAACTGGCAAATGCTGGGACGGTGCTTGTGCGTGACAGTAACCAGCCTGTTAACCGGGGTACACGCTCCAGTTGTGGGCAACCCCCACCTAGCCCATTTCCCTCACTTCTGTCACCTGCCTGGCTTCTGACGGTATTGAGTTTAGAGGAATAGACATCAAAGATACAAAATTTATCTGAGTTTCTCTGAAATAGTCCAGGGTACAGAGTACCTAAAAATTGTCCCAAATATCTTGCAGTACATAAAGGTAAGGCATCAGGCTACCAGAGTTTGATGAAAGTAGCCCCACTAAAAACATCTCACATCCTTTATTCTAATTCTGACCCACCAAAAAGCCTTCTAAGTCAATGACACAATGTCTGGAGTGCCTCCCTACATTATGAAAGATTGCTCTAGACATCCCACCCCCTTTCTTTTGTCAGATGTATTTTCCAGGGTAACCCAAGAATGACATTTTAGCTTGTCAGTATCTTGGAAGTGATTAGTAAGAGTTCAGTCCTAAAGACTGATTTGTTGTGGGTAAACAAATAAAGCTGGATTTCTGAAACAGCAAAGCTGAGTAACAGACTCCAGACCAGTAATGCTCAACCTTCTTTCTGTTCGAGCATGCCTGGTAGTAATAGTGGCTCACATGGAAGTAAAGGAGTTTGTTTTTGTGAGGAGGTATGGAGGAAGGTCATTTAAGACCTATTCTAAGCTGGTTAAAATAAATAAACTGATTCTGAGGCATCAACTGATATCCTCTGAGTTCAAGATACCAGATTGGTGAGTCTTACTTTACCTGAGTGGTAAGAATCGTGTTTTATATAGAATGGCTCCCAGCGTCCACTGAACCTCTCGGTCATACACCAGCTGGGCTGTCCGCAGGTTTGGGTAGTCATAGGGAAAGTGGAATCCTTCATGTAAGACTTGGTACATCCAAGCTGATTTAAAACACTGATATCTGTGCGACAAAAATAATTAAATTTTTAAAAAAGAGAAAAGAATTCTAATACTTTCCTTTGCAATAAGCTACTGTGTATTCCCTATTCCCACCAGTTATTAAAAGACCTACCTCCTCCTGTTTCACCTTCCTTACCTCTAAGTGGGTTATTTCTAAGTCAGTCTGCTTATCTTGTGTTTACCTCAAAGGCAGTAATGATACTGCGGCTGTGTTCTTCTTTTTCTTTAAGAGTCCCTATCTTCAGAGAGCATATTGAAATATCTACAGATGTAATTATATGATGTTTGGGATTTGCTTCAAAACAACCCAATTGTAGTAAGAGGGGGATTGTGGGTGGGAAAACAGATAAAAACAAAGATGGGCCAGGAGCTGATAACTGTTAGTAGGAAAGCAGGGTGACAGGTTCACAGGAGTTGATTACACTCTTCTAGTTTTATTTATGTTAAACAATTTTTATTTTTTATTCTATTTTTTATTTTTTTTTGAGACAGAGTCTCCCTCTGTCGCCCAGGCTGGAGTACAGTGGCATGATCTCGGCTCACTACAACCTCCACCTCCTGAGCTCAAGCAATTCTCCCTGCCTCAGCCTCCTAAGTAGCTGCGATTACAGGCACCTGCCACCATGCCCAGCTAATTTTTGTATTTTTAGAGGAGATGGGGTTTTGCCATGTTGGCCAGGCTGGTCTTGAACTCCTGACCTCAGGTGATCCACCCGCCTCAGCCTCCCAAAGTGCTGGGATTACAGGCATGAACCATGCCCCGCAATGTTAAACAATTTTTAACTAAAATATTTAAAAATGAAAGGACCAATGAACCATACTGGCAAAATGTTATTTGCTGAAGCTCTGTGATAGTTACATGAGGGTTTATGTTGCTATTCTCTCTGCTGTTCTATATGTTTGATATTATCTATAATACAAAGTTTTTAAAAAATCATCACTTTTGGCCAGGCCCGGTGGCTCATGCCTGTAATTCTAGCACTCTGAGAGGGTGAGGCAGGCGGATCACTTGAGCTCAGGAGTTCAAGACCGGCCTGGCAACACTGTGAAACCCCGTCTCTACAAAAAATACAAAAATTGGCCAGGCATGGTGGCACGTGCCTATAGTCCCAGCTACTTGGGGGGCTGAGGCAGGAGAATTGCTGGAACCCAGGAGGTGGAGGTTGCAGTGAGCTAAGATTGTGCCGCTGCACTCCAGCCTGGGCGACAAAGTGAGACCCTGTCTCAAAAAAAAAAAAAAAAAAAAAATCACTTTTGATGTCAAATCACTTGATGAGAACCCTGTTTGGTGGGCACTGATTTCCTCTGGCTTTGCTATAATAGGCTCACTATTTTGGCCCCTATCCCTTGGAAAATCAAATCTGGAATAATCAATTGCTCCCTCAACATGAAATCTAATCTGCATTATTGCTCACTCTCTCTCCATTACAATCTGCCATCTAGATTTTAAGGCCACATCTAAGGAGGAAAGGGAAGTGACTTACTTGAGTCGATGCTCATCTGCATGTGATGAAAAGAGGCCATTCTTGAATCTCTGAGTTAGTACTGACCAAGCCATGCCACAGTAATCCTGGATCAACCACAGAAATAGTTCAACATAAATTTGGAGGCAAACTCTCTACCTTCCCCACAGTCACAGCTGTTCCATTTCTAAAGTTACTTGTGGGCTACTAGCTGACAAAGGAAAACAGAAACGGCATATTCACTCACTAAACACTGCGCCATACCCCTGTTTATTCCCGTCATCCCATGTCTAGCACCAAGCCAGCCTGATGTGGTTTCTGAGCCTCTTAGGCTTCAGAGGGGATGAGGTTAGGACTAACAAATAGCAACGTCAAAAGCCAAAGATAGTTTCATTCTACTCCACATAGGACTGACATGAGCAGGGAGAGCACATGGAAGAGGATGGTTAGAAACCTGTCATTGGCCTCCCTCAGTGTTGTAATTCTCACCAAAAGAATCATTCCTTTTGGTTTGTTCAGTGAGCTAACATTTACTGAATGTCTCCTATATGCCAGGTGCTGTCTAGATGTCAGGGAATCATGCAGTAAATAAAACAGACAAAAATTCCTGTCCTCAGGAAGCTTACATTCTAGTGGTAGGAGACAGACAATAAACAAACACACACACACACACACACACACTACGCTGGATAACATAAATGCTCAGGGAAAAATAAAGCAGGAAAGGGCAACAGGTAATATGGGGAGCGTTGTCATTTTGGATAGAGTGGTCCCAGAAGGTGGTTCTGGGAAGATAACGTTTGAGTCAAAGTTAAAAAGGTAAGGGAACAGAATTGCTGTTTTACCTGGAAAAGATAACATATTAAGCCACTAGCAATGTTGGCAAGCAATAACTTGAGCCTTTTGGTGTTCAAGGGAATAGAATTTGAAGAAGTTTTGTGATAAGAGAGTCAGGCCATGGATAGTTAGGGAGCTCTGGGCTCCAGAAAAAAAGGGAGCATGAAGGTCTTCCTGGAAGCTGGAGGGAAAGAAGCAAATACAAACCAGGTGTCCCACAATATTTCTTAAGGACTGTCTTTTGGGAACAGAATGGAACAGATACTGCAGATATTATTCTGCTGGAAGCCTTACACTAAGAGAACCCTAGAGAATTGTAAGAAAGAAAGAAAGGAAGGCAGGGAAGAAGGAAGAGAGGGAGGGAGGGAAATATGAGGAGAGGCTGGGTGCAGTGACTCACGCCTGTAATTTCAGCACTTTGGGAGGCCGAGGTGGGCAGATCACCTGAGGCCAGGGGTTTGAGACCAGCCTGGCCAACATGGCAAAACCCCATCTCTATTAAAAATACAAAAATTAGCCAGGTATGGCAGTGGACATCTGTAATCCCAGCTATTCAGGAGGCTGAGGCAGGAGAATCACTTGAACCCGGAAGGCAGAGGTTGCAGTGAGCTGAGATCGTGCCCCTGCACTCCAGCCTGGGCTACAGAGCAAGACTCCGTCTCAAGAAAAAAAAAAAAGAAATATGAGGACAGATTCTCCCATTCGTTTCTCTGATGAAAAACATAGAGATACACAACAATTCAAAGAGATGGCCCTAAATTAAGCAGAAGATGATAGAAAGCTGGCTAAACTTTTATCTGTCCAGGTAACCAATGATTTAAGCTTATACGAGGCTTAAGTCCTATATATGCTCAAAGCGGATTTTTACTCCTTCTCTATTTTAAATCTAAACAAACTTCCATCATCATTGCTTTTTATAACATCTAATATTCCCAGGGAACCCATACCACTCTAGCCTCTTAATATCTCAAACCAAAAGAAAGATGGACTTGCCTCTCTGGGTGATATCATCTCCAAAAGCACATTACAACAGAGAATAGCTAGCAAGGGAAAAAATACTGGAGGTGAATTTCTTGGGCATAAATATTAAACAAGATTATTGGAAAGCTGGAAGAAAAGCCATTAGCCAACAGAAAAATTTTACACCTGGGTAATAATTTGGGTGATATGACATCCATGGAAACTAAATTTAGTTAATTAGAAGGCAGTATAGCATAGCTAGATCCTTAAGTTCTCTGAGTCCACTTCCTCATCTGTAAAATGAGGGTCAAAGGGCTCCTGCAAAGAACAAGTGAGATTCTGTATGCAAAGCCCTTTGCACAGCATCTGGCACAGAGTGAGGCATTCAATAAATGGCTGCTCCCAGCATAAGCCATGTTTATCATTAGTAATTTACCTGAGCAGCCTTGGCAAATGTTGGCCCATGATAGCGGCCACCAATGCGCAACACATCCTCTGTACAGTAAAAAAACTCAGAGAAGCCGTAGAACTCGCTGTTGTTGAAGTCAATTGGCGATTGATAGATGCCATTGAGTGAGGCCTGGCTGGTGTTGGAGCGAGCCAGCAGGGGGCTCAGCATTGCCCCACAAGACACCCAGTCTCCTCTTCCTCGGACATGCAAGACTTGGCTGTTCCTCTCCACCACATCTGTGAGTCCCACCGGCAGGCAGGGATCCAGAAATGGATTGTCGGGACTCAGACCTGTCTTCTGACCCAGCAATCTGCCACAATGACAAAAACAAACAAACAAAAAGTGAGAGGAATATGGTGATCAATTCTGTTTGACGTTTTAGTCAACGTGTATTTCCTAGTGTGTAGTGAAATTGGAGACGTGAAATCTGCTGTTCTCTATCTGGTCTTCATTCCCACACACCTCTTAAAAGTGCAAAGAACCTTATCATGCGGAGTGTGGTTCTAATGTTTAAAAATACAACTGGTAGGGGATGAGGTGGGAAGGGCTGTGGAGAGAGATTCCTGAAGAGCGGACCACAGCAGTGGTCCATCTGCAATGGCTGGCAATGGTGATGGACCCAACACATGCCTCTGAATGAGCAGTGCTGGAACAGAACAGGCACAGCACCAGCTCCAGGAAGCCACCTGCAGAGCCTGGAGCCTCTGAGTGGGGAGAAGAGTGGAAAGCTTTGATTCCCACCATGGCTGTAACACAGTTCCAGTTATTTTGAGTTTATACTTGCCTAGCAACCATATTCTCATTCCTCAAAAAGATGAGTATGAAGATCTGTCCAAGGACAGAAATTAAGTTGGGGTCCAAATCACTTTGCCAATTGCAGTTAATTATTCATCAGTTCCTAAACACAGATGTTGAAGAGTAGACTTCTTAGAACGAGAATGTACCCACAAGTGTAAAGACTGAGGGTAAGAATGGAATGAAGCAGTACAACAGAACACTTTACAACAACTGGAACCGACTATTTTAAGGATGTGACACCAACTGTAAGGAAAACTCAGAAAATTGTCATTAAGAAGACAAAATGATCATTTTGCCATCTCAGGCAACAGGTTAGGGACTGGCAGCTATGCAAGATATGCCTTTTACTCATCAATCACCTGAAGTAGGTGACTTAGCTACTTGGCAAGAAAATACCAATGCATGGGAAGAAGAAGATGCAGTCTGGCAAGAAGTAGTTCGGAGGCAGCAGAAAACAGCAGACAGAAAAGAAAGCAGTAGAACAACAAAAGAAGAAAATGGAAAAGGAAGCACAGCAGCTAATGAAGAAGAAAAACCAAAACTGGTGTGACAGTTTCACAACAAATGATCTTCAAACATCATAGTGCCAGCAGGAGACATCCGAGCACCTCAACCCAAGCAATATTTGTATAGATTTAGGAGTACTTTCAGAACACAAACATACCACTTGATTTTAATGCATTTGTCAATCATCCAAGGCACCAGGATTCACCCAAAGCACCTTGAACTCCTAGAGACTAAGACTTACAAAAACAAAAAAGCCTTATGGGACAATATTTTCTTCAACATGCTGTAAATATAAGATAATTGATTGCTGTGGATAAATTATTACAAACAGGATATACCACTACCTCTTCAAGTTAGTGTTTCTAGCTAAATGGTTAAGTATACATAGGTAAGTGTGTTGTTTGCTTAGTATCAGCCCTGCCTTTTCACCTGTGGTCCTTCTCTCAGTGATTGGGTTTCTCATCCTTCTAGTTACCTAGGCTAGACCCTCAGCACTGCTGACCATCCTCCCTGCCCTACCTACACCACCACAATCACCCAATTACACCGGTTTTCATTCCAAAATTTTGTGTAAATTTTATCATGGAAAAGAACTCTGCTTTCTCTTATGCTTTCCTTCAATGTGTATAATAATAAATAATTGTACATACTTAAAAAGAAACAAGAAATCCCACCACATTATGGTCTAACTACTTCATCTGGTACTCAAATGAAGAATCTGTGATCTGTCCAATGCTAAAGGAAAAACTGACTATTCTGAATTTGATGAGAGACCATTTTAAAAGTTAATTTTAACTACACTTGCTTTTTATCTTTTAGACATACTATAGAACTGAACTCCCACTAAAGATGCAACTGCACTGTAATTCAACAAACATGTCTTAAACACTTCCCTGCAGAAGGAACTGCTGGCAGCTACACTATATACTGTACATAATTGGCAATTTAATTCATCTCCCTTTTCCCATGATGTCAGGTCTGAATATGGGAAACAGCAAGAGATCACAATAAGCTACTGTACTTTATTAGTCCTAATAACAAAGATCAGAATGTACCCTCATCCAGAGTGGGACTGCTAATAGAGGTCTTTAAGAGATGCTACCCCATTGGCAGGGGTAGTCAGAAAGGAGGAAGCAGGGACTTATCTATCTTAGGAGGATGTGACTATTTCTCACTAATATCTGCAGCCTGACATTATATTTCAGAAACTCAGATCCCATGTCAAATATACCTGTTTTTGTTAAGAGTTTCATTCAGAACAAGGTCTTCGTAGCGCTGCCGGGCAAAGTTGCCTCCGAAACCCAGAAAAGTTGTGACGTAAACCCTGTACACGTGTTCAGTGTGTTGCACGTCACAGCCCAGGTTGAACTCAGCCAGCAGGATCTTCGCAGCTTCTTCCTGTAATACAATACCAAGAGAAAAAAGGGAATTTCAGTTTTGGTTGCCTTCTAGAAAGCTATGACATTGCTAATACACCATTGCTATGACTACTCTTTAAAACATCTTAAGCATTCTTTCATCTTAAAAGCATTATTTTAAACAAAGACACAAAATGACAAGACTGCACCAAAAGGTATAAATTAGACACTAAATTAAAAACTAAATAAGAAATTAGAAACCCAAAACACTATCTGTATTTATATACGGGGTAGAATTACTACAGATATCATTTTCTCACATGTATTTTTCTGTATTTTCTAATTCCCCACAATGGGAATATGTTATTTTAATAATTAGGAAAAAATCCTTTAATAAAAATAAATTTAAGGAATTCTGTGGATCATCATAAGATCTATTCTGTGGACTTTTCTTTTTCTTTTCTTTTTTTCTTTTTTTTTTTTTTTTGAGACGGAGTCTTGCTGTGTTGCCAGGCTGGAGTGCAGTGCCTCGATCTCAGCTCACTGCAACCTCTGCCTCCCGGGTTCAAGCAATTCTCCTGCCTCAGCCTCCTGACTAGCTGGGACTACAGGCACGTGCCACAGTGCCCAGCTAATTTTTGTATTTTTAGTTGAGATGGGTTTCACCATGTTGGCCAGGATGGTCTTGATCTCTTGACCTCATGATCCGCCCTCCTCAGCTTCCCAAAGTGCTGGGATTACAGGCGGGAGCCACTGCGCCCGGTTCTGTGGCCTTTTCTAAAATTATCCAAGAAGGCCTAAGGTTCCTTGTGACAGGTTTGGGGATTGGGAAAGTTCAATTTTAATGTACCTCCAGTGAAAAGGTCTTATATTTTTTTCTTGAACCTCAAGGGCAGAGGCTGAATTAATCATATTCCTCAGCTCATCCCACATTGTCATGGCAAAGCCTCTCTTTTGCTTTATTTATTTATTCCCTTTTATCTTCATACTTACTCTCATTCCCACTCTTTGCCATGGGCAACCATTCTAATGTGTTATGTATAATTTTTGTATATATGTATTGTTATAAAATGAAGATTCTTCTTGTTTTGAATGTATTTATTTTTAATTTGTGAAAATGCCATTGTGCCTGCAATTTTACTCCAAGGTATATACCAAGAGATCCAAAAACTGGAATGGGCGTGGTGGCTCACGCCTGTAATCCCAACATTTTGGGAGGCTGAGGAGGGTGGATCACTTGAGGTCAGGAGTTTGAGACCAGCCTGGCCAACATGGTGAAACCCCGTCTCTACTAAAAATACAAAAATTAGCCAGGCATGGTGGCAGATGCCTGTAATCCCAGCTACTCAGGAGGCTGAGGCAGGAGAATCTCTTGAACCTGGAAGGCAGAGGTTGCAGTGAGCTGAGATCATGCCATGGCACTCCAGCCTGAGTGACAAGAGCGAAACCCCATCTCAAAAAACAAAAAATAACAACAACAACAAAAAAACCTATGTACATAGAAAAATGTGTACATGTTCACAGCAGCACTGTGCATAATAGCAAAAAAGGGAAAACCACTGAAATGTTCATCAGCTGATAAATGGATAAACAAAATACAGCATGGTTGGTCATACGATGGAACGTTATTCAGCCACAAAAAGGAATGAAACACTCATACCACGAGATGGATGAACCTTGAAAACATTTTGCTAAATAAAAGAAGCCAGACGTAAAACACCACATATTGTATGATTTCATTTATACAAAATGTCCGGAATAGGCAAATCCACTGGAGAGAGAAAGGGGATGAATAGTTGTCAGGGGTAGGGAGAGGAGAGAATGAGGAGTGACTGCTAATGGGAAATGAGTAGGGAGTGAATATAAGGTTTCTTTTTAGGGTGATGAAAATGTTCTGGAATTCAATAGTGGTGGCTACACAACCTTGTGAATGTATATAACTTTGTGAGTTGTACAAAAAAAAGATATTAGGCATTCAGGATTATTTAAAATGTTTTAAATGCTACCACATTGTCTCATAGTTTCTTTCAGTTTTACCAAGTGCTAAGATTCATCTTGAAGAGCCATTATATTGCTATATGTAATTTTTTTTTTCTTTTTTTTTTTGAGACAGGGTCTCACTCTGTCACCCAGGCTGGAGTGCAGTGGCATGATCTCGGCTCACTGCAACCTCTGCCTCCCAGGTTCAAGCAATTCTCCTGCCTCAGCCTCCTGAGTTGCTGGGATTACAGGTGCACACCACCATGCCCAGCTAATTTTTGTATTTTTAGTAGAGACAGGGTTTCACCATGTTGGCCAGGCTGGTCTTAAACTCCTGACCTTGAGTGATTCACCCGCCTCAGCTTCCCAAAGTGCTGGAATTACAGGCATGAGCCACCACGCCCACCTGCTATATGTAAATCTAATTTGTTGCTTACAAGTATGCATTCTGTACCAGTGCTGCTTTCCATAACAGTGTTGCTTTCTAAATCTGCACATACACAGAAGTCATTTAAGACTTGAAGCCCCAGTGCCACTTGTCACCTATTTCTTAGTATCAGAACCATGCCTTCATTTTACCTGTTGAATACATACTGACAAATATAGACTAAAAAGTATCACAACCTAGTTAGTCCCCCACATTTCCAACCCCAGCATGAAATTCTCTGCTGACTGCTAAACTCACATTTCCAATAGTCCTGTGGATATTCTGACACATATGTTCCTTGGGTATCTTAAATTCAACATACCCAAAAATTGAAGTCATTAGTTTTACAACTTCTGAACTAGAAGACCAGATAGACGCTCTCATCCAGATCTCTCAGGACAATACTCTTTGCTTAATATCACCCCTGTCTTTACCCCTGTGGCTCTTCTCTCAGTGACTGGGTTCCTCAGTCTTCAGGTTATCTAGGATAGATCCTCAGCACTGCTGGCCATCCTCCCACCCTACTCACACTACCACAATCAATCGCTCAATTACATTAGTTTTTCACTCCAAACTATCCCCTGAAATCTGTCCCCTCCCTTTCGTTTCCACTTACTTTGTCTAACTCAGCCCTTTATTACTTCTCACCCAAGGTTCCGTGACCTATATTCTTTCTCCTACTGACACAAAAATTCTTTCACTACAAAAAACAGATCAGATCACAGCCACACAATTAACATCGTCACAGAATTCAGAGCTGGGAAGGACCTTCCCGTTTAATTATTTTATAAATGATGAAACTGAGGCCCATGTGACTGCCTTACTCAAAAACCTTTGGTGGTTTTCCACTATCTATGGAAATAAAAGCCGGTCCCCCTATGATAGCACTCAATACTGCTCATGATTTAGCTCAATCTTATCTTCCCAGCCTTAACTACTAACACACCTGAAAATCCTATACTGTAAAAGGCTATTCGTCATTCCCTGGACATTCTGGCCTCTCTGCTGCTTTTTCTGTGCCTTTGTACATAGTGTTCCCACCATGCAGGTGGCCTTCCCTCAGCCTCCACTATGCAAAAAAAAAAAAAAAAGCCTACTCTCCTCCAAGGCCCAGGTAAATACTTTACCTTCTATGAAGCCAGAATGGCTCCCATTCAACTTTACAAACCAAGTTGGCCCTGCCAGTTCCCACATTGCCATAGCTCTCTGTTTAAACCAGATCGTCTCAATGATGGGCAATTTCCACCCTGCCCCACACATCTGGCAATGTCTAATGTCTGGAGACACTTTTGATTGTCACAACTGGAAGAGGGAGGGTTGTTACTGACATCTGGTAGAGGCAAGAGATATCATATGATGCATGGGATAACCCCTGAAGACAAAGAATTATCTGACCCAAAATGTCAAGAGTGCCAAGGATGAGAAGCCCTCGTTTAGATCAAGTTAAGCACTGTTACAGTCTCCCAGATTATCATAAGCTGTCTCCACTGACAGATACATTTCAAGTTTTTAGGGACAGTGTAACTAACTTGTCTATTCCTTGTACATAATGTTGTCTATTCCTTGCACAAAATAGGTGCACATAACAGGTGTACATAATGGGTATACAAAAAGTGTCTGTGTAGGATGAAACTTCTCCCTCAAAATACATTTAAAAAAATTTTTTTATTATTATACTTTAAGTTGTAGGGTACATGTGCACAACATGCAGGTTTGTTACATATGTATACATGTGCCATGTTGGTGTGCTGCACCCATTAACTCATCATTTACATTAGGTATATCTCCTAACGCTATCCCTCCCCCATTCCCCCACTCCACGACAGACCCCAGTGTGTGATGTTCCCCATCCTAGTCCAAGTGTTCTCATTGTTCAGTTCCGACCTATGAGTGAGAACATGCGGTGTTTGGTTTTCTGTCCTTGTGATGGTTTGCTCAGAATGATGGTTTCCAGCTTCATCCATGTCACTACAAAGGACATGAACTCATCCTTTTTTATGGCTGCATAGTATTCCATGGTGTATATGAGCCACATTTTCTTAATCCAGTCTATCACTGATAGACATTTGGGTTGGTTCCAAGTCTTTGCTATTGTGAATAGTGCCACAATAAACATACGTGTGCATGTGTCTTTATAGCAGCATGATTTATAATCCTTTGGGTATATACCCAGTAATAGGATGGCTGGGTCAAATGGTATTTCTAGTTCTAGATTCTTGAGGAATCACCACACTGCCTTCCACAATGGTTGAACTAGTTTACAGTCCCACCAACAGTGTAAAAGTGTTCCTGTTTCTCCACATCCTCTCCAGCACCTGTTGTTTCCTGACTTTTTAATGACTGCCATTCTAACTGGTGTGAGATGGTATCTCATTGTGGTTTTGATTTACTCTGTTGGCGAGTGATGATAAGCATTTTTTCATGTGTCTATTGGCTGCATAAATGTCTTCTTTTGAGAAGTGTCTGTTCATATCCTTTGCCCACTTTTTGATGGGGTTGATTTTTTCTTGTAAATTTGTTTAAGTTCTTTGTAGATTCTGGATATTAGCCCTTTGTCAGATGGGTAGATTGCAAAAATTTTCTCCCATTCTGTAGGTTGCCTGCTCACTCTGATGGTAGTTTCTTTTGCTGTGCAGAAGCTCTTTAGTTTAATTAGATCCTATTTGTCAATTTTGGCTTTTGTTGCCATTGCTTTTGGTGTTTTAGTCATAAAGTCCTTGCCCATGCCTATGCCCTGAATGCTATTGCCTAAGTTTTCTTCTAGGGTTTTTATGGTTTTAGGTCTAACATTTAAGTCTTTAATCCATCTTGAATTAATTTTAGTACAAGGAATAAGGAGGGGATCCAGTTTCAGTTTTCTACATGTGGTTAGCCAGTTTTCCCAGCACCATTTATTAAATAATCCTTTCCCCATTTCTTGTTTTTGTCAGGTTTATCAAAGATCAGGTGGTGGTAGATGTGTGGTATTATTTCTGAGGGCTCTGTTCTGTTCCATTGGTCTGTATCTCGGTTTTGGTACCAGTACCATGCTGTTTTGGTTACTGTAGCCTTGTAGTATAGTTTGAAGTCAGGTAGGGTGATGCCTCCAGCTTTGTTCTTTTGGCTTAGGATTGTCTTGGCAATGCGGGCTCTTTTTTGGTTCCATATGAACTTTAAAGTCATTTTTTCCAATTCTGTGAAGACAGTCATTGGTAGCTTGATGGGGATGGCATTGAATCTATAAATTACCTTGGGCAGTATGGCCATTTTCATGATATTGATTCTTCCTATCCATGAGCATGGAATGTTCTTCCATTTGTTTGTGTCCTCTTTTATTTCATTGAGCAGTGGTTTGTAGTTCTCCTTGAAGAGGTCCTTCACATCCCTTGTAAGTTGAATTCCAAGGTATTTTATTCTCTTTGAAGCAATTGTGAATGGCAGTTCACTCATGATTTGGCTCTCTGTTTGTCTGTTAGTGGTGTATAAGAATGCTTGTGATTTTTGCACATTGATTTTGTATCCTCAGACTTTGCTGAAGTTGCTTATCAGCTTAAGGAGGTTTTGGGCTGAGACAATGGGGTTTTCTAAATATACAATCATGTCATCTGCAAACAGGGACAATTTGACTTCCTCTTTTCCTAATCGAATACCCTTTATTTCTTTCTCCTGCCTGATTGCCCTGGCCAGAACTTCCAACCCTGTTGAATAGGAGTGGTGAGAGAAGGCATCCCTGTCTTGTGCCAGTTTTCAAAGGGAATGCTTCCAGTTTTTGCCCATTCAGTATAATATTGGCTGTGGGTTTGTCATAAATAGCTCTTGTTATTTTGAGATACGTCCCATCAATATTTAGTTTACTGAGAGTTTTTAAGATGAAGGGCTGTTGAATTTTGTCGAAGGCCTTTTCTGCATCTATTGAGATAATCATGTGGTTTTTGTCTTTGTTTCTGTTTATATGATGGATTATGTTTATTGATTTGCGTATGTTGAACCAGCCTTGCATCCCAGGGATGAAGCCCACTTGATCATGGTGGATAAGCTTTTTGATGTGCTGCTGGATTCAGTTTGCCAGTATTTTATCAAGGATTTTTGCATCGATGTTCATCAGGGATATTAGTCTAAAATTCTCTTTTTTTGTTCCTGCCAGGCTTTGGTATCAGGATGATGCTGGCCTCATAAAATGAGTTAGGGAGGATTCCCCCCTTTTCTATTGATTTGAATAGTTTCAGAAAGAATGGTACCAGCTCCTCCGTGTGCCCTTGGTAGAATTCGGCTGTGAATCTGTGTGGTCCTGGACTCTTTTTGGTTGGTAGGCTCTTAATTATTGCCTCAATTTCCAAGCTTGTTATTGGTCTAGTCAGGGATTCAACTTCTTCCTGGTTTAGTCTTGGGAGGGTGTATGTATCCAGGAATTTATCCATTTCTTCTAGATTTTCTAGAAGAAATGGATATGCATAGAGGTGTTTATAGTATTCTCTGATGGTAGTTTGTATTTCTGTGCAATCAGTGGTGATTTCCCCTTTATGATTTTTTTATTATGTCTACTTGATTCTTCTATCTTTTCTTCTTTATTAGTCTTGCTAGCGGTCTATCAATTTTGTTGATCTTTTCAAAAAATCAGCTCCTGGATTCATTGATTTTTTGAAGGTTTTTTTTGTGTCTGTATCTCCTTCAGCTCTGCTCTGATCTTAGTTATTTCTCGCCTTCTGCTAGCTTTTGAATGTGTTTGCTCTTGCTTCTCTAGTTCTTTTAATTGTGATGTTAGGGTGTCAATTTTAGATCTTTCCTGCTTTCTCTTGTGGGCATTTAGTGCTATAAATTTCCCTCTACACACTGCTTTAAATGTGTTCCAGAGATCCTGGTATGTTTTGTCTTTGTTCTCATTGGTTTCAAAGAACATCTTTATTTCTGCCTTCATTTCGTTATGTACCCAGTAGTCATTGAGGAGCAGGTTGTTCAGTTTCCATGTAGTTGAGTGGTTTTGAGTGAGTTTCTTATTCCTGAGTTCTAGTTTGATTGCACTGTGGTCTGAGAGACCGTTTGTTATCATTTCTGTTCTTTTACATTTGCTGAGGAGTGCTTTACTTCCAACTATGTGGTCAATTTTTGAATAAGTGCCATGTGGTGCTGAGAAGAATGTATATTCTGTTGATTTGGGGTGGACAGTTCTGTAGATGTCTATTAGGTCTGCTTGGTGCAGAGCTGAGTTCAATTCCTGGATATCCTTGTTAATTTTCTGACTCGTTAATCTGTCTAATGTTGACAGTGAGGTGTTAAAGTCTTCCACTATTATTGTGTGGGAATCTAAGTCTCTTTGTAGGTCTCTAAGGACTTGCTTTATGAATCTGGGTGCTCCGGTATTGGGTGCATATGTATTTAGGATAGTTAGCTCTGCTTGTTGAATTGATCCCTTTACCATTATGTTATGGGCTTCTTTGTCTCTTTTGATCTTTGTTGCTTTAAAGCCTGTTTTATCCGATACTAGGACTGCAACCCTTGCTTTTTTTTGTTTTCCATTAGCTTGGTAGATCTTCCTCCATCCCTTTATTTTGAGCCTACGTGTGTCTCTGCCCGTTGGATGGGTCTCCTGAATACAGCACACTGATGGGTGTTGACTCTTTATCCAATTTGCCAGTCTGTGTCTTTTAACTGGAGCATTTAGCCCATTTACATTTAAGGTTAATATCGTTATGTGTGAATTTGAACCTGTCATTATGATGTTACCTGGTTATTTTGCTCGTTAGTTGATGCAGTTTCTTCCTAGCATCGATGGTCTTTACAATTTAGCATGTTTTTGCAGTGACTGGTACTGGTTTTTCCTTTCCATGTTTAGTGCTTCCTTCAGGAGCTCTTGTAAGGCAGGCCTGGTGGTGACAAAATCTCTCAGCATTTGCTTGTCTGTAAAGGATTTTATTTCTCCTTCACTTAGGAAGCTTAGTTTGGCTGGATATGAAATTCTGGGTTGAAAATTATTTTCTTTAAGAATGTTGAATATTTGCCCCCACTCTTCTGGCTTGTAGATTCTGCCGAGAGATCTGCTGTTAGTCTGACGGGCTTCCCTTTGTGGGTAACCGGACCTCTCTCTCTGGCTGCCCTTAACATTTTTTCCTTCATTTCAACTTCGGTGAATCTGACAATTATGTGTCTTGGAGTTGCTCTTCTTGAGGAGTATCTTTGTGGTGTTCTCTGTATTTCCTGGATTTGAATGTTGGCCTGCCTTTCTAGGTTGAGGAAGTTCTCCTGGATAATATCCTGAAGAGTGTTTTCCAACTTGGTTCCATTCTCCCCATCACTTTCAGGTACGCCAATCCGATGTAGATTTGGTCTTTTCCCATAGTCCCATATTTCTTGTAGGCTTTGTTCATTTCTTTTTACTCTTTTTTCTCCAAACTTCTCTTCTCACTTCATTTCATTCATTTGATCTTCAATCACTGATACCCTTTTTTCCAGTTGATCGAATTGGCTACTGAAGCTTGTGCATGCATC
Source organism: Chlorocebus sabaeus (assembly GCF_047675955.1). Classification (NCBI taxonomy): domain Eukaryota; kingdom Metazoa; phylum Chordata; class Mammalia; order Primates; family Cercopithecidae; genus Chlorocebus; species Chlorocebus sabaeus. Next base: position 102,444,407 of record NC_132912.1, on the reverse strand, counting down.
ACGTAGTTCTCGTGCCATGTTTTTCAGCTCTATCAGGTCATTTAAGGTCTTCTCTACACTGGCTATTCTAGTTAGCCATTCATCTAATCTTTTTTCAAGGTTCTTAGCTTCTTTGCAATGGGTTTGAACATCCTCCTTTAGCTCAGAGAAGTTTGATCGTTTGAAGCCTTCTTCTCTGAACTCGTCAAAGTCATTCTCCGTCCAGCTTTGTTCCATTGCTGGGAGGAGCTGCGTTCCTTTGGAGGAGAAGAGGTGCTCTGATTTTTAGAATTTTCAGGTTTTCTGCTCTGGTTTTTGTGGTTTTATTAACCTTTGGTCTTTGATGATGGTGACATACAGATGGGGTTTTGGTGTGGATGTCCTTTCTGTTTGTTAGTTTTCCCTCTAACAGTCAGGACCCTCAGCTGCAGGTCTGTTGGAGTTTGCTGGAGGTTCACTCCAGACCCTGTTTGCCTGGGTATCACCAGTGGAGGCTGCAGAACAGCGAATATTGCAGAACAGCAAGTGTTGCTGCCTGATGGTTCCTCTAGAAGGTTCGTTTCAGAGGGGCACCCTGCCATGTGAGGTGTCAGTCAGCCCCTACTGGGAGGTGCCTCCCAGTTAGGCTACTCAGTGGTCAGGGACCCACTTGAGGAGGCAGTCTGTCCATTCTAAGATCTCAAACTCCGTGCTGGGAGAAGCACTACTCTCTTCAAAGCTCAGCTGGAAATGCAGAAATCACCTGTCTTCTGCGTCGCTCACACTGGGAGCTGTAGACTGGAGCTGTTCCTATTCGGCCATCTTAGAACCTCTGAATCTCAAAATACATTCTTTACATTCTAGTGGGGTAAGGATTATTAGAAGCCCCAGAGTGGAATCATCAGTAAGGGGAAAGGGAATAACATTTATTGAACAATGGATATGTATCAAACATTGTGCTCCAGAATGTAAATGCATTATCATGTTTATCCTCAGGCAATGGCAGGAGACACCTAGTATAGTTATAATTGTTAAAATGTATCGAACACTTATCATATGCTGAGCAGTTTGTTAAATGCTTTACAAACATGGTATTATTTCATCCTCACAACTTTATGAGGTAGATACTATTATTATCCCTTTTTCACACAGGAGGAAGCTGAGGCTCAGAGAGGGTAACCTATTCAAAATAACACAAGCTAGCAAGTATCTGAACAAATATTTAGAGCCAGGCAGGTTGGTCTAAGTCCAAAGACAGTGTCCTTCCTTCTCAAATATTAGCATTCCTAGCAGCTAAATTTCCCTAAAAGCTAAAGTACCTGCTTTGCAGGAAGGACAGAGGTTGAGGTAGGAACTTCATAAGCAATTTGGAGAGAGGCTCCTCCCATATCCAGTATCCCTACTGTCCTTCTCCGTCCTGCTGCCAATTCCTGGGTAGCCTCAGCATCTGATTCTGAAATAAATAAGAGAACAAAAAGGCTCTAGTAATTAAAAAACAAAATTAAGTCAAACCCCCAAAACAGCAATCCCTTAAAAATTTGAAACCACGGCTCACACCTGTAATCCCAGCACTTTGGGAGGCCAAGGTGGGAGGATTACGTGAGCCCAGAACTTCAAGACCAGCCTGGGCAACATAGTGAGACACTCCCATAAAAAAAGTTTGTTTGTTTGTTTTTTTAATTAGCTGGGCATGGTGATGCACACCTGTAGTCCCAGCTACTCAGGAGGCTGAGGCCAGAGGATCATTTGTGCCCAAGACTTTGAGGCTGCAGTGAGCTATTATTGTGCCACTGAACTCTAGCCTCAGTGACAGAGAACCTGTCTCAAAAGAAAAAAATAGAAAGCAAACAAGTATACCAACTGAATCAACTGTATATTGCACAAAGAATAATTCTTGCAAATTACTTGACATGACATTTTGACTACGTATCCCTAGTGGGATATAGCCTAAGCACAAAAGAAGCAAATATCTTAAGCTACATCCCAGTAGTCTTATTTGTTAACAATATTATTGGTTTTATTATTTAAAAATTATGAAGAGAGGCCGAGACGGGCAGATCACAAGGTTAGGAGTTCAAGACCAGCCTGACCAACATGGTGAAATCTTCTCTACTAAAAATACAAAAATTAGCTGGGCATGGTGCCACACGCCTGTAATCCCAACTACTCGGGAAGCTGAGGCAGAAGAATCTCTTGAACCCGACAAGCAGAGGTTGTAGTGAGCCAAGATCACGCCACTGCACTCCAGCCTAGGCAACAGAGCAAGACTCTGTCTCAAAAAAAAAAAAAAAAAAAAATATATATATATATATATATATGAAATATATTGTGGAAAAGAACAAATAAATGTTTATGTCAATATCTTTAGGAACAAAGATTCAGCATAACAGAACAAAAAGGATATAGGTATAAAAATCAGATAATTAATAACACCCTATAATCTTAAATACAAGTCAGAAATATGACTATGAACTCATGATTTATTTTTCTGTTTCTAAAAAATATGTATTTCCTAGCTCTGTTCACTGAAAAGGCCTAGAAGCAATGATATCCCAGAAGTAATGACCACCTGTGGTATCTGGACCAATAATCTCTAAATACCATCTTTTACTAAAAGAAACCAGGGCTCTTTTAAAAACAGGCCAATGCCAGGTCTAGGGTAGAAAGTATACAAGATGACCCTGGAATACATTGCTGTACCAGATAGCAAGGGGAATATAAAAGAGTATTGGGGTCATATTAAAAGGACACAGGAGCCAACCTAAAGATGCTCCTAAAAATAGTGATAATGTGATGGACTCTAATGCATCTAATATATTAAAATCCATGAGTTCATAATAATAATTAAAACTTTTTTTCGCTGGTTACCTTTGGAAGTTGCTAGACACCAACTCATTATTCAGAAATGTGATAAATAAAAAGAATCAAGAATTTATTCTTTCCCATAAGAATTATATGTCAGGGTAACCAAAGAGTTGATCAAGCAAAGTTCATTACATAAAAATTCTAGCTGTTAAATGCAGAAGGAATGACAGAATTAGAAATATCACCATTTTGCAATCTCTAATGAAAAACATATCTAAGCAATGATCACAATCGGCTATTACAACCATTCCATGAAAGGCAGATAAGGAATTTTAATACTAAATTAGATCAGGCTGATAATACTTGAACCCTCAGTACCTGATCAGTCTGAGCATGACAAAAAGTAAGTCAACCAGACATTACAAAACTCCTGATGTGAGTAGTGGGAAACACACAGCACCTTCTATGATTTAGCGTTGCAGATGGAATTGAATCTGAGTCTAATCAAACATCTATATCTGACCTCCAGTTTAAAGGACATGTGAAGGGATAAGAAACATGTTAAAGAAAACATGTTAACCCCACAAAGATGCAGTCAATCAAATCCAGCATGTGGCAAATTCTTTCTACCAGAGGATCCAATTTTTTCTTCATTTTAAAGGCAGGGGAGTGAGGTGGTAAGATCAAGCATTATAGATTAAAAGAGACTAAAGAGACATATTAACCAGATGCAATGCATGACCCTTGTTCAGATTCTGATTTGAACAAGCCCACTACAAATAAACATTCTTGAGAAAATCAGGAAAATCTTTACCTGGGTAGGGTATTAGATGGGTATTGTATGATATTAGAAATTGTTAATTCTGTTAAGTTTAAAAATGGCATTATGGATATATTTTTTGTTCATTTTGAAACTCGTTATCTGTTGTAGATACACACTGACATACATGAAAATAAAAATTACATGTCTGAGGTTTGCTTTTTAAAACATCCAATGAGAAAAAAAAATCTTTGATACATGGGGGGAGATGGGGGAGAAATGGCAAAACATTAGTAAATATTGAGTCTGGGTAATGGGTCCATGGAGGTTCATTTTATTATTCTACTTTTGTGAATGTTTGAAACTTTCCATATTAAAAAGTTAAAAAGAAATAAAGCAAATTAGGACTGGAAAATGAAGCATTTTATGTTTGAAAAAAGAAAAACAACTCAAAAATTGCATTTACATGCTACCGATGGGTGTATAACTTAAACCTTCAGCCCTTAGGTAAATTGTCATAAAAAGACATATTACTCACCATCCTCATGGTCGAATCTTCCCAAAACAAAGTTGATTCCAATCCATGCATAAACTCCTAAGTAAGAAATATAAAAGTCCTCACTTAATTCTCTACTGCTATGCCATGTATACACCTCTCCCTTAGGGCTTCTCTTTCCTCCTTTCCTCTTTTTCTTGGAAAAAGTAATCATGGTATTTTATTACATACTATCAATGTAGGAATTTCAAATCTTTCATCTTGTGATTTTTTTTTCCCCTTTTAAAATTATTTGCATCTTCTAAATTTCCTCAATGAATAGAAATTAATTGTGTAACAAATGTTTAAGAAATATAAATCGTCTGAATGTCATGAAGATATCGAAAAAAAAGAAAAAACTGTAAATCTTGGAGTTCTAGTTCTGAGCAATCTTGTCTCCCCACTGAATACAAATATAAACTCTAGATAGAATGCATGGAGTAGCTTTCTGGAAACTCTGAAAGTAAATGATAATGAGGACACCGGGAAAGAGACCAGGGTTTAAACTACTACCAAGCCAGTAGTGAGTGTCCCATTTTTTCCCCCTCAGATATTACCTCATCTAGACTCAAGAGCAGCTTGAAACATGAAAGTAAACACCAGGTGTGAACAGAGGAACTTCAAGTCATTTTTGGTCCAAAGAACAGAAAAAGGAATGCCAAAAGCTCAGAGAAAATAGGGGAAATCTCCTGCTTTCTTTCTTTCTTTCTTTCTTTCTTTCTTTCTTTCTTTCTTATTTTGTTCTCTCTAACCTCAAGCAACAGAGGTAGAAGTTGAGCAGGTACCTAAAACTCTGAGGGCTTTGAATTCTTTTCTCTGACCAGAGAAACTGTATTTCAAGAGTGTGAGGCAAATCCTATTGTTTATTTTGTCTCCCTCTGTCCTCCCACTACTTGGCCCTGGATGCAGATGCAATCATGAGAAGTGCATGGCAGAGAGTGGGCAAATTAAAGCCCTGGTATTCTGACAGGAAGATCATGAAAGGGAGCTCCAAGGAACCAGAAAGTGTCAGGGGGATCACAGATAGTAGGGAGCAAAGTTGTGTATGAACCCCTGGGCTCACCTCCAAGCTACAAACACATGGATCTGACCCTAAACAATATACAAACAGCTCTGAGAACTGAACTACAGGCTAGGCCACGGTTCCAGATTAGCCACTAGCTGAGACATGAGACAAATCCAAATAGCAGTGGCCAAAGCTTTGAAAAATGAACTAACAGGCCGGGCGCGGTGGCTCACGCCTGTAATTTCAGCACTTTGGGAGGCTGAGGTGGGTGGGTCATGAGGTCAGGAGATCGAGACCATCCTGGCTAACACGATGAAGCTCCATCTCTACGAAAAATACAAAACATTAGCTGGGCGTGGTGGCACATGCCTATAGTCCCAGCTACTCGGGAGACTGAGGCAAGAGAATCACTTGAACCAGGGAGGCAGAGGTTGCAGTGAGCTGGACCATGCCACTGCACTCCAGCCTGGATGACAGAGTGAGACTCTGTCTCAAAAAAAAAAAAAAAAAAAAAAAAAAAAAAACAGAAAAAAAAAAGGAAAAGAAAAGAAAAATGAATTCACGGGCCAGCCACAGTGGCTCACACCTGTTATCCTAGCACTTTGGGAGGCTGAGGCGGGTGGATCACGAGGTCAGGAGTTTGAGACCAGCCTAACCAACATGGTGAAACCCTGTCTCTACTAAAAATACAAAATTAGCTGGACATGGTGGCACATGCCTGTAATCCCAGTTACTTGGGAGGGTGAGGCAGGAGAATCACTTGAACCTGGGAGGCGGAGATTGCAGTGAGCAGAGATCACACCATTGCACCCCAGCCTTGGCAACAAGAATGAAACTCTGTCTCAAAAAGAAAAAAAGAATCACAGCCCACAGAAAGCAGGTCAGAACTCGGGATCAACTGCCTCCTAAAACAAACAAAAAAAAAAACAAAGTTCTCTTTGATTGAAACAGGACCCAGAGTCTCATAATGTAATATTCAAAACATCCAGGATAGAATATAAAAATACTTGGCATACAAAGAACCAGGAAAATCTCAACTTACAAGAGAAAAGACAATCAAAAGATGCCAACTCTGAGATGACACATATATTGGAATTATCAAAGATATTAGAGCAACCATATAACGAAGAAATATGAGCATTCTTACAATGAATGGAAAGATAGAAGGTCTTAGCAAAGAAACGGAAAAGAAATAGAATATTAAGAAGATCGAAATAGAAATTTTACAACTGAAAAATGCAATACTGAAATTTTAAAAGGTAAATCTTTTCCCATGTATATGTCTGCAACTAGAAGACATATAAGATCTCCTTCTCGTTTATAAGAAATGGAAATATAATTCATCAAACTGGCCACATTTGGCTGCATGAGAACACATATTCACTCTAAAAGTACAAACCCAATAGTGTGAGATTCCAGGGAATTATCAATACTGCATAGTAATTGCAATGAAGGCATAACAAAACAAAAGTAACTCATTCTGATCATCCCTTGAAATTAAAGTTTCTCCTTACTTTAATAATTTACTTTACATTTGACTTTGACAAACTCAATTCAACTCCTAGAACTATACATGTTTTCAAAAGTATAGTTAGCTGACCAAATATTCAGTTGAAATCATTAAATACTAATACATTCTTATAAACATAGGACTAAGTTAAAAAGAGATACACATTTCTGACTTCCAGAAGGAGCACTCTAAAGCAGATGCCAATGCAAAATATGCAAATAATCGAATCAACTATGTAGCAGAATCAAGAAAATTATTGGCAGAAAAATTAAAATCAGATATATAGAATAATTCTAAACACCCATTAGAGAGGCTGCGCCGTGGTTGGCTTAGAGGTGAACCAGCTGTACCCCTTAAGGCCCAGTACCTTCCTGCTTCCCAGAGATCACTTCTGCCTGAGACTGTGAAAAGAGGAAGTCAAACTCCAGTGGTAAATCTTTCACTAGGTCAGCCAAGATAGCCAACTGCTTCCTGCAAGAAAGAACAAAAAATCCCAGTTAGTCACTAAACTCTCTTCTCATAAACTGCCTCAACTTGTCCTTCTACTTAGCCTTGTCATGACCTCACTGTTCACCTACCTCATCTACTTGTCCAGCCCTGCTTCTTTTTGGTACCGCCTGATTTTAAAAGTTTAAACTGCCTCGAGGTATATCCTCCTACCTAAAAGGCAACATGGTAATAGTGATACTTTCCCCTTATAGGATGTTATTATTCAAAGAATGTTAAAAGATGAGACTATGAGACTATGGTTCTATGACTCTCACAGGCTGAGTACAAATAAGCCACAGGAAATTGCAGCCAAGTTACATAACCTATAAAATTGAAGTAATTACATTATTCCTTACCCTGTAAAACAAAGATGTTAAATTAAGGAACACAATCTCATCCTCAAATCTTACACAACACAGAAACAATGCTTCACATTACCACACAAGAGGTACTATTGGTTCTACAAGTTTTAATATAATCCTTTACATAAGCTAACAATTAACTTTTTTTTGAGACGGAGTTTCACTCTTGTTGCCCAGGCTGGAGTGCAATGGTGCGATCTCAGCTCACTGCAACCTCTACCTCCCAGGTTCAAGTGATTCTCCTGCCTCAGCCTCCCAAATAGCTGGGGTTACAGGCGTGCACCACCACCCCTGGCGAATTTCGTATTTTTAGTAGAGACAGGGTTTCACCATGTTGGTCAGGCTGGTCTCTAACTCCTGACCTCAGGTGATTCACCTGCCTCAGCCTCCCAAAGTGCTGGGATTATAGCGTGAGCCACCTTGCCCAGCCACAATTAACTTTTTAATCTCCTTTTCCTTATTTCAAGGGTTGATTTTGTTTTCATTGTAAAAATCTTACCATTTGAAAACCCTAGATCAGGATCAAAATCCAGAGGACATAACAACATTTCCAATTTGGGGAAAACATTTGAAACTTCCCATCTATAGGGTTGTCTTTCCTCTAACATTTTAAGCATGTAATCAGTATTATCAAGCAAAGGAAAGCAAAGAAACAAAGCTAGAAGTAATATGAATCTAGAGAAAATGTTAGTTAAAATAAGATAAATTATCTTGGATTAAAAAATTATTCATTACAAAAATATTCTACTGGCTCAGACAGTTGTCAGTACTACTTGATGAAGACTGTTGTTAGCACTTCAAAGTGAAGACCTATATTTGATGTAATAATCTTCCAATATAATGTCAAGTATAGTTTCTTAAAAAGTTTATTGTTATACATATTAAATTCTTGCAATAAGAATTTCAAATGGGGACCAAGAATGGGTATTCTTCTGTCCCTACTGGATATGCTTCTAAAATCCTCAAAGACAGGATTTGCTGGTTTTGGCAATGATATGGAAGAATGGGCACCAACATATGTTGCTGTTAGCTATGCAAATTACTAGTACAGGCCAGGTGCAGTGGCTCATGCCTGTAATCCCAGCACTTTGGGAGGCTGAGGCAGGTGGATCACCTGAGGTCAGAAGTCTGAGACCAGTCCGGCCAACATGGTGAAATCCTGTCTCTACCAAAAATACAAAAATTAGCCAGGCATGGTGACAGACACGTGTAATCCCACTCGGGAGGCTGAGGTAGGAGAATCGCTTGAATCGGGAGGTGGAGGTTGCAGGGAGCGGAGATCATGCCACTGCACTGTAGCCTATACGATAGAGGGAGACTCCATCTTCAATAAGTAAATAAATAAATTACTAGTACAACCTTTCTAAAGGGCAATCCAGGACCATGTTTCAAAATGTTTCAATGTGTTTAACCTTTGATCCAGCTGTCATACTTTTAGAAATTAATTCCAAGGAAATCATCAGACAAGAAAATAAAGAAGAGAAATACTGCATTATTTATAATGATGAAAATTATTTATAACAATGAAAAAGTGGAAATACCACATCATAGGGATTGGTTAAATAACTTATGGCGCAGCCATGTAATGTAATGCTATACAGATGTTAAAAGAAATGAAGTCTACTTATATCTACATGTATAGACATGAAAAGATAAAAGATGTCCAATACATTTTACAGAACAGTATGTATAATGTGATTCCATTTATGCTAAAAAAAACAAAAACCCAAATCATTCTTCATGTATACACAGTGACAGGATAAAGCTTTCATTTTCTAAAATTCAATATAGTTTCTTTATTTAAAATGCTTTTAAAATGGCAAAATGTTGATAATTGTTCAAGCTGGGTGGTGGGTAAATGGGGATTTACTGCACTGTTCTCTTTACTTTTATACACATGTGAAATTTCTTAAAACAAAAATTATTATTTTATTAAACACCACCTTGTATTATGTTGTAATTTTTAAGGGATTTTTTAAAACTGCAAAATAAAAGGGAGGTAGAAAAAATTCTGTTAGTTCAGGCCTTTGGCAAAGAAATAAAACCAAATGCTAATAAATTCAAAATATAGTCTAAGTGATTCAGCCCTATTTTGAATCTGCTTACAAATGCTAATAAATTAGCAAAGCATTAATCATACAAAACAGATTTTTGTGCTGATAGTCACATCTATGCCAACAATTAGCTTGGACTTAGAGGCAGCAATTATTTCATAAGCCCAGAACAGATGTATGTATTATTTAGAGAGGTGACCAGAAAACAAGTAGAAAAAGAAAAAAAAGGCAAATTTCTTTAAAAACTCTTAAGATACAATAAATGTTAATATTCAGAGTTTCCACATTGACAACTAACATCTTAGACAAATAAGGTGAAGCTACACAGTGGGTTTTATTTAGATGGAAACTTCTCTGACAGAGGTAATACTGAACAGTGCCAGGAGGTGAGGCAACAGCCTCCTTTGCTCCAAACACACTGAAGGTAGCCAGACTACCAAGTGGGTTCCTCTGCCCAGCTCAGCTGGTCAATTCTGCCTTTTTAACCTCCAAGTCAGCTTTTTCTCTGGCCTCCCTCCCCTTTCCTTGGCCTTTCATAGACTTTGTAATGTGGGACCTGCTCTTGTGTCATGTATATTCTTCCCAGGGTTTCTAAAATTTTTGAACAATATGAGTATCACCCATGTCACATAAAAATTCTTAATTGCATGCACAGTATGATTGCAACTTTGTGGAAATTACATATATGCGAACAAAGAGGAAGGAAAACAACAAAATGAAACAGTTTTGATAGGGTAGCAGGGTTGTAAGTTGTATTGTTTTGTTCATTTTTAAGATTTCCTTTAAGGAGGTAAGGTTGCAGTTACAATATTTAAAGTTTAGTTTTACAAATAAGTAAAAGCAAAACAAAAAATTTTCTAAAGACTGAAATGTATGGGGCAATAAGGGAACTAAAAAACCTCTCATGTTGACAAATGGCTATATAAATAATCTGATTCTCGACAGTAAACCAGTCAGTAAACCAGTAACTGTGAAAAAACGTCCACTGAAAGAAGCATTGCTGCTATATGTTATGTTGTCTGCATGTCTGACATAAGCCGTGGAGCCCTACATGTATGGCTGAGGTTTTTGTTGTTTGCTGTTGTTTTAAGGAAAGAAAGCCAACTATAAAATGTAAACGTTGTAAAAACAAAAAACAAAAAAACTGCTATTGACCAAGGGAAAATATTTAAGCTAATAAGGAAATACCTGATGCCTATGAGACCATGAACATTCCAGGAGGATGAATTCTAAAGTTAAGGTTGACAATGGTCTCTTTGATATGACAGCAAAAGCACAGGCAACAAAACATCAACAAGTAAGACTATATCAAACTAAAAAGTTCTGTACAGGAAAGGAAACAATCAACAGAGTAAAAAGGCAAGCTACAGAATGGGATGAAATATTTGCAAACTATACATTTGGTAAGGGGTTAATCTTTAAAACATTTAAGAAACTCCTACAACTCAACAGCAAAAACCCTATTAACCCAATGTAAAAATGGGCTAAAGACTTGAGTAGACATTTCTCTATTCACAGAAATGGCCAACAGGAATATGAAAAGTTGCTCAACATCCCTATTAATCAGGGAAATGCAAATCAAAACCCCGATGACATATCACCCCACACTTGTCAGGATGGCTGTTATCCAAAAAACAAAAGACAACAAGTGTTGGCAGGGCTGTGGAGAAATTGAAAACTCTGCATACTGTTGGTGGGAATGCAAAATGGTGCAGCAACTCTACAAAAACAGTACAGAGGTTCCTCAAAAAATTAAACATAGAGGCCAGGTACGGTGGCTCACACCTGTAATTCAGCACTTTGGGAGGCTGAGACGGGCAGACTGCTTGAGCCCAGGACTTCAAGAACATTCAGGGCAACATGGCAAGACCCCATCTCTACAAAAAAATACAAAAAATTAGCCAGGCATGGTGGCGCATGCCTGTGGTCCCAGATACTCGGGAGGCTGAGGTGGGAGAATCACCTGAGCCTGGGAGGTGGAAGTTGCAGTGAGCCGGGATCATGCCATTGCACTCCAGCTTGGGCAGCAGAGTGAGACCCTGTCTCAAAAAGTAAATAACTAAATAAATAATTAAACTGTCATATGATCCAGCAATCCTACTTCTGGCTAATTACTCCAAAGATTTAAAACCAGGATCTCAAAGAGATATGAGCCCTCCCATGTTCACTGAAGCATTATTTACAATAACCAAGACATGGAAACAACCTAAATGTTCACTGACAGATGAATATGTAACGAAAACATGGTATATACACACAGTGGAATACTATTTAGACTTTTTTAAATAAAAAAAGGCATTTTGCAATATGTGACAAGGTGGATGAACACTAAGGACAATGCTAAAGGAAATAAATAGGCACAAAATTTCAGTTAAGCAAGATGAATAAGCACTGAAGATCCACTGTACAACACTGTACACATAGTCAACAATAATGTATTGCATACTTTAAAATGTGTTGGGCTGGGCATGGTGGCTGACGCTTGTAATCCCAGCACTCTGGGAGGCTGAGGCAAGCGGATCACTTGAACTCAGGAGTTCTAAACCAGCCTGGGCAACGTGGTGAAACTCTGGCTCCACAAAAATTAGCTGGGTGTGATGGTCCCCACCTGTAGTCCCAGTTACTTAGGAGGCTGAGGTGGGAGGATCACTTGAGCCTGGGAGGCAGAGGTTGCAGTGAGCTGTGATCACACCACTGCCCTCCAGCCTGGGCAACAAAGCAGACCCTGTCTCCAAAAAAAAAAAAAAAAAAAAAAAAAAATCTGGTTAGAGGGTAGATCTCATGTTAAGTGTTCTTACCATAATAAAATAAAAATCATTTTAAAAAAAAGTTCAGGGAGCTCATTCTTACTCCAGGCCTATACCAGTATGGACAGATCAAGGTGGTACCAAAGGAGAGAAATCACAAACAAGAAGGAGACTGGCTTAAATACAGACTTCTCTTCCTCTACCTCTAATGCAGGAAGAGGGATCAGGTGGCAAGGTGTCAAGCTGAATTGCCAAGGTCAAGTGGAAATGACGTGACTGGCTGGGGCTGAGAAAACTGGCGTAAGGCAAGGGAGACTGAGCTCTGCAGTAGCAGCAAGAGGAGGGACTCCCCAGTGATCGCCAGGGTTCTAGGCAGAGTTACAGAGAAGGTAGTGTTCCTATCAGAGATCTCCGATTAGTCCCTAGGTATCAAGGTCATCAGGTGACCCTCTTCCTAATTCATTCTGTAATTATGTTCTCCATGTGCCTGATGATCCAAATCTATTACCATCACCACTACTCCCAACCCTCAATCCAAACTAAGAATCACTATAGTCATCCAAGATACATATTGATCCCAAAGCAGCAAATGACATGAAGTTGGGAATGAATTACTGTGTCATAATTGGGTTTAGGGATATAGACCAGGGAACCACAGAGGACAGTGCATGAAACTGGCCTTTCATCTCTCGTACCACCGTTTTCCTGTGTTTCCTGGACCCTGCATCTCACCTCTCAGGGAGAAGCCTCATGCCTGCTGTGCAGAGGATGTAAAGGGGGGTCTCCTTGTGCTTCTTCACGGGCACATGAGCAGCAGCAAAGCTCAGCAGAGGACGAAGGTAATCACTGGCATGTTCTGGAGTGTCTGCCATTGCAGAGATTCCTTAAGTTAAAACAAACAAACAAAAAAGTTTCTTTAAAAAGCAGCTCACATAAGATTCAGGAAACTGATGCCCTATAAGGTTCTCCTTAAGGTCCTAACCATTTATTTATTTGAGAGGTAGGGGGTGACAATGAATGAGACATCCCTCCTGTTACCCAGACTCTCAAGAAGAAAAGGGTAGCTTGCTTTCTCCTTCTTTTCTCTCCTCTTTCATGCCTTAAAAGAGACTGACAAAATATATTCTGATGTGATGAGTACCTGGCTTGATTTTTTTAACCACTGGTTGGCTGTTGCGGTCTCTCATCTGTTTGATGTCCAGCAAGTCATGGGGGTTCCCATTATGTCTTGGCCAGAAATAAACAAAAATCCGGGAACCACTGCTGCCACAGTCGACAACAAGTCCATAATTCAGATTTGGGTCTTCAGTGTCAGTAGCTTCAAGGTCCCCTACTCGAGCCAAATACCTAAGTCAGGCAAAAAGAGAAATCAGTGCTAAGCAGTCAGGTCCATGAAAGGCACCCTCACTTACGTCATTTGTTCATGAATCTTCATTAAGTGCCTACATGTGCCAAGCGCATGGGACTACCAGTCCTAACCAATGAGTGAAGCAATATTGACAGATTTACTGATGTGCCTGAGACAATAGCTGGTTCGCTTGCCTGGAGGCCACTGAAATTAGATGACTAAAAGATGTCCCCACATGTGGGGGCAGCTCTGAAACTGGCTGAGGTAGCAATCTTTTTTCAAGCATTAGAGCTTGTAGGCCTGAATAAATAACTGTTTTTTTGTTATATGCCATTAAGTTGTGGGGTAGCTTGTTACACACACTAGATAACTGAGACAATCTTAATCACTTCTTTTCTATCTTTCTGTATAGATGCATCCAGAATATTGTGGAACGATTTCTCATGTAATGTGTTTCTGGGAGGTGATTTTGTTTTGTTTTGTTTTTTTGGTTTTTTGAGACAGAGTCTTATTCTGTCACCCAGGCTGGAGCACACTGGCATGATCTCAGCTCACTGCAACCTCTGCCTCCCAAATTCAACCAATTCTCCTGCCTCAGCCTCCCAAAGTGCTGGGATTACAGGCATGAGCCACTGTGCCTGGCCTGGGTGGTGATATTTTTGATTGGGCTTTTTGGTTTTGCTTTTTTGCTTTTTGTCTTGTATTTATATTGCTAGAATTTCATTAACTAAAAATGTAATTCATAAAAACAATAATTATTCTTTTCTACAATCTTATATATACATATATATATTTTTTTCTTTTTCTTTCTTTTTTTTTTTGAGATGGAGTCTTGCTCTGTCTTCCAGGCTAGAGTACAGTGGCACGATCTCGGCTCACTGCAAGCTCTGCCTCCCAGGTTCATGCCATTCTCCTGCCTCAGCCTCCCAAGTATCTGGGACTACAGGCGCCCGCCACCACGCCCGGCTAATTTTTTGTATTTTTAGTAGAGACGGGGTTTCACCATGTTAGCCAGGATGGTCTTGATTTCCTGACCTCATGATCTGCCCACCTCAGCCTCCCAAAGTGCTGGGATTACAGACGTGAGCCACAGCGCCTGGCCTAAATATTTTATAAATATAAAAAGAATTATCATAAAATATGTATAGGGTATAAAGAATAACAATAAAACAAATGTCTGTGTACCTACCACCAAGTTTAAAAAATAAATTACACTTTAAAAAAATAATTCTTCTTGGCCCCTAGGACATTAGTATTTTGTGTTGGAATTTTTTCAGATTCTCATTCCAAGATATCTGGCTGGCTGACATAAGGAAGATGAAACAAGTAAAGGTGTTCCATGAAACACATCAAGGTCTGAATCTCAGCTCTATTGCTTTCTATGCTGTGTGACCTTAAGCAAGTTAATAAACTCCTCTCAGACTGTTTTCTCATCTGTAAAACAAGGACAGTGAAAGGTATCTACCCTCACAGCGATTATACACATAGCAGAACTGTGCTGCCGCTGTTGTTAACAGAATAATCATTGGGAAAGCAAATAGTAGATGACTCTGAGAAAAAAGGCTTAAAAGTTCAGAAAATAAAGAAGACTAAGAGTTGATTAAAATACTTCTGAGCACTTGACCAGGCATGGTGGCTCACACCTGTTATCCCAGCACTTTGGGAGGCTGAGGTGGGTAGATCTCCTGAGGTCAGAAGTTCAAGCCTGGCCAACATGGTGCAACCCCATCTCTACAAAAAATACAAAAATTAGCCAGGCATGGTGGCAGGAGCCTGTAATCCCAGCTACTCAGGAGGCTGAGGCTGGAGAATCGCTTGAACCCGGGAGGCAGAGGTTTCAGTGAACTGAGATCGCGCCACTGCACTCTCGCCTGGGTGACAGAGCGAGACTCCGTCTCAAAAAAAAAAAAAAAAAGTTATCTGCCCTGCTCATCCAACACTGTCTTTTAACTCCTAGATCTCCAAGGCTCTTACACAGAACCCCTCAGAACCAGTTTTTGTGATGTCTGAAGCTAACAAAATTTGGAAAGCCTTCTTTTAAAAACAAGATTCAGCATTACAAATAGAAAAAAGCCCATGTAAGTGAAGGGCTTTAAGGTATAGGGATCATTAGCTTCACAGTAAACCCACCCCCAATCAGAATAATAAACCATGCATCATGCTCCTGAAACCAATCTAGCCAGTGTTTACTGGTGATTTCACATTGTTAGACAAACCACACAGTTCCTTATTTGGGCAAAAAAGCAAACTTGATAAAAAGAAGAGCATGTAGAAATAATTCTGAAATAAAAAAGTAGAGTACCTTTCCTATACTACAATGCAAAATGCATTTTTTTAAAAAAGAGAAGAGCAGGTAACTAAGCTTCAATATAATGTTGTTAATTATTACTGAGAGTAGGGGTAGGTAGAACTTTTTTTCTGGATCTGAAATAGTAGTGAGCTGAGGGAAATGAAGCAGATGGTAAAAATCTGTTACCAAAACAGAAAGTTTCTAATCCTAAAGATTCCATTTCACCACATATCTTCCCATTCTAATCAAATCACTGGGCTGAACTGGGCTAGAATCCACCAATCAACTAGCAACAGCTCACTTCTATCACACGAGAGCTGGGCAAAAGTCTGGGTTCAAGTCACAGAACTCTTGCAAATACTGACCTCACAAGAGGCCAAAGATAAAAAAGAAACAGGCAAGATAATCCACCCCCATTCCAAAGTGACTTTTCATTTCCAATTACAGCAATCTTTCTATTTCACATGCTTCACAGAATCTTCCTGCTTCCCTTCTCTGAAAACCACCCACTCTGCTTGTCTCTTGCAAGATTCTGGATCCCATCCCCTTCTGCATAATGAATAACTTTTCTCTAGTGCACTGGTTCTCAAATTTGGGGGCCTTAGGACTTCTTTGTAATCTTAAAGCTTATTGAACCCCAAAGAGCTTTCGTAGATATAGGTTATATCTATCTATATTTACTATATTAGAAAATAAAACATAAAAATGTTAAGTACTTATTTCATTTAAATAAAATAAATTCATTACATGTAAATATATTTTTATAAAAATAAGCATATCTTCTAAAACAAAAAAATAGAAGAGTGGCATTGTTTTATAATTTTGCAAATATCTTTAGTAGCCAAACTAACAGAAGACCCTAGATTCTCGCATTTACTTCCGTATTCAATCTGTTACAATAAATCAAAACAATATTGAAAATTGAAAATTTTCAATTTTCACACAAATGGAAGCATTTGTGTGAAAATCCAGCCTCACACAGACACACTGTTGGAAACAAGAGGAGTATTAAACAGCCCTTTCAGATCATTCTGAATATTCTTTGATACTATACTAAAACTCAACAAGTAGTGTTTCTTAAAGATTAGTTGCGGTTGGGCACGGTGGCTCATGCCTGTAATCCCAGCACTTTGGGAGGCCGAGGCGGGTGGATCACGAGGTCAGCAGATCGAGACCATCCTGGCTAACATGGTAAACCCCGTCTCCACAAAAATACAAAAAATTAGCCAGGCGTAGTGGCGGGCGCCTGTAGTCCCAGCTACTCAGGAGGCTGAGGCAGAAGAATGGCATGAACCTGGGAGGCAGAGCTTGCAGTAAGCCAAGATCACACCACTGCACTCCAGCCTGGGCGACAGAGCAAGACTTTGTCTCAAAAAAAAAAAAAAAAAAAAAAGATTAGTTGCAATTGGAATCTAAACCCGTCCCCACCCCCCAAAAAAAGATGAGTTGCAATTGGAATCTAAAAATTTTTCATACTCTGTTACATTAAAATCCATTAAAAAACACAGGTTTACTATGCACTTTGAATGGTTATCCATTAAAAAACATAGGTTTACCATGCACTTTGAATGGCTATTATCCAAGCATGATTTCAAAACATCATCTATTGGAAAATATTGGTTCACTGAGTTATGCAAATCTTCCTAACATTGATACATTTCATTCTACAATTGTTAAAAAAAACACATTCATTAATATCACTACCAATCTTACTCAAAATGTCTTTTAAGTATTGGGAAGCTATCCAATTCACAGTGGCAGATATAGTTTTCCAAAATACTAATTTTCACTTGGAAGTTCAAATTTTAACATTGGCAATAAATACCGAAAACTGTTTTTCATGAAGTGACAGATTTATTTCATTTTCAAGGAAATGTCTATAAAATACGCAAGTATTTTGGGAGTCTGTGAGGGTGAAACTATTTTTATAATAATACTAAAATGTTATTTTGCCTTTTAAAACTATGGTTCAAACATATAAAATTTACCATTTTTAAGTGTACAGTCAGTAGTATTAAGCATATTTACATTGACTCTGAAACCATAGTTTTTCTGGCAGTCATTCTTTTAACTAAAAATAGTGTCCCATGATAAAAGCAGCTGGGTTTACCTCATAATTCAAAAAACTGCCCCAGTGCTTTTACTCTAGACAACTTCAGTATATAGCAGAAGTACTTAATACCTATTTCCCCTTTCATCACATAGAATATTGAAAAGATATTCGTAAGTGGAACTGAATCTTTTCTTCCAATGCAATTGTGTGGCAATATAGAATACAGTAACTACTAGTACAATGTGGTGCCTCTATCTTGATTTGAGCTAAGGCATTATTAGCAGTTTTACCTGCCATTGCTTTTGCACCATCAAAGCAAGTATCAATCAACTCAGTGAAAAAGGCAAAAGACATGACTACAGTCAAGAGATGGAAGTGGCCCAAATGTCCATCAATAGATAAATGGATCCACAAAATGTGGTATATGCATAAAATGAAATATTATTCCGCCTTAAAAAGGAGGAGATCCTGTCACATGTTACAACACAGATGAATCTTCAGGATATTATGCTAAGTAAATAAGCCAGGCACAAAACGACAAGTACTGTATGATTCCACCTATATGAGGTATCTAAAGTAGAAACAGAAAATTTAATGGTAGTTACCAGCAGCTGGCTGGAAAGAGAGAGAAAAGGAGAATTCATTAATGGGTACAGAGTTACGATCCACAAGATGAAAAAATTCTGGAGATCTATTTCACAACAATGTAAATATGCTTAATACTACTGACTGTACACTTAAAAATGGCAAATTTTATACGTTTGAACCATAGTTTTAAAAGGCAAAATAACATTTTACTATTATAAAAATAGTTTCACCCTCACAGACTCCCAAAAGTGTCTCAGAGACCCTCCAAGGGCCACTAAACACTCTGAGAACCACTGCTCTAATACAACCTTCCTTTTCTCTTTAACATCCATCTGCTTCTCTACCTACTCCTTCTCCTCTCCTGTCTCCTTGGACATGACTTCTCAGTTCTTAAAAAGCCACTACTCAACAATGCTGACTGGTAATTTCCACAATGATTTGAAAAGGCCTCTTCCTTCTGTTCTAAAATGTGGACATCAATATTCCCTGTTTATATTTCAGTATGAGCCCCTAAGATTTCTTTCATATTTGCTTGCTGTACCTGTTTAGACCATAAATTTCTCAAGAATAGGTACCTTATCTATAGTACCTTGACAGTGTCACAGTGTTTCTCACGTTTCTCTGCCCAAAACATGTATCAATAGTATTGATTGGTTTGGTCCTAGAGCTCACAAAATGGAGCTGTTGGTCTGTTAACTCCTCCATGTCTTTGTACAGCTCTACTCAAAATCAACTGGTCTCTTTCTTGGAAAGTTTTAATTGCTTTCCAAACAAAGTATCGTTATCCTCTCTGATTCCTGCCAAAATAAGCAACTTTACAGCTCCAGTTTTGGTGCAACTCAACTTTTCTTTCTCTTTCTTTCAAAGTCTCTATGTGTGCTTTGGCTAAAATGTCAGCTGACCTTAGATCACTAGAGAGGAAGATAGGCCTAAATGGCATTTATGCAGTGGAAAGTCTCCATTTTTCTCATTGTGCATACAAATGAGTAACTAAAGAACAGTTTCCCTTCTGGGCAGTAACCATATTACCTTTTTCTGGAACTCTGACCTCTTATGACCTAATCAGGCTTCTTACACTTTTGACCAACTAGAAGCCTTCCTCTATTTAGGCTCCTAACATGAATGGATCACCAGACCTTTCCTGCATTTTTTCATATATAGTTTTTTTTTTTTTGTCATATGTAATTTGTAGTCATGGCCTTAGCCATCATGGTCAATTACTTACATTGCTGAACCCTCCTGTTTTAGTGATGCCACACTAGCCAATCTCTAAAGAGGACCAAAAGCCCAAGAGAAAAGTCTCAAAAACCTTCGCATCCTTCACATCCACCTTCCCCAAAGAGGTCTGATTCACCATCACACATACTCACCCCAATGCCATACCCACACACACACACCCTCTGTTTAAGAAACATGATTTCCTTCTAGTCACTGCTGAGTCAATGAAAAGAAAGTTACCCACAAATATATCACCTAAGGTGGAATTGGAAGACAATGGCTTTTCACTGCCATTATCCTGAAAGCATTAACATCATTAGAGCTGTAACTGAGCAAACCATTACCCAGCTTACAAAATCAAAACTAATTACACCACTTTAGAGTTCAAACAGAGCTCAGTGATGGGCCAAAAGTCAATTGAAGTAGCCCCCATGAGTATGGGGCTACTAATTCTTTGCTGAATGTCATTATACTCTTCAACTCTGTTCAAAGTTCAGAACCAAATGTAATTATATTACAGTTAAAGTAGCTATGCATGACTGATGATAGTAATACATACCCAGAAAAGTATATTGTAAGATTACTAACTTACCTCCTAACAAGATTAATCAGAGCAGTCAGGAACATCTATAATTTAAAGTCCTGCTCAAAACACTACAAACACCATTAAGATCAAATAAATGGGCTGGGTGTGGTGGCTCACACCTGTAAGCCAGCACTTTGGGAGGCCAAGGTGGGTGGCTTGCTTGAGCTCAGGAGTTCGAGACCAGCCTGAGCAACATGGCGAAACCCCATCTCTACAAAGAATATAAACATTAGTCGGGTGTGGTGGTGTTTGCCTTTGGTCTCAGCTGCAAGGGGGACTGAGGTGAGAGGATTTTGCTTAAGCCTGGGAAGTTGAGGCTGCAGTGAGCTATGATCACACCACTGCACTCCAGCTTGGGTGACAAAGTGAGACCCTGTTTCCAAAAAAAAAAAAAAAAATCAAGTAACTGAATAAATGTGGGACAGACACAGTGGCTTATGCCTATAATCCCAGCACTTTGGGAGGTCGAGGTGGAAGGACTGCTTGACGTCAGGCGTTCAAGGCCAACCTGGGCAACATAGTGAGACCCCTGTCTCTAAAAATAAAAAAAATAAAAAAAACTTAGCCAGGCACGGTGGCATGCACCTATAATCTCAGATACTAGGAAGGCTGGGGCAGGAGGATGGCTTGAGTCACTCTATAAATAATAAAATAAATGTGAATAAATGCTTTCAATTTCACCATAAAAAAATCTCTGAACTGTTCTATTACACATAAGAACCCAATCATTTCATCTGTATATGCTAAAGAGCATTCTAACCAAAAGTAATGCCTCTCTTTGACTTGCTTTAATTAAACAGAATTGAAACACCTATGGAAGGCCAGTACCAAGCCAATTGCTGACACAGAACCTCTCATTCAGTTATTTCCAGATGGTAAAGGAACATGAAGGCACCACCTTTCAATAGCTACAAAAGACATTCTTCAGACAATAGTTCAACCGACAAAATTCTACCCACTAATGAAGATAACAGTGAGGCTACCAAAAAGTGAACAACATTAAACATGAATGTGAAAAAGGAAAGGTATTAAACAGAACACTTAAGAACAGTTTACCGTAGTGTTTTGTACACTATGTATACATGCTAGAAGTTCCTCTTACACAGTCATGCACTGCATAATGACGTTTCAGATAACAGCAAACCACATGTACAACAGTGGTCCCATAAGATTATAAGGGAACTGAAAAAATTCCTATTAATGATGTCTTGATGATCCTGACCCTGTGCAGGCTTAGGCTAATGTGTGTGTTTCTGTTTTCATTTCTAACAAAAAAGTTTTAAAAGGAAAACAAATTAAAATTTTTTAAAAATAGAAAAAACCTTATAGAATAAGAATATTATAAGGAAAATATTTCCCTACAGCTTTACAATATTTTTGTGTTTTAAGTTGTGTTAGTCCAAAACAGTCAAAAAGTTTTTTAAAATTTCAAAGTTTAGAAAGTGGAAAAGTTACAGCAAGTTAAGGTTAATTTATTATTGAAGAAAGAAAAAAAATTTAAATAACTTTTAAGTAAATTTAGTGTAGCCTAAATGTACAGTGTTTATAAAGTCTACAGTAATGTCCCAGGCCTTCACACTCACCACTCACTCACTCTGAGAAACTTCCAGTTCTGTGAGCTCCATTCACGGTAAGTGCCCTATACAGGTGTACAATTTATTTTATTATTATTTTTTGAGACAGGGTCTTGCTCTGTTGCCCAGGATGGAGTGCAGCAGAGCAATCATGGCTCACTGAAGCCTTGGCCTCCTGGGCTCAAGTGATCCTCCCGCCTCCGCCACCCAAGTAGCTGGGGCTACAGGCATGCACCACCACACCCAGCTAATTTCTAAATTTTCTGTAGAGATGAGGTTTCACCATGTCACCTAGGCTGGTCTGGAATTCCTGGGCTCAGGAGATCTGCCCACTTCGGCCTCCCAAAGTACTGGGACTGCAGGCTTGAACCACCATACCAGACTCAATTTATCTTTTATACCATATTTTTACTGTACCTTTTCTATGTTTATATATGTTTAGATACATAAATACTTACCATTGCGTTACAGTTGCCTATAGTATTCAGTGCAGTAACGTGTACAGGTTTGTAGGCTAGGAGCATATACACCACACAGCCTAGGTGTGTAGTAGGCTGTACCATCTAGGTTTGTGTAAGTATTCTATGATGTTTACACAACGATAAAATCACCTAATGATGCATGTATTAGAACATATCTCGATCATTATATAACACATGACTGTCTGAAAAATTAATAAATTTTAACAATTACCCAGTATCCACAGCAGAAATTAAAACGTGGCACACTTAGCACTGTCAACAGAACTCTGTGAAATGATGAAAATGTTCTCTATCTGCACCATCCCATATATCCACATGTGGCCACTGAGCATTTGAAACGTGTCCAGTCCAAGTGAGGAACTGAATTTTATTTCATTTCATGTTAATTTAAATTTAATTAACCATTTGTGGGTAGTGACTACCCTATTTGATATCACAGTGTAGACAGTAACTGTTGAATAAGTAAACAGATAAATGAATAAATGGATATAAGATATGTATTAAGTCTGAAGAAAATATTGGAGCATGACATATGTGGCACATGCCAGAAAAACAGTTGATTAAAACACACATCTCGGCCGGGCGCAGTGGCTCACGCCTGTAATCCCAGCACTTTGGGAGGCCGAGGCGGATGGATCATGAGGTCAGGAGATCAAGACCATCCTGGCTAACACGGTGAAACCCCCTCTCTACTAAAAATACAAAAAATTAGCTGGGCGTGGTGGCGGGCGCCTGTAGTCCCAGCTACTCGGGAGGCTGAGACAGGAAAATGGCGTGAACCCAGGAGGCGGAGCTTGCAGTGAGCCGAGATCAGGCCACTGCACTCCAGCCTGGGCGACAGCGAAACTCCGTCTCAAAAAAAAAAAAAAAAAAAAAACCACACATCTAACACAAGTATTATTCTCAAAAACAGCCCTGCTGTGCATGTGTAGGGTCAGGGAATATGTGGTAAATCTCTGCACCTGCAGCTCAAATGAGCTGTAAAACTAAAATGGCTCAAAAAAAGTTTATTTAAAAAAAAATACAGTTTTGGATTCTATCCTTACTGACACCACATCTCTCTAAATTTACTTTTTTTGTATCAAATAAATTCTAGTTCTGATGCAAACCTCCTACTTTCTCTTTCCAGAAGCAATATGGATATGTGTTCACAATAAGGAAAAAAAAATACAAGTCTACTTGTTTCAATTATTTCAACCCACCAAGTATTTATTGGCGCTGACCACCTGGGATACAGTGATAGACAAGAATTATCAGATCACTCTGCCTCCCACATACATTTAAATGCTTTTACCTCTCTCCATCCTCTTGCTGCCACCCAAGTTCAGACGCCACCCAAGTTCAGACCACAATCATCTCTCTATTGAGGTGCAGTCCTGGACTTACAATGGTTCGACTTATGATTTTTCAACTTTATGATGGTGCAAAAGCGATGCACATTCAGTAGAAAGTATACCATGAGTATCCACACAACCATTCTGTTTTTCACTTTTAGTACAGTATTCAATAAATTACATGAGACATTCAACACTTTATTATAAAATAGGCCTTCTGTTAGGTGGTTTTGCACAACAGCAGGGTAATGTAAATGTTCTGAGCACCTTTAAAGTAGGCTAGGCTAAACTATGACATTTGTTAGGACAGGTGTATTAAATGCATTTTCAACTTATGATATTTCAATTTACATAACCCATCATAAGTCAAGGAGCATCTCTAGTCCAATTACTCTCCCTGCTTTCTTTTTTATTCCTCTCCAATTCATTTTCCACAATCCCACCAAAGTGAGCTTTCTTTAAGAAGCAGTTCCAGCTGGGTACGATGGCTCATGCCTGTAACCCTAGCACTTTGGGAGGCCGAGGCAGGTGGACCACTTGAGGCCAGCGATTCGAGACCAGCCTGGCCAACATGGTGAAACCCCGTCTCTACTACAAATACAAAAACTAGCCAGGCATAGTGCTACATGACTGTAATCCCAGCTACTTGGGAGGCTGAGGCAGGAGAATTGCTTTAACCTGAGAGGCGGAGGTTGTAGTAAGCCGAGATAGCGCCACTGCACTCCAGCCTGGGTGACAAAGTGAGACTCTGTTTCAAAAAAAAAAAATTAAAAAGCAGTTCCAATCTTTTCACTCTTCAAAACCTTTCAAAGCCTTCCTTCTGCCCTGAGGGTAATGTCTAAACCCTCTAAAATAACTTAACAGACTCAGTTTGATCTAGCTCTCCAGCCATACAGCTCACCATTGACTCCCTAATTGTCTTTAGCCATATTAACTAACCTACATGGAATTCCATAATTAGACCATGTTGTCTTCAAGTGAGAAACTATGTGCAGGTCTGTCAAGAAAATTCCATAAGCATTAAACAAACTCAAATTATGGATTTAGGTCTCCAAATTTAGTACATTTCTTAAGGGCAGGTTGATTACTATAATCATCCAAACAGTGTTTCCTCTTCTCAAAGGAGGAAGTCGAGGTTGGCATGGTAGCTCATGCCTGCAATCCCAACACTCTGGGAGGCCAAAGCAGGAGGATCACTTGAGCCCAGATGTTCAAGACCAGCCTGGGCAACATAGTGAGACCTCCATCTCTATTTCAGTAACATTTAAAAAGAAAAAAAAAGAAAAGAAAAGAAAGCCAAAAATACAAATCCCTGCTAGAAGAAGGCAAGGCTGAAAACATAGGCTTCTTGAGAAAATGTGCCAAAGTCTGTGTATCTGGTGTCTGATGCCCATTATCGTCTGCACATAGTGGCTGCTGAAATTTTTGTTGAATGAATGAATGAATGAATGACCAAAGTGAACGGGAAAGGAGAAAATCTGGGGACAGAATCCAGAAATAAAAAGGAGAGTAGGCATGTGTCCCAATTCTGACCAAAAAAGATTCCAGGAAATGGTCGTTAGAGGTTTCTGGCAAAGCTCTTCTCCATTCTTAGAAGAGAGTCATGGAAAGCCTTTCTGTCTCCTATGCGACACGAGTGAGTATATATGTTGCCCTGGTTGTTACTGTCTGCTGTTTTTCTTCTTCTTCTTCTTCTTTTTTTTTTTTTTTGAGACAGGGTCTCACTTTGTCACCCAGGCTGGTGTACAATGGTGTGATCCTAGCTCACTGCATTCTCTACCTCCCCAGGCTCCAGTGATCCTCCCTCCTCAGCCTCCTGGGAAGCAAGGACTACAGGTGCATGCTACCATGCCTGGCTAAGTTTTGTATTTTTTTTGTAGAGACAGGGTTTTGCCATGTTGCACAGGCTGGTCTCGAACTCTTGAGCTTATGCAATCCACCTGCCTCCACCTCCCAAAGTGCTGAGATTACAGGCATGAGCCGCCATGCCTGGCAGTCTGCTGTTTTTCAACCATTAAGTAAACTGACACTGTGGACAACAGACAGGAGAGACACAGCCTCTCATCCTGTTAGCCAGTGTTGAACTTGTAGTCCTTCTACCCCTGGACTTCCAGGTATGTGAGCATTCTTATTGTTTAAGTCAATGTGGGCTGTTATTTGCAGCCCAAAGCCTCTTAACTAATACATATCTGAGAAGCAATAAAAAGAAAATTTAGGCCGGGTGTGGTGGCTCACACCTGTAATCCCAGCACTTTGGGAGGCTGAAGTGGGCAGATCACAAGGTCAGGAGATCGAGACTATCCTGGCTAACACGGTGAAACCCCGTCTCTATTAAAAACACAAAAAATTGGCCAGGCATGGTGGCATGTGCCTGTGGTCCCAGCTACTCAGGAGGCTGAGGCAGGAGAATCACTTGAACCCGGAAGACAGGATGCAGTAAGCCAAGATAGCACCACTGCACTCCAGCCTGGGCAACAGAGTGAGACTGTCTCAAAAAAAAAAAGAAAAAGAAAACGTAAATATTTTAAAATGAGGCCAGGCACAGTGGCTCGCATCTGTAATCCCAGCATTTTGAGATGCCAAGGCAGGAGGATTGCTTGAACCCAGGAGTTGAAGGTTATAGTGAGCTACGATTGCACCACTGTACTCCAGCCTGGGTGACAGAGTGAGACTGTCTCTAAAGAAAAAAATTTTTTTAATAAGAAAATCATGTTGAAGATGATGAACATAACATGCCATTATTTAACTTTGTAGCTTCATCAAAAACTAATCTCAAAAAAATAGCAAAATGAATCACTGCTATTAAGAAATATAGACCTTCTGTGCAACTGGTATAGCTAAAAGTATATCCAATAATTCAGATGTACTATCTGTGAAAAAAGATGTCAGACTTTCACTGGATGAAACAGTAGATTAAACACTACAGAAAAAAAATACTAACAAATTTGAAAGCAGCAAAAAAAAAAATCCGAATGAAACACAGAGAGAAAAAAGACTGGAAAAAAAAAAATGAACATCAGTATGCTGTGGGAAAACATCACATGGCTCAATATACATGTAACTGGAGTCCCCAGAGGAAAAGCAGGGGAAAACAAAAAAAAATCTGAAGAAGTAATGGACAAAATGTTTCCAAATTTGATTAAAACTACAAATCCATAGATCTAAGAATCAACAAATCACAAGCACAAGAATCATGTAAGCAGGGCACGGTGGCCCATGCCTGTAATCCCAGCACTTTGGAGGCCAAGGTGGGAGGATAGGTTGAGCTCAGCAGTTTGAGACCAGCCTGAGTATATGCCTGTAGTCCCATCTACTCGGGAGGCTGAGGCAGGAAGATAGCTTTAGCCCAGGAGATTGAGGCTGCAGCGGGCTATAATTTCACTATTGCACTCCAACCTGGGAGATGAGTGAGACAGTCTCAAAAACAAAAAATAAATAAATAAAATCATACAGAAAACAACATCAAAGCACATCACAATCAAATTGCTTAAAACCAGTGATAAACAGAAAATTCTAAAAGTATTCAGAGAAAAAAGACACATTCTATACAGAGAGAACAAAGATTAAAAGGACAGCAGACATCTCAGAAAGAATGCAAGCCAAAAGACAGTGAAGCATCATCTTTAAAGTAATGAAAGGAAAAAAATGATCAATCTAGAGTTCTATACCCAATGAACACTTCTTTCAAAAGGAAAACAAAATAAGGACTTTTTCAGTCATATAAAAGTTGAAAGAATTTATCACCCACATACTTGCTGTCCTAGAAATGCTAGAGAATGTTCTTGAGGTAAAAGCAAATATGAAAATATGGGTCCAGATGGAAACATGGATCTACACAAAGGAATGAAGCAGCCCAGAAATGGTAAATATAGACAAAAGTGACTCCATCTTGGATGCTAATCTGCCATGTTAACTTCTGACTAGCCCCAGTCCCGTAAATGCCTCTTGATTCCTGCTTTATTTACTAGTATAAGAACATGTCAACCTTGGTGTTGGCACACAAATGACAGGATATGGCACATGCAGCATTCTTGCCTGTTCTGGAGGGCTATCTTTAATTGTCTTGCACAGGGTGCATATCCCGTTTCCCTGTACTATATAAGCCCTGGGTCTCGGGAGTAACAGTATGGAGATCTACCTGTCTTGCAGCTACCCAGGACCATGCTTCTGTCTGCAAGTTCCCTCAATAAATCAATCAATACCAACGAACAATTTGCCTGCCTCCTCCTTTGGTTTCTCGGTCCCTTCAGCATTCAAGGGTCACTTTGCTTATATGACCATTTCAGGCAACAATATGGTTAAATATATAAGCCTTTTTTTTTTCTTATATTGAAAATCTCTTCAAAAGATAATTGACTATCTAACACAAAAATAATGACAATATATTGTGAAGCTTACAACATGTAGAAATAAAATATATGACAATAGCACAAAGACCAAGAGGAAGGGAGGAATGAAAGTATACTGTTGTTAGGTTCTTGTTCTAGATGTGAAGAGGAGTAATATTACTTGAAGGAAGATTGTGATAATTAAAGATGACATTATAAACTTTAACCACTAAAAAAAAGAAAGTTATATATAATAAGCCAACATGAGAGATAAAATGGAACCATAAAAACTGTACTCAACTGAAGAGGGAAAAAGAGGAAAAAGAACAAGAACAAATGTGACAAATGAAAAACAAATAGCAAGATTAAAACTAAACATACTAAATAATCAGATTAAATGTAAATAGCCTGAACACCCCAATTAACTGCAGAGATAGTCAGATTGGATTAAGAAAACAAGACTCAACCAAACACCGACTACAAGAAGTCCACTTATATAAAGATACCAATAGGCTAAAACTAAAACTATAGAAGAAATATCTATCATGCTACTGTTAATCAAAAGAAAGCTGGAGTAGCTATAGTAATACCGAACTAGTAGATTTCAGAGCAAAGTATATAATCAAGGATAAAGAGAATCATTTAATAATGATAAAGGGGTCCATTCGTAAAGGTATATTACAGTCCTAAATATTTATACACACAATAAGTTTCAGCCCACCAAAACAAGAAAATAGAAAGATGCCTTTCATGCAGTATCAGTATTCCTGTACCAAACTGAACATTGCCAAAATGGGGCTCAAGATCTTCTTTATGTAATAAATGGCACGCAATTTTACTAATTAAAAGTACAGTATCATCCAAAAGGGTCAAAGTTAGTAATGTGTTAAACGGCTTATGAAAATATTTATGACTTCAGTGCCAAAATCTAAAGCTGACTCACCTTTCATATTGCCTATCTCGTGGTAATGAAGCACTCCAATGTCGAAAGTCTATGATTAACATAAGTAAAAGGAGACAGGATATGAAGAAGAGTCCCAGGAATGCTACCCGCTGACGGAGAAATGGACTCACTGTGGGCACAGTGAAGTACCAGGAGGCTGGGCAGAGGTAGGAAAAACTGATCCTGAAATTAGACAAACATTAGTAAGTCTGAAACATTTCTACAATTGAGTGCTTAAAAATCTTTTTTAAATTGGATAAAAGCCCTCCTAATAAAGGCAAAAATCCATGCCAACAGAAGTCTAAATGTTCTTTTCGTCTCTAATTTTAGAAGTTCATGGTGCTTCTACTATATAAATCAGAAAAGCCTTATCTGCCCTTTTTCCAAACTGCACTTTTGAGTGCAATTCAAAGACTTAATCTCATGTTAGTGAAAAGATCACCAGTCTTCCTGGGCAACCTCATAACATTGGAGAATCACAGCAACTACAATATTCCCAACCAAGAATGCTGTCAAGAAACAGGATGGTCAGAAAATTTATTTAACTGATTTTTAAAATGTTTTATCAGATTATATATGCACATAGCAAAAGACAAATCAAACAGTTTAAAAGGATATATTGTATAGTGAAAAGTGATTCTTGCCCTGACCCCACAATCTCTCTCTCAGAGGCAACCATTGCTACCCAGTTGGAGTCCTGCACTGTTGCCCAGGCTGGAGTGTAGTGGTGCAATTTCGGCTCACTGCAACCTCCACCTCCTGGGTTTAAGCAATTCTCCTCCCTCAGCCTCCCCAGTAGCTGGGATTACAGGTGCCCACCACCACGCCTGGCTAATTTTCGTATTTTTAGTTATTTTTAGTAGAGGAGGAGTTTCTACTTGGCCAGGCTTGTCCCAAACTTCTGACCTCAGGTGATCCGCCTGCCTCGGCCTCCCAAAATGCTGGGATTGCAGGCATGAGCTACCGCACCCGGCCGTTGCTGTGTATTTTTCCAGGGATATTCTACGGATACACAAGCATAAATATACACCAATATATTTACAGTAATATATCTGTGTGTGTATGTGTGTGTGTGTATCCATTCCCTCGGTTTTACACAAATGGTAGTCCACCATACCTGCTGTTCTACATCTTTCCCCCACTTTATTTGATAACTGTCCCTTATTGGTGCATGTAGATCCACATTAATATTTTTTAAAAGCTTCAGGGTATTATAATGTATGGATAAGTGTATTCATCTGTGAAGTTCACTTTCTATATTGATTCAAAAGGACCTCGGTCTGTCTGCTTTTAAAGTTCATTGCAAACAAAAAACAAAAAACTTCTTTGTTTAACCTCCTCAAGTGGCACCTAGCCTTGCTCAGATGCAAATCTGAACCAATGTTACAACCTTGTACTTTACAGAGCTGAGCAAGCCGACTCACTCCACCACCCCGGGCTACGGGCTAGAAACTATTATTTATCAGCCCTCGCAATAATACAACTTTGATCATCTCTGCATCCAACTGACCAGGATACAAAGTCCAAGTGCAGTTCCAGGGCAAACCTCACTTGGGACAGCCTCCCAGGGGCCCCCAACCTGCCTGCCATCCTCTGCCGTGCTCCCAGCCGGAGAGAAAGTGTACAGCCTTACCTAGCCATGGGTTCCTTTCGGTGGTCTCAACGCCTGTCACCTTCTTTTTCTTTTGCCCTGAGAAGGTGGCCTCCTTGTCCCAGGCATCTCCTACGTCTGCAGCCTAGAAAGATTTGATTTCAGGCTTCTGTCCGACTGAGCCCACGAGACAAGACCTCCACGGGAATTCCACGGCTCCCACCTCCTCCCCAGGCTCCCACTCCGTCTGCTCTGGTTCCTCAGGCCCAGGGGACCCCACCCAGGCATCCTGGGAGCGGGGCGTTCTCGTGGGCCAGCTCTGTCCTCTAGGAACCGGTCGTCCCCAGGTGGCGGGGTGTGGGTCCCGCTTCCTCTCCGCGTCCCTCCGGGTCCCACAGCCCTCTCGCGCCCACACTCACGGGATCAAGCGGCCCGCCGGTTCCTTCGGCACCGCTCGGTTCAGTCCCGAGCGGATCCCCGCGGCCCCTTGCCCAGCCGGAAGGAGGGCCCGGGCCGGCGGCGGCGCCACGTCCCCAAGGAAACCGCAGGGAGCCAATGACTGACAGAAGACCCACAGAGAGGGGCCGGCTCTTCACGAGCCGAACCGGGGGCGAACCAGCTCCGTCAGCAGCACGTCCGTCCGCCAGGGTGGCCAATCCCCTAGACCGGTTGGCCTCTAATGCCCGCCCCGGGACTTTGAGCCGCGCCCAATCGGAAAGGCGTCGTACCAAGGCTCCGCCTGCAGGGCCCGCGGTGAGCTCACAGGTGAGTGGGGCTGGGCGGACCTGCACTCGCTTCCCTCCCAGGGGCGCGAACTCTCGGCCGGTTGCTTTCTCCACGGCCGCTCCCGGGACAGAGTACCTCCGGTGGGTGGGTTTCGGGGTGTTCGCGACGGAAGCGCATCCCTTGCCCATAACCTATTGTTGGTTTTGTGCCCACTAACCCTCCCTACCAGGATGGCAGTTCTCCCACCTTAAACCTTCCCTATCACCTCCCAAACTGATGCCTCGTGAGAAAAATATAAATTGAAGACAATGACGTTTACACCAAAGTACTTATGTCCATTCATTTGCTTATACCAAAACCTTATGTCTATTCATTAAGTCACTGAATGTCTGCTAATGCCAGTCATCATGAGTTTCTGTGTCGCCGCCCTCCTTGACCTTACAGTAACACAAAGGAAACGACGCGCGCGAGCGTGAGTGTGTGTGTGTGTGTTTCTTGCTTGCTTACACCAGCCGTTATCTCATTTCCAGGAGGACGGCATAAAGTCCAAGCTCTTTCCAACGTGGCACTTCCATTGCGCCCCACAATCCGCCCTACCGCGTCCTCTGCGGCTACTTGCCTTCCTTACCACGCTCCAGCAACCCGCCCTGTTTTGCTCATTCTGCCCCTCCACCTGCCTTGAATAACCGTCCCGGCCCTTAGCCAAATCACCTCCTCTTCATTCCTTACCACCCATCTTAAGGGTCACCTTCCCCTAAAAGTCCTGCTTGACCTACTATACCTTCTTTATACATGCCTATTGTTTCACTTAGCACATTGAATTACAATTATATGTACGTGTCTGTCTGTCCCACTAGACAGAATATCCTTGAAGGCAAGAACTATCTGCTTCCACATATTCCCAATACTGGCCACTGTCTGGCAGATAAAACACAACTAATGTATAATTAATAAGCAAATAAATGAATGTTGGGGGGTCGGGGAAGACCACCCAAATGCTTTATTTATTCAAAGCTTGCTATGACAAGGGAGTCAGTCACCATCACTTGCATTTGGCAGACTCAAAGCCTGTCAGGACATCAGGAAAACTACTTACTTACTTACTTACCTACAGGGTCTCACTCCGTTGTCATCCAGGCTGGAGTGCGGTGGTGTGATCATGGTTCACTGCAGCCTCGACCTCCTGAGCAAGTGATCCTCCTACCTCAACCTCCTGAGTAGCTGGCTCTACAGGCACGTGCCACCGTGCCTGGCTTTTGTTTTTTAATTCTTTGTAGAGATGGAGTCTCACTGTGTTGTCCAGGCTGGTCTTGAACTCTGGGCTCAAGCAGTCCTCCTGTCTCAGCCTCCCAAAGTGCTGGAATTACAGGGATGAGCAGCTGCACCTGGCCAGGAAAGATTAGTAGTGAACAAAAAGGGAAGGTTTCATGTATGCTCTGACTTGAGGGTATTAGCATGGGAAAGCTGGAGGTGGGCTAACAAAAGCAGTGTCTCTTATGTGATTGGTTTGGGGTAGGTGGCATATTTGGCTATCTTTAGTGGATCCTGAGTTGAAGAAAGGAGGAGGCAAAAAACACGGAAACTGAGTCATTGACCAAGTCCTGATTATTCTGGGCTGGTTGCTGTAGAGGTTGTGGGTCAGAGTTCTAATTGTCGTATAAGATCTAGCCATTGTCCAGTTTCTATATTCAGTTCTTATGACTCTAATTTTTTTTGCTCCACTACACTCCTAACCTGATTGAACTTCCTAATTTGCCTTTCTTCTTCAATTCTCAGTTCTCAGTTTTTTTCTCTCTGTTCCTCAATCCCCACTGTGCCTCAAGTGTTATATTTTATCTGGACCCCTAGAAACCACATTGAATAGAATAGTTGCATAAAGTTGGGATTAACCGCATTATACAGATATTTTTATTTATTACAGATTAGTTATTTTTATCATTTCAGAACCCAGTTCAGTTCCTAGAACAAAATAGATATGGAAAGAACTAAAATAATATTTTTGAGTAATTTTAAAAAATTTCTTGAATTTGCCTTCTGTGAGTTCTAAGTCTAATCTATCTATATATATATATTTCAAACTTTAGTGTTCCACAAAATAGGTGTTTTTGAGTGGAAGTATAATTCCTATTTTTTAAATAGTACTTAATTCCTATGGCTTATGAACTATATTAACTTATAATTCAAAAGTTCATTGAAACATCCTCTAATTCACATTTCATAACTACATCATAAAACAGAAAAGACCTACATTTTAATCCCAACATCTTTTCATTATATTTTCTTTGTAAAATTTTGTCAGTCTGGTTTGGACAATACTTCCTTCAATAAATCCATATGCCCTCAAGCATTTGTCAAGCATAATTCCTTACAAAAGCCAGCAATGCTTATCTGGTTAACAGCTCACAGGGCTAAGTTCTGAGGTTTCCAGTCAGCAGGGCAAATTAAAAAGCACTGAGACTATTTCTCTATTGCATTTGCTGTAACTCAACGTGTTGCAACAAATTGTAGAAACCTATATTTCAAAACAGGTTTTTAACTGCTCTTTAAAGGCTTGCCTTACAGTTACATTTGCAGTTTTCTCTAGATGTGCTTGATGCCCAGCCCTGAGCAAAATCAGCCCAACAGTTCCTATATTAGGTGCTAGTTGTTTGCTTTGCTTCATTTCCCCTTGTGGATTCTCCTTGCCTCCACACTCCATTCTACCCTACCCTCTAAAGGAATTTGGAGGAGTGTCCTGTGGTCTACACTCTCCCTTCCAAGTTTACCCATCACTCTTCACCTGTCTTTCAAACACCCCATTGTCCCAAATAAACGCATTATCTCTCCACTCTCATCGTATCCACCCAAGTCTCCTCCATCCATATTCTCCATTTTGACAAAATACCCTGTGATTCACCAGAGCAGGAACCTGTATGGTAGTCATCCTAGAATATCTTCTTTCTAACTTTCTTTTTCCCTTTCCATCCAGTGAGTCATTAGGGGTGCTTAATTCAAGTGCCTAAAATCCTCTCCAAAGTCTTCTAATGAAGCCTTCCAACTGGTGGCCCTGCCTCCAGACCCATGCCCCTCCTGAGTGCCCCTTGATTCTGTTACCATTGGGAAATCTCATCATGCTACTTCCTGATTTTAAATCCTTCACTAATTCCTTATTTATTTATTTATTTTTTAGCCCATCTTGTGGTCCCATAGTAGTTTCTTATTTTGACAAGATATAGTCCAAATTCCTAAGCATGGTGTGGCAGATCCCACTGACAGCCTATTCCAGAAGTTTCTTATTATTTTTTTTTTTTTTAGCCCATCCTGTGATCCCATAGTAGTTTCTTATTCCAATGAGATATAGTCCAAATTCCTTAGCATGGTGTGGGAGATCCCACTGATAGCCTATTCCAGAAGTAGGCTCTCTCTTCTACCTTGTTAACTTGACAAGTAACCACACTGAACATGCTTGGCCATGTTCTTGAAGGGTGCTAGGCTCCATCCTCAGTCCCAGGAGGTAAACTGTGATTGTCTAAGTCAATCATGGTGGGCCCATACCCTCACAAAATATTGGTTTAAATGGGCATATGATACAATTTTAGCTAATAATATGAAAGAGAAATCAGCTGTTGCGAAGAATGGCCAGGGAGGAGGGAAGACATTTCTAGGCAAAGTTTTCTTCATCTTAAAAAGAGATACATTCATAGCAAAGTTATTGAAAGAAAAAAAAATACAGATATAAGTCAATGAAAATTTTTCATAAAGGGGCTGGGTGTGTTGGCATGCAGCTGTAATCCCAGTTACTTAGAAAGCTGATGTAGGAGGATCTCTTGAGGCCAGGAGTTCAAGGTGTTTTTGAGTGGAAGTATAATTCCTATCTATTTTTAAAATAGTACTTAATTCATATGGTTTATAAACTATATTAACTTATAATTCAAAAGTTCATTGAAACATTCTCTAATTTACATTTCATAACTACATCTCAAAACAGAAAAAAAAACTACCTTTTTTTTTGAGAAGGTGTCTCGCTTTGTCCCCCAGGCTGGAATGCAGTGGCGTCATCTCAGCTCACTGCAACCTCTGCCTCCTGGGTTCAAGTGATTCTCCTGCATCAGCCTCCCGGGTAGCTGGGATTACAGGTGCACACCACCATGCTCAAATAAGATCTACATTTTAATCCCAACATTTTAAAATTCTATTTTCTTTGTAAAATTTTGTCAGTCTAGTTTGGACAACACTTCCTTCAATAAATCCATATGCCCTCAAGCATTTGTCAAGCATGATTCTTTGTGAAAACCTGCAGTGCTTATTTGATTAACAGCTCATAAGGCTGAGTTCGAAGGTTTCCAGTCAGCAGGGCAAATTAAAAAGCATTGAGACTATTTCTCTATTTCATTTGCTGTAACTCAACATGTTGAAACAAATTCTAGAAACCTGTATTTCAAAACAAGTTTTTAACTGCTCTTTAAAGCCTTGCCTTACAATTGTATTTGCAATTTTCTCCGGATGCGTGTTATGATTGTGCCTATCAGTAGCCACCACACTCCAGCCTGGGCAATATAGCAAGATCCCATTTCTTTAAAAAAATTTATATGAGAGAGAAAGAAGAGAAGGCCCCCTTTCTACTTCCAGGTGTGATCTTTTTGTTGTTGTTGTTTTTGAGATGGGTCTCACTCTGTTACCCAGGCTGGAGTGTGGTGGTGCAACCTCTGCCTCCCAGGCTCAAGCAATCCTCCTGCCTCCTGAGTAACTGGGACTACAGGCACACGCCACCACACCTGGCTATTTTTTTGTATTTTTGGGAGAGATGGGGTTTTACCATGTTGCCCAGGCTGTCCAGGTGTAATCTTAAGGACATGATGCCTGGAGCTGCTGTAACCATCTTATAATCATAGGGGTACAAGACTGGGGATAACAGAATAGAAATACAGAAGCAAACTGGGTTCTTGATAACATCATCAAGCTGCTAAATTAAGACATTGGAGCAGTCTCACCTTGTGCTTATTATTTGAAATACTAAATTCCTTATTGTTCTTATTTTTAAGTCAGTGAATCAGGGATTTATGTTGCCTGTAGTCTCCTGATACATGTGACTTTCAATGCCTGATATGATCTAGTCCCCAACAGCTTCCAAGCTCACTAATAGATGTTATCACCCAGAACCCTTACATATTTAAAGTTCTCAGCATTGATTATAACTTTTCTCAACTCTGAGCCTTTTTACTTGCTGTTACTCTGCATAACTTTCATTCACTTCTGTATCAAATGAACTCCTACATATCCTTAAAAACTCAGCTCAAATATTACCTCCTCCATGAGCCCCCAAGTCAGCTTACATGCTTCTTATTCTTTGCTCTTATAGTACTTTGCCTATATATACTTCTATTAGGGCAAGCTGGCAACTGTCTGATTGGACCTGATGCCACTGGGCCTGGTAGGAAGACAGAATATCTGTTTTAGACCTTAACAGATATGTTTGGTCTGAAAAGATGGAATCCCTTGGGCTTAACCTAGATGGGAGATATTTAGACCAAGAAGACTTAAATTACTCTGCAAAGTGAAATACAGTAATTTTGAGCATTCGCTCTAGAGACTGGGTTTGGGGAGCTCTGGCAAGGAAAAAAGAAAAAGAGATGAAAAAAGAGGAAGGATCAAGGCAAGATGGCAGATAAGACGGAAGAAAACAGCCCACGAGAGACTCTCTGTATTACTTATCTGTTGCTACATAGCAAATTACTCCAAAACTTTGTGGCTTAAAATAACAATAAGCATTATTATCTCTCACAGTTTCTGTGGGTCAGGAATTTGGTTGCCTCTCGACTCAGGATCTTCTCATGAGGTTGCAATCAAGATGTCAGCTGGGGTTATAGTCTGCTAAAGTCTTAGCTGAAACTAGCGAATACCTTTCCAAGATGGCATGCATGGCTGGCAAGTTGATGCTGGGTATTGGTGGGAGGCCCCAGTTTCTTTTCTCATGGTTCTTTCCCAGGGCTGCTTGAGTACCTTCATTCCATGGTAGCTGGCTTCCCCCAGGGTGATCCTAAAGAGAATGAGCCAGGTAGAAGCTTTATCCTTTGTATGACCTAGCCTCAGAAGTCAAATATCTTCACTTCTGCCACACATTATTTGTTAAAAGTGAGTCACTAACTCCTAGCCCACATTCAAGGGGAGGGGAATTAGACTCCACCTTTTGAATAAAGAAGTATCAACTAATTTGTAGACATCCTTTTAAATTACCGCAGTCCTTAAAATGAGTTTGGTCAGGAACTTTTGGATAATGATAATGACATCATCCATGTTCAATTTTGAGTTTTGTGCTATGTCATAATCCTCTTTGGGACCCCAAACCTTCAGTGAAAGTCTGATAACACCACAGCTTTGTGTTGGGGTACTGTGAGGAATGAAGACAGCACAGCAGGGCGATGACAGTATCTGCAGAAAGTAAATTAACAAGTAGGATGATTGAAAATTTGAAAAATACAGAAAATCAATACCACAGGTCATTCAGAGAAGTAAAAGACCCCTCCTCAGAGAGACCAAGGTGAGGGAGGCTGGAGTGGGAGTACAGTATGGCAAACTCTAAAAGCCCATAGTACTTGAACTATGAGCTTGAACTATGAGGCATTGTGAGAAGGGAACGTAATCCCTTCTCTTGGTATCCATCCAAATTTTACTTGAGTGTGGACGCCCTCCTCGTGTATAGCATGTCATTTGAGGATTCTGACTCCACTCCTGGCCCTGGGAATGGCACATGCAAGCCAGGCCTGAGTATTGGAATAAGTGTCATCCCTTGGTCATAGCTACTGTTTCAGGAGTGGGCACATGACCTAATTCTAGATAAAGAGACATGCTTTCTGGGACAAAAAAAAAGGGGGGGGGGCATTTGCTTTTTTTTTTTTTTTTTTTTTTTTTTGAGACGGAGTCTCGCTGTATCGCCCAGGCTGGAGTGCAGTGGCCGGATCTCAGCTCACTGCAAGCTCCGCCTCCCGGGTTTTTACGCCATTCTCCTGCCTCAGCCTCCCGAGTAGCCGGGACTACAGGCGCCCGCCACCTCGTAAAGAGCATACAAGAGAACATTTCTCAACCACCTTCCTCTGTTTTCTCAGGCCCCCCTGCTTTCTGTCACCAGGACCCCTACCTTTCACCTTGTTCCCTTCCACCTCTCCAGTCAGTGCCTATCTGGGTAAGGGGTCTTCCCTTAAGCTCCAGCAGGTGGAACCCAGTGTTTACATTCTCTTCTATCTCTGCCTCCACCCCATGCAGGACTTTGAGGAATCAGAAAAGAACCTGCTGTTGTACCTGGAAAAACAAAAAGAAGCTCTTTATGTACACATAGGATAAGATCACAGAGAAATATTAATAAGTAAAAACTGACAGTGACCAAAAAATCTAACATCACATATAAAAACTAACTTGAAATAGATCATAGTTCTGGATGTAAATGCTAAAACGATAAAACTTGTAAAAGAAAATAGAGGAGAAAATCTTGGTAGCATTGAAATTTCTTAGATTCAACAGCAAAAGCAAGACACACACTCACACACCAAAAGAAAA
The DNA here is from genome assembly GCF_047675955.1 of Chlorocebus sabaeus. Taxonomy (NCBI): domain Eukaryota; kingdom Metazoa; phylum Chordata; class Mammalia; order Primates; family Cercopithecidae; genus Chlorocebus; species Chlorocebus sabaeus. The sequence continues at coordinate 102,405,590 of NC_132912.1, read as the reverse complement.
TCTTAATAAATTGGTCTCCATTGAAAATAAGATCTACGCCAGGCATGATGGCTCATGCCTGTAATCTCAGCTCTTTGGGGGGCTGAGGTGGGAGGATTGATTGAGGCCAGGAGTTCACAGCCAGCCTGAGCAACGCAATCAGACTCTATCTCTAAAAACAATTTAAAAATAAAAATATATGCCAGGCATGGTGTCATGGACCTCTCATCCTAGTTACTCAGGAGGCTGAGGTGAGAGAATCATGTGAGCCTAGGAGTTTGAGGATGCAGTGAGCTATGACTGTGCCACTGCACTCCAGCCTGGGTGACAGAGTGAGACCCTACCCCCCCGCCAAAAAAAAGGCAACTAAGATCTACTCCTCTTCGAAACATACTACTAAGAGAATGAAAAGATAAGCCGCACAGTGGATTATCCTTCTGTGGGAGAAAATATTTGCAAATCACATATATAGGACTTGTATCTAGAATATGAAAAGAATTCTCAAAATTAAATAAAAGAAAGCAAACAACCCAGGTGCAAATAGATGAAAGATTTGTGCACTTTACTAAATAAGATATACAGATGGCAAATAAGCCATCTGTTCAAAAGATGTTCAAAATCATTAGTCATTAGAGAAATGCAAATTAAAACTACAATGAGAAGATGGCTGACTAAACACAGGTAGTATGTGCCTCTTTTATGGAGAGGAACCAGAAGAGTAAGTAGATGTATTTTAAAGAGATTGTCTAGTAGAGAATGCTAGGACTCACCAGAGAAGTGAAGGGAAGCACCAGAAGTAAGGAGAGGGTTTGGGGACTGACTGAGAGCTCCAAGAGGCTCCCCGATGCCAGGAAACAATAAGAGAGAAATCCCTAGGGCTCCACACTCCAAAAAGAGCTTTTATGATCTTGGCTATGCAAGAAAACCCCAACCAACTTAGGACCTCGGGCCTGATATATGGAGCTGCCTAAAATTGCACAGAGATGTTGCTCCAGAAAAGAAATCCACATGGAATCCTATAGGCATCTGAGACCAGAGCAGCCTCAGCCAGGCATTATTTTGATAGTCTAGATACCAGGGATCTACAGACGTGGCTGTGGCTGTTGCACTACTCCAAAAAGGGAGAGGGGAGATCAAGTGCTCTCACGCACCTCTGGGAGAGTCCCTACCACCCTTCTGTGGGCTGCCGTTGAGACTGAGACATGAACCCAGCCAAGGAGGGTCAGGGAAACCAGGCTTTCCTATACATATCTAAGACAATACCACTGCCCTGCAGTGGGCTGCTGTGTGACTGAGATGTCAGTGGATTGCATTTCCCCACAGCTTCTTGCCCACACTGCTTGCCTGGAACGTGCCCTATCCTCTCTGGTCCCAGACCCAAGGCACCATTTTGAGAATTTAATGTTGGGCTACATCCTGCCCTTAGGCTGAGTTCAGACTGATGCAGCTGCAGCTGCTGTCCAGCCAAGAACAGACAGGGAAACCAGGCTCTCCTACACACACACAGGACAATACCCACTGCCCTGTGGGAGTTCAAAACCAGCCTGGACAACATAGTAAAACCCAATTTCTACAGAAAAATTTTAAAAATTTGCTGGGCATCGTGATGTGCACCTATAGTCCCAGTTACCCAGGAGGCTGAGGCAGAAGGATTGCTTGAGCCCAGGAGGTTGAGTCTGTGGTGAGCTGTGATCGCACCACTGCACACCAGCCTGGGTGACAGAACGAAAGCCGGTCTGAAAAAGAAAGAAAGAAATTAAGATGGAAATTTTATTAAAAATTTGAAATGAATGAAAATGAAAGCACAACATACCAAAACCTGTGGGATACAGCAAAAGCAATCCTAAGAGGGAAGTTTATAGCATTAAATATCTACATCCAAAAAGTAGACAGATAACAAAATAACAACTTAATGTCACATCTCAAGGAACTAGAACAAGAACAAACCAAACCCAAAGTTAGCAGAAGAAAAGATATAATGAAGATTAGATCATAACTAAATGAAATAGAGACCAAAAAAATCAATGAATGAAAAGTTGCTTATTTGAAAATGTAAACAAAATTGATAAGTCACTAGCTAGACCAAGAAAGAAGAGAGGCGATCCAAATAAACAAATGGATATGAAAAATGAGACATTAAAATGATACCACAGAAATATAAAAGATCATCAGAGGCTATTATGAACAACTACATGCCCACAAACTAGAATACCTAGAGGAAGTGGGTAAATTTTTGGAAACACACAATCTTCTGAGATTCAACTAGAACAGAACTCCTGAACAAACAGAACAATAATGAGTAGTGAGACTGAATCAGTAATAAAAAATCTGTCAACAACAACAGAAAAAGCCCAGAACCATATGGATTCACAGCCAAATTCTGCCAAATATACAAATAAGAACTATTGCTAATTCTCCTGAAGCTATTTCAAAAAATAGAGGAAGAGTGAAGTCTCCTTAACTCATTCTACAAGGTCAGTATCATCCTAATACCAAAACAAGACAAGGACATGACAAAAAATGAAAACTATAGACCAGTATCCCTGATGAACATTGATGCAAAAACCCTTAACAAAATTAGCAAATCAAATCCAACAGCACATCGAAAAGATAATACACCATGATCAGGTAGGATTTATCCCAGGAATGCAAGAATGGTTCAATGTATGCAAATCAATAAATGTGATACATCACATAAACAGAATTAAAGACGAAAACCTATATGATCATTTCAATAGATACAGAAAATGCATTCAACAAAATTCAACATCCCTTCATGATAAAAATCCTCAACAAACTAGGCATAGAAGAAACATACTTTAACATAATAAGGTCATATATGACAAACCCACAGCCAACATCGCACTTAGTGTAGAAAAATTGAAAGCATTTCCTCTAACTGGAACAGTACAAGGATGCCCACTTTCGCCACTCTTATTCGACTTCGTGCTGGAAGTCTTCACCAGGCCAATCAGGCAAGAGAAAAAAATAAAAGGCATCCAAATTGGAAAGAGGAAGTCAAATTATTCCTGTTTGCTGATGATATGATCTTCTATCTAGAAAACCCCAAAGCCTCCTCCAAAAAAGCTTTTAGATTTGATAAATGAATGCAGTAGTTTCAGGATACAAAATTAACTTACAGAAATCAGTAGTGTTTCTATACAACAATAACAATCTAGCTGAGGACCATATCAAGAAGGCAATCCTATTTAGAGTAGCTACCAAAAAAAAAAAAAAAAAAAAAAAAAAAAAAAAAAAAAAAAAAAAAAAACCTAGGAATATGTTTAACCAAGGAAGTGAAAGATCTTTATAAGGAGAACTACAAAACATTCATGAAAGAAATTGTAGATTACACAAATGGAAAAACATCCCATGCTTATGGATTGGAAGAATCAATATTGTTAAAATGACCATAGTCCCCAAAGTAATCTACAGATTCAGTGCAATACCTGTCAAATTACCAATGTCATTTTTCACAGAATTATAAAAAACAATCCTAAATTTCATATGTAACCAAAAAAGAGCCTGAATTGCCAGAGCAATCCTAAGCAAAAAGAACAAAGCTCAAGGCATCCATTACTCAGTTTGAATTATACTACAAGGCTATAGTTACCAAAGTAGTAAAGTAGTGTGGTACTGGTATAAGTATATACACACACATCAATGGAATAGGCTGGGTGCAGTGGTGCACGCCTGTAATTCCAGCACTTTGGAAGGCAGAAGGTGGATTACTTGAGGCCAGAAGTTGGAGACCAGCCTGGTCAACATGGTGAAACCTTGTCTCTACTACAAAAAAAAAAAAAAAAATCAGCTGGGCATGGTGGCACACACCTGTAATCCCAGCTATTTGCAAGGCTGAGGCATGAGAATTGCTTGAGCCTGGGAGGCTGGGGCTACAGTGAGCCAATGTCACTCCACTGCACTCCAGCCTGGTGACAAAGTGAGACTCTGTCTGAGAAAAAAAAAAAAGAATCAATGGAATAGAATAAAGAACCCAGAAATAAAGCCACATACCTATAACAAACTGATCTTTGACAAGCTCAACAAAAATAAACACTGGAGGAAGGACACCCTATTCAACAAATGGTGCTGGGAAAATTGGATAGCCATATGCAAAAGAATGAAACCACCCATACCTCTCGCCATAAACAAAAATTAAATGAAGATGGATTAAAGAACTAAATGTAATGCCTGAAACTATAAAAATCCTCAAAGAAAATCTGGGAAAAACTCTTCTGGACATTGGCCTAGGCAAAGAATTTGTGACCAAGTCCTCAAAAGCAAACATAGCAAGAACAAAAATAGACAAATGGGACTTGATTAAACAAAAAAAATCTCTACAAAACAAAAGAAACAACAAACAGTAAACAGACAACTTACAGAATGGGAGAAAATATTTGCACATTCTGCATACAACAGAGGACTAATATCAATCTGCAAGGAACTCAAATAACAAGAAAAAAGCAAATAATCCCATTAAAAATTGTGCAAGGATATGAACAGACATTTTTCAAAAGAAAACATACAGGTGGCCAAAGAATATAAGAAAACGTGTTCAACATCTTGAAATGCAACTGAAAACCACAATAAGATACCATCTTACACCAGTCGGAATGGCTATTACTAAAAAGTCAAAATAACAAATGTTGGCAAAGATGTGGAAAAAAGGGAACAATTATACGTTGTTGGTAGGGATGTAAATTAGTACAACCTTTATGGAAAACAGTGTGGAGATTTCTTAAAGAACTAAAGATAGAAGTACCACTCAATCCGACAATCCCACAACTGTGTATATGTCCAAATGGAAAGAAATGATTATATCAAAAAGATATCTGCATTAATGTCTTTATTGCAGTACTATTCACAATAACAAGGATGAAATCAAACTGTGTCCATCAACAGAAGGTTGGATTAAGAAAATGTATTTTATATATAGCATGGAATACTACTCAGCCATAAGAAATAATAAAATTATATCTTTTCCAGCAACATTGGTGGAACTTGAAGCCACTATCCTAAGTGAAATAGCTCAGAAAATCAAATACAGCATGTTCTCACTTATAAGTTGGAGCTAAACAAAGGGTACCTATGGATATACAGTGTGGACTATTAGACATTGGAGACTACAGAAGGTGGGAGGGTAGGAGGAGGGTTAGGGTTGGAAAATTACCTGTTGGGTACAATATTCACTATTTGGGTGATGGGTACACTAAAAGCCCAGACTTCACCACTACGCAATACATGCATGTAAGAAATCTGTACTTGCCTCTTCTGGGGAGGTTCCAAGATGGCCGAATAGGAACAGCTCCAGTCTACAGCTCCCAGCATGAGCGACACAGAAGACAGGTGATTTCTGCACTTCCAGCTGAGGTACTGGGTTCATCTCACTGGGGCCTGTGGGACAGTGGGTGCAGCCCATGGAGCATGAGCCGAAGCAGGGTGGGGTATCGCCTCACCTGGGAAGCACAAGGGGTCGGAGAATTCCCTTTCCTCGCCAGATCGTACCTGCAAAATTGGGACACTCCCACCCTAATACTGAGCTTTTCCAATGGTCGTAGCAAATGGCACACCAGGAGATTATATCCCGCACCTGGCTCAGAGGGTCCCACACCCACAAGCCTCACTCACTGCTAGCACAGCAGTCTGAGATCAAACTGCAAGGCAGCAGTGAGGCTGGGGTGGGGCGTCTGCCATTGCTGAGGCTTGAGTAGGTAAACAAAGTGACCAGGAATCTTGAACAGGGTGGAGCCCACCACAGCTTAAGGAGGTCTTCCTGCCTCTGTAGACTCCACCTCTGGGGGCAGGCCATAGCTGAACAAAAGGCAGCAGAAACTTCTGCAGACTTCCCTGTCTGACAGATTTGAAGAGAGTAGTGGTTCTCCCATAATGGAGTTTGAAATCTGAGAACAGACAGACTGCCTCCTCAAGTGGGTCCCTGACCCCCAAGTAGCCTAACTGGGAGGCACCTCCCAGTAGGGGCCAACTGACACCTCATATGGACAGGTGACCCTCTGAGAGGAAGCTTCCAGAGGAAGGATCAGGCAGCAACATTTGCTGTTCTGGAATATTTGCTATTCTGCAGCCTCCGTTGGTGATACCCAGGAAAACAGGGTCTGGAGTGGACCTCCAGAAAAATCCAACAAACCCACAGCTGAGGGTCCTGACTGTTAGAAGGAAAACTAACAAACAGAAAGGACATCCACACCAAAACCCCATCTGTACGCCACCATCATCAAAGAACAAGGTTGATAAAACCACAAAGATAGGGAGAAACGAGAGCAGAAAAGCTGAAAATTCTAACAATCAGAGTGCCTCTTCTCCTCCAAAGGAACACAGTTTCTCACCAGCAGTGGAACAAAGCTGGATGGAGAATGACTTTGACAAGTTGAGAGAAGAAGGCTTCAGATGATCAGTAATAACAAACTTCTCTGAGCTAAAGGAGGATGTTCGAACCCATCACAAAGAAGCTAAAAACCTTGAAAAAAGATTAGATGAATGGCTAACTAGAATAAACAGCATACAGAAGACCTTAAATGACCTGATGGAGCTGAAAACCATGGCACAAAAACTATGTGACACATACACAATCTTCAGTAGCAGATTCGATCAAGTGGAAGAAAGGGTATCAGTGATTGAAGATCAAATGAATGAAATGAAGTGAGAAGAGAAGTTTAGAGAAAAAAGAGTAAAAAAGAACTAACAAAGCCTCCAAGAAATATGGGACTATGTGAAAGACCAAATCTACATCTGATTGGTGTACCTGAAAGTGATGGGGAGAATGGAATCAAGTTGAAAAACACGCTTCAGGGTGTTATCCAGGAGAACTTCCCCAACCTAGACAGGCAGGCCAACATTCAAATTCAGGAAATACAGAGAACACCACAAAGGTACTCCTCAGGAAGAGCAACTCCAAGACACACAATTGTCAGATTCACCAAAGTTGAAATGAAGGAAAAAATGTTAAGAGCAGCCAGAGAGAAAGATCGGGTTACCCACAAAGGGAAGCCCATCAGACTAACAGCAGATCTCTCGGCAGAAACTCTACAAGCCAGAAGAGAGTAGGGGCCAATATTCAACATTCTTAAAGAACAGAATTTACAAGCCAGAAGAGAGTAGGGGCCAATATTCAACATTCTTAAAGAACAGAATTTACAAGCCAGAAGAGAGTAGGGGCCAATATTCAACATTCTTAAAGAACAGAATTTACAAGCCAGAAGAGAGTAGGGGCCAATATTCAACATTCTTAAAGAACAGAATTTTCAACCCAGAATTTCATATCCAGCCAAACTAAGCTTCCTAAGTGAAGGAGAAATAAAATCCTTTACAGACAAGCAAATGCTGAGAGATTTTGTCACCACCAGGCCTGCCTTACAAGAGCTCCTGAAGGAAGCACTAAATGTGGAAAGGAAAAACCAGTACCAGACACTGTAAAAACATGCCAACTTGTAAAGACCATTGACGCCAGGAAGAAACTGCATCAACTAACAAGTGAAATAACCAGGTAACATCATAATGACAGGTTCAAATTCACACATAACAATATTAACCTTAAATGTAAATGGGCTAAATGCTCCAATTAAAAGACACAGACTGGCAAATTGGATAAAGAGTCAACACCTATCAGTGTCTTGTATTCAGGAGACCCACCTCATGGGCAGAGACACACATAGGCTCAAAATAAAGGGATAGAGGAAGATCTACCAAGCAAATGGAAAACAAAAAAAAGCAGGGGTTGCAATCCTAGTCTCTGATATAACAGGCTTTAAACCAACAAAGATCAAAAGAGACAAAGAAGGCCATTACATAATAGTAAAGGGATCAATTCAACAAGCAGAGCTAACTATCCTAAATATATATGCACCCAATACCAGAGCACCCAGATTCATAAAGCAAGTCCTTAGAGACCTACAACAAGACTTAGACTCCCACACAATAATAATGGAAGACTTTAACACCTTACTGTCAACATTAGACAGATCAATGATACAGAAAGTTAACAAGGATATCCAGGAATTGAACTCAGCTCTGCACCAAATGGACCTCATAGACAACTACAGAACTGTCCACCCCAAATCAACAGAATATACATTCCTCTCAGCACCACATGGCACTTATTCAAAAATTGACCACATAGTTGGAAGTAAAGCACTCCTCAGCAAATGTAAAATAACAGAAATTATAACAAACGGTCTCTCAGACCACAGTGCAATCAGACTAGAACTCAGGATTTAGAAACTCACTCAAAACCGTTCAACTACGTGGAAACTGAACAACCTGCTACTCAATGACTACTGGGTACATAACGAAATGAGGACAGAAATAAAGATGTTCTTTGAAACCAATAAGAACAAAGACAAAACATACCAGAATCTCTGGGACACATTTAAAGCAGTGTGTAGAGGGAAATTTATAGCACTAAATGCCCACAAGAGAAAGCAGGAAGATCTAAAATTGACACCCTAACATCACAATTAAAAGAACTAGAGAAACAAGAGCAAACATATTCAAAAGCTAGCAGAAGAGAAGAAATAACTAAGATCAGAGCAGAACTAAAGGAGATACAGACACAAAAAAACCCTTCAAAAAATCAGTGATTCCAGGAGCTGGCTTTTGGAAAAGACCAACAAAATTGATAGACCGCTAGCAAGACTAATAAAGAAGAAAAGAGAAGAATCAAATAGACACAATAAAAAGTGATAAAGGGGATATCATCACTGATCCTACAGAATACAAACTACCATCAGAGAATACTATAAACACCTCTAGGCAAATAAATAGAAAATCTAGAAGAAATGGATAAATTCCTGGACACATACACCCTCCCAAGACCAAACCAGAAAGAAGTCGAATCCCTGAGTAGACAAAAAACAGGATCTGAAATTGAGGCAATAATTAAGAGCCTACCAACAAAAAAAGTCCAGGACAAAACAGATTCACAGCCGAATTCTACCAGAGGTACAAAGAGGAGCTGGTACCATTCCTTCTGAAACTATTCCAATCAATAGAAAAAGAGGGAATCCTCCCTAACTCGTTTTATGAGCCCAGCATCATCCTGATACCAAAGCCTGGCAGAGACACAACAAAAAAAGAGAATTTTAGACAAATGTCCCTGATGAACATCGATGCAAAAATCCTCAATAAAATACTGGCAAACCGAATCCAGCAGCATGTCAAAAAGCTTATCCACCATGATCAAGTGGGCTGCATCCCTGGGATGTAAGACTGGTTCAACATATGCAAATCAATAAACGTAATCCATCATATAAACAGAAACAAAGACAAAAACCACATGATTATCTCAATAGATGCAGAAAAGGCCTTTGACAAAATTCAACAGCCTTCATGCTAAAAACTCTCAATAAACAAGATATTGATGGAAAGTATCTCAAAATAATAAGAGTTATTTATGACAAACCCACAGCCAGTATCATACTGAATGGGCAAAAACTGGAAGCATTCCCTTTGAAAACTGGCACAAGACAGGGATGCCCTCTCTCACCACTCCTATTCAACATAGTGTTGGAAGTTCTGGCCAGGGCAATCAGGCAGGAGAAAGAAATAAAGGGTATTCAATTAGGAAAAGAGAAAATCAAATTGTCCCTGTTTGCAGATGACATGATTGTATATTTAGAAAACCCCATTGTCTCAGCCCAAAACCTTCTTAAGCAGGTAAGCAACTTCAGCAAAGTCTCAGGATACAAAATCAATCTGCAAAAATCACAAGCATTCCTATACACCAATAACAGACAGAGAGCCAAATCATGAGTGAACTCCCATTCACAATTGCTTCAAAGAGAATAAAATACCTAGGAATCCAACTTACAAGGGATGTGAAGGACCTCTTCAAGGAGAACTACAAACCACTGCTCAATGAAATGAAAGAGGACACAAACAAATGGAAGAACATTCCATGCTCATGGATAGGAAGAATCAATATCATGAAAATGGCCGTACTGCCCAAGGTAATTTATAGATTCAATGCCATCCCCATCAAGCTACCAATGACTTTCTTCACAGAATTGGAAAAAACTACCTTAAAGTTCATATGGAACAAAAAAAGAGCCCACATTGCCAAGACAATCCTAAGCCAAAAGAACAAAGCTGGAGGCATCATGCTACCTGACTTCAAACTGTACTACAAGGCTACAGGAACCAAAACAGCATGGTACTGGTACCAAAACCAAGATATAGACCAATGGAACAGAACGGAGTCCTCAGAAATAATACCACACATCTACAACCATCTGATCTTTGACAAACCTGACAAAAACAAGAAATGGGGAAAGGATTCCCTGTTTAATAAATGGTGCTGGGAAAACTGGCTAGCCATATTTAGAAAACTGAAACTGTATCCCTTCCTTACACCTTATAGAAAAATTAATTCAAGATGGATTAAAGACTTAAATGTTAGATCTAAAACCACAAAAAACCCTAGAAGAAAACTTAGGCAATACCACTCAGGACATAGGCATGGGCAAGGACTTCATGACTAAAGCACCAAAAGCAATGGCAACAAAAGCCAAAATTGACAAATAGGATCTTATTAAACTAAAGAGCTTCTGCACAGCAAAAGAAACTATCATCAGAGTGAACAGGCAGCCTACAGAATGGGAGAAAATTTTTGCAATCTACCCATCTGACAAAGGGCTAATATCCAGAATCCACAAAGATCTTAAACAAATTTATAAGAAAAAATCAACCCCATCAAAAAGTGGGCAAAGGATATGAACAGACACTTCTCAAAAGAAGACATTTATGCAGCCAACAGACACATGAAAAAATGCTCGTCATCACTGGCCATCAGAGAAATGCAAATCAAAACCACAATGAGATACCATCTCACACCAGTTAGAATGCGATCATTAAAAAGTCAGGAAACCACAGGTGCTTGAGAGGATGTGGAGAAACAGGAACAAGTACTTTTACACTGTTGGTGGGACTGTAAACTAGTTCAACCATTGTGGAAGACAGTGTGGCGATTCCTCAAGGATCTAGAACTAGAAATACCATTTCACCCAGCCATCCCATTACTGGGTATATAATGGGATTATAAATCATGCTGCTATAAAGACACATGCACACGTATGTTTATTGTGGCACTATTCACAATAGCAAAGACTTGGGACCAACCCAAATGTCCATCAATGATAGACTGGATTAAGAAAATGTGGCTTATATACACCATGGAATACTATGCAGCCATAAAAAACGATGAGTTCATGTCCTTTGTAGTGACATGGATGAAGCTGGAAACCATCATTCTGAGCAAACTATCACAAGGACAGAAAACCAAACGCCACATATTCTCACTCATAGGTGGGACTTGAACAATGAGAACACTTGGACACAGGATGGGGAACATCACACACCAGGCCTGTCATGGGGTGGCGGGAGTGGGGGGGAGGGATAGCGTTAGGAGATATACCTAATGTAAATGACGAGTTAATGGGTGCAGCACACCAACATGGCACATGTATACATATGTAACAAACCTGCATGTTGTACACATATACCCTAGAACTTAAAAAGTATAATAAAAAAGAAGAAATCTGCACTTGTATCCCCTAAATATATAAACATTAAAACAAAAATTTAAGAGTAAAAAATAAAACCACAATGAGATACTACATATTCTCTAGAATGAATATATTCAAACACCATACAATAATTTGCTTAGAATGTGGTACCATGCGCTACCATGTCATGAAGACACTTAAGCATCTCTCTGGAGACGCCCACATGGGGAGACACTGAGGCCTCCTGCCAATAGCCATAATCAACTTGCCAGTTGTGTGAGTGAGCCACTGTGGAAGTGCATTCTCTATCCCCAGTCAATCCTTCAGGTGTCTGTAGCCTTAGCCAATTATATCAAATGCCACATCCATAGAAACTGATAATTAATATTTATTGTTTTAAGCTACTAAGTTTTGTGGTAATTTGTTATGGAGTTATGAGTGATGGATAACTAATATACAACAATATAGGATTAGAAAATAATAACGTATACATTGGCTGGCACATAGTGAGCTGCTCATGAAAGTTAGCTGTCAGTTACCATCGTTGTATAATACATGCATGTCCTTTTTCACCAGAGATTTCAAGTTTCTTGAAAAGCAGGACTACAGCTTCCTAGGTTTTTGTTTTCTTCTTTTGTACTCTTTGCCCCTCCTTATCCTTCTCAGTCCCTTAACATACTACTGGGTACACACATAACTGAAGCCTGATAAGTAAGTCACGAAGTAAGTGAATTAAATCCAAAGGTTATGTGATTTACCTTTGTCACTATGAGAATAACTTTCCATTTCCTAAAATATGGGATTGTCTCTTTTGATGCAGTTGATGTAAATGCCTAGGCTGTGTATATGTGTGTGTGTGTGTGTGTGTATGTGTGTGTGTGTGTGTGTACCCATGGGCCTGGCCCAGTCCTTGGAGTAAGATCAGTGCCAAGAACGTAGCCTGGGGTGGAGTAGGGGGATTGGCGGGGGCAGGGAGCAAGGAGATTTCATGAAGCAATGAGGTTGAGTAAGAGTTATTACCTAGTGGATCAAGTTTGGTCCTCCCCAGGGAATTTTTTTTTTTAGATTGAGTTTAAAATTGGGCATTCCTTGAAATTGAGAAAATGGGATTTATTTTATTTTTAAAAAAATTTTCCATAGGTTATTGGGGTATAGGTGGTATTTGGTTACATAAGTCCTTTTGTGGTGATCTGTGAGATTTTGGTACACTCATCGCCCGTGCAATATACACTGCACCTTATTTGTAGTCTTTTATCCCTCACTCCGCTCCCACCCTTACCCCCAAGTTCCCCAAATCTATTGTATCATTCTTATGGTTTTGCATCCTCATAGCTTAGCTCTCACATATGAGTGAGAACATATAATGTTTGGTTTTCCATTGCTAAGTTACTTCACTTAGAATAATGGTCTCCAATCTTATCTAGGTGGATGCAAATGCCATTGGTTCATTCCTTTTTATGGCTGAGTAGTATTCCATCATATATATATGATTGAGAAACATATATATATTTATATATGTTGATAAATATATATATTTATATATGTTGAGATATATATTATGTGTTGAGAAATATGTATATATATTTATATATGTTGAGAAATATATATATATATCACAGTTTCTTTATCCACTCATTGATTGATGGGCATTTGGGTTGGTTCCACGATTTTACCATTGCAAATTGTGCTGCTGTAAACGTGTGTGCAAGTATCTTTTTCGTACAATGACTTACTTTCCTCTGAGTAGATACCCAATAGTGGGATTGCTGGATCAAGGGGTAGTTCTACTTTTAGTTCTTTGAGGAGTCTCCACACTGTTTTCCGTAGTGGCTGTACTAGTTTACATTCCCACCAAGCAGTGTAGAAGTGTTCCCTGATCACTGCATGCATACCAACATCTACTGTTTTTTAATGTGTTTATTATGGCCATTCTTGCAGGAGTAAGGTGGTATCACATTGTGGTTTTGATTTGCATTTCTCTGATCATTAGTGATGTTAAGCATTTTTTCATATGTTTGTTGGCCATTTGTATATCTTCTTTTGATAATTGTCTATTCATGTCCATAGCCCACTTTTTGATAGGATTGTTTGGTTTTTTCTTAGTGATTTGTTTGAGTTCATTGTAGATTCTGGATATTAGTCCTTTGTCAGATGTATAGATTGTGAATATTTTCTCCCACTCTGTGGGTTGCTGTTTACTCTGCTGAATGTTCCTTTTGCTGTGCAAAAGATCTTTAGTTTAATTAGTCTCAGCTAATTATCTTTTTTTAAATTGTATTTGCTTTAGTGTTCTTGGTCATGAAGTCCTTGCCTAAGCCAATGTCTAGAAGGGTTTGTCCAATGTTACCTTCTGTAATCTTACAGTTTCTTGTCTTAGATTAAATTCTTAATCCATCTTGAGTTGATTTTTGTATAAGCTGGGAGAGGAGGATCCCGTTTCATTCTCCTACATGTGGCTAGCTAATTATCCCACATTCTCCTACATGTGGCTAGCCAATTATTACCATTTGTGGAAAAGGGTATCCTTTTCCCCACTTTATGTTTTTGTTTGCTTTATCGAAGATCAGTTAACTGTATCTGGGATTATTTCTGGGTTCTCTATTCTGTTCCATTTGTCTATGTGCCATTTTATACCAGTACTGTGCTATTTTGGTGACGATGGCCTTTTAATATAGTTTGAAATCAAGTAGTGTGATGCCTCCAGATTTGTTCTCTTTGCTTAGTCTTGCTTTGGCTATGCAGGCTCTTTTTTGGTTCCATATGAATTTTAGAATCGTTTTTTCTAATTCTGTGAAGAATGATGATGGTATTTTGATGGGGATTGCATTGAATTTGTAGATTGCTTTTGGCAGTAAGATCATTTTCACAATATTGATTCTGCCCATCCATGAGCATGGGATGTGTTTCCATTTGTTTGTGTCATCTACGATTTATTTCAGCAGTGTTTTGTAGTTTTCCTTGTAGAGGTCTTTCGCCTCCTTGGTTAAGTATATTCCTAAGTTATTTGTTTGCTTTTGTTTTTGCAGCTATTGTAAAAGGAGTTGAGTTCCTGATTTGATTCTCCGCTTGGTCGCCGTTGGTGTATAGGAGAGCTACTGATTTGTGTACATTAATCTTGTATCCAGAAACTTTGCTGAATTCTTTTATCGGTTCTAGGAGCTTTCTGGAGGAGACTTTAGGGTTTTCAAGGTAAACAAACAGTGACAGCTTGATTTCCTCTTTACCAATTTGAATGCCCTTTCTTTCTCTTGTCTGATTGCTTTGGCTGGGACTTCCAGTACTATGTTGAAGAGGAGTGGTGAGAGAGGGCAACCCTGTCTTGCTCCATTCCCTCAACGGGAATGCTTTCAACTTTTCCCCATTCAGTATAATGTTGGCTATCTGTTTGTCATAGATGACTTTTATTACATTGAGGTATGTCCCATGTATGCCGATTTTGCTGAGAGTTTTAATCATAAAGGGAGGCTGGATTTTGTCAAATGCTTTTTCTGCATCTATTGAGATGATCATGTGATTTGTTTTTAATTCTGTTTATGTGGTGTATCACATTTATTAACTTGTGTATGTTAAACCATCCCTGCATCCCTGGTATGAAACCCACTTGCTCATGGTGTATTATCTTTTTACACTATTGGACTCAATTAGCTAGTATTTTGTTAAGGATTTTAGCCTCTATGTTTATCAGGGATATTGGTCTGTAGTTTTCTTTTTTGGTTACTTCCTTTCCTGGTTTTGGTATTAGGGTGATGCTGGCTTCATAGAATGAATTAGGGAGGGTTCTTTCTTTCTCTATCTTGTGGAATAGTGTCAAAAGGATTGGTACCAATTCTTTGAATGCCTGATAGAATTCTGCTGTGAATTCATCTGGTCCTAGACTTTTTTGTTGTTGGTAATTTTTAAATTACCATTTCAATCTCACTGCTTGTAATTGATCTGTTCAGGGTACCTAATTATTCCTGACTTAAGCTAGGAGGGTTGTATTTTTCCAGGTATTTATCCATCTCTTCTGTGTTTTTTAGGTTATGTGCATAAAGGTGTTCATAGTAGCCTGGAATGATCTTTTGTATTTCAGCAGTGTCAGTTGTAATATCTCCTGTTTCATTTCTCACTGAGGTTATCTGGATTTTCTATCTTCTTTTCTCAGTTAATCTTCTTTTCTTATTTTCTTGATTAATCTTGCTAATGATCTATCAATTTTATTTATCTTTTCAAAGAACCAGCTTTTGTTTCATTTATCTTTTGTATTTGTTTGTTTGTTTGTTTCAATTTTGTTTAGTTCTGCTCTGATCTTGGATATTTCCTTTCTTCTGCTGGGTTTGCGTTTGGTTTGTTCTTGTTTCTCCAGTTCCTTGAGATGTGACCTTAGAATGTCAGTTTGTGCTCTTTCAGTCTTTTTGATGTAGGCGTTTAGGGCTATGAACTTTTCTCTTAGCACTACCTTTGCTGTATCGCAGACATTTCAATAGGTTGTGTCATTATTGTCGTTCAGTTTGAAGAATTTTTAAATTTCCATTCGTTTTTGACCCAACGCTCATTGGGAGCAGGTTATTTTATTTACATGTACTTGCATGGTTTTGAAGGTTCCTTTTGGAGTTGGTTTCCAGTTTTATTCCACTGTGGTCTGAGAGAGTGATTGATATAATTTCAATTTTCTTAAATTTATTGAGGCTTGTTTTATGGCCTATCATATGGTCTATCTTGGAGAAAGTTCTATGTGCTGTCTGAGGTTGTTGGATGAAATGTTCTGTATATATCTGTTAAGTTCATTTGTTCAAAGGTATAGTTTAAATCCATTGTTTCTTTGTTGACTTTCTGTCTCTTGATGACCTGTCTAGTGCTATCAGTAGAGTATTGAAGTACCCACTATTATTGTGCTGGTGTCTATCTCATTTATTAGGTCTATTAGTAATTGCTTTATAAATTTGGGAGCTCTGGTGTTAGGTGCACATATGTTTAGGATTGTGATATTTTCCTGTTGGAGAAGGACTTTGACCATTATATAATCTCCCTCTTTGCCTCTTTTAACCACTGTTGCTTAAAGTTTGTTTTGTCTGATATAATAATAGCTGCCCCTACTTGTTTTTGGTGTTCATTTGCGTGAAATGCCTTTTTCCACCCCTTTACTTTAAGTTTATGTGAGTCCTTATGTGTTAGGTGAGTCTCCTGAAGGCAGCAGATAGTTGGTTTGTGAGTTCTTTTATATTATTTTATTTTTATTTTTGTTTATTTTATTATTATTATTATTATTATTATTATTATTATTTTTGAGATGGAATCATGCTCTGTTGCCCAGGCTGGAGTGCAGTGGCATGATCTCTGCTCACTGCAACCTCTGCCTCCCAGGTTCAAGTGATTCTCCTGCCTCAGCCTCACAAGTAGCTGGAACTACAGGTGTGTGCTACCACACCAAGCTAATTTTTGTATTTTAGTAGAGACAGGGTATCACTGTGTTAGCCAGGATGGTCTCGATCTCCTGACCTCATGATCTGTCCGCCTTGGCCTCCCAAAGTGCTGGGATTACAGGCATGAGCCACCGTGCCCAGCATTTGGTGAGTTCTTATCCATTCTGCAGCTCTGTATCTTTTAAGTGGAGCATTTAGGCCATTTACATTCAATGCTACTATTGAGATGTGAGGTAATGTTGCATTCACTGTGTACCTTGGTTTTTTTGTTTTGGGCTTTGCCTTTTAACTAGTATTTTTGTTTTATAGGTCCTGTGTGATTTATGCTTTAAAGAGATTTTGTTTTGATGTGTTTCCAGGATTTGTTTCAAGATTTAGAGCTCCTTTTAGCAGTTCTTGTAATGGTGGCTTTGTAGTGGCAAATTCTCTCAGCATTTGTTTGTCTGAAAAAGGCTATCTCTTTCCTTCATATACGATGCTTAGTCTTGCTGGATACAAAATTTTTGGCTGATAATTGTTTTTTTTTTTGAGGAGGCTGATGATAGGGCCCCAAACCCTTCTGGCTTGTAGGGTTTCTGCTGAGAAATCTGCCATTAATCTGATGGGTTTTCTTTATAGGTTACCTGGTGCTTTTGTCTCACTTAAGATTCTTTCCTTCATCTTAACTTTAGATAACCTGATGACAATGTTGCCTAGGTAATGATCCTTTTGTGATGAATCTTCCAGGTTTTCTTTTTGCTTCTTGTATTTGGATGTATAGGTCTACACCAAGGCCAGGAAAGTTTTCATCAATCATTTCCCCAAATATGTTTTCCAAACTTTTACATTTCTCATCTTCCTCAGCAACACTGATTTTTCTTAGATTTGGTCATTTAAAAGAATCCCAGACTTCTTGGAGGTTTTGTTCATAGTTTCTTAATCTTTTTTCTTTGTCTTTGTTTGATTGGGTTAATTCAAAGAGCTTGTCTTTGAGTTCTGAATTTCTTTCTTCTACTTGTTCAATTCTATTGCTGAGACTTTCCAGAACATTTTACATTTCTATAAGTGTGTTCGATATTTCCTGAAATTTTGATTGTTTTTTCTTTATGCTATCTATTTCCTTGAATATTTCTCCCTTCACTTCTTGTATCTTTTTTTTTTTTTTTGGATTTCCTCGCACTGGGCTTCACCTTTCTTTGGTGCCTCCCTGAATAGCTTAATAACTAACCTCGTAAATTCTTTTTCAGGTAAATCAGGGATTTCTTCTTGGTTTGGATCCATTGCTGGTGAGCTAGTGTGATTTTTTGAGGGTGTAAAAGAGCCTTGTTCTGTCATATTACCAGACTTGGTTTTCTGGTTCCTTCCATTTGGGTAGGCTCTGTCAGAGGGAAGGTCTAGGGCTGAAGGCTGTTGTTCAAATTCTTTTGTCACACAGGGCATTCCCTTGATGTAGTACTCTCCCCCTTTCCTATGAATCTGGCTTCCTGTGAGCCAAGCTGCAATGATTGTTATCTCTTTTCTGGGTCTAGCCACCCAGCAAGTCTACCCAGCCCCAGGCTGGTACTGGGAATTATCACAGAGTCCTGTGATGTGAACTGTCTGTTGGTCTCTCAGCCATGGATACTAGTACCTGTTCCAGTTGAGGTGGCAGGGGGGTGAAGTGGACTCTGTGGGGATTCTTAGCTTTGGTGGTTTAGTGCTTTATTTTTGTGCTGGTTGGCCTCCTGCTGGGAGGTGGTGCTTTCCAGAGAGCATCAGCTGTGGTAGTATGGAGAGGAACCTGTGGTTGTTGGTGCCCTAGAACTCCTGAGTTTATGATCTTTGTCTTCGGCTACTAGGGTGGATAGGGAAGGCTCATAGGTCTGCCTAGGCTTTTTTTTTTTTTCATAAGACACAGTCTCCCTTTCTCACCCAGGCTGGAGTGCAATGGCACATGATCTCAGTTCACTGCAACCTCCGCCTCCCCGGTTCATGCCATTCTTCTGCCTCAGCTTCCCAAGTGGCTGGGATTACAGGCGCACACCACCACACCCAGCTAATTTTTTGTATTTGTAGTAGAGATGGGGTTTTGCCATGTTGGCCAGGCTGGTCTCGAACTCCTGACCTCAGATGATCCACCTGCCTCAGCCTCCCAAAGTGCTGGGATTACATATGTGAGTCACTGTGCCTGGCCTGCCTAGGCTTTTATATGCTTGTTTGTAATAAGTAAGTTGTGAAGGCAAGAAAGGCTAAGTAATAAAGAGAAAAGAGCTGGTTGATTAAAAGGAGGCAATGAAGAAATTAGCATTGGATAAGGCAGAAGACCAGGTGTGAGTGTTGGGAATGTGCCCATAATAAAAATGTAGTAAGAAATTGGAATAGGACCTGGAGAACAGCCAGGAAAATCACGCACACAGATAACTTGGGGATTCAAGGCTTATGGGTTTGAGGCCAACTTTTTTTTTTTTTTTTTTTTAATGAAAATGTTGTTGTGTCCATGTTTGCTGCCTCCATCACTGGCTAGTTGCTTTGATAATGCATCCCATATGTATAAAGCATTCAATACTACAGAGCACTAAAAATACATCACATCTACTTCCATAAACAACTCAAAATTTATACCGTGCTGACAGCTTATCGTTTTTGTATGTTAAGGATGGTAGACCATTATGTTATTTGATAACATTCAAGGAAAGCTTTGTAATTCTAGCCATTTCACTTAAGAATTTAGTCTACTATTTATGATACAAAGTCCATGCAATAACTAAGGTCACATATGACCTAGTCCCAAAGTAAGGATGTTATTGTAGGAAGAAAGGGAGGCTAATTTGTGAGACACCCAAAATTTGGTGCTGTAGTTTAGCAACAAGTTGATTGTCTAAACAAGCAAAAGTTCCTTGCTCACAGTTGACCTGAAAAAAAGAAGAAGAAAAAATAAAAGCAAAGGACTGTAACTATGATAATTTTGGTTTCTTGCTTTGGAGTTATGTGATGTGATGCCATTGATTTCTGTGATGGTGAATGGGCAGATATAAAGGAAAAAATAAGTAATCATAATAATAATAATAGTCCACATTTGTTGAGTTCTAACTATAGTATATGTTATGCCTGATAGTATACTAAGCATTTAGCATTCTTTTTGTAATTTAATCCTCAAACAATCCAGTGAAGTACAGTTGTTCCTCAGTATCCATGGGGGACTGGTTCTAGGACACACCCCCACCCCCACCAGCCTCCACAGATACCAAAATCTGCAGATGCTCAAGTCACTAATGTAAAGTGGCATAGTATTTGCAAATAACCTACACACATCCTCTCATCTACTTTAAATAATCTCTAGATTACTTATAATACCTAACACAATGTAAATGCTATGTAAATAGTCATTATAGTTTATTGCTTAAAAAATAACATACTGAACATGTTCAGTGCAGATGCATTTTTTCCCACTATTTTCTGTCCCAGTTGGTTGAATTCACGAATGCAGAACCCATGGATACAGAGGGCATTCTATGCAGGCTATTAGAGTATTATTACTGCTTTACAGATGAGGAAAGTGAAGCTTAGGTCAAGTAAGGGAACTGCACTACCCTGGGCTACCCTTCTCGTTCTCATTTTCTGATGAGGAGTCATGACCAAAGCAAAGATAGGATGAGTCAGAGATGAGTCTTTCTGTTTATACTTTTTAAAAATCATTTTTACTAACTCTATTTTGTTAGTTTATTACCTTGATCTGGAGAGGCAGCAGACTGTGTATTTAAGAGTTTACACTCTGAAGTCAGGCAGATCAAAGCAAGGATTTCTGAGAAAGAAAAATAAATAAAATGTTAAAATAAGATACAATATAAAATTAAATA
This sequence comes from Chlorocebus sabaeus, assembly GCF_047675955.1. Taxonomy (NCBI): domain Eukaryota; kingdom Metazoa; phylum Chordata; class Mammalia; order Primates; family Cercopithecidae; genus Chlorocebus; species Chlorocebus sabaeus. The sequence continues at coordinate 102,384,878 of NC_132912.1, read as the reverse complement.
AAATAAACGAAGTCAGGAGACCAGTGTTTGAAAGCTAGCTTCACCACTTACCAGCTGCGTTACCTTGAGGAAGTTGTTTCTTACAGCTCATTTCCTTATCTATAAAATATGAATAATAGCCCAGCTTCTAGGGTTGCTGCCCTCAATCTTTTTTTCACAGAAACCAGTGACCTTTTCAAAATGCAAAACTGACCATGTTGCCCAAGTTCAACTTAAAATTCCACAATGGAATCCCATTGTTCTTAAAATATAAACTAATCCCTGGAAACCTGACTTTCAAAGCCTCTCAAGGACTGCTCCTTACTACTTCCCAGGACTCAGACATGCTTCATCTGGCCCCACAAACACTGTTCTTGTCTTATCACTGCAGGACTTCGGCTATTACGTTCTCTTTGTGCAGAAAGCTCTGCCTCCCTTACTCCTTCCACCATCCTTCCATCTGATGTAACCTAATTAACTCTTCTTTAATTAGGTTAAAGATTATCTTTAAAATCTTACTTCAAATGTCATTTTCCTTGTGTGACATAACCCCCTAGACTAAGTTAAGTCCCCTTAACATATGGTTTTAGTATATCATATGCCTTTCCTTCATCTCACACATCCCAGTTATAATTTTACATTTGTGAATCTTTGGTTAACGCCTGTCTTCCCCAGAAGTCTTTAAGCTCCACCAGAGAAGAGACCATGCATGGATTTATGCATCTTGTATCCCTAGGACTTCGTTTAAGGCCTGGCACATATTGAGAGAATAAATGAATTGGCTAGCACTATTAAGCTTTGCTGCCCCCTGCTGAGTCATGGCTTTTAGCCTATTAAACTAGCACCAATTGGATGTTCGGAACTAGTATGGTGATATCATAGCAGTATTTTTCAAATGACCTGCTTATAAAATGCAGATTCTCATGCCTCACTCTGAAAGATGATTTTTTAGGCCTATGTTAGGGTCAAAAAGTTTGCATGGGCTAAGTGTGGTGGCTCACGCCTGTAATCCCAGCACTTTGAGAGGCTGAGGCGGGTGGATCACTTCAGGTCAGGAGTTCAAGACCAGCCTGGCCAACGTGATGAAATCCCATGTCTACCAAAAATATTTTTTAAAAATTTGCCAGGCATGGTGGTGCACATCGTTAATCCCAGCTACTTGGGAGGCTGAGGCAGGAGAATTGCTTGAACCTCGGGGGCAGAGTTTGCAGTGAGCTGAGATCTGTACCACCACACTCCAGCTAGGGTGACAGAATGAGACTCCTTCTCATAAAGAAAAGAAAAAGTTTGCATCGAAGCTCCCCTGGATGATTTGAGAGCCACTGGTACATAAGGAAGGAAAGAAAGGAAAGAAGAGTAAGAAACTGCTTTACAGTCTCACTACCCTTTTTTTTCCCCCCTCTTCTTTTTTGAGCTGGAGGTTTCCCTGTGGTGCCCAGGCTGGTCTTGAACTCCTGGGCTCAAGTGATCCACCCACCTCGACCTCCCAAAGGGTTGGGATTACAGGTGTGAGCCACTGTGCCTGGCCAAATTAACCATTTTAAAGTGGACTATTTGGTGGCATTTAGTACATTCACAATGTTGTACAACCACTACGTCTACCTAGTTCTGACTCATCACCCTGACAGGAAACCCCAACCCCATTAAGCAGTTATTCTCATTCTCCTCTGCCTGCTGCATCTGGTAACCACCAATCTGTGTTCTGTCTCTATAGAGGTGTCTATTCTGGATATTTCATATAAATGGAATAGTATGTGACCTTTTGCATTTGGCTTCTTTCAAGATTCATTCACATTGTAGCATGTATCAGTTCTTTGTTTCTTTCTATGGTTGAATTATATTCATTGCATGTATACACAATTTGTTTATCCATTATTTGTCTGATGGACATTTGGACTGTTTCCACCTTTTGCCTAATGTGAAAAGTGCTGCTGTGAACATGCATGTACTTGCTTGAGTACCTATTTTCAATTCTTTTGGATATTGTCTTAGTCTATTTTACGTTGCTATAAAGGAATACCTGAGGTTGGGTAATTTATAAAGAAAAGAGGTTTATTTGGCTCACGGTTGTGCAGGTTATACAAGAAGCAGGACATCGGCATCTCCCCAGCTTCTGGGGAGGGCCTCAGGCTGCTTCTGCAGAGATCACATGACAAGAGATGAGGCAAGGGGCATGGGGCGGTGGGGTGGGGGTGTGCCAGGCTCTTTTTAATAACCAGCTCTCTCTGAAAGTAATAGAATGAGAACTCACTCACACCTGTCCCCCACAGAGGGCATTAATCTATTCATGAAGGATCTAGTCCCATGACTCAAACACCTCCCAGTAGGCCCACCTGGAACACTGGAGATCAAATTTCATCATGAGATTTGGAGGGGACAGACATTCATTGGACCGGGCACCATGGCTCACGCCTGCAATCCCAGCACTTTGGGAGGCTGAGGCAAGCAGATCACCTGAGGTCGGGAGTTCAAGACCAGCCTGACCAACATGGAGAAACCCCGTCTCAACTAAAAATTAATTAGCCAGGCATGGTGGTGCATGCCTGTAATCCCAGCTACTCGGGAGGCTGAGGCAGGAGAATCGCTTGGACATGGGAGGCAGAGGTTGCGGTGAGCATTCAAATTATAGCAGACATATATCTAGGAGTGGAATTCCTGGGTCATATGGTAATTCTATGTTTAACTTTTTGAGGAACTGCCAAACTGTTTTCCATAGTGGCTGAATGATTTTGCATTCTCACCAGCAATGTATGAGGGTTCCAATTTCCTCAATGGTTGTTATTTTCTTGCCAATGGTTGTTATTTTCAACAATGATTGTGGTGGTTTTTTTGTTTGTTTTTGAGGCAGAGTTTTGCTCTTTTTGTGCAGGCTAGAGTGCAATGGCATGATCTCAGCTCACCACAACCTCTGCCTTCCGTGTTCAAGCGATTCTCCTGCTTCAGCCTCCTGAGTAGCTGGGATTACAGGCATGCACCACCAGGCCCGGCTAATTAATTTTTAGTAGAGACGGGGTTTCTCCATGTTGGTCAGGCTTGTCTTGAACTCCCGACCTCAGGTGATCTACCCACCTCGGCCTCCCAAAGTGCTGGGATTGCAGGCATGAGCCATGGCACCCAGCCCAATGATCATGTTTTTTATTATAGCCATCCTCATAGGTATGAAGTGGCATAGCCAATAATCTTTTGACAAAGGAAAATGAAAAGCCTGGATAAACATTCAAAAAAATATAAAAGACAAATTTGTTTTTGACATATTTTCCTTTTACTTGATGGCATAATGTCGATCTATGAAAACATGTAAACATGTACTTTCTCCATACTTCTCCTAGAAATGATGCAAAATATAAAATTGAAACTCAAGTTGAGACATGAATAAATGAGGAGTATTACTCAGCTTTTTCTTGTTTCTGACCAGAGAGGAATCATTGCCCTTTATTTCTTCCCAGCAAAAAATAAAAATTGTAAGTCTTGAATATCATAGTCCCAAGAGAGATAAGCCACAAACCTTGCCATGAATGTGCCACTTAAATGAAATAAGGCTCTTTCACCTTTAATATTTAATTATGCTCTCTTTACTTTGCTCTCAGGAGAATCTCCCTCCAGAAGCAATGTATTCTTTGAAAATAGTCAGAGATTGGAATCAGTGATGTAAATCAAAAACTCCCTACTCTGTTCTCACTTATTTGTGGGATCTAAAAATCAAAACGATTGAACTCATGGACATAGAGAGTAGAAGGATGGCTACCAGAGGCTGGGAAGAGTGGCAGGGAGCTTGCAGGGGGTAAGAATGGTTAATGGGTCCAAAAAAAATTGAAAGAATGAATTAGACCTACTATTTGACAACAAAATAGGGTGACTATAGTCGATAATAACTTAATTGTACATTTTAAAATAACTTAAAAGTGGGGAGGATAGGCCGGGCGCGGTGGCTCAAACCTGTAATCCCAGCACTTTGGGAGGCCGAGACGGGCGGATCACGAGGTCAGGAGATCGAGACCAGCCTGGCTAACACGGTGAAACCCCGTCTCTACTAAAAAAATACAAAAAACTAGCCAGGCGAGGTGGGGGGTGCCTGTAGTCCCAGCTACTCGGGAGGCTGAGGCAGGAGAATGGCATAGACCCGGGAGGCAGAGCTTGCAGTATGCTGAGATCCGGCCACTGCACTCCAGCCTGGGCGACAGAGCAAGACTCCGTCTCAAAAAAAAAAAAAAAAAAAAAAAAAAGTGGGCAGGGTATGGTAGCTCATGCCTGTAATCCCATCAGTTTGGGAGGCTGAAGTGGGAGGATCACTTGAGCTCAGGAGTTTGAGACCAGTCTGAGCAACATAATGTGACCTTGTCTCTACTAAAATTCAAAAAAATTAGCTGGATGTATTAGTTCATGACTGTAGTCCCACTACTTGGGGGACAGAAGCAGGAAGATCGCTTGAGACTGGGAGGTCAAAGGTGCAGTGAGCCATGATCATGCTACTGTATTCTAGTCTGAGTGATGGAGCAATACCTTGTCTCAAAAAAATAAAAGAAGATGAATAAATAAACAAATACATAAATAAAGCATGTAATTGGATTGTTTATAGCTCAAAGGATAAATGCTTGAGGGGATGGATACCCCGTTCTCCATGATGTGATTATTTTACATTGCAGGCCTATATTAAAACATCTCATGTACCCTATAAATATATAACTATGTTTCCAAAAAAAAGTTATTTTTTGTTTTGTTTGTTTGTTTTGTTTTTTTGAGATTGTCTCGGTCTGTCGCCTAGGCTGGAGTGTGGTGGCATGATCTTTGCTCACTGCAACCTCTGCCTCCCTGGTTCAAGCCATTCTCATGCCTCAGCCTCCCAAGTAGCTGGGATTACAGGCATGCAACACCAATGCCCAGCTAATTTTTGTATTTTTAGTACAGACAGCATTTCACCATGTTGGCCAGGCTGGTCTTGAACTCCTGGCCTTAAGTGATCTGCCCACTGTGGCCTCCCAAAGTGCTGGGAAGTGTGAGCCACCATATCTCGCCAAAAAATTAATTATTATTTAAAAAATACAAAGAGCAGGATTAAAGAATGAAAGTGACTCATCAGACAAAGTGGAATAAGAAATCTGGGGAAGAAGGACTAACGTTGGGATAGAAAACTGCCCTCTACTTATATTTTCCTCAATAAATGAGATTACAAATTAAAAAAAACACTGCTCCACTGTATAATATTTATGTACACAGAATATCCCACATGGGCTGAAATAGCCATTCTTTTTTTTTTTTTTTTTGAGACAGAGTCTCGCTCTGTCGCCCAGGCTGGAGTGCAGTGGCCGGATCTCAGCACACTGCACGCTCCGCCTCCCGGGTTTATGCCATTCTCCTGGCTCAGACTCCCGAGTAGCTGGGACTACAGGCGCCTGCCACCTCGCCCGGCTAGTTTTTTGTATTTTTTTTAGTAGAGACGGGGTTTCACCGTGTTAGCCAGGATGGTCTCGATCTCCTGACCTCGTGATCCGCCCATCTCGGCCTTCCAAAGTGCTGGGATTACAGGCTTGAGCTACCGCGCCCGGCCAAAATATCCATTCTTAAAGCCATGTTTTGCCCTTAACAGGAATATACGTGAGTCAGGGAAAGACATTAAGTCTACTGTTATATCTTGATTGAAGGCCTTGCCAGCACAAGGATTGTTTGACAACCTGGATGTTTTTTTTTTTTTGAGACGGAGTCTTGCTCTGTCACCCAGGCTGGAGTGCAGTGGCCGGATCTCAGCTCACTGCAAGCTCCACCTCCCAGGTTTACGCCATTCTCCTGCCTCAGCCTCCCAAGTAGCTGGGACTACAGGCGCCCGCCATGTCGCCCGGCTAGTTTTTTGTATTTTTTAGTAGAGACGAGGTTTCACCGTGTTAGCCAGGATGGTCTCGATCTCCTGACCTCGTGATCCACCCGTCTCGGCCTCCCAAAGTGCTGGGATTACAGGCTTGAGCCACCGCGCCAGGCAACCTGGATGTTTTTATGCAGCCAGAAAATAAATGATAATAAGATGAAAAGTGAGTCAGGTCACACTTTTCTTTTGCAGGATGAAAGGAGAGATTGAGAAAGGGGAGGAAGGAAAGAAGAATTGTTTCAATGGCTTTTTCAGGAAGATGAATTTTAGGAAAGAATTAATCCAGATGAGGAGTAGCAAATTGATTCCCTTGAAACAATGTTTCCCAAATACCCCTTGGAACGTCTTCCTGTACACAGTCTCCAGTTTGAAAGCTAATGAAATAAATAATGACTCTCCTGATCCTTTCAGTCCTCATTGCTTACCCCATCTCTGAATTCCTGCAGCTCTTATGTTCTGTTTCTTCACAATTTAGGAATCAGTTTATCTTTAAGTGACTGTAAGGTTAGCAGTCTTATTTTTCATGTGTGGCTGCTGGAATCAATCTCATTTTATTCTACACTCATACCTCATGCCCAGGTATGATGGCAGTTCAGGGAAGGAGGGTAGTGTAAGCTGGAGGCAGCAGTGGGACCTGTTTTGAATCTTCAATAATGAGAATTTTTATACGAACAAAGGGCGAAATGCATTCTAGGGAAGAGCAGTTTCTCTACGATACAAATTCAGCTGTAACAAAGATTCCCATTAACAGCAATTGCTTAACAAGCTCTCTCATATCTGAGCACAAGTGGTTTGAGGTGATAGGATGCCTCATGGTGTTAAGGACACAAGTTTCTTCTAACTTTTGCTGTGCCACCAGCTAAGGTATAGGCCTTGTCCTCATGGCCAAAAATAATTATCTTCTGGGTCTGTGTTCTGATGAGAAGGGAGAAAATGAGCACAAGGAGAACATACCCTTTTCTTTTAAAGGCACAACCCAGGTGTTTCAAACATCACTTTCACTCACATGCCACTAACTAGAACTTAGTCATACAACCAATGTTGGTTGCCAGGGAAGCTGGGGAAAATATTACCCCATCTCTGAATTCCTGCAGCTCTTATGTTCTGTTTCTTCACAATTTAGGAATCAGCTTTAGCTGGGAAGCCACATGCCCAGTTTGAAACGAGGTTTCTATTACTAAAGAAAAAAAATGAGACTTGATGTTAAGAAAACCAGTGGTCTCATAGAGAGATATAGAAAATGACAAGATAGAAGGGAGAATGTGAAAAACAATTGTACTGGGAATGAAAGGTGAAGCCAGTTGGGCTTCTGGGTTGGGTGGGGACTTGGAGAACTTTCCTGTCTAGCTAGAGGATTGTAAACGCACCAATCAACACTCTGTAAAAATGCACCAATCAGCACTCTGTATCTAGCTAAAGGATTGTAAATGCACCAATCAGCACTCTGTAAAATGGACCAATCAACGCTCTGTAAAATGGACCAATCAGCAGCATGTGGGTGGGGCCAAATAAGGGAATAAAAGTTGGCCACCAAAGCCAGCAGCGGCAACCCACTTGGGTCCCCTTCCACGCTGTGGAAGCTTTGTTCTTTTGCTCTTCACAATAAATCTTGCTGCTACTCACTATTTGGGTCCACACTACCTTTATGAGCTGTAACACTCACTGCGAGGGTTTGTGGCTTCATTCCTGAAATCAGTGAGACCACAAGCCCACCAGAAGGAAGAAACTCTGGACACATCTGAACATCTGAAGGAACAAACTCCAGACACACTATCTTTAAGAACTGTAACACTCACCATGAGGATCTGTGGCTTCATTCTTGAAGTCAGCGAGACCAAGAACTAACCGGAAGGAATAAATTCTGGAAACATTTTGGTGACCATGAAGGGACATATTTTGGCAACTAACATGGAGCTATTGCCAAGCGGTGAGTACCATTGAACCCCTTTTGCTTGCTATTGTGGCCTATTTTTCCTTAGGATTTGGGGGCTAAATACCGGGCACCTGTCGGCCAGTTAAAAGGGACCAGCATGGCCGCCAGACTAAAGACACATCAGGCTTTCTGGGAAAGGGCTCTCTAACAACCTCTGACTCTTTGGAGTTGGAAGCGTTGGTTTGCCTGGAACCAGCTTCCGCTTTTCCTGTACTTCTGGGCTGAGGTGAGGGTCAACAGAGAGGAAAGTCAACAAGTTGGTTGACCCTGTGGCCATGAGCAGAACTCTCAAAGTCACATCGCCCAAGCGAGACTCGCCCATCTATCCTATCTATCCTGACCCTTGCCTTCTGGGTCCTAATGCCTGTCAGACAAACTTCCTCTCACCTCTCTTCTTCAAGGCTAGGCCTGCTTCTAAAAACCACTCCCTGTCTCTGGTGCTTTTCTAGTTTCTCCTATAAGAATGATTTCTAGTATAAACTTCAGGACTCTATTCCCTTCTTTAGGCACCCGGGTTCACCAATTAGAAAGACATAATTTTTGCCCAAAGCCCCATCGAAGTGGGGACTATGTGGAATCTCAGGATCCCTCCTCAGACTAGCAGGCCTAACAAAAGCTATTCCTGAAGCTAGGATTTGGGGATCCTCAGAAATTGTATCCTTCCTATTCATATAAGTGAGGGCAAAAGGCATCACTCTTCCAACTCTGGAGATCCCTCCCCTCCCTCAGGGTATGGCCCTCCACTTCATTTTGGGGGCATAACATCTTTATAGGACAGGGGTAATGTCCCAATACTAACAGGAGAATGCTTAGGACTCTAACAGGTTTTAGAGAATACGTCAGTAAGGGTCACTATTCCGACCTTCCTCAGTCCTCCTTGTGGTCTAGGAGGAAAACTAGTGTTTCTACTGCTGCATCAGTGAGCACAACTATTCTGATCAGCAGAGTCCAGGGACCTTTGTGGGTTCTTGGCAAGAGGTGTCTGCTGCTGCGTCTGTGAGCACAACTATTCCGATCAGCAGGGTCCAGGGACCACTGAGGGTTCTTGGGCAGGGGGAGAAACAAACAAACCAAAACCGTGGGCTGTTTTGTCTTTCGTATGGGAAACACTCAGGCATCAACAGGCTCACCCTTGAAATGCATCCTAAGCCATTGGGACCAATTTGACCCACAAACTCTGAAAAAGAGGCAGCTCATTTTTTTTCTGCACTACAGCCTGGCCACAGTATTCTCTCCCTGATGGGGAAAAATGGCCACCTGAGGGAAGTATAAATTACAATACTATCCTGCAGCTTGACTTTTTCTGTAAGAGGGAAGGCAAATGGAGTGAAATACCTTATGTCCAAGCTTTCTTTTCACTGAAGGAGAATCCACAACTATGCAAAGCTTGCAATTTACATCCCACAGGAGGACCTCTCAGCTTACCTCCATATCCTTCCTATTAATATATAGCTCCCCTTCCTATTAATGATAAGCCTCCTCTAATCTCCCCTGCCCAGAAGGAAACAAGCAAAGAAATCTCCAAAGGACCACAAAAACCCCCAGGACTATCGATTATGTCCCCTTCAAGCTGAGGGGGGGAGGGGAATTTAGCCCAACCCGGGTACATGTCCCCTTCTCCTTCTCTGATTTAAAGCAGATCAAGGCAGACCTGGGGAAGTTTTCAGATGATCCTGATAGGTACATAGATGTCCTATAGGGTCTAGGGCAAACCTTCTATCTCACTTAGAGAGATGTCATGCTATTGCTAGATCAAACCCTGGCCTTTAATGAAAAGCATGCGACTTTAGCTGTAGCCCGAGAGTTTGGAGATACCCAGTATCTTAGTCAAGTAAATGATAGAATGACAGCCAAAGAAAGGGACAAATTCCCTACTGGTCAGCAAGCCATCCCCAGTATGGATCCCCACTGGGACCTCGATTCAGATCATGGGGACTGGAGTCACAAACATCTGTTGACCTGTGTTGTAGAAGGACTAAGGAGAATTAGGAAAAAGCCCATGAATTATTCAATGATGTCCACCATAACTCAGGGAAAGGAATAAAATCCTTCTGCCTTCCTTGAGTGGCTACAGGAGGCCTTAAGAAAATATACTCCCCTGTCATCTGACTCACTCGAGGGTCGATTGATCCTAAAAGATAAGTTTATTACCCAATCAGTTGCAGATATCAGGAGAAAACTACAAAAGCGAGTCCTGGGCCCCGAACAAAATCTGGAGGCATTATTAAACCTAGCAACCTTGGTGTTCTATAATAGGGACCAAGGGGAACAGACCAAAAAGGAAAAGTGAGATCAGAGAAAGGCTGCGGGCTTAGTCATGGCCCTCAGACAAACAAACCTTGGTGGTTCAGAGAGGACAGAAAATGGAGAAGGCCTATCACCTGGTAGGGATTGTTATTTACAAAAACACTTTAAAAAAGAATGTCCTACGAGAAACAAGCTGTCCCCTTTCCTATGTCCACTATGCTGTGGCAATCACTGGAAGGACAAAGGTTCTCTGGACCAGAAGCCCCCAACCAGATGATCCAACAATAGGACTGAGGCAAGCACCAGCTCATGTCATCACCCTCACTGAGCCCTGGGTATGTATAACCAGTGAAGGCCAGGAAATTGACTTCCTCCTTGATGCTGATGCGGCTTTCTCAGTGTTAATCTTCTGTCCCGGACAACTGTCCTCAAGGTCCATTACCATCTGAGGAATCTTACAGGGACAGCCTGTAACCAGGTATTTCTCCTCAGTTGTAATTGGGAGACTTTGCTACAGATAGTAAGTATGCTTATCTAATCCTACATGCCCATGCTGCAATATGGAAAGAAAGGGAGTTCCTAACCTCTGGGGGAACCCCCACTAAATATCACAAGGAAACCATGGAGTTATTGCATGCAATGCAAAAACCCAAAGAGGTGTCAGTCTTACATGGTCAAAGCCATCAAAAAGGAAAGGAGAGGGGAGAACAGCAGCATAAGCAGCTGCCAGAGGCAGTAGAAAGGAGAGAAAGAGACAGAAAGTCAGAGAAAGAGAGAGAGGAAGAAACAGAGAGACAAAGAGAAGGAGACAGAGGAAGAGACAGAGACAAAGAAGGAGTCAGAGAGACAGAGAGAGGAAGAGACAGAGAGACAGAAAGTCAAAGATGGAAAGAGAGGAAGAGACAAAGAGGGAATCAGAGAGAAAGAGACAAAGAAGAAATCAAAGAGAGAAAAAGAGAGAGATAGAAGTAGTAAAGAAAAAAAAGTGTACCCTATTCCCTTAAAAGCCAGGGTAAATTTAAAACCTATAATTGATAATTGAAGATCTTCTCTGTAACCCTATAACACTCCAATACCACCTTGTTGTGAGTGTAAACAAGGGCATAGCCTGAAAGCACTGAGGCCACTGACAACCCATAGCCTTCCTATCAAAAATCCTTAACCCAGCAGGTTTCCTAACAGGGGATCTAAATCTTAATTAATTACCATACAAAGGTCTGACCAGACCTAGGAGGAACTCCCTTCAGGACAGGAGGATGGTTCCTACCCAGAGATTAAGGAAAAAAGACACAGTGGGTATTCAGTAAGTGATAAGCAAACTCTTGCAGAAGCAGAGTTAGGAAAATTCTTAATAATTGGTCTGCTCAAACATGCGAGTTGTTTGCACTCAGCCAAACCTTGAAGTACACGCAGAATCAGGAAGGAGCCATCTATACCAATTCTAAGTTAATATGGACTGAACAAGGTTTTATTAATAGCAAAGAAAAATTAAAATCCCAAACTTACAAGGTTTTCAACAAAAGTAAAATTTGCTAAAAGTTAACAGTGTAACATGTATTATCATAACTTCTAATCTTATGGAAATCAGACCCTATCAGTACCCCTCAAATCTCAAGTGTGTCAGCACATAGCCATACAACTAATACCCCTACTTACATGGTTAGGAATGGCTACTGTTACAGGAACTGGAATAGCCAGTTTATCTACTTCATTATGCTACTACCACACACTCTCAAAAGATTTCTCAGACAGTTTGCAAGAAATAGCGAAATCTATCCTTACTCTATAATCCCAAATAGACTCTTTGGCAGCGGTGACTCTCCAAAATCACCAAGGCCTAGACCTCCTCACTGCTGAGAAAGGAGGACTCTGCACCTTCTTAGGGGAAGAGTGTTGTTTTTACACTAACCAGTCAGGGATAGTATGACATGCCACCCGGCATTTACAGGAAAAGGTTTCTGAAATCAGACAATGCCTTTCAAACTCTTATAACCAACCTCTGGAGTTGGGCGACATTGCTTCTCCCTTTTCTAGGTCTTGTGACAGCCATCTTGCTATTACTCGCGTTCAGGCCCTGTATTTTGAACCTCCTTGTCAAATTTGTTTCCTCTAGGATCGAGGCCATCAAGCTACAGATGGTCTTACAAATGGAACCCTAAATGAGCTCAACTAACAACTTCTACCAAAGACCCCGGACCAACCCGCTGGCCCTTTCACTGGCCTAACAAGCTCCCCTCTAGAGGACACTACAACTGCAGGGCCCCTTCATCACCCCTATCCAGCAGGAAGTAGCTACAGCGGTCATCACCCAATTTCCAACAGCAGTTGGGGTGTCCTGTTTACAGGGGGGATTGAGAGGTGAAGCCAGCTGGGCTTCTGAGTCGGGTGGGGACTTGGAGAACTTCTCTGTCTAGCTAGAGGATTGCAAACACACCAGTCAGCACTCTGTGTCTAGCTAAAGGATTGTAAATGCACCAAACAGCACTCTGTGTCTAGCTAAAGAATTGTAAACGCATCAGTCAGCACTCTGTAAAACAGACCAATCAGCACTCCATAAAATGGGCCAATCAACACTCTGTAAAATGGACCAATCAGCAAGATGTGGGGGGCAGGGGCCAAGTAAGGGAATAAAAGCTGGCCACCCAAGCCAGCAGCGGAAACCCGCTCAGGTCCCCTTCCAGGCTATGGAAGTTTTGTTCTTTTGCTCTTCACAACAAATCTCGCTGCTGCTCACTCTTTGGGTCCACACTACCTTTATGAGCTATAACACTCACCACAAGTGTCTGCAGCTTCATTTCTGAAGTAAGCGAGACCACGAACCCACCAGGAGGAACAAACAACTCTGGACGCGCCACCTTTAAGAGCTGTAACACTCACTACCAAGGTCTGCGGCTTCACTCCTGAAGTCAGCGAGACCACGAACCCACTGGAAGGAAGAAACTCTGGACACATCTGAAGGAACAAACTCCATACATACCATCTCTAAGAACTATAACACTCACTGCAAGGGTCCGCAGCTTCGTTCTTGAAGCCAGCGAGACCAAGAACCCACCGGAAAGAATAAATTCCGGACACTGGAATACAAGAAAACATGACTATAGTACCTGAGGAGTTGCAGGTGCAGGAAACTGTTGAGGGTTTGTGAAGAATATCACCAATGAAGTTCCTTGCCTACTTTTTTCTTCTTCGAGATGGAGTCTCACTTTATCACCCAGGCTGGAGTACAGTGGCACAATCTTGGCTCACTGCAACCTCCGCATCCAGGTTCAAGTGATTCTCCCACCTCACCCTCCTGAGTAGCTGGGATTACAGGCACACACTGCCACACCTGGCTGATTTTTGTATTTTCAGTAGAGATGGAGTTTCACCATCTTGGCTAGACTGATCTCAAACTCCTGACCTCAAGTGATCCGCCTGCCTCAGTCTCCCAAAGTGCTGGGATTACAAGCATGAGCCACCGCACCTGGCCTGCTTACCACTATAATTTTTTAGGAAGGTTTATCGCTGGTGAGATGTATGACAGTGTGTATGGGTTTGTGTGCAGGTTAGGTGCTTACTATTCAAAGTGTGGTCCAAGGTCTAGCAGCATCAGCATCACTTGGGAGCTTGTCAAAAATGCAGAATCTAGGTAGGCATGGTGGCTCACACCTGTAATCTCAGTACTTCGGGAAGCTGAGACAAGAGGATTGCTTGAGTCCAGGAGTTCTAAGGCCATTTTGGGCAAGATAGCAAGACCCTGTGTCTACAAAAGAAAGAGAGAGAGAGAGAAAGAAAAAGAGAAAAGAGAGAAAGAAAGAGAGAGAAAGAGAGAAGAAAGAAAGAAAGAAAGAAAGAAAGAAAGAAAGAAAGAAAGAAAGAAAGAAAGAGAGAGAGAGAGAGAGAGAGAGGGAGGGAGGGAGGGAGGGAGGGAAAGAAAAAGAAGAAAGAGAAAGAAAGAAGGAAGGAAAGGAAGGAATGAAGGACGGAAGGAAGCAAGGAAGGAGAAAGGAAGAAAGAAGAGAACGAGGAAGGAAGGGAGGGAGGGAGGGAGGGAGGGAGGGAAGAATCTTAGACCCCACCCAGACATACAGAACTGCAATCTGCATTTTAACAAATTCTTCAGGTAATATCATTTATCATTACATTAAAGTCTCAGAAGTACTGGGTTAGTTTATGCTATGGTGTGGAATAATCCTAAAAGTTCTGTGTCTTGAAACAACTAAGATTTATTTCTCACTGATGCTGAAGTCTGTCTGAGAGCAAGCAGGTAGCAAGTAGGGAACTCTGCTTCATGTCATCCTCACCAGAGCCCCAGGCTGACAGAGCCTTCACCATTTGAACAATCACTAGTCATGTGGCAGAGGAGGAAATGTGTGACTCTTGTGCTTCCCTCGTATTTCACTGGCCAAATCAAATCCCAGGGCCATGCCTATCTTCAAGGAGGTGGAAAAAACATCCTACTATGTACCTGGAAGGAGGAGAATAGAAATACTCCTGAAGCTAGGGGATCCTCGAGGCAGGCAGACCTTTCAAGGGGTTATGACAATACAGATGTAACCAGATTCAGGGAAGTATATCAATACAGAGGAAAAGGAGAGCATAAACAGAAGAAACAGTTCAGAATAATGATTCTGAATGGGCACTCAAGGAAGACTCCAGCTTTACAGTCTCATTGATTGGGCAAATAGTGAAGATTTTCATGGAAAACGAACATTTTGGAGGAATGGGTTAGGGTGGGGAGTGGAAAGGCTGAGTTTGGAATGGACACGCTGAGTCAGAAATCAAGGTGAATATTCACCACTTGTTTATCTTTCCAACCTCATGTTGTATCCCCTCCCCACTCACTCACCATGCTCCAGCCACACTGGCCTTCTGTTCCTCATGCACCAACCTTGTTCTCATTTTAGGGTGGTTGTACCTACTGTTCCTTCTGCTGGCATGCCCTTCTCCAAGTCTGTCATGACTGGCTCCTGCCTGTCATTCAGAACTCACCATACATGTCATCTCCTCAGAAAGGCCTTCCTTGGCCATACAAATGTAGCCACCCAGTCACACTATATGATACCACCCTATTTCAAAGATCAGCATGGCATCCAGAGCTGACATTTTGTGTGTGTTTTTCTGTCCCACCTCCCCACCCCCATCATTAAAAAGCTCCATGAGAACATGGACTCTGTCTGTCCTGTATCCGCAGCTTCAAGTACACAGTTGGTACTCAATAAACATTACTGAATGTTCCCATGGAAATTTCAGTTAAAAGTATGCAATAAGGGAAATAAAGATAGGTTCCAATGAGGACAACTGGTTTGGAATGGCAAAGTTCTCTAAGGTATTAAAGATGACCATGAAGCATTAAACTTTTAGGGATGTTCCCCTTTAATGGCTAGAGAAGTGTAAGTGACTGAGAAGTCTAAAAGGTAGAGCGGTTTCTAAAGCTAGGAAAAAGTGCCAGTGAGGGGTGGGGGCAAGTGTTATCTCTGTTAAGAAAAACCGGAATAGAAAAAGACCATTGGATTTGGAAAGGTCATTTATGACCAATGAATAAGAGAGTGAAAAATGAAAAGAGCTTAAGGAGAGAAAGGACATAGAGGTGGATAGGTCATTACTTGAGTAATCTGGCAGTAAAGGGAATTAGTACTCTAGCAGGATTGAATGGGTTTTTGGTAGACCTATTCATTTCTCAAGCTAAATATGCTAGAGAAATGGAGAGACTGAACATGCTGTGGGGGATTTCCTTTTTAAAAAATGTTTTTGAGACAAAGTTCTGCTTTGTCACCCAGGCTGGAGTGTAGTGTCGTCAACACAGCTCACTGCAGCCTCGGCCTCCCTGGTGCAAGCAATCCTCCCCCACGTAGCTGAGACTACAGGTGCACGCCACCATACCCACCTAATTTTTGAATTTTTGTACTTTTTTGTATTTATTATTATTTTGTAGAGACGGGGTTTTGCCATGTTGTCCAGGCTGGTCTCAAACTCCTGAGCTCAAGCAATCGTCGCACCTCGGCCTCTCAAAGTGTTGGGGTTACAGGTGTGAGCCACCGCGCCGGCCAGGGAGAGGTTAACTAGGTTAATGGACCCCCTAGGGTGTCCACATGGCACCTTCAGGGACTCTGAAATGCAGAAATTATATGCAAAATTTTGGGTGCAGAGAGGGGATGGGAGGTAGAAGTAGGAGAAGAGAATTCGTAGGTTTATTATTTTCCAAACGGTCGCGACCCAACGGTTAACAACGACCGCTTAAGAGTACAAAAAGTTTTTAAAAAGGAAGCCCAGAGAAGGGCTAAACTTTAGAAAGAAAAAAAGGAAAACATCTTTCCTATCCAAGGAAAGGCTATAAACAGATGAAGAAGTCCACAGTTGCATCATCTGGGTAAAACAGAGAAGACAGAGCTGGAAACCGCGGGCGGCTTGTGCCAACACGCTCAGGGAAGGCAAACGGAAGGCGCCCGTGCTCCCTAGCGCAGGAGGTCCTAAGGCCAGGAATCGCTGGCCTTGCTTCTCAGGACCCGGGCTGACCCGAGGGAGGCAGAGACCCTCATCGCCAGGCGGGGGGCCCATCAGCGCGCCGGCTCAGGAACAAGATGCTGATGCTTCAGACTGGGCCGGGCAGTGCGTCCGAGCTTCCCCACAGCCGCCGCACTTTCCTGCTGCCTTTGGGATGCGGCCTCCAGCCCCGCCTCGCCACGGGCCGTCATCTCTGAATCATCCCGCCCATTTCGACATCTTCCTTCCCCGCCTTCGGCTCTTGGCCTGGCGCAGAGCCCAGTGACAGCCGGGGCCCGGGGGACCTCATTCATTCAACACTTGCTGGGTTTACTGTGCGACCGTGGATGCGAGGCTCAGTGCCGGGCGCTGGGGCCTGAGAAGCACCGGGTCCGGCCCCAGGGCCCACTCCAGACCCGACAAGAGTCTAGAGGGCCGCCGCGGTCCCCCCCTGGCTGTGAGGCGGTTCCCGGCCCGCATGTCGCAACGGCTTCCCGGACAGGCTGCGGGTCGCGCCAGCCAGAGGATGACCGGTCCAGGCCGGCTCTGCCTCATGCCCGCGACGAGATCCCGCGGGAACACGGCTCTCCGGGGCCAGGGCCGCCCGCTCTCCAGCCACGCGTCTCAGAATTTGAGGAGCGCACTCGAGCGCTGGTCGTAACGGTGCCCGTCAGCAGTTTGACGTTGAAGGCCTGTCACCGCCCCGCCCGCGACGCGATCCCGCGCACTGGGACCGCAGCTCTGCGGGCGCCAGTGAGGGGCCCGAAGTCGGCCCCTAGAGTCCCTGGGCGCTTCGGTCTTTCTATAGCCAATCGGGGACCGACGTGGTGCGGGCCAATGGCCGCGGTCAAAGTATCAAGAGTGGTTGAGCCTATCAAAGTTCAGCCTTAAGTTTCTCCCGCCCTTCTAAAAAGTCAGAGGCGGGTTGATCGCACATGTCGGCCAATCAGTGGCCAATAAACAAGAAGCTTCCAAGATCAAAGGGGAAGGGGTGGGATTTAGGCGCTAGCAACGCCTCAGGGCGGAGGAATGACAGGCGACTTCGCTAATACTACCGACTGATATTTCTCACGTCAGGAAAGGGGTGGGTCTAACTCGGGGTCTGCACCAATGGTTGGTTGGGGGGCGTGTCCGCGGGGCCAAGCGGGAGCCGGAGGCCCCGGGCTCTCTGGGCCGCGCCTGAGGCGGACACTACGGGGCCGGGGGGCGGCGGCGGCACTGGTGGCAGCGGCGGCGGGGGTGGGCGCCGCAGCTGGCCCGGGTGGATGGAGTTGGAGGGGCGGGGTGCTGGCGGTGTGGCGGGGGGGCCGGCGGCAGGGCCCGGGCGGAGCCCCGGGGAGTCGGCGCTGCTGGACGGGTGGCTGCAGCGGGGCGTGGGCCGGGGGGCCGGCGGCGGGGAGGCCGGGGCCTGCAGGCCGCCGGTACGTCAAGATCCGGACTCCGGCCCGGACTACGAGGCGCTGCCGGCTGGAGCCACTGTCACCACGCACATGGTGGCAGGCGCCGTGGCAGGGATCCTGGAGCACTGCGTGATGTACCCCATCGACTGCGTCAAGGTGAGACCTGCACTGGGCTTCGAACCAGACCTGGGGCTGACCCGACCCCTGGGTCTTGTCCGCAGCCAGGATCCCGGCTGAGAGCCGGAGCCGACATGGGTTCCTTCCTGGCTCCTGCCACTACCACATGATTCGAACCGACACTCCATTCAAGCAAGGTCCCAGCTGGGAATTGATCCCAGTCAGGAACCAGGACCGATTTCTAACCGTCAGTGAAATCTGAATCGGGACTCAGGATCGAAAATCTGTCAGCCAAAGCCCTGGACCCCACCTGGGACTAAACAGGAATAGGGTGGGATGGGGTATCCCGAAGCTCAGGTAAGTGCTACTAACTCGATTAAGGTGAAGCCAGCTGGCGTGACCCAGACCCTGAAATGGATCTAACGGCTTGAGATGTTTTCTGGGCTAGTGCTTTTACAAACTCCTTACTGTATCTTCCTTTACTGACGGGGCAGGAACCCGAATCTGGAATCTTTCAGCTAGATAAAGGACTTACACGTTAAATCTTAACACATGAGTGATTGGAAATCATTGTGCAGTGAGAATGCAGAGTTCCAGACTGGAAGTAATATGGGAAAGATCGTATTCAGGAAAAGGTTTCAGTTTCTCTGTGAAGCAAGCATGATACCCCACCTATTTCCTGAACATGAAAATTGAGCTGGGATTAGGACTGTATGTGCAGGGAGCACATCAGCCTCCAAACAAGAGAGATGAAACTGATAGCAATTTCTTTGGCCACCTGAAGTTGACAAAAAGGGAGAAGTTGCCTAGAAAGGAAGTGTGACGGTATTAGAAAGTAGATGTAAGTATGAAGACAATGGAATGAGATCAACAAGAGGACACGATTCTTGTGAAAGTATAATTGCATTCACAACCAAGCAGGATGATTAATGTGTACAGAAGTCAGGTCCTTCTGAAGAAAGCTGGGTGAAGAAAGAAACAGATTATTGTTCTTTACAGTTCTTATTCTTGCATTAGTAAAGGTAGCAGCCACTAAAGGGGAGGACTGAATTGAGGGAGAGGTAAACTAGAGGGGACTGTTGATATGACAGAGACCGATACCTCCTTTACATGTTAAGGGTAATAGTCAAACAGTAACCTGGCAGCTTTTTGATTTATATTTTCTCGTCAAATCAGGAAAGTGTTAAGTATTCAAAAGGAGGAGAGAATCAACTTGGGAAATGCAAAGTAGATCCCTTTTACCTCCCGCTGATTCCAGTACTGTTTCATGTTTTCATTAGTAATGTGGATAAGGAAATGGGGGGAGTGCTCATTAAGCTTTGTGAATGACAGTAAACTGGCAGGAGTATTTTAGCACAAGGTAACTCCTAACAAGGGCCATATCCATTGAAAATGGGGTAAATGTACTTGACTAAAATGGACATTAGAATGTTAAATGCCCTTGTCAATTGGGAGAAATAGAAATAAACAGTAAAATCCATGAGAAGTAACGACATTGAAATGTAAAACGAGTAAGTACAAATAAAAAAGATGCATACATTATATGTATAGACTCTAGGTTGAATGACTTGTGAGTTAATAATGCCGTATATCCAAAAGTTAATATAATCTAGCTCCCTAGACTTAGACTAGGGAGTGAGTGCAGTATGAGTGGAGTGCAGGGTTTAGGATGCTGTTTTTCTGGATGAGTATTGAATGGAAAACAGATAAAAGAAAACCATGAAAATTATTTAATGGCTTGAAAAATACAGTGTAATAATTTATCTTAGAGAATATTACTGTAACTTACCAATTTAACCACTGTTCCATTATAACATAATGGGAGGTTATCTCCTTACTCCATATATTTACATAGTGCTATTGTTGCTATAAACATTTTATAAATCCCTGTTAAAAATGCTTCTAGAATATTTGGGTGCATGTCCTTAAGGGAGGCAAATCTTTGCCCTGTGATAAGATGGAATTGATTTTGCAGGAACAAAGACTATTCAGAATCAAATATGGTGAACAAAGTGGGAGGTCAAAATGGGTAATACTGCTTGGCGTCAAAATAAGGTGGGACTTGAAAGCAAGGAGACTGCTTTACTTCTGAGGCCTATAAACCCATTGAGGAAACACCTCTGAAAGAGAAGTTCCAGAAAGGTTTTGCATAACCACAGCATTGCTGGAATAAGTCAATTGTAGCTTTCCAAGGTAACTATTTTGAAGAACAGTTCTTACTCATTTACATAAGCTTTGGCATTTTGGTTTTTAAAAAATTAGTCATACAACATTGCAGTTATATCTTGAAAGCACTCCATTAAGGAAATAATGATTTGAGAAAAAAAATGCTCAGGAGTTGTCAACAATAACGAAAGCTTATTTTAGAAGGCTCATTTTGACTTGCACTTAATGCTGGGATTTAAATGACTTAGAGGGAAAAACTAGGTGAGGCCAGTATGATTTAGTGTCAGTGAGTATGTTAAATGCTTTTGTGCAGGCATGAAAGTAAAATTCAAATCCCTTCCTTCAGAAAGGGCTTCCCAGTTTGCTTGTTCCGGCAGTTATCCTTCTTCTTTTAATAAGTGGATGGTGGGGAGGAAAAGCAGCCCAGTCTTTAAGACTGGAGGCAGGTATCCATGTTGTTGGAGCCTAAAGGGCAACCATAGTGTTTGCAAATGAAAGCTGACATTGCTTCTTAGCATGCAAGCCTGTCCATCCTCAGCTACTTATCAGGGTCAAGTTGACTTTTAATATCCTTGAGAGGGACCATGAGAAGTCAGTGTAGCCTTGCTAGACCATCGTTATTCAACCAGCTATTTCCAAGGCCATAATGGAGAGGCTTGGGAGCCCAGATAAATCCCAGTTTCCTTTTCTGGGCCTCAGAGGCAAGCGCCAGACTTTATCTACGGGGACAGATTCTGCAACCCAAAACGGTCAGAACCCTTCTCAAAATCATCTGGCTAAGTACCCACCTATCATCAAGCTGCTGTTGTTGGCTCTGAAGTGGTGAAGCAAATATCCACTTATATAATAAAGAGGGGAAGAGCAGAGGGAGATAAATCTCCGGTTTCCAAATGTAAATGGTATCTGTACATATTCACCTGTGAAAGGTTAGGAAATGGAAACATTAGCTTATTTGATTTTCTTGCATCTAATAATAAGTGTTCAGTGATCTTGTGTGCCAAGCACTATCTGAAGTACCTTACATACATTTATTCATTTAATCTGTGAAGCAACTTGATGAAGTAGAAACCATTTTCATTATTTTACAGTTGAAAGGAGGCTTAGGGAACAGTTATATAAGGTCCAAGGTCACAGAGTTTAAGTGGCACAGTTGTGATTTGAACTCAGTGTATCAGACTCTCAAGCCTTCCATATAGCTTCCCAAAAGCAGATTACAAGAACCAGGCAAGGCACAGAATTTCACAGTAAAGCTTGTCCCTGAACAAATGACCTTCAGATTAATAGTGGGACATGTAAATCATTATAGCCACAGAGAAACTTTAAAAGGAAAACAAAAAATACAAAATTAACCCCAATTTATTAGTGGCTAAGGACAGTTAGTTGCCCATGTATATTTGTGAAATGACTTATACAGGAGGCAATGCTACCATGATCTGTAAATTCTTAGATATGGACAAATATATCTTAGAATCATTTTGAATACAATAAAGATCTTTATATTTCTAGCACCTTATAAATTACCAATGGCTTTTACATACCTTATCTCTTTTAATCCCCACAACAGCCCTATGAGCCAGTCATTCTTGGCCTGTTGTTATAGATGACAATTTTGAAGCTTAGAGAGGTTAAGTGACATACCCAAGATCATACAACTAGCAAAGCTGAGGCTCAGACTCAGGCTTTTTGACTCAAATGTGGCTTGTCTTTTACCAAACCACTTACCTCTCTACTGGGTTGTTTGACTTTTCTCCAAGCCAGGTCGAGGTTTTTCATATTGAGATTTTTCAGAAATTCTTACTTAGATATTTCATCTTTCTGTAAAAGGCAGATTTATTGGCCCACAAACTTGGGGAGCCATATTTATATACTTGGCATAGCTTATGCCCAGGTCCTCTCCATAAGGGTGTATTTTTATCGAGTTAGAATTGTTGAGTTAGACTTAGATGTGTGTATAGAATGTTCAAAGTAGCTTCCCACAATCTGGTTTTCTCTTGGGGCTGAGGAGTTCCAGGCCTCTGAAGCCAAACCTTTCAGAATTGGTAGCCAAATACACTGACTGCGGCAGAGCAATGCAATTTCTGAACATTCTCCCTGTACAAGATCAGCTTTGAATAAATGCATGGAAACACGATAAGCCAAGAGGCTCAATTTATCTTTGCTTATTAGTAGCTCTAGCCAGCATTTGACCCATAGTCTCTATGAACAACTCTTCTGATGGATTTTATATGCCTTGTGTGATGTGAAAGATCAGTAAACAAACCCTTTATTGGAAATACATGAGGTTTTGTGGGGGGAAGTAGGAAAGAATGTGTCAAATTGTGATAAGTGATACTGTATAGAGTATTTCTGATTGACCATCCAGTAACTAACCTTTTAAGCTTCCGGTTTTTTGTTGGTAGCAGGCAGGAGAAAATAACCAGAGGAATGTGGATTGCTTGCAGCTAACCGGGACCTGTTCATCTGGTTAGTTTCTTTCCTCCCATGATCTTGAGGAAAGGTATTACTCTTGGATTCCAATTGGCCAAGAGGAAGGTTGAAGCTTTTTTTTCTTTTTTTTTTTTGAGATGGAGTTTTGCTCTTGTTACCCTGGCTGCAGTGCAGTGGCTCAAACCAGCGAAGGCCCACTACAACCTCCACCTTGCAGGTTCAAGCGATTCTCCTGCCTCCTGAGTAGCTGGGATTATAGGTGCATACCACCATGCTCGGCTAATTTTTTTGTATTTTTAGTAGAGACGGGGTTTCACCATGTTGGCGAGGCTAGTCTCGAACTCCTGACCTCAGGTGATCCGCTTGCCTCAGCCTCTCAAAGTGCTGGGATTACAGGTGTGAGCCACTGTGCCTGGCCGAAGGTTCAAGCTTTTAATTCCAAATAGAATCTAGTGATTAGATTGATGCAGAAATTTAAACTGTACTTGGGCATCACTTGCTCCCATTGGCTCACCAGTGATTGTAGCTGATACAGTTATGTGACAAAAGATTCATTCATTCAACAGACAAATCAGAAGTGCTTATTGTGTGTCAGGCACCAGACATTGGTTTTTCTTTTTAGACATTGATTTTATATTAACTATTAGTTTCCATGTTAGTTTACCTTGAAATGGGTCAGTAGATGGGTCAGAGAAATTTTCCTGGGGAGACACACTCTTCAGAAAAGGTCTAATTTAGGGAGGTGTTTCAAATAAGATTAATTTCCCAAATTTCAACAAAACTTTGTCAAGGAACATCATACAAAGTGTCTACCCTACACTTTTATTCCAATCATTGAATCCTTTAGAGAGATTCCAAGGATTATGTTTCACTGAGACTGATTTTATTTGCTAATGCCAATTTTGGGATTCAATCAATTTAGATTAGAAATCTGGAAGGGCCCTTCAGGATTGGAGACTAGATTGGTTTCTAGCTAGACACTCCCACCTTTGCAGTTTCAGGGTAAACTTTCTTTCCCAAGAAATAAAATCATCTATTAAGAATGCTACTTCTGCCAAGACTCGGTGTAGACCCAGCCGCCATTGCCAGATAGTCTGAAAAAGTATCAAAATATTAGCCGCCCCTCAGTGTGTGGTCATGAAGCAGAGCCAGGGGCAGTCTTTAGGTATAAAGCATAAAGTATGTCATAGACAGTAAATACTTGAATTTAGAATCCATTTGTGAAGAACTGTCAGCTTGAGTGTATTAAGGCACAAAAGCAACTTCTGAAAGCTTGATATTTGTTGCTGGGGCTCTGAATGATTTTGGAGTA
Source organism: Chlorocebus sabaeus (assembly GCF_047675955.1). Lineage (NCBI taxonomy): Eukaryota > Metazoa > Chordata > Mammalia > Primates > Cercopithecidae > Chlorocebus > Chlorocebus sabaeus. The sequence continues at coordinate 102,360,978 of NC_132912.1, read as the reverse complement.
CCAGGACACTTAGCAAATGGTGGTATTATTTTTTCAAGGAAAATAATGGTGTTCCACTCTCAAGGTCATAGATAACTAGAAAAAGAAAGGTCCAAGGCTTAAAAGAAAGATCAGCTATAGATTGGAAATAAGCTGAATGTCAGATATCCCTCTCACAGATGGGCACAGCTCCATGTAGAAGGTCTGCCCAGTGTGTTGAGGTAGGGCGAGAAGTTGGCATTGCTGACATTGCGCTTCTCCTTGCTGTAATTTCAGACCCGGATGCAGAGTCTACAGCCTGACCCAGCTGCCCGCTATCGCAATGTGTTGGAAGCCCTCTGGAGGATTATAAGAACGGAGGGCCTATGGAGGCCCATGAGGGGGCTGAACGTCACAGCAACAGGCGCAGGGCCTGCCCACGCCCTTTATTTTGCCTGCTACGAAAAGTTAAAAAAGACATTGAGTGATGTAATCCACCCTGGGGGCAATAGCCATATTGCCAATGGTATTGAGCCTTCCTGTGCTGGTTCCCCCACTTTCCCAACTCTTTGGGCTTTGCTGCTGTCAGTGCTTTCCAGTCTCAGCATGGTTTGGAGCTGAAGCTTTGGGCTGGGATAGGCCAGATTATAAGGGAGGGACTTCCAAACCTGATGTTCTCAGACAACGGGCCGCTTCAACCCTGCCTTTTCCTTTGGGGCATCTCAACAAAGGGTTACAGTATCCTCCCTTACCTACCAGCTTGACTTGTTCCTCTCATCTCCCTGGCATCAACTTCTAATGCCCTGGTAACGTGGAGACACACTGAACTACCCCAGTGTATGTTTCATAGTTGTATGGTGTCCTGCTCCTCAGGGCAGGATTGGAGGCGACCCAGCCAGCCACCCAAGGAAGATACTAATGAAGCCCCTGCTTTTCGCCTCACCTTTTCAGGATCCTAACTCACCAGAGGCAGTTTGTGTTGTTGAGAACATGACAAAGCCTCATGACAAAGTGAATGGGGGGTGGGGCCAAGGAACTGCATGAAGAAACCAGAAGGTTGTATGGAAGTAAGAGAAAGGATAGCAGCCTAGGGCTTCAGGACTGGCTGGAAACAAGTTGAGTGTGGAGAGGGTGAGGGGTAGAGTAGTTCAGGACCTGAACGAAAGATCTTTATAGACAAATGTTAGGATCTGCAAATGGGTTCTGCAGCAGGACAGAGGTGGGATTCTGTGGTGAGATTCTATGAGATCTGACCACCTGGCCCCCGTATCTCCCTCCACTGGTGGCAGGTGATGTGCTGGCATCCCTAGGCAGCAGTGTATCTACTTCCTGTCTGGGGCGCTGCATTTATTCTCAGAACGATATTGATAAGACCTGAGCTGGCCTTCCTATCATGGATGTGGAATGCATTGGTGACCTTACAAAGTTGGTGGGAACAGATACTTCCCTTCTTAAACAGGAGTTTAGGAGCAGTGGGTCCCCATCTTTTGGACTACCTCCTAACGTTACCTTGTGGTGTACCACAGCCACTCCCCTTCAGTGGGAGACTTCAATGAGTTGGTCACGCTCTCTTGGCCTTACATGTGGCAGTTGTTTTCTTGTTTGCAGGTGCGGCCGGGTGTGTGGCAACATTACTTCATGATGCAGCCATGAACCCTGCAGAAGGTAATGATTCCTCAACCTATCACTCTGGGCAGCTGCACCTGTGTTTCTTTCCAGTTTGCAGAAGAAAGAGCACATCAGTTTTGGTGGGAAATTCTCTTACCTTGTTTTACCACTAGAGGGTGCTCCCTCCATGTTTTTGGTAGTTAGGAGGCACCCTCTTGGACAGGAAGCAGATTCACTGGGATTTCACTAATCCTTGAGGCTTCCCTAGAAAAAGATATGGCTCCATGTGGCCTGTTTCGGGGCTTTCCTGGGAGTCTCCTTTGTAGTAGATTTGATCTGTCCTGAAAGTTTAGCAGGTTCATTTTTCTTCAAAGAGGTGAAGATGGATTTTTTTTTTTTTTTTTTTTTTTTTTTTTTTTTTTTTTTGGCCCTCTTATGATTTGCAGGAATTGACACTTAAATATATCGCCTTTCTTATCAGAATGAAGCTAGTTGGGATAGGAATGAAAGGTTAAATTGTAGAACTCAGTCCCTGCATTTCTACTGGGGTCTTGGCTTTTCAGTTGGAGGAAAATTCTCCAAAAACATTCTCCACATGAGGATGAACAAATACGAGGGGATAGCATCGTTGCCACGTTCATTTTCTGTCTGGGCAAGGCCATGGGGTGGACAGAGCCAAAGCTAAGCTGAAGCTCCACAGAGCTCACACCATGTTATCTACTTGAGGGAGTGGGAGGTGTTTGAAAACTAAAGCCAACTCTTTTTGGCTAAGAATCTTTTCTTTGGTAGCACTTCTCTCTCCTCCCCTCTAGGAGGATCACCATCTCACATTTTAAAAGTTAGGTGCTCTTTGTACCTGAGGATTGGGATTGTTAGGGGCCTGTGTTCATGACAATGTTCGCTGTCATGGAGTCATTTCTTGTTGGGAGTTGTAAGAGGGTAAGATTAGAGATAGGTACTTAGTTCAAGAAGACTCTCTGGAGCTCCCAAACCATACATATGTCCTGTGTGTGAATTTGCTGGCTTTACAGAAGTCCTGATGGAAGTGGGTTTATTGTTTTTTGACTTGTTACCAACCCGCTGCCTACTCCCTCCCCTCAAAAAAGGGAAGCTGACTTCTCAGGTTAGCCAGCAGCTCACTCATACTTTTTTCTCTCTCTATTCCATTGGCTGATCTGCTGACTTGGGACTCTGAATCTGGATACTCTCCATCACTGGTTGACCGCTGTCACCATTTCCTTCCTTGATGATGGCACTACTAGTGGTCAAGCAGAGGATGCAGATGTACAACTCACCATACCACCGGGTGACAGACTGTGTACGGGCAGTGTGGCAAAATGAAGGGGCCGGGGCCTTCTACCGCAGCTACACCACCCAGCTGACCATGAACGTTCCCTTCCAAGCCATTCACTTCATGACCTATGAATTCCTGCAGGAGCACTTTAACCCCCAGAGACGGTACAACCCAAGCTCCCACGTCCTCTCTGGAGCTTGCGCAGGAGCTGTAGCTGCCGCAGCCACAACCCCACTGGACGTTTGCAAAACACTGCTCAACACCCAGGAGTCCTTGGCTTTGAACTCACACATTACAGGACATATCACAGGCATGGCTAGTGCCTTCAGGACGGTATATCAAGTAGGTGGGGTGACCGCCTACTTCCGAGGGGTGCAAGCTAGAGTAATTTACCAGATCCCCTCCACAGCCATAGCGTGGTCTGTGTATGAGTTCTTCAAATACCTAATCACTAAACGGCAAGAAGAGTGGAGGGCCGGCAAGTGAAGTAGCACTGAACGAAGCCAGGGGTTCAGATGACACTGCTGCATCCTGCTCACATTCTCTGTCTCCTGGAATGCTCCCGCCTCAAGTGGAGTTAGAAGGAAGGTAGAGGGGCTGTCCCCCAGGATTTTGGTGTTTCGACTAACACCAGTTCCTGCCAACCTCTGTTGCCACCACCTTTCCTTCCAGGCCCTAAGCACGTGCAGCAAAGCACACCACAGCACCTTTGATAACCTCTCTCCATCCTGGGCCTGACGACCTGCTCTAGACTGTTATAGAGGGATAAGCAGCTCATTCCCCTGGTTCCTAATAAAAAGCCTTTAAATTAAATGGTTAATGGTTTCATTGGGTTTGTCTTGCTAAAGGGGAAGTGAAATGCTGTTAATTGTTCTTGACTTTCCTTTAAGCATAAATCAAGGGACCCAAAGGAAAGGTTTATTGAGTATGTCTGTAGTTTTTGTTTTCTGCTGATTTTCATGACAATTTAAGACATTAGTAGTAGGCCCCAAGCAATCTCTCTGATGGCTAGAACAACAAGCCCTTGACAGACTCCAACCAACCAGATGCTCCGGATGTCCACTATCTTCCCTAGGGCGGTAGTGCAGCGCAGAAGAGGCAGGTCTCTGCTCTAATTCGCAGCTCTCCCTGCAGCAGTGCTTTACATGTGGCACTTGGTTTCCATTTTAGTTGTGAAACTCAAATTATTCAGTGAGGCTGCAAGTCCTGAAGATTACATGGTAAATAATACATTTCATTGTATTTTAAGGCTTTCACAGAGTACTTGAGCATGTGAGATCTCATTCGAACCTCAAAAATCTCTGAAGTAGGCAGTGCAGGTGTCATTTCTATTTCACAAGCAAGAAAGCTCAGAGGCTATGACTGGTCCAAAGCCTCATAGTCAGTGCAGAACTGGGACCCCAGCCCAAGTCTTTTGACCTCACAAGTGAATCTAAGCATGGCTTCCTACAGATGGGAAATGAGTGGAGGGCATCTCACATCTACTGCCATCTACTGAGGAAGCTCCCTGATGACCAGCTGGTCTCTGCTTGGAGACTTTTCAGAGATGGGGCTTTCCCTGTGCTTGGTAGGTCAGTGTGTTCTTTTTTTTTTTAGTATCACTAGTTATTAGCAAGTTCTTCAGTACATAGAAATGTACCCCTCTGAGTCTTCCACCTATTCTTGTTAGCTCATCTGTCATTCATTCATTAACTATTGAGTGTCTCTGTGCCAAGCACTGGTGTTGGAAATACAATGATAGATAAAACAATCCCAGCCCTCAAGGAGCTTATTGTCTGGAGGGGAAGATACATGGAAACAGGCAATCACAAGATAAAATGACAGGAGAGAAGATAGAATACTCAGAAGACAGAAGGATACCCAGCATAGCCTTGGGTGACCAGGGTAGACTTTTGGAGGAAGTGACATCTGAGGTAACACCTGGAAGGCAAATGAGCTAACTTGGTGAACAGGGGAGGGGTTATGTTCTAGGCAAAGACCTAGAGGTAAGAAAATTAAAAAGTATTTGGGATTCAGTGTGCAAGTGGTTTGGTAGGACTGAAACAGTCTGGGCAAGACATGCAGCCTGAGAGCCAAACCGAGACTGGGTCTTCAAAGCAATGCTGCGGAATTTAGGTTTATCCTGAAGGCCATACAAAAGCATTATGGAGTTTTAAGCAGAGGTGTGGTGTGATCAGATTTACAATTTAAACAGATCACTTAGGCTCTCTGGAGAAAGGATTAGAGGAGCAAGACTGGACAGGCAGGCCGACTGGTTAGGAGGCTGCTGCGGTAATCCAGGCAAGTGCATGGTGGTCTGAAGCAGGACTGTGGCATGGAGCCGGGAGCCATGTTAGGATTGTAGTAGCAATAGGATTCGGTCACAAAGTAGATCTTGTCCTCCTCCCACCTGACAGCCCTTCAATATCTATGGAGAATCATGTCTGAATGCACTTGAAAAAAACTGTCAAGAAACCAGCAGGGTCTCCTGTTCTAAGCTTTATTTAAGTAGGCTATCCTGCCCCTCTGATTTAGCATGGAGAGGAGAGATGTTAATAGTGCTAAGCAGTGGTTTCTGAGTAAAAAGAGTGTGATGATATCATTGTAGAGGTCATTTCAGAGGGTTTGCTAGTAAAAATGTAATTGAGTAGCTGCCTCCCAGTATGGACTGAGCAAGAGAGCAAAGGGATGGCTGTCAGGACCTAGTCCCTGCAGTCAGCTTTACAGAGCTGTCTGGCATGGTATCTGGCACACAGTAGACACGATGGCAATAAGGCTCATTTTTCAAGAATAGAACGCGGGGTAATTTCTTAAAGATTGGTAGCCGCTAGAGACCACCTCTGCTCTAATGCTGTTCACAAATAATGAGAAAAGAATACAAAAGTGATCTTCTAGCCTCTGATTGTGCTGTAGCTACTGGAGGACATTTAATCTGGAATCTGGACAGGACATTAGGTTCTGCAGGTCTCTTGGCCCAGTCACTAAAGGTCAAAGAGGAGATAGAGGCAGAATAATGTGACAGGTTGAACATTAGCAATGCCAGTGACTGGATACCTGGGTCATTTCCAAGGGGCTCAGCAGGTCCAGGAGAACTGTGGGTGTTTGGGGGCATCCCCAGGTCCAGAGCCTCTGTGGAATGCCAGATAATTTATGTGACACCTGGAGAATCCAGTACCCAGCCATCATAAGTGGCCAATTCCTGCACAGTGCTATGTGTCAGGGAAAATGAGAAAATAAGTCACAATTTGGCCAGAGGAAAATGTTCTTCACTGGACAGCTGAGACCAACATGAGTGAAACAAACTTGTAATAACACAAGACAGTATATAGACATGTACTGGATTATACAGAAATTAACAATGAAATTTAGAGACAGGAAAGATAAGTGTAGGTCAGAGTAAACAGAGAAGAAGGTGGCTTTGATGAACAGAATTAAAAAATACTTTTGTAAAAGCCAATAAAAGTTGAATCATGCTAATTTTATAAAATTTAAGAAGCATTAAAGAAAATACTTCGAATTCCATTACCCAGAGAACTTGACCTTCTAACAGAGCTTTGCAGCAATGATACGGACAGCCTTGCACAGCAGCAAGCTCTCAAATACAGGAGCTGGGGCTGGTCAGTCCTGCCAGGGATTCTATACAGTGAAGTCAAGCTCCCGGAGGGATGCAAAGCAAGATGACCTCTAAGAAGCCTCCTAGCCCTAGATGTTCTCAGGGACAATCTCAGCCCCACTATCCTCTAACCTGTATCCTGGTCGTCAGGCCATATCTCTTCAGTGCCTGTCAGGAGGTGGTGCCAGGCTGTCTCAGCGCTCTGAACTTTCTCTCTCCACCAATCTATCTACTCTCATTTTGATCATTCAGAGTCTACCTACCCATAGCAATGTTTCTGATAATAAATTATTATAAAGGTGCCAAGGGGGCCGGGCATGGTGGCTCAAGCCTGTAATCCCAGCACTTTGGGAGGCTGAGGCAGGCAGATCACTTAAGCCCAGGAGTTCGAGACCAGTCTGGCCAACATAGTGAAACCCCATCTCTACTAAATATACAAAAATTAGCTGAGGGTGGTGGCATGCACCTGTAGTCCCAGCTACTCGGGAGGCTGAAGCACAGGAATCGCTCGAACCTAGGAGGCAGAGGTTGTAGTAGGCCAAGATGGTGCCACTGCACTCCAGCCTTGGTGACAGATCAAGACTCTGTCTCAAAAAATAAAAATAAAAATAAAGTGCCACAGGGGACTTACTGAATAAGATACTGATATTATCAAACATTCATACAATGAAATGTGGCATGGCCATTTACACTGAGGTGATGGAAGAAAATTAATGATGTGGAAAGATAGACACTGTATTCTGTTATGTGAAAGAAATTGGCTACAGTGAGATCTCATTCTTGAAAATTACAAAAAAAATTATACATAAAAAAACAACATATACATCAAAATACTGGATGTGCAGTATTTTGTTATTTCGTGGAACCTTAGACTGGTAAGTGGAGAACAAGTTCTGTCAGAGTCACACACAGTATTCCATACATTGCCACCACTGCCACCACCACCTCTGCCACCCACATTCACACACTAAGTAGAAAGGAAAATGTTTACACTTCGAGGCACTTAAATCTTTCTTGTAATTTCCACCTATGATAATACTTCTGCTTGCTGGGGCAGCACAAATCAGACTAATCCTTCTCTCTGACAGCCCTTCAAAAATGTTAAGACAGCTGTCATATCACCCTGGGAGGGGTCAGAGCATGGAGGTCCTGAAAGCTAGGCAGAGGAGTTTAGAGTTGACTTGGCAGCTAATGAGGAGCTCTTGTGGTTCTTGAGCAGGGAGGGACATGACTAAAGTAATATCTGAGGACAATTCAACCAGCAGCCCAGATACAGGAGAACCTGGAGCAGGGAGAGCCTGAGCGAGAGACAGGGACTCCAGCAGAGGGGCTACTGTCATCGTTTAAACAAAGATGAACCTGAGAAAAATTATTACAAGAAGATGAAAAGCACCTGATGATGGTTTAGACATTCATGTGGGAACTTACCTGTAGGTTGTCTTGTACTCATCTGACTGTGTTCTGTCTCTCTAGATTAAAACCCAGAATCATAGATTTCTGGAATCACCCTCTTTCTGCACTGCAGTACTCATAATGGATGCATGATAACTACTTGCTTCCCATGGTCAGACACCAAGACTTGTCTGGAACACGATGGTACTGGGGTTAGAAATGAGCCATTTCATTGCACAAACATAGATTGAGCAGATGGGGGCACTGGAGTAGATGCTAGGCCTATGTGATGGTCAGTTTTATGTGTCAGCATGGCAAAGCTACAGTCCTCAGTTATTTAAACACTAATTTAGGTGTTGTTGTCACCGAGGTGATGATGCAACTCAAGCAGAAATTATGGTGCCTAAACAAAGGCAGTGATGGGAAAGAGTGGAAGAGACAGTGGAGGGATATTTAGGAAGTTGATCAACTGCACTTGGCCATCAGATGTACTCGGGGTTACAGAGAAGGAAGATTCTTAGATGGCTTGCAAATTCTAAAAGGAAAACAAGTTTTTTGGATAGGAATAAGAAATGGAGTTATGAACATGTATTTAAGGCCTGAGTAGATTTTCAGGATCTGCAATATGGATGTAGAAATACACGGTACAGAGGTTACAGCTTAGCCATAGAGGGGACGGAGAAAGTGAGCATTTAAAATAAGTACTCTTTTTTAACCTCTTTAAAAAAAAAATACATAAAACACACAGCTGGATGAAATTTGACATATATTTGCTCCTGCGTAACTACCACGCTGACACATAGCAGTTCCAAAACCCCAGAAGACTGCTTTGTGTGCCCTCCTAGTTACTATCATCCCTCAAAGGTAACCAATATTCTGATTTCTGTCATTACAGAATAGTCTTGCTTGTTCCTGAACTTTGTAAAAATTAATTCATACAGTATATATTCTTTTGTGTCTGGCTCAACATTATGTCTGTAAGATTCATCTATGTTTGTGGGTATAGCAATTTGTTCTTTTCCATTGCTGGGTAGTTTGAATAATCTATGTAGTTTGAATAATATGGATGCATTTTATGTATCCATTCTTTCATTGACTACCTCTCTCATACAACCAAAACATATTTGGGTTGTATATTAGTCATGGTTCTCCAGAGAAACAGAGCCAATTATATATGTTATATATAACCAATTATATATATGTATGAGAGAGAGAGAGGAGGGTTTATTTATTTATTTATTTATTTATTTATTTATTTATTTATTTTTAAGGAATTGACTACATGTGGGGACTGGCAAGTACAAAAGTCCTACTGCTCTGTAGAGCAGCAGGCTGGAAACTCAGGCAGAGTTTCTATGTCACAGTCTTAAGGCAGAATTCCTTCTTCTCTGGGAAACCTCAGTTTTTGCTTTTAAGGCCTTCAACAGATTGGATGAGGCCATTATGGATAATTCCTCTTACCTAAAGTTAGTTGATTGTAAAGGTTAATCACATCTACAAAATATTTCACAATAACATCCAGACTAATATTTGGCCAACCAACTAGGCACCATTGCCTAGCCAAGTATACACAAAATTAACCATCGCAGGTTGCTTCCAGTGTTTCACTATTTCCAGTTTTTACTACTATAAACATTCTTGTACTTGTCCTTTAGTGAAAAGAAGCACCCTTTTCCATTGGTTAAATATGAAAGCAAACTTGCTGGGTGACAGGGATATATGTGTTTAGCCTTAGAAGATACTACTGAAGTTCCAAAGAGGTCGTAGCAATTTGTATCCCCTCCAGCAATGTGTAAGAGTTCCAGCTTAGCTGGGCGCGGTAGGATTATGCCTGTAATCCCAGCGCTTTGTGAGACTGAGGTGGGCGGATCACCTGAGGTCAGAAGTTTGAGACCAGCCTGGCCAACATAGTAAAACCCCTTCTCCACTAAAATACAAACATTAGCCAGGTGTGGTGGCACATGCCTGTAGTCCCAGCTACTCAGGAGGCTGAGGCATGAGAATCTCTTGACCCTGGGAGGTTGCAGTAAGCCAAGGTTGCACCACTGCACTCCAGCATACATGACACAGCAAGACTCTGCCTCCAAAAAAAAGAGTTCCAGCTTACAGCAAATACTGTTTTTATCTACTTTTTAATTTTTATATAATTTCACACTTTTACAGAAAAGTTGCAGAAACAGTATATTCTTTACCAGATTCACTAATTGCTATAATTTTGCCCCATTGGATCTATCGTCTATCAATCCATATATGTGCATACATATATTTTTTTCTGAACTATTTATGCCCCCTTTATCCATAAATATGTCAGTATTTCCTAAGACCAAGGATTTTTTTTATTTTAAAAACACTTTATTTAATAAAAGTTAAATATACAAAACTGAAATAATACACATCCTAAAAATTACCTTCTTCCATTAATAGGAAGACCCTTTTCTATGCATGTATCTGGCTTAAACTCAACTCAGGATAATTGTGATGTTCATTTACACCAACAAATGCAGGCAACTTGATCTAATTAACAAAAATTACAAACAACTAAATGAACATAATATACAGGGAAATTATGGTCAGATTAATGCACAAGAAATACAAGAATTTTTTAATGATGAAACAGTACTCTTGTTCATTAATTTAGCCTTGTGTTTTTACAAAAATAGTATCTACACTGTATACAGGGCTATACAGCAGCTTTTTGTTCTCCCATATAAACATTACACATCCAAAACATGGTACCACTGCCGTAAATGAAAAAAACAAAAAACAGGAAAAAAGCAAACATACAAAACACAAAAACACCTTAGAAAAGGGAGCTCATTCTAAGGTTTCTTACATAGAACTAAGAGTACATAAAAATAAAACAGATCAATTTTAGAGATGGCCTGATAGGCCTACGAAACAAGTTTTTCAGGAAAAACCTCAAAACAAACTTTGCCATATACAAGTTAACTTATCTTTAGGCTTAACTGAACAACAGCCAAGTTTTAAAGTTGAAAATAAGAAAAATGAAAGGATCTGTTTAGCAGGTTGGTGTTTTTGTCTTGGTGTTCCAATGAATTGCTAGAGTATGTGTCAAGTTCAAAGCATCTGAAAATGTCAAGTTACAGCTTACAAAAAGTACATACCATAGGTTAAGTAGGCGCCTGATATTAGGAAGATGAATAATTCATCTAAATGCTGTATGAAACAGCATCTACAAAAGTTGCTTTATTCAACAAACTTTGAGGGAACCGTGGTACTGATAGCGAGAAAAGTTAAACAAATAGCAGTTATCAAATGCAATTTCTTCACGTTTCATTCTAGTGAAGTCAACCAATGACGACAATGGTATCTTGCTTACTCATCTAACAAATAATTTACCTTTAGAAAAATATGAGGATAAAAAGGTAAAGGTAAAGCCCTGCAGAGATGAAATCCAACAGTTTTTCTGATTATTGAGGCATCAAATGGCTGACATTATATGTAGAGGTATCTTGATATTGTGTCATAGGTTTATCGGCAATTCCACAAGTTCCTACCCCAACTTTGCCAGTCACACTCTCAGGTGAAGCAAAAATACTCCTCTTTACCTGGCCTTTTTTGCTTTTGGAATAGGCTCTGTTGTTGAATTGTTGCCATTTCACTTTCTGGTCCTCTTTTCCCTGCTCAAGATCTTTTATTCTCTGAGCTTTTTTGAAAGCCTTCTTCTTTTTATATTCATGCTGCTGGGCAATCATTTCTTTTTTTTGACATGGGTTTGTTACCACTGTCCTCCTTTGCCTTCCTTCCTTCTTCTACAGGCTTGAGGTTCAACAGTGAAGTCACTTCAGCATTGCCATAACCAGCAAAAGTGATTGCAGCAGTGCCATTTTCTTCATCTATCTCTTTAATCTCCGCTTCATAACACTATCCATCTTCACTCCGGATTGCCATACACTTGTCTCCTACTTTCCATGAATGAGTAGGTTGAGTAGAAGCAAAACTGTCTGAACTTGCAAGCATCTCAGAAGGTTGAGTTGACAGAAGGTCTTTGGTTAGTTCTATAACTTCTTGTAAATCTTTCTTCAGTTTTAGCAAATCTTCATTTTCTCCATTTCCAGATAATGCAGCTTCAACTTGCTGGAGCTGAGCTTTGTAGCTTGCCAGCTGCTTTGCTAAATCCTCTGACATCTTGTGTGGGGCTGGGGGCGGGGCGGTGGGAAGGGGTCAGGGCAAATGAGCCCAGTGGTAGTGGCGGCTGCAGCAGCAGCAGTGGCAGGAAAATCTCCGCAACAACAAAAAGGCGACTCGGTCTGAAAAGGCAGGATTTTCTCTTACGTAACCCCAACATGTGTATGGAAATCAGGGAATTTGTAACATTGATACGAAATGCTTATCTGAGCTATAGTTTATATTTAAATTTCACCAATTGCTCCAATAATGTCCTTCATAGCTGTTTTTTTTTCTGATCCAGCATCTAATTAATGATCACACTTTGCATTTACTGTTCATATCTCTTAAGTTTTCTTTCATTTAGATCAGGTTCTCAGCCTTCCCTTACCTTTCATGAATTTGATATTTTTGTTTTTAGATTACAGGCCAGTTGTTAGGTAGTATGCCCTTCAGTTTGGTTTGTTTGATGCTGCCTCATAATTAGGTTAAGGTTATACAGTTTTGGCAGGTGTACCATAGAAATGATATGGAGTCCTTTTCAAGGCAGTGAGGTCAATGCATCTCTTTATTGGTATTGTTAACTGTGGTTAAATGGTTATGGTTGTGTTCATCAGATTAACTCACCGTGGAGTTACTAATTTTCCCTTTGTAATCAACAAGTTATTTTCATGGAGGTGCTCGGAATCTTTGTACATATACTCTTCTTTATCAAACTTCTACCCACTAGTGTTAGCATCCATTGATAATTCTTGTCTAAATCATGGTTGCACAAAGATGATATTCTGACTTCATCATTTCTACTATGAGAGAGCTATCCTTTCTCCTTCATTTATTTATATTTGTATGAACTCATAGATTATTTTATTCTACGGCTATTCTATAGTGATATTACCACTGTAATATTGTCATATAATACCACTGTAATGATAATAAAGAATTACCATTATTTATTCTGATGTTCAAATAGTCCCAGATTTGGCCAATGGGGGTCCCTTCTGATTCCTGTGTTCTTTTTTCATATCTCCATTTTTTAAAAAGCACTTCCTTGCTTTCTGGCACAATATGATATTCTAAGCTTATCTTGTACTTTCTCCCTCTCAGCCCTAGAATTAGCCATTTCTCCAAGGAGCCCTAGTTTTGTTTTTTTTTTTCAGTACAAAATGGTATTTAGAAACCAAGATTCGAGTGCCAGGTGTACTCAATGCTACCATAGTGTCCACTTCTAAGCCCTTTAGCCCACAGAGCTAAGAAATATACATATCTTAATTTCTACATCTGTATACACATGCACACACACACACAAAATCATGGATTCATATAGATACCTCTAGTTCCAACTCGACACCACAAAATTCATTTTAGTCCTCCCTTTCTCCATATTTATAACTCTCTCCAACAGCAAGAACTAGCTTCCAATATTCTCAGTACATTTACTCATTTGCCCAACTCTACAGCACACAAAAGGTATTTCAGAACCGCTAACCCATATCACTACAGAAAAAAATCCTTCTAACTAGAATTAAATATTTGTTGGGCTTGTTTGTTTGGTTTTATCCTCCCTTCAGCATCTTAATATTATTTGTTTGCAATAGAGTTAATTAAAATAGAGCTAAGTTCATTTCTTTTTTTCATGTCAGGTAACGTGCTGATGTCTTAAGGTTTGCAGGAGGCACATCTCACATGTGTGTGAAAACCCAGTCATCAAGATGATGAGCTACAAAAGGATGCATTGGTTTCTATTTGTATTCCATTTTAAGTTTCTTCCCCCTTCTCATCCTTGTTGGCTTTTTTTTTTTTTTTTTTTTTTTAATGGAGCTTGTGAATTTTGTGGATGGGCTTCACCGGGTCTGTAAACCCCCGGGAGTTTTATGCAAAATATTGAATATGTCTGCATTTGGAGGAAGGGGAGAGAATCCATAACTTCATAAGATTCTTAAAATGGTCTTTAACCTCACAATTTAGGAGAGCAATAGAGAAGAGCAGGAATCCAGGGACCTCTAAGAGGCTTCCTACTAGTGGGGTAGGAAGTTCTGCCAGACTGTGAGTCTCTCAGGACAGACAGGATCTTCTTTATCTTATATCTCCACTGCTGAGCATAAACATAAACGCAGAGGGAACAGACACCAAAGGAAAATAAAAGAGAAATGTGGGAGCAAATCTGTACCTTGAAGCCCACTCAGGATTGCTCTTTCTTTCTAAGCATTTCCCCACCAGTGACATCAGCTCAGGCATCTTAGATTCTGGGCCTCCCAGGGCATGCCTAGAATCACACCATGGTGGGGACACAGCCTGGGCATCTGTCTATAGGTGTACATAGAAAAATAAACTAGGCTGGGCACGGTGTCTCATGCCTGTAATCCCAGCATTTTGGGAGGCCGAGGCAGGTGGATCACAATGTCAGGAGCTCAAGACAAGCTTAGCCAAGACCTGTCTCTACTAAAAATGTAAAAAAATTAGCTGGGCGTGGTGGTGGGTGCCTGTAATTCCAGCTGCTGAGGAGGCTGAGGCGGAGAATTGCTTGAACCTCAGAGGGGGAGTTGCAGTGAGCCGAGATCACGCCACCACACTCCAGCTAGGGCACAGAGCAAGACTCCGTCTCAAAAAAAAAAAAGAAAAAAAAAGAAAAGGAAAGAAAAGAAAAATAAACTAGGCTGGGCGTGCAGTGGCTCACACCTGTAATCCCAGCACTTTGGGAGGCCGAGGCGGGCGGAGCCCCTGAGGTTGGGAGTTTGAGACCAGCCTGACCAATGTAGTAAAACTCGGTCCCTACTAAAACTACAAAAATTAGCCAGGTGTGGTGGCATGCACCTGTAATCCCAGCTACTTGGGAGGCTGAGGCTGGAGAATCTCTTGAACCTGGGAGGCAGAGGTTGCAGTGAGCTGAGATCATGCCACTGCACTCCAGGCTGGGCGACAGAGTAAGACTCTGCCTGAGAGAGAGAGAGAGAGAGAGAGAGAGAGAGAGAGAGAGAGAGAGAGAGAGAGAGAGAGAGAAAGAAGGAAGGAAGGAAGGAAGGAAGGAAGGAAGGAAGGAAGGAAGGAAGGAAGGAAGGAAGGAAAGAAAGAAGAAAGAAAGAAAGAAACAAACAAACAAACTAGAAGAAAAACCCCAGTTCGTTGCAGAGATACTGACCCAATGCTCTGATTTACTCCCTGCATAGGTTTCTTTTGGCTGCAAGGCCCCTGCCAAATTGGAGAACAAGAGCAATTATACCTGAATAGAAAAGCCAGGAGTCATGAAGAATTAGTCCCCTGCAGGCACTAACTGAAAGCTTTCCCTGGGTATGGTGGGAGGTAGGGATCCCCACTGACATCTAAAACAAGATGTTTCATTGAAGGGTGGCACTGCTCCTCAGGGAGCTTCTGCTGCTAGAGAGGGGCCTAGGAAGGCAAACAATAAGGTGAGGGACTCTTGGTCAAGGACTATTCTCCCTGGATTGCATCCTTTAGATAGTACGTTCCACTAAGCACAGGCAAAGACAGAAGAAGATGCAGTCCCTGCCACAGGGCTGAAAGAATGTTTAGAAAATCAAGTGCGAGCAAAAGCCAAATTGTACAACACATACCAAGCCCACACTAGCTGAGTGATCTGTGGGGTGGGGTAAATCAGAGGAAGCTCCGAGAGGAAGCAGGGGTATGAACTTTGAAGAAGAGTTGAGCCTGAAAAAAGAGAGATGAGACAAGGGCATTCCATCTGGCAGTGATGGCTCAAGGAAGAAGCAGAGGTATGGAGAAGAGGCGGCTTGACCCTGAGAGCAGACAAGGGAGGTTTTGCTTCAAAGAACCATTTGGAGGGGGCTGGAGTCCTGTGCCTGTAAGATGCATTGTTCTTCAGGAGGAACAATGTGGTAAAAACAGTGTTTGAGGAAGAGACCGTGTGTGGGGCTGGCTTGAGGAGTAAGGAGGATGGCAAGGAGTTACTGACGTCCCCTAGGACCAGGGATGGAAAAATTTACCTGGCTGGACAGGTGACTGTGGGACCACGTATTAATTCTGTCTGCTAACAGATGAATGAAAGATGAAAGTAAGAATTTACACTTTATAATATTCTGTGCACTTATATTGCATTTTCACATGTAGCATTTTTATAAGCAACAACTGAATTGTAATTCTTGCACATCTATTATGCGCTGATCTTTGTGAGTAGCTGCTCAGGTGAGCCTCACCACCACCCACGCGGGAAACATAAAGGAAGCCATGCACTATCACTTGATACTGTGTGTTCTAAATTTGCTCAAATGTGAGTCTCATGAGAACCCTATGAGTCAGATGTGGCAGGAATTCTTATTCCTGTTTTATAGATGAGAAAAGTGATGTTGAGAAAGGTTAAGGCACTTGCTCACAGTCATATAGCCAAGGACTGTCAGCAGGCCCTTTTGGACTCATACTAAGATCTTAATAGCTTACTTCCACTTTGACTTCACATGCACAGTGTTAACAGTGACCTCCATGTTTTTGTAACGCCATTTTGGCCTAGGTCTGCTGCTCACTTGAGCTAAACACTCTCAATTCCTGGCATTGATTTACCAAAGGTTAGTAATTCAGCTTGTTGAGGGTCTGAAGGTCACATTATTTCTTCATGCCAGGGCTGGGTCTCAGGAAAGCAAACAAAATGCTGATGGTCACTTGGAATTGAGCAAGCAAGGAGGCTATCCCCGGGGAGATGTCTTCCTCAGCCCTGTCTGCCACATACTCCTGCCAGCCGCTGGGAATCTGCTTCCACTGCCCAGCCGCCTCCAGCCATCAGCCTACTGTCAGAATCCAAGCACCAAGGGCTTCTTTCCCTTTTCCTCAAACCTTCCCTTATCCAGGATGATGAGCTGCTGCTTTCCATTTTTCTAGCCCACACATTACGTGGCCAAGATGGTTCTTGCAGGTCTCACCTCCAGGACGTGAGAACTTAAGGCTAAATCCTGATATTCCTGCTTTATCTTCTGCCCAGCTCACTTTATTCTAAGACTGCTTTCCACAAATCTCAGAGGTGGCTACAACACAGTGCTGGGGTGGGGTGAGTGCAAGGCCCATACACGGCTCCAGAGGAGGCTAGTGGGAGCCGGAAGGCAGCCAAGGATACGGGGGAAATGAACGCTGCTTCTTAGCTTCCAGCAAAGATCAGACACTGTATCTGTTCATATCACATTAATGGCTTGACAAGGCTTCTACCTAAGAACAGGACATCAAAACAGGCTCTGGAGCAAGGAATCAGATTAGGGACTTGGGTCAATGTCATGTCTCACAGGTGTTCTCACACGGATGACTACATCCTTCCCTGGGTCCTTGCAGGGTAAGCACATCCC
This sequence comes from Chlorocebus sabaeus, assembly GCF_047675955.1. Lineage (NCBI taxonomy): Eukaryota > Metazoa > Chordata > Mammalia > Primates > Cercopithecidae > Chlorocebus > Chlorocebus sabaeus. The sequence continues at coordinate 102,343,706 of NC_132912.1, read as the reverse complement.
CTCGAAATAGCAGCAGCTCTAAACATGAAATTCTTCCTGGAGGATTTTCTTACTCTTGAGTTCTATTCTACCAAATTTTTTGAGCACTTACTGTCAGGCATTCAGAATGTGAGCAATGACAATAAATAACCTACACTTTTGCACTTACAATATGCTGGGCCCCATTGATTCTCAAAACAGCCCTGGGAGTTAGCTATAAAAATGCCCCCATCTTACAGATGAGGAAGCTGAGACTCAGAAAGGCAAAAAACAGGACTGAACTCACCCAGCAAGAACATGACAGAACCAGCGTTCCAACCCAGAATTCCAAAGGGAGTGTGGCTTGCCAGTGCCCCGCAGGGTCCCTAAGAAGTGAGAAGCAGTCCCGCCTGCAGAAGCCCATGTGCCAGGGGTGAGACTGATTTGTAAAGAGATCATGAGACATAAGTGCTCTAATAGAGGCACGAGGAAAGTTGTTTCCATTCTCTTTCTGCCTGTTCCTGGAGCGGTGCTCGTGGGACGGGACCCAGGACCTTTGGAAATGTAAAGTGTAATAGTAAGGTTTCTGTGATTGGTCACTTCTTTGCTAGCGGTCAGAGCGTCAGGAGGCCAGCGAGGAGTGGCCAGCTTGGAGGGTCCTTGTGCTTACATGACAGCCCAGGGCTGTCACATCCCTTGTGTCGTGTGATCCCATCCTGCTGCACTTGCTGTTCCCTCTGTGAGGAACATAAGGAACGATTTTCCCCAGATACCACCTGGCTCACTCTCTTTATCTTTTATGTATTTTATTTTTAGACAGATATATTTTTTGAGACAAGGTCTCACTCTGTTGCCCAGGCTAGAGTGCAGTGGCACAATCTTGGCTCACTGCAACCTCCACCTCCCGAGTTCAAGCAGTTCTCATGCCTCAGCCCCCTGAGTAGCTGGGACTACGGGTGCGCACCACCATGTCTGGCTAATTTTTGCATTCTTTGTAGAGACAGGGTTTCGCCATGTTAGGCAGGCCGGTCTCGAACTCCTGACCTTGAGTGATCCACCCGCCTCCCAAAGTGCTGAGATTACAGGCAAGAGCCACTGCACCTGGTCTATTTATACTTTTTTTTTTTTTTTTTTTTTTTTTTTTTTTTTTTTTTTTTTAGACAGCGTCTCACTCTGTCACACAGGCTGGAGTGTAGTGGCCTGATCTGGGCTCACTGCAGCCTCCACCTGTTGGGTTCAAGCAATTCTCCTGCCTCAGCCTCCCGAGTAGCTGAGATTACAGGTGTGTGCCACCACGCCTGGCTAATTTTTGTATTTTTAGTAGAGGTGGGTTTCAGCATGTTGGTTAGGCTGATCTCAAACTCCTGACCTCATGATCCACCTTCCTTGGCCTCCCAAAGTGCTGGGATTATAGGTGTGAGCCACCGTGGCCAGCCTATACATATTTTTTGAGAAAGGGTGTTGCTTTGTCACCTAGGCTGGAGCACAATGATGAAATCACAGGTCACTGCAGCCTCGACTGCCCTGGCTCAAGTGATCCTCCTACCTCAGCCTCCCAAGTAGCTGGGACTACAGGTGCAAACATCATGCCCAGCTACTTTTTTAAAAAATGTTTTGTAGAATTGAGGTCTCCTTATGTTGCCCAGGCTGGTCTCAAGCTCCTAGACTTAAGTGATCTTCCTGCCTTGGTCTCCCAAAGTGCTGGGATTACAGGCATGAGCTACTGAGCTTGGCCTGGCTCATTCGCTCACTTCTTCCTGGTCTTGGTTTCAGTCTCACCTCCCCAGAGAGATTTTCCCCAAATTCCTTATCTAAAATAGCCTCCCCTACCCTACTATCCCTTTCACTCCGCTTTATTTCTCTTATTGCACTTACCACTGTCTGAAGTTTTTTTCTATCATCCATCTCTCCCAAATGAGCACTGGGGCTCTTTTTCTCTCTTGGTCACTGCTTTATCCCCAGTACCGAGAACAAGATCTGAAACACAATAGGCACTTAATAAGTAATTTGTTGAGCAAGTAAATCAACTTAAGCCTTAAAACAATGCTGCAAGGTAGGTGTCATTAAAATTGTGAAGCTCATGGCCATTTGGTAAGGAAGGAAGCAGGCCTAGAGTCATGTGGCAGGTCCAGGTCCCACAGTGCACACCCATCAGCCCGGGTACATGCCCGGGTCCCCCTTTTTCCCACCGGTCTCTTTGCCCAACACTGTATTCCTCTCCTCCCATGACTCAAATACTCCATAGTTCTGTGGTCCAGAGACTTAGTTCATTGTAGAAAGGAAAGAAACCCAACAATACCCGGGAGAGCCATTTATAATCTCTGGGCAGGGCAGGGTCATGTCCTCTGATGCACGACACAGCATCAGTGTCACCAGCTCTTCGAGGACCTCCCTGCCAGTTGCTGCCTGGTGTCCAGTTGCAGTGCAGTGGGCTGAACCCAGATTACCCTCCAGGTGGCAAGAGCAGCTCAGCCTCATGCTTTGCAATGAATACCTGCTTCCCCCTACCCCTTCAGGCCTTTCATGGGGATTCCTGGAAGAGCGTGCCAGAATGCCTGTCTTATAGACTAATGCAGAGTGAAAGAAATCGCAGATGCACACCCTGTGGGGGCAGCAGGCTGCTCCCAGCACTGCAAAGATGGAGTACTGGGTAAAGACCCCCTCCTGGGTTCCTTCCCACGTAAGTGTTCAGGGTTGTGCTTGGCAGAGGCCACACAGAGGAAATAGTAAGGAAGGGGACAAGAGTACAGGACTGCAGGGGTGTGTGAGTGTGTTGAGGGAAGGCTCAGAGCTCACTCATTCACTCAAACAAGCAAACAAACATGGGCTCTCAGAATGGAAATAAATATCAAAGCAGTTGGGAGATGTGGGCTTGTGTCAAAGTCCACCTCTTATAAAAGGTATGGTGTGACTTAGGGGTTACTTCCTTTGTTAAATGGGGATAATAAAATAACATCTACTCAGCTGGTTTAAGAGTCAAATCCAGGTTGGGTGTGGTGGCTCACACCTGTAATCCCAGCACTTTGGGAGGCCGAGGTGGGTGAATTACTTGAGGCCAGGGGTTTGAGACCAGCCTGGCCAACATGTTGAAACACTGTTTCTACTAAAAATACAAAGATTAGCCAGGCATAGTGGTGAATGCCTGCAGTCCCAGCTACTTGGGAGGCTGAGGCAGGAGAATCACTTGAATCCGGGAAGTGAAGGTTGCAGTGAGCCGACATTGTGCCACTGCACTCCAGCCTGGGCGACAGAGTGAGACTCCATCTCAAAAAAAGAAGAAAAAAAAAGAGAATATACAAAATAATAACAGTGATTATAAGTAGTGAAACTACAGATTTTTATTTTCTTCTTTAGCTTTTTACATTTTGATTATATTAGTTATAATTTCTATGTATCATTATTCCTTTTTTTTTTTTTTTTTTGAGACAGAGCCTTGCTTTGTCACCCAGGCTGGAGTCTGGAGTGCAGTGGCACAATCGCAACTCACTGCAACCTCCGCTTCCCGTATTCAAATGATTCTCCTGCCTCAGCCTCCCGAGTAGCTGGGACTACAGGCATGCACCACTGTGCCCAGCGAATATTTTTATTTTTTTTTTTAGAGATGGGGTTTAACCATGTCGGTTAGGCTGGTCTCGAACTCCTGACCTCGTGATCAGCCTGTCTCGGCCTCCCAAAGTGCTGGGATTACAGGCGTGAGCCACCACACCCGGCACCTGTATAGCCTCTTTCATCATTTATCCAAAGCACATGTATGTAAATATATATTATATATGCATGTGCCCCCTTACCATAAGGCTGGATTACATGGATTGTACCTGTAGGGCTTCCGATAATTTTTATTATTAATATCATTAGAGTAGTAACCTCAGTCTACACTTGAACTTTATCATTGCTCTGGAAAAGTAAGAAGTTTTGGAAACTTATTGTTAATAACTCCTCTGTCCTTCAGTTTAAGAAATATAGGCGGGGCGCGGTGGCTTACACTGTAATCCCAGCACTTTGGGAGGCCGAGGTGGGCGGATCGTGAGGTCAGGAGATCAAAACTATCCTGGCTAACATGGTGAAACCCCATCTCTACTAAACATACAAAAAATTAGCCAGGCCTGGTGGCGGGTGCCTGTAGTCCCCCCTACTCGGGAGGCTGAGGCAGGAGAATGGCATGAACCCGGGAGGTGGAGCTTGCAGTGGGCTGAGATTGCGTCACTGCACTCCAGCCTGGGTGACAGAGCAAGACTCCATCTCAAAAAAAAAAAAAAAAAGAAAAGAGATATGTAGTTATCTGCAACATGGCACACTGGGAAAAAGGAGATCGGCACTCTTTTCCTGTTTGCCAATAAAGAGCTGCAAATACTCTGGCGAGAAGCCTCCACATCTCAGTTTCCCCATCTGTGAAATGAGGTAATAGCCCATCCCTTGAGGCTCAGATGAGATCATGCATGGGAATGTATCTAGAAAAAGCACCAATCACCCACAGATGGTAGGAAATACTGTTGTATCCACCTCCATATAGGTAGGAGCAGCCAGGGATTAATCCCATCCCATTTAGCAAGTTCTAACAAGCTAAGGCAAAGGCTACCCTGAGAGAGTGTGCTAGTTTCTAAGATGCTAACATACACTTCCCCTTGCCTCCAGCACTTAGTCACGGGTCATTCCCATCTAAACCAGAGCTAAAGTGGCCCGCGACGTGGTTTACACTTATTTCAAGAGTTGGGGAAAATGGTATAACTCCCAGATCAAAAGTCTCATCCCTGAGGAGTCAGAGCCACGGCCTCTCTAGGCCATCTGTTCCTGTTTTCTCAGAGTGAGTTCTGGCTTCTTCTGCAGCTGGGTCGAGAAGAAGCTTGTTGGCTGGGCACAGAGGCTCATGCCTGCAGTCCCAGTACTTTGGGAGGCCGAGGCAAGTGCATCACTTGAGCTGAGGAGTTCCAGACTAGCCTGGGCAACATAAAATACAAAAAATACATAAAAATAGCGAGGCATTGCCATAGCACATGCCTGTAGTCCCAGCTACTCAGGAGGCTGAGGTGGGAGGATCACTTGGGCCCCAGAGTTCGAGACTGCAGTGAGCTGTGATCATGCATGCCACTGCACTCTAGCCTGAGCAACAGAGCAAGATCTGGTTATCAAAAAAAAAAAAGAGAGAGAAGATAAAAAGAGGCTTATTAAACATGAAGATTCCAAGGGCCCCAGCACAGGGTCAAAGTCCAAAAGGGGTGGGGCTCAGGAATGTGCACAATTAGTAGCTCCCCATCCCAGGGATTCTGATTCACTCAGAAAGCCTGAGAACTTCAGATTCAGTCCAACCTCTGATTTACAACACGGAAAGTGAGGCTCAAGGTTACAAAGCCATGAGTGCCCAAGTCAGAGACACAGAACCAGAACTCAGTTTATTTCTCAAACTCTCTTTCTTTCTGTATCCTTCTTTCTCCTCACCTGCCTTTTCTCCTTCCTCCATCCCTTCCTTCCTTTCTTTCTCTCTTTATCTTCAGAACATAGACTTTTTTTCTTACCACAATACAGTCAGCACAGTTCCAGGTCGTTGGACAGTTCTGCTCCACATGGTTATAATTCAGATGTCTTATTTGTATTTAAATATATTCTAGTTTTTTTTCTTTTAAAGTCATAACTATTAAAAATCTGCAAGGCTGGGCATGGTGGCTCACACCTGTAATCCCAGCACTTTGGGAGGCAGAGGCAGGTGGATCACCTGAGGTCAGGAGTTCACAACCAGCCTGGCGAACATGGTGAAACCCTGTTTCTACTAAAAATACAAAAAATTAGCTGGGCATGGTGGCAGGCGCCTGTAATCCCACCTACTTGGGAGGCTGAGGCAGGAGAATCGCTTGAACCTGGGAGACGGAGGTTGCAGTGAGCTGAGATTGCGCCATTGCACTCCAGCCTGGGCAACAGAGTGAGACTGTCTCAAAAAAAAAAGTCAGCAATGAGGAAAGATAATTTGAAATATAATAATGAGAAGCCATAATTGTTTCATATACCAGCTGAAGCTAAGACATGTCAAGAGAGAAAAAGGTCAGAATGTGAGGGTTCATCGAAAGGAATTTTATTTTATTTTTTATATATATTTGTATATTAATAATATATTAATATATATATTATTTTTGGAGAAAGGGTTTTTCTCTGTCACCAAGGCTGGAATGTAGTGGCGCAATCTCAGCTCACTGCAACCTCTGCCTCCTGGGTTCAAGCCATTCTTGTGCCTCAGCCTCCCGAGTAGCTGGGACTGCAGGCATGCACTACCACACCTGGCTATTTTCTTGTATTTTTTGTAGAGATGGGGTTTCACCATGTTGGTCGGGCTGATTTTGAACTCCTGACCTCAAGTGATCCGCCTGCCTCAGCCTCCCAAAGTGCTGGGATTATAGGCATGAGCCACCCCATCCACCTGGAAAGGAATTTTATTCATTTGTTCATGCATACAGGCGTTCATTTATTCATCAAACTATCACCAAACATCTAGCAGCTGTGGTGCTGTGAATACAACAGCACCTACGCCAGGGCCCTACCTTTGACTGAATTCACAACATCACTCTGGCTGAAAAAACTGAAACCATAAGTTAGTAAGGCATTGCTGGGGCCACAGGGGCCAGTAGCAGCCCCAAGGGAAAGAGAACACGGCCCGCCCCACCATGTTAGCCCATCTGACGGTCACCCTCAGTCTCATCTTCCCTGACATTTGGATCTGCGGTCCAGACATCACATCATGTTTCTATTTGCAGAATGGGCATGTTCTTGCTTCGAAAGTAAAATCCAGAGTGGGGAAGGACGAAGACTTTTCTTCCCTCCCCGAGCCTCATTCCCCAGCATGCTGGGAATACCAGGGAGTTGATACAAGGTATCCTCAACAGACTGCAGGCTGAGTAGGCCATGGAGAGCCAATAAATGTCATCTCTCTGGTCTTTAATAAGGTTTTCAGTGGGTTCTCACTTAGTACTCCTTGAGGAACTTGGAAAATCTGGCTGAGCCAGGCGTGGTGGCTCACGCCTGTAATCCCAGCACTTTGGGAGCCGGAGACGGGCAGATCACAAGGTCAGGAGTTCCAGACCAGCCTGGCCAACATGGTGAAACCCCATCTCTACTAAAAATACAAAAAATTAGCCGGGTGTGATGGCAGGTGCCTGTAATCCCAGCTACTCAGGAGGCTGAGGCAGGAGAATCACTCGAACCTCAGAGGTGGAGCTTGCAGTGAGCCAAGACTGCACCACTGCACTCCAGCCTGGGCAACAGAGCAAGACTCTGTCAAAAACAAACAAACAAAAGATCCAGCTGAGTGTGAAAGTTTTATTAAGCAGGAAGTTGTGAACATTGGTGGTGCCATTTAGCACACCCCAAAATCATTCTTCACATTAATTTGCTTTGTTCTAGGTGGTTTTTTAGCTATCCTCATCTCTTTTCTCATCTCAATGACCCTTTAGAATCATATACTGTCCTTCAAAGGGACTTCTACAGCTTTGAGCAGGGTTGTAAACTGGGACTTGCGTAAAAACTGGGGTCAAGGAAGGTAAAACAAAATGAGTTAAGAAAACAAAGGCCACTTTATGTTCAAACTTAAATGTCTAAAACATAAAACCATTCTTAAATACATGCTAGTTGGGTATGCGGAGAATAAAATTTCCTTTTGAAAACAGACTTTGTCTTCTACGCTCAGTTCATTTGTACACCATAGCCAAGGTGTGGTCTTGGCAAAGGGAACTGCACCGCTAGGCCAGATCAAGGACCAGGAATTGCCTGGTGGGTTCACAGTGGGGAAAAGTCTCGGTGGCCTCTGTCCTCTGACAGTCAGTTCCACAAGCTCACAGCTATCCACTACAAGAGGCAGAAAACAGAATTGAGAAGATAATAGCTATCTGTATTTACAGCCACTGTTTGCTGTGTGTCTTTTAAGTGCAGAACACTCTGTTAAGAGGTTTTCATCATTCTCTCACTTGATTTCCCCCAAATTATGCAAGGGATATGTGATCATTCCCTACTTCAAAGATAATCTTGCTATGGTTACCCAGCTAAGGTGGAATTAAACTCAGCCCTCTCCCAACAAGCTCCAAAGCCTAAATCTTTTTTTTTTAAACCTCATCATAGAGAAGATAAATAGTAAGTACCTGTGCTGGTGATGGCATGAGCATGTCTCATGGTTTCCTACATTTATTAGTATTTTTTTGAGATAGGGTCTTGCTCTCTTGCCCAGGCTGGAGTGCAATGGTACAATCATGGCTCACTACAGCCTCGGCCTCCTGGGCTCAGTCAATCCTCCTGCCTCAGCCTCCTGAGTAGCTGGGACTATAGGCGTGTGCCACCACAACTGGCTATTTTTTAAAAAATTTTTTAGGCCGGGCGCGGTGGCTCAAGCCTGTAATCCCAGCACTTTGGGAGGCTGAGACGGGCGGATCACGAGGTCAGGAGATCGAGACCATCCTGGCTAATACGGTGAAACCCCATCTCTACTAAAAAAATACAAAAAACTAGCCGGGCGAGGTGGCGGGCGCCTGTAGTCCCAGCTACTCGGGAGGCTGAGGCAGGAGAATGGCGTGAACCCGGGAGGCAGAGCTTGCAGTGAGCCGAGATCCGGCCACTGCACTCCAGCCTGGGCGATAGAGCAAGACTCCGTCTCAAAAAAAAAAAAAAAAAAAAAAATTTTTTTGTAGAGATAGGGTTTTGTCTTGTTGCCCAGGCTAGTCTTAAATTCCTTGGCTCCAGTGATCCTCTCACCTTGCCTTCCCATAGTGCTGGGATTACGAGTGTGAGCCACTATGCCTGGCCTTATTAGTATATTTTGTCATTGAAAAATTATTTATTTTTTAAAATATACAAGTAGTACATGTTTAATACATTCTTATAAATGCAAAATAATTCAGAGTGAACAGAATGAAAAGTAAGAATTCTCCTTGACATTCCCTATAATTGCAAGTATACATGTAATGAAAAGTATATTGGAGAAAAAAAAAATTTTTTTTTTGAGACAGAGTCTTACTCTGTTGTCGAGGCAGCAGAACAGTGGTGTGATCTTGACTCACTCCAACCTCCATCTCCTGGGCTCAAGTGATCCTCCTGCCTTCCGAGTAGCTGGGACTACAGGCGTGTGCCACCATGCCTGACTAATTTTTTTGTATTTTGGATAGAGATGGGGTTTCACCATATTGCCCAGGGGCTGGTCTTGAACTCCTGACCTCAACTGATCTGTGGCCTGGAGGAAATTTTTTTTTTTTTTTTTTTAGATGGAGGCTCAATCTTTTGCCCAGGCTGGAGTGAAGTGGTGTGATCATCACAGCTCACTGCAGCCTCAAATGCTCAACTTCAAGTGATCCTCACATCTCAGCCTCCCAAATAGCTGGGACTATAGGTGTGTGCCACCAGGCCCAGCTAATTTTTGTATTTTTTCTAGAGTCAGGGTTTTTCCATGTTGCCCAGGTTAGTCTCGAACTCCTGAGCTCAAGCAATCCTACCCACTTCAGCCTCCCAAAGTGCCAGGATTACAGGCATGAACCACTGCACCTGGCCTATCAAAATAATTTTTAAAAGGAGAAAAGTTCCTACAGTCTAATGAAACGATGGGGAATAATTTAGATTATTACTTTTTGGTCTTGTTCCTGCACGGGTGTTTGTTGTGTGATAACACACCAGATGCATTTTGCATCCTGCTTTCCTCCAATTATGTTGTAAACCCCTTTCATGTCATCTGTCTGGTCTTTTTACCCCTCTGAGTTAATGGCTGGGCAATGGAGTTAATTGAGATCCAGAGTTTGTTTAATCTTTTCCCTTTTGCTGAACTTTTTTTTTCATTTTTCTTTTTGAGACAGAGTCTTGCTCTGTCACCCAGGCTGGAGTGCAGTGGTGTGAACTTGACTCATTGCAACCTCTGTCTGCCAGCTTCAAGTGATTCTCCTGCCTCAGCCCCCCCAAGTAGCTGGGACTATAGGCACGCACCACCATGCCTGGCTAATGTTTGCATTTTTAGCAGAGACGGGGTTTCATCATCTTGGCCAGGCTGGTCTTGAACTACTGACTTCAGGTGATCTGCCCGCCTTGGCCTCCCTGGGATTACAGGTGTGAGCCACCACACCCTCCTTTTGCTGAACATTTAGATTGTTTCTGGTTATTTGCTATTATCAAATAATTGCAAATTATTTGATAAGTTGTGATTAAGTTCTCCATGCATTTTATTTCTTTTCCCTGGTTTGGATTTTTTCCCTAGCATTCCCACAAGTGGAATTACTGGGTCAAAGGGTGTGAACATTCTTAAGGCTCTTGATCCACAGTTGTCAGACTGTTTTACAAAAAGATTGAACCAATTTTCATTATTTGGAAGCTTGCTACTTTCATGTGAAAAGTTCTGGGGCAAGACTTTGTTTAAGGCTTCTTCTGCAGCTGCTGCTTAGCTGAAATAATTGCATTTTACTTTTGCTGTTTCACAAGGCCCCTTTCAAAGTCTGTTGACAATGTCTGACCATCTGATTACTGGGTGGAAGATTTATATTGGTCTCCCTGTCTCTAGGCTCTTCCTGCCTTCAATCTGTTTTGCACCCGGCAGCCAGATGAATTCCTTCGGAAACATCACTTGCCTCATGTCACTCCCCTGCTCAGAGACTCGTAGTGGCTATTCCTCAAGTCCAAACTCCTCTACTAGGCCTTAAAGACCCTCTGTAATAGGCTCACCCGCTTTCCAATTCAATCTCATCTCCTGCTGCCCTCAACAGAAACCTTCAGCGACTTCCCTCTAAGTCCCCACATTATGCCCCATCTGTGTTCTCTTTTGCTTATTTTTTTCATCCACCTGGAAAGCTCCTCCTTCCTTTCTAGTTAGTCCAAATTTTCTGCTTTCAGGGTGGTTCAGTCCCACCCAGTCAGTGTGAGAATTCTGCAAACAGTAGCCAGGGAAAGCAGAAAAATACTTGGAATCAGAAATGCAGAGAGAGGGGGAAACAAAGGAGAGAAAGCAGAGAGGAGTGCCATGCATGTCACCAGGGCCAGGAGGACATGGGTGCACCATAGTAAGGGCATGGATGGACTGGCAACAGAAATCAGAACTAAGGCAAGGTTCTTTGTTATTGATGACATTTAGACTGCTTCTAATGGCGAAAACAGGGGATCTGTGAGACAGTAGGATTGTGGGCCAGGGCTGACAAAATAATGAGGAAAATAATAATTATAGCATATTAGTTGTGATTAGCTTCACTTTGAGAAACTAACACCTGAAAAATAATGGCTTAAATATGAGAAAAGATTATATTTTATGAAAAGAAATCCTCAGGAAATTCAGGGCTAGAATGGCAGCTTCCTGCTCATCAAGGACCAAGCTCTTTAACTGTCTGCAGTGCCATCCACAGGCTGTGGTCCCCTCCTCATGATCCAAAAGAGCAGTTGGAGCACCAGACACCACTTCCAGAGTCCAGACCAATAAGAGGCAGAAGGATGATAGAGTGTATTCTGCATTTAGGGAGACTTCCTGGAAGTCCCGTGCAATATTTTTGCTCAGGACTCAATGGCCTCATCACACAGCTGCACCTAGCTGCAAGAAAGTTTCTACATCCAAAATAAGAATCAGTGTTCTATTACTTAGAGAAAAAAGAGAATACATTTGGGGGTATGTGTCTACCAGTCTGCTATCATTTATTGAGGTAATTCATTTATATCTATTATCTCTTTTAATTTTTATACCAATTCTACAGGCTGGTACACATAGGAAAGGAGAGAGCTGTAAGTCCAGAGCCTGGACTCCTTTTTTTTTATTTTTACACTTTATGAAAAATTATTTTTCATAATTTTTATGAAAAATTATTTTTCATGATACAAAACATAAAATAATTGATAAATGTCTTTTTGTTGATAACACACACATACACACACAAAGTTCACCTTTCTGAGACTGTCTTACGCTTAGATATTGTGCCATGTGGAACTCATTCAGGTCCCTCCTTTAATATATGTTCAGCTATATTTTTTGCTATACTGTAGGTTTTATCTGTGAGAAATATATTCGACTTTCTCTACAGGTTGTAAAACAGAAGTAGTTCTCAATAAATAATACTGATGTGAGGGTCTAAAGGGAAAAAATAGTAATTTATTTTTAATGAGAATAAGGTCAAACAGTTTTCACAAGTGAGGGGTTAATTAAGAGTTGTGAATATGAAAGAGGGTGAGAAAGATGAAATTCTTCATTCCTCAATTTGTGCTTTATATTGTTACTCCAGTTTTTCTATAAAACAAATGAATTAAAAAATTGCCATATTCAGGCTAGGTGTAGTGGCTCATGCCTATAATCCCAGTGCTTTGGGAGGCTGAGGCAGGAGGATCATTTGAGACCAGGAGTTTGAGATCAGCCTGGGCAACACAGCGAGACTCCATTTCTACCAAAAATTGAAAAAAGAAATTAGCCAGGCATGGTGGTATGCACCTGCACTTCTAGCTGCTTGGGAGGCTGAGGCAGGAGGATCACTTGAGCCCAGGAGCTTGAGGCTGCAGTGAGCTCTGACTGAGTCACTGCACTCCAGCTTGGGTGACAGAGTGACACCCTGTCTCTTAATTTTAAAAAATTTTGCCACATGGAGAGGTTGGGTAGGTTTGGTAATGCTAATTGTGACTGGTATCTAATGCTAGGAAGCATGCACTCTTGGTGGAGTTGGACGAGTATCATAACCATGGTCAGAAAGGCAGGGTGAGGGTGAGGCAGGATGATGGGAGCAGAGGCTATATTTGGATAAAAAAGGAGAGCTGTTTAGAAAAGGGGGTTTTGGACTAATGTGGATTGCAGGCAATGAAGGAAGTCTAGGGCAGACACTAGTTTAGAAAATACAGTGGGCATGGAAAAGGGATGTGGGGTGCCAACTGGAGTGGAAGAATTTACAGATAAGGCAGTTTTAGCTTTGGACCACTGGGTACCCTCAGTACCTTCCAAGGCCAAATTTTACCCAAGGACAGCTGCTAAAGAATGATCAGGCCACAGTAACTGCCAATATCTTGCCATGTGCCCTGCCTTCTGTGACTGTGTGAGCCTAAGTCATCGGCATGCTGCAGGGAGGGGGTTTCTGTGCTCTGGAAGAATGACCAAGGTTGGGTGTTGCAGAGGGAGGGAATCTGGAAAAAAACACCAGGAAAGACTAGTTCCTAGAAGGTGAGCACCCAAGGGCAAGCCAGGTTAGTTTTGCTCCATGCCGTATTTCCATGCCAAGTACTGTGTCTGGCCCACACTCTATGAAGGTATGTTGAAGAATGAATGAAAGACTGTGGCCCCAAGGTCACAAGCTGAGAAGTATTCATAAGCACCTTCCTGCTGGCCCTTTAAGATAACCAGTTGAGAATGTCAGGAAACATTGTATGGGCAGCAGCCCTGGACTATTCTCTGCCTGTTTTATAAGGGCAACAGGGCCAAAGCCAGGGACTGGTTATGGCAGCATGGTGAGTCCCTGGTATAGGAGGTATAGGATATGGGGACTTAAATGGCAAAGACAAAGAAGTCATAGGGATTGAATAAGGGGTGGACTTTGTCCTTTCTGTGTCTCTTTTTGCTCTCTTCTCACCATTTGGGAGCCCTTACTATGTACCAGGGCTTGTCCTAAAGAGGTATACATGCATTGTTGCATTAACCTCCTAATACACCTTTTATCATTTCCATTTTTCAGACGAAGAACCTGGAAGTAAAGGAGGTTAAGGGGCCAGGCACAGGGGTTCATGCCAGTAATCCCAGCACTTTGGGAGGCTGAGGTGGGTGGATCTCTTGTGGTCAGGAGTCCAAGACGAGCCTGGCCAACATGGCAAAACCCCGTCTCTACTAAAATACACACACACACACACACACACACACACAAATTAGCTAGCCATGGCAGTGGGCGCCTGTAATCCCAGCTACTCGGGAGGCTGAGGCAGGAGAATGGCTTGAACCCAGAGGCGGAGGTCGCAGTGAGCTGAGATTACACCATTGCACTCCAGCCTGGGCGACAGAGCGAGATTCCGTCTCAAAAAAAAAGAAAGAGGTTAAGGAACTGGCACAAGGTGTGACAGCTCTGAAGTGGGAAAGCAGGATGTGAGCCCAGCTCTCCCAACCCTAAGCCCCCTCTTAACTACTCTACTCCCACCTCTATCTGCTCTGTTTCTCCTGTTCTCACTCACTCGGTCACAAAACATATTTTGCTTTTCTGTCTACCTAATATTTTATTTTGAAATAATTTCAGTAGAACAGAAAGTTTGTAAAAACAGTATGAAAAATCCCCATATACCCCTCATCCACATTCCCCACATGTTGGCATTTTACTGCTGGGAGTAAATATTGATTACATTTTCTGACTACATTTTATATTCCCTTGGACTTACATCTTCATTTGTTTTTCACCCGCCACAGCGCCTTGCCGAGGGCGAGGAGAAGTGACGTGGCCCTGGCTGGTGGGCTGCAGGCTCCACTCACCATGCAGGAACCCCAAGCTACCGACACAGCTGTGCCAATTGCCAGCATTCCCCCAATGCACAAGAGGGTCATCCAGTAACTTGCCTCATGGGAAGGCTTCTGAGGAATGTCCCAGACACCTGGCCTTACAAGATTCATTAGCTACAAAAGACATCTGAACAAGGGGAACATTAGCCATGGCAGGCCCTCAGAATAACTCCACCTCTTCCTCTCTTGTGCTGTCAACTCAGGGCAGAAAGGTCACTGTGACCCTACTATGTGTCAGGTGCTGGAGGAAATGGTAATATTATCAATGATGCTGCCTCTATCAGAAAAACGAGGTGGCTGACTAGAAAAGATAAGAGTGTTGGTAGGAATTTCCCCACCAATAGTCAATCAGGGACCCTCATGTGGGGAAAACACCTCACAAGTATTTTGGAAACAAAAATTGGGAGAGAGGGAGGGAGGGAGGGAGGCAGGGACAAGTTCTTGCATGAAAACAAGGCAATCCAGCTCTGTTTCCTGCCTCGTGCTGGTGGTCTTTGGAAGGGGTGGGGTAGGGCTCCGGGGGAAGGAGGCCCTGTTAGGTGTGGCCCGGAAAGCAAGGGGCAGAACACTGCAGTGCTAAGGGTGGAACCTAGCCGCAACACAGGGAGAGCCCTAGTTCAGCCCCCAAGCAAATCTACAGAATGCCGAGAAGAAGCGGGGATTTGGCTAATGCTTTGGGGATGATATTTGCATTCACTGAAGAGGAGAGAGCCGATGGAGGTTGAGGAAGAGGCTCTGCACCTCCAGGATCAGTCATTGTGCCTGAAAGTCTTCCAGGTCTCTTTCCTTGCAATGTTGTGTGTGCCTCCCTCATGGCCAGTTTTGGCCTATAGACTTTGACTCACCTGAAAAGCCCCAGTGGAGACCTTCGGAGGCTCTCAAGTTGGACAGATCTGGATTCAGGTCCACAACTCTGCTATTAACTAGCCGGGTGACCGCGTAGCCTCTCCCAGCTTCAGTTCCTCATCACTTTCATGAGTTTGAGGCAATGATTAAAGGGGGTTATGCATGGAACGTGCTCTGCATGGCCCCAGGCAGGTGATCCTCCTCCTGACTTCTCAGGCTAAATTTCTCTCCACCTGCCTGCCCTGGAGCTCTGATACACTGGCAACCAGCGTGCTGCTCTCTCCTCCCCCATCTTTTCCAGGGGATGGTGAAGACGGCTTTCAACCAAGGAGCCCGAAGATCTGGGCTTGACTCCTTGTTCTGCCACTAAAGAACATTGTGACCTTGGACAAGTCACTTACGCTCTCGAGCTCCAGGTCCCCCACTTGCAAAATGGAAATTAGACCCACCTGAAATGAGAAACAGTAGGAAAGTGCTTTGTGTTAAAGCAGCTTATGAGTGTCAGCTGTTTTGTAACCCGTCCCCCACTCCTCTACTCATTCCTCTCCTTCACCCTCCTCCCACCAAACCCAACAAAGGTGGAGAGAGCACTGGTCAGGGAGTTAGGAACTCCGAGCTCGGGTCCCAGTCCCATCATCAATTCTGGGTCTTTAGGCAAATCATAATCCTCCCAGAGCCTCAGTTTCTTCGTGCATAAACTCAAGTGTTTGAACAGAATACCTTTTGTGGCCTCTTCCACTGTGAGGTTCCACACGGGCATTGTTGAAGGGGTCAGGAGTTTATTTTCTGACAGGAATACGGTTGAGCTTTGAAGACGTCACTGCCTCTGTTCTCAGATACGCTCTTGCTGCATTCTATTAATACGGCTGGGATCATGCACTTCTCAGTCATGTGTGAGCCTGAGGGTGTCTCCAATACTCGGTTTAGGATAATTAGTCTTTTTGACCCTTAGCAGGGGAAATGTCTCCAGTTGGGGGGAAATGAAGTTGTCAAACATAGTCCTTAAGGAGAGGAAGATTTATAGGAGATCACATACAAAAACGCAGGAATTAAACAAACAAACAGGGAAAGAGCACTTAAAAGCTCAGACCAAACAATATATATCGCACGCTATGTTTAGCAGGTCAACCAGTGGTCCTCGCTCTCCCCAAGCACCACCCAGGCATAACAAGCCTGGACAATTGTTCATCTTCCAAGAAGCCCTTCCCAGAAACCATAGGGTTGCAGGAAGGTAAAGCCCATGATTTCATCAAGGGGAAGAAACAGCAGCGGCCAGTCCATTCCCTTGGAGACTATTTTATTTTTCTAACTTGTTTTTCTGTAGCCCAAGATTTGGGCCCTGCACTCTCTTTTACGCTCATGGCACCCCTGTTTCCTGACTATCCCCATGACACTGCTCCTCCTTGTGTCCCTCCAGCACCACTCCTCCACTTGGTCTTTTTGCAGGATCCCAATAAAATACAGAACAAACAGTTAAATTTTTCTTTTCGGCCGGGCGCGGTGGCTCATGCCTGTAATCACAGCACTCTGAGAGGCCAAGGCAGGCGGATCACCTGAGGTTGGGAGTTCGAGACCAGCCTGACAAACATGGAGAAACCCCGTCTCTACTGAAAATACAAAATTAGTTGGGCGTGGTGGTGCATGCCTGTAATCCCAGCTACTAGGGAGGGTGAGGCAGGAGAATCACTTGAACCTGGGAGGCAGAGGTTGCAGTGAGCCGAGATTGCGCCATTGCACTCCAGCCTGGGCAATAAGAGTGACACTCTGTCTCAAAAAAAAAAAAAAAAAAAAAAGGCCGGGCGCGGTGGCTCAAGCCTGTAATCCCAGCACTTTGGGAGGCCAAAACGGGCGGATCACGAGGTCAGGAGATCGAGACCATCCTGGCGAACACGGTGAAACCCCGTCTCTACTAAAAAATACAAAAAATCTAGCCGGGCGAGGTGGCGGGCGCCTGTAGTCCCAGCTACTCGGGAGGCTGAGGCAGGAGAATGGCGTAAACCCGGGAGGCGGAGCTTGCAGTGAGCTGAGATCCGGCCACTGCACTCCAGCCTGGGCGACAGAGCGAGACTCCGTCTCAAAAAAAAAAAAAAAAAAAAAAAAAAAAATTCGTTTTCTTTTTTTCTTTTTTTTTTGGAGACAGGGTCTCATTCTGTTACCCAGGCTGGAGTGCAGTGGCACCATCACAGCTCACTGCAGCCTTAGCCTCCTGGACTCAAGCAATCTTCCCACTTCCTCAAGTAGCTGAGATTACAGGGCTCACTACCACTCCCAGCTAATTTTTTTGGTATCTTTTGTAGAGACAGGGTTTCACTATGTTACCCAGGTTTATCAGTTAAATTTGAATGTCAACTAAACCACAAATCTTTTTTAGTATAAATATATCCCATGCAATATTTGGGATATTCTTGCACTAAAAAATATTAATGGTTTAGCTGAAATTTAAATATAAGTGAGCATTCTGTATTTTTATTTGCTAAATCCAGCAACCTCATTTCAGGGCCTTTTTTGTTTTTTTATTTTTGAGACACAGTCTTGCTCTGTCCCCTAGGTTGGAGTACAGTGGTGCACCCTGGGCTCACTACAACCTCCGCCTCCCAAGTTTAAGTGATTCTCCTGCCTCAGTCTCCCGAGTAGCTGGGACTATAGGCACGTGCCACCAAACCTGGCTAATTTTGTATTTTTAGTAGAGACAGGGTTTCACCATATTGGCCAGGCTGGTCTCGAACTCCTGACCTCGTGATCTGCCTGCCTCGGCCTCCCAAGTTTCAGGGCATTTTTACTTGCTGCTGCCTCTGCCAGAAAACACCACGCCCACTTCCTCCCTTGGCCAGCTCCTTGTCATTCAGGCTCCACTCAATCATCTCCTCTTCAGAGAGACACTTAATCACCACCACTTCCCAGCTTAAAGCAGCCATCCCTGCCTGGAGTACCTCTCTAGCACATCCCCTTGTCTTACTTTCTCACTCTGAAATGAGTTTGCTATCTTGCTTACTGTCTGTTTCCTGCAACTAGAATGACAGACCATGCTGTGCTTTTCCCTGATCACTCTCCATCACCTGTGTATACCTGCCACACACCAGTTATTTAATAAATAATTGGTTGAATGAATGAATGGAATGTATGTTTTACAGCGGTGCTTCACAAACTATAATGAAGGCCCTAGAGATTTTGTTCAATTTTATTAAAATTCAGATTCTGATTCTGTGGGTTGGGCCTGGGCCTGAGATTTGCATTTCTCACCAGCTCCCAATGTTGCTGGTGCTGCTGGTCCACGGACCACACTTTGAGAGGCAATAGAATTCTCCATGATGATGGAAATGTTCCATACCTGCACTGTCCAATACAGCAACCACTAGTCGTCTGCAGCTATTGAGCACTTGAAGTGTAGCTAGTGTGACTAAAGAAGTGAATTTTTAATTTTAGTTAAATAATCAAAGTTTATTTATGTATTTATTTATTTATTTTTGAGATGGAGTCTCACTCTTTTCACCCAGGCAGGAGTGCAGTGGAGCGATCTCAGCTCACTGCAACCTCCACCTCCCAGGTTCAAGTGATTCTCGTTACTTAGCCTCCCAAGTAACTGGGATTACAGGCGTGTGCCACTACTCCCGGCTGATATTTGTATTTTTAATAGAGATGGGGTTTCACCATGTTGGCCAGGTTGGTCTCGAACTCCTTACCTCAGGTGATCCGCCCACCTCGGCCTCCCAAAGTGTTGGGATTACAGGCATGAGCCACCACGCCCAGCTAATTAATCTAAGTTGAAATAGGCACATGTGGCTAGCAGCTGCCATACTGGACAGCACAGCCCTAGAGCAGGGATTCCCAGCCTTGGCAGCATGTTAGAATCAACAGAAGCACATTTAAAAATACAGATGCCAGGCTAGGTGCAGCGGCTCATGCCTGAAATCCCAGCACTTTGGGAGGCCGAGGTGGGTGGATCACTTGAGGTCGGGAGTTTGAGACCAGCCTGACCAACATGGTGAAACCCCATCTCTACTAAAAGTACAAAATTAGCTGGGCATGGTGGTGCATTCCTGTCATCCCTGTTACTTGGGAGGCCGAGGCAGGAGAATCACTTGAACCCAGGAGGCGGAGGTTTCAGTGAGCGGAGATCGTACCATTGCATTCTGGCCTGGGCAACAAGAGCAAAACTCAGTCTCAAAAAACAAACAAATAAACAAACAAAAAAACAGATGCCCAGGACTCACTCTCAGCCTCAAATTAAATCAGAATCTCTGGGTTTGGGTCTTAGAGCATTGGTTGTTATTGTTGTTGCTGTTATAAGCTCTCCTAGGTTATCCTAAAGTACATCCAGAATTGAGGTTCCTGCCTTAGAGTTTTCAGAGCAGCAATACTTTCTTTTGTTTATTCATCCTTACTACAACCTGGACAGCAGATAAGACAAGTGTGACTAAATAGCATCAATCCCATTTTGCTGAGGGTAAGTGAGGTTCATGAAGGTGAAGGAATTTGCCACAGGTTATACAGACAGTAATTGAAGGAGCCAGGATCCCACACAGCCCTTGTGTTTCTCCATCTGTGCCTCAAGTCCTTTGTGAAAAGAGGCAAATCTGTCCTCTACTCAGTCAGGCAAGGCCATCCTCTCGCCACAGCTGCCTCTGACTTCCATCTGCCTCTGATGCGCCTTTTCCCAGGTCCTTGTCTGGCCTCATCATTCCCTAGGAAGGAGAGCTGAGTAGAATTCTCACCCCGTTTTCACCACTGATCAGTAAAAGAACGAGTCTCTCTCTATGAGACAGGAAGGAGATCCAAGTTTGAGTGAAAGAGACTAGCTAGCCATGGAACTCAGCACTCCCTGGGTGGGGCCTCCCGGTTCCCGGCCAGCTCTTTCCAGCCACCCTCTCCCTCAGGGCACGGACTGAGGGGTATTAGTGAGAGAAGGCAACAGTGACAAGATGGTGACCCGGGAGAGCCTCCACAAACATTGACAGGCCTTTCGGGGGCTTCCCAGGGTGTGGTCTGGATACCACTAGTTATTTTAGGTGATTTGGGAGAAATTTTTAAAATGTTTAATGTATACGTATTTATTGTAATGTGTCTTAAGAAACACGTAGCTTATTAAATTTGTAATTACACGGATATTACTGACAACGTTCCTGTCAAAATTAACTGACAAAAAAAAAAAAAAAAGAAAGAAAGGGAAGCCATTTAAAGCAAAATATGAAGGAAATAACAGTACAAGCAGGACTTTGATATGGCAAACATTGTGAGCATGGCCCGGGTGTGCCCCTGCGGGCGCAGTGGGAATGGATGGACAGCGTGCTTTGTACAGAGGGTGGGGGTGAAAGGGAAGGCTTATGTGAGAGTATTTTTGTACAAAGCACCTCTTTAAATAAGAATTACTGCTGCTGTAAGAAATCCATTGTCTTGGAATAATGGCCAGGAATGGGGTAGCACAGCCTCTACCTCCCCAGGCCTACAGTAAGGTCCAGCTGAGGAAAGAGACTAGCAGCTTCTCCAACCCTTTCAAGCCCAACAAGCCAGAGCCTCAGCTACCGTTACAAACTTTCCCCATGTTTCAGGGCAGGTCCTACAGGAGGTCAAAGAGCCTGGCTCCAGCTGTCCAGGGACAGGACTTCCTCAGTCTCACTGGCCCCTGCTCCCGCCTAGAGCACAGGTGACTTCGCTCAGAGTGGTAACTGCCTAAAAGGGCATACGGGTATCTATGGGGCAAACCCCATATACACTCACTTTACACCTTTATTTGTCATTTGAGACTCAGAACTCCCTGGGGAATGGATGATCTGAGAAACTGGGATGGGGGAAGGATGTGTGGACAGTATAATGGGCTAGCAGTCACTCTCTGAGAATGAAATGGGGCTGCATCCAGTTGTTAGTTATGAGAGTTGCTATCTCTAAAGTGTCCCAAGAGAACACCCCTAATCCATTCAAGGTGACCTGGGGGTACCAGGGGGAGGGGAGCCGTTGGTGCTTCACTTCAGGGAGACCGAGTCGATTGTGAATGGAACTGCAGAAACTTAAACTGATTATATTGTATGGGGTTCTGTGAAAGAAAGTGCTTAGAACTGGGATAGTGCCTATGAGGCAGCCGTGAAGGTGTACTTAGGGAGGCGGTTTGGCATTGTGTCTTCAGCGTGACGTGGGGGACGAATAAGCGAGGAAGGAAGGAAGGGGTTTATTGAAAATGAAAGCACACTCCACAGGGTGGGAGCGGGCCAAGCATGGGGGCTCAACGGCCCTGTTACAGAATTTTTGGGAGTTTAAATACCCTCTAGAGGATTGCATTGGTTACTTGGTGTATGCCCTATGTACATGAAGAGGATGAAGTAAAGTTACAAAGTTATTTACTCAGTGTACATCCTATGGAGAGGATATTTCCTGTCATAGCTGAAGTGTGAATTGGTCATATGTTCCCTGCCTCCAGACCCTGTTTTCCTGCCTCACCCAGATCTACAATTTGGAGATGAGCTTTGGAGGCAGTAACAACCACAATCACAATCATAGCATCAATGACTAACATTAATTGAATACTGACTACTAGGCACCATTTTAAAAGCATTTAATCCTGGCTGGCATGGTGGCTCACACCTGTAATCCCAGCACTTTGGGAGGCTAAGGCGAGAGGATCGCTTGAACTCTCAAGTTTGAGAATAGCCTGGGCAACATGGTGAGACCTTGTCTTTACTAAAAATAAAAAATTAGTTGGTTGCAGTGTTGCATGCCTGTGGTCTCAGTTACCTGGGAGACTGAGGCAGGACAATCGCTTAAGCCCAGGAGTTCAAGGCTACAGTGAGCCACGATAGCACCACTGCATTCTAACCTGGGTAACAGAGCAAGACCCTGTCTCAAAAAAAAAAAAAAAAAAAGGCATTTATTCCTTAAAATGACCCTAGGAGGTAGGCACTAATATTACCTTCATTCTACAGATGAGGAAATGGAGGCAGGGAGAGGTTAAGTGACCCACCCAAAGCCACATTTGGACAGGGCAAATGGAGTTCTCTGGGATTCACAGCTGCATGAACTGCCATGAAGACCATTCAAATGAAACCCACACTTAAGCTCATGGTCATCAAGCTGTCCCCAAAGGCAATGCTAGTTACCAATGAGCCAAATAGGGTTCAAATCTTGGTTCTGTCCCAATTAAGGTTCTTAATTGCTTTATGCCCCAGCCCCTCATCTTTAAAATGGGGATAAGAACACCTGCCCTGCATGAGTATGAAGATGAAATGAGAGGATGTATTCAAAGCACATAGTAGAGTGTGCGGCATGTGGGAAGCCTCAAGATTACTCATGGCTACTAATCAGTTAGTTTCCCCTGCAGGTTAAGTTTTGGGAAGGCTGATAACAACAATGGCCCCTGCCCCTGTTTCCTGAGGGCTTCCCAAGGGCTGCGCAGCTTTGAGTTCATCCTTTCATTTGCAAGGCAGGCAGTGTTATCATCCTAATTCAAAACACTTGAATTATGGTTTATGCATTTGTTTCTTGTGAATTTAACCGTATTTCCCCAGAGGCAAATCTCTTCCAGGTTTAGAAACCAAATAGCACCTCCAAGCCTGCAAAGCTGAAGCCCAGTTCCCCAGGGGTCCATGGGAGTGCCCAGCTGGCTCCCCCAGACACCAGCCACCTGACACACGAAGCCACCTGTATAGGCTGCCACAGGATATATCTGGGACACCCTGAAGCTGCTAATCCTAACATCAACACTGTGTTTTTCCTTGAAGGATTTCCTTTCCTTTAACAAAACTGGTATTGAATAATGGTAACTAACCAACCGTTAACACTGATGCCTGTTTCATGTGTGGCCTTCTAGGTATTTTCACATGTATCTATACATACTTTCATAAAAGCAAAATGAGATTCCATTTCATGTACTGTTCTTGCTTGCTTTTTTCTTTTCTTTTTTTCTCTTCTCTTCTTGTCTTTTCTTTCTTTATTTTATTTATGCTTTTTTTAGAGACAAGATCTTACTCAGTCTCCTAGGCTGGAGTGCAATGGCACAATCATGGCTCACTGCAGCTTCAACCTCCTCCATCAAAGCCATCTTTCCGGTTCATCTTCCCAAGTAGCTGGGATACAGACGCACACCATCACATGCAGCAAATTTTTTTTTTCAAGACTGAGTCTTGCTCTGTCACCCAGGCTGAAGTGCAGTGGCGCGATCTCGGCTCACTGCAATCTCCGCCTCCCGGGTTCAAGTGATTCTCCTGCCTCGGCCTCCCGAGTAGCTGGATTACAGGCGCCCGCCACCACACCTGGCTAATTTTTGTATTTTAGTAGAGACGGGATTTCACCATATTGACCAGGCTGGTCTCAAACTCCTGACCTCAGGTGATCTGCCCACCTCGGCCTCCCAAACTGCTGGGATTACAGATGTGAGCCACCGCACCCGGCTGTGAACTTTTTTTAAAAAATGTTTTTAGAGATGGGGTCTCTCTATGTTGCCCAGGCTGGTCTTGAGCTCCTGGGCTCAAGCAATTCTCCCACCTCAGCCTCCCAAAATGCTGGGATTACAGGCATGATGTTCTTTCTTTTTCACTTAACAAATAATAGAACTCTTTCCATGTCAGAATATATGACTTTATATCACTTTTTGAAAGGCTGCATAGAATGCAGAATGATTTTTTCTTAACTGGTAATGGAAGACTGAATATTTTTCCTTTTTACTCACTTGTACTTTGTAATTCCTCAACAATAGAGATATATTAGGCTGGGCATGGTAGCTCTTGCCTGTAATCCCAGCACTTTGGGAGGCTGAGGTGGGACGATCAATCACTTGAGCCCAGGAGGTTAAGGTTGCAGTGAGCCGTGATTGTGCCACTGAACTCCAGCCTGGACAACAGAGCAAGACCCTGTCTCAAAAAAAAAAAAAAAAAAAAAAGCAAGAAAGAAAAGAAAAAAAGAAGAAAGTAGAAAAAAGACATATGACCTATGTAAAAAGAGATCATAAATGATTTTTGAAACTGGTACTGAAAGGGTAATGTAATAACACTGTAAAAGTAAACACAGTGTTTCATTTTTGTTAATAACTTTCCCATTCTTGTTCATAGACAAAAACTAGAACAGATATTTGTACCTGGTTAAAACCATGCTTAAATCCTCCTTTATCACGTTGTGTCTGAAACATTTGTCCGTGTTTCCACAGAGTTCTCTTAAAGGCTTGTCGAAAGGAGTGGAAGGCATGGGGTAGGGGAGGGAGCTAAGCTAGTCCACAGGCCAGTTTCTAGAACAGAGCTCTAGGGACAGACCTCTTAGCAGTCTGGTGAAGCCCCTAGACCCCTTCTCAGAGTAATACTTTTAAATGCATAAAATAAAATACGTAGAATTACAAAAGAAACTAGTTACCTTGAAATACAGTTATCAAAATACAAATATGTAGTATAACAAAAAATGTATATACTTCTTTGTGCATTAAGTAACAAGGTTCTAGCAGTGGATCTAATTTCTATTTTAAATTCAAAGTAGTGACTTTTTTTTTTTTTTTTTGAGGCAGAGTTTTGCTCTTGTTGCCCAGGCTGGAGTGCAATGCGCCATCTCAGCTCACTGCAACCTCCGCCTCCCTGGTTCAAGTGATTCTCCTGCCTCAGCCTCTAGAGCAGCTGGGATTACAGGCATGCGCCACCATGCCTAGCTAATTTGGTATTTTTAGTAGAGACAGGGTTTCACCTTGTTGGTCAGGCTGGTCTCGAACTCCTGACCTCAGGTGATCCGCCTACTTCAGCCTCCCAAAATGCTGGGATTATAGTCGCGAGCCACGGCAGTAGTGACATTTTATGATACCTGCAACACAATAATGTGATTTGAAAATACCTGTGATTTCTTTTAGTGAGAAGTCTCAGGTTCATTCATACAACTGTGGTCCATTGCAAACATTGGTAACTGAAGGAAATGCTACATTTCATTTGAAGTTAGTGAAGACGTCATTTTTGTCTCCACCCAAGTTCAGTGGGTTCTAGGTCAACAGAGTCCCACTCTAGAGAATTTCTACATGTATTATTATCCTGGGAAAGGTGAAGGGAGAAAATTATTTCCAAATCTCTTTTCCCCTTTCATTTTTTAAAAATTTCCTTTTACCCAAACCACTAGATTCTTCTTCAGCTTCCATGACTATGGGATCATTCAGAGTTAATTTTGGGGTTTCTCCCAACTCTAGCCATCTTCCCAGCCCCCAGCCACTTCTACCACCTGGTCATTCTCTGCACATATGTAGAAAGAAGTTCATCTTGCCAACTTCCAACTCAGCATGCTTCATATTTGCACTAGATTTAACATGCACACCCCTCCTTCCTTCCTGACAGTTATGAAGTCGTTGAACAAGTCCAGTCAGTTCTAAACGAAGGAAGCTGGATAATCCGCCTACTTATTGGAGGCTGCCTAATCCAAATAGATGTTTTTCATCAGCGAAGGTATTTTCCAGGACTCTGCAAATCCAGAGGATCAGTCTTCTTCCTTCACACAAGCGTCGGCCCTGGATTCGTTTCTGAAATAACCGGCACCAATCAGGCTCTGGTTCTTGGCCCAGGCATCAGAAATCTGAAATTGTACTCGTTTCCTTCCCCCAATAATTATAAGCATATTGCATTTGTGTGGCACCTTATGCTTCTCAGAAGTAATGTTCACATACAAAATACAGTTATCCCAGAGCCAGGATGTGGATACAGAGCTCCAATGTGTGTTTCATGATGCCATGACTCATTTTTTACTATTTCCATTACAACACAGGATTCCCTAAATGTAGCAAACTTATGTTCCCTTTAGCTAAACATAAAAATTTCATCCTCTCCTTTAATATTGTTTGAGTATTTACAATACTTAAAATATTGTGGCTAAAACCAAATTAGATCAATGGGGATTTAAAGAAAACTCTTCATTTGATTTTTTTTTTTTTTTTTTAATTTTTTAGACCGAGTCTCACTCTGTTGCCCAGGCTTGAGTGCAGTGGTGCAATCTCAGCTCACTGCAACCTCCGCTTGCCGGGTTCAGGCAATTTTCCTCCCTCAGCCTCCTCAGTACCTCGGATTACAGATGCGTGCCACAACGCCTGGCTAATTTTTTGTATTTTCAGTAGAGATGGGGTTTCACCATGTTGGCCAGGGTGGTCTCGAACTCCTGGCCTTCAGTGATCCACCCACCTCGGCCTCCCAAAGTGCTGGGATTACAAGCATGAGCCACCCTGCCCAGTTATTTGATTTTTGATAATGACATATATTTAACTTCAATCATATAATATCCTGTAGTGATCAAGTTGTGCCAATTTGCCTGGGACTGTTCCCATTTTAAAACTTAAAATCCTGCATTCCACAAACTCCTCAGTCCCAGAAAACTATCAGTCTTAGGCAAACCCTCAGTCCTGGGTAAAGCGGGATGGTTGGACATACTAGGTGTCAGTGTGAGTTTCCAGTTGGATTCATTGATACAATTTTTTAAAATCCTGCTTAGGGTCAAAGAACAGAACGTGGGTTGATTTCGTTTTTGTTTTTGTTTTTTTTTCAAGATGGAGTCCACTCTGTCACCCAGGCTGGAGTGCAGTGGTGCGATCTGGGCCCACTGCAAGCTCTGCCTCCCAGGTTCATGCCATTCTCCTGCCTCAGCCTCCCAAGTAGCTGAGACTACAGGTGCCCACCACCACGCCTGGCTAATTTTTTTGTATTTTTAGCAGACACGGGGTTTCACCGTGTTAGCCAGGATGGTCTTGATCTCCTGACCTCATGATCCAGCCGCCTCAGCCTTCCAAAGTGCTGGGATAACAGGCGTGAGCCACTGCGCCCCGCCAACGTGGGTTGATTTCTTTGTCACATCTGTGCTGCCCCACAGATATTTGGGTCCTCCCCTGTCACATTCAGCCAGACACCATAATAAAATAAAATATTTATTATTTCTCTAAATGATTTTAAAAATTGAAAACATAAATTGAATGTATTTTTCTTTTTTGAGGTAGCTTGGGGAACTAACCATTATTTACAATGGAATTACTATGGAAAAATACGTTTAAGTGCGAAAAAATTGTAAGCAATAGAAATCAACTCACTCTAACTTAAGCAAAACTGGAATTTCTCAGAAAAATATGGAGTAGCTCACAGAATCCAAGGAAAATGTGAAGAAGCAAGCTTTGAAATAGATAGGAACCAGGAGAGCTCCTGGGACCTAAGTAGCAGGAATAAACTTTATCTGTAAAGGTCCAGATAGTAAATATTTTAGGTTTTATATGACAGACGATCTCTCGTATAATTACTCAGTTTTGTCATTGTAGCACAAAAGCAGTCATAGACCATACATAAACAAATGATTGTGACTGTGTTCTGATAAAACTTTATTTACAAAAAGAGCCAGAGGGCCAGAGTTCATCCACAGCTATAGTTCAACCACTTCACTTTAGGGTATTTCCTTTGGCATGGATTTTCTCTATTTTCAATCCTCACATTACTTGGCTCAATTCAAACTCAAGGGAGAGAGCATTTGTGTGTGTGTGTGTGTGTGTGTGTGTGTGTGATTTTTAAAAAATATCTTAAATGTTTTTTAAAATTTCTGTGGGTACATAATAGGTATAGATATTTATGGGGTATTTTTTTGTTTGTTTGCTTGTTTGTTTGGTTTTGAGGCAGTGTCTCACTCTGTCACCCAGGCTGGAGTGCAATGGCGTGATCTCGGCTCATTGCAACCTCTGCCTTCCAGTAGCTGGATTATAAGCATGCGCCACCACACTCAGCTAATTTTTGTATTTTTAGTACAGACAGGGTTTCACCATGTTGGCCAGGCTGGTCTCAAACTCTTGACCTCAGGTAATCCACCCGCCTTGGCCTCCCAAAGTGCTGGAATTACTAGCGTGAGCCACGGAGCCCGGCCACATGTGATATTTTGGTACAGGCACGCAATGCATAAAAATCACATCATGAAAAATGGGGTATCTATCCCCTCAAGCATTTACCTTTTGTGTTACAAACAATCCAATTATATCCTTTTAGTTATTTTAAAATGTACGAATAAATTATTATTGACTACAGTCACCCTGTTGTGCTATCAGATAGGCCTTATTCATTCTTTCTTGCTATTTTTTGTACCTATTAACCATCCCCACCTCCCCCCAAGCACCCCATTACCCTTCCCAGCCTCTGGTAACCTTCCTTCTACTTTCTATCTCCATGGGTTCAACTGTTTTGATTTTTAGATCCCACAAATAAGTGAGAATATGTGATGTTTGTCTTTCTGTGTCTGGCTTATTTCACTTAACATAATAATTTCTCGGGGGGCGCAGTGGCTCATGCCTGTAATCCCAGCACTTTGGGAGGCTGAGGTGGGCAGATCACCTGAGGTCAAGAGACCAGCCTGGTCAACATGTTGAAACTCGTCTCTACTAAAAATACAAAAATTAGCCAGATGCAGTGGCGCAAGCCTGTTGTTCCAGCTACTTGGGATGCTGAGGCTGGAAAATCACTTGAACTTGGGAGGTGGAGGTTGCAGCAAGCTGAGATCCAGCCACTGCACTCCAGCTCTCTCACTCCAGTGACCGAGAGAGACTCTGTCTCAAACAAAACAAAAACAAAAACATAATAATTTCCAGTTCTATCCATGTTGTTGCAAATGACTGAATCTCATTCTTTTTTATGGCTGAGTAGTACTCCATTATGTATAAATACCACATATGCCTTATCCATTCATCTGTCGATGGACATTTAGGTTGTTTCCAAATCTTAGCTGTTGTGAACAGTGCTGCAAGAAACCTGGGAGTGCAGATATACCGATTTCCTTTGTTTTGGGTGTATACCAAGTGGTGGGATTGCTGGATCACATGGTAGCTCTATTTTTAGTTTTTTGAGGAACCTCCAAACTGTTCTCCATGGTGGTTGTACTAATTTACATTCCTGCCATCAAGGGAGAGAGCATTTGATTGGCAGAAAGAACTTGGGTCGCTCAACGACTCTTTGGCCAGGGGAGGGTGGGATCCCATGACTGGCCAGATTTTCTCTAATCTAGGATTTGCTTTCCCAAACCAAAATCAAGGATAGTCACCAGAAGAAGAGGGAATGGATGCAGGTGAAGCTGAAACATAGATATTTACCACATCGTCTTCTGACTTTCTTCCTCATCTTGTTAGTTTCTGTCTACCACTTTATTCTCTAGGGAAGAAGTCAAAGAAACCCAGCTGGTACTAGCATTAGAATACAGTGCTCTTTCAACTGAGACTAAGTGAGCCTTGTATGCCAGGACCTGATTTCTCCTGGTTTGGTGACTATTGACCTATAAAGAGTGTTAGCCAAATGATTAAGACTATCATCAAATTTAGTGTTTTATTTTACAGAGAAGTAGAAATGGAGGACTGGAGACAATATGGGGTCCCTGTATTACCACCTACAAGGTGGCAAGTGGTGGTCTAGGGGTTAGGATTCGGTGCTTTTACTGCCACAGCCCAGTCCTGGTCTGGGAAACCTTTCTTTGGCTCTGCCCAGCAACCTGCCCAGCACCTTCACACCTTCCCTTTTGGCCAACAGGCTCGCTTGCTTCTCCGGCGCCCCAGCCACAACCCCCAGCAGCTTCCACATGTGGCCCTAACACTACATGTCTCTGTGAGTGACATGCGCTCCCTGAAGTTATGCAGGAAGTCCCTTGGGAGAAGTGGCTGACTTGGGGTTACAGAGTTAGTTCATGAAAAGGGTGGGATGAGAACTTTGTTTTCTAAGTTTCAGACCAGGCCTCTCTCTGTTGCATCATTAAATTAAACCTAATTATAAGCCCAAGGCTTGACTTCTCCAACCGCCAGGACCTGGCACTTTTGTCCTTGCGGATTCAGAGTCTGCTACATACCTCGGCAGAGTAGGCACCGCTTCGGTGGTAGGATTTGAGACTTGCCTAACACACTACCTCCCCAGCGATATGTCCTCAACTAGGCTATTACAGTGCCTAAATGATTCATGATTACAATCATTCATGAGTGAGGAAGTGAGTGAGGAAGACAATTGCTCTTCTACATTCCAGCAAGTGAGTCCTGGGGAGACTGCTTTGTGTGTGTGTGTATGTGTGTGTTTAACTCTAGAAGCAAAGTGTTTCAGTCTCCAATGTCCTGGAGTCACTCTGCCTTGTTTTTTTGTCTAGCCCTATTTTGACCCCCACCCCCACTCCTCCTCTCCCAACGTCCCCTCCTGCCCCCCCACTTCTTGGGGATGGGGCTCTTTGATCTTGGCTCAGGTGGAAACCAGAGGAAATCCTAGATTAGGCTCTGATGGCCAAAGAATGTCTCCCATTTTGGGGGGAGGGGCACACAATTGGAATGAGATAAGAGCATGGATTTTAAATTTATGAAAAAACTTACATATTGTGATATTTCTGTAAAAGTTGAGTTAATTGATGTAGGAACTGAGTAGTATGATTTTGATAGAGGAAAACAAACACAGATTCTTTTTTTTCCCCCGAGACGGAGTTTCACTCTTGTTGCCCAGGCTGGAGTGCAACAGTGTGATCTCGGTTCGCTGCAACCTCCACCTCCCAGGTTCAAGTAATTCTTCTGCCTCAGCCTCTCCAGTAGCTGGGATTACAGGCATGCGTCACCACACCCAGCTAATTTTGTGTTTTTAGTAGAGATGGGGTTTCTCCATGTTTGTTAGGCTGGTCTCGAACTCTCGACCTTAGGTGATCTGACTCCTCGGCCTCCCAAAGTGCTGGGATTAGAGGTTTGAACCACCACGCCAGGCCACAAACACAGATTCTTAACCATTGCACATGACGATAGGGTTTACGGTGACTAAACATCTTGATTTGCTCAGGACTTGGGACTTTCAGTGATAAAATAGGGAAAGTCTGAGAAAATGGGGATCAACTGGTCACCCTAGGCGTAAATCATAATAACAACAATAATAATTTACTATGTGTTAGGCACTGTTTCAAGCATTTTACATTCATTTACTTCCTAACCAACTCAACGAGAGAGGTTCTAGATTTATTTCTGTTTTATAAATGAGGAACCTGAGGATCAGATAAGACAAGTAACCCACCCAAGGTCACACAGTCCTGGAGAGTAGAGGTGAGAGTGCAATCCAGGTCAGTTTGACACCCCAATCCATGTTTTTAAACATCGTGATAATCTTTTTCTTGAAATACATATGAAAGCAAACATATAGTAGGACTGGCCTCTCAATGATTGCTGTATTGAATTGGGTGACTCTGGACAAGCCATATCTATGACCACTCCCCAAACTGAAAAGAGGTTTAGAAAATTCTTTATTATTATTTGTTTACACATCATGCATAATCATTCTTTTTTTTTTTTTGAGAAGGAGTCTCGCTCTGTCTCCTAGGCTGGAGTGCAGTGGTGCAATCTCAGCTCACTGCAAGCTCTGCCTTCCAGGTTCCCGCCATTCTCCTGCCTCAGCCTCCCGAGTAGCTGGGACTACAGGTGCCCACCACCGCACCGGGCTAATTTTTTGTATTTTTAGTAGAGATGGGGTTTCACCGTGTTAGCCAGGATGGTCTCGATCTCCTGACCTCGTGATCCGCTCATCTCGGCCTCTGAGATGGGAGGCCAGGATTACAGGCGTGAGCCACTGCGCCCGGCCCACAATCATTCTTGTAAATAAAATAGAATGTTCAGAAATAGACACAAATACAAGTAGGAATTTTACTATTTGATAAAAACAGAACTTCAAATAAGTGGGGGAAAGGTGAATTATTCAATAAAAGGTGAATTATTCAATAAATGTTACTGGGACATTTAGTCAGCTGGAATAAAAATAAAGCTGGATGCCTATTTATATTTTACACTAAAATAAATTCCAAATGGAGCAAAGGTTTATTTCTGAGAATTTACAGCTGGTTAATACTAGAAGGAAGCATGGGAGAAGATCTTTCTGAGAATGATACAAAATGCAGAATCCATTAAAAAACTGATAAATTTATAAAAAAGGATGAGTTTGTGTCCTTTGTAGGAACATGGATGCAGCGGGAAACCATCATTCTCAGCAAACTATCGCAAGAACAGAAAACCAAACACTGCATGTTCTCACTCATAGGTGGGAATTGAACAATGAGATCACTTGGACTTGGGAAGGGGAACATCACACACCGGGGCCTATCATGGGGAGGGGGGAGGGGGGAGGGATGGCACTGGGAGTTATACCTGATGTAAATGAGGAGTTGATGGGTGCTGACAAGTTGAAGGGTGCAGCACACCAACATGGCACAAGTATACATATGTAACAAACCTGCACGTTATGCACATGTACCCTAGAACTTAAAGTATAATAATAATAAAAAAAAAAGAAAAAAAAACCTGATAAATTCAACTACATTAAAAAATAATCTGCATGGCAAAACCAACAAAGTTAAAAAGACAAAACAGGCTGGACTTAGTGGCCCACACCTGTAATCCCAGCACTTTGGGAGGCCAAGGCAGGTGGATCATGAGGTCAGGAGTTCAAGACCAGCCTGGCCAAGATGGTGGAAACCCCATCTCTACCAAAAATACAAAAATTAGCTGGGTGTGGTGGTAGGTGCCTGTAATCCCAGCTACTCCGGAGGCTGAGGCAGATAATTGCTTGAACCCGAGAGGCGGAGGTTGTGGTGAGCGCAGATCGTGCCACTGTATTCCAACTTGGGTAACAGAGTGAGACTCCATCTCAAAACAAAAAAAAAAAGATAAAACAAACTGGGGGAAATATTTTCAAAGCTCACAAACCAAGAACGAATTTCCTTAATAGATTAAGCATTGACACAAATCATAAGAAAAAGACTAATCATAAAAAGTCTAACAACACAACAAAGAAATAACCATCTTTGTGAACAGTCAATTCACAGAAGAGACTCTTAGCCATTTGAAAAGATGTCCAGCTCCACTGATAATAAAAGAAATGAAAATTCAGACTATAAGGCTGGGTGTGGTGCCTCATGCCTGTAATCCCAGCATTTTGGGAGGACATGATGGGAGGATTGCTTGAGCTAAGGATTTGGAGACCAGCCTGGGCAACAGTGAGACCTTGTTGCTACAAAAAGTAGAACACCTAACCAGGCATGGTGGTGTGTGCCTGTAGTCCCAGCTACTTGGGAGACTGAGGTGAAAGGATCACTTGAGCCTGGGAGGTCAAGGCTGCAATGAGCCATGATCATGCCATTGTACTCCACCCTGGGTGACAGAGTTAGAACCCATCTAAAAAAAGAAAAAGAAAAAAAAAAAGAAAAAGAAAAGAAAAAGGAAGAAAGAAAGAAAATTAAGACTACAATAGATCAGTGTCCCACCCATTAGATTGGCAAAGATAAAAAAAGTTGATAACTCTTTATTGGTACAATTTCTTTAGAGAGTAATTGACAATATCTATCACAATTTAAAACAAATTATAATCTTTGACTTCACAATCCCACGGAAACACTCAGGCATGTAGAAAAATGATCTACAATAACTTTTGTTGCAGCATTTTTGGTAATTGGAAGCAATCTATACATCCATCAAAAGGAACTGGTTAAATAAATTGTATTATGTCTATATAGTAGAGTGGAGTATTATGCAGCCATGGGAAAGAATGAGGAGACACTGTCTGCTGGGATAGGGAATTATCTCCAAGATATATTGTTAAGAAAACAAAATACAAAACAATGTGTAATGTATGATACCATTTGTGTGTGTGTGTCTTGAAGGAAGGTGCTCTGGAGGCTGAGGTGTGAGGATCACTGGAGCCTGGGAGGTTGAAGCTCCAGTGAGCTATGATTGTGCCTTTGCACTCCAACCTGGGTGATAGAGCAATTCCCTGTCTCAAAAAATAAGAAAAAAGATGCACGAACTAGTAACAGTGGTACCTATAGGGAAGAGAGCTACAGACTTATTTTTGTGTCTTTTAAAATTTGTAATATGTTAATGCCCTACTCTAATCAAACAATTGATAAACAAACAAATAAACAGAACATTTAAATATAAGTGAGATGCAGGACTGGCATGGTGGACGTGAAACCTACACACTTGCAAAGGGCCCTGCTCTGGGCTTAATGCTCTGATGTTGCCATCTTGAAATTCTTAATGACTTTTGAACAAGGCATCTTTCACTTTCATCTTGCACTGGATCCTGTAAATTATTTAGCCAGTTCTAGAGAGACCCTTGGTTTATAGGTGCTGTCCTGATTTAAAAGGAGACACTTGTGGAGCTCAAACACGTTTTCATTTTCTTGTGCCATTAATGACTACAATTAAAAAAATAAGTAAGTAAATATTTGCAATTGCAGTGCAAGCAAGCAAAATCATCTCTATTTGCCTCATCAGTAAAAGCTACACATTTGCTGGCAGGAATATCAAATGATGAGTTGTACCCTGCCCACACTGCAACAGCTACTTATAATTCTCCAAAAACTACCTGACATTTCAGCTTTCTATGAAAGGAAGCTCTGCACAATAAAAATCTTATGTGGTGGCTGGGCGCAGTGGCTCAATCCTGTAATCCCAGCACTTTGGGAGGCCAAGGCAGGTAGATGACCTGAGGTCAGGAGTTCCAGACCAGCCTGGGCAACATGATGAAACCCCATCTCTACTTAAAAAAAAAAAATGCAAAAATTAGCCAGGTGTGGTAGTGTGCACCTGTAATCCCAGCTATTTGGGTGGCTGAGGCACAAGAAAGGCTTAAACCTGGGAGGCAGAGGATGCCATGAGCCGAGATTGTGCCAGTGCACTGCAGCCTGGACAACAGAGAGAGACTCTGTCTCAAAAAAGAAAAAAAAAAAAAAAAATCTTATGTGGTTTCTGCCTGCCTGCTAATTAGACTAAACAAAATCCCGTTCCCATTAAAACATATATACATGAGATATTTTGCTTTTTGAAAGGCTGTTATGATAACTTTGGGAGGCAAACACACACAGCAGCCCTAGCTCCCTCCTACCTGGCCAAGGTTGCCTTGGTCTGCCCATCTCAAGTCCAAATAGTTCTTTCACTCTGGGCAGTTGCAGCTAATGATGCTTATCCTCAACTGAATAGATTGCAAATATATTTTATCATATAACTAAAATAAGTGCTCAAAATACCACAGCAAAGTAAACAAAGTCAACACTCAAAGGATAAGGAGGTAAGAAAGATATAGCTTACACAACACTGATGCACATTTCTTATGCATTTCTCAGCTGTAAAAGTGTAAACCACTTCCTGCCTCACAAAACCACGCCATGGATTGCACGAGATAATGGCTGTGAGCATGCTTTGTACATTGCTAATTTCTAAGGTGGCATCATCTATATTATGTGAGGATATTAATTTGAGTGGGTATTTGTGTTTAAACTGCTGGTGCTGTCCTGAATGGACAGGAACAGTCACATTTAGAAAAAACAAACACTTTTTTTTTCTAAGTTACAAAAGTAATATAGGACCTCACATTGTAAAATAAACAAACAGCCCAGAAAGACACAGGGTGAAAAATGAAAGTCCCCTTTCACCTTCTGCTACAAATCCTACTCCTCTATTAACGTAGTGTGAATTCTTCCAGAAGGTTTTTTTTTTTTAAAAACAAAACAAAACAAAACATGAATAATTTAAAGTAAAACCATTAGAACACTATGAGATGCCTCACAACGCCCTGCACCTGCTCCCCCCATAAACCTTAAGGAATGTCATTGTTTCTCATGGGATAAGATCCTTACCACTGAAACCTTTGCAGAAGCAGAGATGCCTCTAACTCCTAATCCTGCTTCATTAAATTAGTTAACCAATACCATCTGCTTACCAGCCATTGAGAATATTAACAAGCAGTCGTTTTAATTGATTTTTTTAAAGACAGGGTCTTGCTCTGTTGCCTAGGCTGGAGTATAGTGGCATGATCATGGCTCACTGCAACCTTAAATTCCTGGGCTCAAGTGATCCTCCTGCCTCAGCGTCTGAAGTAGCTGTGATATGGTTCGGCTGTCCCCCCACCCAAAATCTCATCCTGAATCGTAATCCCCATAATCCCCACGTGTCAAGGGAGAGACCAGGTGGAAGTAATTGAATCATGGGGCTGTTTTTCTCCGTGCTGTTCTCATGACAGTGAGTTCTCATGAGCTCTGATGGTTTTATAAGGGGCTCTTTCCCCTGCTTCACTCAGCACTTCTTCCTGGTGCCTTGCTTCCTCCTTGCCTTCTGCCATGATTGTAAAGTCCCTGAGTCCTCCTCAGCCGTGCTGAAATGCGAGTCAATTAAACCTCTTTCCTTTATAACTTACCCAGTCTTGGGCAGTTCTTTATAGCAGTATGAAAATGGACTAATACACTGGGATTACAGACATGAGCCACTGTGCCCAGCTACCTTTTTTATTTTTTGTAATGATGTGGTCTTGTTATGTTGTCCAGGCTGCAAGCGGTCATTTAAAAAAAAATAGGCTTTGGGTCTGGCATGATGGCTCATGCCTGTAATCCCATCATTTTGGGAGGCTGAGGCAGGAGGATTGCTTGAGCCCAGGAGTTTGAGACAAGCCTAGACAACATTGTGAGACCTTGTCTCTACAAAAAAATAAAAAAAATAGCTGGGCATGGTGGCATGTGCCTGTAGTCCCAGCTACTTGGGAGGCTGAGGTGGGAGATCCCTTGAGCCTGGAAAGTTGAGGCTACAGTGAGCTGTGATTGTGCCGCTGCATGCCAACCCGGGTGAGAGAGAGAGAGAAAAAAAGTAGACACTGCCATTAGTATAATTCTGGGTGGATTACTGGTTATACTGTTAAGGCATAAAGTCTCAGGGAGCAGACAGTATATAACCCTGATCACTAAAGGAAGGAGTAATCTCAAGTCACTTGCTATATTTTTAAAAAATGCTTTACATGTATCACTTCTTCAATTTTCACAAAGACCCTACTAGGGAGGTAGCACTATCAGTCCTACTTCAGAGATGAAGGATCAGAGGCACAGAGAGGCTCAGTGGCCTGTCACACACTGGAAGTGGCAGTCAGTCCTTTAAAACCCACGTGGTAGATGCTCCCCAAGCAGAGCTTGTGGAAAGCATAAACAGCTCCCATCACAGAAGGCTGCTGTTTCTCCAAGGCCACCTAAACCAAAATCCCCAGGGACGTAAAACTGTAGACGCCTGGGCCTTATCACAAACCTATGGAATCAGTAGTGTGGGACCCAGGAATCCACACTGGATTTTCTTTTTTTACTTTGTATATTGTGGTAAAATACACACAACATAAAAATTTACCATTTTCATTATTTCCTGGGTGCAATTCAGTGGCATTAAGTACATTCACATTACTGCAAAGACATTATCACCATCTATTGCCAGGATGTTTTCATCTTCTCAAACGAAAACTCTGTACTGTTAAGCAATAACTTCTCATTGCCCTGTCTCCCAGCCCTTAGTAATCATTATTCTACTTTTCTTCTTTATGAATTTGCTTCAAATTCATAGGTACCTCAAAAACTAGAATCATGGGACTGGCATTGTGGCTTATGCCTGCAATCCCAACACTTTGGGAGCTGAGGTGGAAAGATCATTTGAGGCCAGGAGTTTAAGACCAACCTGGGCAACATAGCAAGACCCTCTTTCCCTACCTCCTCAAAAAAATTATCTGGGCATGGTGGTATGTGCCTATAGTCCTAGCTACTTTGGAGGCTGAGGCAGGAGGATCACTTGAGCTCAGGAGTTAGAGGCTGCAGTAAACCACAATCCTGCCACTACACTCCAGCCTGAATACAGAGCAAGATCTTATCTCTAAAAAGAAAAAAAAAAAAAACACAAAAATTTAAAAATAAAAAAGTAGAATCATACAATATTTGTCCTGTTGAGTCTGGCTGATTTCACCTAGCATAATATTTTCAGAGTTTATTCATATTGTAGCACGTATTGGAATTCCATTCCTTTTTAAGGCTTAATAATATTCCATTGTATGCAAATAGCAGATTCTGCGTATCTATTCAGATGCTGGTAGACATTGGGCTTCTTCTACCTTTGGCTATTGTAAACGATGCTGCTATGAATATAGATATACAAATATCTGTCCAAGTCCCTCCTTTCAATGCTTTTGGGTATATACCTAGAAATGGAATTGCTAGATCATATGGTAATTATATGTTTAATTGTTTGAGGAAACACCATACTGCTTTCCTCAGTGGCTGCACTATTTTACATTCCCACCAGCAATGCACAACAGTTCAATTTCTCTATATCCTCACCAATACTTGTTATATTCTGTTTTTTAAAATATATATATAATTTATATATAATTATATAGAGATCCTCAGAGACAATGTGAAGGATGAAGGAGGAAACAAGAAGAAGCTGGTGAGAAGGGAGAGTCCAGAGAGGGCGCTGGCAGAATCCGGGAGACAGACATCTCCACGGGCGTCCTCTCAGTGTGAAGATGGCTGTTTCTTAGCCTTCAGATGAAGAAGGTATAGCTGTTAGCAGAGATAGATTATACTCAAACTCTGAGGAAACATTATTCAAATTTATGTTTATTTATTTATGTATTTATTTATTTTAAACGGAGTCTAGCTCTGTCACCCAGGTTGGAGTCCAGTGGCGCATCTATAATAAATTATATATATTATATAATTATATATATATTATATAATATAAT
This sequence comes from Chlorocebus sabaeus, assembly GCF_047675955.1. Classification (NCBI taxonomy): domain Eukaryota; kingdom Metazoa; phylum Chordata; class Mammalia; order Primates; family Cercopithecidae; genus Chlorocebus; species Chlorocebus sabaeus. The sequence continues at coordinate 102,304,988 of NC_132912.1, read as the reverse complement.
AGCCAGGCAAACAGGTGTTTCCTGACCAACTTTCCAAAGTGAAGGAGTAAGCTGGTGAAGCCTTCTCCCCTTTTATTATTATCTTTATTGAGGTGTAACTTAAATACAATTATTTATATTAAATATAATTATATATATTATATAATTATCTATATATTATATAATATAATAGCCATTCTGATGGGTATGAAGTGGCAGAATCTGCTCTTTTGACATGAACTCCCATATTATTCTCATTTATACTAAAATTTGAGAATTGTTACTCATTAGCGGTCTTAGCAGGAAGAGAAGGAGTGGGGAGCCTTGTCAGTCTGAGAAGCAAAGCAAAGGATTTGGCTACAAGTATCATCCATAGAAGACTGAGAAAGTTCGACATACATCCCACACCCCCATATGAAAAGCTTTTTGAAAAAAGGAATGGTCTTAAACCACCAACCTTTTGGCCTTAAACCACCAAAGTCAGTAGTCTTAAATCTGCCGTTTAAGAAGCTGGTAGATAGAGAAAGTGTAACAAGCAGACTGTTTCTGATCTTGAGAGCCACTCTGAGTTGGGTCAAAGCAAGGAAAACGGTCCTTCAAACTAAAGAGTTCTCCACAGCAGCCTGGTCAATACTTTGAAACAACAAACATTCAAACGCACAGACCACAAAAGAAAAAAAAAATGTTCCTTTCTGGAAATATCTGGTTAAGTTTAGTGAAACTCTGCTACTTCAAGAGAGGTGAACTGATACCAGTTAAGACAGAGAGAAGGGAAGGAGGCAAGTGAGAGGAGGTCCATAAAAGGGTGGAACTGTGAGCCTGTGACTGTGGGTTCCTCTCCACCTGCAAGCTTCCCTAACACAGGTTTGGTGAGAAAATGTACTGGTAAGAAACTGGGGAAATGGTACCTAGGCAGTCAAGCGATGAAAGTGTGCCCCCTAGTGGTTATTCTCTACATTGTTCAAGTCATTATGGATTCCCAGAAAAAGCGAGGGAATAGGCTGTGGAAGGGTCAGTGCTCAGCCCTTGCTCATTCATGACAGTTGGCTGGAATGCAGATAATTTTGAAAATATTCCCATCAAGTCTATTTCTCGTGGTAATCTGGATGTTGGCAGTACTTTCATTCGTGAAGAGTGAGAGCTGCACTTGTGTAATGCTTACCTATCATACTGTGTTCCTCCGCACACCACTGACAGGTTTTATTATCATTGCTGGTATTATTACTATTCTCATTTAATGGGTGAAGGAACAGGGGCTCAGAGAGATTAAGTGAATTCCAAGGTTACGGGCTGTTAAACCATAGTTCCTCTCAATGTGTAAGCACATAATGACATAATGGAAAAGAAATAGTAAGATTATTGGAAAGAAAATCCACACCACCTTACTTGAGTTCTCTGCTGTGGCAAGTGGGAAGCAGAAAATGTCTATTAGTCACTAGAAAATGACTGTGGGGCCGGCGTGGTGGCTCACGCCAGTAATCCAACTACTTTGGGAGGCTATGGTGAGAGGATCCCTTGAGGCCAGGAGTACAAGACCAGCCTGGGCAACATAGTGAGAACCTGATTGTACAAAAATAAAAAAAGCAATTAGCTAGGAATAGTGGAGCACATCTGTTGTCCCAGTTACTCAGGAGGCTGAGATGAGAGGATCACTTGGGCTCAGGAGTTCAAGGCTGTGGTGAGCCATGATTGGCCCACTACTGCACTCCAGCTTTGATGACAAAGTGAAACCCTGTCTCAAAAAAAAAAAAAAAAAAAAAAAAAAGTAGATTTATGTTTGCCAGGAGGCTGAGGAAAGGGTGAATGAGGAGTAACTGCTAAAGAATACGGGGTTTCTTTTTGGAGTGATGGAAATATTCTGGGCCAGGTGCAGTGCTCATACCTGTAATCCCAACACTTTGGGAGGCCAAAGCGGGCAGACTGCTTGAACTCAGGAGTTCAAGACCAGCCTGGTCAAAAGAGGAAAACCTCATCCCTACAAAAAATTAGCTGGGTGTGATGGTGCATGCCTGTGGTCCCAGCTACTTGGGAGGCTGAGTTGGGAGGATCACCTGAGCGTGGGAGGTTGCAGTGAGCTGAGATCATGCCACTGCACTCAGCCTGGGTGACAGAGTGAGACCCTGTCTTAAAAAGAAAAAAAGTTAAAAAAAGAAAATAGTCTGGAATTACATAGTAGTCATGATTGTACAAATCTATATACTAGCAATCACTGAATTTTACACAATTTAACAGGGTGAATATTATGGTATGTGAACTGTATCTCGAAGATGTTTAAAGACCAAAAAAGAGCTTCATAAATAATTGTATTTAAGTTACACCTCAATAAAGATAATAATAAAAGGGGAGAAGGCTTCACCAGCTTACTCCTTGACTTTGGAAAGTTGGTCAGGAAACACCTGTTTGCCTGGAGGATGGGACAAATTCCTACAAAGCCAGAGTCTCAGCTTCCAAAGCCTCCAGTGGGAAGACCTGCAGGGACTGGGGAGAGCCTATGTGACATCTCAAGGCGCCAGACACCCTAGGTCCTTCCTAAGGGAGCACAAATAGGGACACATGAATCCATCCTAACACACCTGAGGGCTGTCATGGAACAGAGGCACTGGACTTCTGAGTGACTCCAGTGGGCAGAGATAGGACCCGTGGAGGAAGTGACAAGACAACACAGTCTGGTCAATAAGACTGTGGTCTGGTCAATAAGAAGAAAGAGTCCTGAGGGACGGGAGCCGTCCAGATGTAGTGTGGGTCACCCCCTGTGTGAGTGCCCAACCTGGGCTGCACTCAAGCCAGGCTGCAGAACCACATCTGGGACCTTGTATATTGACATAGTCTCCTGGCAGGGGAGTGGATGCTCCAACACAGAGATCCTCAGAGACAATGTGAAGGATGAAGGAGGAAACAAGAAGAAGCTGGTGAGAAGGGAGAGTCCAGAGAGGGCGCTGGCAGAATCCGGGAGACAGACATCTCCACGGGCGTCCTCTCAGTGTGAAGATGGCTGTTTCTTAGCCTTCAGATGAAGAAGGTATAGCTGTTAGCAGAGATAGATTATACTCAAACTCTGAGGAAACATTATTCAAATTTATGTTTATTTATTTATGTATTTATTTATTTTAAACGGAGTCTAGCTCTGTCACCCAGGTTGGAGTCCAGTGGCGCATCTTGGCTCACAGCAACGTCCACCTCCCAGGTTTAAGCGATTCTTGTGCCTCAGCCCCCTGAGTAGCTGGGATTACGTGCACCCACCACCACGCCCAGCTAATTTTTGTATTACTAGCAGAGACTGGGTTTCGTCATGTTGGCCAGAATGGTTTCGAACTGCTGACCTCTGGTGATCTGCCCACCTCAGCCTCCCAAAGTGCTGGAATTACAGGTGTGAGTCATTGTGCCCAGCCTCAAATTTAAGCCCTCAAATACTCTCAGGCAGTAGTAGGTAGTGATAAAGCTAAAGGGTTTGGGGTTTTTTGCCAGTCCTGGGTTCAAATGCTGACCCACTACTTAAAGGCTATGTGATCTTGGGCAATGCTTTAAGATTTCTGAGCCTCCTTTTCTCTGGTTAAAAAAAAAAAAAAAAAAAAAAAAAAGGGAGGCTGGGTGTGGTGGCTCACTGGCTTACGCCTGTAATCCTAGCACTTTGGGAGGCCAAGGCGGGCAGATCACTTGAGGTCAGGAGTTTGAGACCAGCCTGGCCAACACGGTGAAACCCCATTTCTACTAAAAATACAAAAATTAGCTAGGCGTGGTGGCAGGCACCTGTAGTCCCATCTATTTGGGAGGCTGAGGCAAGAGAATTGCTTGAACTCAGGAGGCAGAGGTTGCAGTGAGCCGAGATCATGCCACTGCACTCCAGCCTGGGCAATCCAGTCCATCTTAAAAAAATAAATAAAAAAGGAAATAATAAAACGACATACCTCACAGATTTATTCCAAGGATTAAACCAAATAATGTAAATAAAGCACTTAGCCTGTCACATATTAATGGTAGCTATTTCCAATTGAGCTAAACACATTTAATTATGTCCAAACTATTAGGTTATTTTTGGTAGATACAGGTAGCTCACAAACATCATGGGCTGTTGAAAGTTAGCTACCCCTCCTACAACTTCACATCACACAGGTTTTGAGTCCAATTCTGCCACTTTTTGTAGATAAAAGACACATTTTTATCAGCCAGTTCACACGAAATGATGTGTTTTGAAAGCTGATTACAGCTGTGTCCTTCCAGGTGCTCTAAATACTCCCTGCATGAAAGGTCTGCTTGAGGGGGACTCGACAATCTGGAGGCAGGATTAGGTTAACCTAAGGCTTTGGGCAACTCGATTCCCTTGGCATCATGGCCGGACACAGGACATTTCAGAATCTAGCCTCAGGTACCACCCAGAAAGGTGAAATGGGTACAGCCCAGCTGACTCCTTTTTCTTTTCGTAAAAGGGCAGAGAGTGACTGCAAACTATTCCAGCCAACTTGCATATCTTGGATACCACTGAGTTGTGGGGCTTTTTTTTTTTTTTTTTTCTTTTTTTTGAGGTGGAGTCTCGCTCGGTCACCCAGGCTGGAGTACAGTGGCGCCAATCTAGCTCACTGTAACCTCTGCCTCCCGGGTTCAAGCAATTCTCCTGCCTTAGCCTCCCAAGTAGCTGGGACTACAGGTGCGTGCCACCACGGCCGGCAAACTTTTTGTATTTTTAGTACAGACAGGGTTTCACTGTATTAGCCAGAATGGTCTCCATCTCCTGACCTCACGATCTGGCTGCCTCGGCTTCCCGAAGTGCTGGATTACAGGCGTGAGCCACTGCGCCCAGCCTGTTTGTTTTTGAGATAGGGCCTCGCTCTATCTCTACCTAGGCTATAGTGCAGTGATAAGACCACATCTCACTGCAGCCTTGACTTCCTGGGCTCACGTGATTCTCCCACTCCAACCTCCTGAGTAGCTGGGAACACAAGTGTACTCCACCACGCCCAGCTAATTTTTAAATTTTTTGTAGAGCCAGGGTCTCACTATGTTGCCCAGGCTGGTCTCAAACTCCTGGGCTCAAGCAACCCTCTCACCTTGGCTTTCCAAAGTGCTGGGATTACAGGTGCGAGCTGCTGTGCCCGGTCTGGATGCCACTGATTTTTAACAGTGAGCACTCATTTCTAACTTGGCTTATTAACACACATCTTTTCCCCAGTGAATCCCTATCCAGTATATTTATTATGCTCATTACAATGCTGTGGTGCTCATGGGAGACGATAAAAGTCCATGTAGTAGCAGCGAATGTTTGATTAAATGCTAGCTGATTACTTCTGTATTATATACAACCTTAGATTAAAGGGCTGACCTCCCCTAGAGCACAGTTTAAATGAACATATATTTGCTATTATACTGTAGACCACAGACATCTGAGAGCTGACTGCATTTCTCCAGTGCTTCATACTTCTGAAATAGAAACTTGCTTTTAGTCAGAGCAAAACACCTAGATTCAGAGTCCATTAACATTACAGAAAGCTTCCTATGAGCCAGGCAGTTTTTTAAATCCTTTAGCTCATTTACATCTCACCACAGCCGTTTGAGGTGCAGAGTATGACTTGCTTTATCGATGAGGAAACTGTGGTTCAGAGAGGTTAAGTTACTTGTCCAAAGCTGTCAGATATTAGGCAGAGGAACAAGGAAAAAAAAAAAAAGAGTAAGAATCTCTCTGTAAAAGTGGTATCTCACTTTAGGTGAATATCAAAAAGGAGACTAAGTGTGGCCACCAATCCTGCCTCCCATCTCCTGCAGAGTCTGCCCTTAGTAAGGAATGCATTTTTCCTCTCGTGTCATTTCAGTTCATCTAATTTACCTCCATTTGGGTATTAATTTCATGCTTTCGATTGACTGCAGAGAAGTATTCTCTTTTCGTGCAGTCCGGCTGAGGATCTCTAGGCCTGTTCACGCTGCCTGGGCCATGCCCAGTCCCAGACCACCCCCATCTAGAGTTACAGCGAGCCAAGGGCTAGGGTTACTGCACTTAACACTGAAAGGCCCCCTCATTTCAGCCTTTTAGAGCCAGGAGGCTCATCGCTCATCACTCATCACTTGCCAGTTGGCTGTTGTATTTGGGGCTTGCTTTATTTGTGCAAGTGCTGAAAACAAGCACTGGGTGAGGGGCCATTGAGAATGGAACAGGCTGAGCAGGGCTGGAGGATGATTGACAGGGGAATTAGGAGAGACGACATTCCCAGGGTGTTGGGTTCGTGGACACGCGTGAGGGTTTCCACGGTTGACACTGTGCTTGTGACGAAGGACCTGCATGCACTGTTCCCAAATGGGATGACTGAGGGCCTACTGTGTGCAAAGCATTTTTAAATGGGAACTTCAACACAGACCCTGTCTTTGAGGGGAGGCTTACAGTAAGAGGATAAGGCAGGTGTCCCCCAAATTTACCTCCAACACACACAATCAATCTGTTCCTCCTCCTCTCCCCTTCACATATCTCTAGTCTCCATGAAAGATAATTGCCCAAAGCTGTAGGATATTTGGCAGAAAGAAGGTAAAGAAAAAAGAATGAGAATCTCTCTGTAAATGTGTCTTTTCACTTTAGGTGAGGAAAAAAATGAGAACAAGTGTGGCCACTAAGCCTGCCTCCCATCTGCAGAAAGCCTGCCCTCAGAAAGAAGATGCATTATCCTCTCATGTCACTTACCTTCTCACCTAGTCCAGGAATCAGGAGTCTCCCCTCTCCTGCCTCTCTTACATCTGATCAACTAGCACATCCTCCAAATATTATCTCCCTTTTTTTCACATTTCCATGGCTCTGATTCGGTATTTCCTTGTCTCTTGCTTGGACTATTGCAATAGCTCCCCACGAGTTTCCCTGATCCAGGATCAGCCCCTTAGCCCACCCCCTCTCCACTGCAGCCAGAGTGATCTCTCTAAAGTGCACAGCCAATCACAGTGGGGGGAAATCTGCTGGCAGCTTTCCCATCAGCCACAGCATAAAGTCCAAGCTCCCCTTTAATTCCGTCTCTCTTTCGGTAAGTATTTGATGAGCACGTTCTCTGTCCTAGGATCAAGTATACTATGCCAGGATCCACAATACAGGAGTGAAGGAAATGGATATAGTCTTTGTCCTCAGGAAGTTTTCAGTCCAGTGAGGGAAACAAAACAAGTAAACAAGGAAACATAGTATCAAGTTGTGACACAAGCTGCCAAATAAAGGAACTGTGGGCTACGATAAAGAATAACTGTGGGGCCGGGCGCGGTGGCTCAAGCCTGTAATCCCAGCACTTTGGGAGGCCGAGACGGGCGGATCACGAGGTCAGGAGATCGAGACCAGCCTGGTTCACACGGTGAAACCCCGTCTCTACTAAAAAATACAAAAAACCAGCCGGGCGAGGTGGCGGGCGCCTGTAGTCCCAGCTACTCGGGAGGCTGAGGCCGGAGAATGGCGTGAACCCGGGAGGCGGAGCTTGCAGTGAGCTGAGATCCGGCCACTGCACTCCAGCCTGGGCGACAGAGCTACACTCCGCCTCAAAAAAAAAAAAAAAAAAAAAAAAAGAATAACTGTGGGTATCAGAATCACAGACAGCTATGGGAGAGAGAGAAGAGAGAGAGAGAGGAGAATGAATAATAGTGGGCACCTACTTATGACCAGACACTCAGGGGGCATCTCTGAGAACTGAAGAAGGAGTAGGAGGTGGCTGGAGGAAGAATGGACACAGCACAAATGAGCTTGATGCATTTGAGAAGCAGAAGGCAGTCGTGCGGCTGCACAGTGATGAGCCGCAGGGAGACGCGAAGAGTGCAGGGGAGGAGAGACAGGGTTGGACCGTGCCTTGTAGGCCACGGGGAAGCATCTGGATTGCATTGTAAGGACATGGGAAAGTCACTGAAGGCTTTTTGGGAAGCGCCTGGATTGCATTGTAAGGACACGGGAAAGTCACTGAAGGTGTTTAAGCAGGTAAGTCACTCAATCTGGCTTACATTCTTAGCACATCACTTTGGTGACTGCCTGAAGATTGGCTCAGAGGGACACAAGAGTAGAAGTCATATTATGTGCTGAATTGAGTCCCCCAAAATTCACGTGTTAAAGTCCAAATGCCCAATACTTCATAATGTGACTGTATTAGGAGACAATCTTTAAAGAGGCAATTAAGTCAAAGTGAGGTCATTAGGGTGGGTCCTGATTCAATAGGACTAGTGTCCTCATAAGAAGAGGGGATCAGGACACCGACACACACACAGGGAAGACCACGTGAAGACACAGGGAGAAGACAGCTGTCTACAGAGTAAGGAGAGAGGTGTCGGAAGAAACCAACCCTGCTGACACTTTCGCCTTCGACATCTAGTCTCCAGATTTGTGAGAAAATCAATTTCTGTACTTCAAGTCACCTAGACGGTGGCACTCTGTTACGGCAGCCCTGGCAAACGAACACCAGAGGGCTGTCCAGTTAAGAGCCCATAGTTGGGTGCGGTGGCTCACGCCTGTAATCCCAGCACTTCGGGAGGCTGAGGCAGGTGGATCACGAGGTCAGGAGTTTGAGACCAGCTTGGTAGTGAAACCCCGTCTCTACTAAAAATACAAAAATTAGCCGGGCCTAGCGGTGCGTGCCTGTAGTCCCAGCTACTTGAAAGGCTAAGGCAGGAGAATCACTTGAACCCGGGAGGCGCAGGTTGTGGTGAGCCAAGATCACACCACTACACTCCAGCCTGGGCAACAGAGTGAGACTCCGTATCAAAAAAAAAATATTAATAATAATAAACAAAAAATAAGAAAAAAGAGCCTATTGAAAGGGCTGGGCTGGGGGAAAGATGAGGGTGGCTCTTTCTGGAGGAGAGAAAAAGGAGATGGACTCCAGCAAGAGCATAAAGTTCGATCTACAGAACTCTGCGATGGGCTAAGGTGAGGAGGATGGAAGGACTGAGGAAGATGCCCAGGTTTCTAACCTGTGCAAAGAGGTGATAGTGGGGACCTTCACTGAGGTGGGAGAGACGAGGGAGAAATAGGAGTGGGAAGGGAAGGGAGACACCTGATCACAACCTCCATGGATTTCCATGCTTCCTATGACAACTGAGATAACTTTGGCTGCCCCCCAAAATAAATAAATTAACCCAACATAAGTTTTTTTTTTTTTTTTTAATTAATAGACTTTATTTTTGGGAATATTTTTAGATTCACCAAAAAATTAAGCAGAAAGTATGAGAATTCTCTTTTTTAAATCTTACATTTTTATTTTTATTTTGGAGACAGGGTCTCAGTTCTACCACCCAAGCTGGAGTGCCATGCACAGTCACAGCTTACTGCAGCCTCAACCTCCCAGGCTCAAGTGATCCTCCCCTCTCAGTCTTCTGAGTAGCTGGGACTACAGGGGTGTGCCCCCATATCTGGCTAATTTTTAAATTTTTGTAGAGACAGGAAGCCCAATAGGATGCCCAGGCTGGCCTTGAACTCCTGGGCTCAAGCAGTCCACCCACATCAGCTTCCCAAAGTGCTGGGATTACAGAAGTGAGCCACTGCACTCAGCCAAGAATTCTCACATGCGCCTCTCCTCGGCATGATTTCCCTTATTATTCCAACATAAATTTTTAAAAATTATTTTTTAATTGGCAAATAAAATTCTGTATATTTATGGTATACAACATGATGTTTTCGTATGTGTACACATTGTACAATAGCTAAATCAAGCTAATTAACAATCTATTACCTCCCATACTTATCATTTATTTGCAGGGAAAACACTTAAAATCTACCCTCTTAGCAATTTTTAAGTATACAATACATTGTTATTAACTGTCATCATCATGTTGTACAACAGGTCTCTTGAATTTATTCCTCTTGTTTAACTGAAATTTTGTAACCTTGTCTGCCCCTTCCCCTCCCACCCCCATCCCCGGTAACCACGTTGTACTCTCAGCTTCTGAGTTCAACTTTTTAAGATTTCACATATAAGTGAGATCATACAGTAGTTGTGTTTCTGTCCAACATAAATTTTAAAGCCAAAGGAAATTGTTAGAGTCAAAACAAAACCTACGTATTTCTCCCTGTTTCTCCTCAACATAGAGAGATGGCACCCATGTGGGGAAGTTTGGCAGTGATGCAGCAAGCAAGGATAACTGGCCCTACTTCCCCCTTCAACTCCCCCCCAACTTCCCACCTCCCATTTTACAGAACTAGATTTACTTTCCTTCACTCTGCGGCAAACACCTTCCTATTTATGCCTCAAGGCTTGGCTCAAGTGTCATCTCCCTGAAGTCTGTCCTGACCCCTCCTATTGGGCCAATAATACCCTGAGAAGCCCCCAGGTTATCACCTCCTGTCACAGAGGGAGGGAGATGTTCTTCATGAGTCTGTCCTCGCCCCTACCCACCCATGACACTTAACTCACAGGAGGGTGGGGAGCCTGGCTTTTTCCTAGTGCCCAGCACAGTGCTCGGCTGTAGTAAACCCCCATAAATATTTTTTCAACTGAACAGAAAGTGATGGGTGCCACTAAAAAAGAAAAAAAAAAAAAAAAAAAAAACAAGGAAGGAAGGAAGAAAATGCTCTGGGAATTTAGGACTTCAGAAACTCAAAGGCAGTTGGCAAGACTGCCTGCTAATTGCAGATCGCAGCCTACCCGGGAAAAGGAGTCATGTGGCTTATTGCAGGAGAAGGTACTTAGAGGCTGAAAGCTGCTAGCAACAGGAGCAGCTGTTTGCGGTGAGCTGTTGTCTAACATGTCAGTGAGTGAGGCCCTGGGTACGTGCCAAGTGCTGAAGGGAAAACAGATCATCATCTGTGCGGATGGCCCAAATCCCTGACCCTCCATTAGCGTGACCTATTGTGTGAATGTAATTTGACATGTAATCTATAGACTTTTGGGTTGAATTTGATTTTGTCCACCTGGTAAATGAGTGTTGGTTCAATGATCTATCTTCTCCCTGGAGGTAGTAAATTTCATTTAAGAGGTGACTGGGTCTTATTAAGCTGCGTGAATTCTTATAGCTCCTACAGAAGAGGATATTACATATCCCTTGTCATATATTTGTTGTGTTCGACAAATAGGTTCTGCTGGAGGTTTTGCCATGAACTGGCTGTGTGACTTTGGAGAAATCATGTAACTTCTCTAGACCTCCAGGGGGTGGGTAAGGTGCAGGGAGAGCCTGGAAACAAAGCAAAGAGCCTTGAAAATTTCCTTCCACATTCTGTGATCTGAAACCTTCCTTGCTGCTGGTGTCCAGAACAGGATTGATGCTCATCAGATGAGGGCCTCCCTGCGGGCTTCCTTCCTTTCTACAGGCATGTACCACGGTTTATACAATAAACCTTACAAAGATCACTGATGCACAGAAAAGAGCACTTATAGTTCATACACAAATAGAAGAGCCAGTTAATATAGCTGCTATTTTTTATTGGAGAAGTATGACTGGTTCAAGTTGTTTAATTTTAAAATATAAATAATAGAATGTATAAAGCTATTGAATATTCTTTAATTCCTTTTTTTTTTTTTTTTTTGAGATGGAGTTTCACTCTTGTTGCCCAGGCTGGAGTGCAATGGCGCAATCTCCACCTCCAGGGTTCAAGTGATTCTCCTGCCTCAACCTCCTGAGTAGCTGGGATTAATGGCATGCACCACCATGCCCGGCTAATTTTTTGTGTTTAGTAGAGATGGGGTTTCACCATGTTGGTCAGGCTGGTCTCGAACTCCTGACCTCAGGTTATCCACCTGCCTTGGCCTCTCAAAGTACTGGGATTACAGACATGCACCACTGCTTTAATTCCATATTATAAAGTCAGTTAGTGAGTTGGAGGAGAGTGGCACCAGCGAGCTGCACATAATAAAAAAATTTAAAAATAGGCCGGGCGCGGCGGCTCATGCCTGTAATCCCAGCACTTTGGGAGGCCAAGGTGGGTGGATCACTTGAGGCCAGGAGTTTGTGACCAACCTGGCCAATGTGGCAAAACCCCGTCTTTACTAAAAATACAAAAATTAGCTGGGTGTGTTGGTGTGTGCCTGTAATCCCAGCTACTTGGAAGGCGAGGCAGGAGAATCGCTTGAACCCGGGAGGCGGAGGTTGCAGTGAGCTGAGATTGCGCCATTCACTCCAGTCTGGGCAACAGAGCAAGACTCTGTCTCAAAAAATAACTAAATAAAATAAAGTCAGTTAGTTAGTGGATAAAAGGAGAGGGAGGGAAGAAAGAGGGAACGGAAAAGGAAAGAGAGGAATGATAAGCAGAGGATTTCAGAGGAATACGGATACACAGAAAGAAAAGGGAGTGAAGCGAAGAGAGGGAGGAGAGATGGGGAGAGGAAAATAGGGGAGCAGAGAGAAGTGGAAGGAGAAAGAGATTAATATCAGGGAGATAGAAAACAACACAGTCTAAAATGCCCTGACAAGGTTGGGCATGGTGGCTCACGCCTGTAATCCCAGCACTTTGGGAGGCTGAGGCAGGAGGATTGCCTGAGCACAGGACTTCAAGACCAGCCTGGGCAACATGGTGAAACCCTGTCTCCACAAAAGATACAAAAATTAGTTGGACATGGTGGTGCACTGCATTCGGTCACTATTTCATCTACTTTCAGAGAATGTGCAATCACTGTGGGCTGTGCTGGCTGGAAAAGACTTCATCATTAAGAGGCACTTGACTTGAAGTTAGGAGGAGTTTTGGAAGAACTGAGAGGTTTCTCCAGGAATGAGCATGGTTAATAAAGGGGTAGGGGGAGCACGATGGTAAGAAGATTGTGTAGATCATAAAAAAAAAAAATGGGAAATTTGGTTGACAAGGCACAGTAATAGGAGTTCATTAGTGGCCTGGAGTGTATATTTGATCCTATGCACAGCGAGGAACCATAGTGTGGTTGAAAAAAATGTAGGTACCTTTGAGTAAGAGTCATTGGGGAAAATAAGTCAGTGCCTACATGAGGACTGGGTTTATCAACAATACACTCACACCAAGGGGGCACGTTAGGAAGCCATTACAGTAAAGTGCTTAGGCTTTAAAATCAGATAGACCTTGATTTGAACCCTGGGTTCTGTCACTCTAGAGCTGGGTGTCACTGAACAAGGCTCAAATTCTCAAAGTTTGATGTCTTAATCCATAACGTGAGGATAATGGCACTTACTTTTCAGAATGGTTCTAGTATGAAATGGGTCAGGGTGAAAGCCCAGTACCTGAAAAGCATTATGTGCTCAGTCAGCGTTAGTCCTCCCTTTCCTTCTGCTTTAAGTGAAGGCAGACTCTTGAGGAAATCATTTGTTGACTGATCGGTTCAACAAGCAAACAAAGGGAAGAAAACAAGGACAGGTGATGCCATGGGCCAAAGCTGAGATGTGAGTACTTTTGGGGAGTGGTGATGAACTTGAGATGACAGTGGGGTGCACAAGTAGAATTATCCTGTAGGCATTTGGAAATATGACATTAGAGGGAAACCAGGCTAAAGCTGTAGATTCTGGGGCCCTTAGTATAAAAGTGATAGTTGACACTGTACAATGACTAGCTTTAGGATTGAAAGAGTGTTGAAAAGCCACTGAGCCTTGGAAGGTTCCCTTAAGTAGGGCTGGAGAAGGAAGACTGAGGAGCTATACTTTGTGCAAGGAAATAATCAGGCAAGTATATGGTATCAAAACTATGAGAAGACTTTCCAGGAAAAAGTCATTATGCCAAATGTTAAAGAGAAGTAATAAAGGACAACCCTGAAGAGAAGCCACTGGACCAATGCTGACCTCAAAGAGTGAGTCTCAGATAATTCCAGGGAGTGGCAGGACAATGACTCCTCAGGAGTGCTGGAGAGTGGGCACAGGTACCTGGGAAGAGTTGAGCCAGAGGACCACAAAGGCAACTTCCAACCGGGCATCAGTGTCCACCACCTAGAAGGCAAACATCAGTTAGGCTGGGAGAAAGGGATGGAGCTGGTGAAAAAATAGGCAGAAACTGACAGAAAGGGGGAGGAAAGATATTTAAGAAGGAGGCACCAGTATTAAGAGAAGGTAATATGGAGCGATGGCTACATGTTTGAGAGAGAAAGAATGGTAGAGAATATTAGACTGCAGGGTGGTAGGACCTCAGAACTCAAAATTTAGAAGAATTATTTCTTTTTCTTTTTCTTTTCTTTCCTTCTTCTCCTCTCCCCCCTCCTCCTCCCCCTCCCCCTCCTTCCCCTCCTCCTCCTCCTCCTCGACGGGATCTCACTCTGTCATCCAGTGGCACCATCTCAGCTTACTGTAGCCTCAAGCTCCCCAGGCTCAGGTGATCCTCTCACCTCAGTCTGCCTAGTATCTGGGACTACTGGTGTGCACCATCATTTCTGGCTCATTTTTGTATTTTTTGTAGAGACAGGGTTTGGCCATGTTGCCCAGGCTGGTCTCACACTCCTGGGCTCAAGCAATCCTCCCACCTCAGCCTCCCAAAGTGTTGGTATTACAGGTGTGAGTCACCATGCCTGGTCTCAGAAGCATTATTTCTAGAAATAGGAAAGAAACTTTTATCTAGACTTTAAAAGAAGTATTACTTGTGGAGAGAAGAATGGTACTTACTCCTCTGAAGACTAAGGAATAAAAACTTAATTTGAGGAGAGCCTCCCAGTTGGCCCCTTCCTTCTCAGAAGAGTGGGGGAGGATGGATAGATGTGTTTAAAGGCTTAGGAAGGGGCGCCCTCCTTTGGGGAACACAGCAGAATAGCCCAAGCACAGAAGAAACAGGGGAGCTAGAGAACATCTACTGAGGAATGGCCAGGAGGCTGAGGACAGTTAAAGAAACCGAGGTTATTTTACTGGGAGAAGAGAGGGGTCTACACAGCATTCAATGGTTGACTTTAAATATGTGAAGAGCTGACATGCAGAAGTAGACATCTGTGAAAACAGAAGTTGCCAGTGATGGAAGTTGCAGGAAGGCAGAGTCCATGTGAACATAAGACAGAATTTTTTCACACTTATTGAGTAGAGGGGTGAGTGGTTCTCCCATGGGTAGTGTCCAGGAGATATGGGACAGTGCCTTGCTTAGGATGCTGCAGGCAGAAATGGGCATCAGAAAAGAGTTAGACTTTGGTGATTCTTAGGTGAAATGTACAGCTGAATCTATAGGCATGTAACAATTTTAGTTTAAAGATTTCAGGGCTGGAAGGGGCCCGAAAGGTGATGTAATATAATAATCCTTTGACTCTTGAGCCCCCTCTGTGAGAGGCTCACCAAGTGATCAAGGACTGTAAAATATAGCCAAACTGAGCCTGAATCCACTAGTGGCCATGGGGGCAATGGGTTTCTAGTTACTCCTTATCTGGTTTGAGAACAAATCTGTGCACCTCCCAGATAATTCACTCTCAAGATGGCCCCAGTGAAACTTTCAAGGTAACCCTTCTCAATGAACCAGGAAATAGGTATGAAATATTGATGAATCTTGCAAATAATTTTGAGATGCTCATCACTTTTTTTTATTACTTGTAACCCTCATGCTAAAAAAGAAATTCTGGGTTATTATTCATATTTCAAAGTAATCCTTCCCTTTACAAAATAATTCAGCTCGGGATACTTTTAAAGAACAAATTCCAGTGATGAGTTTAAAATGTACTCAGTTTTTCTCCCTACCCATGGCAAAAAGCTCTTTGCACACAACTTTGCAAGAATTCATTGTGTCACACAAAGTGAATTTCACTGGTATTTTAACATAACAAATGCTTTGCTTAATTTCCAGCACATAGGCGGTCAATGGTCAGCGTAGGTCCATCCAAAAGGAGGTGTAGCATAGGGCATCTAATTTCATCCAGAATATCAAGATCTGCACTAGTCAGTTTACCCAGAGGAGAGAGGTAGAAAACAGAAATGTTCTTAGTGGCACTGGGTGAAAAGTCCTATTGAGGTTACTGCTACTGTTTGCTTGCTGTGGCCTTTGGGGGGGGTGGTGATTTAACCTCTCTGAGCCTCAGTTTCTTCATGTGTAAATAAGGAATCCTCACACGGCTATTCTGAGGATTAAAGAGAATGTCTACAAAGCAACACACAGACACAGACACACACACACACACACACACAGACACCCACACACACACACACACACACACACACACACACACAGACACCCACACACACAGTCTGACACATAGTAAGAAATCTCCCTGCTGCCTCCACAGGGCTGACTTTGCTTTACTTCCCAGCAGGCATACCCAAGGGTTGTTTTTTGTCTTTGTTTCATTTTTGTTTTTGTTTTGAGACAGAGTTTCTCTGGGTCACCCAGGCAGATTGCAGTGGTGCAGTCTCGGCTCACTGCAACATCCTCCTCCTGGGTTCAAGCGATTCTCCTGACCCAGCCTCCCAAGTAGCTGGGACTACAGGCCTGTGCCACCATGCCTGGCTAATTTTTTTTTCTTTTTTCTTTTTTTTTTTTTTGGTATTTTTTAGAAGAGATGGGGTTTCACCATGTTGGCCAGGCTGGCCTCAAACTACTGACCTCAAATGATCCTCCCATGTCGGCCTCCCAAAATGCTGAGATTACAGGTGTGAGCCACTGTGCCTGTTTTGTTTTTGAGACAGTTTCACCCTGTCACCCCAGCTAGAGTGCAGTGGCGAGACCAAAGCTCACTACAGCCTCGACCTCATGGGCTCAATTAATCCTCCTGCCTCAGCCTGCCTAGCAGCTGGGACTACAGGTATGCACCACTGCACCCAGCTAGTTTGTTTCTTTTTTTTTTAATTTTTAGTAGAGACAATATCTCACTGTGTTGCCCAGGCTGCTCTCAAATACCTGACCTCTAGTGATCCTCCCATCTCAGCCTCCCAAAGCACTGAGATTATAGATGTGAGCCATCGTGTCTAGCCCCAAGGATTGCTAATGCTGTTTGACACATGGCAAAGCCAAGCCACAAACTAAAACTGCAGCCAGAACAAAACCTGGCTTCTCTACCCTGGTTGCAGCCTGCCAAGCAATCTCACCATCTCCTCTGGTGAGGCATTCTAATAAGTAGCAGTAAAAGAAAAGGGGACGCTCATTTTGAGACAGCATAAAGTTACAAGAGCTATGGGAGATGGATAAACTCCAAACACACAGCCCCTCCCTCAAGTCCTACTGATGCCCTAGGTCTAGTTCCTAAGGGAGAAAGCTGATTAAGTGGGAGGTCTGACTGCAAGGTGGGGTCATGAAAAGGGTGGGCTTTAGACTCACATGGCCTCTCTTAGCTTCCAAGAAACCCCCAACTACTACCACCATCATCACCTTCTTCACTAGGTTAAGTGGCAGTTTCACAATCTTACATAAAAGTGAACAAAAGCCTCTTTTAACTACATGCTCACCAGAATGGCTAAAATGAAAGATAAGTGAAATAAAAATACTGAGTATTGGGGACCATGTGGTGCTAACACTGGTAGAAGTGTAAATTGGTCTAACCAACTGTAGAAAACTGCTTGGTAGAACCTACTAAGGCTAATATTTGTATCTATGACATAGCAATTGCACTCCTAGGCATATACTGAATAGAAATTTGTATTATGGTCACCAAAAGACAAGTTAGAACTGTGCTGTCCAATAGAGTAGCCCTAGCCATATTACTTACATTTAAATTAATTACAATTTTAGAAAATTAAAAATTCAGTTCCCCAGTCACACCTGTCACATTTCAAGTGCTCAGAAGTCACACGTCACTAATGGCTACCATGTTGGATGGCACGGATATAGAACATTATCATCGCGGGAAGTTCTATTGGACACTGTTCTAGCATATTGTAGTGGTGCTATTCACAACAGCCTAAAACTAGAAACAATCCAAATACCTATAAACAGCAGAATGGATACATTGATTGTGGTATTTTCACACCGTGGAACACTCTAAAATAACTGAAATGAGCCACCTACAATTACACGCAGCCATATGGATAAATCTCACGAACGAATGAAGCAGGTGCACAAGAGTGCAATCTATATGATTCCATTTAGATAATGTTCCCAAACAGGCAAAACTAACCTGTGCTGTTAGAAGCCAGGACAGTGGTTACCCTTAGTGGCTCCAGGTAGTAGTGACAAGAAGGGAGCATGGGGGTACTTTCCAGGGACTGATAATGTTCTGTTTCTTCATGTGGGTGTTGGTAGCATAGAAGGGTTCCGTTTATAAAGATAGAGCAAGCCGAAGCTTGGGGTTTTCTGGATGTATCTCCCATTCCAATAAGAAGTTTACTAATTACCCTTTTTGAAAACCTCAGTCAAATTAATCTGTTCCTTACAATCTAGGTGGAGTGAGGTGGGGGCTTATTTTCAACAAAGCTAACGTGCTTTAGAGATCAGTGCCCCCTCCCCCTGACGCCTCCCCAGGACTCCCTGCAGAGACCTCCCCATGTCCCCTAAGCCCCACCCAGGACGTCCTACCTCCGCGACCTTCAGGACTGCTGGCTCTTGCAGTTTGGGCTCTCACCCGCAGAGTCGGTTAGGCTCTCCCGGGGCTCGCCGGGGCACTCCCGGCCCAGCTGGCTCTGACCGCCCCGGGCCCGCCTGGGAAGCAGCGGTCGGCCCCCGGGCGCCCCGCCCCGTGGCACCTGCGCTGCCCCTGGCAGTTCGAAAGGATCCTTTCCTCTCGAGCGCGGCCAGACTGAGGCTGAGCACTGAACTCTCTCCAGTCGCGGACAAATCACAGTCCTTCCAGGGCTCGGGCCCCTGGAGTTGGGAGGAGGTGCCCGGGAAGTCCCCACTGGCGTCCTGAACCAGAAAGCGAGGAACTGCGCGGCTGCGACTGGGGCCTTGGACCTCCCGGTCTCCCGCACGCGCCAGCCTCCAGGAAAGCGCCCGCCCACCCGGCCCCACCCTGGCAGACGCGCGGCCCCAAGTCACCCGGGCGGTGCCCGCGGGCCCGGGAGAAGTCCCGCGGAGAGGCGCCGGGTTTCCCCTCCTTACCCTTTCCTTCCTGCAGCGGTGGGCTAGAGTGGACTCGTACCTCCGCCAGGAAACGTCCTTTCACCTTCCCCTTCTGTCGAATGTCCCAGATGCAGCCGAAGTCAAAGCCCGGCAGACCCTGCCGGGCGCCACCTGTCCCAGGTTTACCCGCAATGGCTCTGCCAGATCTCCGTGGTGACGCGCGCCCGCAGAGCTAGGGTTTTCGGTCCTTGTGCTGTCCAGGTCCCCGCCTCCCCGCCCCTGTCCCCACTCCCTCACCCCGGGGAACTGCGAGTGCCTCGAGGGCGGAACAGCGTCCTAGACATCTTCCTGGAACGTCAACGCAATATCCTAGGTATTGAGCTTGATCATCTTATTTAACTTCCAAAGCCAAAATGATAGATACATGAAGATTTACTATATAAACATTCACTGAGTTGTATACTTAACTATTTGCATGTTTTACTGTAGGAACAACAACAAAAAAAGGTGCTACAAGCATACCCATTTTATAGAGGAAGAAACTGAGGTTCAGGGCATTTCTAATTTACTCAAGGTTTCCACTGCTGGTTGTGGTGTTGCTGAGAATAGAATGGACTCAGTCTGACTTCAGAGTTCATCCTCTTAACTCCTCAAGATCAGGCTCTATAGGAAAATAGGTTTTAGCCATCTAAAACCTATCCCACTTCTTCCACCAGTGGTGCCAACCCACCCTGAGCTTAGTGGGTGGGGAGGGGTTACACACTCATCCAAGGGAACCCAAGAGGGTTGAACCTGAAGTGACCTCTGGTATCATATGGTTTACCCTTCTCTCCACCATAGATCTCAAAAACCACAGCCCAGAGGAACAACTTACTTGGCCTGTTCCAAGTCTAATGGTTAGATTTTGATTCATCCTGGCTCACAGTACAATTTAATGAAGCAGCAGTTCATCCTGTCAGGGGGAACTTTTCCCCTGGAGAGGGAGCCCAAGGAAGAGGTAGCTGCGTTGGTCAAGGATTTTCAACCTCCCATCGAGGAACCCCAGCAATGAGCAGTAGGGAAATTCTCCTATGAAATGATGGGAGCTATTTATACCTGGAGACTGCAGGCTCCGGAGCAGGATAGGGAACAGGCTGGTCTAGGCTGGCTTCAAGTATCTCAGGACACGCAAACTTGCGGAAGCCAATCCACAGAACCAGTTCTGTTTCCTCTATGAGGATCACAAGTCACTTTTCCAGAACAAGAGGGAATGCAGAGTGAAGGAAGACTAACACAGGGCAAGAGGAAGCCCAGGAAGGAAAGTGGGTGTGTGGTGCTGGGAGCACTGAGAGGCCAAGGCCCAGCAGGATAGGGGACTGGATTGGAGGCAAAGTAGTTGCTTACTTAGGAAACCCCCAGTGGAGCAAGCGCAGCTATTCCTAGAGACTTCAGTTCCTAGAGTGAAGGTGCTGAAATTCCACCTGGGGAGTGAGCTTTCACAGGGTGCTGGCCCAGGTCTTGCTGACTTTCCATTTCCTGCACCTAGTGAATGTAGGGGAAGTCAAATTGGGTCCCAGATGTGGGTCCTGGGTTTCTTACACATCCTAGTTTTCCCCAGGCCCCAAACTTTGTGTCCTGGGGTCAAGGTCTTTACCAAGATCTTAGCCTTCTATCCTAGGTATTGAGCTGTAGGATGAGGTGCAACATTGTGGGGAGGGATGTCCTTAGGCAGTATCACAGGGTACAGAAGAGGTGGGACCTTCTGCTGGGTTGGAAATGGGTTGCCAAGTGTCCTGACTAGGCCCAGGGAAGCCAAGATTCCAGTTCCACTTTTCCCTCCAGGCCAGCAGCCAAGGCCACAGCTCAACAGCACCTGGACAATTCAGGCAGCAGGAACCAGGGAAGAGGTGCTGAAGGGGCCCAGAGGGCATCTCACAGCCCTCCTGGCCCCATGAGCTCCTACTGTGGTACCTGTCCCAGAGGGAAAAGATGCCAACCTGGCCCTCCACATCTCTCCTATGGAGGGAGAGAGACAAATAAATCTTTGCATGACACCATGTTATGATATTGGAAAGTACCTAAGACTCTGATGGCACAAATGTGAGAGTGATTACCTCCACTTAGGTGGTTCAGGAAGGAAGCTTGGCCTTGAAGGAGAGGCAAAAGTTCACCAGAAAAATGGGGGTGGAAGGGCATTCCAGCTGGACAGGAGGGCATATGCAGAGACATGGAGGCTGAGATAGCAAAGCACTGTTGGAATGACATCCTTTTGTCATTCAGGCATTGACTTAAATGTAATCTCAACAAGCTTTCCCGACCGCCTACTTGAAAAGACCTCCACTCCCAGCGTTTGGTTCTATTTCCTTTTTAGAATTCATCTACTGTTTTTGCATTTGTTTATTGTCTCACCCTCCCTCCACCCACACCTGCACACCTGAAAATAAAATCCACCAGTCTAGGGACACTTTTTTTTTTCACCGTTCCCAGCAACTCAACAGTACAAGTGAATACATAGTAGGTGCTCAGTATACCTAGTTGAATGGATGAACGAATGAATGAATGAATGAGTCTGCAGCTGCAGGCCGTGAGAAGCAAGTAAGGAGCTGAGAATTCCCTCTCCAGCTCTTTGCCTAAGCAATCCATGGGAAAGTAATGGCTCCAGAAGAGGGATCCCGGTAGGGAAGGGGATTGGGGCATCACGGTGGTGGGAGGCTGTGTCCCAGTTTGGAGGTGGCATGAAAGAGGAGGGACGCGGCTACGAGTTGCTGCGGGACCTGCAGTCTAGTGCACTGGCTCACGCTCGGCTCCGGGGTCTTTCTGCCGCCTAAGAGGCGAGGGGAGGGAAGGTCTTCGCCCCCCAAGTGCTGCTTCTCTAGCCTCCCGCTAGGCCCTTTCGGATGTGTCCAAGTCGCATCCTGGGCGGTCAGAGGGCTTCGGAGGGCTCCCTTGCCTGCCTGCCTGCCTGCCTCCCTCCCTCCCCTCCTTCTTTTTCTTCCTCCTCCTCGCGTCTCTCCAACTCCCCAGCCGGTCGGCCCCGCCACAGCCTAGCAGCCCCACCCCCTCCTGTAAGGGTGAAATTGCTAAACTTGTAGCAATAATGACCCAGCATTCAGGCCGCCGACTCCCGCTGAACGTCTCAGCGCCCCGGCCGGCCCGGCCTAATCAGCGCTCCCCTCCCTGCTGCCCGCCCAGCCCCCGTCCCTCTGGCCACCCCCTCCCCCAGCTCACAAAAAGTGGGGAACAAAACCCCCGCACATTTCTCCGTCCCTCTGTTGAGCAGACTGCTGCACAAAGCCCCCGCTCTGAGAAGCAATGGGGAGCTCGGGGGGGACGTCAATCCGACGCGCTGGGGTTTTTGTTCGCGCAGGGGACCTCGCCTTCCTACCACACCTTTTGTTCGGGACTCCAATAAAAAGCTATTCTTTCCGCACCTTCCCGGCCCGGAGCCGCCTTTCAGCGAGGCCCGGCCCCACAATGGCGCGGCGCTCTGAGGCCTCCCCATTCACCCGCCTTGGCACGCTCACAATCGGCCGTGTGGCAGCACAGGCCTCGCACAGGCATTCTCCGCAAGTGACAAGGAGCCGCATAAAGCCGGGGCCGCCGGGGGAGAAGGGAGGGCGGCCAAGGGGGAGAGCTCTGCCGCGGCGGGGCGCAGCGCAGCACCCCCAGGCGCGTTGGTAGCCCTGGCTGCAGCCGGGGAAGAGGCTGCTTTCGCGCCCCCAACAGCTGGGCCTGGGGGCGAGGCTTCCTTTTCCCTGGCGACCCTCGAGTTGGGGCAGATAACAAGACTTGACCGAACGCAGGTCTATACAGCTAGTCCAAGCATCTGGGTAAAACTTAGGGGGAACTGCAAAGCCAGGGACTTCAAATGGCCCTGAGCCTTCGACCTGTCCAGCCCGCAAAAGTAAACAGAAATTAATGAACAAAGCCACGAAGAGACCAGACTTACAGCCTGGGGCCTGGCTCATGGGAGACCAGGCCTGCAATCGCCCACGGAGGATGGCTTTCCCCCTCGCACCTTTTCCTCCCTTTCCGGTCCTATTTAAAGGATTCCTCTCCACTCTTGGGGGCTAAACAAATTCTGTAGCCGGCCAACGATCTGAAAATATTGCACCTTTTTTATTGACTCCTGTAGTGTGTGGCAGCGGGTGTGTACACGGCGTGTGGTTATAGTTATATAGATAGATAGATAACATGTGCTGAATACAGAATACGAAACAGAAAGGAAACCCGGTAACACCTCCGGGTGGGCCACCAGGACTCGAGTTTGTTCAGCCTCCCCCCACCCCCAACTTTTGATCTCATTCGGCTGGTCTTCCTCGAAGAATCCTGCGTCCCCCGACAATCCGGAGATCTGGACAGAGGTATCTGCTGCGGAGGGGGGAAACGAAATGACTGTGCTATGGCGCTCCAGGCCCGCAAAGGGAGCAGAGAATCGGTAGGGCCTGGAATTTCTCAAGCCACGACTCCCATTTTTCTCTCCTTCATGCTTTTAATTTGTTATGTCCTTGGGCTCCCCGCCAATGCTTCGCGGAGGCCGCGGAAAGGCAGAGGGAGAGAAGCCCTTCTCACTTTGGAAGAACCAAGCGCGGCCAGGGTCCTAGCCGCCTGCACTCCCCTCGCTGCCAGGGTCGGGGCCATCGTCCCGCCCGGCGCCCAGCCGGCGTTTCTGCCTCAGAGACAGTCCTGGCGACCGGACCCAGTCATCCTCCTTGCCCCTGAGCCCCCTTCCCCAGGCCTCGAGTGAGCTACGATCCGAAGCCCTGAGGAGCGAGACGTATATATATATATTTTAACGAGGGGACCTGACCTTTAGGTCAGGCCCTTCTCGAGCTTCAGTCCCGCGGCGCCAGGCTTCGCTGGGGTGCCTGCCGCGTGACTCGCCACGTCCCTACCAGGCCCGGATGCCCTGCAAGGTGCCCTGAGCGCACGCGGCCCCGGCTGCAGCACCCTGGTGCAACGGCTGTGCGCCGCCGCCGCTGCCGAAGCCTCCTAGGTTGCTCACGTTCACAAAGGGACCGCCTCCGGCCGCGCTGCAGGCGGGCTGCATGGCAGTGGTCGCCGCGGAGGTCCCGCCGCCGCCGCCGCCGCCGCCCGCCGGGTACGCACAGCCATAGCTGCCGCTGTAGGCCGCGGCGGCCGCGGCGGCGGCAGCGGCTGCGGCGGCGGCCGCGGCCGAGTTCCCATAGCCATAGGCGGGGAAGCTGTTGTAGGAGTAGGCGCTGGCGCCCACGCTGTAGGGCGCGCCGTAGGCCTGCGCGCTGGGCGTGACGCACGGCTTGCCGTCCCGCACCAGCACCGGGACCGCCACGCGGCGGGGCGGCGGCGGGGGCGCGTGTGCGCCCAGCTCCAGAGACTTGTCCTGCCGCTGTCTCTTGCACTTGTACCTGCGATTCTGGAACCAGATTTTCACCTGCGTGGACGTGAGCTTCAGGCTGCTGGCGAGGTGCTCGCGCTCGGGTGCCGACAGGTACCGCTGCTGCTTGAACCTGCGTTCCAGCTCGAAGACCTGGGCTTGCGAGAAGAGGACCCGGGGCTTCCGGCGGCTGCGTGGCTTCGGCCTCTCGCTCTCCTCCGCTGCCTTGCAGTCTCCGGCCGCCTCTAGAGACTTCTTCAGCTGGCAGCTTTCTGCGGAAGAAGCAAACAACAGCGTCCTTAGCTGTTCCCAGCCGCACCGCAGCTCCTGCCCTGGAGCACCGTGACCCCTTTTGGCGGCTGAGCAGAGCGTGCGGTAGTAAATGGCTGGACTTTTGGGAACATTTGTGGCTCCTGGCGCTGTGGGACCCTGCGACAGCCCCAGTACCGAAAGAACGCCCTTAGCAGGCGGAGGCGCGTTTCCTGGAGAGGGGTAGTTAGTGCGTGTTTATTTGGATCTTGAGCATCTGCGAGAGAAGAGATTACTCTGTATTAAATGTGCGGCTCGACGTGCTAATGACTATTTTCAGGATGAAGGCTTGCAGCTACATAATAACTACAGTATTTGCAAACTCGTTTGCCTTCTACTCCACCAAGGATAACTGAAGGTGTGAGGCGTGTTGGTATGAGTGGGCCGGTGGGCATGGGTTGAGCGAAAATCTGTTCCGAGTGTAACGCTTGTGCATGGCCCAGGGACGTGTGTGTGTGGCTTATAGAAGACTATATGCAAATGTGATGACAATGTCCGTGTGTCCTCTGAAAATGAAGTTTGATTGACTAGTTATAGACAGTTTCATGCCGATTTTAGGCTCTGGGAACTGTGAGAGCATAGGCCTTGGCCTCTGCCACATCAAACCGCCTCTTGGGGAAAGACTGAGATTCTGTCCTCTTAAATACGCTTCCTTGGGGACTTTATTTGATTATCCCATCTCCCTATCAATTTACTTCCCGTCCAATGTGAGCAGCCAAGATCTCAGACTCAAGTTCGGCGCGTTTTCTATTCGGCCCGCAGCCTGGGACACAAAGCAAAACGTTACGGATTTTCAAAAAAGGCCGGCGCCTTAGGGATGTGAGAGCTATGGTCGCGCGGAATAGACAGTGTTCCCATGCACTTTCCGATCATCTCCTCTCTCTCTACCGGGTGCCACGGGTTCAAGGACGCTGAGTTCCAAGCAGAGAAGGGAGTAAACCACCCAACTGGCCTCCACCAAAGTTCCTGCCCCCTGCGGATAAGAGAGACACAGGCTGCTTGGGCTGTCTTTTCGGAGAAGGGGTGGCTGCCCTGGGCTAAGAGAACTCATCTCACCCTAGAGGGAAAACGAAAAAGGTCCAGGGTCCTGCCCTTTTTAGGGGAAGAACCTTTTGGTGGGGTGGAGCGGGGGAAGAGCAAAAATACTGCCAGTTATGAGGACCCAGGCGCTGAGCCCACGTCGCCTCTCAGCATCAGGGCACTAGTAACCACCTTCCCTTCCCTCATTTCCCCCTTTGGGGAGGAGTAGTTGTCAGGGTTACCTCGTCCTTGTCTCTCCGCCCCATCTCCCTCGCAGGTACCTGCGCTTTGTGGAGCTGTTCGCAACCAGGGCGGAGGCATGGCCCCAGCCAAAGGGTAAAGGGGTGGGCAGCCGCTCTGGCAAGGTTTGTGGGCTGTTTGTGTGCGCTCTGCCATTGCTCCAGGTGTGCGGGTGCGTTTTCTTTCCCCCTCTACTCACTTTGGCTCCGGTCCCTCACGACCTCGGGCTCCTCTTCATGTTCCTTGGGCCCGCTGCACGAGTCTCGCAGGACCGTGTGGACATAGCCCTGGGGACACAACCCTGAATCCCCGTGGCCGTCGGCTGCGGCTAGTGAGTTCAAATAGGACAATTTATCGCCCTCTTCTTCCTCGTCCTCCTCCCCTCCGTCAGAAAATTGCGTCCCCTCAGCTGCGGCCAGCATGCAGGGCGCAGAGTGGAAGTGGTGCTCCAAGTCCGCCTGCAAGTGCGCACCATGGAAGTGCTGCTGCTGCTGCTCCAGATTCAAAATGTCTTTGACTGAGAAAGGGGTGGAGGTGACCGGGCTTGGTAACATCATCAGGGCCACTTAATTGTCTAGTCCAAATAATAAATCCCGGCGGGGGCGGGGAGGCAGCGCGGCGGCTCCAGCTCTCCTCCTGGACTCCGCCGCTGCTGCAGAGTCGGGCTTTTGACAGACGCGGTCCTACTCCAGTCTAAATCGCCTCCATTGGCCGGGACCTGGGGGTCTGGGTTTTGTTACAGCCACTGCAGGGACTGGGGCCGGGGCTCCGAAGCCTCTGTCCGGGAGACTTGCGTCACGTCGGGGGGCGGGGCCGGCGCCCCAGCATCCCTCCCCATAGGTTCCGGCTCATGTGGGCCACGCCCCCTGCTCTTGCCGAGTGGGATGTTGCGGCTCTACCAGAAATAGACAAGGACTAGTATAGAGTCCTGAAGTCCGAGATGCTGCGGGCGAGGCTGCACTGATCCGGTTCCTGAACCATTGATTCCCGCGTGGCTGCACCTTCCCGACCTAGGCCAGTTCTGGGAGGCTTGCTGTCCACGAACAACGCCAGGGAAGGATGCCCCTGGGGTGTGCTTTTTTCAGCTGCTGCGCGGGGCAGGAAAACTTCCTGGCGGGTAAATACCGGGCGCTGGATCCACGAGGAGACGGAGTGTTTTATCTGTCTATGGGTGGGCGACATGTCCGTTTTCAACTTGTTGCCGTTGCTCAAGCTTTCTCTCCACTTGGAACACGTTTCTGACCCTTAGCCTCCACGAGTGGAAAATGTTCTCCGAGGAAGAGCTCCTAGATCGTCTAGCCGGAAGTCCCCTCTTTCAGCCTCTGAACTTAACAACTTGTGTTAGCAAGACATGCGCGTCACTTATCACTTCCCACTTAATTCTACAGCTGTAGGTGCCTGCCCGGTCGCCCCAGTTAGACTGTAAGCTCCACAAGGGCAGGGTCCTGGGGTTGCTTTTGCCCTTGTATCCCTGGCAGCAGGTGCACAGAGCAATATGTGAAAGGAAGATAGAGTTATGACTAAACTTTGGTATTCGACAGCTCTTGCTTGGCCTAGTCAGTGTGTGATCTTGGGCATTTCTAAGTTTGTTTCCTCGTCTGTAAAACGAAGGCAGTAATACCGTTTTTGGTTGTTGCTAGGGTTGAATGAGGCAAAACACGCCAGAATCTTAGTGCAGGGCCTCACGCATGTTAAGTGCTCAGTACATGTCAACTACTGCTTTTCCGTATGGGAGGCCAAGCAGTGTTTGTTGACTGCATTGGTGGTGCGTGGCTGGAGTGTGGCACACACTGGGTGGCTTCTTACGGTTTTGAGAGCAGGATCTGTCCTCACAAGGGAGGTGACCCAGCCTTGGCGGCCTTCTTTTCCGCCTGTTGAAATCAGGAGCCTGAATGTAGGCCTCGTCTCTCCGACAGGCTTTTACTTTTTCTCTACCTACACGCCTCCTGGTACCTTCATGAGGCCCTGGTTGTTTTCTGGGAGAGTCTATGCAGTCCCCCACAGATTCTGGAAACTCAGCGCTGGTAGGGACCATCTTCTTCCACAACAGGCATTTGCTCTCTACCAGGCCTAGCCCAGTGAGGAGCAGTGGGCACTGCTTTGAGGGCCGTAGAAAGACCCGTGTGCAGCGCTGGCCTTAAAAATTAGGGAACGGTTCCAGCTCAACCGGGGCTCTCCTCATCCGGCCTCAGCTACTCCAAGCAATTTTTTGGCCGTCAGGATGGCGGAGCTGGAAGAGACCCGTCTCACCTGGAAGGGGCGGGTGAAAGGTGCAGGGACGGTGGACATTGCCTCCGTGCGGCATAAGACACCGGCTGGGAGTGGGTACGAGGGTGGAGGGCTGCCACGCGGGTCCCGCAACGGCGACAGGAGTGGGTGCTCAAGGTTGAAGGGAGAAAGAACAGCCTGTCGGGAGGGGGGAGAGGCGGGGCTCTGCAGAAGGGAGCGGAAATGTTGTGGAGAGGCAGCCCCTGGGTCGGCCCGGGGAGCTGGGATGCCGCGCGGGCCACGTGCGCCCGGGAGTACTTAGGTGGCGGCTGCCCGCAGGCAGTGGGGAGATACCCTCTGTGGGCAGGGTCTTGCGCCGGAACCGCCATTCCTCAGCCACAGGGGCGCCCGGTGTCTTTCTGTTTTAAATCCTGAAACTATTGACGCCCCAGGCGCAGACCGGTGTCTACAAACCAGGCGGTGAGTCTGCAGAGGGAGGAATGTGCCTGGTTTTGCTGTGGATCCCGAGCGCTCGGGCGCAAAGATTCCGAGGTGGGGGCGGAGGGGTGCACGGCACTGCGGGGTGGCGGACCTTGAGTGTGTGTGCATAACGGTGGCCGCCGAGCATACAAGCAGGAAGCTGAGCTCCAACCTCACTTCCCCAACCCACCTCCGGGGCAAAACTGTCTCAGGGGAAATGCTTCTGCTCTCTTCTAGTCCGCAGTTTTCTTCTCCTCTGGTGATTTCATGATTCTGGAAAAAGAAAAGGAGAAAGGTTATCGAAACAATCTCTCTCTCCCCAGTTTCCAACCGAAGCCTGCATTTCTCCTTGTTACACTCCCTTGCTTCTCAGCCTCGCTTCGCTCCTAGGCCTTACATAAATCTAGCCCCAACAATCCAGGTCTTAAAACTGCGACCAGGACAAAGCGCCCCTCTAGCGCCTGATCGCCGATACACGCCCACAGACGCGCTGCTGCCGCCGGAGCCCACTAGGGCGCCTCTATCAGCTCACGCAGGGTGCTGTCTCCTCCCTACCAGCAGGCCCACGGGTGCCTTTACCCCAAATCCCGCCGCCCCAGCCGCCCCCAGGCCAGGTACCTTGCGCCAGGCCTAAGCGGTTGTCTTTTGAGGACCCTGGGCAGGTTGCTCCTCACCAGGCCTGTGAGGACTCCCAGGCGAAGGGGCCTAGCGGGTGGTGCCTAGGCCTTATCGCCGCTTCCTTTCCCCATCCCCAGCCCAGCGCAGTGCTGTTCCAGCCTGCGGAAAACCTCTATCTGCTACCGCATCCCTGAGATTGATCTGAGTTTTATGCCCAGAGCAAGGGTTTGGGTTGTCTCCAGCTACCTCCTCAGTATTGTTCAGACTCCCTTGGTCTGGTTGCCCAGTGGCCGTGCTTCCCCGCAGGGATCCCTGCCGGGCCAGTCTCATCTAGGTGGCCTCCTTTTCCCGCGCGCGCAGCCTGTACCCGCGACGGCCTCGGGCCTGAAAGGAGAAGAACTCCAGAGCGGTAGTTGTACAGCAGCAGTCGCTCCGCAGGAGTCTCTTATCAGAGAGTGGGATCTGGTTCCAACGCCTATCCAGTTACGATCGCCTTCTGGGGCATTTGCATTCTCTTGTCTGAAAAGGAGATCTTTGAAATCCTCGAGCTGTGCTCTACTAATAATATGTTTTCGTTCCAGACACTTTAGCTAATTACTGTCAGATAAAGTAAGGATGGCTGCATCCATGGAAGCGTTTGATTTTGTTTTAATCGAGTGTATCTGCCTTCCTACGCTTTCATCACCTCATACATTTATACAAGCTCTCTACCCCACCCTATGATTAAAGATCATCAGTAAACGGTGGTAAAGTCCTTGAAGGGGAAGTGCTGTATAGAGACATAAACGTCTGTACCTTTTTTTTTTTTTTAAGGAACAACATGCTATCCATTACAATAAATGCATTATCAAATGAAAAATGTGACAATTTTTTGAAAACTGTAAAGTGTTCTCATAACTGTTATTGTCTACACAAATATTGCTTAATGTACATATAAATATAGGCAGATAATAGATAATTTTAGTTGTAAATGCCACTGCTTATCCCGTTATCTCTCGGCTATTAAAATGGTCATTTAATTAGGTAACCAAGGCCACAAACAAGTTGAAAGTTATTGTGGCTTTCTAATCAAAATGTAACAATGTAACACTAAAATCAGAAGTGATTTTTCTATTAAAGCATGAAAAATCATCCTGTGATGAACTCAGCCAAAACATTTCAGGGAAATCTTTTTTTTTTTTTTTTTTAATTGCTCTTCTAGAAGTTTCATTTTCAATGTCAATTTACGAGATCGAGAGAGACCCACTAAATGGGTTTTTGTTAATTTGTTGGTGGTGATGGTGGTGGTGGTGGTGGGGTGTGTGTGTGTATGCGCAAGTGTGCTTTGCTTTGGTTTTTTGTTAAGGAATGTTAGAAAGCTACCCATTTTTTTTTAAAAGCAATTCAGAAGCAATAGCATTTTAATTACGAGATGGGTGAATACATTTTGTGCTTTCAAAGAAATGTCAACTGGGTTGGTGAGTCCTAGAAGGCATTAAACTGGTCTAATTTCTTGGGAGGTTTTTTCTTGTTGAAGGAATTTCATAAAAAGAGATTTTGAAATGCTATTTTAAGCATTTAGTTTGTTTTGCATGTGTTTGTAGGAATGCCAAATTTTCCTAGATTTTATTTGGAATTGAGTTTTCTAAATTAACCAGCATTTCTCTTTTCTGGGAAAAAATTAGTCCAAATACAGTAACTTGTATAGTTCTTTGTAATTTGCAGGTCCTTGCTGAGAATGTGACTTTCGATTTCTCAGGGAGAGGGCTTCACAGCTATCTTTGTGGATCTGCCCCTCCAATAATTTTAAAGATAAAAATGTAAATTACACTTTCTTTACCAAAACCAGTTGTTAATAAAACATGTCGAACAGACTGTATCTTTGTTGAATGAAAATCAATTCAATAGTTTTTCAAACAAAAAACACCTAAATAAAGGACTCCTGTATACAGACATTTATTTGTACTGTTTGTGTGCGCCATTTGGGCGTGCAGTGAGCAGTGTTAACTTGAGGATTAAATTGGAATTCTGAATGCATTCCTTTTTTGTTGTTGTTGCTAGCGTGCGTTTAACTTTCCGTAGCGAAATTTCAATGTGTATAAACTTTTTAAATTGTAATCTGACTTCAGAAGAGCAGCTGCAGTCTTCGGCAGATTAATTCATTTGAACCAGAGCGACTGCCTGCTTCGTGCGCATTCTGATTTTTAGTAGAGGGGGAATAGAGAGAGAAATGTGGTTATCGCGTACCAAGAAGCAAGAGAGATTCTTCGTGTTTCTTCCAGCGCTATCTACTCGAAACTGTCTGCTCTCAACAGTAAACCGGCTCCGTGGGATCTCAGCCTCCTAGGACATAGAAATCTTCCTCCAAATCTCCCTGGGGGTCACGTTGGCACAAATACCTTCAAACCGTCTGAGAACGAAAAAGACTTTTCTCACTTGGAAAGAAACGTTTACTGCAGTCTTGTTTAAGTAACATGTTTAAGTAACGTCTTATCTGGCCTTCTCCGCGTCCAGCCCGGAGGTCCGGGTCTTCGGTCGGCACTGGGAGAATGATCCCCAAGGTTCAGCTAGACCTTCGTTGCGTCAGCGGACGGCCGGGTCTGCGGGCCTAGCCCCCCTATTGCCCTTGGCCCTGAAGCTGCAGGGACGCCCAGCCACCACCACTGCCCCGGCGCAGTTCCGGTTCGGCTCGCCTGACCCTGCGGAGATTTGGGGGTCGGGTGGGACCGTGGGCTGCTGGCCTTGCTCAGAATCAGCCAGGGAACAGTAGAGAGGGCAGAGGCACCGGGCTGGTGCGGCGCGCGAGGACGCAAGCCACAGGGGTCAGAAGGAGTGGCGCGCCTTAGGAACCAGGTCCAGCCTCTGGACCTCGAAGCCTCGCAGGCGTGTCAGGTCGGAGGTCCCCGGTTCGGTAGCTCCAGGTTGCAACGACTGTAAGGGCTCCGGGCCTCATTGTGCCCTGCCCGCCACTGGCGCCGCGTCTCCAAGCCAGTGCACCTAGGGCCTAGCAGTGCTGGGCTTTTTCCTGGGGCATCTTTCTCCATCCGCCTGCCAAGGGCCCGGGGCCCTAGCGAAGAGGGCTAGAGTGACTTGGTCGGCCTGCACAAGGTGCGCCTTTGTCCTTGAACCTGCCTCTAGGTTCTCGAACTCCCCTCCACCTCTCCGCGCTCCTATCAACCAGAGGCAAGGACCTTCTTACCTCTTGAGGTTCGCCACATCCAGAGGCCGGGCAGAGCCTCTGAGTCGGGGATCCTAAAACGCGCGCGCTCTTCCGCCTGCAGTCCTCCTCTCCCTCACTGCTAGTCTTTTCCCCCTCGTAGCCCCTTGGTCTTTGACGGAGCCCATTTTACTCTCCCACCCCTTTTCCTTTATGCCCTTCCCCCACTTCCTTTCTTCCTCACCTCCTCCCCCATCTCCTCAGTTTCCTTTCTCACTGTTTCCACTCCTCCCCACTTGTTTCCCTCCTACCTATTTTCTCACTCTTCCCCTCATCTTGTTTAATTCCCCCCTTTTCCCTACCTTCTTACCCCCTCCACTCTGATGCTCTCAGGTTTTTTGATCGTGACCCCTGCAGATGTTTGATGTGAAGGGAATCAGGGCAGCACAGGAGGGCTTCGCGGAGGTGGGGTGAGACTAACTGAGCAAGACCTCACTCCTGAGCCCCACATTCCTTCCCCCATCCCACCCCTCTGCTTCTGACCCTCAGGGCTGCTCAGGAGAATGCCCATGCACCCCTTTGCTTGTGAAAGGGAAGCTACTCTGTGCCCTGCTCCAACTGGTAAGACCTCTCCCACCTCCCAAGCCCCCACTCCCCGGTAGCCTCAGCAGTGGGCCCTAGCTGGTCTGTGGGGCTCCAGGTGGCAGGCTTGGCTGCCCTGCCCATGGAAATCCCCACTCCAGGCAGATCCTGAGGAGCCTCCGTTTCCTTCTATTGTGGCAGTCTGAAGAGAACCAGAGCAGAGCTGGAGGTGACCATGAGGCCTGGGCCCCAGGCATAGCTGAGAGCAGATGGGGGCTCCCAGACCAGGAACACCCGCCCCTACTGCACCACACACAAGTGAGGGCAAACTGACCTTCCTTTCTTTCCCAACAGCCCCAGTTTAGACTGGGGGTTGTATTGTCTTGAGATCACCCCAACTGGAAGGTGTCTCAGAGATCGCCTTAAAATGCAGGGGCCAAATCTAAGAGAAAAGAGTGGGGTCCCTGGCTTCTCACACCAGCCAAGGACTGAGCACTCTAGCTGCTCTGGGTCCATCAATAATCTCCTACCTTTTCCCTAACTGGGGCCAGTTGGGGGCACTGAGTCACTGGCCTCCTGAGAGGAGACTAAATCTCATGCATTCTCCCCTGGGAGCTGGGCTCCCCAGATGTGTGGCAGGCAACCAGACAGCCACCCTCTACCCTTTACCTTCCAGCTGCAACCATAGTTTTGAGATTGGTGGCAGTTTCATCTCCTGAGAAATATAGGTTTCCAGTAGGTGGATACAGACATGATATAGATATTTCTACAGACTTGTCTTTCTTCTTGAATGAAGAGGAAAGTGCTTTCCTGTGTGAACACATTAGTGAGTGCACATGTGGATGGGCAGGGGGAAGAAGGCACTCAGGACTGACCATAAATGTAGACTCCACATTAGGGCTGTGCTGTTTCAGATCATGTGGTCATTAACACAGGGCTGGCCAATACTCATTCTAAATTCTCTCCCTCCTTTCCCCTCTCCCCCAACAATAATGTGAATTACTGGTAGTGACATGAGATTTGGAGAGAAATGTTTATATGATCCAAGATGAAAATTAAGTTCCATGACTATCAGATGCACTATTTCTATAAGGCAATTTATGGGATCATTACAATTAGTCTTGTACAAAGTGGTTCCATAAGGGCCTGTCTAAGCTGTAGTCAGAGAAGAGGGAATAGATTTTATTACCAGAGTTGTAATGACTCTGTGTGTTGTTGAAAGTAATAAAACTACATTGAAATATTCTGAAATTTAGACTTTTAAAAACTCCATGTGTCATGCCCTCCACATTAGTATAGTAGAAGGGTGGCCCATGTGTATATATATGTATGTATTGTGCCCCCACATGAGGGAGCATGTACACAGGCAGATGTGAATATCTTATACCTCCCACAACTGGTAAGTCAGTAAGCATGCATGTGAGAGGCTGTAGACAGATCTCCTGAGCATTCATGTGCAAGAGTTGCCCTGGTGACACCCTCCTCTGCAAGGAGACTCCATAGGTGAGGAGGTTGGGTTTGGGATGGGGCCCAGGGAGATGTTGCTTTCTCTAAGTCATAATCATACCTCATGCCTCTGTCTTGGGCTGGAGCACTGGCCCTGTAGTCCACCAGATCTAGGTGTGGAGTCCTGCTGTTTTTGTAGTCTTGTGACTTTGAGCCAGTCCTTCAACCTCGTTAAATGGCAGTTTTCTCACTTACAAAAGAAGATAATAACAGTGTGGACTTTATAAGCCTGCCTTTAGGATTAAGAAAAGCACTTACAAAGAGTTCTGCACCTATGCGAGGAGAAACGGTTCTTGCGGTGGTGGCTGGGGCTGAGCAGAGATCTGCGGAGAGTGGGGTTCCCAGGCGCTCTCTTTTCCCACTTACAGAAGCATTATTTAATTGTCCATCAAATTTTGTGTTTTTTGGGGTCTTCAAACAAGGAGACTAATTCTCTTAATCATTAGTTTTAGGAAATATTCTCAGAATGACCAGCAGCCTCCTCTCAGCCTCCCCACTCCCCCAGTAGACACTCCCCACCCTCTGAAGCTAAAGTAGCCGCAAACAAAACCCGCACTCCAACCCAGCTTCCCATTCCCACAAATGCATCATTTTTAGCTGCTGTAAACAAATCCCTGAGGTCCCATGTCATTGTTATCGTGTTGAGATAAAGATCTGACCAATTAGCGTCCCTGCTGGAATGCAAATAAATCAGCTGCTAGGGACCTGCCCTGGCGGTAGGTGTCCCTCTCTCACCCAGGCCTCGCCCTGCACTAAACTGTGCCCTCTCTCCTTTTCCCTCTGCGGTGGGTGAGAGCATCTGACCATTGGATTTGCCTGGTTTCTTATCTCTCCGCTTGGCCCCACACCTGCTGTGTGATTTTAGGCAAGTCACTTACCCTCTCTGCGCCTGTTTCCTTTCCATAAAGGAGTTAATGGTGACTACCTTTTAGGGTTGGTAGTGAGCGGCTGTAACAATAGAAATAATACAGCTGACAACAATAACATTAGCAATCCCATCACCAGTGACCATATGGACAGTACCAGCTACTGTTCATGGCTTTTCTACAAGCACCAATGGGCTCAGAGGTAAAGAGCCTCCCCTCCCCACCCAGCTCCCACATAAACTGGCAGACCATGGTCAAGAGACTTCTACTGTGCTGGGAGAGTTCGCTGTCTCATTGGGTATGAAGATCCCAGAACATCGCCAGGCTGCTGTAAACTCTTGCTAAGTGTCCGCCATTGTTACTGCTTCTGCTTCTTGCAGCAGCTCTTGTCTTTGGCCCTATTAATATAACCATTTCAGAGGAGGGAACTGAGGCTCAGAAGGGTGAGGTAAATTGCCCAAGGTTGTTAAAATTCCTTGCCTTGAACACTCAGCTTCCTCTCTTCCCCCTTCTGCTTCCCCTGCGCCGCGCAGGGACTGCCTGCCCAGGCGCAGTTCTCTCTACTCTGCGAATTCCTGCTCCCTACTCAACAGCCCTCCTCCTCCTCAAATCTTCCTGCGGAGCCCTGACGGTGGTTCACAGCCCCCGAAAAGAATGTGCCCCGGTGACAGGATTGACTGGAAGCTGCCTTGAAAATAAACACGGCCGGACGGTGGGGCGGAGCTTCCTCTAGCCCCCTCCCCTTCCCTCCTACGTGAGCTGTTTCCTTTCTCCCCACCTCCGTCCTTCGCTTTCTATTCAGTATGGGGCTGCCAGCCCTCGTCCCCGCCTTCCGAGGTGCCTACTGTCAAGTTAACACTAATCATGATAATAAACTTTCCACCGGTAAACATAGCGTTCCACACAAAGGTCTCTTCCGATCGCTATATCCCTAGGAGACAAGTATCACCGCCCCTCCCGCCCCATGTAAGAGCCTTGGACATTGAGGCCCCAGAAATAAAATTATTTGTCCAAGGTCACGAAGCAAGTAAGAAGTGGGTGCAGGACGCCTCTGCTCCAAGCCTGGGTGGGCTGGAGACAACGTCATGCCCCAGTCAGACTCCGGGAACCACGACTCCACGGCCATCCGGCCCCAGGGAGGCGCTTTTCCAAGTGCCCCCGCCTCCCCCAGCGACCCCCGCAGGGTTGATCTACTGTCCCGGAGGGCTCGCTCGCCTCCTCCTGGGCGGCATCTGCCACCCCGACGCCAGAGCAGGGCCCGCTGGGAGCCCACTGTTGGGTCACTGGGAATAGGTCACAGGGCTTTCCGAGGAGGCTCCCCTTCTGCCTCTGTCCCGACCTCTCAGACCACTCTGCCGACGCTCTCGGGAGAAGTAGGAACTTCCCACTGGGAAGCAACCCCCCTGCAGCCCGGCGGGGCCGGGAATGCGCTGGAGCTAAGCTTCAGACCTTGGCAGCCAGGCACCCCGGAATTTGCGCAAGTGGCTGCATCTCGGGGAGGCACCGTGCGCTTGCTGGAGCAGAGTTGTGGATTCAGATTCTGTCTCCGTGGGTCTCCAGACAAATTCTGTAACCTCTCAGAGGTTTTTGCTTTTCTGATTTGTGGAACTGGGAATACTAGAAGTATCTACCTCTTAGGTCGCCTGAGGATTCAAGGAAATTACCTCTGTGAGGCACTTAGCGTGGTGCCTGGCACAAGAAACGCCCAATAAATGTTAGTTTATTATTACGAAGCCCAGGACAAGTGGAGGCTGATATTTTTCCGTTTGGGGTGTGAGCTCTGTGTCCCTGCTCGCACGGAGGCTGCCGATGTGACCAGGTGGCGCTCTTTGAGGCCGCGGCTGGCCGCTGGGAGAGAGGGAGAGTTTTTGAAGAGCCGGGTCTCCCCAGTTACTCTGTTTGGGGCGGGTCCCGGCGGTTACGTTAATGTGAGCTGCAGCCGCCCGGCGACCTCGCTATGTGCGTCTGTCCTGAGCCGCGTGCGTGTCACGGCCTGGGAGTGTTAGGAGCCAGGTCCCCGTTGACGCGCTTAAGGGGACCTCACCTGCGCCTGGTTTAGATTTCGGCCGGGACAAGAACCTCAGATTCACCTGACGGATGCGTGGCGTCCACACTGTGTACACAAACCCCAGCGAGGCTGGAGTCCCGGGTGCTCGGCCTCCGGTTCATCGAACAATTTGCACTATTAATGGTTATTTTATTTATATCGTTAGAATTGTTCCCCCGGGTCTGTTTACACCAAACGTCTGGCCGTCCCGGCCGCAGTGTTTGGACAGAGGATTATACTAATGGATAGCGAGCTAGGAGGGGAGAAGAAGGCGCGGCTGGAAACGGGGCTCCAGGACATCGCGCCGGGTGGGCCTTGAGGGAAAGGGGAGCGGGCCTCTCCCAGGCTCGACCTCTGACCTTAGAAGGGAAGGAAACTTGTCTGCCGCAATTGGAAACCTTGGCCTCCAGAGCGGTGGAGGCTGACTGCTCCCGGACCCCTACCCCTCTTCTCTCTAGGCGGATATCAAACTCGAGGTCGTCTTGCTTGGGTGAGCGCGCGTCAACAAGTAAACAAGACCAGGAGCTACCAGGATGGCTGCCGCTTTGATTTCCTCGCAGTCGGTGGCGGCCGGCTTACTGCTTCGGCCTCCAAATCCGGATTAGGGCCAAGCCCCGGGCGCCTGGCGGCCGGCAGGGTTAGAGCTGCCTTCAAAGGGCGGCCGCCCAGCGAGTGCGCACCTCCGGGAGCTGGAGAGGCCTTGCAGCGCCCGGCGCAAGGTGCGCATACGCTCACCCCCAGCTTGCCGGGGAACAAAACGCGACCCGCGCACCCATCCAACGCAGTGGAAAGGCCGCCATCTGGCAATGGGCGTGTTGCCCACTGGCGCCCAGGACCAACGTAGGGTTTCATGGATCTCGGCAGCCTTCAGTTTGAAAAGACTAGGCCTGGAATTCCTGACTTTGGAGACAAGTGTCTTTGCTACAGGGCTAGGGGCTGATGCGTGAATGTAGCTAATCATTTAGCTAGCGTTTACTACGTGCCAGACACCGTGCCTAGCGCTTTTACTCTGCACATAATCGTAGGAACGATTATCCCTTTTTACAGAAGAGAAAACAGGGGGCTTCGGTAACTTGAGCAAGATCTCACAGCTAGTAAGTGGTAGAGCCAGGATTCTAGCCACATTATCTACAGACATAGGGCGGTGTTTCTCACTGTTTTGTGGTTTGAGCACTTGCTTGGGATCCTCTCCCCAGACACGGCGTGACCCTTTGCCAACAATTCCAGGGGCTTCAGGGAACCTCCTAGGTCCGGTTATACAACTCGCATTTGATTTCACGTTAATTTTGAACAAAGAATAAGAAGGTAGTACTTTTTGTTTTACAACTGAAGGTTCCTGAAGCTCAGAGGGGTAGTCACTTGCTCGAAATTACACTGCTGGTAAACGTGGAGTTAGGCTTTCGGGTTTTTGAGAAGGTTTTGCCTTCGCAAGCACCACTTCTCCAGTCTCTCCAGACCCTGAAGTTCGCCTTTTCCTTCCCGCTTGGCTCGCTATCTCCTCTCTGGCAGGAGGACGTGGGACCAGCCCTTGGGAGGATCTGGGGTTCTTGGGGGGCCTCTGGGAGGTGATTGGCTGGCGGGGGCGCAGCTCCAGACCTGGGTTGCCCTGTGCTCTGCGGACCGTGCTGCCACAACGCACGCTCCGGTGAACGGTTTATCTAAAGACAACTTCTGTTTCTCGTTCGTGGTCTGGAGTTGCCCTGCAGCCAGCAATGAAAAATGTGCCTTTTCCCGAGACTCTGGCGCTGGTGATTTATGTGGGAACGGTACTCGCTCGCGAGGCCTGGGCTGCTCAGCCTGGCCTAGAGGGTGGAGGGCTGGGGCGCCGGCCTGAAGGAGAACCTGGTGCCCCCGCCCTTCCAGCGCCCATTTTTACGGCGCCCCTTCCATCCCTACCTCCAGGACATTTTACAGCCGCTCCCCCAGGAAGCCCAGCGCTTTATCGCGGTAAAGTAAACACCATTATCCTAGGTCCATTAACACGGAGATTTCGGCGTTGTAAATAGACCGCGTGAGGGAGAAGGGCAGCCCCCGCGAACTCCCTTGTAAAACGCTGAAGGTTCTGTAAGATTTATGGCTGCTGATTGGCCCCGCAACCTTCTAAGAAATCCCAGGCTTGGCCAAAGCCAGAAGATGGGGCATTCCCCCTAACCTAGAAATCTCGCCCTGAGTGTTAGGACTGCAAGGGTAAGGGGTCCTCAGGACGTGTCTGGCTCAGTCATTAATTTTCTTTAAGTCACAAGCCTAGGAATGCCGATTCCTTTCCGGCCGTGGATGCAAAGATAAACTCTTAACAGGAGCTGCCAGCCCAACCATCAGGATGCTTGTGTTCAGGCTTCTTTCTCATTTGTAAACTGGATAGTGCTTTCAGCAGCTACTTTAGGAGTCTATAAAGCGGAGGGACTTGTAATTGGTGGGCACTGCCCAAACACCCATTAAGCCAAGACAGGCATTTGGCCGGCTTGTTTGGCATTACTTTTTTTTTTTTTTTTTTTTTTTTTTTTTTTTTTTTTTTTTTTGAGACGAAGTCTTGCTCTGTCACCCAGGCTGAAGTGCAGTGGCGCGATCTGGGCTCACTGCAAGCTCCGCCTCCTGGGTTCACGCCATTCTCCTGCCTCAGCCTCCCGCATAGCTGGGACTACAGGCGCCCGCCACTACGCCAGGCTAATTGTTTTTTTTTTTTTTTTTTTTTTTGTATTTTTAGTTGAGACGGGGTTTCACCGTGTTAGCCAGGATGGTCTTGATCTCCTGACCTCGTGATCCGCCCGTCTCGGCCTCCCAAAGTGCTGGGATTACAGGCGTGAGCCACCGAGCCCGGCTGGCATTACTCCTTTAGCCTCTCTTTCCAAAATGATATGGCCACCCTATTTATTCTTGTGCCAGCCTGTAAATATGAAATCAAGTAGAGATGATGGTGCTGGCACAAGAGTGGGCAGTCCTAGTTCTCCACCTCTCTGGGTTTCTATTTCTGATGAATATTTTGTGAATGGTTCCAGGAAGTTTCTGCTCATCTGCAGAGTGGTTTTCTTAACCCCTCAAGTCAATATTTATATTAAACAGTGGATTCTGAACTAGGAAGGGTGGCTTGGTTTACTTGGGAAAACAAAGGGATAAGTTGTCCAGGCCCAGGGAAGCTGCAGGAGAACCCAACCTCTCCTAACCCTTGCCAAAATCACTTTCAGGACACAGTCCGTGCCCAGAGTGGCTCCTTCTTTATCCCTGATTACTCTGTAATTCTGGTGCAGTCCACCAGCTGGCTGAAAGGTTGGGTTCTGGGGAGGAGCAAGAGAGAGAAAACAGAGAGCAGGGTTGCCAGAAATTGTTTTCTGGCATAACTGGCTCTGCCTAGAGCAGGACTCTTTACACTTTTTGTGTGCATGCCAAGGACCCCATTGGCACTCTGGTGAAGCCTATTGACACTCCCCCAGAATAATATTTTTAAATGTATAAAATAAAATACAGAGATCACAAAAGAAACCAATGACATTAAAATACAATTATAAAAATATATTTTTAAAAATAATGATATGGTAATATACATAATTCTTTATTATTTGATTAAATAACAAAATCTAGTGACAGATCTATCTAAACAAAAACCATAATTTCAAAGCAGTGATGAGTGTAAATAGAATTTCAAGGTATCTGCCGTAACAGTAATGTGCTCTAACAATATCAATGATTTCTGCTTGTAGCAGAGTCACAGGTACTACTACTACTACTGGGTTTGTTGCCTATATCAAAATACATTCAGAAGAAACGCTAGGCAGGATGCAGTGGCTCTTGTCTATAATCTGAGCATTTGGGGAGGCCGAGGTGGGAGGATGCTTTGAGCCCTGGAGTTCAAGTCCAGCTTGGGGAACCTAGTGAGATCCCATGTGTACAAATAATAAAATAAAAAAATTAGCTGGGCATGGTGGCATGTACCTGTGGTCCCAGATATTCATGAGGCTGAGGTGAAAGGATCACTAGAGCCCAGGAGGTCAACACTACAGTGAGCCATGATTACTGCACTCCAGGCTGGGTGACAGAGTGAGCCCCTGTGTCAAAAAAGAAAGAAGAGAGAGAGAGAGAAGGAAGGAAGGAAGGAAGGAAGGAAGGAAGGAAGGAAGGAAGGAAGGAAGGAGGGAGGGAGGGAAGGAAGGAAGGAAGGAAGGAAGGAAGGAAGGAAGGAAGGAAGGAAGGAAGGAGAGACAGAAAAATAGAAAGAAAGAAGGAAAGAAAAATATTAACTTCTAGTTACAGCTAATAAAAATAAAAAGGATATACAGGTAACCTCATTTTATTACACTTTGTTTCATTGTGCCTCACAGATAATGCATTTTTAACAAATTGAAGGTTTGTGGCAACCCTTCATTGAGCAAGTCTATTGGTGGCATTTTTCCAAAAGTGTGTGCTCACTTCAGGTCTCTGGGTCACATTTTGGTAATATTTGCAATATTTCAAATTTTTGGATTATTATTCTATCTGTTACGGTGATCTGTAATCAGTGATCTTTGACAATACTATTGTAATTGTTTTGGGGTACTATGAACTGTGCCCATATAAAACAGTGAGCTTAATCGATAAATGTTGTATGTGTTCTGTCTGATCCACTGACAGGCCATTCTGCCCTCCCCTCCTCAAACCTTCCTATTCCCTGAGGCACAACACTATTTAAATTGGGCCAATTAATAACCCTACAATGGCCCATAAGTGTTCAAGTGAAAGGAAGAGTCGCATGTCTCTCTTTAAATAAAAAGCTAGAAATTTGACTAAACTTAGTGAGGAAGGCATGTCCAAAACTGAGACAGGCTAAAAGCTAGGCCTCTTGCACCATTTAGCCAAGCTGTGAATGCAAAGGGGAAGTTGTTGAAGGAAATTAAAGTGCTACTTCAGTGAACATACAAATGACAAGAAAACAAAACAGCCTTATTGCTGATATGGAGAAATTTTGAATGGTCTGGATAGAAGATCAAACCAGCCACAACATTCCCGTAAGCCAGAGCCAAATTCAGAGCAAGGCCCTAACTCTTTAATTCTATGAAGGTGGAGAGAGGTGAGGAAGCTGCAGAAGAAAAGTTGGATGCTAGTAGAGGTTGGTTCATGAGGTTTAAGGAAAGAAGCCATCTCCGTAATGTAAAAGTGCAAGGTGAAGCAGCAAATGCTTATGCAAAAGCTGCACTAAGTTATTCAGAAGACCAAGCTAAGATAATTGATGAATGTGGCTACACTAAACAGCAGATTTTCTTTCTTTTCTTTTTTTTTTTTCTTTTTTTTTTTTGACATGGAGTCTCGCCCTGTCGCTCAGGCTGGAGTGCAATGGCGCGATCTCTGCCCACTGTAGCCTACGCCTCCCGTGTTCACACAGCAAATTTTCAATGTAGATAAAACAGCCTTCTCTTGGAAGAACAGACCATGGAGGACTTTGATCATGAGAGAGCAGAAGTCAATGCTTGCCTTCAAAGCTTCAAAAGACAGGTTGACTGTCTTATTAGGGGCTAATTTAGCTGGTGACTTTAAGTTGAAGCCAATGATCATTTGCCATTCCAAAAATCCTAGGACCCTTAAGAATTATGGTAAATCTACTCTGCCTGTGCTCTGTAAATGGAACAACAAAGCCTGGATGACAGCACATCTGTTTATAGCATGGTTTACTGAATTTTTCTTTTTTTTTTTTGAGATGGAGTTTCGCTCTTGTCATCCAGGTTGGAGTGCAATGGCACAATCTCGGTTCACTGCAACCTCCACCTCCCGGGTTCAAGCAATTCTCCTGCCTCAACCTCCTGAGT
This sequence comes from Chlorocebus sabaeus, assembly GCF_047675955.1. Classification (NCBI taxonomy): domain Eukaryota; kingdom Metazoa; phylum Chordata; class Mammalia; order Primates; family Cercopithecidae; genus Chlorocebus; species Chlorocebus sabaeus. The sequence continues at coordinate 102,262,128 of NC_132912.1, read as the reverse complement.
AGCTGGGATTACAGGCATGTGCCACCACGCCAGGCTAATTTTGTATTTTCAGTAGAGACAGGATTTCTTCATGTTTGTCAGGCTGGTCTTGAACTCCCGACCTCAAGCAATCTGCCCACCTCAGCCTCAGTTGAGATCTGCTGCTCAGAAAAAAAAAAAAAGAAAAAAATTCAAAATATTACTGCTCATTGACAGTGACCTGTTCACCTAGAGCTCTTATGGAGAGGCACAAGGAGATTAATGTTATTTTCATGTCTGCTAACACAGTATCCATTCTGTGGCCCATGGATCAAGGATTAATTTCCATTTTCAAGTCTTATTTAAGAAATTCATTGTCTAAGTCTATAGCTGCCAATATATAGTGATTCCTCTGATGGATCAGAGCAAAGTCAATTGAAAACCTTCTGGAAAGGATTCACCATTCTAGATGCTGTTAAAAACATTTGTGATTCATGAGAGGAGGTCAAAATATCAACATTAACAGAAGTTTGGGAGAGGCTGATTCCAAGCCTCACGGATTATTGCTTTGAGAGGTTCAAGACTTTGGTGAGGGAAATAACTGTAGATGTGGTGGAAATAGCAAGAGAACTGGAATTAGAAGTGGAGCTATGACTAACCTGCTGCAGTCTGAAGATAGAGCTTGAATGGATGACACGTTGGTTCTTATAGATGGGCAAAGAAAGTGGTTTCTTGGCCAGGCGCAGTGGCTCACGCTTGTAATCCCAGCACTTTGGGAGGCCGAGGCAGGTGGATCACGAGGTCAGGAGATCAAGACCATACTGGCTAACACGGTGAAAACCCGTCTCTACTAAAAATACAAAAAAACTAGCTGGGTGTGATGGAGGCCACCTGTAGTCCCAGCTACTCGGGAGGCTGAGACAGGAGAATGGCATGAACCCAGGAAGGTGGAGGTTGCAGTGAGCCGAGATCGCACCACTGCACTCCAGCCTGGGCGACAGAGCGAGATTCCATCTCAAAAAAAAAAAAAAAAAAAAAGAAAAGAAAGTGGTTTCTTGGGATGAAACCTGTTCCTGGTGAAGATGCTGTGAACATTGTTGAAATGACAACAAAGGATTTAGAATATTCCGTAAACTTAGTTGGCAAAGCAGTGGCAGGATTTGGGAGGATGGCCTCCAATTTTGAAGGAAGTTACTGTAGGCAAAATGCTATCAACCAGCATTGCATGCTACAGAGAAACCTTCTGTGAAAGGAAGAGTCAATTAATATGGCAAACTTGATTGTTGTCTTCTTTTAAGAAATCGCCACAGCCATGCCAGCCTTCAGCAGCCACCACCTTGATCAGTCAAAAGCCCATCAATGTTAAGGCAAAAGCCTCTACCAGCAAAAAGACTATGACTTGCTGAAGTCTCAGATGATCGTTAGCATGTCTTTATAGCAATGAAGTATTTTAAAATTAAGGGATGTACAATCCTCTTGCACACTCAGTAGACTATAATATAGTGTAAACATAACTTTCATATGCATTGGGAAACAAAAAATTTTATATAACTCACTTTATTACACCATTAGTTTGATTGCAGTGGTCTGGAACAGAATCTACAATATCTCTGAGGTATGCCTGTATTTTTTCCTTTTTAAGTTCATGGACTTAACTAAGGACCTGGATTTGGTCCTCAGATCCCTTGGGAGTTCATAAACTGCCAGGTGAAGAACCTGTGGTCTAGGATCAAAACCTAGACCACTTCATCTGAAAGAGTGATCTTTGGGTCATCTGCATCAGAATCTTCTAGGGGTGTTTGTTAGAAGATTATTGAATCCCTTCTCCTTCTAAGACCTCTTCTGTGGGTAGATTCAGAGAGCTGCATTTTCATCTTAATGCTCAGAGGATCTTTTTTTCATACAAAAGTGTAAGAATCACTGCATCTGATCCTCACGGATTAGCATCAGCACTTTGGTTGGCTGCTTGGATGAAGAAAGGAAGATCTCCTTGGAGAGCTGGGAGGTGGGTAGGAAAGCAGGGATTCTGGGCTCTTCTGTGGAGACTGCTTGGAGGTGGTGTACGTGACATTGGTGGGCACAGCAGGTGAGGCATGTGAGAATAGCAGAGAAGGAAGTGGAGTTGGGGCATCTTGGTGAAGGTTCCCAAAGTGCTGGCCAAGGCTCTGAAAAGACTTCAGGAATTAACTGAAATTAATCCTGTATTTAATCTGAGTCCCCATTCCCTCCTTAATGTTACATTTTACACGCAAGAAGAGAAACTTGTTGAAGACCACATTGTTTGTGGAAGAGGTAGTCCACTAGACTTAAATGCCAAGTTTAATTCTTATACTTGGTAGTGCTGAGTTTAGAGGGTAACCACATGGTCAGTGGCAAGGTGGATATAACTTTTTCTTCTTGAAGCACTGGCTTCCATTTGCTTTCAGGTGTTTCTAAGTTCTGTGATCTTTTACAGAGTCTTCCTGAGTTGGCATATTTGGAGCTTTCACTCAATGAGTAATTACTTGCCATGGACCAGGTGTTGACCTAGATGCAATGGAAGCTACAGAAATGAAAACAAGAAATGATCACTACTCTTCAGGAATTTTCGGATAGATTCTCTGATCACTATCAGTTGTTTTGTTTTGTCTTATTGTGTTGTGTTTTTTTTTGAGACAGGCTGAAATGCAGTGGCATGATCATAACTCACTGCAGCTTCAACTCTTGGTTTCAAGTGGGAGCCTGGCTAATTATTATTTTTTTTCTGTAGAGATGAGAGTCTCATTATGTTGCCTAGGCTGGTCTCAAACTCCTGAGCTCAAGCAATCCTCCTGCCTCAGCCTCCCAAAGTGCTGGGATTATAGGCATGAGCCACCATGCCTGGCCTAAACACTGTCAATCTTAAGTAACCTTGATAATCATTAATTCTTTTGATCCAGGCCTAATGTGATATTTGTGCAATTGCCAAGGCCAAAGTCTTATTGGAAGGGAGGAGAAGAGTTTTTAGTATATTGATTAATTGGGGACCTGTCTTCTCTGTTGTAATAGGTAACTAGTTAGACCACGAGCTTTGATGAACACTATTATGATGTTAAAGTGTTGAACAAAGTGGGGCTTGTTCCAAATGTTAAGAAATGGGTAAGATACACCCAATAGGACACTTGAAGATAGCTATGAAATTGCTAGCCCCAGATCAAGCAAGGGATTTTAATTGATAGCACAGAGTAAACCCAGCTCTAACTAATAAATGTTCATCTGGCATGAGCTTCAACTCTAGCAGTCCTGTTTGCCTTATTTATATTCTCCCATGTGCTTTCGTCAGGGTCTTAGATCACACTCATGATACAGGTGGGTCTGTGTGAAGAATTCAGAGTTTAATGAAACCATGGCAGGGTGGAAAGGGAATAGGGGCTAGAGACAAAAGATCTGGGTTCCAATTCTGTTTTTGTCACTGAAGAACTTTGTGACTTGGGTAGAAAAATTGAGTTTGAGTTTTCTGTTTGGCAAAATGGGTATAGTAAGACCTATTTCATAACCTTTGTTGGATGGAGTAAGATAATGTGTAATAAAAGTGGTTTGCAAACTGTAGGTTACTATGCAATGTGAATAGCTACTATGTGCTTTTGGAGCCAGATAAACCTGAATTCTAAACCTGGCATGAACCATTTACTTGCTAAGTAACTTGTCTAAGTTATTTGACTTTCTGAACTTCAGTTTCCTCATCCATAAAGTGGGGCTAATACCCATTTATCTGGTTACTGTTCTAATGTTTAAACGAGATTGTTGTATGTAAAAAAGTGTCCACCACATTGTAAGGATGCCTGCAGCCATTCCTAGGTTGTTAATGCTAGGATGGCAGTGGCTGTGTCCTATATATCTTTGTGTTCTTAGAAAGTGGCAGAGACTGCTACCCATAGTAGACTCTTAATTTTGGTTGAATAAATAACTAAGAAAGCTTTGTATATATATCTGCATGCACAGCATAAGCTACGCTTGCACAAAGTATTCACTGGCCAAACAGAGTTACTCTTGGGTTTATTTCAACCCCAGCTCTACCCTACTGGGTCATTTGCATTCATCTCTCTCCCTGGAGGAAGATGAGGTCATGATGAGACTCAGAGTCCACAGCAGCAAAGGGCTCCAGTACGTGGTGTGGGTAAAATATACGAATTTCTTTATTACTGTTCATCAATCAAGCAGTCAATCAACAAATGTTCATTGAGTGACCACTATGTACCAGGCACTCTTCTAGGCGTTGAGGATTCAGCAGACAGATAAGGTTTCTGTCGCTAATCCCTTTAGACAGTAGAGAGAGTGACTTCTAGAATTTTTGCTTCTTTTCTTGTTTTCTTTTTGAGATGAGTAGATTTGAAGATCTGGAAGTTGAAGCCTGGGAAACTTGTTGCAGTCACTGAGATGTTCTCCATTAGAGGAATTTAAGGATCTATAAAGGACTGGAGAATTAAGCATACAGTAGTCACATACACTAGTCAGTAAGGACATAATTCACACACGCACATGCAAGCACACACACACACACGCAGAGAGAGAGAAAGAGAGAGAGAGAGAGAGAGAGAGAGAGAGAGAAAGAGAGAGAGAGAGAAAGAGAGAGATTAGTTTTCTATTGCTACTTTAACAAATTACCACCATGAATTAAAAGGAAAATTCCTGCCCCCTCTCCCACTTTTCTTTTGTGTGTATGGGGAGAACGTTTTGGATCTACTCTTTGCAAATTTCAAGTGTACAATACAGTACACACAGTACCTGACTTACGATGGTTCAACTCACGCTTTTTCAACTTTATGACTTTTCAACTTAATGTGTACATTAATATTCATCCAGTCATTCTTTTTTTCACTTTCAGCACAGTATTGAATAAATTATATGAGATATTCAATACTTTTTGTGTTCAATGATTTTGCCCAACCTAGGCAAAAGTGTTCTGAGCACGTTTAAGGTAGACTAAGCTAAAGCTATGATGTTTGGTAGGTTAGGTATATTAAATGCATTTATGACATGATATTTTCAATTTACAATGAGTTTCTCAGGGTGTAACTGTATTGTAAGTTGAGGAACATCTGTATTATTAACTATACTCATCATGCTATACATTATAATCCCCAGAACTTATTTATCTTATAACTAAAGTTCATACCCTTTGACCAACATCTCTTCATTTTCCCCAGTCCCCAGACCCTGGCCACCACCATTCTTCTCTCTTTTTCTATGAGTTCAGCTCTTTTAGATTCCACATAAGTGAGATCATACAGTATTTGTCTTTCTCTGTCTGACTTATTTCATTTAGCATAATGCCCTCAGAGTTCATCTATGTTGTTGCAAATGGCGGGATTTCCTTCTTTTCTATGGCTGAATAATATTCATGTATCTATAAATCATCAATTAAAACTTTATTTACAAAATCTGTATGGGTACATAGCAGGTGTATACATTTATGGGGTACAAGAGATATTTTGAAACACGCCTACAATGTGTAATAATCACATCTCACATGTAGATGTGATGGGGTATCCATCACCTCAAGCATTTATTCTTTTTTTGTGTTGTAAACATTCCAATTATACTCTTAGTGATTTTTACAATGTACAATAAATTACTGTTGACTGTAGTCACCCTGTTGTGCTGTCAAATACTAGATCTTAATTATTCTAACTATATTTTTGTACCCATTAACCATCCCTCCTCCTCACACCCACCCACCACTCTTCCCAGCCTCTGGTAACCATCATTCTACTGTCTGTCTCCATGAGTTCAGTCATTTTAATTTTTAGCTCCCACAAATGAGGGAAAACATGAAAAGTTTGTATTCCTGTGCCTGGTTTATTTCACATACCGTAACGACCTCCAGTTCCACCCATGTTGTTGTAAATGACAGGATCTCATTATTTTTTATGGCTGAATAGTACTCCATTGTGTATATGTATCACACTTTCTTCATCTAGGGGTTGTTGATGAACATTTAGGTTGACTCCAAATTTTGGCTATTGATAAGGTTTGGTTGTGTCCCCACCCAAATCTCACCTTGAATTGTAATAATCCCTACATGTCCAGGGCAAGACCAGGTGGAGATAATTGAATCATGGCTGCAGTTTCCCCCATACTGTTCTTGTGGTAGTGAATGAATAAGTCTCAGAAGATCTGATGGTTTTATAAATGGGAGGTCCCCTGCACAAGCTCCTCTTGCCTGCCACCATGCAAGATGTGACTTTGCTCCTCCTTTGCCTCCCCACCCATGTGAAACTGTGAGTCGATTAACTCTCTTTCTTTTATAAATTATCCAGTCTTGGGTATGTCTTTATTAGCAGAGTGAGAACTGCTAATACAACTATTGTGAATAGTGCTGCGATAAACATAGGAGTGCAGATATCACTTTGATATACTGATTTCCTTTCTTTTGGGTATATATTAATACCTAGCAGTGGGATTGCTGGATCATATAATAGTCCTGTTTTCTTTTGTTTTTCAAGGAACGTCCATACTGTTCTCCATAGCGGTTGTACTAATTTACATTCCCACCAACAGTGTACAAGGGTTCCCCTTTCTCCACATCCTTGCCAGCATTTGTTATTGCCTGTTTTTAGGATATAAGCCATTTTAACTGGGGTGAAATTTATCTTGTTATAGTTTTGATTTGCATTTCTCTGATGATCAATGATGTTGAGCACCTTTTCATATGCCTGTTTGCTATTTATATGTCTTCTTTTAAGAATCCCAGGACTTTGGGAGGCCAAGGTGGGTGGATCACCTGAGGTCAGGAGTTCGTGACCAGTCTAGCCAATATGGTGAAACCCCATCTCTACTAAAAATACAAAAATTAGCTGGGCGTGGTGGCGGGAGCCTGCAATCCTAGCTACTGGGGAGGCTGAGGCAGGAGAATTGCTTGAACCTGGGAGGCAGAGTTTGCAGTGAGCTGAGATCATACCATTGCAGTCCAGCCTGGGTGACAAAAGCAAAACTCTGTCTCAAAAAAAAAAAAAAAAGTATCTATTCAGACCTTTTGCTCATTTAAAAAATTGGTAATTAAATTTTTTCCTGTTGAGTTGTTTGAGCTTCTTTTATCTTCTGATTATTAATCCATTGTCAGATAGATAGTTTGCAAATATTTTCTCCCATTGTGTGAGGTCTGTTCACTTTGTTAATTGTTCTTTTGCTGTACAGAACACAATTTCTTCAGCCTTTCATCTGTTGGAAATGCAAATTTTTAATTTTGCAATTCTGTAGGTCATAAATCTGACACAGTTCTCACGTAGCTAAAATCAAGGTATAAGTTTTTCTGGATGCTCTAGGGAAGAATCCATTTCTTTGAATTTTCCAGCTTCTGGAGGCTACCCACATTCCCTGGCTGGTAGCCCCCTGCCTCCATCTTCAAAGCCAGCCATGATAGGCCAAGTCCTCATGCTGCCATCTCCGTGGTTCTCTTACTGACCTGTAGTCACATCGCTCTGTGACCACAGATCAGAAAAGTTCGTTGCTTTTAAGAATTGATGTGGTTGTGCGCGGTGGCTCGTGACTATAATCCCAGCACTTTGGGAAGCTGAGGCGAGTGGATCACCTGAGGTCAGGAGTTTGAGACCAGCCTGGCCAACATGGTGAAACCCCATCTTCACTAAAACTACAAAAATTAGCCAGGTGTGGTGGCAGGGGCCTGTAATCTCAGCTACTTGGGAGGCTGAGGCAGGAGAATTGCTTGAACCTGGGAGGTGAAGGTTGCAGTGAGCCAAGACTGTCCCACTGCACTCCAGCCTGGGCAACAGAGCGAGACTCTATCTTGAAAGAAAAAAAAAAAAAGCAAAGCAAAGGAAAAAAAAAAAAAAGAATTGATGTGATTGAATTGAGTTTACCTGGGTAATCCAGGCTAATTTCCTCATATCAAGATTAGTACTCCTAATCACAGTGCAAAATTCTGCTATGTAAGGTAAAATATTCACAGCTTCCAGAGATTAGGGTGTGGCATCTTTGGAAACCATTATTCTGCCTATCAGGGAGTGGGAGAAGGAGGAGGATGGGGCAGAAGGTTTTCCCTGATGTCTTTACCAGAAAAATGGGCTTCCAATAACTGAAAAGTTAAGAATTAAGAATGCAGCTAAAGGTCAACATTTTCTGCTAAACTGTATTACAGTCTGCTGCACAGTCAGCAGCTGACGACATAAGACATGACACTCAAGGCACAAGTCAGCTCTGTTAACTTCTGCCTCCTTCTCATCCAGGAGCCCCTGCCACACACAAGCCATCTCGGTGTAGGCAATCAGATCTGTGTTAATTGCCCTTTAATCTTTGTTATGTTTTCATGTTTCTATCTGATGTCAGATGAGCCCCAGGTGGTAGAATAGCTGAGGTTCGTCTTCGGTGCTACCCTTGTCTTAACCCTACCGCTAAGCAGACTCTTCTGCTTAAAAGCACACACACAACTATCTGAGGATATTTTTCTTTTTTCTTTTTCTTTTCTTTTCTTTTCTTTTCTTTCTTTCTTTCTTTCTTTTTTTTTTTTTTTTTTTTTTTTTTTGAGACAGGGTTTCACTCTTATTGCCCAGGCTGAAGTGCAGTGACACGATCTTGCTTGCTGCAACTTCCGTCCGACAGGTTCAAGCAATTCTCCTGCATCAGCCTCCTGGGTGGCTGGGATTACAGGCGCCTGCCACCATGTCTGGCTGATTTTTTGTATTTTTAGTAGAGATGGGGTTTCACTATGTTGGCCAGGCTAGTCTCGAACTCCTGACCTCAGGTGATCTGCCCACCTCGGCCTCCCAAAGTACTGGGATTACAGGCATGAGCCACCGTGCCCAGCCTATTTTTTTCTTTTTAAAGGTATACATATGGGGAAAGACTGGAAGAGAATACTCTAAAATGACAGTAATTGTTAGGTGGTGAAACTGTGGATTTCTTTCTTATTTCTCTTCTAAATATTATCTAATATTCTTTGTATTTATCAATAAAATATATATTCATAAGTGTCAGCCATTTGATAGAGAATGATTTTCAATATGGAACTGAGAGTTGGAAGCCAAATCCTAGATTTTATACTTTTATATCTGAGGAGGCAGCCTTGCTCAGAAGTGAGAAATACGAGAATCATGTGTAGCTGAGTTAGAGTTCTAATTTCTCCACGTGCAACCTAGTTGACTTCCTGCAGATGACTTCATTTCCTCAGCTGTAAAATGAGAAAATTCAGTGGTTTACCTTATAGTGTTACTGTAGGAACTAAATTACAGATGCATGAAAACTTCTTGGGCTGGTGTCTGGCACGTAATAGGCCCTCAGTAAACATAAATGTTATTTTTAGAACTCAAACATTGCTTAACCCAGCCCTCAAAGCAAATATAAAATCCATTATCAGAGACAGCAGGGGTGGTCATACTCCTAGTTTCTGAATGTGGCAATTATGCACAAGCAGAATGTTTCCACTTGAGAACCTTCAATTGAGTGAAAGCTCATAAATGACCTAATCATATAAGCTATTTGCAATGCAGAATATTAAAGCAAATAAAAAAACAGCCTTCCAAATTTATTTCCTTATTATTTATGGAGCACTTAGTATATTCCAGCCCCTCTAGAAACAGGTTTCTGTTCCCAGGAACTTATAGTGTACCAGGGAGAAAAGAAATGACACATAAACAGCTTTAAAAAGAGGCAGAGTAGCTGGCCTGGCATGGTGGCTGACACCTGTAATCTCAGCACTTTGGGAGATCTAGGCAGGTGGATCGCTTGAGCCCAGGAGTTCGAGACTAGCCTGGTTAACATAATGAAACCCCATCCTTACAAAAAACCACAAAAATTTGTCAGGCATGGAAGCACACACCTGTAATCCCAGCTACTCTGGAGGCTGAAGTAGGAGGATCACCTGAGTCCAGAAGGTGGCGGTTGTAGTGAGCCATGATCACACCACTGCACTCCAGCCTGGGCAGCAGAGTGAGACCCTGTCTTGAAAAAAAAAAAAAAAAAAAGGCAGAATAGAGAATAACTCTGGATTCTGGAAGGTTAGAGGAGAGGGCTTCTCTGCAGAGGTCAGGGAATGATTCATGGAGGAGGTGGAGTTTGAACTGGATCTTCAAGGAGGTTTGTGGTTTTGACGGGGTGATGAGGTGGTGGGAAGACATTCTGAATTTCCCTGCAAGCATTTTCACATACAAGCTGTTACCGCTACAAAGATTCAGTCATGTCATTCCCAAGAGTTATACTCTCTGAAATAGGGAAGAGTTTCAATTCAATATTACATGGTTCCTAAAATGATAAGTATGTAAAGAATTTAACGTAAGATGCTTATGTTAAACAGTTCTCACAAAAGAATATATCAAAAATGTATGCACAGTATCATCTCAGTTATGCAAGCACACAGAAAAAAGATGAAAGGAAATACTAGAAAATGTTAATACCTGTGACTAGGTATTAAGAGTATAGATTTTTTCTTCTATGTAGTTATTGGGCATATGTGTGTACTAAATACTCAGAAAGGAGTATATAAAACATATGTTCAGTTTTAAATCAGTTTTAATAACAACAAGAATATAAACACTTATGAACTCACCACACAGGTAGAGAAATAAACCATTGCTGGGACTTAGAAGTTGCCTTCTTTCATAGTGCACTTTCCTTTACCCCCAGATATTATTGTATTGCCTATTTCCTCAGAATTTTTCAATCTATGTCTCTCTAAACACCCTATTGTCGAAGTTTTGGGGAAAAAACCTGAGTCTCAAACATAAATCTAGCTGCCTATGAAAAGAACAGTATTGCCACAATTAGATGATGGCATTCAGGAGGAGATAAGGTGAATAGAGCCTCTGAGTCCTAGTCCTGCTGTAACTTTCCTGAGAGTTTACCTACACCATCTTGGACAAGACAATGGGCAAGACCCCTCTTCATGGGAACAAAACTGTTCTTTAGACTCTCCATTAGTCTCTTTGGGACTGCCTTCAGCCCTTTCCGATGCTGGCTCACCGCTTTCCTGTGTCCCACATTCTTTTCATGATTACTGCCTTATTTTGTAGGAACACTGCTTCCAGGAGCTTTTTGAAAAAGGGAGGATACATGGGATATCAACAATCTAAGACCTTGAATAGCTTAGAATTACTTTTTTTCTACCCTCATTTTTAGTAGATGGATTGTCTAGATCTAGAATTTTTTGTTTGGAAAATGATTTTTCTTCATTATTTGGAAATCTGTCTGCACCCCCTTTTTTGAAATAGAATCTTGCTCTGTCACCCAGGCTGGAGTGTAGTGGCATGATCTCTCCTCACTGCAACCTCCTCCTCCTGGGTTCAAGCAATTCTCGTGCCTCAGCCTTCTGAGTAGCTGGGACTACAGGTGCACACCACCATGCCTGGCTGATTTTTTATGTATGTATGTATTTATTTTTTATTTTATTTATTTATTTATTTTTAGACAGAGTCTCACTCTGTCACCAGGCTGGAGTGCAGTGTCGTGATCTTGGCTCACTGCAACCTCCGCCTCCTGGGTTCAAACAATTCTTCTGCCTCAGCCTCCCGAGTAACTGGGACAACAGGCATGCCACCATGCCCAGCTAATCTTTGTATTTTTAGTAGAGATGGGGTTTCACCATGTTGGCCAGGATGGTGTCAAACTCCTGATCTCATGATCCACCCGCCTCGGCCTTCCAAAGTGCTGGGATTACAGGTGTGAGCCACCGCACCTGGCTTTTCCCCTTTTTAAATTCTTTTCTTTTCTTTTTAGAGATAGGGTCTCACTCTGTTAACCAGGCTGGTCTCAAACTTTTGGCCTCAAGAGATCCTCCCGCCTCAGCCTCCCAAAGTACTGGGATTACAGGCTGAAAACATTGTTCCATGGTCTTCTAGCTTCCCATGTTAAGTGTTGAGAAGTCCGAATCCTCCCTAAATCACCTTTGCTTTCTCTGGACTCTTGCAGAAACTTTCTTTTCCCTCAATATTGTGAAATTCCACCGTAATGTGCCATCCTGTGGGTCTGTTTTCATCTGTTGTGTTAGGCGCTTGGGGGATCCTTTCTGCCTATCAATTCATGTCCCTTGGTTTGCTAAATGTTTTCGAGTTATTTTATTGGTTTTTGTCCCCTCTATTTTTTTCTTTTCCTCTTCAATTATTTGGATATTGGATCTTTTGGACTGGCCCTTCGTTTTTCTTATCTTGTCATTCTTTTTTTTTTTTTTTTTTTTTTTTTACCTCTTTGACTTTTTGCTTAACTTTCTGGAAGACTTTCTATGTAGTACCCTATTCAGTAGCTGAGTTTTTCATTGTTGTTTTCATGTTTTTAATTTGATGAGCTCCTTTTTATTTTGTCCTCTGAATACTACTTTGTTGAAACACAACATTCTGTTCCTGTTTCCTGGTTGCAATATCTTCTTTCTCTGAAGGTAGTTTTGTTTTCTTCTCTCTACATAATTGCTGTATCTTTCAAGTTACAATTGACTTTTTAAAAAAATCTTTGTATTTCATGGTAATGGCTTTCCTTGGATGTCTAGTGCTACTTGAATGTATGTAGACTCCTGATTAGGATCTGATCTAAATGTGCTGATGGGAACCTCGAAGAGGAGTGAGACTTTTGACTCTGAGCCTTACTGTATTGTGATTTGGGTGAGCTGTTTGTTGCATAACCTTCAATGTCAGAATCTGTGGGTATTTCCTCTTGGTCTGGTTAAATTCTCAGGGAGGAATCTTCCAGTTTCCTGGCTGATGCTACTTGTTCTGAGACTTTGAGGATTCTATGGTACACATTGGATTGGCTCTCAGCTTTCCCCATTGCTAGCTTGGAATTCAGCTTCTTGATTCTATTACTTCTACCTTTTCTTATAATTGGGAGGTGAAAAAAACTAAATAACAAACAAACAAAGGTAGGGCTTTGGTGTGAGGTTAAATTCTGGATCCTAATATAAAATTTTTATTTCAGAAAAGAGCCACACCTGTGTAAGAAGATGCAAGGACATTATGTATGTCTAGCTCTTCAGCTAACTTTTCAGTCACTTGGGGTAATAGGGGAAATCCTGGATTTCTAGAATAGCAGAATGTTAGAATTGGAAGGCACCTTGGGGCTAATAAAGCTGACACATGTGCAGAAAAACCCCCAAGCCAATCAGCCTATATTTGCTCCAGATGGCATTCTCTGAGCTTTGTGTTTGCCTGGCCTAATGGACAGCTAGCTCCAGAGCCTTAAGTACACATCTCCCAAGAGAAGAGAGGGGAGCCCAGAAGTCTGGGATCTTGAAGGAAAGGAAACATTAACAGGTGATCTTCCCAATGGATTATGTATTCACAGAGGCACCAAAGCAATCTGTATACAAGTTGCCTCATCAGGTTTTGCCCCTTTCAGTAAAGTTTTGAATATTTGGAAAAGGCTTGGTCCTGGAGGGGAGGGTCGAAGCGTGATTATAAGGAAGAATGATGGAGTAACCCGTCATCTCCCATTGCGCTACCAAGGGTAATGCAAGGCTAGAACCCTGATTTCCAAACCCATCATTAAAACCTGTGCCATGGGGCAAGTGATAAAAACTATTGTTATAATACTTATAGCAGCCTTGATTGGTAGAATCATGGTAAAAAAAAAAAAAAAAAAAAAAAAAAAAAAAGGAACCAGAGGTTTTTAGGATGATCTTAGATGTCATTCTGGTTGTTTTTTCTCTTGTAATTGCACTCATGTGGCAATATACTGACTTGATGCCATACCCTCCCTTTTTGGTTTTACCATATTTTGTATTTTTTTTTTTTTACTGGAAAATCTGCTAGATGAATTCTAAAAGAGCTGTAACCCTATTTTTATATTTTGTATTTAATTGTAATTGTTTATTTATATGAATGGGCATTAAATTTATGTTTTTCAAATTTCAAAATGTGTAAGTATCCTCTTTTCCCATGTACCCAGCCCCTAGTTTCCTTCTCTACAGCCAACCAATGTTATCAGTTTTTAAAATGTATCTTTCAGAAGCATTTTATCCACATACAAGTAAATAGGCACATATTCCTTTTTTCTTCCTTTTTACCTTTTGCACAAATAGTAGCATTCTACACAAGGCTTCTGCACCTACCTCCCCACTGAATACCACTTACTGTTGCCTCACATACTTCTGCATAGTAGTCCATTGTACGGATGAACCATGATGGATTTAGCCAGTCCATTATTGATGACCCACTGGGCACAATATGACGCTTTGGTGATGTGAAATTTTGGGCTTTGGAGGAAGATATTTGGGTAAGGAACTACCTTTTCAAAGACTCCAGTCTCCCTGCCTACCCTACCAGGAGTTTGAGATGAGCTGATGAGGATCTGCCTTGGAGAAAGAACTGGTTGGGGAGATTTTGCAAAGAAAGAGCTATGGGATGTAGGGATTTACTGGACATTGGAAAAGAGGAAAAAGCATCAGGGAAGATGCCAAGGCTTGAGCTAGGATGAAAGGAAGAATTCAGGCTTGGAGCTGATTGTGGGGAAGGATAGTACCCATCCATTTTCACATGCTGCTTTTGGAAAAACCTCTAGATAGAGGTGTTGAGTAGTCACTTGGAGATGCAGGATTATAGTTCAGAAAAAATATCTATAATAATAGGATAATAGATAATATATTATCTATAACAAGTCCTAACTATAGAGTTAGGACTCATTGAGATAGAGGTGATGGTAGGTAGAGGCCGTGGCAGGAGATGAATAGAGTCAGAATTGAGAGTGAGATGTGGAGAGGCCAAGGATGAAGTCTTTTTTTTCTTTTCTTTTCTTTTTGAGAAGGAGTCTCACTCGGTCGCCCAGGCTGGAGTGCAATGGCACGATCTCGGCTCACTGTAACCTCTGCCTCCCAGGTTCAAGCAATTCTCATGCCTCAGCCTCCCAAGTAGCTGGGATTACAGGCACCTGCCACCACGCCCAGCTAATTTTTTTATATTTTTAGTAGATACGGGGTTTTACCATGTTGGCCAGGCTGGTCTTGAACTCCTGACCTCAGGTGATCCACCTGCCTCGGCCTCCCAAAGTGCTGGGATTACAGGCATGAGCCACTGCACCTGGCAAGGATGAAGTCTTAAAGTAGAATCATGTTCAGGGTCATCAGGAGAAGGAAGTGACAAATGAAGGAGACAGAGAAGAAGCACTGGAGAGAGAGAATGAGAGGATAGTGTAGGACCACCAAAGTCAGATGAAGAGTCCCATCAAAGAAGGCAGAGCTTGGTCAAAAGACCAAAGGTGATTGGGCTGAGGCAGGTGGATCACGAGGTCAGGAGTTCGAGACCAGCCTGACCAACATGGTGAAACCCTGTCTCTACTAAAAATGCAAAAATTAGCTGGATATGGTGGTGTGCACCTGTAATCCCAGCTACTCAGGAGGCTGAGGCAGGAGAATCACTTGAACCTGGGAGGCGGAAGTTGCGGTGAGCTGAGATCACACCATTGCACTCTAGCCTGGGCAACAAGAGCGAAACTCTGCCTCAAAAAAACAAAACGAAACAAAACAACCAAAGGTTACAGGACATCAAGGAGGATGACAACTGAGAGAAAACGTCATTAGATGTGATGAGAGCTGAGAGCATGTTTTGCACTGAGTGTTTTTGTGGAAAATCGGGTTGAAGGATAATGAAAGGGGTGCAGTGTGTATACAATAATATATCACTCCATCACCTTATGCACCTCCTCAGGGGTCATCAGTCGCTGACCATGGCAAGGCAGTGGGACATACACTCCTCTCTGCTGCTCCAAACCCCAGCTTCCATTCTCTTGCAAGTACATGTTGCATCAAATCTGTTGTAGTCCCTTCAAACTTCCTTCTTCGTAAATAAAAACATTGACAAAAGTTATAATACAATACTCTTTGCCCTCTACCACCCAGTTAGCTAAATAGCTGCATGATTCGAAATTTCATAAGGAAGGCCCTGGAAATAATGAGAAGGGAGAATGAGGGAGATTGTGTATTTATATGTTTAATTAAGATATACTGTGCACATACAGGAAAGTACATAAATCTTAAGTGCACAGCTTGATGTATTTTTACACAATATATATTGTATAACCAATATCCAGACCCTGATATAGAACATTTCTAGCATTCTGGAGGGCTTCCTCCATGCCCCTAGCTGTGATTATGGAGAACTTATCCAACTCCAGAGAGTGTCCTCCCCATGGGGGAGAGAAGGAAGGGATAAGTGTTGGGAGCAGCAGAGGAAATAACTTTTTGATATTACACTCCTAGATAATATCTGCATCCCTTGTCCTGTCTTTAATGTTTTGGCTGCTCCTGAGAAGCAGGATAGCATGATGGTAAACAGTGTGGACACAGGGCTGCTGCATAGGTTTGTGAATCTCAGTTCTATCACTTACTGGCTTTGTGACCATTCATAACTTACACAGAATACCTCAATTTTCTCATCTGTAAAATGGAGCAGTAATGGTACCTACTTGATAGGATGAGGGAGAAGATCGAATGAGACACTGAGAAAAGTGCCTGGCACATGGTCAGCACTCGATAAATGTTAGCCCTTTTTAAATAATTAATGGGAATTCCAGGTGCACTACCAGAGCCAATGGAGCATATATGTTGTGAGTGGGTCATGTTGACCCTTCAAATCTCACCCTCAGCTATATCTATAATACCACTTATAAGGAACCAGGGCTTTTCACTCTGTCTTCCTTCTCTTACTTGGGTACACACTCTTTTCAGGATTCAGTCTCTCCCTGGCATCTCTGATCTAGCCTATCCCTGAGCTCTGCACATGCAGCTGAGTGAGTGGAAATGCCAAGCCTGGCTCTGGTGGTGACCTTATCAAGACCTTTCCAACATACTTGCTGGGTCATCGGAAAGGCTTGCTCACTGTGCAGTCCAGCCAGCTTCCAAGGAATTCATCAGTGGGCTGGAATCGGGGTGTGTGTGACCTCGGCTGCTCCCAGGGCTTGCCCCTTCCTTCTCCACACCCTGACTTCACTTCTGGAGTGGGACCAGTTCTTCACAATCGTGGCCAGGGTGACAGCAAGGTGTGATGGATGGACGAAGAGCCACGGAGTGGCAGGGTGCTTGGTCAGAAACTCAAGGCTGTGTTTATGAGAAGGAAGAGGCTGTTTCCTGGAGCAAGCATAATGCAGCTCTAAAAAAGGCAGGGGAAATACATCATGCAAGGGAGCATAACCCTGGGAGGGCCGCTGGGAATCAGAGTACCAGAGAAGCCCTGGCAGGTCAAGGTGCCTCTGACAAGGCCTTTTTTATAGGCCATTTGCGTGAGGGTTTGCTGCTGTTCTCTGCAGAGCTGACAGCCACTCAAGGTCTCAGTGGGAGCTTGGAAGCTAATCTTAGCTGTTGCTTTCCAGACCTTCTCCACTGGTCCTGCTGATGCATTTGGAAAAGAAAGAACAAACTCTATTGTTTTAAAAAACTGCAAAAATGACCATTTTGGCTGTTGACTCTTGCATTGCTGCAAATAGATTGGGATCATAAGCTCCTTCCTTTCCTTCCAAACCCGGGGCAAAAGAAAGTTTAACTGGATTCTCCCTATGGTTAAGAGAGGTACCAAAATGTGTTTTCTCCAAAGAGTGTTAACAGCTGTTCATCCCTAAAGCATTCTTGCTGCCCTGGTTTCCCTGAAGATCTTATTGTGCTATAAAGGAGCCTCTGGATAAAATGAGCACTCTGTGTTAGTTTCCTGTGGCTGCTGTAACAAACGGCCACAAATTTAGTAGCTTTATACAACAGAAATTCATCGTCTTACAGTTCTGGAAATGCAAAGTCCAAATTGAGTCTTACGAGGTTAAAATCCAGGTGTCAGTAGGGCTGGTTCCTTCTGGAGGCTCCAGGGCAGAATTTGTTTCTTGCCTCTTTCAGCGTCTGGCGGCTGCTGTTATTTCTTGGCTTGCAGCCCTTCCATCTTCAAAGCCAGTGGCATAGCATTTTCTATTTCTGAGCCTGCCTCTCTCGGCTTCTGTCATGTGTCTCTTTTGTAGTCTAATCATCTTCTGCCTCCCTCTTATAGGACAACACTTGGGATTCATTTAGGGCCTACCTGGATGATCCAGAATAATTTCCTCATTTCAAGATCCTGCAAAGACCCCTTTGCCCATACAAGGAAACATTCACAGGTTCCATAGAGTGAGAAATTGGATATCTTTAGGGGCTGTGATGTTTAATGTTATGTGTCAACTTGACTGGGCTACGGGATGCCCAGATAGCTGGGAAAACACTATTTCTGGATGTGTCTATGAGGGTGTTTCTGGAATCGAAAGACTGAGGAAGGAAGACCCACCCTCACCCATGTGGGGGTGCATCTCCAACCTGTTGAGTGCCTGAGTAGAACAAAAAGTAGAGGAAAGGGCAAATTTGCTCTCTTTCTGCTTAAACTGAAACATCCATCTTCTCCTGCCCTCAGGCATCAGATAACAATGCTCTTGGTTCTCAGGCTTTAGGGCTCAGACCAGCACTTACACCATCAGCCACTCAATTCTCAGGCCAGATGGCAGATTATGGGACTTAGCCTCCATAGCCGCATGAGCCAATTCCTGCAATAAATCTCCTCTCTCTCTCTCTCCATATATATATATAGCTATGCCAAAAAAAGCATCTTAAAAATTGAATCCGATTTTTTTTTTAGGTTAAACATGTACTTTCAAGCTTACCACACTTCTCACACTCTATATTGGCATATTTCCAATTTATTCATTACTTATTCAACCCCTGAAGGCATTTGAGTTTGCAACCTCTGGGGTAAAGTCTTTTGCAATGTGATAGAGGCTGCCACATTTTCAGAGTGGAAGCTGTTAAGATAAGGACAACTATGTTTACAGCCATATCCTGTTATATAGGAGATCTATCTCTATCTCTATGTATATGTATATGTATATCCATAGTTAGCTATTTCCTCTATTGGTTCTGTTTCTCCGGATAACCTTGACTAATACAGGGCCATTATTTAGCCTATCATACTCTCAAGTAACTACGGGAATTTATTGAACATTTACTGTGTGCTAGTACCATGCTAAATGTCTTAATGCAGGTGCCCCTTTAACTCTCCAACCTTGTAAGTAGCCACTGCCCCTAATCAGCAAGCAATAACAGCTAACACTCATTTGATTCTTATTATGTGCTAACCTCTCTTCTTGGACTTTAGATGTATTAACTCTCCTAACCCTCACAACAACCCATAAGGTATGTATTATTATCTCCATCTCAGAGGTAGGGAAACTAAGGCATGGACAGGTTGAGTAACCTGCCCAAGATCTTCTAATAAGAGGCAAAATTGGAATGTAAACCAAAGCACATAATTACTAAACTATCTGCCAGTCCAGCTTTGTTCTTCTTACTTTATAGCAGAAGAAAATGTACCTGGCTCTTGATTGTCCTTACTCCATTGGCACAATGAAAGTGGTACTGTGATTTGAGGGTCACCTAGGAGGTGAGTAGGGCAAATATTCGGGAGGGTTTTTCACTGCCTGGATGTGTTCCTTTGTGTTCAGTATTGTCCTTATATCCCCTTTGAAACTAAGCATTCTTGGAGGAGTAACATATTGTCATTAATTCAGTGGTGTTAATAGGTTTACTGATAATTTTTTTGAGATAGGGTCTTGCTGTATCATCTAGGCTGGAGCGCAGTGGTGCAATCACGGCTCACTACAGCTTCAACCTCCTGAGCTCAGGTGATCCTTGCACCTCAGCCTGGATGTAGCTGGGACTACAGGCACCTGCCACCACTACCGGCTAATCTTTTTGTCTTTTTGGAGAGACAGGGTCTCACTATGTCTCAAACTCCTGGGTTCAAGCGATCCTCCCACTTTGGCCTCCCAAACTGGCATTATTACAGATGTGAGCAACCATGTCCGGCCCTGAGAAATGTTTATAATAGAAAGAGAAGCACAAACTTGGAGAGTTAATAAAGAGAAAGCTGGTATGTGGCATGCCAGGGTCAAAAAGTCGGTGGAAGTTTGCAGAATAAAGTCAACCAACTTCTGTTCTGGGAGGAAGAAGACATGGGAAGAAGAAGAGAGAAGAGAGAAAAAGGAGAAGGAGGAGGAGGAGGAGCAGGAGGAGGAGGAGAAGGAGAAGGAGGAAGAGGAGGAGGAGGAGAAGAAAAAAGAGAGAGAGAGATAGAGACAGAGACATAAAAGCAGGCTTGACTTGACAAATGAAAATTAGAATGTCAAATTTGCTTCAAGGTGGGCAAAGCTAAAAGTGTGGAACAACCAGAAATTGGAGCAGGTACTTTACTGGAAAGCAAGGTGGAGAGAAGAGACGATAAAAAGAACTCACTTCTTTAGACTTTTCATTCCAATAAAACCCCAGTCCATAACCACAATCTGTTAACTCAAGAAGTATTCATTAAATTCCTACTGTGTGCTCAGGGTTTTTCTAAGAGCTGCCATTGGAGAGACTCCCACTATCATGAATATAATCATGATGTAATTGAAAACTGGCAACCCAGGGGCCTAATTCTAAAAGCAATTTTTTTTTTTTGGCCAGGAAAGCATTTTAAAAATTGAATCAGATTTTTTAGTGTAAGCATGTACTTTCAAGCTCACTACACTTCTCACATTCTATATCAGCATATTCCTATTTATTCATTACTTATCCAACCCCTGAAGGCATTTGAGTTTGCAACCTTTGGGGTAAGGTCTTTTGGCATGTGATAGAGGCTGCCAAACTTTCAGAGTGAAATGTGTTAGGCCAAGGAAAACGATGCTTACAAACATCTTAGTAACACTAGAAGGTCAAGGTCACACACCTGACCTTTCAGTCTCATTTGTCCACTAAGTGTACCCCATTAGAAGACCCATATGTCATAAATTTTACTGCCACAAATTATAGGGTCAGATCATTTGCCACTTTGTTCTCCACCCTTGGCTGTCCTGGGAGGCTGAGGGTTGTTTCTCTTTCTCAGTACATTGGGAAGTGTTTGTCTCAATGGCTTTTAATGGGTGAGCAAGACTCACCTTTAGTCTTCACGTGTACATGGGTCACGTGGCTAAGAGGGTAGTTTGGGTCAAGACTCACTGGTGGCTGGCAAGGCCTGAGGTACCAACAGCATGTCAGATGATTCTGCCAAAAGTGATTGGATGTCAGAGCTAGAAGAGAAAGCTTAGATTCATTCGTTCATTCAACAAATATTGAACGCTAGCATTTTGCTGGATGCTGGGATCACAGCAGTAAAAGACAAAGTTCCTGTCCTTGTGAAACTTATGTCTAATAATGCAGCTATGCAGAAATCATGTATGCAGTCCAATGCCTTTAGCATACAGACAAGGAAATCAGGATCATATGGGGCACACAAATTGCCTAAAGTCATACAACTTGTAAATGGCAAAACAGGGCTGAAAAAAAGGTTTGATGCTGATTGCCTGGCTTTTTCTACTTCTTCCTTCCGTCTTACCTTCACATTTTTCTGAATGGTTTTTATCTGCTTTCATTTTCCACAATGATCCATCCTAAACCATTCTGCTACTGAAGTTGACCTTATCGAGGTCTCCTGAGCTTGATTATCTGTTGATTCTTCTATCTTCAAGAGTTGAGCATTTTGTCCCTTATTTATAGACAACTTCCTTCCTTTATATTATTTTTTCCCCCTTTAAGTTATATTCAAAGGCTTTACTACCTTCTGTATTTTATTTCTACAAATGGGTTAAATCCTTAAATCTTTCTTTAAGAGTGGGTTTTTTTTTTTTTTTCTTTGAGACAGAGTCTCACCCAGTCGCCCAGGCTGTAGTGCAATGGCGCCATCTTGGCTCACGGCAACCTCCACCTTCCGGGTTCAAGCGATTCTCCTGCCTCAGCCTCCTGAGTAGCTGGGACTACAGGTGTGCACCACAACATCCAGCTGATTTTTGTATTTTCAGTAGAGACAGGGTTTCACCATGTTGGCTAGACTGGTCTCAAACTCCTGACCTCAGGTGATCTTTCCACTTCGGCCTCCCATAGTGCTGGGATTACAGGTGTGAGCCACCACATCTGGTCTTAAATCAGTCATTTTTACAGAAGAGTACATGCTACATGATTCCATTTCTATGAAATTTTTGGAAAGGGAGATTCCAATTATATGAAATTCTAAACATTCTAGAAAAGGGAAATATATCAGTAGTTGCCTAGGGTCAGAGGTGGGAAATTACTGCAAAGAGCCACAGTGGTTTTGGGGGACAGAAATATCTTATTTGTTCAATTTGGTGGTGGTTACACGTGTATATACATATGCAAAACTTGCCAAACTATATGCTTAAAATGGATGTGTTTTATTGTTTGTAGATTATACTTCAATAAAGTTGACTTTTTGAAAAAGAAACCTTTTGAAATAGGCTTGCCTCTCTGCAAAGAAACAACTAGGATCTGCCAGCTACAGAGTTCAGACTTAAAATGCAAAGACTTCAGAGAGTGAGACTGGAGACATGAATCTGCTCCGCTCATTTGGTTTCATTTGCCATGTGCCTGTCATGATGCAGGATTTTGCAGCAAGGAGTGTGATTCTGGTATCTATATATATAAAATATAGATACATATTTTTGTGTGTCAGTGGGGGGTTGTGGAGAGGGGTGAGGAGTGGAGAACAACATGGTCTTTAAATATAAGCCGAATTCTCCACCTAGTACTTAATTTATAGAGCACTGCTCTTGTCCAGGAGAGAAACCTGGCTATGGAGAGTCTTTAGAGAGGCATGTAAATACGGGCACATCTATTCTGCTTTATGGCTGAATTATGGACTTTTCAAGCATAGTTTTTATTATATGTGTTTTTTACCATGTAAGCTGACTTTACAACTTAACTATCCCTCATTTAAAAATCAACTCTACTCTGTTTTCAGCATGATTGGGGCTAAAGAATAGAACCAAATTCTAGGTCCATCGCTGTCTAACTTCCCTCTGGGATATTTGATGGGATATTTTCCTGGAGTCTTGACTCCGTTTATCAACCTGCAACTGAGCCTGGCCAGCTCCTTGTCTCTGAATATGGATGTCTGTGTGCATGTTTGAGTAAGTGGCTGTGGTTGGTAGCTTTGTCTCTTCTATTGACTTAGAAGTATCTCCAAATTCCTGGAAGTAAGAGGTTAAGTTCATTTTTACAATAATATGAGTATGTGCGGTGGTCTCTGTGGTTACCTGATAAATGCTTGCAGACCATTTGATTCTCTCTGCTTTTCTAATCTCCAGTTGTAATTACAATTTCATGTTTAAGGGACTTAGTTAAACACCTTTGGTGTGTAAAACAAAATGCCCCCACAGAAGCACCACAGAGCTGGGGAAACTATCCCAGGGGGTCCATGCAATTAGTTCACTGAAGTTACCCAATCTTTCTCCGGCCTCAACCTAGCCTCTGGGTGATGGACATTCTGTTTTGGGGAATGATTCATATACTATTTATTCCTGGTAATATTTTAGATTTGCTGTGCACTTTATGCATTTCATAGTACTTCCACATTATCCTCATAACCAACCTGGGAAGTATATTGGACAGATATCCCCATTTCACTGATAAAAAACTGAGGCTCAGAGAAGACTTGAGATTTGCCCAAAGTCGTATGGTGAATTAGCAGCAGAGTTGGAACAAGGACCAAGAGGTGCGGACAATTAACTAGACAAGGGCAGAATAGAAACCTTTAGAATTATCATGAAGGGATTTATCAGTCAAATATATGAGGAAAGCAGCCACAATTTATTGAATACCTATTATGTGTCAGGCATTATGACAGAAGCTTTATGTATATTACCACCTTGAAGATCATAGAAAATGTGTGGAGTTGTGATTATGGAGGGGATGGCGAGATGTGGCTTTTTAATTGTCCCATTTTACAGAAAAGGAAATTAAAAGTCTAAAGGAATGAATAACTTGTTCAAAGTAGTGGAAGGAAATCCAGCCACCGTTCCTTTTATTTTCTGTTTCATTTTTATTTATTTAATTGACAAAATAGTATTTATATATAGTATACAACATGATGTTTTGAAATATGTATACATTGTACAATGGCTAAATCAAGCTTATTAACGTATCCATTTTCTCATATACTTATTTTGTGTGTGTGTTGAGAACACTTACATTCTATTCTCTAAGCAATTTTCAAGTGTACAATACATTGTTGTTAACAATAATTGCCGTGATGTACAATAGATCTCTTATTTCTCCTACTTAACCAAAATTATGTATACTGTGATCAACATCTTCCCAGTCCACCTCCTTTAACCCCAGCCCTGGTAACAATCACCATTCTACTCTCTGCTTCTGTGAGTTCAACTCTTTCAGATTTCACAAATAAGTGAGATTGTATGGTATTTGTCTTTCTGTGGCTGGCTTATTTTACTTACTATAATGACCTCCAGGTTCATCCACGTTGTTGCAAAAAACAGAATTTTCTCCTTATAAAGGCTTGATAGTATTCATTGGATATACCTGCCACATTTTCTTTTTCTGTTTTCTTTTTTTTTTTTTTTTGAGACAGGGTCTAGCTCTGTTGCCCAGGCTAGAGGGCGGTGGCACAATCTCAGCTCTCTTCAATCTCCACCTCCTGGGTTCAAGTGACCTTCCCACCTCAGCCTCCCAAATAGCTGGGACCACAGGTAGGAACCACCGTGCCTGGCTAATTTTTAAATATTTTGTAGAGAGGGGGTTTCACCATGTTGCCCAGGCTGGTCTTGGACTCCTGGGCTCAAGCGATCCAGCCGCCTTGGCCTCCTAAAGTGCTAGGATTACAGGTGTGAACCGCTGCCCCCAACCTGTACCACATTTTAAAAATCCATTCATCCACTGATGGACACTTAGATTGATTCTATATTTTGGCTATGCTGCAATGAACATGGGAGTGCAGATATCTCTTTGACACACTGATTTCATTTCCTTTCAATATATACTCGGTAGTGGGATTGCTGGATCAAATGGTAGTTCTATTTTTAGTTTTTTGAGGAATCTCCACAGTTTTCCATATGGCTATACTAATTTATATTCTCGTCAACAGAGTACGAGGGTTTCCTTTTCTCCACGTCCTCATCAACACATATCTTTTGTATTTTTGATAACAGACATTCTAACAGGTATGAGATGATATCTCATTGTGGTTTTAACCTGCATTTCCCTGGTGATTGGTGATACTGAGCATTCTTTTTCATGTGCCTGCCATTTGTATGTCTTCTTTTGAGTAATGTCTATGCAGTTTCTTTGTCCATTTCTAAACTGGGTTGCTTGTTTTCTTGCTATTGAGTTGTTTGAGTTCCTTATATATTTTGGGTGTTAAGCCACATCGGATGTATGGTTTTCAATATTTTATCCCATTCCACAGGTTGTCTCTCTTCACTCTGCTGATCACCATTCCTTTTATCAGAATATCCAAGAATACACAGACGACCAAGCCCCAGTCATTCCTTAACCTCAGCTTCAGCCTCTACTTCCTTCTCTCAGCCTCCACCCTTATTATTGATCTTCATCTTCAACTTTGTTCTCAAGCTCAATCTCATTCTCCATTTTCATCATCTCCAAGTGATCAAAATCAGTCTCAAGAAACAGTATTCAATGATAAGGAATTGCATGTTTCCTGAGTAACCGCACCTACTCTCCAACTTGCCAGCACAATTTCGGACACGCTATTTTTCTTTCGACAGTCGGTAGGTAATTGTTTTTATGTATTTCCATTGAATAAGCTTGTGTGTTGTCTTCTCCAGCAACTGGTAAGTCCCCCAGAATAGGAACTGTGGCTGCATTTTAGGCTAAGAAGATAGCATAGCTGTATTTGCATTGTGGGCAGTTAATATGTTTGTTCCTGGTGTTGACATATGTACTCTCACATTAGGTACACAAGATTTCTTCACTGATCATTTTCATCTGCTGTTTGTATTGGATGTAGTTTATCACTTTTTCTTATTTTCATGATACATTATTTACTATTATCATTAGATTTTACTCAATGTATATTTATTGTGCTAGGTAACAGGAGTACAAAAAGAACAGACACAAACTCAACTCAGACTTTAAGTCTATAGCACCAACTAAGTTTCTCTCTCTCTCTCTCTTTTTAGACAAAGTCTCACTCTGTTGCAGGCTGGAGTGCAGTGGCTTGATCATGGCTCACTGCATCCTTGACCTCCTGGGTTCAGGTGATTCTCACACCTCAGCCTCCTGAGTAGCTGAGACTACAGGTGCATGCCGCCTTGCCTGGCTATTTTTTTCTTTCTTTCTTTGTTTCTTTCTTTCTTTCTTTCTTTCTTTTGTAGAGACAGGGTCTCCCTATGTTGCCCAGGCTGGTCTTGAACTGCTGGGCTCAAGCAATCTCCCTGCCTCAGCCACTCAAAGTGCTGAGATTACAGGCATGAACCACTGTGCCTGGCCTGTTTTTCTCATTTTTAAATGCATTTTATTTACTTTGGTTTTGTACTTGTTTCCAAGAAGTAATTCAACTTGAAAGAAAAGCCACAATTTTGTGAAAAATTGTTGGTTTCTTCTTGCAAGGACCAGGAGAGACAGCAGCTTTTGAGATGTGATTCTTTTCAATGGTTCTTTAACCACAATGTAGCTGAATTTGCTCTTATATTTGGCATGCTTTGCATTTTTCTAGCATTCAACCAGACTCCTCTATTTCCTTTTAATGAGGAGGAAACTTAGGTTAAATAAAAGTGCACCCCCCTCCCCTCCCCGAAGTAGTAAGATGCTAAAGAAAGATTAGGAACACTTGTACAGAAAGCAGAAAGGAGAACTTTTCATGATTCGTGATCTTTGCCTTGAAAGGAGATTGATTTGTTATGTTGGATTACCCTAGCCACAGCTAATTGCAAGATGCCCATGCTTGGGGAGTATGACAGGCTGGAGCTGTGGTGTTCTAGCCTGACTGAATCTTAGTGAAGGAGTGTGTAGAGACACACGCTGCTCTTTCCTCTCAGTGTGCTGATTTAGAGCTGGAGTAGATCAGTGTGTGAAGCAAAAGTACAGAGTTCCCTGTCCTAAAACCTTCTAGTTAGGAAAATACTTTGTCACATCTTTTAGAAGGCAGCCAACTAGATAAACATCATTTTGTTTCTCAGAGCATAAAGAATAAATTCTAAGCTGAACACAGTGGCACATGCCTATAGTCTCAGCTACTCGAAAGACTGAGGTGGGAGGATTGCTTGAGCCTGGGAGTTCAAATCTAGCCTGGGCAGCATAGAGAGACCCCTATCTCTAAACAAACAAACAAACAAACAAAAAAGCTAAAATAAAAAACCAAACAAAAAGAATAAAATTCAAAGTGTCCCCTCCCTACTTATGGGATCTATCAATATAACTGATTACATTATTATTGCTGTTTCAATTACCACTGTCCAATGTAGTTTACTATGGTGGTTTCACAGTATAGAACAGAGTAGCAAATACTTTAGAAGAATGAGAGTTAGGATATATTTTGTGATGCAGAGCAGGTAGGAAGGTGCACATCCTTTGCCCAGTATCTTTATCCTGTTATATATCTTTATTTTTTTCTAGATTCTTCATAATCAGGGGCTCCCTTATCTCCCTAAACTTGTTTTCCATATGGTTCCTCAATCAAAACCCCTCTCACAGGTTAGGTCAAGTTTCCTTATTTTCCTCTCTCCCCCACAGGATACAAATCCCTCCCTCAGTTCCCCTTGGGAGGAATGCCTTTTCTGCCTTTCCCAATCCTTTCCTTCCTCCAAGGTCCACTTTAGACCAGCGTCCTCCATCAAGTCCTCCCTGACAGCTCCTGCTCAGCGCCCTCTTCCTTCTCTGACCTCCTCACATACAATGCTGTGTGATAATAATAGCCTCCATTGGCTCAGTGGTTGACAAAGCACTGCCCTCACTTTTGATTTTCATGAGCCCCAGGGGTTGTTAAGGACTTTCTTGTCCCCAAAAGAGAATGAAAAACCAGCCCAAGGCCATATTACCAGTAAATGGCAAAACTGAGATGTCAGTCCAGGCCCTTGAAGTCCAAAGCTTTTCCATGACTGTCCTTTGTCTCTAGCTCACACATCTATACCTCAACAGTGCCTAGCTCAGTGTTGTGAAAAATCAGATGCTCCAATAACTATCTGTGGATTGCTGTATTGATCTCAACAATATCACCCTATATGCCACCTGCTCCCAACTCAAAGTGGCTGTCTCTGTTTGTCATGAGCCATCAGCGTGGATGAGTGAGAGTCTGCAACGCACAAGAGGTGGAAGGTCTGCTCTTTCAGGCATCATCTGTGATGGAAGCTGTAGTTGAGGACCGGGGTCTCCAGGGAGGCTATCTGGGAGGGGCATGATCTCCCTGAAGAGAGAGTGGGGTGGAATATCTCTAAAGCAAGGCAGAATGAGGACATGATTTCACTTGTTTATGAGGGGCTTTTTAAAACCAAAGAAAAGGAATTTTTTAAAAAAACACAGAGAAAATCTCTCTTCTTTGGTTGAGTGACATTTCATGCCTGTTCATATCGTTATGTCAGTCTTTGAAAAATGAAGAACTAAAGCAGTCTCTTTTCTCACTAGACAAAAGGAAGAACTGGGTGTTTCCCCAGGAGGAGACCCAGATGTGATGAGTGAAGCATTAGGATTGAAGCTGAGTCGCCCCAGCACTAGAGGTGTGGGGTGGGGTCAGAGCTTTCTCCTGAGCCTTCAAAGCCAGCAAAGTGCATAGGGCCATAGCCACACATACTTGTTGGCTGCAACCAGTGCTGGTATTGTCAGCATCAGGGGCATGGTTCAGGGAGAATCTCCAGCTGTCTTTCTTTCAAACTGGATCTTCTCTAGATCAGGTGGGCTGGTGTTTTGTTAATGACTTAAAAATAATTTAAGATTCACAAGAAGGTACAAAATAGTACAGAGAATTCCTTTGTACCCTTCACCCAGCTCCCCCCAGGGATAATGTCTAACCATTATTCATTTGTTTTTAATGCAGTATTTAAGAACAAATAATTTATTATTAGCTCATGGTTCTGAATGTTGATGAGCTCTGCTGGGTGGTTCAGTTGCTATCACATGACAGCTGATGCTAGAGTCATTTGGAAGTTTCTTCTCCCATGTGAAGCTGGTCTGGTCAGGCATCTCCTTCTCCATGCAGCCTCTCCAAGTGGGTAACTCAGGCATTCTAACAGCAGAGCGGTGTCAGCGTGAAGATTTCTTCTATGGTGGCTTCCTCAAAAGCAGTTGCTCCAAGAGGCCTGAGTGAAAGCTGAAAGGCTTCTTATGATCTAGTCTTGAAAGTCCCAGAACATTTTATTGGTCAAGCAAGTCACTAATGCTAGCTAGATTCAAAGGAAAGAGAAATTAAACTCTACATCACAACAGAAGAAGTGGCAAAAAAAAAAAAAAAATTGGATGGCTGTCTTCAATCCACTACAACTGCCCTGCAGTTTAGTGGTCACCAAATGAGTGGATAAGCATGCTAAGGAAGAGATCATTAGAACAGGTATTACGGTCATTAGTAGGATAAGTCCTTATGTCTGATTGGCCCTATGACAATTGTCATTCAGTCACTGTGTCACAGCACCAGTAGGCAGTATTTGTTCAATAAATGTGTGACAGAGGCTCATGCCTATAATCCCAGCACTTAGGGAGGCTGAGGCAGGAGGATTACTTGAGCTCAGGAATTCGAGACCAGCCTAGGCAACATAGTGAGACTCCCATCTCTACAAGAAATAATAACAATAAAAAAAACTAGCTGGGCGTGGTAGCGTGCACCTATAGTCCCAGCTACTTCTCAGGAGGCTAAGGTGGGAGGATCACTTGAGCCTGAGAGTTTAAGGCTGCAGTGAGCTGTGTTCTTGCCACTGCAATCCAACCTAGGTGACAAAGCGAGACCCTGTCTCAAAAACAAAAAAAAAGGGTGACAGAGAAATTGAATCAGCTTCTCAACTCACATGTAGTAAGTGGAAATAAGTAGAAAAGTAGTGACTATCTCTGTGGACTTTAGGGTAAACCCTGGAATTGGCCTCACACTGCTGTAGCTTCTGTTCTCCAAATAGGCTAGCATCCATAGAATATTTTTATATATGCATCCATTACAAAGCAATCTGCCTGGAAGAGATGAGGCACTGTGCTAGGTGTTCTGCGGGATGCCAAGATGGCTTCAGTATGGCCCACACTCTTTGGAACGTGGAGAACAATTCTTCCCCAACTTCTGCTGGGGTCTTATTTTCCAGCCTGGGTGTTAAGCATAACTGGCAAATGGAGAGGACCTAGGTGGTAAGGGGAAAAGGCTCGGGGAAGCAAGTGGCACAATTGCTGTGATGGTTAAAACCAGTTTGTATGGTTGTCCGAAGGGAATCCGCAGCTTGCTTCTCAACAGCAGCCTCTCTCTGCCTCTTCTGCAGGAACCGCCCCTTCCGGCTCTCTCTTGGGCAGAAAGCAGGGAGTGGAGATTGGCATGCTGGATTTTTTTTTCTCAAAATCAAACAAAAAAAACTGTATCCTCTTCCCTGCCCAGATGTCCAGTTATCCAGGGAACAATTCTTTGAGCAGGTATTGTCCGAGTGGAAAGAATCTTTACCGAGGGGTAGGGAACATCCAACCTCTGGTGAGTGGAGTTGGGGAAGCCTTTCAGGCAGGAGCACAGGGAGCTTCCCAGGGGCTGGAGAAGCCAGGAGAGAGCTAAGAATGACCGTGGGCTTCTTGAATTAAGGAAAAGTCTCAAAGTGAGCAACTCAGCTGGTTTGTGTATTGAACACGCTTCCTGTGATCTTCTTCCTCAAATTAAGGATGATGGTAGTTCCAATCCGGGTGTTTGTGGGGAGGAAATTCAATGGCGTGGAAATCAGGTAGGAAATGTAAAATGGGCGTGTAATAACAAAAGAATGGAATGAAAGGGCTCCACCTGGAGGCCTTTTCTGGCGGCGGTAGCAGAAAAGTGGGGCCCAGGTGTGTCTGGGCAGTGGTCTTAGAGTCAGAAGAAGAGGGGGGAAGGTTCTCGGGCTAAGACTCCCTCATAAACGATGTCAGATTGTGCAGTTCTGGAATGATGGAATGGACTGGAAGAGAGCTGTGCTTGTGTGGACTCTGGAGAGTGTGATGAAGCAGAGGGGGAAAAGCTGTCTTCACTGGGGAGAAGAGGCGAGCCAAACTCCGAGGACCAGGCTTAAAGGGCGCGCTCTCTGCGGTGGCGTTGCCAGTTTTCTGTGCCGTTTTCTTCCATACCTCCGTGCCTTTGCCCGTGCTGTGCTTTCCGCCTGGAGTGCTGTCCTCTCTTCTTGGGCCTGGATGATACGAGGTTTTAAGGTTCGACGGAAGCACCGGGACCATAGGAGGGCCCTTTCTGATCACTCCAATTTGGATTGGGGGCCCCTCTTCTGTGTCCCCTGTGACTTGGATCCCATCGGACATGAACTCCATGAAAGCAGGGATTGTATCTGTCTTGCTCACTGTAACGTTCCTAGTGCCTATAGCTTGTAAATTCTCAATAAATGCGAATTTACTGAATGAAATATCACTGTTATAGCTCTGCCAGTACCCGTTATCATAGGTATTACAGTTGTGAGTGGACTTGTCTGTCTTTCCCACAGGACTATGACCTTCCTAAGGGCAGGGACCATGGCTTATCCATCTCGGTATGCCCGGCACATTAGCTCAGAGTCTGGGAAATAGTGGCTTAGCAGTATTTGTTGAATGAATGTTAAAAAGGAAGCGGGTAGTCTGGGGGCACAGGAAGGGTTAGTGATTATAAGCTCTGACTCACAGTAGGATCACCAGGAGAGCTTTAAAAATACTGATGCCTAGGTTAGGCCTGGTGGCTCACGCCCCTAATCCCAGCAGTTTGGGAGGCCAAGATGGGAGGATTGCTTGAGATCGGAGTTTCAGACCACCTTGGGCAACATAGTGAGACCCATCTTTACTAAAAAAAAAAAAAAAAAAAAAAAAAAAAAGCTAGGCATGGTGTTGTGCACCTGTTGTCCTAGATACTTGGGAGGCTGTGGCAGGAGGATCGTTTAAGACCAGGAGTTCAAGTCTGCAGTGACCTATAATTGCACCACTGCCCTCCAGCCTGAGCAACAGAGCAAGATCCCGTCTCTAAAAACAAACAAATAAACAAACAAACAAAATTGATGCCTAGGCCTCACACCAGACAAATAAAAACAGAATCTCTGGGGTGGGGCCCAGGTATCTGTATTTTTAAAAGCTCCATGGGTAATTTTAATATTGAGAATCACTGGGGCTAGGCTCCAAAGGAATGTCAGAATTTTAGAGCTGTCAAGAGAACATTCCAGAACAGAGTCCCTGTCTGCTGGAGAGGGCAGGGCTTTAGTTCTTTTTCCAAACTGTGTAGGTACCAGAGCAGAAGAGAATAAGAAAGGCTGCATTCCATCCTAACACTCAATGGATTTTCTCTGGGAGACGAACTGAGGTAGTCAAATGTGCTCTGTTTTTGAGAAATTAGGGCATTTCCAAGCTTTGCCATCATTCCCAGAACCAGCAGAATCAGTATTACCTGGGAGCTTTTTAGAAATGCAGAATCTCTTGGCTGGGCTCCATGGCTCACACCTGTCATTTCAGCACTTTGGGTGGCTGAGGTGGGAGGATCGATTGAGCCCAGGAGTTTGAGATCAGTCTGGGCAACAAAACTGAAACCCATCTCAACATCACCACCAACAAAATAGAAAAAATTAGCCGGGCATGGTGTTGGATGCCTGTAGTCGCACCTACTTGGGAGGCTGAGGCTAATAACTTGAGCCCAGGAGCTGGAAGGAGCAGTGAGTGATCCAACCGTGGTGGCGCCACTGCACTCCAGCATGAGTGACAGAGGGAGACCCTGTTTCAGGGGAAAAAAAAAAAAAAAAAAGCAAAAAGCGGAGCTCAAGCCCCTCCCAAGCCTACTGAATCAGAATCCATTTACACAAGATCCCCAGGTCATTCCTGTGCACTTAGAAGTCTGAGAAGTATTGACTGAGGTAGTTGTTCTCAAAGTGTGATTGGAGCATGGTTGGGGTAGGGGTGAGGGTGAAAGGTGGGCTGTGGTTCTCACATTCTGGTCAGCTTCAGAATTATCTGAAGGGTTTATTAATCACTGATTACTGGGACAATTCCCAGTCCAAAGGGAAATTGATTAGCTCATAAACCATCTCATTCAGTAAGTCTGGGGTGGGGCATAAAAATTTGCATTTCCAACAACTTCCCAGGTGCTATTGATTCTGTTGATTCCGGATCACACTTTTGGGCTATTACAAATAAGACTGTTGGCTGGGCGCTGTGGCTCAAGCCTGTAATCCCAGCACTTTGGGAGGCCGAGACGGGCGGATCACGAGGTTAGGAGATCGAGACCATCCTGGCTAATACGGTGAAACCCTGTCTCTACTAAAAAATACAAAAAACTAGCTGGGCGAGGTGGTGGGTGCCTGTAGTCCCAGCTACTCGGGAGGCTGGGGCAGGAGAAGGGCGTAAACCCGGGAGGCGGAGCTTGCAGTGAGCTGAGATCTGGCCACTGCACCCCAGCCTGGGCGACAGAGCCAGACTCCATCAAAAAAAAAAAAAAAAAAAAAAAAAAGACTGTTATGACCATTCATGTATAATTCTTTGTACAACTACATGCTTTCATATCTTTTGGGTAAATACTGAGGAGTGATGTTGCTGGATCGTAGGAGAATTATATTTAATTTTTTAAGAAACTCCCAAACTATTTTCCAAAGTAGCTGGACCATTTTATCATCCCACCAACAATGTATGAGAGTTCTAGTTCTTTCATATCTTCAACTCTTGGAACGGTCTACTTTAATGTAACCCATTCTAATAAGTATGTGTATGGTTTTAATTTGCATTTCCATAATGACTAATGAAGTTATCTATCTTTTCATGTGCTTTTTTGCCACCTATATGTCCTCTTTGGTGAAGTGTCTGTTCAAATCATTTGCCATTTTCTTATTGGGTGGGTTAATTGTTTATTGAATTTTTTTCTAATTAGGTTTTGAGAGTTCTTTATATATTCTAGCTACGTCTTTTATCGTATATATGATTTGCAAATATTTTCTTCTAATTTGTGGCTTGTCTTTATTCTCTTAGCAGTATCTTCCAAAGAGTAAAAGTTTTTAATTTTGATGAAATTCAGTTTATCAATTTCTTTTTTATTAAATGTGCTTCAGTTGTGTCTAATCTTTTTTTTTTTTTTTTGAGACAGGGTCTTACTCTGTCTCCCAGGCTGGAGTGCAGTGGCTCCATCTTGGCTTACTACAACCTCTGCCTCCCGGGTTCAAGCGATTCTCCTGCCTCAGCCTCCTGAGTAGCTAGGATTACAGGTGCCCGCCACCAAGCCTGGCTAATTTTTTGTATGTTTAGTAGAGATAGGGTTTAACCATTTGACCAGGCTTGTCTCAAACTCCTGACCTCAAATGATCCTCCTGCCTCAGCCTCCCAAAGTGCAGGGATTATAGGCATGAGCCACCATGCCCGGCCACGCCTGGCAATTTTTTTTTTTTTTTTGTAGACATGAGGTTTTACCATATTGTCCAGGCTGGTTTTGAACTCCTGAGTTCAGGCAATCCACCCGCTTCGGCCTTGCAAAGTGCTAGGATTACAGACATGAGCCACCAAGCCGGGCTGGGTCTAGAAATCTTTACCTAACCCAGGGTCATAAAAATTGTCTCCTATGTTTACTTCTAGAAAAGTTATCATTTTAGGCCTTACATTTAAATCTATGATCCATTTTTTGGTACATGGACATCTAATTTTTTCAGCATCAATTGTTGAAAAGACAATCTACTAAATTTCTTTCTACCTTTGTTGAAAATCAGTTTTTCATATATGTGTGCATCTATTTCTCTGTTAATCTAATTGTCTGTCTTTAATCTGATACATTGTCCTGTAAAAAATTAATAGTTTTTGGCCGGGCGCGGTGGCTCACGCTTGTAATCCCAGCACTTTGGGAGGCTGAGGCGGGCAGATCACGAGGTCAAGAGATCGAGACCATCCTGGCCAACATGGTGAAACCTCGTCTCTACTAAAAATACAAACATTAGCTGGGTATGGTGGCACGTGCCTGTAGTCCCAGCTACTAAGGAGGCTGAGGGAACCCGGGAGGCAGAGGTTGCAGTGAGCCGAGATTGCGCCAGTGCTCTCCAGTCTGGTGACAGAGCGAGACTGTCAAAAAAAAAATTAATTTCTTTTTAAACAATTTAAACTGTTATTTTAGATACAACTTTTATGTGCAGATTTGTTCCATGGGTATATTGCACCCAGGTAGTGAGCATAGCGCCCAATAGGTAGTTTTGCAGCCCACACTCCCCCTCCTTCCCTCCCCGCTCCCCTCTCTAGTAGTCCACAGTATCTATTTTTCCCATGTTTACGTCCATGTGTGCTCAATGTTTAGCTTCCACTTATAAGTGAGAACATGCAGTATTTAGTTTTCTGTTCCTGTGTTAATTCATTTAGGATTATGACCTCCAGCTCCATACATGTTCCTGCAAAGGAAATGATTTCATTCTTTTTTTGTGGCTGCATAGTATTCCGTGGTATATATGTATTACATTTTCTTTATCCAATCCACCATTGATTGGCATCTGGGTTGATTCCATGTCTTTGCTCTTGTGAACAGCATGGCAATAAACATACACATGCATATGTCTTTTCAGTAAAATGATCTATTTTCCTTTGGGTATATATCCAGAGATGGGATTGCTCGATCAAATGATAGCTCTGTCTTAAGTTCTTTGAGAAATCTCCAAATTGCCTTCCACAGTGGCTGAACTAATTTACATTCCCACCAACACTGTATAAGCATTCCATTTTCTCTGAAGCCTCATCAATATCTGTTGTTTTTTGACTTTTTAATAATAGCCATTCTCACTGGTGTGAGGTGGTATCTCATTGTGATTTTGATTTGCATTTCTCTGATGATGAGTGATGAAGAGCATTTTTTTCATCTGTTTATTGGCTACTTGTATGTCTTCTTTTGAGAAGAATCTGTTCATGTCCTTTGCCTGTGTTTTAAGGGGGGTTGTTTCTTGCTTGTTGATTTAAGTTCCTTTTAAATTCTGGATATTAGACCTTTGTTGGATGTGTAGTTTGCTAATATTTTCCACCATTCTGTAGGTTGTCTGTTTACTCTGTTGATGATTTCTTTTGCTGTGCAGAAGCTCTTTAGTTTAATTGGTTCCCACCTGTCAATTTTCATTTTTGTTGCAATTGCTTTTGGGGACTTAGCCAAAAATTCTTTGCCAAGGTTGATGTCAAGACAGATATTTCCTAGGTTTTCTTCTGGGATTTTTGTAGTTTGAAGTCTTACATTTAAATCTTAACCCATCTCGAGTTAATTTTTACATATGGTGAAAGGTAAGGGTCCAGTTTCATTCTTTTGTATATGCCTAGTCAGTTATCTTAGCAGCATCTATTGAATAGGAAGTCCTTTGCCCGTTGTTTATGTTGGCCTTGTTGGAGATCATGTGGTTGTAGGCCATGCAGCTTTATTTCTGAGTTTTCTATTCTGTTCCATTGGTCGATGTGTCTGTTTTTGTATCAATACCGTGCTGTTTCGGTTACGGTAGCCTTATATAGAATATTTTGAAGTTGGGTAGTGTGATGCCTCTGACTTTGTTCTTTTTGCTTAGGATTGCTTTAGATATTCAGGCTCTGTTTTGGTTCCATATGGAATTTTAGAATGGTTTTTCTAATTCTGTGAAAAATGGCATTAGTAGTTTGTTAGGAATAGCTTTGAATTTGTAAGTTGCTTTGGGCAGTGTGGCCATTTTAATGATATTGATTCTTCCTTTACATGAGGATGGAATGTTTTCCCATTCATTTGCATCATCTGATTTTTTTGAGCAGTGTTTTGTAATTCTCATTGTAGTAGTATTTTACCTCCCTGGTTAGCTGTATTCCTAGGTATTTCATTTTCTTTATTCCTATTATAAATAGGATTGTGTTCTTGATTTGACTCTCATCCTGGATGTTATTGGTGTATAGAAATGCTACTGGGCCGGGCGTGGTGGCTCACACCTGTAATCCCAGCACTTTGGGAAGCCAAGGCAGGTGGATCACAAGGTCAGGAGTTTGAGACCAGCCTGGCCAACATAGTGAAACCCCGTCTCTACTAAAAATACAAAAAGTTAGCTGGGCATTGTGGTGAGTGCCTGTAATCCCAGCTAATTGGAAGGCTGAGGCAGGAGAATCACTTGAACCTGGGAGGCGGAGTTTGCAGTGAGCTGGAGCGCCACTGCACTCCAGCCTGGGCAACAACAGCGAGACTCCATCTCAAAAAAAAAAAAAAAAAAAAAAAAAAAAAAAAAAAAAAATGCTACTGATTGTCGTACATTGATTTAGTGATACATTGTCTTGATTATTGTGGCTTTATAATAGTGTTAGTTCTTCTACTTTTCCTTTTTCAAAGTTGTTTAGACAATGCTTCTTTTCAAAGTTCTTCGGACTTTGCATTTCCATGTAAATTTTAGAAATAATTTTTCAGATTCTACTAAAAAGTTTGCTGAGATTTTTATTGAAACTGCATTGAATCTACAGATCATTTTGGGGAGAATCAACATCTTAAAAAATTGTGTTTTCGCAGTCATGAATATGGTGTATCTCTCTATTTAGGTTTTTAATTTCTCTCAATGTTGCTTTGAAGTTTTCTATGTACAATTCTTCCACATCTTTTGTCAGATTTATACATAAGCATTTTATATCTTTCAATGCTCTTGTAAATAGTATTTTTAAATTTCAGTTTCCAATTGTTCATTGCCAGTGTTTGGAAATATCGTTATTTTTTGCATATTGATCTTGTATCATGCAACCTTGCTGAACTCTTTCTAGGAGTTTTTGTAAATTCTGTAAGACTTTCTGCACAGACGATCATGTCACCTGTGAATAGAGAGAGTTTTACTTCTTTGTTCCCCACTGGATGCTTTCATTTTCTTTTCTTTATTATTTCATTGTCCAGATTCTCAGAACAGTGTTGAATAGGAGTAGTAAGGGTACATATTATTATCACGTTCCTGATCACAGGGAGAAATGATTCAGTCTTTCATCGTTAAGTATATTAGCTCTAGATTTTTTAGAGATTAAAAAAAAAATCAGGTTGAGGATGCTGTGAACTATTCCTAGTTTGTTAATTAAAAAAAAAATCAGAAATGGATGTTGGGTTTCATTAATAATTTCTCTGCATTTGTTGAGATGACTATATAGTTTTTCTTTTTAATTTAATTAATATGGTGAGTTACACTGATTTTTCAAGTGTTAAACTAACCTTATATTCCTGGGATAACCCCACTTGGTCATGAAGTATTATCCTATATGTAGTTGGATTCATTTTGACAAAATTTTGTTTAGCATTTTTGCACCTACGTTCACAAGGGATATTGGTCTGTAGTTTCTTTGTAATGCCTTTATCTGGTTTTAGTATCAGGGTAATGCTGGCCTCATCAAATGAGTTGAGGAGTATTCCTACTTTTTCAATTTTCTAGAAGAGTTAATGTAGATTTAGTATTATTTCTTCCTCAAATGTTTGGTAGAATTCACCTCAAACAAAATGAGGTCATCTGGGCCTGAAGTTTTCTTTGTGGAAAGGTTTTTAGCTACAAATTCAATTTCTTTAATAGATAAAGGGCTATTTGAGACATCAATATCCTTTTGAATGAGCTTTGGTAGTTTGTGTTCTTCAAATAATTTGTCAATTTCATGTAATTCGTTAAATTTATTGGCATTGATTTTTCATAGTATTCCTTCATTATCTTTTAATATGTTTAGGATCTGTAGTGGTCACCTGTCTCATTCCTTATATTAGTAATTTTTATTTATTTTTTTCCTGATCAGTCTGATTAGACTTTTATCAATTTTATTGATATTTTCAAAGAATCAACTTTTCGTTTCATTGATTTTTTTCTATTTTTCTCTTTTCTATTTCATCTCTATTATTTCAAGCCTTCTACTTATTTTAGATTTAATTTGCTCTGTTTTATCTAGTTTCTTGAGGTGGAAGCTGAGATCCACCAATTATTCAGTTCATTGACTTGAGATCTTTCTTGTTTTCTAATATAGACATTTAACGCTATTAGATTCCCCCAAGTAGTATCCCACAAATTTTGATATGTTGTATTTTCATTTTCTTTCAGTTAATTATTCTTCTTCTTCTTCTTCTTCTTCTTCTTCTTCTTCTTCTTCTTCCTCTTCCTCTTCCTCTTCCTCTTCCTCTTTTCTTCCTCTTCTTCTTCTTCTTCTTCTTCTTCTTCTTCTTCTTCTTCTTCTTCTTCTTCTTCTTCTTCTTCTTCTTCTTCTTCTTCTTCTTTCTTCTCTCTTCTTCTTCTTTTTTTTTTTTTAAGACAGAGTCTTGCCCTGTTGCATAGGCTGGAGTACAATGGTGCAATCTTGGCTCACTGCAACCTCTACCTCTGGGGTTCAAGCAATTCTCCTGCCTCAGGCTCCCGAGTAACTGGAATTACAGGCATGCACAACCACACCCAGCTAATTTTTGTATTTTTAGTAGAGGCAGGGTTTCACCATGTTGCCCAAGCTGGTCTCGAACTCCTGACCTCAGGTGATCCACCTGCCTTGGCCTCCCAAAGTGCTGGGATTACAGGCGTGAGCCACCTCACCCAGCCCCCTTAAAAGGGGGATTAATATTTTCTAATCCCCCTTTTGATTTCTTATTTGATTCATGAGTAAGTTAGAAGTTGCCATTTGATTTCCAAATACTTGGGGATTTTCCAGAGACCTTTGTTTTCTGTGTCTACCTTAATTTCACTGTGGTTAGAGAACACACCTTTTATATCTTGAATTCTTTTAAATGTATTTAGATTAGTTTGTGGCCGAGTATCTTATTTATATGTTGGTGAAAGTTCCATGTGCACATAACAAGAATGTGGACTCGGCTTATGTTGTATAACATGTTCTGTAAATGTCAATTAGGTCAAGTTGGCTGATTGTGTTGTTTAACTCTTCTCTACCCTGATTTTCTTTCTACTTGTTTTATGAATTGTTGAGAGAAGGGTATTTATTTAAAGGTCAAATTATAACTGTGGATTATAACTGTGGATTTGTCCATTTCTTTTTGCAGTTCTATCAGTTTTTGCTTCCTGTATTTTGAAGTTCTGTTCTTAGGCACCTAAATGTTTTAGATTGCTATGTTCTTTCTTTTTCTTTTCTTTTTTTGAGACAGGGTCTTAATCTGTTGCCCAGGCTGGAGTGCAGTGTCACAATCATGGCTCACTGCACCCTCCACCTCCCAGGCTCAGGCACTCTTCCCGCCTCAGCCTCCCAAGTAGCTGGGACTACAGGCACATGCCACCACATCCAGCTGATTATTTATTTATTTATTTATTTATTTATTTATTGTAGAGATGGCATCTCACTTTGTTGAGATCTCATCTAGTGTCAAACTTTTAGGCTCTGTTGATCCTCCTGCCTTGGCCTCCCAAAGTACTGGGATTATAGGCATGAACCACCACACCTAACTGTTATGTTCTTTTGATAAAATGGCTTGACATCTTTATCCCTGATAAACTCTTTGCTCTGAACTCTGCCTTAACATAGCAACTCCAGGTTTCCTTTGCTAAGTGTCGGCATGCAGTATCTTTTCCTGTCCCTTTACTTTTAACCCATATGTGTCTTTAGATTTGAAGTACATTTCTTATAGATAGCACACAGTTGGTTCTTGCTTGAAAAAAATCCAATCTAGCTATCTCTGATTTTGAATTGTAGTAGACCATTTACATTTAATGTTGTTATTTATATGGCTAGGTTTGAATCCATCATC
The DNA here is from genome assembly GCF_047675955.1 of Chlorocebus sabaeus. Classification (NCBI taxonomy): domain Eukaryota; kingdom Metazoa; phylum Chordata; class Mammalia; order Primates; family Cercopithecidae; genus Chlorocebus; species Chlorocebus sabaeus. The sequence goes on along the minus strand of NC_132912.1, from coordinate 102,221,644 downwards.
TTTTGCTCTGAGGACTTGACTGATGGGGAAAATTGGGGGAGGGAACCAGTAAATCTATTATCTTGCTGTTTATTCCATCTGTTCTTCTACCCCTTCCCTCCTTTTCTGCCTTCTTTTGGATTAATTTTTTTATTCCATTTTATCTCTTTGTTGCCTTATTATCTATAACTGTTTTATTTTAGAGGTTGCTTTAGGGTTTATAGATACATGTCTAATATATCACAGTTTACTTTCTTTTTTTTTTTTTTTTTGAGACGGAGTCTAGCTCTGTCGCCCGGGCAGGAGTGCAGTGGCCGGATCTCAGCTCACTGCAAGCTCCGCCTCTCGGGTTCAGGCCATTCTCCCGCCTCAGCCTCCCGAGTAGCTGGGACTACAGGCGCCTGCCATCTCGCCCGGCTAGTTTTTTTGTATTTTTTTAGTAGAGACAGGGTTTCACCGGGTTAGCCAGGATGGTCTCGATCTCCTGACCTCGTGATCCGCCCGTCTCGGCCTCCCAAAGTGCTGGGATTACAGGCTTGAGCCACCGCGCCCGGCCCACAGTTTACTTTCAAATGATATTATTCCACTTTATATTTAGTATAACAACCTTACAATAATATACTTTCCTTTCTCCCCTCTTGACCTTCGTGCAATTCGTGTCATACATTTTACTTTTACATATGTCACAAACTCCATGCTACATTGTTATTTTGTTTAGACAATAACTGGGGTTTCAAAGAGACTTAAAGAAGCATAATAAGACATATATTTACCTATTTCCAACTTTCATATTTCTTTGTGTAGATCCATATTTCTATTTGTTATAATCATCCCTCTGTTGGAAGGATTTATTTTAATAATTCTCTTAGTATGAGCCTGCTGGTGATGAATTCTTTCAGCTTTCACTTTAGAAAGATATTTTCACAGGGTGTAGAATTCTTGCCTGATACTTTTATGTCCTTTCAATATTTTAATGATGTTGCTTCCTCACACGGAAGCATTTGCATTGTTTCCAAAACCAAATCTGTCAGCCTATCTTTGTTTATCTGTATGCAGTGTGTCTTTCTTTCTTTCTTCTGGCTACTTGTAATATTTTCTCTTTATCACTGGTTTTGACTAATTTGTTTATGATGTGCCTTGGTGTTATTTTTCATTTGCCTTACACTCGAGGTTCACTGAACTTCTTGGATCTATGAATTTTCATAATGTTTGGAAAAATATATTTTTGGCCCTCTTCCCATTCCTTTTCTTGGAGGACTCCAATTACGTGTATATTAGGCTACTTAAAGAAATAGCCTATATTATTTAGGCTAGCCAGGTGCAGTGGCTCATGCCTATAATCCCAGCATTTTGGGAAGCTGAGTGAAGCAGGTGGATCACTTAAGCCTAGGAGTTCAAGACCAGCCTGGGCAATATGGCAAAACCCCATTGCTACAAAAAATGTAAAAATTAGCCAACTGTGGTGTCATGTGCCTGTAGTCTCAGCTACTTGAGGGGCTGAGGTGGGTGGATCACTTGAGCCCAGGAGGTTGAGGCTGCACTGAGCCGTGATCATTGTACCACAGCACTCCTGCCTGGGTGACAGGGCAAAACCCTGTCAAAAAGAAAGAAAGAAAGAGAGAAAGAGAGAAAGAAAGAGAAAGAAAGAAATTACTGATTCTCTGTTTTTATTTTTATTTATTTATTTTTTGTTAGATCCAATGGTGGGATGTTTTAAAAATACTATATTTTCTTTGTTCCATTTTGGATAGTCCTGTTACTGTATCTTCAGTGTCACTAATCTTTGCTTGCTGTGTTTAATTTGCCACTAATATCATCCAGCATATTTTTTATCTCACATATTGTTTTCATGTCTACAAATGTGATTTAGATTTTTAAAAAATATATATTGCTACAACTGAACAACAAAAAAATTTAAAAATGGGCAAAAAGTTGCATAGACATTTCTCCAAAGATGATATACAAATGGCCAATTAGCATATGAAAAGATACTAAACATCACTAATTATTAGGGAGATGCAAATGAAAAACACAGTGACGCCCAGCATGGTGGCTCACACCTATAATCCCAGTATTTTGCGAAACTGAGGCAGGTGGATACCCTGAGGTCGTGAGTTTGAGACCAGCCTGACCAACATGGAGAAACCCCATCTCTACTAAAAAAAAAAAAAAAAAAAACAAAATTCGCCAGGCGTGGTGGTGCATACTAGTAATCCCAGCTACTTGGAGGCTGAGGCAGGAGAATCACTTGAAGTCACCTCCCAGGTTCGGTGAGCCAAGATTGCACCATTGCACTCCAGCCTGGACAACAAGAGCGAAACTCCGTCTCAAAAATAAACAAACAAAAAACACAGTGAGATATTACCTCATATTCATGAGAATGGGTACTATCGGAAAGACCTAAGTTTACCTATATAACAGAGCTGCACGTGTGCCCTGAACCTAAAATGAAAGTAAATTTTAATAAGAAGACCTAAATAAACAGAATAAAAAGTACTGATGAGGATGGGAGAAATTGAAATGCTTGTTTACTATTGATGAGAATGTACAATGGTGTTGCCACTGTAAAAACTAGTATGGTGGTTTATTAGAAATTAAAAATAGAATTACCATACGATAGTAATTCCTCCTCTGGACGTATATCCAAAAGAATCTAGGTCAAGCAATATCAAAAGAGATATTTACACTCCGCAGTTAATAGCAGCACTATTTACAATAGTCAAGAGGTAGAAGCTCTCGTGTCCATTGCTGGATAGGTAAAATGTGGTGTATGCACACAATGGAAAATTTTTCAGCCTTAAAAAGGAAGGAAATTCTGATACATGCTACAGCATGGATGGACCTTGAGGACATTATGCTAGGTGAAATAAGCCAGTCACAAAAAGACAAATTCTGTGTGAGCCTACTTATATGAGATATTTGGTGTAGTCACATTCATAAAAACAGGCCGGGCATGTGTCTGACGCCTGTAATCCCAGCACTTTGGGAGGCGGAGGCAGGCGAATCACCTAAGGTCAGGAGTTTGAGACCAGCCTGGCCAACATGGTGAAACCCTGCCTCTACTAAAAATACAAAAATTAGCTGGGAGTGGTGGCATGCTTCTATAATCCCACCTACTAGGGAGGCTGAGGCAGGAGAATCACTTGAACCTGGGAGGTGGAGGTTGTAGTGAGCCAAGATCGTGCCATTGCACTACAGCCTGGGCAACGTGAGCAAAACTGTCTCAAAAGAAAAAAAAAACAAAAACAAAAAACACAACACATTTATAACAACAAAGCAGAATGGTGGTTTCCAGGGACCAGGGGTAGGGGGAAATGGAGAGTTTTTATTCAACGGACGGTTTCAGTTTTGCAAGATGAAAAAGATTTGGAGATGGGTTGTATGACAACGTGAATATATTTAACACTACTGAATTATATACTTAGAAATGTTTAAAATGGTACATTTTATGCATTTTTTTACCACAATAAAAAATCCATAACAAATTATAAGCAAGATAATAAATAAGAAGTCAATTAACATAATGCCAAAATATTACAATAAACAAGAAGTCTATTAACATAATGCCAAAATATTACAATAAACAAGAAGTCTATTAACATAATGCCAAAATAGTTTTGGGAAAAGTAACATATTGGTTGTCCTCAGTAAAGTCCATTTTAAAAACTTGTCCTTTCTAACCACATAATTATAAATAAATGGTATTTTGTTTTTAAGAGAATATATCTTCCATGTCTCTACTTAATTTTTGGAACATATGTAATAGTTATAGCTACTTTTAATGTCCTTCTCTGCTAAATCTAAATCTGTATCTGTTCTGTTTCAGCTTCAATTGCTTAATCTCCTTGCTATAGATTATACTTTCTTGCTATTTTGATGCCTGGCAATTTTTTACTGGATTCCAGGCATTTAAATTTTTTGTTTGGTGCTGGTTATTTCTGTATTCCGATAATACTCTGGAGCTTTCTTGAAGAATTTGGATAAATCACTTGAAAACAGTTTGATCCTTTTGGCTCTTGTTTTTAAGGTTTGTTAGACAGGACAGAGTGGTGTTTGGTCTAGAATTAACTAGGTCTTACCACTGAGGCAGCGCCCTTATATACACTCTCATGTACCCCACCATGAATCTTGAGGTTTTCAAGTCTGGCTGGTAAGAACAGATGCTATTCCTAGCCTTATGAGAGTGACTGTCACTGTTATCTCTATATCTCTATTTTTTCTTTCTTCTTTTTTTTTTTTTTTTTTGAGACCCAGTCTCACTCTGTCGCCCAGGCTGGGGTGCAGTGGCACTATCTCAGCTCACTGCAACCTCCACCTCCTGGGTTCAAGTGATTCTCCTGCCTCAGCCTCCCAGTAGCTGGGATTACAGGCTTGTACCACCATGCCCAACTAATTTTTGTATGTTTAGTGGAGACAGGGTTTCACCATGTTGGCCAGGCTTGTCTCGAACTCCTGACCTCAGGTGATCTGCCCGCCTCGGCCTCCCAAAGGGCTGGGATTACAGGTGTGAGCCACTGGGTCTGGCTTCTTCTTTCCCTCCTTCATTTCTTCCTTCCTTCCTTCCTTCTTTCTCTCTTTCTCTTTTGACAGGTTCACACTCTGTCAGGCTGGAGTGCAGTGGTACATTCATAGCTCACTGCAGCTTTAAACTCCTGGGCTCAGGCCATCCCCCTACCTCAGCCTCCTGAGTAGCTGGGACTACAGGTGCATCCACCATGCCTGGCCCACCTTTAAATTTTTAGTAGAGACAGGGTCTTGCTATGTTGCTCGGGCTGCTCTCTAACTCCTGCCCTCAAGCAATCCTCCTGTCTTGGCCTCTCAAAGATGTGGGATTATAGGCGTGAGCTACTGTGCCCAGCCAGTTACCTCTAATTTTTTGGGAGTTTTTTTTTTTTTTTTTTTTTCTGGCCTCCAGTAGTTTCCTTATGTGCATGTGCTAATCAGTCCTTAGCTGAATACTTCAGTGGGAACCGTCTGCAAACCTCAGGAATGTTCTAGTAGCCTTGGTCTCCCCAGACTCTGCTCTGTATTCTCAACTCATGAAGTTTGTCTCGTTCTACTCAGGTTTCCCTTTCTTTGTGGTGTGGCTTGCAAACTCTCTCAAGGCAGTAAACCATGGCAATTGCAGCACTTACTTCATTACATCTCTCGAGACCACTGTCCTTTTTTGCCTGCTATCCAGTGTCTTTCAAACTGTTGTTTCACATATGTTGTCAATTTATTTGGTTGTTTCAGCTAGGAGAGTAAGCCAATCCTTGTTATTCAATCTTGGCCAGAAATGGAAGCCTACATTGAAACTTTACAGCATGCTTTTATCCTAAAAGTTACTTATGTATTTTACAGAATTAAAACTAATTGATTTATGTAGTTCTCAAATCAAACCATAGTTTTGTTCACCTGAAAACAATTCCTGACCAAGTGGATTGCCCTTTAACAGTAACCCCACTGCTCTCTCCAAGAAGTTAGAACAGAGCTGCATCTCAACATAAACCAAGCTGCATTAAATCACTGTGTGTGTACTTCACAATGACTGGTAAAACACAACTGTAGTTCTAGGTATAGCCACTTGAACTAGAGCAGCAGCGTTAAATCTTTGCCTCACTCAAGTATGGCCATTCTGTGGTTTGCTTTACAGTTGACACGTCAAAGATATTATGAGGAAGAAGATGAAACTCAAAGGTAAGATTTATAAACATATGCTCCCTGCTCTTAGATTAAGTGTCCCTGAAGACTTCAGCCTAAAGTGGATCTCTCTAAGTCAAAATCCTGATCATGCACATGCTGATGTCTTCTATTTGGACGCCAGTGCAAACCCTTAAGTGACTATGTAAATCTGACGATAGTGAAGCACAACCATTTATTTGTTGGGGTTGAATGGGGGAGGGGGGCTGCAAAATGTGAAGCAGTAATAAATGGAAACTTCCTGCAGACCTAGAGGAATGACAAGGATATTTCAGGCATGTACTGAGGTATTAAAGTATAAGTGTACTATAGAAAGGATGAGGTCTCTGCAGCCTGGATGCAAATCCTGTCTGTGACAATTATAGCTGTGTAATCATGGGGAAGTCACTTGACCTTCCTGTCTGAGTTCCCACAGTACAACCTCCAAGGGTTATTGCAAGAATTAAATAAAATAATGTGTGCAAAGCACTTAAAACAGTGCCTGGACATAGTACACTCCATATAAATGTGAGCTATTGGTATTATCATCATTGTTATTGTTGTGACGGACAATTGCAAAGGCAGGAAGGGATGTAGAATGCATGGAGCATCAGCAGGGAAGGCCTCAAGAAAATGGACTCTAAGCTGGACTTTGACACATAGAAATTTTCAAGTGATGGAAATGGACAGTGATTCTGGGTGTAGGGAACAAAATAAACCAAAGTCCAAAGGAAAAAAGTTTGAGATATGCTTAGAGAAAAAGTAGGAAGTCTAGCTGGAGTTTATGATGTTGTCGGGAAGTAGAGAGTGATAAGGCTGAAGGGGGAAAAATTATAGGGTTTGGCAACATTTTGATATGATAACTGAAGAAGAAGGAGGTGTTGTATGTAATCCAAATATAAGCTGTACATCCACATAACTCAGTCTCAAAGCAACACTGAACTAAAAAAAAAAGTCTAACAATCAAAAGTATTTTAAAACTAATTCAAAATTTTACTTGCCATTCTCTAGGAACTTTAAGAAGCATACAATTCATAGTTTAGGAACAATTCTTAGACTTCCCTTTTCTGTCTTTAGTACTTAGAACTCATCAGTTCTGGAGCTTCTCACTCTTCTAACCTCTTACTTTCCTTTTTTTTTCTTTCTGGAAACTCTCTCAAAAGCCTCAGCCCATGAGGCCCTTGTCTTTCGTTCTTTTCTTCCCTTCCTTCTGCCTCTTCAGTCTTGTCTTCGTTTATCCATTCTCTTGATTTTGAATCTTGAAACTTAAGGGACCAGTCCAAAAAAGGCAGAACTCTCCTAAGAGGGCAGGCTTAGCCAAGCTATCAAAGACAACATTCTCTTATGAGCAGGTGGTAGAGAGATTGGGAACATGCTTATATTAATGCATTTTTTAAATTCATCACACAAAGCTAACACTAAGATTTGGAGCCTTGGTGATAAGATAATGGGAGGTATACCATCAAGAAATGAAAGAGCTTTGGGGATATGATGTTGAGTTTGGGGCTGAACATGAATTGGAGCCTAGAATATCACCATTTAGATATAGATGGACAGAAGAAAGCAGGATAAATAAGTCATGGATCTAGACAGATTTGAGCATCATCCTGAAATAAGTGATAGTTAATGATGTAGGAGTGAACGAGAAGAGAAATAGAGAAAAAAAAATAGAAATCTGGGTGTTACAGACAGAATTTTAGACAATACCTGCATTTCAGGGAGAGGACTCATGAAAGGAGAGAGAAATCCTGGTGTACAGGCCTCATCCAGACCAATTTCATCAGAATCTCTGGAGCTGAATTCATGCATTAACATTGCTTAAAGCTCCCCAAGTGATTCCATATGCAGCCAACATTGAAAACCATTGTTCTAGTGGCTTATATAATGCTGAATGGTTTTAGGGTTTTACAGGAAAGCGGTGGTTAAGGAATGAAGTCCTAGTTCATTGGATTTAAAATCCAGAAACTTCAACACTCTCATTTTGCTGAGGAACTTGAGGCTCTAAGAGACTCATTAATTTTGGACCTTAAACAAGACACTTAATGAATTTCCAACCTACTGCTTACCTCCATTGTCACTGATGCAAACCCCTCTTTCTCCTCTTTTCTCTCTCCAGTCTTCCTCACCCTAGCCCAGGTCCTCTACCACCCTTGCCCTGAAACTTCCTGCCCCGAGTTCCAAGGCTGGGCAGTCCTTCCAAAGGCTCTTGGTTCAGGTTTTAGAACACCAAAATCTGTCAGGTTAAAGGCTCGTCTGACGTACTTTCAGCAGCGGCAGACCTAGAGGAGTGACCTGCATGGAAATGCTGCCAGAGGAAAGCTGTTGAAGAGGTTTCTCATAACTTTGTGAGCCTGGAAGGAAAGTTTTACCTCTAGAAGAAAATGGGAGGGAGGGAGGCATCCTGTATTTTTAGGTGCTGGAGGTAAAGATGCCCTGACTTCTAGTGCAGCCCCCTCCTCAGAGACTCCGGCAACGCCCTCCACACTGTTTATAAAGTGGTGGTGAAGTCTGGGGTTGTGATGGTGAGTCCTGCCAGAACTGATGAGGACACAGCATTTGTGGGAATTCTGTGACTCAAGAGGCACAGGGTCAGTTTCTTTTCATTGACTGTGTTCTGGCTGCCCAAGGGTTTATCTCTGAGAATCTTGACTGGTTTCCAGGGTCAGGCTTCACCTCCATTGTTATCTGGAAACACAGGAACAGCCCTTTTGTCGTGCCAGAATGGGTGAGACAACCCCATTCCCTGTGGCACTGTAATCACGCTCTTCCCTCACGAGTAAAGTTCCACACACTTTCAAAAGAGCTAGAAGAGGATTTAAAAAATAATACACAAGCCAGCTCATGTTTTTCTCATGCGTAGACATTTGTGCTTGATTTACACCCTCCTCTATATTTCATTTTTTCTGTGGTTCCACAAAATACCCATGAATGTGTTCTAACAATGGAATGTGCCCTGGAGCTTGAGGACATGCCTGGAATCCCTTGCAGACATTGGTCTTTCACTCGTCCTCATACACATAAACGATATACACGTGTAACCCCTGAACTTGCATGTGACTCCAGCCCACAGGCACAATCAATGTGGGTTCAAGTTACACATGTGCTGCTTACACCTTGGTTCACAAAACTCCACCTGGAGGTTTGTGTCCACAGGGCCTGTTCATTCCTAGCACAGTTGGTGTCTGTGTTCACAGTCACGTGAAAAATACACCGTTAGGTTTCTGAGAAACAAATGGCAACAGATAAGAGACCCAGGGCAGCTGAAAGAGTGGAGCTGCTCCTTCCTCCTCTGTCCTGAAGCAAAGCATCCAGGGTGTTTTGGGCAAGTTTAGTGTGCTGGGTTCCAGTGTAGACTCTCATAACAGACCCTGATTTAATTCCAAGGCCATGAGCAGCAATCTCCTCCCCAGCGATGTCTGCTGGGTTCCTCCAGCTGTCTCCAGGGCAGTTCTCCCTCAATGCAAACTATTAGCATTTCCTGTTAAAACATTTCTAATAAATAAATGAATACATCATCTTCCCAACCCAAATCAGGTCTCAAAGCAGCCTTAGGAACTGCTCTGAGCTAAGGACCGACATGGACCACCCAGCACCAACCCACTGGCCCAGAGCCAGTGCTGCTTTTGTTTGAATTCCTGTATGAGTAACTGCTCGGGCTGACGCCAGCCAAACTCAGTGAAATATTATTTTTAATATTAAATAAATAGATGGTGGGGTGTGTTGATCTTTTTTTTTCTCAGTAAATTGCAGCATCACAACCTAGAAGTTGGCTCTCATATCCAGATTTCCTCAGATAGCAGAAGGAAGGTTGACATTCTCTTTGACCTTCCTCATGGAGCACTTACTCCCCAAGAGACAGAAAAGTCCCAGTTGGTGTTGACAGGACCCTATTTGGAGTAAGCTGGGATTTTAAATGGTAACAAAGTATGTAAAGCATCACCAACCATTTTTGTTAATTTTTCTAATTTATTGTTTCCTTTCAATATACAAAAAACATACACTCTTTTCTATAAAAATCAGAAAGCACAGATAAACAAGAGGAAGCTGAAATGAACTACCCTGGAAGCGATGATTACTGCTAAATTTTGGTGACTGCTCTTCCCAGCTTCGAATATTTATATGCATATGTCACACTCAGTATATGTTGATCTGACAGAAATGGGATCACAATGGGCATATGTATGTTTGTTACAGAAAATTATTTTGGGGTGTCTATTTTCAATATTCTTCTAAAACTCCACTCTTCAGAGCTACCTGATTATATGAATATGCTACAGTGTACTGAAACCATCTTCCATCTTTGGATATTAAGTTTGTTCTCAAGTTTTTGCTATTACAGAAAACAGCAAAGAATCCTTGCAGCTAACTCTTTGCATCCATTCTTAATTGTTTTCTTAGGCTAAAGTCCCCCAAACAGAATGTATTGCTTTTTTTTTTTTTCTCTGATATAGGGCCTTAATATGTGGCCCAGGCTAGAGTGCAGTGGTGTGATCACAGCTCACTACAACCAGGGCCTCCTGGGCTCAAGTGATTCTCCTACTTCAGCCTCCCAAATAGCTGGGACTACAGGTGCGTACCACCATACCTAGCTAAGTTTTCTATTTTTTTGTAGAGATAGGGTTTTGCTTTGTTGCCTAGTCTTGCCTCAAATTCCTGGGCTCAAGGGATCTTCCTGCCTTGGACCCCCAAAGTACTGGGATTACAGGCATGACCCACTGTGCCTGCCCCACCACTCAATAGAATTTTAAGGCTTTGGCTACATGTTACCAAATTGCCCTCTGCAACGATGGGAGCATTACTACCAGCAGGGAACCAAAATATTCCCCTGCTTGTACCTCTGCCACAGTGCATAGTATTCTTCAAAAATCATCTTTGAAAATTTTTTAGAAAAAAAAAAAGAGCAACCAAACTTAAATGTTTAACACAAGAGGTGAGCAATATAGGACTTTTGCAGTCTGAGTGGTAGGTGGCTGCAGGGTGGGCAGTGAAGACAGTCGACCAAAAGGGAGACCCCTGACTGTGGTGGCCCTCAGCACATGAGAAGACACCTTGACATCAGGCTTGACTGGATGAAAGAAGTGCTCAGAAGCCCCAAAGTGAAGAAGACAAGAAACTCTACCACAGAGATTCTCAATGAAATTCATTTCTTTGGAAGGAAAATGACACCGAGGTCAGGAAGTTTGGGGAGCTCTGGGATAAGGCAAGTTAGACAGTTTCTTCACAGTAGAATTTCTTAGAACCTGTGGAATGTGGACGCTCCAGGAGGCTGACATGGTCTGCACTGTTTCCTGAACTTATTGAACCACTGATGGCCCTGCTTCAGACCCATCTTTTTTATTTTCCACAAAGCAACCTGTGGATCCAGTGCTTGGTAGAACACACCTTGGGAAACAGTCTGACACCATAAAAGGACAATGGTTTTCAGAGAAAGGGCAGAGAAATAGGACAGAAATGAAGGGATGAGGGAGAGAAGAAAAAAGGGGAGGAGAAAAAGCAAGAAAATAAAAAGGGAAATTAGAAAAAAGGACAGGAGAGAAACCAAAGGAAATGAGAAAAAGAGACGGAGAAAACAAGAGAATAAGGAAAAGAAATTAGGAGCAGGAAAAGTATAATAGAGAAGTCCCTTACTACTAACCATGTCCTCATTGCTTTTAGGAGAGATGTAGGTGCCTGTCATCTCTTCCAGGCACAGGGCTCCTACAGGCCACCCCAAACCTCAGCCTGTCACTCTTCAAGGTGATTTTCTCTGAAATGTTCCCATTCCACAGCTTTTTCCTCAATGGCTATTACTTAAAATGCAAGAGTTCACTGGCAAGGGAAGCTCAGATAGAAATAAATGGTAGGCCCGGCTGGGCACAGTGGCTCACCTCTGTATTCCCAGCACTTTGGGAGGTGGAGGTGGGTAGATCACCCAAGATCAGGAGTTCAAGACCAGCCTGGCCAACACGGTGAATCCCCATCTCTACTAAAAATACAAAAATTAGCTGGATAAGGTTTGGCAAGCCTGTAGTCCGATACTCAGGAGGCTGAGGCAAGAGAATTACTTGAACCTGAGAGGCAGAGGTTGCAGTGAGCCAAGATCATGCCACTGTACTCCAGCCTGGGTGATAGAGTGAGATTCCATCTCAAAAAAAAAAAAAAAAAAAAAAAAAAAAAAGAAAGAAAGAAAAGAAATGGTAGGCCCTAAAGAAGCCCAGGAAAAATAGAAATTCCAAAAATATATAATCATTATGTCTTTTATGGTTGTTGTGTAGCTTGATGTCGAAGCACAGTAGGACATGACCAAAATGAAACAAACACCCTTGGGCCTACCCACTTAGAAAGCCTGGTTGCCTAAAGAGCCGACAAGGCAAATCAATGACTTTTGGACACCAGCTGGGCCTTTCATCTATGAGGGCCTGCTTTCCGGGAAACTGAAAGCACCAAAGTAGTCAAATAAACGAAAAGCTTAAATGCAGTGTATGTACACAGTCCATAAACCCTTTAGAATTCTGCAACAAAAAGACAATTATTTAATAGAAGCTGTTTGTTATTTTTTTCAAAAAAGTCTCAAGTAATTGCATACTGAAATAGAAATAGGCATTTTGAAATAAACTTATTGGTGTGTTCATCCAAATCTGAAGCCTCTAAAAATTTCAGAATTATGGGGTAGGATTTGAAGTGGTTACATTAAGATTGATGTCGTATTTTATTAGAACGTGGATTCCCAGCCTGGTAATCACCAGGAGTCTGTTTATTAGCATTGTTCTCTGCAAGCAGCCACTCATCTTAGGTCATCACTGTCTATTCAAGTCCACAATTGCTCATGGGTTCAATCGGCATGCTGGACTATCAGGTAGACCAATAACATTCCAGAAATTTCTGTGACTTCAACAAATGTCAATCATAGCAACTAGTGATACACCATTAGTGAATGGAGTAGATACTGTTCTGCTCAAAAGGAAAGAACCTTGACAACCCTATCACAGGGAAGGAGGTGGGCCTTCATATTGTCAAAAATAAGATATTAGTCACTATTACTGATTTTGTAAATGCCTCACGAGTCAAGACCCCAAGGATGGAAACTCCCACATTTGAGATTTTTCTGAAAACCTTCCAGCTTTCAATAATTGTGACTTTTTTATTTTTATTTTTAATTTTTTTAATTTAAGACGGAGTCTCACTCTGTCCCCAAGGCTGGAGTACTGCAGTGGCATGATCTTGGCTCACTGTGACCTCTGCCTCCCAGATTCATATGATTCTCCTGCCTCAGCCTCCCAAGTAGCTGGGATTACAGGTTGCCATCACACCCAGCTAATTTTTGTATTTTTAGCAGAGATAGGATTTCACCATGTTGGCCAGACTGGTCTCAAACTCCTGACCTCAAGTGATCTGCCTGCCTTGGCTTCCTAAAGTGCTGGAGTTACAGGCGTGAGCCACCGTGCCCGTCCAACACTTTTCAGAGCTGATTCATCTTGAGCCTGTCAGCCAAGGACAGCTAGTGATGCCACAAATGTGGCTGTTCTCACTTCCCTATCTTTGCAGACATTTCTAACCCATCTACACTCTTTCCCATTGAGTGATTCTTCTCAATGTCATGTTCTAAGCAACCAGTGAACCAGAGCTGTTACTGGAGATGGAACTCACTTGCCTTCCTGTATCCCAGGTAATTTGTTCATAAGGCAAGTATGAGGGATACAGGCTTGGATTCTTTTAAGTAGGGAAACTTGAGATGCCATGATAAGGGTGGAAGATGTAGACATGAAGGGAATGAAGGGATATAGAGGTCACTCAAGGATAAGAATCTGGTTGAGCACAGTGGCTCACGCCTGTAATCCTAGCACTTTAGGAGGCTGAGGCAGGTGGGTCATTTGAGGTCACGAGTTCGAGACCAGCTTGGTCAACACGGTGAAACCCCATCTTTACTAAAAATACAAAAATTAGCTGGGAGTGATGGTACATGCCTGTAATCTCAGCTACTTGGGAGGCTGAGTCAGGAGAATCACTTGAACCCGGGAAGTGGAAGTTGCACTGAGAAGAAATAATGCCACTGTACTCCAGCCTGGCAACAGAGCTAGACTTCATCTCAGATAAATAAGAATCTGACTTCTCTTCCACCCCTATTGACAAGTGACTATGAATCCTTATTCTTTTTGCCTCCTGTGCTCTTCTAAGCACAGATACAAGGGTTGAACAAAAAGGTATCAGAGTGAATAGGAAAGGTTAGTCCAAGAACAAATTAAAGGAAACTTCCAAAGTATTCTTGGGAAAATACCCTACATGACAAAAAGGTCAGGGCTTCCTGGTCTCCCAAGTCCTTTCTCTCACATTAACTACTTGGAGCTTGATGCTTCTATGAGAAAGGGAGAGAAGGTGTCAGTGTTATCCTCTCTTTTACTCATGATGAAAGAAAAGCTTAAAGATGAGTGATTTTTCAAGATCAAGACTAGGAAGGGATGGTATTGGAAAATAACTTAGATTTAAAACTCTTAAGTCCAGTCCTCTTTCTGATGTACATGTGCTTCTCATATTGGGGTGTGAACATCTCAGGGCAAGCATGGTGGGACTAGGAAACTATTTCAAAGATTTGGGATAAAATGGCCCTTCTAAAAAGTTTTTTGGGGGACATTTTGATATAAAAAATATACAGGCACATGATGAAGTAGAATACAGAAACTGCATGATTTTTATGATAAAATACAAGATTTCAAATATATTGGCACGAAAGGTAATGGTCTTTCTGGCCGTACCCCAAGACGTCCTGATGGTGTGCTTTCATTGTTCTCTGCTGTTCTGGTGGAGTTGAGAAGTACTACTCTTCACCACAGCACCTCTCTTCTTTGCTTTTTCTCCTCCTCTTCCTCCTCCTTGTTGCTCTTCTTCTTCATTGTTTTAGTCGATATTACCACTCAGCACTCCAATGGCAGCTTGTTTGCAAGATTATTTCAGAGGCACAAGCCTGCTATCAGGAATGCAATTGTGGGAGGAGCTGACTCTCCCAGGGGTGATGCAGAAAGGGTTGGGAAGAGACTGCGTCATGCTCTGGGCTGAGTCACCTTCACTGGGTAAGTGTGGACCTGCAGTTGAACCACCCTGCTGGTGGCATGTACCCTCACATGTCTGTATCAGCGTATTAGTCAGATTGGGCTGCCGTAACAAAATGCCATAAACTAGGTAGCTTAAACAATGAAAATGTATCTATTTTGCAGTTCTGGAGGTTGGACATCTCATATCAGGGTGTCAGCATGGTCAAGTTCTGGTAAGGGCTCTCTTCCTGGCTTATAGATGGCTGCCTTCTTGCTGTGCTCTTGCGTGGCAGAGAGAGAGAAAGAGAGGCTTTCTAGTGACACTTTTTGTAAGGATACTAGTCCCATCTTGAGGGTCCCATCCTCATGATCACATGTAAATCTAATTATCTCCCAAAGTCCCAGTCTCCACATACCATCATGTTGGGGGTTAAGGCTTCAACATATGGATTGGCGGAAAGTGGAGGAGAACAATTAAGTACATAGCAATCAGTGAGGGTGATTTAAGTTGTAAGTAACAGAAGACCCAACTCAAAGAAACTTCAACAATGACAGGCATCTGTTGGCCCAGGAAACTGGAGGCATGTTAGGGTGGCTTTCAGGAGCAGTTGATGCTGAACAGCCTGAACCATGGAACTCTGGTGTCCGTAGCACTGCCATCATCCTAAGACTGCTGATTCTTTAAGTGTCGAATGTCCGAGACTTTGGGCTTCCTAGCTCACCTCCAGTGAACATGTCTCCTAAGTTGAAATTATGTCATGGCCTCATTCCCACATCAATTACTGTGGCCAGTTAAACCAATCAAAGTTCATTCTTGGAGCTGAAGAATCAACTCATTCAAATTCCATAGCTACTTCATAATCTGAGAAAGAAAGGAACAGAGGTGGTAGGAGATGATTATGTTGCCCATTACAGTTTTCTCTTTAAAACTGTCCACTTTAAAATGTTGACTGTGTCTGGTGCATGGTAAGCTCTCAGTAAATATAAATAGTCTAACTTATGGTCTGCCTGCATATTTGGAGTTATTGTGAATGTCCAGGGAAGGGGTAATAATGAGATGGACCCTATGGAAAGCATAAAGGGAAATGCTGTCAACACCTCTGTGAACTCTCATGTTGTGGCAACACAAAGAAATTCAAGAGAGGGGCAGAAATTTGTGGCCCCAGAAGCTGCATTTGGGGTTTCACTGGGATCACATTGCATCTGTATGCACTTGCTCTTCCACATCTGGGGAGAGCCATTTTCATTACGGAAATTGGCATTGGGTCAAGCCAGCCTGGTAGGATCTGAATTTTCACTTTACTTAAAACATTCACCTGAGGTCAAGAGTTTAAGACCAGCCTGGGCAACATGGTGAAACCCCGTCTCTACTAAAAATATAAAAATTTAGCTGGTGGTGCATGCCTGTAGTCCCAGCTACTCTGGAGGCTGAAGCAGGAGTATCGCTTGAACCTGGGAGGCGGAAATTGTAGTGAGCCAAGATGGCGCCACTGCACTCCAGCCTGGGTGACAGAGCGAGACTCCATCTCAAAAAAAGAAAAAAAGAAAAAAAATTTACTGTGACTTATATCCATACATCACATTGTAAATGACTTTAGAATATATTTATTTAGCAAGCTGTGAGTCCATTATGCTAAGTGAAATAAGTCAATCACAAAAAGACAAATGCTGTGCGATTCCTCTTATATGAGGTACATAGGGTAGTCAAATTCATACAGACAGAAAGTAGAAATGGTGGTTGCCAGGGAGTAGGGGAAGGTAGGAATGGGGAGTTAGTGTTTAATGGATACAGAGGTTCAGTTTTGCAAGATGAAAGGCGTTCTGGAGATGGATAGTGGTGATGGTTGCATAGCAATGTGAATGTACTTAATGCCACTGAACCCGACACGTAAAAGTGGTTAAGACAGTAAACTTATGTGATAAATATTTTACTATAATTGTTTTAAAATTAGGAGTCATGCGTGGGATTTCCCTTTTTACCTTTTACCATCATTTTTTTAAAAGCTCTTTTCTATTGCTACTTTAATCATCTTACTTGTACAGTCAGCAAAAAAAGATGATTTGTTTTTCCACCCCAGGTGCCAAGATTTCTTTTTTAAGATTAAATTTAGACCTTCTAGTGAGGTACTCTAGATTATTTTCTAGATTTACTATGTATTACTTTTCTTCTAAAATTTTCCTTTCCATATTTGCCCTCCCTGATAATGGAATTGCTTTGCAGCTCCTGTTTCTCCTTTTTCTTTTCCCAAAATTGACTAACTTTAGTGGCTATTAGAGTTACTGTCATCACACATTTTCTTGAGAGGATCAGAACAGCCCAGCCAAGTTTTGGGTAGGATATAGCAAAAGCCAAATTCTCCTATGTATTGTGGCTGCAGCCTGAGTGTGACATCCTTCGCCAGGTGCTCGACTGTCACCTACTCTGCCAGGTCCCTTATGAACATGACTTCATTAGCTTGTCACAGCTTCCCTGTGAGGTGTGTGTCTCATTGTCATTATATACCAGGACACTCAGCAAGGCTGAGTAACTTGTTCAAATCTCACAGCTGGTATCTTTGGCCCTGAAGCTTGATAAGGTTTTTTTTTTTTTTTTTTGTATTTTTTTGAGACAGAGTCTTGCTCTGTTGCCCAGGCTGGAGTGCAGTGGTGTAATCTTGGCTCGCTGCAACCTCTGCCTCCTGGGTTCGAGTGATTCTCCCGTCTCAGCCTCCCAAGTAGCTGGGACTATTGGTGCGCACCACCATGTCCGGCTAATTTTTGTATTTTTTTTAGTAGAGACGGGGTTTCACCATATTGGTCAGGCTGGTCTTGAACTCCTGACCTTGTGATCCGCCCGCCTCAGCCTCCCAAAGTGCTGGGATTACAGGCGTGAGCCACTGCACCCGGCCAGGTCTTTCTTTTTATACTCCACTGCCTCCAGCCAGTCTTACCAAGGCATTAGGATAGACCCATCTCTGACCTCCTGGGGCACTGTCTGCCTTTTGCAGGGGAGGGAAAAAGCCTGCTGGGAAGAGCTGGTAGTAGAATCCCCTGCAGTAAGAGATGAGTTATCCTGG
Organism: Chlorocebus sabaeus; assembly: GCF_047675955.1. Classification (NCBI taxonomy): domain Eukaryota; kingdom Metazoa; phylum Chordata; class Mammalia; order Primates; family Cercopithecidae; genus Chlorocebus; species Chlorocebus sabaeus. The sequence goes on along the minus strand of NC_132912.1, from coordinate 102,203,943 downwards.
CTTTCGAACTGCCTCCCACCTTTTCCCCTCTCCGTCTACCCAGTTCCTCCAGGTTCCTCTAGTTCTCCAGCTGCTGTCACCACATCTAACCCAAAGGACACTTTGATCCTCTCTTGGAGCCAACATGGGTGTAGACAAACCCCCTTATTCTCTGTGTTCAGCAGAAACAAGGATAGCACTTTTCACAAGTAAAGGAACATTTTCTAAGAAAGAAGACGAAACCAAGCTGCAACCAGAAAAGACAAAAGATCCAAGTAGATGTACTGACAGTGGATGTACTACTCCTCTTCGTAATTTAACTGCAGTCCTTCCAGAGTGGCTAAGGGTTCTGTTTGTTTTGTTTTTCCCATAAGTTATTGGAGTACATGTGGTATTTGGTTACATGAGTAAGTTCTTTAGCGGTGATTTGTGAGATCCTGGTGCACCCATCACCCAAGCAATATATACTGCACCATTTTTCTTGTCTTTTATCCCTTGCCCCCTTCCCACTCGTCCCCAAAGTCCATTGATTTAATTGCAGTTCTACTCCTCAGTCCCCTCAAGGGGAAGCAGAATCCCAATTCTTTCTTCCTTCCTGGGGCAACAGTAGATCTGGGTGGCCGGTAGACCATTGCCCCTCAGGAGATAACGTTCACATTTCTCCAGGGCTAAGATTACATGACCAATTTCCACACCTGGAACTTAGTGTCCTCCTCTCCTGACAAGGGGATGAGGAAACTGACAAACTGAGAGGAACCTGACAGGAGTTTAATCCTCGAGGCCACTCTGACAAACAAGATATTGTAAGGAAGAGTTAAGAGCATGTTCAAATTCCAGCACTGCCCACTAGCTGTGAGACTTCAAGGCGGGCAAATTGTTCAGCCCCTTTAAAGTCCCACTTCTCCCCATGTAGGGGATCAGGGAGAATTGAAGAGGTTTGTACACACAGTGCTCAACGAACCCCCAAAACATTCAATATTATTAATGACCCTGGGAACTGGGTGTCAATACTCCACGTTTACAATGAAGGCAGGTCTGCTGAGGTCAAGGCCCACGTTCTTTCTATTTCCCCATTGCTGTGGCCCTCATCTGAGCACTTGTTCTCATACTGCCTTGCACCATTACCAGACTGTGCATTTGTGGAGGCCATAATAGCCCTAAGTAAATAACTGTTTGAATTAAATGCATGAATGCCTGTGTTTGTAAAAGGAGAGGAAATGATTTGAATTTGAGAGACAGCAAAAGTACTTATACCAGAGGCGAATAGATTAATTCATTTAGACAGTTAATATTTACCAAGTATTCACAGGGTACCCAGCCCTATTCATGCTGATTCCACAATTTTGGATACCTGGAGGGCATGGGGAAGGTAGGGCGGGGTGACTGGAAGAATGGGGAAGTTGGTCTAAAAAAGTCTGAATTATAATTAATATCCTTCTTTTCAGATAATCTTCAAGTTGGGTTGAAAAAGTATTGTTGGATTAAGTAGAAAAAATGATACTATCATTTGCAATAGCTGTATTAGTTATTGTTACAGGAAAACATTTCTGCCTCTTCTATCCCCAAATCCTAGTTACATGAATACTTTGCATAATCTCACAAAGCTAGTAATTTTAACTGTAAATTAGTATAGAGGCCAAGTGAAGTTTTTTATTGGACTCTTCCTACGGGCAGAAAGTAGTTAAAAAGAAGACACCATGCTAGAATCAGGGGACAAGATGCTGGAGAGCAGGACTTCTTGTCTTGAAGATGGTTTATTATCCCTGACTTGGTCATTCATTTGATTTAAGAACAGGACAAGTAGCACAGGTGGGAATCCCAAAGGTCACAGGCATCTGCAGTCAGTTTTGGGTAACATTGCCATTGCTATGAAGGCTTGATGCAGTCAGGGTTGTGGATAGATTGGTGAAGTGAGGGGAAGACATGGAGGATTCCAGGGCTGAGAATCCCTCAGTGTGGGCATCTGCAGGTTCAGACAGGTAAGAGAACAGACAGGTTAAAGCAGGTTGGATCACAGATGACATGGTGAGAAAGGACTCATAGGAGCAGGCCTCAAGCATCAGTTCTTGAAAGTAGTGTTAAAATCAGTGAGATGAATCTGGGGACCTCAGTTCTCTTGCAATCAATCTTGAGTCATTAAATGGATTTTGTTTGATGCAAAAAGGGGACTTATGAAGGCAGCCTAGTAACGTGCCTCCAAGCATATATTATTTGAATCCCAATCTGTCACAAGCTGACTGATAGCAGTAAAGTATGTAATCTTTGGGCTTCCACTACCTCATTTGTAAGGTGGGGATGACAACAGTACTTGCTTCATTTGGATGTTATGAGGATTAAATAACTTGGCAAAGTTCACACGCTTAGCAGCACCCAGCACCTGGAAGGTGCTCAGTACCAGGCAGCGATGATTATTATGAATGTGTAGGACCTAGACTTGCCACATTTGGTTTGTGAATTCCTCAAGGGCAGGTTCTATGATTTTGTCTTTAAGTGCTCATCAAATTACTTAGTTCATCACCCTTATTGTCATTAATAAAATAACTCTCAGCTGCTTTGAAACATGGCTTCTGCTTCCAAAGGTGACTACTGTCTGATACCAAGCAACCTCTTCATGGACCTGGAACCAGCTCTTCGAGATTATTTCCACCAGCAGCAAGATAGCTGAGCCATGGCAATGCGCACAAGCTATCACGTGAGTAATCCCTGTGCCCATCACATACCGCTACACTATTCCCTGGACCTCAGATCCCAGTAAAGGCAACAGTAGGGAGTACTTCTGAAAGCAGAAGTAGAGGATTGTGGACTCAGAGTGTTGGAAGGGATTTTGAAGGTCCTCCAGACCAACCACCGCACAGTAACAGTAAGAGTAATTAGAGTAATGACAAGCAGGAAATGGAGAGTAGTGAAGGGAGGAAGAAGGGAGTCCTCCAAGAAAAGGCAAGTGTAAGGGTCCTATGGTGGCTCAACGAAGCCTTGCTTCTAATGATGAGGTTATCAACTATTCTCCTTTAATGTGGGTGGTCTAGGACCCCTGGGGAATAGACAGGCCATCTCTTCAAATACTGAGGTCTCTGGCTGAGAATTACTTTGCAAAGAGGCAGCTAGCATCTCTTGTGGATGTTCTCATCAGATAATCTTAGTTAAATTATGGAGATTTATAACTTTTTTTAACCCTACTCTCTTTTGTGTAGCTTTCTTAGTATGTAATGCATGTTACCATCTTTCTTTCTTTGCAGTTTTTAAACGTTAAGCCTCTCTACATCTCATACATTCAGAGTAGACTTTTTTTAAAAAAAAAAACTCCCTTCATTTTCTTATTTTCTCTACTTTGCCTCTTCAGTTCTTTATTTTCTGCCCTTTTGCCATTCTCTTCTTTATTTAGTTTCTTTTCTGTCTTTTTCTGAGTTCATCTTGCTCTAATATTGCACATGAGTTTCTATTCAGTGAAGGTTTTTATTGGACTGTTGCTATGAGCAGAAAGTGGTTAGAAAGTATCTTCAGCTCAAGACAACTCCATCTGTTTATAGAGAGGGAAAGCTGGAGGTTCAGCCTTGACTGGAAACCAGGATTCTGGCCCTTCCCTTTTTGTGTGACTCTGACATTCCCTTAGTGCTTTCCATTCTTGGGTCTTAGAATTGAAAAGAGAGAATAAACGAGGGCATTGCTCAGTAATGCGCTCCATGGATCACCTTTTTATGAAAGTCTTAGAAGACACAGCTTCACCATTCAAGGTGCAAGATGTTCCAGGCTGATATTATGCTTCCAGAGAACTAGGTGTTCTGGCTGAAGCCCAGTCTCTGCTGCTCTATTGCCCACAGGCATTGTGACACTTTGTAATTCTGGGCAGGCTTTGCTTTAGAATCAGAGACTTTGTGGGAAAGGTTCTTCAAAGTCGTGCAGTCCATCTAGCCATCTGATGTCTGAATCTGTGAATCCAGGGAAGGGAAACTCACTACTTCCCAAGGCAGCCCGATTCATAACATGGCCAAATAATAAAGCTGAATTTTCAAAGAAAACATCTCTATGTGGTTGTTTGCTTAGCAGACACTCCTTCCATTAATTACAAGGTTATCAACTGTTCTCCTTTGATTTGAATGGTCTAAGACCCCTGGGGAATAGATAAGAGGTCTCTTCTCCAAATACTGAAGTCTCTGGCTGAGAATCACTTCTGCGAAGAGGCAGCGAGCACCTCTTGTGGATAATAACTATTCTTAATTTTTAGTAGCCATGGCTCATTTCCTTTCTGTTAAGGTTTTTGCTGGGTGCAGTGGTGCCACTTGAGCCCAGGAGTTTGAGTCCAGCCTGTGTAATAAAGAAAGACTCCATGTAAAAAAAAAAAAAAAAAAAAAAGAGAGAGAGAGAGAGACACAAAGGGCTTTAAAGTTATCAGAATTCTGGATTAGTATTGCATTATTTTTCTTAAATTTAGATATGGAGGTAAAAATGTGTCTCTAGTGCATGGATCCATGCCCATCATCCTTATCATGTCAATGATAATAGCTAACACTTCTATAATAGCTTCCACTTCTATAGACACTAACCATTCTAACACTACTATGTGGTAGGCACCATTCTAAGCATTTTGCAAAATTAAATCAAGAAAACATCATTTTTCTAAACAACTTTCCTTATTTGCTTCCCTTCAGGGGCCCAGAATATGATGCCACACCAACAAAAGAACCTGATGTCATCTAGTCCAGTACCAACTGTCCAGATAAGTGTTGGGATATGTATCTCACTGAAGGCCACACAGCTATTAGGGGCAGTCAGATCTCCTGGCATCTGGGCCAGAAAATATCCTGAGCACTTCAAACATCTTAACAAGAACAAGCTAACTATTCATAACCGGGATCAAGTAAGGTATTCTAAGAACCTGAAATTCTTTTATCATAAGAATTGGTCTCATTTTGCTCAACATATGTGCAATACACTTCCACAAGATGGCAAAATCACCTTTCTATTTTTCTGAATGTTTTATCTTTAAAAATAAGCCCTTCTTTGAATTTCCCTTTAGTCCTTGTATCATCTCTTTCTATTTCCCAGGCTCTTTAAAAACCTTCTGAATGTAGCCCAGTGAATTTTTATTCAAGTTAGGACAGGGGTTTCTGGATTGGGAACAAAATAGTCATTCGAATTTCTCTACAATTGATTCTCTTATCAGAACTGACAAACACAGTTTGGTTGACCTATTCAAGATCTGTTGGATCTTCCTCCTGTGTGGCTTGTGGTGAAGGACGTAAGAGCAGTGCAGGGAGGTGCCAGAGAGAGGGAAACCCTGGGTAGAAGAGTGATGAGGATAGCATCTTAGCTGGCTGCATAATGAACAGAACACCTCCCTAGAGGGAGAGAAGAGCTGGCTCCCTGGCTGTTTGCTTCCATGGAAATCCATCTGATACCTGCTTCTGGGGCTGACCAGGAGCACCATATGGAAACTCCCTGACCAATTCTGCTTCTGAACATTTCCTCCCAAGAATCTCTGCCTGTGCCCTGTCCACATTTGGAACCAGGCCTGGCAACATCAATAAAGACGAAAGACTTTTGTCTTCTCAGAACATGGGGATATTCTAAGTTAACAGCAGCTTTTCAATAGCGGTTTGATGAATCAGTATGTGGATTACATAGAATATTCTAAAAATCATGTTTGCCTGCAAGAAGTGACAGCTTTATAAACAGCATGGACATGGATGAATGAGTCAAATTCACTTTGAAACATATGCTAAGACAATATCAAAATGATTTTGTTGTATAAGATATTGTCCAGAATGTATGGGTTTGAGCTTCTTTTAATTTTACAAAGAAATTATTATAGCTGTATTTGTTGGGGAAAAATACTGAAGATAGGTTGGTTGAGTTTTAGTTAGGTTTGGGCAAAACATATGTTTTCTCTAATTATCTGAACTTTTCTCCACTTTAGTAACTAGCAAGATGGGATTTGTATGGGTTTTAGAGTCACACACACCTGGAACTTACAATTGTGGGAGCTTGTTTATGTTACTTAACTCTCTGAGTCTGAGTCTCTGCCTTCTTACATGTGATAGTACTTACCTCACAAGCCACGGTGGGTTTCAAATAAGAAATTGCACATAGAATAAGTTTGTACAGTACTAGGTATACAGATGTTTGGTAAAGGTTTCTCTCTCTCTCTCTCTCTGTCTCTCTGTGCGTGTGTGTGTGTGTGTGTGTGTGTGTTTGGAGAGCAGAGGAGGAATTGAGTTGATGAGTATGAATTGGAGGACCATTCCATAAATAAAGGATCTGTAAACATCATAAGTAACTAAAAACCAAATACAAACCCAGAAAGGAACAGAGATGAGAAATGGAAAAAAGAAGTTTGGAAAAATGCTATCAACAAAAAATATTTATTATTTAGGGTCCTTTGCCAGGTAACCTATGTATGGGACTGAAGGATAGTTCTTGTCCTCGAGGCGTCTTTAGTCCATTTGAGGATGCAAGACTTATTCATGTGCAAAAGACTTAATTAAAATGCAAAGGAATCATTACTGTTACAGTTGAGAGGAGAGAACATTCTCTGTATTTATCATGTCTTTGGAGACCATATAGAAGTTCAAGGGTGCTGTGGGCAGAAGGAAAGGGCAGATGTGAACATTTTGAAAGCACCAGCCATATGAGTCTGATGACAAAGACTCACAAATGTCTACACATTTAGTTTTGTTAAAACAGCAGCGGTGAAAAATTATCTTAACAATCTTGGAAACAACAGAAAATCCCCAAACAATGCTAAGTGGGGCCTGGTAACCTCGCTGCACTTATGCCAAGCGGGAGGGGACAGGTGGACAAGCTGAAGATGTTCAGTGCATACTCCTGGCTTCCTTATTCGGTCTAAGAGACACCGACACCGTTTGTAGAGTTATTTACCCAGATCCTCTTTAAGCTCCATTTCTTTCTCTTCCCAGCAGATCCCTGGAGAGATGCCCTTTCAACCCTCCATCTCTGCTAAATGCCTGTTGGATCCCAGCAGTGGAGCCTGCTAGATGGTTGGATTTACTTAGAACAGACTATTATGAAGGTCTGTTAGGGTTGGTGAAAAGAATTCTAGACAAATCTTCCAGGTTAGAAGATAAATGACAGCTCTTCCCAAAGGTATTCTCAAGAGAAAGCACAGCAACCATCCCACAGAGGGTTAATAGTCTCCCCCCTCTCCAACCCCCAACTTGCTGTCAGAGATCAGCTAATCTGATAATTACGGCAACAAACACAGTTTAGACAAACAAGACCTGACCCTGAGGGTTTGGAATGAAAACATTTACTCTCTCCCTCCCCAGAGAGACGGTGCCTGGAGCATACACACAGAGAGACACTGGGAAAATACCCTTGTGCTGGAGCAACAGGGTGAAAACATCTGTGTTCCTGAGCTGCTTAGGAAGATAAAGTTGCTGGGGAGGCGGCTCGGGTGGGGGAGGCAGGAGGAGCGGGGAGTGGTGCAGTCCAAGGGTGTGCATGTTTGGAGCAGATGGAAAATGTACCCCCATAACTGGAGATGTAAGCAAATTGTAATTGATTTTATAACAGAGACAGAGTGAGAGGAAAGGTACAAAGGAGACCGATGCAGGATTTGAGTGAAAACCTGGGGAGTGGCTAACAGAAGAGAAACAGCTTAAAACACCAAAGTAGGATTTATTCCCCAGAGCAAGAGGGGAAAGATATTCACAGCGGTCTTGATTCTAAGTGAATTTAATATCTGCCTGCCAGCGAGGAGACCCAAGCTCTAACAGTCTAAGCTGGCCAGTCATCCTCTTCCCATCCCCTAGTTTGGCTTCTAAACTGAACAACATGCCCTTTCCCCATCCCTGCCAGGCCTCAAAAATTATCAAGCAATTTTTTCCCCTTTTACTTATAAAAGCAGCTTCCTAGAAGAAATCTTTCTGGGTTGCTGAAACCAGAGATTCTGACTTGGATCTGCCTCAACCTGGAATTCCAACAGTTACTCCTTTCCCAACTCCAGCCTGAAGTTTCCCACACATCCCCATCCTAGCGGCCACACATCATTTCGGTTTTGCCCATGACTGAGGGTGAGTCAGCCGGCAAACACTCCTCGCCCCTTAGGATTCTCCAAATTAGATCTAGGCATCCACATCCTTGGGGCATTTGCAGATCGCATGTATGGATGCACCAAGCTAAGAGGATAACTGCTGTGATTGATGATAGGATCAAGATTTTAAATGAATTCCATAAGCTGAAAGATGGTCTCAAATCAATAAGAATGCACCAGGAAAAAATGCAAAGCACTGCATTTAGACCCAACAATCAATTGCACAAATATAGGATGGAAAACAAAATATAGACCTACAAAACAACAATGTATGACAAAACAGACCAGTTCTTGTTCAGCAATTGGCTCAGTATGAGACAGCAATGAATCTATCTGCTTAAATAGTGAATGCAATCATGGTAGGCATTAATAAAAGTATTGTGATCACATTAATAGTTCCCTATGTTCTTAACAAGGGAAAGGTAGGATAGGACTAAACAAATCTTTTTTTTTTCTTTCAACTTTAGCTGTTGGCTGACCAAGTACATGGAGTCCTGTAGGTTGTGCAGAGCAGTTTTGTTTTCTGTTTTGATTTCGGGTTCAAGTCCCTTATTGCAATCTATACAAGATCCACCTTGGCAATTGTGAGTGGCTCCCACATCCTGTTTATCCTGTTTACCCCACTTGCTCCTGTGTGTTGAGGCTCACTTGGCTGCTTCTCTGCTGGTCTGTTGGAGAGTCCCCTAGTCCCAGAGAGAGACACCTCTTTCCAGACAGAACAGTCTTCTCACTGTTCCTCACACACACCATGGTCGTTTGTTCGTTCATATATCCATGGAACATCCACTGTGTGCCAGTCACTGTTCCAGGAACTGAGGATTCAGTGGTGAACAGTAAAGACAGAGTCCTTGACCTCATCAAGCTTCCATGCTCATGGAGGTAGGCAGGTCCGAAACAAAAACTTTAAAATGTCAGAAAACAAGAAGGTATGAGAAGTTACCTGGTACTTGAAAAGCCTTATACCTTCTGCCTAGACTTTTCAGAATGTGACTTCCTGCTTCCTAACCCAGCTCAAGTTCCACTTTCCCCTTGGAGGCAGAGAACTCCTCTGAGCCGTCATCCCCGAACTGTTGCCCAGGGGCTTGTACCACATAATTTAGCACTCAACTGTGCTCTAATTGTTTCCCTAATGCCAATTATGCTTCCCCAACAGACTGTAGGAGACTGTTAACTCTTTGAGGTTATAGGATATGCCTTCCATTTAAATATATTTAGTCAAGCTCTAGCTGGGATGCTCTTTAGAGGGAAATGAAAAGCACAGTTCAAACATGACTTTAGGTTTTTAAGCCGATTCCCAGATAACAGGAGAACTTCTTCCTGTGCTCCCGAAATCCTCTAAAATAAGAATGTAAAGTTAGGACAATAGTTTGTTTATTTGCTGAACTTACATCCCCCAAAAAGTCCTAGACTCTGTAAGGAAATCTTTAAAACAACAAACATACCTTAAATCAGGCAACAGCAAGATTAGAGGGACCAGCAGGAGAGAAATATCCAACAAGCTCAGAGAGGGAGGAAAGATAAGTACAAAAAATGTCAAATTCCAAAAAATGCTTAGAGTTTAGCCCAAGCAATATTCTTCTGGGCCCCCTCACACTCTGTGGAATCCAAGCAGGCCAAGAAAACCCAGAAACAATACAAATGTCATCAATACAAGACTGGTTAAAGAAGTAATGGTGCCTTCATACTGTGGGCTGGTATGTGGAAAAAATAAAGTAGATAAAGCTATATACACAGACGTAAAAAGTTTGATCATTATATAGTTTAAGAAGCAAGTCTCAGAGCAATATAGATAATAGAATCCTTTCAATTTAAAAATTGTGTGTATGTGTGTGTGTGTGTGTGTGTGTGTGTATACCAAATTGTTTGCCATGGATATTTCTGGTAATGGGGTTACAGGTAATAGGTTGGGGGAGACAGGTAGAGGAATTTAATAACTTATTTTTGCTTTATATATTTGTGAAATGTTATATATCCTACATTTGTTTTATTTAGAATGAGCATGTATTGTTTTGATAAAACAATAAACAATAGAAACAACCAGAGCATCCATTGATTTTTGTTTTGGAGAAGACACACATGTTGTAAGGAACAGGATCATTACTACTGTTTGGTTTGCTCCTTGGAGAATTGTAGGTGCCTTGTGTACCTGTGGGAGCACTTCTGGAGAGAAATCCTAAGCATTTGTCAATGGACTATATGTGGTTATCCCTTAGGGGACACTCCTAGGAGGAACGAAAGCATATCCAAACTGAAGACATGGCAGGACACACCAGGGGAGAAATGTGGAGGCAGCTAGAGGCAGGTTTCACAAGTTTGCTTCCTAATGCAATTCAAGGATGCACTCAACAAATGCCTTGATGATTTTTTTGTTGTATAAATGAATTCCTAGAAAAATATGTATAAGTAAAATTTTATATCAACTGTAATTTTAAGCAGTAAGGGAAAACAGTATTTAAGAGATGTTGAGGTTAGGAGCATGGCTTTGGAATGTTAGAGATGTTTTGAATTCTAAGTTTGCCACTTACTAGCTTTGTGATCTGGGGCATATCGTCACCTCTCATGTTTTCTTACTACCTCTCTGAGTCTCTTTTGGGGACTCTTCCTTCTCTTTCCATTCCTGAAATGCTGGCACTTCCCAGGCTACTGGCCGAGGCCCTCTTTGGTCTTTTCTGGGTAATGTCATCTTCCCATAGCTTCAGTTCCCACTGCATGCCCATGGCACACAACTCAGGTCACATCTCCTCAGCTACATGCTTTGACTAATACCTAATGAATCTCCATAGACACACAGTAAAACCCTTTAAGATATTTTATAGGGTGCTTCTAAATCTGGGTCCAGTATATCTTTTTAAAAATTGATACAAAATATTCTACATATTTATGGGGTACATGTGATATTTTGTTACATGCATGGAATGTATAAGAAGTCAGGAGTATTTATTATTTGTAAGTGTTGGGAACATTTCAAGTCCTGGCTTCCAGCTATTTTGAAATATACAATACATTGTTGCTAACTATTGTCACCCTACTCTGCAACTGAATATTAGGACATATTTCTTCTAACTGTAAGTCTATATCCATTGACCAACTTCCCTTCATCCCCCTGCCATCCCACACACCCTTCCCATCCAGTGTACCTTTTCAGTCTTATTGCTGAAACCTCTCTTTCCTTTCCACTCTAATCATACCAAATCACTTTTCAGTTCTTTGACCATGTTATATGCTGTCTTAACTCTGGGGCTTTTCAACTGCTATATCCTCAGCCGTGAGCCCCTTCTCTCCTGCTTTTGTGTTGGCTAATTCATGCCCATATTTAGATCTCAGCTTAGACCTCACTTTTTCTGAGAAACCCCTCCTGATCCTCCTTGTCTAGGCCAGTGTGTTAGCACCTAACCTAGCAATTTCCTAGAACTGCTCTCCTCACACTGCAAGGAATAGTTCATTTATACATTTGGATTGCTCTCAAGATTGTTAGTACCATGAAGGCCAAACAGCTGTGAGTCCCTTGGTATCTGGGGGGAACTGGTTCCAGGACCCCTGCAGATACCAAAATCTGGAGATGTTCAATGCCCTTATATAAAATGGCATAGTATTTACATGTACCTTCTCCCATATAGTTTAAATCATCTTTAGATTGCTTATAATGCTTAATACAATGTAAATTCTATACACATGGTTGCTATACTGTAGTTATATTTTTATTATAATTTTTAATTTTTTTGTCCCAGATATTTTCAATCAGCATTTGATTGAATTCATGGATGGGGAAGCTGCAGATTGGGAAGACCAACTGTATTTGCCTTGTTTGTCGCTGTATGCTTACAGCATAACCCCTAATTCTAGCACTTAATAGTCCCATAATAATTGTTGTATGAATTACTGTTATTACGAATATGAGCAAGGTGATACAATGGTTAAGAGTTGAACTCTGGTTTCAAATTGGCTAAAATCAGCAGCTACTATGACAAAGTCAAGTGGCAGCATCGGGCTTAGCAGGGACTTTATTGGGAGTTGCCTTCCAGATGGGCATCCGAGAAGTTGGCACTGGATGGTCTCTGGGAGATGCTTCTGCTTCAGGGAGCGGTCTCTGGGGACTGTTGTTATCTTCAGAAGAACCCTGAAGATGAACTGGCTCCACCTTTAACAGGAAAAGCTGCTGAGAACCAAGTCTGGGCTTGGCAACCAGTGGGGAGGGCAGCTGTCCCCAAGAGGTGCTGCTTGAGGATGCTGTTAGGAACCCTGGCTGGAGGTGCTGCCCTGGGCAGCTGCAGGTAGTAGCATTGCTTCTCAAAGGGGCCCCAGGATTACCTGCAGCTAGATTCACCTAGAGAGTTTGTTAAAAATGTCTATTCCTTGGCCCTGCTCCAGATCTTCTGAATCAGGATCTGTATTTTAAACATCTTTTTAAACATCATTTTAAAAGTCTGCTTCACAGATTTTTCTGAGGTATGTTAAGGTTGGAGAACCACTAACAGAGGCTGAGTTGAGGAGACCTTGGGATACCAATGCATCCCAGCCTCTGCTGTCTGGAGTGGAGAGGCATTTTTGTTTCATTACACTCCCCTTTCTGAAAATCCAGCAAAATTAGAGTCCCAGGCCCTCTTTGTGGAACTTCAGACTGACTTCTCAGAACGTAAATGGTCGCCAGCCCTCAAAGACCAGCTGGAGGATGTAGCCTGGAAGAGATGTTTGTAAATCAAAGTATAACTTTCTTTGAATTATTAGGCATTATATGTACTTTTCTGAGGAGAACTTGAATGAGCATTTGGTTTGCAGGAACTGTCTTGTTAAAAATGATTTTCTTTTGCGAGAAATCTCAATTATGGTAGACGAGCCTTGGTCTGGATTCTTCCTTTTGGGTCCTTTGAAGGCGACAGGGCCATCCTGGCACACTTGGTTCAGGTGAGTGAAATGTTTTGTAGGTGACATCTACTCTCTGTATCTGTCAAACAAAGATGGATGAGCAGGGCCTCGGCTGCCGCGGGGGACATTACCGCCTTGGTTTTTCCATCAAACTCTGTCAGGCTTTGTAACTTGAAGAAATGAAACAGGAGCTGGAGAGGGACAGTTCCTAACGAGCTGTCAGCAGGGCTGCCACGGGCTGGAAGCCTCCCTCTCTGTCGGCCTGCCTCGGCCCTGACTTTGTTCCAATGCCATTAGGGCAAAATCCTTGATTTTCTCCTAGAGAAAAAGAAATGGCCTGGAGCTGAGAGGCACAGATTTATAAGTAGTTTCTCTCATTATGCACTTCCAATGCTTAATCACCATTTCAAAGAGGAAGAGCTATCACAGCAGACTTCGAGGATTTCTCCCTAGAGAGAATGCAGATCCCTTCTCCTGCAGCTTAATCAGTGTACTTTTCTCACTTGCCTGAAATGGAGGCGACCTAACTCTCAGCGAGGCTGAGTTGTAGATGGCTGTCTGTCCCCAGTGATTTTTAGGGCTGGACCAAAGAAGAATTTACAAAGTACTAACATCAAGATCCTCCTAGAAGTACCGTGCTTGCCTGGGTGAGTTTTCCAAGGAACCAGAGAGGCTGTTAGAGTCAATGCCAAGCATAACGTTGGATAGGGAGGGTGTCCAGAGAAGTCAGGGAAATACAGTCCCAGCCATCTCAGGGTCAAGAAGTGACAGGCTCCATAACAAAAACCCTGCATGTCCTAGGAGCTTTTGTTTTGAGTTTATATTTAGATTTGCTTTGTTTTTTTGTCAACCGCTATATTATTTTAGAATTATTCATTAAAATCGTAATATTAAAATAATAGTTTAAATAGTCTATTATCCAGGATTATAGATGGTATGACAGCTGACAGCCCTGGAATATGTTTTGAATAGTTACGCAAGTAGTACATGAATATGTTTTTGTTGTAAAATGTTTAGAGGTTTACATAGCAAAATGTCCCTTTCCCTCCCATTCCTATTCCCAGATGTAACCACTGTCAACAATTTGGTGCATGTCCTTCAGTAATCTTTCTAGACGTTTATGTATGTGTGCATGTATATATGCACTAGCTTTTACATAAATGAGTTCATGTATCACATATTGTTATGTAACTGTGTTTTGTTTTACTTAATTATATATCTTGGAGATGTTTCCACAGCAGTACATATAGGTCTGCCTCATTAATTTTAACAGTGCAGTATTGCGTCATATGGATGTGCCCTACTTATGTAATCACTCACTAATTGGTGGACATTAAAATTGTTTCCATTATGTTTGTTATTACAAACAATGTTGCCACGAGCCTTCAGGCACATACATCCTTGTACAATATTTTGGCAGGATAGATTCCTGGAGGTAGCCTTGCAGGGTCAGTAGCAAAGCTCAAGCAATATTTTTCAAGCAATTTTTAGCCCCTTAGCATTTCTATGTTTGCTTATTACACAATGGATCTAACTCTGCTCATCTCATGACTCATCACTATCAGTGGTTTTCAATTCTGGCAGTATGTTAGATTCATTTCCACTGAATCAGAATCTTTTGAGAATAGGGCTCAGACTTTGGACTTGCAGAAAAATTTAGAAAATTCTAGTGTAGCAAGGATTGAGAATCATTGATCTAAACAAAATAAAATAGAACTCTAGAACATTTCAAGATAATATTTAATATAACCAATTATGGAAACAGATAGTCATTGATTAATCTTTGTTTACTCTAAAAAAGTTTGAATAAGTCAAATTGTCCAGGTGCAAATACATTTGGTACTTAATAATTCTATTGCACTTTTATCTTTTGAAAATGATCTCTTTTTATTTATTTATTATTTTTGAGACGGAGCCTCACTCTGTCACCAGGCTGGAGTGCAGTGGTGCGATCTCGGCTCACTGCAACCTCTGCCTCCTAGGTTCAAGTGATTCTCCTGCCTCAGCCTCCCCAGTAGCTGGGACTACAGGCACGTGCCACCATGCCCAGCTAATTTTTGTATTTTTAGTGGAGACGGGGTTTCACCATGTTGGCCAGGATGGTCTCGATCTCTTGACCTTGTGATCCGCCCACCTCAGCGAGCCAAAAACAACTACAACAACAACAACAACTACTACTACTACTACTACTACTACTACTACTACTACTACTTTTTTTAAATCTCAGAGCATCTTCCCTTCAAAGCTGTGAGCAGGGTGGGTCAGGAATGACCTTGTTTATTTTATAGTCCAGGAAGCTCATGGGGATAAGATGATGCTTCTTAATTTACTGTGCTTGGGAAAAATCTGAGGATCATCTTAAAACACAGATCCTGATTTAGTAGGCCCAGGGTGGGGCCTGAGATTTTGCATTTCTAACAAGCACCTGAGTGGCGCTATACTGCTGGTCTGAGGACCAATCTTTGATTAGAGCACCTAGATAAAAGTCAGCTCAATACAAGGAAGAAGGAAATTCCCTAGAAGAAACTATATGTCATCGAAATGATAAATACTTGCCATAACAAAGAAGTGAAAGGAGAAGGAAATACAGGGTGGGGAAGGGTGGGAGACAAAGAAGCCCTTCTTCTACATCAGCTAAGCAAGGGTGTCCTTCATCTTAGGGTCCCTTGCCCTAAACAGGGGCATGTCCTGAATATGGCATTAAAGGCATTCTAAGCTGTTGGTTGTCACACCATCTATAATTCTGG
The DNA here is from genome assembly GCF_047675955.1 of Chlorocebus sabaeus. Taxonomy (NCBI): domain Eukaryota; kingdom Metazoa; phylum Chordata; class Mammalia; order Primates; family Cercopithecidae; genus Chlorocebus; species Chlorocebus sabaeus. The sequence goes on along the minus strand of NC_132912.1, from coordinate 102,188,304 downwards.
AGATTTTCCAATATTGTTTCTTGCCTCTGACTATATATAACCTTCCCTTCTGGGGGATGCTGATGGAGCTCATGGACCCTTTAGTTCTCATTGCACTGCTTTCCATGCCTCACTCACAGCCCAATCCTCCGTTGGGGGAACCAGAGGCCCCAACTCTGAGCTTGACCTGTCTGTGCCCATTCACCTGCTCTTTTGACACAATGGTCTTCCAGAGGAGAATTTGCAGCCTAGCTCTGGCCCCCATGCCCATCACACATGAAGGAGATGCTGCGTGTCACTCGGTGATGTCCACGTACCACCAATGACAGGGCTGTCCTCTTTGGGCAGTGCCAGTATGTTTTCCTTTTAACCTTTGGAGATTCTTATCCTATGTAGAATAATAACAACAAACACAAATAGATGTTTCTGGTTCTACCTTCTCTTGATATTTGTGTCTTTCTTTAACTTGATAAAGATCTATGTTATTCTTACAGGAAATGGCTTATTCTTCACATTTCCCAACAGAAACACAAAGATAAAAGTACTTGTATCTTATGAATGCAAATTAGATTTTTAAAGTGATATTTTTGTCTTTTGGGAAAAAAGCTAGAAGCAATAATAAAGTGACAAGACAATAAATTAAAAATATTATTTTTAATGGGCCATTTTCTCTTGAAAACATTGGCTGCCAACATGGACTCCAGAACTTTGTCGTATGTGCAAACTGTAAGGTCTAAGAGGTATAGCTGGGGTAGGAATTAGAAGTGGAATACTATCCGTGCTGGGTGGAAGATTCTGAGGGGGAAAGAACTGGCCTCAACTAAATTAATTCCCTCTATTTTATGCTTTCATGGACTTTTTCCATGAAGATATGTGGCACTTACCATGGCTGTGCCATATGTATGTAGCACTCATATATGGTTACAGTTTAGTAATCTTAGTATTTTACTTGTGCAATACTCTTATTGTTTCCCCATTAGATTACAATCCGCGAAGAAAGGGATTTTGTCTTTTCGTTCACTATGTTATTCTTAGCACCTAGTGCAATGCTGGAGCATAGTAGATGGTCAATAAATATTTATGGAATGAATGAATAAATGAATGAATGAATCATGAAAAAAAGAAACACTGGTATTGTTATGAATGGATTTAAACTAGGGTTAAAATGAAAACTGGCTGGGCCCGGTGGCTCATGCCTGTAATCCCAGCAGTTTGGGAGGCTGTGGGCGGACCACCTGAGGTTGGGAGTTCAAGACCAGCCTGACCAACATGGAGAAACCCCGTCTCTACTAAAAATATAAAATTAGCCGGGCGCGGTGGCACATGCCTGTAATCCCAGCTACTTGGAAGGCTGAGGCAGGAGAATCACTTGAATACAGGAGGCGGAGACTGCGGGGAGCCGAGATCATACCATTGCACTCCAGCCTGGGCAACAAGAGCAAAACTCCAACTCAAACAAAGAAACAAAAAACAAACAAACAAACAAAACACCAAAAAACGAAAACTAGCCAGCAGGTGGGTTGTGCTTATAATCCCAGCTACTTGGGAGGCTGAGGTGGAAGGTCTGCTTTTGCCCAAGAATTTGACGCTGTGATAAGCTATGATCACGCCACTGCACTCCAGCCTGGCAACAGAGACTCCATCTTAAAAAAGGAAAAGCCTACAAAGCTTAGATACAAAAAAAAGATTATTGATCGAAAAAGTTGGAGACTCATTGCTTTAGTTACGCAAAAGATTAAAACACACACACACACAACCTTACCCCTTTAAACAATTTTGACATTGTTATGTAATTCTCTGTAGGCCCCATGCCTCTTCCATTTCTAGAGCAAGATGTTTCTGTGTTTGGAACTTGGAACTGTTGTCATGGAAATGAATATGATATCAAAAAACAAATACTGTGACTTTATCATAGGAACAATGACCTCCCATGTTCTTTTTAAACACAACTAGTAAACCAGTAATATACTAAAACATGATTTTAGAAATATGCTCTACCTCAAAGGGAAGTTGTGGGAATGATTTTTAGGCATGGTTTGGTATAAAATATTCTGAGCTCTCTGGGGCAAAAGCATAATGTAATTCCAAAAACAGTAACATTTTATTCATTCTTACATTTAGTAAGTTTTTACCATGTGGGATGCAATATGGCACCGTGGAGAAGGGACCCTGGAGGCAGACTGTGTTCATATCCCCACCATTGTCTAGCTGTGCCATCGTGGGCAAATTACTTAATTGTTCTTTGCCTCAATTGCCTCATCTGTTAAATGGAATAATTAGACCACCTACTTCACTTATACAACTTGAATGAGTTAGTGTTTGTAAAGAACTTAGAACAGTACCCAGCATATAAAGAACTTACAACAGTACCCAGCATATAACAAGCACTATATAAATTCTTTTAAATAAATAAAACTTTGTGATGTGTTAGGCAAGTATAAGTAGTGAACTAGTATCTATTAAACACTTGTTGCAGACCAAGTAATAGTCATTAGGCAATTTTATATCTATTCTTATAAAAACTCGGGTGCAAATATCCTCATTCATTCCTTCAGCCAATATTTATCATGTGTTTGATGTCAGGAGCTACTCTAGGACTTTGGATACAGAATTGTGGTAGTCATTTTTTTTTTCTTCAACTCTTAAGTTCAGGAGTACATGTGCAGGATGTGCAGGTTGGTTACACAGGTAAATGTGTGCCGTGGTGGTTTGCTGCATAGATCATCCCATCACCTAGGTATTCAGCCAAGCATCCATTAGCTATTCTTCCTGATGCCCTCCCTCCTCCTACTCCCACCCGACAGGCCCCAGTGTGTGTTGTTCCCTCCATGTATCCATGTGTTCTTCATCATTCAGCCCCCACTTATGAGAACATGCGGCATTTGGTTTTCTGTTCCTGCGTTAGTTTGCTACGGATAATGGGGATTCATATTTTTAAAAATTATTTTATTAACTAAGGAGCGTCAATAGCTCCCCAGGTTTCCAGATCAACTCTAAACTATAGCACACCACATTGTTCTTTATTTAAAAAGTTTCTCATAATACCTGAAGTTTTAAGTTACTACACACATACATACTTTGGAGAATTACTTTTTCCTGTCTGTTCTACTTCATTATCATTGATAGAAACAATCTTAGTTTTCTATTCCGGTGAAGTGTCTCTCAAGCCTGTTTTTTAAAAATTTTTATTTATTTTTGTTGACTCAGCAGGTGAGTTGTTACACATGCCTTAGGGGATTCCAACTTCCATGGCCACTGTCCTGCTTCAAACCTGTCATTTTTTCTTTCAGTAAAAACTTGATTTTTTTTTAGGTTTCAAAAATAATACATGTGTTTACTCTTTTTCTATTACAGCAAAGCTACAATGCATAACTGTATGCCTACATACCTATCTTTGAAAACTTGTATAAATTTATTTAGGATAGACTCCTAGAGGAGAAATTGCTTGGTCAAATGGTATTATGTGCATTTTAATTTTGACTGTTATTACCAAAATGCACTCTAAGAAAAGGCTTTATTGATTGACAGTCTCCCCAGTAGTGCATGTCAGTGCTCTTTCCCCTCAACACTATTTTTTCAACATTTAAAATGTTTGTCAGTGTAATGGGTAAACATTGATAGAGTGGCTTCAATTTAATAATGAGGATGATTTTGGGTATGTTTATTGGTTATTTGTATTTATTCTTTTCTGAATTTCTTTATATCCTCATTTTCCACCAATACAGTGAAGCTCTGAGTATATAATAGATGTGACTAATAAGCATGTTGCAAATATTCTTCCATGTTATCACATATTTATTTACGGTGTCTATAGCCATGCAAAGTCAATTATTTTCTTTTTTTTTTTTTTTTTTTTTTTTTTTTTTTTTTTTTTTTGAGACGGAGTCTCGCTGTGTCACCCAGGCTGGAGTGCAGCGCGATCTCGGCTCACTGCAAGCTCCGCCTCCCGGGTTTTCTTTATAGCTTCTGAGATTGTGCTATGATTAGGAAAGTCTATTCTACCCTAATACTATGTTTCAAAAATATTATTTTCCCAATATTGTTTAAAATATTTAAATCTATCCATCTAGAATTTATTTTGTGCAAAGGAGAAAACCAATTTTTTAATATATCAAACAAATTTGACATAATTGATAGTCACGACATCAGATGAAAATCTGTGCTTGAAAAGGTGCATTGTTTTTAAGAGTTAAATACAATCTTGCCATCCTGAGCATTCCAGAACTCTCTACAGCCAATGCAAGGTCCTTTTCTGGGAGAGTTTCCCTCCATACTCCAGGCCTCACACATACCGGCCAAATAAAAATGCTATTGTGATACCAATAGTGATTAGAAATAATACTTTATTTTCAGTAATTAACAAAAGGCAGATATCCTGAAAATCAAATAATTGGCAAGCGAGTTTATATTTTAACCTGATAATTTCCTGCTCATAAATGTTTAATTGTATGTTAGACATAAATCACTCATGAAAGCATTTTATAGCGGCACCTTCTTTTCTGGCATCTATTTTCAGGTTTATAGAAAATGGCTAGGCCAGGTACAGTTGCTCAAGCCTGTAATCCCAGCACTTTGGGATGCTGAGGCGGGTGGATCACTTGAGGTCTGGAGTTCCAGGCCAGCCCTGGCTAACATGGTAAAACCCCATTTCTACTAAAAATGCAAAAATTTGCCAGGCATGGTGGCAGGCACATGTAATCCCAGTTACTCAGGAGGCTGAGGCAGGAGAATCATTTGAACCTGGGAGGCAGCAGTTGCAGTGAGCCAAGATGGTGCCACTACACTCCAGCTTGGGCAACAGAGCAAGACTGTCTCAAAAAAAAAAAAAAAAAAGAAATCTGGACGAAAAAGTCCTAGAGATGTGTTGCACAACAATGTGCATATACTAAACACTAATATACAGTATACTTAAAAATGGTTAAGATGGTAAATACATGTTTTTAACCACAATTTTAAAAAGAGTTAATTATGTCTTGTGGTTTATGTTTTTAATCAACCAACAAATATTTGAGGACCTAGAAACCTTGTTGTGGAGGATACCAAGAAGTGCAATTGATGGTTTCAGTTCTCAAGGAACTAGCAACCAAGTTGGGAGAAAATATTAAGTATGCATAAAAGTTAATTAACAATCTCAGGCAATAGAATGATACCAAATGAGGAGAAGAGACATAAACTCTTCTAGGCAGGAATCTTTTTCAGCTACAGGGATAGAAATATTTGTTAGGTACTTAAGTGGCTTTCAAACCATTTTAATATATATTTTCTAAATTGACCCTTTTAATAAATCTAGGAGGTATTATCTCCATTTAACAGGCGAAATAAAAGCTCAGAGGTTGTAATTTGCCCAACTTCACATGGTAGAGCTGGGAACTAGACTCAATGTCTTTCAGTGCTTATTCCTAGTGGGATTTATCTAAATTGGCATTGAAGATTTGCTGCCAAAAGTGTTTTCAGGGTTAAACAGAATCCAAATGTGCTAGAATTACCATGGTTTTATATTTGCTAAAATTAGAATTATTCTGTCATCCTGCTAAAGAGCATCAAGTAACTTTTAGTACAAAATAACAGATCTTTTTTTTTTTGCTATTTACTGGTTAGGGAAACTCAAATCATACTGTGATAGAATGAGGACGAGCATACAAGGCTTCAATTTCACTATTTATACACATTTAGCCAACTGCAGTCCCATGAAAGACATTCCTTACCCATCATGTCTGACACCATTTCTTAAAGTCATAATACACATACTGTATTTCAGATAGTTCTGACCTGACCCATGTATAACAGAGAGCAACACTAACACAGCAGAAAGGGCTAAGACTATCCGAGTTACACACATTTTTTAAAACCACATCCTGCTATTTCAGTAGATTGACTTCTATCCAGAAAGTGCAGGAGCATTAAGTCTGTTCATACAATAACCCTATCTGATTACCCAGGTTCAAGCTACTGTTTATCTTTGCTAGACAGAACCCATATCCTGAGTGGGGGACCTCAAACCTTCCGTGTTTTTTGCATTACCTGGTGTACCACTTCCAGGCAATCCAGGCTCTGACATTCTTTATACATAATCACCTAAACCATAATAAAAATACTCCAATTCTTTTTTTTTTTTTTCTTTTTATGGTAAAAGTAAACACAGATAGAGGGGTCAGGAGCTTTGCCTTTATTTTCCTTCTCGAGTGCTCAACATTTTGCAAAAGAAGGACAGTGCTGCCCTCTACTGCTGAATGTTGAAATATTATTAATACATGAGATTCCTACAAGCTTTGTGTACTAGATTACCACACTCTATTACGTTGTTCTAAACGAACCCTTTAAGAGTTATTTAAAAGACTGTGTTCTTGGCAAATACATTGAATTTGTTTCCTTCATTATCTCTTCATATACCTTCATCTTGTACCATCTTGTATCTTAGGACATGATGCAACCAAAAGGACATTACAACTTAGGGGAAAAAGGCTTAACATGGCTCTAGAAGTAAGAGACTGTACTGGTGATCCATTTAAGGAGAAACAGGGCAAGGAGAGGAAATTTTCTTCTGACTTCAAGGTCTGTAGCTTTCCCATTCTTCTGTTATTTGGAGTGTCTTTATTTGTTTTTTTGCTAAGGCAATTCATTTCCTTCTTTGTGTTTCTTTGGAGAAGGCTGCGGCCCCAGATGTGGAGAGAATAGTGTTTCTAAAACATTTTCTATTCTTCAGAAAAAGATAATATAGGTATACAAAGGGCTATCATTAACATTTACATTTTAATTAATTATTAATAAAGTTGTCTTGTTACCTTTAAATTGCCTTGAGATTTTATAGATCTCTACAAAGACTTCTCGGAGGCCTCTAGATATTTTGAAAATTGTGTTCTCTGCCTTCTTTTCCATTTGAAAAATATTTCAGAGTACATGCCTGCAAGAGGCCAGATCAAGCAGACTTCAAAGAGAGTTTGCCTAACCATTACCACCCTCCAGCAACCCAGGGACTAATTTCTTATCTATGACAATAGTAAAAATAATAATTTCCATAACTGTGTTAAACGTGTGTATATCAACACTAAGCAAAATCCTTTTAAAAAATAATATACATATAAGAATATTAAAACTCAGACACATCAAGTAATTTACTCAAAGTTTCAAAACTAGTAACAGGCAAAGCTAGAATTTGATTCCAGGCCCAAGTCTATGTATTGTTCTACTATGCCGCTCATAATTTAATAAAAAAGCTAAACAAATCTCAAAGGCAAGTGCTTGTAAACAACATCTGTAATGATAATGATGGGCCCAGTTAATATTTGAGTACTAAGTGTCAAGTACAATTCAGAGTTGTATGAAATCATTTAATTAAATTAAATAATTTAATCCTCATAGCAACCCCATGAGGTAGAACTATTATTATTCCCAGATGAGGAAACTGAGGCATACAGAGGAAATCTAGTTCCAGAGGCCATGCTTTTAACCATTAGGCTAAACTGCTTCTTAAGCAACATATAAAAACTATACAGCACAATTTTAAAATGGTGCCATGGAACTTAATCATGTTCAACAAGTAGGTAAAACCATCAGTTTTCAGTCCTATTGATCCATCTGTTATACAACGATTTCAGCAGCTTTAAATAAAGTTCTGCACGTGTGGGTACTCAGTTCAGGAACTAACCTTAGACCCTGTCCACTCTATGCCCTTCTATGAGGTAGGAAGCAGATAAATATCCTCACTTGGTTCAATCCATGTGTGTGGATTATGGGAGGAGTCATACATAAGGGAGGGAAGGAGAGAACTGAGGGAAGAGGAGACATGGTTCCATGAAGGGACACTCAGGAAACAAGCCAGTGAATTTGAGAGGAGAGGTTGATAAAGGATCACTTTCCTTAGCAAGAACAGTAAACTCATTACAGTGGGAGAACAGCACCACCTCAGGAGCCCTATGCTTATCTTATAGCACACTCTTTAGCCACACTGTGACTCTAGAACAGATCTCTTCATACAGCTTTGGTTAAAGAAGTATTTGCTCAGCACACAACTCAGCTTCTAAATAATATCCTACTCATAGCGCAAGCACTCACCCAAATATAACGACTCCAAAGCACTTTGTGCTTGAGTGCAAAGAATGATAAACTCATCCCTCCCCTGACTTTTTCCTAAGTTTAGGCCTTCTGGGTATTCAGGGGCAAGACTGAGTAAAATAAGCATGTGTGGCCTGGTGCAGTGGCTCATGCCTGTAATCCCAACACTTTGGGAGGCCGATTGCTTAGCCTAGGAGTTCGAGACCAGCTTGGCCAACACAACGAAACCCCATCTCTACAAAAATTCACTGCGCATGTTGGTGCACACCTGTGGTCCCAGCTACTTGAGAGGCTGAGGTGGGACAATCACCTTGGCCCAGCAGGCGGAGGTTGCAGTGAGCCAAGATCGTGCCACTGCACTCCGGCCTAGGCAACAGAGTAAGACTGTCTCAAAAAAAACCAAAAAACAAAAAACCATCCACATGCTGATTTGCTTATAGGTTCATGCAGTGCTCACTGCTCTTCTTGCCTGTCCAGCCCTGCAGGCTTTAGATTTCCAAGACAGTATGTTCTAAAGGAATTCATTCCAGGTGATGCTGTTGCTATATGGGTTCCCTGTTCCTCTTTTCCACTTCTTTTGAAGAAAAGGTTTCAGGAAAGGGAGCACAGCAGAAGGGAGATGCTAGGAGGACTCCTGAACAGACAGTCATAAGGAAGGCAGGAGGCAGTGACAACACCAGCCTCTTTCTCTTCTGACCCTTACTGCCCTTTCCCTGGGCACTCACTTCATCTGGCTGCCTACCTGTCTGGGTAGCATCCAGCTCTTGAGTCTTTTGCTTGAATTATCCATTCAGCAAGGAGGCAGTGTTGAATCAATTCTAAGCCAAAGTGTTAAAATTAGCGATGACTTGGAAAGCATTCTGTTTATTTCAAGACTGGCATTAAATTAGAAGGGCAGCCTATAGGACTCAAGACAGAAAGGTACTGCACTTAATCTCCAAGAACCTCACACTCCCTAGGAAAGCAGTTTGAGACTTGGATCCTACATAATATATAGGCTTCCTTCTCCCCCAGTAATTGCCCTTTTAAAAATTCAGATCAGATATTGCGGGGACATGGAGAAAAACTGCACATGGCACCTTCTTTGTCCCTATCAGCGTTGGCTTGATTATGGGGCTGCTTAGGATGTTAATAAATATTTGGTCTTAGCCAACAGTGTTTAGGTAACCTAGGGCTGTTTTTCTCCCAGGGAATGACGTAGGGAGTGACCATGATATTGCTGGCCAACGCTGTGAAGATCATACTTTTAAATCAAATTCTGAGAAGGTTAGGCTATACAATGTCCCCCTCAGCAGTTGCCCTCTGCCCCTGCTTTTGGAAGCACTGAAAGTTTATTGTCATTTGACCTTCAGTGTTGAACTTGTAATGCTTAAAATGTTGTTAGTGAAACACTGTGGGAAGTTACCTTTAAAACCAGAAGCAGTGTTTCGGAAAACAAGTAGATAACACAAAAAGTTGACAGATGTTACATATCTACAAAACTTTGGCTTGTGTTTATTACTCTGAATGAAAATTCATTTTAAGATTTATAGTACTATCCATTGGAGAGGGGCTGTGATATTGTTTTCTTCTGAAACACCAAGAGAATTGACTCTTCTACCATTTGTTGAAGGCTTAGTAAGTGCAAGAAACTTAGGGAGACTTACAGGTCCCTAGCCAAAAGAAGCTACATGGCCAAGAAGCATATAAAATACTCAACATCACTAATCACTAGAGAAATTCAAATCAAAACTACAATGAGATATCCTCTCACACCAGTCAGAATGGCTATGAATAAAAGTGAAGAAATAACATGCTGGTGAAGTTGTGGAGAAAAGGGAATGCTTATACAATGCTGGTGGGAACATAAATTAGCTTAGTCACTGTGGAAAGCAGTGTGGCGATTTCTCAAAGAACTTAAAACAGAATTACCACTCAACCCAGCAATCCCAGTATTGGGTCTATACCCAAAAGAATACAAATCGTTCTACCATAAAGACACATGTACATGTATGTTCACTGCAGCTCTATTCACAATCGTAAAGACATGGAATCAACCGAAATGCCCATCACCTACATGCCCATCAGACAGGATGAAGAAAATACGATACATATACACCATGGAATACTATGCAGCCATAAAAAAGAAACAGATCATGTCCTTTGCAGCAACATGGATGGAGCTGGAGACCTTTATCCTAAGTGAACTAATGCGGAAGAGAAAACCAAATACTACATGTTCTGACTTATAAGTGGGAGCTAAACATTGAGAACACATGGACACAAAGAAGAGAACAAGACACCGGGACCTACTTGAGGGTAGAGGGTGGGAGGAGGGAGAGGATCAGAAAAAGTACCTGTCAAGTACTATGCTTACTATCTGGGTGACAAAATAATTTGTACACCAAACCCACCGGACAAGCAATTTACCTATAAAACAAACATGTGCATGTACCCCTGAACCTAAAAGTTAAAAAAAAAAAAAGTTTACCATCTACGAAGGATGTGGCAGATATGCAATGGTAACAATAGCTGACATTTAGAGAGTGGTTCTTATATGCAACTAACCACTTCGTATATGTAATAACTCACAAAATCCGCACACCAACTCTGAGGAAAATACTATTATTTCCACAGAGCAGGAACTTCCACAGAAAGGTTAAAATAACGTGACTAAACCTGCCAAGTTCGTAAGCGGCAGCCAGAATCTAAACCTAGATAGTCCGGTCCCGGGGATAGGTTCTTAACCACAAAGGCATTTTCTAAAATTTTTAAAAGTACAGAAGCACAGGAAAGAGACATTTTGGCCAGAATAAGGGTTAAGGGAAGGCTTCATGGATGAAGTGGCATTCGCTCTGGGTCTTGAAGGTCAACAGATGGACAGGGCTCCTGGGGAGGAAGGACTCGAACGGGGAAGGAACAGCCTGACGAAGAGGCACTTTGGGTACCAGCCAGCTGACGACAGCAAGATCTGGTCCAGTGCGCGCGGGAGGAAGCTGGGAAGAGACGCCGCGCCCAGATCCCGAGGTCCTTGAGCACCAGGCCCTCTGCAAGGAACCGGGGAGGAAAATCTCAAACTATTAATAGAAGAGCGGCAAAAAGGAATTCGTGGGCACCCCTCCCTGTTGGAAGGACTTTCCCTGCCAGAGACCAAGGCTGGCAGCACAGCTACACTTCCCTCAGAGGGAAACAGCCGACCAAAGTGGTCAAGGTCGCCCGCGCGGGCTCCGGAGCTGTACGTCCTGGCCGAACACTCGCGTCCCGAGCACAGACGCTGCGTATTTGGCTGCTAGCCCGTGCCCGCCAGGCCGGGCCTGGTAGCGCCAACACCTGCTCGGCGGGAACAGGAAGACCTGTCCTCTGGAACTCCCTCCGGCCACCTCCCCGTATCCTCCAGGTCCTCGAAGGTCGAAGAGGCGTCCTCTCCTGGACACCCGCCGCGCGCTCGGCTCCTCCCCTCCGCGGGGAGACCGAAGGAATAACAGCCTCTGCGATAGGAGCACGCTCTACCAATCAACCGTAGTCTCCGCCCGCGCCTCAGCCGGAGTAAATTGCATTGGATACATCATTCTCGGCCGCAGATAAGATTGTTTTCTTGGATTGGCTGATAGCGTTCCTTCCCACCTGTCTCTTCGTCGTCACAAGCTGACGATTGGTTAATCGCGTTGCCAAGCTCTGGACGCGGCTCGACCATTGGAGGCCGCGGGCCCGCCCCCGTCGGCTAGGTGAAGGTGAGAGTCTCCTCCAGTCACAGCGGCCAGACCTGACCGGCCAGCTCCGGGCGCAGGGTGAAAGCGTTCGATTCCTGCTTTCTCGATATGGCGCCTCCGTCAGTCTTTTCCGAGGTTCCGCAGGCCCAGCCTGTCCTGGTCTTCAAGCTCACTGCCGACTTCCGGGAGGATCCGGACCCCCGCAAGGTCAACCTGGGAGTGGGAGGTAAGGATGCAGTGCTCTGGAGTGTGAGCAGCTCGGGGAGTGGAGCGGACCCACCCCAGGTCGTGGACATTGTGGGAGAAGCCGAGGCCCAGTGTGGCGCTGCTTGAAGAGGGCGGCACCGGAGAGGAGGCTGGATCCACGAAGGCTTCCTAAAACCTGCCCATTTTACAGATCCGGGTGTGGAGTCCCTGGAAAGGAGTGATGTGTCCGAGGCCGCACAAACCAGATGTAGCAGCCAAGACACAAACTCAGTCTTTCTGATGACCCATTTTGCGTTCTTTATACTACAGCCTCATAAGAAATGGGGCTGCCGGAGCTTGTAGAGAGAGGGAGAAAAATAGGAAGCCTGATAGGCTTAGGGTTCTGGTTGCTGGGAAATGGGTAAAGGAGAACTTTTAACGCTAGGAAGCTCTGTTCTGGGTCGGTAAATATTTGAGTGACCACTGAGTGTCAATCAACTACCTTATTAAGCTTTGTGGGGGGAGACTGAGGTTTGATTTTTGCCCTTAAGGATTTAAAAATCTGCTGATGTTACACATGCTTTGAGACAGTTTATTGCTGCCCCCGGAGGGTCTGGGGAAATGGTTCTGGCCCTCACAGGTGTGGTAGGAATGGGTAGAGATGGTGGAAAGGAGTGAAGTATGGATAGTAGAAGCTTACTTTCCACACATCCTGTCTTCATTTCTTGATTCAAGTGATTCTCATCTGTACCTTGGACAGCTAAGAGCATGGGTCTCAGTTTCCCCATCTGCCAAGAAGAAGATTTGTATTGGAGTGCCTCTCACATTTTTTACCCCTCACCCTCTCTGATGAATTTGGTATTCTTCTCAGTGTCATTTGGATGTTTGAAGCCCCACAGACACTTACTTTCTCCGTTTGGATTTTGCCACATGCAAAGCCAGAGGGATGAAAATTGGTAGGATAAAGCCTTATGCTAGGGAATAGACTTAGAATAAAAGGACTAGAAATTGTGGAAAGAGAAGGTGGAATCATTTTGTAGCAGAGTGTGATATGAAGGACGCTCAGAATCAGGTTTCTCATAGATGATGTTTTGTCTGTGCATAGCATTTGTTAAAAAAAGAAAAAAAAGTTGGCCGGGCGCAGTGGCTCAGGCCTGTAATCCCAGCACTTTGGGAGACCGAGATGGGCGGATCACGAGGTCAGGAGATGAGACGATCCTGGCTAACATGGTGAAACCCTGTCTGTACTAAAAATACAAAAATTAGCTGGACGTAGTGGTGGGCGCCTGTAGTCCCAGGTACTCGGGAGGCTGAGGCAGGAGACTTACTTAAATCCGGGAGACGGAGGTTGCAGTGAGCCGAGGTTGCACCTGGCCAACAAAGTGAGACTCCGTCTCAAAAAAAAAAAAAAAAAAAAAAAAAAAGTTTTTCCTAAGGAGTATGGGGAGGGGTAAGGAAAAATGCATTGAAAAGTGATGGTTTGTTGAAGCTGGTAATTTGTTGAAGCTGGGTGGTGGGTACATGGGCATACGTTAGATTATTCTCTCAGCTTTTGTATAGGTTTGAAATTTTTCATCATAAACCTTTTAAAATAAGTCAGTACTACATAGTTTAGTCCATTGAGGGAAAATGATGTTTTTAGCAGGCAACAGAGTGGGAGAAATGTTGAAAGATTGCCTCAAATTGAATTTGAGTGGACACCATTTGGTCGCTTAAATTAAATCCTGTCCAAAACCTCCAAGTGTTTCTTTGCAGCCAGATATATACAAAGAACTAGTATTACTGTCAGTGTAAATACATCTTTTTAAAACGTCAGATTTGGCCAGCCGCAGTGGCTCACGCCTGTATTCCCAGCACTTTGGGAGGCCAAGGCAAGTGGATCACCTGAGGTCAGGAGTTCGAGACCAGCCTGGCTAACATGGTGAAACCCGTCTTTACTAAAAATACAAAAATTAGCCGGACGTGGTGGTGGTGCACACTGGTAGTCACAGCTACTTGGGAGGCTGAAGCAGGAGAATCGCTTGAACCTGGGAGGTGGTGGTTGCAGTGAGCCAAGATCACACCAATTGCACTCCAGCCTGGGTGACAGAGTGAGACTCCATCTCGAGAGAGAAAAAAAAAGAAAAAATCACGTCAGATTTATTTCATTAATTCAGTTTACCTTTGAACTATCTTACAGGGTTTCTGTGAGGATTAAGTACATTTAAAGTGTTTAGAGCTGTATCTGGCACATAAGTGGGGTTTATATAAGTGTTAGCTATTACTGTTATTGTTGTTCTGGCATTTCTTTGAGTGATTCTCATAAAAGATATTGAATAAAAATTTTCAGTTCAAGAACTGCAAAATGAACTAATTTATGCCATTAGTTTGGAAATAAACTGCTCATGCAGAGAAAAAGCACCCCGACAGCACAGGCCAGAAGCAATGGACTCAGGATTGGAGTCATTGGCTCAGACGGCCACCCCAGCTGTGGTGGTGCCTTTGTCATGTTTTCCAGGAACTCCAGTTCCTTACCATGAGCAAATGATTTATGCATGTAATCTCATTTAATGCTCACAACTCTGGAGGGTGGTTTATTACTATTACTGTTTAGAGGCAAGGAAGCCGAAGACTGGAGGTGAAGCAATTTGCCCCAGGTCATTTGACCACTGGGTGGTAGAGCTGGGAATCCAGGCCAGGTCTCTCAGACCTCAGAGTCTCTGCCTGCACCTCTATTTCAGGTACCTCCAGGTGGTAGCCAGTACACTGTAGTGGGAAGAGCCAGGAGACCTAGGTACACGCCCAGCACCGTGGTCCAGCAATGTGACCTTGGAAGGGTTATTTAACATCCCTGGGGCTCAGTCTGTTAAATGAGGAGCCAAGACTGAATGACCTTCTCTCAAATTCTACTCTTAAGATTCTACTGTACTAAAAGTCTACTCCACAATTCACTAGCACATTCTATGACTATAGTGTAGGATAATAATTTTACTGGCCTCATCAGTTGTCTGAGGATTAAATGAATAATTATGTGTGAAATGTGATATGTAAACAAAACGTGTTATATATAAATGTTATTTTTGATCATCAGTGTGACCCGTCTTTTTGTGGATAGCAGGTGTTTGGATAAGGATCTAATTAGAGTAGAATAAAAGGGCTCCTTCCAGCTTTTATATGTCCTAGCCTTATTTATACACATCCCCAAGTATACCCCTTGTGAAGAAAATGTAATTAATCATTGACCTTAAGGAAGATACTTTTTTTCCCCAAGTTAAGATAAAACCAAATGGAGGTTATCTAGTTAATATACCAGTGATTTTGGATACGTTTAGAATAAACTACAACTGTAATCTCAAGTCAGTTTCTACTTGGAGCTAGTTTCCCCAGAGTTGTTCTTGCTGTGATGATTTAAATAATTTCCTTATAAGTAAACAGAGGAGAGTATCACATTTTCCACTGCTAAGCACAGTGCTTTCTAAGTTGATCATTTTAGTGCTTCTCAAAGCTTCAGACTGAAGTGGCTTTAAGGACATGGGAGATGGATCCAACCTGGTGCAACCTGTAGCAAGAAGTTTCTTCAAAGACTCTAGTCCATTTTTTCATGTGAGCCTAGCTTTCTTTTGGTGCAGATATACTCTGCTAGCTTTAATATTTCTTGTTTTCAACATGGTTTCCTAGCATCTTCAAATAAAATAGTTGGAAATATATACTTTATCAGGTGTTTCTGAGTACCCCTGGCCTTCTCCCTAGTATCCTAGTTGGGCTTTTGAGTGGGGATGGATGAGGGAAGTGGAGATCTTAGGAGGAAGATGAGGATGATGGTTTGACCATTTAAATCTCTGTCTTCTTTCTTCCTTTCCTTCTTGCAAAGCAAGACTGCTGGGCCCACATGGGCCCACCTGTAGACTTTGTGAGTCCCCTAAAAGGGCTTGTACCCAAGAAGAAGACCAGTGGGGCATGGAGCTGGGGAGCATGCTGATAAAAAGGCCCCTGACATGGTCCCAGGGGCCTGCTTGCTTCAGGCTTTCTCTAGACATCTCTTGCTTTTAAAAAAGCACATGGATCCATGAACTGACAGCCTAGCTCTTGTTATCTCTGTGATCCTGGGCAAATCATTTGACTTTTCTGGCCACAGTGGCCAGATCCTTAAAATAGACATCACAGTATCTATTTTGTGGATTGCTATACAAATTAAATGAGAGTAAAGCAATGTATTTAGCGCAGTACCTTGTATGTACAAAGTAGTAAATCCGTGTTATTATTCTGCCCTCAGGTTCCATCAATGTCTTTCTCCATGTCCCAGACCTCATCTCTGAATGTCAGGCCTATAGTGGACACATCCTACAGCTCCCTCAAATTCAGCGTGTTCAAAGCACAACTCATCATTTCTACCTTCCCCTTGATCCTTTCTTTTATCTTCCCCTTGTGTTCTAGAGCTTGGTCCACCCCACCACCACTACCCACTCATTATCCAGACGTGAGGGAGACCTTGGAGTCAACAGCAGTCCTTTCCCCAGTCCCCTGTCTGTTTATTTGGTCAATAGGTTCTGTCTTTTCTACCTCAAATCTATTTCCAGTGGCACTCCTTTTCTTTATCCCTGCTGCCATTGCATGAATTCAACGCCTCATTATTTCCCTTCTGGAATATTGCAGTAGCTTTCTACTGCTTCTACTTCTAGTAACTCACCCTTCTTAACTACTGTCTCTGTCCTTCTCTCCGGTTTATTTTCTGTGGTGTCACTCAAATAATCCCGTTAAAATGTGCAACTGTTCATGTTACTCGCTTGCTTAAATGCTTTCAGTGATTACCCATTGAAACTGAAGTTCCTTAAAAGAGACTCCAGGATTCTTTTAGCCACTCCTTAATAGTAATAAGCTAATAATTAATAATAAGCTAATCCTTAATGGATTCCATGTCAGAGTCATGAAAATGTAGATCCTCAAAGACCTCATGCTCCCCAGGCCTCTGGGGCCTTACACAGGTGTGCCCTCTGGCATGCCCTTCTTCCCTTGTTTACCTTTTAAACTCTAATTCATCTTTCATTCTTCATCCTCTGCAAAATCTTCTTTGACTCCTCAAAGTAGAATTAAAGGCTCTATCTATGCTCTGTGTTTCTTGGAGGGCAGACGGGATCTTATTGTATCAATCTCTGTAGCTTCTACGAGCCAGTGCCTAGCTCATGGTGAGACTTAGTATTTGTTATGTGAATGGATGAATGAAAGAGTGAATGAGAAACTCAAGGATCCAACAAATAGGAATAAAAATTCTTGGGGAGAGCAGGAATAGTGGTTGCTGATAATGCCTGACTTCACTGCTCCAGTCACCCAAGAGGAATCTGGTTCTGCTTCACTAGGGCAGTAAGGAGAGGCATTGGGAACAAATCTAGAACTCAGCCTGGGAAAAACTGGGCAATGGAGAATTGGCCAGTTTTTTTAGTCACAGTATAGACGCAATGCCTCTCCAACCATCCCCAACCCAAGTAGTAGGAATTTTAGAGTTTCACAAAATATTCAGTAGTGGTAAGAACAGCAGTATTCTAGTCTTTTCTTTCTCTTTCATATTTTATTTATCTGTAACACATTATTTAGAATGACATATTATCATAAATATAAACATATAGCCTAATAATGTTATAGAATAGATATAACACCCAGACACAGAACTAAAACATAACAGAACTGGTTTTTTATAAACACCCCAAATTTTTGTGCATCTAAATAGTATCCTTTGTAGGTAGTTCAAATATGCTTTTCTTGTTCCAAGATTTCTGGAAACCCCTTTTAGACTGGCTGTCAAGGCATGTAGGACCCACACAAGAGATCATTTTTTAAAATAATTGTTCTCCGTGAGTTTTACCCAGTTTATTCACTCACGCTCTTCGATGGAGATGATGCAAATGCTATTCCCAAAAAATAATTAACTTTGAAAGGACAAAGCACTATCGAGGATATTCAAAATAATAAGATGTGGCCTCTAAAAACAATTCCAAAAGAAGTTTCAAGAATATTTTGAACAATGGTAGCATTGTGATCATAGATAGGTTGATGTGCTTTAGGGACAACTCTTACTTGGAAGTAGTTATTTTGGTACATCTTTGGAGAAACCAGACCAAATCCCAGCTGGCGAAGGAAGCTTTTTGAACTTGTTGAGAAGTTTGGTGGACTAAGGGGTATACTATGAATGGTATGAGAGTACTGTGAGTTGGGCCAGGCATGGTGGCTCACGCCTGTAATCTCAGCACTTTGGAAGTCCGAGGCGGGAGGACTGCTTGAGCCCAGGAGTTTGAGACCAGCCTGGGCAACAAAGTGAGGCCCTGTTTCTATGAAAAATTGAAAAAAAAAATTAGGTGGTCATGGTGGTGAATGACTTTGGTCTCAGCTACATGGGATGCTGAGGCAAGAGAATTGCTTGAGCCCAGGGGGTTGAAGCTACAGTGAGCTGTGTTAGTGCCAGCCACTGCACTCTCGCCTGGGCAACAGAGTGAGACCCTGTCTCAAAAAAAGAAAAAAATATTGTGAGTTAGATTCACTAGAGACGGAAGGTAGACTATGAGTGATATGAGAGTATTATTTGATTCACCTACCCAGAGGCATTTGGTCAGTGGCTCTCAGTCCGTAGCCCTGCCTACATTTCTATTACTAGCTTGAAATGTTTCTCAGATTTGCAGATGACACATTCCTGGAGGGTAGAGTTAGCTGATGGAAGACATTCAAAGCGATCTTATAAAGTCTTTTATTTGCTGTATATCCTGTGACCTAATAAATTAACATTTAGATATTTTTCCTAAGAAAACACTCAGGAATATGCATAAATATGAGCATTTATCACAATGTTTATAATAGCAAATAATTTAAAGCAACACAGTTAATACATTATATATAAAAAGAAATATTTAGCCTCTAAAATGATGTTGTAAATGGCTCATATGTATGAAAAATACCCAACTGCATTCATAATAAGAGAAATGCAAATTAAAACTACTTGACATATTATATTGGCAAAAATTCACTCAGTGCATAAGGCTATGTGGAAGCAAACACTCTTAAACAGTGCTGGTGGGAATGTAAACTGATATAATTCGTGTATCAATTTGGACAATTTGGAAATATTTGTCAAAACTACAAAAACACATACTTCTTAGCCCACCCTTTTGTTTTCCACCCGGCATCTTACAGATATATTTGCATACGTGTGAGATGACGTATGTACAGGGTTGTTCACTAAAGTATTGTTTTAATAGCCAAAGATTGTAAACAATTCAAATGTCCAACAAGAGACTGACAAAGTAAAATATGGTACATTCATCAGTTAAGGAACTGTAAAAAGAACAAGGACACTATGTGCAAATGTAAAACAATCTTCAAGTGAAAAAGCAAGGAACACAAAACAGTGTATAGTACGCCGTGTGCTACCTTTTGTTTAAAAGGGCATATGTAAGAAGCTGTGTTTGCTTGTGTAAGCATAGGGAAATGCTGGAAGGATATTTAAGAAACTAACAGTTGTTATTTGGGAGGGATTTGATAACTAGGTAGATAGAGAATAAGAATGGGATAGAGACATGCAAACATGTCACCTATTAGAAGAATAGTTAATGAGGAAGAAAAATTCATAATATATATTTAAATGGAAAAAAGCATGTTGAAATTCTATGTACAGTATGATCCATATTTTATAAAAGAATATGGCCATCGAAAATAAAGCTTAGAAGGTTGTACACCAAAATTTTCATACTCCTTGTCTCTGAGTACTGGGATTATATGTTATGTTAGTTCTCAACACTGCTATAAAGAACTACCTGAGACTGGGTAATTTATAAAGAAAAGAGGTTTAATGGACTCATGGTTCCACAGGCTATATAAGAAACATGGTTGGGAGGCCTCAGGAAACTTACAATCATGGAGGAGGGGTGAAGGGCAAGCAAGCACCTACACATGGCGGAGCAGGAGAGAGAGCAAAGTGGGAGGTGCTACACACTTTTAAACAGCCAGATGTAGTGAGAACTCACTTGCTGTCACAAGAAAAGCAAGGGAGAAATCTGCCCCCATGGTCCATCAACTCTGGGGATTACAATTGAATATGAGATTTGGGTGGGGACACAGAGCCAAACCATATCATTCCACTCCTGACCCCTACCAAATCTCATTTCCTTCTCATGTTTCAAAACACAATCACACGTTAATTATGTTTATTTTTTATCTTCTGGGCTTTTCCCAATTTTCTGCAATCAATGTGTTGCTCAGTAAACAATAACAACAACCCTAAAATGTGATTTTTTTTTTTTTTTAAAGTCAGGGATTAATGTTGGGCAGAAATCAAGAAAATAAAAATCAGAATCAGTCTAAAATTTTGTTTCCATTTCAAAATTACTTGCGTTAAGTATAGGCTTATTCTGGACCTAAACATTCAAGCAGAGAGGCAAACGACCCCTGCTGGGAGTCCTACTTGGAGAGATTATTGACGTGGGTGCAAGGCTAAAGCAACTGCCCTGTAAAGCTCTAATCCTAACATAATCATAGAATAGTGCAGGGAAAGAAATTGGTGATGGATAACTCAGAGTGACTTAAAAATACTTTCAGAGGAAGAGGAAATACTTAGAGGTTTACTGTAGAGCAAGATTAAATATTGTGAACCAGATCAATTTAGATCAATGAAAGGGTGAGGCAGATGAAGTGGGATGAAGTTGGAAGGGTAAACACTGGCTGAGGTCAAAATACAGAGAGGATAAAGATGTGTTTAAGTGGGTCCTTGTGTGATTGTGTCACCTGTTGTTGAAATCCTCAGGGTATTTGCTTATCATTCGTCTTATGCTCTTCTAGGACAGGAGGAGTGGTGGGCCTTCTTCCGCTCCTTCTCCATGTTTGTGTTAAAGGTGCCAAGTTCATGTGGAAGTGGCACCTAGGCTTTTTCTGGAAGTCTTTTGGGGAGATGCAGAAGGAAGACTGCTGGGCCAATGGCCTAGAGACTTCAATGCAATAGCGATATTGACATGACATTTGCAAGATGCTTTTTACTTTGCAGAGTGCTTTTCTATGTACTGTCTTATGTGACCAGGCTCTGTGATGTCCCAGTTTTATTTCAGCATTCTACTTTTTGGAGGTCACATAGTTAAGAGCTGTAAGTTCCACAAGGATGGGGACCACATCTGCCCTTATGTTTGCCCAACACCTACCCCAGTGCTTGGCTCAAATTAGGTACTCAGTAAGTGAACGAACTTTTCTCCAATTTCCTTCACTGTTCTGTTTTGACTGGAAGGTGGTGGGATTCTCCCAGTTCACAGTTACAAACTCTTATCTGGGATACAGCCTGAGCCTCCTCTGTGTATAACCCTTTTCCATTCTCCAGCATATCGCACCGACGACTGCCATCCCTGGGTTTTGCCAGTAGTGAAGAAAGTGGAGCAGAAGATTGCTAATGACAATAGCCTAAACCACGAGTATCTGCCAATCCTGGGCCTGGCCGAGTTCCGGAGCTGTGCTTCTCGTCTTGCCCTTGGGGATGACAGCCCAGCTCTCAAGGAGAAGCGGGTAAGTTTTGGGTGAGAATGTATTTTCTCTTTAGAAACTGAAAGTCATCCTGTTCTTACAGTTGGTGACTTCCCCTCACTCCACTAGAGGTCCTGCCATTCTAAGAGCCTTGCTGTTTTCTAGACTTACTGGGCCCTGCCATGACTAAGAACCTTTGCCTGGCCCTTCCCTCCACTTGGAATGCCCTCCCTTACTTCTCTAGCTCTCCAGTCACCACCTCTAAGTCCTTCAAGAGCTGATCAGGGGTCACTTCCACACTGAGTCCTTAGGTATTTTAGGCAGAGCTTGTTGTTTAAGCTCTCAGTTATCACAGGACTTTGTTCACAGCTTGGGATTAACAGTACTTAACTGTGCTTACTATAGTGGACAATTTTATAAGTCTTCATCTCCCACAAGACCCTAACTTTCCCCAGAGCAGGGATCATTGCTTCCTTATTTACCTTGCAGATTTTCAGCATTTGGCTCTTATCCGGGTACCTCAGATTACAGAGGTTTGGATTCATTCATTCCTTCAGTCATCAGATGCCCACTACTAGAGCCAGGCACTGTTCAGATGCTAGAGCACAGCAGTGACTCAAATATACAGAATCGTCTGCCTTTGCTTTCAGTTTTGGGGAGAGGAACAGACTACAAATGTAATCTTATTGACTATATCAATAAGAAAATGATGTAGTATACTAAAGATGATAAATGCTATAAAAATAGAGCAGGAGGAGGCATGTTAGGAATTCTGGGAGTGGATACAGTTTTAACTAGGGTGGTTATGATAGAAATAGAAATGACATTTGAGCCAAAACTAAAGATGTGACATAAATGAAAGAATGAATGAACAAGAAAACCAGCAGTGATCATTTCTTCCCTTAGATTTTTCTTCTCCAGATTCAACATTTCCAGATCCTTTACCCATTTTGTGGAGACCTATTTTCTAGACTCCTCACTCCCTTGTACTACTTTTCCACTTTTAGATCTTAGGATCCAGACAGAAATGTTCATTTTTCATCCCCAGCATAGTACTGTTTCAGCTTTGAGACTACTGAGCGTTGTAGAAAGGAGGGCTTGTGGGCCATAACTTATTGTCACATCATGACATCCCACTCTCGCTTTGATTGCCTGTAGGAGACTTGGGGCTTTTGCTGTGGCTCACATCTTTTCACCACTTGCCGAGACCAGCTCGGACGGGGAGACCCAAACCCAGCGGCGCTAGAGGAATTAAAGACATACACACAGAAATATAGAGGTGTGAAGTGGGAAATCAGGGGTCTCACAGCCTTCAGAGCTGAGAGCCTCAAACAGAGATTTACCCACTTATTTATTGACAGCAAGCCAGTGATAAGCATTGTTTTTATAGATTATAGATTAACTAAAAGTATTCCTTATGGGAAACAAAGGGATGGGCTGAAATAAAGGGATGGGTTTGGCTAGTTAACTGCAGCAGGAGCATGTCCTTAAGGCACAGATCGGGCTTGCTGCTGTTAGTGGTTTAAGAACGCCTTTAAGCAGTTTTCTACCCTGGGTGGGCCAGGTGTTCCTTGCCCTCATTCCGGTAAACCCACAACCTTCCAGCGTGGGGGTCATGGCCATCATGAACATGTCACAGTGCTGCAGAGATTTTGTTTATGGCCAGTTTTAGGGCCAGTTTATGGCCAGATTTTGGGGGGCCTGTTCCCAACAACCATTGTCTTCTTTCTTCGTCTAGTTCAGCACATGCTTATGTAGTACCATGTGCCAGATGCCGTGAGAGATGCTGGAGCCACCCAGATGAATGCAGTATGGCTCTGGCCACAGGCAGCTCCTGGTTGCTCTCCTAGTCCTCACAGTGAAGTCATAGTATTGACAAATTGTTATCTCAGACAAGGGTTCTAGAATCCAGCAATCATATGCTGACATGTCTAGCAGTGGCCTGCTCTGTCTAGCTTCATACCAAGTCTTCCTGGATTTCCCTTCTTCTGGATACTCCTGTTTACCCAGGTCCAGTTGCCTGGCTCCTTGAGAAGTCTGTACTTATTTCCTTTGATGTTGTGATTTTCCTTTATAACAAGTACATTCTTAGGCTGTAGGACAATTTGCCAAAAATCAGTTCGCAGAATGACCAAATTGCTATGTTATTGATTCACCAAAAACTTGTTTCTGTTAATTGCTGATATTTAGAGCAACTTGTGTTTCACTGAAGCCATCCAGTATTTAATATAGTTTTAGGGAGTGATAACTTCTTGAGAATTTGATATTTCAAGTGTCATATATATCATGGATGTCAAGGATTAGTTAATGTGGAGTGGGTTTATCTCTTCTAAGCACATTTTTAAAGTATTCTGACTTTTTAAAAAAATGAATTGGCTTTCTGTAGTGGGAGAGAAAGGGTGGAGTTAAAAGTTGGGCACAGGAAATGAAAAATTATGCCTGGAAATGTTTCCACTGGCGTCTGTCATGTTTCCAGAAGTTAAAACCATGTTCAAGGGAAGTCTTGCTCATATGCTTAGGAAGTATTAGCACTCCAGAGTGTCTTAGGTATCTGAAATGTGAAGTCATGTATGAAATTGACATTCAACTTAGCTGGATGACAAACCTATAAAAAATAAATGCACATTTGTGTTGTATCATCTTGGTAGCAATTTGCATAAAGAATTCAGGTAAGCCACAATGTGGGGGCAAAACTTTTAAAGTAATAGCAAGGGATGAGTGCTCAGTAAAGATCACTGTAAAGAACAGAGAAGTTAGCCCACCAAATCTGACATACACTGAGCATTTTCACCCCAGTGCACTGCCTTCGCTCCTCTCTGTAATGTACAGCTGTGTTTACTTCTGCATCCCCTTGAGTGTCAACTTTGCTTATGTTTCATATTTCAGATAGTATTCTTTCACAGATGCTCACACCTATAAATACAAACAGAACATTGGTGCATAATAGTGCCGATAATTGGTATCATTGCCTTGTTCCTGGCTTAAATGGGGTTTCTGCTAAACGATTTATTGTTTTTAAGCTGACTTATGGGTTGAATGAATTTTTTTCAGTCATTTTCAGGGAGTATCCACTGTTTCCTATATTACTAAGCATTTATCTCAGGAATAACCAAGCTTTTCTTATCTGTTGTGATGATCATTTGGGTTTTCTCGATCTAGCAGCATGGCAGGTTTTATGTCTCTTATAATCCATTCATGGGATGACTCTCAATCAAGGGGGTAATTTGAATGTACTGCTGGATTAATACTGTTCATTAGTGTTTACTTGGGAAGTTAGTATCAAGGTACGAGCTAGGTCTCTCATTCTACTTTTTCCCTTTTGTTGTCTTTCAGCATCAATGTTATGTTAGGTTCTTAAAAAGATTTAGGAAGCTTTTCTTCTCTAAGAAGAGTTTTAAAACCTTTTTATTGGCCAGGTGCGGTGGCTCACACCTGTAATCCCAGCACTTTGGGAGGCCAAGGCAGGCGGATCACCAGGTCAGGAGTTCGAGACCAGCCTGACCAAAATGGCGAAACCCCATCTCTACTAAAAATACAAAAACTAGCCAGGTTTTTTTTGGTGTGGTGGCGCATGTCTATAATCCCAGCTACTCAGGAGGCTGAGGCAGGAGAATCACTTGAATCCAGAAGGCAGAGGTTGCAGTAAGCCGAGATCGCACCTCTGCAGTCCAGCCTGGGCAACAGAGCGAGACTCTCTCAAAAAACAAAAAGCAACAACAAAAAAAACCTTTTTATTATGGAAAATTTCAAATCTATATGAAAGTAGAGAAAACAGTATGAAGAATGAATCCCTGCTAGTATGAGGAATGTATCCATCACCTAGCTTCGACAATTATCTGTATAGGTTCAATCCTGTATATTTCCCTCTACCCCACTCCCTGCCTCCCTGCCTCCCTGCCCTCCACCAGAGCTGGATTATTTAATAGTAAATTTCAGACATCTAAATAGATGTTTTAAATTGTTGTAAAATTTTATGACTAATACATGAATACATTCATCTTATTTTTAAAAAAACGACTTACAGATTAGGCCAAAGTCCCTTTCAACCACTACATCCTTGGACTCCTCTCCAGAGGTTGCCACTGTTAGAAGATTGGTGTGTGTCCCTCCTTGTATTTATTTATTTATTTGAGACAGAGTCTCGCCGTGTTGCCCAGGCTGGAGGGCAGTGGTGCGATCTTGGCTCACTGCAACCTCTACCTCCCAGGTTCAAATGATTCTCGTGTGTCAGCCTCCTGAGTAGCTGGGATTACAGGTGTGTGCCACCATGCCTGGCTAATTTTTTTGTAATTTTAGCAGTGACAGGGTTTCACCGTGTTGGCCAGGCTGGATCTCAGACTCCTGGGCTCAAGTGATCCACCTGCCTTGGCCTTCCAAAGTACTGGGATCACAGGCGTGAGCCACTGCATCTGGCTAGATATACTTTTTCATGTGATCTTTTTCTTCCTTTCTCTTCAATCCTTTAGGTAAATTGGGCAACGTGGTTTATGACATTTTTCTGCTGACTTGTGCTGAAACTTAATTAGAATTTTGAAGGGGCAAAGTCAAAGATCTATAGGCAAAGATCTATTCTAATAACTACATCATTAGAATGTAGTGACTCGGTCTAGAATGGAAAACCTGGATTTGTGCTGAGCTGTGCCACTCACAGCTGTGTATCCTTTGGGAAAACACGTCTCTGAATCAGTTCCTCATGTGTCAGGGGATATAGACTTGACTTTTGAGGGCATGTGGGCATTGAATGTACGTGAAAGCATTTTGTAAATGATAACATATAGGAATAGGAAACCAAACACCACATCTTCTCACTTGTAAGTGGGAGCTGAACAATGAGAACGCGTGGATACAGGGAGGGGAACATCACACACCAGGGCCTGTCAGTGGTTGGTTGGCAAGGGGAGGGAGAGCATTAGGACAAATACCTAATGCATGTGGGGCTTAAAACCTAGATGACGGGTTGATGGGTGCAACAAACCACCATGACACATGTATACCTATATAACAAACCTGCACATTCTGCACATGTATCCCAGAACTTAAAGTAAAATAAATAAATAAATAAAAAGATAAAATATGATTTTTATTGTTGCCTATGTTAGGTCACTTTAAGATGAGAGGAAGCTGGCCAGGTGCAGTGGCTCACACCTGTAATCCCAGCAGTTTGAGAGGCCAAGGCAGGTGGATCACAAGGTCAGGAGTTCGAGACCAGCCTGGCCAAAATGATGAAGTCCCGTCTCCACTAAATATACAAAAAATCAGCCAGGCATGGTGGCGGGCACCTGTAGTCCCAGCTACTCAGAAGGTTGAGGCAGGAGAATCACTTGAACCTGGGAGGCGGAGGTTGCAGTGAGCCGAGACCATGCCACTGCACTCCAGCCTGGGCAACAGAATGAGACTCTGTCTCAAAAAGAAAAGAAAAAAAAAAGAGAGAGAGGAAGCCAAGGAGAGGAAAGTAGTATTCATGCATCACCTCTGTTTTGTTAGAATGTACTTCTAAGGATTAATAAGCCTGAATTCTAGAGATGAGGAGTAGTACAGATTGATGTCAATGACAAGTTAGGAACACTGTTTTAGAGGCTTATGCTAGAGGGTAAGTTTGATCTTAGGATGGGTGCTGTCAAGAGATGGGTTTGCCTTCTAAGGCACGTGCATACGTGCACACACACACACACACACACACACACTCTGTGGCCTTGGTGTGTCCTCTACCTCTGTGTTCAGAAAGGAAGCTTCTTCTAGTGTCAGACCTCCTGGGTTGAAGACTGGCACTCCTGCTCAGTAGCTGGTAACTTTGAGCAAGGTTCTTTACCTCTCTCAGCCTCAGTTTCCTCAGTTGTAAACATGGGCAAATCATAGTACCTTTTTTATGTAGTTGTTGTAAGGTTTTGATGAGATAATATGATTAAAAGGCTTAGCACAGAACAGGCACAGAGTAAGTACTCATTATTACCTTATTTTTATAAATATTATCTAACCTTACCATCATCAGCCTGTGACCCTATTTCTTCTCTTTCAGGTAGGAGGTGTGCAGTCTTTGGGGGGAACGGGTGCACTTCGAATTGGGGCTGATTTCTTAGCGCGCTGGTACAATGGAACAAACAACAAGAACACACCCGTCTATGTGTCCTCACCAACCTGGGGTGAGTTTTTCAGCTGAAGTGAGAGGAAAAACAGAAACCAGAGAGAATTATCCTCATGACTCTCCCTGGTTACACAGAAAATGTAATCCAGCCCTGGAACAACTGACCATTGGGAATGGTTTGAACAGTGGGTTATGGCAGTGATGAGAAACCTGATGCTCAAAATCAAGTTAAGAATACTCTTTCTCAAGACTCTTGGTAGACTTGTATCTACCAAGGCTATGTTGAAACTCCCCAGAGGAGGCATAGAATGTAGATGCAGGAAGTATCATTGTAGTAGAATATAAGTCTGGCATTAATGTGTCTGGTTGAACTTGTTCTTGGT
Source organism: Chlorocebus sabaeus (assembly GCF_047675955.1). Classification (NCBI taxonomy): domain Eukaryota; kingdom Metazoa; phylum Chordata; class Mammalia; order Primates; family Cercopithecidae; genus Chlorocebus; species Chlorocebus sabaeus. The sequence continues at coordinate 102,160,471 of NC_132912.1, read as the reverse complement.
TACAGTCATTCCTCTACATCTTAACCCCCAGCCTGCATGATGCCCAGTGGACATTGAGCCTGGGAGGGCCCTGGAAGCTGACTTGCATCCTTTCCACTCATGCCTCCTAGTGTTTGTAAAAGTGCTTAACTTTTTACTCCTTTGCATACAGAGAATCACAATGCTGTATTTTCCGCTGCTGGTTTTAAAGACATTCGGTCCTATCGCTACTGGGATGCAGAGAAGAGAGGACTGGACCTCCAGGGCTTTCTGAATGATCTGGAGGTGGGTGATTTAGAGGAAAAAGTAGAGAATTTCATGGTGTCAGGAATAGCAGGCAAAGTCTTTGGACCAGTTGCTAGGTGAAGGGGTCTGAGACACCTTCCCCACACCAGATGGTGGTTTCTGACATAGCACATAAGAGAGAGGGCACAAAAGAGACATGAAAGAGTGACAAGAACATGATTGCCCTTTGCCCTCCATCACTGACTGATCTGCTGCTGTCTCCCAGTATTCCCGTCAGTGTCAGAGCTGACATAGCTTCCTTCTCCTCAGAACGCTCCTGAGTTCTCCATCATTGTCCTCCACGCCTGTGCACACAACCCAACTGGGACCGACCCAACTCCGGAGCAGTGGAAGCAGATTGCTTCTGTCATGAAGGTAACTGCCTCTTCTGAGCATCTCTTAAAAAATAGCATGTTTTCTTATTTAATGTATTCAGAAGTAATACCTGTTTGCTGTTTGCTGAGGAATTAGGAAAATGGGAAAAGTCCAAAGAAAAAATAAGTATTAACTGTAAATTTTATTACCTAAAGAAAGACACTGTTAATGTTTTGGTAGATGGAATGTCAGACTGTGTGTGTGTGTGTGTGTGTGTGTATGTGTGTGTCTAGTTTTATATATATATGTTTTACAAAGATGAGATCATTTTGTCTGTACTGTTTTTTGCAACACAATTTGTTTTTCATTTTCACTTCTTTATATACATGTCATTGAATATTTTGCAGCATCATTTTTCATAGCTATATTATATTCCTTTCATGGATGTGTCATATGAGGGATGGGGTAAATCATCTGATGAATATTTAGGTTTACTTCAGATTACTTGATCTGATGAACAATTACATAACAAAACTTCCCTTTATGATTTCTTTGGCATAATTTCTAGGTGGGAATTCCTAGCTGAAAGCGTGTCTATTCTTCGTTAATGAGTCTGTAGAATACTTACCGAGGAACTGCTGTGTATTGGGCACTGTGGGAATACAGTATTGAATGGAGCAGATGCAGTCCCTACCCTCAAAGACAGACAGCCTGTTTGTGGAGATGGACGAGTACTAAGGCAGCTGCGATACTGTGAGATAGCTGTGTTGATGGTGTTATATGGGGGTACATAGTGCAGACTTTGGGCAGTGTATATGTGGGAGTAGGGGGTTGGTGGCAGGAACCTTCCTGGAAGAAGTGGTTTCCATGTTGAGTCCTGTAGGATGGGGAAGAGTTAAGAAGGCATCAGTGGACAGGCGTTGACAGGGAAGGGATGTACTCTGCAGAGGGCAGAGCATAGTCAGAAGCCCCAGGCAGAGATCACGGGGAGTGTGAGAGATGAGGCTAGAGTGAATAGGGGCGGCCTCTGTACTGAGGCTTAGACTTTATTCTCAGGGCAGTGGGGAATCACTGAAATCCTGGATGTCGGGGAGTGACATGATCGGATGTGCATGGTCTTACAGTCACCCTGATGTCACAGCGGGGAATGGATCAGAGAGAGGCAAGACTAAACAGGCTGTGGGAGCTGTTAGGAGACCGTTGCCATAGCCCAGGTAGGAGTTGATGGTGACCTGGATGAAGTAGGTAGCAGTGGGGACGTTGAGATGCAAAAGGATTTGGGAGCTCTGAAGAGACAGGACTGATAGGACTTGGGGGGTGCCACGATGTGGGGGATGAGCTGCAGAGGAGTCATCCTGGGCTAGGAGTCCAGACACCTCCCAGTCCCACCTAATCAAGATACACCTAAGAGATGGGAATCAAAGTATAACCAAAGGCTTGGACAGTTCTGGGGAGGGAAGCAGTGCCCACTCAGAGAGCCCAGCTGTAGAAGTAGGTTCCCTGTGGAGAGCTCTTTGAGGAGATGAGTGACAAGAATGGAGGCTACTCTGTTCCCTTCCTCTTGAGTACCTAGTGGAATAGCCTCGAGGTTGTGAGGAGCCCTGGGGATACCAAGCCTACACTTGACTAAGGCTCTCACGCCAGAAATTCACGGGGGAGAATCCACAACGTAGGACACGGCGTCCTTGCATCAGAAGTAAGCCCTGTTTAAGCTGAATTGGGATACTCTAGGACAATGTACTTTTAAAAAGTAAAGTTTACGGAAAAGGTGGCACTTGCTGGTTGTAGAGAGAAATGGATGTAAAGTGGTGTTTGGGTGCATATAGTCAAGAAATAGGAGAAATGGACAGCGTTTGAAATTCCCTCCAGGCATCAGCTGGGGAAGGAAGGCTGGTGTCTGAGGTTGGTGCCAGAAGGATTTCCTGCCTTGACTCACTTTCCTTCCCCGCAGCACCGGTTTCTGTTCCCCTTCTTTGACTCAGCCTATCAGGGCTTTGCATCTGGAAACCTAGAGAGAGATGCCTGGGCCATTCGCTATTTTGTGTCTGAAGGCTTCGAGTTCTTCTGTGCCCAGTCCTTCTCCAAGAACTTCGGGCTCTACAGTGAGTGCTCTCCCGAGGAGTTACAGCCCATCTCCCCGCATCACTCCCCGCTTCGGCAGCCACAGCTGATTGTGTTCCCTCTCTTTAGATGAGAGAGTCGGGAATCTGACTGTGGTTGGAAAAGAACCTGAGAGCATCCTGCGAGTCCTTTCCCAGATGGAGAAGATTGTGCGGATTACTTGGTCCAATCCCCCTGCCCAGGGAGCACGAATCGTGGCCGACACCCTCTCTAACCCTGAGCTCTTTGAGGAATGGTAAGGGGCTCCCAGTTTGGTTGGCCAGGGGGTGGAGAGTGCAGAGCAGTAATTGTCCCAGTACATTTAACTGGGTCTCTTCCTTTCATTTTGGCAGAAGCAGGATCAAATTACGTTAGCTTCTTTGACTCTCAGATATTTGTAAAACGGGCTGATACCTACCTCACATGTGCATAACACAACACCTGGAAGAGAGGAGGGGGCACTCGGTGAATGGTAGTTTTCCCCAATTTCCCCTCCACCCAGTCTTCCTCCCGATAAAGTTTGAAAACCCAGGAAGACATTCCCAACAGAATAGAATACCCAGCCTCTAGGCAGTTTAACAGTTTGGGAGCTCTTGGTTTTTATCTGTAACTTACCTACACTTTATCTTATTTTAGAACAGTAATTTTATATAGTAGCTACATCTGCAATCTCTATTTAATAAGTCCTGATGAAACATTACCCTATTAATATCTATAGCAGCACCTCGGTGAAGCCTGAGTTGAAACGTGAGTGTATTATGGCCAGTATACCCAAGACCAGCACTAGACTCACTAGGAAATGTAGTCCTTTCCTTCTTCCCCCTAAGTGTCTCTCTCTCTGGTATGTTCATCCACCCATCCAGACATCCACATGCCATAATAGGCAGGTTGTGATCCCATTGTCGGCTGTCATTTAAATTACGGTTTTTAAACCTGTGTGTTTTCGGGTACCATCTTTCCTGTCTGGATTGGTATTTATGTCACTGTCCATGCTTCAGGAAAGGTAATGTGAAGACAATGGCTGACCGGATTCTGACCATGAGATCTGAACTCAGGGCACGACTAGAAGCCCTCAAAACCCCTGGGACCTGGAACCATATCACTGATCAAATTGGCATGTTCAGCTACACTGGGTTGAACCGTAAGTGGCCCCCACCACCTCCAGCACATGTGTGCATGTAGACACACAACATTCCTTTCAGTCGCTGGCCTTGAGCTCACCTTCGTGGCCTTTGCCTAATTGGGTAGCCGTTGCTTTGGACCAAGACAAGTTAGGGTTTCTTACGGTGTCCCAAGGTCTCGTAAACTCTTTGGGTCTCAGAAGAGTATTGTGGTCTGCCCTGCTGACCCACAGCCAAGATATTTCCATTTTTGTGGGCTGGGAAGTGGCTCAGAGCCAGCCGGTAGGTAACAGGATTGGTAGCTGGGAGCCTTAATTTATGAAAGGTTCTTATAAATGCTCAGGTACATTTTGGGTTTGCCTTAATCCTGAATATAAATATGTATGATTATTCAGAGACCTGATTTCTTAACAGATCTTTCCTATTTCTAGGTATTATCCTCAAAAAGGGGTTACAAAGTTATCTCTGCATTTCATAAACAAGAACCTAGATTGGGCTGGGCACAGTGGCTCACACCTGTAACCAGCAGTTTGGGAGGCCAAGGCAGGCAGATCACGAGTTCGGGAGATCAAGACCATCCTGGCTAACACAGTGAAACCCTGTCTCTACTAAAAATACAAAAAAAAATTAGCTGGGTATGGTGGCAGGCGCCTGTAGTCCCAGCTACTCGGGAGGCTGAGGCAGGAGAATGGTGTGAACCCGGGAGGCGGAGCTTGCAGTGAGCTGACACCACGCCACTGCACTCTAGCCTGGGCAACAGAGCTTGACTCTGTCTCAAAACAAAACAAAACAAAACAAAGAACCTAGATTGGTGGTTGGAATTAAAGCTGATTGAAAATCTAGTAGGCATTGAAAATCATTGAAAATCTATGTGTGATCTTGGTCGGTTGTCAGTAGGGCACATCTGCCATCTGCAGTCCCATCTGATGACAGAAGAGGCATTTCTTCTTCTTTTTTTTTTTGAGATGGAGTCTTGCTCTAGTGCAGTGGTGTGATCTCGACTCACTGCAACCTCCACCTCCTGAATTCAGGCGATTCTCCTGCGTCAGCCTCCCAAGTAGCTGAGATGACAGGCATCATTTCTTTAGTAATTCCCACAGTGCAGATGTGGCCACTCACCTGTGTGTCCCAGTGACTCTAGGGAGGGATGTGTGGCTGGTTTGGTTTGTAGGTATAACAGCAGAGGCCGTGGGGAGGTATTTAACTGGGGCCATCACAGTGCCAGCATGAAGTGCTCTCAGAAAAATCCAAAGGAAATAAATATAAATGAAAGTTAATAGAGCTTGTATTGTGGACCCCTCAAAATACTTTGGGGTAAAATGAAGCTACCTAAGAAAGTAAAGAAATAGCTCAGTTAGCTGTAGATGTCCTCTTGACTGTGGAACGGAGAATTAATTCACTCACAATTGTAAAAATATTATAAGTAACAGAAGTATTAATAATCTTTAGTAGTAATAGTCTAAAAGCTCACAATATGGGAATGTCTCCCTATAAAATATCCATATCTTCCCATTATCCACAGGAGGAAATTAGTTTTATTAATATTATGAATTGGGAAAATGATGAGAATAGAACTGTGCTTATAACACAAAAGTTGTATTTTTAGCACTTGACATCATTTGCCCTTACTAAAAACAGGGGTTTTGTTTTCCTCCCAACCTTTTTTTTTTTCTTTTTGAGACAGAATCTTGCTCTGTTGCTCAGGCTGGAGTGCAGTGGCACAATCTTGGCTCACTGCAACCTCCACCTCCTGGATTCAAGCGATTCTCCTGCCTCAGCCTCTCAAGTAGCTGGGACTACAGGCATAAGCCACCACACCTGGCTAATTTTTGTATTTTTCGTAGAGACAGGGTTTCACCATGTTGACCAGGCTGGTCTCAAACTCTTCACCTCAAAGTGATCCACCTGCCCCGCCTCCCAAAGTGCTGGGATTATAGGCATGAGGCACCATGCCCGGCCTTTTTTTTTTTTTTGGAGACAGGGTCTCGCTCTGTCACCCAAGGTAGAGTGCAGTGGTGCAATCTCGAGTCATTGCAACTTCCACCCCCTGGGCTCAGGTGATCCTTCCACGTCAGCCTCCGAGTGGCTGGGACCACAGGCATGGACTACCATGCCCATCTAATTTTTTTGTAGAAACGGGATTTCACCATATTGCTTAAGCTGATCTCAAACTCCTCAGCTCAAGTGGTCTGCCTGCCTCGGTTTTCCAAGGTGCTGGGATTACAAGCGTGAGCTACTGCACCTGGCCGGAAAAGTTTTAAACATACAGAAAAGTTGGAGGAATTGTACAGTGAACTCCCATACACTCGCCATCTAGTTTCTACAATTCTCACATTACAATACTTCCTTTGTTATCTTTTCTTTGTCAGAATGGGGCTTTTAACCTGGAGTCCCTGGATGTACTTTTAGGAAAACTGTGAAGCCCCTGAAATGATGTTTAAAAAATTGTGTATGTGTATTTTGGCCCTACTCTAGGGAAAGAGTCCATAACTTTTACTGGCTTCTCAAACTCTGACACTCCCTTCTCTGAAAAAGTAGAAAGGCCTCATTTTTACTAAAACAAAACCAAAAACCAGCGTAGGAGCCGTTTAATCACTGCTTCAGGGCACAGGTCTTTAGAAACAGTGGTGCACCCGGGGCTGTGTTGGCTTGAGGCTCTATCGCCTTGGGTGACCAGTTCACACAGGTAAACCACTTCTGAAGCTTGCTTTGTTTGTTTGTTTGGAGGGGTCAAGGGAAAACTTACCCTTTGCCCTCTGAAAGTTTGCTGGAAATCAGCTGACAAAAGGCAGATTAACAGGAGAAAAGTCATACAAATTTATTTATTTATTTTTGAGACAGTCTCACTCTGTTGCCCAGGCTGGAGTGCAGTGGCACGATCGTGGCTTACTGTAGCCTTGACCTCCCAGGCCCAAGCAATCCACCCACCTCAGCCTTTGTAGTACCTGGGACCACAGGCGTGTGCCGCCACGCCCGGCTAATTCTTAAGATTTTTTTGTAGAGATGGGGGTCTCCTTATGATGCCCAGGCTGGTCTTTAACTCCTGGGCTTGAGCAATCCTCCCTCCTTGGCCTCCCAAAGTACTTGGATTACAGGCATGAGCCACTGTGCCTGGCCAGCATGCAAATTTATTAACTTGCACAGGTGTCTTACAAAATAAAACTAAAATAAATGGCCAGATGATTGATGCTTTTATATCATCTTGAGGTTACAGAAAGAATGGAAGCTTGGAGCTTGGCAAAACAGGTTGTGGCAGACAGAGAAGAGAAGGCCTGGTTAGCAAAGGTGGTCTTGTTATATTATGTAGATAAGTCACAGGTAGCAGCCCTTGGAGAAAATAGCTGGTAAAGGTCTATTTCTTTTAGACCTTTAAAGGCATCAGACTCTCAGTTAATTTCCCCTAGATCTGGACAAGGGAGGTCCTCAGAGAAAGTCTAGCTGCAGCCATGCAGATTTTCTCTACAGATACAGATCTCTCTCACAAAAGACAGCTTTGCAGGGCTACTTGTGTATGTAGGCCCTCTGAACAGCCATCTCAAAATATGTCAAAGTATATTTTGGGGTGAACTGTTTTGGTTTCCTTCAAGGAGCCCTGAGTCCAGGGTCCAGAGTTTTTACTTCCATAGAGAGGCAGTGTAGCATCACAGTGTACAGCCTGGACTTAAAATCCTGCCTGAAAATCCCACATCCACCACTGACCAGCTGTGCGACCTCGGAAGGCCATTTAACGTCTTTATGGCCTATTTATAAGACGGGCACGATAAAGTTATTATCCGGATGAACTAAGATGCAGTGCTTAGAACACTGCCTAGCACATAAGTGTTCGCTCCTCTGATTATGATGATTTTATTATTATTCCATTTCCTCAGGTTGGTGGTATCTTAAAAGTACTAATTACTTAAGCAATAATTCACTAATTTTTTTTTTTTTTTTAATTTTTTGAGACAGAGTCTCACTCTGTCACCCAGGCTGGGGTGCAGGGGTGTAATCTCAGCTCACTGCAACTTCCTCCTCTTGGATTTCAAGCAATTCTCCTGCCTCAGCCTCCTGAGTAGCTGGGACCATAGGCACATGCCACCACGCCCAGCTAATTTTTGTATTTTTAGTAGAGACTGGGTCTCAGCATGTTGGCCTAGCTGGTCTCGAACTTCTGACCTCAGGTGATCCATCTACCTCGGCCTCCCGAAGTGCTGGGATCACAGGCGTGAGCCACTGTGCCCAGCCGAATTCACTAAAATTCTATCAATGGATTTGCCAAATAGCAAAACTGCTCTAGAGACTGTTGTATAAAGGAAGTATAGGTAGTCTGTTCTTACTCATATGTGATACATTTCTGCAAACATGGAGAAACTCTGCTGCATCTGCGAGAGAGCTGAGAAATGAACAGAAGTCTGATGGTGCCGGGTCAGAGAGGTCTGTGTCATTTCTCAGCTCGTTGGTTAATTCACACAGTATTGATCAGGTACCTCATGCCTGGGGCCTTGTCCAGTGTACTGTAAATATGAAATGTCAAAGGGAGGCTGCTGCAGGTGCTCAGTGTTAAGTCCAGGTTAGGGAAGAACTAAAGGAAGCACTTCATAGCCAGCGTTTCATAACGCTGTCCATCTGATGGTTGTTTGTAGTTGATAGGGGTGTCCTGGTGGATGTAAATGTATAAGGCTTGGTTGGAAGGCAATCCCAGATTAAAATTCCCATCAGTAGTAGCCATATTGAATTTTCTGGGGCTTCAAAGGTGAACTAGTAAGAGTACTTTCCAGAATCTAGTGAGTGTATTTTTCTGTTTGTCAGTTGGTCAAAATAGCGCCTTTTGTTCTCCTTCTCTCTTGTCATGCAATTGCTGAGCCTCCACTGCTTTAAGGATCCCCTCTGCTCTGATTATGTCTCCTTTTGGTTTTCAACAGCCAAGCAGGTTGAGTATCTGATCAATGAAAAGCACATCTACCTGCTGCCAAGTGGTCGAATCAACGTGAGTGGCTTAACCACCAAAAATCTAGATTATGTGGCCACCTCCATCCATGAAGCCATCACCAAAATCCAGTGAAGAAACACCAGCCGTCCAGTACCACCAAAGTAGTTCTCTGTCATGCGTGTTCCCTGCCTGCACAAACCTACATGTACATATCATGGATTAGAGACACTTGCAGGACTGAAAGGCTGCTCTGGTGAGGCGGCCTCTGTTTAAACCGTCCCCACGTGAAGAGAACATCCCTTGAGACGAATTTGGAGACTGGGATTAGAGCCTTGGGAGGTCAAAGCAAATTAAAATTCTTATTTAAGAATAAAAGAGTACTTTGATCATGAGACATAGGTATCTTGTCCCCCTGGCTAAAAGGCAGGAGTATTGCGTGTGGCAACCACGTGCTTCTGTGTGGTGTTTGACTCTGTACAAAGTCTAGTCCCAAAGATCAAGTTGTCTGAAGGAGCCAAAGTGTGAATGTGGGTGTCGGCTGTGGCATTAAACTCATCATCTCAACCCGGAGTGTCTGGTCTGCCTGCTCTTTCTGCATGGTTGTGTCCCTAGTCCTAAGCTTTGGTTCTTTAGGGCGACTGTGTTAAGAAGTATATTTAATCATGACACACACATATTTAACTGAAACAGAAGTTTGACCAAACAGTATTCACTCGTGATGTGTGTAGTGCGTTCTATTTTTGAGCCATTCTACTGTGTTCTACTTCACCTAAAAAAGTAAAATAAAAATGTTGATCAAGACCCATGGACTTGATTTTGTGACCATTAATAGGTTGTGACCCCCAGTTTAAAATGAATGCTTTCGAGGGTTTTACTAGTGGCTAAAGGAATAGCTTCCTTCAGTGAACTACCATATAACTCCCTGGCGATTTTGCGGGCTTGTCATTTGGAGGCCAGCTGTCTTCTTATGTTACTTACGAAACTGGACTTCTTTGACTTGTGAGAGGGGATGACATCACTTAGGTTGATTACAGAACATCAGCCTGTCCCCTGCTGTCAGAGTCCCTCCTGGTTTATTGAAGCAGTTAGAACCACAGAAACATAGATCACAATTTTCAGAGTCCAAGGGCCACTCCAAGTGGTCATTTTGTAGAATTTGGTGGGGTTGGATGTTACTTAAGAGGTCTATTATTTGGAGTTTTTAATTCTTGTGATTTTAATAGGATCTGCCACTTTCTAGGACTCATCTAGGTTGTTAGAAAATCCCACAGTCCTGAGGGATGATTGGAGTCTTAGAAGTCATCAAGTCCTGCCTCTCCCCCAGTGACATAGTCTCTCCCGTATGTCTCTGACTCGTCCATTTAAATTGGAGGGTGGTGGTGGTGATGGATTCTTTAAATACATGGTGAGGCATCCCATTCTGCTGGTGGAGCCTCTTAATTAAAAAAAGAGGCTCATTTACCTTTAGCTCATGGTGAAAGTTCATCTACCTTCAACCAGAATTTGATCTTTGTCCCACTCCCTTGCCCCTCCTTTCCTTCCTTTAAACCACAGATAGTAAATCTACTGGCATTTCTAATCTACCACCTTTCAAGTATTTGAAAGTAGCAGTTGTCATTCCTTGTTTACACTTTTCCATGTGAACCGCCTCTCCCCCACCACTTTTGTTTCTGCACAGGATGTGGTTTCCAGATCCTTCCCTGTCTGGCCGGAGCCCCGGGAGTCCTTCAGAGGGCACTCACTCTGCCAGTGTGTGGTTGGGCTGGTGGAAGTTCATGAGTGAACGTGATTAGATGCCCTCCCACCCATCTCTTCACAGCCTTCTGAACAAATCAGTCTTTGTTCTCCTTCTAATTTAAAGATGCTTGTCATTAGTAAGGGAAGGCAGCCAATAGAGAAGTTGAAGGATTCTACCTTCTGTCAATCTGCCATTCTCTCCAAACACTTTAAACCACTCATTCTCCATGGGGATGATACTGCCTCCATGGGGACGAAAATTGGTTCTTTGGGGGCAAAAAAAAGCCTGAAATACTAAAATGTCGCCTTCCAAAGTGCAATCCTACCTGACCATCTTATTAGTATTTAATTTCTCTTGTTAGGGAAAATTAAAATTTTCTCTTTAGGGGGCTGCCAAAACTATTAAAGATAAACACATCTTTAAACCTAAGTGACAGTACCAAAGTGCTCAAATGTTTTTAGCACTTGAAAAAAGCCCATCTCAATGGGAATCTGGCCTTCTTACTTCTATTCTGACAGATATGTTGGTCGGTGTGGCTCCCACTGCATTCACCTGAAGAAGGGTTGTGAGTTTGGGAAGCCAGCAGGACTCCTCAGGCCTCTGACATGCCAGTGAACTTCAGAGGTGGGATTGTTTCACCAATTTTGCCCACTCAAGAGCAGGGCAGTCCGACCTCCAGGCTCTGCCAGTTCCCAGGTGTGTAACCGTGAGCAAGAAGACAGTAACCTCGCAGACAGTAACCGCTCTTCCACAGGGTGGTTGAGAAGGAAATGAGCTAATGGGTACTTGGCACAATACTTGGAACATAAAGCCCTTGGCAGAATAGTTGTTTCCATCATTTATTATTACCGTTAGTGAAATGAATAGCCTCTACTGAGGTTCCTGAGAGGAACCTTAAGAGGTTTTGGCATAGGCCCCTAATCCTTCTGTTTGCTTTGAGAAATTAGTAGTAGGTGTCAGATTTCAGCCTGCCTTCCACACAGGCATTAAATGCCCAAACACACCTTCCCACCTGCCTGGCTGTTCCCTCCCTCCAGCATCGGCTTAAAACTGACCAACAGGCCTGGCCCATTCTTGTGTTCCGTTCCCTAGCCTTTGGTTGCAAACTGCCAGAGTTATGCCACTTGGACTCCTTTCCGAAGGTTCTGCAGAAGCCAGCTAGTGTGACCAACATTCTGTCTCAGTGGCTTGTCTGGGTTTAGCCCCCAAGACCTTGAATTTGGACGGCACCCAGCACAGCACCTCACCCATCACATGGGTTCAGCAAATGCCAGCCCTTCTCACTGTCATCTTAGTGTTCCTTCCTTGTCTTTATGCACACTGGCTTCTCGTTTGGGTTTTACTTCTCATTTCTGGCATTCACTCCTGAAAAATCTTATCATCTGGCCTCCCAAAGTAGTGTGCCAAGGCTTCCCCGTGACCTCACCGCAGCCTCACACCTGGCCCGGAGCGGCATGCCTCTTCATACAGGTGTGCCACAGGTGAGATCATTACACGTGGGCATCACTCAACCTGCATCTCAAATGAAGCCACGTCAGAAGATTCCAGGGGCGAGGAAAACAGCCACATTCCAGGAAAGGCATTTTCATTTTATTTAAAAATTATTTACAATTTATTGAGCCTTCATAAATGCTTTATTTTAAAATCTTTTTTTAAACCATTTTTTTTTAACCTGAAGAAAATCTCTGTGGGGTGGGGGTGTATAGGGAGGGGAGTGGTGACAGGCTCCATAGGGATTTTGCAAAGGGATGGGTGTAATGCAACAGCAGTGGCTTGAGTCTGGTGGCCTCAGGGGTGATGAAGACCAGCCAGGCAGGCACCCCCGGGGCCAGTGGTCAGCTGGCAGGAAGCCTGCATGATGGTAGTTCTTGCTCAAAACTCACCATTTATTGGTTTGGGTCTAGGTACCCAACGCTGAGGGCTGACACTTCGCCTATTCCTACCAGGCAAGAGCAGGTGTTGGGACTGGATGGCTGTGAAGTTATCTACGAGAAGTCATGCACTGCTGAGCCTCAGGCCAGGCCAGGCAAGGGGTGTGGTGAAGTCAATAATCATTGCTGGAAAAGGCGTCTCTAGCTCCAAAGTCTTTACTTCCACATGCTGTGGCCCTCCTGTCTGCAACACCTGCTCTGGGTTATTGGGAAGAGGGGACAAAGTTATGTGGGGGTGTTGGTTGTGCAATACTCTAGGGTGTGCCAAGAATTTCTGAGGACTTCCACTTCTTGGTGGGTGCCACCCTTCCCCATCAATTGATGGACACTTGAGAAGACCACTTATAATTAAAAACCTGTCTCGAACTGCCCAGTTTCCACTTCACTCTGCATTATAGAAACCCTGGGCTGAAAGTTCCACTATTTAAAATAGTGTTTTTTTGTTTGTTTGTTTTGTTTTTTGTTTTTAACTCTTTGTAGGTCTGAGACCTTTGAGAACCTTATGAAAGCTTTAACGCTCTGGAAAAAACATACAAGAATAAATACATTAAATACTAACAGTTTTAGGGGTTTCATAGACCCTCTGAAGTCCAACTATGGACCGCCTGGGGTGATGGACCCCAAGTTAAGAACCCCTGAGTTAACGGTTCCTGTGGGTAAGCATTTTCTTCTGAGATGCAGATAACCCAGAGGAATGCTCGGTCTCCCTCCTCCCTGTGAATGATTGAATGGGTGCGGGGAGGTGGGAGTGAGGGTTTTGGAGGAAGGGGAGGGGCGCTGGATGGTATACCACGGGGAAAGGTTTGGGAATGGTTTGGAGATTTAGCAGACAGCACTCAATGAGTTCAATGAGTACCTGACTGAGAGCATCTAAAGGGTAGGAGATAGATTGGAAAGGGAGATACGTATTCTGAAAACAAACTTCACTTACTTCCAAGTTTTCCCTAAGGCTGCCTTTGGTGCTTTTCTTTTCTCTTTCTTTCTTTTTTTTTTTTTTTTTTTTTTTGGGAGACAGAGTCTCGCTCTGTTGCCCAAGATGAAGTGCAGTGGTGTCATCTCAGCTCACTGCAACCTCTGCCTCCCAGGTTCAAGTGATTCTCCTGCCTCAACCTCCCAAGTAGCTGGGACTACATGCCCAGTAGAGATGGGGTTTCACCATGTTGGCCAGGCTGGTCTCAAACTCCTGACTTCAAGTGATCTACTTGCCTCGGCCTTCCAAAGTGTTGTGATCACAGGCCTGAGCCACCGCGCCCAGCTTTGTGGTTGCATTTGAGAACTGTTTTATTCTTGGAAGCAGGTATGTGCGGTCACTCTGCCATCTGGTGGTTATGCTTGGAATTGCACCTGCCCCAACTTCAGGAGAAAAACCAGAGATCTAGTAAGTTCTTGGAATAAAGTACACTCAGCTGGTCTGCTAGGGTGTAGTAAGGGGTGGGAGAGGGACAAATGCATGAAAAAGAAGAATGATTCTTCAACATTCCTGTGTAACTCTCACTGAAGTCCCATGAGAGTATGTATCTTTCTTGGCTGACCTGGGCACTCTTTGGCTTGTCATGGCTAAACTTGCTTTCAGCACTTACAGTTTTTCCATGTAAGTTTTGTTTGTTTTTTGCTTTGATTCACACTTAAGACCTGAAGTTCCATCTCTGGCTCCCAACGGGGTCTCTCTGCATCCTGTTCCTTCTCTTCCAGGGCAGAATTATTGATCTATTGAAGACTGCTGATTGGGAGCCAAAACAGATGTGTCCCTGGTAAAAACAGTGACTTGAGGTTCCATCTCACATTCTTTCCATTCCAGCTGAGACATATTTCCCCAGGCTTCTGGAACCCTCATCTAACAGGAAACCAGTCACTAACAGTTTTCTGTGCTGTAATGTCAATCACATGCCAACATGGCTGAGTCCCACTTCTTTAAAGCTCTGGGGGGAATTCTTGGTCCATCCCCTGAACTAATCTTCAGACTTCCTACTGCAGCCTCCCATGTGCCTGTCTGCCAGTGGCACCTTCTGAGCCAAGCTATGCATGAAATATATTAGAAAGTTAACATTTTGTTCTGGAGGAAAGAATGGCGAGTTCCAAGATGATAGGTCTCCTGTGGCATCAGGGGATCCCCAAGAACAAAGAAGAACATTAGGGGTCCTAGAGTGGCATTATCAGCTTGCAGTCAGACATCTCTTCTCCAGTCCCAGACTATGCTGTAGAAAAGACCATTTCTAGCATGTTCCATTAGCGGCACCTGCTTCTGTTATGGCCATGTCAAAGTTGTGAGTCAAACTGGAGGTAATGAGGGAAAATCTGCCAAACTGACAGCTAGGGAGGAAGAGATGGAAGGGAAGGCAGAATGTTCTGTCACCTGTGGGAGGCCTTGGGGGAAGCAGATGATGGGAGGGTGGGTTCTCCCCCAAAGCTCTGGAATTTCACACACCCAATGAATGCTGGCTTCGCCCTGTCATGTGATCAGAGGCGTTAAATTGGAGTTGTCCTCAGAGCTTCTCTCTCCTTCTGGTGACCTCTTCCTTTTTCGGCCACCTGAAAAAAAACAGGTTGCAAGTATCAGCCTGTAACACTGGAGGAATATTCATAATTGCTTGGCAGTCTGAGTTATTTTCAAAACAGAAGCAGAAATGGAGACAAAGCCCTTGACAGCTTGGCTAGAACTAACCTGCATTGTATGCTGGTGCCGATATTGGCATATTTACATCTTGAAAGATTAGGACGTACTTTTCACATAAGATGCCATCTCTGAAAAGTCACAAACCCAGGCTAGTGCCTGGAATTGAGATTTCCTGGAGGGGACTGAGTAAAGCCCATGTAACACCTCAGGCCCATGCCTCCTGTGCCCCTTGGGGGCCAGTCCCTCTGACTGCCAGACACCCTCAGAGAGGACCAATCTCATAGGCCTTGATGTCCCATGAATCAGGGTTGATGGCTGTAGCTGGGAGCTATTTCCAGGGACCTGCATTCTCTAGCTCTGAAGCAACCTCCTTTCTGCAGTGGGGCAGGTGGTCATAATTACATAGTTGTCCTCAAGGATGAGAGAGCAATCTGTTCCCAGGTCTGTTTTTAGGAAGGCATATCTTCACCTTGTTCTCTCCACCATTGACTTCCGTGTGTGGAGGATATTGCTCTCTTTCTATTGAGTCTCCTGGACACTAATTCTTTAAAGAACCAGACAGTAAATATTAGAGGCCCGTGGGCCATATGGTCTCTGTCACAATTACTTGTCTCTGACATTGTTGCCATAGATAGCAAATGGATCTGTCTGTGATCCAGTAAGTCCTTACTTACAAAAACCAGTAAAGGAGGGAGGTCAGAATTGACCTGTGGGCATGGTGTGCAGTCTCCTGTCCTAGAGGAAAACAACTGAATGGGACAGATCCCAAAACTATCAAGGGTGCAGTGCTGGCCCAATCCCTTTTGCAGATTTCCACAATTGTACTTCATTAGGGTTTCTAAGAGGAGTCCATGGCTCCTCCCTCAGGAGGAAGATGCTAACATGTTTTTCCTACTAACCATCAGCAGGGTGGCTTTCATCTGGGTGAAGAACTAGCTACTCACTCAAGGTTCTCAGCAGCTTCTTGCCCACGTTTTCCTCAAAATCGCTACTGCAGGGGCTGGTCTCTGTATCCAGGTTGATGTTACAACATTCGCTATCTGATGCTGAGAAAGGAAAGAAGAGAGAACTCAAGTTGTCTCAACCTACACATTCAGGCATCAAGACAGAGTGATTCTGAGTGACATCCCTCAGCAGGTGAAGTTTAAGACGTGAGCCAAAGCGAGGGTGGTATAATAAGGCAGGGATGCCCAGGAAAGTGCTAGGTGTCATTAGTTAGCAAGAGGCATTTTAGTGCCACAAGAGGAACAAAAAGATGGAGAACAGGAGCAGGAATCCAACGATCCATGCAAAGTCAGAAATCATTCCCTCTCCTCAAACACTGTTTGGCAAGAGAGAGGGGTTAGAGAACAACGTGTTCTCCATCCAGTCTATTTGCCAGACTAAAAGCACACGTGAGGACAGGTGGAGTTCTCCTTGGTCTATTTGCATAAACCCTGGAAAGCCACAGGGTTCAACAACAATGTCCCTGTCTTCTCCCGCAGGACTCAATGGGAGTTCAAAGAATTACAGAACCTGAGAGCCTAGAAGGGGGCCAAGGCTTACCACCAATGCAAATAAAAACCTAAACAGAAGGCAGAGTGGTGTGCTGGAAACTGCACTGCACTGAAGCCATGAGGCTGAGCCTGCTAATGATGCAGTTTTTGGACTTGAGCAAGTTGTTTCCCCTCTCTAGGCCTCCAGGGTCCTCATGTGTCGCAGGACGAGGGTGGACTAGATGATCTCCAAGACTACTCCATCACCTTCGTTCTTACTTGTTTGTTACATTTTCTTGCTGTGTGCTTTAGCTACTAGATTTGGTGTTGAGGGCAGAAAAAGAACATCAGTTCTAAATTCAGGTTCTGGAACAGTGACCATGTATGTCTCAGATTTTGTGGGTCAGCCACAAGTTCAAGCATATTGTCTTGTTGACTTTAAATTATTATTATTATTATTATTATTTTTAGACGGAGTCCGCTCTGTCGCCCAGGCTGGAGTGCAGTGGCGCCATCTCGGCTCACTGCAACCTCCACTTCCCAGGTTCAAGTGATTCTCCTGCCTCAGCCTCCTGAGTAGTTGGGATTACAGGCGCCCGCCACCATGCCCGGCTAATTTTTGTGCTTTTAGTAGAGACGGGGTTTCACCATGTTGGTCAGCCTGGTCTCGAACCCCTGACCTTAGGTGATCTGCCTGCCTGGGCCTCCCAAAGTGTGGGATTACAGGCACGAGCCACTGTGCCAGGCCACCTTTAAAAATCTTTGAGCACTTTTTCAGGTTGTTGCTCTGGACTTGAGGAGTCTTATACTATGGATTGGAGTAGGTCTGGCAGGTTGGGCAGGGGAACTACTGGCTTGGGTGCAGGCTTAGGGGGCTACTGAAAGCTTGGGGAAGTACATCTTAGTGAGGCAAACACAGAAGCTTCTCAGGACTGCTGGGACCCTGGGTGCTCAGAGCAACACCACTGTCAAGGCAGCAGTGTTCAGCGTCTTGGAGGTGATATGATCCGAGACCTCAGGAAAAGTCTATAGACTACACCTTTGGTCAAAGCCACAGCTAGTTAGAATGTTTCCTAATCAGTTTCCTAATCTGTGAGGTAGGCCTAATAATAGCTACGTAACATGTATAAAGCATGGTACTGAACACTGTGATATGCCTTTTATGTACATTATCTCATTTATGCTCAAAGCTACTTTATAAGATAGCTGTCATAATTTATACCTATTAACATAAGGATACTTATCTATTCAGACAAAAAAAACCTGAGTCTTAGGTTTAATAACTTGCCTAAAATTGCATAACTCATAAATGAAGGAGCCAGGGTCTGAATCCAGGCAGAAACCCAACTCCTAATACTGCCCTACACAGTTTTCCTGGGAGAATGAATCAGACAGGGCCTGATGCATGGTAGTTGCTCAGTAAATGTTTCCTTTCCCTGGCTGTGTAAGGAGGTTGGAGGTTTAACGCAGGGGCTGTGGTCCCAGAGCTCCCCTCAGCCAGCTTTCCCTGGGCCATCCCAGTACCCAAAGGCGATGATCCCCCTTGTTCCGCTAGGCCCAGTCGGCCTCCCTGACCTGCTGTCGTGGCAACGGCTGCCGGAGACAGTGTGAGCTGCTGTGTGCTGTGCTCCTCGAAGTCAGTCATTTCTTCCTGGGTGAAGGCCAGCTCCTCCATCCTCAGGTACACTACCTCGCCGGGGCTTCTCAGCCCATCTGAGCGGCTGCCTGGGGAGGACAGCGCGTGCATCACCTCTCTGCTTTGGAGAAGACCCAGGGCTCAGGTGGTGTGAGCCCTGGGCAGGGCTAGAAGAGGAAGGCAGGGTCGTCCTCACCCCACACCAGCCCGGCCTGCCCGTCTGCCCAGCTGACTTACACGGCAGGCTGTTCCTGTTGTTCAGGAGCGTGATGGCGGGGTCATCCTTAGGGGTCTGGGGTGTGCCCCGGGTTGTGGGGGCCTTGGTGGAGTCCCCATCTGTGAAGGCCTCCATGTCAGGGGACTGAGGTGAGCTGTCCATGTGGCAGGCAGTGAGTGCGTTCTGATACTGCTGCCGTGTGATCTGGAAGGAAGAGGACAGGAGCTTAGGAGCAACTAGGCAGAGCCCTCCTGGATGCAGCCAGCCTTCCCAGGTTCAGGGGCAGCCTCGCTGGGGTGCTTGGAACCCTCGGCCTCTGAGGCCTGAGATCCACCAACGGGGGCCTTACCCACGCTGTAGCAGTCCAGCAGGGACAGTGAGGGGCCCTTTGCTGGTCTGCCACCAGGTCCCACTGTTCCTTTTTATTGGCACCTGGAAGAACCAAACCTTCTGAGACGCTGGAGAGGATGGAGGGCATCTTCAGAGAGCAGGGTAGTTGTCCATGGAGAAGTTTAAAACACACATTTATACTATTGCCAAAGGCCCAAAGGGTCAGTCGGGGGTGACTTGGTGAGAATAAGGTAGGACTCCAGCAGCGAAGTCCTACCTTATGCCCCAGGTCTCAGTGTTGGGAAGCTGGAGGCTAAGGCCTGAGAGAACACAGGCATTTCTGATTTGGACTAAGCCCATCCCTGGATGTAGGGTCATTCTCCTATGTTGGCAGGGACCACAGCAGGGAGGTCTCCCAGCTGTCTCCTCAAATCAAAGGAGTCAGACTTGTGATTTTCCTGATGTGTCAAACGTCAGCCACAAGTGAAGGCATCTGGAGGGTCAGGCTGCAGCCAGACCAGACAGAAGTCTCCATGATTCCAGGCAGGAAAAATATAGATCAAATGTCTCTTCTAAAAGGCAGGAAGGTGTCTCGGTCATCCTTGTTCTCTGGGTATACAACACAGACGGGCACTGTGAATCCTTGCTAGCAGTGAAAACAGACTAGGTAGTGTGCCACCCTGTACAGGGATGTGAAACTGCTCGTCAGTGGCTGGCACTGGGGGAAGAATGGAAATGGTATGTGGCATAATATCCTTCCCAATCATACCATCTCCTAAAGCGTTTTCATCCCCCCTTCACTGCATTAGCGCTAGAGAACGAACAAATTCTGCTCATTTTGCCTTCTCTTTCCTTCGGGGCAGAATTGGTATCACATGTTGAAACAGAAAGATTTCTGCTGGCAGTAGGAGAGGGGATGGTTAGGGCTTACACACTGTGACAGAGAGTAGGCTTGAAGTTGTTTTTGTATCTGGTAAGGTCTCAACAGTGGCTCCTTGTCAACTACTCACAAGACCCATTATTTTACTGGACACGATCAATCCTTTCTTCAACAAACTTCAGGATATTTTGCAAGAGAACCAAGCAAATTCTAAGCACAACTAATCTAATCACAAAACACCAGTTAAGAATGCATGCCTTTTTGCAGAGCATATGGGACACACACAGAGATTCCAGGCTTCTAATCATACTTCTGCCCATTTGGGTGGGCAAATAGAGTTTTCTATTGATGGTTTAAGTCAGTGATTCTCAAACCTCAGCATCAGAATTATCTGAAGGACTTGTTAAAACAAGATTGTTGGGTTTAACTCTGAGTTTCTCATTTGCTAGGTCTGGGGTGGAGACTGAGAATTTGCATTTTTAGCAAGTTCCTGTGTTCCTGGTGCTGCTAGTCTGGAGATCACACTTTGAGAACTGCTGACTTAAGACCTAGTTAAAATCAGATACAGGTACTACTCAGGTTTTGGTTTTTTTCTCTGAAGGATTTTAAAGGACAAAGCAGCAAAGTGTTAACAACTGGCTTTGATATTTTTTAGGTCAAAATGGTATGTTCTTTGCTCTATGGCGTGGAACCACAGGTCTCCACTTAGCATTTATCCAAAGTCTTCAATCGATTCAATGTGCTTGTTGAGAACACCCGACTTTTGCCACTCCCTCTGTTGGGAAGTGAGAAGTCAGGTTCCAAAATTTCCCCCAAAGATGAGGAAATTTGGCTCTAACACCAAAGGACGGGAAAATTCCCTAAATGACACTCGGTAAGCCCAGTAAAGCAGTTGATCTTACTCTATTTGGGTTCTTTAGTTATTTAGATTTGGCTTCTACTTTAGTCAAAGGACAAATGTCCCTTCACCTAAGAAATATGGCAGGAAACATACTGCCAAGAACTAAAGTTCAAGTCCCAATTTTGCCACTTTCAAGCTGGGAGACCTTGGCCAAATATATATACATTTTTAATCAGCCAATGGGCAAATGAATACACTGGCCACATTGTCAACCTCTCTGATCTTATAAAAGAGGCCCAGAGATAATGAGATAACATGAGTGAATCTGTTATACAAAACTGTTAGGAATGGTTGTTTAAAACATGCCCACATGCATGTCTCACCATTTGACTTTATAACGGGCATACATTTCAAAGACAACTGTCAAGCTTAGCATCTCATTAAGTCTAAATTGCCCATGGCACACAGGGTGGAGGTGGGGCAAGGAGCAGTGTCCCCTCTGTCCCCAGAGTCAGTGTGACTGGAGATGCTGTGAAAGCAAGACTAGGTCTTGGAAAAATAAATCCTTAATCAAGAAAATAAAGCAAAAGGGAAAGTAGGGGAAGGAAGGCAATTCCAAGTATGGACAGTGGAGAAGGGGGACAGAAGGAAAGGGACAGTGAGTGGAGAAAGGAGAGGAGGAAGAGAGAAGGAAGGGGCTGTTTCAGTAGGCTTTGAAATGGATTTGCTGGCTCAGGGCTCCTCTGAGTTGGTAGACTGGCTGCATCCCCCAAGCTGGAAGTCTCTTGGGAATGACTGTTGTTGCAAAATGCTCTATATTATTCAACTAATTTATTTTTGGAAAAGTTCTGCCCAGATTTTATCTTCAGTGAGTTGTACCAGTCTTTTTAAAAAAACATTTTTTTGAGATAGAGTCTTGCTCTGTCATGCCCAGGCTAGAGTGCAGTGGTGCAACTTCTGCCTCCCAGATTCAAGCAATTCTCCTGTTTCAGCCTCCTGAGTAGATGGGACTATAGGTGCACACCACGACGCTCAGCTTATTTTTTTGTATTTTTAGTAGATACGGGGTTTCACCATATTGGTCAGGCTGATTTTGAACTCCCGACCTCAGGTGACATCACCCTCCTTGGCCTCCCAAAGTGCTGGGATTACAGGTGTGAGCCACGGTGTTTTTAAAAAACAATGATAGGCCCCTCTTGTTACCCGGAATCAAGGATCCAGGAACTCTAACCCTCTCTTTAAGCATCGTCAGGGAGAAAAGGATGGGAAGAAAGTAGTTTTGGTAACAATACTGAGTGAATGGGACACAATTCCTTGTAAGGTACTGAGTTCCTCATCATTGGAGGCATTCACACAGATGTTAAACCACCACTTGTGAGTGATGCTAAAGAGAAGATTCAGACAGCCAGAGCCAGGGTCTGCCATTAGTGGGAAGAAGCACAGCAGTGTACGGCAGTGAGAGTGGGGAGGGGCAGGGACTGGAGAGAGTCTGCACTGTTGGTGGGTGTTTATATAAAAGGAAAGGCACCACCCAATGGCTAAATCATCCATGTGACTCACGGCCTTAACAGCCTTGCTTTCACACAGCTCCGTTTTTAAAAAAATTTTTTTAAAAATCATGAACTCCTGCCATGTCAATGTGTTGCCTTAAAAGAAATAGTTGACAAAGTGCCAGTGTATCCAGGGAAGCAACTCTGCTCTGCTTCTTCCAGAGGCATTTCTAGGTTCGGGTATCACTTCTTGTCAGTTCCTTCCCCTTGTTCAACAACTTACGACAACTTCTTTTAATCTACTATAATACTGCTGAAGAGAAATATAACGGGAGTCCCACGGGTAATTCAAAGTTCTCTAGTGGTCATATTTTACAAAGTAAAAACAGGTAAAGTTAATTTTAATAACATATTTCATTTAACCCAATATATCCAAAATAATTTCCCATCATCATGTGATTAGTATAAAGTGATTAGTGAGGAATTTTACATTCTTTTTTGTACTGGTCTTGAAATACAATGTGTATTTTGCACTTATAGCACATCAGTTTGAAAGAGTCACACTTCATGTGTTCAACAGCCACATGTACTAAATGGCTGTATTTATCCATGGCTACTGGCTACTGTACTGGATGCTGAAGGTTTAGTGGACCGCCTGAACGGCTGTGCCCAGTTTCCACGACCTGGCCTCGCAGGGCCAGCAGCACTCCCTCTACTCACCAGGACAGAACCACTGGTCCTGCCCAGCTCCTCTCTCTACCCAGTCCCTTGAATGCACCCTGTCTACTTGCCTTCCATACGTGTTTAAGGGTGTCCCTTTGCATGGCATTGCCTTAACTCTCCTCTTGTTCTTTCCAAATTCCTAAAGTACATTCTCCAGTCAATTAATGCTTAAAAAATTCCAGATAGTGGCTCACGCCTGTAATCCCAGCACTTTGGGAGGCCGAGGCAGGTGGATCACGATGTCAGAAGTTCGAGATCAGCCTGACCAACATGGTGAAACCCTGTCTCTACTAAAAATACAAAAATTAGCCAGGCATGGTGGCGCATGCCTGTAATCCTGACTACTCAGGAGGCTGAGGCAGGAGAATCACTTGAAACCAGGAGGCAGAGGTTGCAGTGAGCCAAGATTGTGCCACTGCACTCCAGCCTGGGGGACAGAGAGAGAGACTCCGTCAAAAAAAAAAGAAAAAAAAAATTCACATAATTTTGTAATGAATTAGATAGTACCCTGCATTGGTCACTATTATTTAACTTACCTTAAGCTTCCTCTCTCTAACTAGGTCTTAATCTACTTATAAGGCAGAGGATATATTTTTATTAGATTTATATTTCTGTAGTATAGCTCATGGCACCCAGAACCATTGTTAATGCTTAACAAATACTTATTGATTCTGATTGAGGGAATCAAGCCACTTTTCAACAGACGCCATGTTTTTGTTTCCTCTTCATTGCAGTAGATATAACCATTTATTAGCAACAGCTTTAGTTCAAATTGTCTTCTCTTATAGAGTGGCCAGTTTAGAATCCAAGCACCCACTAAGCTACAAAGGAAGCGGAGGTCTGTTTAGTGTGAAACTAGCAAAAAGCAAGGGTGCCTTTCTGGACATTTTGACTTAGCAGCCAAGGTGTCCAGAAGTTAACCTTTAGGCTAATGTGATGTCTCCTGTCATTTTATTTTAGAGACAGGGTCTCGCTCTCTTGTGCAGGCTGGAGTGCAGTGGCATGATCACAGCTCACTGTAACCTTAAACTCCTGGGTTTAATCAATCTTCCTGCCTCAGCCTCCCAAGTGGCTGGGACTGCAAGTGCATGCCACCATGCCTGGCTAATTTAAAAATTTATTTTTGTTGAGATGGGGTCTCACTTTGTTGCCCAGGCTGGTCTCACACTCCTGGCCTCAAGTGATTCTCCTGTCTCAGCCTCCCAAAGTGGTGGGATTACAGGTGTGAGCCACTGCACCTGGCCTCCTGTCATGGTATGATGTTCTGTTTTCACTTTCAAGTGGTGTATTCCTCCCTGGAGACACAATGCTGCAATCTAGGGATTTGGCCACCAGATGGTGATGAGGAATCTTGGTCAAGGTTATGCAGTCCAGACTGTAAGACATCTGCCAAGTATTCTTAGCTTAATGATGACATAGAACACATTTCAAAAAACCTTCATAAGAATTCTTTGGTACCTTCATAACTTATTAACTACTATTAATCATGGCTTTGTTTAACACCTTTCCCAGATAACTATGAGATGCACCTTTCTATCCCATTTTGTAGCTTATCTTGAAGTTCAATTACTCCTGGACTTAATTCTGGACCTTCAGTCTGCTGGATATAAAAAGCTCTTGCAAAACCTTCCAGCAGCCAACCACAGGGGCTTCGACCTGTGAAAACACTTATATTGCAGTCTTCTCTTTAGCTTCCCCGCAAACCGTCATGTTAAAAAACACAGTAACAACAAAAGGAAACAGGGGGAGAGACGGGTGAGGGAGGTAGATAAATGAGCAGCCTAAATAACATCCCTAACACAGTCTAATCAATCAGGAGGAGGTAATTTTCAATGTTAATCTAAGGTAGAATTTTACATTAAAAAAAAGAAAAGAGAAAATCAAAACAAAAAAGACACTTGTGTTAAAACAAGAGTTTGAACTCACAGAATTCCTTTTTGGAGAACTACCCATTTTAATCAAAGTTTTTTTTTGAGACGGAGTTTCGCTCTTGTTGCCCAGGTTGGAGTGCAATGGCGCCGATCTTGGCTCACGGCAACCTCTGCCTCCTGGGTTCAAGCAATTATCCTGCCTCAGCCTCCCAAGTGGCTGCGATTACAGGTGCCTGCCACCATGCCTGGGTAATTTTTGTATTTTTAGTAGAGATGGGGTTTCGTCATGTTGACCAGGCTGGTCTTGAACTCCTGACCTCAAGTGATCTCCCTGCCTCAGCCTCCCAAAGTGCTGGGATTACAGGTGTGAGCCACTGTGCCTGGCCTAAAGAGGTTTTTGAATAACACTTTTTTTTTTTTTTTTTTTTTTTAAAGACAGAATCTCACTCTTCTCACTCAGATGGAGTACAATGGTGTCACCTTGGCTCACTACAACTTCCGTGTCCTGGGTTGAAGCGATTCTCCTGCCTCAGTCTCCTGAACAGCTGAGATTACAGATGTCCACCACCACGCCTGGCTATTTTTTCTTGTAGTTTTAGTAGAGACGGGGTTTCACCATGTTGGCCAGGCTGGTCTGAAACTCCTGACCTCAGGTGATCTGCCTACCTCAGCTTCCCAAAGTGCTGGGATTACAGGTGTGAGCCACTACGCCCAGTTGAATAACACTTAATTGGTTTCCACTTTCCTCTCAACTTCTCTACTTTTGAAATTTAGTCTTCTTAATTTCAAAATATCCAGATGGAAAGAAAGACCAAGTTCTGTGCTGCTCAGCTGCACTGATCACAGCAAAGTCTTCTGTTTGGACAAAAAGGACAGACACACCCAAGAACTGACCTGGGATTT
Organism: Chlorocebus sabaeus; assembly: GCF_047675955.1. NCBI lineage: Eukaryota > Metazoa > Chordata > Mammalia > Primates > Cercopithecidae > Chlorocebus > Chlorocebus sabaeus. The sequence goes on along the minus strand of NC_132912.1, from coordinate 102,135,113 downwards.
GGGGTTCTCAACACTGCCACTATCTCACATTAGGAAACAGACTTTTATGTTCCTTGTGATTTGCAGAATGTTCCTTTTCCTTACGTTCTAGGGTTGGAGATATGAGATCATTGGCAAGTTTTTTTTGTTTTTTGTTTTTTTTTTGAGACAGAGTCTCCCTCTGTCACCCAGGCTGGAGTGTAGTGGCGCCATCTCGGCTCACTGCCACCTCCGCCTCCCAGGTTCAAGTGATTCTCCTGCTTCAGCCTCCCGAGTAGCTGGGATTACAGACACCTGCCACCACGCCTGGCTAATTTTTGTATTTTTAGTAGAGATGGGGTTTTGCCACGTTGGCCAGGCTGGTCACGAACTCCTGACATCAGGTGATCCACCCACCTCGGCCTCCCAAAGTGCTGGGATTACAGGCGTGAGCCACCATGCCCAGCCCATTGGCAAGTTTTAAGAAAATCCTTACCAACTTAATGCTAGGTAATCATCTTAGCACATTCCCCTGAGGAGCTGCCAAATCCATCTCCTGAAAGTACTGTCCAAACTGTAAAGCCTAATGATGTTTTGCCCATTGAACATGACTCTTCAAAATCTCCTTCACTTTTCTACTCCGAGCAGCAAACTGAATCTTCATACTGATTTTCTCAACTTCTGATATGAATGGTTATGGACTGAATGTTTGTGTCCCCTCAATATTCATATGTTGAAACCCTAACCCCAATGTGGTGGTATTAGCAGGTGGGGCCTTTGGGAGGTGATTAGGATATATGGGTGAATTCCTCATGAATGGGATTAGTGCCCTTATAAGAAGAGAGCTTGTCGGCACTTTAGGAGGCTGAGGCGGGAGTATCACTTGAGGCCAGGAGTTTAAGACCAGCCTGGTCAACATGGTGAGACCCTGTCTCAATTTAAAAAAAAAAAAAAAAAAAAAAAAAAAAAAAAAAAGGAGAGAGTTTACTTCCCTTCTTTGCTCTCCACCATGAGAGAATACAATGAGAGGTAATCTGAAAACTAGGTAGTGAGGCTTCATCAGATGCTGAATCTGTTGGCACCTTGGACTTCCCAGCTTCCAGAATGGTGAGAAATAAATATCTGTTTAAGCCACAAAGTTCATGGTAATTTGTTACAGTGGCCAAAACTGACTAATGTAAATGAAAAGAGAAACAAACATAAAAATTCTGACTGAGTGCCATGGCTCATGCCTGTAATCACATCGCTTTGGGAGGCTGAGGTGGGAGGATTGCTGGAGGCCAAGAGTTTGGGACCAGTCTGGGAAACGTAGTGAGAGCCCTGTCTCTACAAAAATAAATAAAGAAATAAATAAAATAAAAATCCCACCATGCTTAAAATAGAATCCAAATTCCTTACTATGGCCTAAAGATCCCAGGTGTCCACCTCTGATGCTATATTCTCATGGAGCCTCTGCCTTTGCCCACCATGGGCCGGCACTCAGACCTTTAAACTACCAAACTCCTTCCAGCCTTTGTTGTTTCTATCTTGAACATTCTCCCCCTCCCCTTTCAAGTCTCAGCAAAATTGTCCTTCCTCAGCCTATCTGATAACCATTTCAAGAGCAGTCTCCTTGCCTTCTCTGCCCAATCACTGATCCCAATGACCTCTTTATTCCCTTCACAGCCCTTATTACTACCTGAAATTACTTAGGTTATGTATGTGGTTGTCGTCTTTCTCCCCCATTAGCCTGTAAGCTCCCGAAAGGCAGCAGCTTGCTGTCTTCACCACAGTATCTCAACAGTGCCAAGAACACAGCAGGCCTCCATTAAATATTTGTTGAATCACATACTCATATTATGATTTTCCATTTCCTTCCTCACAGATCACATGTCCAACACGACAACCAACCAGACTTAACACACTAGAGCTCTTCTTTTCCCACTTTTTTCCCTACCTCCCCTTCTGGGGAAGGTCTGCATTAGCAATGAGAAAGTTTCAGGGCTGGAAGCTATGAGAAGCAGAATCGTGGGCTATGATTTTCTAAGGTTTAACCTCCTTGTCACATTAGACTTAAGTGTCCACAGTCATACGCACCCATGAGCATTGCCCCGTCAGCTCGTAAAGGCACTTCCCTGGGTTCCTTTAGCTCCGATGTCCTATCACTCACTCTAAAGTCCACTGACTTTAGGGCTTGGATTCTGGAGGCGGAAAGACCCAACTTTGAAGCTTGGCTGTGCCATTTACTAGCCATGTGACCTTATACTCCTCACACCTCAACTCTTCATCTAGAAAATGGGAATGACAGCAACACCTACCTCATAGGGTGGCTGTGAGATTAAATGGATAATTCAGACAAAGGACTCAGCAAAGTGCCTTGCACAGTTTACTGCAAAAAATAGTTATTGTCTCACCCCATCCCCCAGGTTCTATCCCTCCCTCTGGAAACATTCCATGGTTACTTTTCAAAGTTACTTTTATAGGCTGTTATCAGTTTTAACTCAGGGCTATCCACAAAGTCCTGAAACACAGAAAACCAGCCAGCACACACCCCTCTCCAAATAATCAAGGCATGTATTCTGGAAAGAAGGACCTTCTTCCACCCTAGTGATTTTAGTGCACCTCTCATGACCCAGCCTGCAACTGGTACAACAGCTACCAAGTGAACTCACTGGGTGTTTTGTTGGCCTGGGATAAATGGGGCTCTAGCTAGATCTCAGGCCAAAGTTTGTAATGGTTTGCAGAATACTAGGAAACAGGCCAGGCGCAGTGGCTCACGCCTGTAATCCCAGCACTTTGGGAGGCCGAGGTGGGCGGATCATGAAGTCAAGAGATAGAGACCAACCTGGCCAACATGGTGAAACCCTGTCTCTACTAAAAATACAAAAATTAGCTGGGCATGGTGGCGGGTGCCTGTATTCCCAGCTACTTGGGAGGCTGAGGCAGGAGAATCGCTTAAACCACAGAGGGGGAGGCTGCAGTGAGCTGAGATCATGTCACTGCACTCCAGCCTGGGCGACAGAGCAAGATTCTGTCAAAACAAAACAAAACAAAAAAACCCAAACCAAAACAACAACAAAAAACACCTATGGAAACAAGAGAAAAGGGGAAAATGTTAAAGGCTCTTGTGTGATGCCAATCCCAGTGAGGGGTATGAAGAAACAGCTCCCCTCCTCTTTAATTATGAGGCCATGAGCCTTGCTACCTCTCTCCTGGGCAATTGCACATGGTTCTCTTCAAATAGCTTAGTAATTTTCAAGCAGTCCTACTAGTGATTACAAAAGATTTTCAGTTAACACACAGGTCAAGTTGTGTTTTAGACTTTAAGGTATAAAAATATATTATCATATGTAAAAGTATAGCATGGTTCCTTCTTTTTAACCAACAGACAGGCAGATGTATAGCATGATTTCTTCTATACATCACTTGGTTTATTCATCACCTGCAAACTTATCTTAGAAAAATCTTATCTTAGAAAAACCAATGAATAAAATCAAACTGATGCCAATGGTAGGGGATCCAAAGGAAATGATTCTGGCAGCAACTTGTGTCAGACAAGCTAACCTATTGCTTTGTGCCTCATTTCCCCACATGATAAAAGGGGACCAGGAGATGTCAAAAGAGTGACAAATAATGAACAGTCCTAAAGCTGACTGAAAACAGCCTTTATACAGCCAGTAGCAGTTACCACCCAGCAGTGTATTGGAACACAGAGGAAGTCTTCTTGTCCCAGTCACCCAGCCAATGCTGCCCACTGGGAGGGAGAGGATAACCTTCCTGGGAGAGTTACCTTCACAAACTGCACATCGCTGAGGATGTGGACTGAGTAGTCGGGCGTGTAGAGGTTGTTGTTGCTGCTGTACAACTGGGTGTTGCTGCCCCCAAAGTCACTGCGCTCTCGGTTTGGAGACTCAGAGCGATTCAACCCACTGCAGCGAGAAGGGGACCGGTTTACTGCAGATGGTGAGAGATGGAGAAAAGACAAGGAGGGATGGGTGGGGAGGAAGAAGTGGAAGGGAGGGAGGGAGACAGGGAAGGAGGGGGAGACAGATGTTGTTTACTGAGGTCCCATACAACTTTCAGGCAATGGTAACACTGGGTGGTGGTGACGGGGCTCACCCTTCCTATCAGAGCCAGGGAAGTTGCTGAGCTGCTTTGTTGATGTTTATTCCTTTGAGGAACAAATACCTAAGACAAACTCATGGCTCCTTCCACTCGGGCTGCTCCCCACAACCTCTCCCAGTGAGGAGCTGGAGCATCTGTTTCCCCCAGACGGGGGACGGGTGGTTCACATCTTCCTTGGTTCTTGTCTTCAGATTAGGTGCACAAGGACCCTGCACGAGATGATGTCGGTACTATAAGCGTGGCTTGCTACCCTAGCCCATGAGCCCCTCTACCATGGTGAGGTATTTTACATCAACTCCAATCACAAAACTTATTTTAGAAAGGCCAAGGCCTTGGGTTTGCCCTCAAAACCATCCGTCACAGCACAGGCAACCAATCCTCATGTGGCCTTACATTATAGTGGGAAGAACTCAGGCCTGCTCCCACATTGGCAGGGCCTGGGACAAATGGAAGCCCACAAACCACAAGGATAAATATTTTTAAGTTAGAAGTTACATTAATAAATGGTAAAAATAGGCTTATCCTCTTCCTTGACAAATGATCATAGCAACCATGCCAGAAAACAGAGCCGTGGGTGGATAGCCAGCCCTGCCCCGAGGCTTCTGGACCCCTGGTCCCCTAGGACTCTTTGGGTGGGGATTCCAGGATTCTGGATATCTGAAATGTGGTTTAGAAGGGAGGACACAGGCTTTGGCTCAGCACCTCCCTTTGGCCCTGAGAACTCCTTGCCCCATGTAGATGGGCTGGACTGAGAAGGGCCGAGGTGTGGGTCTAGGGCTGGGCTCCCTCTTGCACAGGCCTGAGGGGGGCACTGGGATCATCTGCAGGCCTTCTGTCAAAGATCTCCTGAATGCTTTAGCCAGGTTCTTTCCACATTGTTAAGAAACGCTTCTTGGAAAAGTTCGATTAAGACCATGTCACTTGGTTTTATGTGAGCTGCCCTCTCCAGGAACAACAGAAAAGAGGATACCAAAGGTGACTCCAACATCATCTCAACCATGGAACCACCCCAAGTGGTAGACTGCAAATCTCCCCCAATCCTTCTGCTTCTTCTAAAAAAGGGGATGAGGAGGCTGTCAGCTTCTCTTAACACAGATTTAGCTCAGGGGGCTCAAATGAAGAATCAGATTATTTATAGATTCTGCTCTTTCAGGGTAGGACCTTGGGAATTTAATCCTATCTCTTGAGATAAAGCAAAATATTTGATTAGCATCTATTTGGAATGAGTCATGGAAAGTTGATGATCTATTTAGCTGCCAAGCTGTTGCCTGGCAAACCATGCAGCAGAAAGAGTAAAACGATAGGTTGAATCATTTTCTCATTAGAACCATAATCATCACTGCCTTGATCTGATTAGAGAATTAAGGAGTCCACTTCCAGTCTTCCCCTTCTCAGTAAGTGTCATCCACTTACATGCAGTTCCTGAAACCAGAAACCCTGGGATTGTCCTTGACTCCTGCCGCTCGCTCAGCCCCCCATGGAGCCTCGCTATCCATCTGACATAATGAGCCCATCGGTCCTATCTCTGTCTCCACTCAAATCCCAGCTACCTCAGCCTCACCTGGACCACAGTCTCCCCACTTACTATCTTATAATCTGTTTTCACCTCAGCTGCCAGAATCGCATTTTTAAAACACAAATCAGCTTCCTATTGTGTCTGAATAAAATCCAAATTCCTTGCCATGACCTGTTCCCTGCTTTCCTATCTGATCTTATCTTGGGGCCTCCTTTCCCCTCTCTTGCTTTGCTTTAGCCACTGGCCTCCTTGGGTGTCCTTAACCATGCAGGCTTTGCCCACCTCAATGAATGCCCATTTCCCCTCCCCACCCCACATCCTCCCCCCTCAGCTAATGGCTGTCTGCTCCTCAGTCATTAGCTCTCAGCTGAAGCACCACCTTCTCTGAAGACCTTGTCTGGTCATCGTAGGAAGATTCCTCCTGTTCTACTCTATCATGATCCCCTGTCCATCCTTTCAAAGCACTTTCACAAGCATTAATTACATATTAGTAACTACTTGTTACATCTACTTAATTCAACTTTTAATTCCACGAGGGCAGAGACGTTGTCTTCTCTGGTTATCCTCATTGTACACCCAGCACCTAGCACCGTGCCTGGCCTAGAGAAGGTACTCAAGGAAAATGTGTAGAATAAGTGAATCAGCACGTCAGGGTCCCACAGGGCAATACAATGACTCTTATAGTTTATGATCTAAATTTGTTGTAAAAAAAGGTTTCAGAGATCTTAAATCATCACAAAACTAAAGTCATTAAAGCTCTTAAATCATCAAACTAAAGCTCTTAAAGTCACCAAAGCTCTTAAATCATCAGAAACCTAAAGTCATTCTGGGGAAGCTGACTTCCCCAAGAAGCGAGGGTGGGGAGCAGGACCCTTCAGAAATGTGGCTGGATAGAGTAAAATAGTGTGCAACTAGAATCAAAGGGCACCAAGAAGCCTCAGGCCTTGGCCCAGTAACTTGAGGAAGAGGCCACATGGAGCAGAAAGACTGTTTGTTTAATAAGGGCATGTGAAACAGGGGGCCCTGAAGTCAGATGCCTAGGGCCCTACCCATCCACTGTGTGATGAGGGACCAGACCCTTCTCCAGCGCGACTAAGAACTGACAGGGACAGGGACAGCGATGGTGCTGTAGAGAACAACATGCAGCACCAAGGTGATTGTAAAAAGCAGTAGTGTTGGACAGAAAAAGGTACATTTCACTTCCGGGCCTGATCCCTTGAAAACAAACTGACAAACTCTTAAAAATAGAACTACCATTCAAGCCAGCAATCCCATGGCTGGGTGTCTACCCAAAGGAAAAGAAATTATGTAAAAAAGATACCTGTACATGTATGTTTATTGCAACACTATTCACAATAGCAAAGATACAGAATCAACCCAAGTGTCCATCAATGGATGACTGGATAAAGAAATGTGATTTTGCACATATATGTGTGTGTGTGTATTTCTGTGTGTGTGTGTGTACACACAATGAAATATTATTCAGCCATAAAAAGAACAAAATCATGTCTTTTGCAGCAACATGGATGGAAATAGAGGCCATTATCTTAAGTGAAATAACTTGGAAAGTCAAAGGCTGCATTATTTCTCTTGTAAGTGGGAGCTAAATAATATGTACAAGTGGACACAGAGAAATAATAGACATTGAAGACCCAGAAGGGCAGGAGAGGGTGAGGGATAGAAATTACTTAATGAGTACAATGTATACTATTGGGGTGATGGCCACACTAAAAGCTCAGACTTCACCACTATGCAATATATCTGTGTAACAAAAATGCACTTGTATCCCCTAAATCTATTTAAAAAAAAAAAAAAAAAAGAACAAATTGATGAGTTCTGACTTGGCCAGACCCATCTGTGGCTGTTTTAGGTTGGCGGCTGGATAAGTCTGCGTTCTTTCCTCCAGGCTAGTTGCTGCAGAAGAGTGGGGCAGAGAGTCCTGCCCAAGAGTAGCTTCTTCGGCCCCAGTGCAGCATCTGGAAAACCATACCTTGACCTGGTGGGTTTTGACCTCAACTCAGTTTGGACATAACCAAGGGAAGAAAGTGTGAGCAGGGCTTATGGCTTCAGCTGCCCAGAGAATCACCACCATTTCTCAATAATCCTCCACTTTGCCTGGCCAGACATGGGCTTCACACACCCTACACCAGTTGTTCCACATCCTCATTTCTTATGTCACAGTTCAAGATATGTTCAGGGAGGACAGCAGGGAAAGAGCCCTATTTTATCTACTAAACTCCTTCCATCTGTGGAAGCTTCTCCTGTTGGAGACAGAGGCAACAACTACATCCCAGTTCCCTCCAAAGCTCTCATCGTTTCACTGTCACCCAGTGTGGGTGACACCCACAGGGACTCACATGTCAAACACAAGCTACATCACTGTTATGCTGGGAGGAGGAAAAACACGTCTTTTTTTTTTTTTTTTTTAAAGTAAAAACAATGCTATTGAAAGTTTATTTATAAAATCATAAAGGATTCCCAACACCAAACGATACAACTGTCTTACAAAGATTGAGTCTATAAAAGCAATTTTTAAAAGAAAAAGGAACCTCTACTCCATGAGAAAGTCCCAGCTCCTCTGGGTATTGTGCGAGATCAATGTTTTCATGTCCTGGAGTCTGACATTCCTCAATAGGTGGGATGCTGATGACTTGGCATTTTGGTAATTGTGCACATACACTCAGAAGTTTCTGAGCAAGGGACATGGAAATGCTTTTAATAAAAAGCAGAAGAAATCAGTAACAGACGAGTGTCCTAGCAGCATGGCAAACTAGTTCAAGTTGTGTAATTCCCCTTGGCATATCCTAAAAGCACAGAGGCACAGTTTGGGGGAGTGAAGCAAGGAGGAAAATCCTAAGTATAGTGCAAGGAGGTCTGGAAGGAGACAGATCAAACAGTGATACGTAACACCGACCACGGGACCTGTCAACAGGTGGCAGGCTAAGCCACCAACCCATCCCTTGCCCACTCTTGCTCTTGCATCAGACCCTCAGGTTGGCTCAGGTGTAACTGGGTGATGAGGAGCAGGGTTTTTTGCTCTATGAAATTGTGACAAACCTCATTCCTGTAGCCTTTAAGTGGTCAGTCTGTAAGATATATCTGTCCTGGGTTGGCTACTTGGATTGCTGAGGTTTGGGTGGAGAAGGCACCAGGGTAAAATCGGGGGCAGGGTGGCAAAGGGTATGGAAGAGGAATTCACACCGTAGTTGGGGCTGGATGGAATCTCATCTCCTTCTGCAGTCATAGTCAGGGGCCCTGAAAATCTGGACGCAGCAGCTCTGGGACTCTTGCTTCATTTGTGACACCTGTATCCAGGGAGCCTTCACAACCCTATCCTGGAAGCAGACCCCAAGATACAGAAGTAGAATGCTAAGCTCCCATTTTCCTTATGGGGATTTGAGGAAAAAGGAGGGTTCAGGGGTTGCCTGCCTACATCTTTTGTAGCATCAGTGAGGGATGAGGGGGAATGGCCTACTTTGGTCTGACTGTGATTGTGCCATGGGCCATCTCTGTTCTCCAAAATGGATAAGGAAGCTTAATTACATAGACCTGTAAGAGTACAAACTAGAATTATTAAAATTCGTTATACTGGAGCAACATTTAGCATCAGACAACCAAACACCAAAGCCAGCTGTCTGTCAAAACTACAGTATGAACTCTGAGCCCAAGTTAGGATCCCAGATGAACTCACTCACTTTACACGGAGCTTTAACAGTTCCCAAATGCTCATCACACAAGAGCCAACCCGAAGGATTATTTCCACTTATCACATTTTGCAAAGTAGAAATATTATTTTTAGAGATTCCCTGTATATTTGAGGAGAAACTGTCATTATTGATCTCAGTGCACATTATGAATGGATAACTGAGCCCTGAAAACGAACCCTTGGTTCCAAAGTCTCTGTCTCTGTGCTTTTGTGGATTTGAAAGGACTGTCATGGGGAATTCAAAATTATCTCCACCACCAGGAGAAGAAAGAAGGAGCGAATCTGGGGAAAGGGAATGATAAGTGCAGTGAGGCTGTGTACTTTCAGGGGAAACCCCTGATCAGAAGTTTCATTTTTAAATGAAAGCACCTGCCAAGTTGGTTAACCACACCACACCCTGGAGGTAATCTGCAAACCACTGTGCTCTTATTTCAAACTAAGGCTCAAATAGAAAGAGACTCCCCATGGATAATGATGGCAATATTTGGTGCAGAGACCTCTGGCCTCAATCTAGTGTGAGCACCAGATTTGTTATTAGCACTGCTTTCAAAATGCAAATAAATCACAGCCCTCTAGAGGGCACAAAATGTCTATATTCAGAGGTAAAGCAAGGTCTCAGGCAGTAGGTGGAGAGCACGATCTAAGACTTAGATTCCAGTCCTTGTCCCTCTACATACCTACTACACATACAACACTGACTGACTTTCTCAGAGCCTGTTTTTTTGTCTGTTGTTTTTCAATGACAATTCCTGCCTATCTCCCAAAGTGATTGTGGGGAGTCAAATAAGACAATGACAGTTCTTTTTTAGACCTAAAGACGCTACTGGTTTCTAGGATTTATTTTTTCCCCCATATAAGATAGGGTTGAGATTTAGCATATATGTAAACTAATGTATCTGGATCAGAAATCAATATTTCCACTCAGCACATTTTGCAAAGTAAAAAGTTTTTTTAGGTACTTTGGCATATTCTAGGAGAAAATGGCATCATTGTTGATCTCTATGCACATTATGAATGGACAGTCGAGCACTGAATAAGAACCCCTGGTTCCAAAGTCTCTGTGCTTACAGGGCCAGAAGTTACCTGGAACTTCTTTTTACAAAATCCCAGACCTCTGAGGCTACTTCTTTTAATGATATGGAACAAAAGCAAGAATGACAGAGGAAATATCACAGAATAGGTCCTGTGGATGTCACCTGATCACTGGGAAGGCACAGTGATTAGCTCTAGATAGAGACCAGACATAAGGTGGAGAGGAATAAGCCAAAGGAGAAGCTAGGCACTCCCTACCTCTGGTTTTCTCCCACTGTACTGACCATTGCTCCACCCTGCACAGTTAAACCAAGGATGGGAATAAGCTTACCTCTTTATGAGTAGGGTTTGCATTGTGTTGACACTAATCTCTTGTTGTGTTGAATACCCACAGTCATGGAAAAGGGGGGAAAGTTGAAAATATTCTCAGGGGCACGTGACAGCACCCAGAGTTGGATCAGAAGTCTCAGCACTTCCTGGAGGTTCTGCACAGCAGGAAGGTATCACTTTCATCTCTGACATTGGGTTATCATGAACTTTATCATAATCAATACAGATGAACTAGAATTAACCTTCCTTTAACTGGGAAGTTACAATTAACTAGGTCATCTGGTTATCTGAAGGTTAATTAAAAAGGAAAACGCATCCTCGCTTTGATCTTTTGGGCTGAAAGTCTTTTAAAATGTGCATCTCCCCTTTCCTCTGAACCTTCACAGCACACTGTTGGCATCACCAAGATTCACTGCATGTGAAGGAACTTGAAGGTCCATCATGTGGTCATTTCTAATTTTGCTGGCATGTAGGAGTAGATCATTTAGCTGGCGAGGGCACCAGATTGGTATCTCACATTGACTGTCCAATCCTGTAGTCATCATTAAGGCATGAGCTCTCACAAGGCAAGAAAAACTATTTCTTAATGGAAAATCACCATCGAAAGAGAGAGAGAGAAAATGTCAGTGAAATTTGAGAAGGTGGTTAACTTATCTTGTATAGATCAACATGAGGACCAGATGGTTTTTGATGAAAAAATTTGATTTTGGGAAAAAACAGAAGTCAACACAAATACTACTGAGGTTGCAAATTGGAGAACATAGCCTTTTTTAAATGTCGAGGATCTACTATACAGACAGAGAAACATAAGCAATTTCTCGATGACTGAGGATGTGGTGGGGTCTTAGTAGCATTACCCCAGCAATGGGATAAGGGATACAGATTTAGAGGGTAGAGGAAATGGAACTGTGTGCTAACTGCAGGGCAATTTAACAAATACATTCCTGGTTTAGTCATTACTTGCTCTATGAGCCCAAGAGAACAACCTCTAGAGATGAAAACAAACAGTTGATCATTCAGATTTGTTGCATTCTACTCAGTCATTCAATTATTATCTAGCTCTATAAGGAATTGTTACCGATTAAAAAGAAACCCAGTGACTATTTCACTTATTAACAAAAGAGGTTAAACCTAATGAAAAGTTGTTTTGAAAGTTTTACATATAGCATCCTTTGTATGAGCAGAGCTAGTGAGAATATGATGATCACACAGTAACATTATTAGGAAGATTAGGACATGGAAGGAAAGAAAGGTAGAAAGAAAATAGGTAGAAATAAAGCATAGTATTCCACTATTCCCATTTCATTCATGCTGTCCTCCTCATCCCTCCATTCTGTAGTCAAACAAATGAGGAAAAACTCACACTATCCCTCACTCCCACCATTTTTCCATGTGCGTACATAGATACATTCCTGGGAGGTAAGCTCACAAATGACAGCACTGAACCAGCAATGCCTGGGTGGTATGTGCAAATGAGTGCTGTTTGTGCAAAGTGCTATGCCTTAGTCACAAGAGTGCCTGTTGGAGAGATTAGTTCTCAGGCAGGAAAGTGACAGAGGCCAAAGGCTTCTTGCAAACCCCTCTGGATCTACGGAGACCCAAGACACCCATGCATGTTTACCTGGGGAGCCTGCCAGAGAGTCCCCTCTGCTGACAGCGAAGGTACGAGACACAGAGACGGGCACTAAAGAGTCAGGGGCCAAGGATGTGAGTTGCAAAAGGGAAGATATAAACACAAAAGGAAAGAGACAAAGAACAAAGTGGGTGAGACAGTCTGTTCCTGGATCTTCACAACATCACACTTCTCTGCAAAAAGGAATCTTGACTCTGAAAACACAGAAATCACATACTCTTACAAAGTCACTCTCCAGAAAGACAAGAAAATAAAATGGATTTTGCTGAAAGTCATCTGAAAAGATGTGCAACACATCTTGGAATCAGAGGCAGAAGCACAAGCCGAGCCCTGTGGGAAGCATATAGGCAGCATTCTCTGAGGCTCCCATTTTGAGCCAGCAAACATGCTGGGAGCCCAGCGCTGCATTCCCACCAAGCTCTCCCAGCTCCCACGGAGCTCAACTGCCAAGGGCACCTGCATGGGTACTCAGAGGCCTGAATGGAAAGTGTGTGCTCCTGCTAGGGGCATCCTTGAGGAAGCTAGATCCTGCCTCTGACTCCTAGGAGCTCCCTCTGGTTACAGTGTTGGTGAAGAACTGTGCATTGCTAGAGGATAGGGATAAAGGAAGAACAATATCTCTAGCAGTGTTAATGTGAATCAACTTGAATTAAATCATAGCCACTTTGTGGTAAGTACCAGTGGTCCAAAGCATCTCTCTGTTCCCTTTTCCTTCTCTTTCCCCACAGAGTTGGAAATGGTGCTGGCTATCACTTGGGGGCCTGGGTAGAGTTGAGTGTGTAGTAACAGTCCAGTCCCTCCCCTTCAAGTGGTGTCTGGGCACGGGACCCATGGGAACCTGTCTTCATCTCTCTTATCTGATCATTCCCAGAGTCCTTTTTAAGGAGCTAAATGAAACCAGTCTGCAGATGATAGCATACGGAAATAGACAGCTTCTGCAGTTTTATTTGCTAAACCAAATGATTTTATTTGAAATGACCTACCTGATAATCCTTTACTCTGACATGAGATGTTAACGAATATTAGAATGGGCCTCCAATATTATGAGACACAATGGAGTTAAGAAACCCTCTATTCTCAAGAAGAATCATAGTTCTAAATGTAGAAATGTATACACCAAATTGTATACATTGTATACACCAAGCTGTAAACACTGTATACAATGTATTATACGATGTATAAATGTATACACCAAACAGAAAGGAGACCTGTTCTTTCCACATGTGCATACCTGTGTGTGCACCTATTCCAGCTACCCTGGGTTCCTGGCAATCAGAACCAAGAAGAAGACAGTGTAGATTATGTTCCCTTCGCCTCATACAGGAAAGCCAGAGACTTCTTTGTAGCCTCAAGTTCAACTTTGAAGCATAGGTCATCGTGCCAGTATTCCAGCAAACTCATAATCTCACTCCTCATCCTCAAAGGCTGATCAAGCTAGCTTCAAGCATAGGGGGAGGGGGCTGGGCCAAGACCCTGTAAGATTTTATCGCCTTTTGGCTTAGACTTAAGCTCTCCCTCAACCTATAGGGTTGAGGTTCTTGGCCAATGAAAGATGCTGGGTGGCTGGACCATGGGCTGAGCCTTCACCTGGGGTAACTGGGGTATGGCTGGCCTTTGCAGTTACTTCACACTTCACTACACTAAATATGGATTCTGGGAGGACGGAAAATGTCTTTTTACCCCTATTGGCTAATAATATTTCTTTTTCCTTCTGAAGATTTACAGAGATGCTCAGTAACATGGGGAGAGAAACAGAAAGAGCGTTATGCTTCTTTTCAGTTAACTAGTTTTAAAGGAGAAATCAATGTTGCAACTTTATTTCTATCTCGCTGATGCCATTGAAAGCTTTTGAAAGAAAGAACTAGAGACAGGAAGGAAGGAAAGGAAGAAATCGGATAACATATTCCTTCTACTTAAAACAATTTTTTTTTTTTTTTTTGAGATGGAATCTTGCTCTGTAGCCAGGCTGGAGTAAGGTGGCATGATCTTGGCTCACTGCAATCTCCACCTCCCCAGTTCAAGCGATTCACCTGCCTCAGCCTCCCAAGTACCTGGGATCAAAGGCATGCACCACCATGCCTGGCTAATTTTTGTATTTTTAGTAGAGATGGGGTTTCACCGTGTTGGCCAGGATGGTCTCGAACTCCTGACCTCGTGATCCACCCGCCTTGGCCTCCCAAACTGCTGGGATTACAGGTGAGAGCCACCATGCCTGGCCACAGCATTGGGCTAGGAAGCCATATGTAGGCCTTTTTTTCTCAGAATTTCCACCTCTTTCAGTCTTCTGGAAGAGATCACAGACATTTCTAGGTAACATATTAGAATCCTAGGAGTAGTCCCTAATGTGATGGAGGATGGAAATTTCCTTTAGAGAACTAAGGTTTGCCAACGTCCTGTAACCCGTCCCTTGCCCATCGAGAGTTCTACTGAGCACCGATGCTTCCTTCATCAACCTTGATTGAGATTCGTTGTCTTAAGTATAATAATGTACCAGGGTCTTTTCAACTTTACAGATCTCCTCCAACTAAAGTTCTGCCACTCTTCAGACTGGACAGGTACTTCATTTCAGCCACTGGCTGGGCTATTACACTGTAACAATTACACTGTAAATTGTTCCACTATTTTCACTTAGAAATTGCATTCCAGAATATGATGGATCTGAAACCTGTATTTTCCTGTGCTGTGTGAACTAGCCAGGACACCAGGAAGCATCTTGGCCGGTCACCAACTTACTGGGTGATTTGAAGCAAGTCATTTCCTTAGTTTCACTCATGTTAAAATGGTATCTACCTTGTCATGTTCCAGGGACTATGATATCAAGCTCTGGGACTCTCTGACAATTCCCACCACAAGGGAATACGTAAAATCTTTTTTGTGATGCGAGGAAAGACCCTATTTGGCATTGAAGTGGCCACTGTAAACACTAACAGCTGAAAGCAAAATTCAGACCCGTGAATCAGAAAGAAAGGTAGAGAAATAATTCTTTCTGGATCACACTTTTAATCAGAAGAAATGCCATGCCCTTTAAACACAAGTGCAATAACTACACAGGAAACAGCAAGAAGGCACAGCACAGAAGAGGCAGAGCAAACCAGCCATCAGCCCTGTGCCTGCCCCCCACCAACAGCATGCATGGCCAGCTGGCAGATACCTCTCCACTAGCTGAGAGGTGGAGAAGCAGGAAAGAGAAGCAGATAAGCAGCGTATTGCACAAGGGTGGAACTTACATCCCCAAATCTTGCAGTCACTTCTTACTGCGGACAAACCCCACAGACACAATAATAGCATATGAGAGTTTCTGAGTAAAGGCCATGAATGAATTGTTACTGCACAGAAAGAAGGGCTGAACCTCTGCCCAAGCACACAAATCACCTGCCTGCATTTCCTGGAAGGTGGCAATAAGCAGTGCCTCCCCTCCCAACCCCTGCTTCCCCCCAGCCATGTGAGCAGAGAAGCCGCAGAATACATTCCAAACACAAGAACCTAAGCTCCCATGGTCTGTGGGTACCTGGCAGGAAGCAGTGCTCCTGGCAGAACATTACAAAGAGGCTGCCAGCATTTGTCTTAGCCCCAGCCCAGGTCCAGGTCCCCAGAGCGGGCTGAGGCAGGACTACGATGGGGAGGACGAGGAAGGGGTTTGAGAGATACATACGAAAGACAGAAGATCCAGCCAGACTTCCAACCTTCCGCACGTCATTATCTAAGGACAGAAGGATGCAGTGGGTTTCAGAGGCAACTCAGAAAACACACTTCTTATGGGAATCTTCCCTCTTCTATCCACCCCCAGCACCAATTAACCCTGTAAAAACCAGGCAATTAAATGGAAGGGTAGGGAACCAGTATAAAAAGCAAAATAAACTCGTCTTTTCACAGTGAAACCTACCACCCTAGATCCCTAACACTTGACAATATTACTGCTTTTTACAATTCAATTTTTGTCTCCTTTCTTTAAGCACTAACTGAATGAAAAGTGATTCATACACACATTTTGCAGAGGAAGGAACTAAAGCCAAGGAAGTTAAATGGCTTGTCCAGGGTGATTAACAGGAGTCAAAGGAGGAGTCAAGACTTGAACCCCTCTGCTTTTTCTACCATATCCCATTACTTTCCCAATAAACAAACGGAAACTAGAATACCTGAGCAAGCAGTGGTCATGATGGCTGGGACGCCATAGTAAGTAAAGGCTCCATTCTCAAAGCGAAGGCCTTCCTTACCAACCTCCACCTCCACTTTACCCTGGGAAAAAAAAAAAAAGGAAGTGTACTATGAATGTATATGAGCACTTCCAGTTCTACTATTGACTAGAACCCTAAGCATTTCTGTTTGGATAACAAGTGGACTAGACCTGTGTTCTTATCACAGAGGAATGTTAATTCTCTCCAGATTTAAATTTGAGAAAGCACTTCCAACTTAAGTAGCTCTTTGCAGTAAATTCAGTGCTTCGTTGTTCATAAAACAGCAGCCAGTCATGAATAACCAAGCTGTCGTTGTGTACTGTAATGGCCCTTCCATGATGCAGGCCTAAGTACTAGCTAACCCAGGGCCTCATAAACTGCCCCACTGGTTTAGTCCAAGACTGGACCATTTCTAAGTCAGGTCAAGATAAAATCTAGGCCGGGTGTGGTGGCTCACGCCTTAATCTCAGCACTTTGGGAGGCCAAGGCGGGTGGATCACAAGGTCAGGAGTTCGAGACCAGCCTGGCCAATATGGTGAAACCCCATCTCTACTAAATATATAAAAATTAGCTGGGTGTGGTGGTGCACGCCTGTAGTCCTAGCTGCTTGGGAGGCTGAGGCAGGAGAACTGCTTGAACCAGCAGAGCTTGCAGTGAGCTGAGATCGGGCCACTGAACTCCAGCCTGGGAGACAGAGCAAGACTCCATCTCAAAAAAAAAAAAAAAAAAAAAAAAAAAGATAAAACCTAATTCTGTGTGAAGCTTGTTTAATTAATTGCCAATAATAGTGATAGCTGACGTGTAATGCATAGCATGCATGGACATGACACTGTGTTATGTGCACTGCATAGATTCTCATGCAATTAGCCCCACAACCCCATGAAGCCTATGCCATTTTTATCCCCGATTTACTGGGGACTCAATTTTGAGGCTCAGAGATTGAATAACTTGGTCAAGGTTAGTTGGGAGATGGCAACAATGGAATTTTAAAGCCATAGTTTTCAAATTTCTGAGCCTACACTCTTGCTACTACATTTTATTCCATGTTTTATTTGAAAACTGTTAAGTTTATATTCAGTATAAGACATGAAACTATGTGCTCATTACATTATACAAACAATGTAACAGGATTTCTGTTGATTTCCAACAGTGAAGCACATGACTCCATTTTTTGGAGAAGAGAGGTCATTTTGTTCAGATCATTTGGAAGGATATATGTGAGGCAAATTACAGTGACAGAGCAGAGAGGTTGGAAGTGGACTGTAACAAGGAGACCATTTCTAAGTTCATGTGAGCTTAATTAAGATTCTAAAACACAATCAGCATATTTAGGATTCACAAGGTTATGTTGGGAAGGGACAGGGAATCAGTGACAGAGCTAATGGTGAAGCCAGACAGGGCACCAGCAGTGTTACAAGCTGTAATCATGTCAGACACTTATTTAAGACAGGCCTATTCAGGTATCCAGAGCAGAAGGTGATCATACTTATGTGAGCACTGGGGAGATGTTGCACTTCTTTGAACAGGTCATTTTTCCCCTTCCTGGTCCTCTTAAGGGGGAGAAGATTCCAGGAACTACAAAGGCTGAAATGCAGCTGAGAGAATGAATGTGTCCCGTGCACCTCCAGAGAGCAGAGCAGGGACCAGTAAGGAAGTCAGAGATGGTGAGATTTCCACTCAACAGAGAGAAGGGTTTAAAGAAGAGTTGTCTAAAATTCAGCAGGCAGTGGGCAGTTTCATTTCAGGGGATGTTCAAGCAGAGATGAGGAGGTATTATAGTTTCTGCAGAGCAGCAGTTCTGGAAGTTTAGAAGCAAAACCCCTATTGGAGAGGTATTCACCCCACCCCAAACATTGCTGAGTTGTCAGACTAAATGTGAAAGATCCCAGCACTCCCAGGACACCAGTCTTCTGTGTCTAGCCCCCTCCTGTGGGTCATGAAGAAATGTCCACCCAGCTGGCCTTGTTCCTGAGGCAGCCAGCTAAGTCCCGGAACTTGGTGCTGAAGGAGGCATGGCCATTTCTTCACCCTGGAGATGCCCTCATCTGGCCCTTAGAGGTTCCCTGACTTTCTTACTCACCTGTAGAAGCAGCACAAAGTAGTCCACAGGGCGGTTGCGCTGGTAGAGGTAGTGTTCCGGGGCCTTCTTGTTCTTCTCATCAAACTTCAGCTCCTGGATCACGTTGGGATGTTTCAGGAGCCGGAGCAGGATCTTCTCCGAAAGGTACAGAGACTTAAAGGGCTCCACTTCTAGAGGCGAGTAGGGGGTAGGGAGGAATCAGCATCAGCTGTGTCCCACCCATTCCAGCAGTGGCAGCTGGGAGGAGTCAGAGTGGGCACAATGAGGGCCCCCTATGCATGTACCAGGGCACCAGGCTGGCAGGGCTTCTGCAGTTCCTTTGGAGTGGAGAATCCTAATCCCAAGTGTGCATCTCAGGGCCTTACCCATGTCCTCTGCAGATGTGTGTCCCTGCACTGGCACCTCAGGAGAAACAGGTCTCCATCTGGAAATGTCTGTTTCATTACTAATTTTCTTTGATTTTATTTAAAATTGGACATGGATAGCTAAGCCACATAAACAACAAATACTTTAATGCTATAATTGAATGAAATGCAGATAATTTAATCCGGCTTATTTGTATGACATATATCTGCTGAATGAAATGAAATCCCACGTTACTAGAGACAGGCAATTATTTAAATAATAAGTTGTCAATAATATGAGGCATCCTTGCATCATATTTATATATTACAGCTATTACTTATATTACATATGTTAAACTTATATTACTTATATTACATATGCTCTGGGAAGTAGTTAAAAGAAATCTGTATTCAGAACTAGAAATTCTATCTTAAAGCAGCTCCAACTGAAAATTTTCTACTCTTTAGCACCTAAAACAGTGCTAGCGCTCATTATACACTCAATAAATACGTGCTGGATTAATTAAATATTGAACTTCATGATAGACATGATCATTCTAGGTCAGTACAATAATTAGGCATGGATGGTCAGAGGGTTCAAAGACAAACTTGACCTTCTTCACAAGAAGGAGTTTATCTTTGGATTTTCTCACTTTTTTTTTCTTTCTAAAGATCCCAAGATTCACAATCCACTTCTGTATTTAAACAATTCATAGCTTCTATGGCATTGCTCTAGGGCACCGTAAGTCTAACAGACAGGGAGATGGCCTCAGGCTTCAGCCAGGAAGTGAGTAGAAAAGGGAAAAGTGTGGCAATGGTTTCTTTAGCTCTTTTCTCTGGTAGAAGAGTTGAATTATACTCATTTCTTCCTCTATAAGATCAGGCCTGGGGCTCAATACGACAGTAGGTGGCATCCATTACCCTATCTAAGGCAACCTCCTTCCTAGGACAGTGCTTCTCAGTCCTGACAGCATACTGGAATCAGGCTGGAAGATTTTAACAAGGATTGGTGCCTGGGTCCCACCCTAGAGATTGTGTTTTAGCTTCTCCGGAGTGGAGACTTGTCCTACCTGTGGCCATGAAGCGGTGTGTGGCCAGCAGAAGCTGTGGTGAGATCTTCACCCGCATCTCTGTGTCCGAAAGCTTAAACAAGGAGAAGTCATGCCGCTTCCGCTCCCGGTGTGGGACCCTCTGCTTTTTCCGATTGTCAGCTGCGGGGTCACAGAGGACAGATTGCAGCTGTCTCAGAATCACTGTTGGTCTTTGGAGGTTTTCCCAGAATCACAGGGGACAGATAGAACATTTCTGCAGTGTCAACTATGGGTGACATCACAGTATCACCCAGGAAGTAGAAGGATGTTGGTGAGGGATAGACAATGGGAGACTGCCATCATTTCAGTGTTTTCCACACTTAGCGGGTGTATAGTAGAAAAAGGGGAAAGCTGGCTTGGGGTACCCAAGTCTGGGGTTCTGGGGCTGGTTCCACTACTTACTCACCATGCAACCTCTCTAAGCATCAGAGTTTTTATTTTAATCTGTACAAGGAGGCTAGTAATATTTAATATAGCTCTCATACTCATCTTGTGCAATTAATTATGAGACTCCAACTGGAAGCTACGTGTGAGAATGCTTTTACACAAAGTCATACACACACAAGGGACCTGCATTCTTAGTATTGAGAGGGTTGCAGGGGCCCAGGGAATTTCTGACTCTGTCCCCCTCCTTTCCCCTGAACTGGCCTCAACTAGTCTCCTGCTGCTTATCTGAACCATGCTCTGAGTGGTACCTGAAGCATGCCACACAAGGGAAGAGGGCAGCCACTACCTCTTATCTCACAATTTCCCTGCTTCAACCCCAGTCCCTCCACTGGGAGGGAATCAGGGGAAATATAGGGAAGAAGAGAGGAGAAGAAATAAGATTGGACCTATAATCTCTAAAGGTGGGTTTTCTGGGTGGGGGGCCTCAGGCAGGGTCTGGTACCTCCCAAGAGCCTATATATCAGGCATGTAATTATTGGTTGAAAAAATTTGCTTTTTCCAATTTAATTTGTTCTCATTCTTTTTAAAGCTTATCTAAATATATCTACTTCCCCCCCCCCCCCTTTTTTTTGCTTTCTCTTTTTGGTACAGGAAATGTTTCCTTTGGTTCTTTCTCTTTCGTTTTCCCTGAGTTTTGAGTAAAATTTTGAAACTGCTAGCCCATCTTATCTGCATTAAGGGGAACAGGGAAAGGGATTTGGGTTTTCTCCAAACTTGGCCTAAAGGGAAACAGGGCCGTGGGGGAACATCTGGTGCAAGCTGAGTGGCTGCAGTGAGAATGAAAGGGAATGAACCCTTGTGGCAGGAAAATAAGGCCCCTGAATCTGGCTCCTTGGTGTGCCCTCTCTCCTTTTCGGGCTTGCTTTTGGGTTTCCTTCTAGAAGGGATAAAGTGCCCTCCTGCCGGCGCAGCTCTTCCGTGGCCCGCTCTGACTCTGGGACTTCGCAGTCATCTGGCCCCTGCTTTGACACTCCTTTTGCTCAAGTCATAGTGGGCAGACCTAGACCCAGGTGTCCAGATCACCTGAGGTCAGGGTCATGCAAGAAGAAAGACAGTATCCCTGGCTTCTGGGCCTTTTCACAGCTCTTAAGGAATCATGCCAGCAGCTGATTTACCCTAATCTGCTCCTGTAGAAAGAGGATCACTCAGCAAAAGAGTAGCAAACACAGGTTATCAGCCTCACTCTCACTAGTGAGCAACTGTCTGATTTGTATAAGTTTGCCTAAATAGTCCTCTTCTCCCCCATCAGATTGCTACTTAAAATGGCATCATTAGGGAATCATTCCTCTGCTCGCCCCTTCATTCCTTAGATTTTAATAGTGTGTGCTTGAAGCCTTAATGTTGTTCAAACAAGTGCCCTGGGAGTTTACTCATTTAGACTATTATCAGCACCTAACACCTTAGCGTGAATGGCTTCACTAGTTTATCTGAGACATCCGGGATTTTTATTTTTTTTTTGGGACAGTCCTCCCAGGCTCCCGTGCTGGAATGCAGTGGTACAATCTCAGCTCTCTGCAGCCAGGGCCTCCCAGGCTCAAGGGATCCTCCCACCTTGGTCTTCCAAGTAGCTGGGACTACAGGCATACACCACCACACCTGGCTAACTGTTATATTTTTTGTAGAGATGGGGTTTCACCATGTTGCCCAGGCTACACCTGAGAATTCTAAATCAAGAGTGGCAGGCAGAGGTTGGGGAGGGAGAGGACATTTCCAAGCTCGATCTCCACGTGAGGAAGACTTATGGCATCAAAGCTCTTTCTACCAGGAGCCAGTTTCTGAAAGGCCGCATCTCACAAACTAAGGACCGAAGTCTGAAATGAGTTATCTGCAAGGAAGGAAAGGATGGCTATTCCATGAGATTAAATTCTGAGGAGGAAACAATTCCTGGCCTAGGGACTCCCATGGACTTAGATAACATTCCAATCCTAGAGACAAAGCATGCCTTTGTAGTGTTTGCAAGCAAAGGTTTGATAAGGTTCAGTAACCCAAAGTATTCACATCTGCATAGAAAAGCCTATATTGTTCCTGAGTGAGGGAGTTAGGACCGGGAGCAGACCAGAAAGAAGGAAACAGAGACAAGAGCAGGGATTCTAGTGGCAGGGAAAGAACAGAAACCCAGGGTGGTGGGCTGAAAGGCATAAGAGGACAGGGAAGTGGGTAAGAAGGAATATTCCGTTTTTGGCTTAGGTTGTGAGTAGGCAATCTCATGACTGTCTCTACTGCTCACTGCTGTTCTGGTGTGAGTGGAACCCCTGTTGGGGTTTGCATCTAGGTGGATGAAGCAACCAAACAAGAACAAAGGGGACAGAAACAAGGGCAGAGGGGCCTCTGGGCACCATCCTGGGAACACTGTGTTTCCTGTAGTCTCTTTTCTACCCAAAGGCTGGGAGGTCTCCTTTTCATAGTCTTGGCTCAGTTCCTGAAGGCTCCCTCCTGATAAACACTTAGCTAGCATGTTCCCAGTGACTCAGAAGTGATTCCAGCTAGGGTATCTTGCCACAGCAGCACCTGGCATAAGTGGCTGACACACATCAGGGCACAGAGTTTGCCATGATACCCTTTCTATAAATCAAACAAGGCCTTACCTGAGAGTCTTGGAGGGAAATAAGATGACCCTGGGAACAGTCAAGGCTGTGCACTTACTGTAGAGATCCGTTTCATCCAGGATCTCTGACTTGATGATCTCCTCTATGATATCCTCCAGTGTGACAATGCCCATCACCTCATAGAAAGGATCTCCTTCTCCCTCATTATTCACCCGCTGGACAATGGCCAGATGAGATTTTCCTAGAGAACAAATGAAATCACAGTTAAGTATCGGGGACATCTTCATAGATCTTTCTTTGTAAGAAAAATGATACAAAGTTGCATCTGACCAATCTCAGGACTGCACTCATCCCTGGACCTCCTTAAAACATGAAGTTTTTATGCAAGGGCTTATAAGTGCAAACCTTAGTCTTTTAAATTTGTGTTTCTATTTAGGGAAGTTACTGAATATACTCAAAACCAGTTGATATTTTTTCTTTGAACTTTTACATATTAGCAAGTATGTGTTAGCTGATATAATATATACGAATTGAAAGAGCAAGAAGTTAGAGTCAGAATTATGGTAAAAGTCATTCTCCTCCCCTAAGCCCCCTTCCCCACTAACTATCCCAGTTACTATCCCTTGGCAAATCATTTAATCTCCACCGAATTACCATCTCTCATCTAGAATCAGGAAATAACGCCAGTGTGGTGATTTAAAACATGGCCTTCATGGTATGCCTCCCACGGAGAGGTGTGGTCTACAGCCCCTTCCCTTGAATCTGGGTGGGCTTGTGACTACTTCAACCAAAAGAGAATGGGAAATGAATGTCCATTATAAGATTTCTGAGGCTAGGTCATAAAGGCATGTAGCTTTTGCTGCAAGAACATCGTAAGAAGTCTATTACCCTGAGGCCACCATAGTGGAGAGGCCACATGTAGGTGCTTAGGTGCCAGTCCCAGCTGAGCCCACCCTTCCAGCCTTCCCACCTAAGTGCCAGCAGTTTGGCGAAGAAGCCGTTTTGGAAGTGGATCTGCCAGTCTCAGCTGATCCAGCCCCTTGTCTCACTCACTCCCCAGCCAAGCAGGCAGCCTGCCTGCCTGCCTTCCTTCCTTCCTTCCTTCCTTCCTTCCTTCCTTCCTTCCTTCCTTCCTTCCTTCCTTCCTTCCTTCCTTCCTTCCTCTTTCTTTTCTTTCTTTCTCTTTCTTTTCTTTCTCTCTCTCTTTCTTTCTTCTCTCTCTCTCTCTCTCTCTCTCTCTCTCCCCCCTTCCTTCCACAGCCTCCCAAGTAGCTGGGACTACAGGTGCCCGCCACCACGCCAAGCTAATTTTTGTATTTTTAGTAGAGATGGGGTTTCACCGTGTTAGCCAGGATGGTCTTGATCTCTTGACCTCATGATCCTCCCACCTTGGCCTCCCAAAGTGCTGGGATTATAGGCGGGAGCCACCTCGCCTAGCCTCTCCCCAGCCTTTTAAGCAGCTTCCAGCTGTGGCCCCAGACACTGAAGCAGAGATAAGCCATTCCCGCTGTACTTCTTTGGAATTCCTGACTCACAGAATCTGTGAGCATAATAAAATAGTTGTTGTTTTATGGCTCTAAGTTTTGGGGTAGTTTGTCAGTAGCAATGGTAGCTTGAACAATCAGTACCTGTAAGGTGATTGTGGAGCTCCAATGACCTAGTGAATATGTGAAAAGACTATAAACTACAAGGTGTCACTGGCAGAGACTTCACAGACTTCATTTTTATTGACCGATGACTGAATAATAATAGTTTCCATTTACTGAAGTCTTACTATGTGCCAGAGAACTCTAAATTTATCTATTTAATTCTCATAACAACCACTGAGGTAAGTGCTATTCTCCACATTTTACAGATAACAGAACAGAGGCACATATTGGTTAAGTAGCATGTCTGAAGTTACACAGCCTGTAAGAGCAGAGCTGGATTGCAAACCCAGGTAACTAGGTACAGTACTAACCTGGGGACTGAAGTTTTGTCTAACAGTCCTGCTTCATATCAGTTTGTTTTCTTCTGCTGTATAGACACATTTCCTGGTCCTTTCTCTCTCTCTCTTTTTTTTTTTTTTTGAGGTGAAATCTCAGTCGCCCAGGCTGGAGTGTAGTGGTGCGATCTCCGCTCACTGCAAGCTCCACCTCCCAGGTTCATGCCATTCTCCTGCCTCAGCCTCCTGAGTAGCTGGGACTACAGGTGCCTGCCACCACGCCCGGCTAATTTTTTGTATTTTTAGTAGAGATGGGGTTTCACTGTGTTAGCTAGGATGGTCTTGATCTCCTGACCTCGTTATCCGCCCACCTTGGCCTCTCAAAGTGCTGGGATTACAGGCGTGAGCAATCGTGCCCGGCCTCCTGGTCCTTTTTCTAAAATGAAAATCTGGTTGGTTCTTTTCCTTGGCTCAGAGACATTTAAGGAGAAAATCTGGGGTACTGACTCAGATGTTATTATGGAAAACAATAAAAAGCAAGTTCATGCTTTATTAGTACCCTTTATAAACTCTTCCTTGGCCATTGCTAAAAAATATCAGTCAAGAGGAGTCATCAGTTCGCAGGAGGCATAATTAACCATTAAAACGTAAATAAACTTCTGTATCAAATATCTGAAATCATAAGACAGCTACCCATTGGAGTTTTTAAACTAAAACAAAATTGGAAAGATGGCATTCGTATCACCCAAGAATGGTCTCTAATTTCTTCCCTGCCTTCAACCTAACCTTCAGCCTACTTCTGTACTGATCTGATTATGTTACAGCTCTCCTCAAAAACCGTCTATGGCTCCCAACTGCTTACAGAATCAAGTCCAGGCTCATTAGTTTGGTATAATATCATCAAGATTCTGCAATGTGGCTCTTCCCTGTCTTAACTGTGTGCGCTGCTACATCCCCTAATCATTCTACTCCATGCGTACCAGGTTACTACCACTTCCTCGATTTCTCTTCCCCATTGCCGCCATCTCTCCTACCACCAACTTTGAGCTCTAGCCCAGGTACCAGCTCTCCAAGAAAGCTCCCCCAGATCTACCCCACTCTGAATCTGAACCAACCTCTATTTCAGCATTTATCACAAATTGCTACTTCCTGTAACTAGCAATGTATGTGTCCTACACTAGACAGCATTTCCTCCTCACATCATGAACTACTTTAGAACAAAGGATCGTATACTTAAATAAGGTTCCCTCCATATATCGGACAGCCAATCAGTGCCTGATGAAACAAAGACTGAATAAAAACTCATAATTTATACAATAGGTGATATTAAAACGGGATACTAAAGAAAGCCTTTATTTTTTGATAAAATATAATAGTATGTTTAAATTAAAATTTAAATCCTGAATCATTGGTTCTAAAATTATCCTTCCTGGAAACAACTACATCCTACCCAGTTGGGTCAAAGTACTTTGTAGCTTAAAATAGATTATATTAATTGTTAGAATGTGCTCAATTTAAAGTTTTTCATTTCTAACACATTTTTCTTAACTTATGGCACCGATTCTCACTTTTCTGCTAACATGTGCTAGCAGATGACAAAACAAATGACTAGTATAATGAAAAGCCTTGGAAAAGTGATTTCTTAAAATTGTTTCCTATAATTGGATTTTTTTTTGTAATGTGAACCCTGGAATACATATAATACAGCCATACTCCCTACCACTAAGATAATTTGTTCATATGATGAAATTAAATGAACAGTTTTCGATATTTTGCAGAGGACTATAATTTCCACATGAAAACCCGCCATTGCTGTATACTCTGAAAGTTCAGTTTGAGGACACACTATGTTATCCCCAAGGAACAGAGACTTTCAGCTCTAATTATATCATATTTAAGATAATGTGCCCAGGTAAGCTATTTAGAAACATTTTATTATTTACTCTCGGCCTCTGAGCTTCCCTCCAAAGCCTGTCAAGATCTTCTACAAACAAATGAAGGAAGCCATTTCTTCTTATGTACAGACCAGGATGGGAATTGCCAATCACAATCCTTATTCCGAGTTGACACTCACAGAGACAAGAAAACCAGCTGTTTCCATGACACACATACCACACACACTCATGAAAGGTTGGTCTTTTAGAGCCCTATGCCTGCACCTCCCCTACTCCCTTCCTGGGCCCTAGAGGTGCCGGGGGTGGCCCTATGTGAAGCCAATCTTGAGACAAATGCAAGTCACTCCCTCCTGCCACAGCACTTTGCACACATCTCTGTATTGGCATTTATAATAACAATGATAGCTGTTATTATTATTATTGAAGCTACCTTTTGCTATGCACACTCCGGGGGCCAGGCACAGTGTCAGGCATCGCACACACATTATTTCACCCTGGTTGTTTTCTATTTATAGGTGATCTCCACTGCCACCCGTGAGGGTAAGCTCCCTGAGAGGCAACAGGTATGCTACGACCCATTTACTTCTATTTCCTCAGAATCTAGAATAGCACCTGGCATATTATCAGTAAGGAAATACAAATCAAAATCTCACAACTCTTAAAAACGCAACTCCAAAAGTGGGCAAAAGATTTAAGTAGATATTTCTCCAAGGAAGATAAACAATTGGTCAATGCACGTGAAAAGATGCTTAACATTGAGAAGTCAACAACTAGTAGCTGATAACTGGATATCCACATGCAAAAAAGTGAAGTTGGATGCCTACCTCATACTATACATAAAAATGAACTAAAAATGGATCAAGCACCTACATATAAGAGTAAAAACTATAAAACTCTTAGGAAAAAAAATAGGAGAAAACCTTACCATAGGCAGTGATTTCTTAGGACACCCAAAACACAATTAAATAAAAAAAAAAATAGATCAAATGGACTTCACCAAAATTAGAAACATCTATGCAAAGTACACCACCAAGAAAGGTAAAAGACAATTCACAGAATGGGAGAAAATATTTGCAAATCATTAAAGGACTCATATCCAGAATATATAATGAAATATTACAACACATAAAAAACCAACTCAATTAAAAGGTGAGCAAAGGATTTGAACAGATATTTCTCCAAAGAAGATATACAATTGGTCAATAAGCAAATGAAAAGATGCTTAACATTGTCATCACGAAGGAAATTCAAATCAAGATGCTAATGAGATACTTTATACCCACAAGATGGCGATAATAAAAAAGACAGATAATAACAAATGTTGGTTAGGATGCAGAAAAAATTGAACCCTCAGACATCGCTGGTGGGATTGAAAAATAGTCTGGTGGTTCCTCAAGGTGTTAAACACAAAATTATCAAATGTCCTGGCAATTCTACTTTTAGAGAAATGAAAATATATGTCCACACAAAAACTTGTACACAAATATTCAGAGCAGTATTATACCTAATAGCCTAAAAGTGAAAACAATCCAAATGATTCCAAACAAAATGTGTTATATCAATACAATTGGATATTAACCTGCCATAAAAAGGAATGAAGTACACTCTACAACATGGATGACCCTTGAATGCATTCTGCAAAGTGAAAGAAGCCAGACACAAAAGCCCATATGTTGTATGATTCCATTTATGTAAAATTTCCAGAACAGACTAATCTATAGAGGAAGAAAGTAGATCATGGTTGCCAGAAGCTGGGGAGAGTGTGGGGCATGGCTAAGTGAGTACAGAGTTTCTTTTGGGGTGATGAAATGTTCTGGAATTAGATTTGTTGGGATGCTTGCACAACTCTGAATATACTAAAATGCATTAAGTGTGCACTTTAAAATGATGAGTTTTACGGTATGTGAATCTTATCTCAATGAAGCTGTTATTTTTTAAAAAGAAAGCCAATTGGAAAAATTAAAAATCCATGCCTGAATGAGCAGGAAGTTGGTGTGGCTGAAAGTTACAACCTACAACACAAGTTGAGTAAAAGTAGGGACTGCTTCATAAAGAGAATGAGTTGAAATGAGAGGAATGCTGGTTTGGACTTGGGTAATAATTTACAGCACACATTATCATTTTGTGCTCTAGGATGTGTGGAGAGTAAAAATGGTCTCCCAGAGGTGAGGCCGCTGGGAGACCAGAAATAGGGGAGAAGGCACCATATTATGAGTTCTGTGCAGGTGGAAACGGTGAAAAGGGATGAGGGCTTGATCACAGACAGGAGAGGGAAAATATGAGAACAAAGAGCTGTTGGCCTGGGACATAGTGGGTTCACATCTTTCAGAAACCTCATCAACTCTCGGGGATGACTTGTGAATATTTACAACTCCTAAACTGGGTCCAACTGGGGCAGTGGGGGCTCAAATATCCCAAGTGTTTCCATCTTTCTCCGGGCAAATGCTCATATCTAACACATATTATTTCTCCTCTCTACCTGTTCACCATTTCTACCTTTACTTCCTAATGGCATATGTCGTAGAGTGGCTTAAGTTTTGGTTTTTCTCTTCTGCCTTCCTATGAGATTATGTGAATGAGAACTGTGGCCTTTTCTGTTGAGCCATCCCTCTACAGACTAGAAGCAAAACTTCTCAAATGCCTTCTCACAACTATTAGTCCAATCTCAGTTTCCTTCCAACTTTCTAGAAAAGTGAGATGCCTGTGAAATAATATAGGCTAATAATGAAGAAGAATATCATTTATGCAGAACTTCATAGTTTGTGAGGAGGCTTTATACAGAGTACAGAAGAGCACTGAAGTTGGATGTTCTTCAGGACCTCCTGTACCCCTCATGGTGTGAATCAATGATTGGACAGGCTCTCAGCTTTCTCCAGAATCTATTGAGACATGTGTCTTGTGCATATTTTTAAACAAGTTAATCTTGTTTCCAACTTCCATTAAAGGGTTCTGTCTCATTTGGTGGGCATTTTCCTTGGCGAGGAGGTGCTGGTAGCGGCAGAGTGGAAGCAGAGACTGTATTCCCTTAGGATCATTACTGCAAACAAGACCACATGGTAAAGTCATATTAAGCTACAGATGTTGAAGAGCAGACTAAGCTAAGTTTGCTCCACACACTCTCAGTCTTGAGTCAGGTCCAAAACAATTGGGGCCCTGGCAAAGTCACCCTTCCAATTGCTAAAAATAGTGAAAGTGACAAACTTTAATCCTGCTAAGTCCAAGGGCATAATGTATCTCATAAAGATTCAGCAGAGGCAGAAGATACTTCTTTGGGTGGAAAATTCTTGAATGATACTAGTTTATGAGGCATTTTTACATGTTTCTTGAGCATACTACTGTGCCACTGAACATCAATAGATGAGAAATCTCTGGGCTGAGTTGAAAAGTAAAGGAACAGTGGGTTTTATGAAAATGCACTTTCTAAAAATGAAGGCTACATCTGTCTCTGAGGTCTAAAGAACATTTAACTCTGGGCTCACTGGTGTCTCACTTCGGATCTGGTAACTACAAACTCTTTGGCCTCTGGCTTGATTTTCTGCCATGTTCCTGGTGCTCAGCCTCAACAGAAGCCCAGCACTGTCCTGATGGCCTTTCCTGATTTCTACCAGCTGTGAGCTCCTCAAGCCTTGGTTTGCTTCCCTCAAGCCTTAACTACTTCTTCCCAGCTCAGCCTCTGATTTACAATCTCTGGCTCCAATCCTGCCCACATCTTGATGAGACACAACAAAGATGATCTGCAACTGAGATTTGAACCTTGTTTGGACTGCAGTGTTGAGATGCATTTGGGTGGAACAGGAGAAATAATCCTCAATGAAGCCTGAGGGGTTGGAGTCATACTTCTCTAGGATTAACTGATATTTACTGGTGATCTATCTTTTCTCTATGAAACAGGGCCACCTGGTAAGACCCTCCACTCTCAATGCTTTGGAATGCATCTCACCTAGTTCAATGGTTTTCAATGCTGGCTGTGAATTAGAATTACCTGAGAAGTTTTAAGTATAGTCTATTAATATAACTGGATCTCACACCTGGAAATTCTGATTTCATTGGTGAGGGGGTGGTGTCACTCCAGGTGAGTCTAACGTTTAGCCAAAGTTGAGAACTACTATCTTGGCTTATGACATTGGTCCTCAAAGTGTGATCCCTGGACCACCAGCATCAACATCACTCGAACTAATTAAATATGCAATTTCTGGCTGGGTGTAGTGGTTCATGACTGTAATCCCAGCACTTTGGGAGGTTGATGCGGGGGGACTGCTTGAGCCCAGGAGTTTGAGACCAGCCTGGGCAATATGGGGAAACCCTGTCTCTATAAAAAAATACAAAAATTAGCTGGGCATGGTGGCATGTGCCTGTAGTCCCAGTTACTAGAGAGGCTGACGTGAGACGATTACCTGAGCCTGGGGAAGTTGAGGCTGCAGCAAACTGTGATTGTACCACTGCACTCCAGCATGGGCAACAGAGCAAGACCCTGTCTCAAAAAATAAAAAAATAAAAATGCAAATTCTCAGGCCCAACCCTAGACCTAGTGAATTAGAATCCCTGGGGGCATAGTCCAGTGATCTGTGGTTTAATAAGCTTTACAGGTGGTTTTGATGCAGGCTAAAGTTTGAAAACCACTGGTTTTTGGGTAAGATTTGTCCAATGGTTATGAGGAAGAGAAATCAGTACCGAGACGTCTAGTAAATCCCGGTCCCTTTGGTGTACCTAGCTTAAAGGTCACAAGATGCTAAGTACTCATGAAAAGAACCTCCCAAAACAAAGGATAGCTGCAGTGGCAAGGTGATTAATGCTGTATCTTATATCCTGTGAGTGGCTGTAGTATTTTGTTGACATGGGCAAAAAGTAGTCATTGACTCTTCAATGCTGGGTTTGGGAAAGGGTCTCTTTGTGGCTTCTGTACCAATCTCCTCTGAGACACGCTTGAGATACCACATTACCTATTAGGCTCTTGGCACATTTGAGGTCAGTAAAATTACCCATTACAGAAGGTCAAATTAGTGTTTTCCATTACTGCAAGAATCCAAAGGGCAGTCGTAGTACTGGTTACTGGCAGTGTTCTCCTAAGGTTTTATCATCACTACCTCATATCGACATACTCAAACTACAAGCCAGATTTCTTAGAAGATGAGGTTTTCAGGCATTGCTTTTAAAGCAGTGGTTCTCAAATGGAGGTGATTTTGCCCCCCAGGGGCATTTGGCCATGTATGGAGACAATTTGGGTTGTCACAACTTGGGGCAGGGAATGCTACTGGCATTTGGTGGGTAGAGGCCAGGGATGAAGCTAAACATCCTTCAATGCACAGCACAGTCCCCCACCACAAAGAATTACCTGGCCCCAAACATCAATACTATTGAGGTTGAAAGCCCTGGCCTGTTGGGGATGGGGTGGGGTGGGGGGAGGGAGAACATTAGGAAAAATAGCTAATGCATGCTGGGCTTAATACCTAGGTGATGGGTTGATAGGTACAGCAAACTACCATGGCACACGTTTACCTATGTAACAAACCTACACATCCTGCACATATAACCCGGAGCCTGAAATAAATAAAAGTGTGAAAATATACAGAAAGGCAGTGACAGCAACATCACAACTATATTTTGATATTTGAAGAAGCTAAAATAGCTTCCAAAGTCTTTAATAAATATAGCCTGATCTCTTCTACATGGCTTAGGCACATCCATAGAGAAGAGCTCTCAAGGACCCCATTAGCATACCTCCGATGCCCTGGGGGAACAAAAAGGCAAATAATTGATTTGCTTCCTCTCTTCTTCAAAAATAGCTACAGCACTTTGGTAACTGTTCCCAAGATAAAATATAAAAGCTAGGAGGAAAGCATATTGCTTGGAAATAGAGAACTAAGCAAAATCGTTTTATGGTTTTATGGTTTCTGCCTCACTTGTGACCTTCACCTTATCAAATATAGTGGCTTTTGCTACGTTCTTCTTCCTGGTGTGCTTGCAGCATCTTTTATTCACTTGGTAGATAGCATTGAGTGTCTCCTCTTTCTTACCTTGGTCTTGGTGACTCAGTACCAATGGAAATGTATTCCTTGGAGTAGCAGCATGAACACTACCTGGGCCTTTGTTCAAAATGCAAGATCTGAGGTCCCATCCCTGCTCTACAGAATCAGGATCTTGCGGGTCCAGATAGCTGTTTTGTTTTGTTTTGTTTTGTTTTGTTTTGAGACTGAGTCTCGCTCTGTCACCCAGGCTGGAGTGCAATGGCGCAGTTGCGGCTCACTGCAACCTCTGCCTCCTGGGTTCAGGCGATTCTCCTGCCTCAGCCTGCCGAGTAGCTAGGACTACAAGTGCATGCCACCACTCCCGGCTAATTTTTGTATTTTTAGTAGAGACAGGGTTTCACCGTGTTAACCAGGATGGTCTTGAACTCCTGACCTCGGGTAATCTGCCTGCCTCAGTCTCCCAAAGTGCTGGGATTACAGGCGTGAGCCACCGCGCCCAGCCAAAACACTACTCTTGACATGTGCTACTCAAAGTGTAGTCCTTGGATTGGAAACATGGTATCACTTGGGAGCTTGTGAGGGAAGCAGAAATTCAGGCCCTCATCCTAGCTTTCTGAATCAGAATTTGCATTTCCTCAAGGTCTCCAGGTGATTCTTAGGCACACTTGGGTATCAGAAAACCTGGTCAAGACTACTCTACTTCTCTTCCCACCCTTATGACTGGAACTTTTCTGTTTCCATTGTGGATTTCTTTTTACAGTCCTCACCTATAGATAAATATATCTTAAAGACTCCGACTCAGTGATTCTCAACCCTGGCTACACATTGGAGTCACCTACTGATGCCTGTGTCCTACCCACAGAAATTCTGATCTAATTGATCTTGGATGAGGCTGGGACCCTGGAATGTTTAAAACTTCTTCGGGTGATTCTAATGGGCACTTGCAGTTAAGAACTTCTGCTCCGGTCCTTGATCTTCTGCTCATCTCTCCTATTGATTAAAGATCCCAGCAAAGCCTATTAATTTCAGTATCACCATCACCTCTTTCCTTAGAACTGGATTTATATCTGAACATAAGTGTCTATTTTTTTTTGTTTTGAGACAGGGCCTCACTCTGTTGTCCAGGTTGGAGTACAGTGGTGCAATCTCAGCTCACTGCAACCTCTGCCTCCCAGGCTCAAGGGATCCTCCCACCTCAGCCTCCTGAGTAGCTAGGACAACAGACTCAAGCCAGCAGGCCTGGCTGTTGTTTTTTTTTTTTTTTTTTTTTTTTTTTTTGTAGAGATGGGGCTTTGCGATGTTGCTCAGGCTGGTCTTGAACTCCTGAGCTCAAGTGATCTGCCCACTTTGGCCTCCCAAATTGCTGGGATTATAGGTGTGAGCCACTGCACTTGGCCTCGATGTCTATTCTGAACACCCATCCTGTTTTAGATAGTTTGCCTGAGGGGTCCTCTTGTCAAAATCACTTAACCAAATAGGAACTCCTAATCTTCAAGACACACTGCCCCTGCTCTCCCTCCGTCTTTGACACACTCCCCCTGCTCTCCCTCCGTCTTCACTACAGTAAATGGTACCATTAACTCTAGTTACCCTAAGTCATAACCCAAGAGTCATCTTTTATCTTTCCTTTATGTCGGTTTAGAAACAAATCCCCACATTCTTTCAATTCTTCTTCCTTCATTCTTTCAACAAGTACTTACTGAATGACTACCACGTGCCAAGCACTCTTCTAGGCACTTGAAATGCAGCAATGAGCACAATGCACGAAATCATTTTCCTCCTGCGGCTTATACTCTTGTAAGCAGTGGTAAGAAATAATAAAGCAAATACATATGTAAAATATATAGTGTAAGGCTGGGTGCCGTGGCTTAAGCCCGTTATCCCGACACTTTGGGAGGCTGAGGCAGGAGGACTGCTTGGGCCCAGGAGTTTGTGACCAGCTTGCGCAATGAATCAAAACTACATCTTTACAAAAAGTTAAAAAAAAAAAAAATTAGCCAGGTGGGGTGGCGCATGCCTGTAGTCCCAGCTGCTTGGGAGGCTGAGGCAGGAGGGTTGTTTGAGCCTAGGAATTTGAGTCTGCAGCTAGCCATGATTGCATCACTGCACTCCAGCCTGGGTGACAGTGAGATGTTGCCTCAAAAAAAAAAAAAAAAAAATATATATATATATATACACACACACACACACACATCATATATATAAAAATATATATATAGCACAGTGCTAAGGGGAAAGCAAAGCAGGGAAGAGTGATGAGGGAGTGTGTGGGAGTGAGAGAACAGGTGTTACAATTTTAGGGAGTGGAGACCCGGGATGAACTCCCTGAGGTGATGTTTCAATAAAGCTCTGAAGGCGGTGAGGTAGGGAGCCCTGTGGAGATCTCTGCAGTAGAACAACGTGTAAAGGCCATGCACTAGGAGTGTAACTGATGTGCTTAAGGAATGGCAAGGAGGCCAATGCGGTGGCTGTAGAATGTGGGAGAGGAAAGTAGTGGGAGCCAAGGTCAGGGAGTTGAGGGGTGAGGGAGGTGCTGATGGGACAGAGCCAGGAAGGCCTTTGTAAGGACTTTGGGTCTTCCTTTTAGTGACATAAAAAAAGCCATTGTAACATTTTTTTTGTGTGTGTGTGTTTTGCAAAAATGTGATATGATCTGACTTATGTATGTGTGTGTGTGTTTTTTTTTTGATACAGACTCTCGCTCTTTCCCCCATGCTGGAGTGCAGTGGCGTGATCTTGGCTCACTGCAACCTCCGCCTCCCGGGTTCAAGTGATTCTCTGCCTCAGCCTCCCAAGTAGCTGAGATTACTGGTGCCTGCCACCATGCCAGGCTAATTTTTTTTGTATTTTTAGTAGAGATGGGGTTTCACCATCTTGGCCAGGTTAGTCTTGAGCTCCTGACCTCGTGATCCACCCGCCTCCACCTCCCGAAGTGCTGGTATTACAGGCCTGAGCCACTGTGCCTGGCCGACTTATGTTTTAAAAGGAACTCTAGCTGCTGTGTTTTTTTTTTTTTTTTTCCTTTTAACTTTTATTTTAGGTCCAAGGGTATATGTGGTTTGTTATATAGGTAAATTCGTGTCACAGAGGTTTGATATACAGATTATTTCATCACCCAGGTACTAAGCATAGTACCTAATAGGTATTTTTTTTCTAACCCTCTCCCTCCTCCAGTGTCTGCCGTTCCCCTCTTTGTGTCCACGTGTTCTCATTATTTAGCTCCCACTGATAAGTGAGAACATGTGGTATTTGGTTTTCTGCTTCTGCATTAGTTTGCTAAACTGCTGTGTTAAGAATAGACATAAGGCCGAGTGCAGTGGTTCATGCCTGGAATCCCAGCACTTTGGGAGGCTGAGGCAGGAGGGTTGTTTGAGCCCAGGAGTTCCAAGATCAGCCTGGACAACATAGTGAAAGCCCATCTCTATAAAAAATTAAAAATATTAGCTGGGCATGGTGGCTCACACCTGTAATCCCAGCTACTAAGGAGACTGAGGTGGGAGGATCACTTAAGGGGTGTGTTTGGCAAAAAGAGTAGGAGCTCAGTTTTGGGCAGGTTTAAGTTTGAGATGTCTTTTAGACCTCTAAGTGGAGATGTTCACTGGCAATTGGAAATGTAAGTCTGGAGTTCATGTTGACAAGTTTGGCAGAATGAATGAAATAACCGAGGGAACAAGAGTAGACAGAGAAGAGTTCAATTTCTGAGCCCTGAGGCACTGTAACATTTAGAGGTCACAGAAATGCAATTCATGGAACAAATATTTGAGCATCTGCTATGGGCAGGCACTGTGCCAGGTGCTGAAGATACATCAGTGGATATGATGTAGGCAGAACCAATAAAGGAGACTGAGGAGGAGTGTTCATATGTAATGAAGTCTAAGAGATTTTTTCCTCTTCTAATTCAAAGTGTCCTTAATTTCTATGCCCTCATCCCATCTTGGACAATTGCACCAATATCCTAACCATTCATCCTTTTGGTTTTTCTAGCTCTAAAACATCTTGTACACCAAAACCAGATTAACGATCCCCCAAATACTGCATTTGTGAGGTTACTCCCCACCTCAATCACATGTAGGAGGATCACATAAGACTAAACAGGATCATTTCTGAACTCTTCTCCCTTGCATTAAAGGCTCCCATGATTTTTTGGTATATTTTTTGCCTTCTTTCCCACTACTATGTCAAAATGTATCACGCTTATTCCCCATTCATAAAATAGCTGGTCCAGAGGCAATCCAGAGCCAAGTGTGGTGGCTCATAATCCCAGCACTTTGGGAAGCTGAAGCAGGAGGATCACTTGAGGCCATGAGTTTGAGACCACCCTGGGCAAGATGGTAAGACCCCACCATCTCTTAAAAATTTTTTCTTTAAATTAAAAAATATAAAAGAAAACAAAAATAAAATAACTGGTCCAAGAATACTCAGCCAATAAATGGTGAAGCCAAAACTGGGCCCTGGCTAGGATTTGCGGAAAGCTTCAAGACCCAACTAGAAAAGGCTGGATACATTAAGCTCAGGCCTCTCAGATACAGAACTGGTCGTGGAGACTGCCTGGGGGGCCAGTTTGACTCTCTCTCCAGGTTCAGACTAACCATACCCAGGATCCCCTGCTTAAAAATCCCATGGTGACCCAGAGTGATTTGGCTAAGCTTTGGCAGATGGTGTCATTCTCAGGACACAAACCAACCTCAGAGATGAGGATGATACATTAAAAGGCAAATAGGGCCAACTTTAGTCATCACTTAGTTCTGGGCCAGCCAGGGAGTGTGGTCAGTCTAGGCTAGTCCCTGGGAGAAGAGAGACATGTGGACTCTCAGGGGCACTATTCGAAGTAAGCTAGACACCGGAGATGATCTTTAAATCCACACTTTTGAAGGTTCTCATTGCAGCTGCAGACAGCCTACAGATTCTTCAGTGTTCTCCACATCATTTTTTATCTAAACCAAGCTGAATCCTGAGACTCCATTTCCCAGTTTTTGCCATAGCAGTTTCTGCAATACCTACTGTACATTAGGTGCATATGTTACCTCTGGTCTTCATCATATCTCTGCAAAAGGGGGATTGTTATTACTAAAATATAGATGAGTAAATGGAGATTTGGAAAAATAAAGTGACTTATCCGAGGACAAATATTAGTATGTGATGGAGCCAGGAACAACCCCAGGTCTGTCTGCCTCCTGATCTTGTGCTCTTTCCAACACAATGCAGACTCCACGTTCTAGGCCAAATCTCAGGTTTACTGTGTCTGACGTGTTAATGGCAATGGCACATATCCTGTAAATGCCTAGAGGCTGCAGGAAGGCATGCTGAGCTAATGCCTGGCACCCCCCTAGTGATTAGCAAGGGAGGAGAAAGGCTTTGATCTGGGAAGGGGAAAGGAGTCACAATTCTACCTCCTCGCTACACTTCTGCCTTCAAGTCCAAGCCTTCCTATGTTTAGCCTGACATTTTATTTTAGTAGACTGCTTGGAGCTTTGAGGAGTTTTGTTTATATGGCTGTGATATTTGTTTATATGGTCAGGTTTTTTTATTTGCCTGAGATGTCTGAGGAAGGGCAGAGTGATGGGGGAGGAAACTGAATTCTAACTGACGACAGGATAAAAGAAATAGAAGGAACCTCCCACGGCCCAATTTTCATCCCCTGGGCCCTACCCAAAGTAAACAGCTTTCAATTTTGTTTTCTTATTATACACAGTTTTACATGGGCTGGATCAGAGAGAGAAAGAACTTGTTATACAAGATGACTAACTGTATACAATTCATTTAACTAGATCAGGGAGGTAAGAGGCAAATGGTGGAGTCTCTTTAGGGCTATACAGGAATTGTCTTCAGCCTTCACAGTAAACTCACAATGTAGTATCACTATTCCCCCCATCCCCGCTTGCTTTTTTGGAGATGGAGTCTCACTCTGTTGCCTAGGCTGGAGTGCAATGGCATGATCTCAGCTCACTGCAACCTCCACCTCCCCAGTTCAAGTGATTCTCCCGCCTCAGCCTCCTGAGTAGCTGGGATTACAGGCACCCGCCATCATGCTTGGCGAATTTTTATATTTTTGTAGAGATGGGGTTTCACCATGTTGACCAGGCTGGTCTTGAACTCCTGACCTCAGGTGATCCGCCCACCTCGGCCTCCCAAAGTGCTGGGATTATAGGGGTGAGCCACTACACCTGGCCTATCTTCCTTCTTCTTAAAAGGGGAATAGGCCAGGTGCAGTGACCCACGCCTGTAATCCCAGCACTTTGGGAGGCCGAGGCGGGCTGATCACCTGAGGTTAGGAGTTTGAGACCAGCCTGGCCAATATAGTGAAACCCCATCTCTACTTAAAAAAAAAAAACAAAACAAAAATTAGCTGGGCATGGTGGCGGGTGCCCAGCTAATTTTCGTTTTGTTTCAGCTACTCAAGAGGCTGAGGCAGGAGAATCGCTTGAACCCAGGAAGCAGAGTTTACAGTGAGCCGAGATCATGTCACGGCACTCCAGCCTGGGCAACAGAGGGAGACTCCATTTCAAAACAAAAAAAAACAAAACAAAAAAGAAGGAAGACAAGTCTCAGAGTGATATAGTGAACTGCCCCAGTCATAGCTAGTCAACGAAGGTGCTGGGATCTGAGTTCAGGCCTCTGGGCCCCTCTGTCTGTGTCCATGACTCCATGGTCTGAGGTGGCAAGTCAGACATGCAAGTTCTGGTTCCACCTCTGTCACTAACACTGAGCAGGACACTTCTGTCTTTAGATCTCTGGTGCTGCATATACAAAACAGGGGTAAAAAATGCTGACCTCACATTTAAGGTGAGCACAAAATGAATTACTAAATTGGACATTTTGTTTATATGGCTGTGATATTTGTTTATATGGCCATTAAAAACATTTGCCAATAAATAAACGTAACGCCTTTGCAACTATGGGATTATCATTGCTCTTTTTAGTATTTGTCCTTTCTGTGCCTCAGCTTCTCAGTCATAAAAGATGTACCAGCCGGTCATGGTGGCTCATGCCTGTAATCCCAGCACTTTGGGAGGCCGAGGTGGGCAGATCACCTGAGGTCAGGAGTCTGAGACCAGCCTGGCCAACATAGTGAAACCCCGTCTCTACTAAAAATACAAAAATCAGCCAGGAGTGGTGGTGGGTGCCAATAATCCCAGCTACTTAGGAGGCTGAGGCAGGAGAATTGCTTGAAACTGGGAGGTGGAGCCAAAATTGTGCCACTGCATTCCAGCCTGGGTGACAAAAGTGAGACGCCATCTCAAAAAAAGGAAAAAAAAAAAAAAAAAGATGGGACCAGGTTCCATTTCTGGTTCTAAAATTCTATGCTTTTATAAGTCTAAACAGCTCTGGGCTACAAAACAGTTTGGTTTCACAGGGTACTTCTTTGCAATGATATATACCAGAATTTTAACAGTGCTAACAGTTAGAGCCTCCTGTGTTTATGAAGGGCTCCGAGCTCCTAATCTTTGCATCTTAATATTTGAAAGCCTCCTTTGGAATGAGATGAGAAATAGCTACCCTGACACATGCTAGATTTTTTTTTTAAACCTATACAATCAAGTGAAATCACTCTCTACTAAATCAGGAAGAGAAACACAAAAATGTTATTCTACCAATCGTGCAGCAACCACCTTGATTTGGAAAAACAAAACTGTCCCTTTCTGTAGCTTAAAAAAAAGGCTGTGCTTTATAGTAATTATCCTGCTCTACTTTATCAGAAATAATCAACACCTTTATCACAAAATAACTTCTTGAGCCACTAAAAGGCAATTATAAAAAAGCCAACCGTGTCATCCAAAGCACCATGGTAACCAACATCACTAGGGCATGAAAAAATAGTTGTTCGTCACTAGAATCTAAGCCAGTTGGTGGTTTGGCTTGCTAAGCAACACTGTAAAAATAGCAGAGTAACATCCCATTATCTGGAGGTCTGACTTCCCACTGTTTTGAATATGGTCCCAGAAAGAACTGTCCCAGGTCTCTCCGTTGACTCCATATCCTAGGCTTATAGTCAAAACCTGACTAATCATTTAACCAACAAGTACTGATTGAAGCATACTGTATATCAGGCACATGATTCTCAACATGGTATTCACTTAGTTTATCAGTGCAACAGAAACTATAAGTGAGATGAACACAGGAAGAGTGGGTTTGTGGAGAATGGTGGAGCAGGGATTTGCTGGAGGCAGGTTCAAAGAGAACTAAGAGCTGTTAGCCAGAGGACAGAGAAAAATGTAAAAAATAGGGAATACAGCATAAAATAACTACACTCTCATGATCATGATCCTGCGTCATCAAGAAAAAATTAAGTTATATTTAGAATCCTTTGTTAAGGAAGGCAGGAATGGGTATAAAACATTTCAGAAATATCACCATCAAAAATGGTTAAAACATACAGTTTTAGCATTTGAAGGAAACAAAATTATGTTTGACAAATATCTCCTGCTGCCTAGCTCCCCATTTTGCTGGAATAAAAGCAGCATTATGATAATGGCTTTCCCAGTGTTCAGACACAGTGTCAGCTCCTCTCTGCCTTTCTTTTTCACCTCAAACTCCTGCCTCAGCTGGAACGTTCTTTCCCTTCATAATTGCTTAGCAGGGTCCTTCTCCTTCTTTTAAGGCTGAGCTGAAATTCCACTTTC
Organism: Chlorocebus sabaeus; assembly: GCF_047675955.1. NCBI lineage: Eukaryota > Metazoa > Chordata > Mammalia > Primates > Cercopithecidae > Chlorocebus > Chlorocebus sabaeus. Next base: position 102,093,745 of record NC_132912.1, on the reverse strand, counting down.
TCAGAAAAGTTTTCTCAGATCATCCAAGGACTATTTCTCCCTTTCCTTTTCACCCACAGATGTTTTCTGGATTCCATTGCCCGGACCCCAGGCTGCTTTGTATTATCATTTCCATCATGACCCTTCCTTCTTTCTTGTTCCTGGAGGGCAGGGTCAGCACTGCATTTATATCGATGTCTATCTGCCGAGCCTGGTACTCAGTACATGCTCCTGAACTGATCTGCCCAGATGATGTTGAGAGTCAATGGGGGAAAATGGGAGGGTGGCTGGCAGAGGTGGTACTTTCCCTCCTGGATGTTACACAGCCCAAGAGCCTGGCATGGCACCCATGCTGGCTCTTCTTCCTCAGGGCCTTTGTATGTCTGTTCCTGTCTCCTGGGAAGCTCCTCCTCTGATGAATGCCTTCTCACCGTCCTTTAGGATTCAGCTCAAATACCACTTGGTGAGGGACAGTCTATCTTTACCTATAAGACCAAGTCTATATATTATATGTTCAGAGCTCCCTATACTTTTTCTTCAACTCACTTAGGACCATTTGTAATTATTTATGGCTTGGTGTCTCTCTCCTACTCGACTGCAAGCCCTAGGAGGGCAGGAATGGTGTCGGTCTTGTCCACACTGCATCCCCAGTGCCTAACACAGGCCTGACAGAGAAGAATGGCCATTCAATACAGGAAGGAAGGAAGGAAGGAAGGAAGGAAGGAAGGAAGGAAGGAAGGAAGGAAGGAAGGAAGGAAGGAAGGAAGGAAGGAAGGAGACAGAGAGAGAAAGGAAGAAAGAAAGAGAGAGAGAGAGGGAGATGGAGGGACGGAGGGAGAGAAAGAAAGAAGGAAGGAAAGAAGGAAGGAAGGAAAGAAAGAAAGAAAAAGAAAAAGAAAGAAAAGAAAAGAATAGAATTGAGGAGAATCTCATTTTGAAAAGCAGCATAACAGCAGCAAATAAAAAGAGAATTTAGAGTTGTTATTGAAGGTCTCAGAATCCCCAGACATGGGCCTAGAAGGAACTCAGTTTAAGAGAGTACTACTAGGAAAACCCACAGACCTTCCTCGGAGACACCCAAATGCTTTAAGGGAGCGAGAAACACAATCAAATGTATTTGGCAGCTAAAAAATGGAGTTGAGATGAGCTTCAAATAAAGAGTATTCTTCAAATAAAAGAATACTCACAAAGGATGATAAATAGAAAAAATGGAATTTAACGGCAGCCTGTGGGATTTAGATAGATAAATAAAGTTTGACAAGGAAGGCTGGTATGGCCTGGAAAAGATAACTAAATTGGAAAAAAGTGTGAATGAGATTCTCTCACAGGTTTTATTAGTGCCCCTTCCAGTTCAGATTCTATTGTTACCTGGCATTTCTTTTGCCAGGCTGGAAAAAAAAGAATATAACAACATTATAACAATCACAATGAAAATGTTTAAAGGAAAAAACCCCACAAGTTTATCATCTTGAATATTAATTATTTTCCCTTTTTCGTTTCCTTTCATTCTTTCTCTATATGTACAATGGACTACACTTTGTTTACTGTTTGCTCTATTGTTTAGAAAGTAAGCATCTCATTATACATTTTACTAATTATTATTTAGCGACATTTAACACATTTTAAAATGTAATACATCTATTTACACCAGTGCAATGTAATTGTGAATGAAAACTTTTATTTTCTTTTATGTAAGACAAAGAATATAGCACTAATGTTTTGGCAGGTTTTCATAGAATTAAGCAATGGAATGGTTATTCTTCCTGAAAAAATAGCTAAGGTCAGCATTTGGAGTGTAAAGTAAAACACTGGCTTTTTGGACTAGATTATTCTGCAGTGAAAAGGTCACATTGTGTGTCTGGGCCAGGAGCACTTACTGGCTGGTTGGACACGCTTTAGGCCAGAGGTCCCCAACCTTTTCAGCACCAGGGACTGGTTCTGTGGAAGATGATTTTTCCACGAACTGGGGTGGGAGAGGGGATGGTTTGGGGATGGAACTGTTCCACCTCAGATCATCAGGCATTAGATTCTCATAAGGAGCATGCAACCTAGATTCTTTGCATGTACAATTCACAATAGGGTTCTCGCTCCTAAAGCCCCAGTTGATCTGACAGGAGGTGGGGCTCAGACAGTAATGCTTGCCCACTGCTCACCTTCCACTGTGTGGCCCAGTTCCTACCAGGCCACAAACTGGTACTGGTCTGCAGTCTGGGGGTTGGGGATCCCTACTTTAGGCAACAGACCACTTGCAGGAAGACCAAAGATGGAAGAGGATATTTTTAGCTCCATAATGTCTGCCTACCTCACCACTGTATTTCCAGAGTCTAGTACAATGCCTGGCCCAAAGCAGGAGTTCAAAAAATGTTTACTGAATGAATCAATGAATAAGCAAAGACTGAGTATGGATTGTGCAGTAGACTGTGTTATAGCCATGCTAGTGCATAGGTGGAACAACCTAGCATACATGAGTTGTGCTCTGTTGTTTGCAAAGATGGTGTTACTAGTCCAGCAAAGCTAAAATGTTTAATTGAGTTAAATGTCAGTCAGTGCTGTATTACTCAGAAGTCTTTGACTTCAGAACAAAGCTTTATTTCTTTCCCCTGTTGTCTATACAGGACTCGGTGTCTCCTAAAAGCAATCCAATAATAGAGTAGTAAATTTAAGAAGTATGATAAATCTCTACAGCTCCATTTTTAAAATTAGTCTTCCCAAATTATAGAACTCAACCCTGAGGAAACTATAGCAAAAACACCATCCTATAAGAAAATCACTGTTAGGATTAGAATGGGACATTTGATTTGTGCTTGATGGCAGGACAATGGGTTTTTCCTTTGCTTTCTTTTTAAGAATTTCATTAAGATTGTGATTATGTGCAATATATTTTTAATATGACAAAATATTGAGTTCCTATTTCAGAACAGTGGGATGATTATCCTCACATGATTTTCATACTTCTTTTTTCTACTATTCTATATTTAAATTTTTTTCTGTATAAATTATAGAAAGATAAACTTCAGTAAAAAATTTATAAAAGCAAAATATGACTGGGTGCAGTAGCTCACACCTGTAATCCTAGCACTTTGGGAGGCCGAGGCTGGTAGATTGCCCGAGCTCAGGAGTTCAAGACCACCCTGGGCAACACGGTGAAAACCAGTCTCTACTAAAATACAAAAATTTAGCCAAGCATGGTGGCACATGCCTGGAGTCCCAGCTACTCGGGAGGTTGAGGCAGGAGAATCACTTGAACCTGGGAGGCGAGATCATGCCGCTGCACTCCAGCCTGGGCGACAAAGTGAGACTCCATCTCAAAAAAAAAAAAAAAAAAAAAAATGCCACCTAGTCATAGTTATTGTATCCTCCATGTTCCCATTGCATTTTTGCATTTCTAGTATAGCACTTTCATTTTAATGCTTTATGTACCAAGGTCCATCTTACCCATATCCTGTACTTATATATTGAGACATAACTTGTAAGTTCAAGGTCACTGGAAGTCATGGGAAAGGTGAGTGTCCAGCTTGCCTTCTAGCTTTGCAAAGGGAAGTGCTACTCATCCACTATGCTCTAGGCTCCTTGGGAACAGAGATTTTTATCTCATACCCCTAACTCTTAGCACAGTGCTTTACATGTGAAAAGAAATTGTTGAAATAAATATTAATAGATGTACCTAAAGAAACTGAGAAACAATATATGCAACACTTTTCTTCTAACACTAACAAACTTCTAAGTTTGATTTGTTCTGCTGCATAGTCCAAAATGATTTAATTCATTTACTAGTGCTCTGCAGATCTCTTCCACTATATTAAAGTTTAACTCCTTTAGTCATCCATTCAGTCTTTAAACAAACATTTATTGAAAATGTACTATGTGTCATATCCATCGTTAGCTGCTGGAGCTACAAAGATAGATAAGACAGTCTTGCCCTGGAGATGCTCATTATATGGGTGAGAGGCACTTATAAACACACACTGATAGTACAGCTTGTTAGTTCAATGATTGAGATATGCACATAAAACAATGAAGCTGGCCAAAACATCTATTTTTGTATTTTGGGGTTTACAGGAGAAGTTTCCCAGAGGAGGTGGCCTCTGAGCTGAGTATTAAAGAGCTGGCAATGAATTAGTCAGGCAAAGCATATTCCTGACAGAAGTGCAGTGTGAATAAAGGGACAAAGACAAGAATAGCACAGTGCACCACAGAGTTCAGCGTTGCTGGAGGGTAAAGCTGTGGCAGGGAGTGGTGAGCGATGAGGCCGAAGGGGAGGGCAGGAAGCAGGTCATGAGTGCATTGCTGGCTGCCTTACCAGCTTAGCTCCTCTCCCGTAGGCAGTGGGGAGCTGCAGAAGGGTTTTAAGCAGTGACATTACTGGAGATTATTTTAGTGGCACTGGAGAGAATGAATTTGAGGGAGACAAAAATGTGAAAAAGTGTAACTTCTTAGGAGGCATTTGCATAAATGAGTAATAGACTTGTGTTTATATTTAATAATCATAGCTAACATCTACTTAGTACTTACATGACAGGTAGTAAGTTAGCATAATGCAATAGTCTTAATATTTCACACCATCTTATGAGTAAATATTAGTATTATTTTCATTTGAAATAATGAAACAGACATAAACAGTTAAGTAATTTGCCCAGGGCCAGTATCAACTCAGGCATTCTAGTAAGTCTTATGTTCCTTTCTTGAGACAGGGTCTCATTCTGTTGCCCACACTGGAGTTCAGTGGCATGATCTTGACTTACTGCAACCTCTGCCTCCCAGACTCAAGCAAGTCTCCTGCCTCAGCCTCCTGAGTAGCTGGGATTACAGGTGTGCACCACTGCTGCCCAGCTAATTTTTGTATTTTTAGTAGAGACGGGGTTTCACCATGTTGGCAGGCTGGACTCTAACTCCTGACCTCAAATGATCCACCTGCCTTGGCCTCCCAAAGTGCTAGAATCACAGGTGTGAGCTACTACGCCCGGCCAAATCTTATGTTCTTAATCACTATCCTGTTTGCTTAATTTCTGTCTCCTGTATTAGAATGAAGCTCTATGCAGACAAGGACTATGTTGGTGGTGTTCTCCACTGTGCCAACACAACTATTTGTTGAATAAAATCAGTGAATAACTAAGTGGAAGAAACAGTGGATTACATTATGTACAGGTTTAAGAAATCGTCATGTACTGCTTAACTATGGAGACACTCTCTGAGAAATTCATTGCTAGGCAATTTCATGATTGTGTAAACATCATAAAATGTACTCACACAGAACCTAGAGGATATAGTGCACTACACATATAGGCTATCTGTTATAACCTATTGCTCCTAGGCTACAAACCTGTAGAGCATGTTACTGTACTGAATACTGTAGGTAATTGTAACACAATGGTAAGTATTTGCATATCTAAACACAGTAAAGGTAATGTGTTGCCTTACGAGATGTTAGGTGTTATGACTGCTAGGATATGACTAGGTGATAGGAATTTTTCAGCTCTAGTGTAATCTTATGGGACCACCATTGTACGTGCAGCCCATCATTGACCAAAATGACATATGACTGCAGTTGGATGCAATATTGGCATCCAATTATTTGACCAGCTTTGGTGATTGTTATGGACTGAACGCTTGTCTTCCCACAAAATTCGTATGTTGAAGCCCTAACAACCCCCAGAGAGGCCTCTAAGGAAGTACAGTGGTTAAGATTAAATGAGGGCATAAGGGTGGGCCCTAATCCAACAGGACTGCTGTCTTTCTAAGAAGGGAGGATCAGAACCTCTTGCTCTCTGTGGGCATGCACTGAGGAAAGGCCACGGAGAGAAGGCACCCATCTGCAAGCCAGGAAGAGCGTCCTTACCAGAAACTGAGTTGGCCAGAACCTTGGTCTTGGCTTTGAAGCCTCGAATTGTGAGAAAACAAATTTCTGTTGTTTAAGTCACCAGTCTATGCTATTTTGTGATGACAGCCTATGCAGACTAAGACAATGATTAATAGGATGAGGTGAATGCAAAGGAGAGCGTTCTAGCCTGGGTGACTAAAGGCATAAGTGGTGCCACTTATTGGGGATACAGGCCCACGAAGAGGAAGAGGAGAGATTTGCTGGGATTAAGGAACAACATTAACTATTCTGTACTTAGAGGTCACCTCACTCAAACATAGAAATATAGAAGTTAGGTATTTAAAATCATTTATTCAATAAATGTTTACACATCCCCTAGCCATGGTGGTCACTGTACTTGCCCTGATAGTACAAAGTAAATAAGATTCATTCTCTGCCCTCAATGAACTTACAGTTCAGTGGGGAGAAATATTGTTCCCTTTTGTAAACCTAGCACTCTAGTGTGAAAAACCATTTTCCTCTTCCCCACTGCTAAAGACTTGCAACTCGTAAGAAGTAAAAAGATAAAATCCCATATCATCACCTGTAACTGCAGAGTTGTTTAAGATTGGACAAGAGAAGGTATATAGAAATGTTCTGTCAAGCGCAATATGCATGTTAGCAATTACTGTAATTATAAAGCTGCATTACTGACCTCCAGAAACTGGAGGTGAATCAGCCATGGGCAGCAATCAGAGGTGAAAAAGCTACCTTTGAACCCTGTGGGTGGCAGGCATTCCAGGATGGAGGAAGGAATAAGATGGGTGAAGCAGGGAAAGAACAGGCTTTGGGGTCCTACAGATGTAGTTCACATCACAATTCAGTCAGTTATTAGTTATGGAAAGTTGTACAAGTCATGTTATTGATCCGAGCTTTAGTTTCTTCTTCTGCAAAATGGGGTTAATAACACCTACCCGGGAGGGTTGTTCTGAGTATGTAAAGGGCCTGGCATGGTGCCTGGAAGAACTGATAGTGCTCAATTAATGGTAACTGTGGCTTCTATTAATATCATTCTTCTACCTTCTAAGGGATTTGGTGGTGGTTAAGTTACTTGAGTTGCAAGGAAGTAAGAAAAATGGAAGAGCTATTAAAGACCTGCTTTAAAAATTATTTTTTAATTAATTATTTATTTATTTTGAGACAGAGTCTTGTTCTGTCACCCAGGCTGGAGTACAGTGGTGCAATCTCGGCTCACTGCAACCTCCGCCTCCTATCTCAGCAATTCTCCTGTCTCAGCCTCCCAATTAACTGGGATTACAGGTGTGTGCCACCACACCTGGCTAATTTTTGTATTTTTAGTAGAGATGAGGTTTCACCATGTTGGCCAGGCTGGTCACCAACTCCTGACCTCAGGTGATCCACCCACCTCGGCCTCCCAAAGTGCTGGGATTACAGGCGTGAGCCACCGCGCCCAGCCAAAAAAGTTGTTTTTAAAGGCAAAGAAAAGCAGTTCAACCCAGCTTTCATCTCCTAACCTATGGTGCAAATGTATAACTCCTAAAGAAAATGACCACTATGTTATACGGCTTGCAGCCTGAGGACATCCACCTTCTTCATTATGTCTCATATTCTATCCTAAGCAGATCTACCAAACACTGTTAATAAGGGGTCTCTGAAGGCAATGCTTCTCAAACTTTAATGTCACATAGGAGCCACCTGGAGGCTTGCTAGAATGCAGATTTTCATTCAGTGGATTTAGGGTAAGGCATAAAATTCTGCATTTCTAATATGTTCCCAGGTGAGACTCATGCTGCTCTTTCATGGACCTTACTTTGAGGAAGTAGCAAGGCTACGAAAGGAAGTGGAAATATCTTCCTTGGCATAGTATTCTCTATAATGGCTTGCTTCTCTTTAGTGATCTACCTAAAAACAAAGTAGCTATTAATAGAACACTAAAGGAACTTTTTTCAGACCACGTTTAGAAACTCTGAACAGGGATTCATTTGAGATCAATATCAACTTTTTGGAACAGCTTACTATGTACAAGGCACTGTGTAAGGTGCTGGGGATATAAGAGTTGATATGACAATTCCTACTTCAAAACACTGCTCATTATGCCCTGTATATTGCTAACCTCCTGAGGACAGTCTTCTTGTCTCCCCTGTTGCCTCAAACTGTACAGATGTTTAAAAAATACTAAATGAGGCTGGGTGCAGTGGCTCTCTACTAAAAATACAAAAATTAGCCAGGCTTGGTGCTGTACTCCTGTACTCACAGCTACTTGGGAGGCTGAGGCAGAAGAATTGCTTGAACCCAGGAGACAGAGGTTGCAGTGAGCCGAGACGGCGCCATTGCATTCCAGCCTGGGCGACGGAGTGAAACCCTGTCTCAAACAAACGAACAAAAAAACAAACAAAAAAACCTAAACAAGTGAATGAATGAGTTCATGGGAGTTTCATTTAAAACATCTTCTGCCAGCATATGACAATGACACACTGCTCTGTATCTTAACTATCACTTTTAAGAGGTGACTGAGTTAAAATGAGGCCAGTAGGGTGGGCCTAATCCAATCTGACTGGTGTCCCTGCTAGAAGAGAAAATTTGGTCACACAAGGAGACATCAGGGATGCATGCATACAGAGGAAATACCATGTCAGGACACAGTTAGAAGGTGGTGACTGCAAGCCAAGGAGAGATGCCTCAGAAGAAACCAAACCTGCCCAGACACCTTGATCTCAGACTGCTAGCCTTCAGATCTTTGACGAAATAAATTTCTGTGGTTTATGCCCCCCAATGCCCAGATCTAAGACCCTACTTCTCTAAGATACACAAAATATCAGCACAATTCTAAGAGTGGATAGATGAACCTCAAGTTGCAGTGGGAGCTATGAATGCAAGGATTAAGGTGAGATGGACTGAACAGGGTGAGACAGCAGCCGAAAATGGACTAAAATAGCTGCCATATATACATTTCTCTCCCTTTTCATCATACCAACACAAAGTCTAGGGCTGTTCTCTCAAATCTGAGACTGAAAGTAGCTTTTAGACCTTTTCCCCCCTCCCAGGCTACATTTTAAGATTTAATATGATTTCAAAATATGGTGGCAGGAACAAGACCCCAGATTTGTTTGTATGCAAAATTCTAAAGATTATTTATGATGTTAAAGTAGTGAGATTGAATTTTTCCTTTCCCTCCCTCCCTCCCTCCCTCCCTCCCTCCCTCCCTCCCTTCCTTCCTTCCTTCCTTCCTTCCCTGCCTTCCCTTCCTCCCCGCCTTCCCTCCCTCCCTCCCTCCCTCCCTCCCTTCCTCCCTTCCTTCCTTCCTTCCTTCCTTCCTTCCTTCCTTCCTTCCTTCCTTCCTTCTTTCCTTCCATCCTCTCTCTCTTTCTTGCTTTGTTTCTTTCTTTTTTGAGACAGGGTCTTGCTCTGTAATCCAGGCTACAGTTCAGTGGCATAATCATAGCTCACTGCAGCCTTGGGCTCAAATTATCATGGATTACATTTTTGACAAAAAAATTTATACAAAATGCAGTCAAATGAGAGTACTGCTAGCCACAAGGAAGCTAGATCTGAAGCCTGAATCTGAAGTCAAGGGATTGATTTTTTGGTTTTCATTTTTAATAAACATTCCAACTCATATCAGATGAGTGCCTCCTTCAAAGGAGTCATTCTGGAAAGTTCTACACTTATTCTAATTGTGTCCCTGTTTTCAAATTATGATTTCTGGAGTTGCTTTCAGGGTTTGTGAGATAGTCTTTTGAATGCTCTCAATGTTGATTCTTGAAAGTAGATTTGATTTTAAAAAACAGTCAAGGGTTCTGGGCAAAATCTGGTGAACTAGGGGGGCAGTCAAACTGTGTAATGCCAAGAAGAGTGACTCTAATGTACCCAGGCTGATTTTTCTTGAGTGAATTTATAGTCACCAGAAGGCACTTTCTGAAGACAAACTCAGACATGAAGTAAACAAGTTATAAGCATGACATCAAGCCTGAGTTTGGGGAGGAGGGTTGGATGATGGTGACTGCACTGAAGAAAACCCCACTCATTTGGGTATGCAAGTTTTCTAGGATCTCCTCTACCCAGAATATTTCTTCAGGTTCAGATCTATCCTATTTCACAGGACCACAGTTCCCAGAATTACAAGGATTCTACTGCCTTAGTCAACTTTTAACCCCCAACCTGAGTACTTCCCTCCCCCCTCAAAGACAGCATCTTGTTCTTTTTGTACAGCTCACTGCAGCTTTGAACTCTTGGGCTCAAGTAATCCTCCTGCCTGAGCTTCCCAAAGTGCTGGGATTACAAGCATGAGCCACCGCACCAGGCCCTGAACCTGAGTACTTGATATGTGTGCAGCCAATACCTGATGGGAAGTTAAATATGGGGAAGAATGTCTAAGGTGTTTGGGTTTAGTCTACATGATTCAAAAGGCAGAATAGTTAGGAGGATCTGGAGACACAAATTTCTGCTTTATATGGGGAAGACATTGTCAGCCACTGGAGCTGTCCAGCAATGGGACTAGTTTGCTCTGTAAATAGTGAGCTTTCAGCCCTGGGAGTTTAAAGCAAAGGCTGCTTGTATGGGAACCTGTAGAGGTGCCTCCTGTAATAGGTGGGGAGCTATGCAATGACCTTCAAGGGCTATCTCCGACCTACACAGTATCTAACACTTGGTAGGCGTTGGAAAAACACTGGTGGAATGGAATAAACAAGGAATATGTTGCATCTTGTGAGTCAAGTGGAGGGGAAGAGGCCTGGGGCTCAATCAGGAGCAAGAAGTGAGGTAGAAGTGAGATGAAAATAGCCAGGGAGCCAAGAGGTAGAGTCTTCCTTGGGTTTTTGGTACCATAGGAGAGAAATTGCTTTAGGTACCTAGAGCCTCACGTGGTTAGGAAAGGATAAAACCTTTGAAGGGGATAGGAGTTGGGGGAGAAGATAGACTCCTGCTCACCCTTCTTAAACTCCTCCAGTACCGTGTCCAGTCGGGTGTCATTGAAAACACAATGCAGGGGCCGGTTGTAGAAGCGGGTGACAGTGAGGAGCGGGGTGCAGTCGTCGGGGTCCACGAAGGCCAAGTCCTTGACAAATAAAATGTCCACAATGTTGTGCCGCTGGTCGCCCTCATACACTGGGATGCGAGTGTAGCCGCTGCGCAGGATCTCGGAGACAGTGGCGAAATCGAGCACCGCGTCTGAGCGCAGCATGAAGCAGTCTCCCAGGGGGGTCAGCACCTCCTCCACCACTTTGGTGCGCAGCTCCAGGGCACCCTGTATGATGTTGAGCTCCTCCTTCACCAGGTCGCTGTAGGGGTCTGCGGCCCGCAACGTCTCCAGCAGCTTCTCCCGCGTGTAGAAGGTGCTTATCTCCTGGCGCAGCGCCCAGTCCAGCAGGCGGCCCAGCGGGTAGCACACGGGAAAGGCGGCTGCCATCAGAAGCCGGGTCAGGCACACGCTGTGCGAGGCGATGGCCAGCCCATGCCGCGAACACACTGAGTATGGGCAGATTTCGGCGCCCAGGAATACCGCGCCGGTGCACACGAGCGCCGGCAGCCAAGGGAAGTGGATCCCCTCTTCGCTGTAGTCTTCCCCGGTGCCCCCGACGCCCGGCGGCAGCGAGGCGTACAGCCAGCCAGCCAGGGCCGCGTTGGCTCCGGCTTGGCCCAGGAGCAGGGTGCAGAGCAGATGGGTCCCCCTGCCGCGAACGGCCTGCACGCGGCGCGCCTGCTCCTGCTCGGCGGCCGAGCCGCTGTTCCGCAGCACCCGTAACTCCACCGGGTCCAGCGACAGCAGGCTCAGGCGCAGGCCGCTGAACAGGGCCGACAAGGCTAGCAGCAGGAGCGCCCCGAGCGCCCGCAGCCACGCAGGGGGCAGCAGGTCCCCGCCTGGGCCGTACAACCGCGGGCGGACGCGCAGCAGGAAGCCGCCGGCGGCGCCGTGGTGGTGCCACGCGCGCCCATCCCAGGCGCAGAGCGAAAAGAGCTTCCCGCCACCGCCCGCGCCGCCCCGCTCCGCCTCGCCCTTGCGCAGCTCCCGCACTCGCACCTGGACCAGGGCCGAGCCTGCCACGCCCCCGGGACGCAAGGGCCCCAGGACTTCCACGTCCGATGCCCAGTCGCTCTGCTCCCGGCAGCGCTGCGGTCCCGGGGGGCGCGTGGGGACCGCGCTAGGGGCCACGCTGCTACCGCCCGGGGGCTCCTCGATGAACACGAGCCGCGGAGCCCAGTCGCCGGTGCCATTCTCCCCCGAGGAGAGGGTCGGTGAGGGCACCGGTGCGGCGGTCGCCGGCGGTCCTGGCTGGAAATAGACACGCAGGAGGAAGCTGGTGCCTTCGGCGGCGCGCAGGGTGCCCCCTTCCAGGGACACGCGGCCTCCAGCAGTGTCCTCTGGCCGCAGGCCCAGCAGCCAGGCGGCGGCGGCCGGGGGCCGAGGAGACAGGGAAAAGAAGAGCAGAAGCACAGCGCCTCGGCTGCAGCAGTCCCGGAGCCTGACACCCACCGCTGCTGCCGCCGCCGCGGCCGCCGCCATCCTGCAACCAGCGCTGCTGCACGTGATACTGCAGAAAGCCGAGCGAGAGCTGGAGGGAGGAGGAGCCGGAGCCGGGAACCCAGCCGCAGGCAGGTCACCACGTGTACGCCCACTGCGCGCTTGGGCTGGTGGCGGTGGGCATTCAGACTCCGCCTGGGCAGGGGGTCCCCGCGGGAGGCTGGAGGTGGCCAGGCATTACCACACTGTGCGTAGCCGGTACAAACTTCAGTATATCTGAGCTGCAGCCTGAAAAGTCTCGGCTTGCAGCACGGCCTCCTACTCCAAAAGTAAGGTGCCCCTCTGCGAACTCCTACCCGGCAGTAATTCCCTGCCGGCTCCACTGCTTCGCCATTGGCCCGGGAAATTTCCCAGCTTTTTGCTTCTTCTGCCACTTGCATTCCCCCTTCTGGTCAAAAGAATATTCTGGAGTCAAGTCTTGAATATGTGAAAACTTTTAGCCTCAACTCCAGCTGACCTTTCATTATTGTAAAAATTTCTGAATTATTTAAGTTCAATTCTTAGTTAAGATCCGAATGTCCATCAATATGAAACTGTTGAAATAAATGAAACCACTGTGCAATGGAATACTATATGGCAAGAAAAAATAATGAGGTGGATCCATTGTATATGTGATGTGGAAAAAAATCTCTGAAGTAATTGTAGAAACAAAGTAAGGTGCAGAACAGCAAGTATAATATGCTACCATTTGTGTTAAAATTATTTATGTTTAAATTTGTACACACACATTTATATGAGATTTATTTATTTTTTTATTTTGAGATGGAGTCTTGCTCTGTTACCCAGGGTGGAGTGCAGTGGCACAATCTTGGCTCACTGCAACCTCCACCTCCCGGATTCAAGCGATTCTCCTATCTCAGCCTCCTGAGTAGCTGGGATTACAGGCGTGCGCCACCATGCCCAGCTAATTTTTGTAATTTTAGTAGAGATGGGGTCTCACCGTGTTGGCCAAGCTGGTCTCGAACCCCTGACTTCAGATGATCCATCTGCCATGGCCTCCCAGAGTGTTGGGATTACAGGCGTGAGCCACCACGACCCACTGGTTACATCTTTTATTTTATTTTATTTTATTTATTTATTTATTTATTTATTTATTTATTTATTTATTTATTTTGAGACGAAGTTTCACTTTTGTTGCCCAGGCTGAAGTGCAGTGGCGGGATCTCGGCTCACTGCAACCTCCACCTTCCAGGTTCAAGCGATTCTCCTACCTCAGCCTCCAGTTGCTGGGATTACAGGCGCTTGCCACCATGCCTGGCTAATTTTTGTATTTTTTTTTTTTTTTTTTTAGTAGAGATGGGATTTCACCACATTGGCCAGGCGGGTCTCGAACTCCTGACCTAAGGTGATCTGCCTGCCTCGGCCTCCCAAAATGCTGGGATTACAGGTGTGAGCCACCTCGCCTGGTCGGTTACATCTTAATGATAGTACAATATCAAAAGCAGGAAGTTGATATTGGTGTAATGTGTGCATGTATAGTTCACTATCATTTTATCACATGTATGGATGTATGTGACCATCACTGCAACCAAAATATAGATCTATTATCACAAAGACCTAGGAGGGAGAGTTTGTTATTAAATTCCTTGTATTGTTTGAATTTACCCTGGGACTATATTATTTTTATACATTTATTTTTAAACTTTATATAGTAAAATTCACTTTTTGGTGTACTGTTCTATGAATTTTGACAAATGCATATACATGTAACCATCACAATAAAAAGTAATCCCATCACCACCCCCCCACCCTGCCAATTCTCTTACTGTCCTGTTGTAGTCAACCCCTCCCTCTGTCTTATCTTCTGGGAACTACTGATCAGTTCTCCCCTATAGTTTTCTTTTCTGGAATATCATATAAATGGAGAATACAGTCTGTAGCCTTTTTGAGTCTCCATTCCTTTACTAAGTTAGCATAATGCGTTTATGATTCATCTGTTGTTGTGATTTTCAGTAGTTCATCCTTTTGTATGGCTGAGTAGCATTCCATTATATGGATGTATGACAGTTTGTGTATCCATTCAATAAGGAATATTTGAGTTATTTCCAGTTTTTAGCAATTATTAATAAAGTGGCTATAAACATTTGTGTGATGGTTTTTGTGAGAACATAAATTTTTATTTCTCTTGGGTAAATTTATCATAAGTCTGTATTACATTTTAAAATATAGTAATCCCAGCTACTTGGTAGGCTGAAGTGGGAGGATCTCTTGAAGCCAGGAGTTAGAGACCAGCCGGAACAATGAAGGGAGACCCTGTCTCTAAAAAATTAAAAATTAAAAAACTTAGCCAGGCATGGTGACACATGTCTGTAGTTTCATCTACTTGGGAGGCTGCAGCAAGAGGATCACTTGAGCCCAGGAATTCGAAACTGCATTGATCTATGATAGCATCACTGCATTCCAGTCTGGGCAACAACTTGTCTCTAAAAATAATTAATAAATTAAAAAGGAAGAGTTATTTTACATACGACCCTTGGCACCTCTGTTTAGTGTAAAAAATCATCCCTATGTGTGAAATCTCATTTTCCATGGTATTTGTGACGTACCATTGTCTCAAAATACACTAGATCCTGTTCACTATAAGCTGCTTCTGCCGGGCGCGGTGGCTTACGCCTGTAATCCCAGCACTTTGGGAGGCCGAGACGGGCGGATCACGAGGTCAGCAGATCGAGACCATCCTCGCTAACACGGTGAAACCCCGTCTCTACTAAAAATACGAAAAACTAGCCGGGCGTAGTGGCGGGCGCCTGTAGTCCCAGCTACTTGGGAGGCTGAGGCAGGAGAATGGCGAGAACCCGGGAGGCGGAGCTTGCAGTGAGCCGAAATCGCGCCACCACACTCCAGCCTGGGAGACTGAGCAAGACTCCGTCTCAAAAAAAAAAAAAGAAAGAAAGAAAAAAAAAGCTGCTTCTTGCATGGGCTACTTAAGAGACAGAAGGGAGGTTTAATCTTAAGAGAGAACATTGAGGCATTTTTTGAAAGTATAGCGGAAGGAGAGAACTGGGGTCAACCATATGATTGTTTTACTTTCTTTTTTTTTTTTCCTTGAGACGGAGTCATGCTGTCACCCAGGCTGGAGTGCAGTGGTGCGATCTTGGCTCACTGCAACCTCCACCTCCTGGGTTCAAACGATCCTCCTGTCAGCCTCCCAAGTAGCTGGGATTACAGGTGTGTGCCAACATGCCTGGCAAATTTTTGTGTTTTTAGTAGAGATGGGGTTTTACCGTGTTGGCCAGGCTGGTCTTAAACTCCTGACCTCAGATGATCCACCCGCCTTGGCCTCCCAAAGTGCTGGCATTACAGGCGTGAGCCACCTGCCCAGCTGATTTTCTTAAGAGCAAAAAAGCTCTTACTTCTCTCCTGACACTTAGACTTCTTTCCCTTCCCAACCTAAACTTCTTAGCACAAAGATGCCTGCTATCCTAAGGGTTTTCCCACCTCTTTTAGGCCACGGAACATTATCATCATTACAATACCACTTAACATCTTTAACAAGCTTTAGAGTTATGAAGGAATTTCTTATTTATTATTCCAATACACAAGAGCTCTGGGAAGTAGCTATAATTATACCCATTTTACAGATCAGGTTAAATGACTGGTAGAACTTCTTTGGACCCTCAGTTGATGCTCCCTTTACCTGGTAGAGCTGACTGAAATAAAATGTTTAAAAACTATTAGAGCAGGAATTAAAAAACTGGAATTTCTGGTTATAAAGTATTGCATGCTTATTAACAAAAGTTTTAATGCAGAAAAACATAAATAAAAATACACCAACCAGAGGTAAACACTGTTAACAGTTTTTATACTCCTTTTTACATTTTCTACATAGATAAGTAATTGAGAAATACATTCACACATACACATATGTGCTCTCCATATAATTATATATTTTATAATTGAATAGGTATTATATATATAATCTAGTCAACTCCTGTTGCTTAACACATCAAGGGCTTTTCCCCCAATGTAGTAAAAAATCTTTCATAAATGAAATTTAAATAAATCAAATATATGTGTATTACAGATATATTGAGAAAGAGAGAGAAATGTAAGAATGAGCCTATTCCCAATTGCACCAGCTCTATTATTAACAAATGTTAGGGTTGGAAAATCAATCCACTTTTCTGGGCTCATTTCCTCATTTGTGAAGTGAAAGACAGTTTTAAGCTCCCTACCCTTTCATGAGTCAGTGAGTAAGGGCTAATGTACACTGTGTGAAGATAATCTAGAGAGACTGAGTACTTTTCCTTTTACTGAACAGGAGGTTCTGGAAAAGTACTGGGTTTCCAGAGCTCTGCTGTAACTGAAGGGATTCCTGGGGACAGGTTGAGGCAGTGTGATTCTCCTAAGGAAGGGCTGCCAAAAATAGCTCCCCAGAATCTGAATGTTTACTATCTTCTTAGCTTACAAGATGGGCACTTCCTCTCTTCTTGGAGAGATGGAGGAAATAATACTTACTTTTAATATCATGACTATGTTATTTCAGAATGTACATGTTAAAATGCTTTTGTTTATTTCATTTCTTGTTCATCCATTCCATAAATATTTGTTAATCAACGAAGTGCCAGGCCTTGTGCTAGATATTGGGCATAGGCGACACCATCTTTGTCATCTTGGAGCTTAGATTCTCCTGAGGAAGACGGACATAAACCAGAAATTGCCTACCTGCCTAATTAGTTAATTACTCCCATGAAGGAGCTGTTCAAAGTGCCCTGAGGGTGTATGGGACTCATCATCTAGAGAAGAGGGTCTGAGAACGCTATCCACAAAAATTAGATGTTATAAAAATGGAAGAATTTATACATAGGAAGAACATAAAATTATTAAATTTTGTATCTTCTATTCCTTTTTTGTACTTTAAAACTATGACAGCATATTAGTAATATTCCTAATAATATCATCTGTTAGCTCTTTTTTTTTTTTTTTTTTTTTGAGGCAGGGTCTTGTTTTGTTGCCCAAGCTGGAATGCAGTGGCGTGATCTCTGCTCACTGCAACCTTTGCCTCTGGGTTCAAGCCTCCCAAAGTTCTAGGTTACAGGCATTAGCCACCATGCCTGGCCCGTTAGCATTTATTGAGTGTTTGCCATGTGCCAAGTACATTATCCCTTTTAATTCTCACAATAGATGAGAAAATTGAGGTTCAGATTGCACTGGTGACTTTGTGAAAGTCACATGATTAATGGCTAGTGGAGCTCAATGAGACACATAGTTTGAGTCCAAGGTCTACAGTTCTAAAAGTGAGGAAAACAATAATACCAGGTAACCTTTACAGAAGGCTCACTATATATCATGCATAAATTAACTCATTTAATTCTCATAAGAACCTTTGGAAGTAGGTATTATTATTATAATTTCCATTTTACATGAGGAGGCTGAGCTACGGAGAAATTAAGTACACTGGTGTCCAAGATTATACAATGGATGGCCAAGGCACTGCCAATACACCACACTATTTTACACAACACTACGTTATAGCAATCTGTTGTACTTTTGTTTGTTTACATACATCGTTTTATATAGTTGCACTCACATTTTTTTTTTTTGAGAGTCTTGCCCTGTTGCCTGGGCTGGAGTATGGTGTGGCGATCTCGGCTCACTGCAACCTTCGCCTCCCAGGTTCCAGCGATTCTTGTACCTCAGCCTCCCAAGTAGCTGGGATTAAAGGCATGCACCACCTTGCCTGGCTAAATTTTTTTTTTTTTTGTATTTTTAGTAGAGATGGGCTTCCCCCATGTTGGTCAGGCTGGTCTTGAACTCCTGTCCTCAAGTGATCCGCCTGCTTCAGCCTCCCGAAGTGCTGTGATTACAGGTGTGAGCCACTGCGCCTGGCCAGTTGCACTTACAATGTTCTTACCACTGTAGACTCTAAACTTTTTTTTTATTCCTCATTATAGCACATTTTCCCTCACTAAAACTATAAACTTGCTTTTCCTTTTTCCTTCCCTCCTCCCACCCTCAGTCGTTGTTGGTGGTGGTGTATGTTTGTTAGTTTTATCACAGGCACAGAGAATTGAGTTAATCATCTTCCTCAGTTGATAATTGATAGTACACTAGCATCATCAGCTATAAAAAGCCTCTCTTACCCCATTCTAATCCCCAATCTTATCCCTTCCCCTTTCAGATAGCCATTCCAATATTGATTGATATATCCTTAAGAATGTATGTATCCTTGTAGAATACTTAGTATTGGTTTGTGTTTTTCCTTTATTGAGATACAATTTACATACCATAAAATTCACCCTTTTATTTTATGTTCTGTCTTGTTCTGTCACCTTGCCTGTAGTGCAGTGGCATGATCATAGCTCACTGCCCTCTTGACCTCCTGGCCTCAAGTGATCCTCTCCGGTAGCTGGGACTACAGGTGCACACAACTATGTCCAGCTAATTCTGTTAAAAATCAAAAAAACTTTTGTAGAGATGGAGTCTCTCCATGTTGCCTAGGCTGGTCTCAAACCCCTGGGCTCAAGTGATTCTTCCACCTTGGCCTTCCAAAATTCTGGGATTACAGGTCTGCACCACTGCACTCAGCCAAATTGACCCTTTAAAGTGTAAAATTCAGTGATTTAATTTTTAAAGAATATTTACAAACTTGTTCAACAATCACCATGATCTAATTCCAGAACATTTTCATCACACCTAAAATAAATCCTGTACCTGTTCACAGTTTCTCTCCAATCCCTGCCCCAAGCCTCCAGCAACCACTAATCTACTTTCTGCCTATAAATGTGTTTTAAATTTTCATAAAATTACTATAGAACTTGTGCTGTTTATTACATTTTCACACAACACTCTTTGTGTAAAATCTGTTCATGTTGCTGAACATACACCTGGTTTGGTGTTCTAAATGCTGCATGGTGTTCCATAGTGGATAGCCAGAATGTTATTTTTATCTATTCCTCTGGAGATGGACACTTAGGTTACTTCCCACTACTACAAACAGAGCCACAGGGAAATCCTTGACCATGGTCCTACTGATCTGTGAGGCAATTCCTTTAGGATGTAGCTGCCATGGGACTGTTGGGCCACAGTGTATGCATTCACTCAGAATTGCCTCTCCACCAGTAGCACCTAAGGTTTTCTGTTTTCCTACTTCATAGTCTGCATTTGGTTTTGTTCACTTTCCAATTTAGCTAAGCTGATGGGCATGAAGTGTTACCTCATTCTTTCAATTTAAATGTCCCTGATTCCTAGCAACCTTGTGCCTCTCTTCATATATTTGTTAGACTTTCAGGTGTGAAATTGGGAGCTAAAGTTTTGAATTGGCATTTAAAGTACATCTGTTCTCTTTTATAGGACATTCCACATTCAACAGAGCTTCACATATGGAAACATGAACCTATGCTTTACTGTGCTTAAATCTCTGGACCCAACTCAGGCAGAAGCTGAGAGATACAGCTTCCATTCCACAGCACAGAGCCGGCTGCTTCTACACCTGCCAGTAGAGCAGGTACAAGACAATCTAGACTTGTTAATGCCCACAATAAACGATTAATTTTGTGTACAGCATTTCTGAGATACGCTGTTTCTATCAGTTAGTAAGAGAAGCTGCCTAGGCTAGGGAGGTTTTTTGTTTTACCAAAAAGGCTAAGAAGTTTTTCTGGAGGGAAAGAGTAATCCCCAGCATTTGGGCAGTCAGAAGGTCAATTCCACTTTGGCTACCAGTTTATTCAACACCGAATCAGGTGACCTATCAGACTAGGTCAACAGACAGCCAGAAGCAGAGGTGATAAACTCTAACCAAACAGAAAAAAGATTGAAGACGCTTTCTTTACTGAGAGGAGATGAAAGAATGGAAAGTTGTATATATGTAATTGGCTTTGAGTGTTGTTTGTCAGGATAATTGGGCTCTTAAATGGGTAGGGGAAAAGGTCTGATTGAGACAGTCTTTAGCGCAGTTAAACATTCATTCTTTTTCTTTACAGAGCAATGGTTCTCAAATTTTACTGTCATAAACATCATAGAAATCACGTGGGGAGTTTGTGGTGGTGGCTGTTGTTGTTTTCTTTGTTCTTTTGTTTCTTTCAGGTTCTAAAAAAAATACACAGAAAACCGGTAACAGTGGTTGCCTCTCTGAAAAGAAACTGGTAGCTAGGACACAGGGATAGGAGACTTTTTTGGCCTTTTAAATTTTGTACAATTAACGTACTTATCCCAGTCAAAAATAATTGACATTCCTATCTCCATTTCCATTATGTATGTCTAGAATAGGACCCAAGAATCTGCATTTTACTAAGCATCCCATGTGATTCCAATTGAGCTGACTGTTGGCTCAGTCTTTGAGAAACAATGATATAAAACAATGGTTCTTAACCTTTTTGCAGTTTACACACTCCCATGAGATTCTTTTTTTTGTGTGTGAGACAGAGTCTCACTCTGTCGTCCAGGCTGGGGTGCAGTGGCGCCATGTTGGCTCACTGCAACCTCCGCCTTCTGAGTTTAAGTGATTCTCCTGCCTCAGCCTCCTGAGTAGCTGGAATTACAGGTGTGTGCCACCATGCCCAGCTAATTTTTTGTATTTTTAGTAGCGATGGGGTTTCACCATGTTGACCAGGCTGATCTTGAACTCCTGACTTCAAGTGATCCACCTGCCTCGGCCTCCCAAATTTCTGGGATTACAGGCATGAGCCACCACACCTGGCCCTCCATGAGATTCTAATGAGAGCTATTGGCCTTTTCCCTAGAAAACTGCATATCTACTCAAGGATACAACAACATGAATTTATTGTGAATACAATCACAGGGGTACATGGGAACCCCAGTGTGCTTTCGTGTCTGTGATCACCATGTTAGGGATCCCTGATATAGAGGTTTTGTTCACATCAAGGACTGTGTGTGTGTGTGTGTGTGTGTGTGTGTGTGTGTAAGAAAAGAGTAGAGACAAATTCTACTTTTGACGAATGGGCTCCTTCTCCATTTCTAGAACCAATACCTAACTAATAAAGGAACAGAAGATGAGTCCCTCAGCACTTCCCTTCTAGGTACATCCTGTTCACAAACATGTTAATGAAATTTTCAGATGACCCTAAGAGAAGACATGTTGCAAACACCAGGAAAGCCAAATAAATTATACAAAACATTAACAATATGGCAGAGGGAATGACACTCAACTTGGAAAAATTTCAAGCAGAAGCATCTGGGGAAAAATAATTGGAAAGAAATTTTTTCATGAGGCGGGCAACACCTGGAAAATAGTAATAGCTGTAAGAGGCCCTAGGGTGATGCTAAATGGCAAATTAGATACATGTCTGCTGTATAATATTGTGAGAAAAATATGACATTGGTCTCTTGTCATAAAGCAGGGAGATAATAGCTCTTTCTGTTTGGCCCTAGTGAGATAGCACCTGGGATGCTGTTTTTAGTTTTGGACACTTCATTAGCAGAAAATTGTTGGTTGGCATTTGGGAATTTGGAGGCAAGAAACAAGAACAATTAAAGGCATTTATTTGACATGACTCAACCATTTAAAACCAATCGCACAAACAGAAAAAGAAATAATACAGCTCTGTACTTAGATGGTGTTGCTGAGAAATCAAAGGTCTCTTCAACTTCAGCACTGAACCACTGATTATTAGAATAGGAGGGACTTTGGAGATGAATTTTCATGAACTTTAAGTTCCTGGACAGTGCTAAAATTTTGTTAGCTGAGCAGGTTGCCTGGGGCAATGCATTTCACAGAGATCTGGAAAGGATCTTCTTAAAACATAGACCTGATAATATTATTTACCTGCTTAATACCCTTCAGTGTCTTCTCATGACATTGAAAATAAATCCAGCCTCTTAACAGGATACACATAGTTCTGCTGAATGTGGCCTTCACGTAAATGTTGACTTTAGCTTCCGCCACTCTCCCCTGAGCTCACCAATCATCAGCCACATTGGCCTCTTGTTTTGAGAATTCTCCAAGCTCTTTCCATCCTTTTGATGGTTCTTATGGTCTTCAAATTAGTTGCTTATTTCTCCAGCTCCTTGCATTGTTGATTCCATCTCATCTTTCCTCTGTCCATGACCATCTAACCTAAAGCCTCCGTGCTCACTCCATTATTCTCTTTATAAGATTATCATACTCTGCAGTTATCTTTATTTACTTGATTGTTTATTATCTTCCCCCTCATTAGGATATAAAGTCCAGGAGAGCAAGAATCTTTCCTATCTCACTCATTGCTATATTCCCAGTGCCCAGCATACAGTAATAGCCAGCACTTACTGAGTTCTTAGAATATTCCTGACTCTGTTCAGTATTTTACATATATCAACTCACTTAACCCTCAGAGTAACCCTATGAGACAGGACCATTATCTCTAGCTTACAGATAGGGAAAGTGAAGTGAAAAGCAACTAAGTATAACTTGCCTAAGGTCACACAGCAAGTAAGTGGTTGAGCTGGGATTTGCATCTCAGCAGTATGACTTGCCCAGGGTCTAGAGAACAGGCAATGAATTAATTACTTGGATAGTTATGGACTATTATCTTTTTTCCTACGAGAAATTCTGGTAAATAAGAATTTGCCTCCCTATTTGAGAATGTGTGATCTTAAGTCATTTCTTTTGGGGATAATGAGGAAAAGAGACAGTTTAGGGAGAGGAAAGGGAAAAAAAAAAACAGGAGAGAAAACATATAGAAGAACCAGATTTGAACTTTTTGCGATACAGTCTTGGGAGAGGCAAAGAAAGCTAAGACGAAGTAAAGCAAGGATTTGTTTTCTGGTCCATTAAGAGGCAGGGAGTTGGGCTGGTGTAAGAAGAGTTGAGGGCATGTGCCTTGTCATGAACTTATGCATCATGGGCTGAAACAAGACCTATAACCCTGTATTCTGGTTAAAGGATTAAGAAATACCTCTTCAGCTAGGCATAATAGACTAAAGTGTGCCGAAGGCCTTTCTGTACTGGGTATACATGTGACTCTGTCTCTGTGAACTTGTGGGATCAAGGATAATGGGAGTCAAAGACAATCCTGTGTTACAAAATCAGAAAGACATATTTGGATGGAGGAGCCAATAGGGACAACATCTTCTTAGTTTGCAGATTATCTGCAATGAAGCAAAACAAATTTCCAATCATCTTGTCAAAACTGATAAGATTTTGGCAAGCGAAAGATGATACATTGAAATTATTTGGACACATTGCTATTATTCATGTAGGTGAATGTTAACATTAACAGCCTTCACTGTTTTATTAGCAGGAATGAAAACATATCTATGAGGGGTTTCATTGGTTCACTCATGGTGGCCTTGGCTTCTTCAAGTCTATTTTTCCTGACTCCAGTCTTGTTTTGTTTCTCTCCTCCATTTTTTACAATGCAGAGAGTAATATTTATACAATATAAATCTAATTATGTTAATCCCCTGTTTAAAACCTTCCAGTGGTGCTCTATTGTTCTTAGGATACATTATAAACCCCTTAATATGGCGTACCCAAGTCCTTCACAAGCTGCCTTTTCCAATCTTTTAAAGATATTTAATTTTATTAACTTGATTTTTTACATTGACAAATAATAATTGTATATATTCATGAGGTACATAGTGATGTTTTGATACATATACTGTATGGTGATCAGATCAAGGTAATTAGCATATCTATAATCTCAAACATTTATCATTTCTTTGTGTTGGGAACATTCAATATCCTCCTTCTAGCTATTTGAAACTATATATTATTGTTAACTATAGTCATCCTACAGTGGTATAGAACACAAGAACTTATTTCTCCTATCTAGCTGTCATTTTGTATCCTTTAAAAAATCTCTCTTCTATCTCCTCTATCCCTCCCTTCCTGCTTCTCAATAGTGGAAAGTGGGATTTGAACCCAGATAGGCTACCTCCAGAACCAATAGTCATAACTACTCCCTGCACTGCCACCATTCAGCCATATTGAGTTTGTTTCAGTTTCTCCAATGAGCCATGCTTTCTCTTGTCTTCTCTTGCTACACGCTGTGGCTTTTGCCTGGAATTTTCTCTGTCCACTTTCCTTGGCTTAGAAAACTCCTCCTTATTTATGTTTTAGGTCTCAGTTTTGAAGTTTCTCTAAGCTTTTCATGATTCCCCAAGTATGGGTCAAAAGCATCCCCATGTTGCCAAAGATTCTTGTTCTTCTCCTGGCATTTATAATGTAATGGATAATCCAAACAGAATTTGGATTCTGTCAAATTCTTGCCAATAAGTGATACATATGATGATTCCATGGACATGTATCATTATATTTCCAGTATCTACCACACAGTAAGAGCTGGGAATATATTGTTTGTATAAACAAATAGAAGATTTAAAAATCCATAGTAGGGGGTTCTCCCACTCTGGGAGTTTTTAGAAAGTACACACTAGGTGTCCAGGCGTGGTGGCTCACGCCTGTAATCTCAGCACTTTGGGAGGCGGAGGCGGGCGGATCACCTGAGGTCAGGAGTTCGAGACCAGCCTGGCCAACATGGTGAAACCTTGTCTCTTCTAAAAATACAAAAATTAGCCATGCGTGGTGGTTGGCACCTGTAATCCCAGCGATTGAGGAGGCTGAAGCAGGAGAATTGCTTGAACCCCGGAGGCAGAGGTTGCAGTGAGCGGAGATGGCGCCACTGCACTCCAACCTGGGCGGCAGAGGAATACTCCGTCTCAGAACAGCCACCCCACCCCCACCCCCACCCCCCCCCCCCCAAGGCTGGGGTTGGGAAAGGAATACTATAGTTATTTTCTTGTTTGGCTTTGAGGGGGCGGAGGAACATATTCTGGGACAAATGGAATCCGGCGCCGTTTTGCTCCGAGGGCTTCCCGGTCAATGTCCCTTCTCTGCTGGTGAATCAGTATTTTGGCTGAGTGGGGCTGAGACTGATGAGGTGAGAGGCTGCAGCCACACAGTCCCCTGCGTGAGCGCGGAGCAGGCTGCTTACCCTCAGCCAGGCCCGCCATTCGCGGAGCCTCCTCACAGCCCCGGAACTTTTCTCCTTCGAAAGCGCTTCAACGGTCATGGAAATTCGAGAGCTTGCTCATAGGCCGTGATTGTCCAGCGACCTTCTAAGACGTGTTCCGCCTCTGCCCTCACATTCCGTGGCTTGAACGCCCCAGAACAGCTGACTCGAGTCGACGGAGCCTGGGGGAAGAGTGGTGGTCTCTGGAACCGAGCTCCTGAGAGGAAAAGGCCCCTGAGCGCACCAGAGCCCGCCTGAGCCCCCGCGGAATGGCATTGAGAGCAGCCACCCGGGGCCTGGCGGGAGCCTGTGCCCTCTGAGGGGCAGACCGTGGAGGGTCCAAGAAAACCGATGACTGAGGGGCAGACCGCGGAGGGTCCAAGAAAACCGATGACTGATGTCAGAGGGGCGAGAAGGCTCTACTTCCAAACAAGAGGGGGCCAGAGAGGATTATTTTCAGCGCCCCCGGGTGGGTGGACAGAGGAGGCTGACCACAGCGCGGAACCACTGGCAGCTGACAGTGGGCTGAGGGACCCAGGGCTGAGGAACCTGGAGCTGAGGGACCTGGAGCTGAGGAACCTGGAGCTGAGGGACCTGGAGATGTGGGACTTGGAGCTGAGCGTCCGAGAGCAGCAGGTGGCGGCTGAAAAGAGAGGTGAGTACCCCGCTCTTTGAGGACTCCTAGAGGGACTAATGGGGAGGGACTATCCCAAGAAAATATGGACTCCCTGTTATTTAAGGGCACAAGATTTGGGGCGTGGCTGGGAAGATGCCGTTTGGGGAAGACGGCTGAAAATCCTGGTTGTATTGGGACTTGCAGTTCTGCAGCTGGGTGACCCTATTTATGGAACTGAGGAAGAGATTAGTGGGTAGAATTCAATTGAAGAACCTAGTTGTTACAAGATGTTAATATAAAATCACCATAGAAATAACCACAGCCCTGGCTGTGAATCTGCAAGCTTTTTGTGTAGCCCGAGCCCAGAGATTGAGATAGATTTCCTTCTTGCCTGTCTTCATTCCCTGCCTTCTACCTGTCCGTCTCCTCCTTTCCTCGCTTCGCTTTTCACCTCTCCCCTGACTGCTTCTCTTCCCTATCACTCCCTTCTTCCTGACATTGTTCAACTAGGAGTTCTTAACCCTGAAATTTTGGTCGTCTGTGAACGAGGGTGGAAAGAAAAGAACATCTTTGTTTTGTCTAATATCTGAGTAAGTGTTAGCATCTTCTTCAATTATGAAAACAATCACAAAGCACAGTAATATTAGCGGTACCTGTGACTGTCACCAGTAGAAATCACAGGAGTGTTAACAGTACCTGTATGCTCGTCACCATGGAAATCACGGAAATGTCACGCACCTTGTGGCATGTAGAAATATTTTTGCTCACGGCTGTGAAATTATGAGGTATTTGACCTGCTGCCTGATCTTTTACGTAGTGCATTAACATTAAAGCGTGTTTAATACTATGTCCCTAGTTTTAAAAATATCTTGATAACTATATTTAAATAAAATTAGTGTTCTTTGTATTATTCTCATCCATTCCTACTCTTGCTAAGGTGCATGGAAGGAAAATTGGTGCTGGTTCTGAAGTGGTTGACTCAAATCTTCAAGTAACAAATCTTTTTCAGTTTAAGTGGTTTCTTTCTTTCAACAAAATTGAAGAAAGACCTAATGTAGGTATTAATCAATAGATACTTAAACATAATTTTAAATCATAAATCACCATGGGATGTTTGGCATATAACTCTGAGGAGATCAAAGAATTTTGTGACATTGTCATTAAGGAAATGGTCACTTTTCCTGTCTACTTATTTATGTAAGCAAGCTTTCTCAGAGCTTATATTTAAAAATAAAATAAAAATTGATTGATTTTGTACATTGACTAATACTATTATAAGTGCATAGATTTATAAAATAAAATCCATATTAATCTCATTAAGAGATACAGGCAAACCTCGGAGATACCATGGGTTTTGTTCCAGACTAACACATTGCAGTAAGTCAAAAGTTTTTGGTTTCCCAGTGCATATGAAAGTTATGTTTACACTATATTGTAGTCTGTTAAGTGTGCAATAGCATTGTGTCTAAAAAAACAGTGTGCATACCTTAATTTAAAAATATTTAGCCCGGGCGCAGTGTCTTATGCCTGGAATCCCAGCACTTTGGGAGGCAAAGGCGGGAGGATCACTTGGGCTCACGAGTTTGAGACCAGCCTGGGCAATATGGCGAAATCCTGTCTCTACAAAAAATACAAAAATTAGCTGGGTGTGGTGGCCTGCATCTATAGTCCCAACTACTTGGGAGGCTGAGGTGGGAGGATGGCTTGAGGTCAGGAGGTGGAGGTTGCAGTGACCTGAGATGGTACCACTGCATTCCAGCCTGGGCTGTAGAGACAAACCTTGTCTCAAAAAACCAAAACCAAAAACTTTATTGCTGAAAAATGCTAAAGCTGATCTGAGACTTTAGCAGGTCATAATCTTTTTGCTGGTAGAGAGTCTTGCCTTGATGTTGGTAGTTGCTGACTGACAGGGTGGTGGCTGCTGAAGGTTGGGGTGACTGTGAACATTTCTTAAAATAAGGTAACAATAAAGTTTGCTTCTATTGACTTACAAAGATTTCTCTGCAGCATGTGATGCTATCTGATAGCATCTTACCTACAGTAGAACGCCTTTAAGAATTGGAGTCAATCGGCTGGGCGTGGTGACTCATGCCTGTAATCTCAGCACTTTGGGAAGCCAAGGTGGGCAGATTATGAGGTCAAGAGATTGAGACCATCCTGGCCAAAATGGTGAAACCCTGTCTCTACTAAAAATAAAAAAATTAGCTGGGCATGGTGTCGCTTACCTGTAGTCCCAGCTACTCAGGAGGCTGAGGCAGGAGAATCACTTGAATCCGGGAGATGGAAGTTGCAGTGAGCTGAAATTGCACCAGTGTACTCCGGCCTGGTGACAGAGTGAGACTTCATCTAAAAAAAAAAAAAAAAAAAAGAAAAATTGGAGTCAATCCTTTCAAACCCTGCTGCTGCTTTATAACTAAGTTTATGGAATATTCTAAATCTGTTGTTTTTATTTCAATAATATTCACAGCATCTTTACCAAGAGTAGATTTCATCTCAAGAAATAGCTTTCTTTGCTTATCCATTAGAAGCAACTCTTTATTCATTCAAATTTTATTCTGAGATTGCAGCAGTTCTCTCACATCTTTAGGCTTCACTTCTAATTCCAGTTCTCTTGCTATTCGCACCACATATGCGGTGATGGGAATCTCCACTGAATTTTGGAACCCCTCAAAGTCATCCATGAGCATTGAAATCAGTTTCTAAATTCCTTTTTAAGTGGATATGTAGTCCTCCCATGATTCACAAATGCTCTTAATGGCATCTTGTGTTAGTCTGCTCTTGCATTGCTAGAAAGCAATACCTCAGGCTGAGTAATTTATAAAGAAACGAGGTTTACCAGATTTAAAGCCTGCACAGTTTTGCAGGCTTTACAGGAAGCATGATACTGGCATCTGCTCATCTTCTGGGGAGCAGCTTACGATCATGGCAGAAGGTGAAGGGGAACAGGTTGCACATGGTGAGAGCAGGAGCAAGAAGGGAAGGGGCGAGGTGCTACACACTTTTAAGCACCCAGATCTCATGAGAATTCACTGACTATCATGAGAACAGCACCAAAGAGATGGTGCTGAGCCATTCATGAGAAACCCACCTCCATGATCCAGTGACCTCCCACCTGGCCCTACCTACAATATTAGGGATTGCAATTCAACATGAGGTTTACATCTAGAACTTTGCCCAGACCTGCCAAAGGAATTGCTGTCATAGCCTTATGAAACGTATTTCTTAAATAATAAGACTGAAAATTAGAAATTATTTCTTCATCCATGGGCTACAGAATGGATGACGTGTTGGCAGGTGTGAAAACAACATTAATCTCCTTGTATGTCTGCATCAGAGCTTGGGTAACCAGGTACATTGTCAATGAGCAGTAATACTATGAAAGGAATCTATTTTTTCTGAGCAGTAGTTCTCAACAATGGGCTTAAAATATTCAGTAAACTGTGCTGTAAACAGATGTGTTGTCATCCAGGCTTTATGACAACAAAATGGAATATTATTTATACAACACAGGCAGAGTAGATTTAACATTCTTAAGGGCCCTAGGATTTTTGGAATGGTAAATGAGCACTGGCTTCAACCTAAAGTCGCCAGCTGTATTAACACTTAACAAGAGAGTCAGCCTGTCTTTTGAAGCTTCAAGGCCAGGCATTGACTTCTCTCTAGCTATGAAAGTCCTAGGTGACATCTGCTTCCAAGAGAAGGCTGTTTTGTCTACATTGAAAATCTGTCGATTAGTGTAGCCACCTTCATCAATTATTTTAGCTTGATCTTCTGGATAACTGGCTGAGGCTTTTACATCCAGCACGTGCTGCTTCACCTTGTAATTTTATGTTATGGAGATGGCTTTTTTCCTTAAACCTCGTGAACCACACTTTACTAGCCCCAACTTTTCTTGGGCAACTTCCTCACCTCTCTCAGCCTTCATAGAATTGAAGAGATCTAGGTCCTTGCTCTGGATTAGGCTTTGGTTTAAGGGAATGTTGTGACTGGGTTGATCTTCTATCCAGACAACTAAAACTTTCTCCATATCAGCCATAAGGCTATTTCAGTTTCTTATTTGTGTGTTCACTGGAGTAGCACTTTTAATTTCCTTCAAGAATGTTTTCTTTGTATCAATAACTTGGCTAACTTTGGCACAAGAGGCTTAGTTTTCAGCCTGTCTCAGCTTTTGACATACCTTCCTCACTAAGCTTAATTATTTCTAGCTTTTGATTCAAAGTGAAAGATGTATTGCTCTTCCTTTCATTTGAACACTTAGAGGCCGTTGTAGGGTTATTAATAGGACTAATTTCGACATTGTCGTGTCTCAGGGAATAGAAGGTCTGAGATGAGGAAGAGAGATGGGGGAATGGCCAGTCAGAGGTGCAGTCAGAACACACACAACATTTATTAAGTTTGTCATCTTATATGGGCATGGCACCCCCAAACAATTACAATAGTGATACCGGAGATTACTGATTACAGATCACCATAACAAACGTAATAATAATAATGAAAAAGTTTGAAATATTAACAAGAATTACAAAAAAGTGACATAGAAACATGAAGTGAGCACATGTTGTTGGAAAAATGGCATTAATGCAGGATTGCCACAAACCTTCAGTGTGTAAAAATCACAGTATCTGCAAAGTGCAATAAAGTGAAGCACAATAAAATGAGGTATGCCTACACGTTGCCAATAAAATTTTTATGTTCAATATCTATACACATTTTATGATGTTTATGCTATTTTGCTCAAATGGATACTAATAATTGTCATGACGATATGACTCAGAAGACTTTTTAAAATACTCGAAGCCTTATGGTCAGAAAAGTTAAAATATTAAGTTTATCATACTTTTTTGTATCAGAGAATTATGATAGGATGATTGATATATCTCCAATAAAAGTATAATACACTCAGATTAAATGCATTAGGAAAAGTGGAATGGAAAATTATGTTATAGGATAAATAAAAATGATATGAACTTCTGAAGATCTTGTTCTTCTATTTTTAAAATGGATGATGGGTGGCTCGTGCCTATAATCCCAGCACGTTGGGAGGCTGAGGCAGGCGAATCACTTGAGGTCAGGAGTTTGAGACCAGCCTGGCCAACATGACAAAACCCCATCTCTACTAAAAATACAAAAAATTAGCTGGGTATGGTGGCTCGTGCCTTTAGTTCCAGCTACTCAGGAGGCTGAGGTGGGAGAATTGCTTGAACCCCAGAGGCAGAGGTTGCTGTGAGTTGAGATCACGCCACTGCACTCCAGCCTGGGCGACAGAGTGGGACTCTGTCTCAAAAATAAAAATAAAATGGATGATGGTGGATGGGTATTAAATCATTACAATATTTACATTCCACTGGGTAGATTTGAAGAGGTGATATAACAATTTTCTTTAAAAATATCTTTAAAAATTAAAAATTATGCTAAAATTCACTGTATAACTATTTATACTTTACAATGAAAAATTTCAGATATTAATTAATGATGAGCAAAGAGCACTATAGGTTTTTCTTTTCTTTGAAGTATGACATACACACAGGAAACACTAATCAATCACAAGGTTACAACTCAATATGTTTTTATTTTAGTGATTCTGTACACCCTGGAGTGGAATTGTTGGATGGATATGCTGATAATGGCTCCCAAAGATATGTCTATGTCCTCATACCAGGAGGCTGTAAATGTTATCTTATTTGGAAAAAAGGTCTTTGCAGATGTAATTAAATTAAGGATTCTGAGATGAGGACATAATTCTGGATTTTCCAGGTGGGCCCTGAAAGCTGTCATAAGTGTTCTTATAAGAAGGAGCTGGCAGGAGGTTAGAAACACATAGAGCAGAAGGCAATGTGAAGACGGAGTGATATAGCCACAAACTAAGAATGCTGGCAGCCACCAGAAACTGGAAGAGATAAAAAAAAAAAAAAAAAAAAGGAATTTCCCCCTAGAGCTTTTGGAGGGAGTGTGGTCCACCTGATACTTTGGTTTCAGACTTCTGGCTTCCCAAACTATAAGAGAATAAATTTTGTTGTTTTAAGCCACTAAGGCTATGGTAATTTGTTACAGCAGCCTAAGGAAACTAATACACAAAACATATAGATATGCAAATGTTCAGTTACAGTAGATACTGCCAAATAGTTTTCCAGAGTGGTTGTACCAATTTATAGCCCCAGTAGCAGTGTATCAGAGTTCAGTTGCTCTACCTCAAGGGTGGTGGGCCAGATATTAAAAAGCTAGATAATAGATACTTTAGGTTTTGCAGGCCATATGGACTTGTGGCAGATACTCAGTTCTTTCTTTGTAGAATGAAAGCCATAGACAGTACATAAATGAATGAGCATGGCTGTGTTCAGTAAAACTTCATTTAGAAAAGTAGGTGGTGCATAATAGTTTGCTGACCCTCCTCTGTGTCTTCATGAACACTTAGTATTTTCTGTCCTTTTAAGTTTAGTCATCTGGTTGATGTGTAGTAGTATCTCATTATGGTTTTACTTCACATAACCCTGATGACAAATGAAGTTGAGTACCTTTTCACAAATTGACTGTTTAGTTGTACTCTTTTGTGAAGTGCCTGTTCAAATGTTTTGCTCATTTTTAAAGTTTTATTGAGATATATTCCACATAATATAAAACTAATCCTCTTAATGTATACAATTCACTGGTTATTAGTATATTTACAGAGTTGTGGAACCACTATGACTACCTAATTTCACAGCATTTTCATCAACCACCCCCAAAAAATCCTACTTATACCTATTAACAGTTAGTCTCCGTTCCTTCTACACCCAGCCCCTGGCAACTACACATCTACTTTCTCTTTCTATGGATTTTCCAATTTTGGAAATTTCATATAGATGGAGTCATACAATGTGTGGTCTTTTGTATCTGGCCTCTTTCACTTAACCTTTTTCTTGTTTAGAAAAAAAAAAAGTACAACTCTCTGCCAGCACTCATTAATTTTACGTAAACACACTCTTTGAGGCTGAAGCAAATCTGCCTGATTCTCAATGTGAAAATAAAATAAAAAACTGTTCTTGGAGCTATTTCTAAACCAAACTAACATCAGCATCGTCTGACTCATCAGAATCACCTATTTTGGAAAAATTGGATTCATCAAATGAATCTTTGGCCAAGAATTGTTCAAGAATGATGTTAACATCACATGTAGGAATGCTATGTTTTCTAGGATTTGACATTTTCAGTGATCAAGGATTACTATATTTTGTAAATGGAAATGCCACTACTAAAAACAGAATGCTATAAATAGAATGATGTATTTTGTTTCCAAAGTTGATATACTAGAGTGATGCAAAAATAATAATAAAAGCAAGATATTCTGTGGCAAAGTTATCTCTGGGTAACCCTTGCAGCCACAAGTGCTGCCAGCAAGTATTCCTGGGGCACACAGAAAAAGGGTTAGTGAGTTTCATATAATGTTTTCAAAGTTCTTTCATGTTGTAACATGTATCAGTACTTCTTTTCATGGCCAAATAATATTCCATTGTATGGATATGCCACAGTTTGCTTATTTCATTGGTTGATGGGGATTTGATTGTTTCCTTTTTTTTTTTTTTTTTTTTTTTGGAGACAGAGTTTCGCTCTGTTGGCCAGGCTAGAGTGCAGTGGCACGATCTCGGCTCATTGCAACCTCCACCTCCCGGGCTCAAGCAATTTTCCTGCCTCAGCCTCCCAAGTAGCTGGGATTACAGGCATGTGCCACCACGCCTGGCTAATTTTTCTATTTTTAGTAGAGACAGGGTTTCACCATGCTGGCCAGGCTAATCTTGAACTCCTGACTTCAGGTAATCTGCCTGTCTTGGCCTCCCAAAGTGCTGGGATTACAGGCATGAGCCACCGCGCTTGGCCGATTGTTTCCATGTTTTTGCTGTTTTGAATAATGTTGCTTTGAACATTCATGTACAAGTTTTTGAATGGACGTATGTTTTTAACTGTCTTGTGTGTATCCATAGGAGTAGAATTGCTAGGACATATGATAACTTTAACATTTTGAGGAACTGCCAAAGTGATTTCCAAAACAGATCTTATTTGGATCAAATTGTGAACCTCTGTTTCAGGTTTTTGTTTCTTCCCACTGTAGCCATTTGTGTGTGTGTGTGTGTGTGTGTGTGTGTGTATTTACTAGGTATAATTCAAGGGGTCTTTTCTCTATTATGCTCATAATTATCATTTTTTCCTTCAGAGATTCTCAAATTCATATAATCAGGGTCAAGGGCATATCCCATGGTATGGTTGTTAAGGATTTAAGGATCCTAGGTTTCATATGAGCCTGAATTAACTCCTTGGATGTGCCACGGGGGTGCCATAGACATTTTTCTCTATAATCATAAGGATCAGGATCTTCTTTTTTGGAGACAGAGGCCTAGCCAACAGAAACAGAAGTGGAGGTGTTTAAGGCATAGGGTATTGTTGAGCCATATGTTCTTAGAAGAGTGGACTTCAGCATGCCACTTGGTGTCTACTCCTCCTCCACATGAGTGATTGGCCATGTATCATACAGTGTATTGGTCTTCTCTCTGAGTGTTCTATAAAACAAGGGGCTATCATCTGATTGAGATGCACAGTGAATAGTCACAGGGTAAGAGTCATTCCCGTAAGTCTAGTGTTATAGCTTATGCTGGAATTGAGACATACAATTTAATATGAAACACACAGATAAATCCTGGTCAAGACATATGACCCAGGGCCATTTTAAGGAGGGATCCACTCCCATACTCCTGTTTCTAAGTGCCAGCTATTGAAACTTCCAATGTAGATCTGTTAAATTTCAAACAGGAGTCAGTAAATACAGCACAAAGCAGCACAGCTCCAAGTGCAAACTCTCCAGCAGGCAACAGCATAGCTCAAAGAGCTCACTTGCCAGCAGGCAGCAACTTAAAGTATATTCTTACTAGCAATCAGCAAAGCCAGTTAGCAGGCTAAAACAAGTGAAGAAAGGCCAGGCGCAGTGGCTCACGCCTATAATCCCAGCACTTTGGGAGGCCAAGGCGGGCGGATCACCTGAGTTTGGGAGTTTGAGACCAGCCTGACCAACAAGGAGAAACCCCATCTTTACTAAAAATACAAGATTAGCCAGGCATGGTGGTGCATGCCTGTAATCCCAGCTACTTGGGAAGGCTGAGGCAGGAGAATTGCTTGAACCTGGGAGGTGGAGGTTGCAGTGAGCCGAGATCGCACCATTGTACTCCAACCTGGGCAACAAGAGCAAAACTCCATCTTAAAAACAAAAAACAAAAAAACAAGTAAAACACAAGTGAAGAAAGATCCCTATGGCGATGACCATTATCTCAACATCTTGCTCACAGTACCAGTTTGTCTTATGGTTGTCCTGTGGAGGTCAGGATCAACACACTCCACAGAACATTTCATTCATATGTTGGGACTGATGATGCCACACATACACCAAGATAGCATAAAAAGATTTATTATTCACATAATGAGGTTTTTCTGGGGGTAACAGGGCAGGTTGCAAAGCAGGCCCAAAAAATGGCTTGAGAGAGCAAGGAGGAGAGACTGTTTTAGCTTTTATTATGGATAGAGTGTGGAGCCAGAGTAAGTGCACATTGGCTAGGGCTTATGTGGTTTGAACTTCTTGCCAGTGCCAAAGGAGGGAGCATGCAGGCTGTCTTACTGGCTTGCCCAGATATAGGTCAAGAGGGTAAAATGGAGGAGTAGGACTTGAAAGCTGCCCCAAAATGGAATCAAACAATTACAGTGGATCTTTCATCACTTGTAGAAAATGCTCCAACATATTTCCTCAAATAACTGCTAGTGTTCCATTTCCTTTCTCCTCTCTTTCTGGAACTCTAAATACATGTATATTAGATCTTTTGCTCATGTCCCACAAGTCTCTGGGCACTGTTTTCCCTCTCTTTTTTTTCTTCATTTTTTTAATTCTCTCTTCCCTTGTCCTCTCCTACTCCCCAGCAGTCTGGTGTGTGTGTGTGTGTGTGTGTGTGTGTGTGTGTGTGTGTGTTTCAGTTTGGCTATTTTCTATTGATTTCTTTTGAGTTTACTATCCTATCTTCTGTTAGGTCAATCTATTTTTACACACATCCATTGAGTTCTTAATGTCAGATATTTCATTTTGAGTTAGAATGTCAATTTGATTCTTTCTATAAATTCCATTTCTCTGTTGAAATTTTGTATCTTTTCATTTCTATTGTCTGTCTTTTCCTTTATTTGAATATATATTCATATATATAAGTCATAGGTATTTTAAAATCCTGGTCTACTAACTCCAATATCTGTATGACCTATGGGTCTGCTTTTATTGGTTATCAGCCATGTAAGATGTATTATGTTAAAAAAATAGCACCCCAACTGTCAAGGCTTCAGAAGATGGTTTCTCCCACTAGAGGTGATTTACCCATTAACCCTTCCTTCCTTTGTTTTTTCCTTCCTTCCTTTTAAACATTTATTTTTTAAATTAAGATTCACCCTTTCCTAGTCTAAGAAAATAGAATGGGGATCTGAACACCTTAGTCCAGTTTATGCACTTATTTAGGTCAAGTCTGGTTTGCAATTTTGGTCAGACTAGTCTACTTTTCTTTCCTTGTTCCTAGGAAGTGGTACTTCATGGCTTTTCATTGAGAGCCTGGGGTCCTTTGTTTAGAACCAAGGCTCTGTGGAAATTTTCACTCCACTTTACAGAGGTTTTGGATTAGCTCTTTAGCCTTCCACCCCATGAAGCTTCAAAATATCACAGATTTATTGAGGAATAGAGTGGCTGTTGGTTTGAAGTCTATCAAGTCTCCAATTTTGGTACAACTGTACAACTGCCAAAACTCCACCAGTTTCTCTAGTTTTTAGAAGCAGCTTTCTGACAAGTGTGGATTCGCGGCCTCCAGCTGTGCCCATATTGGCAAATGTGACAGTAGATGTTAGTATTAATCTCCAGGGCTTTCACCTCTCATGGCTGTATTCAAGGCTCTTTTCCCTAACCAGTCTTTGTTTCCTAAGTATTAAGTATTCATAGACTCTAGGAAATTCCATTCTGTTTTTCTAATGTTTTGGCTTATCTTCAAAATTCAGAAAATACCTTGAGGAGGAAGCTTGTGTTTGAGGCTTCTCAAATCTTCCATTTTGTTACTCCTGCCCATGTGTCTATAAAAAAAGTTTCATTCGTTTCTGTCTGTAAGCAGCATTCCTGTGCTTGGCCCAATTCCAGATCTCAGCCATTAGCCAAAGTCCTTGTCCCAGGAGTGAGCACATACCCCAAATATTTGCTTAGAAATGGCAAATACCCCCAAAACACTTTAGACCCTTAGATCACCTATGAATGGTTCTCTGCTCTCTGGAATTTTGTTTCTGATATTCCTTATTGCCTTTGTAGCTCTTAAATGGATGATTTTTGCAATGTATCTGATGCAGGGCAGGTGAGTCCTAAAGTGGAGCTTAGCCCACTTGGCTTTGCTCAGGGAAGAAATCAAGGGCAAGCCAGAGGTAGAAGAAAACAGCATTATTGAAGAAGCAGTGTTACAGCTCTGTGACTGCTCCTGTAGAGCAGGGCTGTCCTGTAGGCAGACAGTAGCAGCTCAGGGCAGTTTTGCAGTCATATTTATACCCGCTTTTAATTGCATGCAGATTAAGGGGCAGTTCATGCAGACATTTCTAGGGAAGTGGCAGTAACTTTTGGCTCATTGGGTCATTGCCATGGAAAGGGGCAGTAACTCCCGGGTGTTGCCATGGCAGGCTGGTAGGCATGTGTGATTGAAAGTTGCTTTTGCTCTGGCCCTGTTTTAGTTAGTCCTCAGTCTGGTCTGTTGTCTTTGTCTCACCTCTGGAGTTGAGTCCTGCCTCAGATTAGATACTCCTCTTTAATCTTAAACAGGCTTCAGAAGGGTGGAGGTCCATCTTCTGTTACTGCTTTCTGCTGAACTTATGGGCATAGGCTCAGCCCATAGTAAAAAATCTCTGGATGCCTAACCTAAGGGGCCCAGAGGCAGAATGCTTTTATTCTCCAGGTCAGTAGATGGGAAGGGTTGGAAGCCTTGTACCAGCAATGTTTTACATGGAACAGTTGTAATCTAGAATACATTAACTTTAAGAGGTTAAACAAGCAGGGCAAAAAATTCGTGAAAAGAGAGCTATCAAAGATCCTAGCAGGGGTGAAAAATAGAGCAGGAAGAAGAGCAAAATTAAAGTGCCTTTTCCTACCCACAGCATCATGTTACCACTTTGGCTGAGTGTTGATTCTTTTAAGCAAGTAGCAGAGATCCTCCAAAGGCTCATATTTGTAGGTTGTGGTGTTCTCCTTTTGTGCCTGCGACTCATACAAAACACATTTAATCCTGGACGGGTGTGCCCAACTAGCTATTCCCTGAAGTTTAACAGTAGTGTGGGTACTCAATAACATCTGATAGGGGCCTTTCCATTTTGATTGTAAATGATCTTCAGGGGATCCTTCTTTCTAAGTTTCTAGCAGGACTAAGTTTCCTGGTTGAATAGGGAGGTTAATTATTTCCCTTTGGGGAGGGAGCAGTATTTTATTTCCATACGCTTGGAGGGCCTTCGGAACCTGGCCTAAGTTGATAGTATGGGTGCTCATTCTATGTGTCTCTTAATCAAGCAGGAGGTCTGAAGTTAAAAAGGGTCTCCATGAGTCAATTCAAACGGACTAAGTTTTAGAGTTCCCTTTGGAGCCATCTTTACACATGAAAGGGCTATTGGTAAGAGAGAAACCCAGGCCTCTGAGATCTTCCGACGGAGCTTTGCTAATGCCCTTGTTAAAATATGAGCTTTTTCTGCATTACCTGAGGATTGAGGTCTCCAGGAGGAGTGAAGTTGATAGGTAACACCTAAGGCTGAGGAAACCTGCTGGGTCACTTTAGCTGTGAAGGAGGGTCCATTATCACTCTGCAGACTTTTAGGTAATCCATATCTTGGGATCATCTCTTTAAGTAAAAATTTGAACGCTTTTTTTTTTTTTTTGAAACAGAGTCTTGCTCAGTCGCCCAGGCTGGAGTGCGGTGGCGCCATCTCGGCTCACTGCAAGCTCTGCCTCCCAGGTTCACGCCATTCTCCTGCCTCAGCCTCCCGAGTAGCTGGGACTACAGGCGCCCGCCACTACGCCCGGCTAATTTTGTTTTTGTTTTTGTTTTTGTTTTTTTTGAGACAGAGTCTGGCTGGAGTGCAGTCGCTGGATCTCAGCTCACTGCAAGCTCCGC
The DNA here is from genome assembly GCF_047675955.1 of Chlorocebus sabaeus. Classification (NCBI taxonomy): domain Eukaryota; kingdom Metazoa; phylum Chordata; class Mammalia; order Primates; family Cercopithecidae; genus Chlorocebus; species Chlorocebus sabaeus. Next base: position 102,054,753 of record NC_132912.1, on the reverse strand, counting down.
CTCCCGGGTTTACGCCATTCTCCTGCCTCAGCCTCCCGAGTAGCTAGGACCATAGGCGCCCGCCACCTCGCCCGGCTAGTTTTTTGTATTTTTTTAGTAGAGACGGGGTTTCACCGTGTTAGCCAGGATGCTCTCGATCTCCTGACCTCGTGATCCACCCGTCTCGGCCTCCCAAAGTGCTGGGATTACAGGCTTGAGCCACCGCGCCTGGCTCCTTTTTTTTTTTTTTTAGACGGAGTCTGGCTCTGTCTCCCAGGCTAGAGTGCAGTGGCGCAATCTCGGCTCACTGCAGGCTCCGCCTCCTGGGTTCAGGCCATTCTCCTGCCTCAGCCTCCTGAGTAGCTGGGACTACAGGCACCCGCCACCACGCCTGGCTAATTTTTTGTATTTTTAGTGGAGATGGGGTTTCACCATGTTAGCCAGGATGGACTCGATCTCCTGACCTTGTGATCCACCCGCCTTGGCCTCCCAAAGTGCTGGGATTACAGGCGTGAGCCACTGTGCCCAGCCAAAATTTGCACACTTTTAATGCCTTCTCTGTCCTTGAAGGGAAAGCTTCAGTCCATCTAATGAAAGTGTCTATAAATACTAGCAAATATGTTAGTCCCCTGAAAAGTGGCGTCTGAGTAAAATCTAGTTGCCAGTCTTCCCCAGGATATGTCTCTCGATGTTGTACAGGTTTGAGTAGAGGTAGAGCTATGTGGTGGCTTCCTGGGCCATTACAGTCACAAAGTTCACAGGCCCTGGTGACCCTCTTTACAGTCTGGAATAGTTTTTTTACCAAAAAGATTTGAAAACCTAATTTGAATAGGGAGTCCCATCCCAGATGTGAGGAGTCGTGGAAATACTTAACTATCTTCCATTGCTCAGCCTTGGGAAGAAAAAGTTTGTTGCTTCCTACTAACCATCCTGAAGGATCTTTTTGTAAGCCTTTCTGTTCTGCCCAATTAATTTCCTCATGGGTATAGTATCGTGTGGCCGGCATGGGTGGAGTACCTGGCATTAGTGCAGTGGACTGTAATACTGGTGTTCTTTAGCTGTGGTCTTAGCTGCTCTGTCAGTCAGAGCATTTCCTTTGATAATAGAGGTTTCTCCCTTTTGGCATCCCCAGCAGTGAATAGTTAATAACTGCTACCTCCTTTGGGAGCTGGACAGCATCTAAAAGTTGCAGGATCTCAAAGTGATATTGTATGGGGGGTCCCTTAGCTGTTAATAGTCCCCTTTTTTCCCATATAGCAGCAGCATGAGTATGGAGCACCAGGAGCCCATATTTAGAGTCAGTATATATATTGACTCTTAAATCTTTTCCCGATTGGAGGGCCCTGATTAATAAAGCAGTTCTGCTTTTTGAGTGGAAGACTGGGGAGACAATGTTTTTGCCTTAGTGACTGCTTGTTGGCTAACTACTACTGCATAACCCACCCTTTTTACTCTCACATGTGTAAAGCTACTCTCCTCTGTAAACCACTCAACATCAGAATGAGGCAGGGGCTGATCTTTGAGGTCAGGCCTGCTAGAGTAGATCTATTCTGTGGTTTCCACACAGGAATGAATGAGTTGGGGATCTGTTTCCTGGGACATGAACTTTGGGAACAAGGTAGCATGGTTTAAAATTTGACATATATTAAAAGTTACTTCTGGGGTGTCAGGCAGAAGGGCCTTGTATTTAACTAAGTGAGTGCCTGTTAACCATTGGTGTCCTTTGGTTGCTAAGACCTCCTGTATTTGGTGGGGCCTCATGATATATAATTGTTGTCCCAAGGTAAACTTTCTGGCTTCTTCTACCAGTAGAGTGGTGGCAGCCATGGCTCACAAGCACCCTGGCCACCCTGCTGCCATCTGGTCTAGCTGTTTAGAAAAGTAAGCCACTGGTCTGGGGCTATTCCCTAACCTTTGAGTTAGGATGCTGTATTAGTCCATTTTCACACAGCTGATAAAGACATACCTGAGACTGGGCAATTTATAAAAGAAAGAGGTTTAATTGGACTTACAATTCCGTGTGACTGGGGAAGCTTCACAATCATGGTGGAAGGCAAGGAGGAGCAAGTCACGTCTTACAAGGATGGCAGCAGGCAAAGTGAGAACTTGTGCAGGTAGATTCCTGTTTTTCAAAACCATCAGAGCTCATGAGACTTATTCACTGTCACGAGAACAGCACAGGAAAGACATGCCCCCATGATTCAATTACCTCTCACCAGGTCACTCCCACAACAGTTGGAAATTCAAGAGGAGATTTGGGTGGGGACACAGCCAAACCATATCATTCTGCCCCTGGCCCCTTCCAAATCTCATGTCCTCAAATTTCACAACCAATTCCTTCCTGACAGTCCCCCAAAGTCTTAACTCATTTCACATCTCGTGAAACTTATTCACTATCAAAATGAGATTTGGGTGGGGACACAGACAAACCATATCAGATGCCCAAAGCCATCTCTTGTTTTTCAGTCATATAGAGAGTGAAGGGTTTTTCTAAGTTAGGGATTCCCAAAGCAGGAGCTCTTTCCAGCTTTGCTTTTAGGGTTAAGAATGTTTGTTGGCAGGTTTCATTCTAATGTAAAGGCTACTGATCACTCCCTTTAATGCTTCATAAAGTGGCTTTGCTATAAGCCCTACCCCAGGAATCTAGATCCTGCAGAATCTAGTGATTTCCTCAAAGGCTCTTAACTGTCTCTTAGTCTGAGGAGGCTGGAGTGCTATGATGGTCTCTTTTCACCCCTGGGCCAAAGTCCTTATCCCAGAAATGAGCACATAACCCAACTATTTAACCTTCTGCAAAGATCTGGGCCTTATGGGGGGATACCCAATACTCTCACTTTCCCAGAAAATTAAAGAGCTGGGTTGTGTCTCTGTCAGAGTCTTCCCTAGTAGGGCTAGAAATTAATAAGTCATCTACATATTGCAAGAGGGACCCATTAGTTTCCTGTAGTTCCCTTAACTCTTTGGCCAAATCATTGCCACAGAGGTGGGAACTATCCCCAAAACCTTGGGGAAGGACTGTCTAGGTAAGCTGAGATGCAGCATGAGTGTTTGGATGAGTTCATTCAAAAGCAAAAATATACTATAAAAAGAAAGCATCCTTAAGTCTAACACTGTGAACCAATGAGCATCTTCAGGGACTTGGGTCGATATTGTAAGGATTAAGAATTATTGAGTAAACTGGGACTACTGCCTTATTAACTGCCCTTAGATCCTGAACAAATCTATATTCCCCTTTTGGTTTCTTTACCGGTAAAGGAGGGGTGTTACATGGAGACTGACAGCATTGTAATAATCCATACTTTGGGAACTTTGTTATTAGGGCCTGGATGCCACTCTGAGCCTCAGGTCTCAAAGGATACTGTTTTTTCCATGGATAATTAACATTGGGTTTTAAAACAACCTCAACTGAGTGTACATTAATAGCTCTGCTGGGAACTTCTGTGTCCCAAACAGAGGGGTCTATTTGAGAAACAATATGTGATAGAAGGGAGGTCTTCTTATCTGTGTTAAGAAAAGCACTTAGAGTTAGGAGAAGTATCCTTCTGATGACGCATCCCAAACTGAACTGTGGCCTGTAATTGGGAAAGTAAGTCTCTCCCCATTAGAGGGATAGAACACTCAGACATGAGTAAGAACCTGTGGGAAAACATATGGTATCCCATGGTGCAACCAAGGGGGTGAGTGAATCTCCTAATTTTTGGCTGCCCATCAATTCTCATTACTGTACAAGAGTAAGAACCCTGAGAAATGGGTTAAATCTGAGTAGGCTACTCCTGTATCCAATAAGAACTCAGTATTTTTGCGTGTTACATCAGGAGTTACCTGAGGCTCTTCTGTGGAGATTGTAAGATGTCCAGTGGGAGCTGTAGAGGACCTTGAACCTCATCAGTCCCCTACCTTCTTGGCCATTATGGGTCTGGGTGTCTTAAACTCCCTCTTAAGCCTGAGGCAGTCTTTCTTTCAGTGGCCTTCTTGATTACAGAAGGCACACTGATTATGGCCTAGAGGTTGATGAATGGGGAGCTCTTATCTGAACATCCCAGATGCTGATCTGATGACATTTCCTTGACGTGGGTAACCCTGAGGCAGTAGGGGGCCTACAGCAGGCTCTAACAATTGTGCTTTTTGGCCAATTCTTTTTTTTGCCTCTTCCTCTGCCCTGTCCCTATTATTTTAAACCCTGAAAGCAATGTTTAAGAATTGACTCACTGAGGTTTGGGGTCCCATTGTTCCTTTTTATAGCTTCCTCCTAATGTCAGAGGCAGACTAAGTAACGCAATGCACACCCAGGAGAGCTCACTCTTCTGGGGAGTCTGGGTCTGTAGTGGTATATTTCCTGAGTGCCTCAACTAAACAGCCCTGAAATAAAGCAGGATTTTAATCTTTCTTCTGAGTTATGTCTCTCACTTTTTCATAGTTTACTGGCTTAACTGCACGCTTCTTCATACTATCTATTAAACAAGTTAACATATGATTTCTGCATTCAAGATCTTGAGGTCCTCTCTGGTAATTCCATTGACAGTCTAAATCTGGAGCTGCATCTCTTCCCATATGATACATGGCATGGCCTGGATTATGCACAGCCACTCCATCTGCATGTTCATGAGCAATACCTTGAATTTTTTGTTTTTCCTGTACAGTACAACAAGTGGATGATGATTTCTGCATGTCACACCAAGTTAAATCAAAAGATATGGTCAACTTAACAATCTCCTCTATAAACTCTCCTGGGTCCTTTGAAAACCAACCAACCAAATTTTTCCCTGCAGAAAGCCAAATCAAACGTGGAAGAAGGCACATATACTCTGATTGTTTCTCCATCTCCATCAGCTGCCTCCTGCAATATACACAAGTTCAATTTAGGGGGCTGATCTAGGGCCCCACTCCTAGTAGTACTGCTTCGGCTTACTTCCTCAGGCAGTGGGGAATAGGGACCAGGGCTTGTTGGATGAGGGAGAGGGGTTCCTGATGGCTTTGGAGTAGAATTCTGCACTAGAGAACTAGTGGGGCCCCTGTCAGAACTAGGGGACTAGGGAGGCTCCAAAGAGGTAGCGCAGACCTCCTATGGGGAGCAACTAGGAGGAGGTCATCTAGGATAGCTGATGCAGCTTCTGGGTCTCTGGGAGTATCAGGAGCCAGAGACATTCTACAGCTAGCCCTTAAGTTAGCATTCTGGTAGAGAGCTATAAAAACCTGTACAGGCTGGGCGTGGTGGCTCACACCCGTAATCCCAGCACTTTGGGAGGCCAAGGCGGGCAGATCACAAGGTCAAGAGATCGAGACCATCCTGGCCAACATGGTGAAACCCCATCTCTACTAAAAATACAAAACTTAGCTGGGCATGGTGGCGCGTGCCTGTAGTCCCAGCTACTCGGGAGGCTAAGGCAGGAGAATTGCTTGAACCTGGAAGGCAGAGGGTGCAGTGAGCCAAGATCACGCCACTGCACTCCAGCCTGGCGACACAGGGAGACTCCATCTAAAAAAAAAAAAAAAAAAAGCCTGTACTTAGGGAACTTCTTCCCATTTTCTTTACTTTTTACAGAACAAGTCTAATTGTACAATATCATTATGACAAAGAACCATCCATGCCAGATTTGTTGATTTGCCAATTTTTATTGAACCCAAACCTGATTGCCATGGTAAATGAGTTTTTTCTTTTTCACTTTGGCTGATAATGTGAACTTACTCCAGTTGTCTAAAAGACACCCTAGTAGCAAGACTTTTGGGATGTTTGCTGTTGTCCCTATGTCTAGTAAGGGTCACTACAAGGGGTTTCAGTTAGCCTAAGTTTAGTAAATGCCTACTTACTTTTCCCTTTTCATTTCCCACTTTCTATTGATAGCAAGGTGTTACAAAAGTAGATTACAAGCTTCAAATGGGCAGTTGGGTGTTAAGCCTAAATTCCACAGAGAGTGAGGGTTGTGCAGAGAGAGGGGCTAAACAAATGGTGACTGTGTAAGGGAGAAAAGGAAGGGTAGACAGCCTTGCCCAAGTGGAGACCTCAGAGGCTCTGACTTGCCAGAGAACCTACCCAGTAGCAGAGACACTGAAAAAGAATATTTGGGTGGCCACTTGTCTAATGCTGTAGGTGGGTCTGTCAGGCCAGTGGCCTGGGAACTCCCATTTCCTTTGACCAAAAGGGGCTTGAGCAAGGCAGTTATAAGACAGCATAGAGGAAAGGACTTGGAATTAGCAATTAAGAAAATAATATTTCTAACTTTAGGGCAGAAAAAGGCAAGACCAATATTCCCCTGGGGGAGTGGCTATAACCCACAATACTAGAGGGAATGTCAACACCAAATACTCCAAAGTATCTGGGGGGTGGTCAAAATTACCAATGCTGAAAATCCAGAGTGCCCGAATTACAGCCAATAAGGGTCCCCTCGCCAAGTGCTGAAAACCCTGGGCCACCCAGGGGGTGGCCAGCGGTGAACCCAAGACCAAGTTGGGATCACAGAACGACATGACTCTGGCATCCTAGAGTGAACAAAACAGGGTCTCCCACAATCAAGTGTCTTGTTATAATTGCCCACACACAACAGAAAGTTAAAAGCAAACATAAGACTGCACCCATTTTAGGACTGAAAATAAAATGACTGATGGAACAATACTATGGAGTCAGAAGACAAAGGAGTGGGTGAAGGGGTGACAAGGACATGCTTTCCGGCACTCAAACAATGGGGGAGTTCTAAGTAATCGCTTAGCCAAAGGCTGTTACTTTATTCCTTAGTTCTCCTGATACTATGGGAGTGGTGGCAGAAGGGACAGTCACCTCTTCACCAGAGTAGAAACGGCACTGACTGATTTTTTGTGTGGGACCTGGGTGAAGATCTCTCCAGGATACCTCCGCTTGCATGGGCTTGGTTTAACTGCGGCAGTGGGAAGGGCTTGCGTGGGTGGTAACCCACCGGGCTGCCAGTGGGAGGTGGGGAGTGTCACATGAGGCAGACTGCATTATGGCCATTCCACCAGTAGGCTCAACTGTGGCAGTGGGATGGGCCTGCACAGGTAACCCACCACGCTGCAGTGGGAAGAAGCAGGCCCTACATGAGGTAGTGGAACTATGGCTGCTTGCCCTTCTGATGGGCTCTGCTGCCTGCCAGGGAAAATGTAGCTCTGAAAAGAGCCCTTGGTTAGTGTTAGAGTATTACAGCTCTGCTTTGCTCCCTCTCTGCTCCTCATCTCTCCAGTTGCCATCCACTGACTGCTGTCCTGCCTTTTTGCCCTCCCATTGATGATGACCTTCCTGCCAACTGCCGTCCAGATGATTACTTTCCTGCTGACCATCACCCTGTGGATTGCCAACAGGCTGATCTCTGACTGCCGCCTGGCCAGTCCTTGACTACTGCCCGGCTGACTGCCACTGGCCGACTGCCACCTTACAGACTGCGGCCCCCAGATCTCCGACTGCCATATCTCATGAAGCCATCTTCTTTCTTCACCCTGCATTGGGTGTCAAGCTGATGCAGGGCAGGCAAGCCCCAAAGTGGAGCTTAGCCGGGGAGGGTTCTTGGCTTTGCCCAGGAGAGAATTCAAGGGCAAGCCAGAGATAGCAGAAAACAGCATTATTAAAGAAGCAGTGTTACAGCTCTGTAACTGCTCCTGCAGAGCAGGGCTACCCTGTAGGCAGAGGGTAGCAGCTCAGGGCAGTTTTGCAGTCATATTTATGCCCACTTTTAATTGCATGTAGACTAAGGGGTGGTTTAGGCAGAAATTTGGGCTCATTGGGTCATTTCCACAGAAAGGGGCAGTAACTCTGTGTTCATGGCAAACATAAATAGAAACGGCACGCTGCGGTGGGCATCTGATTGAAAGCTGCTTCCACCCTGGCCCTGTTTTAGCTAGTCCTCAATCTGGTCCAGCATCTGAGCCCTGCCTCTGGAGTCCAGTCTGACCTCCTATCGCATATCCAGCCTTTCCAGTTATTCTAAGTGGTAATGTTTACATGCTTCAGACTACTCCATCCTACATGGAAAGCTAAGGGTTCAGAGGCCTGTATTTAATAAAAGTCTTTTGGAAGGCTATATGAGCAAGCTTTTGAAGTTTGCTGCAAACTTCAAAACAGTTAGTGAAGGCCCCCCCAAATGGAAAGTGATTAAACAGACAATACTGCAGTGTGATAAGTGATACGTTATATTTAGGGTTTAATCGCTAACCAAGCCAAGGCTAAAGAAGCTAGATTTAGGCAGTCAGGGGACACTTTTTGGAGGCAGTGTTAAGATAATAACCTAAAGGTTATGCTGGCCTGTACTTCAGACTGAGAAATAATACCAAATTTCTTTCCAATTTGTTTCCACCTGAACCATCTTATTTGATCTTTGCAGTGATTGTAGGGTTTGTTTATATCCCCATTCTACAGATGAGGGTAAATCTTCCTTACAGGGTTTGGGTGGAGTGTTTCAGGTTTTTCACCTTAAGTTTTTTTATTCCAAAGGCATAATCTTTATCTGCCTTACCTTGCTATTTTTCATAAATAAGTTTTTGGAAACAGTGTATCATTGAGATCTATTCTCTCATCAGTAAAAGTATGGCTGTACTTCCCAGTTGCCTCCTGTATAAAAAAAGTTAAATATAGTATTACAAATATTTTAGAAAATATAGGGAAAAAGGAAAAAACCATCTTTAATTCAGTCTTGTCTTGTTTTACATAGTTGGAATAATAACTGTGAGTGTGTGTATGTATGATTTTTATCGTTTTTTTTCACTTAACATTACAACATAAGCATTTCCAAAGTTTGAATACATCAGTCATAAACCCAAATCAGTGGTTATTTAGTAGTCTGTTGTGTGGATATACCGTAATTCCATTCTCCTGAGAGGCAGTATTTCATGGTTGTTAAGAACACAGACTTTGGATTATTTTCTGCTTCTACCACCTTTTATCTGTGTGACTTTGGACATCTTAATTTGGGTACGTCAGTTTCTCTATTTTTAAAATTGAGAGTATAGTACTCGTCTGTTGAAAGGATTAAATTAGTCAACACATGAAAACCCCTTAGAATATTGCCTGATACAAAGTAAATGTTATTTATGAAAGACTATTATTACTGTTAATTTTCCACTGATAAACATGTAGCTTAAATTCATTTCTCATTTAACAGACAATGCTATTATGAACATCTCTGTTTTTATAGATTTTTGCAAGACTATAGTTACTTCGGACTTCAGAGAGTAGAATTACTGAGTCAAAGTGTGTGTGTGTTTTGAGACTGAGTCTCACTCTGTCGCCCAGGCTGGAGTGCAGCGGCACGATCTCGACTCACTGCAACCTCCACTTACCAGGTTCAAGCAATGCTCCTGCCTCAGCCTCCTGAGTAGCTGGGATTACAGGCGTGGTGGTACATGCCTGATTTTTTGTATTTTTACTAGCTGATTTTTTTGTATTTTTGGTAGAGACAGGGTTTCACTATGTTGGCCAGGCTGGTCTCAAACTCCTGACCTCAGATGATCCACTCTCCTCGGCCTCCCGAAGTGCTGAGATTACAGGTGTGAATCATCACGCCCGGCCAAAGTGTACTTTTTTAAAGCTCTTGAAATATCTCTCCCAATAGATTGCTAATTTACAATTTGCCACTTCCACTTACAATGTCTTAGAATGAGTATTGCTCTGTCCTGTGAATGCTGTCGTTAAAGTATAATAAATATAGCACAGCAATATATAGATAATATATATTTTATATAAATATTATTTGTTATAATATATTTTAATATATTATCTATTATGTATTATATACATATATATTATATATGTATATAATATATAAATATATGTATATAACTTATAAATATATAATATATAAAAATTTACATATATATAAATACATATACATATAGCACAGCTCCTCTCTGTCTCTCTCTCTCTCTATATATATATATATGTATATGTACATAAAAATTTGAAGATGTATCTTCATAAGAGTGGGGGTTATTGAAACCCTGGTGGTCTAATGCTCAAGTCTGCACTCTTTACCACCACCCTATTTTGAGTGTTGAGAGGTATTAATTTAGGTGCAGTCTTATTAGATATAAATTTTTAGAACATAATCCACTGGTCAGACACTGCTGCTGCATTCACCTGAGATAAATATCTTGAGGAAGGGTCATTCATGCCCTAAGTAGATTTACCAGCAGGTGAAGACTGAGGAGGAAACCTGAATCTGGTTTGGAGTTTAAGATGTTAACCTTGTCCATCAGTGCTGGACCTGGACAAGAATTTGTCCAGGCATTTGGACAAGCATTTTGTCTGATAGACTTGGGAAGTTACAGGAGTAATTTGGGTTTGGACTGACAGAATAAGACATTTATACCGTTCTATGTAGGCTGTGCCCTGTACATATTTTCCTCTATTTTCTGTCTCTTATAATTGACTATAATCTGGGGCTGAAATTTTGAAAACTCCTAATTGTTATATTATTGATTAAAGTATAATGTTCTGTTTTCTTGATTAATTTTTCAGTTACTCTTTTGTCACTATTTACTTTTTAAAATTGAAGATTAAAAAAAGCTTTGCCAGTGTCTGTTTTCTTTTAAAACTGTCAGCTGTAAAAACCAGTTATGTTTCACTTGATCAATACCCTTAATCTACCAACCTATCCATTTTTATAGGAAGAACAAAATGTTCTCATCCTTTTCTGTAAAAGTTATCCTAGAACTGGGTACACGATATTCTCAGAAATTTTTAAAAATGCATTTTAAGTCATGAATGGCCCAAGTTTTCAAATTCTGACTTTTATATGACAAAGGCAAAGTATTTTACTTTTTATTTCAATATGTATTATTCTTTTTTCAAGATACAGTTCAAATCCCATTCCCTCAATATAGGCTTACCTGACTCTTCTGGCCTATCCAGTATTTCTCAATTCTAACTTATACCATTTGCTGTATGATCAGGCACTACTTTTTGAATGAACTTGTATAGCTTTCTTTTTTTTTCCTTTTTGCTGTTTACTTGCCATGTTGCTATTTTATTTTATATTTGTGTGATGTTAAGATTTTATGACAATTTTCAAATAGATGTATATGTGAGTGGTAGGTGGAGTATGGGTAGCTAAATATCACACCTTACAGGTGAAGAAGGTCATTTGTACATTGGGAAACCATAGAACTTTTGGTCCCCTGCTTTAGCCAGCAAAGTAGGGATTACCAACTAGGAAGGAAGGGAGAGGCAAAAATAGAGATTTCCTGCTTGAACAAGGAAGGGTCTGGGGAGGCGGGAGCAGAGAAGGTACATATCAAAAACTTCAGACAAATGTAATATTTATGTTTATCAGAAGAAGTTTGAGAAGTATTACTCTAGATCTGTACTATCCAATAAGGTAGCTCACATGTGGTTTGTGAGCACTGGAAATATGGCTAGAGCAAATTGAGATGAAAATACACAGTGGATTTTAGACTTAGTATGAAAAAAAGAATGTAAAATGTAAAATATCTCATTATTTTTATATTAATGTTGAAATAATATTTCAGATATGTTTGCTTAAATAAAATATATTATTAAAGTTCACATATCAATTTATTTAACCTTTTAAAATATAGCTGTCAGAGAATTTTAAAATATATATATGGCTTATATTTATGGTTCTCCTTATTTTTCTGATGGACAACACTGCTCTAGAATGTGAGTTCCATGAGTGCAGAGGCTGTCTCATTCATGTCTATAATACCTAGCACCTAGCACAGTGCCAAGCATGTGGTAAGCACTCCCTGAATGCTTGTTCAATCATATGTCTTCCTTCCAACTAAATTACAAACTCCTCGTGACTCAGAGTGCATTTTAATGTTTTGAGTACTTCCTCCTAGGCTTAGAAGAGTGTTATACACTAGTAGACATTCAGAACATATTTATTCGATGAATGAATAAAAGAAGAATGCTTTCTGGTGCAAATTTCCAGCCAGCTTCCCAACTATTTACTTACACTGCTTTTAGCCAGTTCTCAGCCTGTTTTCAAACATTTTCCATGTGATATGTCTGGCTACTTCCACCTCTCCCCTTTCCTCCCCTCCCCTCCCCTCCCTTCATACTCTTCCGCTTTTTGGACATTTTCAAACCATCAGGATATGTAGGCCCTTACAACCTTTTATTTATTTCTTCAAAAGCCATTTATTTGGCACCCTCTGGTTTCTAGTTTTTGTTCATTCTTAAAAAATCATTTAAACTTAACTGGAGGGGTATGGAGCTTGCCAAAAGCTGAATGGAAAAATCTGGCTTTTCTCTCTCTGCCCAGACACCTGTGCAGGCCTTTCTCAGTGGGGCTCACTACAGTGTGATTTACTGGACAGTTTGGAACCCACTATAGGCCATTATCTTTTGTAACTAAATAACTAAATGGGAGTGAGAACAAGAGAGAGAATGTGAGTCAAGGAAGAAAAAATATGTGAACCTAGATCTGAAGATCTGCGTTTGTCTGGGTGACGGGCCTAACCCTATCTCTTACTAGGAGTGTAGTTTTGGAAAATCTCTTCTTTTGGGGCTTCATGGATCTTCATCAGAAAGAAAAAACGAGATAGGACACCATATGGTTGATTTCCATCGTCTCTTCTGGCACTAACTTATGGTGAATTTTTTTTTTTTTTTTTTTAGATTGAGTCTCACTTTGTCACCAGGCTGGAGTGCAGTGGCGCGATCTTGGCTCACTGCAACCTCTGCCTCCTGGGTTCAAGTGATTCTCCTGCCTCAGTCTCTCAAGTAGCTGGGACTACAGGCGTGTGCCACCATGCCCAGCTAATTTTTGTATTTTTAGTAGAAATGGGGTTTCATCATGTTGGCCGGGATGGTCTCTATCTGTTAACCTCGTGATCTGCCCGCCTTGGCCGCCTAAAGGGCTGGGATTACAGGCGTGAGCCACTGCACCTGGCCCATACGGTGATTCTTTAACCACTAATCAGAGAGGGCAGCAGTGAGAAGCAAATGAAGATCAGACCTTTGTAAATTCAGGATGGGAACTCCATTGGTTTTGATCCATCCCCTGTGGCCTTGTGTACTAATCCATGTTATTCTAACCTCAACTTTGTAAACTCTTTTACCCTTTACTCCTACTTGTAATTGTTTCCTCCCCAGTATTATTTCTGGGGACAGAATACCCATAAGAAGGGGGCTCCTTCATGGTTCACTTTAGCTCAAATTACTTTTGGTGGTTCAACAATTACTTTTACCCTTTTCACTTATATCAGACCAAAAAGTCTTTTTGAATGATTTCTAAAAGTCAGTAAGTATCCCCAGGACTTAATTTTCTTGATTAGAAGTATTGACGACACCTCCAAATATCCTCAGAAATCTTCAGCTCTGTTGATCCAGCAGCTCAAGAAAGTTCTACACCTCACATTCCAATAACTTGTCTGGGTCATCTAAGGTCATAGAATGTTAAAGTTGAATTAGACCTTTGAGATTATTTGGTATAACCTTCTGTTACCGTTAAACTGAGGCTTGGAGAAATTGTTGTTCTCCACACAGCTAGTTTGTAGGAGGTTCATAACTAGAAACCAGCTGTTTTATTCCTTAAAATTCTGTGCCCCAACCCACTACGGGCCAATTGGCCATAAATGGAGCAGTGATCAGAGAGGAACTTAAGAACCACCTGGTCTGAGGTGGAAAATTTACTCAGGCTTTTCGCTCCACTGATAGCTGTTTCTTAATAAATCACATGATCATCTCTCCAGTAAAGAGATGGATTCCTTAATAGTGAGTTGCTCTGTTGTCAGTTGGGCTCAGTGGCACCCATTGCCCTCATGGAAGGAATGTAGGAGGATATGTTTGACTGACATCATTAGGAAGCCTTACTTAGACCTTGTTCAATAATCCTTTTAGAACTCTTACAAGGCATGAGGCATAGTGTTGGGTATTAGGGACACAGAGATGAATGAAATACTCAAGGTTCTGCCTTTAGAAGCTCCAAGCTTTTTCACTCTGGCTTTTTCACTTCTCCATTATATCTGCCCTGAACCCAAATGAAGGCAAAGAAAACTTTAAGATGACTTTCTTCCCTGCCCCCTGCTCTCATTATCATTTTATAAAGATGTAGAGTTAAAATAATTAATTTTAATCAAACATAATTTAAAATTTAAACAATCTATAGGTTTATAGATCTATAAGGGGGTGCAGGGAAAGCTGTTCTTGGCCCCACCCCTGCTTACCTGAGTCTTCTGTCAGAAGCAACTATTTTAGTTTCTTCTTTAGCATATTAGATATTGGGTGCCGTCTGTGAAAGATGAGGATTTAGTTCATTTATGCTGCCCTGTCCTCCTCCTGCTCCCCTTGTCTTTTAGTATAGTTACAATATAATTTTTTGTTAGCTGGTATTTATTTATTGCAGCAATACAGTTTTTAATGTAATTTTGTTTAACTGAAACCATAATTTAATTTGCCATAAAACTGAAGTGAAAGGACATTACAAATAAGCTTTTGACTTGAGTGTCAGTTAAAATAACCCTTTGCCAAGATGTCAGAACTTAAAGTAAATGGCATTTCATTGAAAGTGGGGCACCATAAGTTGAAGAAAAAGAAAATAACTACTTTAAAAAACTAGTCATCTGTGATTGGAAAACCTTAGCTTTTATATGAAATAATATTTTTACTCCAGTGATATTCCCCCTATGTTAAAATACTCTTGGGCCTGAGTAAAAAATTAACTTTCAAGAAGATGACTCAATCAGAATAATATAAACTGTATTCTAGAAAGAAAAATCATGGCTAACCATTTTTTATTGCTAAAAATTGCCATCGGTAATTGTAGGACATGAAAAATAGGACATTCATTACAACCAAAAGAAGAAAGTTTCAAAAAAACCAGATATCTCCATTAACACACTCTTGGGTTCTAATATTAGAAATAATATTTTTTGCAGCCACGTAAATTGTTACACCTTCTATTTATGATTCAGTTTAAGTACTGCAGATTTTTTAGAGACAATCTCTGCTGCACCGTGGATGGTTTGAAACATCAATTGCCTCTCAGTCCATCTTTGGGCACTCCTGATGCTTCCCAAATTGCCTCTCCTGTGACCCAAGTCTCTGTTTTTTGTCACTTCTTACAGGGACGCAGAATGTTACCATGTGAAAACATCTTTTGGGGCTTGGTAAAACAGAAGATAGTGACCATGGCCCAATTTAATGATATTAGATTTTTAGCTGGTATTTTAATGATTACTAATACTATGAAAATATTCACAGCTAAACTATGTAAGTATACCATAATTAAATTTTCTTTCTTATACAAATTTTATTTTCCTCAGGGCTAAGAATTACCGGGGTGATTTTTAAATGCATCTATCATTATTTCATCCCAGATTCTCCATTATACTTCCTCAATTCACTCAAACATATAATCTACCAGTTTTCATTCTTTTTTTTTTTTTTTTTGCTTGAGGCTGTCCCTCCTGCAGCTCTTTCACTTCCTCCAATCTGGATTGATTGTTCTCTAGGCTGCTGCCTAGAGAACGTGTCTGGGTCTGCATAATTCCCAGGGAGCTGTATAGTTCCCCATGTCCCCCTTCACCATTATCTTGGGTTCCCTTTGCTTCTCTCCTGTGTTGAATTCCCTGGTTCCTGGATCCCATGTATTTTTCCTCATTTCATTCCCTCATTTTGGTGGAAAGGAGATAAACTTTTCATCAGTTGTATGTCTTATTTTAGCCATCCTTGTCCTCCTCCTCCTCTTTTATTCTTTTTCAGACTTTACAGCTTCTCTTTATTCTAGGATAATTAAATTCTAAAAGCTTAGAACTTCAAGATACCCAGTTGCTTTTATTTTAACATGATTATAGTGGCAGAAGTCTTTTGTATTGTGTGCAAAAAATATATACAACATAAAATTACACATGGAACTTATGTGTAAGCTACACTGGTAGAGCTTAACAGAACCATCCACCGTGACCCTACCAATTCAACATCGTGTTCTAGATTTTCTTGCTCAGGGCTCCCTAGAACACAATTTAAAGAGCACAATGTAATCTAGTCTATCTCTTAGATTTTAGGAATGGGGAAACTGAAGCCCCGAGAAATGACTTACTTAGGGTCTTATTTCCTTCACTCTCACTCTCTTCATGTTAAATTTCTCAACTTACTGTGAACCCTATTCTTACATTCTTTCAACTCAAATTATTGCATCAGTTCTGCCTATAAAATTTGAAATATGACATGAGCTAACCCCTTTAGCTACAGCTTCTAGAGGTATCTAACCTCATGCTGTCTTAATCCAATGACTAGTGTTCCAAAACATTTCTTTCTTTTTTGACTTGGGTTTAGGATCCCCTACCAGAAGCCATTTTTAATATAAACTATTTTTACTCCTCTGTAACTAGCTTTCTTATTTACCAGTTATTAAAGATAAGCAACTTTGGCAAAGTAATGGCTGGATGAGCTTGAAACATCAAAATATACATCTCTACATTGAGATATTAATGCTATTGATTTTCAGACTCCCTTGTTTTAAAGTGACCCACTTAGGGAAAAATTTCCATTTTCTTAAGGTAAATGTTTGAAGTTGGTGTGATAATCATGGAGGTGTACTGCTCAGATGTCCATTTAAGAGGATCTGCTGCAAGAAACGTAGCTGGATGACTCCAGATGTTCACACCAGACCATATTCTCTTCACATTCTCTGAGATGTTCACTCCAAGTCACACACCCTTCTCACCCTCACACCCACTGCTGCTCCCAGCCAATGACTGAGCTCAGCTCAGAGTTTACTAGAGTTAGGCCATTTTGGCCCAACTGGGACTCCTCTGATGGGCAGTCTTTGCTTGGACACTCCATATTTGCCTGGTGAAGACTTTCTCTGAGCTGTGCTGTAGCCTGGGGTTCTTCCTACCCAATCCTCATTCCTTCTCTCCTTTCACAATTGTCATACCTAATCATAACTTGAAGGCTGTCCTCACTTATTCCTGCTTCTTCTCTCATTGATCCTTCATGGACATTTCTCTAAATAAATCTCTTGGATGTCGGATTCCTTCTTGGCATTTGCTTTTCAGAGGACCTGAACCAACATATTTGATATTTGCAGGATTAGCTCTAAGATAATTCAACAAACATTTAATGAATTCTGTTCTAGGGAAGGTTCTGTACTAGATGCTGGAGATACAAAGATAAATGAAACAAATCTCTGCTATTATGTTGTTTGTGAGAGGTGTTTAGAGATCCCCAAGTATAGGATAGTGATTAAGAGGGTGAATTTCAAGTTCAAATCTATGCTCCACTGCTTACTGCAAGCTCTCTAAGCATCATTCTTCTTTTTTTTTTTTTTTTTTTTTTTTTTTTTTGAGACAGAGTCTCGCTCTGTAGCCCAGGCTGGAGTGCGGTGGCCGGATCTCAGCTCACTGCAAGCTCCGCCTCCCGGGTTCACGCCATTCTCCGGCCTCAGCCTCCCAAGTAGCTGGGACTCCAGGCGCCCACCACCTCGCCCGGCTAGTTTTTTGTATTTCTTAGTAGAGACGGGGTTTCACCGTGTTAACCAGGATGGTCTCGATCTCCTGACCTCTTCATCCACCCGTCTCGGCCTCCCAAAGTGCTGGGATTACAGGCTTGAGCCACCGCGCCCGGCCAGCATCATTCTTCTTATTCAAAAAATGGGATGATAAAAGTATCTATCTTACAGTGTTACAGTGAGAATTAAATGAGAGACTATCCTATTAAGCAATTTGCACAGTTCCAAGTATTTAATAGTACTCAAAGAATACTGGTTGGTATCAACATTAATTTAATGGGATAAATCTTAAATATTTTGTTTTTTAACACATTGGCTTTTTTCATTTATAAAGCTTTTTTACTGTGATGAGATATATATAACAGAAAATGTTTCATTTTAACAATTTTTAAGTGTATAATTCAATATCATTATATTCACAATGTCATACAGTCATCAACATTATTTCCAAAACTTTTTCATCACCCCATACTGAAACTCTTTACCTATTAAGCAGTAACCCTCATCACCCACTTTCTGCAGCCCCTGGTGACTTCTAATCTATTTTCTGTCTCTCTGAATTTGCTCATTCTAGATATTTCATATAAGTGGAATAATATAATATTTGTCCTTTTGTGTCTGGCTTGTTCTGCTTAGTGTGTTTTCACGGTTCATTCATTTTTATGGCTGAATATTCCATTGTGTACATATATAAGATTTGATTTATCCATTCATCTGATGATAGACATGTGGATCATTTTCACCTTCTTGGTTATTGTGAATAATGCTGCTGTGGGCATTCATGTAGAAGTATTTGAGTCCATCTTTTCAATTATTTGGATATATAACAAGTGGAATTGTTGGGTCATTTTGTTGGTAATTCCATGTTTAACTTTTTGAGGAACTACCAAGCTGTTTTCACAGCAGCTGCATAATTTCACATTCTCATTAGCTATGTATGAGGATTCTGATTTCTCTACATCCTCGGCAGTATTCTCTCTCTCTCTCTCTCACTTTTATTATAGCCAACCTAGTGCATATGAAGTGGTGTCTCATTGTGGTTTTGATTTGCATTTCCTAATAACTAATGATTGGAATATGTTTTCATGTGCCTGCTGAGTGTGTGTATATATATACATAATTTTGAGACAGGGTCTTGCTCTATTCCCCAGGCTGGAGTGCAGTGGTGCAATCTCAGCTCATTTCAACCTCCGCCTCCTGGGTTCACATGATCATCCCACCTCAGCCTCCAGAGTAGCTGGGATTATAGGCATGTGCCACCACACCTGGCTAACTTTTGCTAACTTTTGCTAACTTTTGATGGGGTCTCACCATGTTGCCCAGGCTGATCTTGAACTCCTGGCCACAATGCACCCACCTTGGCCTCCCAAAGTGCTGGGATTACAGGTGTGAGCCACTGCACACCCAGCCTCATTTATATATTTTCTTTGGAGAAGTGTCTATTGAAGTCCATCACCCATTTTATCCTTCCTTCCTCCCTCCCTTACGTTTCCCTTCCCCTCCTTCCTCTCTTCCTCCCCTCCCTCCCTCCCTTCACACCCCTCCTTCCCTTCCCTTCCCTTTCCCTCCTTTCCTTCCTCTTTCCCTTTCCCTTTCTCCCTCCCTCCTTCCTTCCTTCCTTCTTTCCTTCCTTCCTTCCTTCCTTCCTTCCTTCCTTCCTTCCTTCCTTCCTTCCTTCCTTCCTTCTTTCTTTTGCATTTCTTTTTTTTTGAGATAGCGTCTCACTTTGTTACCCAGGCTGGAGTGCAGTGTCACACTCGTAGCTCACTGCAACATCAACCTTCCAGGCTCAAGTGATCCTCCACCTTATCCTCTTGAGTAGCTGGGACCACAGGCATGTACCACTCTGCCCAGCTAACTTTTTTTTCATTTTTTTGTAGAGACAGGAGTCTCACCATTTTGCCCAGGCTGGTCTCAGACTCTTGGGCTCATGTAGTACTCCCATTCAGCCTGCCAAAGTGTTGGGATTACAGGTGTGATCTGTAAACCAATAAAAATTGGGTTGTTCCTGCACATGTACCCCTGAATCTAAAATAAAAGTTGAAATTATAAAATAAAAATAATTGAATTGTCTATTTGTCATTGAGTCAGAGTTATTTATATGTTCTGAATAGTAAACCCTAATTACATAAATGGTTTGCAGATATTTTCTCCCACTCTGTGGGTGTGTTTTTTCACACTCTTGACAGTGTGCTTTAATATACAAATGTTTTTAATTTTCCATGGTATATATGTATCACATTTTCTTTATCCAGTCTATCATTGATGGACATTTAGGTTGATTCCATGTCTTTGCTATTGTGAATAGTGCTGCAATAATCTGTACAGCAAACTCCCATGACACAAGTTTAACCATGTAACAAACCTACATTTGTACCCCTGAACTTAAAATGACAGTTAAGAAAACCCAACTATTTTTAATTTTAATGAAGGCTGTTTACCTCTTTTTTCATTTGTTGCTTGTGCTTTTGGGACCATATTTGAAAAGCTATTGCCAGAAAAGAGAGAAACTATTGCCAAATACATGGTCATGAGGATTTGCCCATGTTTTCTTCTAAGAGAAAACTAAGAAACTTTTATAGTTTAGCTCTTAATTTTAGGTCTTTGATCAATTTTAAGTTAATTTTTGTATCTGGTATAAGGTGAGGTCCAGCTTCATTCTTTTGCCATTGAATATGATGTTAGATGTGAGGTTTTTTTGTATATGGCCTTTATCACTGTGAGGAATTTTTCTTCTGTTCCTAGTTCAAGTGTTTTTATCATAAGAGGGTATTGAACTTTGTCAAATGCTTTTACTGTATCAACTGAGGTCATTATATTTTTTTTTCTTTCATTCTGTTAATATGGCATATTACATAGATTAACTTTGTATGTTGAACCATCCTTGCATTCCTGGGGGTTAATCCTACTTACTTGATTATGGTAAGTAATTCTTTGAATATTAAGCATTTAATATGCTTGCTAGTAGCTTGTTGAGGATTATTAACATCTATGTTCATTAGGGATATTGGTCTGTAGTTTTCTTTACTTGTGTGTTTGTCAGGCTCTGGTAACGGTAATGGTGGCCTTGGAGAGTGAGTAAATGTTTCTTCCTCTTTAATTTTTTTGGAATAGTTTTAGAAGGATTGGTGTTAATTCCTTTTTAAATGGCAGAATTGGTAGAACTCATCAGTGAAGTTATCCAGTTCTGGACTTTTCTTTGTTGAAATGTTTTTGATTACTGATTCAATCAAGGTTTTTGATAATTGTTTCAATCTTCTTACTTATTTTAGATTTATTCAGATGTTCTATTTCTTCTTGAGTTAGTTTAGGAGTTTGTGTGTTTCTAGGAAATTATCCGTTTCCTCTAAGTTATCCAAGTTTTTGGTTTACAGTTATTCATAGTATTCTCTTTTAAGCCTTTTTATTTCTATAAAATCAGTAGTAATGTCCCCTTTTTCGTTTCTGATTTGAGTAATTTGAGTCTTCTCTCTTTTTTTATCTTAGTCAATTTGCCTAAAAGTTTGTTAATTTTGTTAATCTTTTCAAAGAACTAACTTTTGATATTGTTGATTTTCCCCGTGTGTGTGTGTGTGTGTGTGTGTGTGTGTGTGTATGTGTGTGTCCTGCTCTGTCACCCAGGCTGGAGTGCAGTGGTATGATCAGCTCACTGCAGCCTTGACCTCCTGGCTCAAGTGATCCTCCCACCTCAGCCTCCCAAGTAGCTGAGATTACAGGTATGAGTCACTGCAGCCAGCCTGTTGATTTTCTCTTATTTTTTCTCTATTTTATATATCTTTAATATTTATTATTTTCTCCCTTCTCATAGCTTTGGGTTTGTTTTGCGCTTTTTATTTGTAGTTCCTTAAGTTTAGGTTATTGATTTGAAATCCTTCTTTTTTTTTTTTCTGAGACGGAGTCTTACTCTGTCGCCCAGGCTGGAGTGCAGTGGCGCGATCTCGGCTCACTGCAAGCCCCGCCTTCCGGGTTCACGCCATTCTCCTGCCTCAGCTTCCCGAGTAGGTGGGACTACAGGTGCCTGCCACCACGCCCAGCTATTTTTTTTTGTATTTTTAGTAGAGATGGTATTTCACCATTTTAGCCAGGATGGTCTTGATCTCCTGACCTCATGATCTGCCCACCTTGGCCTCCCAAAGTGTTGGGATTATAGGCATGAGCCACTGTGCCCAGCCCCTTCTTTTTTTAATATAGGCATTTACAGCTATAAATTTACCTTTTGCTTTTGCAGCATCTCATAAGTTTTGGCATGTTATATTTTCATTTTTATTTGTCTCAGTGTATTTCCAAATGTCGCTTGTGATTTTTTTTTTTTTTGATTTGATTGTTTGTTTAAGTGTGTGCTATTTAATTTCCAGACATTTGTGGATTTTCCAGTTTTCCTTTAGTTGTTTTCTTGGTTTCTTTCTCTTGTGATTGGAAAACATATTTTGTATAATTTTAGTCTTTTAAAATTTGTTCTGTGGCTTAACTTATAGTCTGTCCGGGAAAATGTTTCTTGTGCACTTGAGAAGAATCCATTCTGTTATTGTTGGGTAGAGGATTCTGTACATTTGTTAGGTGTTATTAGTTTGTAATGTTGTTGAAGTCCTCTGTGTCCTTGGTGATCTTCTATTTGGTCGTTCTATTATTAAAAGTGAGTTATTGAAATCTTTATGATTGTAGAACTGTATATTTTGCCCTTTAGTTCTGTCAATTTTTGCTTTATTTTGGGACTTTGTATGTATATATATATAATTGTTACATCTTTATGAGTTAAGCCTTTTTTCAACATACAGTATCTTAATTTGTTTTGTAACTTTCTTTTCTTTTTTTTTTTTTTTTGAGACAGAGTCTCACTCTGTCATGCAGTGGTGGGATCTCGACTCACTGCAAGCTCCACCTCCCAGGTTCATGCCATTCTCCTGACTTGGCCTCCTGAGTAGCTGGGACTACAGACGCCCGCCACCATGCCCGGCTAATTTTTTGTGTGTTTAGTAGAGCCAGGGTTTCACCTTGTTAGCCAGGATGGTCTCGATCTCCTGCCCTTGTGATCTGCCCGCCTCGGCCTCCCAAAGTGCTAGGATTACAGGCGAGAGTCACCACACCCCGCCTGTCTTTTGTAACTTTATTTGGCTTAAGTCTATTTTTTTTCCCAATAATAATATAGCTACCTCAGCTCTCTTTTGGTTACTGTTTGCATGGAATATAGTTTTCTAACCTTTTACTTTCAACCTGTTTGTGTCTTTGTATCTTCTTGAAACCCTTAAATGCCTTTCTGGTATATTTAGAATTAAATCTAAACTCTTTACCATGATCTACAAGGTCTTACACAATCTGTTCCTTGCTTAACAATCTTAATTTAAATGAGACAAACTCTTTTAATAAAGTAATCCAGTGGAGTCACAGGATTAATCACAACTTTTAATGAAAAAGGGAAGGTAAAGGAAATTTCATAGCTCTTTCACTTACTTAACAAAGAAACTTCCCAAGTAGTATACTTTTCAGAAAATAGATAATAATTCAAATACTATAATGAGAGCAGTAAGTTATTAAATGAAATAATCAAGAATGGAGAATTTTAGGAGTTGTAAGTTGCTTTCGTAGGGCAAAGCAACAATTACTGATTTCTTGTGTTTTTACAAATGGCACTTTTATTACAACAGAAAACAATATGTTTTCAGATGTTCTCGAATAAGGTACAGAGTAAGTTGGATATTTTGTGAATTTTGTCGATATTACACTTTATTGAATATAATAATTATAAAAATAGTAACAATAATAAGTAACATATATTACTTATACAATGTATAGTATATATAGTATATATTATTATATATTAATATAGGCACTATTCTAAGTTTTTAATATTTACTTAAAATTAATAAGATAAAATTAAGAAGTTATTATAATATAATATTTATTGTTTAACAATAATAAGTAACATATTACACAATGTACAGCATATATGGTATATATTATATATATTAATATAGGCAGTATTCTAAGTTTTTAATATGTGCTAACTCTTAATCCTTCTAATAACTCATGAGATAGGTACTATTATTATCATCACTTTACAATGAGATTTGAGGTACGAAAAGTTAAGTAATCTGCCCAAATCACACATTTAGTATGTAGCAGGTCAGAATTTGAATCCATGCAGTCTGGCTCCAGGTTCCATACTTTTCACATTACACTATATTGCTCCTCAAAGATAGCACACTATATAGCTTTTTGTTGTAACATATAGCCTTCTTTTCCTTCAGCTATATCATAAGAGACAACGTTTTTCTGAACTCTCCGAGACTTCTTCCTTAAGTAGTTTTTCAGGAAACATAGCTTCCAGGTTAAGTGCTGGAATTTCATCAGATTGAGAAGAAAGAGCATGTTTGAGAGTCTTAAAACTTTTGACACAGTAACAGTCAGAATTATGAAAAACGGAATATGAGGCATGTAGTGTTTTACATTAATGTTTTCCAACCTAATATCTTACTACTGTGTCTGGTTTATTAAGCCCCTTTGGCCTACTAAGAACTGAAAGACACAGTGGCTTTTTGGTTCTTCCCAACACATCAAGTTGTGACTGCTTCAGGACCTTTGCACTTGCTCTGATTTCTGCCTGACGTGCATTTCTCTCAGTTCTTCCAGTTGCTGACTTCTTGACATTTCGGTCCTCATTCAAATGTCACCTCCTCAAAAGATGCCTTGTCTCACCCATCCTATCTAATGTTGCCTTCTCTTTCGTACGCTATATCACATTGCCTTGTTTTGTTTTCTTTATAGCAATAAATTATTTATTTACCATTTTATTGCCTGTTGCTTCCTTATAATATAAGCTCCATGAAGTCAGGGACCTTGTATTTTTCACTATTTTACCTTCAGCATCTAGAACTGTACCTCACACATAAAGGCACTTAATATTTGTTGAGTGAGTGAATCAAATCCCGTTTAATAGATAAAGTAGCTGAACCTCAGGGATTTAAGTGTCTAGTTTAAGGTCACAGAATAATTAAATGGAGGAGTCTGGATTTGAATCCAGAGCTGGAATTTTAATAACTGAGCTGTATGGCCTAGCTTGCAATGTGAGACAGACATACTCACAGTTAATCATAACACTAGGTGGCAGGAAGTGAGAGCTGTGTTACGTATGCAAAGTAGGTAGGGAAGGTACTGAATAATTCCTGAATTTGGTCAGAGGTGCTTTTATGCTTCAAATTGTGACTGTTCCATTGTCCTTAAGAGTCTGGGAAAGGGAAGGGGAAATTTTGTCATTGTTAGCTTCTCTGATGAAAGGTGTGGAAGGGAAGTTGAACTAATCATTAGGCAATTGAGATTTGGGAATGCATGTGAATCTAAAATGCCCATTTTGTTCTGTTTTTATGTAACTGGGTACATTTGAGGCTTTACTATACAGCAGATGTTAGATAAATATAAGTGTGCTTTAAAAGTTGCAGTGGTATTCAAAACCCTCCATGGTCTGACCAGACCTCTCTCTTCAACCTTTTCTCCTATTATTACCCATACTGAATCCTTCTTTAGATGATGAGGTTCATTCACTGACCCTCTAGTAGACCTTTCACTCTCCTTTCCTTAGCTCTTGCCTAATGAGGCCTCTAACCTCCCTTGTGACAAATCTGTGATAGTCACAAACTAATCATTCTGGATTTGGAAGGGACTTTGAAGAACTCCTGATTCAGAGAGCTGAAGAGACTTGTGTAAGGTCATACAGTTAATGGCAAAGCCGGTGAAGAACCCAGCTCTCCTGGACCTTATAGTCACAGGTTCTGTGCATAGCCCCACTCTACCTCACTTTTGGGTTGCTAGAAGGAGTCTCCAAAGGATATGCTGAGAAGGCCTCTGGGTCTCCTCTGACATCAACTTAAAAATATGTGCCAGTGTGAATTTTCATATACAG
Source organism: Chlorocebus sabaeus (assembly GCF_047675955.1). Classification (NCBI taxonomy): domain Eukaryota; kingdom Metazoa; phylum Chordata; class Mammalia; order Primates; family Cercopithecidae; genus Chlorocebus; species Chlorocebus sabaeus. The sequence goes on along the minus strand of NC_132912.1, from coordinate 102,029,463 downwards.
AGTATGGGATTTTTCAAGAAAGTCACGTCTGTTTTATTTACTCAGTGTAGTCCCTGACAGCAATATGCAAATATAGAATTTATTTAGTCTGCCTCCCCTGGTGACTTGCCAATCTCTGAGGGGGTGGAACACATTTTATGTTTCCCATGGGTTTTGTTTGTTGTAGCTTGATTTCCCATAGTAAAAAGAGCCCCATATGGGACAAAGCTGGAGATTATTAAATGCTCCTGTCTTATGTACACTAGGCATTCATATTTACTTATGGAGTTGTTCCATGCATTAAATTTAGAGCTTGCTAAAACCTACCACTCAAAAATTGGTTTCATGGGTATTCTGATGAACCACAGTATTTGACAATGGAAAGCTACTCTTTTAGTTGTAGTGTAAGAAATTGGAACCTGAATTTTATTTACAATTTAGAAATCTCTCTTAGTAAAGCATACTCCCTTAGGTAAATAATAAAAGCCTTGATTTTTATCGAGAACTATAAACTCTTTTACTTCTGTTTTTCCTGTACCAACATGTTCTTTATCAGAGTGGATGTTCTTGGTCCAAAAATCCAGCATCATCCTGCCTTTCTGTATATAATTTGCTTATAGTACTCCTCTGAGATAGCTCATTTATGTGCTGTCACTTTCAATGGAATCCTTTCATGAAAAGAATCCATTTTCTTTCTCCTTCCTAATTGGTTCTGTCATCTATCAAAAAGAACAACAATTGCAATCCTGTTGAAATTCTGAAATTATATTTCTTTTTTTTCTGATGATAAATGAAGATCCAGGGAATCCATATGAGCTCAACAACTAGGAGAGAAACATAGTTTTTGTAAAATTGTGATTTTGATGACTTAGTTATCTTTGGTAGTTTGAAGTGTAGATCTAAACAGGCATTTTTTGAAAGGGAAATATTTGCCTAGAACATAGTCTCCTTTAAACATCTAATGATTACTCTTATTCTCCATTGCAGAACACCCTTTTGGTACTTTCAGTAAATGAATGATCTGAACCTTTCATTTACTGAACACCTACTGTGTGACAGCTACTTTTACATACTCTCCCTTCAATAAGTTTATAAAGTGGCTATTTTAATAGTAAATTAGAAGAAGAAATAGAAAGAAAGTCCAAATAATTTGCCTAAGATCACACAGTCAGTTTAGTGGAACTGGGATTTAAACCCAGATTTATTGATTTCTGTAGCCGTGAACGCTGGTTGCCTACTCAGTATTCATCCATTTTTCTTCCTTATAAACAGAAACCCGCATTTTATTTGAGGTAGCAAAATTATGTATTTCTCAGCCTCCTTTTTAGCTAGGAGTGGCCATGAGATATAAGTGGAAATTTTTGGATGGGAAATCCAGGGATGACACAGCCATTCCTATATAGAAATTAGGTGTGATGACTGGAGTTCCAGCAGCTGTCTTGTGAATGTGAGAGAACCCTGAGAATGGAAGTTCATGCCAATGATAAGGCTGAGTGCAAAAATAGGAATTTGAGATCCTGGTGATAGGGTCAAATTTTATTTTTTAAAAAGTATTATTTTGTGAAGACATAAGTATTATGTATTTATTATAGAACATTTTGGAAATATAGAACAGTATAAAGAATAACAGAAAAATCACTTGTAAATCCAGAAATAGGCATGTCTATCTTCCAAACTTTTTTTCTCATGTACATATTACTTTACAAATGTTAATTGTCAAAATATTGTCAAGAGTCTTCTATCCCTAATTTATTCAGTTTGGAGTTTTGCATGTCAGGTTTTTTTTTTTTTGAGTGGAAGTCTCACTCGCAGACTGGAGTATAGTGGCGTGATCTTGGCTCACTGCAACCTCTGCCTTCCAAGTTCAATGGATTCTCCTGCCTAAGCCTCCAGAGTAGCTGGGATTACAGGCATACCCCACCACGCCCAGCTAATTTTTGTATTTTAGTAGAGACGGGGTTTCACCATGTTGGCCAGGCTGGTCTTGAACTCCTGACCCCAAGTGATCTACCCACCTCGGCCTCCCAAAGTGCTGGGATTACAGGCGTGAGCCACCATGCCCGGCCGCATATCAGTTGTTTTTAAAGTGAGGTCCACACCTATTAAGCTGTATTATATGATATCTTTCCATCTTTTCTTAGGAATTTGTGGATTTATATTTTACTATATTGTGCATATGGCATTTATACACAGGAAAACCATCATGATACACAAATGCTAAATATTTTTATTAGAAATATTAAATACAAATGCTAAATATCTCTATTAGATGCCTGTAACATGGAGGGTCGGGAGGGGCTCTTAAGTACCCTCAGGGATAGAAGGGCTCATAGAGCTCTCACTTGGTAAAAAACCAACACTCTTCCACTATTTCTGTCTTTTCATGGTTTCATCCAGTGACACTGAGCTCACTACCTCATAAGGGATTCATTTTATCTTTGTTGAACAGCTTTACTTGGCAGACTTTTCCTTAAACTGAGCCAAAAACCTTATTTTCCTTTACTTTTTACTTGTTGGTTCTAACTCTGCTGTCCACAGCAAAACAGAATAAAATGCTTGAGCTTCTTTCTGATTTTCTCAAAGTGGGGTGTAAGCATCCCAGGAGAATTAATAAGATTATCTATGGTTTTTCAACTTACAATTTTGCATGCATGTGCACCTGCGTGCACAATTTTGACTTTATAAAGCCATAAGATGATATGATAGAGATTTTTTTATGTTATTTATATTCCCATGGGATATCTTGATTTGAATGGGTGATAACTCCCAGCAATTTTCAAACGTCTGTCTTAAGTAGTTTCCCTGTAATTAGATAAAAACCCACAAGATGGCAGTCACTATCCATTGTTGCCTCTGTTCCATTCTTTCAGAATTGACCTGGTAATTTAGATTATGACTGGGTAATATAGCACTATAATTTAATATTTCTATTCCAACCAGGTAACAGAAGTATAAATGGTTTCAATCAGCAGTTTTGGCATTATTTTAAATTTACAAATATGCTCAAATATTACTATAGTAGGATAATATTTTTATATTACTGTATTTTTTCCAGTACCTAACTCACTCCATGGTATCTAATTTGACATACTAGGGTACTTCTGTAGAACTAATTGGCACCCCTGTGGTTTGAATAAAAAAGAATTTGCCTGTCTTTGTACTTGTGTCATTGTCCCTGATTTAATAACCTCTGCAGAGAATAGAACTCAATATTGTTTATTGTCTGCTGTTACTAATAGCAGCTTATCCTATTTATCAGTTATGGGGATTTCAAAACCCTAAGCATAGATTTAAAAAAATATGTAAAAAGAACTCTGGAATGCATAAAAGGACACTATAAATATAATTTTATGAGGTTACGAATTTTCAGAGGAGAGCACTAGAGAAAAGAAGGGGCTAATAGGTTATTTGAGACATGTATATGAAAGAGATTAATGTGTAGTGAAAAACCCTGGGCTGGAGGCAAAATTCTTTAAAAAGTGATGGCTAGACAACTATGCCACACAAATACCCAACTATGCAATTCTAATACTTTTCTATAGAGTTTTGTTTGCTAATGAAATAAAGATATTTAGTGATACAAAGAATAATTATTGGGTTGTAGGATAAATAGGTATTAGTAGAGAAAATGTATATGAAGCACCAAGTATATGGTGTCTGGCTCACTGTAGTTGTTACTAAATGGAGTCGTTATGATTATTGTTCCAACGAATAATATTGTATTTATATGTAATAATTCAAAAATTAGTTTTATTCATTTTTCAACATAATTATTGGACATTTACTACAGGCAAAGCACTATGTGTGATAAAATGAATAAGATCCTAATGTTTTGGGTATATATACTACCATTATTAAATATTACTAATAAAACCAAATTTTCAGTTATTTCTATTTGACTGTTTTTTTCATATCTATGTCCACGATACGATGTGCTTTTAATAAGTCATTAACATTACCAGAATTGCACATCACATACACCATAAACACACCCACCCCCACCCCCACCCTTTCATATAATAATCTCTTCCCTTCATTTCCAATAGAAGGGTTCTCTTACAGTCTCATGTCCTAGATGTTCTGGTCTGAAGGAGCCTGCTCTGAGCTGGTACCAGAGATGATGTTGCCTGCTCTAGGGGAAACACTACCATCATTTTGTTGGGGCCAAGGGTATGGAGAAGACCCAAGACGGATGTTACTGTTGGAAAGAGGGAGGATTCAAAGAGCATGGGCTCACAAATCCCTGGGATGGAGTTTATGGATTAGAAGAATGCCATAAAATGGGTCAGGATTAAATTCAAAAGGAAAGAAGGGAGAGGAGCTGTTGCTGGGATGGTTTTTAGCCCAGACAACCAAAGCAGGTAATACTTAAGAAGGGTGACTATAACTTGTTCCAGTTTGTCTAAGAAAGTTCACTTTATGCATTGGTCATTGTTTACTTATTAGTAATATTCCCTTTAGTGCTCAGAAATGTCCCAAGTTGGATAATACACTATGTGGTTACTGTACCCTTGGGGTACTAAGGCATAGGAGTCAAGAAGGACTTCCTGGTTCATGCCATAGTCTACATGACCACCTGCAAATAAAACAGAGACATACTAAAGAGGAAATGATAATGAAAAGGGTTAACTGTAAACAGTAAAATAAACTTTAAAGATTTTACCTCAGTTTGTCTTTATCTTAATAGAAAAAATTAGAAGCTGAATGCAAAAGTACTTCAGTTCTCTAACAGCCATTACCTTTTTTCTCTTCCCAGATATTTTTTTGGAAGGAACTAATATTGGATTTGGTGGGAACTGTTTTCTAAATCTGAGTCACTAACTTGCTACAGTAACTTTCTCTCTGGCCCTGCAGGAGCCCAAGTTTCGACATCTGTAAAATGAAGGGCTAGATTAAATTATTTCTTAGGTACCTTGCAGTTCTGATATTAAATAATAAATTTTTTTCATGAGAACTGTACTGGAAAAGGGTGCCCTTGAAGAATTTTATTCTAGTTTAAAATGTTACACCAATGTAAGTGAGATAACTAAGTCTGCTTTTGGTGAAGTATATTTCCCAGCTGAATGTTGTATGGTTTGACTTTATGCTGTATGAAAACTTGCTTCAGTTTACTCTGTGGAAATTTAAAAAGAAGTTATTTTCAGACAGCTGCAGTACCATCCTTGTTAGAGAATTTCATTAGCTGCATTTGGCCTCCTAATAACTAATCTCAGACAGAATGGGAAGTTCTGAAAGCATCCAGCTGCTCCTGGAAATGTTATGTCTCTTTTTTTTTTGTGGTTGAATTTTTCTTTTTTTTTTTTACGTATACAAGATTCAGATTTATTTTTTAAATGGTTAGCACTTTAAATATTTGGACACAGACTACAGGCTTGACATGTTTAAGTATAAAAATAATTTGAAGGAAAACCTTACTCCTCTATTAATACATTTTTAATTTTTGTTAATTTTTATGAAAAATGAGTCTTAAAAATAATTATTTCTTTTCTGTTTGAAGGGTTTTTAAAAAATTTTACTTTATTTTATTTTAAGTTCTGAGGTACACGTGCAGAACATGCAGGTTTGTGGACTTCTTGCCTTACACTGTTTCTTTCTTTTTTTTTTTTTTTTTTTGAGACAGAGTCCCAGGCTGGAGCACAGTAGTAGGATCTTGGCTTACTGCAACCTCCATCTCCCAGGTACAAACGATTCTCCTGCCTCAGCCTCCTGAATAGCTGGGATTACAGGCGTGGGCCACCACGCCTGGCTAATTTTTTGTGGTTTTAGTAGAGACAGGGTTTTGCCATGTTGGCCAGGTTGGTCTCAAACTCCTGGCCTCAAGCTATCTGCCTGCCTTGGCCTCCCAAAGTGCTGGGATTACAGGCGTGAGCCACCGCACCTGGCCTGCTTTACACTGTTAATAGGCATGTAGCTTTTCTTTACTTATACATATGTTACCAGAGAAGTTATATGACTCCAGATTGATTAATGATGGGTTTGCCTTTCTCTTCTATAAACGCTTGCTTCAGACTGGATCTTAGAAATTATGTTCCTGGCAGCAGAGCTAGTGCACATATTCTCACTGGCCAAAGAATCATGGCTTCTTTTTGTCTCTGCCATGGTTAAAGGGCAATCCCTCCCACCTGTAGTACTCACTTTTAAAAGTGATCCAGTTACTGGATCATTTGTTTGTCCCTCCCTGCATCTGTTTGTTTGTCCATCTTTCCATCCATCACCCATCTGTCTGTCGATCTGCCCATATATGTGTTCTGACTAAATATATGCATCGAGCAATTCCAGGAGAGAAGACTTATGTCCTTTGTTTTTCTTGGAAACTAGTCTCATATCTGTAGGGGTTGGTTTATGTCTTGGACCTGATTCTGCCAAATTTCAGTGCCTAGATTTAGAACCCAATTTTCTCAGATAACATTTTCCTTGTCTATCATTTATAAATTATTGCAGTTAGGCCAAAGGCAGAGGCAGAAGGAAAATTCTCAGACCATGATTTTTTTTCTTCAACTTAAAAAAATGTATGTATGTATGTATTTATTTATTTCAATAGGTTTTTGGGGAACAGGTAGTGTTTGGTTATGTGAATAAGTTCTTTAGTGGTGATTTTTGAGATTTTGGTGCACCCATCACCTGAGCAGTGTACACTGTAGCCATTGTGTAGTCTTTTATCCCTCATCCCCCTCCCACTCTTTTCCCTGAGTCCCCAAAGTCCATTGTGTCATTCTTATGCCTTTGCATCCTCATAACTTAGCTCCCACTTATGACTGAGAACACACAAAATTTAGTTTTCCATTCCTGAGTTACTTCACTTGGAATAATTCTCTCCAATTTCATCCAGCTTGCTGCAAATGCCTTTATTTTGTTCCTTTTTATGCATGGTAGATATATACCACAATTTCTTTATCCCCTTGCTGATTGATGGGCATTTGGGCTGGTTCCATATTTTTGCAATTTTGAATTGTGGTGCTATAAACATGCACGTGCAAGTATCTTTTTCATGTAATGACTTCTTTTCCCTTGGATAGATACCCAGTAGGGGGATTGTTGGATTAAATGGTGGTTCTTCTTTTAGTTCTTTTAGGAATCTCCACAGTTTTCCATAGTGGTTGTACTAGTTTACTTTCCCACCAGCAGTGTAAAAGTGTTCCCTTTTCACCACATCCATGCCAACATCTATTATTTTTTGATTTTTTTTTTATTATGGCCATACTTGCAGGAGTAAGGTGGTATCGCATTGTGGTTTTGATTTGTATTTCCCTGATAATTAGTGATGTTGAGCAATTTTTCATATGCTTGTTGAACATTTGTATATCTTCTTTTAAAAATTATCTGTTCATGTCCTTAGTCTACTTTTTAATGGGATTTTTTTTTTTTGCCAGTTTGTTAGAGTTCCTTATAGATTCTGGATATTAGTCCTTTGTCAGATGTGTAGATTGTGAAGATTTTCTCCCACTCTGTGAGCTATCTGTTTACCCTGCTGATGGTTTGTTTTGCTGTGCAGAAGCTCTAGAAGAAGATTTAGTTAAATCCCATGTATTTGTCTTTGTTTTTGTTGTATTTGCTTTTGGGTTCTTGGTCATGAAGTCTTTGCCTAAGCCAATGTCTAGAAGGGTTTTTCCAATGTTTCCTGCTATAATTTTTATGGATTCAGGTCTTAGATTTAAGTCTTTGTCCATTTTGAGTTGATTTTTTTTTTTTTTTTGAGATGGAGTCTCGCTCTATTGCCCAGGCTGGAGTGCAGTGGTGCCATCTCAGCTCACTGCAACCTCTGATCCCGGGTTCAAACATTTCTCTCCCTCAGCTTCCTGAGTAGCTGGGATTAAAGGCGTCCACCACCATGCCCAGCTAATTTTTTTGTTTTTAGTAGAGATGGGGTTTCACCATGTTGGCCAGGCTGGTCTCGAACTCCTGACCTCATGATCCACCCACCTTGGCCTCTCAAAGTGTTGGGATTACAGGCATGAGCCACTGCACCCAGGCGTGTTGATCTTTGTATAAGGTGAGAGAAGAGGATCCAGTTTCATTCTTCTACTTGTGGCTTGCCAATTATCCCTGCACCATTTGTTGAATAGGGTGTCCTTTCACCACCTTATGTTTTTGTTTGCTTTGTTGAAGATTGATTGGCTTTGTGGCTTTACTTCTGGGTTCTCTATTCTGTTCCATTGGTCTGTGTGCCTGTTCTTAGACCAGTACCATGCTGTTTTGGTGACTATGGCCTTATAGTATAGTTTGAAGTTGGGTAATGTAGTATCTCCAGATTTGTTCTTTTTGCTTAGCCTTGCTTTGGCTATGTGGTCTCTTTTTTGGCTCCATATGAATTGCAGGTTTGTTTTCTTTAGTTCTGTGAAGAATGATGGTGGTATTTTGATAGGAATTGCATTTAATTTGTAGATTGCTTTTGGCAGTATGATGATTTTCACAATATTGATTCTTCCCATCCATGAGCATGGGATGTGTTTCCATTTGTTTGTGTTATCTATCATCTCTTTCAGCAGTGTTTAGTAGTTTTCCTTGTAGAGGTCTTTCATTTCCTTGGTTAGGTATATTCCCAAGTTTATTTTGTTTTGTTTTTTTTCGCAACTATTGTAAAAGGGGTTGAGTTCTTGATTTGATTCTCAGCTTGGTTGCTGCTGGTGTATAGCAGAGCTATTGACTTGTGTATATTAATTTTGTATCCTGAAACTTTGCTGAATTCCTATACTAGCTCTAGGAGCTTTTTGGATGAGTCTTTTGGGTTTTCTATGTATATGGTCACGTCATTAGCAAACACTGACAGTCTGACTTCGTGTTTACTGATTTGGATGCCCTTTATTTCTTCCTCTTGTCTGATTGCTCTGGTTAGGACTTCCAGTACTATGTTGAATAGAAGTGGTGAGAGTGGGCATCCTTGTCCTGTTCCAGTTCTCATGGGGAATACTTTCTGCTTTTTCCCATTCAGTATTATGTTGGCTGTGGGTTTGTCATAGATGACTTTTATTTATTAAGGTATGTCCCTTCTATGCCAATTTTGCTGAGGGTTTTAATCATAAAGGGATGCTGGATTTTTCTCAAATGATTTTTCTGCATCTACTGAGATGATCATGTGATTTTTGGTTTTAATTCTATTTATGTGGTATATCACATTTATTGTCTTGCATATATTAAACCATCCCTGAATTCCTGAAATGAAACCCCCTTGATCATGGTGGATTATCTTTTTGATATGCTGTTGGATTCTGTTAGCTAGTATTTTGATAAGGATTTTTGCATCTGTGTTCATCAGGGATATTGGTCTGTAGTTTGTTTTCTTTTTTTGTTACGTCCTTTCCTGTTTTGGTATTAGGGTGATACTGGCTTCATAGAATGATTTAGGGATGATTCTCTCTTTATCTTGTGGAATAGTGTAAGTAGGATTGGTACAAATTCTTCTTTGAATGTCTGATAGAATTCAGCTGTGAATCTATCTGGTCCTGGACTTTTTTTGTTGACAATTTTTAAATTACCATTTCAATCTCACTGCTTGTTGTTGGTCTGTTCAGAGTATCTATTTCTTCCTAGTTTAATCTAGGAGGATTGTATATTTCCAGGAATTTATCCATCTCCTCTAGGTTTTCTAGTTCATGCATGTAAAAGTGTTCATAGTATGATCTTTTTGTATTTGAATAATTTTTTGTATTTCTGTGGTATCTCGCATTTGATTTCTAATTGAACTTATTTGGATTTTCTCTCTTCTTGTCTTGGTTAATCTTGCTAATGTTCTATCAATTTTATTTATATTTCAAAGAACCAGCTTTCTCTTTCATTTATCTTTTGTACTTTTTAATTTCAACTTCATTTAGTTCTTCCCTGATCTTGTTATTTCTTTTCTTCTGCTAGGTTTGAGTTTGGTTTATTCTTGTTTCTTTACTTCCTTGAGATGTGACCTTAGATTGTCTATTTGTGCTCTTTCAGACTTTTTCATGTAGGCATTTAAGGCTGCTATGAACTTTCCTGTTAGCACTGCCTGTGCGGTGTCCCAGAAGTTTTGCTAGGTTATGTCACTATTATTGTTCAGTTCAAAGAATTTTTAAATTTCCATGTTGATTTCATTGTTGACCCAATGATCATTTAGGAGCAGGTTATTTAATTTCCACATATTTGCATGGTTTTGAGGGTCCCTTTTGGAGTTGATTTCCAATTTTATTCTGCTGTGGTCTGAGAGAGTACTTGATATAATTTCAGTTTCTTAAATTTATTGAGGCTTATTTTGTGGCCTATGATATGGTCTATCTTGGATAATGTTCCATGTGATGATGAAAAGAATGTATATTCTGCAGTTGTTGGGTAGGATGTTCTGAAACATTAAGTTCATTAAGTTCTAGGGTAACATTAAGTTCATTTGCTCTAGGGTATAGTTTAAATCCATTGTTTCTTTGTTGACTTTCTGTCTTGATGAACTGTCTAACGCTGTCAGTGGAGTATTGAAGTCCCCTGCTATTATTGTGTTGCTATCTATTTCACTTCTTAGGTCTAGTATTAATTGCTGTATAAATTTGGGGGCTCCAGTGTTAGTTACATGTACATATTTAGGGCTGATATTTTTTGTGTTGGACAAGTTATTTTTATAATTATATAATGTCCCTCTTTGTCTTTTTTAACTGCGGTTGCTTTAAAGTTTGTTTTGTCTGGTATGAGAATAGTGACACCTGCTCACTTTTGATGTCCATTTGCATGGAATATCTTTTTTCACTCCTTTACTTAATTTTATGTGAGACTTTATGTGTTGTTAGGTGAGTCTCCTGAAGACAGCAGATACTTGGTTGGTGAATTCTTATCCATTCTGTCATTCTGTATCTTTTAAGTGGACCAGTTAGGCCATTTACATTCAATGTTAGTATTGAGATGTGAGGTACTATTCTCTTCATTGTGCTATTTGTTGCCTGAATACCTTGTTATTTATTACTTTATTTATTTGTGTTTCTGTTTTACAGGTCCTGAGATATTTATGCTTTTTTTTTTTTTTTGAGACAGATTCTTTATGTCACCCAGGCTGGAGTACAGAGGCCTGATCTCGGCTTGCTGCAACCTCCATTTCCCAGTTCAAGCAATTCTCCTGCCTCAGTCTCCTAGGTAGCTGGGATTATAGGCGCACACCACCACACCCAGCTAATTTTTGTATTTTTAGTAGAGATGGGGTTTCATCATCTTTATCAGGTTGGTCTTGAACTCCTGACCTCGTGATCCACCCAACTCAGCCTCCCAAAGTGCTGGGACTACAGGCATGAGCCACTGCACGTGGCCAAGATTTATGCTTTAAGGAGGTTCTGTTTTGGTTTATTTGGAGGATTTGTTTCAAGATTTAGTGCTCCTTTTAGCAGTTCTTGTAGTGTTGGGTTGGTAGTGACAAATTCTCTCATCTTTTATTTGTCTGAAACAGGCTATATCTTTCATTTATGAAGCCTTCTTTTGCTGGATACAAAGTTTTTGGCTGATAATTGTTTCATTCAAGGAGGCTGAAGATAGGGCCCCAATCCCTTCTAGCTTGTAGGGTTTCTGCTGAGAAACCTACTGTTAATCAGATAGATTTTCCTTTATAGGTTACCTGGTGCTCTTGCCTCACAGCTCTTAAGATTCTTTCCTTCATCTTGACTTTAGATAATCTCATGACTATGTGCCTAGGCAGTGATCTTTTTTCAATACATTTCCCAGGTATTCTTTGAGCTTCTTGTATTTGGATACTTAGGTCTCTAGCAAGGCCCGGGAAGTTTTCCTAGATTATTCCCTCAAATACATTTTCCAAACTTTTAGATTTGTCTTCTTCCTCAGGAACACCAATTATTCTTAGGTTTGGTCTTTTTTTTTTTTTTTTTTTTTTTTAATGGAGTCTTGCTCTGTTACCCAGGCTGGAGTGCAGTGGCCCGATTTTGGCTTACTGCAACCTCCGCCTCCCAGGTTCAAGCTGTTCTCTTGCCTCAGCCTCCTGAGTAGCTGGGACTATAGGCCCTGCCACCACGCTGGCTAATTTTTGTATTTTTAGTAGAGATGGGGTTTCACCATATTGGCCAGGCTGGTCTTGAACTCCTGACCTTGTGATTCACCCACCTCAGCCTCCCAAAGTGTTGGGATTACAGGCATGAGCCACCATGCCCAGCAGATTTGGTTGTTTAGCATAATCACAAACTGCTTTGAGGCTTTGTTCATTTAAAAACATTTTTTTTCAAAGAATGTAACCAGTCCTGTAACCTGTACTTGTATGGATAGTACCCAGAGCTTGATCCTGTGTCCAGCCATTATTAGTACAGAGGACTGATTGCCTGATCCTGATCAGAAGGGTGACAGAATTTTGTCCCCAGCACTTGACACAGACACCTCAAGTGGCCCTTTCATGGAAGGGTGGTCAGATCACCAAAACGGACAGAAAGCTAGGACACTCCATTAAGCTTATGGAGCAGATTGTATAAACTGTTGTGCCACTGCTTGCTGATAAATGTTTAATAAATGATTCTGTGTGATGCAAAAAAAAAAAAAATATTTTTTTTTCTTTGTCTTTGTTGAATTGGGTTAATTTGAAAACCTTGTCTTTGAGCTCTGAAGTTCTTTCTTCTGCTTGTTTGATTCTATTGCTGAGACTTTCCAGTACGTTTGCATTTCTCTAAGTGTGTCCTTCATTTCCAGAAGTTGTGATTGTTTTTTATTTATGCTATTTCACTGAAGATTTTTCCCCTCATATCTTGTATCATTTGTTTGATTTCATTAAGTTGGACATACCTTTCTCTGGTGTCTCCTTGATTAGCTTAATAATCGACCTTCTGAATTATTCTGGCAATTCAGGGATTTCGTCTTGGTTTGGATCCATTGCTGTTAAGCTAGTGTGATCTTTTGGGGGGTGTTAAAGACCTTGTTTTGTTGTATTACCAGAGTTGTTATTCTGGTTCCTTTTCATTTGGGTAGACCATGTCAGAGGGGAGATCTGGGGCTCGAGGGCTGCTGTTCAGATTATTTTGTCCCATGGGGTGCTCTCTTGATGTAGTAGTCTCCCCCTTCTCCTAGGAATGTGGCTTCCTGACAGCCAAACTGTAGTGATTGTTATTTATCTTCTGGATCTAGCCTTCCAGCAGAACTACCGGGCTTCAGGCTGATACTGGGGAGTGTCTGCACAGAGTCCTGTGATGTGAACAGTCTTCAGGTCTCTCAGCCATGGATAGCAGCACCTGCTTTGTTAGAGGTGGCAGGGGAATAAAATGGACTCTGTCAGGGTTTTTAGTTGTAGTTTTGTTTATTGTATTGATTGGCTTCCTGCCAGGAGATGGTGCTTTCAAGAGAGCATCAGCTGTGGTAGTACAGGGAGGATTACGCGGTGGGTGGGGCCCTAGAGCTCCCAAGAGATTATGTCCTTTGTCTTTGGGTACAAGGGTGGGTAGAGAAAGACCATCAGGTGGGGGCAGGGTTAGGCGTGTCTGAGTTCAGACTCTCCTTGGATAGGGCTTGTGGTGGCTGCTGTGGGGGATGGGTGTGTTGTTCTCAGGCCAATGGAGTTATATTCTCAGGGGGATTATGGCTGCCTTTGCTGTGCTATGCAGGTCACCAGAGAAATGTGAGAAAGCTGGCAGTTATAGGCTTTACTCATCTCCCATAGAGCCCAAAATTTTGGTCTCATTCCCACTATGCCCCTACAACAGCACCAAGTTTATTTCCAGGCATCAGGTAAGCAGGGCTGAGAACTTACCTCAGGAAACCAGCCTCCTGGCTGAGAAAGCAAGCAGGGCATTCAGATTTTGCACCTACCGACTTGCTGCAGCTTCTGTGCTGTGTCTGCACTTGCGATTCACTCCCTCCCCCATGTTCTGTCCAGGAAACTTTGTGTTAGGTTGAAATTGTTACAAAGTTCAGCTGGAAGTTTCCTTCTCCCTGTGGTCTTTTCCCAGTTCCTCTGGCAGCCCTCCCCAAGAACCTCTGTGAAACAAAGTCAAAAATGGCTTCTCTGGGGACTGAGAGAGCCCACAGGGCTCTTCTTGCTGCTGCTTCTACTCCTATATTTCACTTGGCTCTCTAAATTTGTCTCTGCTCCAGGTAAGGTCAAATCCTTCTCCTGTGATCTAGACCTTCAGGTTCCCCTGTGAGGGTGTGTGTTTGGGGGTGGACAATCCCCCTTTCACACTCTCACACTTCGGACATTCACGGTTTTTTGTCTGTCTCCCAGGTCTGCAGGAGCAATCCAGTTCCTTCAAAGGGTCTGTGGACTCTCTCAGCTTTCCTGGTACATTCCTGTGGTAGTTCTTGGAGCAAAAGTTCATTATGTGAGTTTCCACACACTGCTCTGTCCATCTGAGTGGGAGCTGCAATTTAATCCTTCATATCCGCCATTTTTCACTTTCACTCTTTTCTTCAACTTTTAAGTTCAGGGGTACATGTGCAGGATGTGCAGGTTTGCTACATAGGTAAATGTGTGCCATGGTGGTTTGCTGCACAGATCATCCCATCACCTAGGTATTAAGCCCAGTGTCCACTAGCTATTCTTCCTGATGCTCTCCACCCCCCAAACCATCTGACAGGCCCCAGTGTGTGTCATTTCCCTCCATGTGTACATGCATTCTCATTGTCACATGTGTCCGTGTGAAGAGACCACCAACAGGCTTTGTGTGAGCAACAAGGCTGTATATTTCACCTGGGTGCAGGTGGGTTGAATCCAAAAAAGGAGTCAGCAAAGGGTGGTGGGATTATCATTAGTTCTTATAGGTTTGGGATAGGTGTACAAAGTACCTTCTTAAGAGTGGGGCAGAATATTACAAAGTACCTTCTTAAGGGCAGAGGAGAATATATCGTATCAGTTAGGGTGGGGCAGGAACAAATCACAATGGTGGAATGTCATCAGTTAAGGCTATTTTCACTACTTTTGTGGTTCTTCAGGCCATCTGGATGTTTACATGCAGGTCACAGGGGATATGATGGCTTATCTTGGGCTCAGAGGCCTGACATTCCTGTCTTCTTATATTAAAAAGAAAAAACAAAATGGTGAAGTGTTGGGGCAGCGAAAATTTGGGGGGTAGTATGGAGAAATAATGGGCGCTGTTTCTCAGGGCTGCTTCTAGTGGGGTTAGGGACAGCATGGGAACCTACAGTGGGAGAGATTAAACTGAGGAAAGGTTTTGGGGTAACGGTGACATTGTGGGGTTGTTAGAAGGAGCATTTGTCATATAGAATGATTGGTGATGACCTGGATGCAGTTTTGTATGAATTGAGAAACTAAACAGAAGACACAAGGTCCAAATAAAAGAAGGAGAAAAATAGGTATTAAAGGACTAAGAATTGGGAGTACCCAGGACATCTAATTAGATAGTGTCCAAAGGGGGTTCAAAGTAATTATTTGCCTGGTTGACGAGTTTTTGGGCTCTACCCTTGAGTTTTTTTGTGTTATCATATACCCGGCCAGATTGATTTAGGTAAAAACAACACTCTTCATTTAAAAATATACAAAGTCCCCCCCTTTTTTTTTTTTTAGCAGTGAGTAAGTCAGGGCCTCAATGATTTTGGAGGGAAGAGAAATGCAAAGCCAGCAATTGTTTGTTAAGGAAGGATTAGAAACTGCTAGGAGAGGCCGGGTGCGGTGGCTCATGCCTGTAATCCTAGCACTTTGGGAGGCTGAGGCGGATGGATCATGAGGTCAGGAGATCAAAACCATCCTGGCTAACACAGTGAAACCCCTTCTCTACTAAAAATACAAAAAATTAGCCAGGCATGGTGGTGGGCACCTGTAGTCCTAGCTACTCAGGAGGCTGAGGCAGGAGAATGGAGTGAACCCGGAGTGAGCAGAGCTTGCAGTGAGCCGAGATAGCACCACTGTACTCCAGCCTGGGTGACAGAGTAAGACTCCATCTCAAAAAAAAAAAAAAAAAGAAAGAAAAAGAAAAGAAACTGCCAGGAGAGAGTGAGTGAGATTGATAGTGTGGTGGAGATAGCTGGGGAGAGGTAGAGGGTGGCATAAGAACAGGAACGAGAATAAGAGTGAGTATAAAAGTGAAGAATAGGACTTCATCAGGGTGAAAGTATTGGAGTGTGTCCTGTTAGCAAAGATCATCTATCCACTCCAAGAGCGAGTCAAGAGTGGTGAATAGGGGATAGATTTTCATGATGGAAAGGAAATGAGAGGTTTTAAGAGGCGGGCTAATGGCTTGTAACCTACATGGAAGAGGTTATGAAATGATGACAGAATAGAATGGGTCTGTGAGGCTGGAAGGAGATTTTTTTTTTGGTCTAAGAACCATCTGCCTTGAGTGGAGAGAGATTGATAGGTGGAAACTTCAGTGGGAGAGTAAATAGGAGTGACCAATGAGAAGGAGAAAAACTGGCCATGAGGGACAGAAGTTGGAACACTAGCTGCCTCTTTGACTACCTTATCAGTACAAGTGTTGCCTTGAGCGATGGGATCTGATGCCTTTTGATGGCCCTTGCAGTGAATGACTCCAGCTTCCTTTGGAAGTAAAGCAGTCTTGAGAAGAGTTTTTATTAAAGAGGCATTAATGATGGAGGACCCTTGCATAGTGAGGAAACCTCTTTCAGCCCTTATAACAGCATGGTGGTGCAGGATATGGAAGGCATATTTAGAGTCAGTATAAATATTTATGTGTAGTCCTTTTGTAAGAGTGACGGCCTGAGTTAAGGCAATGAGTCTGGCTTGCTGAGAGGTAGTGGAGGGGGGCAGAGTGGTAACTCAATGATAGATGTGGAAGATACTATGGCATAGCCTGCCTTTGCTGGTGAGTGACGATTAGGCCTGGTGGAACTGCCATCAATAAACCAAGTGTGATCAGGGTGAGGAATATGAAAGAAGGAAATATGGGGAAATGAAGTGAATGTAAGGTGGATCAGAGAGATACAGTCATGGGGGTCAGGTGTGATATCCGGAATAATGTGGGAGCCAGCCTAACACAGTGAGGTCAAGTTGTTTGGATAGAAAAGCTACAGGCCGTGGTCTCAGCTCTTGTGTAAGAATTCCGACCACACACGGGCGCCTGTAGTCCCAGCTACTCGGGAGGCTGAGGCAGGAGAATGGCGTGAACCCGGGAGGCAGAGCTTGCAGTGAGCCGAGATCCGGCCACTGCACTCCAGCCTGGGCGACAGAGTGAGACTCCGTCTCAAAAAAAAAAAAAAAAAAAAGAATTCCGGCCACACAGCCCTGCACTTCGGCTGTGTGTAATGAAAAAGGTTGGGATGAGTCAGGGAGAGCTAGTGTGGGAGCAGCTTTTAAGGCTGTTTTTTAAGGAATGGAAAGGGGATTGGGGAAATCCCCTTTCCCCAATGGGGAGTGGGGAAAGGATTTAGGATTTATGGGGTTGGCTAGGTTTATCTAGAACAGCATAATGGGTTGTGGAGGGAGGTATTGAGGATAAGAGAGTATATGTATTTGGCACCACGGGGTGGATAGGCAAGATAATTTGGTTGATAAGGCACAGGTCCTGAACTAACCTGTAAGACTTGTCTGGTTTTTGGACAGGTAAAATGGAGCAATTGTAAGAAGAGTTTATAGGCTTTAAAGGGCCATGCTGTAACAGACGAGTGATAACAGGCTTTAATCCTTTTAAAGCATGCTGTGGGATGGGATATTGGCATTGAGTGGGGTAAGGATGATTAGGTTTTAATGGGATGGTAAGGGGTGCATGATCAGTTGCCAAGGAGGAAGTAGAGGTATCCCATACTTGTGGATTAAGGTAGGGAGATACAAGGGGAAGATGCAAAGGAGGCTTTGAACTGGGGAAAAGGGCGGCAATGAGATGTGGCTGTAGCCCAGGCATAGTCAAGAAAGCAGATAATTTAGTTAAAATGTCTTGACATAATAAGGGAGCTGGGCAGGTGGGGTTAACTAAAAAAGAGTGCATAAAAGAATGTTGTCCAAGTTGGCACTAGAGTTGGGGAGTTTTAAGAGGTTTGGAAACCTGGCCATTAATACCCACAACAGTTATGGAGGCAAGGGAAACATGCCCTTGAAAAGAAGGTAATGTGGCGTGGGTAGACTCCCTATTGATTAAGAAGGGGACAGACTTACCCTCCACTGTAAGAGTTACCCAAAGCATCTGTGATGGTCTTGTAGGCTTCTGAGGCGATTGGGCAGTGTCAGTCTTCAGCCGCTAAGCCGAGAAGATCTGGGAAGGGGTCAGTCAGAGAGCCTTGGGCCAGAGTTCCAGGGGCTCTGGGAGTGGCTGCCGGGTGAGTTGGACAGTCTGATTTCTAGTGGGGTCCTGCACAGATGGGACACAGCTTAGGAGAAATCCTGGGCTGCGGGCATTCCTTGGTGCAGTGGCCAGATTTTTGGCACTTGAAGTAAGATCCTGGGGGAGGAGGTCCTGAAAGAATGCCTGACCACTGTGGTTCAGGAATTTTGAAGTTCTTGTGTGCTGGTGATGTGGCTGGGGTTTTTCTCACAGCGGAGGCAAGTTTAATTGCAACTCTTCTCTATTATTGTACACCTTGAAGGCGAGGTTAATTAAGTCCTGTTGTGGGGGGGTTTGAGTGCCAGAATCTAATTTTTGGAGCTTTTTCTAATGTCAGGAGCGGATTGGGTAATAAAATGCATATTGAGAATAAGACAGCTTTCTGGCCCCTCTGGGTCTAGGACAGTAAAGTGTCTAAGGGTTGTTGTCAAATGGGCCATGAACTGGGCTGGGTTTTTATATTTGATGAAAAAGAGCCTAAACACTAACTGATTTGGGAGAGGTTGGATAAAGAAAAAAGGAGCATTAACCTTGACTATGCCTTTAGCTCCAGCCACCTCTTTAAGAGGAAATTGTTGGGCAGGTGGGGGAGGGCTAGTTGCGGAACAAAACTGTAAGCTGGACTGGGTGTGAGGAGGGAGGTGATAGAAGGATTATAGGGTGGGGGAGTGGAGGCTGAGGAAGAATTGGGACCTGGCTCGGCCTGGTGAGGTGCAGCCTGGGGAGGAGGGGAGAGGTCAGATGGGTCTGTAGAAAAGGAGGGTTCACAGGACTCAGAGCTTGAGGTGGAGACTGAAGGAACAGATAGGAGAGAAAAAAGAAAGATTTGGGATGAGTCACATTGGGAGTAGAGGCTAGGGAGGGACCAATGTGTAACAGAATGCCTGGATGTTAGGTGCACCTCAGACCCATTTGACAATTTTTCGACAAAAATCATCCAGGTCTTGAAAAATAGAGAAATTAAAAGTGCCATTTTCTGGCTATTTGGAACCATTGTCAAGTTTGTACTGGGGCCAAGTGGTATTGCAGAAGAAAATAAGACATTCAAGTTTTAGGTCAGGTGTAAGTTGAAGAGGTTTTAAGTTCTTAAGAACACAGGCTAAGGAAGAAGAAGGAGGAACGGAGGGCAGAAGGTTGCCCATAGTGAAGGAGATAAGTTTAAAGAGAAGGGTATAGACACGGAGAAGGGGCTGGTGAGCAGCCCTGGACTGCAATGTGGGTGAGCAGCCAAACCAAGTGTCCCCACAGTTGACTTGCCACCAAGGGTATGTGGGTGAGTGACCAAGGCAGACATCCCTGCAGTGAACAGACACCAATGAAATGTGGGTGAATAGTCAGGCAGGCATCCCCACAGTGATTAAACATCAAGGGAAGACTGTCTTCCCGAGTCTGGGACTGGCGCCAGAGTTTTGGGTCCACAGATAAAATGTGTCTCCTTGTTTCTACTAGAAAGGAAAAACAACTGGAATTGGAAGGGCAGGGAGATTGAAACATACATCGAGAGAGGAAGATTGAAGGGTAGTGAGAAAGGCTGGAGAAGAGTGAAAAGACCGCTTTCCTGATTTGAAATTGGTGAGATGTTCCTTGGGCTGGTTGGTCTGAGGACCAGAGGTCGTAGGTGAATCTTCTCACAAAGCGACAGCAAGGACAGGGGACCGGTCTCCCGAAGGAGTCCTCCTGTCCCGGGTTTTGGCACCAAATGTCACGCACATCCATGTAAAGAGACCACCAACAGGGTTTGTGTCAACAACAAGGCTGTATATTTCACCTGGTTGCAGGCGGGCTGAGTCCAAAAAAAGAGACAGCAAAGGGTGGTGGGATTATCATTAGTTCTTATAGGTTTGGGATAGGTGTACAAAGTACCCTCTTAAGGATGAGGAGAATATTACCAAGTACCTTCTTAAGGGCAGAGGAGAATATATCGTATCAGTTAGCATGGGGCAGGAACAAATCACAATGGTGGAATGTCATCAGTTAAGTCTTTTTTCACTTCTTTTGTGGATCTTCAGTTGCTTCAGGCCATCTGGATGTATTCATGCAGGTCACAAGGGATATGATGGCTTATCTTGGGCTCAGAGGCCTGACACTCATCATTCAGCTCCCACTTATAAGTGAGAACATGCAGTGTTTGGTTTCCTGTTGCTGTGTTATAGTTTGCTGAGGATAATCACTTCCAACTCCATCCATGCCCTATAAAGGCTTCTAACTCCATCCATGCCCTATAAAGGATCTTGTTTCTTTTTATGGCTGCATGATGTTCCATGGTGTATATGTACCACATTTGGTTTATCCAATCTATCACTGATGGGCATTTAGGTTGATTCCATGTCTTTGTTATTGTGAATAGTGCTGTAGTGAGCATACACGTGCATGCATCTTTATAACAGAATGATTTATATTACTTTGGGTATATACCCTAATGGGATTTCTGAGTCAAATGGTATTTCTGCCTCCAGGTCGTGAGGAATTGTCACACTGTCTTCTGCAGTGGTTGAACTAATTTACAGTCCCACCAACAGTGTAAAAGCATTCCTTTTTCTCCACAACCTTGCCAGCATCTGTTGTTTTTTGACTTCTCAGTAATAGCCATTCCGACTGATGTGAGGTGGTATCTCATTGTGGTTTTGATTTGCATTTCTGATCAAATTAATGATCAGTGATGTTGAGCATTTTTTCATATTTATTGGCTGTATGTATGTCTTCTTTTGAGAAGTGTCTGTTTATGTCCTTTGCCTACTTTTTAATAGTTTTTTTTTCTTGTAAATTTGTTCAAGTTCTTTGTAGTCTCTGGATATTAGACGTTTGTCAGATGGATAGACTGCAAAAATTTTCTCCCAATCTATAAGTTGTGTGTTCACTCTAACGATAGTTTCTTTTGCTGTGAAGAAGTTCTTTAGTTTAATTAGATCTTATTTGTCAATTTTTGCTTTTGTTGCAATTGCTTTTGCCGTTTTTCTCATGAAATTTTTGCTTGTGCCTATGCCTTGAATGGTATTGCCTAGATTTTCTTCTAGGGCTTTTATAGTTTTGGGTTTTACATTTAAGCCTTTAATCCATCTAGGGTTAATTTTTGTATATGGTGTAAGGAAGGGGTCCAGTTTCCATTTTCTGCATATGGCTAGCCAGTACTCCTAGCACTGTTTATTGAATTGAGAGTCCTTTCCCCCATTGTTTGTTTGTGTCAAGTTTGTTGATGATCAGATGGTTATAGGTGGGTGGTCTTATTTATGAGTTCACTATTTCTGTTCCATTGGTCTATGTATCTGTTTTTTTTTTTTAAAACCAGTGCCATGCTGTTTTGATTACTGTAGCCTTGTAGTATAGTTTATAGTTGGGTAGCATGATACCTCTAGCTTTGTTCTTTTTGCTTATGATTGTCTTGGCTATTTTGGCTCTTTTTTGGTTCCATATGAATTTTAAAATAGTTTTTTCTAATTCTGTGAAGAATGTCAATTGTAGTTCAATGGGAATAGCATTTAATGTGTAAATTACTTTGGGCCGTGTGGCCATTTTCATGATATTGATTCTTTCTATCCATGAGCATGGACCATTTCTCCATTTGTTTGTGTCCTCTCTGATTTCTTTGAGTAGTGGTTATCTTTAACATTAAAAAATATTTTTATTATGGAGCTTTTCCAAAAGACTGTCAAAATAGCATTGTATAATTAACCCTTGTGTATCTACCCAGATTCAATAATTACAACATTTTGAGAATCTTTTTTCACTTGTCTTCCCTGTCACTTCTTTTTCCTAGAGTATTCTAAAGTATTCTACTTGTATTTTCAGTTGTAAACACTTCAGGATGCATCTGTAACTTATCAGGGCTGCATTTTTACAAAATATAATGACCCTGACAACCTGAATTTTGTTCTATCTTTGGTGACCTAGTTTCTGCTTAAGGGAACTTTTATAATAGGAAAAGTGTAAGAAATGAAAGGGAAGTTGGGGTGTGTAGATGGAAGCATAGGAACCTAGCATTGAAGGCCAGAATTGTTCTTAAAGGGAATTTTAATCCCCCTTTTAAAACCAGATACAGATGATCAGATGATTCAGACTCTTAAGTTGTTACTCCTGATATTGCCATGTTATAGTTATTATTTAGTGTTGCTTGTAAGTAAGTGCTCTTGTAGGGCTCCCTATCACTGGTCTAGGGCTTGAGGACATTTTCATAAATGTTTTATTATGTTTCTAAAATACAAGGACTCTTATTAAAAAACATAACTATAACCCTATAGTTAGCACATAACTACAACCCTGTATATAATACATATATAACCATATTATTTGGAGACCTACTAGGTTGTCATAATTTCTTGGTTATTTCAGTGAATAGAACTAGGAAATATGATTTTAACAAAGTTAAAATATATCCTGAATTTTTAGTAATACTCCCTATTAAACACTATAGGACTTTTACTTGACCTCACTTTTTTTTTTTGTATGTTTTTAAACATTAGGTGTGTTATTCTATTTCCTTTTTTCTATGCTGAGAACTCTAGTTCTCATGAAGGCTGCATATAATAGAATAAAATAGAATGTTATGTACAATTTGTTTGGTTTGTCTGCATTATACTTATAATAGTTGACAGTAATAATAGCACACTACCCCTGAAAATTATGATCATTACAAAAGTATAAATTACTGTGCTTTAAAATCACTTGAAATACTTACTGTATGCGTGGTTATGTCCTCACTTGGATATATATTTAGGTTGCTTTGTTTCATTCTATTTTTAATTTTTAGGGGCTGCTTTTAAAAAATAGTTTTCTTTTATATTTAAATAAAATATTCACATGGTTCTAAAAAATGAGTAAAACAAGTTGTATTTTAAAAGTTCAGTATCTCTATATATTTTAGTCCACTTGTACTTTGTTTTTATTCTGTTGGCTTCCTAATGTGAGTGATATTGAAATTAGCCAAGTAACTTCTTTCTCCCATTTCTTCACTCCCAGCATCTGATATTAAGTAATATCCTTCTACTCCCAGTTGATAACTATGAGTCAATCAGTAAGCTTATTCTTTTTCCATCCTTTTTTTTGTTTTTGAGATAGAGTCTCTCTCTGTCACCAGGCTGGAGTGTGATGGTGTGATCTTGGCTCACTGCAACCTCTGCCTCCTGGGTTCAAGCCATCCTCCTGCCTCAGCCTCCTGAGTAGCTGGGACTACAGGTGCATGCCAACATGCCTAGCTAATTTTTGTAATTTTTGTTTATTTTGTAGAGATGGGGTTTCACCATGTTGGCCAGGATGGTCTCATTCTCTTGACCTCATGATCCTCCCACCTTGGCCTCCCAAAGTGCTGGTATTACAGGCGTGAGCCACCGTGTCTGGCCTCATTTTTAAGATATTTTTACTGGATCTACATTGTTAGAGCATATAGCCATTGTCTACTATGTTTTCTCCCTTGTAATCATCACCTAGTCTTAGTTCTATAAGTAAATACAGTCATGCATTGTTTAATGATGGGGACATGTTCTGAGAACGCATCATTAGGCAATTTCCTCATTGTGTGAACATCATAAGGTATACTTACATAAACCTAATGGTATGGTCTACTACACACCTAGGCTGTATGGTATAGCCTATTGCTCCTAGGCTACAAACCTGAATAGCATGTTACTGTACTGAATACTGTGACAGTTGTAACACAATAGTAAGTATTTGTGTATCTAAATATAGTAAAAGTATAGTAAAAATATAGTATTATAACCTTATGGAACCACCATTGTATATACCATCCATTGTTGACTGAAACTTTGTTATGTTGTACATGATCATACATGGTTAATGCTTACCATCAGTTCTTACATAGATATCTCTCCAGCCATTTGAGTTTTTATTTTCTGATAGATTTCTCTGGAAGATTTCCTGAGAACAATATCCTTTGAGTTCTTACATGTCTCTAATAGTTTTACTGTGGCCTTTATACTTGAAAGTCATTTTGGCTTAATATAAGATCCCTGTGATAGCAGCAGGAGGCAGACAAATTCCTAAGCAGATAGGGGAGTGTTCCCAGTGAAACCTGGCCTCCAAGCCAAAGACAGCCTGAAGCCTGAAAACCAAGCTGCCAGTTCCAGGTAAAGTCCCCGACAGGAATGAAAACTTCTATTCCTGTTTGCCTACCCTTTCCCAATTGGTTCTTTCTGAATAACACTTTTTAACCAATAGAATGTTGCCTTTTCCAAAGCTACCTACAGCCCACACTTCCCCCATTATGAGCCTATAAAAACCCTGGACTCAGCCACATTTTGGGACTACCTGCCTTTGGATGGGGGACTACCTGACCTTGGGTAGGGGGCTGCCCACTTGAGGTCCCCTCTCCACTGAGAGCTGTTGCATTGCTCAATAATGCCAAAATGATGGGTGCAAAAAATACTGTAACACCATAACTCTCCCTCCTGGTCTCTGAGCAATTGGGGAGAAGAAGCCGCTGGTTGTGACACCCCACCCCCCATTCACTGAAGCTGTGGATGGGTGGGAATGAACTAGAGATGTAGTGCTTCCCAGAGTCCAGACCTCAGGACTCCCCAAACCAGGGATGTAACATACCCCTCACTCACCAAGCTGCAAGTGGCGGGAACAATCAAGCTGTGACACCCTTGGGGCTCTGTGGTTCCTGGTATCTCTGAGTTTTCAGGTACCACCGTGTTCCCTTTGTCCAGACACTGGCACCCAAGGTGGAAGCAGGTCACAGCATGCCAGGCCCAACCATGGGCCAGGGTGCAAGCTGAGCACAGCCCACTGGGCTGAGTGGGAGGAGTACCTCCAGTGGCAAGCAGAGAGTGGTGTTGCTGGCCATAGAAGTCTCTGGCTGGCCAAGTGGCACCAGAAAATCCTGTGTCACTTGGCTTACATTTTCTGTCATTGAATATCTTAAATCTGGTTTTTTATTGTGTCTGATAATAAAGTGTCACTGTTAGAAACTTACAGTAAATCTGATTTCCTTTCTCTTGTAAGTAATTTATTCTTTTTCTCTATGCCCAAAGGGTATTTTATTTTCTTTTTTAATCCAGTATTTTACTGGAATGTATCTAGCTATTGGTCATTCTGTGATTCGACGTGTCCTTTCTATATGTAGTTTAATATTTTTCAGGAGAGTTTTATTTACAGTTTTTCATATTTATTCTGTTTCATGACTGGTTTTCGTCTTTAGGAACTCCTATTATACATACGTTAGGTTTTTAAAAACCCATTTTCTGGCTGGGCATGGTGGCTCACACCTGTAATCCCAGCACTTTGGGAGGCCAAGGCGGGTGGATCACGAGGTCAGGAGATTGAGACCATCCTGGCTAACACGGTGAAACCCCATCTCTACTAAAAATACAAAAAATTAGCTGGGTGTAGTGGTAGGCACCTGTAGTGCCAGCTACTTGGGAGGCTGAGGCAGGAGAATGGTGTGAACCCAAGAGGCGGAGCTTGCAGTGAGCTGAGATTGTTCCACTGCACTCCAGCCTGGGTGACAGAGAGGGACTCTGTCTCAAAAACAACAACAACAACAACAACAACAAAAACCCCATTTTCTGTGTTTGTCACTTTCTCTGAAATTCTTGATCTTTTTATTTCTCTTCTTTTTATCTCTTTTTTCTTTTTTAATCCATTTTAAGGCAGCATTTTTTATGTTTATTCACTTTTTCAGTTCTTTTGGTCTTTATTTCTGAAATGCTTTTAAAAAAAATTCTTATTGTTTTCTGGATTCTATCATCTTCCTTCAGAGTTTTTCTAATTGTAATTTATGATTTAAAATATATTCTATCATTTTATTAATTTCTTTTACTATATTTGGAAATATTAAATTACAGTTTTCAGAGTTCTCATGGGCATGTGTTTTCTGGCATGATTTTGTTATTTCTAAGGAGGTTATCAAGCTTTATTCTCTTATTCTTACAATATTTTTTCATGAAGTTGTGATTCATTTTTATTGCTCATTTTAATGCAAAATTGTTTTTTTCTGAACTTTTAGAAAGGAGGGATGCGTTAGTAGAATTTTTATAGCTTCACAAGTTTAGAGCTTTTGTGTGTGTGTGTGAGAGAGAGAGAGAGAGAGAGAGAGAGAGTCAGAGAGAGATTAAAAAGTATGGCCTGTTGCTTTCTGAGATATTCTGATTTTGTTTGCTTCTCCACTTTTACATGAGCTTTCTGTTTCCTTTTCCCAGTTATCTATATTTTCTTCAGTATAGAGTCTTTTCTCAAATATTTCTCATTATGAGTTTTTATTTGTGGAAGTTTTGGCTGGTTGGTTTTGTGAGTTCATAGGGCGCAGAGTGCTTCAGACCCTTCCTACGGATATATGAACCCATCTACAAATTGGGGTATGCAAAACCTACCCACTTATCTGCTGCTATCTTAAAATATGCCTGTTTCCCTCTCCAATGGGTATGTGCTTGAGAGCAAGAAAGAGAATGAACATGAACAAGAATATGTACACATGAGTTAGGGGATTTCTGGGAAGGCTTCTAGGAGCCAGATTCTCTATGCCTTACTCTGTAACCATAGTATGCTCAATGAAAGTGATCATAATCATGGATATATACTTCGTCTTTGTATATTAGTAAATGTCATATATCAAATGAAAAATCTACAGAGAAAATAAAATTACCAGTTTTGCTTTTGAAAAGGGAAATAGGCTGGGCGCGATGGCTCACGCCTGTAATCTCAGCACTTTGGGAGGCTGAGGCGGGCAGATCACGAGGTCAGGAGATGGAGACCATCCTGGCTAACATGGTGAAACCTCATCTCTACTAAAAATACAAAAAAATTAGCTGGGCATGGTGGTGGGCGCCTGTAGTCCCAGCTACTTGGGAGGCTGAGGCAGGAGAATGATGTGAACCCCAGAGGCGGAGCTTGCAGCAAGCTGAGATCACAACACTGCACTCCAGCCTGGGTACCAGAGCGAGACTCCATCTCAAAAAAAAAAAAAAAAAAAAAAAGGAAGAAAAAAGAAAAGGGGAATAAATTTTTTTTGTGTGCAAAATATATGCTGGGTTATACAGAAGTGAGCTTCATTTAGATCAAGGAGGAAAAGCTGATAAAATGTTAAAAGACATGGAACATTGATTCAAATGTTCATTAATTCTAATTAAATATATTAGCTCAGTTTTATGTTATGTAGACTGATTTAGAATATCCTAGTGATTGAGAGCTTAGCCTCTAGAATGATAGACCTAGATTTGAATCTCTAAGCTACTAGCTATTGACTTCTGATGACTTACTTAATTGCTGTAATCCTTAGCTTTTTTTCTTCTTTAAAATGAGATAATTAGAACCTGTTTTTTGGAGTTATTGTAAAGATTAAATAAGATAACACATTAAAGTGGTTGCACAATGTCTAGTACTTAATAAGGGCTCAAGAAAGATGGTGGAGTATTATTCTGATTTGTGTGGTTGAGTAGATAGATTTTCTTAAAGGAAGGGCTTATAGTGACATTAGCTTTATTTTCATATTGAGTCTTCCTCTGGCAGTAATAGTTTTTGCCTGCGTGCTCCCTGCAGAGTTTTGTGTTCATACTCTTTCTCTGTAATAAAATGATTTGTTTTGATTCCATCATGACTTAGTACATAGTATATACTAAGTATAAATAAATATTTGATAACTGTTTTTGTCTTCACAGAATATGAGTAGCACATTACATGTTTTTGGATAACCTAGTTAACTCTGGTGGGCCATGCCCAGTTTGTCCTCAGGATGTCCATGCTTTTTCATCACCTGGACTTTCAGACTTTTCAGCAGCAGGTTTTTTTTTTTTTTTTTTTTTTTTTTTTTTTTTTTTTGTAGGAGCTCATGACTGTTGCTAGATTTGAGATTGCTGTTTCATCTATCATTATTCTCACAAAGATGCATAGACACAGCTGTAGGCTTTAACTTTAACGATATTTCTGATTGATCTATTCCATATTTTAGAATTGTTTACTTACCATCAGTAACAAAAATCTTGAAATTCTGGGTTTCTGCTACTGATGGTGAATAAGCAATTCCTAGAGCAGCAGTCCCCAACCTTTTTGGCACCAGGGACCAGGTTAGTGGAAGACAATTTTTCTCCGGGGAAAGAGTTGAGGGTGGGGATGATTTCGGGATGAAACTGTACCGCCTCAGATCATGAGGCATTAGATTCTCATAAGGAGTACAGAGCTTAGATCCCTCGCATGCACAGTTCACAATAGGGTTTAAAGTCCTATGAGAATCTAACGCCACCTCTGATCTGACAGGAGGCAGAGCTCAGGTGGTAATGCTTGCTCGCCTGTTGCTCACCTCCTGCTGTGTGGCCTCTGTTCCTAACAGACCACAGACCCATACTGATACCAGTCCGTGGCCTGGGGGTTGGGGACCCCTGCCTTAGAGTGTTTACCTAGTCCATTTCTGTTGTCTTTGACTTTGGAATATCATTTTATTCATGACATATTGGTATTGCATATTCCTTTCTTCCCACATTTCACTGTGGCTTTAATTTGCAACTCTCTTAATGACTAATGGTATTGAGCATCTTTTCATGCAATTTTTTGTAATTCATGTAACTTCTTTGGTAAAATATCTATTTAAATCTTTTGCCCACTTTATTATTAGGTCGCTTGTTTCTTATGACTTTTGGAATGTTCTTTATGTATCCTGTATACAAGTCTTTTATGGTATATGTGCTTTGCAAATATTTTTTTCCTAGCCAGTAGCTTGTCTTTTCAGCCTCCTAACAGTGTCTTTTTTTTTTTTTCTTATGGGGTTTCACTTTTGTTGCCCAGGCTGGAGTGCAATGGAGCAATCTTGGCTCACTGCAACCTCCACCTCCCAGGTTCAAGCGATTCTCCCACCTCAGCCTCCCAAGTAGCTGGGATTACAGGCATGTGCCACCATGCCTGGTTAATTTTTGCATTTTTAGTAGAGATGGGGTTTCACTGTGTTGGTCAGGCTGGTCTTGAACTTCTGACCTCAGGTGATCCACCCGCACCAGCCTCCCAAAGCGCTTAACGGTGTCTTTGCCTAACAGTGTCTTTTGAAGAGCAAATGTTTTTATTTTTCACAAAGTCTTTTATTACATTTTTTCTTTCATGTGTTGGGCTTATAGTGTTGCATCTAAGAGAATACTCCTTAACCAAAAGTCATAAAGAACGTCTATATTTTCTTCAAAAAGCTTTATAGTTTTAGGTTTATAGTTAAGTCTATGATCCATTCTGAGTTAATTATTTGTATGTATGGTGCTAAGTTTTGGTTTTGCATATGGATAGCCACTTGTTTCAGCAGCATTTGTTAAAAAGGCAGCCCTTTCTTTATTGAACGGCCATTGCATCTTTGTCAAAAATAAATTGTCCATGTATGTGGGTCTATTCTTGGACTCTATTCTGTTCTACTGATCTGCTTGTCTTGATGCCAATCACACATTGCCTTGATTACTGTAGCTTTATAATAAGATTTGAAATCAGGCAATGTTGGCCCCAAATTTGTCCTTTTTCAGACTGGTTTTGCCTGTTCTAGGTCCTTTGCATTTTCATCTGCATTTTAAAACCAACTTGTCATTTTCCCTTAAAAACAAACTGGGATTTTAATTGATATTGTGTTGAATCTATAGAACTATTTTGGGAGAATTGACCTCTTAACAATATTGACTATTTCAACACAGGGTGCGTGTGTGTGTGTATATATATCTATATATATATCTATATATATAAAAATAACTCCATTTGGTTAGATTTTCTTTCACTTATCTAGCAATGTTTTATAGTTTTCAAGTCTTGCACATCTTTTGTCAGCTTTAATTCTAAGTATTTATCTCTAAGTATTTCCCAGGTGTTTTAAAATTCCTGAGTGCTATTATAAATGACATTGCTTGTGAAATTTCAATTCTTTATTATTTGTTGCTAATACATAAAAATACAATTGAATTTTGTATATTAATCTTAAAACCAACAATTTTTTATTTTTATTTTTATTTTTTGAGACGCAGTCTTTCTCCAGTCACCAGGCTGGAGTGCAGTGGTATGATCTCGGCTCACTGCAGCCTCCACCTCCTGGGTTCAAGTGATTCTCCTGCCTCAGCCTCCCAAGTAGCTGGGACTACAGGCGCGTGCCACTGTGCCCAGCTAATTTTTGTATTTTTAGTAGAGACAGGGTTTCGCCATGTTGGCCAGGATGGTCTTGATCTCTTGACCTCGTAATCTTCCTGCCTTGACCTCCCAAAGTGCTGAGATTACAGGTGTGAGCCAACAAGCCCAGCCATAACCTACAAACTTGATAAATTCATGTATTAGTTCTAGTAGCTTCTTAATAGAGTCCATCAGATTTTCTATAAAGACATTCATGTTATCTGAGAATAAAGATAATTTTACTTTTTCCTGTCAAATATAAATGCCTTTTATTTATTTTTCTTGCTGATTGTACTGTCCAGAACTTCTAGTAGAATATTGAATAGAAGTGGTAACAGTGGACACTCTTGTGTTATTGCAGGTCTTAGTGTCATAGTCCATTTTGTGCTAACAGAATATCAGACTGGATAATTTATAATGAACAGAAATGTGTTGGCTGAAGGTTCAAGATGCTGGGAAGTCTAAGATTGAAGGGCTGGCATATCATAAGGACCTGTCTGGTGAGTCACCTCATGGCAGAAGGGCAAAGAGAGGGTAAGAAAGAGCAAGAGATCAAACTTGCCAGCTCAAGTCTTTTTATAAATGGCATTAATCCATTCATGAGGGTAGAGCCTGCATGACCTAAATACTACCCATTAGGCTGTACATTCCAACACTATTGCATTGGTAATATGGTTTGGCTGTATGTCCCCACACAAATCTCATGTTGAGTTATGATCTTCAGTGGTGGAGGAAGGGCCTGTTGGGAGGTGATTGGATCATGGGGGCAGATCTCCCCTTTGCTGTTCTCATGATACTGAGTTATCATGAGATCTGGTTGTTTAAAAGTGTGTAGCACTTCCCCCTTCACTCTCTCTCTTTCCTGCCAGTCATGAGATGATGTGCTGGCCTCTGCTTCGCCTTCTGCCATGATTGTAAGTTTCCTGAGGCCTCACCAGCCATGCCTCCTTCACAGCCTGTGGACCTGTGTGGAACTGTGAGTCAATGAAACCTGTTTTCTTTATAACTTGCCCAGTCTCAGATAGTTCTTTATACTCGAGTGAAAATGGACTAATGTGATTGGGGATTAAGTTTCCAGCATATGCTTTTGTGAAGGTGGAGGCATGTTCAAACCATAGCAAGTTGAAATCATTCAGTCTTTTGCCATTAAATATGATGCTACCTATGTATTTTTCATAGTTGCTCTTTATTAAATGAAAAAAATTTCCTTTAATTCTCATTTTGTTGAGAGTTTTTATGAGGAATGGATTTTGGATTTTATCAAATGACTTTACTGCATCTACTGAAATCATGTGTGTGTGTGTGTGTGTGTGTCTGTGTGTGTCCGTGCATGCATGTGTGCGTGTGTTTGTATTAATTTGTTAGTATGTTGAGTTACATTGATGTTTTTGAATGTTAAAACAACTTTATATTCCTGGATAAGCCCAACTTTGCTGTGACGTATTATCCTTATTGGTCAGTAGTTTTATTTTTTTTCTAATATCTTTGTCTGGTTTTGGTATCAAAGCCGTGCTGGCATCATAGAATAAATTGGGGACAGCTATCTCCTCTCCTACTTCCTGGAAGAGTTTGTGTAAAACTAATACTATTTCTCCCCTAAATGTTTGTTAGAATTCACCAGTAATCACATGTTTTCATACACAAATTAAAAATAAACAAATATAAGAAGCACATTAAAGCCTTTTAATGATTTGATAGATGTCTAAATATTGCTGTAAGTTTTCTAATGTCTGTCCTTTGGGATCATTAGTTTTCAATGTGTTCAACTAGGCTGAAAGAAAATTTTCCTTATATATTTTTTAAGAGCCTTATTGAGATAAAATATATATAGCATAAAATTTATTGATTTAATATATAAAATTCTGTGTTTTATAGTATATTCATGGATTTTTATGGTCATCTCCATAATCGAATTTTTAAACATTTTCATCACCTTCAGAAGAAACTCTTTACCTTTTATCAGTCATTCCTCATGAACTTCTCCCCAATTCTGACAACCACTAATCTATTTTCTGTTTCTATATGTTTGCCTGTTCTGGATATTTCATATAAACAAATTTTGTATTACGTGGTATTTTGTGATGGACATCTTTCACTTAGCGTAATGTTTTCAAAGCTCATCCACATTATAGGTTATATTAGTACTCCATTTTTTATAATTGTCTAATAGTATTCCATTGTAAGGATCTCATACATTTTAAGAAAGACACTTTCAACTTTTATTAGATATACTATAGGAAAAACTAAACTTTTAGTTAAACAATTAGCTATTTTCAGTCAAGATTAAATTATACCTAATCACATTAATAATGGTGAATAACATCTATTCTTTTTTTTTTAAATTATTTATTATTATTATACTTTAAGTTGTAGGGTACATGTGCATAACGTGCAGGTTTGTTACATATGTATACTTGTGCCATGTTGGTGTGCTGCACCCATCAACTCGTCATTTACATCAGGTATAACTCCCAGTGTAATCCCTCCCCCCTCCCCGCTCCCCATGATAGGCCCCAGTGTGTGATGTTCCCCTTCCTGAGTCCAAGTGTTCTCATTGTTCAGTTCCCACCTATGAGTGAGAACATGCGGTGTTTGGTTTTCTGTTCTTGTGATAGGTTGCTAAGAATGATGGTTTCCAGCTGCATCCATGTCCCTACAAAGGACACAAACTCATCCTTTTTTATGGCTGCATAGTATTCCATGGTGTATATGTGCCACATTTTCTTAATCCAATCTGTCACTGATGGACATTTGGGTTGATTCCAAGTCTTTGCTATTGTGAATAGTGCTGCAATAAACATACGTGTGCATGTGTCTTTATAGCAGCATAATTTATAATCCTTTGGGTATATACCCAGTAATGGGATGGCTGGGTCATATGGTACATCTAGTTCTAGATCCTTGAGGAATCGCCATACTGTTTTCTATAATGGTTGAACTAGTTTACAATCCCACCAACAGTGTAAAAGTGTTCCTATTTCTCCACATCCTCTCCAGCACCTGTTGTTTCCTGACTTTTTAATGATCGCCATTCTAACTGGTGTGAGATGGTATCTCACTGTGGTTTTGATTTGCATTTCTCTGATGGCCAGTGATGATGAGCATTTTTTCATGTGTCTGTTGGCTGTATGAATGTCTTCTTTTGAGAACTGTCTGTTCATATCCTTTGCCCACTTTTTGATGGGGTTATTTGTTTTTTTCTTGTAAATTTGTTTGAGTTCTTTGTAGGTTCTGGATATTAGCCCTTTGTCAGATGAGTAGATTGCA
This sequence comes from Chlorocebus sabaeus, assembly GCF_047675955.1. Classification (NCBI taxonomy): domain Eukaryota; kingdom Metazoa; phylum Chordata; class Mammalia; order Primates; family Cercopithecidae; genus Chlorocebus; species Chlorocebus sabaeus. The sequence goes on along the minus strand of NC_132912.1, from coordinate 101,995,996 downwards.
AAAATTTTCTCCCATTCTGTAGGTTGCCTGTTCACTCTGATGGTAGTTTCTTTTGCTGTGCAGAAGCTCTTTAGTTTAATGAGATCCCATTTGTCAATTTTGGCTTTTGCTGCTGTTGCTTTTGGTGTTTTAGACATGAAGTCTTTGCCCATGCCTATGTCCTGAATGGTACTACCTAGGTTTTCCTCTAGGATTTTTGTGGTATTAGGTCTAATATTTAAGTCTCTAATCCATCTTGAATTAATTTTCGTATAAGGAGTAAGGAAAGGATCCAGTTTCAGCTTTCTACTTATGGCTAGCCAATTTTCCCAGCACCATTTATTAAATAGGGAATCCTTTCCCCATTTCTTGTTTCTCTCAGGTTTGTCAAAGATCAGATGGCTGTAGATGTGTGGTATTATTTCTGAGGACTCTGTTCTGTTCCATTGGTCTATATCTCTGTTTTGGTACCAGTACCATGCTGTTTTGGCCACCGACCCCACAGAAATACAAACTACCATCAGAGAATACTATAAACACCTCTATGCAAATAAACTGGAAAATCTAGAAGAAATGGATAATTTCCTGGACATTTACACTCTTCCAAGACTAAACCAGGAAGAAGTTGAATCCCTGAATAGACCAATAGCAGGCTCTGAAATTGAGGCAATAATTAATAGCCTACCAACCAAAAAAAGTCCAGGACCAGATGGATTCACAGCTGAATTCTACCAGAGGTACAAGGAGGAGTTGGTACCATTCCTTCTGAAACTATTCCAATCAATAGAAAAAGAGGGAATCCTCCCTAACTCATTTTATGAGGCCAACATCATCCTGATACCAAAGCCTGGCAGAGACACAACAAAAAAAGAGAATTTTAGACCAATATCCCTGATGAACATCGATGCAAAAATCCTCAATAAAATACTGGCAAACCGGATTCAGCAACACATCAAAAAGCGTATCCACCATGATCAAGTGGGCTTCATCCCTGGGATGCAAGGCTCGTTCAACATTCGCAAATCAATAAACATAATCCAGCATATAAACAGAACCAAAGACAAGAACCACATCATTATCTCAATAGATGCAAAAAAGGCTTTTGACAAAATTCAACAGCCCTTCATGCTAAAAACGCTCAATAAATTCGGTATTGATGGAACGTACCTCAAAATAATAAGAGCTATTTATGACAAACCCACAGCCAATATCATACTGAATGGGCAAAAACTGGAAAAATTCCCTTTGAAAACTGGCACAAGACAGGGATGCCCTCTCTCACCACTCCTATTCAACATAGTGTTGGAAGTTCTGGCTAGGGCAATTAGGCAAGAGAAAGAAATGAAGGGTATTCAGTTAGGAAAAGAAGAAGTCAAATTGTCCCTGTTTGCAGATGACATGATTGTATATTTAGAAAACCCCATTGTCTCAGCCCAAAATCTCCTTAAGCTGATAAGCAACTTCAGCAAAGTCTCAGGATACAAAATTAATGTGCAAAAATCACAAGCATTCTTATACACCAGTAACAGACAAACAGAGAGCCAAATCAGGAATGAACTTCCATTCACAATTGCTTCAAAGAGAATAAAATACCTAGGAATCCAGCTTACAAGGGATGTAAAGGACCTCTTCAAGGAGAACTACAAACCACTGCTCAGTGAAATAAAAGAGGACACAAACAAATGGAAGAACATACCATGCTCATGGATAGGAAGAATCAATATCGTGAAAATGGCCATACTGCCCAAGGTAATTTATAGATTCAATGCCATCCCCATCAAGCTACCAATGAGTTTCTTCACAGAATTGGAAAAAACTGCTTTAAAGTTCATATGGAACCAAAAAAGAGCCCGCATCTCCAAGACAATCCTAAGTCAAAAGAACAAAGCTGGAGGCATGACGCTACCTGACTTCAAACTATACAACATCTATTCTTTTAAAAAATTTTTTTCAACTTTTATTTTAGATTCAGGAGGTACTTGTGTAGATTTATTATTTGGTTATATTGCATGATGCTGAGGTTTGGGGTACAAATGATCCCATCATTCAGGTACTGAGAATAGTATCCAATAGTTTTTCAACCTTTCTGCTCTCCCTAACCCCTCTAGTAGTCCCCAGTGTCTATTGTTGTCATCTTTCTGTCCATGAGTACCCAATGTTTATCTCCCACTTAGAAGTGAGAACATGCAATATTTAGTTTTCTGTTCCTGTGTTAATTCACAGCTGCATATATGTTGTTTCAATGGATGTGATTTTGTTCTTTTTTTATGGCTGCGTAGTATTCCATGGTATATCTGTACCACATTTTCTTTATCCAGTCCAATGTAGATGAGCACCTAGGTTGATTCCATGTGTTTGCTATTGTGAATTGTGCTGCTGTGAACATGCAAGTGCATATGTCTTTTTGGTAGAATGATTTGTTTTCTCTGGATATATACCCAGTAATGAGATTGCTGGATTGAATGGTAGTTCTGTTTTAAGTTCTTTGAGAAATAACAAATAGCTTTCCATAGTGGCTGAACTAATTTTCATTCTCACCAACAGAGTACAGGCATTCCTTTTTTAAATAATAGCTATTCTGACTGGTGTGAGATGGCAACTCATTGTGGTTTTATTTGCATTTCTCTGATGATTAGTTATGTGGAACAGTCTTAAATGTTGGCTACCTGTATATCTTCTTTTGAGAAGTGTCTGTTCGTGTCTTTTTCCCATTTTTAAAATGAGGTTACTTAGTTTTTGCTTGTTCGGTGGTTTAAGTTCCTTATAGATTCTGGATATTAAGCTTTTGTTGGATGAGTAGTTTGTGGTATTTTCTCCCATTCTCGAGATCATCTGTGTACTCTGTTGATAGTTTCTTTTGCTGTGCAGAAGCCACTTAGTTTAATTAGATCCCACTTATCAATTTTTGTTTTTGTTGCAGTTGCTTTTCAGGGCTTAATTATAAATTATTTCCAAAGGCTGATGTCCAGAATGGTGTTTCCTAGGTTTTCTTCTAGGATTCTTATAGATTGAGTTACTTTTTCATATGGTGAAAGGTAGGAGTCCAGTTTCATTCTTCTTCTTATGACCAGCCAGCTATGCCAGCACTGTTTATTTAATAAGGAGTCCTTTACCCATTGCTTTTTTTTTTTTTGTCAACTTTGTCAAAGATCAGATGGCTGTAGGTATGCAGCTTTGTTTCTGGGTTCTCTACTCTGTTCCATTGGTCTGTGTCTGTTTTTATACCAGTACTATGAGTGGTACAGTTTTGGTTACTGTAGCCTTATAGTATGGTTTGACGTCAGGTAATATGATACCACTGGCTTTGTTCTTTTTCCTTAGGATTGCCTTGGTCTTCAGGTGTTTTTAGGTTCCATATGAATTTTAGTATAGTTTTTTTCTAGTTTTGTGAAAAATGACATTGGTAGTTTGATAGGAATAGCATTGAATCTATAGATTGCTTTGGGCAATATGGCCATTTTTATAATATTGATTATTCCAATCCATGAACATGGAATGTTTTCTATTTGTCTGTGTAATCTGTGATTTGTTTTAGCAGTGTTTTGTAGTTCTCCTTGTAGAGATCTTTCACTTCCTTGGTCAGACATATTCCCAGGTATTTCAGTTTCTTTTCTTTTCTTTTTTCTTTTTTTTTTTGAGATGGAGTCTCGCTCTGTTGCCCAGGCTGGAGTGCAATGGTGTGATCTTGGCTCACTGCAAGCTCCACCTCCCGGGTTCACGCCATTCTCCTGCCTCAGCCTCCCTCATAGCTAGGACTACAGGTGCCGCTACCATGCCTGGCTAATTTTTTTGTCTTTTTAGTAGAGACGGGGTTTCACTGTGTTGGCCAGGATGGTCTCGATCTCCAGACCTCGTGATCCACCTGCCTCAGCCTCCCAGAGTGCTGGGATTACAGGCGTGAGCCATCGTACCTGGCCAGTATTTCATTTTTTGTGTGTGGCTATTATAAAGGGATTGTGTTCTTGATTTGGCTCTTAGATTGAACATTATTGGAGTATAGAAATACTACTGATTTTTGTACATTGATTTTGTATCCTGAAACATTGCTGAAGTCATTTATCCATTCTAGGGGCCTTTTGGTGGAGTCTTTAGGGTTTTCTATGTATAGAATCATATCATCCATAAACAGAGATAGTTTGACTTCTTTTTTTTTTTTTTTTTTTTTTTTTTTGAGATGGAGTCTCGCTCTGTCGCCCAGGCTGGAGTGCAGTGGCCGGATCTCAGCTCACTGCAAGCTCCGCCTCCCAGGTTTACGCCATTCTCCTGCCTCAGCCTTCCCGAGTAGCTGGGACTACAGGCTCCCGCCACCTCGCCGGGCTAGTTTTTTGTATTTTTTAGTAGAGACGGGGTTTCACCATGTTAGCCAGGATGGTCTCCATCTCCTGACCTCGTGATCCACCCATCTCGGCCTCCCAAAGTGCTGGGATTACAGGCTTGAGCCACCGCGCCCGGCCTTGACTTCTTTTTTTTCCCTATTTGGATGACTTTTATTTCTTTCTCTTGCATGATTGCTGTGGGTAACACTTCTAGTACTATGAAGAATGTGTGCTGAGAGTAGGCATCCTTGTCTTGTTCCAGTTCTCAAGGGGAATGTTTCCAGTTTTTGCCCTTTCAGTATGATGTTGGCTGTGGATTTACCATAGATAGCTCTCATTATTTTGAGGTATGTTCCTTTGATGTCTACTTTCTTGGGGGTTTCTATCATGAAGGGATGTAAGATTTTATCAAAAGCTTTTTCTGCATCTATTGAAATGATCATATGTTTTTTTGTTTGTATGTATGTATGTGTTTCAACAGAAAGTCTCACTCTGTTGCCCAGGCTGGAGTGAAGTGATATGATCATGGCCCACTTGACCTACTGGGCTTAAGCGATTCTCCTACCTCAGCCCCACTGAGTAGCTGCAACCACAGGCACGTGCCACCATGCCTAGCTAATTTTTTTTTTTTTTTTTTTTGGTAGAGAGAGGATTTCACTATGTTTTCCAGGCTGGTCTCAAACTCTTGGTCTCAGGTGATCCTCCTCCCTTGGCTGCTTAAAATACTGGAATTACAGGTGTGAACCACCATGCCTGGCCAATTGTTTTTAATTCTGCTTGTGTGGTGAATCACATCTATTGATTTGTTTATGTCGAACCAACCTTTCATCCTAGGAATCAAGCCTATATGCCTATGTGATCATGGTGAATTAGCTTACTGATGTGCTGCTGGATTCAGTTTGCTAGTATTTTGTTGAGGATTTTTGCATCTATGTTCATTATGGATATTGGCCTGTAGTCTTTTTCGGTTGTGTCTTTGCCAAGTTTTGGTATCAGGTGATGCTGGCTCCATAGAATTAGTTAGGGAGGAGTCCCTCCTCCTCAATTTTTTGGAATAGTTTCACTAGAATTGGTACCAGCTCTTCTTTGTATGTCTGGTAGAATTTGGCTGTTAATCTATCTGGTCTGGGACTTCTTTGTTTTTTGGTAGGTGCTTTATTACTAATTAAATTTCTGAACTTGCTGTTGGTCTGTTCAGGGTTTCAATTTCTTGCTGATTCAATTTTGGGAGATTGTATGATTCCAGGAATTTATCCATTTTCTCTAGGTTTTGTAGTTTGTGGCATAGAAGCATTCATAATAGTCTCTGAGGATCTTTTGTATTTCTGAAATTGGTTGTCACATCTGTCATTTGTGATTTTGCTTATTTGGATCTTCTCTCTTTTTTCTTTGTTAATCTACCTAGCAGTCTGTTGATCTTTTTGATCCTTTCAAAGAACAAACTTTTGTTTCTGTTGATTCTTTGTATGGATTTAGTTCAATTCTACTCTAATTTAGTTATTTCTTTTCTTCTGCTAGCTTTGGAGTTCTTGTTTTTCTAGTTCCTTTAGATAGAATGTTAAATTGTTCATTTAAGATCTTTCTAATTTTTTTTTGTGGTAGCTATTTAGTGCTATAAACTTTCCTCTTAATATTGCTTTTGATACAACTCAGAGATTTTGGTATGTTGTGTCTTTGTTTTCATTTTTTATTTCAAAGAATTTTAAAAATTCTGTCTTAATTTTGTTGTTCACCCACAAGTCACTTAGGAGAAAATTGTTTAATTTTCGTGTAATTGTGTGGTTTTGAGTGATCTTCTTGGTATTCATTTCTATTTTTATTCCACTGTGGTCCAAGAGTAAGGTTGGTAGGATTTTGACTTTTTTGAATTTTTTGAGATTTGCTTTATGGCCTAGAATGTGGTTGATCTTGCAGTATGTTATATGCACAGATGAGAAGAATGCATATTCTGTGGTTGATAAGCGGAGTATTTTGTAGATGTCTATTAGGTGTAATTGGTCAAGTGTCATGTTTAAGTCCAGATTATTTGTTATATTTGTGCCTCAGTGATCTAATAGTGACAGGGTGGTGTTGAAGTCCTTCACTGTAATTGTGCAGCTAAGTCTTTTTATAGGTCTATTTATTAGTCTATTCTCTTGTTGCTATTAAGAAATACCTGAAACTGGGTAATTTATAAAGAAAAGAGGCTTAGTTGGCTCACAGTTCCATAGACTGAACAGGAAGCATGGTTGGGGCTGCCTCAGGAAACTTTCAATCATGGCAGAAGGGGAAGCAGGCATGTCTTACATGGCTGGAGCAGGAGGAAGAGAAACAAAAGGGGAGGTGCTACACTTTTTTTTTCTTTTTTTTGAGATGGAGTTTTGCTCTTTTGCCCAGGCTGGAGTGCAGTGGCGTGATCTCAGCTCATTGTGACCTCCACCTTCTGGTTTCAAGTGATTCTCCTGCCTCAGCCTCCTGAGTAGCTGGGATTACAGGCATCCGCCACCATGCATGGCTAATTTTTGTGTTTTTTAGTAGAGACAGGGTTTCACCATATTGGCCAGGCTAGTCTCGAACTCCTGACCTCATGATCTGCCTGCCTCAGCCTCCCAAAATTCTGGGATTACAGACATGAGTCTCCACACCTGACCATGACACACTTTTAAACAGCCAGATTTCATGAGAACTCATCCACTATCACAAGAACAGCAAGGGGGAAATCTACCCCCATGATCCAATCATCTCTCACCAGGCCTTTCCTCCAAAATTGGGGATTACAATTCAAATTGAGATTTGGGCAGGGACACAAATCCACATCATATCGTTTTGCCCACAACCTCTCCCAAATTTCATATCCTTCTCACATTGCAAAATATAGTCATCACTTCTTAACAGTCTCCCAAGTCTTAACTCATTTCAGCATTAATTGAAAAGTCCACAGTCCAAAGTCTCATTTGAGACAAGGCAAGTCTCTTCTGCCTATAAGCCTGTAAAATCAAAAACAAGTTAGTTACTTCTAGGATACAATGGAGGTACAGACATTGGGTAAATACACCCATTCCAAAAGGGAGATATCAGCCAAAAGACAGGGGCTGCAGGTCCTATGCAAATCCAAAACCCAGAAGGGCAGTCATTAAATCTTAAACCTCCAAAATAATCTCCTTTGACACCATGTCTCACATTCAGGGCACGCTGATGCAAGGGTTGGGCTCCCAAGGCCTTGAGGAGCTGCACTGCTTTAGCTCTACAGGGCTCAGCTCCCATGGCTGCTCTCAAGGGCTGGTGATGAGTGCCTGCAGCTTTCCCAAGTGCACTGAACAAGCTGTCAGTGCATCTGCCATTCTGGGGTCTGAAGAACAGTGGCCTTCTTTTCACAGTTCCACTAGGAAGTGCCCTAGTGGGGACTTTGTGTGTGGGATCCAACCCCACATTTCCCCTCCACACTGTCTTAGTAGAGGTTCTCCATGAGGGCTTCACCCATGCAGCAGACTTCTGCTTGGACATCCAGGCATTTCCATACATCCTCTGAAATCTAGCTCAAGGCTTCCAAGCCTCAGCTCTTGCCCTCTGAGCATCTGGAGGTTTAACATCACATGAAAACTGCCAAGGTTTATGGCTTGCACCCTCTGGAGTAGGAGTCTGAGACCTATCTTGGGCTCTTTTAGCCATGGCTGGAACTGGAGGGGCTGGGATGCAGAGAGCAGTGTCCTGAGGTTGCACAGGGCATTGGGGTCCTGGGCCTGGCCCATGAAACCGTTCTTCCCTCCTAGGCCTTGGGGCCTACGAGGGGAGGGGCTGCCACAAAGGTCTCTCAAATGCCTTTGAGGCATTTTTCCCATTGTCTGCTATTAACATTTAGTTTCTTTTTACTTATGCAAATTTCTGTAGCTGGCTCGAATTCTTCTTGTCAAAATGGTTTTTCTTTTCTACCACATGGCCAGGCTGCAAAATTTCAAAACTTTTATGCCTCCCTTTTAAATATAAGTTCAAGTTTTACATCACTTTTTTGCTCATGAGTGTGCATAGACTACTAGAAGCAGCCAGGCTACATCTTGAATGCTTTGTTGCTTAGAAACTTCTTCCACTGGATACCCTAAATCATCACTTTCAAGTTTAAAGTTTCACAGATCCCTGGGGCAGTTGCCCAATGCCTCTAACCTCTTTGCTAAGCATAGAAAAGTGATCTTTTCTCTAGTTCCCAATAAGTTCCTCATCTCCATCTGAGACCATCTCAGCCTGGACTTCATTGTGCATATCACTATCAGTATTTTGGTCACAACATTTTAACAAGGCTCTAGGAAGTTTCAAACTTTCCCTCATCTTCCTGTCTGCTTCTGAGCCCTTCAAACTGTTCCAACCTCTGCCCATTACCCAGTTCCAAAGTTACTTCCACATTTTCAGGTATCTTTATAGCAGTACCCTGCTCCTGGTTCCAATTTTTTGTATTAGTCCGTTTTCACACTGCTATAAAGAAATACCCCAAACTGGGTAATTTATAAATAAAAGAGGTTTAGTTGGCTCATGGTTCTGCAGGCTGTACAGTAAGTTTGGCTGGGAAGCCTTAAGAAACTTACAATCTTGGCAGAAGTGGAAGTAGGCATGTCTTACATGGCTGGAGCCTGGGATAGAGAGAGAAGGGGTAGGTGCTACACACTTAAACAACCCAATCTCATGAGAACTCACTCAGTGTCATGAGAACAGAAAAGGAGAAATCCACCTCCATGATCCAGTCACCTCTCACCAGGCTCCTCCTCCAACGTTGGGGATTAGAATTCCACATGAGATTTGGGTTGGGACACAAATCCAAACCATATCACCAACTCTTTACTTTAAGCCTATGGGTGTCATTATGTGTGAGATGGGTGTCTTGAAGACAGCAGATAGATGGGTCTCATTTTTTAAAAAAATCAAATTACCACTCTGTGTCTTTTAAGTGGGGCATTTAGACCATTTATATTCAAGGTTAATATTGATATGTGAGGTGTTGATCCTATCATGACATTGTTAGCTAGTTGCTTTGTAGTTTCTATTGTGTGGTTGCTTTATAGGATCTATGGGTTATATACTTAAGTGTGTTTTTGTGATAGTGGGTGTCATGTTTTCATTTCCATGTTTAGAACTTCCTTACTTTACAAAATACATAGTGAAACTGGAATGAACTTAGCATTGACCTCAGAACTAATTCTTTTCATGTTGCAGTAAACTGCCTTACTAAGATTGTTTTCCTGGGAAGTGATCTTTACCAAAAGGTTTAAAAATGTCTTATGGAAGTCTTTAAAGGAGATTATATGTTTATCTATTTGGGGAAATTAAGATAGTATATCTTTGTGAGTCTTAACTGTATAGCATTCTGTGACATTTACAGTGGTGATGGAATGGTGTGTGTGTATGCTTGTGTGTTCTTGATTTTCTTAAATGAGATGAAATCTTGTAAGAAAGATACTTCCTACTCTCCAAAACTAGGGTCCTGAACTAGACGATTTCTAAGATTTCTTCAAGCCCAAATATCTGATGATGGACATGATTATTTTTGTTTTTGAGAACAGATTATGAGGTAGATGGGGGAATTTCAAACATTTCCACCAGCAGATGGCACTCTAGCATTTCTACAACAGGCAACCCTTAGCTATTACTGAAGTAGAAACCAGGCAAAACTGGACGTATAAAAAGAAAAACAGTATGAAATATTTTAGTAATTATTGTGATGCAAAATTACACATGTATCAAGTAATAAGCTTCTATATATACAAATTGATTTTTTTTTCAGATGGAGTCTTGCTCTGTTGCCAGACTGGAGTGCAGTGGTGGGATCTCAGCTCACTGCAACCTCTGCCTCCCAGGTTCAAGCGATTCCCCTGCCTCAGCCTCCTTAGTTGGGACTACAGGTACGCTCCACTACACCTGGCTAATTTTTTGCATTTTAGTACAGACAAGGTTTCACCATGTTGGCCAGGATGGTCTCGATCTCCTGACCTCAGGTGACCCGCTTGCCTTGGCCTCCCAAAGTGCTGGGATTATAGGCGTGAGCCACCGCGCACGGCCGCAAATGGATTTTAAGTCATAATCCCTTTTTGTGCTCCACAGCACCTTTCACCACATTTTTATTATAGCATTTATCAAATGGATTTGTTAGCCTATTCGTTTTTCCAGGTAGATTGTGAGGTTTCCAAGGGCAAGGATATTCTTATTCCTCTTTAGATCTCAAGGTGGCAGGAGGACACAATACCTGGTCCATTGTCAGACCTCAATAAATATTTCTTGTTCTTTCCCCCCCAAAATTGGTTAAGTATTGCCTTGAATGCAGGAGACTGTTTATGAACATTGGTCCATGAAAAGTCTTTTTGTTTTATTTTCTTTTTCTTTCGACACCTATCTTATAGACATCAACTCTCATGTGTTTGATGTATGTCCTTTGATGTTTTCGTATCCTTGTAAAATATATTGTTTAATGTGTGTGTTTAATTTGCACTAACATTATTGTGCTATAGGTATCATTCTGGTTTTGTGTGTTTCTCACCTATTATTGTACTTAAAACCTATCTATTTTGTGTACATATCTATGTGTGCACATTTAGTTCATTGCTTCTAACAGTTGTCCTCATTTTACCTATTTCCTTTATGATGGACATCTAGGTGCCTCCAGTTCCTCACTATTACACTCAACGCTTTACTGACCATCTTCATTCAAATCTTTTAATGAGCCTTTTTGCAAATTTTACTACTGGAGTTTATGCCCAGTGGTGGGATTACTGGCTCTTGGGGAATATACATATTTAATTTCACTAAGTATTGCCAAATCAGTCTCCAGAGTGGCCCAGTTAGTTTATACTTCCATCAGCATGCAAGAAGTTTCCCATTTTTCTATATTCACAATTAATGTTATTCAGTATTTCAAATTTCCTAATCAGATGGTATAAAGTGAAAATATTTATTGAATGAAAGAATGATCAGTTTGAAAATCTGCTAAAGCTAGTAGGATGTATGGTATTTACTTGCATAATTTTCCCCCTTGGGGAATGGTCCCTTTCTATCTGAACTTTCACTTTCTAAATTTGGTGTGGAATAGATTCCAATAATTTTTTTGAGATATCCCTTAGAATCTGGCCTATTTCTCCTCATTATCTGAAACCTAGGAATCAAATAGATTAAATAATGTGGGATCCTTTGTCATCTAAATTTGCTCTCTGAAATTAGAAACCAAATAGAATTGTATAGTGAGGGATCTGGAATATTCTCAAGCCCTACTCCAAATAAATTATTAAAAAACTCCTCAGATGATTTTAATGTGCAGCCAGGGGTGAGAATCCCTGACCTAGGCTTGCACATTATTTTCATTTCTACTTGAAAGGGGAAAAGACTATTTTTAGGTATTTGCACACAGGAAATACTATTTTATTGTGTTGTCCAGGCTTCAGAAAATCAAAAAAATAATTTAAAATTTAAGTGTCTGATCAAAATTAAATATACTTCCCAATGGTCATCAGCATGTCAATATCTCTAGATAATGAAAAGGACTAGAAGAACTAGAAAATTTGGTGACAGTTAAGGCTGATAAGGTTTAATACAATGAGCATTGAATTAAGGAAGTCTTGGATCTGCCTATGTGGGGACAAAACTACTCCAAAGAATTAGGGGTCTAGATGTTAATTCAAGCAGAAGTAAAATATTCAGTTGAGTAAGTATGTACTAGTAAAGTCTATCAGTTGATTTTGATTATTGAGTAGTGGAATGAACCAGTGGTAAGCCTTCTGTTATAAACATTGGCTTAACTCTCCTTATAATGAACTAAACATATTAGCGTATTTTAAAAGGTCAAAGTCTCATGCCTGTAATCACAGCATTTGGGAGGCTAAGGTGGTAGGATTGCTCTAGCCCAAGAGTTTGAGACCATCCTGGGCAACATGGTGACACCCTGCTTTTACAAAAAACAAAAAAAAATATCCAGGCATAGTCACACCTGTGATCTCAGCTACACAGGGCTGCTGAAGTGAGAGGATTGCTTGAGTCCAGGAGGTAGAGGCTGCAGTGAGCCATGATCACACCACTGTGCTCCAGCCTGGGTGACAGAGTGAGACCGTGTCTCAAATAATAATAATAATAATAATAGTAATAATAATAAAAGAAATAAAAATAAAAAGGTCAAAGTATGCCATTAGCCTAGAGGACAAAAGACAATACAGTCATAGCTAGTCACTTTTTTGGAGTTGACAAACACAATTGTATTACAGGCAAATGTTTTATTACAGGTCCATTAATCTCAATGTTGAGATTAATATTTTATTTTATTTTCGAGACAGAGTCTCACTCTGTTGCCCAAGCTGGAGTGCAGTGGGGCAATCTCTATTCACTGCAACCTCCGCCTCCCAGGTTCAAGCAATTCTCCTGGCTCAGCCTCCTAAGTAGTTGGGATTACAGGTGCTCGCCACCACACCCAGCTAATTTTTGTATTTTTAGTGGAGATGGGGTTTCACCTTGTTGGCCAGGCTGGTCTCGAACTCCCAGCCTCAGGTGATCTGCCTGCCTCAGCCTCCCAAAATGCTGGGATTACAGGGAGATTAATATTTTAAATGTATTGAGATAAACATACTACATGATTTATAGACATTACTTTCTTAGAAATTATCTTTAAGATTAATATGTAATAACTGTCTAAGAAAACAGTACATATAAAAACAACTTATACATACATATATATAGTTAATGAAGCTATAGAACATGTGAAAGGCAATCTGATTTTTTACCCCTAGGATATTAAAAGTTCTCGCTATTTTCAATAAGAAACACACTCGAAGTATAGTCAGTAGAGCTGGCATTAGTTTCAAGTTCTTCAAGAAACAGCTTGAAAATTTTAATGCTCTCTCTCTCTCTATATATATATATTTTTTTTTGAGACAGAGTCTTGCTCTGTCGCCCAGGCTGGAGTGCAGTGGCACAGTCACAGCTCACTGCAACCTCTGCCTCCCGGGTTCAAGCAATTCTCCTGTCTCAGCCTCCAGAGTAACTGGGACTACGGGCATGTGCCACCACACCCAGCTAATTAGTAGGGACGGGGTTTCATTGTGTTAGCCAGGATGGTCTCAATCCCCTGACCTTGCGATCCGCCCGCCTTGGCCTCCCAAAGTGCTGGGCTTATAGGCGTGAGCCCCTGTGCCCTGATTTAACTCTAATTTTCTACCCAGATTATGAAGGTAAAGTCTGTGCTTTTTTATGCTATAAGCATAAAATTAAATAGTATATGTGTAAATTATATTTCAAAACCTTAGGTTGTGGATATATAATTTCCTTGTAACCCATCTATGCAAATTACACTCATTGCCACAGTGAAACCCAACCAGGAGAAGGAAAATGACTTTTAGTGAGTAGCAACTATGTGCCAGGTACTAAAGATATGACCTTATTTAATTCTCACAACACATTTGGAGGGAAGTAATCTTATGCCTGTGTTTATAGATGGGGAAATTGGGACTCAGCAAGGATAAATAACTTACTCAACAAAGGTCACATTAGCAGATATTAAATGGAGAATTAGATTTTAATCAGTCTATCAGACTCCGAAGTCCATGCTTTTTTCAATATCACATGATGCTTTTCAGAACTTATCTGAATGTATAAATGGCAAAATTGGCAGGGATGGTAAAAGATAGGTTCTTCAATGGGTGTGACAAAGACATGAGTAATTTTAATCTGTTTTTCTGTTAGTTTTCTATCGCTAGCAGTCCCTCAAATAACTGCCATCCCTACCTCCAAACATGCTAAGGGGTTTCAAACTGAACTTATTAGAGTCAATCACATTTATTATGGTTATGATCTTCCACAAATAAATGTACTGCTGGATGGCAGTAGTAAGGACAAAGACCAGAGTTTTCTTAATATGATGAGGTGGAGCAATCACAGTTATAAATTATGAAGCCATTGAACACATGAAAGGCAATCTGAATTTTTTCCCCAGAGATATTACACATAAAACTTCTCAGGTATTTTCAATAACAAACATCCCCAAAGTGTAGTTAGTAGAGCTGGCAATTATTTTCTCCTTCAACATTCCATATGGAGAAAGTGTCATCTCTGGCTCCTCCTGGCAGGACAGAGACAGTCCTTGATGGTAAAATAACATACTTTGTAACCAGTGTTCTCTTGTACTGTCCTTTGCCTATTCCTGTTTCCCCTTTCCTAGTGGAAAATCGAAGACATATAAAACCTACTCTAATTTCTTCCTTAAGAGATGCTAATCACAGGCAGAAGAGCCTACATGGTTAAAATATGTGGTATAGACTTGTTTGACCACATTTATTAACACCATATTATGTTAGATAGAGTTGACCTTTTGTTTCAGGTTTACCACTAAGTCATTCATGTATAACTTAATTCTTACCACAGTCATCAGTTAAGGGGATGTATTTGTGGCACGTGTGGGAGACAGGAAATAAGAATGAATAAGAAAGTAATAGCACAATTGTATAATTTTTTTTTTTTTTTTGAGATAAGGTCTCGCTCTGTTACCCAGTCTAGAGTGCAATGGCTTGATCTCATGCCTCGCTGTAGCCTTGAACTCCTGGGCTCTAGTAATCTTGCCACCTCAGTCTCCTGAGTAGGTTGGACTACAGGTGTGTGCTACCATACCTGGATATTTTTTTAAAACATTTTGTAGAGACAGAGTCTCACTATGTTGCTCAGGTTAGTCTCAAACTCCTGGGCTTGAGCAATCCTCCTATCTTAGCCTCTCAAAGTGCTGGGATTAGCATGAGCCACTGTGTCTGATTGATTGTATATTTTAGAATTTATAAAGTACTTTCCTCGTACATAACCTTACTGATTATTACTTTACTCTTGGATATTATATCAGTTTTACAGATAAGGCAGTTGAGGCTTAGAACCATTAAAAATTTTATCCAAGTTTACAAAACCAGATCTGGTAAAGTCAGGACTTAAACCTAGGGCCTCCAACTCCTACTCTAAGGTTTTTTGTTGTTGTTTTTGTTGTTGTTTTTGTTTTCCCACTATACATTGACAGGTTCTAGAAGGTTATACAATACTTTAGTCACTTGTGGTGACTAAGAATACAAACCTATGGTTTAGAGTCAGATGGCCCTGGGTTTAATTCTGTGTTGGTACTTATTAACTGTGTACCATGAGAAAGTTAATATCTGAGTCTCAATTTTTTCATATGTAAACTAGGTATAAGAAGTTTATAAAAAACTCTTCTTAGGGTTTTTTTGAGAGTACCATGCTTGAACCATGAGGTCTCAATAAATATTAGTCATCATAGTTGGGTATACAGGCAGTAAGTGAGGACACAGTGGACTGGCTGTTATGTCTTCATGCTTCCCAGTCCTAGTTACAGTGTAAAGCATTTTTAAAAATTTCTATTAGACAGCTAGGCATAATTATTGCAGAAGGGGAAAATGGGAATAGTGAAAACTAAGCTTTGAATGTTTAGTAGAAGGAAAGGGCGGGCGGCATATAGAGTTAATGAGTTTGTGACAGGCTGAAAGTGAGAAAAAGGCATAGAAAGAGTCAAAAGAAATAATTGTAGGCTGGGCGCGGTGGCTCACACCTGTAATCCCAGCACTTTGGGAGGCCGAGGTGGGCATATCACAAGGTCAGGAGATTGAGACCATCCTGGCTAACACGGTGAAACCCTGTCTCCACTAAAAAACACACAAAAAATTGCCAGGCATGGTGGCGGGCACCTGTAGTCCCAGCTACTTGGGAGGCTGAGGCAGGAGAATGGTGTGAACCTGGGAGGTGGAGCTTGCAGTGAGCCAAGATTGTGCCACTGCATTCCAGCCTGGGCGACAGAGCAAGACTCTGTCTGAAGAAAAAAAAAAAAAAAAAGTAATCATTGTAGTCAAGATGACCATTAGCTGTACATCTTGCAATACTATATGCTACAAGTAGAATTTGGACATAAACACAGAATAATATCTTAGTAGTCCTATTCACCAGTCCTAGTACCTATGTTGGTCACTGGTATGTATTTCCACTTGTCCGAGATGAAATGATACTAATACAGGGATTTTTCTTTTTCTTTTCTCTTTTTCTTTTTTTGAGATGGAGTTTTGCTCTTGTCGCCCAGACTGGAGTGCAATGGCATATTTCGGCTCACTGTAACCTCTACCTCCTCAGTTCAAGTGATTTTCCTGCCTCAACCTCCCGAGTAGCTGGGATTACAGACACCCGCCACCATGTCCAGCTAAGTTTTGTATTTTTAGTAGAGACTGGGTTTCACCATGTTGGCCAGGCTAGTCTCGAACTCCTGACCTCAGGTGATCCACCCATCTCGACCTCTCAAAGTGCTGGAATTACAGGCATGAGTCACTGCACCTAGCCAGTATTTTTCATAAAGCTAAATTTATTCAGTTTAAACAACTGCTCTTTATTTTGACATGTCATTTTAGCTTTTGTTCAGATGTTAAAATTTTCTTTTCTTTTGGAAAGTAATAGAGATAAGTAGTTGACAGTTTTTATTAAGGTCCTTACTAGACGAAATAAAAAGTTGACAAACAGGGCTGGGCATGGTGGCTCACGCCTGTAATCCCAGCATTTTGGGAGGCTGGGGTGGGTGGATTACCTGAGCTCAAGAGTTTGAGACCAGCCTAGGCAACATGGTAAAGCCTCATCTCTACTAAACTACAAAAAATTAGCTGGGCGTGGTGGTGTGTATCTGTAGTCCCAGCTACTTGGGAGGCTGAGGCAGGAGAATTGCTTGAACCCTGGAGGCAGAGGTTGCAGTCAGCTGAGATTGCACCACTGCACTCCAGCCTGGGTGATAGAGCAAGACTGTCTCAAAAAACAAAACAAAACAAAACAAAATCTTGACAAACATATGTCCACTCCTCCCCACTAACTAATATTTATTTTGAAATATCAAAGTCTAGAAATCACTGAATCAGTTAATCTTCATGTTTTCTTACAGTTCTGGGAACCTGGGCTCTTAGATATCAAAGCAATTTATCTATGAAGACCATTTAGTAGACACTAAGCAGAGCGTTTCCAAGGAGACATCAATGCATCTAGTTCCTGACAGTTCATATTTTATTTTTTTAATTTTATTTTTACTTTTTATTTTTTTGAGATGGAGTCTTGCTCTTGTCACCCAGGGTGGAGTGCAATGGCTCCACCTTGTTCACTGCAACCTCCTCCTCCCAGGTTCAAGCAATTCTTCTGTCTCAGCCTCCTGAGTAGCTGTGATTACAGGTGCCCACCACCACGCCCAGATAATTTTTGTATTTTTAGTAGAGATGGGGTTTCACCATGTTGGCCAGGCTGGTCTTGAACTCCCTACCTCAGGTGATCCACCCGCCTTGGCTCCCAAAGTGCTGGGATTACAGATGTGAGCCACTGCACCTGGCCTGACAGTTCATATTTTATGCAGAGGCCCAATACTTGTCTTTTAGGAAATTACAATCTAAGACAAAACAGATGCAGATTGCTGTCACCTAGCACACAGAAGATAGGATAGAAACATCAATCTAATATACTGATGAATAATGAACTACTTACAGCAAATTATTTAGGTCTAGATGAGAGGTAAGACAAAAACCATGATATAGTGTATGTGTGGCAGCTATTTGCAAAAAGTATCTCTGGAGATCTAAACCCAAACTAAACCAAAGGACCAAACAATCAAATCATCTTAGTGACCAACCAGGGCTAACCCCTTAAATATCAGTGATTTCTTTCCCCTGATGTCCTCTATAGAATGACTTAGAATTTCAATGGCTAGACTAGAGAAATGGTTTTCAACGGGAATTAAGAAAACAAGCAGTTTGTTTTGTTGATTTTGATTTTAATACCACATACAGATTCTGATGAAAACATTAAATACTACTTAATTAGGCCAAGAAACCATTACAGAGTAGTTAGGTCAGTAAGCAAAAATGGTGAAAATTCATAATTAAGCGCATTCTCATTATACTCAAGTTCATTCTTGGTCACAAGAATAGGTATTTTTGAAATGAATATTAATTATAGACATCTAGTGGACATATTTATTCAAATTGTCTTCCATTGGTCCTAATTAACATGGTTTCTAAAGGTGCATTCACTTGTAAGCCAAGGGTTTTTTAGGCCCTTGGAAAATCTGGCTCATTATCAAAAATATATAATTTAAAAATTTCTTAATATAGCAGATGAACTAATGACTTTATAAGGTAAGTATTTTTTGAAGGAGATGGCCAGGAAAATGTTAATAACTGGGAAAACAAATTATTGAACAGAAACCCAAAACATAATTTACTGTGACAAATAAAAGTATTTATTTTTCACATTCTTCTGGAGAGGGGCATATTATTTCAGTGTGTTGAGTATGATTGGATTTACCATTAATTTATTTCACAGAATTTATTGAGTGCCTACTAAGTGCTCTGGTCTGGGAACACAAAGACAAAAGTGTTTGCTTGCCAGGCTGTTGCCATCTCTAAGAGGTGCTCAATACATACTTAAAAATTACAAAAATTTCAACTGAAATTTGTATCACACCACACACCCACACACAGACACACACACAGTTTAAAGGATCTAGATGTGTTAGAAATGTTCAGGAACTGAAGGAAATAGGCCTTATGGCTAGAGCCAACATCCAGTACTTCACTATGTAACAGCTTGATTTAGAAAGTCATCTTTAAATAATATGACTTGCATTTGCTTTCTCCCATATCCTCATTTTATGCAGTCCTATTTCTAAAAGGTCGTCATGGCCCTTCACAGATAAATGCAACATAATCTCGATTTCCTGGATGCTTAGTTTTGTAGAGGCTTTTCAGGGAACTTCAGCTGAAGGTCATCTACTCCAGCTCTTTTCAGATAGTTAATCCTGGTCTGGGTGGAGGTAAGAGGATACAGGTTGCTATTACAGCGTTTGCTGGGCTTTAAGACTAACCCTTGTCCATCCACCCCTGGGGAAAACCCTTGCTCTGCATTTTAGGGTTTTACTTGTTTGATACCAAGGAGGGCCCTGGACGCTTCAGCGTTTCTGCCTGCCCACACTACATAAAGGAGTTCCCTTCTCTGTCAAGTAGAAGGCCCATTTTGTTCCAGAAAGAAGCCGAAAATGGGGCCCAGCAATGTGACTGCAGCAAACTGTGCCTGATCCCTTTCCCGCGCTTCAGGTTAGGACCTAGAATTCAATTTGCAAGCTGTTGTGGGGTGGAAGCTCAATGAGCAGCGGCGGGTCGTGCATCACGCGGCTTCCGGCTGTTATTCCCCATCCAGGGCTATGTGACTCTGGTTTTGACTGGGTGCCAAAATGGAAACCCGAAAGTGTCACTATGGTGCCATCTGACACTGTAAAGGCGCACTTCCCTGCAGGAGGGCTAAGTATAGGATTGACCTCCAGGAGGGTCTGGAGGGGGGACTCTACCTGTGCAGCAGAATAGAGTGGCCAAGCAGTGGCACAGTTGGACGCAGAGCCGCCCTGACTATCCAAGCACAGTCCAGGTAGCTTCGACTTGGCCAAAGCCAGCATATATTGACGCTCCCAAGACCTTTATTCCTCGGTTGCAGGCAAGAGCAGAGCAGAGCCAGGGCGCATGGCCCTCGGATCGGAGAAGCTGCTTGACCAGGTCACTGTGTTTTTCCTTCTTGCCACTCTTTGCCCTGTCGTGGTCAGAGGATGCTTCGGTGTGGCTACCCAACGCATCACAGAGATCAGGGCTCCTGTTCAGGGAATCTACTTCAGGGCTCTAGGCTTTGACAGGAGTCAACGCCTCAACTTTACCGCCCTTGCTATTGCTGCTTCAACCAGAAAAGGGCCCTGAGCGGATGAAGTGCCTGACGCTGTCAGGACAAACAAACGTGCTGTCGGTGGGAACACTACTCCAGCGCGCTCGGGGTTGGCGCTGGGGCTTTCGGGTCGGAGTCGGAGCTTGACCAGCCCTCCAAAGCCTCGCAGGGAGGGAAGTAAAAAATGAGACGCCTTGCTCTGTACCCGAGACGGTACAACGGCATGGTTTGGATTCCTTCCTCTGCTTCCTGACCCTAGAGGGTTAAATTAGGAGGGTACAACGCCACCCTTTTCTCCTCCTTCCCGCCTGCCCCCCTCCCCTTACCTTTAAAAAGTTAAAAAATGTCTGCAGTAGAAATCTCTTAAAGGGGCGGTGCCGGTGTACGAGTTCTCTTGGCAAGAGTCACTGGGAAGGCTGGCTAGGGGCGTGAGTTCGCTCCACCAGCACCAAAACACTGAAAAAAAAAAATAAAAAAAATAAAAAAATAAAAAAAAACGAGCGAGCGAGAGAAAGAGAGGGAGAGAGAGAGAGAGTGTGTGTGTGTGTGGGGGGGGTGGGAGGAAGGGAAAAAAAGGGGGGAAAAAGGCGGACAGACACACACTTTAGATAAGGACAATTAGTCACTAGCGAGACCAAGTAGGAAGAGAGGTTTAAATCAGAGGGATTGAATGAGGGTGCTCTGTGCCTTCCCTGAAGCCATGCCCTCCAGCAACTCCCGCCCCCCCGCGTGCCTAGCCCCGGGGGCTCTCTACTTGGCTCTGTTGCTCCATCTCTCCCTTTCCTCCCAAGCTGGAGACAGGAGACCCTTGCCTGTAGACAGAGCTGCAGGTTTGAAGGAAAAGACCCTGATTCTACTTGATGTGAGCACCAAGAACCCAGTCAGGACAGTCAATGAGAACTTCCTCTCTCTGCAGCTGGATCCGTCCATCATTCATGATGGCTGGCTCGATTTCCTAAGGTAAGGCAGGGGCTTCGATGGATCATTTAAAATTTTTTAGTAACATCCCCTCAACCCCTTCCTATCCCCCATTCCAAAGGGGAAAGAAGAAAGTAAGCCAAGCAGATCTCTCAAAGAGAAGAAAGGAGGTTTTCCTCCTCCTGGATTGTGTGCTATGAGGCTGTAACTAGTGATTGGGAAAAGCAATGTTTTCTATTAAGATGCACATGTTTGCAATGCAGAAGGCATTTCAGAAACTTATCAGTTATGACTGAAAAAATGTTGTGCTTACATGTATCCACAATTAGCCTCCCCGTCTCCTTCTGAAAAAGAAACAAGAGGTTCAGAGCAGTTACAAAAGCGAAGAAAAGATCTCAAACAACAAAGAGCTGAAAAGAATGGGTATGTGTGTGGGGGTGTGAGTGTATGTGCGACAGAGAGGAGTGTGTGTGTGTGTGTGTCTGTGAATGTTCAAGCGGGATTGCACGAAAAGTGGAATTTTCCACGGAAAGATCGTTTCGTCAGTTCTCTCCCACTCTCAGACAGAAAACGAATTTAAGCAGAGGCTTGAGTGGTGGGCAAGTTGGATCGGAGTTAAATTTTTTTATTTTATATCTTCCGCTGTCATCTCCAGACTTCAGGACTTTGTAAGGCGCTTTTTATAGACGGAATGCCCCCCTCCCCCTCAGTTCCTCCTCCTTAAATCTCCTGCGGTAACTGCACAGTTTGGCTTTTCTTTAAAGAAAAGAAAAAAAAATCCTCGCTGGGGTCACAGCGTTATAAGGGAAGCGGTAAGAGACCAAGAAATACTCCAGGGAGGCTTCGGAGATCTGAACCCCGCACCAGCGGATTAGCAAACCCGGAGGTTTGTGATTCCCTTTGCTCTAGGGCTTGTAATCTAATTGGGCTCACACTCTCCCCGGGTTGTTGCAGTTTGGCAGTTAGGCAACTACGATCCCTTCCCATCAGGGACAGAGTTGCAGTGTAAAATAAGAAATAAATCCTCTGCAATGTCGAATCCAAGTGTTGAGTTTTTAAAAATTCCCTCCAAGTTGGAGCCTCAGCTGTGGGTTCCCCTCGAAGAGCCTTCAGCGCTCTCAGTCCCAGTCTGCCCCGAGGCCACGTCCGTTGTGCGTCCTTCGTATTTTTCACTCCTTGCGAAATTCGAGTTTTGCTGCTTGACGTGCGTCCGCCTCTCAGCTCTTGGGGTTGTCCCCCTGGCCCGGGTCAGGTCTGCGGATGCCGCAGGTAGCGGGAGGCGCCACGTGGAGAGCTCCTTCCACATGGAGGAAGGGTAGCCGGAGAACTGAGAGGCTGTAGCTTCCCTGGCTGAGGCCGTTTCGGTTCCTGCTGGTGCGGTTGCTGCCAGGGCGGAACAGCCAAGCTCCGCGCGGCCCAGCTTCCTCTTCGAAAGCTCCTTGGTGCAGCAGAGTGCGTCTCTGAGCTCGTCCGAATGTAGGGTGCAACGGAGTTTTCCGCAATGCTTGTCCCACTTCCATTGAACTCCTTCAGCTGCGCAGACCCCTTTCCCCTCCAGCTTTCTTTCTTCTTTTTAAAAATCAGCCTGTTCGCCTAATGCTCTCCTGCCTCAGAAAAGAGTCTGGAAGGCAGCTTTTCGGGGAAGAAGTCCTGGCGGAGCGCATTCGCATTGGCTGTGCAGGCTTCTGGATGAAAGGTTGTTGGAACTGCCCTTTCCCCAGGACCGGATTCGCGCGGACGTCTCCTTTGCCACAGTAGGCCCACGCGACGCCCTGACTGTGCCTGTCCTGGAGCGCGGTCCCGGAGACTTCAGCCAAACGACCCTTCTGGTTACAAGACCCGGGGGTAGCCACGTCTCTTCTCAAAAAACTCCAAAAGCAGAGTCTGTTTTTTCTTTCTCGTATCCACCTACTTTATGATGCTCTTTAACGTCACCATTTGGATTTGGGTTTTCAGAATCTGAAACAGTAAAGCGTTAAAAAATAATTTACAGACCTGGAACTCAGCAGTTGATCCCCTCAGCATTATCAGTATCTGCATTGCTCCTTCCCTACTCCTTCCCAAAGCAGAAGCCTTTGGCTTTTAAAAACCTATTGATGGAAATCCTGACCTTAAATAGATGTAAATGCTATTGTTTTAATGCTCATTTAGTATCCCCTAACGCGCAGGTTCCACATTTCGGCAAGCTTCATTTTCCCTAGCGGTTCCAAACGGCCCCAAGTGGGAAAGAAGAAAGATGGAGCCTAACTCGGGGGTGGGGTGGGGAGGAGGATGTTACCTTTCCTGAGATCAGGCGGAATTATTTCAGGGGCCAAAGAGACGTTGCCTTTACTCTGTGTGTGTGTGGTGGTGATGGTGCGGGAGTGGAGAAGTGTTCTTGGAAAGGCAAGGGTTTACCCTGGGGATCTCTCCGTCCGGGGATTTGGGAAACAATGCGGTTTTTACAATATAGTGAAAAAGACAAATCAACTCGGACATTAAAAGAAAGAAAGTAGGAATCCACTTAAGCTCAGGCGCCGGGCCTGGTCTGAGAGAAACAAGGCAGGTTTCACCTCCTGCACGGAGGTTTGTGGGTCCCCTGGGGCTGAGGAGGCAATGCCGGCTTTCAGCATATAAATTTTTGGCAAGGGTCGGAAGCCAGAGGTAGGCGCGCCTAGCGCGTCTCCGCCCGGAGCGCTTTCCTGGCAGTGGCAGAAGCCGGGCAACTGCGCTTTAGCGCCGTGCTCGTAGCACGTACACCCCACCCCGTACAAACACTTTATGAACAAACACAATCTGTAGCCTTTAGGAGATCAGGATCTGGGTGTCTGCGGGAGGGGGCCGCTGCGAGCGCCTGGAAGCGAGAGGCATAGCCCCCGGCGTCGGGCGGTGAGGGCGGGCTGGGGCGCGGGGCACTAGCTAGAAGCTGCGGGAGCGGCCAGGGGCCAGCGTGGACTACCGACTGGGGCAGGCACAGAGCCTCTAGCCCTGGCCAGGTCACCCTCAGGGAGTAGGAAGAGGGCCCTTCTCCGTGCCCCACGCGCTCTCGTTCTGTCCCGGGGAACTTTCTTCTCTTATTCTCTTCCTCTGCAGCTCCAAGCGCTTGGTGACCCTGGCCCGGGGACTTTCGCCAGCCTTTCTGCGCTTCGGGGGCAAAAGGACCGACTTCCTGCAGTTCCAGAACCTGAGGAACCCGGCGAAAAGCCGCGGGGGCCCGGGCCCGGATTACTATCTCAAAAACTATGAGGATGGTGAGAAACTTGATTACCATTCTTTATCAGGGGAGCGGAAGCGAGCACCCGCTGGGTTTGTGTGTCTGTATGTTCGTGTGTGTGTGCGCGCGTGTGTGTGCGTGTGTGTGTGTATGCACGCGCGCGCGCATTGGGGGAGATTTGGAGAGCCTGGTTGCAGCTCGCCTAAAAATGAAAAGTTGGAAGCTTCAGATGAGGAGACACAGCAGTGTGGAACTCCTGACCTCATTGCGCAAAGGGGGTTCTCCAGGTTGTCCTCACCCAGCTGCCGGCCTTTTGCTGGGCGGCTGTCTTGGAGGCTGCGAGCTGGTAGCTCAAACTGCTAGCGGGCTGGTCCTGCGGGGTGTAGATGCAGCAGGTTTTTTGAGAAAATTCAGCCAGGTTCATAGATTATTAAAGGTCAGAGTCATATTTCTTTGCTAAAATTCTAGGCAAAGTGCCTTTCTGTTTTTCTTATTTCTTGCCTTCCTGTGATGAGGGTACAGAAGGGATTCAGCCGTTTTTGAAGTGCACTCTAAAGTTTTCTGGAATAATCCCTTTTAAATTGGTCCCTTGTTGAGGAAGGTTTGGAAATCTCCACAGTTAGTTCTTCTTCAGATTGCCTAATCTCAGAGTTGCATTTTTTTCTGTTTTAAAATGGGATTACAAATGCCAGCTTTCTTTCCTGACCGAATTAGGTAAGTGTTGGAAGGGCTTTGAAAACTTGAAATCCTATTTCAGTCAGAGAGGCCAATCTTTGGTTTGAACAGTCTCATTTTTACTAGGGAAAAAAATGAAAATGCTATTGAAAAATTTTTGTTTAGAAGGCTAGGTGTTAACATCTATGAACCTCCTGTTTAAGTGGAGGGATGTGCTTTCAAAGAGGCACGATGGGTATTGGCGTTTCTTGAGCTATTGACACTGTTAAGATTGGATAGAAGAGGCATTAGTGTCCATTCTTGGAGGGCTTTCTCCCCGCTGTTGTTCCTTCTCTTAAGTAAACTACACTTTTATGTATAAAGGGCTCAGGGACGGGTTTTCAGAGCCCTCTGAATTTTGTTACATCTTGTTCTTACCAATCAGCTAAAGGAGCAAATGCCCTTGTATTTTCTTGGGCCTTCATTGAAAATAACTTCTGGAGAGGTATTGGAATGTATTTCAAGGGTGGCTGAGGAACGTTTTTTTAAAGTGCCAGAATAAGAGAAAGAGGGCAAGGCTGAGGCTTCTTGAGTTTGGAGCATGACTAGGACTTACTCTTTTATAACATTTGCCAAAGCATGTAGGTGTTTAAGGCTATATCTTTTCAAAGATAAAAGTCATTGCTATAAAAGTGTGGATTGCAAGTGGACTTTTTGCTGTCACTCAGCATAAATGCTGAAAGGTAAAATATAGTCTTTAACAGCACCTCTGATGGTAATTTGACCCAGAACCTTATAGCTCCCAGGGTCACTGTCAGCTCTGTGATCAGACATAAGAAGGGAGAATATTAATGGTTTTCCCAATGAGATAGCTCTTCTTCCAATCCATTTGAACTATTTCCTCTTTAGTTTGTGGGAAATCTTGTAAGAGCCCCGGGAATTGCTGGGGGTGGGGGCGGGGGTGCGGAGAAAGATTATAAGTTTAGAAATTGGTCTGTTTCTCTCAACCTTGTACCTAGGATTATGTTACATTGAGAACAATGAGATCTGCTTAAAATGAAGGCTACAATTTGTTTCCCTTTGTGAAAGGAGAAAGTGGGCATCATGGGGAGAAAAGAATTGGCAGAAGGCAGTGCCCTGTAAAACTTCATAGAATTAAAAAAAAAACATAAATGGAAAAGATCTAAGAGGTCACCTTCAGTCCTTCTATCATGTCAGGGGCCAGTATAGGATCATTCCACATGGAATCCTTTTCTTGTTTTGTCCAACCTGGCATTAAATATCTCTAGGAATGTAGTTTTTCACCACTCATAGGGGAGAGAGTCTTCTGTCCCATAAGCTTTTGCTGGGAAATTTCTCCTGAATTTTCCCTTTATAAGTATTTACAATTATTCCTGTTTGCATTTTTTAGACATCTATCTTCAAAATAATTTCTGCCTTTGGTGTGGGTGTTAGCTTCAAAAAAAAAAAAAAAGTTTCCTCATAGCTGTTTTTTATCTAGACTACCTGGATCTAATTCTTTTAAAACTTTCTTTAAAGTCAGTCCTTCCAGACACTAATCTGTTTTATTGCTCCTAGCTGAACTCCTTTTGATTTATGTTTTCCTAGTAATAAGATGCTCTGAACTATATCAGTATTTGAGACTTTAGCCGAGTTAAAGAGAATGAGAATGTCCTATTTCTGCCCTTTGAAGCTCACATATCCTTAAATTACCCCTACTGTCTTTGTTGTTGCATGTTGCATTGCAGAATTCAAGGCAAAATGTTCTTGGTATAGTCTCAGCAATTTTGAAAACATTATGCTTCCATTGTCCCTTTTCATCTAGTGATAACTGTTATCATCACGAGCATCTTAAAGTAATTAAGCCTTCTTAGGAAATGGCCCTGTAGTAAGCACTTGGGCATAAAGGCATCTTATTAAAAGATGTATTTACTTAAACATAGTACAGAATAACAACATACATTTTGAGTAATAAGATATACCTGCTGGCACATTATGAAACTGAATGATACAGTGAAGAGAAAATGGAATTTGGACTTAGGAAGCTTGCACTGCAGGCCTGGCCCTATCACTTATGAATGTGTGGCCCGGGGCTTACTGCTTATAGCATGTGGATGATGATAATTACCTGTGCATTGCTTCTCTGAAGGTTCTAAGAGGTAATGTTTGTAAGTTAACTTTTTTTGACTGCACAACACTATAAGAAAGGTAAGGATTTTTTCTTTCATTAACGACAACGTCAGCAAATTCATAATATATATTTAATGTTTTAAAGTGGGATTAAGGAGTGAGTAAGATTTCATGAGACTGAAGTTTTTGCAGAAGGCACAAGGTAGATTTATGGAATTACTTGAGAGGATTGAGAGAATGTAGGGAGAATTATCTTTAAGGAACAGAGTTGAGAACCAAAGGTGGCTTTTGTTATGTACTAATGTTAAAATGAATGGATAGTTGTAGTGTTCAGCAAAAAGCCTCCACTCTTCTGGTTAATCCGTTTATATTGCTACCCTGATATGATTTCTTTTTTTTCTTTTTTCTTTTTTCTTTTTTTGAGATGGAGTCTCCTCTGTCGCCCAGGCTGGAGGGCAGTGGCACGATCTTGGTTTACTGCAATCTCTGCCTCCCGGGTTCAAGTGATTTTCGTGCCTCAGCCTCTTGAGTAGCTGGGATTACAGGTGTGTGCCACCATGCCCGGCTAATTTTTGTATTTTTAGTAGAGATGGGGTTTCACCATGTTGGCCAGGCTGGTCTTGAACTCCTGACCTCAAGTGATCTGCCCAACTCAGCCTCCCAAAGTGCTGAGATTATAGACATGAGCCACTGTGCCCAGCCCCTGATGTGATTTTGTTGTTCCCCTTGTTTTCCCATGAATTAATAATGCAATTAACAACTCATGTGTCTTCTGTTTTCCAAATAATTTTTGAGCACATTAATGCAACTGTATTTTCTCTAACTTTGTAAAACTACTGTTTATGTATCACTTTGGGAGCTTCACTGGTTACTCCTTTAATGCAGTTAACTATTCTACTCTATGCTTAGGCACCTTGAATTACATACACACATAGTGATGATGGAAGAAGTAAAAATAGAGTTGTTCTTTATACCCTAGGAATCTTACTGTTGCCTAACTTCCTTTTTGTTCCATGTTTATGCTTTACTTGCTCTCAACAAAGAAATCTTGGGTTATTCTTCTGTTCTTAAGTTTATTTTTTCCCAGTCTTCCCCTCTTTGTATTATATTCAATGTAGTTTATTTGTATGCATGTTTTTTAAGACCATAGCTGCATCTTTAATGAAGACGTACACCATTTTTTAATGTACCTCAAAAGCCAGCTTAATATTTCTAAAATGTCATATTCATCATGTTACTCTTTTGCTAAAAACTATGGTTATTTTTGGATTGCTTACATAATATGTTCAAACTCCTCAACTTGACATTCACAACCTTTCACATTTCAGTCTCAGCTTACTTTTGCTACCCTGTGTTTCCATATACCTTTTATTACAGCCAAACTTGATTGTTCACTGTCTCCTTAAAGCACCTTTATTATCTCAACCCCATGCCTTTGTTCAGTTAGCATATGAATATGCCTTGAATGTCTTTCTCTTGGCTCAAGTCAGAGCTTACTCCATCCCATCTAGTTTTTGAAGGCCCATTGCAAATGTTCCTTATTTGCACAAAAATGTTCTTGAACAGGTCATTCCACAGTGATCTCTTCTTTCTCTAGACTGCTGTAGCTTTTACTCTTTATGCTTTTCTTTTGGCTCCTTCTGCCTTGTTTTGCCATTTAACTTCATATATATACATACATATATATACACACACATATATATATACACTATATATACACATTCAATTTTATATATACATACATTCAACTTTATATATATACATATATATATATATTTTACCTTTCCATCTAGAATGCAAATTCTTTATAGGAAGAGACCATATCTAATTATTGTATATCCACAATGTCTAGCCTTTATGATACATGGTAGATCTTCAGCAAATTTTCTTGGGTGTATACTAGGTTAAAAACACTGTGAAAGGCCCTAGGAAAATGGAGGTGACCAGTGGAGAAATGAGTGAAGGTATACATGAAGATT
The DNA here is from genome assembly GCF_047675955.1 of Chlorocebus sabaeus. NCBI lineage: Eukaryota > Metazoa > Chordata > Mammalia > Primates > Cercopithecidae > Chlorocebus > Chlorocebus sabaeus. The sequence goes on along the minus strand of NC_132912.1, from coordinate 101,967,125 downwards.
CTATTCATTTTACACTTTCAACACATATTCCCATGCAGTCCATTCTTGATGCTTATTTTTTAATGACATTCTTCATGATTTTAATCATGTGCTCTTTATCTTTGGTTGTCTAAGTTGTCTTGATTTTATGCTATGTGTTAAATTAACTTTATCACCCAGTTTAAAGCCTTGTACTAGTGCTACATTTAAAAAAAAATTGTATCTGTTTCTACCTTGCCTTTACTTTTGCTTTTCTTTGTTAGTCTAATGTAATTTCTATCCCTGAATTTTCAATTCCTGGTGTAACTGTGCCTTTTCACAACTTTCAAATATCTTTTATCTTTATCTCCTGAAGACTTTTCTCTTCAGAGAGCTTCTAAATTCTAAATGATGAATGTGTGTATACTTTGTAAACTCTAAGACACTGTATAACTATTATTATTCTCTTTTCTCTAGGAAGCTTTTCCACAGATGAAGTAGTTAATTCTTTTTCTTTCTAATCCCCTTCTATCAATCAAGACTTATGGTGTAAGAATAGCACAACTGCCAAAATATATATTTGCCTTGAACTTATCCACCTTCTATTATCTCATTTTCTTTCACATAATGTTTTAAAATTCTGTTACATTTAATAAGTATGTACTGATTATCTACTCTCTGTTTAGTTTCATGCCAAAGAATGGCAGAATATAAAATAAATAAAGGATGCTATCCCAAATCACCATTAGAACACAACAGTAATAATTGCTTTAAGCAAGATACATTAATCAAGTGTTGAACTTAGTGGGTGGAACTTTAAAAGAGGATATTTACATAGCCTTAAAGCATCTCTCTCATAATATTATTAACTAATTATTGTGGTGGTTTTAATATATGTCCACAAATTCTCCACCTCTGGGAGGTGGAGCTTAATTCTTCTTCCCTTGAGTGTGAGTTGGATTTAAAGAAGAGAATCTCCAAAGGGCAAAATAGTAACTTTTCACTGGAGAAACTGATAGACATCATTTTACCAGTGACTATGGTTAACATCAGCAGATAAGTCATATTGATATCATGTATTATTCTCTGATATGATATAATGAGAAGGGCACTTCACCATGTGATATTCTTTCCCCAAATCTGTAACTCTCAGTAAACATGAGAAAACATTAGTCAAACCCAAACTGGAGGATACTCTACAAGATACCTGACTTGTATTCTTCAAAAGATACTGTGTCCTGCTGTCAATGAACCGGTAGTGTAGTTGGTGAGACAACATTAACACTGATAAAACTGAAGAAAAACAGAAAGACAATTTAGAATGAAGTGCTAAGTGGAATATAATAGTTTGCCAGGGTATAACAAGAAAAGTAGAGTTGAATGCTGGTGATGCTGGTAAGCCTTAGGTGGAGTTAGATAGGTAGGTAGACCTTAGAGAGACAGAGACAAGAAGAGAGGATATGCAACTCAAGGGAAAGAGCATGAGGCAAATCCTCATATATATTTGGGCAGGAAGGAGACCACCCTGAAAGTATGTTAGAAATTATCTTAGTTCATGTGGTAGAACCATGTCAAAATATCTTTTATAGAAGCCTATTTACACATTTTTGTCAAATAGAAATGTTTATAATTAAAGAAAAATATATGAAAATAAAGTACATTAGAAATTATCCCAAACAAAGTTCATATTGCTAGAATTATGTCTAAATTGGGTTTTAATATATTCTAATCTATTTTTCTTAACTCCAAAACATATAATTGAAGAAGAAGAAAAAGAAAGTACATGTGTGAGAGAAAAGGTTGATTGGGTAAATCCAGATCAGATTATGGGAATCTTGAAATTTAGGCATAGTAAAATGGAATTGGCCCTAGAGGAAAAAAGAGGCTATTATAACTTATTTTACTGCACTGGAGAAGGGAAGGACACATTTTCAATAGGGGCCTTCCATGACACTTGCTCTGTCCCATCTTCCCTTTCCAAATCACTTGACACATTCATTCCCTCCCTCTAACTAAACTGTGTTATAATAACTGCATTTGTCAAGGTTTGAGTTACAAAGCATGCTTAAAATGCAATTATTAATTAGATTAATAAAATTGAATTATTAATTAGATTCTTACATTGCAAGTTTTATAAAGTAAAAGGTCTTAAAATTTGCTTGTTATTTTATGTTATTCTTCCTTCTTTTGTAGAGTAAAAACAGGCTAGTATTTTGTAATATTCATTTATTTACTCATTGAGTAGGCATCCAGTTTCAGGCCCCTGTTTGACACTGAAGTTGGGAAGATTAATGGGGCCTAGGTGTAATTGTCAAATTACTTACTACTGATTTCTTGTCACTTCAGCAGCAGCAGCAGCCAAAAGCAGTTTTGAGAGAATTGTAGGCCCAAGAAAAGCCTTCATTCTAACTTCATCCTTGGCATTTCACAATTTGTCTGCCAATAACTTTAGAAGGGTTTGATATAATTGAATATTGTATTAAAAAGCGTCAGTAATCACCTGAAGTTTTTATGTATGTTTATGAAATTTTATTTATGTTTATTTTATTCTGCCTTTTGAAATAAAAATGGATGCATTTCTGCAATACCTTTGAAATTTTGTACCCAGGCCCTGAATGTGAGCTGCAGTTCACTATATCCCAGTAAATTTGATTTTGTATCTTAGAAAGATTTAGTCACCATGTCTAGTCACAATGTAGTCATTGTGGCCACGTGCATACTGCTAGAAGTGGTACAGACCAAGAAATACTGGTCCATTACTTGTGGAGGTAGCTTAATTAATTTCAGTGAATCAGAAAAACCAGTAAATAAACCTTTTAATGCTGACCACATTTGTATAATTTACCACCTGGGCATTGGGGAAAAAGGAAATTCATCAATTTTTTTTTGTACAATGCAACTGTACTACTCTTGCCAATACCAAATTATTATTTCTTCTGCCAAATTCATTTACATTATCTCTCCTATTCTCCCAGTCCCTACTGATGGGATGGGGACCTCATGGAAGAAAAATAGTTTCTTTCAAAAAGTTTTCTGGTTTTGCTTAGCCTGCTGGTCACGTGATCTGGACTCCTATGGTCAGGAGCCGTGTCTGAGAATCCTTCATCAAAATGGATTCGATGTTAAGTATCTTAATATGGGTACTTCTTAGTTCCTTAATCATGCTTTCAGCTATCTCAGTCTATAAGACGGTAGATTGAAACTCTGAGCTGTGTGTGTGTGTGTGTGTGTGTCAGAGGGAAAGAGAGTGAGAATGAATATGAGAATGAGAGAATTTGGTGTTTCATTCCCTGAACTGGTCCATCAACGGTAATTTAGGCAAAGTGAATACATATTTCTTGACTAGTGGTTAGTGCTGTTCAGAGTTTACATACCTTGTACAAGTTTGTTATTTTATCCATTGACTTTCGTGATCTGATTGAGTTGAGTTCAGTTCCATTCAGTTTTCTTCACTCTGATATCATAAAAAACAGGGTAATTTTGCTCAATTCAATAAATGTTTTTTGATTATCAGTTATATATAAGCCAGACTTAGTGCTAGATATTGGGGCAATCAAGTGGAATAAACTGTACTTTCAAGAGTGCTGTGATCTTATATATTAAATATAAATTTGATAGTGCTCTCCAGTGTCCTCTCTTTAGTTAGTTATACCAATCTTTGCTTAGTTCTTCTACCTCTCCACTTACATATACTATAATTTCCATGTTGAACAAACATCTCCCTCTCCCCTGAAATTGAAAATTTTACCTGTTCTTGAAAGCTCTGCTCAAATTCCATCTTTCATTAAACCTTCTGCTAAGTCAGTACCCATTAATCTTTCTATCTTTCTCTGAATTTTTCTAAAATTCTTTTCCGAAAGTGCACTCCAGTTTAGCCCAAGTACCCGGACTGACTTAAGCAGGTCATTTTTGTCCTTAGGAATTTACAATAAAAATACACTGCCATTGTTACACATACAAAAACCCATATAGACATAACCATCATCATACTGCATGGAACAGACACATTAAGTCAGACAAAGTATTTATGTTATTTACAAGGCTAAATATATGTGTTTTGATTATTGTGTAGCAAATAATGAAGAATGAAATATATATGCTGTATGTATTGAAAAGATGGGTGCATGTATGTATCTATATGTTTGTGTTAAAGGAATTAGGGGTTAAACTAGTACCTTATTTTCACTTGGTTTGGAATGTGAAGTTAGAAAGCTGGGAAAAGGTAAACTGCCCAGATTTGGGACATTATCTCTTAAATACTATGGAAGAATGAATGTTTCTCTGCAGCCCAATAATAGTAATAACAAAACCATAATAATAATACTTAATGTTATTGAATGCTTATTACATGCCAGCTACTGTTTTAAGCAATGTACATGCAATAATACATTAATCCTTCCATCAACCCTATGAGGAAAGTACTCTTTACCCCATTTGACAGATGGGGAAACCAAGGCACAGAGAGGTTAAGCAATTTGCCCAAGACTACCTAGCTAATGAGTTGTGCTACAGGGACTCAGTGATATCAGTCATTAAACCTTCAAGGTTAAATGGAACGTCTGCTATGAAGTATTAAATCGTTGGTAGAACCAGGATTAGATCCCAGTCCCGTGCTCTCTTCACCTGCTTAGATAAGAGAGGGATACAATCTTTTAATCATGCATTGTCTTATTTATTAGTCCTTTCATTTGTCTGGCTCCAAAACCACTAAACTAACCATTGTAGAGCATTAAAAAAATGTGTGCCATAGGCCTTCCCATGAATATAGTCCCATGAACATATTCAAAGATCTTGTGGGTTATGACACAAATAGTTGTTAGGTAAAACAGAGAATGATAACCGCAGGAAGACACATGAACAATGGAAAGAAATGATTGTCATATTTTAGAACATGTTGAAGGAGTAGAAAAACAACTGATCCAATGTAGGAAAGGACTTGTAGTTTCTCTGGGAAGGAGGTATATTTTGGAAGCAGATGCGTTGAAGGGAATAATAGAAATGGATCAATGGTGTTATTGACGTAAGGGAAATTTCAGGAAAAAAGAGAAATAAGAATATTTGAAAAAATTATTGGATAGTTTTGAGAATATTTGAAAAAATTACTGGGCAATTTTATAATTATTTTTTACTTATACACTGAACCATACTCTGACTTATTCTTCCTTCAAGTTCTAAGCCTAATGAAGTCCTGTGAAGAGAAAAGGGAACTGATAAGGGGGATATTTCAAGAAAGCCTTTTCTTCATACCTATTTCCCTTATCTTTCTGTTTGAACTGAGATTTTGTTAAATTCAAGTGGAGAACACAACCATAGACACTTAAAATGAAGAAATCAAGGAACAAAGAGGTTATATAGTCTGCAAAATGTCTCAGGGCTTAAGTAACTGTACTAGTAAATGGCTGAGCTGTGGTTGACTCCAGGACAGTCTCTCTCCAAAGCTGGTGATTTTCGTTCCCCTATTATAACATAGCAGCACAGTGTTTCTCCTTCCTCTACCAAGTCAGCTTCAAAGGCCCTTCCCCAAGAGGAAAGGCCTTTATATTAACTGGAGTCTGGTTTGAAAGTTTGCTTGAAAATAGGGCTAACTAATAATTATTGTTGTTTCCCTTGTGACTATTTTCATCTGATTTGGACACTTCACGCCTGTTCTGTAGCATCTCAGCTGGGTTTCCTGTTATCAGCCTCTCTCCATCTTGTTGTCTGATTAACCTTTCTGAAGCTCCACTTTCCTCCTGTCATTCCCTAGCTCGAAACCTTCACCGACATCCGTTGTCTGCTAGCTCAAGTTTTTGAGCTTTCCAAGGCTCCCTACTGTCAGCCTACTCTCCTTGGCCAGCTTCTTCTCTCTGCCTCCCTATAGGAACCTGTTTATTCACAAGCAGATGGTATAGCTTTTTACTCTACTTCTACCCTCTCTGACATTCTTTTCATTTCTAACCCTCTGGATATTCCACCCCATCATCTCTCTGCCACATTCTACCCACTTCTGAATTCTGCCTACTTTTCAAAGCCCTGCTCAAGTTTGTCCTCTTTTCTATGATTCTTTACTATCTTAGCTCAAAGTGTTTAATTCATTTATGAAACACTTATTGAGCCTGAGTTTCTAAAATACTTATTGTCTGAAAATCACTCTTGTGGCTATTTTCATATTCTGCTTTGTGTTCTCAGGTATTTTGTGAATGTTCATGTAAACTTGGCTCTACTTCTAGATTATAGGGCACTGCAAGAGTAGTGATTGTAACATTTCTGTAGTTTCTACAATCTAGTAAAGTGCCTTTTATGTAGTAGCTCTTCAGTAAGTACTTGTTGACTGGTTATTTCTCAATGATTTGGTAGCTAATATGCTAATAACCTCTCTTCCACTGTAGTTTTTGCTTAACTTCTTATACTTTTACAGATTTATGCTTTTTATTTATTTTTTTATCAGTGTATTGCATGCACATGAGTACTGTCATTAAATAATATGTACATCAAATAAAAAGTGAAAGCCAGCCAAGCGCGGTGGCTCACGCCTGTAATTCCAGCACTTTGGGAGGCTGAGGCGGGTGTATCACCTGAGGTCAGGAGTTTGAGACCAGCCAGGCCAACATGGTGAAACCCCATCTCTACTAAAAATACAAAAATTAGCTGGGCGTGGTGGCAGGCACCTGTAATCCCAGCTACTTGGGAGGCTGAGGCGAGAGAATCGCTTGAACCTGGGAGGTGGAGGTTGCAGTGAGCTATTGCACTCCAGCCTGGGCAACAAGAGTGCAACTCCGTCAAGGAAAAAAAAAAAGTGAAAACCTCCTTTTATATTCCATCCCTACTTTTTTTTTTTGAGACGGAGTCTCACTCTGTCACCAGGTTGGAGCTGGAGTGCAGTGGCACAATCTCAGCTCACTGCAACCTCCGCCTCCCGGGTTCACGAGATTCTCCTGCCTCAGCCTCCAGAGTAGGTGGGACTACAGGCACGCGCCACCAAGCCCAACTAATTTTTGTATTTTTAGTAGAGACAGGGTTTCACTGTGTTGGCTAGGATGGTCTCCATCTCTTTAGCTCGTGATCCGCCTGCCTCAGCTTCCCAAAGTGCTGGGATTACAGGCGTGAACCACCACACCTGGCCTCCATCCCCAATTCTACTCCATAGGTATAACCACTTTCAACAGTCTGACACGTATCTTTTCGGATCATTTGCTATGCATACAGAAGTATATACATTATAGTATATAGATAGAATCACATTGTTATAAAACTTGCTTGTCTAGATAACCTTATAGTTGGTAATTATGGTCTGCTTTTCAGTGGGTAAAGAATATATGCAGAGGAACTGTTGTTTATTCTCTTTCATCCGTACTTTTTTTTTAAACAAGTTATTTGTTTGTTATTTGTGCTGTAGTATCATATTTCTCTGATCTCAATTAATTCTTTCCCTGTAACATCTCTTTAAACACCATTATCCATCCTAATCCTTTTAACTATAGTACATTCTTTGGGTAAGTGTCACAAAAATGGCGATAGCAAAACCTTTTGCATCAAAATATGATATCCTTTAATAAAACAAGTGCTTTGTAAAGTTTTGGATGCAGATAGAAAGTGACACTAACATTATTTTGATTTTTGGCTGAAATAGTATATCACTATGTCATTTGTAAGAAATCCTGGCTCAGGAATTTTTGATTCTCTTTGAATATCACTCATCTCGTTAAAGGTGCTCTGTGAATTTGAATACTAGTCAGCTCACAGAGAAAGATTTTTAAATACCTCAGATAATGTTTAGTTAGAAAGAGAATAAAGAAGGCAGGTCACCATTTTGTAATAACTCCCTAGCCAGTTGTTTTCAGGAGAAAAATAATTACACTCTACATTTGTAATATTTAAAGATTGTAAAAACTCCTCTGATTTTCACAGTACAGTAATCTTATTTTAAATTGGCATCTCCATTTTATAACTGAGAAAACAGACTCAAGGAAGTTGCTCAAAGTAACAGGGCTTTTAAGTAGGAGAGCTGGGATTAGAACTCAGTACTTACACCTTTAAGCATGACATTCTTAAATGAAGTTTAACAGCTAAAAGTAATCCCTCCACTCCTCTGAAGTGTACTGGGGTAGGTACTTGTGTTTTGGGGGTGGTTGGGCCAATCTGAAACAGGTTCTCTGGGAGGCTAGAGTTTCTGAGAGAGGCCATGTGTGCTTGTATGTGTGCAGGGGTGAGTTTACTTCCATGTTTTTGAACTGTCATTCATTGACAGACTCCTGAAGAAGCTGTAGAATGCCATTCTTGGAGACTTAGAACTTGAATCCCAGACCCCCTTTACAGTAGGTCCCGAACCCAAGAAACCAGTCTAGAGAATAGAGCACTATTTGAGAGCAGTCTGTGGGATACCAAAATCACTTCAGAAACTTCCAAAAAGATTCTAACAGCCTTTGAAATGCAGACACTCATTAGCTATCACACTGTACCCAGTGAGAGGGAGGAGGAGTCTGTTTCCTTTACTGCAGAGGAGGCCCATAGTGAATAAGCAGAGGAGTGGAAAAAGAACTTGAGCTTTCTGGTGACTTAGTCACTAAGCCATGCACACTTTAAAAAATGAACATAATCACCATTGAGGTAAATCTTTGGTTATCTCTCAGTGGCCTGATAAGTATGTTATTCTCATCTGGGTGTTTATTTCCTTGTAATTGTTAGAAAAGCAGATCATGGACTTATTTGCCTGGCCATTACGAATCTCCTTGGAAAAGTAGACTTAGGATAAATCCTGTGAGATGTAGATTCAAAAGGATCTACAGGCTGGGCTTAGCCAAATTAAAATCTATACATGAAACTAAACATGTAACCTAAAACTATTAGAAAAATAAGTGCTATTGTTTCATAGAACATTTGTAGAAGCAAATGAATGGCACCCCTGTCCAAAAGTCAGGATTTTCAACAACTTGCAGCAGAAAACTTACACTCATGATATGTCTTCACTTGGGGTTTTTGTGTCAGTGAATGACTGAGGTCTTTTGTTTCTTTTGTTTTTCTCATGGCAATAAAGTTGAAATTTAGCAAGCTTTCAAAATGAAATTTCTCATAGAAGTTATAACCACAGGTTTTAAGTTTTCATCACCTAAATGTGGAACAGAATGATTGAAAACTTAGGGGGAGGGAAAAGAGAGTTGAGGACACATGTGGTGTGTATCAAGAATCAGTGTAAATCAGGAAGGTGTGGTAAGGGGGATTTCCTGTGTTACAGACTTGCTGAAATCATGCTTCCCTACCTTCCATCAATAAATTCCAAATGAAGGTGCTGGCCTTTCTGACACCTTGCAGAGGTAGTTTGCCCCTTACCTGACACTCTGAGTTTCCTTCAGAAAGCTTCAAGGAAACTCAGAGTGTCAGGTAAGGGGCAAACTTGTCCTTGGAGATAATGTATTCTTTGACTGTGTCAGTTACCTACCTGTAGGATGAGACCAGACTAGTACAGTCTGAGCCTGTTCTTTTTATCCCTGCTGTTGTATTCATTTCTGGGTTTCCAGGTATTATAATAACAACTACCATTTGTTGATCACTTAAATGTCACAAGTACTGGACCAAGAGCTTTTCAAAGGTGATCAGATTTGGTTTTCACACCCCCACGAGGCAGGTATTATTAATTGTCCCATTTGATAGAAGCTTATAGAAGTTAATCAGTGGTTCCCAATTCTAGCTGTCCATTAGTATTAGCTAGGGGAGCTTTAAAAAAATACTGGGCACAGGCACAGTGGCTCACACCTGAAGTCCCAGAACTTTGGGAGGCTAAGCCAAGAGGATTACTTGAGGCCAGGGTGTTTGAGATCAGCCTAGGCAACATAGGGAGACCCGGTTTCTACTAAATAAAAAGTTAGCTGGGCTTGGTGGCACACACCTGTAGTCCTAGCTACTCGAGAGGCTGAGGCGGGAGGATTGCTTTAGAGTGTGAGGCAGTGAGACATAATCATGCCACTGGACTCCTGCCTGGGTGACAGAGTTTGTTTCAAAAACGAACAAGCAGCAGCAGCAGGACAACAACAACAACAACAACAACAACAAAAACTAGGTCCTAGGCCAATTCAATCAATCTCTAGGGTGGAGCTTAGGCATTGTGATTTAAAAAAATCTCCCCAGGTGGTTCTAAAGTGCACACAGGGTAAGACCCTCTGGGTGAAGTGATTTGCCAAATGCACTTCAGCTGGTCTGTAGTGGCGTTCAACTCTAGAGCCCAAGTATAGCCAGCTTGAATCTAAAGCCAGGCACAGCCAGCTCTTACGGCAAAAATGCCTAAACTTTTAATGTGCATTTGAATCACCAGGGGATCTGGTAAGAAGTAAGATGGTAGCCAGGCGCAGTGGCTCACGCCTGTAATCCCAGCACTTTGGGAGGCCGAGGTGGGCGGATCATAAGGTCAGGAGATCGAGACCATCCTGGCTAACACGGTGAAACCCCGTCTCTACTAAAAATACAAAAAATTAGCCGGGCGCGGTGGTGGGCGCCTGTGGTCCCAGCTACTCGGGAGGCTGAGACAGGAGAATGGCGTGGGCCCCCACAGTGAGCTAAGATCCGGCCACTACACTCCAGCCTGGGCGACAGAGCGAGACTCCGTCTCAAAAAAAAAAAAAAAAAAAAAAAAAAAAGAAATAAGATGGCGAATTTCTAATCAGGAGGAGGGCATCACCTGGAAGTTTGCAACAGCAAAGCTTGGTACTAGATATTAATGTTACTACTTATGGTAACCAGAGGAGAAAATATTCACGGAAAGGCAGAAACAACGTGGGGAGCTGGGAGGAGCTGCTCTTGCATTTTGCTTTAGTGATGGTGGGGATCACAGGCTGATTATATCAACTTCTCAGTGTTTTGCTAGGGCTATCATAGGCTTTCCTAGGGTTTAAATAAACTGTTATTGGTTATTTTTCTATTCTTGAGAATGCTTGGGACTTCAAGACTGGTGAAACTAGTAAAACTTCATTTGTTCAGGTGTTTTAATCTGTTAGGAAAAGATGTGATTGTAATTAAATTGGTCAGTTATCAAACCCTTTCTTCCTTTCTTAAAGGGGGCTGAAACAGGAGTTCAGATAGATAAGAAATGATAAGATAACCATGAATTTTCACAGATACCTGTTCATTCAATTAAGCACCTACTATATATCAGCATTGCAATTGCTGTCCTTATAGGATACAAAAATGAATGAGACATTGTCTTGTCCTGATAGAACTTACACTTTAGTGGAAAAAAATGACATATAGATTAGATAATGATATAGTAGAAATTATAGAGGAAGAAGCAGTAAACTTTACCTGAGATAGTTGAGGAGGACTTCACAGGTGTCACCAGACAAATTTACAGTTGTTATTATCTCTGATTGTTGTAAATGTTTATAAGAATTTAGGTTAGGATGGGTGCGGTGGCTTATGCCTGTAATCCCAGCACTTTGGGAGGCCGAGGCGGGCAGGTCACCTGAGGTCAAGAGTTCAAGACAAGCTGGCCAATATGGAAAAACCCCGTGTCTACCAAAAATACAAAAAATTAGCCAGGCATGGTGGCAGGTGCTTGTAATTCCAGTTACTCAGGAGAGGCAGGAGAATCGCTTGAACCCCAGAGGTGGAGGTTGCAGTGAGCCAAGATCATGCCACTGCACTCCAACCTGGGCAACGAGTGAAACTCCGTCTCAAAAAAAAAAAAACAAAAAAAAAAACAAAAAAAAAAAGAAAAGAAAAGAATTTAGGTTATTAGACTATTGCTGAGATTTTTTAAAACTTCCTCTGCATTTCAGAATGGTTTTATAATTTTGAGATTAAAGGACCAGGTTACTCTCATCAATTACATGCATGACAAACATTTTTTAGATTAAACGTATTTTCTTCTGGAAGTAGCAACAATATCAGCAACATTATCAGACTACATTTATTGAGCACTTCCAAGGTGCTAGGCACTGTGCTAAACACTTTACAAGTATTTGTCTTATTTAACCTTCCTTTAAAAACAGCTTTATTGAGGTAGAATTCACATTCTATACAATGCACATACCATTTAAAGTTTACCATTCAGTGACTTTTCTTAGAGTTAGAGTTGTGCAGCCATTGCCATGGTCAATTTTAGAACATTTTCATTAGCCCAAAAAGAAAACTCTCACTCCTTGGCCATTTCCTCATAACTTTTCCATCCCAGCCTTAGGCAACCACTAATCTACTTTCTGTCTCTATTGGTTTGCTTAGTTTGGATGTTTCATATTGATGGGAATCAAACAACATGTAGTCGTTTGTGACTGACTTTTTAAAATTTTATTTTACTTTAAATTCCCAGGATACATGTGCAGAAAGTGCAGGTTTGTTACCTAGGTATACATGTGGCATGGTGGTTTGCTGCATCAACCTGTCATCTAGGTTTTAAGCCCTGCATGCATTAGCTATTTGTCCTGATGCTCGCCCTCCTCTTGCCCCCAAACCCCCTGACAGGCTCTGGTGTGTGATGTTCCCCTCCCTGTGTCCGTGTGTTCTCGTTCAACTCCCACTTATGAGTGAGAACATGCGGTGTTTGGTTTTCTGATCCTGTGTTAGTTTGCTGAGGGCGATGGCTTCCAGCTTCATCCATGTCCCTGCAAAGGACATGATTTCATTCCTTTTTATGGCTGCATAGTATTCCATGGTGTATATGTACCATATTTTCTTTATGTAGTCTGTCATTGGTGGGCATTTGGGTTGGTTCCATGTCTTTTCTATTGTAAATAGTGCTGCAGTAAACATATGCGTGTGTGCATGTGTCTCTATAGTACAATGATCTATATTCCTTTGGATATATGTCCAGCAATGGTGTTGCTGAGTCAAATGGTATTTCTGGTACTAAATCCTTGAGGAATCGGTGCACTGTCTTCCACAGTGGTTAAACTAATTTACATTCCCACCAACAGTGTAAAAGCATTACTATTTCTCCACAGCCTCACTAGCATCTGTTGTTTCTTGACTTTTTAATAATCGTCATTCTGACTGATGTGACATGGTATCTCACTGTGGTTTTGATTTGCATTTGTCTAATGATCAGTGATGTTGAACTTTTTTTCATATGTTTGTTGGCCACTTAAATGTCTTCTTTTGAGAAGTGTCTGTTCATATCCTTCACCCGCTTTTTGATGGGGTTGGTTTTTTTTCTTGTAAATTTGTTTAAGTTGCTTGTAGATTCTGGATATTAGACCTTTGCCAGATGGACAGATTGTAAAAATTTTCCCCCACTCTGTAGGTTGCCTGTTCACCCTGATGATAGTTTCTTTTGCTGTGTAGACACTCTTTAACTTAATTAGATCCCATTTGTGTGACTGTCTTCTTCAAGTTAATAGAGTTTTCAAAGTTAATACTTGTTATAGCACATTATTATTATTTCATTTCCTTTTATTACTAAATTATATTCCACTGTATGGATATACCACATTTCATTTAACCATTTATTAGCTTAATGGACTTTTTGGCTGTTATGAATATGCTGCTATGAAAATCTGTATACAAGTTTTGTGTGGACATATGTTTTCCCTTCTCTTGAGTATATACCAAGGAGTAGGAATATATGCTGGGTCATGTGGTAATTCTATCGTCTTTGAGAAAATGACAAATTGTTTCCCCCAATGGCTATACCATTTCACATTTGAACCAGCAGGATATGAGGGTGCCAGTTTTTCCACGTCCATGCCAACACTTGTTATTATTGGCTCTCTTTTTGATTCTTGATATCCTAGTAGGTGTGAAATGGTATCTCATCATGGTTTTGATTTTTATTCCCCGATGGCTAATAATGTTGAGCATCTTTTCCTGTACTTTTTGACCATTTGTATATCTTCTTTTGAGAAATGTCTCTTCAGATTCTCCCTTTTAAAATTCAGTTATTTGTCTTTTTATTATTGAGTTGTAAGAGTTTTTCATATATTCTAGATATAAGTCCTTTATCAAATATATGATTTACAAAAATTTTCCCTCATTCTGTGGGTTCTTTTTACTTCCTTGAGCATGTCCTTTCAAGAACAAATGTTTTTTAATTTGATAATATCTCATTTAATTTTCATGATGTCTCTGAGAGAGAGATTCTGTTATTATTCCCATTTTGTAGAAGAGGAAATTGAGGCTCAGACTTGCATAAGGCCACATAGATTATAAGGAACAGAGCCAGGATTTCACATCTGTGCTCCCCCACCTCTGCCCATTGGTGGGCAGTTTGACTTGGTACATAATTCTTAATGCCTCATTTGAATTTTTTTTTTTTTTTTTTTTTTTACTTAAAAGGTGAACCCAGAGCACAAATACTCAAGGGAGAACATAAGCCTTCTATGCCTCTTAATGGCTCTGGGAATTGACGGTGACACTGCATAAGATATATGCCTCAAACTGAAGTTGCGTGTGGGTGTGAATGCCTCAAAGAAAATGGTGTTTTTTGTTTTTTTGCCAAATGCTCAGTGAAATATGATAATGCTTTCTTTTGGTCATGGATATTATGATCCTGGACACAGAAGGATGGAACCTATGGCTAGAGGTGGTCTCTATAATAATTGTATGATTCTTTATCAGAGATTGTTTATGAAGCAGATCATCAATGTTGAACTCTTTAGAGAATTTTTTTTTCTTCTTGTTGAAGTGTAATGACCCAGAATATTTTATTCCAAGGGTATTTTTTCTCTTCTCTGCATTTTGGACTTACCTTAGAAGTCTTATTTTTTCTTAAGATAGAAAAAAATTTCATTCTTATTTTGAGACTCAGTTTTTTCTGTAAGAGAACGTTTCTTTTAGTTCGAGTATAATGAAGCTTTTTTGATACAGTGCCAATTCTCTTTCCTACCTGTTCAACTGCTTTTGGTATTTCTCACTTTGCCTTTGGTCTATTTTTGTCCTATTCTAGGCCTTATGCTAAAATGGTAACCTCCTAATTGGAGTCAGTGGCCCTAATTTCTTTGAAAGGAAGGGAATAAACATTTCTTGAGCATCTACCCTCTGCAAAGCACTTTATTTCTTTAATTGACAAAAACATTCTATATTATTTAGAATATGATGTTTTAAAATACGTATACCTTGTGGAATGGCTCAGTGGAGCTAATTAACATATGTATTACCTCACATACTTTTTTATTTTTCTGTGGTGAGAACACTTAAAATCGATTCTCTTAGCGATTTTACAGAATATTGTTACTAACCATAGTCATTATGTTGCACAGTAGCTCTCTTGAAGGTATTCTTTTATAACTGAAATTTTGTATCCTTTGAGCAATACCCAACCCTCTGCCCCACAATAACCACCATTTTACTCTCTGCTTCTGCGGGTTCATAAATATAAGTGAGATTGTGTAGTATTTGTCTTTTTGTGCCTGGTTTATTTCGCTTGCCCTAATGTCCCCTAGGTTCATCCCTGTTATTGCAAATGACAGGATTTCCTTCCTTTTTAAGGCTGAATAATCTTCTGTTATATATGTATATATACCACATTTTCTTTATCTGTTGATGGACACTTAAGTGAGTTCTTTATTTTGACTATTGTGAATAATGCTGCAGTGAACATGAAAGTGCAGCTATCTCTTTGACATAGTGATTTCATTTCCTATGGATATATATCTAGTAGTGGAATTGCTGGATTTTTAGTTTCTTGAGGAACTTCCATACTGTTTTCCATAATGGCTCTACTGATTTGCATTCCCACCAAGTATGCAAGGGTTTCCTTTTCTCTACACCCTCACCAACATTTATTATCTTTTGTCTTTTTGATAATAGCTATTCTAACAGATGTGAGATGATGCCACTATGGTTTTAATTTGCATTTCCCTGATCATTAGTGACACTGAACATTTTTTCATATACTTCTTGGCCATTCGTCCATCTTCTTTTGTGAAATGACTTTGCCCATTTAAAAATACTTGTTTTCTTGCTATTGAGTTATGTTCTTTATATATTTTGAATATTAACTACTTATCAGATGTATGATTTGCAAATATTTTCTCATTTTTTGGTTGTCTCTTCCCTGTGTTGATTGTTTCCTTGGCTGTTCAGAAGCTTTTTAATTTGATGTAATCCCATTTGTCAAATTTTTATTTTGTTGCCTGTTCATATCCAAACAATTATTGCCCAGGCCAATGTCATGGAGCTTTTCCTGTATGTGTTCTTCTGATAGTTTTATAGTTTCAGGTCTTAAATTTAACCCTTTAAACCATTTTGAGTTGATGTTTGTATAAGATGTGAGATAAAGGTCTAATTGTGTTCTTCTGTACGTGGATATCCAGTTTCTCAACACCGTTTATTGAAGAGGCTGTCTTTTCCCTATTGCCTGTTCTTGGCAATTTTGTCAAAAATCAGTTGAGTGTAATGTGTGACTCCATTTCTGGCCTCTTGGTTCTGTTCCATTGGTACATGTGTCATTTTTTAATGCCAGTACCATATATTTTTTTCTCTTTATTATGAAAGCTTTGTTGTATATTTTGAAATCAGGTAGTGTAAGACCTCCAGCTTAGTTCTTTTTGCTCAAGATGGTTTTGGCTGTTTGGGGTCTTCTGGGGTTCCATATGAATTTTAGAATTTTTTCCTAAATCTATGAAAAATACAGTTGGGATTTTGTTAGGGACAGCATTGAATCTGTAGATCTCTTTGGACAGTGTGGATATTTCAATGATATTTATTCTTTGAATCCATGAACATGGGATAGCTCTTATGTGTACGAGTCTTTTATGTGTTTGGTTAAATTTATTCCTAAAGTATTTAATTTTTTTTGTAGCTATTATAAATAGAATTGTTTTCTTCATTTCTTTTTTATGCATAGTTCATTGTTAGTGTACAAAAATGCTTGTGAGTTTTGTATGTTGATTTTGTATCCTGCAACTTTACTGAATTTGTATATTGTTCCAACAGTTTTTTGGTTGAATCTTAGAGTTTTCTAGATATAAGATTATGTCTGCAAAGAGGGACAGTTTAACTTCTTCCTTTCCAACTCGGATGCCTTTATTTCTTCTTTATGCCTAATTGATCTGTCTAGGACTTCCAGTTCATATTGAATAGACGTGGTGAGAGAGGGCATCTTTATCTTATTCCTCATCTTAGCAGAAGAGCTTTCAACTTTTCACTGTTGAGTATAATGTTAGCTGTGAGTTTGTCATATATGGCCTTTATTGTGTGGTGGTATATTCCTTCTATGCTTAATTTGTGGAAGTTTGTATCATCAAAGGGTATAAAATTTTGTCAGATGCTTCTTCTACATCTGTTGAGATGATCATAAGTTTTTTGTCCCCATTGGTGTAACACATTTATTGATTTGTGTATGACGAATCATCCATGTATCCCTGGGATAAATTCTACTTGGCCATGGTGAATGATTCTCTTAATGTGCTGTTGAATTCAGTTTGTTAGCATTTTGTTGAGGAATCTTTAAACTATATTCATCAGAGATATTGGCTCATAATTATCTTTTCTTGTAGTATCATTGTCTGGCTTTCGTATCAGGGTAATTCTGGTCTCATAAAATGAGTTCGGAAGTATTCCCTCTTCTTCAATTTTTTGGAAGCATTTGAGAAGGATCGGTATTAGTTCTTTAAATGTTTGGTAGAATTTAGCAGGGAAGCTGTTGGATCCTGGGCTTTTCTTTGAGGAGAGACCTTTTATTTCTGATTCAATCTCCTTAATCATTATTGGTCTGTTCAGATTTTTTATTTCTTCATGATTCAGTCTTGGTAGGTTGTATGTGTCTAGGAATTTATCCACTTCTTCCAGGTTATTCAATTTGCTTGAATATAATCGCTCTTGGTAGTTTCTTAGGATCTTTGTATTTCTGTGGTACAAGTTATAATGCCTCCTGTTTCATTTATAATTTTATTTATTTTAGTTTTTTCTCTTTTTTCTTAGTCTAGCTAAAGATTTGTTGATTTTATCTTCAAAAAACAGCTCTTAGACTGGGTGCAGTGGCTCATGCCTGTAATCCCAGCACTTTGGGAGGCTGAGGCTGGTGGATCACGAGGTCAGGAATTCGACACCAGCCTAACCAATATGGTAAAACCCTGTCTCCACTAAAAATACAAAAAGTAACCGGGCATGGTGGCATGCGCCTGTAGTCCCAGCTACTTGGGAGGCTGAGGCAGAAGAATCGGTTGAACCCGGGAGATGGAGGTTGCAGTGAGCCAAGATCATGCCACTGCACTCCAGCCAGGGTGACAGAGCGAGACTCCATCTCAAAACAAACAAACAAATACCTTTTAGTTGTAGTAATATTTTCCGTTGTTTTTCTAGTCACTATTTTATTATTTCTGCTCTGATCTTTATTATTTCCCTCCTTCTACTAACTTTGGGGTTAGTTTGTTCTTTTTTTCTAGTTCCTTCAGGCATAATGTTAGGTTATTTAAAATCTTTTTTTTTCCACTGTAAGCATTTATTTCTATAAACTTGCATCTTAATACTGCTTTTGCTGCTTTCCATAAGTTTTGGTATATTGTGTTTCCATTTTTATTTGTCTTACAATATTTTAAAAATTGCCTTTTAAGTTCTCCATTGACCCATTGGTTATTTAGCAGCATGTTGTTTAATTACCATGTATTTGTGAAATTTCTGAATTTCCTCCTGTTACTAGTTTCTAGTTTTATACTCTTGTGGTTAGAAAATATATTTGCTATGATTTCAGTCTTCTTAAATTTGTTAAGATTTGTTTGTGGCCTAATATATGACCAATCCTGGAGAATTTTCTGTATATGCTCAAGAAGAATGTGTGTTTTGCTGCTATTGGATGGAATGTTTTATATATGTCTGTTATGCCCATTTGGTTTGTAGTATTGTTCAAGTCCAGTTTTTCCTTATTAATTTTCTCTCTGGATAATCTGTCCCTTGCTGAAGGTGGGTTATCGAAGTACCCTACTATTATTGTACTTATCTATTACTCCCTTGAGGTATATTAATTTTTGCTTTATATATTTAGGTGCTGCAATGTTTGTTCCACAGATGTTTATAACCATTATATGTTCTTCATTAATTAATTGCTTTATCATTGTTTGATGACCTTTTTTGTCTCCTTTAACAGCTTTTGACTTAAAGTCTACTTGATCTAAGTTATAGCTACACCTCTTCTCTTTTGGTTTCCTTTTGCATGGAGTAGGTTTCCTCATCTCTCCATTTTCAGCCTGTGTATCCTTAAAGGAGAAGTAAATCTCTTGTAGGCAGCATATAGTTGAGTATTGTTTTTTAATCCATTCAGTCACGCTATGTCCAATGCTGAAAGTGGGGTATTGAAGTCTCCAGCTACTATTGTATTGGAGTCTATCTCTCTCCTTAGCTCTAATAATATTTGCTTTTTATAATATATCAGGTGCTCCAGTGGTAGGTGCCTATATATTTATAATTTATGTATTCTCTTGCTGAATTGACTCCTTTATTCTTATATGATAACCTTCTTGGTCTCTTTTTGTAGTTTTTATCTTGAAATCTATTAATGTGATATAAACATAGCTACTCTTGTTCTTTTTTGGTTTCCCTTTGCACAGAATACCTTTTCCTATCCCTTTATTTTCAGTTTGTGTGTGTCTTTGTAGGTGAAGTGTGTGTTTTTTGTAGGCAACAGATCACTGGGTCTTGCTTTTTTTTTTTTCTTTCTTTCTATCCATTCAGCCACTGTATGTCTTTTGATTGGAAACTTTAGGCCTTTTAAATTCAATGTATTATTGATAACTAAGGACTTACTCCTGCCATTTTGTTATTTGTTTTCTGGTTGTCTTGTCATCTTCTCTTCCTTCTTTCCTTCCTTCTTGTCTTCCTTTTAGTGAAGGTGATTTTCTTTGGTAGTATGCTTTAGTTTCTCACTTTTTATTTTTTGGTATTTGTTGTATGCTTTTTGATTTGAGGTTACCATGAGACAAATAATATCTTATAACTCATTATTTTAAACTGATGACAGTTTAACACTGATTGTACAAGAAAAGAGAAAAACTAATAAAAACTCTACTCTTTCCCCTCTGCTTTTAAACATTTTGTTGTTTCTATTCATATCCTATTGTACTGTCTATGTCTTAAAAGTTGTTGTAGTTACTATTTTGGATAGGTTCATCTTTTAGTCTTTCTATTCAAGATATGAGTAGTTTACATATTACAATTATAGTGGTATAATATTTTGTATTTTTCTGCATACTTACTGTTACCAGTGAGTTTTCTACTTTCGGATGATTTCTTATTGCTCATTAACATCCTTTTTTTTCATATGAAAAACTCCCTTTAGGATTTCTTGTAGGACAGGTCTGGTATTGATGAAAATCCTCAGCATTTGTTTGTCTGAGAAAGTCTTTATTTCTCCTTCATGTCTGAAGGATAGTTTTGCTGAATATACTATTCTAGGATAAAGTTTTTTCTTTAGCACTTTAAATATGTCATGTTGCCCAGGCACAGTAGCTCATGCCTACAATCCCAGCACTTTGGGAAGCTGAGGATTGCTTGAGCCCAGGTGTTCAAGACCAGCTTTGGGAACATGGTAAAACCCCATCTCTACAAAAAATACAAAAAATTAGCCAGGTATGGTGGCACACACCTGTAGTCCCAGCTATTTGGGAGGCTGAGGTGGGAGGATCACCTTGGCCTGGGAGGTTAAGGCTGTAGTGTGCTGTGATTGTGCCACTGCACTCCAGTGTGGGTGACACAGTGAGACTCTGTCTAAAAAAAAGAGCCATGCCACTCTTTCCTGGCCCATAACATTTCCACTGAGAAGTTCACTGCCAGATGTATTGGAGCTCCTTTGTTTGTTACTGGTTTCTTTTCTCTTGCTGCTTTTAGGATCCTTTCTCTAACCTTGAGCTTTTGAAGTTTGATTATTAAATGTCTTTAGATACTTTTCTTTGTATTAGATGTATTTGGTGTTCTATAACCTTCTTGTACTTGAATATTGATTTCTTTCTCTAGGTTTGGGACGTTCTCTGATATTATCCCTTTGAATAAACTTTCTACTTCATTCTTTCTTTCTACCTCTTCTTTAACACCAATAACTTTTAGATTTGTCCTTTTGAGACTATATTCTTGGTCTTATAGGTATGTTTCATTTTTAAAAATTCTTTTTTCTTTTGTCTCCTCTATGTATGTTCAAATGCCCCATCTTCAAACTTACTAATTATTTCCTCTGATTAATTCTACAATTAAAGGACGTTGATGCATTTTTCATCTCCAGATTTTCTGATACTTTTTAATTATTTCAGTTTCTTTGTTAAATGTATCCGATAGGATTCCGAATTCCTTCTTTATGTCATCTTGAATTTCTTAGAACTTCCTTAGAACAGCTATTCTGAATTTTCTGTCGGAAAGGTCATATTTCTCTGCCTCTCCAGGATTGGTCCCTGGTGGTCTATTTAGTTCTTTTGGTGAGGTCATATTTTCCTGGATGTTCTTGATGGTTGTGGATGTTCGTTGGTGTCTGGGCATTGACGAGTTAGATATTTATTGTAGTCTTCACAGTATTTTTGTACCCATTCTTCTTGGGGATGCTTTCCACGTATTCAAAGGGATTTGGGTGTTGTGATCTAAGTCTTTGGTCACTGCAGCCATATCTGCATGAAGGGGCACCCCAAGCCAACTAACAGTGTGGCTCTTGCAGTGTCATGGGGTACTATCTTGGGAGTCTTGGGTAAGATCCAGGAAAGTTCACTGGATTAGGCAGAGACTCTTGTTTTCTTCCCTTACTCTGCCTGTAAACAAATGGAAACAGAGTCTCTGTCTCTCTGTGCTGAGCTGCCTTGAGATAGGGGAGAAGTGACTTAAGCACCCCTGTGTTCACCACCCCTGGGACTGCACTGAGTCAGACCTGAAACCAGCACAGCATTGGGTTTTGCTGACAGTTCATGGTCGTAACTGCCTGGCTGCCACCTAAGTGGTCTACAGTCAGCAGTGGTGAAGCCAGCCAGGCTTGTGTCCTTCCTTCCATTCAGGGTGGTGAACTCCCCCACAGCCCTAGGCAGGTCCAGAGATGTTGACTGGGAGCCAGGGCCTGGAGCTGGGAACCTTAGGAATTTACCTGGTACTCTATTCCACTGTGGCTGAGCTGGCACCCAAACCTCAAGAAAAAGTCCTTCCCCTTCTTCTCTCCCCTTTCTTCAAGCAGAGGAGTCTCTCCCTGTGGCCACCACCACCCTAGACCTGCTGTGAGTACTGCCTGGCTACTGCCAATATTCACTCAAGGCCCAAGGACTCTTCAGTCAGCTTGTGTTGAATGCCGCCAGTCCTAAGTCTCTCCCTTCAGGGCTGTGGGCTCCCTCTGACCCAGGGCAGGTCCAGACATGCCATCCAGGAGCCAAGGACTAGAGCTGGGGACTCCAGGAGCCTTCCCTGTGCTCTGTTCCACTATGGCTGAACTGGTACCAAATCTGATTTTTTAATTTTTATAAAGGTGCTTTTTTTGTATGGATAGTTGTTCAGTTTGGTGTTCCTGCCTGGGTAGGGGTGGCGGGAGGGTGAACACAGTTGCTGGAGGCTTCTGTTTGGCCATCTTGCTCTACCTCCTCCTCTCCATTTTCCACAGAACATGCTTTGAGAAAGTCTGGGCCTGAGAATATTTTGGGAAGTCAAAGTGTTATAGCAGTTAAGGACACTGGATTTAGAGTCAGACAGACATATATTTGAACTCTTAACTGTGTGATCTTGGACAAGTCAGTTAATATTGCTAGGCCTTAGTTTTTTTTTTTTTTTTTAATCTGTAAGACAGAAATAATAAATAGCTAATACTTATTGAGTACTTTAATCTTTACAGAAATTCTATGTAACAGATTCATTATTTCTGTATTATAGATAGATGTAGAAACTAAGGAACAAAGAGACTATGTATCTTCTGCAAGGTCACTCAGCTTATAAGAGATGAAGTAGACATCTAAACCAAGTAGTCTGACTCTAGAATTTGAACTCTAATACTCTGTATTACCACTTTATGTTGTTGTGTAACGACATCATATTATACATGTAAAGTATTAGCACAGGGCCCAATGCATAGTAGGTACTTAACAAATGTTAGTTATTCTGTTCATTTAGATAAGTCACTACATGGTTGCCCCATAAAGTGATATGTGACTGGAAGGGCTCAGTACTGAAAGATGTTAGAAAAACCCCATCGAGAGGAAGACAGTGGAGGAGATTCATGTAGAATAACAGAAATATCCACGTAGGCTAGTTCGCAGAGGGTTGGAGGCCCTGTCTCTGCTCCCAAAGCAGCCCTTGGGCCCTCTATGACTAAAGAACAACAAGAACTTGGTATCAGACACTGTGGTCAATTCATTCAAAGGAAGGGAAGACATTTTAGAAACTTTCAAGGGTTTACTTCTGTCTCAAAATGGACTCATAAGAGATGCACTGTTCCCTTTATACCCACAGTCAGAGCCCATTCAGAAGTTTATATTCTACATGAATAGAACCAAACAGGCAAACAAAACAACAGAAAAATTCTTGCTAGGTATGGCATTGGTTATCTGTACCCTGCAGCCAAATGCATTCTTTAGGGACACCAACTTTGAAACTTCTTAATTTAGGGTTAAGCTACAGTTTTCATGTGGTTCTGGTGTTATTTTGTGCATGGCTCCCACATACACAAACTTTGCAGTAGAGAGCACTTTATTAGAATTTCAACACAATGACAGAACCACTTAAGTAAGTTCATGCTTTTTATTGAGACCCTCTCCTCTCCTCCCAAGGTCAGGGTCTTTTTCTCCTTAATTTTCTACTCTGACATGTGGAAAAGGAGAGAAAGTTAGGTGTTTCTGCCTTTGGGGGAAATGTGGTATCTTCCATTTAAACTTACTCTCATATTGTTTTGCTTTCTTGGCCTGTTTATATAAATACAAGAAGCCAGAAGCCAGTGAAAATAAAAATCATGAAGTTATCCATGAGACATGCAGAAGCAACCTCCTTGTATGATAAACAAGCTCAGCTGCAGAAAGATCTGTGGTCTGATATTCATTACTGAAAAACTTGCATTGGATGGACAGTTTGTCCAGATGAGTTAATTAATTTTAAGAGTTCTCTGTTTACTTAGAAAAGAAGATTCCATTTTGGCTGAAAGCATGTTTATTTTCAATATTCATCAGTAATTCTGGGTCAGCCACTCCACAGTTTGGTTTGCCTTGGTGCCAGCTGCATGTGGCAGAAAAGTTAATGAGATGTCTCTGGTGATAAAAGAGGAAAAAGTCATGTGGAGGAACAGGACTCCTGCAGAGAACTGAGTGTAGAATTTCCAATTTTCCTCAGGACCGAGAAGTCGTGAGCACACAGACTAGTCCATGAGGAACTCAGGGACTTTTTCCAAGGATAGCTTCTCATCTCTGCAAATATCGAATTTCCATTTCGATATTCTAAAAATATTTAAACAAATTATTTCACTTGTCCAAAAGCTCTTTTTCTATCTCACATTTATCCTGCATTCCAAGTCCTATTCGAGTCCTACCTTTACTCCCAAACATTCTTTTATTACAGTGGCTTTAAGATTAAGCCTCCTCTTCTCTGAGGTTCTAAAGAACTAGGAGATGATAACCATGCTGTTTTCCAAAATATTGTATGACTTGTCGTTTCCAGTATACTTAGTAGATATCTCAATTAGATTTAGATGAGGAATTAACCCTGTGAATGGGTAAAACAAGAGATAACCTTTGCAAATGATTTTTAAATAATTCCTGTTCCTTCTCCTCCTCTTCCCTATCTCCTTTTAATTGGTCAACATTATTAAGGTAAAATTTGCCAATTTTTAAGTACACAATTTGGTGAGTTTTGATAAATATGTTCATTCGTTAGCTACTACCATACTCTTAGAAATTTCTATTCCTCAAAAAGTTTTTTCTTGCCCCTTTACAGTCAACCCTCTACCCCTAGGAACTACTGATCTGCTTTCTGTCGTTATAGTTGGGCTACTTTCACTTAGTGTAATATTTTGGAGATTCATCGATGTTGTTGCATGTATCAATAGTTTGTTCCTTTTTGTTGTAAGTAGTATTACGTTGAATGTGTATGTAGGCTCATCCCTCAATATCTATAGGGGATTGGAGGACCCATCGCAGATATCAAAATCCATGGATGCTCATGTCCTGTAGTTGGCCCTGCAGAAACCATGGATATGAATTTGCTTACTGTACAATTTGCTTATCCATTTACCACTTGATGAAAATTTAAGTTGTTTCCAGTTTGGGGTATTAGGAATAAAACTGCTATGAAGATTTATATCTTTACATGGACATGTGTTTCTATCTCTTTGGAGCAAATACCTGGGAGTAGTTTTGATGGATTGTGTAGTAGGTATTTATTTAACTTTTTAAGAAATTGCCAAACTTTTTCCACAAGTGGTTGGACCATTTTTCATTTCCACCAGCAATGTGTGAAAGTTAAAGTTGTTCCACATCCTTATTAAAGCTTATTATAGTCAGTGTTTTTAATTTTAGCAGTTCTAGTGAGTATTCAGTAGTATCTTACTACGTTTTCATTTGCATTTCCCTAATGACTAATGA
This sequence comes from Chlorocebus sabaeus, assembly GCF_047675955.1. Taxonomy (NCBI): domain Eukaryota; kingdom Metazoa; phylum Chordata; class Mammalia; order Primates; family Cercopithecidae; genus Chlorocebus; species Chlorocebus sabaeus. The sequence continues at coordinate 101,941,755 of NC_132912.1, read as the reverse complement.
TAATGAGCATTGTTTTATGTGCTTATTTGGCATTTGTATACTTTGGTGAAATTCCTGTTCACATCCTTTCTTTATCTTTAAATTGACTTGTTGGTCCTATTATTGAATTGTAAGTGTTTTTATATATTCTGAATACAAGTCTTTTGTCATATATTTGTTTTGTAAATATTTTTCCTTGTATCTGGTTTGCCTTTTCATCTTCCTAAAGTGTGTTTTGAAGAGTAAAAGTTTTAAATTTTGATTAAGTCCAATTCATAATTTAAAAAGTAATTTGTGCTTTTTATGTCCTAGGGTTTATAAAATACATCTTAAAATAACCAGAATCTTCTGTCAAAAATTATACTGCTTCATGCAAAGTATAAGTACACTTCTCTGTCTTACCTCTTGTTGATGTCATAATTTCACTCAAACATATTCTATACCTGAAATTTTTTGTTCCCATCTTTGCTTGAAACATTGTTACCCTTAGGATGATTAACAATAAGATAAAAAGGAATTTTGATTTTGTCTTCTTTTATTTCTTTTCTGATATTATTCAATTTTCTATTCAAGTTTTTGAGGCTGGGTGGGATAGCTCACACCTATAATCTCAGCACTTTGGGAGGCTGAGGTTTGGGGATTGCTTGAGTCCATGAGTTCGAGACCAACCTGGGCAGCATGACAAAACTCCATCTCTACAAAAAATCCAAAAAACTAGCTGGGCATGGGAGTGTGTACTTATAGTTCCAGCTACTAGGGAGACCGGAGGGGGAGGATAGCTTGAGCCAGGGAGGCTGAGGCTGCAATGAGCTGTGACTGTGCCACTGCACTCTAGCCTGGGCACCAGAATGAGATCCTGTCTCAAAAAAATAGTTTTTGACATATATTCCTTCTGTCTGAAGACCTTTTCTTTAATATTTCTTAGAGTAAGCATACCTCCAGGAATTTAAAGTTTTTTTCTTCATTTTTGAAGGATTTTTTGCATAGTATGGAATTTGAGTTAACATTTTTTTTCTTTCAGCACTTTAAAGATGTTCATTCTTTTTCTTCCATAGTTTCTGATGAGAAGTCTGCTGTAATTCTTGTTTTTTTTTTTTGAGACAGAGTCTCACTCTGTCACCCAGGCTGGAGTACAGTGGTGTGATCTTGGCTCACTGCAACCTCTGCCTCTTGGGTTCAGATGATTCTTCTGCCTCAGCCTCCCGAGTAGCTGGGACTACAGGCATCCGACACCACACCCGGCTAATTTTTTATTTTTAGTAGAGATGGGGTTTCACCATATTGGCCAGGCTGGTCTCGAACTCCTGACCTTGAGATCTGTGTGCCTCGGCCTCCCAAAGTGCTGGAATTACAAGTGTGAGCCACCACGCCCAGCCTGTAATTCTTCTTCTTGTTCCTTTGTAGGCAGTGTATGTTTTTCCTTTGGGTACTTTCAAGATTTTCTCTTTGTCTTTGGTTTTTAGAAGTTTAATTATGATATGCCTATGGTGCGTGTGTGTGTGTGTGTGTGTGTGTGTGTGTGTGTGTGTGTGTGTGTGGTTATTTATCCTGCTTAGTGTTATCAGAGTTTATTGGATCTGGCCATGGTTGTCTGTCACTAATTTTGGAAAATTCTCAGCCATTATTTCTTTGGCCCCGTTCTTTCTCTCTTTGCCTTTTAGAATTCCGATTATGCATATACCAAGTTTCTCTGCTCTTGAATTCTCTATTCAGTTTGTTTCACTCTTTTTTCCTCTTTGCATTTCATTTAGATAATCTCTATTGATCTGTCTTCTCTTGCTTGTATTGTTTCTGACAAAATATCCGCCATCATTCTTCCCTGCCCCACCTCTATTTTTCTTTTCTTTTCTTTCCTTTTGTTTCCCTCCCTCCCTCCCTCCCTCCCTCCCTTCCTTCCTTCCTTCCTTCCTTCCTTCTCTCTTTCTCTTTCTCTTTCTCTTTTTTTTTTTTTTGGAGACGGAGTCTCATTCTGTTGCCCAGGCTGCAGTGCAGTAGTGCAATCTCGGTTTACTGCAAACTCTGCCTCCCGGGTTCACGCTCTTCTTCTGCCTCAACCTCCTGAGCAGCTGGGACTAAAGACGCCCGCCACCATGCCCAGCTAATTTTTTGTATTTTTAGTAGAGATGGGGTTTGATGGTGTTAGCCAGGATGGTCTCGATTTCCTGACCTCGTGATCCTCCTGCTTTGGCCTCCCAAAGTGCTGGGATTACAGGCGTGAGCCACTGCACCCAGCAGCCCCACCTATATTTTTCTATATCTGTATGTGCCTTTTTCATTTGGCTAATTTTAAAAATGTCTTTTTATCTCTAGTTTTTGGCAGTTCAATTATGATTATTATGGTATCATTTTCTTATCTCTTCTTCTTGGGTGTTCTCTGGGTTTATAGTTTTCATTTAATTTAGAAGTTTGTGTTGTTTTTTATTTTTTTGAGACAGAGTCTTGCTCTGTCACCCAGGCTGGAGTGCAGTGGCATGAACTTGGCTCACTGCACCCTCTGCCTCCTGGGTTCAAGTGATTCTCCTGCCTCAGCCTCCCTAGTAGCTGGGATTACAAGTGTACACCATCATGCCTGGCTAATTTTTTTGTATTTTTAGTCATGACAGGGCTTTACCATGTAGGCTAGGCTGGTCTTGAACTCCTGACCATAGGTGATCTGGCAGTCTCAGCCTCCCAAAGTGCTGGGATTACAGGTGTGAGGCACTGCACCCAGCCAATTTAGAAGTTTTGACCATTAAGATTTCAAATACTTTTTCCCTGTCTTCTCCCTTCATTTTTTGGAGGTACCAATTACTTGTATGTTAGGCCACTTAATATAAGCTGTTAGCTCAGTGATCCTCTGTTACATTTTTTCAGTGTTTCTCTCTCTCTCTCTCTCTCTCTATATATATATACACACACACACACACATATATATATATAAAATTTTGCATAGTTCTGTTGCCACATCTTCAACTTCATTGGTCTTTTCTTCAGCAGTGTCTAAGTTACTGTTAATCCAATCTAGTATATTTTTCATTTCAGCTATATATTTATTTATAGAAACTCAATTTGTGCCTTTTATACATTTTATAGTTCTCATTATTACTCTCCTGTTTTCCTCTACCTTCTTGAACATATGTAATATATTTCTTAATGGCTTTCCTCTTAGTTTTTTTTTTTTTTTTTTTTTTTTGAGGCAGAGTCTTGCTCTGTTGCCCAGGCCAGAGTGCAGTAGTTCACTGCAACCTCTACCTCCTGGGTTCAAGTGATTCTCCTGCCTCAGCCTCCTGAATAGCTGGGACTATAGGCGTGCACCACCATGCTTGGCTAATTTTTGTATTTTTAGTAGAGTTAGGGTTTCACCATGTTGGTCAGGCTGGTCTCGAACTCCTGACCTCAAATGATCTGCCTGTCTTGGCCTCCCAAAGTGCTGGGATTACAGGTGTGAGCCACCATGCCCAACCGCTTTCTTCTTATCTTTGCTTACTCTTTCTACCATCTGTGTCATTTTGATGTCTGTTTATATTTATTGATTTTTCTCCTCTTTATGGGTTATATTTTCCTGCTTCTTCATATGCCTGGTAATTTTTAATTGGATGTCAGACATTTTGGGTTATATGTTGTTGGGTGCTAGTTGATTTGATATTCCTTTAAATATTTTTTGTTTTTTTTCTGGAATGAAGTTAAGTTCCTTAGAGTCAGTTTTTTGTTTTTTAAGTCTTTCTTCAAAATTTGTTAGGGTGGTAAAAAACAGTTCCTAGACTATGCTAATTTGGCTTCTCTACTGAGGTAACACCTTTCTGAGGCAGTCAGTACCCTTCTATATTCATACCCTTCTTACTCAGTGCCTTATGTGTTATGAAGTCTTTTCAGTCTGGCTGTCCAAACTAAACTATTCCTGGTCTATGTGAACTATGGTGATTGCTTCACTTACTTCTTCCTGGTGGTTCTGTTGTAGAAACACCAGGGGTTTGGTCCAGGTCCTGCTGCTTGCCGCACAGAAAGCCAATAACTGAGATGACAAGTATTGTCAAGGCTTTAATTGGGTGCTGCAGTTGAGGAGATGGGAGCTCAGCCTCAAATCCATCACCCTGATTGACTAATATTAGGGGTTTAGATAGCAGGGAAGAAATGTAACAATGTGTAAGAAAACAGGAATTAGGGAGGGCCAAGAAGGCATGTAGTATGGTGATCTGGTGAGTTTCTGTTCTTTGATACTTTTTTGAGAAGCCTGAAGGTTCTTTCCTGAGGATAAAACAAATACAAGTTTGGAGCTTTAACAGCAGAAAGGTCAATTTATATGTTTATCCAAAAACAGCTGTGTTTAGGACTATTGGGGCCATTTAAGTTATTTTCCTTGCCTCAGTAGTTTCCTTACATACATGCATAGATCATTACTTAATACCATCAGGGAACCTCTCTGCAGGTCTCTGGAGCTTTTGTTCTTTGTGAAGCTCCCTCTCCTATACTCTGTCCTATAAATTCTAGTTGCCTTGGCCACTCTTAACTCTGAATTGTGTTTCCTTGACTCAGTAAGACTACTGAGCTCTGTTTGGAATCCTCATGCCTGTACTACAGTCTGAAAACTGTCTCTAGGCATTGAGGTGGGGGTACTCATAGGGCTCACCTTGTTTTTCCTTCCTCGGGGATCACTGTCCGGTACTTTCTGTTTACCTATATCTGAAACTTTTGTTTTATGTATTTTGATTTGTTTTTTAGGTTTTTTTTTTTTTTTTTTTTTGCTGTGGCATGATCTCTCTTCACTGCAAGCTCCGCCTCCCAGGTTCACGCCATTCTCCTGCCTCAGCCTCCTGAGTAGCTGGGACTACAGGTGCCCGCCACCACACCTGGCTAATTTTTTGTATTTTTAGTAGAGACGGGGTTTCACCATGTTAGCCAGGATGGTCTTGATCTCCTGACCTTGTGATCCGCCTGCCTCAGCCTCCCAAAGTGCAGGGATTATAGGTGTGAGCCACCATGCCTGGCCTGTTTTTTAGGTTTTTAAGATAGGATGGTTAATCTGGTTTCCATTATTCCATAATTACTGGATACCAAAAATCATGTTATGATTTTAAGTTTCTCAGAATGTCTCCCTGTCCCCAGATATCTCCTGGACTGCCTTTCAGGGTGCTTATAATTCCATCATAAAATAATCATTACTTTTGTGTCTGGAACTGGTTCCTTCCAGTGGGTTCTTGGTCTCGCTGACTTCAAGAATGAAGCCGTGGACCCTCGCGGGTGAGTGTTACAGTTCTTAAAGATGGTGTGTCCAGAGTTTGTTCCTTCAGATGTTCAGATGGGTTCAGAGTTTCTTCCTTCTGGTGGGTTCGTGGTCTATGCTGACTTCAGGAGTGAAGCTGCAGACCTTCGCAGTGAGTGTTACAGCTCTTAAAGGTGGTGCGTCTGGAGTTGTTTGTTCCTCCTGGTGGGTTTGTGGTTTCACTGACTTCAGGAGTAAAGCTGCAGACCTCTGTGGTGAGCGTTACAGCTCATAAAGGTAGTGTGGACCCAAAGAGTGAGCAGCGGGAAGATTTACTGCAAAGAGCTAAAGAACAAAGCTTCCACAGTATGGAAGGGGACCAGAGTGGGTTGCCGCTGCTGGCTCGGGTGGCCAGCTTTTATTCCCTTATTTGGCCCTGCCCACGTCCTGCTGATTGGTCCATTTTACAGAGTGCTGATTGGCCCATTTTCACAGAGTGCTGATTGGTGCATTTACAAACCTTTAGCCAGACACAGAGCGCTGTTTGGTACGTTTTTACAGAGTGCTGATGGGTGCGTTTACAAATCTTTAGATAGACACAGAGCGCTGATTGGTGTGTTTTTACAGAGTGCTGATTGGTGCATTTACAATCCTTTAGCTAGATGCAGAGCACTGATTGGTGCGTTTTTATAGAGTGCTGATGGGTGCGTTTACAAACCTGTAGCTAGACAGAAAAGTTCTCCAAGTCCCCACCCAACCCAGAGGCCCAGCTGACTTCACCTCTCACTTTGGATCTTTTTATATTTGAATATCTGCTTAGGATACAAAAGTGTCCCATGGGAAAGGAAGCCTAACAGTACAAGCAGCTTGCTAAATATTTATAAGGCATCTAAAGGCGTAGAAATGTTATAGAACTGGAAGTCTGGGTACCTGGCTTTAGTCTTGGATCTACCACAAACAAGGTGTGATCTGGCTAAGTTATTTGCCTTTTTGGGGTCCAGTTTTATCACTTGTAAAATAAGGGGGATAAACTAGGTGATTAGTTGGCCTCTGACCTTGTGTACATTGGCAGAATGTAGAAGCCTGGAATTAGAGGATTTGGAGGAGTTGAGGAAAATCACTAAAAGAGAAGGAGTAAAGAGGTATCTTTAAAAATTTTCCTTAAGCTTAGTTCATTAATTTGCTAGGGGTACCATAACAATATACCACAGACTTGGTGGCTTAAATGTCAAACATTTATTAATCACAACAGAAAGTTATTCCTCCCAGTTTTGGAAGATAAGAGATGAAGATTAATGTGTCAGGAGGTTTAGTTTCTTCTGAGGCCTGTCTCCTTGGCTTGCAGATGGCTCTGCCTTTTCGTTATGTTCTTACATGGTCTTTCCTCTGTGAGCAAGTGTCCCTGGTGTATCTCTTTGTATATCTTAATCTCCTTCTTCTTTATTTTTTTCAGTTATACTTTAAGTTCTGGGATACATGTGCAGAACGTGAAGGTTTGTTACATAGGTATACACGTTCCACATTGGTTTGCTGTACCCATCAACTCATCATCTACATTAGGTATTTCTCCTAATGCTATCCGTCTCCTAGACTACCACCCCCACAGGCCCCAGTATGTGATGTTCCCCTCCCTGGGTCCGTATGTTCTTATTGTTCAACTCCCACTTATGAGTGAGAACATGCAGTGTTTGGTTTTCTGTTCCTGTGTTAGTTTGCTGAGAATGATGGTTTCCAGCTTCATCCATTCCCTGCAAAGGACATGAACTCATCCTTTTTATGGCTGCATAGTATTCCATGGTGTATATGTGCCACATTTTCTTTATCCAGTCTATCAGTGATGGGCATTTGGGTTGGTTCCAAGTCTTTGCCATTGTGGATAGTGCTGTAATAAACATACGTGTGCATTTGTCTTTATGGTAGAATGATTTATAATCCTTTGGGTATGTATCCAGTAATGAGATTGCTGGGTCACATGGTATTTCTGGTTCTAGATCCTTGAGGAATCGCCACACTGTCTTCCACAATGGTTGAACTAATTTACACTCCCACCAACAGTGTAAAAGTGTTCCTATTTCTCCACATCTTCTCCAGCATCTGTTGTTTCTTGACTCTGACTTTTTTTTGGAGATGGAGTCTTGCCCTCCTGTCCAGGCTGGAGTGCAGTGGCTCAGTATGGCTCACTGCAACTTCTGGCTCCTGGATTCAAGCAATTCTCCTGCCTCAGCCTCCCAAGTAACTGGACCTACAGGTGCCTACCACCATGCCCGGCTGATTTTATTTTTTGTGTATTTTTGTACAGACGGGATTTCACCATGTTGCCAGTCTGTTCTTGAACTCCTGAGCTCAGGCAATCCACCCGCCTCAGCCTTCCATAGTGCTAGGATTACAGGCATGAGCCACCATGCCTGGCCAGTTTCTTGACTTTTTAATGATTGCCATTCTAACTGGCATGAGATAGTATCTCGTTGTGGTTTTGATTTGCATTTCTCTAATGACCAGTGATGATGAGCTCTTTTTCGTTTGTCTGTTGGCTGCATAAATGTCTTCTTTTGAGAAGTGTCTGTTCATATCCTTCACCCACTTTTTGATGGGGTTGTTTTTTTCTTGTAAATTTGTTTAAGTTGCTTGTAGATTCTGGATATTAGCCCTTTGTCAGATGGATAGGTTGCAAAAATTTTCTCCCATTCTGTAGGTTGCCTGTTCACTCTGATAATAGTTTCTTTTGCTGTGCAGAAGTTCTTTAGTTTAATTAGATCCCATTTGTCAATTTTGGCTTTTGCTGCCATTGCTTTCAGTATTTTAGTCATGAAGTTTTTGCCCATGCCTATGTCCTGAATGGTATTCCCTAGGTTTTCTTCTAGGGTTTTTATTATTTTACTTCTTACATTTAGGTCTTTAATCCATCTTGAATTAATTTCAGTATAAGGTATAAGAAAGGGGTCCAGTTTCAGCTTTCTGCATATGGCTAGCCAGTTTTCCCAACACCATTTATTAAATAGAACATCTTTTCCCCATTGCTTGTTTTTGTCAGGTTTGTCAAATATAAGATGGTTGTAGATGTGTGGCATCATTTCTGAGGCCTCTGTTCTGTTCCATTGGTATATATGTCTGGTTTGATATCAGTACCATGCTCTTTTGGTTACTGTAGCTTTGCAGTATAGTTTGAAGTCAAGTAGTGTGATGCCTCCAGCTTTGTTCTTTTGGCTTAGGATTGTCTTGGCTATATGGGCTCTTTTTTGGTTCCATATTAAGTTTAAAGTAGTTTTTTATTTTTCTAATTCTGTGAAGAAAGTCAGTGGTAGCTTGATGGGGATATAGCATTAAATCTGTAAATTACTTTGGGCAGTATGGCCATTTTCATGATATTGATTCTCCCTGTCCATAAGCATGGAATGTTTTTCCATTTGTTTGTGTCCTCTCTTACTTCGTTGAGCAGTGGTTTGTAGTTCTCCTTGAAGAGGTCCTTCACATCCCTTGTAAGTTGGATTCCTAGGTATTTTATTCTCTTAGTAGCAGTTGTGAATGGGAGTTCACTCATGATTTGGCTCTCCGTTTGTCTGTTATTGGTGTATAAGAATGCTTGTGATTTTTGCACATTGGTTTTGTATCCCAAGACCTTGCTGAAGTTGCTTATCAGCTTAAGGAGATTTTGGGCTGAGATGGTGGGGTTTTCTAAATGTACAATTATGTCATCTGCAAACAGAGACAATTTGACTTCCTCTCTTCCTATTTTAATACGCTTTATTTCTTTATTTTGCCTGATTGCCCTAGCCAGAACTTCCAACAGTATGTTGAACAGGAGTGGTTAGAGAGGGCATCCTTGTCTTTTGCTGGTTTTCAAAGGGAATGCTTCCAGTTTTTGCCCATTCAGTATGATATTGGCTGTGGGTTTGTCAGAAGCAGCTCTTATTATCTTGAGATACGTTCCATCAATACCCAGTTTATTGAGGGATTTTAGCATGAAGCGATGTTGAGTTTTGTCAAAGGCCTTTTCTGCATCTATTGAGATAATCATGTGGTTTTTGTGATTGGTTCTGTTTATGTGATGGATTACATTTATTGATTTACATATGTTGAACCAGCCTTGCATCCCAGGGATGAAGCCGAATTGATCTCGGTGGATAAGCTTTTGGATGTGCTGCTGGATTCAGTTTGCCAGTATTTTTTTGAGGATTTTCGCGTTGATATTCATCAGGGATATTGGCCTGAAATTTTTTCTTTTTATGTTGTGTCTCTGCCAGGTTTTGGTATCAGGATGATGTTGGCCTCATAAAATGAGTTATGGAGGATTCCTTTTTTTTTCCTGTTGTTTGGAATAGTTTCAGAAGGAATGGTACCAGTTCCTCTTTGTACCTCTGGTAGAATCTGGCTGTGAATCCATCTGGTCCTGGGCTTTTTTTTTTTGGTTGGTAGACTATTAATTACTGCCTCAATTTCAGAACTTGTTATTAATCTATTCATGGATTTGACTTCTTCCTGGTTTAGTCTTGGGAGGGTGTATGTGTCCAGGAATTTATCCAGTTTTCCTAGATTTTCTAGTTTATTTGCGTAGAGGTGTTTATAGTATTCTGTGATGGTAGTTTGTATTTCTGTGGGTTCCATGGTGATCTCCCCTTTATCATTTTTTGTTGTGTTTATTTGATTCTTCTCTCTTTTCTTCTTTATTTGTCTGGCTAGCGGTCTATCTGTTTTGTTAATCTTTTCAAAAAACCAGCTTCTGGATTCAATGATTTCTTGAAGCATTTTTTCATGTCTCTATCTCCTTCACTTCTGCTTTGATGTTAGTTATTTCATGTCTTCTGCTAGCTTTTGAATTTGTTTGCTGTTGCTTCTCTTGTTCTTTTAATTGTGATGTTACGGTTTTGATTTTTGATCTTTCCTGCTTTCTTCTGTGGGCATTTAGTGCTATAAATTTCCCCCTAAACACTGCTCTAGCTGTGTCCCAGAGATTGTGGTACTTTGTGTCTTTGTTCTCATTGATTTCAAAGAACTTATTTATTTCTGCCTTCATTTAGTTATTTACCCGGTAGTAATTCAGGAGCAGGTTGTTCATTTTCCATGTAGTTGTATGGTTTTGAGTGAGTTCTTAATCCTGAATTCTAATTTGATTGTACTGTGGTCTGAGAGACAGTTTGTTATGATTTTTGTTCTTTTGCGTCTGCTGAGGAATGTTTTACTTCCAATTATGTGGTTAATTTTAGAATAAGTGCGATGTGGTGCTGAGAAGAATGTATATTCTGTTGATTTGGGGTGGAGAGTTCTGTAGATGTTTATTAGGTCTGCTTGGTCCAGAGCTGAGTTCACGTCCTGAATATCGTTGTTAATTTGATCTAATACTGACAATGGGGTGTTAAAGTCTCCCACTATTATCGTGTGGGAGTCTAAGTCTCTTTATAGGTCTCTAAGAACTTGCTTTATGAATCTGGGTGCTCCTGTATTAGGTTCATATACATTTAGGATAGTTAGCTGTTCTTGTTGCATTGATCCCTTTACCATTATGTAATGCCTTTCTTTGTCTTTTTTGATCTTTTCTGGTTTAAAGTCTGTTTTATGAGATACTAGGATTGCAACCCCTGCTTTTTTTTGCTTTCCATTTGCTTGGTAAATATTCCTCCATCCCTTTATTTTAAGCCTATGTGTGTCTTTGCATGTGAGCTGAGTCTTCTGAATACAGCACACTGATGGGTGTTGACTATATCTAATTTGCCAGTCTGTATCTTTTAATTGGGGTATTCAGCTCATTTACATTTAAGGTTAATATTGTTATGTGTGAATTTTATCCTGTCATTATGATGTTGGCTGTTTTTTTTTGCCCATTAGTTGATGCAGTTTCTTCATAGTGATAATGGTCTTTACAATTTGGTATGTTTTTGCAGTGGCTGGTACTGTTTTTTCCTTTCCATATTTAGTGCTTCCTTTAGGAGCTGTCATAGGGCAGACCTGGTGGTGTGAAACTCTCTCATCATTTGCTTGTTTGTTAAGGATTTTATCTCTTCTTCACTTCTGAAGCTTAGTTTGACTGTATATGAAATTCTGGGTTGAAAATTCTTTTCTTTTAGAATGTTGAATATTGGGCCCCACTTTCTTCTAGCCTGTAGGGTTTCTGAAGAGAGATACCATGTTAGTCTGATGGGCTTCCCTTTGTGGGTAATCCGACCTTTTTCTCTGGCTGCCCTTTACATTTTTTTCCTTCATTTCAACCTTGGTGAATCTGTTGATTATGTGTCTTGGGGTTGCTCTTCTCAAGGAGTATCTTTGTGGTGTTCTCTGTATTTCCTGAATTTCAATGTTGTCCTGTCTTGCTAGGTTGGGGAAGTTCTGGATAATATCCTGAGAGTTTTTTCCAACTTGGCTGCATTCTCCCCATCACTTTCAGGTACACCAAACTTAGGTTTGGTCTTTTCACATAGTCCCATATTTCTTGGAGGCTTTGTTTCTTTTCATTATTTTTTCTCTTATCTTGTCTTCTTGCTTAGTTTCATTCAGTTGATCTTCAATCCCTGATATCCTTTTTTCTGCTCGATTGATTTGGCTGTTGATAGTTGTATATGGTTCATGAAGTTCTCGTGCTGTGTTTTTCAGCTCCACCAGGTCATTTATGTTTTTTTCTAAACTGGTTATTCTAGTTAGCAATTTGTCTAATCTTTTTTCAAGGTTCCTAGCTTCCTTGCATTGGGTTAGAACATGCTCCTTTAGCTTGGAGGAGTTTGTTATTACCCACTTTCTGAAGCTTACTTCTGTCAGTTTGTAAAACTCATTCTCCATCTAGTTTTGTTCCCTTGCTGGAGGGGAGTTGTGATGCTTTGGAGGAGAAGAGCCATTCTGGTTTTTGGAATTTTCACCCTTTTTGTGCTGGTTTTTCCTCATCTTCATGGATTTATCTACCTTTGCTCTTTGATGTTGGTGACCTTCTGATGGGGTTTTTGTGTGGACGTCCTTTTTGCTGATGTTGATGCAATTCCTTTCTGTTTGTTAGTTTACCTTTTAACAGTGAGGCCCTTCTGCTGCAGGTCTGCTGGAGTTTGCTGGAGGTCCACTCCAGGTCCTGTTTGCCTGGGTGTCACAGCAGAGGCTGCAGAACAGCAAAGATTGTTGCCTCTTTCTTCCTCTGGAAACTTCATCCCAGGGGGACACCTGCCAAATGCCAGCTGGAACTCTTCTGTATGAGGTGTCTGTTGACCCCTGCTGGGAGGTATCTCCCAGTTAGGAGGCATGGGGGTCAGGGACCCACTTGAGGAGGCAGGCTGTCCCTCAGCAGAGCTTGAACCCTGGACTGGGAGATCTGCTGTTCTCTTCAGAGCAGGCAGGCAGGAACGTTTAAGTCTGCTGAAGCTGCACCTGCAGCTAGCCCTTCCCCCAGGTGCTCTGTCACAGGGAGATAGGAGTTTTATCTATAAGCCCCTGACTGGGGCTGCTGCCTTTCTTTCAGAGATTCCCCACCCAGAGAAGAGGAATCTAGAGAGGCAATCTGGCTACAGCAGCTTTGCTGAGCTGTGGCTGGCTCTACCCAGTCGGAACTTCCTGGCTGCTTTGTTTATACCGTAAGGGAAAACTGCCTACTCAAGCCGCAGTAATGGTGGACACCCCTCCCCCACCAAACTTGAGCATGCCAGGTCGACTTCAGACTGCTGTACTGGCAGTGAGAATTTCAAGCCAGTGGATCTTAGCTTGCTGGGCTCCGTAGGGGTGGGATCCACTGAGCTAGACTACTTCACTCCCTGGTTTCCAACCCCTTTCTTGGGGAGTAAACAGTTTTGTCTCGCTGGTGTTCCAGGCACCACTGGAGTATGAAAAAAACAAAAAACAAAAAACAAACAAACAAAAAACCCTCCTGCAGCTAGCTTGGTGTCTGCCCAAATGGCCACCCCATTTTGTGCTTGAAACCCAGGGCCCTGGTCCTGTAGGTACCTGCGGGAATCTCCTGATCTGCAGGTTGTGAAGACCATGAGAAAAGCATAGTATCTGGGCCGGAATGCACTGTTCCTCAGGCACAGTCCCTCACAGCTTCTCTTGGCTAGGGGAGGGAGTTCACCACCCCTGCTGCTGCTAGCCCTCCATGGGCTGCACCAACTGTCTAACCAGTCCCAGTGAGAGGAACCAGGTACCTCAGTTGGAAATGCAGAAATCACCTACCTTCTGCGTTGATGTCGCTGGGAGCTATAAACTTCTATTTGGCCATCTTCTCTCCCTCTTAAATAAACCAGTCATATTGGCATAGGGCACACCCTAATGGCTTCTTTTTAATTTAATTAAGTCTTTACATGCCCTGTCTCCAAATACAATTATGTTCTCAGGTACTGGGGGTTAGGGCTTCAACATATGAATTTTAGATGGATACAATTCATCCTGTAACAGCTAGTAATTCCATAAGCACAAACTTGACAGGTAACTAATTATTCACTACAAATGCCTCAATTTCTATGGTTAGACTTAGAAATGTTACCAATCTAGGATTTGAAGTGGCTGATCTCAAGTGTTGATAGCTTTATCAACTTTGCAGGATAGGTCACAGAATAATGGTCATTACCATAACAGGGAGGCTTGCTCCCATAGTATGATCATTATTGATGATACATCTTCTCTATAGTTACCTCTATGGTAGGAGCTATAGAAGCTACAGAAGTAGACTCTGTGTTAGTTTTTAAGGAACTTAAATATAGTTGGAGAAATATGACAAAATTTTCTTAAAACTCCAGAAAATCATAAAGGACAATGAATATGATTTATGCCAAGTGCTATGAGAGTTCAAATGTCAGAACTAATAAGGTCTGAAGACATAAGATAAGGGTTTGTGACAAAGATGGAACTCAAGATGTTCCTTGAAGGTTGGATATTTTTGGATAAGCCAAAGAGGACAAAATAAGGGGAATAAAATGTTCACTTTTGTTAGAAAAATTTCATTGTCTAATGAGAGTTTTGTCTTCTGTGACTGGGTCAACTTCAGGGTGTCATTTGTGAAAATGGATGTAATTTCTCCTTATCACTAAGGGATGGCAATAATTAATACTGTAATTGTGGTTATAATTCTTGTAGTTCTTTCTTTTTTTTGTTTGAGACAGAGTCTCGCTCTTGTTGCTCAGGCTGGAGTGTAGTGGCATGATCTCAACTCACTGCAACCTCTGCCTCTGAGTTCAAATGATTCTCCTGCCTCAGCCTCCTGAGTAGCTGGGACCACATGTGTGTGCCACTATGCCTGGCTAATTTTTGTACCTTTAGTAGAGACAGGGGTTTTGCCATGTTGGCCAGGCTGGTCTCGAACTCCTGACCTCAGGTGATCCGCCTGCCTTGGCCTCCCAAAGTGCTGAGAATACAGGCTTGAGCCACTGTGCCTGGCCTCTTGCAGTTATTTCGAGATGGTTATAACATAATTTTTTTCAGATCTATAAGTTTTACAGACCTTTTCCAGTATTTATTAAACACTTTTCAGATCTAATTTGTATCACAAATAAAATTTACTAAAGTTCCTCAAATAAAATTTACTAAACTTCCTCATTATCACTCTCTTGGCTTCTCCTGTGTTCCCTACTTTGGTTAAGGGCATCACTGTCTACCTTGGGTCTTAAGGAAAACTTTGAACTATTTTTGACTCCTGGCTCTAATCTCCATATTCATTTGGCTAGTAGGTATAGCTATTCCTACTTCTATATTAACTTTTCTTACCTCTTTCTTAGTATATTATGGCAGATTAATGGACCTCTTTGCTTCCCAGCTCTCCTAATATCTTCCTTATACTGCTATTACAGTATAGCAGTATACTATGATGGGATGTTATTCTAGTGAACAGACTTCAGTAGACTGCTTTTCTGAGGGCCTCTGATGTCTCTTCAGAACCTGGAGTATAAAGCTCAAACCACAAGGGCACTTACAAATTTGCTTCTAGCCTGACTTTGTAGCTTTCTCCCCACCCTACTGTACTCCAGGCTTGGTATTCTGAGTATGACAGGAAGTGGAAAAGAGGGTATTCTAAACAAGAAGGCATGAAAATGTGTAATGTACTTATATCCACTCTTTAAGGCTTGGTGAAAATGTCATCCCCTTGATTACACATTCTCTGACTTCCTTCTCCTCCTTCTCCTTCTCCTTCTCCTTCTCCTTCTCCTCCTCCTCCTCCTTCTCCTCCTCCTCCTTCTCCTCCTCCTCCTCCTTCTCCTCCTCTTCCTTCTCCTGCTCCTCCTCCTCCTCCTCCTCCTCCTCCTTCTTCCTTTTTTGAGACAGAGTTTCACTCTTGCCTGGGCTGGAGTGCAGTGGCAAAATCTTGGCTCACTGCATCCTCCGCCTCTCAGGTTCAAGTGATGCTCCTGCCTCAGCCTCCCAAGTAGCTGGGATTACAAGCGTGCGCCACCACACCTGGCTAATTTTTGTATTTGTAGTAAAGACAGGGTTTCACCACATTGGCCCGGCTGATCTGGAACTTCTGACCTCAGGTGATCTGCTCACCTTGGCCTCTCAAAGCCCTTTCTTAATTTATACAGATTTTAAGTACTTACTACATTGTTTCTGAGTTATTTCTGTTCTTACATGTTTCCACAGTAGGCTGTGAGCTCCTTGAGGGTAGGTAGGACCAATATTTATTCGTCTTTATATCTTTATATTCCTAGCATCCAATATAGTGTGCTGGGCACATTGTAGGAACTAATGTGTTTGTTTGAATTGATCACCAGCATACATAAATTATACTCTCTCTTGAAAGCCTGGTTCTTCACACGGCTCCTAGCTCTGTTGGTCCCCTGAGGCTGCCACTAGGAGGCTCCAAAGCCATCCACATGAGGAAATTTGGTTTGCTTCCAGGTTAGGCAAGAAACTGATGATGCTTGACAAATTCTTATAAAAAAATTCAGATGTTTTCAAGATGGCAACAGTACACACTGGGGACTAATGGGGGAGGTAAGGAGGGATGCAAGGGTTGAAAAACTAACTCTTGGATAGTAGGCTCACTATCTGGATGATGGGATCATTCATATCCCAAACCTCAGCATCACACAATATATCCATGTAACAAACCTGCACATGTACATTCCCTGAACCTAAAATAAAAGTTGAAATTATAAAAAGTTAAGATATCTAAATCTTTGTTTTAATTTTTTAGAATTCTGTTTTGTTTTCTGGTTGATGTTGGCATTTAGCAGCTTTGGTTTGCACATTGCCCTTTGGTGAAGTTATTCCTAAATGACGATAAGTCAGGAATATACACATTTCAGCCCTAGACACTCTAGGGGAAAGTCGATTCTCAAAGAGATCAAATTTTTTTTTTTTTTTTTTAGTCACAGAATGATGGCAACGGCTACTGTTGCCATAATCCAAGGCCTAAATACTTATTTGCTTCTTCATCAAAAAGGATGTATCAAGTGTCTTTGCCCGTCATTCAGTTAACTTTCAAAGGATCTTCAGATACCAGATTCCAACAGACATTGCCATCTCTGATTATTACTGCTCAATGGTCAAATATGTCAAGGTATTGGCTCTAATTGGCACTCATGAATGCTGCTTTGGTGTAGTCAATTCTAACTCGTTTTCTTATAAGGTTGTTTTTTTAGGTCTTCTTGATATTGGGATAATCCTAGAGCTTCTGTTTGGAGATGAGGAGTAAGAGAGGAACATTCAGAGCTACATCCATCTCTTCATACACCTCTGTCTTTTTTTTCCACATCTAAATTCTGTCTTTATGGCTGAGTTCATCTTCTATGAGGGTTTCTCCAGACTGTAGTCATCTCTCTTTTTTCCCTAAATTGGGAATAACTGCATCTTAGAGTTAGAATAACTGTAGTAATGTAGTGCAATATTCTACCCAGTGTGTGAATTCCACCAAGTGTGGTTTAAAATGACCCCAGATACACTGAGTGAATTAGCACATGCCTTGGTTTTGGCCTAGGCTAGTTATGTAGCTGTTCTTATCTAAACGCAGTCCTCTTCTAAGAATGAATGCTTTCTTCAAGCTAGGTATATCACTGCTGACTGTTTTTTATGATTATATGTGTCCCTTGGTATTTGTGGGGGATTGGTTGCAATTCCTCCAGTGGGTACCAAAATCTGTAGATGCTCAAGTACCTGATATAAAATGGTAGTATTTGCATATAATCCATATATATCCTCCTGTATACTTTAAATAATCTCTAGATTAATTTAAATACTTAATACATTGTAAATACTATGTAAGTAGTTGTTACACTATTGTTTAGAGAATAATGACAAGAAAACGTCTGTACCTGTACAGACACAATTAAAAAATGTTTTCGATCTGTGGTTGGTGGAATCAACAGACACAAAACTTATGGATACAGAGGGCAGACTGCACTCTGTCCTTTTATTTAGCACTTTTGTGAAGAATCAGCCAAGCCAAACAAAATATCATTGTGGATGGAATCACAGAAATTGCAGGTGAAAGAAATGAAATAGATTTGATACATTCCGATACTTTGTATAGATTAGTATTAGATCCAGTTCTGCTGGGATTTTTACTTGAAAATACCCTTTGCATCGATTGGGTATGAGTCCTGGTGTACAGATGAAAAATCATGGCTGTGGTCAATACTGTGAGGAGGGCTTTGGAAATGTTTAGTAGATGAATGATTTTTGCTGATTTGTTGTGGCTGCTGCTGGGTTCAGCCTCCAGCCCAATTGTATTGCATGTTTTCATGAACATTCTTGAGATGGAACTATAGTGTCTTCATCTGGGAATGATGTAAAGCTAGAGAAGCAATGCAGGCCAGAGAGGAGGGAGCTGGAGCAGAGACTTGAATATTCAGGGATATCTGCCAAGTATCCATATATATTTGCATACATTTAGAAGTGGCTAAAAATACTTACTGAGGCAGATCCTGCCAGAGTGTCATTTGTTCTGCTGGGTGATACAGTGAGAAGAGCATTAGCGGTCAGGAGGCTTGGAGTCTAATCTTTCCTTGGTACAAAATGGCTGTGAAACCTCAGGTAAATCACTTCATCCCTAGCCCCAGTTTTCATATTTGTGAAAGGATATTCTAGTCTACCTGTTCGTCTCTAGCAGGAGTCAGCAAAGTACAGTCTGCAGACCAAATTCTGCCACCACCTGTTTTTTGTATAGTTTTATTGGCACACAGCCATACCCATTCATTTATGTATTGCATAAGGCTGCTTTTGTATTTGGTATCAGAGTTGTATTTTTTTTTTTTTTTAATTTAGAAGGAAGATCTTTATTTCCCATAGAGAGTTGCAGCCCAGCCACAGAGTTGAGTAGTTGCACGAGATTGTATGACTCACAAAACCTAAAATACTTTCTGTCTGGCTCTTTATAGAAAAAGTGTGCCAACCCCTGCTCTAGAGAATATTTGAAAAATTAGGGGGATTTTTCCCCCAAGAGACTGGGGATGCTACTGGTATCTGGTTGGTAAGGCCAAGAATGTCAACTGTCCTGCGGGGCAGCACACAATGAAGCACTGTCTTGCCTGAAATTCTGATATTCTGATAACTCCCTCCTAAATATTCCTCCTCCTTTGTGAGTCTAAGAACAGCAACTTTGAAAGCTATATTAACTATGCAGTTTTATAAGTTAAATGGGTCAGGACTTTTTATTTTTAGTTTTATTTATTTATTTTTTGAGACAGAGTCTTGCTCTGTCACCCAGGCTGGAGTGCAGTGGCACGATCTCAGCTCACTGCAACCTCCGCCTCCTGGGTTCAAGGGATTCTCCTGCCTCAGCTTCCTGAGTATCTGGGACCACAGGCACATGCCACTACACCCGGCTAATTTTTTGTGTTATTAGTAGAGATGGGGTTTCACCATGCTAGACAGGATGGTCTTGATCTCCTGACTTCGTGATCTACCTGCCTCGGCCTCCGAAGTGCTGGGATTAAAGGCGTGAGCCACTGCGCCTGGCCTGGGTCAGGACATTTTTTAACCACTCTTCTTAACCTGAAAAAGGGTATCTACCTCGAAATGAAATCATTTTTTATGTTTAATGGTGAAATATTACAGCATTCCCTTTAAAATCAGGAAGAAACCAATGATGCTTACAGGTTACCTTTATACTGGAGATTCTAACCAGCACAGTAATGACAACAACTGTGAAAGGTCTGAGGTTTTACCCTACTTGCAAGCTAAGAAAGATAGCCTACCAGAGTTTCATGGATGCTGGCAGAAGATGTGAGAGTCCTACATCTGAGACAAAGGATTTTATTTTCACAGCAGTAACAGTGGCCAGAATATCAGCAATTGTTGTGTACTGTTTTCCTGACTCTCAGTTCCTATATGACAACAAGAATAAGACTAGGTGATCCTTGCCGCAGTGGGTTGTGTTATAGGAGGGGAACCCTGAGTTTGGGGAGCCTGAATTTTTCATAATGGGCAGTAAACAGACCTGCCCTTTCCTCTGGAGGGAAATGTTATCTTTACTATATTAGACAGTAAGCATGCCTACCCTTTGCTCTGGAGGGAAGTACTGTCTCTGTCTTCCAAGACTGTTTACCATAGGAACATCATTGAAAAGATATTTTGGAACAAAGGCAGTCAGTATCTCTCATCCTAAGATAAGCAGAAACTCAAGTTTTATGTCTTACTACAAATAAGAAAGGTAAAGTAAATCAAAATGTAAGAGTTGAGAAGGAAGAAACAAAATTGTTATTATTAGCAGATGATATTTCCATAGTGAATTCGTGAACATCTCTAGATAAAAATAGAAATAATGGGAGAACTCATCAAAATTTCTGAATTCAAGCTCCATATACCAACACCAGTTGCATTTTTATAAAGAGGGGCAAAAATTTAGAACACACTATAAAAATGATACCATTTATCAAGGCAGCAAAACTCAAAGTACCTATGAATAATCTGACAAATGTTGCACCCAATTTTAATAGAGCAAATTGTAAAATTTTATTGAAAAACATAAAAGAAGACCTACACGGAGATATGTCATGTCATGTCATGGATAGGAAAACGAAATATCTTGAAGTTGTCTCCAAATTAATGTATAAATTCAATGCAATTCAAACTCCTACAAGCCGTGTGTGTGTGTGTGTGTGTGTAAGTTAATAGGCTGATCACCTCAACAGATGCGGAGAAAGCATTTGATAAAATTCAGTATCCGTTCATGATAAAAACTCTCAGCAAACTGGAAGAGTAAGGAACTTCCCTAACTAATCTAATAAAATGCATAGAGAATACATTTATATGTATAGAACTGAAAACTACAAAAAGTGGTGAAAGAAATCAAATAAATTGAGAGAGAGAGAGAGAGAGAGAGAGAATGTGTTCACAGATTGGAAGACTCTGTATTATTAAGATATCAGTTCTTCTTGATGTGACCTGTAGATTGAACTCAATCCTCAAAAACCATAGAAAACTTTTCTGTATACATGTATTTGTGGGTGTATGAATATATGGACGTGAATACACACACACACACACGAACTAGAACAAGTAAAACAGTTTTATAAAAGTAAGACAAGACAATGTAGAGCTATTATAATCAAGGGAGTATGGTGTTCATAGAAGAATAAACACATAGATCAGTGGAGCAGAATTGAGAGCTTAGAAATGGAACCACAAAATAATGTCAACTGATTTTTGACAGAGATGCAAAGGCAACTCAATGCAAAAAGGAGAGTCTTTTCAACAAATGAGACTAGAAAAATTAGAAGTTCTTATGTGAAAATATAAACCTTTCTACATTCCTCATACTTTACACAAAAAATAACTAAAACAATCATAACCTAAATGTAAAACACAACACTTGTAAAACTTCTATAAGAAAAGGGAGAAATCTGTGTGACCTTGGAATTAGCAAAAAAATTTTAGATATAATATTGAAAGTATGGGCTGGGCATGGTGGCTCATGCCTGTAATCCCAGCACTTTGGGAGGCCAAAGTGGGTGGATCACTTGAGGCCAGGAGTTTGAGACCAGCCTGGCCAACATGGTGAAACCTTGTCTCTGCTAAAAATACAAAAATTAGCCAGGTGTGGTGGCACATGCCTGTAATCTCAGGTACTTGGGAGGCTGAGACGGGAGAATTGCTTGAATCTGGGAGGCAGAGGCTGCAGTGGGCCAAGATCACACCACTGTACTCCAGCCTGGGCAACAGAGCAAGATTCTGTCTCAAAAAAAAAAAAAAAAAAAAAAAGAAAAAAGAAAAAACAAAGTATGATCCATAAAAATAAAACTAGATAGATAAATTGGGCTTTGTCAATATTTAAAAAGTTTTGCTCTGTGAAAGACCCTTTAATGAAAAAGTGAAGCCACAGACTAGGAGTGATTTATTTATTTATTTGAGACGGAGTCTCACTCTGTCACCAGGCTGGAGTGCAGTGGTGCAATCTTGGCTCGGAGTGAATATTTTAAAACCACAAATCCGATAAAGGATTTGTGCCCAGAACATATAAAGAACTCTTAAAATTTTAAAAGTTAGAAAATAACCAAATAAAAAATGGGCAAGAGATATGAACATACACTTTACCAACGAAGATAAATGGATGGAAAATAAGTATATGAAAATATGCTCAACATATTGTCATTAGGGAAATGGTAATTAAAACCATAACTAGATACCACTACAAATCTGTTAGAAGTCGAAAAAAGATAACTGAAAATAACCACAATAAGATACCCCTATAACTCTATTAGAAGTCTAACAAACAAAACGGAAAATACCAATTATTGTTGAGAGTATGGAGCACCTGGAACTCTTATACAATGCTGGTGAGAATGCAAAATAATACAGCCATTCTGGAAAAAAGTTTCACAGTTTCCGATAAAGCGAAATGTGTAATTACCATATGACCCTGTAGTTTTGCTTTCATGAATTTACTCAAGTCAACTGAAAACTAATTTTCACAGGAAAACTTGTATGTGAATGTTTCTTGAAACTATATATTCATTCTCAAAAACTGGAAACAACCTGGATTTCCATCAATGGGTGAATGGGTAAACAAACTATGGTTCAGCCATTCAATGGAATATTATTCAGCAGTAAAAAGGAATTAACTGTTGATTCACAACAACATGGGTGAATTCTAAATGCATTTTGCAAAGTGAAAGAAGCCATATCCCAAAGGCTACGTATTGTATGATTCCATTGTTATGACATTCTGGAAAAGAGAAAGCTATAGAAACATGAACAAAACCAAAAAACAACAAATAAGTGTTGGCCAGACTGAGGATGGATTGAGGTGCTGATAATGGAAGGTAGCCTGAGGGAGTTTTTTGGGGTGATCATATTGTTTTGTATGGTAATGTGCTAGTAGTTACTTGATTCTATGCACTTGTCAAAACCCACAGGACTGGCCGGGTGTGATGGCTCATGCTTGTAATCCCAGCACTTTGGGAGGCTGAGGTGGGCAGATCATGAGGTCAGGAGTTCAAGACCAGCCTGACCAAATGGTGAAACCCTGTCTTTACTAAAAATACAAAAATTAACAGGACGTGGTGGCACGTGCCTGTAATCCCAGCTACTCAGGAAGCTGAGGCAGGAGTATCACTTGAACCCAGGAGGCAGAGGTTGCAGTGAGCTGAGATCGTGCCACTGCACTCCAGCCTGGGTGACAGAGGGAGACTCCATCTCAAAAAAAAAAAAAAATAAAAAAAAAAAAAAAATAAATAATAAAGCCCCATAGGACTGTATGCAACAAAGAGTGAATTTTACTGTCTTCAAATTTTAAGAAACAACGAGGATATTAGGAGAATATAAGGCAGACTACAGATTTGGCAAATAAATTTAAGTGTATTGTGATGAATGGCACAATCATACTGAAAACTTGGAGAAAAAAGAAGCTGAATAACTTTATTCTGAATGGATACTGTAAGGCTAAAGAAAAAAGAAGTATGCAACACTGTACTGTAGTTGGTAAATATGTTTCTTAAAGGAGTATGGGTTAGCAATTCTGAAAATACTTTGTATGTATATTAGTGTTGAGCAAATAAGCAAAATATATTGTAGTTTATGAAAACTAGGCTTTTTACTGTCAGAGAAAGAAATTACAGATAAGAAGATGAGAATGCTAAAATGAATTCTTTTTTTTTTTTTTGAGACGGAGTCTCTCTCTGTTGCCAGATTGGAGTGCAGTGGCACGATCTCGGCTCACTGCAACCTCCACCTCCCAGGTTCAAGTGGTTCTCCTCTCTCAGCCTCCCGAGTAGCTGGGACTGCAGGCATGTGCCACCATGCCCAGCTAATTTTTGTACTTTTAGTAGACACAGAGTTTCACCATGTTGGCCAGGGTGGTCTCAATCTTTTGACCTCGTGATCCGCCCGCCTTGGCCTCCCAAAGTGCTGGGATTATAGGCGTGCGCCACTGTGCCTGGCCTAAAATGAATTCTTCAGTGTTGGATTGGAGTTGGACTAGTGTGTCCTTCTTTTCCTTTTAAGATAGTGAAATAAATATCGATATATATGTGTACATCAGTTAGTAAGCCTATATACCTCTCCGAGCTCTTTCTACTTGAGAGGGCCTAGAAGTAGTGATACCCCAGTAGAAGTGAACACATGTGGTGCCTAAATCTTGGTTTCTAAAATTATTCTCCAACAAAAGGAACCAGGTTTCGTTAGAGGAGTGGATGATTCTAGGATGGGAGGGAAAAATACAAGATGAGCCTGGGACATTTGTGGTGCCAGAAAGTAAGGAAGTGCTTTAAAAAAAAAAAGATTGAGGATATGTCAAAAAAATTACAGAAGTTGAACTGAAAGAGCTCTCATTAGCCAAAGCTGGAATAATTTGTCCGACAAAATAAAGAAATGTGACTTAAGAAAATAATATTCATAAGTTCATATTTATATATATGTATAACATGCTTGAATAAATAAATG
This sequence comes from Chlorocebus sabaeus, assembly GCF_047675955.1. Classification (NCBI taxonomy): domain Eukaryota; kingdom Metazoa; phylum Chordata; class Mammalia; order Primates; family Cercopithecidae; genus Chlorocebus; species Chlorocebus sabaeus. The sequence goes on along the minus strand of NC_132912.1, from coordinate 101,917,826 downwards.
AGTGGAGAAGAGACAACTCTCTTCCTTATAGAAGAATTCCAATTAATAAATATAGAGGGACTGAGAAAATAGGAATTGGAACACCAGAGTAATAATTGGTGTAGGTGAGATCCACTGAGGATTGCTAAAATTAGTGGGCAAAAGTTTACAGAAAAATGTGGTATTGCATAGTCTCAAAATATCTCCTACAAAATATTCATTAATTACAAAGGGAACATAGTAACTCTGTAGTGGAGAAACCCACCAGAACTCATTTTAACCAAGGGAACAAGGTTATTAATTTCACCCATTAATAAGATCTAAACATACCTTTGTGGTATCTTTCCACACAATCTGTGACTTATTTCAATTACAAAGAAACTTCGGTCAGCCCAAATCCAGGGATATTCTACCTAAAACTGATGAGTACCTGACCAGTACTCTTCAAAACCACCAAGATAATGGAGACAAAGAAAGATCAAGAAATTATCACAGTTCAGAGGAAACTAATGCAATATGGGATCCTGGATTAGGTCCTGGAATAGAAAATGGGTACTAGTAGAAAAACTGGTGAAATCTAAGTAAAGTATGCACCTAATTAAGTTTATGTAAACGTTGGTTTCTTAGTTTGGATAATTTCCCTTGGTTGTATAAAATGCAATAAAAATGTAAACCAATATATGTTTTTTATTCATATGATGAAAGCACATACATGTACACACATGTGTACACACCTACATACATATAAGAATATTACTTTCAGGATTTATGATGGTGGTTATCTTTCTAGGAGGTGGAAAGAGGAAGGAGAATGTCATTGCAGAGTGGTAAACTGAGGACTTTAAGCATTTTTGTACTATTTTATTTCTTTAAATCTGAAGGAAATATGGCAAAATGTTATCAAAGAATAGAGTGTGAGGGTGCATGGATGTGAATGGGCATTTTTTGTACATTAAAATATTTTATTATGAAAACAATGTTAAAATGAAGGCTTTCTTTCTTTCTTTTTTTTTTTTTTTGAGATGGAGTCTTGCCCTGTCTCCCAGGCTGGAGTGCAGTGGTGAGATCTCGGCTCACTGCAAGCTCCACCTCCCGGGTTCACGCCATTCTTCTGCCTCAGCCTCACAAGTAGCTGGGACTACAGGTGCCCGCCAGCATGCCTGGCTAATTTGTTTGTATTTTTAGTAGAGTCGGGGTTTCACCATGTTCGCCAGGATGGTCTCGATCTCCTGACCTCGTGATCTGCCTGCCTCGGCCTCCCAAAGTGCTGGGATTACAGGCATGAGCCACCGCGCCCAGCCATGAAGGCTATTTTCTAAAGATAATATGCTGAATGCCCTGGAGATCTATGAATCTGGATTTATGGATGTTGTTTTGGACTGTTTTAGTTATCCAGATATGAAGTAGATAGTATTAATTGGAATTGAAAAGAAGGGGACAACACTGAGACATTTTGAAGCCAAAGTGGATAAACTTGGTAAACTGAAGGGACAGGGAAAAAGAAATAAAAGATGACTGAGGGTCAGAGACTAGAAGACTAGGGAAATTAAAGGACAAGTTATTTGGAGGGAGAACAGGGTAGATAATGAGTACTTTGGCTTGGGAATATTAGGATCTCAGCACAGAAGCTCTTCTGTGAATCTATTTCAAGGATCTGAGGAAGAGTCAGCATCTTCCTTTTCTTGCTGCTGCTGTAGTGGCTGCATTGAAGACAGGAGGGAAGGGAGTGGCTCTAGTTTTAGCCCTGTCACTGTGTGTGAGGGAAGCCAAAGCATTCTTTCAGGTCTGCACCTGATTCTTCTGGACCCAGCACTGTAACAGCGGCATACAAAAGTCTATCCAAGTTTTAATATGCAATCTCATATAATCTGCAGAGAAACAGAATATACATGATGTAACAATGGTATTGAAGTCCCAAGGTTTTAAGATGGTTCATTTTAAACTATAGAGAAAACTATGTAGCTCTGTTTCTTTTTATTTTTATTTCTGTTTCTTAGAATTTTTAAAAACTGTGGTTAAATACACAGAACAGAATTTACCATTATAACCATTTTTGAGTGTATGATTCAGTGTTATTAAGTACATTCATAGTTGTTGTACAGACCATTGCCACCATCTGTCTCCAGAACTCATCATATTGCAAAACTAAACTCTGTACCTATTAAAAAATAACTCTCCATACCCACTCTCCTTAGCCTCTGTGAACCACCCTTCTACTGTCTCTATACATTTGACTCCCCCAGGTACCTCATATAAATGGAATCATACAGTATTTATCTTTTTGTGCCTGGGTTATTTCACTTGGCATCATGTCCTCAAGGTTCATCCACATTGCGGCATATGGCAAGATTTCCTTTCTTTTAAGGTAGAATAATATTCTTCTTTATGTATTTATCACATTTTGCTTATCCCTTTGTCTATTGATAGACACTTGAGTTACTTCTACCTTTTGGCTACTGTAAACAGTGCTGCTGTGAACATGGATGTATTATTTTTGTGACTTTTTGATAGCTTTTTATGGAGCTATAATTTACATATTTTCATAAAATTCACCCATTACAAGTATATAGTTTAATTATTTCTATGAAATATATAAAGGCTTCCAACAATTATCATAATCCAGTTTTAGAACATTCTTTTGCTTGTTTAAAATCAAGCCCTGCTCCCATCCCAGCCTTAGGAAACCACTGATACGCTTTCTGTCAATTGATTGGTGTTCTCCAGAAATTTCACATAAATGAAGTCATCATACATGGTCTTTTTGTGTCTGGCTTCTTTCACCAGACACAAAATCTAGTCTAATGTTGTTGAGGTTATCCAGGTCTAGAATTTATTAGTAATTAGTTTCTTTTTATTTCTGAATGGCATTTCATTTTATGGATATGCCACATTTTGTTTATCCATTTACTAGTTTCTGGACATTTGGGTTGTTGCCAGTTTTGGCTATTATGCATAATGCTACTATAAATATTCGTGTACAAGTCCATTTTTTTTTTTTGAACAGAGTCTCACTCTGTTACCAAGGTGGGAGTGCAGTGATGGGACCATTGCTCACTATATCCTCAAACTCCTAGGCTCAAGCTGTCTTCCTGCCTCAGCTTCCTGAGTAGCTGGGACTACAGGCACATGCCACCACATCTGGCTAATTTTTTAATTATTTGTACAGATGCAGTCCCCTTATATTGCCCAGGCTGGTGCCAAACTTCTGGCCTCAAGCCATCTTCCCACCCTGGCCACTCAGAGTGCTAGGATTATAAGCATGAGCCACTGTGCCCGACCTCATGTAGAAATCTTTATGTGGACATATGCTTTCATTTCTGTTGGGTAGGCTCTCGGGAGTGAGTTTGTTAGGTTGTACAGCAAGTTTGTCGTGTTAAGAAACTGCCAGTGTGTTTTCCGAAGTGTGCAGCATTTTGCATTCCCATCAGCAATGTATCAGGGCTCTTGTTTCTCCACATTCTTGGCAGCACTTGGTATTGTCGGTTTTCTGGGTTATAACTATTCTAGTGGGTGTGTAGTAGTATCTCATTGTGGTTTTAGTTTGCTTTTCTCTAATGAATAATGATATTATGTGTAATTTTATGGGCTATTAGCCATTTGTATGTCTTTGGTGAAATGTCTATTCAGATCTTTTGTCCATTTTAAAAATTGGGTTGTCTTTATCAAGGTGTAAAACATTCTTTATATATATTTTATCATATATGTAATTTTAAAATATTTTCTCAGTTGGTGGTTTATCTTTTCATTAGCTTAATGATATCTTTTTTTTTTTTTTTTTTTTTTTTTCCAGTCAGAGTGTGGAGTGCAGTGGTGCATTCTTGGCTGATTTCAACCTTCGCCTCTCAGGTTCAAGTGGTTCTTATGCCTCAGCCTCCCAAGTCCCTGGGATTACAGGCATGTGCCACCATGCCCTGCTAACTTTTGTATTTTTAGTAGAGATGGGGTTTCACCATGTTGGCCAGGCTGGTCTTGAGCCCCTGGCTTCAAGTGATCTGCCCACCTCAGCCTCCCAAAGTGCTGGGATTACAGACATGAGCCACCATGCCTTACCTAATGGTATCTTTTAAAGAGCGAACACTTTTACTCTTGATGAAGTTCGATTTATTATATTTTTCTATTTTGAATTATACTTTTGGTGTCATAATTAAGAAATCTTTACTTAATCTAAGGATACAAATTTTTTTTCTTATATTTTCTTCTAGAAAATTTATAGCTTTAGATATTGTATTTAGGGCTGTGATTCATTTTGAGGTTTTTTTTGTATATGGTGTAAGGTAAGGGTCCAAATTCTTTAAAAAATATTTTGAAATAACTTTAGACTTATAAAAACTTGCAGAAGTTATACAGAAAGTTAAGTAAGCTACAGACTTTATTCATATTTTACCAGTTTTACATACACTCATTTCTTCTGTGTGTGTGCATGTATAGTTCAATGAAATTTTATTACATGTATGAATTTGTATAACCAATATAACAATCAGAATGCAGAACTGTTTCACCATGCAAAAGCAACTCCCTCATGCAACCTCTTTATAATCTGTTCTCTATCATTATAATTTTGTCATTTTGAAAATGTTGAAATCTTTTGAAAATGCCTCCCTCCCTATCGATTTTGGTAATTTGTGTCTTCTTTCTTTGTCATCCTAGCTCAAGGTTTTTCAATTGTATTAATCTTTTCAAATAATCAGTATTTTGTTTTATTGACTTATCTTTTTGTTTTCTAGTTCATTGATTTCCATTCTGATCCTTTTTTTGCTTGTTTTGTGTTTAAATTTTTCTTATTTTTCTAGTTTATAAGTGCAAACTTAGATTATTGATTGATTGATTATTGATGTGAGGACTTTCCTTTTTTAGAATATAGATGTGTAAAGCTATAAATTTCTCTCTAAGCACTGTTTAAACTGTGTCTCATGAATCTTTTGAAACTCAATCTGACAATCTCTCTTTTGGTTAGACTGTTTTGTGCATTCAAATTTAGTGCAAGTATTAATATGATTGAATTTATGTCTTTCACTTTGATATTTTTTATATTTCTTTTGTTAACTGCGTTCTTTTTGTTAAATGGATTATTAAGATTCTTAAAAAGACTAGTCAGTTGATTTGTTGATTTTCACACTATGTTATTTTCAATTATTTTCTTAGTTGCTCCAGGGATTTATTATGCATCTTAATTTATCAGTCAATTTCAGGTTAATGTTAACTTAATTCTTTTTTTTTTTTATTATGCAAGTTCTAGGGTACATGTGCATCACGTGGAGGTTTGTTACATATGTATACATGTGCCATCGTGGTGTGCTGCACCCATTAACTCGTCATTTACATTAGATATATCTCCTAATGCTATCCCTCACCCCTCCCCGCACCCCATAACGGGCTCTGGTGTATGATGTTCCCCTTCCTGTGTCCAAGTGTTCTCATTGTTCAATTTCCACCTATGAGTGAGAACATGCAGTGTTTGGTTTTCTGTTCTTGTGATAGTTTGCTGAGAATGATGGTTTCCAGCTGCATCCATGTCCCTACAAAGGACATGAACTCATCCTTTTTTATAGCTGCATAGTATTCCACGATGTATATGTTGCCACATTTTCTTTTTTTTTTTTTTTTTTTAATTTATTTATTATTATTATACTTTAAGTTGTAGGGTACATGTGCACAACATGCAGGTTTGTTACATATGTATACTTGTGCCATGTTGGTGTGCTGCACCCATCAACTCGTCATTTACATCAGGTATAACTCCCAATGCAATCCCTCCCCACTCCCCCCTCCCCATCATAGGCCCCGGTGTGTGATGTTCCCCTTCCCGAGTCCAAGTGATCTCATTGTTCAGTTTCCACCTATGAGTGAGAACATGCGGTGTTTGGTTTTCTGTTCTTGTGATAGTTTGCTAAGAATGATGGTTTCCAGCTGCATCCATGTCCCTACAAAGGACACAAACTCATTCTTTTTTATGGCTGCATAGTATTCCATGGTGTATATGTGCCACATTTTCTTAATCCAATCTGTCACTGATGGACATTTGGGTTGATTCCAAGTCTTTGCTATTGTGAATAGTGCTGCAATAAACATACGTGTGCATGTGTCTTTATAGCAGCATAATTTATAATCCTTTGGGTATATACCCAGTAATGGGATGGCTGGGTCATATGGTACATCTGGTTCTAGATCCTTGAGGAATTGCCACACTGTCTTCCACAATGGTTGAACTAGATTGCAGTCCCACCAACAGTGTAAAAGTGTTCCTATTTCTCCACATCCTCTCCAGCACCTGTTGTTTCCTGACTTTTTAATGATCGCCATTCTAACTGGTGTGAGATGGTATCTCATTGTGGTTTTGATTTGCATTTCTCTGATGGCCAGTGATAATGAGCATTTTTTCATGTGTCTGTTGGCTGCATGAATGTCCTCTTTTGAGAAATGTCTATTCATATCCTTTGCCCACTTTTTGATGGGGTTGTTTGTTTTTTTCTTGTAAATTTGTTTGAGTTCTTTGTAGGTTCTGGATATTAGCCCTTTGTCTGATGAGTAGATTACAAAAATTTTCTCCCATTCTGTAGGTTGCCTGTTCACTCTGATGGTAGTTTCTTTTGCTGTGCAGAAGCTCTTTAGTTTAATGAGATCCCATTTGTCAATTTTGGCTTTTGTTGCTGTTGCTTTTGGTGTTTTAGACATGAAGTCCTTGCCCATTCCTATGTCCTGAATGGTATTACCTAGGTTTTCTTCTAGGGTTTTTATGGTATTAGGTCTAACATTTAAGTCTCTAATCCATCTTGAATTAATTTTCATATAAGGAGTAAGGAAAGGATCCAGTTTCAGCTTTCTGCTTATGGCTAGCCAATTATCCCAGCACCGTTTATTAAATAGGGAATCCTTTCCCCATTTCTTGTTTTTGTCAGGATTATCAAAGATCAGATGGCTGTAGATATGTGGTATTATTTCTGAGGACTCTGTTCTGTTCCATTGGTCTATATCTCTGTTTTGGTACCAGTACCATGCTGTTTTGGTTACTGTAGCCTTGTAGTATAGTTTGAAGTCAGGTAGGGTGATGCCTCCAGCTTTGTTCTTTTGACTTAGGATTGTCTTGGAGATGCGGGATCTTTTTTGGTTCCATATGAACTTTAAAGCAGTTTTTTCCAATTCTGTGAAGAAACTCATTGGTAGCTTGATGGGGATGGCATTGAATCTATAAATTACCTTGGGCAGTATGGCCATTTTCATGATATTGATTCTTCCTATCCATGAGCATGGTATGTTCTTCCATTTGTTTATGTCCTCTTTTATTTCACTGAGCAGTGGTTTGTAGTTCTCCTTGAAGAGGTTCTTTACATCCCTTGTAAGTTGGATTCCTAGGTATTTTATTCTCTTTGAAGCAATTGTGAATGGAAGTTCATTCCTGATTTGGCTCTCTGTTTGTCTGTTACTGGTGTATAAGAATGCTTGTGATTTTTGCACATTAATTTTGTATCCTGAGACTTTGCTGAAGTTGCTTATCAGCTTAAGGAGATTTTGGGCTGAGACAATGGGGTTTTCTAAATATACAATCATGTCATCTGCAAACAGGGACAATTTGACTTCTTCTTTTCCTAACTGAATCCCCTTGATTTCTTTCTCTTACCTGATTGCCCTAGCCAGAACTTCCAACACTATGTTGAATAGGAGTGATGAGAGAGGGCATCCCTGTCTTGTGCCAGTTTTCAAAGGGAATTTTTCCAGTTTTTGGCCATTCAGTGATATTGGCTGTGGGTTTGTCATAAATAGCTCTTATGATTTTGAGATATGTTCCATCAATACCGAATTTATTGAGCGTTTTTAGCATGAAGGGCTGTTGAATTTTGTCAAAGGTCTTTTCTGCATCTATTGAGATAATCATGTGGTTTTTGTCTTTGGTTCTGTTTATATGCTGGATTGCGTTTATTGATTTGCATATGTTGAACCATCCTTGCATCCCAGGGATGAAGCCCACTTGATCATGGTGGATAAGCTTTTTGATGTGCTGCTGGATCCGGTTTGCCAGTATTTTATTGAGGATTTTTGCATCCGTGTTCATCAGGGATATTGGTCTAAAATTCTCTTTTTTTGTTGTGTCTCTGCCAGGCTTTGGTATCAGGATGATGTTTGCCTCATAAAATGAGTTAGGGAGGATTCCTTCTTTTTCTATTGATTGGAATAGTTTCAGAAGGAATGGTATCAGCTCCTCCTTGTACCTCTGGTAGAACTCAGCTGTGAATCCATCTGGTCCTGGACTTTTTTTGGTTGGTAGGCTATTAATTGTTGCCTCAATTTCAGAGCCTATTATTGGTCTATTCAGGGATTCAGCTTCTTCCTGGTTTAGTCTTGGGAGAGTGTAAGTGTCCAGGAAATTATCCATTTCTTCTAGATCTTCTAGTTTATTTGCGTAGAGGTGTTTGTAGTATTCTCTGATGGTAGTTTGTATTTCCATGGGGTCGGTGGTGATATCCCGTTTGTCATTTTTTATTGCGTCTATTTGATTCTTCTCTCTTTTCTTCTTTATTAGTCTTGCTAGTGGTCTATGAATTTTGTTGATCTTTTCAAAAAACAACTCCTGGATTCACTGATTTTTTTGGAGGGTTTTTTGTGTCTCTATCTCCTTCAGTTCTGCCTGATCTTAGTTATTTCTTGCCTTCTGCTAGCTTTTGAATGTGTTTGCTCTTGCTTCTCTAGTTCTTTTAACTGTGATGTTAGAGTGTCAATTTTTGATCTTTCCAGCTTTCTCTTGTGGGCATTTAGTGCTATAAATTTCCCTCTACACACTGCTTTAAATGTGTCCCAGAGATTCTGGTACGTTGTGTCTTTGTTCTCATTGGTTTCAAAGAACATCTTTATTTCTGCCTTCATTTCGTTGTGTACCCAGTAGTTCATTCAGGAGCAGGTTATTCAGTTTCCATGTAGTTGAGTGGTTTTGATGGAGTTTCTTAGTCCTGAGTTCTAGTTTGATTGCACTGTGGTCTGAGAGACTGTTTGTTATAATTTCTGTTTTTTTTACATTTGCTGAGGAGTGCTTTACTTCCAATTATGTGGTCAATTTTGGAATAAGTGTGATGTGGTGCTGAGAAGAATGTATATTATGTTGATTTGGGGTGGAGAGTTCTGTAGATGTCTATTAGGTCTGCTTGCTGCAGAGATGAGTTCAATTCCTGGATATCCTTGTTAACTTTCTGTCTCGTTGATCTGTCTAATGTTGACAGTGGGGTGTTGAAGTCTCCCATTATTATTGTATGGGAATCTAAGTCTCTTTGTAAGTCCCTAAGGGCTTGCTTTATGAATCTGGGTGCTCCTGTATTGGGTGCATATATATTTAGGATAGTTAGCTCTTCCTGTTGAATTGATCCCTTTACCATTATGTAATGGCCTTCTTTGTCTCTTTTGATCTTTGATGTTAAGTTTAAAGTCTGTTTTATCAGAGACTAGTATTGCAACCCCTGCTTTTTTCTGTTCTCCATTTGCTTGGTAAATCTTCCTCCATCCCTTTATTTTGAGCCTATGTATGTCTCTGCATGTGAGATGAGTCTCCTGAATACTGCAGACTGATGGGTCTTGACTCTTTATCCAGTTTGCCAATCTGTGTCTTTTAATTGGACCATTTAGTCCATTTACATTTAAGGTTAATATTGTTATGTGTGAACTTGATCCTGCCATTATGATATAATTGGTTATTTTGCTCGTTAGTTGATGCAGTTTTTTCCTAGCCTCGATGGTCTTTACATTTTGGCCTGTTTTTGTAATGGCTAGTACCGGTTGTTGCTTTTCATGTTTAGTGCTTCCTTCAGGGTTTCTTGTAAGGCAGACCTGGTGGTGACAAAATCTCTAAGCATTTGCTTATCTGTAAAGGATTTTATTTCTCCTTCACTTATGAAACTTAGTTTGGCTGGATATGAAATTCTGGGTTTAAAATTCTTTTCTTTAAGAATGTTGAATATTGGCCCCCACTCTCTTCTGGCTTCTAGAGTTTCTGCCGATAGATCTGCTGTTAGTCTGATGGTCTTCCCTTTGTGGGTAACCCGACCTTTCTCTCTGGCTGCCCTTAAGATTTTTTCCTTCATTTCAACTTTGGTGAATCTGGCAATTATGTGTCTTGGAGTTGCTCTTCTCGAGGAGTATCTTTGTGGTGTTCTCTGTATTTCCTGAATTTGAATGTTGGCCTGCCCTACTAGGTTGGGGAAGTTCTCCTGGATGATATCCTGAAGAGTGTTTTCCAGCTTGGTTCCATTTTCCCCCTCACTTTCAGGCACCCCAATCAGACGTAGATTTGGTCTTTTTACATAATCCCATCCTTCTTGCAGGCTTTGTTCATTTCTTTTCCTTCTTTTTTCTTTAGATTTCTCTTCTCGCTTCATTTCTTTCATTTGATCCTCAATCGCTGACATTCTTTCTTCCAGTTGATTGAGTCGGTTACTGAAGCTTGTGCACTTGTCACTTATTTCTCATGTCATGGTTTTCATCTCTGTCCGTTTGTTTATGGCCTTCTCTGCATTAATTATTCTAGTTATCAATTCTTCCACTCTTTTTTCAAGCTTTTTAGTTTCTTTGCGCTTGGTACGTAATTCCTCCTTTAGCTCTGAGAAGTTTGATGGACTGAAGCCATCTCTCATCTCATCAAAGTCATTCTCCGTCCAGCTTTGACCCTTTGCTGGCGATGAGCTGCGTTCCTTTGGAGGGGGAGATGCACTCTCATTTTTTGAATTTCCAGCTTTTCTACCCTGCTTTTTCCCCATCTTTGTGGTTTTATCTGCCTCTGGTCTTTGATGAAGGTGACGTACTGATGGGGTTTTGGTGTGGGTGTCCTTCCTGTTTGTTAGTTTTCCTCCTAACAGTCAGGACTCTCAGCTGTAGGTCTGTTGGAGATTGCTTGAGGTCCACTCCAGACCCTGTTTGCCTGGGTGTCAGCAGCAGAGGCTGCAGAAGATAGAATACTGCTGAACAGCAAGTGTACCTGTCTGATTCTTGCTTTGGAAGCTTCTTCTCAGGGGTGTACTCCACTGTGTGAGGTGTAGGGTGTCGGTCTGCCCCTAGTGGAGGAAGTCTCCCAGTTAGGCTACTCAGGGGTCAGGGACCCACTTGAGCAGGCAGTCTGTCTGTTCTCAGATCTCAACCTCCGTGTTGGGAGATCCACCGCTCTCTTCAAAGCTCTCAGACAGAGTTGCTTGCATCTGCAGAGGTTTCTGCTGCTTTTTTTTGTTGTTGTTGTTTAGCTGTGCCCTGTCCCCAGAGGTGGAGTCTACAGAGACTGGTAGGCCTCCTTGAGCTGCTGTGAGCTTCACCCAGTTCAATCTTCCCAGGGCTTTGTTTACCTACTTAAGCCTCAGCAATGGTGGGCGCCCCTCCCCCAGCCTTGCTGCTGCCTTGCGGTTAGATCGCAGGCTGCTGTGCTAGCAATGAGGAAGGCTCCATGGGCGTGGGACCCTCCCGGCCAGGTGTGGGATATAATATCCTGGTATGCCCGTTTGCTTAAAGCGCAGTATTGGGGTGGGAGTTATCCGATTTTCCAGGTGTTGTGTGTCTCTGTTCCCCTGGCTAGGAAAAGGGATTCCCTTCCCCCTTGTGCTTCCCAGGTGAGGCGATGCCTCGCCCTGCTTCATCTCTTGCTGGTCGTGCTGCAACAGCTGACCAGCACCGATTGTCCGGCACTCCCCAGTGAGATGAACACAGTACCTCAGTTGTTAATGCAGAAATCTCCTGTCTTCTGTGTTGCTCACGCTGGGAGCTGGAGACTGGAGCTGTTCCTATTCGGCCATCTTGCTCCGCCCTACTCAACTCCAACTTAATTCTTATAAATTACAACGACTTTACTCAAATTCAGCTTCTTTTCTTATTCTTTCTATTGTGTTAATTTTGTTCTGTATATTACTATACATCTATATATGGTATAACTAAAACATTTTCTTCTTTAATCTTATGAGTTTTTAAAACATGTAAAAGAGAAAAGGATTTTTGTTTATTTACATATTTACAATTTCTAGTGTATTTCATTTCTTCCTGTGTATTTGAGTTATTACTTGATATCATTGCCTTTTAACCTGAAGCACTTCCTTTAATATTTCTTGTGTTGCAGGTCTGCTAGCAACAAATTCTCTCAGTCTTTTTTTTTTTTTTTTTGAGATGGAGTCTCGCTGTGTCGCCTGGGCTGAAGTGCAGTGGCGTGATCTCGGCTAAGTGCAAGCTCCGCCTCTCAGGTTCACGCCATTCTCCTGCCTCAGCCTCCCAGGTAGCTGGGACTATAGGCGCCCACCACCACATCTGGCTAATTTTTTGTATTTTTAGTAGAGACAGGGTTTCATCATGTTAGCTAGGATGGTCTTGATCTCCTGACCTCGTGATCTGCCTGCCTCGACCTCCCAAAGTGCTGGGGTTACAAGCATGAGCCACCATGCCTGACCTCTTTTTTAAAAAAATATGGAGATGACTTTATTTTGCCTTCATTTTTGAATGACAGTTTTGCTGAACATAGAATTATTGATTGTCAGAAGTTTTCTTTTAGCAGTATTTATTTATGAGATAGGGTCTAACTCTGTTGCCCAAGTTGGAGTGCGGTGGTGCAGTCATAGGTAACTGCAACCTCAAACTCCTGAGCTCAAGCAATCCTCCTGTTTCAGCTTCCTGAATAGCTGGGATTGTAAGTGCGTGCCATCATGTCTGGCTAAATTTTTCCTTTATTTATTTATATTTTTTTAGGAGACAGGGTCTTGCTGTTACTTTTAGCACTTTGTAAATGCCATTCTACTGCTTTTTAGTCCACATTGTTTCAAATTGGAGGAAGTCAGCCATTAATTGTATTGTTTGTCCCCTTTATGGATTAGTTTTATTCCTCCCTGCTTTTAAGATTTTCTTTTTATCTTGGGCTTTTAACAGTTTTATTATAATGTATCTAGATGTGGATATCTTTGTGCTGAGTTTTGTTGTACTTGTACTTGAGGTTTGTTGTACTTCTTGAATCTATGGATTAGTGATTTTTTATCAAATTTTGAATGTTTTTGGTCATTATCTCTTCAAACAATTCTGCCCTTTATTTTTCCTCTCCTTGTAGGACTCCCATTATGCATATGTTTGATTGCTTCATGTTTGATTCTCTGAGGCTGTGGTCATTTTTCCTTGGTCTTTTTTCTCTTTGTTTTTCAGGTTAGGTCATTTCTATTCACCTGTCTTTAAGTTCTCTGATTTTTTTCCTGCTCCTTTCTCAAATCTGCTGTTAAGCCTATCTAGTGTAGTTTTCATTTTAGTTACTCTACTTTTCAACTCTAGAATATTCATTTAGTTCTTTTTAAAAATAAAGTTTCTATTTTTTAATCTTGGTCCCCTACTTATTGAATCATTGTAACTTTTTAATTGTTTAAACATGGCTTCTTTGTAATTTTAAAAACACATATTTTTTTAAGAATTTTTTTCTGCTGGGTCCATACACAATTAGTTCTATTGACTGCTTCCCCCCACCCCAAATGTGGTTTACACTTTCCTATTTTTTTGCATGGCTTGTAATATTTTATTGGAAACTGGCTATTTTAGATAGATTATAGCCAATCTGTAGCATTCCCCTCTTGCTGATCTTTGTTGTTTTGTGATCAAAGTAGTTCTTTTTTTCCCATGACAATTGTTGTTTTGTGTTTTCTTTGTTTTTTAGTAGGTTATGTGGACTTAATATCTTTTTGTTGTGCTGTTACTGATATTTTTTTACAGTTTTTAAAATTTTTATTTTTATTTTTTAACTTGGTTTCCTAGGGTTTGCCTCTGAGTCTGCATAGCTTAGTGATCAGCCAATGACTGTTCAGAGGATGTTTCAAACATTTTGGACCCTTAATGTTTTTACTTTGAGCTGATGGATTTCTTTGTGGATTGATAAACACATTAAGTTTTGCAGCATTTTTTCGGTCCTTTTCACTTTATTCTTTCCTCCTGATCTCTTGAGTCTCTCCCATGTTTGTGCATAGCCTCCCCATTAGCCAGTTATGTGTGAAGAACTTAGCCTATGTTGGGGCTCCCTTGCATGTGCACATAGCCTGCTAGTCAGCCAAGCTTGGGTGGAAAGCATATATAGCTCATTTTATGTCTCCTGAAGTGCCAGGGTCTTTCTATTAAAGTGTTTAGCTAGGCCAGATGTGGTGACTCATGCCTGTAATCCCAGCACTTTGGGATGCTGAGGCAGGGGGATTGTTTGAGACAAGGAGTTTGAGACCAGCCTAGGAAACATAGTGAGATTTCATCTCTACACAAAATTTTTAAAAATTAGCCAGGTATGGTGGTGTGTCCCTGTAGTTCTGACTGTTTGGGACACTAAGGTGGGAGGATTGCTTGAGCCTAGGAGTTCGAGGCTGTGGTGGGCTATGATCATGCCACTGCACTCCAGCCTGGGTGACAGAGTAAGACACTGTCTTAAAAATTTTTTTGTTTGGCTGGTCTGCCAGTCTGTCATTTGTCTCAACCAGAACCGCTACCTTAGGCTAGCACTGCTATGGGTTACTAACTGGTTAGTTTATGGAAAAGGTGTGGAAGAAAGAATAAATAAAAATACAAATGCTTTTGTACCTAGATATCCAGAAATAATTATAGACAATAAATGGATTCTAGTGCATCAACTTTGGTGCTAGATGCCCACTCCTTTGTTGCATCTGTCAGGGTATGTATTGGGTATTTTGGCATCCTTGAATTGTATACTAGGGTAAGGATCATAAGGGGAGATGGGAAGAGGAGTATGGATAGCTTGATATTTGGACTCAAGTTTGGAACTACTTTGATTACATAACAACAAAGAATATCTATAAGAGGGAAGAACTGGCAGGGGGAATAAAGAGGCTTAGAGATCATCCAGGCCAGCAACTCCCCAGTTTGGTATACCAGGAAAAAAAATAAGCATAGGGTTTTTAATTTTTAGTTTAGAGTTTTATGATTATTTGGTAAATTAGTTAAATGTATATCTAAGTTTTCTGGCTTTGAGTCTTTATTCTTTGTATTATGTCTGATAAAGACACAAGAAAAGCACACATTTTTTTGGAACCATAAAAGTGTTGAAATGACCTAAAAAATACTATCCTCCAGTAATAACTTTCTGATATTACAATGTGATGTTGTTATTGACAACCACTGAAACATCTGGCACTTGTTGAATGCCTAATATGTCTCTATTACTGTGATAAGTTCATTACAATTAATCTATTGGTATTTTCATGTTTCTAAAAAAGGAAATTCCCTTCTTTGTTAGGAAAGGCATTAAGAGATTTAGTGGTTTGTCCAAGAGCTCTCAGATATTGGTACTAGAGGGATCCAAACTTGTATATATTTGAATTCAAAACCTGTGCTTTTTAACCATCCTGCTATATTGCCTCACATAATATAGGTGAAAGTATCTAATCTTGTATCTGGCAGGTTTTAATATCTGTATTGAAATTACTTCATTATGCCTGGGTCAC
Organism: Chlorocebus sabaeus; assembly: GCF_047675955.1. Lineage (NCBI taxonomy): Eukaryota > Metazoa > Chordata > Mammalia > Primates > Cercopithecidae > Chlorocebus > Chlorocebus sabaeus. Next base: position 101,902,431 of record NC_132912.1, on the reverse strand, counting down.
CCATTCTCTGCTTGAATATCTTCAGGGATGGGAAACTTACTCCTTCATGAAGTAGTCCTTTTCCTTATTTGACAGCTTCTGTTGTTAAAAAAGTTTTCTCACATGGAACTGAACAGTAGGTTTGTTTTTTGCGTACCCCCATAATGTTTGGCTTTTTGGATTTACACAGAATCAGTCAACTATTTCTTCTGTATGTGAAAGCAAGTCATCTTTGGCTCTTTGTTTGCCAGGCTCAGTTTCAGCTATTTTGTTTTATTTTATTTTGTGTATATATATGTATGTATTTATTTATTTAAAAAATTTCAATAGTTTTGCAGAACAGGTGGTGTTTGGTTACATGCATAAGTTATTTAGTGGTGATTTCAGAGATTTTGGTGCACCTATCACCCAAGCAGTATACACTGTTCCCAGTGTATAGTCTTCCATTCGTCACCTGACTCTTGCCCTTCCTTGCGAGTCCCCAAAGTCCATTGTATCATAGTTTCAGCTGTTTTAAAAGATCAGCATTATTTTCCATATTTGTACTTTTCTTTGGATGTACTCTAGATTATCAGGATTCATCTGAGACTATTATAGCTGGAAATATATAATACCATAAGCAGGATACTAATTAGAAAAATAATTATAGGTACTCTTCATTGTGCTCTTATTGTATGCATAGTGCAATGCCTTTTGTGTATCTGTACAACAGTAGATAAAGAAATGGAAACTTAGAAAGGTATTTTGTCTGCCAGTTTTGTAACTAATAAGCGAGTACCAAGCCAGGATTTGAACAGAGGTCTGCTTGACTCCAAACTCTTGACTGTGCTGCGCTTGGTAGGCATGGAATGTAGCATAGCTGTGTTGCCTCCTTTATTCTGCATGTTTTGGTTCTGTTAATTTAGACTAAGATTGCATTAATCATTTTGGCAGCAATATCATAGCACCGACTTATATTAAGCTGGTATTCAACCAAAGCCTACAAATCTTAATAAGATCTTAAGTATATGAGCTTCTGTTTGGTCTGGCTTTCCCATCTTAAATCTTATGTCATTAATTTTCAGTATAAATGTCGGACTTTGTGTTCATGTCTTTAACTTCCATTTTTGGGATTTCAGCATAAGTTTTTAGATTTCCAAGATAATTTTGAATTTTGAGTGTGTCATATATGATACTAACTCTTCTTCCAGATATATTACCATGTGCTTCTTTAGCAAGTATCTTTGCTTTGTGTTTATCTAGTCATTGATACAATTTCAAACAGATTAGAGTTGAATAAGTAATCCATACTTTAGATACAGCATATCTATTTTTTCCCTAAATATTTTTGAAATCTGCTTTTCTAAAGTTTAGGACATACGTTTGGCCATGTTCACAGTTTTCTTTTCTTACTGTTATTAATATAAAGGTAATGTAGTCACTTTATGTCAAGGTTCTTGTTGGAATGATATTGAGGATATCGGTTGTAATTGTTGCTTCTGCTGCATTCTGAGCAATATATTTATTAGATAGGAAATAGGGAGTTTAGTTGGTATTCTACTCTTCAAATTAGACTTATATCAGAAGATATCAGGATAATTGAAACTCTCCTTCACTTTTTATAGTGTGTTTTGATACAAGTTTTATAATCTTTTCTGAGAAAGCATCATCCATATTTCTTTTCCACATGGACAGTCTATGGAATACCATTGTAATAGTATAATTCAGTTTTTCTTTTTAGTTCCTCCTTTTATTGTTTAATGTAATTCTACTATTAAGCTCATGAGTTTCATATAGGAGCTCTGGAAAGAGCACAGAAATTGGCTTTGAACATCCCTGGATTTGAGAACTGACCCGGTTATGTGAACTTGTGCAAGTCAAGCTTTGTGGACCTCAGTTACCTCGTATTTAAGATAGAGGTTATAATGGTGTTCTTTATCATTTAGGATTATACAACAGGTTAAAATTTTAAAAACAAGTAACTGACTATTAATGACTTACATAAATAGTATATTTGTCTCATATGACAAGAAATTAAGAGATAGGCAGTTTAGCACAGCTATGGTAAGTTAATAAAGATGTTAGGGACTTCAGCTCTTTCCGTTTTTCTGTGCAACACCTTTAGTATGTAATCCTTTACCCTCTTGCTGCTTCTTTTTCTTCTTCTTCTTCTTCTTTTTTTTTTTTGAGATGGAGCCTCACTCTGTTGCCCAGGCTGGAGTGCAGTGGCACGATCTCGGCTCACTGCAACCTCCGCCTCCCTGGTTCAAGCAATTCTCCTGCCTCAGCCTACTGAGTAGCTGAAACTGCAGTCATGTGCCACCACGCCCAGCTAATTTTTTAATTTTTAATAGAGATGGGGTTTCACTGTGTTGCCAGGCTGGTCTTGAACTCCTGACCTCAAGTAATCCACCTGCCGCAACCTCCCAAAGTGCTGGGATTACAGGCGTTAGCCACTGTGCCTGACCCCTACTCTTGCTTCTTGACTCAAGGCTACAAAGTGGCTACTAGAACTCTGGGCTTCATATCTATGTTTCAGACATAGAGAATAGGAGGGACTAAAGGACTAAAGGGAAAAACTGAGTTTCTCTTAGTGAGGCTCTCTCTTTTAATCTGACAAGGGAAGTCCCCCTTTAAGATGTCTGCCTGCAGCTCATTTTCCAGAACCATGTTACATGACTACCCTTTTCTGCGAGGAAAGCTGGGAAATTGTATAGTGTAGCCTTTCAGTCTCTGTAATAGATGAAGGCAAGGGAGAAGGGATTGTGTTTAGGGTTTGGGTCAGCCAGTCAACAATGTCTGCCATTTACTTTGATAGGATTTTTGGAAGGATCTAATTAGATGATATAATCCAAAAAGTTTTATAGAATATAATTTATATAAATGTAAACTGTATTATTCCTCTTGACTTCTATTGAATTGTCTTAAAATCTAGTATATTCTTAAACTAATTTATCCAATTTTTGTATTGAAGTCTCAGAAAATCTGTGAGACTAGTTATTTGTTAAATGAGTTCACTTTATTACCCATATTCAAGAAATTGGTATATACATGTTTAGGCATAAATACTGCATTAATTCTACTCAGCTCTCCTGTTTTAATCTAAGAGTTAGTGAGGACTATTTTCACATCTGGCTTATCTTTGTGTGCCACACATCCTAACCCTCATAGTCATGGGTTTGTATTTATACCTGGGCTTTTCTTTTAGAAATCTGAAAGAAAAGACTACTTCTCCAGAACAGTGTTCCACCCTTTTTGCCATACGCCCTGTTTTCTCTTAAGTGTTACTGAATATGGCTTTCCTTTTAGTACCATTAATGTGGGCATTAGTTTTGTTCTTTCCAAAATCATTGGTGTCAAAAGTGGCCAAGCAGTTAATTTTTAGCTCCATTAAAATTCTTCAGTTTTGTTATGCAAAACTTGCAAGTTTTTGGAGTTGCCACCTAGATTACTGCTGATGGTATCATTTATACCTATGATAGTCAGTTGAATTATATTTTAATTTGTAAAAAATTAATAAATAACTTTAGGGCATGAGAGCTTCCTGCTAATTGGGAAGCATTCCTTTTTTTTTTTTTTTTTTTTTTGACAGAGTCTCCCTGTATTGCCCAGGGTGGAGTGGAGTGCAGTGGCACAATCTCGGCTCACTGCAACCTCCGCCTCCTGGGTTAAGCGCTTCTCCTGCCTCAACCTCCCAGGTAGCTGGGACTACAGGTGCATGCCACCATGCCTGGCTAGTTTTTTGTATTTTTAGTAGAGACGGGGGTTTCACCATATTGGTCAGGCTGGTCTAACTCCTGACCTCGTGGTCTGCCCGCCTTGGCCTCCCAAAGTGCTGGGATTACAGACGTGAGCCACCGCACCCGGCCAAAGCATTCTGTGTGACTTTTTTCTTTTTGAGGAAGCTGTTTTCTGGAGACTACATCTGCTTTGAATGAAAATCATACCGAAGTATAAAAAGCAGTATGGGAAAATAATTGGGGAAAAGGCAGATCTGCCATGACTCCAGACCTTCCTGTGCTCTCTTCAGTGACTCAAAAAATATTTGTGGATTGAAAGAATGATTACTGAGTCAGAATTAAACTATTTTACTCGAGGTACATGAAAAATAGCAGAAAAAACCCTGACCAGGTGAGCCATAGATCGGCAGCTCTAACTTGAGCTGAGTAGGCTGGCTGGCAGGTGAATTTAAATATAGACCAAGTATCCTAAATACACATGCTGGAGCTATCACCTGGTCTTTAGCACGAGGTAGAGAGAATGACCTTCATAGTTACTAGTATTCAAAATTGTATTATAATACTTTTTCACATGGAAAATGGTAAGATATCTTAAGAAAAGGCCCCAGGAGGTATATAAGTCCTGAAGGTGAGTTGGGAAGGAGAATTGAGGAGTGAGACTCTTAAATGATGTCAGAGAGAGCTAAGGAACAGATAGATCTCCCAAGAATTTGGAAATGACCAGAGGAACTTTCAGGATATGTCATGAGTTGGCGAGCCTTCTGATTGATTACTTATGCATCTCTTTAGGCTAATAAAAATGTTGGTAGCTTATTAATTCTGTCATTTTGGGTGAAACAAGACTTTGATGGTGTATTATTTTTTGTTTTGTTTTAGTTTTTGCTGCCTGCCTTCTTTCTTTCTTTTTGTAGACATTGTTCGAAGTGATGTTGCCTTAGATAAACAGAAAGGCTGCAAGATTGCCCAGCACCCTGATGTTATGCTGGAGCTCCAAAGGGAGAAGGCAGCTCAGATGCATCTGGTTCTTCTAAAGGAGCAATTCTCCAATACTTACAGTAATCTCATATTAACAGGTAAGGCAATTGGAGTTGGTTGAAATCTTAGAGCATTCAGTTAGTAACTTATTATTTGGGGTACACATCTGTCTGTCTACATCTACTATATCACTTTTTAAATTGTAATGACTTGTCTCTCTATTACAAATATTCCTTGTAGTTTGCAGATATGTTTTGGTTTGGAGTTATGGGTGATTCCGCATGTGTTTTCTTCTCAAAACACAGAACCAATGAAAACCTAATGAAGCCTTTAAAAATGTGACTTTCTGGATGTGTGCTAGTAGATTTGAGCGAATACTAAATTTGGTGTCTTTTAAGAAGCAGCTATTTTCCTCTTTCCGTGTATGCCCTTTCTATGAACCCAGTGAATATAAAGATGAAATGTAAAAGAGATAATGGTCTTCAGGCAGAGCAGAGAATGTTCTATTCTTGGTGGAGTTTGGAAATATCTAGGGAATTTGATTTTCTTTTTAAGAGCAAAGAGGCTATGAGACTGAGTCATACTCCCTTACATCCTTGGTTCTAGGAGGAAAGCGAATATGTGTCAGGGCTGCAAGGAGAATCAACTTTTTTCAGGGCTGCTTGCAAACTTGCTGGTAATGAGCAAACGGGCTGCGTGCTTTTGTCAGGCTTTGGAAAAGATTGTAATAGCAGAATATTATGTGAGAATCATTAAGGATTTGAGATGAACTCAGAAGAGCAGTCCAAGTTACCTCCATTTTCTTGAGGCCACATAAGGCAGACCTACATTATATTGATCCAAATAAACAAATAAAAAGTATGTGTTTTCCCTTGTTTATGAACATTGAAAAATAAAAAGATGGATTGTCTGACAGGCTATGAACATCTCACACTTATTTTTGTAAGCTCTAAGTTAGGAAAACTTTAGCATTTTTTTTTTTTTTACAGACTTCTTGGCATGTCACCAGGAATTGCTGAGTGGCAACCAAATTGTTTTGCTTTTAGAAAAGTAAGAGACTCTTCCAGCTTTTCATCTTGTACCTGGTGAAAAACCCAACAGCATGAGATGAAAGCCAGACTTAAACGTGGCTTTGGTGAGCAGAGAAGGGGATTATGGATTTCATAAGTATAGGCCCTGTTTTTTGCTCTTTGATAGGTCATTAAGAAGGGAAAACTTAAAAGTGATTTATGGCCAATGCATGTATTTCCCTAAATTGGTTAGTGAAACTGGGTTTAAGTTTAGATGTTTGGGAAGAGCATAGATGTTTCTTCAGGTTTTTTCAGTCAACCTCATATGTATGTGTGCATGTGTGTTTATAAATGTGTGTGTGCGTGTGTGTGTGTGTAATTTCCAACTCAATGAGTGGAAATGAAATATTTTTTATTCCATCTTTATTCTAATATATTTAGGCACTTGTTAGAGGGGTCAGACCTTGTGTTCTTTAATGTGGCATAGAAAGGGCTTAGGGTAATTCTAACCCCTAAACCGAGGCTCCAGAGTATGGCTTGGAGGCATATTATCTTTGAAAACGCAAGTGTTCTATTGAGTTTAGTGGAATCTTTTCTAATTCTCAGTAACATAATCCCTTTGGATGTTTATTCGCAGTTCAAACTGTTGGAATCAACATTGTCAACTTTTACCCTGACAACTTGCTTACTTTCTACTAAACAAACTTACCCTAGAGAAGAGCCTCTTTCCTGCTCTCACTTCTACTAAGCTGCTTCAAAGAGTCCTCAGGCATTTTCCACATTTTTCACCCAAATGCCTGTGCAGAGGTGGTACCTTACTGCAGACAGAGCATTTTGCATGTCCTGGTTTGTTTACATGAAAGTTCAAAAGGTTTTGGCTCCAGGTGTTGGGAAGAGATGGAGCCATTTCAGTTTAACACCAATGGTAAAACTATTTTAATTTCCTTTAACTAAGTCTTTGATTTTACACAGTGTGGTTTTCTAATTGTTATGAAGTTTAATCCTTGATTTCTTGTATAAATCTTGAGAACATGGTCTCCAGACAGCTAAACATAATATTTAAACATAACTAAACTAACTTTTGTAAATATTTCCCTTTTCAGTGATGAATGTATATTGGTAAGAAGGGTGAGGTTGAAGGGGCAGGGACCTCTCAAATGAAGTGACTTTCTTTACCAACACATTCAGAACACATACTCCAGGATTTCTTTCTGTATAAGTCTGGCATAACACTTGAAATATCTGCAATGAAAGTATTTATGTGGGAACACAATGAGGAAACTGGGCCTCTACAATCTCAGAAAGGATCACTTTTTACATCTTTCTCCTCTACCCACCAGTTATTTATAGAATTTCATATGTATGGGTATATAGTAATTGTTTTCTGGTCAGTTACTGGTATATCCTTTATTTTAAAAATGGGACAACTAAGATATTGGTATAGTATCTTAGTTGATCATTAAGTGATCGAGTGTTGATGGTTAAAAGCATGTTAAAAATGATAGTTGTTGAGTTCCACCTCACAAGCAAGTCCTCATTCTTTGATGTTCCACTGTTACCTGATGAGCCTGTCAGCTGTTGGTGGGAGAGGCATGGCTTCATATTCTACATTACAGCTAATGATCACTCTTAAATACATCTACATTACAGCTAATGATCACTCTTTACTCCAGATAAGGGCAAATTGTATTCTAGCTTTGAAGGTCTTTTAACCATTTAATAAAAGAAAACAACTCTATAATTGTTAGGGATAGCCCAGTTAAGGGAAATAATAAAAACTAATAAAATTTAATGTATATACCTTGTTGAAGTATTCCTTATTGCATTATATTTGTAGAAAAGTAGATTCTTTTAATATATTTTTTGCATAGTTTTAAACTTGTCTTAATGTTTTCATGTCAATGGTTTACATGATACTGGAAATAATGTTAGCCTTGCCTAGCCTAGAGGGTTTTTAAAGTAAACTCTAAGGTTACAGGGAGATGATGGAGTAATTCCAGTAGAGCATCAGTGATGGAACTGTTTTAAATGGTGATGAGTCATGTACTGCACTTTTCCCACTGACTCACCTATGGGGGCGTATATGTTTGTCCTGCAGTTTCTTGAGCTGGAGAGTGTTGTTATTGTGCATGTCACTCAACGAGTGGCTAATGAGAGGGAGAATTGGGTAGGAGACTTTAAAAAAAGAACAAGAATCAGATGTGTTCTTTGTGCTCTCATGATTCCTAATATAACAATGCTCTATACATTTGTTGAAAATGTTCTGCTGTGTAAATAATGAATTCATTAGAAGAATAATTTTTTTTTTTTTTTTTAGACAGAGTCTCACTCTGTCACCCAGGCTGGAGTGCAGTGGCATAATCTCCGCTCATTGCAACCTCCATCTCCTGGGTTCAAGCGATTCTTCTGCCTCAGCCTCCGGAGTAGCTACAGGTGAATGCCACCACGCCCAGCTAATTTTTGTATTTTTAGTAGAGATGGGGTTTCACCATATTGGCCAGGCTGGTCTCAAACTCCTGACCTTGTGATCTGCCCGCCCTGGCCTCCCAAAGTGCTGGGATTACAGGCGTGAGCCACTGCACCCAGCCAGAAGACTACTTTTTAGGTATAATATTGACATGTATTAAATAACTTTTATGGGTTTGAATTCAGTTGTCTCCCTTAATCTTGCTCCCTCCCCTTGAGGTATAGATTGAACTTTTGAGGTAGATCTTTGTGCTGTAATCAAATGAAAAACATAAAAGTTAAGTCAACCTTATGGGGAAATAACATTTCTAGGATTTTGTTTAGAACATAAACTCCTGGAGGGCAAGGAATATCGTATGTGTGCAGCATTCTGGATTGCATGTAAAGCATAGTGAATGATCCTGAAATGAGGTCAAATTTCTAAAAATTTATTTGTATTGGGAAGGTCATCTAGTCAACCATCTGTATCCAGACAGCTTGAAACTGTAGCCATTATAGATGGATGGCATTATACAGGACACTTTCTAATATTCCTTTATGAAGATTCTTATCATGTGTTGGCTGCCATTTTTGGTTTTCTACTCCAAACTAGACTGAGATTCCAGTGGTTGGCTTTATAGTGTTACTGTGGCAAATAAATTAAGCAGTGACTTCCACTTCCAGTTGTGGCCCATTCTGTTAACTTCAATTGAGCAAAAGTGTGCAAATCAGTGAAACAAGGACTGTTCTTTCAGTTAGCACAAACCATGATTATCTGGGGACTATTGCTACTTTATCAAAGTAAAATAATGTTTAAAAAATCACCTCGAAAAGTGATTATGTAGCACTGTGTGCTATTTATTTGCATGTTTATTAAAATACTGTAGAGTGATGTGGATTATATCACCATTATTTTACTTTGTCTGATAAAGTTGGAAGCAAATGCCAGGGGGATAAAACTTGATATTAAATAGTCTGCGATCCAGGAGTTTGGGTTGTGCTGTACATCCAATCACACCCACCTGGGTTCATATGGATACACAAATGTATTTTCCTACAAAGCAGAAAGTAAATAAAGTAGATAGTTCCTTGTCTCCTGACACTAATGTAAAATGTGACTCTTCTAGAGGTCTAAAGATTGTGTCACGTGTGTGTGTGTATATATATATCCTAAACTTTCTAGGGAAATTTTTCAATATAAAAACTTATAGACTAGCCCCTGCAATGGTGAAAGACATGTTTTAGAACTAACTGATAAATGAAATCCTTGTATTCATGCTTTATAAGTAATAAATCTAGTAAACATCATAACTATTCAAGCACACTTGATGGGATTTTTAGTGTAATTTTTAATAACACGTACATATATTTAACCTCTCTTTTCAGTTTTAGTTTTATTTGTTCGTTAATTTTTATTTATTTATTTATTTATTTATTTATTTATTTATTTATTTAAAATGTCAACAGCTTCAGGGGTACAAGTGGTTTTTGGTTTTATGGATGAATTGTATAGTGGTGAAGTCTGAGATTTTAGTGCACTTGTCACTTGAGTAGTGTACATTCTACCCAATATCTAGTTTTTGTCCTTTCCCTTTCTCCTGCTTCTGCTTCTGAGTCTCCAGTGTCCATTATACCACTCTGTATGCCTTTGCAAACCCATAGCTTAGCTCTTTCTTTTAAGTGAGAATATATGTTACTTGGTTTTCCATTCCTGAGTTACTGCACTTAGAATAATGAACTCCAGCTCCATGGAAGTTGCTGCAAAAGACATCATTTTATTCTTTGTTATGGCTGAGTAGTATTTCATGGTGTATATGTCCCATTTTCTTTATCCACTCATTGATTGATGGGCCCTCAGGGTGGTTCCAAATCTTTATAATTGTAAATTGTACTGCAATAAACATATTATGTGAAGGTGTCTTTTTGATATAGTGGTTTCTTTTCCTTTGGGTAGATACCCAGTAGTGGGGTTGTTGGATTGCATACATTCAGCCTCTTTTTTCAAAAATTATTATACTTCAAGTTCTGGGGTACATGTGCAGAACGTGCAGTTTTGTTACATAGGTATACACGTGCCATGATGGCTTGTTGCACCCATCAACCTGTCACCTACATTAGGTATTTCTCCTAATGTTATCCCTCCCCTAGACCCCCCACCCCACAAAAGGCCCCAGTGTGTGATGTTCCCATCCCCATATCCATGTGTTCTCATTGTTCAACTCCCACTTATGAGAGAGAACATGCGGTGTTTGAGTTTCTGTTCTTGTGACCATTTGCTGAGAATGATGGTTTCCAGCTTCATCCATGTCCCTGCAAAGGACATGAACTCATCCATTTTTATGGCTGCATAGTATTCCATGGTGTATATATGCCACAATTTCTTTATCCAGTCTATTATTGATGGACAATTGGGTTGGTTCCAAGTCTTTCCTATTGTAGATAGTGCCCCAGTAAACATATGTGTGCGTGTGTCTTTATAGTAGAATGATTTATAATCATAAGTAGCTCTTATTATTTTGAGATACATTCCATCAATACCCACTTTATTGAGAGATTTTAGCATGAAGGGGTGTTGAATTTGGTCGAACGCCTTTTCTGCATCTATTGAGATAATCATGTGGTTTTTGTGATTGGTTCTGTTTATGTGATGGATTACGTTTATTGATTTGTGTATGTTGAACCAGCCTTGCATCCCATGGATGAAGCCGATTTGATCACGGTGGATAAGCTTTTGGATGTGCTGCTGGATTAGGTTTGCCAGTATTTTATTGAGGATTTTCACATCAATGTTCATCAGGGATATTGGCCTGAAAGTTTCTTTTTATGTTGTGTCTCTGCCAGGTTTTGGTATCAGGATGATGCTGGGCTCATAAAATGAGTTAGGGAGGATTCCCTATTTTTCTGTTGTTCGGAATAGTTTCAGAAGGAATGGTACTTGTTCCTATTTGTACCTCTGGTAGAATTCGACTGTGAATCTGTCTGATTCTGGGCTTTTTTCGGTTGGTAGGCTATTAATTACTGCTTCAATTTCCAAACTTGTTATTGGTTTATTCAGGGATTCGACTTCTCCAAGTTTAGACTTGGGAGGGTGTATGTGTCCAGAAATTTATTCATTTCTTCTAGATTTTCTAGTTTATTTGCATAGAGGTGTTTATAGTATTCTCTGATGGTAGTTTGTATTTCTGTGGGAATAGTGATGATATCCCCTATATCATTTTTTATTGCGCCTATTTGATTCTTCTCTCATTTCTTTTCTATTAGTCTGGCTAGTGGTCTATCTATTTTGTTGATCTTTTCAAAAAACAGTTCCTGGATTCATTGATTTTTTGAAGCATTTTTCATGTCTCTATCTCCTTCAGTTCTGCTCTGATCTTAGTTATTACTTGTCTTCTGCTAGATTTTGAATTTGTTTGCTGTTGCTTCTCTAGTTCTTTAAATTTTGATGTTAGGGTGTCAATTTTTGATCTTTCCTGCTTTCTCTTGTGGGCATTTAGTGCTATAAATTTCTCTCTACACACTGCTTTAGCTGTGTCCTAGAGATTCTGGTATGTTGTGTCTTCATTCTCATTGATTTCAAAGAACATCTTTATTTCTGCCTTCATTTCGTTATTTACCCAGTAGTCATTTAGGAGCAGGTTGTTTAGTTTCCATGTAGTTGTGCGATTTTGAGTGAGTTTCTTAATCCTGAGTTCTAGTTTGATTGCACTGTGGTCTGAGAGACTGTTATGATTTCCATTCTTTTGCATCTGCTGAGGAGTGTTTTACTTCCAATTATGTGATCAATTTTAGAATAAGTGTGATGTGGTGCTGAGAAGAATATATATTCTGTTGATTTGGGGTGGAGAGTTCTGTAGATGTCTATTAGGTCCGCTTGGTCCAGAGTTGAATTCAAGTCCTGAATATCTTTGTTAATTTTCTGTCTCATTGATCTGTCTAATATTGACAGTGGGGTATTAAAGTCTCCCACTATTATTGTGTGGGGGTCAATGTGTCTTTGTAGGTCTCTAAGTCAAGCTTGCTTTATGAATCTGAGTGCTCCTGTATTGGGTGCCTGTATATTTAGGATAGTTAGCTCTTCTTGCTGCATTGATCCCTTTACCATTATGTATTGCCCTTCTTTGTCTCTTTTGATTCTTGTTGGTTATAAAGTCTGTTTTATCAGAGATTAACATTGCAACTCTTGGTTTTTTTTTCTTTCCATTTGCTTGGTAAATATTCCTCCATCCGTTTATTTTGAGCCTATGTGTGTCTTTGCGTGTGAGCTGGGTCTCCTGAATACAGCACACTGATGGGTCTTGACTCTTTATCCAATTTGCCAGTTTGTGTCTTTTAAGTGGGGCATTTAGTCCTTTTACATTTAAGGTTAATATTGTTATGTGTGAATTTGATCCTGTCATTATGATACTAGCTGGTTGTTTTGCTCATTAGTTGATACAGTTTCTTCATAGTGTTGATGCTCTTACAATTTGGTATGTTTTTGCAGTGGCTTGTACTAGTTGTTCCTTTCCATGTTTAGTGTTTCCTTCAGGAACTCTTGTAAGGCAAGCCTGGTGGTGACAAAATCTCTCATCATTTGCTTGTCTGTAAAGGATTTTATTTCTTCTTCTCTTATGAAACTTAGTTTGGCTGGATATGAAATTCTGGGTTGAAAATTCTTTTCTTTAAGAATGTTGAATATTGGCCCCCACTCTCTTCTGGCTTGTAGGGTTTCTTCAGAGAGATATCCTGTTAGTCTGATGGGCTTCCCTTTGTGGGTAACCCACCTTTTCTCTATGGCTACGCTTAACATTTTTTCCTTCATTTCAACCTTGGTGAATCTGACGATTATGTGTCTTGGGGTTGCTCTTCTCAAGGAGTATCTTTGTGGTGTTCTCTGCATTTCTTGAATTTGAATGTTGTGCTGTCTTGCTAGGTTGGGGAAGTTCTCCTGAATAATATCCTGAAGAGTGTTTTCCAGCTTGGTTCCATTCTCCTCGTCGCTTTCATGTACACCAATCAACCGTAGATTTGGTCTTTTCACGTAGTCCCATATTTCTTGGAGGCTTTTTCGTTTCTTTTTATTCTTTTTTCTCTAATCTTGTCTTCTCTGTTTCATTAAGTTGATCTTCAATTACTGATATCCTTTCTTTTGCTTGATTGATTCAGCTATTGAAACTGGTGTATGCTTCACAAAGTTCTTGTGCTGTGTTTTTCAGCTCCATCAGGTCGTTTATGTTCTTTTCTAGGCTGATTATTCTAGTTAGCAATTTGTCTAACCTTTTTTCAAGGTTCTTAGCTTCCTTACATTGGGTTAGAAGATGCTCCTTTAGCTCGGAGGAGTTTACTATTACCCACCTTCTGAAGCCTACTTCTGTCTGTTTGTCAAACTCATTCTCCATCCAGTTTTGTTCCCTTGCTGGAGAGGAGTTGTGATCCTTTGGCGGAGAAGCAGCATTCTGTTTTTTTGAATTTTCAGCCTTTTTGCACTGGTTTCTCCCCATCTTTGTGGATTTATTTACCTTTGGTCTTTGATGTTGGTGACCTTCAGATGGGGTCTTTGAGTGGACATGCTATTCTTTTCTGTTTGTTAATTTTCTTTCTGATAGTCAGGCCCCTCTGCTGCTGGTCTGCTGGAGTTTGCTGGAGGCCCACTCTTGACCATGTTTGCCTAGGTATCACCAGCAGAGGCTGCAGAACCTCTGCTGCCAGATCTTTCCTCTGGAAGCTTCGTCCCAGAGGGGAACCTGCAAAATGCCAACCAGAGGAGTTCTGCATGAGGTGTCTGTTAGCCCTACTGGGAGGTGTCTCCCAGTCAGGATACATGGAGGTCAGGGACCCACTTGAGGAGGCAGTCTGGTACTTAGCAGAGCTTGAATGCTGTGCTGGGATGTACACTGCTCTCTTCAGAGCCATCAGGCAGGGGCATTTAAGTTTGCTGAAACGGCGCCCACAGCTGCCCCTTTCCCCATGTGCTCTGTCCCAGGGAGATGGGTGTTTTAGCTATAAATCCCTGACTGGGGCTGCTGCCTTTTTTTCAGAGATACCCTGCCTAGAGGAGGGAAATCTGGCCACAGCAGCCATGCTGAGCTGCAGTGGGCTCTGCCCAGTTCGAACTTTCAGAGGGTTTGTTTACACTGTGAGCATAAAACCGCCTACTCAAGCCTCAGCAATGGTGGACGCCCCTCCCCTCGCCAAGCTCGTGCATCCTGGGTCAATCTCAGACTGCTGTTGTGCTGGCAGTGAGATTTTCGAGCCAGTGGATCTTGGTTTGCTGGGCTCCGTGGGGGTGGGACCCGCTGAGCTAGACCTCTTGACTCCCTGGCTTCAGCACCCCTTTTCAGGGGAGTAAACAGTTCTGTCTCGCTGGCGTTCCAGGAGCCATTGGGTTATGGAAAAAAATAACTCCTGCAGCTAATTTCGTGTCTGCCCAAATGGCTACCCCGTTTTTTACTTGAAACCCAGGCCCTGGTGGGGTAGGGACCAGAGGAAATCTCCTGGTTTGTGGGTGTTGAAAACCTTGGGACAAGTGCAGTATCTGTGCCTGAGTTCCTCAGGCTCAGTCTCTCACGGCTTCCCTTGGGTTGGGGAGAAAATTCCCCGACCCCTTGTACTTCCTGGGTGAGGTGATGCCCCACCCTCCTTCATCTTGCTCTCGGTGGGTTGCACCTACTGTCCAACCAGACCCAATGAGATGAACCAGTTACCTCAGTTGGAAATGCAGAAATCACCTGCCTTCTGCATCATCGATCTCGCTGGGAGATGCAGACCAGAGCTGTTCCTATTTGGCCATCTTGCCAGCAATCCCCCATTCAGCCTCTTTTAAATGACGGATTTCAGGCTTCCTGAATCAAAATCAAGGAGTTCATTTTTTACATTTTATTAATTTTATTTCAATAGTTTTTGGGGGAACAGGTGGTTTTTGGTTACATGCATAAATTCTTTACTGGTAATTTCTTTCTTTCTTTTTTTTGAGACAGAATTTCGCTCTTGTTGCCCAGGCTGGAGTGCAATGGCATGATCTTGGCTCTCTGCAACCTCTGCCTCCCAGGCTCAAGTGATTCTTCTGCTTCAGCCTCCCGAGTGGCTGGGATTACAAGCATGTGCCACCACATCTGGCTAATTTTTAAATTTTTAGTAGAGAGAGAGTTTCATCATGTTGGACAGGCTAGTCTCGAACTCCTGCCCTCAGGTCATCCTCTTGCCTCGGCCTCCCAAAGTGCTGGGATTACAGATGTGAGCCACTGTACCCCACATTTAGTTGTGATTTCTGAGATTTTGGTACACTCATCACCCAAGCAGTGTATACTGTAACCAGTGTGTCATCTTTTATCCCTCATCCCTCTCCAACTCTGAGTCTCCAAAGTCCATTGTATCATTCTTATGCCTTTGTGTCCTCATAACTTAGCTCCCACTTATGAGTGAGAACATATGATGTTTGGTTTTCCAATCCCTGAGTTACTTTACTTACAATAATGGTCTCCAGTTCCCTCTAGGATGCTGCAAGTGGTCTTTTTTCTTTCCTTTTTATGGCTGAGTAGTATTCCATGGGGTGTGTGTGTGTGTGTGTGTGTGTGTGTGTTTGTTTATATGTATATATACATATATATACACATATATAAGTATATATCACATTTTCTTTATCTACTTGTTGGTTATTGAGCATTTAGTCTAGTTCTGTATTTTTGCAATTGCAAATTGTGCTGCTAAAAATGCATGTGCAAGTGTGTTTTTCAAATAATGACTTCACTTCCTCTAGGTAGATACCCAGTAGTGGGATTGCTGGGTCAAATGGTAGTTCTGCTTTTAGTTCTTTAAGGAATCTTCACACTGTTTTCCATAGTGGTTGTGTTTTCCCTATTCAGTGTGATGTTCACTGTGAGTTTGTCATAGATGGCTTTTATTACATCGAAGTATATCCCTTCTATGTTGATTTTGCTGAGGGTGTTTTAATAATAAAGGGATGATGGATTTCCTCAAATGTGTTTTCTGTGTCTATTGAGATGATCATATGATATATATATATATATTGAGACGGAGTCTGGCTCTGTCACCCAGGCTGGAGTGCAGTGGTGTGATCTCGGCTCACTGCAAGCTCCGCCTCCCAGGTTCACGCCATTCTCCTGCCTCAGCCTCCCGAGTAGCTGGGACTACAGGTGCCCGCCACCACACCCAGCTAGTTTTTTGTATTTTTAGTAGAGACGGGGTTTCACCGTGTTAGCCAGGATAGTCTCGATCTCCTGACCTTGTGATCCGCCTGCCTCGGCCTCCCAGAATGCTGGGATTACAGGAGTGAGCCACCGCGCCCAGCCAATTTTTGTTTTTAATTCTGTTTATGTGATGTGTCACATTTATTGACTTGTGTATGTTAAACCATCCCTGCATCCTTGGTATGAAACCCACTTGATCATAGTATATAATATTTTTGATATGCTGTTGGATTTGGTTAGCTAGTATTTTTTTGAGGATTTTTGGATCTATGTTCATCAGGGATATTGGTCTGCAGTTTTTTGTTTTTGTTATGTCCTTTCCTGGTTTTGGTATCAAGGTGATACTGGCTTCATAGAATGATTAAGGAAGGGTTCCCTCTTTATCTTGTGGAATAGTGTCATTAGGATTGCTACCAATTATTTGAATGTTCAATAGAATTCAGCTGAGAATCCATCTTCTCCTGGACATTTTTTTTTGTTGGCGATTTTTAAATTACCATTTCAAACTCACTACTTGTTATTGGTCTGTTTAGAGTTTCTATTTCTTTCTGATTTAATCTAGGAGGGTTGTAGACTTCCAGGAATTTATCCATCTCCTGTAGATTTTCTAGTTTGTGCACTTAAAGGTGTTCATGGTAGCCTTGAATTATCTTTTGCATTTCTGTGGTATCGGTTGTAATATCTCCCATTGCATTTCTAATTGAACTTATTTGGATCTTCTCTCTTCTTTTCTTGGTTTGTCTCACTAATGATGTATCAATTTTGTTTATCTTTTCAAAGAACCAGCTTTTTGTTTCTTTTATCTTTTTTTGCTTTCAATTTCATGTAATTCTTCTCTGATCTTTATTTCTTTTTTCTGCTTGGTTTGGGTTTGGTTTGTTCTCATTTCTTTAGTTCCTCAAAGTATGATCTTAGATTGTCTATTTGTAGTCTTTCAGACTTTTTCATGTAGGCATTTGATGCTATGAACTTTCCTCTTAGCATTGCTTTAGCTGTATCCCAGAGGTTTTGATAAGTTGAATCACTGTTATGATTCAGTTCAAATAATTTTAAATTTCCATCTTGATTTCATTGTTGACCCAAAGATCATTCAAGAGCAGATTATTTAATTTCCATATATTTGTATAGTTTTGAGGGTTTCTTTTGGAGTTAATTTCTAGTTTTATTCACTGTGTTCTGAGAGGATACTTGATATAATTTCAATTTTTAAAAAATTTATTGAGGCTTGTTTTGTGACACATCATATGGTCTATCTTGGTGCATATTCTATGTGAGGATGAAAAGAATGTATATTCTACAGATGTTGAGTAGAATGTTCTGTAAATATCTGCTAAGTCCATTTGTTCTAGGTTATAGTTTAAGTCCATTGTTTCTTTGTTGTCTTTCTGTCTTGATGACCTGTCTAGTGCTGTCAGTGAAATATTGAAGTGCCCCACCATTATCGTGTTGCCATCTATCTCATTTCATTGTTTTCTAAATTTGGGAGCTCCAGTGTTAGGTTCATATATATTTAAGATTGTGATATTTTCCTGTTGGACTGATCCTTTTAGCTTTATATAATGTCCCTCTTTGTCTTTTTAAACTGTTGTTGATTTTGATTTTAAGTCTGTTTTTTTCTGATATAGGAGTGGCTACTCCTGTTCGCTTTTGGTGTCCATTTGCATGGAATATCTTTTTTTCACTCCTTTACCTTAAGCTGATGTAAGTTGTTATGTGTTAGGTGAGTCTCTTGAAGACAGCAGGTACTTGGTTGGTGGATTTTTTTAAAAAAATGAAATTAAATTTTATTTTAAGTTCTGGGATACATGTGCAGGATATGCATATTTGTTACATAGGTAAACATGTGCCATGGTAGTTTGCTGTACCTATCAACCCATCACCTAGGTATTAAACCCAGCATGCATTAGCTATTTTTCCTAATGCTCTTCCTCCCCTCATCACATCCCCCAACAGACCCCAGTGTGTGTTGTTCCCCTCCCTGTTCCATGTGTTCTCACTGTTTAGGTCCCAATTATAAGTGAGAACATATGGTGTTTGATTTTCTGTTCCTTTGTTAGTTTCCTGAGGATAATGGCTTCCAGCTTCATCCATGTCCCGGCAAAGGACATGATCTCATTCCTTTTTATGGCTGTATCATATTCCATGGTGTATCTGTACCACATTGTCTTTATTCAGTCTATCATTGATGGGTATTTTGGTTGATTCCATGTCTTTGCTATTGTGAATAGTGCTAGAATGAATGTGTGCATACATATATCTTTGTAATATAATAATTTATATTCCTTTGGGTATGTACCCAGTAATGGGATTGTTGAGTCAAATGGTGTTTCTGGTTCTAGGTCTTTAAGGAATTTCCACATCATCTTCCGCAATGGTTGAAGTAACTTACATTCCCAGTCTGGTGGATTTTTATCCATTCTGCCATTCTGTATCTTTTAAGTGGAGCATTTAGGGCATTTACATTCAACATTAGTATTGAGATGTGAGGTACTGTTCTATTCCATATTCTAGTTGTTGCCTGAATACCTTGTTTTTTTTTTTTTTTTTTTACCCATTGTGTTATTGTTTTATAGACCCTATGAGATTTGTGCTTTAAGGAAATTCTATTTTGGTGTATTTTAAGGTTTTGTTTCAAGATTTAGAACTCCTTTTCGCATTTCTTGTAGTGCTGGCTTGGTAGTGGTGAATTCTCTCAGCATTTGTTTGTCTGAAAAAGACTTTATCTGTCCTTCATTAGTGAAGCTTAGTTTTGTTGGATACAAAATTGTTGGCTGACAATTATTTTGTTTCAGGAGGCTAAAGATAATACTCCAATCCCTTCTGGCTTGTAGAGTTTCTGCTGATAATTCTGTTAATCTGATAGGTTTTTCTGTATTGTTCACATGATGCTTTTGTCTCACAGGTCTTAAGATTATTTCCTGTGTCTTAATTATAGATAAGTTGATGACTATGTGCCTAGGTAATGATATTTTTGCAGTGAATTTCTCAGATGTTCTTTGAGCTTCTAGTTTAGTTGTCTAGATCTCTAGCAAGGCCAGGGAAGTTTTCTTCAATTAGTCCCTCAAATAAGTTTTCCAAACTTTTAGATTTCTCTTCTTCCTTAGGAACACAAGTTATTCTTAGGTTTGTCTGTTTAACATAATTTCAAATTTCTTGGAGGCTGTGTTCATTTTTCTCAAATTCTTTTTTCTTTGTCCTATTGGGTTAATTCAAAAGCCTTCTCTTTGAGCTCTGAAGTTCCTTCTTCTACTTGTTCTAGTCTATTGTTGAAACTTTCCAGTGCATTTTGTATTTCTCTAAGTGTGTCTTTCATTTCCAGAAGTTGTGATTGTTTTTCTTTATGATATCTATTTCTCTGAAGCATTTTTATCCATATTCCATATTGTTCTTTTAATTTCTTTAAGTTAGTTCTCTCCTTTCTCTGGTATATCCTTGAGTAGCTTAATAATCAATCCCCTGAATTGTTTATCAGGCAATTCAGAATTCTTCTTGGTTTGGATCCATTGCTGGGGAGCTAGTGTGATGTTTTCAGGGTGTTATAGAGCCCTGTTTTGTCATATTACCAGAATTGTTTTTCTGGTTCCTTCTCATTTGGGTAGACTATGTCAGAGGGAAGATCTGGGACTCAAGAGCTGCTGTTCAGTTTCTTTTGTCCCATGGCGCGATCCCTTCATGTGGTAGTCTTCCCCTTCCCCTAGGGCTGGGGCTTTCTGGGAGCCAGACTGCAGTGATCATTATTGTCTTTCTGGGTCTAGCCATCAAGCAGGGCTCCCAGGCTCCAGGCTGCTTCTGGGGAATGTCTGCAAAGAGTCCTGTGATGTGATCTGAATTCAGGTCTCTCAGCCATGGATACTAGTGCCTGCTCTGGTGGAGGTTACAGGGGAGTAAACTAGACTGTGTCAGGGTCCTTGGTTGTAGCTATGTTTAGTGTGCTGACTTTCTTGAATGATGGGTTATGCTAGCAGTAAAGTTGTCATGTGGAGAGACTCAGAACCTCTGGTTAGCCAGGATGTTGCAGGCAGTAGAATTACCTGTTGTTTCCTTCTTGTGGGAGCTGGGTTATTCTGACATGAGTTGTTGTGATGGCCTGAGTTGGTTGACCTCTAGCCAGAAGGTGGTGCTTTCAAGAGAGCACCAGCTGCAGTAGTATAAGGGGATCTAAGCTTGCCATACATTGGCCAGGGTAACTATTCTGGTTTCCCAGGTGATGGGTGGGGCCATAACGCTTGGAAGAGCTTCTGTCTTTTGTGTTCAGCTACCAGGACAGGTAGTGAAATACTATCAGATTGGGGCAGGGTTAGGTGAGTCTGGGCTCAGACTCTCCTTGGGCAAGTCTTGCTGTGGCCACTGGGTGGGATTGGTTGTGGTTCTCAGGCCAATGGGGTTATATTCCAGAAGAGATTATGGCTGCCTCTGCTGTGTCACATAGTTCACCAGGGAAGTGGGGCATAGCTGGTAGCAAAAGGCCTCACTTAGCTCCCACAGAGTTGGTAAGGCTGGTCTTGCTCCTGCATTGCCTCACTCAGACCTTGCCCCAGGTCATAAGCTTCCCTGATGAGAAAGCAAGCACAGATATCAGGCCTTGCCCCTCCCATCTGCTCACAGTGTCATCACCAGCTCCTGTGCTGGTATCTGCAGCAGTTCCCATTCACCCCCTGGATTCTGCTCAAGAAAATTCACTCCCAGTCAAAATTATTATAGATTTCAGTTGGAAGCTTCTTTCACCTTGTGGCGCCTCCCTAATTCTACTTGCTGCCTTCTCTGGGGACCTTGCGAATAAGTCAGGGATGACGACTTTGGGCTTGAGCTAAAGACAGGAGTGCCTACAAGGCTCTTCCCACTGTTGCTTCTACTTCTGTATTTTGCATGGTTCCCTAAATCCATTTCAACTCTAGATAAGGTTAAATCTTTCTGCTATGATCTGGATTTTCATATTCCTCAGTGGGGATGTGTATTCAGAGGCAGGTTTTCCCCCTCTCACTCTTTGGGAACTCACAGTTTTTTGCCTGTCATGGAGAATTTGCAGTGGCATGCCACTTCTTTCAAAGGCTCAGTGAATTCTTTCAGTTTTCCTATTACATTCCCATGGTAGTTCTTGGAGCAAAAGTTCACGGTGTGAATCTCCACATGCTGTTCTGTCCATGCCAGTGGGAGCTGCGTATTAACCCCGCATCCTGTCTACCATCTTCCTCAGCTATCTCAACTTCCTAATATTATAGTCTAGGAGCCAGGGGATTAGATGGAGTCTGAGCAGTGGCCTCTCCCATGCCATAAAGAAAAGTTCAAAATTAAATTTTTATCATGGAAGGACCAATTGTAGACACAGTCTCTGCATTATTCACTCTCCAGCTAGTATAGCAGAGTTCATTTTGAAGTCTGGTTTAAAATAAATGAATTTTCAGGATTTTTATCCAGAGCAGTGATTCTTAGGTTTGGGAGGGTAAAGCTTTCTATATTAGGGATCAGGAGAGGAAGTTTGTGTGTGTGTGTAATGGAGAGGTTTTATAGCTATTTTCTGCCTGGTTGGGGACGTGGGTAATCAAAATACTCTGATTCAACTTTCAACAGCATTTGCTGAGTGCTTACTGTATACCACTATCTTCTGTTGCTACTCACAATACTGTATTATGTCATCTTTTGGGACACTCCATTATTAGACTTCCCTTATGCTATTGATGGCAGTGGCAGCCCATATGGAGCGGCTGCTGTGAAGATGTCAGCTGCAGCTGGGGAGGCACAGCCAGGGCTGCACACTCCATGGAGCTGGCAGGAGCCCCACACCCTTTTGAGTTGGCAGGGTGGGAGCCCCATCCTCCCAGACACAGCTGAAGCTGCCCAGTCATGGCTGCAGACCCAGGGATCTCCTCACTTTCGGATGCCAGGGAAGCCCCTCTGCCCTAACAGGCTTGGAAGTGCCTACTTCTGCTCTCTGGCCTTACCATGCTTCTGGTGTCTGCACCAATTTTGGAGTAAAGTTGAGGCCAAGCCTGGATACTGTTGCAACCTGGCTGAGTGGGCATGTGCTTGGGGCAGTGCTGACACACCAGTCCACTGCTGCCTTGGCCTCCTCTGGACTTTGGGTGTCAACAAACACAGGAGGCAGCCTGAGGGAGGGGTTGAGGGTGGCTCGGCACAGGCCTGCAGGAACCCCTCGGCACTAACAGCCTGGAAGCTGTGGACGTGATTGATGGTGGCAGGAGGCAGACAGGCTCCTGGGCAGAAAGTGGTGGGTATCTGGTGAAGCCCCACCTTCAAGCTAGGAATTGTCTGAAGCATGGGGGCCAGGCTGTGAGTTCTGGCTGGAGTCTGTGGACCAGAGTGAGAACTTATGGTGCTTTTCCCGGGCCCACCCATAGTCACCCATGGACCAAATCAGTACACACTTTCTCCCTTCTGAGGCCATAAAAACCCTGGACTCAGTCAGACTCAGGCTGAAATTGGGATGACCTGCCTGCAGATATGAGCCACCCACTCCAGGTCTCCTCTCCACTGAGGACTGCAGAATCAATGGGACAACCTGCCTCTGACAGTGCCCAGGCGCAGCCTTAACTTTGCTCTGAAATTGGATAGGAGCTACCCACTCTGGGTCCCCTTTTTGCTGAAGGCTGCACAGACGTCAGGACAACCTGCTTACAGATAGGAGCTACCCAGTCTGGGTCTCCTCTCTGCTAAGAACTACACACTCATCAGGATGACTTGTCTGCAGATAGGAGCTACCCACTCTGGGTCTCCTCTCCTCTGAGAGCTGCACAATTGTTGGGACAACCTGCCTGTGGATATGTGCTACCCACTCAAGGTCTACTCTTCACTAAGGGCTGCACACTTGACAGGATCACCTGCCTATGACTAGGACTGCTCGCTATGGGTCTCCTATGACTAGGACTGCTCACTATGGGTCTCCTCTCCACTGAGAGCTGCACTCATCAGAACGACCTGCCTGCAGAAAGGAGCTACCCACCTTGGATCTCCTGAGAGCTGTTTAGTCACTCACTAAAGCACCCTTTGCCTTGCTCACCCCTAGTTGTCCATGTACCTCATTCTTCCTGGACACAGGACAAGAACTCAATGGTGGGACTGAAAGAGCTGTAACACAAACAGTGCTAAAACATGCCCCCACTTGCCTCGTTGTGGGCGACAAGGAGAGAAGTGATAAGGAGAGAAGAGCTGAAACCACACTCAACCTTTAGTGCTGTTTTTAATCTATTTTTAGTTTAGCAGTGAAAGCCTTTAGTGTTCTTTTAAAGTTTTGTTTTCAGTCTAGCCACTAAAAAACATCTAATTGTTGCAGTTTTCTAACTATAATTGGGATGTGTATATTTTAAGCTGTTTATTGGCGATTTGCATATCCTCTTTGGTGAATTACCTTTTCATATTCTTTGCCTTTTTAAATTGGATGTTGATCTTTTTCTTAATAGTTTGTAATTGATTTTTGTAAATAGAAATGTTAATCCTTTGTCATATGTATTGCAAACCATTTTTCACTCTGGATATTATCTGTTTTTTGACTGTTTTAATTTAGAACTTTACTCTTTTACTGTGACTGGAATTTATGTTTACATGTAGTGTGATGTGTTTAAGTATATGATATTTTCTTCCAAATGACTAGCCAGCTTTGTCTACACTGTTTTTGAAACATTTTTTGCCACTGTATTGAAATACCATAGATGTTATATATTATATTATACTACCACATATATTTGTACCTATTTCTGAATTCTGTTTTCTGTCATTTTCCTATTCTTTATTTCTGTGCCAATGGTATACTGTTTTGATTTCTGGTAAGACTTATTAACTACTCTCTCATTTTTCTTTTTAAAGATTTACTTGACTATTCCCATATAATTACTTTTCAAAATGAACTTTTCATTTTCTCCAGTTCAAGAAAATTCATCACTGGATTCCGTTTGGAATTACTTTCAAATTATTGTCCAATTTGGGAAGGATTGATATTTTTCAGTATGGTATTCCACTTAAAAAAATAGTATATCTCTCCATTTGTTCAGTTATTTTGTGTCCCTTGGTAACTTGGTAATATTTTAGAATTTTCTTTCTATACTTTTCATATTAAATTTATTTTAAGATATTTTATAGTGTTATTGAGAGTGAATTTTTTTCCCTCATAAGTTTTTTTTCTGGTACAAAGAGAAGATGCAGATTTTAATTATTTTAAGCTTGTATTCATTCCTTTTACCAAATTTTCTTATTAATTATTAATTAAATTTTCTGCTAACTTTAGAGTTGGTTTTCTCATGGTTCTCTGGCTCTTTTGGTTGTGATGTGAGGTTTTTTGTTATTTTTATTTATTCTGTGAATTATCTACTTATTTAGAATTAATTTAGTTAATTTATTTAAAATCGTTTATTTACATGACTTTTAAATTGGGGTATTGGTTTTCTTGAATTATAAAATCTCTTTATTAAGGATAGAAATCTTTTGTCATGTATATTGCAAAAAAAGGTATTCTCTGGCTTTTAAAATTTGTTTGTGTGTATGTATTGCTTAGTAGTCTTTCTTTTCTCTTTCTTTCTTTTTTTGTTTTCCCCCCTGCCAGGTTAGCAGTTTAGGGATTGTCGCTATTCTGTCTTTAGTGTTCCCAGACCAGAATCTGTTTGGGGGCTCCTGCTCTTTGGTGATATTTGGGGGTATTGTACTTTCAGTTCCTGAGCCATATAACCTGCTGGCATTCTAGGTGACAAGGCAATGCATTTATCCTCTCCTGCAGCCCCTATCTTCCCTTCTCCCTGCCACTTCCCATCAACTGTTGCCTCTAGTAGTAGGCCAGCAGTACTTTTTCTTTTTGTATTCTAATTAGGGAGTCTGGCTTTTGTTCTCCATGTCTCACAGGACACTTTTTAATCGCATTCTCTCTTAGAAGTTCAACTACTGGCTGCCAGAGATGAGGCTGGCAGATTCAGAGTAGGGACTACTTATATATGACAGTCAGGGAAGGCCTCTCTTAGCTGTGACTTTTCAACTGTGTAATCGTTAGTGTTAGAAATCTTGGCATCCTTGTCATTAATAGGTGGGTAGTAATATTTGCATTGCTTTGATCTTGGGGTTATTTTAGGAATTATTGTCTTCAAGGGTATCAAAACTGGAGTAATAATTTTCTGTTTTTTGTATTTGTATTTGAATAATAAGATAGAGTGTAAAAATACTTTATAAATGCTAAGAAATCTACATCTTTTTTATAGATGAAGAGGTGGGTCCTTGGTGCAGAAATGTGCAAGTGGTTGGACAACTTTAATTCCACATAGTATATTGATTCACAATGTGAGGTTTGGAATTTAGACTGTTACAGTTTGAATCTAGATCAGTATTTCTTGGTTATCTAGGATGTATGTAAGGATTAGTGAAATAAAATGCAAAGAATCACTCAGTCCCCTGGGAAATAAAGGTCTGAAAATGTGTCTTGGGAAGCATTGTCATATTTTAGCCAAACATTTTAAGTTCTTTTAAGGCATTATGCTAACTAGATGAACATTTGTTGGTATTAGAATTCTTTCTGATTAACCTAAAATGAAGTTGAGCTGAACAAAAATTAGATGGCATTTTACATTTTTAGAATGAGCCTAATGCTGTTATCAACACAATGGAATGTCTGTGTAAAAGGCAATGGCCATGCACAAATGTGGTCATGAGATTAAAAGGCACATGACTAGAAGTTCCCCTTTTCTCCAACTGTTTAAAGTCAAATTTTAAGTACAAAGATATGCTCTCTGTTGCTTAGAAGTCCTCTTACAAACCATCACATAAGTGAATACTTTTTTTTTTTACCAGCTCAATTTTTCATTAGATTCAACCTCCATAAAATTATATTTTATACATATGATCAGAAAAAAACAATATGGGAAAAGGATATAATTACAAAAACTGTACATATTGTACAGTAAACGCATTGCATTGGTAATTAATACAGATAATCACTAAAGGACGTCAGTTGTAGTGGCTCACTACTATAATTCAGGTTCTTTGGGAGGCCAAGACGAGAAAATTGCTTGAAGCCAGTAGTTTCAGACCAGCCTGGGCAACATAGCAAAGCCCCATCTTTACAAAAAATAATAAAAAAAATTGGCCAAGTGCGGTGGCTCACGCATGTAATCCCCAGCACTTTGGGAAGCCGAGGCAGGTGGATCACGAGGTCAGGAGATTGAGACCATCCTGGCTAACATGGTGAAATCCCGTCTCTACTAAAAATACAAAAAAATTAGCTGGGTGTGTTGGCGGGCGCCTGTAGTCCCAGCTACTTGAGGGGCTGAGGCAGGAGAATAGCGTGAACCCGGGAGGCAGAGCTGGCAGTTAGCCGAGATGGCGCCACTGCACTCCAGCCTGGGCACAGAGCAAGACTCCATCTCAAAAAAAAATACAATACAATACAATACTATAAAATAAATAAATAAAATTTAACTGGGCAAGGTGGTGCATGTGGCTCAGGCAGGAGGATCCCTTGAAGCTGAGGAATTCGATGTTATGGCCAACTATGTTCTTGCCACTGCACTCCAACTCAACCTGTCTCAATAAAACAAAACAAACAAGCAAACAAAAAACTAAAGGATATATGTTTTTAAAGTGGTTATATTCTTCTTCTTCTTCTTCTTCTTCTTCTTTTTTTTTTTTTTTTGAGACAGAGTCTTGCTCTGTTGCCCAGCCTGGAGTGCAGTGGCATGATCTCAGCTCACTGTAAGCTCCGCCTCCCAGGTTCACGCCATTCTGCTGCCTCAGCCTCACAAGTAGCTGGGACCACAGGCACCTGCCACCACGCCCGGCTATTTTTTTTGTATTTTTAGTAGAGACGGGGTTTCACCGTGTTAGCAGGATGGTCTCGATCTCCTGACCTCGTGATCTGCCCGACTCAGCCTCCCGAAGTGCTGGGATTACAAGCATGAGCCACCGTGCACGGCCATTCTTTTCTCAGGATTAGACTTGGGAACATTGATTTATTTATATCCCAAGTTGATGGAAACTTTGTCTTTATGAATTGCAGAATGAACTTCCTCCATGTTTATAGAAGTCTTTGTGTTAAGAGACCTGGAGAGATGATGATTACTTCTTGTTTTTCATCTTCCTTTGTTAAAGATGATGTAGGAAGAAGTCCTTCGAATTCATTTTAACTTTAGCTGTCCTGTTTTCTCAGTACAAGAAGCAGTTTCTTAGAGGTTCCTTCATTTAGTTTGATGACATCACATCAAAACCTAATTGAATAAACATAATTTTTTTTTGGACAGTGACTTAAATGCAGACAGCTCTTTCCAGATCTGGTTGAATATGGGTGAATTTTAGAGTATTTAGTTAAGTGCTGTCCAAGGTCAGGTGTGGGCCAGAGAGGGTGTAGAGGCACTCCAGAAGATATGCAAGGAAATCCCCTGGGTGGGGAAGTTTTGCTAATAACCTGTCAGAAGATGACTTGTTTTGTACATTTCTGGTTTATTCTGAGAATAGAGTGGAAATTTTTCGTAATCGATTTATTTCCAGTGTATTTCAACGTGTTGCAGTTCACATGTCCCTAGCTAAGTGAACTTAAAGGGATTTTTGAAAATAAGTTGGATTGAATATAGTACTAATAATGTCAGCACATAGCAACAACAAGAAAATTGCAAAGCTAATGATTTGTCTTTAATATGAACTCTTGGGCACCATATAATGAGGTAAAAATAGTCTGAAAAGAAGTTAAGCAAAAAAAAAAAAAAAAAAAGTAAATTACTTCACTAATACACAGTATATTCATGTAACACAACTGTACTTGTACCTCTAATTCTATAAAACTAAAAAATTTTAAAAAGTTAAAAAAGTCTAAGTTATATTTGAAACTTGGATTTACATTTGTTATTTTTAATGAATCTTATTGAAAGTTTATATAATGAGCAGAACATAATTATTAATACTATTTTTAAAATGGAGCAAAATGGTTTTTGAGCCATTATCAAAGTAAAACAAATTTTTAAAATATTACTTAATTTTCAGCTGATTAATTTAAAATTCTATTTGATCTGTTTTATAATTTAATTAAATTAAATATTACCACCATAGGTGCATGTGTAATATACATATGTTTGTATATGCATATATATATATGAGTGATATATGTTCAAAAATGTTTTACCAATAAGTATATACAATAAAAATATTTGGAGACCAACAAACTGTGTAGTCCTTTATTCCTAAAAGCAGCATAGAAGAATGGTTATGAGCAGAAACTTTGGGTTTAAACAGACCTAGGTTTGAATTCTGTATTTACCATGTACTAGTTGTATGGAGCTTGTGCAAACTACTTGATCTCACTCCCATTTATATAGTAGGGAAAGCAATATAAGATAATGAGGATTAGATTAGCTAATATTATTGAATGCTTAGTAAGAAGCCATGCACTCAATGAATGGTGCTATTGTTGTCATTGTTATATTGTTATTAATAGAGAGTTGCCTATCCTTTACGAAATCTTTCATAAATAAGCTCATGTCTCAGATACAATCACAATGCAAAGTGAAAATGAGCTAAATGGAGTCCAAAAGAAGTAAGTCCTTAAGTTTCATGGTTGTCAGAACTAAAATTTTCCATGCATGTGTGTATGTGTGTTTGTGTATGAGTCTAGGCCTCAAAAGAAACATAGTTTATTATAGAGACTGCATGGGTGTGGGCAATTGAACATACTTGCCACAGTACTTTTCCAGAGCAGTTCCAGTCTCTGTTACAATTCTGAAGACGAGAAATGCAACCATCCTACCAATTCTTTAGTGTTCTGTTTCTTTAGAATATAATGGTTTCAGCTATTGTATGTTACCTGTTCATTTTCTTAGTATGAAGAAAATTTATAAATCTGAAAATAAAGTTCACATATAATCTGGGTGAGGGTGGAAGTATGGTGGCAGTAGGAAGTGATAAATTGTACTTAGCCAGCAGGGAAAAATAACTTTATCTTCATTTGAAATAGTCATTTTAGGCTGGCACGGTGGCTCACACCTGTAATCCCAGCACTTCGGGAGGCCGAGGCGGGTGGATCACGAGGTCAGGAGATCAAGACCATCCTGCCTAACACAGTGCAACCCTGTCTCTACTAAAAATACAAAAAAAAAAAAAAAAAAAGCTGTGCGTGGTGTCCGGCCCCTGTAGTCCCAGCTACTCAGGAGGCTGAGGCAGGAGAATGATGTGAACCTGGGAGGCGGAGTTTGCAGTGAGCCAAGATGGCGCCACTGCACTCTAGCCTGGGCAACATAGCGAGACTCCTTCTCAAAAAAAAAAAGAAAAAGAAAAAAGAAATAGTCATTTTTTCTCCTATGGCTTATGTTATAAAATATATTATTGTTACTATATTAGGGAGAAATTTTCAGAGTTGAGAGACTTGGATTTTAGCTTTGCCATTTGCTTCACGTGTATTCTGGGGCAAGCCTCAGCTTCCTCATTCATAAACTTGAAATTAGAATATCTGCCTTTTGTTAATATTCACTCAACCCATATTTGAGCACCTAGAATGTGCTAGCATGTGCTAGCACTGTGCTACTCACTAGGGATATGTAGATGATAAGACTTGATCCAATCCCTGCCTTCACTGAAGTTATACTTCAATATATACAATATTTAGTATTTGAAATATGTACAAACAATTACAGATACCTACCTTTGGGGCTATATTAGAGGAATAGGAGTCTGAGTTGGCCTAGGGGAATTAAAGGGCTCTTCATAAAGGAAGTGGTACTAAAAGTCTCCTACTCTTACACTAAAATTCTGGTTAGCATCTGTTTTGGGAATTAATAACTGTTTGACAACTAAAAGGCATAGGCACAGCAGCGCAGTTTTCTTCAAAGGTATTGGTAGCATCTGATGCTTTCAAATAAAAAACTGGTCTATAGGTAAGTAACTATAAACCAATTTTTTATTTGAAAGCATCAGATGCTACCAATAACTTGTATACTAAGATTAGAGGTACTGTATTTAGGCACCTGCAGATATGTGATTTGGAATTAGAATTGTTGAACAATTTGAAAGGAACGCAGTCTTTCTTGCTTCTTGTTCTTTTTCTTCACTTCTCTCTTCTCCTTATATAAGGATATACATCAGGGTCTCAGCCCTCTGCTTTCTCCCTCTAGATTTTAATCTGCAATCATAACTTGAACTATGCAGAGGTGGGTCCTGATTTTGTGGAGTCTGTAGCTTACAGAATTACAGAGGCTCTCTTTAAGAAAAATAATACAAAATTATGAATTCACTTATAAAAGTTTACATGGAAAGGCAAAAGAACCAGAATAGCCAACACAATACTAAAGAGGAAGAACAAAGTCAGAGGGCTGACAAGTCCCAACTCAGTACTTACTATAAAATGACAATAATCAAGACCATGTGGTATTGGTGAAAGAACAGACAAATAGATCAATGGGACAGAATAGAGAGCCCAGAAATAGACCCCCATATATATAGTAAACTGATCTTTGACAAAGGAGGAAGGACATGGCGCCAGAACAACTGGCTATGTACATGCACAAAAAAAATGAGTCTGAAAACAGACTTTATACCTTTCATAAAAATTAACTCATGGATCATGGATTAAAAATGGATTAATAAACCATTTTAATGGATCACTTACAATGGATCATAGACCTGCATGTAAAATGATAAACTGTAAAGCTTTTAAAAGATAACATAGGAGAAAATATAGATGACAACATAGGAGAAAAGGTAGATGACTTTGGGTCTGGCCATGAGTCTTTTGATAAAACAACAAAGGCAGGATCATAATTTGACACAAAATGATGATTTGACTGATGCTTTTTTGCAAATATTTTGCAAATATTTGGGTAATTTCAATAGAATTTTTGTGTTTTCTAATATATTAGTAAAGGAGAGATGAATAAAAGTGGTATTTTTCTTCTGTCATTAGGATTTAAGTATAATATTCATTTTATCTAATAAAATCATTATTTTAAATTGCCAATTTCTATTTACTCTGAACATATTTTCCCAGGATTACTACTTTTCAACTTCTTTTGTGAAAATGGGATTTTATATATCCTTGTATAATTGAGTCTTACTTCCCCGAAATCATCTCCTTTCCAAAACATTGAAGTCATAATCTGTGTTGGAAGGACGGAGAATACTTATTATTCTCTTCTACATAGCATGCCTTTCAAGGGTGGAGCTTTTGCACATACCCTGAGGAGCAGATACTACATTTATTCTGTGGCTGCTGCATCATTCTCTTAAGAGAGGATTTATGGCTGAAGAGCCAACTAGGCTCTCCAGCTGCTAATGCAGTCTCTTTTTCAAGCGGGCCTAGCTAGCCTAAAAGAAGAGTATATACTAAGCAGAAAACACTGCAGTAAACTAGTGCTATAGAGCATGTCTTTTTCTTTTAAGATAGTTTCAAGATTATATTCTTTTAGGAGGAAAAACCAACAAACTAATATCCTTATGTCTTTGAGTCAGATAATTGTCTTTATGATGTTTAAGAGATGTTTGCTTGTGATACACATTTTTGCTGTCATATAATTTCTGGAAAACAAGTTGGTCTGCCTTCCTTAAATAATTTTTATTTACACTTCCCTCCCCTACCTCACATCACTGACTCCAGGCCTTTATTTCTTGATCCTTCATATGAGTAGATTCACAGAACTTAATTTTCATAGGACCTCCACAAGCAGACTCATATTAAACATTATTGTTTACGACTTTTATTTCTTCCAACTTAATTGTTATCTGTGATAACTCCATAATATCTTTTCTCATGAACTGGCAATACCCAACCTAGTGTATGGAAAATTTTTCTTCATATAATCTTTAACCTCTTTGTAGATGAGGAGAATGGAAGAGAAACACAGGGCCCACATTGGTTTTGTAGCCAAAGTGCATTCTGGAGTGTTTGGTGGGTATTGAATGCTGCCAGTTTTGTTCTTGAGAACCCTTCTCTTGAGACGAAGAGGCGGTAAAGAGGCAACCCATACAGCACAAGACCTTCCTGGTTAGCATTATCATTCCTTTCTCAGAGTTGTCCAGTTTCAGCTGCAAAATAATCTATTCCACCCTGTGCTAGTTGGGAATGACTCTTTTGTTTGCTTAGCTGAAGTCATCATTTTAGCATTTAGTACTCTAGGCAAGAATTCCAAGCAACTCGTAAAAAGTTAACCAGATAAAAAAAGTTTCCAAATTAAATAAAATTTAATTTGAAAGGGTTATTAGAAATCAAGTTTTACCCTGCTACATTGTAGGTAGATAAACTGGGGCTGCTTGTTCAAGGTCACACAGTTATCTAGGTGGGACTAAAATCTAAACTTTGGATTTTGAGTTCATTGTTCTTCCCATTACATTGCAAAATGCTTTCTTTCCTGGAAATGAAATAACATTTTGCCCAATTGGAAAACAGTTATACAATTAAAGACTTGATTGGTATATGTACTCCACAATTTTATTGAGAGGCTGCTTTGTTGAATGCAGAGGTTGGCACTCACAAAATTGTTGCCAGTACATTAGTGTTTCAACTCTGGATGATTTGACTGATGCCTTTGCAAATATTTGGATAATTTCAATAGAATTTTTGTGTCTTCTAATATATTAGTAAAGGAGAGATGAGATTCATGACAACACATGGAGACCTGTGTCTCCTGACTGAGAGATTCATGACAACACATGGAGGGTAAGTGCTCTGCTCTCAGAGATAGGGATAAAGTGTTGTGGAACTCAGACTAACTTGCCTGGAGAATAGGGAAGGGATTCACTATGTGGATGTCTTACCTGAGTCTTGAAGGAAGAATATGAATTGTAAAATGCATGAGAGGATGTAGTTAAATTTTATTGAAAATGTACCATACACTTAACCTTTTATGGCCTGAGACTTTTAAGTCCCTGTAGTAAAGGTGTCACTTACAACAGCATCTAATTTAAGAAACCACTTCATGCGAAAAGGACTAAGGCTACAGTGTAAACCTAGGAAGGACTTCTAAATTTTCTCTAAGTCTTTCACTTTTATTTTTGATGGCTATTGGTAGTTGAAAATAAGGTCTCTTTTTAGAGTAATGAATAAACTGTAGACAGGGATAATGGAGAAAAACAATATCCCTCTATCATGTGCCTGTGTTTTTAATAGAATTATGCTTGTTTATGTTATAATATGTTAACCGTGAAATATTATATACAGTGAAATTGGAAGAAACAGGTATCTAAACATAAGGAGTATGCTGTGTTACTAAAATGAACTGATTTTTTTATTTTTTATTTTCTAAACGGTGTCTTCTCCCAGACTTACCGGTAACACTAGTCGCTAAAGGTTTCTTTCAGTATGGCCTCTTTTTAGCTTATGCCCGTTAGTCTGAAGTTATAAAATACCTGCTTAGTACTTTTCTTCTAATCTCTCAGAGTATAATAGGCTTTCAGTAGACTCTCAAATCCTCTGGCACAAGTCACTTTTCCAACTGACTAGTTACCTGTCTCTTTTTTTCGTTCTTAGCTGTTTGCTGTGTAGTAGCTCAAAATAACAGTAGCTTAGCTTTCCAGGAGCTCTGAACTATCTTTCAAAGAGGAGGCATGGAATGTCACTATCTGCTTCAGCCATTTTAAATCCCTTCATCTAGAGAGGAATAGTCTGTTTAATTTATAGGAGTTAGGACTATATTTTTATATCCTAATTGAAAAAGCAAAACAGATTTAAGCTGTTAAAAGGTCTCCTTACAAATAGTTCAATCTTGCTTCTCAGTGAAATGTTAATATTTACAGAAAGATAATAGGATGCTCTTTTAGAGTAATGAATCCAGGAAATACTTAGTGTTCATTTTCTTCCCTTTCTTCGTTCCAAGAAAACCAAATATACTAAATGAGCAGGTACCTGGGAGGTACTTGTTGAATGTTCATCTAGAAGTTCAGGAACTTCCATAAAATTTCCAATAATGTGCTATTGGTATTTTGAGTAGTCTTTTATCAGTCAATCATTTATTAACTGAAAATTAAATGTGTATATAGGTATAATGGTGCCATGGAGAAAAATAAGTTGAATATATGTTCTTGATTTCCAGGGTAGCTCACTAAACAAAGTGTTAAATATTGATCTAAAAATAAATGCAAAATAAAAATGTAATTTAGAATTACAATCTTAATGGGCATATGTAAAATTAAATTTATGCTTAGTGTTGCTTGAGGTAGAAGAGGGCATGGTTCAATGGAAAGTACTAACCCGTTTTCCAAATTAGATGGGAAATGTGGAGCTAGATTGCTAAGACATGATAAAGGGCTAGAAAAACCAATGGCACAAATTTCAAAAAATTACAGTATCAGAATAGAAACTGACTGGTATTTAAAAGTATGGTTGGTTAATCTTTCATAACTAACGGAAAGTTTATTTAAGGGAAAGTTTAAATACTCTGTTTCAAAAGATGTCTAAACTATTATCAGATTAAAATCAGAGAAAAAGATATAGAAAAATTAGTGAAAAGTAGTAAATTCTTAAAACTTAAGAGTCCGAGGCCAGACGTGGTGGCTCACACCTGTAATCCCAGCACTCTGGGAGGCCGAGGTGGGTGGATCACCTGAGGTCAGGAGTTTAAGACCAGCCCAGACAACATGGTGAAGCCCCATCTTTACTAAAAATACGGAAATTAACCAGGCATGGAGGCGCACACCTGTAGTCCCAGCTACTGGGGAGACTGAGGCAGGAGAATCGCTTGCACCCAGGAGGCAGAGGTTGCAGTGAGCTGAAATCGCACCACTGCACTCCAGCCTGGGTTATAGAGTGAGATTCCATCTCAAAAAACCACAAAAACAAACTCAAGAGTCAGAAAGGCCTAGAATGAGTCAGCAGGACTAGAATGCTAACTTTAACATTAATAGTGAAACTTTGGAAAATAACCACTTTAAGCCTCAACTTTCTTATCTATAAATGGGGATAATATTATCTACTTCATAAGGTTATTATGAAGATTAAGTGGTTTGTATGTTTAGTGTTTAGCACAGTACCTATCTTATAGTAAGCCCTTAGGTAAGTGACAGCCATTATTAATATTATATAATCAAAGCTTTGAAAAAAAAGTAGATGTTTAAAATATAATAATGCATATTTAAATTTAACATTGTTTTTCTCTTATATTAAAATCAGACTTGCTCTTTATGTACTAGTTCATGAGAACCCTAGCACTTTAGTCAGCCTATGCAGGTTCAAAAATTATTGGTGAAATATTATTGATAAAATATTATTAACATGGTATGTAAATTTGAACCCAAACCCTGTTAAAGTCTATGTCAATAAAATAATTACCATAAGTGAAGCTGATTCTGTGACTTTTTTTCTTATGGAAATTTCAGAACATGTTTTCTATATGTAATAAATTAAGTAGCAATATTTTAAGAGATTTTTAAGAACCGATGTTTTCTACATACCTAAATGCAACAGATGATTTTTGCATTTTAATAATTCAGGTAAGATGGAGTTAAGAATAAAAGAGGCACATAAGAAGTACTCATCTAGGGTTTATTATATCATACAAAAGAAATACTAAGAGAGACTTAAGCTCTGTAAAATTCAAGAAGGCTAAAAAGCAATGCAATTGAAAATAGCCTATCTGCAAAATATACAGTCATCTGTCAGCATCTGTTGGGGATTTATTCCAGGACCCGTATTGATACCAAAATCTGAGGGTGCCCAACTCCTTTATATAAAATGGGTTAGTATTTTCATATAACCTATACACATCTAGATTTACATCATTTCTAGATTACTTTTAATACATAATACAGTGTAAATTCTATGTAAGTAGTTGTTATACTGTGTTGGTTTTTAAATTTGTATTATTTTCATTGTTGTATTGTTACTTTTCACTTATTTATTTCCAACACATAGTTGATTGAATTCATGGATTGAAATCTGTGGAACCCATAGATATGTAGGAACAACTGTATAGGCTTTCTTAAAATATGAAATGTTAGTAATATTTGTGTCAGAATTGAATGACAAAGGGCTGAGATTGGATTACACTTGGAAATGGAAAAGACGAACCCTCAGCAGGAAGTATAGAACCTTCGACAATAAGTTATAGCCATAGAAGCCCCAGCCACATCAGAGTCTTGACAACTTCATGAGGAGACAGTGACTTTTCCTATCTGCTTTTTTTTTTGAAAGCAGAAGATCTGGGATTCAGTCCTGGTTCTTCCATTTACTACCAGTTTCATTTTGGGCGTATTATTCAATCTCTGTGAACCCATTGTCTTATCTATAAAATGAGATAATTTCTATCTTGTTTATAGGATTATAGTTAAGATTAAGTGAAATAGGTACATTAGAAGTACTTTACAAATTGTAAAACCTTGCTTAATTTTGCAGCAGTATTACAACATAGGGATATTCCTAGGTGTTAACTATATTGTGTTTAAGAAAATAATTTAAAAATATTACTATTGTGAAGTTATCACTATTAAGTTTGCAACCACGTAAAAAAAATTTTATTAACCTTTTAAAAAATTTAGTTAATGGAGACGCTTAAGTTGTAAAAAGAGAATGCTAGCGTTTACTGCAAAAAGAAAGCTTTAGAACTAATTGGGCCAGATCAGTTATTTTCCAGAATATTAGAGAAACCCTAAAAGACATTAAAGACATAAAATTTTGTAGTATTATTCAAATGATCAAGTGTCTCTTAAGATGTAAAAGAGGCTTTGCTTTTTAGCTTTGTAGGGACTTAGGAAATATAAAAGTTCTTAAACAAAAAGAAAGATGTGTTTTCTTTGAAATTATTTTTTCTTTGTTACCTTATAGTAGATGCAAGGGCAGCGAACTGTCTCTGTCCCCTATTTGAAGCACAAATGCAAATAGTGGTGTTGCTTTTTTTCCAAATTAGTGTTCAAGTATGTTGGGAGAGTGATACTTAGAACCTGTCCTTGTGCTGGTCTTGCCCTTGGGTATATACTGGCTGATAACTGGTGAGCCGGATTTAGTGGACTTCATTCCTAGGCAGCATATTGGCATATGCTCCTGAAGTCTGCAAATGATGTAACTCCTGATGTAACCTTAGATGCAGTTTTGTCAGGACCTAGTGGTCCACCCTGTCTGGCATGGCTTTACCTTGGCTCCCACCGATGCTGCATTTGTCTTAAATCTCTGCCATGCAGTGTGGATATCTCTGAGCCAGCCAGCTGCCTCTTGTACCCTTTTCGATGGATTTCCCTTTGCTCCTGAACATAGAGAGCCCCATATCATGATTGGTGTAAGAACAGTTACCTTCTCATTCTGTCCTCAGGGGTATGCGGAAACCTTTGGGTTTACTCAAGGATGCTTTTTGCCCGCTGTGGGAAAATTGGAAAAGAAAAACAATTTAGCCCAATTTCCACAAGTTAGAGATGACACCATTCCTGGGAAACATTTTAATGTCCTATGATATGGGTTATCCCTAAATGGAAAAGTTTATCAGTCATCCCAGAAGAAATACACTGAGAAGTGTATAAAATATAGACAATATAGAGGGATGTTTTAATGAAGTAGAGGGGAACTACATATTTAGGACATTCTTAGTTTTAACTTTGGGAACATTCTTCAACAACCTTGGACCTCAGTTTTCTTATCTACAAAATAGGCAACAAAATGTCTACCCCATAGGAATGTTGTTAGGGTTAAATAAGTAAAGCACTTAGATAAGTGCCCAGTACATAAATTTAAGTAATACTGTTGTTTTCATTGTTTACAAAATCTAGGAGAATGCTAGATAAGAAAACAACCACATTTTAAAATTATGT
This sequence comes from Chlorocebus sabaeus, assembly GCF_047675955.1. NCBI lineage: Eukaryota > Metazoa > Chordata > Mammalia > Primates > Cercopithecidae > Chlorocebus > Chlorocebus sabaeus. Next base: position 101,864,427 of record NC_132912.1, on the reverse strand, counting down.
GCTATTGTATAATTATTCAGTGGAATGTTATGCAGCTAGTAAATTTACATATTTATTTTTTATGGAGAGGAAAAATATTTGTGGACAATGTTAAGAGAAAAACATACACAAAACCATCTGCTGAATGATCTCAATTTTGTTTTGAAAAGGAATATATGAACTTTATGAAGATTTGAAGAAGATATATCAAAGTTAACACCTGAGTGGTACATTATGGGTGATATTAATTTTCTTTTTATGTTTTTGCATATTGTCTTTATGCATCCAGTAAAATAATAGTTTCAGATTTCACCATAAGGTAAAACCACCCTCCGTTGTATACACGCAAAATACTTTAAAAATGCAATTCAGAAGGACTGAAAATAAAAGAGTTTGAAGAGTATACCAGGATGTCCACACAAAAACTTGTATACAAATATTTATAACAGCATTAGTCATAATTGCCAAAAAGTAGAAATGACTGATGAATGGATAAACAACATGTGGTATGTCCATACAATGGAATATTACTTAGCAATAAGGAGAAATGAAATATTGATACTTGCTACAACATGGATGAACCTGGAAAACATTGTGCTATGCCAGTCACAAATGTTTACATTATTGTGTGATTCTATTTATATGAGATGTCCAGCATAGCCAAATCTATAGAGACAGAAAGTAGGTTAGTAGTTAACTAGAACTGGAGGCTTGGAAGGACATGGGGAGTGCCTGCTAGTAGGGTTTCTTTTTGGAGGTGATGAAAATGTTCTAAAATTGAATGTGGTGATGGTTCACAAATATAAATGTACTAAAAACAATGGAATTGTACAATTGAAATGGTTGAAGTATAGCAGAATTCCATCCCACTGAAGCTGTTTAAAAATGTACATGAGGTAAATACAAAAAAAGGAGTCACAATAGAAATATAGAAATATCAGTGAAAGTGAATGTTAAACTAGAAAGCATTAAATGAGAGGAAAGAAACTTTGCCATGCTGAATACTAATAGATACAATATGCAATGGTAGTTGTGAATATCTATGTACCAAAACAACTTTTCTCTTCTTCTCCTCTTCTTCTTCTTCTCCTCCTTCTCCTCCTCCTCCTCCTCCTCCTCCTCCTCCTCCGCCGCCTCCTCCTCCTCCTCCTCCTCCTCCTCCTCCTCCTCCTCCTCCTCCTCCTTCTTCTTCTTCTTCTTCTTCTTCTTCTTCTTCTTCTTCTTCTTCTTCTTCTTCTTCTTCTTCTTCTTCTTCCTGTTCCTTCCTCTTCCTCCTCTTCCTCTTCCTCCTCTTCTCCTTCTTCCTTCTTCCTTTTTTCTTCTTTCTTCTTTCTTCTTTCTTCTTTCTTCTTCTTTCTTCTTCTTCTTCTTCTTCTTCTTCTTCTTCTTCTTCTTCTTCTTCTTCTTCTTCTTCTTCTTCTTCTTCTTCTTCTTCTTCTTCCTTCCTCTTCTTCCTCCTCCTCCTCCTCCTCCTCCTCCTCCTCCTCCTCCTCTTCTTCTTCTTCTTCTTCTTCTTCTTCTTCTTCTTCTTCTTCTTCTTCTTCTTCTTCTTCTTCTTCTTCTTCCTCCTTCTTCTTCTTCGAGACAAAGTCTCAGGTCTGTTATCCACCTACAGTGCAGTGGTGTAATCATAGCTCACTGCAGCTATGATTGAACTGCTGGACTCAGGTGATCCTCCTGCCTCAGCCTCCTTAAGCTGGGACTACAGTCACACACCACCACACTCGGCTGATTTTTAAATTTTTTGTAGAGATGGAGTCTCACTTTGTTGCCCAGGCTGGTTTGGAACTTCTGACCTCAAGCGATCCTCCCACCTTGGCCTCCCAAAGTGCTGGGATTATAGGTGTGAGCCACTGTGCCCAGCTCCAAACTTTTCTAAAGTGGAAATTTAAGAGATAAAAAAATAAGATATTTGGCCTGGTGTGGAGGCTTGCACCTATAATCCTTGCACTTTGGGAGGCTGAGGTGGGCGGACCACTTGAGGTTAGTAGTTTGAGACCAGCCTGGCCAACATGGTGAAACCCTGTCTGTACTAAAAATACAAAAATTAGCCAGGTGTGGTAACGTGTGCCTGTAATCTCAGCTACTCCAGAGGCTGAGGCAGGAGAATCACTTGAGCTCAGGAGGCAGAGGTTGCAGTGAGCCGAGATGGCACCACTGCACTTGTCTGGGCCACAGAAAATGTTAATATTCATGACTTCACCTCTCAGTTCAACACAGTAGACATCAAAAGTATGAATTGGATATAGAAATGTATATGTGTGTATGCACATACTTTTACTTTGAAATAAAGAAGATATACCTTTTCAAGTGCCCCATGGAATATTTTCTACACTTGATTGTAAAATGTTCACAATTCACAAAGAACATTTCAGTATAGTCCCAAAGATTAAACCATGTGTGCCTCAATAAAGCTAGAAAAAGCCCCCAAACTCTCTTTTAAGTAATTCGTGGGTCAAATGGAAAATATAAGCAACTTTAAATTATAAAATTCTGGAAAATAATGGTAGCAAAAATATTAGAAACTATGAAATAGAGCTAAAACAGTGGTCATAGGAAGATTTGGAGTCACAGATAATTATCAATAAACAAAGAGTAAAAATCAATGTATTGAGCACTTAATTTAAAAAGTTGAAAAATTGAAAATATATATCTACACACATAATATGTGTTTGTGGAAAGAAATTCAAGAGAGAAACATAAGAAGCAAATAAAAGTGATTATCTAGAGAGGGACATAGGCAGGGTATGGGATAAATAAAAATAGATTAAGAGGCAGTTTTTTTTTTCTCTATATGCCTACTGTGGTTTGGATGTATCCTCCAAAATTCATGTGTTGGAAACTTAATCCCAATGCAACAGTGTTGGGAAGTGGTGCCTAATGGGAGCTGATTAGTTCATGAGGGTTCCATCCTCATGAATGTATTACTGCTGCCACAAAACTGCTTTTGGGAGTGGGCTCTTGCACTTGGCATTCCACCTTCTGCTATGTGATGATGCAGCATGCAAGGCACCATCATGGAAGAAGATGGCCTCACCAGACACTGAACCTGTGGGTGCCTTAACCTTAGACTTCTCAATCCCCCAAACTATGACCTACTAAATTGACCTTCATAAATTACTCAGTCTGGTATTCTGTCATAGGAGCACAAAACAGTCTCATACAGTGCCTCTTTATGATGTTTTGCTTCTTAAACTATGTGAATGTAAAAATTTAGTCAAAATCTTAAAGACATTTATAAAGTCAATGCTACTAGTTTTTTTTTTTTTTTTTTCAGGAAAATATTCTCATGCGAAAACTTTAACAAGACAGCTATGATTGATAGCTAGTTAACAGCTGAGAGGGGAATTCCTGAGTGGTTGAAAGGGCAATACTTTTTTTTTTTAATGGAGTCTTGCTCTGTCACCAGGCTGGAGGTGCAGTGGTGTGATCTCAGCTCACTGCAACCTCTGCCTCCTGGGTTCAAGTGATTCCCCTGCCCCAGCCTCCCAAGTAGCTGGGACTACAGGCGCATGCCACCATGTCCAGCTAAGTTTTTGTATTTTAGTAGAGACGAGGTTTCACTATGTTGGCCAGGCTGGTCTCGAACTCCTGACCTCGTGATCTGCCCACTTTGCCCTCCAAAGTGTTGGGATTACAGACGTGAGCCACTGTGCCCAGCTAGCAATACTTTATAAGAAATGTCCTCATTGAAAAATGAAGTAGATCTGTTTGTACGACCAAATATATAATTTAAGATTCCCAGAAGTCAACAAGTCTCATTGGAACCACAAAAGCAGTTACATTATTTTTTTGATGCCTACTATGTCCTAGGTGTGTTATTTCTAATTGTTACAACAACTTTGCAAAAGTTGGTAGTGATATTATCAATTATGTATTAAGAAAATGGTGGCTCAGAAAGGCTAAGTGACAAGGCTGCCTTTGAATGTTTTACTCCAAAACTCAGTTAGGCACCTTCCCTCAGACCATGCTGTATCCAAACTTCAGTTGATTATGCTTGCAGATATTTTGAAGTAGTAGCATTTTGGAAGTATTGATGCTAAATACTTAGGTTCCTGAGGGTTTTCAGAATATTATTCTCTGTGAAATTTCTATTGGGAATTATAAATTGACATTATTTTATTTTATTTTATTTTTTTTCTTGGTTCTATGCTTTTTTTTTCCTTTATTTTTTTATTTTTTTTAAAATTTATTTATTATTATTAAACTTCAAGTTGTAGGGTACATGTGCACAACGTGCAGGTTTGCTACATATGTATACTTGTGCCATGTTGGTGTGCTGCACCCATCAACTCGTCATTTACATCAGGTATAACTCCCAATGCAATCCCTCCCCCCTCCCCCCTCCCCATGATAGGCCCCGGTGTGTGATGTTCCCCTTCCCGAGTCCAAGTGATCTCATTGTTCAGTTCCCGCCTATGAGTGAGAACATGTGGTGTTTGGTTTTCTGTTCTTGTGATAGTTTGCTGAGAATGATGGTTTCCAGCTGCATCCATGTCCCTACAAAGGACACAAACTCATCCTTTTTTATGGCTGCATAGTATTCCATGGTGTATATGTGCCACATTTTCTTAATCCAATCTGTCACTGATGGACATTTGGGTTGATTCCAAGTCTTTGCTATTGTGAATAGTGCTGCAATAAACATACGTGTGCATGTGTCTTTATAGAAGCATAATTTATAATCCTTTGGGTATATACCCAGTAATGGGATGGCTGGGTCATATGGTACATCTAGTTCTAGATCCTTGAGGAATCGCCATACTGTTTTCCATAATGGTTGAACTAGTTTACAATCCCACCAACAGTGTAAAAGTGTTCCTATTTCTCCACATCCTCTCCAGCACCTGTTGTTTCCTGACTTTTGAATGATCGCCATTCTAACTGGTGTGAGATGGTATCTCATTGTGGTTTTGATTTGCATTTCTCTGATGGCCAGTGATGATGAGCATTTTTTCATGTGTCTGTTGGCTGTATGAATGTCTTCTTTTGAGAAATGTCTGTTCATATCCTTTGCCCACTTTTTGATGGGGTTGTTTGTTTTTTTCTTGTAAATTTGTTTGAGTTCTTTGTAGGTTCTGGATATTAGCCCTTTGTCAGATGAGTAGATTGCAAAAATTTTCTCCCATTCTGTAGGTTGCCTGTTCACTCTGATGGTAGTTTCTTTTGCTGTGCAGAAGCTCTTTAGTTTAATGAGATCCCATTTGTCAATTTTGGCTTTTGCTGCTGTTGCTTTTGGTGTTTTAGACATGAAGTCTTTGCCCATGCCTATGTCCTGAATGGTACTACCTAGGTTTTCCTCTAGGATTTTTATGGTATTAGGTCTAACATTTAAGTCTCTAATCCATCTAATCCAGCCTTGTAGTATAGTTTGAAGTCAGGTAGCGTGATGCCTCCAGCTTTGTTCTTTTGACTTAGGATTGTCTTGGAGATGCGGGCTCTTTTTGGTTCCATATGAACTTTAAAGCAGTTTTTTCCAATTCTGTGAAGAAGCTCATTGGTAGCTTGATGGGGATGGCATTGAATCTATAAATTACCTTGGGCAGTATGGCCATTTTCACGATATTGATTCTTCCTATCCATGAGCATGGTATGTTCTTCCATTTGTTTGTGTCCTCTTTGATTTCACTGAGCAGTGGTTTGTAGTTCTCCTTGAAGAGGTCCTTTACATCCCTTGTAAGTTGGATTCCTAGGTATTTTATTCTCTTTGAAGCAATTGTGAATGGAAGTTCATTCCTGATTTGGCTCTCTGTTTGACTGTCACTGGTGTATAAGAATGCTTGTGATTTTTGCACATTAGTTTTGTATCCTGAGACTTTGCTGAAGTTGCTTATCAGCTTAAGGAGATTTTGGGCTGAGACAATGGGGTTTTCTAAATATACAATCATGTCATCTGCAAACAGGGACAATTTGACTTCTTCTTTTCCTAACTGAATCCCCTTGATTTCTTTCTCTTGCCTGATTGCCCTAGCCAGAACTTCCAACACTATGTTGAATAGGAGTGGTGAGAGAGGGCATCCCTGTCTTGTGCCAGTTTTCAAAGGGAATTTTTCCAGTTTTTGCCCATTCAGTATGATATTGGCTGTGGGTTTGTCATAAATAGCTCTTATGATTTTGAGGTACGTTCCATCAATACCGAATTTATTGAGCGTTTTTAGCATGAAGGGCTGTTGAATTTTGTCAAAAGCCTTTTCTGCATCTATTGAGATAATGATGTGGTTCTTGTCTTTGGTTCTGTTTATATGCTGGATTATGTTTATTGATTTGCGAATGTTGAACCAGCCTTGCATCCCAGGGATGAAGCCCACTTGATCATGGTGGATAAGCTTTTTGATGTGCTGCTGAATCCGGTTTGCCAGTATTTTATTGAGGATTTTTGCATCGATGTTCATCAGGGATATTGGTCTAAAATTCTCTTTTTTAGTTGTGTCTCTGCCAGGCTTTGGTATCAGGATGATGTTGGCCTCATAAAATGAGTTAGGGAGGATTCCCTCTTTTTCTATTGATTGGAATAGTTTCAGAAGGAATGGTACCGGCTCCTCCTTGTACCTCTGGTAGAATTCAGCTGTGAATCCATCTGGTCCTGGACTTTTTTTGGTTGGTAGGCTATTAATTATTGCCTCAATTTCAGAGCCTACTATTGGTCTATTCAGGGATTCAACTTCTTCCTGGTTTAGTCTTGGAAGAGTGTAAGTGTCCAGGAAATTATCCATTTCTTCTAGATTTTCCAGTTTATTTGCATAGAGGTGTTTATAGTATTCTCTGATGGTAGTTTGTATTTCTGTGGGGTCGGTGGTGATATCCCCTTTATCATTTTTAATTGCATCGATTTGATTCTTCTCTCTTTTCTTCTTTATTAGTCTTGCTAGTGGTCTGTCAATTTTGTTGATCTTTTCAAAAAACCAACTCCTGGATTCATTGATTTTTTGGAGGGTTTTTTGTGTCTCTATCTCCTTCAGTTCTGCTCTGATCTTAGTTATTTCTTGCCTTCTGCTAGCTTTCAAATGTGTTTGCTCTTGCTTCTCTAGTTCTTTTAATTGCGATGTTAGAGTGTCAATTTTAGATCTTTCCTGCTTTCTCTTGTGGGCATTTAGTGCTATAAATTTCCCTCTACACACTGCTTTAAATGTGTCCCAGAGATTCTGGTATGTTGTATCTTTGTTCTCATTGGTTTCAAAGAACATCTTTATTTCTGCCTTCATTTCATTATGTACCCAGTAGTCATTCAGTAGTTGAGCAGTTTTGATTGAGTTTCTTAGTCCTGAGTTCTAATTTGATTGCACTGTGGTCTGAGAGACAGTTTGTTATAATTTCTGTTCTTGTACATTTGCTGAGGAGTGCTTTACTTCCAATTACGTGGTCAATTTTGGTGTAAGTACGATGTGGTGCTGAGAAGAATGTATATTCTGTTGATTTGGGGTGGAGAGTTCTATAGATGTCTATTAGGTCTGCTTGCTGCAGAGATGAGTTCAATTCCTGGATATCCTTGTTAACTTTCTGTCTCGTTGATCTGTCTAATGTTGACAGTGGAGTGTTGAAGTCTCCCATTATTATTGTATGGGAGTCTAAGTCTCTTTGTAAGTCTCTAAGGACTTGCTTTATGAATCTGGGTGCTCCTGTATTGGGTGCATATATATTTAGGATAGTTAGCTCTTCCTGTTGAATTGATCCCTTTACCATTATGTAATGGCCTTCTTTGTCTCTTTTGATCTTTGATGGTTTAAAGTCTGTTTTATCAGAGACTAGTATTGCAACCCCCGCTTTTTTTTGTTCTCCATTTGCTTGGTAAATCTTCCTCCATCCCTTTATTTTGAGCCTATGTATGTCTCTGCGTGTGAGATGGGTCTCCTGAATACAGCAGACTGATGGGTCTTGACTCTTTATCCAGTTTGCCAGTCTGTGTCTTTTAATTGGAGCCTTTAGTCCATTTACATTTAAGGTTAAGATTGTTATGTGTGAACTTGATCCTGCCATTATGATATTAACTGGTTATTTTGCTCGTTAGTTGATGCAGTTTCTTCCTAGCCTTGATGGTCTTTACATTTTGGCATGTTTTTGCAATGGCTGGTACCGGTTGTTCCTTTGCATGTTTAGTGCTTCCTTCAGGGTCTCTTGTAAGGCAGGCCTAGTGGTGACAAAATCTCTAAGCATTTGCTTATCTGTAAAGGATTTTATTTCTCCTTCACTTATGAAACTTAGTTTGGCTGGATATAAAATTCTGGGTTTAAAATTCTTTTCTTTAAGAATGTTGAATATTGGCCCCCACTCTCTTCTGGCTTGAAGAGTTTCTGCCGAGAGATCTGCTGTTAGTCTGATGGGCTTCCCTTTGTGGGTAACCCGACCTTTCTCTCTGGCTGCCCTTAAGATTTTTTCCTTCATTTCAACTTTGGTGAATCTGGCAATTATGTGTCTTGGAGTTGCTCTTCTCGAGGAGTATCTTTGTGGCGTTCTCTGTATTTCCTGGATTTGAATGTTGGCCTGCCCTACTAGGTTGGGGAAGTTCTCCTGGATGATATCCTGAAGAGTGTTTTCCAACTTGGTTCCATTTTCCCCCTCACTTTCAGGTACATAAATTGACATTATTTTAAAAGGTCAGTGAAGGTACTTGCTTTGGACTGAACACATTAGGACCACAGTTTGCCATTTTTAGAGTAATAGATTAGTTGAGTAACAATACTTATTGACCTGATTATTAATGCTAATGACAATAATATCTATGACTTAGTAAACTCTTATTATTTAGTAGGCATTATGTTTATTGTGTCTTCTAATGTCTATCATACAGTAAAATTCTATGGGATTTTATTAGATGTTGTATGGTGGGGAAGAGGTTGCATGGTTATGCAGGTTTGGGAAATACTGAGTTAAAACAATATTTCTTGTAGGACTTATCCAAGCCTTTAATATGCTGATATATATATGAATCTCAGTGAGGTGAATATAGAATGTGGTTTTCCCTAATTTTATTTGATCAGTAACTCTTTTCTTCCCCGTTTTCTCCCCACTTTCCCAGCAAGTCTTGGGACTGGAAAGATCCAAGGAATGTATTTTCAAAAGTACCCTCTAAAAGGATTTGTTTGGAGAGGATTCTCAGCAATTGAGCTCATGCATGTAACAAAAATGACAGCAACTTTTGAGTTAAAGAATTTCTGAAAGCTCACAGATAATTAAAAATCCATAGTGAATTTTAAGTTAATGAAGGAAGTGACATGTCCTTTAATGAGGGAGTATGTGGTAAAAAGATGAGAAAAAATGATATGGCAGAACTACAACATCAAGAACATTTGAAATAGGAGACATAGTAATGACATTCATGCCCCTATAAAAGGGTAAATTAAAAGCAGCTGGGCAGAAGGATATGCTAGCATAGCTATCAAAAAGCACCACAACAGGGCAATGGAGCACAGAATGCCAAATGGAGCATGTTTAGGAAACTTTGTGCCTTCATTTTTTTGTTGTTTTTGTTATGTTATATTTTAAGTCAGAGCAACTCCATTTCTAAGAAAACAGAGAATGGGTCCGAAATCATAGCTAGTAGTGGCTGTGGCTTTTAAAAACTCTGTTAATAGATTGATGTAGCAGTGAATATTTTAGAAGTAATCATGGACATAGAGTCTGGAGACTTGGGTTCAGCTTTTGCTCTGCAGGTACCAACTAAGTGTCTTTGAACAAATAACATAGTGTTATTTACTCTTTTTTTCATAAGGTTTAGGTTTAATAAGGTAATGGGTACACTTCTCTGTGCTACATAGGCATTTAATAAGTTTAGTTGTAGTTCTGTGTCTCTTTGAGTGCAGAAAAGAAGATTGGCATATTTTAAGGCTTCTATTTCATTTTTTTTTTAAAATTTATTTATTATTATTAAACTTCAAGTTGTAGGGTACATGTGCACAACGTGCAGGTTTGCTACATATGTATACTTGTGCCATGTTGGTGTGCTGCACCCATCAACTCGTCATTTACATCAGGTATAACTCCCAATGCAATCCCTCCCCCCTCCCCCCTCCCCATGATAGGCCCCGGTGTGTGATGTTCCCCTTCCTGAGTCCAAGTGATCTCATTGTTCAGTTCCCACCTACGAGTGAGAACATGCGGTGTTTGGTTTTCTGTTCTTGTGATAGTTTGCTAAGAATGATGGTTTCCAGCTGCATCCATGTCCCTACAAAGGACACAAACTCATCCTTTTTTATGGCTGCATAGTATTCCATGGTGTATATGTGCCACATTTTCTTAATCCAATCTGTCACTGATGGACATTTGGGTTGATTCCAAGTCTTTGCTATTGTGAATAGTGCTGCAATAAACATACGTGTGCATGTGTCCTTATAGCAGCATAATTTATAAACCTTTGGGTATATACCCAGTAATGGGATGGCTGGGTCATATGGTACATCTAATTCTAGATCCTTGAGGAATCGCCATACTGTTTTCCATAATGGTTGAACTAGTTTACAATCCCACCAACAGTGTAAAAGTGTTCCTATTTCTCCACATCCTCTCCAGCACCTGTTGTTTCCTGACTTTTGAATGATCGCCATTCTAACTGGTGTGAGATGGTATCTCATTGTGGTTTTGATTTGCATTTCTCTGATGGCCAGTGATGATGAGCATTTTTTCATGTGTCTGTTGGCTGTATGAATGTCTTCTTTTGAGAAATGTCTGTTCATATCCTTTGCCCACTTTTTGATGGGGTTGTTTGTTTTTTTCTTGTAAATTTGTTTGAGTTCTTTGTAGGTTCTGGATATTAGCCCTTTGTCAGATGAGTAGATTGCAAAAATTTTCTCCCATTCTGTAGGTTGCCTGCTCACTCTGATGGTAGTTTCTTTTGCTGTGCAGAAGCTCTTTAGTTTGATGAGATCCCATTTGTCAATTTTGGCTTTTGTTGCCGTTGCTTTTGGTGTTTTAGACATGAAGTCTTTGCCCATGCCTATGTCCTGAATGGTACTACCTAGGTTTTCCTCTAGGATTTTTATGGTATTAGGTCTAACATTTAAGTCTCTAATCCATCTTGAATTAATTTTCGTATAAGGAGTAAGGAAAGGATCCAGTTTCAGCTTTCTACTTATGGCTAGCCAGTTTTCCCAGCACCATTTATTAAATAGGGAATCCTTTCCCCATTTCTTGTTTCTCTCAGGTTTGTCAAAGATCAGATGGCTGTAGATGTGTGGTATTATTTCTGAGGACTCTGTTCTGTTCCATTGGTCTATATCTCTGTTTTGGTACCAGTACCATGCTGTTTTGGTTACTGTAGCCTTGTAGTATAGTTTGAAGTCAGGTAGCGTGATGCCTCCAGCTTTGTTCTTTTGACTTAGGATTGTCTTGGAGATGCGGGCTCTTTTTTGGTTCCATATGAACTTTAAAGCAGTTTTTTCCAATTCTGTGAAGAAGCTCATTGGTAGCTTGATGGGGATGGCATTGAATCTATAAATTACCTTGGGCAGTATGGCCATTTTCACGATATTGATTCTTCCTATCCATGAGCATGGTATGTTCTTCCATTTGTTTGTGTCCTCTTTGATTTCACTGAGCAGTGGTTTGTAGTTCTCCTTGAAGAGGTCCTTTACATCCCTTGTAAGTTGGATTCCTAGGTATTTTATTCTCTTTGAAGCAATTGTGAATGGAAGTTCATTCCTGATTTGGCTCTCTGTTTGACTGTCACTGGTGTATAAGAATGCTTGTGATTTTTGCACATTGATTTTGTATCCTGAGACTTTGCTGAAGTTGCTGATCAGCTTAAGGAGATTTTGGGCTGAGACAATGGGGTTTTCTAAATATACAATCATGTCATCTGCAAACAGGGACAATTTGACTTCTTCTTTTCCTAACTGAATCCCCTTGATTTCTTTCTCTTGCCTGATTGCCCTAGCCAGAACTTCCAACACTATGTTGAATAGGAGTGGTGAGAGAGGGCATCCCTGTCTTGTGCCAGTTTTCAAAGGGAATTTTTCCAGTTTTTGCCCATTCAGTATGATATTGGCTGTGGGTTTGTCATAAATAGCTCTTATGATTTTGAGGTACGTTCCATCAATACCGAATTTATTGAGCGTTTTTAGCATGAAGGGCTGTTGAATTTTGTCAAAAGCCTTTTCTGCATCTATTGAGATAATGATGTGGTTCTTGTCTTTGGTTCTGTTTATATGCTGGATTATGTTTATTGATTTGCGAATGTTGAACCAGCCTTGCATCCCAGGGATGAAGCCCACTTGATCATGGTGGATAAGCTTTTTGATGTGCTGCTGAATCCGGTTTGCCAGTATTTTATTGAGGATTTTTGCATCGATGTTCATCAGGGATATTGGTCTAAAATTCTCTTTTTTAGTTGTGTCTCTGCCAGGCTTTGGTATCAGGATGATGTTGGCCTCATAAAATGAGTTAGGGAGGATTTCCTCTTTTTCTATTGATTGGAATAGTTTCAGAATGAATGGTACCAGCTCCTCCTTGTACCTCTGGTAGAATTCAGCTGTGAATCCATCTGGTCCTGGACTTTTTTTGGTTGGTAGACTATTAATTATTGCCTCAATTTCAGAGCCTACTATTGGTCTATTCAGGGATTCAACTTCTTCCTGGTTTAGTCTTGGAAGAGTGTAAGTGTCCAGGAAATTATCCATTTCTTCTAGATTTTCCAGTTTATTTGCGTAGAGGTGTTTATAGTATTCTCTGATGGTAGTTTGTATTTCTGTGGGGTCGGTGGTGATATCCCCTTTATCATTTTTAATTGCGTCGATTTGATTCTTCTCTCTTTTCTTCTTTATTAGTCTTGCTAGTGGTCTGTCAATTTTGTTGATCTTTTCAAAAAACCAACTCCTGGATTCATTGATTTTTTGGAGGGTTTTTTGTGTCTCTATCTCCTTCAGTTCTGCTCTGATCTTAGTTATTTCTTGCCTTCTGCTAGCTTTCGAATGTGTTTGCTCTTGCTTCTCTAGTTCTTTTAATTGCGATGTTAGAGTGTCAATTTTAGATCTTTCCTGCTTTCTCTTGTGGGCATTTAGTGCTATAAATTTCCCTCTACACACTGCTTTAAATGTGTCCCAGAGATTCTGGTATGTTGTATCTTTGTTCTCATTGGTTTCAAAGAACATCTTTATTTCTGCCTTCATTTCGTTATGTACCCAGTAGTCATTCAGGAGCAGGTTGTTCAGTTTCCATGTAGTTGAGCGGTTTTGATTGAGTTTCTTAGTCCTGAGTTCTAATTTGATTGCACTGTGGTCTGAGAGACAGTTTGTTATAATTTCTGTTCTTGTACATTTGCTGAGGAGTGCTTTACTTCCAATTACGTGGTCAATTTTGGAGTAAGTACGATGTGGTGCTGAGAAGAATGTATATTCTGTTGATTTGGGGTGGAGAGTTCTATAGATGTCTATTAGGTCTGCTTGCTGCAGAGATGAGTTCAATTCCTGGATATCCTTGTTAACTTTCTGTCTCGTTGATCTGTCTAATGTTGACAGTGGAGTGTTGAAGTCTCCCATTATTATTGTATGGGAGTCTAAGTCTCTTTGTAAGTCTCTAAGGACTTGCTTTATGAATCTGGGTGCTCCTGTATTGGGTGCATATATATTTAGGATAGTTAGCTCTTCCTGTTGAATTGATCCCTTTACCATTATGTAATGGCCTTCTTTGTCTCTTTTGATCTTTGATGGTTTAAAGTCTGTTTTATCAGAGACTAGTATTGCAACCCCCGCTTTTTTTTGTTCTCCATTTGCTTGGTAAATCTTCCTCCATCCCTTTATTTTGAGCCTATGTATGTCTCTGCGTGTGAGATGGGTCTCCTGAATACAGCAGACTGATGGATCTTGACTCTTTATCCAGTTTGCCAGTCTGTGTCTTTTAATTGGAGCATTTAGTCCATTTACATTTAAGGTTAAGATTGTTATGTGTGAACTTGATCCTGCCATTATGATATTAACTGGTTATTTTGCTCGTTAGTTGATGCAGTTTCTTCCTAGCATTGATGGTCTTTACATTTTGGCATGTTTTTGCAATGGCTGGTACCGGTTGTTCCTTTGCATGTTTAGTGCTTCCTTCAGGGTCTCTTGTAAGGCAGGCCTAGTGTTGACAAAATCTCTAAGCATTTGCTTATCTGTAAAGGATTTTATTTCTCCTTCACTTATGAAACTTAGTTTGGCTGGATATAAAATTCTGGGTTTAAAATTCTTTTCTTTAAGAATGTTGAATATTGGCCCCCACTCTCTTCTGGCTTGAAGAGTTTCTGCCGAGAGATCTGCTGTTAGTCTGATGGGCTTCCCTTTGTGGGTAACCCGACCTTTCTCTCTGGCTGCCCTTAAGATTTTTTCCTTCATTTCAACTTTGGTGAATCTGGCAATTATGTGTCTTGGAGTTGCTGTTCTCGAGGAGTATCTTTGTGGCGTTCTCTGTATTTCCTGGATTTGAATGTTGGCCTGCCCTACTAGGTTGGGGAAGTTCTCCTGGATGATATCCTGAAGAGTGTTTTCCAAGTTGGTTCCATTTTCCCCCTCACTTTCAGGCACCCCAATCAGACGTAGATTTGGTCTTTTTACATAATCCCATACTTCTTGCAGGCTTTGTTCATTTCTTTTTCTTCTTTTTTCTTTTGGTTTCTCTTCTCGCTTCATTTCATTCATTTGATCCTCAATCGCTGACATTCTTTCTTCCAGTTGATCGAGACGGTTACTGAAGCTTGTGCATTTGTCACGTATTTCTCGTGCCATGGTTTTCGTCTCTTTCATTTCGTTTGTGAGCTTCTCTGCATTAATTACTCTAGCCATCAATTCTTCCACTTTTTTTTCAAGATTTTTAGTTTCTTTGCGCTGGGTACGTAATTCCTCCTTTAGCTCTGAGAAATTTGATGGACTGAAGCCTTCTTCTCTCATCTCGTCGAAGTCATTCTCCGTCCAGCTTTGATCCGTTGCTGGCGATGAGCTGCGCTCCTTTGCCAGGGGAGATGCGCTCTTATTTTTTGAATTTCCAGCTTTTCTGCCCTGCTTTTTCCCCATCTTTGTGGTTTTATCTGCCTCTGGTCTTTGATGATGGTGATGTACTGATGAGGTTTTGGTGTAGGTGTCCTTCCTGTTTGATAGCTTTCCTTCTAACAGTCAGGATCCTCAGCTGTAGGTTGTAGCTGTAGGAGATTGCTTGAGGTCCACTCCAGACCCTGTTTGCCTGGGTATCAGCAGCAGAGGCTGCAGAAGATAGAATATTTCTGAACAGCGAGTGTACCTGTCTGATTCTTGCTTTGGAATCTTCCTCTCAGGGGTGTACTCCACCCTGTGAGTTGTGGTGTGTCAGACTGCCCCTAGTGGGGGATGTCTCCCAGTTAGGCTACTCAGGGGTCAGGGACCCACTTGAGCAGGGAGTCTGTCCCTTCTCAGATCTCAACCTCCGTGTTGGGAGATCCACTGCTCTCTTCAAAGCTGTCAGACAGAGTCGTTTGCGTCTGCAGAGCTGCTGCGTTTGTTATTATTTACTGTGCCCTGTCCCCAGAGGTGGAGTCTACAGAGACAGGCAGGTTTCCTTGAGCTGCTGTGAGCTCCACCCAGTTCGAGCTTCCCAGCAGCTTTGTTTACCTACTTAAGCCTCAGCAATGGCGGGCGCCCCTCCCCCAGCCTGGCTGCTGCCTTGCCGGTAGATCACAGACTGCTGTGCTAGCAATGAGGGAGGCTCTGTGGGTGTGCGACACTGCCGGCCAGGTGTGGGATATGATCTCCTGGTGTGCCTGTCTGCTTAAAGCGCAGTATTGGGGTGGGAGTTACCCGATTTTCCAGGTGTTGTGTGTCTCAGTTCCCCTGGCTAGGAAAAGGGATTCCCTTCCCCCTTGCGCTTTCCAGGTGAGGCAATGCCTCGCCCTGCTTCAGCTCTCGCTGGTCGGGCTGCAGCAGCTGACCAGCACCGATCGTCTGGCACTCCCCAGTGAGATGAACCCAGTACCTCAGTTGAAAATGCAGAAATCGCCGGTCTTCTGTGTCGCTCGCACTGGGAGTTGGAGACTGGAGCTGTTCCTATTCGGCCATCTTGCTCCGCCCCCGGGAGAATCTATTTCATTTTTAACTTGATGTGATGCTATTACTAGAAACTGCTAAAGACTAATAGTTTAAAAAGAATATTTTTGTCATTGGTAGAAATGTTGATCTTTCAGTATTTCTGAAGGCTTGTTAGCATCAAAAGAAGATATAGCTCTTTTGTTTGGTGTTTTTTTTTTTTTTTTTTGAGACGGAGTCTCGCTCTGTCGCCCAGGCTGGAGTGCAGTGGCGCAATCTCGGCTCACTGCAAGCTCCGCCTTCCGGGTCCACGCCATTCTCCTGCCTCAGCCTTCCGAGTAGCTGGGACTACAGGCGCCCGCCACTGCGCCCGGCCAACTTTTTTCTATTTTTTAGTAGAGACGGGGTTTCACCATGGTCTTGATCTCCTGACCTTGTGATCCGCCCGCCTCAGCCTCCCAAAGTGCTGGGATTACAGGCGTGAGCCACCGCGCCCGGCCTTGTTTGGTGTTTTTAAAAACGTGTAGTTAAGGTAAAATCTAAGTTGGAATTAAAAGAGGATCTGGATTCAAGGAGAGAGCCCTGTGGAAGGCAGGCCAGGACAGAACTGGCTGCAGTGGATTTTGAGGACTGATAAACTCAAACAATAGTTTTCAAATGTAAATAAGCATAAGAATTACCTGGGGAACTTATTAGAAAAATGAAGATTAATAGGCCGCAACCTCAGAGCTCTTGAGTGGAGGCAGGAAATCCCTTTTCTTTTTAAACCAATAAACACCTCAGATATTTTGAGGTAGATAGATCTTTGATCACATTTTGAAAAAATTGAGCTACAACCTATGTAAAACTATCATTAAATAGTGGAAGATGATATAATAATGTTATAACAAGAAATAATGGTTTTTAGGAAATTTAATATTTTCACATATTTCATTACTGTGTCAAAATATATTCCTTGAAATGTTTTTCTTATCCTCCTCATTTATTTATTTGTTCAAATATTTCTCATTGATGCATGTATACTTAAATTTTATTTAGCATTTATTGATAGTTAAGTTTATTTATATTTATATTTTCACAAGGAAAGTATTCTGGTAATGGTTTACTGCTTTGGGAAAGTCTTGTTGGAGTAGAAATTCCCAAAAACTCTAGGCTTTTCTTAGAAGTTCCTTCATTCTTTCAGAACATATTTGTTGGGAATGGACTACGTACCAGGCACTGTTTAATTACTGCAGAATATAATAATGACTATTTTAGAAGAGAAGAGAAAATAAACTAAACAAAATGTTTATTCTGCTAGATGGTGATGAGTGCTATGGAGAAAAATTACAGCAGGAAAAGGGGGCTAGGGAGTATTCAATTTTAAATAGAGCAATCAAACGAGAAAGAAATAAAGGGCATACAAATCAGTAAAGAGGAAGCCCAACTGTCACTCTTTGCTGATGACATGATTATATATGGAAAACCTTACAGACTTATCCAAAAATCTCCTAGACTGGTAAATGAATTCAGAAAAGTTTTAGGATACAAAATTAATGTATACAAATCAGTAGCCCTGCTGTACACCAACAGCAATCAAGCTGAGCATCAAATCAAGAACTTAACCCCTTTTACAATTGCTGCAAAAAAATAAAATACCTAGGAATATACTTAACCAAGGAGGTGAAATACCTCTACAAGGAAAACTATTAAACACTGCTGAAAGAAATCAAAGATAACACAAACAAATGGAAACACATCCCATGCTCCTGAATGGGTAGAATCAGTATTGTGAAAATCACCATGCTGCCAAAAGCAATCTACAAATTCAATGCAATTCCTATCAAAATACCACCATCATTCTTCACAGAACTAAAGAAAACAAACCTATAATTCATATGGAGCCAAAAAAGAGCTCACATAGCCAAAGCAAGACTAAGCAAAAAGAACAAATCTTGGAAGCATTACATTACCCAACTTCATACTACATTATAAGGCCATTGTCACCAAAACAGCATGGTACTGGTATAAAAATAGGAACATAGACAAATAGAACAGAATAGAGAACCCAGAAATAAAGCCAAATGCTTATGGCCAACTGATCTTCAACAAAGCAACAAAAACATAAAGTGGGGATAGGACACCCTGTTCAACAAATGGTGCTGCGATAATTGGCAAGCCACATGTAGAAGAATGAAACTGGATCCTCATCTCTTACCTTATACAAAAATCAACTCAAGATGAATCAAAGGCATAAATCTAAGACCTGAAACCATAAAGATTCTAGAAGATAACATCAGAAAAACCCTTCTAGACATTGGCTTATGCAAAGAGTTTATGAACAAGAATCTAAAAGCAAATGCAGCCAAAACGAAAATAAATAGATGGGACTTAAGGAAACTAAAAAGCATCTGCACAGCAAAAGAAATAATCAGCAGAGTAAACAGACCCCATAGAGTAGGAGAAAATCTTCACAATCTATATATCCAACCAAGGACTAATACCCAGAATCTACAAAGAACTCAAACAAATCAGCAAGAAAAAAAAAATAATAATCCCATAAAAAGTGGGCTAAGGGCACAAATAGACAATTCTCAAAAGAAGATATACAAATGGCCAACAAACATATGAAAAATGTTCAACCTCACTAATTATCAAGGAAATGCAAATCAAAACCACAATGTGATACCATCTTACTCTTGCAAGAATGGCCATAATAATAATAATAAAATAGATGTTGGTGTGGATGTGGTGAAAAGAGAACACTTTTACATTGTTGGTGGGAATGCAAACTAGTGCAGCCACTATGGAAAACAGTCTGGAGATTCCTTAAAGAACTAAAAGTAGATCTGCCATTTGATCCAGCAATCCCACTCCTGGGTATCTACCCAGAAGAAAAGAAGTCATTATATATATAAAAAAACTTGCACATGCATGTTTATAGCAGTGCAATTCACAATTGCAAAAATATGGAACCAGCCCAAATGCCCATCAATAAATGAGTGGTTAAAGAAAATATGGTATACATACACCATGGAATACTACTCAGCCATAAAAAGGAATGAAATAATGGCAATTGCAGCAATCGATGGAATTGGAGATTATTATTCTAAATGAAGTAACTAAGGAATGGAAAACCAAACATTGTTATCACTCATAAGTGGGAGCTAAGCTATGAGATGCAAAGGCATAAGAAGGATACAATGGACTTTGGGGACTCAGGAAAGGGTAGGAAGTAGGTGAAGGGTAAAAGACTACACATTGGCTACAGTGTATACTGCTTGGGTGATGGGTGCACCAAAATCTCAGAAATCACCACTAAAGAACTTATTAACGTAACTGAATACCATCTGTTTCCCCAAAACCTATGGAATAAATAAATAAATAGAGTATTGAGGAGAGAGGTCACTGGGAAAGAGACATTTGAGGAAGACCTAACGTAGTTGGGGAGCAGGTCATAAAGGTAATAGGGAAAGTATTCCAGGCTGATGGAGTATCGTGGGTAAAATCCATGAGCCGTGAATGTGTTGACTGTGTTCCAGGGACTTTCAGGAGCCCAATGTGGCTGCAGAGGGATGAACAAGGGGAACCTAGTAGGCGAATATGTTTAAAGCATTAATGAGAAGGGGCGTTCAGGAATTAAGGCATGGAAGGGAATGGATGGATGGCTTATGATCTTGGGAATTCTAAAGTTAGAAATTCAATTGAAATCTATACAGAAGTCATAATTTCAACTCTTCAGATAAAAGTACTCTTCTGAATTGCCATATTTAGGCTGTTAAATAAAACTTCCTGTTTTTAAAATTATCAACATTCATTGGATTTCAGTTTTATTTTCTCTTTAAATAGGGGGTAGATCCAGAAATGAAAAATTTTGCTGTGGGCTAGTCGGCAGGACAATAGCAGACCCAGGGATTTACGGGACATAAAATCTCATCCTTTGCTTAGGTCAAAAGGCCACACAGGATCCCACCCAGTCACGCACGTAGCTTTTCACTTGATAACAGCCTTCGTGCATCATTTCTGGTATTGTGTGCACATTTAAGAAAAAAGGAGCCAAAATCAAACCAAAGTCTTAACAAACAGAATTTCAGCAGTCACGTTAGGAATATGCAGAGGACCATAGTCTGCCCTTAGATGCACACCCAGAACTTCCATTGACGTCAATACTTATTGCTTACATGTATCCAAGGGCAGGATCTGGTCCTTAGAAATTAAATTAAATAATTCCCTGTGTGGGATGCCAGAAAGTATCACAGATTTACTGAGAGCGACAAGCTACTAACCATGAAAGGGAAGTTTTTCTGTGGTAATGTCAACACTGACAAATTTAAATGGCCCAGGGATGCAAAATATGGGCCCCGCCCATTACTGTTTAAGTTTACAAATATTGTGATCTGTAAATGTGCTTTTGAAAGTACACATGATTTTTCAAACATGCAAGAGATGGCTCAGTGAAGTTTTCAGTCATTGCCTGCTGTATGCATTTAAATGCAGTGACATTAAAATTCTAACCCCTAAGATATTAAGATAACTTTCATTCTATAATTTTAGCTTGGGATAATATGGAGAAACCCAAACAT
Source organism: Chlorocebus sabaeus (assembly GCF_047675955.1). Classification (NCBI taxonomy): domain Eukaryota; kingdom Metazoa; phylum Chordata; class Mammalia; order Primates; family Cercopithecidae; genus Chlorocebus; species Chlorocebus sabaeus. The sequence continues at coordinate 101,843,933 of NC_132912.1, read as the reverse complement.
TCTTCAAGCTAGTGCTACATTTCATCCATTAGTGGATGCATTTTCTACAATGAAGTTGTCTGGAGTTTGAGAATTGCTAAGGATCTTTTGGACTGAACAAATGGGACAATAATACTCTGCCTTATCTGATTTGGGAGTTGGATGGAGATCAAGCTCTTGTCAATCCTCAGAAGGAGAGAAATAGTTTTATGCTTTTATTTGGCATAATAGTAAATGGCATTTAGTCTTCAAAATGTGCAAACACATTTACTTTTGGATGAAAGATGAGATTAGGATGATTTGTTTTCTATAACAGATTCAATTCAAATATATAGAGAGGTCATTATTTAAAATCTTTAGATGAAAGTACTTTTCTGTATTACCACCTTTAGACTGTTTAATGCCGGTTAATAGTAATTGCTTTTCCTTAAGTCTTCAATTCACTTAAAGTAACATTTATTGTGTAACTCTTTTATGTTAGTTTGAGAGCTAGCATTCTGGGCTAAACACTGAGTCCTAGCTCTCTAGATACTCAACATCTGTTGAAGGGGCCAGACATACTATACTATATATAGAAGACAGGGTATGATAAGTTCTGTAATAGGCATATAAACAAAATTCTGGAAGAGAATGAAGTCGGGGAGAAAAAGCTTAAACTTGCCTGTTTTTTGGAAATGCCTTAAGTAGCCCTGATCATCTGTGATGTACTTTAGAAATAAATGTGGTTTCGACAGGTGACAGAGGTGTAGACAGGGCAATAAGAACAGTATTCTAGGTGGAGTGATAATCCTGAACAGAGAATTAGATGAGTGTTTGATGTGGATATTAGGGAGCAGTGAGGCATCTGAAGTGTTTAGAACGTAGGTTATATTGAATAGGGATAGTGGAGATAAAATAGTTGAGACCAACCTTTGACCTTTGAATGCTAAGCTGAGGAATTTGGCTTTTGCCCTGAAAGTACTTCACATTTCTTACTGGTTTTGTCTAATCTCAGTCCATAACAGGATAAAATTCTAGTCATTTCACTTAAAAATAGGCTCAGATATAATATCACAAACACATACCCAGTTTTTATTTTTTAACCTTCTCTCAATACTTTTAATAAATATGATTCCTGACTCGTTTAGGAAGGTTTTAATGCTGAGTAAACAGGTTTATGAAGCAGTATGATGGATGTCATACTCAAGGTGAAAAGAAGAGATGTAAAAATCTTTGTGTGAGAAAAAGAGACACCATGAAGCAGAAACAGCTTTCAGTTCTTATCTTCTTGCAGGAGTCTTCTTTTGCTTAGAGATGATGTAGGTTTAAAGCACAGGCATGCAGCTAGCCCCAGCCTGGCAAACTATGGTGCTGGCACATAAACCTGGGCCTTGGTGTTAGCTACAAATACAGGTGCTTGGACAAATTACTCTACTTCTCTAGACCTCATTTTCTTTGTTATGAAAATGAGAAATTGGTCTAAACAAGTTCTAGGTTCCCTTTGTCTTCCATGATTCAATACTGAGCAGTCATGGCTGCACCTAGTAAGAGAGACTCATCTTGGATTTGTCTTTGCTGCTGCTGGGGAGTGCTAAAGCACACTAGCATCTCACTCTGGATGCACTTGCAGATTCCTGCACCTGGCTTGCACAACTCCCTCCCCTTGCTTTGCACCTACAGGCCACATGAAGGGTGATGGAGGAGAAAGGTAATAGAAGTGAAGAGAATGAGAAGTGCTAGAGATAAGGGAAAGTTGGTAGTCAAAGGTGTACTTTCAGCTGGAGGTGTGAAGTATGTAAATTTAGGAGAGGGAGAATTACAAAATAGGCAAAGCTGTTCTTTCTCACTGCTGAGTTTGTTACTTTTTAATGTACCTTCTGTGTGTCAGGCAGTGGTAACAGGGGCAGGTTGGTCCACAGGCTTATGTTTACAGGTTTTACTGTTTACTTCTTTAAATACAATTGCGTTGTTTGCTGGCAATCAAAGACTAGCATTTACAAGAGGTTCTGTCTCTGCCTAGCTTTACTAGAATTTTGTTTTTGTTTTTTGTTTTTGCCTTTTAGAGTTTTGTCCCTTGAAGAGGTAAAGTTCAAATTGACGGCCTCATGCAAACCAGTGGAGCCAACCTGTGCAGCAAAAATGTTCTCCAGGGAAACTCAGTGTGGCGTTGTTTGCAGAAGTCTCTAACTTTAAAAATAACTCTCTGAGTATAAGGAAAAGAAAACTCATACCCTGAGAACATTTGGATCCTTCCTCTTTTAGGAACTTTGACCTACCTGGGAACAAATGTGCACCTTGTGATTTGTCAGTGAAAGGGGCCAACACATATTTGCATAGAAAAGAAAGTCCACTTTACATTTTAATTTCCCCCTAGCACTTTTCTTAGGGGAAAAAATAACCTGAAATAGCTGTTTTGTTCTTAGTTCTTGAGAATTGAAAATATGGACTTCAGTGCCCTTAAATGCACTGGTTACCAAGAAAAGCAAATGCTTCTCTGTGGCATTCTGTTGACGTTCTGCGTTACTCTGCCTAGCATTTATTTCAGGATGGGGAGGAATTGAGTTTTATGGTCCTTGCTGCAAAGGGCACAAGCCAAATAAGTCTTAGACTTCTAAGCTGGCTGTGAATGACAGCCCTTTTCCAATAGCTGTATTTTCTGTTTCAGATCAAAAATGGGATAACTGAGTCTGAAATGACTCTTGAGAAAAAACCTTGGGCAATTACTTAAAAAAAGAGACTTTCACACATTCCCATATGGTTTTTTTGGGCCTTTAGTCCAGACTTACAGATGAACAGTGACTTCTGGCTCAGGTATTTCCAGTCTTGCAAAATTCACATTGTCTTTGACTTTTGTTTTTTTTCCTTCAAGACATTTTCTTTTCTATTATTGGCACCAAAAGCATATTTGTTGGAGGAAAAGAAACTCGAGTCCCTCTCAACAAATACCTCTTCCCAAGAAAAATAAATGAAAAGATAGTTGAGGAGGAATAGAGAACTTGTCCTATTTAAAACCTAGATTTCTGATCTCTACCCGTATCCCCCCCACCCCGATTTTTAATCCTTCAAGCTTAGGCAGTAAATCTGGAGTACCATGTCATATAAAGAAGTAAAACATTTGAAATCCCACTGTAAATTGTGAAATGCTATCTAAATGTAAGATCTTATAAAAAATGGAAGAAGAGACTTAAAAGGGACCTCCTAGACCTATTATGTGATTTACTTCAGGTACTTGGAAATGCCCTATTTTTTTTAAAGTTAGAAGTCTCTAACTTTAAAAATAACTCTGTGAGTATAAGGAAAAGAAAACCCATACCTTTGATTACAAAATTTGTAGAACAATGACCTTGAGGTTATCTAGTTCACATTTTCCTTTGGGCAGAAATCCACTTAAATCATGTTAGAAAGATGGATACTCTTTTCATGAAAGTCTATAGAGTAGGAGAATCCGTATCTCTTTTGACAGCCTTTGCCAGTGTTTCACATCCCTTGAGATATGAATTCTGATTTTTGATCTAAAGACCTCCTGCTAGTAATGTAAAGCTCTTCCTTTGTCCCATTCTCAATGGAAATAGGATAGCTGTAATATCCCTTTATATGCTTGAAGGCTTGGCTTCTCTAAATGAAACATGTCTGGTTGCTTTTGAATTTCTATGTAGTGTCTATTTCCTAAAACTTTATTCCTCGAAACATCTTCTCAGTTCCCCAAATCTTGTTTTAGTTGTAGAGGCCCAAAGTAGAGATCTCTAAATAAAGGCTTCCTCAGTGCTGTAAAATGAATTTGTATCTCTATGCTGTTCTCTTCTTTTATGTGTTTCTGCATATAAAAATCATGTTTATTTGTTTTGCTACTAAATGGCATAATTTATTTTTGAAATTCAGTTATTTTTGTATTTCGCATGTTAAGGCTGTAAGCCTTAACTTAGGGTCTGGGTAAATAGGAACTCCAAGGCTCCTAGAAAATAGGGTAGAAATAATAGCAAAATTAATAATGTTTGTATTCCCTGTGAATTTATTTTTTCATTCATTCAATAAATAATATGTGTCTAGTATGTGCTAGACGTTATAAACTTATCAATGGACAAAGATGATAAAATCTCAGCTCTCCTGGAGCCAATATTCTAGTGAAAAATTTCTCTTTCTTCAACTTTTTCTGTTGACATTTATGTGATCTAACAATGTAGCTGAACCTGGATATATAAGGTGGATGAAAGTAGGGTACCTGCTCAGCTGTAATATAGAATGAATGACCCCTTACCCATGAACTTCTAAGAAAGCAATAGCAACAGACAGATTGTCCAACATTCAGAAGCTTAACTGGGGTGCTCAGCCTTAATAAAGATATGAAACGGTCTGTGCAGCAACTTTTTCACTCCATGTCTCAGTTTGTTATTGTGCTCATGAATTATTCCATTGTAATTATCTTTGAGGTCTTTTGGGAACTTTCCAGCTGATTATCTGTACACCAAGAGCTTTAACTTTCTAATGTTTATGTATTTTAGACTTTTTTTTTTTTTCTGGCAAGTTTAGATTTAGGGTTAGGGTGAAGTTTTCTTCTCATTGACGTGGTGACCGCATGTAGCAGGCCCCTACCCTTTCTTTACCATCTCTGCCCCTTTATAAATTTGTGTGCAGCAGCTTTTATAGACTGTAAATGACAGATTATGTCTTTGCTTTTAGTCATCTGAAGAGCTATGGAAGAAAGATTAACCATGGTACAATTTAAAAGAAACACATTTTAGTTCACTGTGTGGAAGGGCTTTGCAATAAAGCTGTCTGAAAATGAATTGGTAGCTTTAAGAAATTGTATCATCATTGGCTGGGCGGGGTGGCTCACGCCTGTAATTCCAGCACTTTGGGAGGCCAAGGCGGGAGGATCACGAGATCAGGAGATCGAGACCTTCCTGGCTAACACAGTGAAACCCTGTCTCTATTAAAATACAAAAAATTAGCCGGGCGTGGTGGCGGGGGCCTGTAGTCCCAGCTACTCGGAAGGCTGAGGTAGGAGAATGGCGTGAACCCAGGAGGCGGAGGTTGCAATGAGCCGAGATCGCCTCACTGCACTTCAGCCTGGGTGACAGAGTGAGACTCCACCTTTAAAAAAAAAAAAAAAAAAAAAAAAATTGTATTATCTCATCATCATCATCATCATCATCATCATCATCTTTAGTAGTAGTAGAATAGTACTCTAGTAGCTACTTGAGTTACTAGTGAGTGCGTAATATATCCAGATACTATGCTAAGGGCTTTAAAGAATTATTTTATATCTTTAGCACATCCTGTAAAATATCATTATTCCTGTTTTGCAGATGAGGCATCTGAGACTTAGAGAGTTTATGAGTTCTCAATTCAGCGTATACGCTAAATGTTAAATGGCAATGTTGTAAAGTGATTGAAACATTACATGGGAGAAGATGGACCACTATCCATCTTTATATTGTGCAATGCAAGTTTTAAACACAAACAAAAGAGCATTTAACTTGTATGTGGAACCACAGGATTTTATAGTTCATACATGCATATGTATTTCTTTCTTACCAGAACAATGGAAATGCTGTGCAAGTTTAACAGTTTTTTACTTTATCTTCTGATGTTTGCATACTCTACCAACATTCTCTACTTTTGGTTTACTCATGAATCAGGAAGGCCTGAGGCCGGGTGCAGTGGCTCACTCCTGTAATCCCAGCACTTTGGGAGGCTGAGGCGAGCAGATCATTAGGCCAGGAGTTTGAAACCAGCCTGGCCAACATGGTGAAACCCCATCTCTACTAAAAATATAAAATTTAAAATTTTAGAATTCAAGAAACATAGCTTCAAATATTCTACAGTCAGCATTATATAAGAGATAGGTACTTATTCCAAATAAACTGAACCAAGATGTGTCTGTAAGAGGAATTTTGGCCTATAAATGTGAAAAAAAACCTTATTGTATATGCTAAGAGAATGCATTTGGCAAGAGCATCGGCTTTAGTGGAAACTGATAGAGCTGGTTATATAAAGCATCTTTAACCCATCTGCCACTTGAATGATGGCTTCTGACTCAGTCTCCTTATTTCAAAGGATACCATTTGAGTATTGTCTTAAATCTCAAATAGCACTTGTAAAACAGCACTTTGATTTGCTAAGTGGAACTAAATCAGAAACATGTAGACTTGGCACCCCTAAGATTTACAAAATGATTGAGCAGTGTCAGGGTAATGCCAAGTAAAACAATGTGATGAACTCTAAATACTGTTTTCTCACATACCTAAGACTACAAGGTTCAAGGCACTGCAGTGTCAATGCCAGAGATGCCCTCAGCCTGTAAGACCTATGGCTTTAAGAAGGAAACGTAGCATGGTATTTGCCCCCAAAGCCATTTCTCCCACATGCCATAGCCTTGTTTATATTGTTTACTAGATAGTTAAGAAGCAATGAGAGCCCTTTTTTGTTGCTATTATTGGTTTTATTTGGCTAAGATAATTCAAACTACGCTCATTAAAGTAGTGTCCACAAGGAATATTAGGCCAACAACTTAAAACTCAAGCAGATTGTTTTTTTAAATAAGAAATTATTGAGCAAGGATGAAGGATAGGAAGCTCTAGACTGTCCTTTCCTGCACAAACACATCTGTTTAACAGCAAAACATGGACAAATTCCTTTTTTGAGACATCCAGAAACTTATTGAGAGACTCTTATATCCTGGGTGACTGTGAAACCAGCCACATTAAAACTGATATTGAAATTCAGGATACCCTTTCATAAGAAGCTACCCTGGCACAGTGCCATACAATCAGAAAGAAACCTCCTAATTCTCAGTTTTTCCTTGGGAATGGAAAGAGTTGGACCATGTCTTCATACTTCAACTTTTTTGGGAACTACTGAGAAGACTGCTATATGCCTTGAGTGTCTTGGAGTGCTGACAGGACCAGGCATAGTTTAGCTGCTTGGGCACCAATGAGAAAAAAGATGGCAGTTTGGACTGGCTGTCACCATAGCCCATGCCCCCAACTCAGCACAAAGCGAATGGATGAAAAAACCCAGCTCCCAAATTTTTCCTGGTGAGAAAATGAGTTGGACCACACATCCAATGCCTCAACTTCTCTGGAGGTGCACTAAAGACTAGATCCTGCTTTGCCTGTTATGGGATGCTGACAGGGCCTGTCATATTATAGCAGCCTTGGAACCAGTGAGATCAGACGTGGTGGTTTAGGCTGGCTATTACCATAACCCCCAACCCCAGATCAGCACAGAGTGAATAGGTGAATAACTCTAGATCCCAGCTTCTCCCTTGGATGAGATAGAGTTTGACCATGTGTCCAATACCCCAACTTGCCTGGGGCCTGCCCAAAGGACTACTGTCTGTCTTGCCTGACTTAGAGCGCTGATGGGACCTGGCATATTCTAGCCACTTGGGGCCAGTGAGAACAGAGGTGGTGATTTGGGCTGGCAGTTGTCATAGCTCCTTCCCCTGGCTCTACACAGAACAAGCAGATGAAAATACCCTTTTCCCCAGCTTCCCTCTGGGGAGGGAAAGAGCTGGATCACACATCCAATGCCCCATCTTCTCTGTGGGCTGCCAAAGAATAATTTCTTTCTTGGCTCTTATGGGGAACTGAGGCACCCAGCATACTTTGCTGCCTGGGGACCAGTGTAGACGAAGATTGTAGTTTGAGCTAGCAGCCCTCATAGCCACTTTCCATGAGTCAATACAGAGCAAATGGGCAAAAAATCCTGCATCCCAGATTTTTCTTGGGGAGGGAAAGAGTTGGATAGAGCATCCAAAGATCCAACTTTTCCAGAGGCTGCCTAAGAGACTAGGTTCAGTCTCATTTATCCTGGAATGCTGACTGGACCCAGCATAATCTTGATGCCTAAGGGTGGCTAAGAGCAAAGAAAGCAGGTTGAACCAGGACACAGGTTTGAAAAGTCCCCAGAATTTCTAGCTAGACTGATTGAAGAGGGCCTTTACATATACAAGGCCAGTCTGGGAAAGGTAACTGTTCTCTAATGCACAGATACCATCACGAAGAATCAAGGAAAATAAAGAAACAGGGATATATGTCCCACACAAAGGAATAAAGTAAATTTCCTGAAACCAACTCTAATAAATTGGAGATACAGTGTTTGCCCTCCATATCTGTGGGTGCTGCATCCATGGATTCAACCAATGACAGATCAAAAATATTTAAAAAAAATTTTTATCCCAAGGCTCAGCATCATGCAATATATGCATGTTGAAAGTAAAAAGAATTGCATCTGTATTGAACATATGCATACTTTTTGGGGTTATTATTCTCTAAATAATATAACAACTGTCTACATAGCATTTACATTGTATAGGTATTATAAGTAATCTAGAGATGATTTAAAATACATGGGAGAATATGCATAGATTATATGCAAATACCATCCCGTATTATATCAGAGACTTGAGCACTCATGGATTTTGGTATCCGTGGAAGGTCCTGAAATCAACCCCTGATGGATAATCCAGGGATGACTGTATATGACTTACCTGAATTCTCTGACAGATAATTCAAAATAATAATCATAATGATGATTGTGTTGGTCTATTTGTGTTACCATAAAGGAATAGCTGAGACTGGGTAATTTATAAAGAAAAGAGGTTTATTTTGGCTTATGGTTTTGTAGGCTGTACAGGAAGCATGGTGCTAGTATCTGCTTCTGGTGAGAGCTTCAGGAAGTTTCCACTCATGGTGGAAGGTGATAGGGGAGCAGTCCCATATCACATAGAGGGAATGGGAGCAAGAGAGAGACTAGGGGAAGTGCCACACTCTTGTAAACAACCAGATCTTGTGTGAAATGAGAGCAAGAATTCACTCATTACTGTGAGGAGAGCAAGAATTCACTCATTACTGTGAGGATTGATGAAGCCACTCGTGAAGGATCCACCTCCATGACCCAAACATCTACTACCAGGCCCCACCTCCAACAGTGGGGATTACCTTTCAGCATGAGATTTGGAGGTGACAGACATCCAAACCATATCATGATCAATGAAATCAGGAGAACTATGTGTTAACAAAGTGAAAATTTCAACATAGATAAATTTGTGTGTGTGTGTAGTACACACACACATATGTATATAAAATGGATATATATGGATATTTATACACATGTATACATTTAATGGATCTATATATGAAACGGATGTGTGTATATATATGAAGTGGATACACACACATATACACATACACACACATATACTCACACACACTCCCAAACAAATCTTGAAGCTGAAGAATACAGTAATTGAACTAAAAAATTCAATAGGTTGAATAGCAGACTAGATCAACTATATATATATATATATATAGTCTATAAGAAACTCATTTTAAATTTAAACATGCACATAGGCTAAAATTGAAGGGATAGAAAAATATATTTGATGTAAATGGTAACCAAAAGGGAGTACAGTGGCTATACTTATATAAGACAAAATAGACTTTTAGTCATAAACTGTTACAAGAGACAAAGAATGTTATATAAGAGTCAATTCACCAAGAAGATATGAGAATTATAAATATGTATGCACCCAACATGAGAGCACTTAAATATTTAAAGCAAACATTGACAGAATTGAAGAGAGAAGTAAATGACAATCCTATAGTAGTGGGACTCTTCAGTATCTCACTCTCAATAATCAATAGAACATCCAGACAGAAATCAATCAGGAAACAGCTGACTTGAAAAACACTATAGACCAAATGAACCTAACACACGTATATCAATTATTTAACCCAACAACAGAGGAATATACATTTTTCTCAAATGTACCAAACATTCTCCAGGATAGATAATATGTTTAGTCACAAAACAAGTCTTAGCAAATTTAGGAATATTAAAATCGTACCAAATATCTTTTCTGATCACAGTGGAATGGAAACTAGAAATAAACAGTAGATGGAAAATTGGAAAATTCACAAATATGTGATATTAAACAACATACCCCTGAATAGCTAATGAATCAAAGAAGAAATCATAAGGGAAATTAGAAAATACCTTGAGACAAATGAAAATGAAAACACAACATACCAAGCCTATAAGATGCAGCAAAAGTGATCCCAAGAGAAAAGTTGATAGTGATAAATGTCTATATTAAAAAAGAAAGAGATCTCAAGTAACCTAACTTTATACCTCAAAGAATTAGAAAAAGAACAAACTAAGCCCAAAGGTAGAAAGGGAGGAAATAAAGATTAGAGCAGAAGTAAGTGTAATAGAGAATAGAAAACAATGGAAAAGACCAACAAAACTAATAGTGATTTTTAAAAAAATCAACAAAATCAACAAACCTTTAGCAAGATTAACCAAGAAAAGGGAGAGAACTCAAATAAATAAAATTATAAATGATAGAAGAGACATTACAACTGACACCACAGAAATACAAAGAATGATAAGAGACTACTATAAACAATTAAATGCAAACAAATTGAAAAACCTAGAAGAAATGGGCATATTCTTAGATATATCAATCTACCAAGACTCACTCATGAAGGATTAGAAAATCTGGACAGACCAATAATGAGTAAAGAGTTTGAATCAGTAATCAAAAACCTCCCAACAAAAAGCCTAGTGCTAGATGTCTTCACTAGCACTAGTGAAGACATTGGTGAATTCTTCCAAACATTTAAAGAAGAACTAATACCAGTCCTTCTCAAACTCTTCCAAAAACATTGAAGATGAGGGAACACTTCCAAGTTCATTTATGAGGCTAGCATTACCCTGATACCAGAGCCATACAAAGATACTACAAGAAAAGAAAACTACTGGCCAATATCCTGGATAAACATAGATGCAAAAATCCTTAACAAAGTACTAGCAAACTGAATGAAAGAGCACATTAAAAGGATAATACACCATGATTAGATGGGATTTTTTCCTGGGATGCAAGGATGATTCAGCCTACAAAAATCAGTTAATGCAATATACCCCATAAACAGAATGAAGAATAAAAATGTCATAATTATCTCAATAGATGCAGAAAAAACCATTTGACAAATTTCAACACCCTTTTATGATCAAAACTCAATAAACTAGGAAAAGAAGGACATTACCTCAACATAATGGCCATATATGAAGAGCCCACATTTACATTATATATAATGGTGAAAAACTGAAAATTTTTTCTCTAGGATTGGGAACAGTGCATAATGCCAACTCTCATCACTTCTGTTCAGAATTATATTGGAAGTCCTAGCCAGAGCAAATAGGCAAGAAATAGAAAAGTCAACCAAATCAGAAAGGAAGAAGTAAAAATTATTTCTGTTGGCAGATGACATTATCTTACATGTAGAAAATTATAAGGATTCCACCAAAAAAAAAAAAAAAAAAAAACAACTTTTGGAACTCAAGTGGATTGAGTAAAGTTTTAGGATTCAAAATCAACATATAAAAGTCAGTTTTGTTTCTATACACTAACAATGAACTATCCAAAAAGGTATTAAGAAAACAATCCGGCCGGGCGCGGTGGCTCAAGCCTGTAATCCCAGCACTTTGGGAGGCCCAGGCGGGCGGATCACGAGGTCAGGAGATCGAGACCATCCTGGCTAACACGGTGAAACCCCGTTTCTACTAAAAAATAAAAAAAAACTAGCCGGGCGATGTAGCGGGCGCCTGTAGTCCCAGCTACTCGGGAGGCTGAGGCAGGAGAATGATGTAAACCCGGGAGGCAGAACTTGCAGTGAGCCGAGATCCGGCCACTGCACTCCAGCCTGGGCAACAGAGTGAGACTCCGTCTCAAAAAAAAAAAAAAAAGAAAAAAAAAAAAAGAAAACAATCCTACTTATGATAGCATCAAAAAGAATAAAATACATAGTTACAAACTTGACTAAGGAGGTGAAAAACTTGTACACAGAAAATAACAAAACATTGATGACACAAATTTGACACATAAGTGGAGAGACAGCTCGTGTTTATGGATTGGAAGACTGAATATTATTTTTTTAACCTTATTTTGTATTTTAAGTTCTAGGGTACATGTGCAGATTGTGCAGGTTTGTTATATAGGTAAACGTGTGCCATGGTGGTTTGCCACACCTATCAACCTATCACCTATGTATTAAGCCCAGCATGCATTATCTGTGTTGCCTAACGCTCTCCCTCCCCCACCCCACCCCCGACAGGCCCCAGTGTATGTTGTTCTCCTCCCTGTGTCCATGTGTTCTTATTGTTCAACTCCCTCCTATAAGTGAGAACATGTGGTGCTTGGTTTTCTGTTCCTGTGTTAGTTTGCTGAGGATAATGGCTTCCAGCTCCATCCATGTCCCTGGAAAGGACATGATCTGGTTCCTTTTTATGGCTGCATAGTATTCCATTGTGTATCTATACCACATTTTCTTTGTCCATTCTATCATTGATGGGCATTTTGGTTGATTCCATGTCTTTACTATTGTGAATAGTGCTGCAGTGAACAAACATGTGCATGCATCTTTGTAACGGAATGATTAATATTTCTTTGGGTATATACCCAGTAATGGGATTGCTGGGGCAAATGTTATTTCTGGTTCTAGATATTTGAGGAATTGCCACATCATCTTCAACAATGGTTAAACTAATTTACATTCCCACCAACAGTGTAAAAGCATTCCTATTCCTCTGCAACCATGCCAGCATCTGTTGTTTCTTGACATTCTTTTTTTTTTTTTTGGAGATGGAGCCTGGCTCTGTCACCAGGCTAGAGTGCAGTGGTGCAATCTCAGCTCACTGCAACCTCCACCTCCCAGGTTCAAGCGATTCTCCTGCCTCAACCTCCCAAGTAGCTGGGACTACAGGCATGCACCACCATGCCCAGCTAATTTTCTTTTTTTTTTTTTTTTGGTATTTTTAGTAGAGACAGGGTTTCATCATGTTGGTCAGGATGATCTCTATCTCTTGATCTCGTGATCCACCCACTTCGGCCTCCCAAAGTGCTGGGATTACAGGCATGAGCCACCACGTCCAGCTGACTTTTTTATAATTGCCATTCTGACTGGCATGAGGTGGTATCTCATTATGGTTTTGATTTGCATTTCTTTAATGATCAGTGATGTTGAGCTTTTTTTCATATGTTTGTCAGCTGCATGAATGTCGTCTTTTGAGAAGTTCATGTCTCTTGCCCACTTTTTAATGGGATTGGTTTTTTTTTTTTTTGGTCTTGTAAATTTGTTTAAGTTCCTTGTTGATTCTGGATATTAGACCTTTGTCAGATAGATAGATTGGAAAATTTTTCTCCCACTCCGTAGGTTGCCTGTTTGCTCTGATGATAGTTTCTTTTGCTGTGCAAAAGCTCTTTAGTTTAATTAGATCCCATTTGTCAATTTTTGCTTTTGTTGCAAATTATTTTTGGCAATTTCGTCATGAAATGTTTGCCGGCATGTTTGTCCTGAATGGTATTGCGTAGATTTTTGGAAGATTTCATATTATTAAAATGTCCATACTACCCAATGCAGTCTCTGCATTTAATTCTATCTCTATCCAAATTCCAGTGGAATTTTTTATTTATAGAAATAGACAAAATAATTTTGAAATCTATATGTAACCACAAAGGACCCTAAATAACCAAAATGATCTTTTGAAAGAAAAAAAAACAAAAACCAAAGTTGGAGGACATACACTTCCTGAATTCAAAAGATATTATTACAAAGCTACTCTAATTAAATCAGTATGGTACTGGCATACAGACAGACATATACCAATGGAACAGAATTGAGAGCTCAGAAATAAACCCAGTTGACCCTTTTATGGTCAATCTATCTTCAACAACTGTGCCAAGAATAGGCAATGAGAGAAAGATAGTCTCTTCAATAAATAGTGTTGGTAAAACTGGATATTCACATGCAAAACAGTGAAATTGGACCCTTTTCTTACACGTGGACAAAAATTAATGCAAAGTAGGGTAAATATTTAAACATAAGACTTAAAATTGCATAACCACTAGGAGAAAACATAGGAGGAGACCTTCATTACATTGGCATTAGCAATGGTTTCTTGGATATGACACCAAAAGCACAGACAACAAAGCATAAAGTAAGTGAGACTACATCAAATAAAAAGGCTTCTGCACAGCAAAGGAAACAACAGACTGAAAAGACAGCCTATGGAATGGAAGAAAATATTGCAAACTATTTATCTGATGAGGTTAATATCTAAAATATATAAGGAACTTCTGTAACTCAATAGCAAAAAAAATGTGATTTAAAAATGGGCAAAGAACTTGAATAGGCATTTCTAAAAGAAGACATACAGATGGCCAACAGATATATGAAAAGATGCTTAACAACTTTACTCATAAGAGAAATGCATGTCAAACTACAATGAGAGAGAAATCACCTCATATCTGTTAGGATGGCCATTATAAAATAAAGGAGCAAAAGATTAACAAATTCTGACAAGAATGTGTGGAAATTGGAACCCTTGTACTCAGCTGGTAGGAATGTGAAATAGTTGCAGCCACTATGAAAGATATGACATTTCCTCAGAAAATTAAAAATACGCCTGGCACGGTGGCTTATGCCTATAATCCCAGCAGTTTGGGAGGCTGAGGCAGGTGAATCACCTGAGGTCAGGAGTTTGAGAACAGCCTGGCCAACATGACAAAACACCGTCTCTGCTAAAAGTACAAAAATTAGCCGGGTGTGGTGGTGGGTGCCTGTAATCCCAGATACTCAGGAGGCTGAGGCAGGAGAGTCGCTTGAACCCGGGAGGCAGAGGTTGCAGTGAGCCGAGATAGCACCTCTGCACTCCAGCCTGGGTGACAAGAGCGAGACTCCATCTCAAAAAAAAAAAGGAGTTAAAAATGAAAATACCATATTATCTAGCAATCCCACTTCTGCATACCTATACAAAAGAATTGAGGACAAGATATTGAAGAGATATTTTCACTCCCACGTTTGTTGCAGCATTATTCACAACAACAGATGTGGAAACACCCTAAATGTCCATTGATGGGTGGATGAATTGACAAAGAATATGTAGTAAATATGTACAGTGAAATATTATTCAGCCTTACAAAATAAGGAAATCTTGAAATATACAGCAACATGGATGAAACTGGAGGACATTACACTAAGTGAAATAAACCAGTCACAGAAAGATGAATACTGTTTTATTCCACATATACAAATTATCTAAAATAGCCAAACCAATGGAATCAGGAAATAGAATGGTGGTTGCCAAAGGCTGGGGGCCTGGGGTAGTAAATGGGGATTTGCTATCCAATGGGTATAAAATTTCAGTTACAAGATGAATGAGTTCTAGGCATCTGCTGTTCAACATTGTACCTGTAGTTAACAATACTGAATTATATATTTGATTTTTTAAAATGGTAAATGTCATGCTAAATGTTCTTACTACAATAAAAAAGAATTATCTTTTATCTCAATAGCCAAAGTATTTTACAAGTATTTTAATTTTTGCCCTTTTTAGATCATAGGTAGTAGTATCTCACTGCAGTTTTAATTCACATTTTACTAATGAATAACAGTGTTGAGCATCATATCATGTATTTTTTGCCATCAGTATATCTTCTTTGCAGAAATGTATGTTCAAATATTTTGTCCATTTAAAAAATTTGGTTGTTTACTAATTATTGAGTTTTGAGAGTTCTTCATATTCTAGATCCAAGTCATTTGTCAGATATGCAAATTGCAAATAATTTCTCCCAGTTTGGCTTGTCTTCATTCTGTGAATGTCCTTCAAGCAGCAGAAATTCTTAATTTTGATGAAGTCTAGTTTATCAGTTTTTTTTCTTTTGTGGATAATGCTTTTGGTGTTATTACATTCTTATTGCACAGAAAACCTTTTTAAAAAGCGTTTAGACATCTCTTTCTAAATTGCTGTGGATAACAGTGCTGAAAAACCTTGCTTTACACTTTCCTCAAACCTCCTTAATGCCTAGATATGCAGACTCTTTTTGTTTCACTGCCTCTATCCCACTTTCCCTCTCCTTGCTATGGACAAATTATCCCAATTTTATTTGTTCAAGTAAGTATAGTTTTTTTTCTTCCATGTTACCATATGAGAAGCTGCTACTCTTATAGTGGTTGTCTGTGTAACCCTCTTTAGATAAGAACAAACATGAACATTGTGAGCACTAGATGAGATGATACATGAAAACACTGAGTACTAAGTAAATACTAGATGTGACTATTATCATTGCAATTTTATGCTGATTTTTAGCTAAATACTTTTCTTAGCATCACTCACAACTGGGAAGAAAATTGAGTATTGGTACTATATAGCTATAACTGTAGTGAGCATGTAACAAATGTAAACACATAAGAGAGAAGGAGAGAGGAAAAAAGTATTTTTGTATTATACTCTTTAATATTTTATTTAAACTGGAAAATCATCTCTTTTCCATAGATGTAATAACCTGAAATATGAGATACCACCTAAACAAATAAGCACATCTAAAATCTATACAGTAATTTAAGAACTGCGAGGTCTAGCTCTCATGATTTGATTCCAGTATTGCGCTACAAGCCAAAATGTCCTAATATGTTACCTCATGGATTTTGAAGGTAGCTATTCTCAATTTCCCCATGATAATGGCCTTAAATATTTCAAGGACTTCTGAGATTCAGGTTGGTTCTGGAGTTTTCTTAACTTGTAGTTGGACAAAATTTCTAGCTTCCCAGATAGCCTTAAGAAACTCAGACTTATGAGAACCAACTGAGTTCTACTCTTCTGGGTTTTGTTTCAACTGGGTTTAGAAGTACTCGCAGGGAAATACTGCACTTATAGAATGAGTTGGGAAGTATTCCCTGCATCTTTAGTTACTGGAAGAGTTTGTGAAGGACTGGCATTATTTCATCCTAAATGTTTAATAGAATTCACCAGTAAAGCCAGCTGGGACTTGGCTTTTCTTTGAGTGAAGATTTTTAATTACTAATTTAATCTTTACTCATTATAGGCCTGTTCAATTTTTCTGTTTCCTTGAGCCTGTTTTGATAATTTTTCTTTCTAGGAATTTGTTCATTTCACCCAAGTTGTCTAATTTATTGGCATAAATTTGTTCATAATACTCATTTACATTTTTAAAATTTTTTGTAGGATCAATGGTGATGTGCCCTCTTTCATTCATGATTTTGATGATCTGTCCTCTTTTTTTCACAGTAGATCTTGTTAAATGTTTGACAATTTTTTGAACATTTTAGAGAAGCTTTTAACATTTTTTTCTGTTGCTTTTCTATTGTTCATTTAATTGATTTGCACTCGATATGGTTCAGCTGTATCCCCACACAAATCTCACCTTGAATTGTAATAATCCACATGTGGGGCCAGGTGGAGATAATTGAATCATGGGGGCAGTTTCTTCCACACTGTTCTCATGGTGGTAAATAAGTCTCACAACATCTGATGGCTTTATAAATGGGACTTCCCCTGCACAAGCTCTCTTACCTGCTGCCATATAAGATGTGACTTTGCTCCTCATTTGCCTTCTGCCATGACTGTGAGGCCTCCCCAGGCATGTGGAACTGTGAGTCAATTAAACCTCCTTTCTTTGCAAATTACTGTATGTCTTTATCAGCAGCATGAGAAAAGACTTATATAGTAAATTGGTACCGAGTAGTGGGGCACTACTGTAAAGATACCTGAAAATGTGGAAGTGACTTTGAAACTGGGTAACAGGCAGAGGTTGGAACAGTTTAGAGTACTCAGAAGACAGGAAGATGTGGGAAAGTTTGGAACTTCCTAGAAACTTGTTGAATGGCTTTGAGCAAAATGCTGATAGTGATATGGACAAGAAGGTTCAGGCTGAGGTGGTCTCAGATCGAGAGGAGGAACTTGTTGGGAACTGGTGGCATTTTTCCCCTGCCTTAGAGATCTGTGGAACTTGGAACTTGGGAGATAGGATTTAGGGTATCTGGCAAAAGAAATTTCTAAGTGGCAAAGTATTCAAGAGGAAGCAGAGCATAAAAGTTTGGAAAATTTGTAGCCTGACAATGCAATAGACAAGAAAAACCCATTTTGTGAGGAGAAATTCAAGCCTGCTGCAGAAATGTGCATAATTAACAAGAAGCCGAATATTAGTCACCAAGACAATGGGGAAAACGTCTCCAGGGCAAGTAAGAGACCTTCATAGCAGCCCCTCCCTTCACAGGCCAGGAGGCCTAGGAGGGAAAAATGGTTTTGTGGGCTAGGCTCAGGGCCACTTTTGCTGTGTGCAGCCTTGGGACTTAGTGCCCTGTGTCCTAGCTGCTCTAGCTGTGGTTAAAAGGAGCCAACATATAGCTCAGGCTATTACTTCAGAGGGTGCAAGCCCTAAGCCTTGGCAGCTTCCACATAGCTTTGGGTCCACAGGTGCAGAGAAGTCAAGAATTGAGGTTTGGGAACCTTCACTCAGATTTCAGAGGATGTATGGAAAGGCCTGGATGTCCAGGCAGAATTTTGCTGCAGGGGTGGAACCATCATGGAGAACCTCTGCTAGAGCAGTGTGGAAGGGAAATGTGGGGTCAGAGCTCCCACACAGAGTCTCCACTGGGGCACTGCATACGGCAGCTGTGAGAAGAGGGCCACCATCCTCCAGACCCCAGAATGGTAGATTCACCGACAGCTTGCACCATGCACTAGAAAAGCCACAGACACTCAATGCTAGCCTGTGAAAGTAGCCAGGAGGTGGGGTGTACCATGCAAAGCAACAGGGATGGAGCTGCCCAAGGCTGTGGGAGCCCACCTCTTGCATCAGCATGACCTGTATGTGAGACATGGAGTCAAAGGAGATCATTTTGGAGCTTTAAGATTTGACTGCCCCATTGGATTTTGGATTTGCATAGGGTCTGTAGCTCCTTCGTTTTGGCCAGTTTCTCCCATTTGGAATGGGTATATTTACCCAATGCCTGTCCCCTCATTGTATCTAGGAAGTAACTAACTGGCTTTTGATTTTACAGGCTAATAGGTGGAAAGGACTTGCCTTGTCTCAGTTGAGACTTTGGACTGTGGACTTTTAAGTTAATGCTAAAATGAGTTAAGACTTTAGAGGACTGTTGGGAAGGCATAATTTGTTTTGAAATATGAGGACATGAGATTTGGGGGAGTGGGGGGGAGAGGCAGAATGATATGGTTTAGCTGTGACTCCACCCACATCTCATCTTGAATTGTAATAATCCCTGTGTGTCAAGGGTGGGGCCAGGTGGAGATAATGGAATCATGTGGGCAGTTCCCCCATACTGTTCTCATGGTAGTGAATAAGTCTCACAAGATCTAATGGTTTTGTAAATGGGAGTTCCCTGAATAAGTTATCTTGCCTGCTGCCATGTAAAACATGACTTTGCTCCTCATTTGCCTTCTGCCATGATTGTGAGGCCTCCCCAGCCATGTGGTACTGTGAGTTGGAGTTACCCAGTCTCGAATAAGTCTTTATCAGCAGCATGAGAACAGACTAATACAACTCTAATCTTTATTTTTTTTCCTCTCTTCTCTTTGCTTTGGGTTGAGTTTACTCTTCATTTTCTAGGTTCTTAAGATAGAAACTTAGGTCACTTATTTGAGAGATCTTTTTCCTTTTCTAATAGAGCCATTTAAAACTATAAATTTCCCTCTAAGTATTGCTTAACTGGAAATGGGTAAATTTATTGCTGATTATTTTTACTTCAGAAGATGTAGTAACAGTTTGTAATCTTGGTTTGGCAGAGAGTATCCAGATGTTTGTTCTGTTTGGATATTGGGGTTGAATATGTACTGCCCTGCCAAAGCTATAATCTTTAGGGGCATATACACTGTTGCTGGGAATTCTGTTTTGTCACAAACATTTGTCCTCTAGAGAAAGTTTTAGAAAACAATTTTCCCAGCTGCCTGCCTGTACTTATTCACTTTCTGCCTTGTACTTATGGATTTCTGTGACTTCTCATTTTACTTGTTCAATTGTTTTCCATGCTCCCTCAAAGCTGAAGAGAGGTGAAGAAGTGAGGGAAATAGTATTCCAAATGATGAAAGAAACTGGAAGTTAGAAGGGTTGGATTTTGTTCCCAACATCATTGCTCATCAGGGTCAGACATGTATTTTGGATAAAATGGACGATGTGATTTCGGAGGTATCAATAAATCATTTTTCATACTTCCTTCCTCCCACCCACTTTTGTCTGGTTAATGCCTACTCACTCTTCAAGCCGTGGCTTAGGTATT
This sequence comes from Chlorocebus sabaeus, assembly GCF_047675955.1. NCBI lineage: Eukaryota > Metazoa > Chordata > Mammalia > Primates > Cercopithecidae > Chlorocebus > Chlorocebus sabaeus. The sequence continues at coordinate 101,823,873 of NC_132912.1, read as the reverse complement.
TCTTCTTCTAGAATTCTCTGAGTGTTTGTACTTGATTAGACCCCCTCTCTCATAACACTCTGTCTTAACCCTATTATAGGATTTATTATAATAGTGTACTGTTTGCCTGTTTATCTGTTGTCCATGTTCTCTGAGGACAGGGCCCATGAATTTGGTTCAACTCATATCAAATACCCGGGAATGTGGGGGGTTCATGTTGAATAAAAGTAATTGATTTTTAAAATTTAGCAGTTATAGCTGTATTCCTTTTTTTTGTTGTTGTTACTAATCAATGTAAATTTGTTTTTCACATCCTTTCCAGAAAGCAGGCTTTGTTGGGAGGGATATGGGTATCTTGGAAAGCAGCACCAAAGGCAAATTGGGTGCAGAAGGAAAATGGACACACCAAAGGCAGATTGCACTGACCTAATAGTTTTGGATAATGTTGCTTCATTTGCCTCTGAGCTTAACACAGTTTTTCATGATTCATATTTTTTGATAACATCATAACATGTTTATATTGTCTTCACTGAAAATGGAAAGAATGTCACAAAATTGAGCTGGTGGTCTTGTACTAGAGAGAAATATGTTCAAATTTTAAATTATCTAACAAACTGAGAAAATGGGAAGATATAAAAAAAGGAAATTTAAGTTTGGTGTAATTATTTTAGAAGACAAGTAGGTCAGGGAAAGCTTAATGTTCTAGGAATAATATTAATGTCTGTAATAAGCTTTAAACAAGAGAATAATAGTGGAAGAGGAAAAAATTTACAGGAATTTGTTTCTGATTATATTGTTTCTAAATAGTGTTATAATTCTGTATTTTAAATCTAGAATTACCACATTTCCTTATGCCAAGCATAGGAAGTTTGAAACAACTTTTAAAAAAATTTTCTTGACTCTAAAATAATTTTAAGTAAGAAATTCTGACAAGAAATAGTAACACTTCATACTGTGTATCACCTTATTTTTTTTTTTTTTGGTTGATAAAGTATGTTTTAGAATAATAGTATACTTTTTTTTTTTAACAATTGGCCAAACTTTTTTTTTTAAATGTTAAGAAGGAAGTTCATGTCAGTTGGGGAAAATTATGGGAGATATATATATATATATATATAAAATTTGAGGTTTGGGAACCTCAAATATATATTTTTTATATATATATAAAATTATCTCTTTTCCCCATAATTGGGAATGGGACAGTGATTGAATATAACTATAGTAAGGTCATGGTGGTGGTGAGGAGGGCAGAGAGGGCAGAGAGGAGGGAGAAATGGGCATTGAAAGCAACTGCACCAAGTCTTTTATCAGTTTGCTTCCAAAATCCCTATCAAGAGGTTTCTGCTTCAACTGGCCAGTAACTTACACTGCTTATGAGTTAGAATCCTAACCAATATTACAGTATAGGGTAGTATTTTATCTTATAGGAGGATTAAACTATGCATAATGTTCTGTATCTTGCTTTCTTTATTTGATGATTACTCCCTCACACAAATCTTACTTATTTTTAGATTTCAGATTGGCTAGGAGGTACATGGCAGTTTATATATTTAAATAAAATATATAAAGTACAAGTTCCTCCTACTCCAACTCTTGTTATCTAATCCTGTTTCCCTGTAATAGATATCATTAGCAGCCGTAAAAACTTCTGGACCTTTTTCTGTTTCTTTTTTTTTGAGATGGAGTCTCGCTCTGTTACCAGGCTGGAGTGCAGTGGCATGATCTCGGCTCACTGCAACCTCCAACTCCCTGGTTGAAGCAATTATCCTGCCTCAGCTTCCTGAGTAGCTGGGATTACAGGCACGTGCCACCACGCTCAGAAAATTTTTGTATTTTTAGTAGAGACGGGGTTTCACCATGTTGGCCAGGATGATCTTAATCTCCTGACCTCAGGTGATCCACATGCCTCGGCCTCCCAGAGTGCTGAGATTACAGGCGTGAGCCACCACGCCTGGCCTTTCAGACCTTGTTATATGCACATATAAACATGTTTATATATTTATATTTCTATGCACATATAAGCACATTTATATAAACATATATAACAAATGCATAAATATAAAATACCTGAATATAGGCATACATTTATTTACCATTAATTTAGTTGTTTTAATCTACATTCTTGTATGTGTATTTTTATGAACTTGTGATAGTATTTCTGATTGACAATTTACTAGAAGTAGAATTGATAGAGTAAAGGTTATTCACATTTAAATAGTACAGGGAAATTGCCCACCTAAATGGTTTACTCTCTTTTCGACTGTGAATGTGAGTATCCTTTTTCTCCACACTCTTGCCAACATGGGTATTACCGATATTTTTAATTCTTGCCAAACTGAAAAGTGGTATCTTTCTGTTTGCAATTTCCTTATCCCTAATGAGATGGAGCCTCTGGCATTTCTTCTGCAAATTGCCTATGTATACCCTTGCTGGTTTTTTTTTTTTTTGTTTTCTATGTGTGTGTTGTTTGTGTTTTTCATATTGATTTGGGAGCATTTTTGGATTATTGGGGTGCTAACATTTTGTTAAATATTTGTCATAAATATTTTCTTCAGTCTTATGTTTATCTTTTTTAACTTTTCTTCTGAAAAATTTATTTTTATTTTGTCAAATCTTCAAGATTTTCACATATATTCTCATATAACTCCTAAAACAAACTTATGAAGGTAAGAATTACTATCATCATCATATAGATGCACTAACTGAGGTTCATAGGGCTTCAGTGACTTGCTCAAGAAGGAAGGGCTCACATCTAGGCTCACACTAGAAATGCACACCATGACAAGGGAAACTAGAAAATAGGTGAATGGGAGCCATAAAACAAAGCAGCTTTAGTACCCTCCTTATTTTCTTTCAGACTAACTGCTCCTCAGGGACCAGCCATTGGTCAACAGTGTTTAAGGAGGGTGTGCCTAAAGCAGGACTAGCAGTTTAGTTTTGCAATGGTTTCTGGGTGGTTCTGGTGATATGAAGTGTTTGTAACTTCTTTGGCTTACATTTGACACCCATTTCCCTTCCTTACCTCTCCTCTGCCAATGTTGTTTTATGGCTCTTGGCTCACATCTTAGATATTAACTTTGCTTACTTCATGATTTCTGGCTCTGATCATTGGCTGTGCCTATGGACAGATTACTGGCTGAAATCTCAGTGGATCTCTTGATTCCAGATCTAAGGTTTTGACTCCGATTGAAGGTAATGGTACTGATACTGGTCTCTTAGACCTTGTATCGGTAGATAACAGAGAGATGACAAGTAGAGAAAAATGCAACAGAAAAAAATGCTATTTAAAATGCTCTCAAAATATTTAATGGGAAGATTTGGCTACTGGATACCAAATGTCTGTGAATAAGAAGAATGGCTGGAGGAATGTTGGAAGAATGGTACGTTTCATCATTTCATTTTTCTGTCTAACTGAGAACTAATTGTGGGCAGTTTACTCTCCTAGCATGGATTAAATCATATAAATTCTTCTTAAACATTCTGTCACCTGGAGGTGGACAGGAGCAGGGACACTAGGAGAAACTGGCATGCACCTCCTAGCCAATCTGAAATCTAGAAAGCAAGGTAAGACTTGTGTGAGGGAGTTATCATCAAATAAAGAAATCAAGATACAGAACACTGTGCATAGTTTAATCTCATTGTAAAATAGAACACTGCCCTAGGATGTAATAATTGGTTAGGATTCTAACTCGTAAGCAATATGAGTTACTGACCAGTTGAAGCAGAACCTCTTGATAGGGATTTTGGAAGCAAATTGATAAAAGACTTGGGGCAGTTGCTTTGCATGCCCATTTCTCCCTCCTCTATGCCCTCTCTGCTCTCCTCACCACCACCATGACCTTACCATAGTCATATGCAGTCACTGTCCCATTCCTATCCGTGGAGCAAAAAACAAAATTCTCTCCCCAATACTTCTCAGTAGATGGAAATTCCTGCCTTATAAATTTATTTTTGTTAACAAAAGTACTTTATGTACAATATCTCATTTAATCCTTACAACGAGTGTATTTGCCGATAGAGAACATGAGAAACAGAGAGTAAGTAATTTGCCCAAGCTGAAACAGCTGGTAACTGGCAGAGCCAAGGGCTCCATAGTCTATGCTCCTAACCATCTTAACTACTATTCTGTATTGCCCAACTTAGGTGAAAATATGGGAGAGGGTGAATGTGTTCTTTAACAATAGCCAGCATTTATTGAGTTTTTATTATATTCCAGGACATCTACTACATACTTTACAGGTAAAATGTTACTTAAAGCCATAAAATCGATAATGGCAGTGCTGTAATTTAAGCATAGATTTGTCTTATGCTAGAAACTGTATTAACTATCCTGCTATACTGATAAAAAACAAATGAAAACAAACCTCAGCAACATTTAGTCTTCTAAGTAAACCTAAAATTATAAATTCAGATATTGAAAGGCAACTTTTGGAAAATTTTGAGAGAGTAACAGAAATGAACACACATCACTTGAGGACTTCGTGTAGGGGAGGTGCGTTACAATGGATGCATACTGGGTCATCTGGGACATGGGACACTAGAGTTGGAGTCTTAGATCTGGTGCACCACATCTTCCTTTCAACATCTGGATTTCTTTTCTGCGGAGCTCTATGGAGAACTATGGTCCTCTGTAAACCACCACCCTAGTCCACAGTTTTCTTTGGATTCTTCAATTAATTATCATGTGTAACTGTCAGCATATAATCAATTACCTTGAATTCTTTTTTTTTTTTTTTGAGATGGAGTCTTGCTCTGTCGCCCAGGCTGGAGTACAGTGGCCCGATCTCTGCTCACTGCAAGCTCCGCCTCCCGGGTTCCCGCCATTCTCCTGCCTCAGCCTCCTGAGTAGCTGGGACTACAGGCGCCTGCCACCACGCCCGGCTAATTTTTTGTATTTTTAGTGGAGACAGAGTTTCACCAAGTTAGCCAGGATGGTCTCGATCTCCCGACCTTGTGATCCGCCCGCCTTGGCCTCCCAAAGTGCTGGGATTACAGGCGTGAGCCACTGCGCCTGGCCTTGAATTTTTTTATTGTTGTCTCCCTCACCCATTTTTCTGTAAAACTTGGAACACTATGAGCTTAAACTTTTAAATTAAAAAAAATTTAAATTTTTATTAACCATCCTGACTCTCTTACCCCCAACAACTGCCATTCCCAGCCTCTGATAACCATCATTCTACTCTCTATCTCCATGAATTCAGTTGTTTTAATTTTTAGTTCCCAGAAATAAGTGAGAACATGCAAACTTCATTTCTCTGTTCCTGATTTATTTCACCTAGTGACCTCCAGTTCCATTTGTGTTTTTGCAAATGACAGGATCTCATTCTTTTTATGGCTAAATAGTACTCTATTCTATATATGTACCACATTTTCTTTATCCATTAGTCTGTTGATGGACACTTAGATTGCTCACCTGATTTTTTGTTTGTTTGTTTGTTTTTTATGAGATGGAGTTTTGCTCTTGTTGCCCAGGCTGGAGCACAATGGCCCGATCTCGGCTTACCGCAACCTTTGCTTCCCTGGTTCAAGTGATTCTCCTGCCTCAGCTTCCTGAGTAGCTGGGATTACAGGCGTGTACCACCACGCCTGGCTAATTTTGTATTTTTAGTAGAAATAGGGTTTCTCCATGTTGGTCAAGCTGGTCCCGACTTCCTGACTTCAGGTGATCCTCCCGCCTCGGCCTCCCAAAGTGCTGGGATTACAGGTGTGAGCCACCGTGCCCAGCCTGATTTTTGTTTTTTATGAAGGTGTTTTTTTTCGGTAGATAGTTGTTAAATTTAGTGTTCTTGTGGGGAGGACAATCAGTGAAAGATTCTATTTGGCCATCTTGCTCTGCCTCTTCTAAGTTTAAATTGTTTAATACATAGTTGATATTACACATAAAAATATGTACCCAAATATATGCCTCAAGGACATTCTTTTATTTTTTTTTATTTTTATTTTTATTTTTTTTTGAGGCGGAGTCTCGCTCTGTCGCCCAGACTGGAGTGCAGTGGCCGGATCTCAGCTCACTGCAAGCTCCGCCTCCCGGGTTCACGCCATTCTCCTGCCTCAAGACTCCCAAGTAGCTGGGACTACAGGCGCCCGCCACCTCGCCCGGCTAGATTTTTGTATTTTTTAGTAGAGACGGGGTTTCACCGGGTTAGCCAGGATGGTCTTGATCTCCTGACCTCGTGATCCGCCCGTCTCGGCCTCCCAAAGTGCTGGAATTACAGGCTTGAGCCACCGCGCCCGGCCAAGGACATTCTTTTATGCCCATATTATCCTTTTCTTATGTCTTTTGTTATTTATTTCCCATGTTTTACTATATTTTTAATAATTGTCCTCTTTTTCTTTTTTAATTTTTTTTATATGTATAGGTTTTTTTGTGTATGTGGGGGAAGATATTGTATTATATTATTACTTTTTGTGGCATATTTCTAATTACAATTTCTGTAGGTTTTTATTTTTATTACATCAATATAGCATTTTATATTGTTATAAATTTTCATATATGTTGAATTATGTGACGTATTAGCAGTTATTATATTACTCTTTCGTATGTCTTTTATACTTCTACAACTAGACTGTACATTTTTTAAGAGTAAGACCATATTTATTAGCTCTATCAGCTTTTGTCTTGGTATCTTTATTTATGTGTAGTCCCTTCAGTGAAAACTGTGAAAGTATTTGCAAACACTTAACAGTTAGAAATTTTGTGCTGCTCTTGTGTATTTTTTTGTGCCTCTCTTTCTCTTTTAAAATGACATGCATTTGTTGTTACTGGAAAATAAATCTATTAAGATAGATATGCTGATTTACTTGGGTGGACATATTAATATTTTTATTTAAAAAAGGAGAGAGAAAAGAAAGGTACTGGTACCTGTATTAGCCTTTATTATCACCAAAATAAAACACTAGTAAATACTTGAAAATGCTCATGATCACCAAGAGACTACTTTTTCTTTATGCCAATGAGAATGAAAGAAAGTATATAAAATGAATGGGCGAGTAGAGAATTTTTGAAAATTTAAAAGTAGTGAAGAAATTTATTTCAGATATATATTTATTGAGACCTCCAGACATCTGCTGATCCTGAGAGTGAAAAATTCACAGTTCTTCGCAGTAGAATTGAACACTTAAAAAATCTACTCTGGGTAAGACACCATGTGAGACTCTTACTGCAACCATTGTTCAGTTCTAAAGCTGAAACTTGTATAATGGTCTTTACTGGTATGTTACAAGCATTGGTAAACTATGACCCATGGGCCAAATCTGGCCTGCTTCCTGTTTTAGTATGGTCTGCAAACTAAGAATGGTTTTAACATTTTTAAATGATTGAAAAAAATCAAAGGAAGGATAATATTTCAGACATGTGAAAAGTATATGAAATCCAAATTTCAGTATTCATAAATTGGAACACAGCCATGCTCATTCATTTACATATTGTCTATGGTTGCTTTTATGCTACAACAGCAGAGTTGAGTAGTTGTAACAGAGCCCATATGGCTCACAAAGCCTAAAGTAATTACTATCTCCCCCTCAAAAAGGTGGGTAGCAGACTGAGGCAGAATTTCTTTCCTGTTACCTTTTATTTCTTCCCTTGCCCCCCATTTCCAAGTAAGCTCTATTCTTCTTTCTCTTTCACACATCCCCACCCAACTCCACCTTCAAATTCATAAACACATATATGTTTGTGAAAAAAACAAAAATCAAAGTCTTTCATTATTATGAGAATCACTGGTTGCTCTTAGTTTTTAAAATTATATTTTCTTTTATTGCTTAAAATATAGAGTTTGGATCATCTTGGAAAGAACTGAGGATCTCAGTATGTAGGCTCTCCATTTGGCAATACCTAAACGAAGTGCTAAGGCTAGTCAAGAGGAGTGAAACTGAAAATGAAGCTTTGTTGGCTTGTATTGGGAAATTTGGATCAGATCCAACAGTTTGAGTGCCATTTTTGAATACCATGCTGGGAATCCTGTTTTGCTGCTTGGTACAGAAAACGTTTAGGGGTGAGACTCCAAACATTCAAGTCTTTGTGAGGAAATGACAACACAAAACTAGAGGCTCAGTTTGGAGGGGAACCTGAAACTGATTCAAACAAGATTTCATTAACTAATTTGGGGAACATTTGAAGCTGTTTTGAGCTATACAATTCCCCCCTTTTCTCATCTCTACTGGCACTCTGAGAATCAGATCACCTGGGGAAAGCAGATTTAAAAAATTCCAGATGGTGTATGTGATGCTCCAGCTGTGGAGAATCTCTCCCAGTCAGGCAATCTGCCTTTCTGCCGGAACCCTCTAAAACTGTGCTGCCCATTTGTCATGCTTCTCCAATTGCAGCCTTCTGGATAGCTTCTCTTTGCCTTGTCTGACTCTTCCTTTCCAGTTTTTATCATTCCCCTCCATGAGCTAATATAGTAACATCCCTTCATTGGCTATAAATCCATAAAATAACCCAATATAAAATATGATTTTGTGAAGGAAAATTGGAAGACATCTGTTTTTTTTTAACCCATAAGATTCAGAGTTCACTTGTAAGACAATGTGACAGTTTGTGCATGTGTGAAAAGAAAAGAAACAGGAAGAGGGGAGGGAAAGGATAGCATGAGAGTGAGCAAGAAAGAATTCATGCATTTATTTTTGCAGCCAGCTGGACAAAATAAGTTCATCACCATGTCAGCTTGATTAGAATCCTGGGTTAATGTTGCGAATGGTCAGTCTTCCTGACTTCAATGACCTTGATGGGGCTACTGAGGAAGTGACTGCTTCTGGATTGGACCTGGTTGTTGTCTTGTTGATAAGCTGAGTGTGGAGTTATCCCCAACTTATGGTGGTAAGGTCTGAAAGCTTATAGGCAAGTTTTGATCTCCAGAGGGGTCAGGTGGGTTTTTCTTGGAAGTTGAGCATTGTTGGGGGGTGGTTAAGGGAAGAAGCAGATGACAGATCAAATCTCATGCTGTTGCTTATCTTCCTTGTGTGTATATTCACAATATAAATTGTGAATATACCTTTCCTAATCTGTAGAGTATTAAATGGGAGGATTTTAGAATCTTTCATTTTAGCTATGTTGTGGTCTATAATTTGGTTCAGGTAAGGCACATGGGTCACTTGCTTTTATTTTATTTAGTACTTGGTACTTACTGAAATCTAGATAAAAATTACATAAATTGGTAGGAACTGAAAGTTTTTCCAATACTATAACTTTAAAAAAGTAAAGTAAAATTTATATGTGGTAAAATGCAAACATCTTACATGTACAATTTGATTAGTTTTGATAAAATTGTACACCTATGTAACCACCACCTCAGTCAAGATCTAGAACATTTCCATCACCCAGAAAGTCCTCTTATTATTTCTTTCCAGCAAATCCTCACCTCCCAAAGGCAACCTGTCACTGTAGATTATTTCACCTGTTCATATACTTCATGTATACCCTTTTGTTTCTTGTTTAAGCTTAACATAACGTTCTTAATACTCATCCACTTTGTTGTATGTATCAGTAGTTCACTTAAAAATTTCTGAGTTGTTTTCCATTGTATGAATATTCTACAATTGATATATGATTTCTCATGTTAACTTCTAACTTGTTTTCAGTTGTGTAGAGTAAAAGTTTTGATTATGATAAAATCCAATTTATCAAAATTTTATTTTATGGTTAATGCTCTCTGTGTTTCATTTAAGAAATTGTTGTCTACTCCCAAGGGCACAAAATTTTTTCTCCTTTGTTTTCTTCTATACATGTTATAGCTTTAGCTCTTACAATGAAGTTTATGATCCATTTCACATTAACTAATTTTTAGGGAGATTAATATTCACTTTTCCCATATGTTTATTCAATTGTTCCAGCAGCATTTGTTGAAAAGACCACCCTTCCCAGAACTTAGTTGAGGATTTGGGCTGTTGGTTTGTAATCTTTTTTCTTCTCAGATTAACAGCCTGTCAGATTTTTGCATCAGGCTTAAGCTATCTCATAAAATGAAGTGAAAGCATTCTTTTCTCCTTTATTTTCAGAAAGCATTTGTGTACTATCGATGTTAAGCCTTCCTTCAAGGTTGAATTAACCAGTGAACCCAATTGCACCTGAAGTTTTCTTTTTGGGAAATTTTCATTATATATTTAGTTTCTCTAATATGTATGGGAATATTCAGATCTTCTGTTTTTTCATGAGTTAATTTTGTTAAGTCATAGTTTCTTTTTTTTAAAGGAATTTGTTCATTTCATTGAAGTTACCAAATGTTTTGCCATAAAGTTGTTTATAATAGTCCTGTATTGTTCTTTTAATGTCTATAGGATCTGTAGTGATGTCTGCTTTTATTCCTGATATTGTTAATTTGTGTTCTTAAAGTCTTTTTCCTTATTCTTGCTAGGTGCTTATTAGTTTTATTAATCCTTTAAAAGAAAAACTTTAGATTTTATTAATTTGTTCTATTGTTTGTTGATTTCAACCCTGATCTTTATTATTCCTGTCTTTCTTTCTTTGGATTTAATTTGCTTTTCCTTCTCTAGCTTGTTAAGGTGGAGATTTAGATAATTGATTTTAAATATTTTTCTTGTCTCTAATATAGGCACTTAAAGCTGTAAGTTCCCTTCTTCAAACACTGTTCTGGCTGCATCCCACACGTTTTGATATGTTATGTTATTATTATTCAGTTAGAAATACATTCTAATTTTTCTCCTGATTTCTTCCCTGACCCATGGGTTATTTAGAAATATGTTATTTAATTTGTACTTACTAGGAGATTATCTAGATATCTCAGTATTATTGATTTTCAATTTAACTTTGTGGTAAGATAATATACTTGTGAGTTTCAGTCTTTGGATTTTAAGGTTTACAGTGGGTGTTTTCATCAAAATTGGGAAATTTTTGGACATTATTTTTTCCAATATTTTATCAGCTCCAGTTTCCTTTAGGACTCAATTATATTAGATCATTTTATATTGTTCCAAGTATCCGTGAGGTTTTTATATTTTTCAATAATTTATTCCTTCTCTTCTTCAAATCATATTATTTTTATTGACTTGTCCTCAAGTTCACTTCTCTTTCTTCTACTACCTGCTTTTAAGCCATCTAGTGAGTTTTTAATTCCAGTTCTAGTATTTTTATTTGGTCCCTTGTATGTGTGTGTAGTTTCCATTTCTCCACTGTTAATCTCTTAATTTACTAAAACTACATTTTCTTTTAATTCTTTACATATTTACAATAGTTGCTTGAATGTCTTTATCTGCTAAGTCCAGCATCTGGGCCATTTTCTGATTTGGTTTCTGTTGACCAATTAAAATGCTTTTTTTGGTTTGTTTATTTATTTTTGACTATCAATAACATTTTCCATATATAGCTGGTATATGTTTCTTATGTATCTGGTGAATTTTTAACTGAATACTGACATTACAGTTAAAAATACTGTAGAGTAGACCGGGTGCAGTGGCTCACACCTGTAATCCCAGAACTTTGAGAAGCCGAGGTGGGCAGATCACAAGGTCAGGTGTTTGAGACCAGCCTGGCCAACATAGTGAAACCCTGTCTCTACGAAAAGATACAACAGATTAGCTGGGTGTGGTGGTAGGCACCTGTAATCCCAGCTACTCAGGAGGCTGAGGCAGGAGAATCGCTTGAACCCAGGAGGTGGAGTTTGCAGTGAGCCGAGATTATGCAACTGCACTCCAGCCCGGGCAACAGTGCGAGAGTCCGTCTCAAAAAATAAAAAATAAATAAAATAAAAATAAAAATAAATATTGTAGAGTAGTTGAATTCTGTTATCTTGCTCTGAATAGTATTGATTCTTATTTTAACAGGCAATTCAGTTACTGGCTGGTCACCTTAAACTATTGTAGGCTTTGTTAGTACAAATCTTTGGAAGATCTGTGATCTTGAGGTGTTTCTTCAGGTCCCTTTATTTTAATAGGACTTAACTTGCAAACTCTGTCTCTCTTGTGGATCTCATCAGTACTTGGTTTCAGACCTCGTTAATGTGGATTTAGGGGAGATCTAAACTAGAGCTTGGTTTTTACTTCTATAGTGTAGCATTTTGGTGTTTCAATTGAATGCCAGCAGTGTTATTAAAGTTATTAACAAGATCTCTCTGTTCTGATAGGGCCAGGAACTCTGCTTTTACTCTAACATTGCTTTTCCTCTAATTTCTCTGTTCCCTTCTCAACTCTGGAATATCTGCTATCTGATAAACCTAGCACTATCGAACTCTGAATTAAGTTAGGAATCACATGCAATTTTCCATGTAAACTCCTGGGTCTCCTTTCTCTTCATAGCCACCTGTTCTCTGATGTCTTGCCTCGTAGATTACAGTGACTTTCACCAGACTGGACTCTAATTTCTGCTGCCTCAGGTCAGTGGGATCACTTTGATCTGCTAAGACTGCAACTCTTGACTGGACACAGTGGCTCATGCCTATAATCCTAGCACTTTGGGAGGCTGAGGAGGGTGGATTGTCTGAGCTTAGGAGTTGGAGACCAGCCTGGGCAACATGGTGAAACCCTATCTCTACTGGAAAAAAAAAAAAAAAAAAAAAAAAAAAAATTAGCTGGGCGTGGCAGCGTGCGCCTGTAGTACCAGCTACTCAGGAGGCTGAGTCAGGAGTATTGCTCGAACCTGGGAGGTGCAGATTGCAGTGAACTGATATTGTGTGACTGCACTCCAGCCTGACGACAGAGCAAGACGCTGTCTCAAAAAAAAAAAAAAAAAAAAGACTGCAACTCTATGTACTTAATTCAGGAAATTGTGTCCAGTATGAGCTAGATGCTCACATCATTAGTTTCCTTTCTTTCAAGGGTTGTAATAATGTCCTATCTATTGCCCACTCCCTGAAAATGGTTTCTACAAATAGTTTGTTCAAGTTTGTAGTTGCTTATGTCAGGAGGGCTGGTGTAGTACCAACATGATTGGAAGTGGGATTCTAGGTCTGTCGTTTTGTTGTTTCCTTTGTCCTGTCTGTTTTGTTTCTCTTCTATTTTTTAAATTCCTGCTTTATTTTGGGATAATCAAATTTTAAATGTTTTATTTTAATTCTTCTAATGTCTTTTTAGCTATAACATTTTGTACTGTTTTTTAGTGGTTGCACTAGGGATTATAATATGGGTCTTTAATTTATCACAATCTACTTAGAGTTAATATTATACTACTTCCATAAAATGGAAAAGTTTTGCAATGTATAATTTTATTTAACTTCCCACCCATCTCTCTTGATACTGTTGTCATATATTTTACATTTGCATATATTATAATCCCCACAATATTACAATTTTTTCATTAAACTACCAATTTTTATTGTAGTAAAAATATGATCATAACCATTTTTAAGTGTACAGTTTAGTAGTATTAAGTATATACAGGCAGTTTGTTTTGTTTTTCAAGAAATTAATAAAAGATGGAAAATACCATCTGTTAAAATTATCTATGTATTTATCACTTCCAGTCCCCTTTATTTTTCTTTATATGTTTGAATTTCCATCTGGTATTATTTCTCTTCACCAGATAACTTCTTTGGCATGAAGTGTGTGTTTTTTCAAGATAAATCCTCTCTGCATTTGTTCATATGAAGATGTCTTTATTCCACCTTCATTTTTGAAGGATATCTTACCAAGCTATAGAATTCTAAGTTGATAGTTTTTGCTTTTTATTTTTTAAATGTCTTATTTTCCTCTTGGCCTTTTCTTCTTTACCGTGAGGAGTCAGTTTTCATTTGCATCCTTCCTCCTTTATATGTGATGTGTCATTTTGCTCTGGCTGCTCTCAAGATTTTCTTACTACCTTTGGTTTGGCTATTTTACTATGTGCTACGTGTGGTTCTCTTTATGTTTTTCCTGATTTGGTTTATTGAGCTTCTTGGATCTAAAAGTCAATGTTTTTAAATCAAATTTGCGAAGTTTTCATCCATTATTTTTTTTCATAATTTTCCCCCACAATTTCATACTCTTCTCTTTTTGAGAGTCTAATTACACATATGTATTGTGCCAACTACTTGATATTGTTCTACAAACCCTGAAACTCTATTCATTTTGTCCTGTCTTGTTTTCTCTGTGGTCTTTAAGGTTGTTCTATTGTTCTGTTTTCGAGTTTGTGACCTTTTCTTGGGATGGCTTCAGTCTTCTGTTAATCTCATCTATTTAATTTTTTATTTCACATGTACTTTTCATTTCTAGAGTTTCTACTTGGTTATTTTTATAATTTTTTTTTGCTTAGATTTTCTATCTTTTCATTCATCATGATAATTCTTATAGTCCTTGATTATATTTATAATATCATCTTTAAAGTTCTTGTCTGCTATTTGTAACATCTGTGTCAGTTTGGGGTTTCTTTCTATTGACTGCGTTTTCTTTTAATTATGGGTAACATTTTTATTACCCTGTAGAGTAATTTTTATTGTAACTGGAAATTATATTTGATATACCCTGGAGAATCTGGATTTTGCTCTTGTTCCCTGAAGAGTGATTTTTTTTTTTTTTTTTTTTTTTTAATTTCAAGCAGACAGTGTAGTTATTGGCTGATCACCTTAAACTAGTGTAGGCTTTGTTTAACATTTTTCTAGAGCAGGTCTGTTTTCATTTTTCTTTTAGTCTTAGTGTGAATCTGTAGTCCTAAGACATAGTCTTTACTCCTATGGCATTACTACTTTCTGCAGATACACTAGAGAGTCAAAGATGTTTATCAAACCTCTTTAACTTGACAGGATTCAAACTTAAAATACACTCTCCCTGAATTAGGTACAGCTGAAACCTCTGTTCAGACTTTTCAGCTTTCCAACTGTTGCTTTATCAGACATTTTGGAATCTCACAGTTTGGAAGTTAGTTTGTACTTAGATTTTATACTTAGATTACAGCTGTATGCTTATAATTTATGCTTAGTTTTGGTAGCTCCCTCTTCTATGGCTTTTTCTTCTCATAGATTTTCTATCTCAATTACTAGCTTCTTTGCCTGCCCTGAACTCTGCGTCCTGGGGATTTCTGTACCATTTGGCACAGACTGATGAATGCCCTGAATAGAGTATTGGGTAAATTATTATTTATAGGTCTTTCATTTTTTTTGTTTATGTGCTAAATCAATGCTGCATGGGAAAAATGGAGAATATTTTACAGGGATATTTTGGAAATATTGCAGGTTCTGTTCAGACCATTGCAGTAAAGCAAATATTGCAATAAAGTGAATATTACAATAAAGCAAATCACTTGAATTTTTACTTTCCTGTTGCATATGAAGTTTTAAAAGTTATGGTTACACAGTACTGTAGTCTATTAAGTATGCAATACCATTATGTCTAAAAACACAATGTATATACCTTAATTAAAAATACTTTAGGCTGGGCATGGTAGCTCATGCCTGTAATCCTAGCACTTTGGGAGGCCAAGGCAGGCTGATTGCCTCAGCCCAGGAGTTCGAGACCAGCCTAGATAACATGGCAAAACCCTGTCTCTACAAAAAATAGAAAAATTATCCAGGTTTGGTCCATGGTCCCAGTTACTTGGGAGGCTGAGATGAGAGGATTGTTTTGAGCACAGGGAGGTTGAGGCTGCAGTGAGCCATGATTGTGCCACTGTACTCCAGCCTGGGTGACAGAGTGAGATTCTGTCTCAAAAGAAAAATAAACCTTTAATATGGAATGAATCTAAGTGTCCATCAACAGATGAATGGATAAATAAAATATGGTATACATATATGCAATGGAATACTACTCAGCCAGAAAAAAGTAATGAAACCTGGTCATTTGCAGGAATGTGGATGAAACTGGAGGTCATTATGTTAAGTGAAATAAACCAAGCACAGAAAGACAAATATTGCGTGTTCTCACTCATGTAAGAACTAAACATGTTCGTTTTATATAGGTAGAGAGTTATATCACCAGGTTTGATAACAGAATTCCCCCAAAGAGTAGGTACATTACCCTTCATGTTTGGTTGTAATATAATAAAAATAGATACTTTTCTTGGTGAACTTCCCAGGTAAGTTGCCTTGTAAAACCTCACATATCTTACGAAATAGCATTTATGTGTATTCTTTCTTAATTGTACTGTTCATGGAAAAGGATTTCTGGTGTGTTTGCCCAGCATATTTTATTTTTATTATTTCTGGTTATAGTATTTCCCCTGGCATTCCACCTTTTCTTTGAGAACTCTTTATGTGGTTTATCTGGATAAGTTCTTCATACTTGTGCTCCTTGCCTATCTCCTTAATCTACATTTTTTTTTTTTAACCTCAGGTGTGGAAATGTGGCCCAAACTTACTTTAGTGATTGATTCAGGCATAGGCCAGGATATCAGTAAGACCAAATAGAATTATCCAGTACATTTCTGTTTCACTTAGACAATGAGCTACTAAGGCAAGAGCCATGTCTGTTTGGATCATCACTGAATACCCTGCACCCAGCACACATCTGGACCAATGTGAATAAATATCAGGAAGAATGAGTGGTCCTTGGCAGCATTATGTGGTTATAGTGACTTTAACTTTCCAAGGCTGGATGCTTCTTTTCCTAGCTAGATACTTCTTTTTCATATTTCTATAAGAAATATGGGTCAGAAATTGGCAAAGCTTTTCATCAGATGGACCTCAACAATATATCACCGGGGGCATGAATGATAGAGAAGAAAATCCTAGGGAAAGTAGGTTTACAGCTAAAACCTTATTTCCCCAGAGCAGCACAATTGTGAGACATACATATATATGTATAAAATATACATATATATGTATATAAATATATGTATATACATAAATATATATTTTTTTATTTTTTATTTTTATTTATTTATTTATTTATTTATTTTTTTATGGTCAAATGTTATTGTTTTTTTTTGTTTTTTTGTTTTTTTTAAAAAAATTTATTTATTATTTTTATACTTTAAGTTGTAGGGTACATGTGCATAACATGCAGGTTTGTTACATATGTATACTTGTGCCATGTTGGTGTGCTGCACCCATCAACTCGTCATTTACATCAGGTATAACTCCCAATGCAATCCCTCCCCCCTCCCCCCTCCCCATGATAGGCCCCGGTGTGTGATGTTCCCCTTCCCGAGTCCAAGTGATCTCATTGTTCAGTTCCCACCTATGAGTGAGAACATGCGGTGTTTGGTTTTCTGTTCTTGTGATAGTTTGCTAAGAATGATGGTTTCCAGCTGCATCCATGTCCCTACAAAGGACACAAACTCATCCTTTTTTATGGCTGCATAGTATTCCATGGTGTATATGTGCCACATTTTCTTGATCCAATCTGTCACTGATGGACATTTGGGTTGATTCCAAGTCTTTGCTATTGTGAGTAGTGCTGCAATAAACATACGTGTGCATGTGTCTTTATAGCAGAATGATTTATAATCCTTTGGGTATATACCCAGTAATGGGATGGCTGGGTCATATGGTACATCTAGTTCTAGATCCTTGAGGAATCGCCATACTGTTTTCCATAATGGTTGAACTAGTTTACAATCCCACCAACAGTGTAAAAGTGTTCCTATTTCTCCACATCCTCTCCAGCACCTGTTGTTTCCTGACTTTTGAATGATCGCCATTCTAACTGGTGTGAGATGGTATCTCATTGTGGTTTTGATTTGCATTTCTCTGATGGCCAGTGATGATGAGCATTTTTTCATGTGTCTGTTGGCTGTATGAATGTCTTCTTTTGAGAAATGTCTGTTCATATCCTTTGCCCACTTTTTGATGGGGTTGTTTGTTTTTTTCTCATAAATTTGTTTGAGTTCTTTGTAGGTTCTGGATATTAGCCCTTTGTCAGATGAGTAGATTGCAAAAATTTTCTCCCATTCTGTAGGTTGCCTGTTCACTCTGATGGTAGTTTCTTTTGCTGTGCAGAAGCTCTTTAGTTTAATGAGATCCCATTTGTCAATTTTGGCTTTTGCTGCTGTTGCTTTTGGTGTTTTAGACATGAAGTCTTTGCCCATGCCTATGTCCTGAATGGTACTACCTAGGTTTTCCTCTAGGATTTTTATGGTATTAGGTCTAACATTTAAGTCTCTAATCCATCTTGAATTAATTTTCGTATAAGGAGTAAGGAAAGGATCCAGTTTCAGCTTTCTACTTATGGCTAGCCAATTTTCCCAGCACCATTTATTAAATAGGGAATCCTTTCCCCATTTCTTGTTTCTCTCAGGTTTGTCAAAGATCAGATGGCTGTAGATGTGTGGTATTATTTCTGAGGACTCTGTTCTGTTCCATTGGTCTATATCTCTGTTTTGGTACCAGTACCATGCTGTTTTGGTTACTGTAGCCTTATAGTATAGTTTGAAGTCAGGTAGCGTGATGCCTCCAGCTTTGTTCTTTTGACTTAGGATTGTCTTGGAGATGCGGGCTCTTTTTTGGTTCCATATGAACTTTAAAGCAGTTTTTTCCAATTCTGTGAAGAAGCTCATTGGTAGCTTGATGGGGATGGCATTGAATCTATAAATTACCTTGGGCAGTATGGCCATTTTCACGATATTGATTCTTCCTATCCATGAGCATGGTATGTTCTTCCATTTGTTTGTGTCCTCTTTGATTTCACTGAGCAGTGGTTTGTAGTTCTCCTTGAAGAGGTCCTTTACATCCCTTGTAAGTTGGATTCCTAGGTATTTTATTCTCTTTGAAGCAATTGTGAATGGAAGTTCATTCCTGATTTGGCTCTCTGTTTGTCTGTTACTGGTGTATAAGAATGCTTGTGATTTTTGCACATTAATTTTGTATCCTGAGACTTTGCTGAAGTTGCTTATCAGCTTAAGGAGATTTTGGGCTGAGACAATGGGGTTTTCTAAATATACAATCATGTCATCTGCAAACAGGGACAATTTGACTTCTTCTTTTCCTAACTGAATACCCTTGATTTCTTTCTCTTGCCTGATTGCCCTAGCCAGAACTTCCAACACTATGTTGAATAGGAGTGGTGAGAGAGGGCATCCCTGTCTTGTGCCAGTTTTCAAAGGGAATTTTTCCAGTTTTTGCCCATTCAGTATGATATTGGCTGTGGGTTTGTCATAAATAGCTCTTATTATTTTGAGGTACGTTCCATCAATACCGAATTTATTGAGCGTTTTTAGCATGAAGGGCTGTTAAATTTTGTCAAAAGCCTTTTCTGCATCTATTGAGATAATGATGTGGTTCTTGTCTTTGGTTCTGTTTATATGCTGGATTATGTTTATTGATTTGCGAATGTTGAACGAGCCTTGCATCCCAGGGATGAAGCCCACTTGATCATGGTGGATAAGCTTTTTGATGTGTTGCTGAATCCGGTTTGCCAGTATTTTATTGAGGATTTTTGCATCGATGTTCATCAGGGATATTGGTCTAAAATTCTCTTTTTTTGTTGTGTCTCTGCCAGGCTTTGGTATCAGGATGATGTTGGCCTCATAAAATGAGTTAGGGAGGATTCCCTCTTTTTCTATTGATTGGAATAGTTTCAGAAGGAATGGTACCAACTCCTCCTTGTACCTCTGGTAGAATTCAGCTGTGAATCCATCTGGTCCTGGACTTTTTTTGGTTGGTAGGCTATTAATTATTGCCTCAATTTCAGAGCCTGCTATTGGTCTATTCAGGGATTCAACTTCTTCCTGGTTTAGTCTTGGAAGAGTGTAAGTGTCCAGGAAATTATCCATTTCTTCTAGATTTTCCAGTTTATTTGCGTAGAGGTGTTTATAGTATTCTCTGATGGTAGTTTGTATTTCTGTGGGGTCGGTGGTGATATCCCCTTTTATCATTTTTAATTGCGTCGATTTGATTCTTCTCTCTTTTCTTCTTTATTAGTCTTGCTAGTGGTCTGTCAATTTTGTTGATCTTTTCAAAAAATCAACTCCTGGATTCATTGATTTTTTGGAGGGTTTTTTGTGTCTCTATCTCCTTCAGTTCTGCTCCGATCTTAGTTATTTCTTGCCTTCTGCTAGCTTTCGAATGTGTTTGCTCTTGCTTCTCTAGTTCTTTTAATTGCGATGTTAGAGTGTCAATTTTAGATCTTTCCTGCTTTCTCTTGTGGGCATTTAGTGCTATAAATTTCCCTCTACACACTGCTTTAAATGTGTCCCAGAGATTCTGGTATGTTGTATCTTTGTTCTCATTGGTTTCAAAGAACATCTTTATTTCTGCCTTCATTTCGTTATGTACCCAGTAGTCATTCAGGAGCAGGTTGTTCAGTTTCCATGTAGTTGAGCGGTTTTGATTGAGTTTCTTAGTCCTGAGTTCTAATTTGATTGCACTGTGGTCTGAGAGACAGTTTGTTATAATTTCTGTTCTTGTACATTTGCTGAGGAGTGCTTTACTTCCAATTACGTGGTCAATTTTGGAGTAAGTACGATGTGGTGCTGAGAAGAATGTATATTCTGTTGATTTGGGGTGGAGAGTTCTATAGATGTCTATTAGGTCTGCTTGCTGCAGAGATGAGTTCAATTCCTGGATATCCTTGTTAACTTTCTGTCTCGTTGATCTGTCTAATGTTGACAGTGGAGTGTTGAAGTCTCCCATTATTATTGTATGGGAGTCTAAGTCTCTTTGTAAGTCTCTAAGGACTTGCTTTATGAATCTGGGTGCTCCTGTATTGGGTGCATATATATTTAGGATAGTTAGCTCTTCCTGTTGAATTGATCCCTTTACCATTATGTAATGGCCTTCTTTGTCTCTTTTGATCTTTGATGGTTTAAAGTCTGTTTTATCAGAGACTAGTATTGCAACCCCCGCTTTTTTGTGTTCTCCATTTGCTTGGTAAATCTTCCTCCATCCCTTTATTTTGAGCCTATGTATGTCTCTGCGTGTGAGATGGGTCTCCTGAATACAGCAGACTGATGGGTCTTGACTCTTTATCCAGTTTGCCAGTCTGTGTCTTTTAATTGGAGCCTTTAGTCCATTTACATTTAAGGTTAAGATTGTTATGTGTGAACTTGATCCTGCCATTATGATATTAACTGGTTATTTTGCTCGTTAGTTGATGCAGTTTCTTCCTAGCCTTGATGGTCTTTACATTTTGGCATGTTTTTGCAATGGCTGGTACCGGTTGTTCCTTTGCATGTTTAGTGCTTCCTTCAGGGTCTCTTGTAAGGCAGGCCTAGTGGTGACAAAATCTCTAAGCATTTGCTTATCTGTAAAGGATTTTATTTCTCCTTCACTTATGAAACTTAGTTTGGCTGGATATAAAATTCTGGGTTTAAAATTCTTTTCTTTAAGAATGTTGAATATTGGCCCCCACTCTCTTCTGGCTTGAAGAGTTTCTGCCGAGAGATCTGCTGTTAGTCTGATGGGCTTCCCTTTGTGGGTAACCCGACCTTTCTCTCTGGCTGCCCTTAAGATATTTTCCTTCATTTCAACTTTGGTGAATCTGGCAATTATGTGTCTTGGAGTTGCTCTTCTCGAGGAGTATCTTTGTGGTGTTCTCTGTATTTCCTGGATTTGAATGTTGGCCTGCCCTACTAGGTTGGGGAAGTTCTCCTGGATGATATCCTGAAGAGTGTTTTCCAAGTTGGTTCCATTTTCCCCCTCACTTTCAGGCACCCCAATCAGACGTAGATTTGGTCTTTTTACATAATCCCATACTTCTTGCAGGCTTTGTTCATTTCTTTTTCTTCTTTTTTCTTTTGGTTTCTCTTCTCGCTTCATTTCATTCATTTGATCCTCAATCGCTGACATTCTTTCTTCCAGTTGATTGAGTCGGTTACTGAAGCTGTGCATTTGTCACGTATTTCTTGTGTCATGGTTTTCATCTCTTTCATTTCGTTTATGACCTTCTCTGCATTAGTTACTCTAGCCATCAATTCTTCCACTTTTTTTTCAAGATTTTTAGTTTCTTTGCGCTGGGTACGTAATTCCTCCTTTAGCTCTGAGAAATTTGATGGACTGAAGCCTTCTTCTCTCATCTCGTTGAAGTCATTCTCCTTCCAGCTTTGATCCGTTGCTGGCGATGAGCTGCGCTCCTTTGCCGGGGGAGATGCGCTCTTATTTTTTGAATTTCCAGCTTTTCTGCCCTGCTTTTTCCCCATCTTTGTGGTTTTATCTGCCTCTGGTCTTTGATGATGGTGATGTACTGATGGGGTTTTGGTGTAGGTGTCCTTCCTGTTTGATAGTTTTCCTTCTAACAGTCAGGACCCTCAGCTGTAGGTCTGTTGGAGATTGCTTGAGGTCCACTCCAGACCCTGTTTGCCTGGGTATCAGCAGCAGAGGCTGCAGAAGATAGAATATTTCTGAACAGCGCGTGTACCTGTCTGATTCTTGCTTTGGAAGCTTCCTCTCAGGGGTGTACTTCACCCTGTGAGGTGTGGGGTGTCAGACTGCCCCTAGTGGGGGATGTCTCCCAGTTAGGCTACTCAGGGGTCAGGGACCCACTTGAGCAGGGAGTCTGTCCCTTCTCAGATCTCAACCTCCGTGTTGGGAGATCCACTGCTCTCTTCAAAGCTGTCAGACAGAGTCGTTTGCGTCTGCAGAGCTTTCTGCTGCATTTGTTATTGTTTACTGTGCCCTGTCCCCAGAGGTGGAGTCTACAGAGACAGGCAGGTTTCCTTGAGCTGCTGTGAGCTCCACCTAGTTCGAGCTTCCCAGCAGCTTTGTTTACCTACTTAAGCCTCAGCAATGGCAGGCGCCCCTCCCCCAGCCTCGCTGCTGCCTTGCCAGTAGATCACAGACTGCTGTGCTAGCAATGAGGGAGGCTCCGTGGGTGTGGGACCCTCCTGGCCAGGTGTGGGATATGATCTCCTGGTGTGCCTGTTTGCTTAAAGCGCAGTATTGGGGTGGGAGTTACCCGATTTTCCAGGTGTTGTGTGTCTCAGTTCCCCTGGCTAGGAAAAGGGATTCCCTTCCCCCTTGCACTTCCCAGGTGAGGCAATGCCTCGCCCTGCTTCAGCTCTTGCTGGTCGGGCTGCAGCAGCTGACCAGCACCAATCGTCTGGCACTCCCCAGTGAGATGAACCCAGTACCTCAGTTGAAAATGCAGAAATCACCGGTCTTCTGTGTCGCTCACGCTGGGAGTTGGAGACTGGAGCTGTTCCTATTCGGCCATCTTGCTCCGCCCCAATTTCATTAATTTCAATGAATTTTTTGATTTCTACCTTAATTTCAGTGCTTACACAGGAATTATTCAGGAGCAAATTGTTAAATTTCCATGTATTTGTGTAGTTTTGAGATATCTTTGATTTTTATTTTTATTGCACTGTAGTCCAAGAATATGGTTGGTATTATTTCAATTTTTTTGAATTTATGGAAGTTCGGTTTATGACTGTGCATGTGGTTCATCTTAGAATATGTTCTGTGTGCATGTGGGAAGAATGTATATTCTGTCATTGTTGGGTAGAGTGTTCTGTAGATGTCTGTTAGGTCTAATTGGTTAAGTGTTGAGTTTAAGTTTATAGTTTCTTTGTAAGTTTTCTGCCTTGACCGACTAATGCTGTCAGTGAGGTGCTGAAGTCTCCCACTATTGTTGTGTGGTTGTCTTAAGTCTTTTTGTAGGCCAAGAATAACTTGTTTTATGAATCTGGGTGCCCCAATGTAGGTGTGTATATTTTTTAGGATAGTTAAGTCTTCTCGTGTGCTTGTACTCTTTATCATTATGTAATGCCCTTCTTTATACTGGTTTAGAACTTTTTTTATCTGATATAAGAATAGCAACTCCAGCTATTTTTTTGTTTGTTTGTTTTTTGTTTGCATGGTAAATCTTTCTCCATCTTTTTACTTTGAGCCTGTGGGTGTTGTTACATGTGAGATGGGTCTTTTGAAGACAGCAAATAGTTGGGTCTTGTCTTCTTATTCAGCTTGCCACTCTATGCCTTTTAAGTGGGGTGTTCAGTTCATTTACATTCAGGGTTACTTTTGAAATGTGAGATTTTGATTCTGTCATTATGTTGTTAGCTGGCTGTTTTGTCAACTTGATTGTGTGATTGCTTTGTAGTGCCTGTGGCATATGTGCTTAAGTGTGTTTATGTGGTAGCTGGTGTTCTTTTGATTCCATGTTTAACATGCCCTTAAGGACCTCTCATAAGGCTGTTCTAATTGAAATGACTTCTCTCAGTGTTTGCTTGTCTAAGAAGGATTTTATTTCTATTTCACGTTTTAAGCTTAGTCTGGCAGGATATGAAATCTTACTTGGAATTCTTTTCTTCAGGAACACTAAACAGAGGTCCCCTGATTTCTTCTGGCTTCTAAGGTTTCTGCTGAGAAGTCTCCTGTTAGCCTGATGGGGTTTCCTCTGTAAAATGACTTGACTCTTCTCTCTAGACGCCTTTAAGATTTTTTATTTTGTAGTGAATCTGATGACTGTGTGCCTTGGGGATAGTCATATTGTATAGTATTTAGCCAGGTCCTTTGTATTTCTTGGATTTGCATACCAACCTCTCGAGGAAGATTAGGGAAATTTTCATGGGCTGTATTCTCAAATATATTTTCCAAGTTGTTTATCTCTCTTCTTCTCTCTCAGGAATGCCAGTGAATCATAGATTTGGTCTCTTGACAGAATCTCTTATTTCTTGGAGTTTTTTTTTTTTTATTTTTAAAAATTCTTTCTTCTTTATTTTTGTCTGACTGGGTTGATTTGAAGAGCCAGCCTTTGATCTGTGATTCTTTCCTCAGTTTGGTCTATTGTACTATTAATACTTCTGATTGTATTATGAAATTCTTGTAGTGAATTTTTCAGCTCTAGAAGTTCAGTTTGGTTCTTTATTAAAATGACTATTGTATCTTTCAGCTCTTAGATCATTTTACTGTATTCCTTGGATTGGGTTTCAACTTTCTCCTGAATCTTGATGAGCTTCCTTGCCATCCGTATGCTGAATTATATGTTTGTCATTTCATTCACTTCCAAATGTTTTTTTTTTTGAGATGGAGTCTTGCTCTGTCACCCAGGCTGGAGTGCAGTGGTGCGATCTTGGCTCACTGCAAGCTCCACCTCGTGGGTTCATGCCATTCTTCTGCCTCAGCCTCCCGAGTAGCTGGCACAACAGGCACCCACCACTACGCCTGGCTAATTTTTTGTATTTTTAGTAGAGACGGGGTTTCATCATGTTAGCCAGGATGGTCTCGATCTCCTGACCTCGTGATCCGCCCACCTTGGCCTCCCAAAGTGATGGGATTACAGGTGTGAGCCACTGTGCCTGGCCTCCAACTGTTTAAGAACCATTGTTGGGGAGCTAGTGAACTCATTTGGAGGAAGGGGGACACTGGCTTTTTGAACTGCCAGAGTTCTTACGCTGATTTTTTCTTATCTCGGAGGGTCAGTGTCTTAACTGTGGTGTAAGTTGAGTATAGTCAGTTGGCTTCGTTTCTGGATGTTTTTAGTGGGCCAAGGCTCTGTGTGGGGTCTATTTGTGGCTGAATTCTTGTCCTTAGTTTCACAGGGATGTGTATTAGCAAAATATTTTTGGTGTTATTGTTTGGGCTGTGATCCAGTAGATGGCGCTTAAGAGTAATGACCAGTGTATAGACAGTCTTGTGGCTCCTTTGTAGTTTCTGACATTTGCAGCCCTGCTCTCTGTTGCAGTGTGGAGAGAGGTGACCTCCTCACCAGATCCACTCCTAGGCCTCTGGAGAGTCCCCTCTGATCACTGGGACTGCACTCGCATTTCTTTTGTTGAAAGTTAGGTGAGGGGCCACGGGGCTCTCCCTGGCAGAGGCAATGGCAAAGAGATAAACCACACCTTTCTCAGTGGGACCTTCAGAGGGAGGCATGCATTGCTCCCGCAGCAGTCCAGAAGCTAGCGAGACTCACCCCTCTTTGTGCTCTGAGAGTGTGCACGGCTGTCCGGCTCCAGTGCTGGTCATAGATCTTGGCTCGGCACTCCCAAGCTTTGCACTACAGCCCTGTGGTGAACTCAGGCTTTTTGTTCCCCCCTCATTTTGGGGCCAGCAGGAGTGAGGACCATAGTGGTTGGTATGGCAGAGGGACTGTCTGGGAACTCCACCCCAGAGAAATGCAGAGCTGCTTCTGCCAGTTGGGATAATCAGCTGTGGGTGGGCAGCTGTGCTGTGGGCCCAAGCCAGGGACGCCTTGTCTGGCCAAGAGTGGGACAGGGGTCAGGAGTTTACATGGAACACAGTCTAGCCTCTTCTCCATAGGATGGCTGTAGTGGTGTGCTGTCGATGCAGGAAAGTAGTCAGGCTCTTGATTCCCTCCCTAACCTGTTGGGATGAAGGGCAGGGACCATGGCAGAGGCAATAGGAGAGGGCCTGCCAGTTGTCTCTAGGGACTTCCACTCCAGAGAAACACTGAACTGAAGTGATCAGGTGGGAGTGTGGTGGCTATGACTTGAGTTTTTATACCCAAAATTAAAAACTGTACATGTGAAGGTCTATGTGTACAAGTATGTGTGTATGTAATATGTGTGAGGAGCAGTGAACCATGTGAAAAACAGTCCGGCTCTCTTTTCATATGGCAGCTGCAGCATGTTGGAGGCCTGACTGTTTTCAGGCTCTTAGCTCCCTCCCCAGCCTTAGGGTAGCAGGGACAGGGACTATGGAGGCAATCACAACAGGCCTGTCAGTTATCTCTGTGAGCTCCATCCCAGAGAAATGCAGGGCCAGAGTGCTTAGGTGTCGGTGGGATGACTAAGCTAGGGGCCCAGGCCAGTTGGCTGTTTTTGGCCAGTTGCCACAGAGGTGAGGCCTGCAGTCCGTGCACTCCTCAGCACTGTGGATGCGGCCCCTACCCTAAGGGCACATGAGAGTGCCTGGCCTCCGTTGTTGGAGAGGCTAGGGAAGCGGGTGCTGGGGTGTTCAGGGGTCCAAGGCCTGTGGGACTCAACATGGGTTTGAGTGGGTAGTTCTGTTCAGACTCCAGGCAGCTCTCTGCGTTAGTTTGGAGTCCCAGAGGGATTGGGGGTTGGGAGGATCGCCCATACCCAGGATTGCAAAGATCCATGGCAGAAGTATGGGTCCCCAGGGACTCTCACTCACTCGCCCTTCCCTAGAGGTAGGGAGCCTCCCCTGGTTCTGCTGACAATCCTGGGTGGGCAGCTGTTCTCCCTTGCTCCTCTCTGCTCTTTGTGGGTTGCTGTTGCATCCTTTATGAATCTCAGCGTGGTCTCCTGGATGATCCACTTGAAGAGCCTATTTACTCACCACTCTGTTCTCTGTGAGAACAGTGTGCACTAGTTCCTTCTAGTCAGCCATCTTGGAACTTCTTTTGAGAATTAGTACATGAAAAAGGTTGTGACATTTCAGATCAATGTGCTGAATATTTGACTATGCGATTTTTTTTGTTTGTTTGTTTTTGAGACGGAGTCAGGCTGGAGTGCAGTGGCGCGATCTCGGCTCACTGCAAGCTCCGCCTCCCAGGTTCATGCCTTTCTTCTGCCTTGGCCTCCCGAGTTGCTGGGACTATAGGCGCTAGCCACCACGCCCGGCTAATTTTTGTATTTTTAGTAGAGACGGGGTTTCACTGTGTTAGCCAGGATGATCTCGATCTCCTGACCTCAAGATCCACCGGACTTGGCCTCCCAAAGTGCTGGGATTACAGGCGAGAGCCACAGCGCCTGGCTTGACTATGCAATTTTAAGGATGTAAATTTAGATTTTATTTTCTACTTCATATCACATATAAATTCCAGATGAATTAATAATAGAGTTCCTTTTGTAACTATAGAGATGTTACAAGAATGTGTGGAAGATTTTTTTTTTTTTTTTGGTATAAATATGCAAGTCATAAAACTTAGAAATAACATAAATGAGCAGGGGATTTGATTGCATAAAACTACACTTCGGTTTTAGAAAATGATATGTAAAGTTAAAATGATATGTGAAGTTAAAAGATGAAAAATAGATTAGAAGAAAATGGATACGAATGTAGAAGACAAAGTGTTGGTGAACATGTGTGAAAATGGACTCTGCTGGTGGGAATATAAATTGGTATACAAATTAAGAGATACACTCTTAATAATCCTAAATCTAGGACTCTATTTCATAGAAAAGTACCATGGGTATATTAATATATATTTTCTTTGTAGCATACTTTAAAATGACAAAATCTTAGAAATAATTAAATGTGCATTAATAGAGTAATGATTAGGTAAACTTGGTACATCCATTCAATTGAAATACATACAACTATTAAAAAGAATGCAGTAGAGCTATATGTGCTGATATGGAAAGATGCCTGTGATATATTTTAAAATGAGAAATGCAATTTGAAGAATTATCTGTTTAGCATTACCCAACTTCTACAAAAAGAAAACTACATATGAAGGTCTATGGATACAAATATGTGTGTATGTAATCAATAATCTATCTGGATAATCATAGAAAAATTATGGAAGAGTGAATATTATACAGGCAACAACAGTTACATATAGTTTTAAGAGATGAAGGTAGACATTTGTACATGAAAATCACTTTCAAAGAATAATTAAGGATGAGTAAATATACAGCCCTGACTCTGGTTATTTTTGTTTGGCCAGGTCAGAAGTGAGACAGTTGGATTAAAGAGTTCTTTCCTTTCACTCTTAACATTAATTTTCCCTTTCTACTGCTCGATTCCAAGCCTCCCAGAGACTATTTCTATTTTATTTGCTCCCTTTCCTTGTGCTATAATCCCTATCTTGGACCTATAACCCATTGCAATATGATGATCTTATTGAAGATATTCTATGATTACACAGATAGATAATTATACACATATATTTGATGACTTAATCTCTACCTGCAAAGGCCAAACAGAACATCACAGACCAGAGTGCCAGCTGCTTCAAAGATAAAATGGCAAATATATATTATAATATGATGTTATATATAATATATAATAAACACACATATGTTTATATTTAATATCCTGATAGTCTTCATTTTTAAAGGACTTTACATAATGATTTTATATGCACTATCTTAGTTGATTATTCCAGTAGTTCTGCCAGTTGGGAAAAGCAAGTATTCCTATTTTAAAAGAGGCTTGGTATGGTTGGTGTCATACTTAAGACAGATGAAATAAGTGGTAGCAAGGAGTGAAAACTTAGATCTGTGTATCTACTCGGAGTGAAATAATGACCAACAGGACATGAGATAACTCCAAAATTTGGGCAGAGCACTCACTGGCTGGGAAACAGAAGCTTATGTTTGAACATTTCATTTTACCTCTTCAGAGTTCTGCTTCACACTATTGTAAAAGATTAGTCAGGGTGGCAAACTCAAAAGCCTTTAAGGATTAGACAGGATTTTAAATGAGTGGAGCACAGAGTATAAAGTTATAAAGCAGTGGAAACTAGTAAACTACAGCTGATATGCTCCCTCTGAAGACTGATACTTAAAAAAATGTATTGTTGCTGCCAATTAAAGACATTCTGCTGGCCAGATCCAGCCTATGGGCTTCTGTTCTGTTTGCAATGTGTAGGTTAGTTTATTTCTTTTCAACTCTAACATTCTCTTATTCTTTTTATAACACAGGCAAGTGATTGAATGAGGGAAGCAATTGGAAGAGAATATTAAACTTATATAATGATATTTAGAAACTTTTTATTTTTATTTTATTTGGAAGCATTTTAGTGACAAGCAAAGATAATACAGAGAGGTCTCCTATATCTTTCACCCAGCTTTCCCCATTAGTTACGTCTTGCATAGCTGTGGTATAATATCAAAACCAGGAAGTCAACAATGGTATGAAGTATGTGTATAAGTTCTATGTCATTTTTTACATATATATTTATATATTTGTATAGCCGCCACCACAGTCAAGATACAGAAATATTCCATTGCTACAAAGATCTCTTCACATTACCTCTTTATAGTCACACCTACTTCTTTGCTTCCCCCCAATTCCTAACTCCTGGCAACAACTAATTTGTTTTCTGTCTCTCTAATTTTGTCACTTCAAGAATGTTATATAATTGAAATCATATAGCAATTGACTTTTTGAGATTGTCTTTTGTTTGTCAGCATAATGCTCTTGATAGTCATCCAAGTCATTATGTTTGTTAATTGTTCATTTCTTTTTATTGCCAAGCAGTATACTATGATGTGGCTGTACCACTATTTGTTTAACCATTCACCTGTTGTCAGACATTTTGGTACTTTCCAGTATTTGACTATTGCAAATAATGTATGAACAATTGTGTGCAGGTTGCTGTGAGGACATAGTCTTCATTTCTCTAGGATAAATCCTTAGGAGTATGATTGCTGGGTAGTATGGTGAGTGTATATTTAGTTTCTTAAGAAACTGCCAAACTATTTTCCAAAGTGACTATACCATTTTCACACTCTTACAAAATGTTTCTTTGCATTCTTGCCAGCATTTAATATTGCTACTACTTTTTATTTCAACTGTTGGAATAGATATGTAGTGATATCATCATGGTCTTAATTTGCATTTCCCTAATGGCTAGTGATATTGAACATTTTTTCATGTGCTTGTCATCTGTATCTCCTTTTTGATGAAATGTCTGTTCATCTCTTTTGCCCATTTCCAAGTGGGTTGTTTTTTAATGTGAGTTTTGAGAAATTTGATTTGGTGTTATATTTTATAATGCCTTTTCCTTTACTTTTCAGGTTTTTCTTATTTTTTAAATCTAATATGCAAAGTATTGAATTAATCATTTCTCTCATGTCATAGAACATTATCATCATTGATTGATGCAAGTCTTCTCTCATTTTATTTCTTTTTTCTTTTTTTTTTTGAGACGGAGTCTGGCTCTGTCGCCCAGGCTGGAGTGCAGTGGCCGGATCTCAGCTCACTGCAAGCTCCGCCTCCCAGGTTTACGCCATTCTCCTGCCTCAGCCTCCCGAGTAGCTGGGACTACAGGGGCCCGCCACCTCGCCCGGCTAGTTTTTTTGTATTTTTTAGTAGAGATGGGGTTTCACCGTGTTAGCCAGGATGGTCTTGATCTCCTGACCTCGTGATCCGCCCGTCTCGGCCTCCCAAAGTGCTGGGATTATAGGCTTGAGCCACTGCGCCCGGCCTCATTTTATTTCTTTATTCTTTTTAATCCCTGTACTTTACTCTTATTCCTTTCTCCTCCTTATAAATCACCATTCTAATGTATTAATACTGTATACATATATGTATGCATTCTTGAAAGTTTGTTTACACTTTGCATTTAATTGATGTCCTTTGAATTATATACCATGTTTCTGTGTTTTTAAGGTTAATCTATATAGCTAAATGCTTTTTTAAACTTTTAATTTCAAACTAATTTTACTTAAAGAAGAGTTGCTAAGATAGTGCAGTTTACATATATGCATCACCAGCTTCCCCAATATAGTCTTGTATAACTATGGTATGATTATCAGAACTAGGAAAGTGATATTGTATAATACAATTAACTGCAGATTTTATTCAGATTTCCCCAGTTTTTCTACCAATGTCATTTTTGTGTCCCAGAATCTAATACAGGATACCGCATTAAATTTAGTTGTCATATTTCCTTAGTCTCTTCTAATATGTGGTAATTCCTTGGTCTTTTCTTCTTTCATGACCTTGACAGTTTCAAAGAATACTAGCCAAGTGTTTTGTAGAACGTCCCTCAATTTGGGTTTGTCTAATGTTTTCTTATGTTTAGACTGAAGTTATGGATTTTGGGGAAGTTTACTACAGATATGATGTGCCTTTCTCTTTACCTTATTTCAGAGGGTACATAATACCAGTATTTCTTCTTGTTAGTGATACTTACCTTACTCTTTTAGTTACTGTGGTGTTTGCCAGGTTTTTTTCTCTGTTAACTTACAATTTTCCCCTTTCTTTGACTATTCATTAGAAGCAAATAACTAAGCAACTGAGTAAGTATGCTCACTCTTAAGGGGACGTGAATTAAGGTTCACCCCATGAAATGAAAAGTATGGAGGGATTTCTGGGCATATGTTAAAACCACCATAATTAATAAGTATCTTGGGCAGAGATTGTTTGAAGCTATGAGAATCCGTTACCTCTTTAAACTTTTACCCACTAATTTAAGCATGCATTTGTGGACCTTGCCTGTAGCAATTATTATTGTGGTGTTCTAATGCTGATTTTCATTTATTTCATTCATTTTATCTTTATAATTTGAAATTCTTCTGTAAGGAAGAGTTAGTTGTCTTTTCTCTCTCATTTATTCGTTTATCCAATTTTGAAATTTGTATTACTAAGGACTTAGGGATATTTATTTTATTCTTTAGGTAATGATTCAATACTAATATTATTTATTTTGTTTCTCAAATCGTTCCAGCTTTGGTCATTGAGAATTCCTTCAGGTTGACTCCTGTGTTTTTTAGATATGTCTCATTCTTGTTGTTTTGAGCACCACCTGACTTTCTAGCAACACAAGATGATCCAGGCTTATCTATATTTTCCTTATCTTGATTTCCTTGGAATTAACTATTTCTCTGAAGATCCCTGATTTCTTTTATTGTAGAATCATATTTATTTATTTTTATTTTATTTAGTTTATTTATTTTGAGACAGGGTCTCGCTCTGTCACCCAGGCTGGAGTGCAGTGGTGCATTCATAGTTCACTTCAGCCTCCAACTCCTGGGCCTAAGCAGTTCTCCCACCTCAGCCTCCCAAGTAGCTGGGACTCTAGGCACATGGTTCTATGCCTAGCTTTTTATAATTTTTTTTTTTTTTTTTTGGTGTGGAAAAAGGGTCTTGCTTTGTTGCCTGTCTGGTCTTGAGCTCCTGGCTTCAATTGATCTTCTGCATTGGCCTTCCAATGTACTGGGATTATAGGCATAGACCACCAGGCTCAGCCTAGAGAATGATGTTTAGAGACCACTATCTGGGTGTTAAATGTGCTCATTGCTGCTGGAGTGTCACTGCATCTTGGTTCTGTCATTGGACAAAGCTAGAAAGTATATGTACAGTCATGCACTGCACAATGACATTTCTGTCAATGATGGACTACATATATGATGGTTTATGAGAAAAATTCCTGCCTGAAAAATTCCTATCATGTAATGACATTGTAGCTGTCATAACATTGTAGCACAGTGCATTACTCATGTGTTTATAATGATGCTAGTGTAAACATCATCTGTTGTGCTGCCACTTGTATAAAAGTATAGCTAGCACGTACAACAATATACAGCATATGATACTTGATAATGATAATAAATGATTATGTTACTGGCTTACCTGTTTACTATACTATACTTCTTAGTATTTTAAGCATACTCTTTCTAGTTATTAAAGGAAAACTAAGTGTAAAACAGCCTCAGACAGGTCCTTCAGAAGGTATTCCAGAAGAAGTTATTGTTATCATAGGAGATGACAGCTCCATGCATAATATTGCCCCTGAACACCTTCCAGTGAGACAAGATGTGGAGGTGGAAGACAGTGATATTGATGATCTTGATCCTCTGTAGGCCTAGGTAATATGTGTTTGTGTGTTTGTTTTTAACAAAAAGTTTAAAAAGTTAAATTAATAGAAAAAAGTTTATATAGAATAAGGATTTAACATTTTTTGTATATTTTTTGTTTGTGTTTTAAGCTAAATGCTATTACAAAAGAGTCCAAAATTTAGAAAAATTAGAAAGTTTATAAAGTAAAATCGTTAAAGTAAGCTAAGGTTAATTTTTTATTGAAGAAAGAAATACTTTAACAAATAAATTTAGTGTAGCTTAAGTGTGCAGTGCTTATAGACTCTACAGTAGTGTACAATAATGTCCTAGCTCTTCACATCCACTCACCACTCACTCACTGACACACTCAGGAAACCTATGGTTCTTCAAGCTCCATTTGTAACAAATGCTCTATAAAGGTACACCATTTATTTTTTATCTTTTATATCGTATTTTTACTGTATCTTTTCTATGTTTAGATATGTTTATATATACTCATAATTACCATGTGTTAGAATTGCCTGTAGTTTTCAGTGCAATAACATGCTGTTCAGGTTTGTAGCCTAGGAGTATAGCCTAGGTGTGTAGGAGGCTATAACATCTAGATTTGTGTAAATACACTCAACGACATTTGCACAACAAAATCACCTAACTATGCATTTCTCAGAACATATCCGTTTGTTAAGTGATGCATGACTGTATGTTTACTAATGTATATGTATAAACACGTGTGTCTATTTTTATTTCTATATCTGTGTATGTATTTATGTCTCTGTGTACATGTATCATGTAATACAGGTAGAGTCATTTGTCACAGTTTGCATTTCATCTTCCTCTGGCATTGTGGTTAATTAAAAAAATTAGAAACAATAAACTTTACTCTTGGTGGTGTACAGTTCTATGGGTTTGATGAATTTAGAGTTATGTGTCCACCCCCACTATAGAACAGTTCTATTAGTCACTAAATTTCCTCATGGTACCTGTTGATAGTTTATCTTTCCTTCACTCCAACCCATGGCAACCACAGATCTGTTTTTCATCCTCATAGTTTGCCTTTTTCCAGAATTCATACAAATGGAGTCATACAATACATAGGTATGTATATATACAATACAACCAGACATTTGGATCTGGTTTCTTCCATTTAACAAAATACATTTATTATTTATCTGTGTCATTGCATAAATCATAGTTTGTTCCTTTTAATTGTTGAATACTATTCTGTTATATGGAAGTGCCACACTTTGTTTATTCATGCACCTATTGAATTGTATTGGGGATCATTTTCAGTTTTTGCAATCATGAATAAAGTTGCTAAACATATGCATATATAGGTTTTTGGTGAGCATGTTAAAAATTCACTTGCATTTGATTCACTCTACTTTGGAGTGCAGAGTGGGATTTCCAGGTCAAATGGTAAGTGTGTGTTTATAGGAAACTGCCACACTGTTTTCCAAACTGGCTGTACCATTTGCATTTCTATCAGGAGTGCATAGGATTTTGGTTAGTCTTTGTCCTTTATAGCACCTGCTGTTGTTGCTGTTGTTGTTGTTGTTGTTGTTGTTGTTGTTTTTGAGACAAATTCTCTCTCTGTCACCTACGCTGGAGTGCAGTGGTGCCATCTCGGCTCACTGCAAGCTCCGCTTCTGGGTTCACGCCATGATATGCCTGCCTTGGCCTCCCAAAGTGCTGGGATTACAGGTGTGAGCCACTGCATCTGGCCTGTTATTGGTTTTTTAATGCTTTTCTAATAGGTGTATAGTACTGTATCATTGTTGTTTTGATTTGCGTGTCCCTAATGACTGTTGTTGAGTGTTGTGTCATATGCTTATTTGCCACTTGTATATCTTTTTTGGCAAAGTGTCTATTCATACTTTGGATTTTAACTTAGAAATAATATTTTACCTTCTTTTAAAATAAATAATTTTTGAAGAACAATTAGAAAATACAAATAATCCCCCCCCAAAAGGAAATAGAAAACATTTCACCACCCAGTGATAACCATATTGTTATATATTCTTCTAGAACTTTTTCTATTCCTAAATATGAAATATGTATGTATTTAATCAAATGCACATTCTGTCTATTGTTTTGTACATACCTTTTTGAAACTTCAGTGTTGTAGTAGCTAGAAGAATATCACCCTTCCCCCCATCCCTGATATCCATGTCCTAATTTCTGGAAATCTGTGAATATGTTAACTTACATGGCAAAGGGGAGTTTAAGTTGTAGATGAAATTAAGGCTTCTGATCAGTCAACCTTAAAATACGGAGATTATTTTGGATTGT
Organism: Chlorocebus sabaeus; assembly: GCF_047675955.1. Classification (NCBI taxonomy): domain Eukaryota; kingdom Metazoa; phylum Chordata; class Mammalia; order Primates; family Cercopithecidae; genus Chlorocebus; species Chlorocebus sabaeus. Next base: position 101,788,436 of record NC_132912.1, on the reverse strand, counting down.
CCAGGTAGATCCAGTGTAATCACAAGGATCCTTAAAAGTGGAGGACCTAGGCAGAAGAGCAAATGTGAGAGATTAGATGTGATATGAGAAGGACTTGACTTGTTGCTGGCTTTGCAGATGGAGGAAGTGGCTTATGAATCAAGGAGTGTGGACAGCTTCTAGACACTGGAAAAGGAAAAGAAATAGACTCTCCCTTAGAGCTTCTAGAATGGAATGCAGCCTTCCCAATACCTTGATTTTAGCCCATTGAAATCCATTTAATACTTTTAACTTCCATTTATATAAGACAAATTTGTATTGTTTAAGCCATGAAGTTTGTGGTAATTTGTTATAGCAGCAATAGAAAACTGATACAAGTGTCAAGATAATTCTTCTACATCAATATGCTCATCCACTATAGGTTTTTAAAAAATTATAAAAGCAGAGGCATAAATAAATATTAAAATAGATAACATGGGTTTGAAAGGGATGGGGCAGGGAGTAAGTGGGGATCCTGGGTTACTTCAGTGGAATCTTTAGTGTTTCATGGAATTTATGTTGAAGATTATTGATTTTTAATGACTGGATGATGGTATGATTTTCTGATTTTCATGTACTCATAGTTTCTTATTTGATGATTGTTTTTTCTTTCCACCCCTTCTTTAAGCAGTGGGTGAACAGAGGGGACATCATGATCTCAGGAAGTAATTGCCAGTTGAAGACATTTTCTAAATATTGCCCTATGTGTAAATGTGTGTCTGCTGAATCTAGATACAACAGCTGTTTCTCACCTTCTTACTGATGTCCTCCAAACATTCAGCAGGATCTGTGAAAAACGCCTGTCAATGTCATATTTATGATGTGGCAAGTGGAGATTAAGATTATTGTGCTTATATTTAAGGGAGATATATGTGGTGTGATTGATGTAGACATTCAAACTAAAACTAAAAGCCTAAGTTGATTCATGCATATTTTGTGAATGTTGGGATTTCTCTTGTACTTGATAAGGTAGTGGAAATCCCAGGAACAAAAATCCCTAATAGCTTGCCATATTTGAACTTGGCTGGTATATTCTATATAAACCTAAAAAGTGCTGAGGTAGTTCCTTTTTGATTGCCAGTATTTCACACTTACCTTAGAGATGGACTTACTGACTTAACTATGAACTGTTTATCAACGTGGTTGAGGACGTTCACAGTGTTTCCTGCTGTGTCTTCCAATATTACCCTGTAGATAACTCAAATATTATTAAAGCTGGTTGTTTTCTGTTCCCCACAGAAATCTTTACCTTTACTCAACTTTGAATTCCTCCCACTATTTAGAATTCTCTTCAATCATACTTCCATTTTAGTGTACTGAAAGTTCAAGCATTTAAAAAATTCAGGCTCAAATTCTATCCCTTACATGAAATGTATTCTTATTCCCTCTGAATAGGAAGAAATGTGTCTACCTCATAGAGAGGACTGTGCTGTGTATTATGGAAATTTGAGTATTCATTAACTCCTTGAGATAGGGAATTTCTGATTCTTTTCATTCCTCTAGGACCTAGTAAAAATTTTAGGTTCAGGGGATAGTGCATAGAGTTATATGAGATTAATATTAGAGTAGAAAAACTAAGACTATAGACATCAACCCCCACATAGAAAATTCTTCACATTAAACTTTTTTTTAAATTTTAAATTTTTTGGGTATGTAGTAGGTCTATGTATTTTTGGGGTACATGAGATGTTTTGATACGGCATGCAAGGTGAAATAAGCACATCTTGGAGAATGTGGTATCTATTCCCTCAAGCATTCAGCCTTTGTGTTACAAACAATCCAGTTATACTCTTAGTCATTTTAAAATGTACAGTTGAATTACTATTGACTACAGAACCCTGTTGTGCTATCAAATACTAGGGTTTGTTCATTCTTTCTATTTGTTTTGGACCCATTAACCATTTCCTCCTTCTCCCTGCCCACACCACTTCACTACTCTTTTCAGCCTCTGGTGACCATCTTTCTACTCTCTATGTCCATTAAGTCCAATTGTTTTGATTTTTGGATTCCACAAATAAGTGAGAACATGCGATGTTTATCTTCTATGCCTGGCTTATTTCACTTAACATAATGATTTTCATTTCATCCATGTTATTGCAGATGACTAGATCTCAGTCTTTTTATAGCTGAATCGTACTATATTGTATATATATGTACTATATTTTCTTTATCCATTCATCACTTAGGTTGCTTCCAAATCTTGGCTATTGTGAATAGTGCTGCAACAAACCTGGGAGTGCAGATAACTCTTTGATATACTGATTTTTTTCTTTGGGGTATATAGCCATCAGTGGGATTGCTGGATTGTGTAATAACTCTATTTTTAGTTTTTTGAGGAACTTCCAAACTGTTCGGCATAGTGGTTGTACTAACTTACATTTCCACCAATAGGGTACAAGGTTTCCCTTTTCTCTGCATCCTTGTCAGCATGTGTTATTGCCTTATGGCTAAAAGCCATTTTGACTGGGGTGAGATGGTATCTCATTGTAGTTTTGATTTGTATTTCTCTGATGATCAATTATGTTGAGCTCTTTTTCATATGCCTGTATGCCATGTGTATGTCTTCAGAAATGTCTGTTCAAATCTTTTGCTCATTTTTGATTGGATTATTATATTTTTCCTGTAGAGTTGTTTGAGCTGCTTATATATTCTGGTTATAGTCCTTTGTCAGATGGATAGTTTGCAAATATTGTCTCCCATTCTGTTGTTTGTCTCTTCACTTTATTAATTGTATCCTTTGCTGTGCAGAATCTTTTTAACTTGATGTGATCCCATTTGTCCATTTCTGCTTTGGTTGCCTCTACTTGTGGGGTATTGCTCAAGAAATCTTTGCCCAGACCAATGTGCTAGAGATTTTCCCCAGTCTTTTCTTGTAGTGGTTTAATAGTTTGAGGTCTTAGATTTAAGTCTTTAATCCATTTTGATTTGATTTTTATATATGGTGAGAAGGACCTAGTTTCCTTTTTCTGCATATGGATATTCAGTTTTCTCAGCACCATTTATTGAAGAGACTGTCTTTTCCCCAGTGTATATTCTTGGCACCTTTGTCAAAAATGAGTTCACTGTAGGTATGTGGATTGTTTCTGGGTTCTGTATTCTGTTCCATTGATCTATGTGTCTGTTTTTAATGATAGTATCATGCTGTCTTGGTTACTGTATCAGTGTAGTATAATTTGCAGTCAGGTAATGTGATTCCTCCAATTTTATTCTTTTTGCTTAGGATAACTTTGCCTATCGTAGGTCTTTTGTGGTTCTATATACATTTTAGGATTGTTTTTTCTATTTCTGTGAAGAATGTCATTGGTATTTTGATAGGGATTGCATAGAATCTGTAAATTGCTTTGGGTAGTATGAACATTTTAACAATACTGATTCTTCCAATCCATAAATACGGAATATTTTTCCATTTTTTGGTGACCTCTTCAATTCCTTTCATCAGTGTTTTATAATTTTTATTACATTTATCTTTCACTTCTTTGGTTAAGTTAATTCCTAGGTATTTATTTGTGGCTAGGTAAATGGGATTACTTTTTAAATTTCTTTTTCCCATTGTTCACTGTTGACATATAGAAATACTACTCATTTTTGTATGTTGATTTTGTATCCTGCAACCATACTGGATTTGTTTATTAGTTCTAATAATATTTTTTAGTGGAGTCTTTAGTTTTTTTCCAAAAATAAGATCATGTCCTCTGCAAACAAATATAATTTGACTTCTTCCTTTCCAATTTGACTGCCCTTTACATCTTTGTCTGGTTGCTCTAGCTAGGACTTCCAGTACTATGTTTAATAACAGTGGTGACAGTGGTTATCCTTGTCATGTTTCAAATCTTAGAGGAAAGGCTTTCAGTCTTTTCTTGTTCAGTATGATACTAGCTGTGGGTCTGGTGTATATGGCACTTATTACATTGAGGTATGTTCCTTCCCCAGTTTTTTGAGGATTTGTATTATGAAGGGATGGTAAATTTTCAATTAATTTTTCTGCATCAATTGAAATGATCATGTGGTTTTTATCCTTCCTTTTGTTGATATGATGTATCATATTGGTTAATTTGCATTTGTTGAAACATCCTTGCATCCCAGGGATAAATTCCACTTGATCATGATGAATGATCTTTCTGATATATTCCACTTGATCATGATGAATGATCTTTCTGATATAATATTGAGTTTGGTTTACTAGCATTTTGTTGAAGATTTTTGCATCAATATTCACCAGAGATATTGGCCCATAGTGTTGTTGTTATTGTTGTTGTTTTTGATGTGTCTTTATCTGGTTTTATTATCAGGGTAATCCTGACCTCATAGAATGAGTTTTGAAGAATTCCTTCCTTTCCTGTTTTTCAGGATAGTTTGAATAGGATTGGTTTTAATTCTTCTTTAAATGTTTTGTAGAATTCAGCAGTGAAGCCATCAGGCCCCAGGATTTTCTTTAGTGGGAAACTTTTTATTACAACTTTGATCTTGCTATTTGTTGTTGGTCTGTTCAAGTTTTGGATTTCTTCTCGATTCAATCTTGGTAGGTTGTGTCTAGGAATTTGTCCAGTTCTTCTAGTTTTCCAATTTATTGGTATATAGCTGCTCATAGTAGCCACTAATGATCCTTTGGATTTCTGCAGTATCACTTGTAATGTCTGGTTTTTTTTTTTTCATTTATGATTTTCTTTATTTGGATCTTCTTTCCTTTTTTGTCAGTCTGACTAAAGGTTTGCCAATTTTGTTTAACTTTTCAAAAAAACAACTTTTGGTTTCATTGATCTTTTGTATATTTTTTCATTTCAATTGCATTTATTTCTGCTCTGATCTTCATTATTTATTTTCTTCTACTATTTTGGGTTTAGTTTGTTCTTGCTTTTCTAGATACTTAAGATGCATTATTAGATTTTTCATTTGAAGTTTTTTCTTTTTTGATGTAGACACTTACAGCTATAAAATTCCCCATTAGTACTTCCTTTGCTGTATCCCGCAGGCTTTGGTATTTTGTGTTTTCATTATCATTTTTTTCAAGAAATTTTTAAATTTTATTCTTAATTTATTTACTGACCCATTGATCATTCAAGAGCATATTGTTTAATTTCCATGTATTTGCACAGTTTCCAAAATTATTGTTCTCCTTAATTTCCAGTTTTATTCTATTGTGGTCAGAGAAGATAATTGATACTATTTCAAATTTTTGAATGTTTTAAGACTTGTTTTGTGACCTAACCTATGATTCATTCTTGTGAATTATCCATGTGCTGAGGAAAATAATGCGTATTCTGCAGCTGTTGAATAAAATGTTCTGTAAATATCTTAGATCTATTTGATCTGTAGTGCAGATTAGTTCTGATGTTTCTTTATAGATTTTCTGTCTGGAATATCTGTCCAATGCTGAAAGTGTGGTGTCAAAGTTTCCAGCTATTATTGAGGACTAGCTCTCTCTTTACCTCTAATGATAACCTTTTTGTACTTATATGTCTAGGTGCTCCAGTGTTGGGTGCATATATATTTAAAATTTTTATATTCTTTTGCTGAATTGACCCCATAATCATTATATAGTATCTTATTTGTCTCTTGTAGTTTTTGTCCTGACATCTATTTCATCTGATATTAAGTATAGTGACTCCTGCTTTTTACTGGTTTCCACTGGCATGGAATATCTTTTTCCATCTCTTTATTTTCAGTCAATTTGTGTCTTCATAGGTGAGGTGTGTTTCTTGTAGGCAGCAGATCAATGGATCTTATTTTCTCATCCATTCAGCCAGTGTATGCTTTTTGATTGGAGAGGTTAGTTCATTCACATTAAATGTTATTATTGATAAATAATAACTTACTCCTGCCATTTTGTTATTTGTTTTCTGGTTGTTTTGTGGTGTTCTCTTCCTTCTTTTTTTTCCTTCTTGTAGTCCTCTAGTGAAGGCAATTTTCTCCACTCATATGATTTAGTTTCTTGCTTTTTTAAATTTGTGTATCCATTGTATGTTTTTTGGTTTGAGGGTAACCTGAGGCTTGCAAATACTGTTTTGTAACCTACTATTTTAACCTGATACCTTTTTTTAACTTTTATTTTAGGTTTTGGAGTACAAGTGAAAGTTTGTTACATAGGTAAACACATATCACAGGGATTTTATACATATTATTTTATCACCCAGTATTATTTCATCACCCAGGTATTAAGCCCAGTACCCAACAGTTATCTTTTCTGCTCCTCTCTCTTCTCCCTCTTCCTACCCTCTCTGCTTAGGTATACCCAGTGTCTGTTGTTTCCTTCTTTGTGTTCAGAAATTCTTATAATTTAGCTCCCATTTATAAGTGAGAACATGTGGTATTCAGCTTTCTGTTCCCGTGTTAGTTCGCTAGGGATTGTAGCCTCCAGCTCTATCCATGTTCCTGCAAAAGACATGATCTTGTTCTTTTTTATGGCTGTATAGTATTCCATGGTGTATATGTACCACATTTTCTTTATTCAAATTGGTGGGCATTTAGGTTGATTCCATGTCCTTGCTATTGTGAATAATGCTGCAGTGAACATTTGCATACATGTGTCTCTATGGTAGAATAATTCATATTCCTCTGGGTATATACCCAAAAATGGGATTGCTGGGTTGAATGATAGTTCTGCTTTTAGCTCTTTGAGGAATTGTCACACTGCTTTGCACAATGGTTGACATAATTAACATTTCTACCTTAACACTATTTACATAAATAAACAAAGGAGCAAAAGGAAAACCAATAAAAACTCTATACCTTAACTTCATCTCCCTGCTTCTTAACTTTTTGTTGTGTCTATTTATGTCTTATTGTACTGACTATGTCTTGAAAAGTTGTTGTAATTATTATTTTTTATTGCTTCATTGTTTAGTTTTTCTACTTAGGAGTAGTTTACACACCACAGTTACCATGTTATAATATTCTGTGTTTTTCTGTGTACTTACTATTATCAGTGAGTTTTGTACCTTTCTGTGATTATTTATTGGTCATTAATGTCCTTTTCTTTCTGATGGAAGAACTTCCTTTAACATTTCTTGTAGGATAGGCCTGGCATTGGTGAAATCCCTCAGCTTTTGTTTGTCTGGGAAAGTCTTTATTTCTCCTTTGTGTTTCAGGGATACTTTACTAGATATAATATTCTAGGATAAATGTTTATTTTCTTCAGCACTTTAAATATGTCATGCCATTCTCTTCTGGCCTGTAAGGTTTCCACTGAAAAGCCTGCTATTAGACATGTCGTATATTATTTGTTTCTTTTTTCTTGCTGCTTTTAGGGTCCCTTCTTTATCCTTGACTTTTGGGAGTTTGATTATTAAATGCCTTGAGGTAGTCTTCTTTGGGTTAAATCTGCTTGGTGTTCTATCACCTTTTTGTACTTGGATATTGGTATCTTTCTCTAGGTTTAGGAAGTTCTCTGTTATTATCCCTTTGAGTAAACTTCCTACGCCCATCACTTTCTCTACTTCCTCTTTAAGGCCAATAACTCTTAGCTTTGCCCTTTTGAGGCTATATTTTATTTCATTATGTGTGTATCCATTGCATGTTTTTGGGTTTGAGGATTCCCCGAGGGTTGCAAATACTATTTTATAACCTATCTAGATCTTGTAGGTGTGCTTCATTATTTTTTATTCTTTTTTCTTTTGTCTCCTCTGTGTATTTTTAAATAGCCTGTCTTCAAGCTATTTCTTCTGCTTGATCAGTTCTGCTATTAAAGGACTCTGATGCATTCTTCAGTATACCAATTGCATTTTTCAGCTCCAGAATTTCTTCTTAGTTGTTTTTAATTATTTCAATCTCTTTGTTAAATGTATCAGATAGAATTCTGAATTCCTTCTCTGGGTTATTTTGAGTTTCTTTGAGTTTCCTCACACAGCTATTTTAAATTCTGTTTCTGAAAGGTCACATATCTCTTTTTCTCCAGAATTTATCAGTGGCACTTTATTTAGTTTATTTGGTGAGGTCATGTCCTTCTGGATGGTGTTGACGCTTATAGATATTCTTTGGTGTGTGCACATTGAAGAGTTAGTTATTTATTGTGTTCTTCACTATCTGGACTTATTTGTAGCTGTCCTTCTTGGGAAGGCTTTCCAGATATTTGAAAGGACTTGGGTGTTGTGATCTAAGCTGTATCTGCTTTCAGGGACACCCTAAACCCAGTAACACCGTGGTTCTTGTAGACTCATAGAGGAACTACCTTCATGGTCTTAGACTAGATCTTGAAGAATTCGCTGGATTATCAGGCAGAGACTCTTGTTCTTTTCCCTTACTTTCTCTCAGAGTCTCTCTCTCTGTTCTGAGCCACATAAAGCTGGAGCTGGAGTGACACAAGCACCTCTGTTGCCACCACTACTATGACTGTGCTGGGTCAGTCCTGAAGCCAGCACAGCACTGAGTCTTGCCCAAAGCCTGTTGTACCACTCCCTGGCTACTGCCTATGTTCATGCAAGGCCCTGGAGCTCTACAATCAGCAAGTGGCAATGCCAACCAGGCCTGTATTCTTTTCAGGGTGATGAGGTTCCCCAGTCCCAGCTAGGTCTAGAAGTGCCATCCTGGAGTTAGGGACTAGAGTCAAAAACCTTAGAAGTCTACCTAGTGTTCTATTGTACTGTGGCTGACATGGCACTCAGATTGCAAGATGCAGTTCTTCCCACTCTTTTCTCCCATTTCCAAAGACAGAGAAGCCTCACCCCATAGCCACCGCCACCCCAGTCCACAAGGAATACTGCCAGACTTTCGCTGATGTTCTCTTAAGGCCCAGGGGCTCTTAAGTCAATTTGTGGTGGATGCTGCCTGGTTCAGGACTCACCCTTCAGGGCAGCAGTTTCTCCTCTAGCCTAGGGCAGGTCCAGAAATGGCCGAGAGTCAAGTCCTGGAATCAGGGATGTCAAGAACCCACTTAGTGCTCTATCCCAGTGTGGTTGTGCTGGTACCTAAGGTGCAAGACAAAGCCCCCTTTACTTTTCCCTATGTTTTTCTCAAGCAGAGGGAGTTTTACCTTGTAGCCAGCACAGCTGGTAATGTGGTGCTCTAACCTGAAGCCAGCAAGTCTCAGAGGCTAACCCAAGGCCCTTGATTATAGTACCTGACTATTGCTGCTAGCTATTCAGGGCCCAAAGGCTCTTCAGTTAGCAGGTAATGAATGCTGCCAGGACTGGGTGTTTTTCTTCCAGGCAGTGGAATCCCTACTGGCCCAGGGTGTGTCTAGAAATGTCAACTGGAAGCTAGGGCCTGAAACGTGGGCCTCATGACTCTGATCAGTGCCTATCCTGCTGTGGCTGAACAGGTATCCAAGATGCAAGACAAAGTCTTCTCTACTCTTCTTTTTCTCCTCAAGTGGAAGGAAGGGATCTCTTATGGAGCTTTGAGCTGTGCAGCCTGGGGTTAGGGGAAGAGTTGTGCAAGCACTTCCTTGTCTTCTCCAGCTTGTGTCTCAGCATGTCACATGCCCCCTCAGTCCACTGTGTCTGGGCCTAGTTTAACACAAGTATTTGCCTAAGAGTTGCAGTCCTTATGGTCTAGACTGCCCTTCGAGTTTACTTGGAGACACAGAGTGCTGTAGCCCTCCCTGGCAAGGTTTGCAGGCACTCAGGTTCGGACAACTGGGATTGGTGATTCCCTTCTGGCTAGGTCTAGTTTAAATGCTCCCTCCGTGGGTGGGCATCAGCTGAGTTTGGTCCAGTTTTCTTTTCTGCTTTATCAGGATGGCACTGAGTTAAATTTCTCAGAATTTCTCTGTTCTTCCTCCCCTAGTGCCCAGAGAAGCTCTCTGCACCAAGCTACCACTGCTGGGGAGCAGAAGAGGGGTGGTGTCAGAGATTCAGGCTGTATTTTCTATCTCCTCAGTGCCTCTTTCAGTGATATTAAGTTAAAACCAGGTACAATGAGTGCCCGCCCCCCCCACCCCCGATTTTTGATTCTCATGAAGGTGTGGGTTTTTTTTAGTATAGATAGTCATTAACTTGGTGTTCTTCCTTCATATATAACTGTGTGAGGAGGTAATGCCTGCAACTGCTGTTGCCATCTTGCTATTATTAAGGCACAAGCCTGAGGACAAAAGCCAGTGTTCTAAGGACATCAGAGAAGAAATTGGAAAGCACTTGCATTATACCACTAAGCTACTAAACTAATTAATCCTTAAAACACCTTACTTTATCTTCTCTTTTTATGTATTACATTTATGTGTTTTTTTCTTATTTGCTATTGTAAGTGTCTTAATTAATTCAGAGTAGGATCCTTAGCGAGATGCTCTATATCTTGTCTTGCCTAAACCATCAAGCAGGCAATAAATATGGTGACCAGGAACATGAGCTTTGAAGTGAATCAGATTTATATTTAAATCCTGGCTCTGGTCTTTTATTAGATGAGTAACCTTGCATGAATTATTTAACCTTGCTAATCTCTTTTTTTCTCATCTATGAAATAAGAGTAATAATTTTAGCTGTTTTACAGTGTTATTAGGATTAATAATGCATTCACACCCTTAACATAGTATCTCTCACATACTAAGTGCTCAATAAACTCTTATTATTAATGTTCATCAATGCAGATTGATGCCACTGTCCACACCATTTATGCATTAAGTAAACATTGATTAGGGACCTAGTTTGTAGGTTGAGTGTTGAAAACAGCCTGCTTCTCTCCTATGGAGACAAGTATGTGAACTGTAATGCTTTTAATGGAGGGATCAGATAATTTGAAGTTCTTTACTCTTGTGTCTTCCAAGACCTGGAAAGGAATAAATGGACTATCTGGTCCTGCTACTTTGACTTTCAAGATAATACTTCAGAAAGCCCTGGCTCTACTCTCACAGCCAATAAATATCATCCTCTGCCATAGTTTTCCAGGACACGTCCATGGCCTGTGTGTTCCCTGGCCCTGTTAGTTGGCCAGCTCACCATTTTCAGGTAGTATTTATGACAAAGCTGATGGTGATTTTAGAAAATCACTTAGAATGTCTCCCTTCACCTGTCCCCAGATACATATCTCTTTTTCACTGTGGGCAGGGATCATGAAAGGCTAGGCGGACACTGCTGTATTTCTTTTACTAGCATAGTCTTGTGTGTTCTTCACAAAAGCTTAGAAGAACTCCATTATGACATTCGCCACCCTCCCTCAACACATACACTTGCATACACACTGCCCTTCCCTCAGGTAAATCTCAGCGAAGAGCAAAGCATTTTAAACTTGCAAAAGGAGGTAAAAAACTTGGAAGGCCCTGCTCTGGAGAAGATGCTATGAGACTGCCTTGGAAAGGGAATGTCAGATCATCTTTCAGTCCAGGGAAAGCACACTGAAATGCACTAGGATACAGAGTAAAAGAGAACTGGACTGGGAGCCAGGAGACCGGTATTCCATAACAGACTTATGATGGGACCTTAGAAAGTCACTTCACCTTTCTATGTCTGTTTACTCATCTCCAGTTAACAACTATACATTCGTTGAATAGTTATTTATTTAATAATTATAAGTAGTTTATGAATTATATATTTATTTCAATAATTGCCTATTTGATTATTTAATTAAATATCTCCAGGAGATCAGAGACTACATCTGGTTCTACTTGGTATGGTAACCACTAGTATAATTCCTGATATAGAGTAAGTGCTCAAAAAATAATTATGAAAAATTTATGACTGAAGAAATGAATCTGATAGGAATGGGCTCTGGGAGAGGACCCTGAAGGTCCCTTCCTGTTCTGTAAATAAAGGGAAAGTTATGTTTCCTCACATCCTCTTTAGTATAAAGAGGATGAATAGGCTGGGTGCGGTGGCTCACACCTGTAATCCCAGCACTTTGGGAGGCTGAGGTGGGCAGATCACTTGAGGTCGGGAGTTTGAGACCAGCCTGGCCAACATGGTGAAATGCCATCTCTACTAAAAATACAAAAATTAGCCAGGCGTGGTGGTGCATGTTTGTAATCGCAGCTACTCTGGAAGCTGAGGTGGGAGAATTGCTTGAATCTGGGAGGTGGAGGTTGCAGTGAGCCAAGATTGCACCACTGCACTCCAGCCTGGGAGACAGAGTAAGTGAGACTCCATCTCAAAACAAAACACAACAAAAAACTGAATAGTGCTTCTTTGAAAAGGAATACACCTGCCATTGTATTTGAGAGGGGGGAACCACCTCAAGAAAGTGGAAGCACTAGAATGAACTTTTGAGGAAAATCTGGCTACTTTGACTCTACACGAGTGTATTTGGCAAAGCCTGAAGGTATATACACGTATGCACTTATATTAAAGACCAAGGTAGAATCATATAAAGGTAAAACCATTATCTTGGACTATTTAGTGTCAATCAGAAATAAGAGAAAGTCCAGTTCTTCATGTGTTGAAATAAATTTGGGGGCTTCCATAAAGGTTGTAGGGAAACTAAAGAATTCTGCAGGAGAAATTAACTCCTATATAGTGAGATGCCTCTGATGCAGAGGACATCTTGAAGCAATATGCAACACTTGATGACACCTCTTCAACACTTAGTAAATCTGACCTTTCCTTTCATCTGTCATTATGCTGAATCACATGGCCCAGCAAGCAGCTAACACATTGCAACCAAACTTCACAATTGCAGGCTGGGAACATGTGCTTCCTTACATTGATTAGTGATATTACCAGTGTTTAAGCCCATTTCCTGTCACCTTGGAGGATGGAGGTTACTTGACAGGAAGTCATTCTGTTGTCATCCAGCAGGGCTGCCAATGAATTCTTTAAACTTGTTGATGAGTAGAAACGCAGCCGGCTTTACTCTGACTTAAAGCTTTTGCATATGTTGAGTAATGCAGCATTTAGTACATCATGGAAGCACCTCGTTTTGATACTAATGGAATGTGCATTTCTTTGAATTTCTAAATTCCCAAAGGCTTAGGCAAATGCTGACATGAAAACTGTTTCAGTTAAAAATGAGCTTACTTTATGCTTAAAGGGTCATTTTGCATTAGCTGTGTCTTCAAGTCGATTTTGAAAAATTACCTCTTTGAGGAGTGGGCAAAAAAGGAGTCCCAAGAGGTAGTCCATTTCCTTTAATAAATTCAAGCAACTTTTTCTTTGTATTGAAGATATTATTTGTCATACATTTTCCTTGTCATATTGAGCATTCCCAGACCATCATTTAAAACAGATTGGTAATTTGGCCCTTAATTTTGGCACCTGTACATCTTTTAAAGCTCTGGGCTGTGTTTGGAAACTTTACTACTCTGTAAGTTAATACCCTTTTAGGGCCTAAACGCCACCATTAACAGCAAATTGGCCTCTCAGGATGCTGGATAGAACCATTTTTTATATTTATTTGTTTAATCTTTATTAGCCAAAAGTTGTCCAACAGCTCTAAGGGAGTGATTTGCCCATGAGGCTTGGAAGCATGTTTAAATCTTTCCCTATAAGTTCAGGGTTGGGAGAGAATACTTGAGGCTGCTTATAATTTCAACTGCTGTTTCTAGGCAGCCTTGAAAACCCAGCCATAAACTACTCTCATTCCCTGGCCTTTAGGCCTAGTAAGTCTAGATTTTCATACTAGAGAAGACCACAGAGATCATGTGGTCAAAACCCCTTATTTTACAGGTGGGTAAGCTGAAGTCCAAAGTGGGAAAGTGATTAAGCTGCTAGAGTTTTAAGTTATTTCTCTTCCCAGGGGATATTTGCTTATCCACCACTCGATAGTAGGCTTCATCCCTGGGATACAAGATTGGTGCAACATACACAAATCAATAAACATGATTCACCACATAAACAGAACTAACGACAAAAAACACATGATTGTGTCAATAGATGCAGAAAAGGATTTCCATACAATTCAACATCCATTCATGTTAAAAACTCTCAATAAACTAGGTATCAAAGGAACATACCTCAAAATAATAAGAGCTATATGTGACAAACCTATAGCCAACATCATGCTGAATGGGCAAAATCTAGAAGCATTCCCCTTGAAAACTGGCACAAGACAGGATAGCCTCTCTCACCACTCCTATTCAGTATAGTATTGGAAGTTCTGGCCAGGATAATCAGGCAAGAGAAAGAAATAAAGGGCATGCAAATAGGAAGAGAGGAAGTCAAACTATCCTAGTTTGCAGATGACATGATTCTGTGTCTAGAAACTTCCAGTCTCAGCCCAAAAACTTCTTAAGAAGATAAACAACTTCAGCAAAGTTCCAGGATACAAAATAAATGTGCAAAAATCACTAGTATTCCCACATCAATAACAGTCAAACTGAGAGCCAAGTCAGGAATGAACTCACATTCACAATTGCCACACAAAAAGATAAAATACCTAAGAATAAAGCTAACTGAGGAGGTAAAAGGTCTCTATAAGGAGAACTATAAACCACTGCTCAAAGAAATCAGAGATGACACAAACAAATGGAAAAACATTCCATGCTCATGGATAGGAAGAATCAATATTGTTAAAATGGCCATACTGCCCAAAGCAATTTATAGATTCAGTGCTGTGCCTATTAAACTATCATTGACGTTGTTCACAGAACTAGAAAAAAACTATTTTAAAATTCATATGGAACCAACAAAGAACCTGAATACCCAAGGCAATCCTAAGCAGAAAGAACAAGACTGGAGGCATCAGACTGCCTGACTTCAAACTATACTACAGGACTATAGTAGCCAAAACATCATGGTGCTGGTACAAAAACAGACACATAGACCAGTGGAACTGAATACAGAACCCGGAAATAAGACCACACACCTACAACTGTCTGATTCTCGACAAACCTGATAAAAATAAGCAATGGGGAAAGGATTCCCTATTCAATAAATGGTGCTGGGATAACTGGCTAGCAATATGCAGAAGATTAAAACTAGAACTTTTCCTTATACCATATATAAAAATTAAGATGGATTAAAGGCTTAAATGTAACACCCAAAACTTTAAAATCCCTGGAAGGCAACCTAGACAATACCATGTGGGACACAGGCACAGGCAAAGATTTCATGATGAAGATGCCAAAAGCAATTGCAACTAAAGCAAAAATTGACAAGTGGGATCTGATTAAACTAAAGAGCTTCTGCACAGCAAAAGGAACTATTAACAGAGTAAATAGCCTACAGAATGGTAGAACATTTTTACAAACTATGCATCCAACAAAGGTCAACTATCCAGCATCTACAAGGAACTTAAGCAAATTTACAAGAATAAAAAGCAAGCCCATAAAAAAGTGGGCAAAGGGGCTGGGCACAGTGGCTCACGCCTGTAATCCCAACACTTTGGGAGGCCGAGGCAGGCAGATCACCAGGTCAGCTGATCGAGACCATCCTGGCTAACACAGTGAAACCCTGTCTCTACTAAAAATACGGCCTGTAGTCCCAGCTAGTCGGGAGGCTGAGGCAGGAGAATGGCGTGAACCCGGAAGGCGCAGCTTGCAATGAGCCCAGATTGCGCCACTGCACTCCAGCCTGGGCAACAGAGCAAGACTCCGTCAAAAAAAAAAAAAAAAAAAATTGGGCAAAGGACGTGAACAGAAACTTTTTAAAAGAAGACATACACGTGACTGACAGTCGTGAAAAAAAAGCTCAACATCACCAATCGTCAGAGAAACGCAGATCAAAACCACAATGAGATACCATCTCACACTAGTTAGAATGACCATTATTAAAAAGTCAAAAAATAACATATGCTGGTGAGGTTGTGGAGAAAAAGGAACACTTATACACTGTGGTAGTGTAAATTAGTTCAACCATTGTGAAAAACAGTGTGGCGATTTCTCAGATACCTAAACACAGAAATACCATTCAATCCAGCAATCCCATTACTGAGTATATACCCAAAGGAATACAAATCATTCTATTATGAAGACACATGCATGCACATGTTCACTGCAACACTGTATACAATAGCAAAGATATGGAATCAACCTAAGTGGCCATGAATGATAGACTAGATAAAGAAAATGTGGTAAATATACACCATGGAATACTATGCAGCCATAAAAAGAATGAGATCATGTCCTTTACAGGGACATGGATGGAGCTGGAGGCCATTAACCTTAGCAAACTAACACGTGAAGGGGGAGGACAATGGCTTATGAGGCTCACCGCAGACAACTTGGTGGCAATGTCCATGAGCCAGGTGAGTGCATGGCGGCAGCAGGGCCTCGCATGTGGCAGGGTGACCTGGGTTTCACCTCCCTCTGGTTCCCTGGAAGTGGGCCAGCAATCAGGGAGGGAGCAGCTGCAGAGGCAGAGGCTCCAGTGTGTCTCTCTCTGCTGCCCCCCTTAGCCCAAGCCAGGGAGGCCAGGCGGTCTGGGTGTCTGGAGACAGGGTCCACTGCCCGAGAATGGGAAATCTCTTCACCAGGATATGGAGGCTGTTCAATCACCAGGAGCACAAAAGTATCATTATTGGGCTGGATAGTGCAGGGAAAACTACCATCCTTTAACAATTTTCTATGAATGAAGTTGTACATACATCTCCCACAACAGGAAGTAATGTAGAAGAGGTAGTGATTAATAATACATGTTTCCGGCTGGTGGCTCACGCCTGTAATCCCAGCACTTTGGGAGGCTGAGGTGGGTGGATCACCTGAGGTTAGGAGTTCGAGACCAGCCCAGCCAACATGGTGAAGCCCTGTCTCTACTAAAAACATAAAAATTAGCTGGGCGTGGTGGCGTGCACCTGTAATACCAGCTTCTCAGGAGGCTGAGACAGGAGGATTGCTTGAACCCGGGAGGCGGAGGTTGCAGTGAGCCAAGATCGCACCACTGCACTCCAGCCTGGGTGACAAAGCAAGACTGTGTCTCAATTAACAATAATAATAATAATCATAATAATATACATTTCCTAATGTGGGATATTGGTGGCCAAGAATCTCTTCGTTCTTCCTGAAACACTTACTATACTAACACAGAATCTGTATAGTTGTGAACAGTAGAGAGAGAGAGAGGATTTCTGTAACTAGAAACTCTATAAAATGTTAGCACATGAGGACCTAAGAAAAGCTGGATTGCTGATTTTTGCTAATAAATGAGATGTTAAAGAATGCATAACTGTAGCAGAAATCTCCCAGTTTGTGAAGCTATTATCTTTTAAAGATCACCAGTGTCATATCCAGGCATGCTGTTCTCTAACTCGTGAGGCGTTGTGCCAAGGACTTGAATGGTTGATGTCACAACTTAAGATTAGATGATCTCTACTGACTTCTTCTCATAGACTTTGTATAAATGAAGTGCTAAACTTTACCTGAAAGCTGCAGCAATGAAAGATTTAGATACATTTATAATCAACTGATTTAAGCCTTTTCCATGAGAAGAAAAATTAAGACCACTTATTTGAAAACAAAGATGAAGTCTCACCTTCCAATCTGCTTTCTCATTAGTTTTTTCCAAAGTAAGTTATTAAAGCTGTGAATGATATTTTTCTCATAATGAATCCTCTCAGGACATTGTGTAGCCTGTGGTAAGTACAAAGGGAGAGGAAGACATTTTGAATTTTAAGAGCTTTATTGTCAGCATAACCCTCCCTAGTTGAGTGTTGTTCTCTTCTTGTTCCGTTAAGTCAAAATACAAATCAGCACAGATATTCAGTTTCCAATATTTTAAAATATAATGTTACTTAGGAAAGTATTTTGCATAAGGTTGTATATGTATTGTTTATATACCTCAAGTTCAAGTTAATAGCTTTGATTGATGTTCTAAAGAAAAGCAAATAACACAAATATTAATAATATCCTTAGCTATAATCATAATGAGATAAGTACTGGCACTGGTGTTAGGTGCCATTTTATACGTTCTCCCTATATTTTCTGTATTGTATTAACCAACCCTCCAAATCATTGAGCTGCTTGTTTAAAAAAAAAAAAGGAAAAGGAAAAAGCATGATATTGTGTATCTATTTTTTGTTGTTGACCAATCATACAGATGGAAAACATAATTCAACAGAATTTGATAGCTGCCAGATTCTTCGCTTAGTATTACTAATGGGCAGGATTGTACAAAATTATTACTTGCAATGGTTCTTATGACATCTAAATTACTGAATAAACTTTTAATCCATTGATCAGTCTATCATAAATTGTGATTAAAATTATCAAATGAATTATTAGCATTAATTGGAAACTGTTGTGTGAAACATGTCTACTCAGAGAAGTAATATTCTATAAATATTATAAAATAATTTAGCTATGTTATTTTTAAGTATTAAATTATATGTCAAGCAGTTAAAGTGAATTTCAAAGTAAAAGTAAGGTATGTTTTCTGAACAACATTGATAATTCCTTAATTTGCAGATTTCTTCTTTTTTATTTTAGGACTTAGAATATAGTGTGAGATTTTTTATTTATGTAAATTTTGTTGTATCTTCTGTAATATAAATATATTGTTTGACAATTATAAAATGCAAGCTTTTTTTTAATGCCTTTAAGAATTTCTTTTAAAATTAATTGATACAATGTAGTATTTGTACTAAGAAGTAACGACCCAAAATACCCTTTATGCTTGCTTAGAGCATTTTTTAAAAATATCTGAAAGTCAAGGATATTCCTGTCACAACTGTAAACAAATTTGTCATAAATGTATTAAAACATATTATTGGGTACTCTATTTGTATATCTTTTTTTTTTTTTTTTTTGAGATGGAGTCTTGCTGTGTCACCAGGCTGGAGTGCAGTGGCACGATCTCAGCTCACTGCAACCATTGCCTCCCAGGTTCAAGCAATTCTCCTGCCTCAGCCTCTCGAGTAGCTGGGACTACTGGCACATGCCACCACGCCCGGCTAATTTTTGTATTTTTAGTTGAGACGGGGTTTCACCATGTTGGCCAGGATGGTCTCGATCTCCTGCCCTTGTGATCTGCCTGCCTCGGCTTCCCAAAGTGCTGGGATTACAGGCATGAGCCAACGTGCCTGGCCGTGTATCTTTCATGGCCTGAAAATCTGAAAGTTAATCCAAACTGATACATTTTAGCGTATTTAAGAAAAAAAAAAACTACTTTTAATTTCAGCCTTTTAAATTTCAAGAAGATTTTGGTGAATAATAGTACATACTATAAGTATTGATCAAACTTTGAAAGTTCCTTTCTGTAAAATGTGAAATACTCAGTATCTAAATCCAGGTCAGGCCTAGGAGGTCAGTATTTAACATTCGATGTTTCGTGTTTCATATTTATAATGTTCAAAATGCAAGCATAACATTTAATATTTGTCTACATGGTTTTACAAAACTAAATCCTAAATTACAAAAGAAAAAAAGAAAACCTAACACAGGGACAGAAAACCAAATACCACATGTTCTCATTTACAAATGGGAACTAAATGATGAGAACACATGGACACATCGAGAGGAACACGACACACACACATTGGGGCCTACAGAGGGGTGAAGGGTGGGAAGAGGGAGAGGATCAGGAAATATAACTAATGGGTACTAGGCTTAATACCTGGGTGATGAAATAATCTGTACAGCAAACCCCCATGACACAAGTTTACATATGTAACAAACCTGCATATGTACCCCTGAACTTAAAAGTTATAAAAAAAAAGACTGATGATTACTGAGTTGTCAGTGTTCTGAAATTGTGCAATTCATACTCATCCTCATGAGAGTTTTGTGTCTATCCTCAAGTACTTGACAAATGTTTTATTGACTCTTGGCAGGTAAGGGCTGGGATGGGAAAGGAATCCTAGATTTTTGGAGTTAGATGGCTTCTTAGAGGTTATCTAAGCTAATCTACTACCTTGATTTCCCTTTTCAGTCAAGCTACCAATTTGTTAACCAGGTTTTGCTTAAGCACTTCTAGAATAGGTTGGCCTCCCATACCATGAAGTTGCCCAGTCATCTTTGAATTGACTTAGGAAATTATGCTTCTAAAAACAAGTTCTTATCTTTATCTATGTACTGCTCTCTTAAAATTTCTGCCCATTTATGGTAATTCTGATCTCTGGAATCAATAGGAGTCAAGTAAATCCCTCTTTCACAAGGCTGCAATTCATGAGCCTGCTTTTTCCCAAGCTCAGGAAAGTATATCATTAACACTATTATTGCTTCTAGGTGAAGGTGAGGATTCCCAAACAGGCTGATTTCATGGTCACTTTTTCCCGAAGTATGTTTTATTTACCTTTTATAATATTTTATTTTAAAGGATTTTCAAAGATAAAAAAATAAAAAATAAACACATTTAGTTTACTTCCGGTCTTTTGGCTTTCCAAAACAATGGTTGCTACAAGTTTCATTTGATGTCCTCTTTAAGCACGTAAATCATCTTATTCCTTAAAGAATCTCACTGAGTTTTAGATTATTAATTTATTGGAGAACAGCTGTGGTCATAACAGAGAGGGTTCTAAGGGTCTGCTATTAAGAATTAAACTAGCTAATTGTTCCCAAACAATGGTCTATAAATGAATTTCAGTTTATAATGAAGTTTTTAGCAACTTGGGACAAAATAAGAACCAAGTGATGAGTTTTTATGAAGCTAAATTTATTTAATTTTTAAGTTCCAAGTTTATGTCCTTCCTACATTTTTGTTATTGAAGTTATGAAATGATGTTGATAATTAATGGTAGTTGCTATTTTAAATGTCTTTGTTTTGCAAAAGCAAATAACTATGAAAAAAATGAGCAACTCTGTTTTGGTGCCCTGATATTTTTCTTTTTAAAATATTACTGGTCCTGAAATCCATAAGTATGTGAATCACTGGCTTAGATGCTGTTTGTCTCCTCCCAGGGTTAACATTCTATAGTCTATGAATTGTGGTTTAATCAGACTTGGACATGAAACCCCTATGGAAACCAGGTGCTACAGGAACTGAAGTTTGGAATTCTACAAGAAACTGGCTGCCTTTTCCCTCTGGTCCACTGTTGAATCAGTACTTCCAGATGGTGGCAAGGAAATATGGCTGCCAGTAGTAACCCGGCTCTGGAGGGAGACTGAATGCTATCCCTGATCCTTTTTTTGTTTGTTTGTTTTTGTTTTTTGAGACTGGATCTCAGTCTGTCATCCAGGCAGGAGTGCAGTGGTGCAATCATAGCTCATTGCAGCCTCAAACTAGGAGTTTGGGCTCATACAATTCACCCTCCTCAGCCTCCTGAGTAGCCAGACCTACAGGGCACGTACCAGCATGCCTGACAATTTTTTTTTTTTTTTTTTTTTTTTTTTTTTTCTGTAGACACTGGGCCTTATTATGTTGACCAGGCTGGTCTTGAACCCCTGGCTTCCAGTGATCCTCCCACCTCTGCTTTCCAGAGTGCTGGGATTATAGGTGAGCCACTGTGTCTGGCCTCAGTTCTCTTTTAATAGCCTTCAGAACATTTCTAGATGCTTCTGCACTGAAAAACTACATAATTGAACCAAAAATATAGGTTTTCATAATTCCCGTCAACGGTTGCAAAGTTTTTGGTTCAAACTTGACAGAGCAGCAGGAACTTTCAGGTTAAAGTTATGAAAGTGGTTTCAGTTAATAGTAAATTGCAGTTCTTCAATGATGGATGTTTTTAGAAATAGGACGAATTCTGTTGTGACAATAAAAGGATCATTTAAAAAAAGCTTATCAAAACTATCTTCAAGGGTGCTTCATTTTATTTCCATTTTAGTCCCTATATACATTTCAGTCCCTTAAGCACTGAGTCTGGCTGCTTTAGAATTGAAACAGATGGACTTGAGGGTTTCTGTATCTAATTTTACAGTAGCATATCTCTTGATTATTGACACATTAAAGGCAATATATTTCTAGCTTAGAAATCTGATGCTAATTGGCTTTGGAATATTTTGTTTAAAAACATTTTCCAAATGGGGCTGTGAATTGTTCAGTTTCTTTATTCAGGATTAAAGAAAACATTAATTCTGCCAGGAAAAGATTGTCCAGTGGGGCAGAAACATTAGAGCCTTGGAGTTTACCTGTCAATCTTGTATTTTCATGTCCTTTGTCCAGAAATAAGCCTACAAGCTAATTGACTTCTGTTTCTTTCCTTTTGGCCTCTCATTTTTCTGAACATAAAGACTCAAATTAAAACAAAGATAAAATTCCAGGGGAAGCTGGCATTGATCAAGGTTTGGATTAAATTAAATTAAGTGCTTTTTATTGAACTCAGCAGTATTAGTTATTAAAACCAGAAGGCTTTACCCTTGCTAGTATAAAAAAAGAAAACAATGACTCATGCTGGGGCACAGATTTTATTGGGAAGTTAAAGCACTCATTTTCTCTTATTCCATTAAAACTTTTGCAGATAAACACATGTAAACAAGATCAAGAGATGGAAAGCAGTGAGGAGTCAGTCCTTCTGGGCTCTGGTGCTCCATGGGTTCTAACTTTCAGTTGCAAGAACTTAGGGAAAAAATCTTATCTGGGAAGAAAGCAAGAAGTCACAACAGGATTTTCTTTTTTGGACTGCATAAGTCATTTGAATTGCCAAAGTGCTTCTCTTTTTCTTGAGTGATTTGGAATTATGCATACAGGGCATGGGGAGAGGGTGGCAGCATCGTGTAGCATAAAAAGCATTAGCCAGGAAGTTGGACCCTGAATCTCAGTTTTAGGTCCATCGCTTCCAGACTGGTTGGACCTGGGTAAGAAACTTAACCTCACCGCTCCTGCTTTCTCAGATGTGAAATAAGGGGCTAGACTCTAAAGGCCCTGCTCTCATTTTGTCATCTATTTCTGTTTTGTGTTATGACTGTAGGAGACCATCATGACCTGTAGTAAATATGGCAATTAACTCAGACTGGATTCAGAAAACTATGGCCTCTAGGCAAAATCTGGTCTGCCATCTCTTATTTATATATACTTTAATTAACTAAAGTCCAGATTGTTGTCAGCAAGGTGGCAGAATATGACTTTCCAGTGATTGTCCTCTGCAAAAACATCACTTTGAAGAACTATTCATGCATGAAAATTCCTTTACATCAGCAATGGAAGCCAGGTGAGAGAGTTCAGCACCTAAGTATAGCACAGAAATAAGAAAAGACACATTGAAGAGGGTGGGAAAGACAGTTTTACATCACCTGCATCACTCCCCGCTCAATGCCAGGCAGCGCAATGTGGAGATAGATACTCTGTCCTTGGGGGAGGGAGAGGGAAATGAGCATCAGATGCTACCTGGGACCCCAACACTAGCCCTGCCCCAGAACAACCTAGTGCCACACAAGCCCTCACAGCCCCAGACTCCAGGCTGGTATGTGTGGACTGAATGTCTAGGCTCATCTCGGTGCCAGACCAGATCCTGAAGCTCTACACTCCAGGTCTACCTGGAGGGCTTGTTCTATGTGCTACCCTACCACCAGGTTGATCCCCACAGTGCTAGCCTCCAGGCCACCCCCAGCAGTGGGCTAGTATCAACAATCCCAGGCTTCAGGCCTAGCCCTAGCACCAGACTGGCCCCTGTAGCCCTGGTCATCAGGCCAATACCTGTGAATACAGCCTCCAGGCTGGCTTCTGCAGAAACAGGCTCCAGGCCCACCTAGCCCAAACCAACTCTGGAAGCCCCAGGCTCCAGACTAGTACCTGTAAATGGAGCTTCTAGGTCTACCCTGGCACAAGACAGAATCCTGCAGCCCTTGGATCCAGGCCTGCCTTGCACACTAGTACTTGGGGCTGCCCCAATACCAGGCCTACCCCAGCAGCCCCAGGCCTCAGACTGGTACCAGCACTGAACTGACCTCAATGGTCCTAGGTTTCAGGCATGACATAGCACCAGGCCAACCTCTACAGGCTTAGGCTGTAGGTTCACCCCTGCATGAGGCCAGCCCCTGAAGCTCTAGTCATCAAGCTGGTACCTATGGACAAAATCACCGAGATGGATAGGTTCTAGGCCCACCCAATGCCAGGCCAGCTTCTGGGACCCAAGGCTTCAGTTCTGCCCTAGATTTTGGAGCCTGGAGCCATAATGGCCCATGACTGCCAAAGCCAGGATGGTTGCAGGCCCTTTTCAGGCTTTAATCTTACTCTAGCACCAGGTCATAGCCTCTGGCATCAGATACAAGGCAAGCTGCTGTAGACATAGGCTCTGGGGGCCTGCTCAGTGCCAGACTTGTCCCTGGTGCCATCCTCCAGGGCAGTCCTTGTGGCCACAAGGTCCAGCAGATCCAAGGTCCAGGCCTGCTGCAACAGACTCTGGTTCTAGACTTGTCCCCATGGATCAAGACTCTAGGACCACCTTACAGATCCAGAACCCAGGCTCACCCTTGTATCCCATCCCCACTCTAGTTCCAAGCCAGCCCTTGTGGACTCAGTTCCCAGGACCATCCCAGCACCTGGCTGACCCCTGCAGACTTAGGGTCAGAGACTACCCCAGTGCCAGATCAGTTCTTGTGGATACAGGCTTCAGGGAAGCCCCTGGAAAAATAGGTTCTAGGCCTACCCTCTGTGACCTAGGCTCCAGGTCTACTCCTGAGGAACCAATCAACAGGTCCACTCTGGTGTGTTTAGGCCCTAGGCTTAACCCCATAGAACTAGGTTCCAGGCCCACCCACCTGCTGACTCAGTTACAAGGCCACCTGTCCAAAGACTCCAGCAGTAAGCCCACCTGTGGACAACTTACTCAGAATGCCAGACAACTTACTCAGAATCTCTGGATGGACTGAAAAGGAAGGGCTCTCTCATACAAAGCCAGTCAGCAAAAACTAGAGTGAATTCCAACTTCTTTCCATGTGCAAACTTCAATGTAAGATAAGAGGAAACATGACAAACCAAGGAGATATAACACTACCAAAAGAGCACAATAATCTCCCAGTAGCTTTTATGAACTAGAGATTATGAACTGCCTAAAAAACAACTCAAGATGATTGTTTTAAGGAAGCCCAGAAAAATTAAAGAAAATACAGAAAAAAATTGTATGAAATCAGGAAAACAGTAAACTATCAAAATGAGAAATTTAACAGAGAGATTGAAATTGTTTTTAAAAGTGAAACAGAAATTCTGGAGCTGAAAGATACAATGAATGAAGTGAAAACTGCAATAGAAAGCATCAATAGCAGAACTGATAAAGCAGAAGAATAAATCTGTGAACTTGAAGATAGATTATTTGAAAATACATAGTCAAAGGATGAAAAATAGAAAAAGAAAAGGAGGGAAGAAAACTTACCGAATTTATGGGACAATGTAAAAGAGCAAATGTCTGAGTTATAGGATTTTAAAGAGAAGAGAAAGACAAGTGGGGTAAAAAGCTTACTTAAAGAAATAGTAGCAGAAAACTTTTCAAATCTGGGAAAACACATAAAGATCCAGAGATCTAGGTACAAGAAGGTCCAAGGTATTGAATCAAATTCAGTTCACACAAGATTATACTAAGACATATTATAATAAAACTGTGAAAAATCAAAGACAAAGAGAAGATCCTGAAAGCAACAAGGAAAAATAAGCAGATCACATGTAAGGGAATTCCAATAAGGCTATCAGTGGACTTCCGAGCAGAAACTTTATAGGCAGGAGATAGTGGGATGGTACACTAAAAGTACTAAAGGAAAAAAGAAACCCTGCCAACCAAGAGTACTGTATTCAGCAAAGCTGTCCTTCAGAAATGAAGGCAAGATAAAGACTTTCTCAGACAAATAAAAGCTGAGGGAGTTCATCACCACCAGACCTGTCTTATATGACATACTAAAGGTAGTTCTTGAACTTGAAAGGAAAGCACACTAATTAGTGATACAAAAACTTACGAAGCTATAAAACTCACTAGTGAAAGTAAGTACCCAGTCAAATTTAGAATTATCTAATACTATAAAGGTAATATGTAAATCACTTATATCTTTAGTATGAAAGTTAAAAGACAAAAGTATTAAAAAGATTAATAGCTACAAATATTTCTTAAGGAATACACACTATAACAAGATGTAAATAGTGACATCAAAAACGTAAAATATTGGAGGATGAATGAAAGTGCTTAGTTTTTTTTAATGCAATCAAAGTTTTGGATTAACATAGTTTCTTATAACTATAAGGTTTTATGTAAGCCTCAATGTAGTCACAAAGCAAAAACCTATAATCGATACACTGAAAATCAAAAGTAAGATGTTAAAGCATACTTCTAGAGAAAAATCACTTAACTGCAAAGGAAGACAGCAAGAGAGAAAGAAAAGAGGTTCTACAAAAAAATTAAAAAACAAAAAAAACAAAAAAAAAAACCCAAAACCAAAAACAGAAGACAATAACAAAATAACAGTAATAAGCCCTTACATATTAATAATTACCTCGAATGTAAGTAGATTGAATTATCCTATTAAAAGACATAGATGGGCTGAATGGATTAAAAAAAGCAGGGCCAACTATGTGCTGTGTACAAGAGACTTATTTCACCTTTAAGGGAACACATGCTGAAAGTGAAGAGATGGAAAAAGATATTCCATTCAAATGGAAACAAACAAATGAAAAACAGCAGGGTAACTATACTTATATCAAATAAAATAGTGCTGAGAAAACTGAATTTCCACCTGCACTAGAATGAAATTAAACCCTTGTCTCACAACATATACAAAAATCAACTCAAAATGTATAAAAGACTTAAATTTAGAATCTGAAACTTTACCATTACTAGAAGACAATCTAGGGAAAAACTGCCATGACCCCAAAAGCATAGGCAACAAGAGGAAAAATAGACACATAGGATTACATCAAACTAAAAAGTTTCTGCACAGCTAAAAAAATCCATAGAATGTTGAAAGAACCTATAGAATGGGAGAAAATATTTGCAAACCATCCATCTGGTAAAGGGTTCATATCCAAAATGTGTAAGGAACTCAACTCAATAGCAAGAAGAGAACCTGATTAATAAACGGGCATAGGACCTGAATAGATGTATCTCAAAAGAAGCTATAAAAATGGCCAACAGGCATACAAAAAGGTGCTTAACCATCAGAGAAATGCAAATTAACACCACAGTGAGATATCACCTCACACCCATTAGAATTGCTATGATCAAAAAGACCAAAGATAACCTGTTGGTAAGCATGTGGAGTGAAGGGAACCCTTGCATGCTCTTGGTGGGTATGTGTACAATTATTATGAAAAATAGAATGGACGTTCCTCAAAAAACTAAAGATAGAACTACCGTTTGATGCAGCAGTCTCATTAATGAGTATTCAAGGGAAATGAATTCAGTGTATTGAAGACATATCTGCACTCAGACGTTCATTGCAGCATTATTCATAATAGCCATATATGGAATCAATCTAAGTGTCCACAAGCAAATGAATTGATAAAGAAAATGTGGTGTGTATATATACGATGGAATACTATTCAGCCTTGAAAAAGGAGGAAATCCTGTCATTTGTGACAACATGGATGAACATAGAGGACATTATATTAAGTGAAATAAAGAGGCAAAGAAAGATTAAAAACTGCATAGTATATATGTGGAATCTAAAAAATTGAACTCAGAGAAGTAGAGGGTAGAATGGTGGTTACCAGGTGATAGGGAGTTGGTCAAAGAATACAAAATTTCAGTTAGATAGGAGGTGTATGTACAAAGGATCTATTGTACAACATGGTTAACTGTAGGTAATAACAATGTATTGAGTAGATTTTAAGTGTTCTCATCACAAAAAAAGATAGGTATGTGAGATAATACCTATGCTAATAGCTCAGTTGATCCATTCCACCATGTATACATATTTCAAAACATCATTTTGTATATGTATTTTGTAATTTTTATTTTTCTATTAAATAAAAATATAAAATACTTTTTGATCTGAAAAAATTAACCAAAACTCATACTTTACAGATATTTACCTAGTTTTTACATGTATTCATTTTCTGTTCGGGGTCTCACCCAGATTTAGTCATCATGACTCTTTAGGCTCCTCTTGACTGACAGTTTCTCAGACTTTTCTTGTTTTTGATGATGTTGACAGTTTTAAGGAATATTGGTCAGGTATTTTATCAGGTGTCTGTATGAGATTGGTCTGCTATTTTTCTTATGATTTAAACTGAGGTTATAGATTTGGTTATAAGTCACTATCAGTATGACTTATCACTGTTCATGTTGGCCTTTATCACCTGGCTGGGGTAGTGTTTGTCAGGTTTCTCCAATGTAAAGTTACTTACCCTTCCTTGGTATCCATACCATGGTTTTTGGAAGGAAGTCACTACTATGTGCAACCCACACTTAAAGAGTGGAGAGTTATGCTTCACCTCCGTGAGGATGGAGTATCTACATCAATTATTTGTATTCTGCATGAGAGATTTGTCTTTTCTCCCATTTGTATATCAATTGCTTATTAATAGTGACTGTGGGTATTTATGTTATATTTTGGGTTATAATAAAAATTACTTTAATTGTTTCATTGTTCAAATTGTTCTAGATTTGGCTATGTGTAGCTCTTTCAGCTGGCTCCCATGTCTCTTTGATGTACCTTCTCATTGCAGATTTTGTTGATGAGTAGTTGCTTTTGCCATCTGTGTTTGTAAATAAAGGTTTATTGAAACACAGCCACACTTATTATCTCATATATTCTTTATGGCTACTTTTGCACTACAGTGGCAGAGTTAATTCACTGCAACAGAGACCATATTGCCTGTAAAGCCTAAACTAATTACAGTCTGACCTGTTACAGAAAAAAAAAAATTGCTGACTCTTGATCCAGACCATTCTCTATGATTTTTAGTAATGTACTGTAGCTTAATGGATTATAATTTCCAGAATTTTAAGATTCAAATTTCTGTCATACTTTTTACTCATAACATTATCTTTGCCCTAAAGTATAATCATCAATGGTGTGTACTGTCAACAAGCCTTTACTGAATATTCTGGTTTGTGTAACTGTGTTCTTTGGCCATTACAGTTTCCTTGCCTGGACATTTGACTAGTTACAAAGTATCTTTTCTGTCAGCAGTTTTTTTGGTGAAAGAAAAAATTTAAAGATAAGATCTATTTTGTCTTTATTCTTTTTACTAACCTGTACTAAAATAATTTATGTAATCATGGCCTGAGTTATTTAAATGACTGTGTGCTTGAGAAATTTCTTGTTGGTAGCACTAGGACTACCCCATGGAAGCAGATAAGTAGAGAATTTCGTTAACAGTGAAGAATGTTGACTAGAGTTTTGCACATGTCCATCAAGCTTATTTTATTGGTAAATTTAGTCAAACTAGAACCAAAGTTTCCAGGAATGAAGTATGAGTGCATTAGCCTACTTCTGTGAAGTGTTCTCTAAGCCATATGCTGTGACCTAAAGTGAGAGAAAATAAATCATAAGGCTTCATAGTGGTTTAATAAGTGTAAACATCTGGATTTAAATATAAATCTTATATCAATATGATTTTCACACTTCAACATAATCATCTCACCAAATTAGTAAAGTTGTCAATAGAGGATGATTAGAGAAATGAGGTTGTTTATTTCAGATAATAAATGTATTAAAATCCCAAAGAAACAGCATTAGTTTTATAAATTCAAATTACTGTTCAACTGTTTAATAACACAGATAGGAATGGGGTGGACAAGTCTAATACTCATATGCTTTCTTTGGTGTATTGAGACCAGTATCCTATATAACACCATGCACACAGGGGACAGGACAGGATTTTAGCCACGGTATAACTTAATTCAGGTTGTAGCATAGTGGTGTTTTAAAATAGAATTTTACTATAAAAATAAAAATTAAAATAATGAACTGAAAAAGTTAAAGTTCTTCTAGAGACATTAAACTTAGCATATAATATAAAATCCTCTTTTTTTCTTCTACTGCCAATCTTTTCAAATAAGTAATGTGTCTTACAGCCTCCATTTTCAATTCACACTCTCCTTAGCTCTCAGAAATCTGCATTTTCCTGATTACTTGCCTGAATCTGAGCTCTTGAAGGCCACCATGACCTCCTAATTTTCAAATCAAATAGTCTTTTCCCAGCCTTAGTGTCTTTGATTTGCATGCAACATTTGATACTGTTTTGCACCTCTGATTGTATGCTTTGTTTTGTTCTTGGCCCTGTTCTTAGCCATTATCTCTTGTCACTCTCTGCAATTTTTCTTGGTGATTTTGTTTCCACTTTAGTTCCACCACTGTAAAGATGATGGACAAATCTAAATTTCCAGCCTGATCTTTCTCCTGGGTGATTGTGTCTACGAAACATTTTCATGAGGCACCTTGAGTTGTCTCAAATTTAGTGTTTCATAATCTTAACCTGTTATTTTTCTTTCTTAAATTTGGTTCCATTCTTGTAAATTTCTTATTTCTGTTAATGATCCCACTATCATCAAGGTTGTCTGGGTCTGACATTTGAATGACATTTAATACACACATTCTTTTGTTTTCCACAGCCAGTAAGTTAACAAGTTCTAATGACTCCTCACACTGCCTTTTTTTCCCACCTCTCTGCCTTTTTATAAATATTTTACTTACTAAGTAGTGTCTACTCCATGCCAAGGATTGTTTTTATTTTTATTTTTCTCTCAATTCTGTCCTAGTTTACCATTTCACATCTGCACTGCTAAAACAAACACCTCAAACCAGTTTCTCTACTTTATTCTTTCTCCACTAATTCATCTATCATACTCCAAATACTAGATGATATTTCTTAAAAGTGAATTCAAAAATGTCATTCAAAGAACTATAGTGGCTCCCCATTATCAAGAAAATAAGGCAACACTGTTAAGCTTAATGGTAAAATCTTTCTATGATTTTGTCTAGACCTGTCTTTGGAGTGTTAGTTCCCTCTTCTTTTCTATATAATCTTTCCTTTAAAGCAAGCTTCCTCATAGCCCACTTAACTGATATTTTATTTGGGTTTTTCTGCTTGAAAATCATGATAGAGTCTAGTCTGCCTACCTAAAATGCTTTTCCCATTCCTCTTCACAGAATATCCTTCAATTTCCAACTCACATCTCACTTCCAATGAGATTACTTCTTTACAGACTGGCAACATAAAAAAGCAGCATGGTGCATGGAAAGAAAAACAAGAGATTTGAACTCAGAGGACTTACTTCTAGTCTCCATATGAATGACTTTGGATAAATAACTTTTGCCTGTCCAACCATTGTTTCCTCATCTATAAAAATAAGAGTATACAGTTACTTTCACGAGGTTGTTGGGAAGATTAAATAAATAGGCATACGTAAGCTCTTCAGGAACCTGGAAATTGCCCACAAATGTTCATTGCATCTGAGTTTCCAAAATCAAATTGCAATAGCATTGTTTGCAAAACTCATGTTTCCTCCATATATTTATTGCCCATTATGATGAGTTAGCTCCTTGTGATCTCTCTTTTTCTCTTTACAAACACACACACACACACACACACACACACACACACACACACACACACACAGAGTCTATACCACTTAGCAGCGTGCTTTGGGCCAGTAACTGATATATTATTTCATTTGATGGAATTAGTGTTTTAGTGCAATAATCTCTCTCCTTTTCTGCAAACCTCAGTCTTTCTCAGAAACCCCTCTCCTAATACGTATGAACCCATATACTTGGATCCAAGCAATAATAGATAAATGTAATTCCAGCCTTATATGGAATTCCATCTCTAACTTGGCTTGCCCTTTGGGCAAAACTGAGGGGGAATAATAACATGTCCTTCGATAAGGTTGCAGGTTCATTAGTATCCTTTGGTATCCAGGAGGTGTCTCTACAGCCTCAAATACCTTGTGAAAGAGTAGAGTATACCTTTTGCATGGGTAGACCTTTTATTTTAGAACTCTGGGTACTGGGTTATCTTTACCTGGGCTTTTAAATAGTGAATACATGAGTATAAAAGGGGAGCGTAGAAATTCAAGGTACAAATTCTTACGTAATCCTGAGAGTGATGGGGGAGTTGCTGGAGGACTGAGTGATCTGGTTCATTTCCTGTGTTTGGAAAAAATGATTTGAGGTCTAGCATCCAGAAAAGTTTGGAACTAAATGAAGGAGGATCTATGTTTCCAGGGAGCTGAAGCCAAGGTGTGATGATTATTTACAGGCATGTTGATACCCTTCTTACAAGAAGCCTTCTTAGGCAGATACTACTGGCCAAAATCACATGAAGAAATCCATGACCACGTAGAAGAGATTCTTAATCTCTTGTACATCTAGAATTCTCCTCTAGGCTTAGTGAAACTAGTTGAGCTTTCATCAGGAAGATACTTTAAAGCTATCATAGGAAAAAACACTGAAAATTTTCTTCTTTAATTTGGCAAAACAAAATGAAACAGAAGTTTTAAAAAACTATCTAAAAGGAGAGTATTTGTATGGTAATGTATTTGCCTGTAGTCCCGTAACCCAAATCACAACTTTCTCTTTTCCATTTGCCTGTGATGAAATATATCCAACTAAGTGTTGGCTTGAGCTTCTGACATGAAGATAAATACCTTTTCAAATTTTAGCACAGCTAAACTTGCGTGTAGTGTAGTACCTGGAATGGAGACTTCAGGAAAGAATGTTTTGGGCATGGCTAGTGGGATCGTTTTTCCTGTTGTATTAGAAATGCCACCAATGGAAGGAAAAGGTCACTGTGCTGTGGGACATGCCTTCTGTGAGATGAGGCTCTGACCACTAATGACACTTGTGCTTTCCATTACGACGGATGTGTTAACCACATCATGCTGGCTGTGCTCCAGCCCAAGCCATTGTAGCTTTCTGCCTCTGCAACCTTCCTCGTCTTCACTTTGGTTGGCTGTAGAATTCTTTACTTCCTGTCCTAAACTTTTGTGAGGTGTCATGGCTGTTAAACAGCTGCCATGTTGCAGGCCAGATGTGGCCGCACTTTAGTGTGCATGAAATGTTCTTCCTATAAAATATTAGATAGTTTAAAAATCTGTTTTGAAGGTTTGTAAAACACTTAGGATTCCTTCAGATAAGAGGGCTATTTGTATATTCTTAAATTGTGTGTGAAAATGTGCCAAAGTATAAAATACAAATGCTGGAAATACTGCAGTCCCTTCAGTCTCCTGTTTATGATAAGTTGCCAGCTATTTTGAAGGGAATAAGTATGTATAATCCAGTTAGACTTTCAAAATCTATAACAAGCCTTCTAATCAAAGGCCTTTAAGATGTAGTCATTGCATTGAGTGTGGAGTAGAAAGGTCTGTTTTGGCCGGGCACAGTGGCTCAAGCCTGTAATCCCAGCACTTTGGGAGGCCGAGGTGGGTGGATCATGAGGTCAGGAGTTTAAGACCAGCCTGGCCAATATGGTGAAACCCTGTCTCTATTAAAAATAGGAAAAAAAAATTAACCGGGCATGGTGGCGTGTGCCTGTAGTCCCAGCTACTCAGGAGGCTGAAACAGAAGAATCGCTTGCTTGAACCCGGGAGGCGGAGGTTGCAGTGAGCTGAGATCGCTCCACTGCACTCCAGCCTGGGTGACAGAGTGAGACTCCGTCTCAAAAAAAAAAAAGAAAGAAAGGGGTCTGTATTGGAAAAGTAAGGACTTTAGGACTTTAGGGACAGGAAATAAAAAGAAGGAATAAATACATACTTAAATTATTTAAAATGTTTTTATTGAGATATAATTTATATACAGTGAAGTGTAAAGGTCCTAAGTGATCAGTTTTCACAAATGCATACTCTTGTGTTACCCCAACACTATCAGCACCCAGTACATTTTCATCATTTCCAGAGAGTTTCCTTGTGCTCCTTCCCAGTCAGCACTTATTGAGTCCCAATTCTAAGCAACCACTCGTCTGATGTCTATCACCATAGATTATGTTAGATTATTGTAGAGCTTCATATATATAGAATCATGTAGCATGTACTTTTTGTGTCTAGCTTATTTCACTTGGCATAATGTTTTTGATATTCACTCATGTTGTTGTTTATATAAGTGCTTCATCCCTTTTTTTTGTTGTTGCTGAGTACTGTTCCATTAAATGAATATACCACAGTTTATCCATTAACCTGTTGGTGGATGTCTGAATTGTTGATGGATATCTGAATTTACTGATGGTAAAGTATTTGGTTATTATGAGTAAAGCTTCTATGAACATTCCTAAGGCTTTTTATAGACATAGATTTTCTTTTTTCTCATAAAAATATCTAGGAGCAGAATTTCTGAGTCATAGGGTAGCCAGAGATATGTTTAATGTTTTAAGAAACTGCCAAACTATTTTCCAAAGTGGTTCTACCATTTCACACTCTTACCAACTATATATGAAAGTTCTGGTTGCTCCATATACCCACCAAAATTTTTTTTTTTTGCTGATTCTAATGGGTGCTTAGTGGTATCTTGTTATTTTAACTTTTAATTTTCAAACAATTTTAGATTTGCAGCAAGTTCCCATAAACCTTCACTCAGCTTTTCATAATATTAACATTTTATATTAATCAAAACTAATACATTGATAGGTTGATCAAAACAAATTATCATCGTCATAATATCATTAAGCAATCTGTAGATTTTATTTGAGTTTCCTTAGTTTTTACCAACATCTTTTTTTGGTTCTAGGATCCAATCCAGGATACCACATTGCATTTGATTTCATTATGGTTTTAATGTGCACTTTCCTGTTGACTAATCATGATCACCTTTTCACGTACTCATTGTCCATTTATAGATTTTCTTTAATAAAGTGTCTGTCCAAGTGTCTTGCCTGGTTTTCTTTTGTTTCTTTTTTGAGGCGGTTGGTTATTGGCTTTTTAGTTACTGATCTTTTAAGAATTTCTTATTTGTTCTGGATATAATTTTATCAGATATAAGTGTTGCAAATATTTTTTTTCTTAGCCTATTATTTGTCTATTTATTTTCTCAATGATGTCTTTCAATAAGTAGAAGTGAATAGAATACTTATCTTAAGGGGGAAGTGTAATAGGATTCCTATGGAGCAGAAAGATAACTCAGGTTTAATATTTTAAAAATTTATCTGGAGAGAAGAATAAATGGTGACTTTTTCAAAGAGGTAGGTTGAACTAAGTTTCTCTGGACACTGAAAATACAAACCTGAAGGGGGATACATCAGGAATGGGCCTAATATTACAGCAATAATAATAATAATAATAATAATAATAATAGAAATTGATAATACTTGGGTGCTTACTATGTGTAGCAGACCCATTGCTTATTGCTTTATAGGTATCATCAAACTCATAAGGTAGAATTATTATTATCTACATTTAAAGGTAAGGAAACCAAGGCTTAAAGGTGGTAAATACAACTTTGGGAGACAAGATGGCTGACTAGATACAGGTAATATGTACCTCCTCCATGTAGAGGAGCCAGAATAGTCAGCAGATATATTTTGAATAGATCATTTGGGAGAGAATGCTAGGATTCACCAGAGAAGAGATGGGAAGCACCAGATGCAAGTTAGGAGAGGGTTCAAAGCACCCTCCTCAGCCAGGAACAGACTGAGAGTTGGGGAAAAGCCCCTGGACATGGGGAAACAGTGACAGAGAAACCCCCAGGCATCAAAAATGGGCTTTTGCAATCTTGGCTACATGAGAAACCATAGACCCACTGAGATCTTGGCCCAAAGGTGCCATTTTGAGAGTTTAAAGCTGGGCTGCACCGTCCCCCCTCCCCCCCGTGGCTTGACTTTGGGCTGATGTGGCTATAGCCACCACTCTGCCAAGGAGGGACAAGGAAACCAGGTTATCCTATGCATATCTAGGACAATACCCACTACCCTACAACAGGTTGCTTTGAGACTAAGATGTGAATGAGTGGACCACAATTCCTACAGCCTTTTGCCCATGCTGCTTGCTTGGGAGGGAACCCTCCCTCTCTGGTCCCATGACCAAGGGACCTGAGAATTCAACACTGAGCTGTGCCTCACTCTTGGTCTGAGTTTGGGCTGACATGGCTATAGCCACTCTCTGGCCAAGGAGAGACAGGAAAACCGGGCTTTACTATGCATATCTAGGACAAGATGCACTGCTCTGCAGTGGGCTGCTGTGAGACTGAAACATGAGCAGACCATGTGCCCCATAGCTACTTGCCTATGATGCCTGTTTGGGAGGGGTCCCGTTCTCCCTGGTTGCAGGCCCAAGGTGCCATTTCGAGAGTTTAATGCTGGGCTGTGCCCTGCCCTTAGGCTGAATTTGACTTGACATAGCTGCAGCTGCTGTCTGGTTGAGGAGGGACAGGGAAACTAGGCTCTGCTATACATACCTAGGACAATACCCACTGCCCTCCAATGGGCTGCTGTGAAACTGAGACTTGGGCAGATTACAGTCCCCACAGCTTCTTCTCCATGTTGCTTACCTGAGAGGAGCTGCACCATCTCTGTTTATAAACCCACAGCTGGCGTCATTTTGAGAGTTTAACACTGGATTTGCCCCACCCTCAGGCTGAGTTCAAGGTGATGACAAGAAAATGGTAAATTAAGAGTTTAAATGTAGGTAGTCTGACTTCAAAGCCTTCATGCTTAATTTCTATGCTATTCTGGCGGAAAGAAATATACAAGTGATCTTCAGTGTGGCTACCAACATGGAAACCAAGAGCTATGGAATACTGTTCCAGATGTCATTGTTGCAGCAAAAGAAGTATAATGATAATCTCTGGAAAACACTGTTTTATCTTTATGTAAAACTGGTGCCCTTCTATCTAGGACACCATGTATAATTTTTGGGTCACTATACTTCAAAATTATGAAATCAGAAAGTTCAACTAATATAATACAGAGTGAGGAGGAAGTGTGATGGTGTTAGAAATGCTGTTCAGGAAAAAATTATAGATCGGAAGTGATACATGAAGCTGAAAGGGAATGTAACCAATCCATTAAAGTATCCAGAGTATGGACAACATGAGCAGAGTCTTAGTTGCTGGATCTCAGTACTGTAGCATAAGAGGACCAACACTGAAGCTTCCTTAATAAATGGAAGCTTAAGTAAAAGGAAATAACTCTTTTACATAATTTCTGGAATGCATTAACTGAAGAGGTAGTGAAGGGTAAAAATAAAAATATATTCAAAGTAAAGTTTGAAAGGTTTAATGAATGGCAGTTCCATGAGTTATTGAAACTAGATACTATCATGGCAGCCTAGGGAAACTAGGCTGTGACAGGGAGGGGACAGGGACATGCTTAAACTTTGAAGTTGATGTCCAAGAGGACAACCATATTCAATTTTAACAAATTCCATTGTGACACTTTAGAACATTGTATATGTCTGAGCAATTTGTCTTTTCCAGAATATGAAATTGTATGTTTATGTTGTTGTATATGCAGTTCTCTCTGGTTCAGATGCCCTAGCCCTCTTCATTTTTTAAGGCCTAGCCAAAAGGCACCTCTTATGTGAAAGCCTACCTAGCATTTCCAGGCAGTTAGTTACTCCCTGCTCTATGCTCCTTGTAGTTTCCTCTATTTTAGCACTGATCACAGTATTTAGGAATTTCACAGCCTAAATTTTTACTGATGAATGACTGAATGGAGGGACCATGGCGCTAACTTAATATATGAGAAATCTTCATAGAGATCAAAAAATCAAAGAAGGAACAAGAAAATACAGTTCTCCTATGTACTCAGAACTAGAAACTGGATATTGGTTAACTGTAGTAATTCCCATAGCTATTATCACCATTGTGAACTGGGACTTAGAGAAGTTAAATAATTTGTCCAAGGTCAAACAACTGCAAAGAATTATAGCCAGGATTGGAACCCAGTGCTGTCTAACTTCAAATCCTGTGTTTCTGGCGAGTACAGTATGAAGATGTTTTGATTCCTGTATCACATTTTAACTTACTGTATGCATGGCTATCATTGAGAATACCTGTCGGGAAGAAAGATATTATTTCTTTCTTTAAGTACTTTGTGCCTCCCTTATATGTATCATTATGCTGGGGGTTTTTTTGTATATAATTTCTTGCATAAAACAATCCTTGACTGCAAGACTTTTCTTTGTGCTTTCCTTCACAGATCTAGCCCCATGCCTTGTACGTAGTAGGTACTCAATGAAAATCTGTTGAATTGAATTAAATCATACTGTGCTTCAATGATTCCACACAAAGGCTGAGCTGTGGCTTGGAAATCAAACCCTCATGGCCTCAGCTTCCCAATAGATCTCCGCGGGAAATGATTAGCAGCAACATAATCTCATGCCTGTGTTCTGGAAAACATTAACATTTTCTATTTTAAAATGTCTTATTTTGGCTCTTTTAGAGAGTTATTACCAAGAAATTCTACTAAAAACCCAAATCAGTTACTATGAAAAAAATATGTAAATTATAGGACGAGTCCTAAAGAAGGCAGAAAGCTAAAGGGAAAGGGGGCTATTCTAGTTTCTTAAAGCCCAAGGGAACAGTAAACTATTTTATCCAGGGAAATATATTTTTGTCATTTTTAACATTTCTTTTTAAAAGTTGCCTTACGTATGAGTTTATCCTGTATTTGGGAATATATAGTCACATTTTGTCTCTATCCTTAAGGAAATTAAAATTTGATTGGAAAGACAAGATAAAGAAAGATATGCAATTGATTCATTTCTACATGAGTGGAAAGGCATTGATGCTATATGGCTTTAGAGAAATGTATGTGGAACTGATAAAATGAAAATGGTGATTGAAACCTAGAATAGTCAGGGAGGGTTTTGGAGACAGTGGAGCCACCTGGGAGCAGCCTGCTTCAGACCTGCTCCTAGCCAGTTTTATGTTGGTGGAACATGACTTTGCTAACTGGGTTTACTTTACTTTCATGATCATTAACCTGAAATAGGCGTTGGTGATGCCCACCAATCTTATCATTATTATTTTTTGTCCACCACCCATTCTCCTATTCTCTTCTCTCTTCAAAACCTACAACACTTAATTTTCCTTCCTTTATCCTTTACTTTCATTGGCATATATATATATGGATCCTTTTAAACCTAAGTCGAACCGTGTGACTCTTCTGCTCAAAACCTCTTAGTGGCTTCTCATGTCCCTCAGATGAAAGCTACCATCTTGCAGTGACTTACAAGGCTAGAAAGTCTGCCATCTACTGCCTGCTTTACTCCCCACTGTCTGCCCACTCTCTGACCTTTCTTCTCCTACTCTCCTATTTGTTATGTTCATTGGCCTCTTTGCTCTTCCTTAAAAGACAGAGCATGCTCTTGAGTAAGGGCCTTTGCATTAGCTGTTCTCCTGCTTGAAACTTTCTTCCCTCATATGCCTGTGTGGTTTCTCATTTCCTTCAGGCATCTGTTCATATATCAGAGAGGCTTTTCCTGGCCATCTAAATAAAATAACAGTCCCCACTCTGACCTCAGCACTTTCTAGCCCCTTTATTTCTCTTCACATTTTATGCTTGTTTAGCCATTTATTGTCTGTAACTTCTCCTTTGAATGTAAGCAGTTTTGTTCTGTGTTATATTCTTAGAGCCTATGTGTTATAACACTTGATGAATGAATGAAGTAGACATTTTTAAAAAATGGGCAGATATTTGATATATGAAGTCTAGTTAGGTCATTTCGCATTAGGGAAATGGTACGAGAAAAAAGTGGAGGTGGGAATATGAATAATCAATTATAGAGACAGTTAATAGACCAGTATGACTGGGGCATGGGGTTTGATTTGGGAAATGGATGGGTAAAATTTAGGATGTTGTATTAGAGTATATTGGGAAAAGTTCTGAAGAATAAACTAAGACATTTTGTGTGTATGTGTAGGTAATGTGAAATGATTGCAGAAGAATGGAGCATGCCTTTCTTGCTGTTAAACAGGACTGAATCTATTAGGCACATCCCATAGAAGCTAAAAATCTCTCCAATGTCCCTGTTGCTAGAGCTCCAGGAATGAAGCTTGGCTATTTTGGAATATAGATGAACAGATTTTAATTAATTTTCATTTTAGAGATGTAAGAATCATTTGACATCATGTTATTCAAGCTACTATTGTGGTATTATAAGTGCTTTCATGGCAAAGACCACTGTTTAGCACAGGGGTCCCCAACCTCCAGGCCATAGACCAGGACCAGTCCATGGCCTGTTAGGAACCAGGCTGTATAGCAGGAGATAAGTGGCCGGGTGAGCAAGCCAAGCTTCATTTTTATTTACAGCCACTCCCCATCACTCGCTTACTGCCTGAGCTCCACCTCCTGTCAGATCATCAGCAGCAATAGATTATCATAGGAGCACGAACCCCATTGTGAACTGCTCATGTGAGGGATCTAGGTTGCACACTCCTTATGACAATCTAATGCTTGATGATCTGAGGTGGAGCTGAGGCAGTGATGCTAGTGCTGGAGAGTGGCTGCAAATACGAATTAACATTAGCCGAGAAGTTTGACTGTACAGAGACCGTAATAAACCAATTGCTTGCAGACTCATATCAAAACCCTATCAGTGAGTGGCAAGTGACAATTAAGCTGCATCTGGTGGCTGGTGAGTTGATGTACTTCAGTTATACAGCTGCATCTGGTGGCAGGCTTTAAGACAGAATCTGACACTTGTTTTAATCTCCACATGGCCTGCCCATTCATTTTTTTTTTTACTACTTTTGTTTGCACCTCTTTCTAACACTGTGTACTTGTCTCAATAACTAGCCCACAAGCTAACTTTAGGCAAAATGAGTAAAAAACTACCGTCACTAGAGAGCTTCTTTGAAAAGGAGGAAAGATTCAATGATGAGACAGCAGAAGACTCTAAGAATGCCAACAAAAGAAAGCTGCATTTAAACGAAAATACCAAGAGTCCTACTTAAATTACGATTCATTGTAGCAGGTGATATACATTTTCCAAGCTTGCTTTGTATGATATGTGGCAATCAGCTATCCAAAAAAGGCCATGAAATCTTCAAAACTGCTTCGCCACATGGAGACCAAGCATCCTGGATTAAAAGACAAGCCTTTGGGGTTTTTTTTGTTTGTTTGTTTTGTTTTGTTTTGTTTTTTTGAGATGGAGACCCAGGCTAGAGTGCAGTGGTGCGATCTCCACTCACTGCAACCTCTGCCTCCCTGGTTCAAATGATTCTCCTGCCTCAGCCTCCCAAGTAGCTGGGATTACAAGCGTGCACCACCACGTTGGGATAATTTTTGTATTTTTTCAAATTAGAGACAGGGTTTTGCCATCTTGGCCAGGCCGGTCTCAGACACCTGACCTCAGGTCATCCTCCCACCTCAACTTCCCAACATCCTGGGATTACAGGTGTGAGCCACCGTGCCCAGCCTGAAGTTTTTCAAAAGAGGAAAAAATGTGAACACGAAGAACAGAAGCCATTATTTAAGGCCACCACTTCATCAAATATGTCTGCACTGAGAGCATCATTTTTAGTGATTAACCACATTGCTAAAGCTAAGAAGCCCTTTGCTGTTGGTGAAGAACAGTTGATCCTGCCTGATGCTAAGGACCTTTGTCGTGAACTTTTAGGAGAGGCTGCAGTTCCGATGGTGGCACGTGTTCCTCTTTTGGCTAGTACCATAACTAGACAAATTGATGAAATATCAGAGGATATTGAGGCACAAATGTTAGAAAAGGTTAATGAGCCACTGTGGTATGCAATCCAGGTTGTTAAGTCTACCGATGTTGACAACAAGACAACGCTTGTTTTTATACAGTATATTTTCAGGAGGATGTGCATGAGGATATGTTATGTGCACTTTTGTTGCCAACTAACACCATAGCTGCAGAACTATTCAAGTATTTGAATGATTATATATCAGGAAAACTGAATTGGTCATTTTGTATCAGTATATACATGGACAAAGTGGCTGCCATGACTGGCCAGCTTTCTGGTTTCACTACTTAGGTCAAAAAGGTCGCTTCTAAATTTGAGTCTACACACTGTGTCATCCATAGAGAAATGCTGGCTAGCTGAAAAATGTCACTTGAACTTAACAATGTTTTGCAGGATGCGATTAAAATTATCAGGCACATTAAGGTACATGCCCTTAACTGACATCTGCGCAGCTCTGTGAGGAGATGGATCAGAGCACACACATCTTCTCTTATACACAGAAGTGAGATGGTTTTCTAAAGGCAGATGACTGGCCAGAGGTTTTGAGTTATGAGAGCCACTCCAGAGATTTCTTTTAGAAAAACAGTCACCACTGGCAGCACATTTCAGTGACACAGAATGGGTCACAAAACTTGTTTACTTGTGTGACATATTCGGCTTGCTTAATTAACCCAATCTGTCACTTCAGGGAAGAATGACAGCTGTGTTCAAGTCAGCAGATAAAGTGCAATTATGGGGGCAATGAATGAACATTGGGATTTTTAATGTGTTTCAAACATTAGCAGAGATCTTGAAAGAGATTTAGCCAGGGCCTTCTTTTTCCCAGCTGGTGCATGGTCACCTATCTAAGCTTTCAAAAGAGTCTGAGCATTACTTCCCAACTACCACAGACTCCTAACCTGGGAAGGAATGGATCCACGACCCATTTGTGAATAAGTCAGGTAAATTGACTTTGTCTGTGCTAGAAGAGGATCAACTGCTTGAGATCACAAATGACGGTGGCCTTAAAAATATGTTTGAGACAATTTCAGATCTCCATACATTGTGGATTAAAGTCAAAGTGGAATATCCCGAGACTGCCCAAAAAATCGCTGAAAAGCCTGCTTCCATTTCCGGCATCCTATCTTTGTGAAACAGGGTTTTCTGCAACGACAGCAACCAAAACGAGATTACGGAGTACACTAAACATAAGTGACACACTTTGGGTTTCACTGTCTCCCATCACCCCCAGATGGGACCATCTAGTTGCAGGAAAACAAGCTCAGGGCTCCCACTGATTCTACACTATGGTGAGTTGTATAATTATTTCATTGTATATTACAATGTAGTAATAATAGAAATAAAGCGCACAATAAATGTAATGCACTTGAATGATCCCGAAACCATCCCCCGCCTTCCAGTTCGCGGAAAAAATTGTCTTCCATGGAACTGGTCCTTGGTGCCAAAAAGGCTGGGGACTGCTGGTTTAGCACGTTGTCTGGCATTTAATAGTAGCGAGTAAATATTGATTATATGAATCGTATTTGTTGAGTAGAAACTAATTCAAAAGAATTTGAATGACTTACCTTATCTCAGCCAATAGAATGTTTCCTAAGCTAGTCTTGGCAGTTGTTCTTCATGTTTTCTAGAGAAGAAGTAATTCAGGTGATCAGCCATATAGTTCAAACGCGAGACTTGACTTTTTCACCTTAATAATTAACTATCAGAATTCAACATTGTTTCATTAGTGGTAAATAACTAAATGAGGTAAACTTTGGATTAAAATGGAATAGAATTGTACTGTAAGCACAATTGTAAGTCCTTCTGACAAGTTTCCTATCCTCAGTTGATTCCTTATTAGGATTATAATCATATCTAGAATGCATAGTGAATGTTCTTTATCAAGATTAACTTTATTTGGAACATTACTTGGTTAGTTACTGACAACCTTGCCATTAGAAAGCCATATCTGTTTTTAGGTGCTTAAAAGCTCCCTTTTCCTGATTCTTGACTTTCCTTTATTCCTTCGTATCAAGAAGAGATAAAAATTTATTACTTTTACTTTTAGATATCAAATGTTCAGTGACTTTAAAAACTGAGAGAGATAGGAATTTGAATCGATGAGAACCTTGTGTTAGAAAATCTATTGAGTTTATAAAACTTTCTTTATAAAGCTTTCTCTTACCCCTAGATCTTCCATCTGTTTTATTGTGTTCTGTGTGTATGTTTTGAAATTAACTGAAATATCTCCTAACCTGTCAGTTTTACCTTTATTTATCTTCTCACTGCTCTGGATTCCTCACAGGACTGTTTGGGTAAATTCCATAGCAGTTGAAAGAGAGCTTTCAATGACACTATTCAGATAAGTGGGAATTTTTGTTTTTCCTACAGGTGATCTTTTATATCTTTACTTGAATTTCTGATGGAGGCCAAGACTTTTTTCTGTAAAAAAATTTTTAAATGTATGTTGAACGAGGAGAAACAAAATCTAATTTTTGAAAAAAGAAAGGATAGAAGTATTTTCTCATAGTAATAATTTGGAAGCAGTGCTTTAAGATTAGCATGGGGTTAGTGACTAGTCAAGGGGATAGTTTAAGAGAAAGAAGGAAGTAAGGAGGGTATTGCTTTGTTCCAAGGCTCAGTTATTAGGGTCACAGAGGTATTAGGGAAATGGGAAAGAATGTATGAATGTAAAGGTAGGATTGGATTTTCCAGAGAGTAGTAAGGGAGAAATACAAATAGCTGTAGAAATAAGGCATTCAGGAGGGAAAACCAGTTTTCGATATATTGAGGGGTTAGAAAGGGAGGACAAGGAGGTAGAAATAGCTACCAGACAGGTGATCAATTAGACAAGAAGCTAGAAGAGATATCAATTTCAGAAATAGAGATTAAATTTCAAGAGTCTAGTGTCCTTTTATACAAAGACTGGATCTCTCAGTGGAGACAGAACAAGGGGAAGCAGGAGGAATTAACATTGTTGAACCTGTCTGTAAATCATATGCCATGCCAACTTTTCATAAATGCTATTTCAATGATTCTTATGCTAATCCTATGAGGATATGAGCCTCCCTTTTTAGATGAGGATGTTAAGGGACTTGTCCAAGCTCTTACAGTAAGCACACTTGGTAGAGCCAGAGTTAAACTCCAAAGTCATACTTTTCCTATTTATATCACATCGACTCTGACACCTAGACAGGGAAAAATTGGAAAGGAGCTTAGGAGGTAGAAATTAAGAAATGCACAGGTATAAAGCAGATGGGCAGCATGAAGGAATTAAATTGTTTTAGAAAGAAAACAGAGTAGCTTAGGCAGGTGAGAATTTGACTGTTTCACCAGTAATATTTTATTCAAAACCTGGTTATATAAATCTAGAGTTGATTCTACTTGAGATTTATTTCAGTTTTCTGGTGGCTGGTATGGTTGAATTTTTTTCTTGATATTTCATCTACTCAATATATTGGAACATTGCCACCTAGCATAAACATATACCATCTTTAGCTAGAGATTCCATGGAGAGATAGCTACTAAAATTGTCACAATTTAGAAAGATTCTAATTATAATATCTTATTATATTCCTGACTAGTAACCAAACGATGGCAAATATTGAGCCATAGAGGAAAAGTATTTTGATTTGGCAACCAAAATACATAGCTCTGTCACACAAATGTTGTCTTTACTGTTTATTTAACATTAAAAGTTGAGCTATGCAATAATATTAGGTTTGATCATATGAAATTGCCAATTGTTAAATCGAACTAA
Organism: Chlorocebus sabaeus; assembly: GCF_047675955.1. NCBI lineage: Eukaryota > Metazoa > Chordata > Mammalia > Primates > Cercopithecidae > Chlorocebus > Chlorocebus sabaeus. The sequence goes on along the minus strand of NC_132912.1, from coordinate 101,743,509 downwards.
ATATGGCCTGAGAAAGCCTCCGTACTTCCATATTTGAGTCCTTATGGACAAACCGTAACCTAACTTGGTAGGTAGACAAGACTGAACACCTAACTTAGAAGTATGCTACTGTAACAACAGCTGTGTATCAGTCAATCCCAGCAGCCATACTTCAACCACTCATACACTGCTGACCAAACTGTGTTCAAATAAGGCAAAAGCCAAGCTGTAACCAGTCCAGCTGTTCCTGTGCCACACTTCTGTTTTCTGTACATCACTTCCCTTTTTTTGTCTATAAATTTGCTCTGACCATGAGACATCCCTGGAGTTTCTCTGAGTCTGCTGTGATTCTTCAGGCTGCCTGATTAATGAATTGATTTTTTTTCCCTTGCTTAATTGCACTGTTAAATTTGTCTGAAATTTTCCTTTAACACCAATATTCCATGATTTTTAACAACAGTAATAAAATAATAAACTTTATTGACATTATTAAATCTTTATGATGTACTAAATGATTAACATAATTATTTAATTTTTAAAGCAAAATTGTGAGATTGATATTATTTCCTCTTTTTAGAGATGAGGCAAAAAAGTGTTAAGAGTTGTCCAAGGGCACTTAGGTTGGATGGTAGCAAAGTTCGGATTTGAGCCAAGATCTCTCTGACTTTACATGTCCTGCCTTGTAGAACACTAGGTTGATTCCTTATGGGGAAATACAAACATGAAGATACATGTAATAATAATTACTGGTCTGCAGTGTTCATCTCACATAGAATGTGTTAGTTTCATTTTAACTAAGCCATACAAAAATGGATATCACTCTAGCTGCTTGTGAGTTCCTAATGTGGCTTTGAGTTTAGAATAGCGCTTTTTATCCTTTCTGAGGCCAATCCAATATGGCTTTTCCTCATTCTTCTCGAAAATTCCTTCTCTAGACATTTCTGCTTTTGTTGCTTAAATATCCTTCGGACAATAGGGAAGATGTTTGAAACAGCACAGAAATAAGAAAGGATTTATTTCTTTTCTATTTGTTGTTTCTCTTTTAGTGAAGTGCTGTAGTAGTTCTGTACTATAAAGTTGCAGCAAACACTGAATTAGAAATATAGAGCCATTACTACTAGGGGAAATACAAGGTTAAGTTTCTGGTCACATTTTTTATTAACCAATCAATACATAACCTTGTTTAGTATATGTTTCTGTTTAAAAACACCTCTTTAATATGTATTTTGTATAAATAATTAACTGTATACAGTATTTCTTTATAATAAAGCACTAGCTGAGAAGGATATAATTTTTTCCAAACATTGAATAATGTGACTAAAAATTTCTTTGATTTTCAGCCTCGCAACAATGCTTTACACTATGCTTATTTTTTAAAAAATAGGTAATCATCTAATGAATCCACAAATTTAGCCACTTTTTCATCTTTTCCATAGCTTCATTATGCACTGTAAATGTTATTTTAGCTCTGTCCGGTGTGGCCTCTGGTATTGATAACCAAATTTCATCTTTCTTTTTCTGGATGTGTTGCATTGTTCATTCATTAACATTGAACTCATGGCCAAAAGTACTCTAGCTCATGCCTGAAGGAGGTTTACCTAACACATATTTTCTCCATCAGGCATATCACAACCTTCTTGCACTTAGAAACACTTGGCAGCACTTAAGCACTGTGCTTGGAAGCCATTTTAAACAGCAGAATCACCAACAAAAAGCACAAAAATGTAAAAACGGTGGCACTAAATAGGCCAAGAAAAGAATACGTTTTTACAGTTCAAGAGCTGAAACAAGAAGGCAGATCATCTCCTTGTTTGACCTCCGTTGGGAACATGCATGGCCAGTGACTTCAATTTTCTGTCTTTCTGTGTATGTCCACAAATGACCAAGAAAGTGTCAAGGATATTGACTTTAAGGTTACAAATAAATTTTATCAAGTAGACAAATATGCAAGTACAGAATTATCAAAATCAAGGATCAACTGTAATTAGACTTATTGCAAACCACAGTTTTGTATGCATTGCAATTTTCAGAACTTTTATGATGCTTTGAAGGAATTAGCAAGAATAAAGTAATTAGTAAGAATAAAGTTGTCACATGCTTTATTACTGTATATTTCTCAGAATACCCATGTAAAGAAAATTTTTAGATTTATTATCAAGTTACTGTTAGCAATACAGAAGCTAAAGTAAGTAATTATTTTCAAATCACAGAATAAGCTACCCGTTGGCTAAAATGCAACTGTGGCCAAACAGTACCAGATTGCTAGGCTTTTATTGTTTTGTTTTGTTTTCATTTTTGTTGGTACTACCTAATACTTGTAATTAATATTATAACAGTAGGAAAACAAGATTCATTCTAAATTGATAACAGGAATAGCTAACCTAGACTTAATGGTAGCAGAGTCTGTGAAGCAAGCCTTTTTTCTATGACTTCATTATAAAACAAATAATAAATAATGGGGCTTTTTTCCTTTTGAAGGCCTGCTTATAGAAAGTGATTCCTGTGGAAGTATAGACTTTTTTTTAAAAAAGATCTCTTATGCCTACTCAAAGGTACATGTTTATTTAATACATACTTATTGAAGGCTTTAACAGTATTTTCAGTTTTTAACATTTGCATAACAACTTTGATAGTAGTGGTTAAAACCTCAGGCTGTGGAATTAAGCCTGTTTCAAATCCTGGCTCTACAATGTACTAGCTATGTGGATTTGAGCATTATATTTATTGTCTCTGAGTTTGTTTCCTCCATTTGAAAAACTGGTGAAATCGTAATAAATTATTTCATATATACTGTAAATATATGAAATATACAATATGGGCATATAAAATATATGAAATATATATTTTATATAACCATAAAAATTAGTATACAATTTATATACATAAATAATTTTTAGGTTATGAGAGTTAAATTCATAATCTGTATAAGATGTATAGCCCTTTCTAAGCATTTTATAAAAAGTATATATTATAAAAAATCTGTTTTAAATGAGAATACAATAACTTTTGACTCTTCATGTGGAAAGGCAGAGAGGCAAAAGTTATTGTAGTCTCATGAAAGAATATAATGGAAGACACTATGGAAGACAGTATTTATATCACCCCTGTTATTTATTATTTGTTTTATAATGAAGTCCCAGAGAAGTTAAGTGACTTGCTTGCCAGACTCTACCACTGTTAAATCTGGGCCAGCTGTTCCTCTTATGAATTTACCATGAATCCCTTTTCCCGCTGTTATTGATTACAAGAAAATGTAGTAAGCCACTTGAAATGACATGTGAGCCAAGATCATATTTGTTGTCTTTGTGGTTCCTGGTTGCCCAGCTCATTGCCTGGTACCTCCCCAGTGAACATTACCAGTGTATGATTATTGAATGAACAGGTTAAATGCATAAAGTCACACAGTTTTTGTGTTGTAAATCAGCCTTCTTGTTTTCCATTTCCGCTTTTATTTTCCAATGTCATTGCCATTGTATCTGCACATCATAGACACTACACTAAATTGATAATGGAAGGGCTACAAAGATACATAAAATACAGTTCCTGTACAAGGACCTTCTAGTCTCTCACAGATAGCAAATGGATGGTTTCCTATGGTTGCTATAGCAAATTACCACAAACATGGTGATACAAAACAATGGAGATGTACTCTCTCACAGTTCTGGAGGCCAGATATCTGAAATCAAGGTGTCAGCAGGCCCAGGCTTCATTAGAAGGCTCTTGGGTAAATTCTATTCCTTGCCTCTTACAGCGTCTGGTGACTCCGGGCATTCCTTGGCTTCTGGCTGCATCACTCCAATCTCCACCTGTCACATTGCCTCCTCTTCTTCTATCTCTTTTCCTCTGTGTGTCTTTTATAAGTATAGTTGTCATTGGATTGAGGGCCTGCTCATATTATCCAGGATGATCTCATTTCAAATGCTTAATTACATCTGCAAAGCCCATTTCTCCAAATAAGTAACAGTCACAGTTTCTAGGGATTTGATATGGATATTTTGTATGACTTTTTTTTTTTTTTTTTTTTTTTAGCTTACCACAGATAGCAACAATTGTGAAGTTTGTTTTTATGAGGAAACAAACTGTTCCTTACTTCAGGTGTGAGGAATGATTATGTTGCCAATTATAAGCAGAGAGATGGTAGCATGTACAAAACACAGCTCAGCTATGCTTAAGAATTGTAGTGTTAGAGTATATTAAATTCTGAGTATCTTCCCAACCACCCATGCTAAATTGAGAAATTTAATATGCAGTTCCTACTCCCACCCCTGGAAGGATAGTGGAATGCAGGCTCTGGAATTAGATTACTTGGCTATAAATCCCTCATCCTATTCTCATCATTTACTAGCCACATGGCCTTAAGTAAGTCTTGCCTGTAAACTTGGAATTATAATTGTACTTGTTGTGAGGATTAAATGAGCTAATACATGTAAAGCATTTAGAACAATACCTGGCACATATTAAGCACTTAATATGCATTAACTATTATTAGCTATTGTTGTACTTGCCTTTGTTGGAGATACAGGAGAAATATAAAACATAGACTCTTTCCTTGAGGTCTCTAATATCCTGTGGAGGAGACAGGATGAACATAGCTGAGTTCTGGTTGTAGAATGATATACCAAAAGTCTATCTCAGAGGTTGTTGTATTAAATCTTCTGCAAGATAAAGGAGGCCTGAACTGGAGCTGTGATATGGGAATGACATAGAAAGGTTGGATAAGTAAAGAGTTTTTAAGGAAAAATGAACAAACTTTGGTAACTTTATTCTACCTTGTTATGAGTGGGCAAAATACTCTTTTCCTTACTTCTAGTTCTAAAACCTGCATCAATTAGCCTTTTTCTCTGAAATGAATTAATTATAAGATTCTTTCCAGATATTAAGATATCGAGTTTTCTGAATCTGAACTCTTTTGATTTCTGAAGATCCCCCCACGTCCAACAATTTGTTCAGGCGAACTAAGTGCCCAAAGCCTAACCTAGTTCCAACCTCAGCTGTTTGCATTATTCTCTGGTGAATAACCTACTCTTACATCTACTTGCTTCTTCTCTTACAGCTCTTGAAACACATGAGCTGGGTCTCAAATGCCTCTGATAAGAAAGAGAATTTCCTCAATATATTACATATGCTTATATTTTTCAATAAATATTTATTCTCCTTGTAGGCATCTAACAGAGTGCACATTGATTCAGCCAGATATTTCAACATTATAGTCTCAGCAAGTGTTGCAGTTTCTTCATTAAATCTAATAAGATTTCATGAAAAGCAGTCACCCAAACAATGCCAGAACACATGACTATTGTGCCTTCTGCCAATATAATGGACACTTTAAAACGAATATATTGGTGCCTCAAGTTGAATTTCCATGCCTAACATAAAACTAGAATTTGATGGAAATAGAAATAGCCAAGAAGAAAGAGTAAATGTCTTATGGAAAGAGGTGGCTGTTGTTTCTATTCTTTGATCAGTTAGTATACTCTCACAATAGTTTTTCTACTTTGTAGGCATCCAACAGAGTGCACACTGATTCAGCCAGATATTTCAACATTATAATCTCAGCAACTATTACGGTTTCTTCATTAAATCTAACAAGATTTCATGAAAACCAGTCACCCAAACAAAAGTGAAACAGGAATCCACTTAGGAAATAATGCTGAAGAAAATAAAATCAAAAGTAAATTAGAAGAACTTCCTTAATTTATTTTCATGGTTCAGGCTTTATACAGTTGTTATTCATTCAAAGATGATGAATCCAACATGTCATCTACTGTATTGAATACCAGAATAACAAAACTACTATGTTGAAGATCAGAATAATAAAAGTAATAGCATTAAGTTTTCTTACTAATGAAAGCTTGATGTTATTTTTATTCAACATCAATTCCTTGCTTCCAAAATAATATTAGTACTGCTACATACAATCTTTAGTTAGTGTTGCTTATGGAGAGGTATTTATTAACAACCAAAGGGAATAAGGTGATACAATTTTTATAATAATTATATTGTGTCTTCCATCATTATAATGGATACTTTATCATGAATATATTGGTGCCTCAAGTTGAATTACCATGCCTAACATACAAGAAGAATTTTCCACGATCTTTTTATATGAATGCCAGGTAATCCTTTTGTCTATAAAGTTGCTGTAACCTTTTAAAATCCTACATTAAGGATAATTAAAAACAAAACTAGGCTGGACACAGTGGCTCACACCTGTAATCCCAGCACTCTGGCGGGCTGACTGACGTGGGTGGATCACGAGGTCAGGAGTTTGAGACCAGCCTGGCCAATATGGTGAAACCCCATCTCTACTAAAAATACAAAAATTAGCCGGGCATGGTAGTGCCTGCCTGTAGTCCCAGCCACTGCACTCTAGCCTGGGCGACAGAGCAAGACTCCATCTCAAAAAAAAAAAAAAAAAAACAACCTAAAAAACCAAAAGTATTTGGCATTACAAATCTTTCTTTCTTCCTTTCTTTCTTCTTCTTCTTCTTCTTCTTCTTCTTCTTCTTCTTCTTCTTCTTCGTCTTCGTCTTCGTCTTCGTCTTCGTCTTCTTCTTCTCCTTCTTCCTTCTTCCTTCTTCCTTCTTCCTTCTTCCTTCTTCTTCTTCTTCTTGACAGAGTCACTCTCTGTTGCCCAGGCTGGAGTGCAATGGTGCTATCTCAGTTCACTGCAACCTCTGCCTCCCGGGTTCAAGCAATTCTCCTGCCTCAGCCTCCTGAATAGCTGTGATTACAGGTGCACACCACCACACTCAGCTAATTTTTTGTATTTTTAATTGAGGTGGGGTTTTTCCATGTTGACCAGGCTGGTCTCAAACTTGTTGCCTCAAGTGGTCCACCCACCTCAGCCTCTCAAAGTGCTGGGATTACAGGCATGAGTCACCATGCCCAGCCTACAAATCATTCTATTTGATCATTTACTCTTCCCCATATTTTAAACCCCTCTTTTGTCACTGTGTAGGTGGTTGGTGGTATTGGTAATGGGGTATGGAGGATGATGAGGATAAAGATAGTATTTTAAATTAAATTATATATTTTTTCCCTTTTTTTTCCTTTTTGCTCATTATACGCAATTTGGAAAATACAACTTAGTAGAAAGGAAAGTTGGAGAATATCACCCAAATGTACTTCTTGAAAATTCCAATGAAAAACTCAGGTCCCTTATTTTTTTCCTTGGCAAAAATGCTATATTCTTGTTCTTAGAAGTTGTTCACATTTGGTAAGGTAAGCTTAAGATTTACCTTGTTATAACTAAGATGCGATCATCAAGACAATCTATTTCAGAAGTACTATTTATGTGCCAGATGCTTTTTAAAGTTTTGTAGGCCTGGGTATTTTGCCTTGGAGGCAGCAGCTTCAGTATACACGAGAATTTACCTTTGGAGACAAAGGTGTTTGCGGACAGGAAATTCTTTGAGGGTTCTCAGATAGTAATACATCGTAGGGATAGTCTGCAATTAATGGCCCAGCTTGGTGCTTTTACTTGGGTAACAGCTTTCTTATGAAAGATGCTTCCTTCTTTGGGTCAAAGTTGTGACTTGTAGTTTATCTAGAGAGAAGATGGTTTATTTATTCAGATAATTTTGACATTTATAATCATGGATATATAGCTCAAACATAGAAAATTGCAAACACTGTCAATTTTGCGTTACTACTTTGTTGATGGCTTTCTTGGAAAGGGTTACTATAGGCTCTGATTGATGGAAGGCATAATAAGCCTTAAATTTATAATTCAATAATGTAGTTTATTATCATTTCCACCTGATCTGTATGAGTTATTTCAAAATTATATTGTATAGTAGAAATCACTGCAGTTCTTGTGAGAATGGTGATTTTATTGCTCAGTACAATCTAGAAGAATATACAAGCAGTTCAACATGGTAGTGTTACTAATACATGACTCAGGAATCAATATATAAATTTTATCATCTTTAAAAACCTGGTCATCTATATCCAAAGTGCTTTTGACTTCTAAACAAGAAACTTACCTGCCTGGCGCTCCCCCACCCCCATACATGTCTTATAAATATATTAAGAATAACTGCATTAACATGATACTACATTTCTGGGAATGTAAAATGCTTTCTGCATTGTTGATTAAGGGCAGGACTAAAGAAAATAGAACTAGGATGGCTGTCTTTCTTTCTTCCGTTTGTAATCAAGCTTTTAGGGCAGAGTGTTGGAGTGGTTTGAGCTAAGTAAGAGAAGACAGGAAGAAGGAAAGACAGTAGCAAAGTTGTTTTAATTAACTTATACATAACTCAATGATACAATTTCAGATAAACAGCCTAAGGGAGCAGAATGGAGATCTCAGAGAAGGAGACATGTATGTATCACTTATATATGATAAAGTGGCACTAGAAATCAATGGACCTATATGTGAAAAATAAGTCTATAAAGTTAATAGAAGAAAAAGTAAGTGAACATCTCTGTGAACTAAGGGCTCGAGAAATGTCTTCTCAACAAAATTTCAGCCAATCAAGCACAACCAATAAAGGAAACATTAATACATTAAAATTCAGGATTTTTGTTCAACAAAGCTTCCAGGGACAATATTAAAAGGCACATAACATAAGGAAATAATATTTTTGCTATGTCTATAATCAACAAAAGATTAGTATCTAGAATGTATAGAATGCCTAGAATCGACAAGAATACAGCAACAAGAAGAGAAAAATAGGTGAAGAATAGGAACAGAAAATTTACTTAGGGCAAAACCCTAAAAGCTAACAAGCTCATGTTCAAAGTGAGTAATAATTTTAAAGATACTAGTTATAAAAACAATGAGATATTACTTTCTACCTATTAAACTGGCAAAAGTTAGAAAGTTTGATAATGCCATACATTGAAAGGCATGAGGGGATATAGTTTAAAAACTGTTAATAACTATAGCTACAATGATTTGTTAAGGGATAAACAATATAAAAAGATGTAAATTGTGACATAAAAACATAAAATGTAGGGGCCCAGGGAGTAAAAGTAGGGGATATAGGAACCTTCATATTCTGCTGGTGAGACTGTACACTGGTACAGTTATTCTGGAAAACAAATGAAGAGTATGCTCACTCTTTGACTTTGAAATTTCACTTACGTGTTTATACTCCCATAGGAATTCTCATGTGGGACTATAAAGGGCCAGGTACGAGGGTATTTGTTGTAGCTTTATTTGTGGTGGGGAGTTGTGACAATCTGGATGTTCATTTCGGGGAGAATGCATAGATAAAATGTAATGATTGTGCAACAAGGAATGTTATGCAACAATTAACAGTAAACAGTTTGATGTTATATCTAGCAACATGAGTGGATCATAACATTGTGAAATAAACGGGCAGCAATATATAATACAATACCATTTACATGAATTAAAAATACATGCTCACATAATAATACACATTTATAAAGGCATATGCAAGGAAAAATATATTAAACACATTTAAGTGGTTGTCTGACTTATGAATGGGGATGTGAATGTGTTATAGGTACAAAGAGAAATAAAAAAAAATGAAAGAATAGAGAGGCTTTGCAAGGATCAATGATGATGAAGTATCATTAACTGAGTAGAATTAATTCTATCCTCTGCATTTGAGATCACAAGTAAAAATGATGATAACAATGTCATAAAAACAACAGAATTTTTTTAAAAATCCACAATTCCTCTACAAATTCAAAATTGTTTGGAAGAATGGATTATGTTGTTATTCTTGTTAGTCTTTGTAACTCTGGTGCCTCACATGTAGTAGTCAGTATTAAATTTTTGTTAATTTAATGAATAAATGAATGGATGGATGAATAGAACTAATTATTTTCAGTAATTCTGTATTCCTTACAGTTATTATCAAATTTTAAACTGCTCTGAATCAGGGAAATAAATATAGCCTCTGTAATGTGCACCATATCACAAACTGTGAAGATGATACCAGAGGCTTCTTTCTGAAATGCAGATTTAATTACTTACATGATTAAATACTTTATTGGATTTATTTAAGGTTTTTAGGGGGAAATAACTTTTTAAAATTTAACAGGCACATCATATGGCTTCTGATTACCTATTTTTTGCCTCATCCTTTTCCTCAAGTACCTTGAGTTTTATGCTATGGGAAACTTCTTTCGTTTTACAAATGGGGCATGTTGTTTGATGACCTTTTGCTTTTTATACATTCTGATCTTGAAATAAAGCTCTCTCTCTCATGAAATCACAGGGTGGTATCAGATACTTGATACAATCAGAACAGTTTATTTTAGGCCACTTTTTTGTGTTAGCATTGTCCTGAATTCAAGGAATGCAATGATAAAAGGGTACATTGCTTAAGTCAATGTGCTTTTTAAATATTAGCCCACTTTAGCAGTGTTATTGAATCATTAATTTTATACTAATCTAAGCCTACCTGTCCTCTCCTTCATTGAGGCAAAGACGTTTCCATAATTATAAAGTGTCAGTGTTGCAAAGGACCTGATGTGGTTTGAATATGTGTCCCCTCTAAATCTCATGTTAAAATGTGGTCTCCAGTGTTGGAGGTGGGGCACGGTGGGAGGTGTTTGGATCATGGTGGCAGATTCCTCATAAATGGCTTGGTTCTATCCCCTTGGTGAAAAGTGACCTCTTGCTCTGAGTTTACATGTGATCTCGGTGTTTAAAAGTGGGTGACAGGCCAGGCGTGGTGGCTCACACGTATAAGCCTAGCACTTTGGGAGGCCAAGGCAGGCAGATCACCCGAGGTCAGGAGTTCAAGACCAGTGTGGCCAACGTGGTGAAACTCCATCTCTACTAAAAATACAAAAATTAGCCTGGCATGGTGGTGGGCACCTGTAATCTCAGCTACTAGGGAGGCTGAGGCAGGAGAATCACTTGAACTCGGGAGGCAGAGGTTGCAGTGAGCTGAGATGGCACCACTGCACTCCAGCTGGGGAACAAGAGCAAAAGTACATCTCAAAAAAAAATGTGGGTGACACCTGTTCCCCACCTCTTGTTCCTGCTTTTGCCACATGAAACACCTTCTCCTGCTTCACCTTCTCCCATGATTGGAAACTTCCTGAGATCTCTTTGGAAGCCAAGCAGATGCTGATGCCATGCTTCCTGTATGGCCTGCAGAACCATAAGCCTATTAAACGTCTTTTCTTTGTAAATTGCCCAGTCTCAGGTATTTCTTCATAGCAATTTAAGAATGGCCTAACACAGGACCTTTTAGTTCACTCTAGTACAAATCCCCAGGACATTGGTTACAGATTGAAGGGAATAAGAGAAGTGACTGGATTAATGTCATAGCATGTTCTGTCTTCAGTCAAGGGTACTTTGAAGAAACCTCATCATGTTTCTTCTTAATTAACCTCCAGCAAGAACCCAACAAACACTTACCTAGGAAGATGAAAGGAACATGAAGAAGAGAGAGTTAAAGTATAGACTTGTCCATTTGTTACCTTGAGATTTGTGGGATTTTTCCTTTCCTATTGGATAGGGGAAGTCTGGGTGAAAATATTGGCACTGGGCTTCAGACCAATGCAACTGTTAACTATCTGATTAGGAATGAACGGTGGTTATTTCCTTTCTGATGCTGAAGAGCAGGTAGAAAAAGGAAAGATTAATATAGAAAGCTTTTGGGTTCTAAGGCTTGACTTACATAAACTTGACTTTATGTAGTTTCCCATAAGCCAGGATGAAATTTTGGTGCATAATCATATATGCTATGCTCAGCCTTGAGAAACTGATTATGTGAGGAATGAGATGACTAGACAGGAGTCTCATTGAGATGTCATGCTGTCACTCATTTTGTAAAATTACAGATAATCATTTTGTAATCTAGTAATGTAAAGTGACTTTGATTTATGTTAAAAATACTTACTTAAGAATTTCCATAATTAATTTTATGGAATGCAGGACATATTTTGTGATATTTATTTATTTAAGTTTTTTATTTCAATAGTTTTTGGGATACAGGCAGTTTTGGGTTACATGGATAACTTCGTTAGTGGTGATTTCTGAGATTTTGGTGCAGCCATCACCCAAGCAGTATACACTGTACGCAATATAGTCTTTTATCCCTGACCCGCCTCCCAACTCCCCAAAGTCCATTATATCATTCTTATGCCTTTGCATCCTCATAACGTAGCTCCCACTTATAAGTGAGAACATAAAATATTTGGTTTTTCATTTCTAAGTTACTTGACTTAGAACGACAACTTCCAGCTCCATCTAAGTTGCTGCAAATGCCATTATTTCATTCCGTTTTATGGCTGAATAGCGTCCCATGGTGTATATATACCACATTGTCTTTATCCACTCATTGATTGATGGACATTTAGGTTGGCTCTGTATTTTTGCAAGTGTGAGTTGTGTTGCTATAAACACGTATGTGCATGTGTCTTTTTCATATAATGACTTATTTTCCTTTGTGTAAATACCCAGTAGTGGGATTGCTGGATCAAATGGTAGTTCTACTTTTAGTTCTTTAAGGAATCTCCATACTGTTTTCTATAGTGGCTATACTAGTTTACATTCCCACCAGCAGTGTAAAAATTTTCCCTTTTCACACATCCACACCAACATCAATTATTTTTTGGTTTTTAAATTATGGTCATTCTTGGAATGCAGGAAACCTAAACAGTGTATCTGTGGGGATCCAAACAATGCTGATTGCCCTCAGGTGAACTAAGCATATGCTTAGGGAGCTTGCAAAAATAGGGTACCATATATTTTTAATAGAATTTAAATTATTAATTTTTAAAGGCATAAGAGTGGCCATCGTGAGGAAATTTAGAAACCTGTCAAGCTTCCTTACATGTTTTTTCTCTTATAGGTTAGTATTGTTTTTATTTTGAATTACATAGTAGGGTTGTATAGGGAGGGGAAGGTCTATGATTTTCAATCCTTTAAAGGTTTTAGTCCTTAATCTGAAAAATTCATTGTTCAAGCCAGGAGTAAGTGAGTCATGTGTGTAATAGACTTTTTTCTAGTATTCCCCAGGGCCTCAGAATTTCAGTTTTTACTGGTCAGATATTCTCTCTTCTTTTGCTTGTAGCCCCTGGTCGATTTGAAAGGACACCCACCATAATTGGGTTGTTTCTGGGCTCTCCCAAGTTAAAATCTTACAAGCATCTATCCGTAGCAAGTGGCAGTTTGGGGTCACTAGTGGTTACTCAATTGAATCATCATTCAAATATTTAACTTTATTTGCTTTACCAGTTCATTATTTAAAATTTTTTTTTCTCCCAAACTAAGCTTAGAGTCTGTCTGAGGCTTGACCACATGTGAAGTTTGACATTTTTAAAGGTCAGCTGGTTTGAGTTATTTGTATCTAAGAGTCAACAGATTTGTTTTTCTTTTTAAACAGGGAAATGTCTATTGTTTTTTCCAATTGAGAAACCAAATAAAACGCACAAATATCTCATGAGCTTTCCTCAGACTTTCCCAGAAAGAGTTTGTATTTGTGCTGAGACAAAGCACAGAGAAGTTGCAACCTCAAATGGCTTGGAGACAGTTCACATTGAAATAGCTGAAGAGTTAGGTAACTCTGTAGAAAGAAGACTTCCACTGGCTTAAGTGTGAGAAGAAAATATGACTTTGTTTTCTCTGTGTTATAGCATTCTACAGTATCATAAACTCCAATGGAGAACCACATTTGGGGCATGGCTGAAGTGGGGCTAATATGGCAGTGTTATGATATGTTATAATATGCTAAACTCTTTCTAGGATATTCTATTGCCTCTGAGCTTATACCCAGCTCCATTATCTATATCAGCTTTTTGAGCTCAAGCCTCCATGGCAACTGCCAGCTAAATGCTCAGAAAAAAACCATTTGGAGTCTACCCCCTTCTCCTAATTTATTTATCCTTTAAATCGTCGTTCACTCGTGCCAGTTATGGCAGTGGGTGATCTTCTTAGAATGCAAATGAGATAATCTTCATAACATAAAGTCCTAACTTTTTTTTTTTTTTTTTTTTTTTTTTGAGACGGAGTCTCGCTCTGCCACCCAGGCTGGAGTGCAGTGGCCAGATCTCGGCTCACTGCAAGCTCCACCTCCCGGGTTCACGCCATTCTCCTGCCTCAGCCTCCCGAGTAGCTGGGACTACAGGCGCCTACCACCTCGCCCGGCTAGTTTTTTGTATTTTTTTTTTTTTTTTTTTTTTTTTTTTTAGTAGAGACGGGGTTTCACCGTGTCAGCCAGGATGGTCTTGATCTCCTGACCTCGTGATCCGCCCGTCTCGGCCTCCCAAAGTGCTGGGATTACAGGCTTGAGCCACCGTGCCCGGCCAAAGTCCTAACTTTTTATCTTAGCCAGGAAGAGCCCCACATGATCTGAACTCCAGCCTGGAAGGATTAAAAAATCTTTTTGATATATTTGTACATATTTATAGGGTGCATGTGAAGTTTTGTTATATGCATAAAATGTGTAATGATCAAGCCAGAGTATTCAGGGTATTTGTCACCTGAGCGTTTATCATTTCTATGTGTTGGGTGCATTGCAAGTTCTCTCTTGTAGCTATTTTGAAAAATGCAATATATTGTTATTAGCTATAGTCACCCTACTCTGCTATCAGGCATTAGAACTTATTTTTTCTACCTAACAGTAGAAGGATTTTAATGTCAACTGAGTTGAGGGGGCACGTCACAGAGGGAGTAGAGGTGTGGCCATTAGTTGGTAGAAGAGCAACAATCAAAATACAGTCCCATCATTTAACTGTTTCCTCTTTTTGTCACCGTGGCATCTTTGACGCTGCTACTTCTAAAGTCTTTTCATTATAGTATGAACAGCTCTCATTCAACATATGACTAGTACCTGTTTAAAAAATATGGCACTTGGATAGTATATTCTTAGGGGAAGGAGCTGATTCCCCTTCTCTGCCATCTTATGCTGCTTCTCTCTAGTCCCTTTCTGTCTCTCTACCTTATCTCTTTTTTAATTCCTTTATTTTGCAAAACTATTTTTCTGGCCTCAGAACCTTCACACAAGCTGCTCCTTCTTCCTAGAAGCTTTCCCTCCCTCTCTTTGCCTGGTAACTTTCTACTCATCCTTTAAAACTTAGTGTAACTCAGTCCTCATCAAAGAGGGCTTTCTGGCCAGGCCCAGTAGCTCACGCCTGTAATCCCAGCACTTTGGGAGGCTGAGGCAGGCAGATCACTTGAGGTCAGGGGTTCAAGACCAGTCTGGGCAACTTGGTGAAACCCTGTCTCTATTAACAATACAAAAATTACCTGGGGGTGGTGGCAGGCACCTGTAACCCCAGCTATTCGAGAGGCTGAGGCAGGAGAATTGCTTAAGCCTGGGAGGTGGAGGCTGCAGTGAGCCCAGATTCATGCCACTGCACTCTAGCCTGGGTGATAGAGTGAGACTCCATCTCAAAAAAAAAAAAAAAAAAAAAAAAAAAAAGGTGGCTTTCTCTAAATGATTGAATGAATGAACAGGGCATACAAAAAGGAGCCATGCAGATTAGTAGTCTTTAAGGAGCATGTAATGTTACTAGAATGATATATTCTGAATACTTGAAAAGTTGATGATGTAAGACAACTAATAAATTAAGAGACGTGAGTGCTAGAGGCAACGACCACTTTTAGATGAGGTTTATGTTGTAGACTTCATAGAGTAGGTAGGTTTTGAAGAGAACTTGAAGGATGGTAATATTTGTGTAGGTGTAGAGGAGAGGCACAAGAGAATGGAAGAATTTCCGTTTGGGAAAAGTGAAGATGGGAGTTGGACTGGAATTGGAAAGACTGATTAGAGAAGAGAATCACTGAACTTTAGAGGTAGAAGAGACCTCATATTCAGATTCAGACTGATTGAATGCCTACCATGTGTCATGCACGTCAGTTGTTTGTTTGTTTTTTACTTAATTTGTATTTACTCCAACTATTTGAAAACATTTTTATTTATCCTTATGTTCTAAATAAATAATTTGATATTCATAAGATCATACAATTACCAACCAGCACTAGTATTTAAACTCCCTATCTCCTTACTCGGAGTCTACTATCCTTTATACTTTTCTGAGCTATTTCTTACAAATAATCCCCAAATAAGAATGTTAAGTTGGAAATCATGGAGAATTTGATGTGAAATTGGAACTTTATTTTCTAGACAACCATACTTATTAAAGATTATTTTGATCAGGGAATTGCATGATGAAAGTAATATTTTAGGAAGATTATTCTGGTAGGTTTGTACAGGATAGGTTAGAAGTGGGTGGTCTGTTGACAGAGAAACAAGTAAGGAAGGTATTGCAGTAGTCTCTGCATGAGATAATAATAAATGGCTCTATCTGGAAATTGGAAACATGAGAATCAAGTTATGAATATTAAAAAGTACAAGGAAGAATCGATAGTGCTTGTTGAGGATTAAATGTTATGGGTAAGAGAGGGAAGCCAAAGGAATGGTTTACCTCCATTAAGACAGAAAGATAAACCAGGGATTGGCATTGATTTGGGGGAAAATATAGTGAAACTGAGTTATTCGTATGATGATAACAAGACATATAATTAAAGATATTTTGTAGCATGTTAAAAAGATATGACTAGAACTTGAGAGAGAAGTCAGGTCTTGACAGATTTATTTAATAGTTGACTAATAAAAGAGGTATCAAATATCTTGAATGCATATGAAGGATTAGGGACTTTTGATAGATACAAGAGCAGAGGACTGCAAATAGATCCTTGATGAGTACTAACATCTAGAGTGGAAGAGCGAGAGGAGGTACTTGAAATATAGAGAGTAGAGTGATTAGTGGGTGGGAAAACCACACTAGAGGGATTCTATGGAAAGGAAGGAAGGTGCATTAAGAAATCAAATGTAATAAGTAGTGTGGTAGTAGCAGATGCCTGATACTGGTGGATAATATGAATTCTAAAAGATTATTAAAACAATGATAATTACTGTTGTTATTAGCTAGGTAAATTAATGTCAATGAATACCAAGTATTTCAATTTAATTCCATTTTTAATAAACTTCTTTATTTATAATGTGACAGCTATTTTCTTTCAAAGAGCTTAGATTTCTGTACAGAAACCTTGAAATAGGGATTATGTTATATATTCATGAAAAGGGAAGGAGAAAATAATTGAAAATAAAATAAAAGACACAAATTTAGGAAAGGTTGGGCAGTTGAAAGATAAAAATTCAGGAGGGCGATAGTGACAGTTCACTGGACAGCTCTGGAGTGAGGAACACTTTTTTGTTAATTTATTGAACTATGCAGGTGTTCCTCATGCCGTAATAGATATGATCTTCTGAAGTTGTGTGAACACGCACCTGTTTATCCCATTGACTTGCATTATAATGTGAAATATTTTATCTCCATTGTGCATAGGTTTAGATAATAGGCTCTGTTATTCTGTGTTCTGTAATCAGTGTTCTTTGCTGAGTCATTAACTTTATCTTGACCTTTGTTTCCTAGTCTTACAAAGGCGTCTCTAAAACCTTTTCCAGCCCACACAGCCTATCATTCCATGACTAATCCTCAATTGGAAATGCCCACCATTGGTGTTCTTCACTTAGAGGAACATTCTGAGGCACCTTTTCAAAATGCTTTTTATGTTTCCTGTTAAGTTATGGAACGTCTCTACTTGGAAAAAGTTTGGAAGGGGGGACATTTATAACCATACTTCTGTATTTCTTGATATTTCTTCATTACTTGTCATTCATGTGGCTGGCATGTAGAAACCAAATATAAAACAAAGTGGCACAAGAGTGTATGTGGGGATGAGTAAGAAAATGAAAGACAGAAACATTATTTAATACACAAATGCATTCTCAATTTTCAAAGCAAGCATATTGAGACTGAGTCCTTATAAAAAGAAAGCTTAGCAACTATTGGAGAGGTACTAATGACATACTAGTGTGGCACTGAGACACAAACAAAAAGACTGAAAGAAAACACTCTAAAATGTTAATAGCAGTCATCTGCAGGTGTGGGAATTAGAGTTTATTAATTGTTATACTTCACGCTTTTTAGCCTTTGCTTTTTGTATTGTCTAAATTTTCTGCAATTTTCATATTTGAACTTTTTAAAATCAGAAAACAAAGAGCTATAATATGTCTTGTTTATTTTTTTCTGCACACTCCAAAGAACTTGAACATGATAGAAGGTCAGAAAGTACATATTGATTATTTATTGACTGATATTTAAATAGTGCATAATGAGAATCTCATGCTATAGAGAAATCGTATGCTATGTGCATCCTGAGGGTCCTCAAAATGATTACCACTATTCCACAGGCGGGATGGAGGTGAATCAAGTTTTCAATTCAACAGACATTCACAGAGAATGTGCTCTGTAGAACATAAAACACATCCTTAAAAATGAATAAACCAGACTCTGACTTCTATTTAGGGAATATAAGAAATGTACATAGTTAACTGTAATTCAAAGAAGATGAACTCTTATTGTATTAGAGATACAAACAAGGCTGTGGAACTATAGAGGAGGGATAGATTAGCTCTGCCTTGGGGTAGTAGGGGGATACAGTTTAAACTTTTCTGTTTTCAGGTTGTATAATAATTAGTATCTCCCACATTTACTCATTCTCAGCCCCCTTTCATAATTTTTTATCTGCATATAATTTTATTCTTGATTCATCTTTTTAACTTTAATAATGTAAATAAATGAATTTAGAAAGTAAACTTTATTTTACTACTATAAATGGAAAAACAATTCACTTGCCACAAACAGACCGTAACTAAAAATAAAGACAGTATACACAAAATGGTGTTATTAAATTCTATCTAGGTAGTATTGCCTGTTCCTTGGCTTTCAGACAGAGTCTTTGTAAAAAGAAAACTTAACAACTGGGAGAGGTGCTAATGACATACTAGCGTGGCAGTGAGACATGCTTCTTAACAAATCAGAAATTCAGAAAAAGCAATGAAAATAGAATAACTTTCTCCTATGTGATTCAATGTTATTTCATGGCATCCCTTAACCACTTGTGGTACCAGTCTCATTTCCTTGGAAGTATTTTGGTGAATCAACAGTCCAGATTTTAAGTTTGATGGATATGATCTCAGCAGGAAGGAAAGAGGCAGGGATTATGGAAGAAGTGGTGTCTTAGGCTTTTGATTGGCAGAATCTGAGGCAAGGATATTCCTGTGTGTCGGGGGGAAACTTTGCAGAAGCATATTGGCTTCTATGGTAGCAGTATAAAAGGAGAAAGAAGAGAAGGAGGGAGACTTGCTCTTATTTCATAGCTTTATTTTTCTACCCCTAGAATTCATTTTGGGTCTAGATCTAAAAATGAGCTTAGTGTCAGCTTTCCCACATTTCTAATGGCTTCTTTCTAGTTGTCACTACATAGATGAAGGCCTCCACCCCCAATCTGTCCCTGTGTCTGCTTTAAACTATAAATGCCTCCGCAGATGTGAATAATGGATGCCTTTTCAAATGCAGATGAAGTTTATGTACTGAAAATAGACTTTACTAGGGAGGTTTTGCTGGAGTTTATCAGCTTCAGAAATACAACCTCTCAAATGTAGATCATTGAACACATTAGTATCATTTCACAAAATGTTTTGGGCACAAACAGTGCTTTGATGCTTTAAAATCCAAGATAAACGCTGTCAGTCAAGACAGAAAGTGTTATTTATTTATGAGCTAGACCTTTGAAGAGATATGGTTGTTTGGATTTGGCAGGAAATCAGCAGCCACTGGGCCTCCTATCCACTGGCCTTTTTTTTTCCCCCCAGAGATAGTTTTGACAAGAAACTGGAGAGAATCCTTTTCTGTTCTGTGAGGAATGTGAAATTATTAGGTTTATAGAATCTATTTTGTTTGCCTTAGAAGAGCCCAACTTTAGGAATGTTAAGAATTGTATTTTGTAGCAGAATGCAAAGTAATAATGAAAGCACTCCTTTAGAAAATATGAATTTACATCTCATGCTAATGTTTATAAAACATGACCTATGTCCTAGTCACCTTCTTCTTGGAATGATGGTAAATATATTGGCTTTCATATTTTTAGTGCCTTCTATGCTTACTACATGCTAAACATTGTTTTTGACTTCATATATATTATCTCTGCTCTTAACATCAACTCTTTAAAATAGATATTTTCCCCACTTTAGTTGGAGAAATTGAGGCTCTTGTGGAACTAGCCACGGTCACATAGCTAGCAGTGGTTGGAGCCAGTACTTTCTAACTCTGTAAGTTTGTGTCGTTAAATTTGGTTCCTAATTTGACATGATGCTGGTATAATGGGAATTTAATCCAGTAGAAATATTATAAACTTTTAATATTAATGTAGCTTAAGTTTACATTTTTCATTGTCCTTTCTACCCCATGTGGCATATGAATATCATATAAGCCTAAGATGCTGTTAGAGCACAGGGTTTAGTTAGGCAGATCTGACTTGAGTTCAGCTCAGTCACTTACTGTTTCTCAGGTCTGGGCAAGAAATTCGATCTTTAGTATTGTTTCTTTAAGTATAAAGCAGGTATAATAATAGTGCCTCTCTCTTAAGGTTATTATTATTAAATGAGATAAGCCTTATGTTATTTAATATGTGCTAATTGTTTAGCATGTAGTAAATGCTCAATAATAGATAGCATGCATAATAATCATTATCATTATTTATTCATTTGATCGAAGTTCAACTTTTCCTATTGCATTAGAGTTTCCTTTGTTCCACAGTTCTCTGTGTGACCTCTTCCTTGCATTTTTTTAAACCTTGTTATCTGTTTGACTAATACTTGACTTTAACCTGCCAGGTTCTGCACACGTATTAAAATTGTTTCATATACAAATTGCTTGGCCTGCTTTAGCTGTTGTATATGTATATAGATATGTGTGTGTGTAAATATA
The DNA here is from genome assembly GCF_047675955.1 of Chlorocebus sabaeus. Lineage (NCBI taxonomy): Eukaryota > Metazoa > Chordata > Mammalia > Primates > Cercopithecidae > Chlorocebus > Chlorocebus sabaeus. Next base: position 101,722,752 of record NC_132912.1, on the reverse strand, counting down.
TATGTGTGCATTTGAGTGTGTAGTGAGTGACATAGACAAGGAAAGCCCTCTGAGACACTAGCCTTATAGGGCATTATTTTGTTCACAATCCTACTAATCTCTTGGGAATTTAGATCCATCTTTAAACAGCTGAACTTTCTGGAAGATCAGTGACTCAGATTATCAGAGCTTACAAAGAGCAAATACTGGAAGAAGAGACAACCTCTCCAGCTGTTCCCTTTCTTCTCTCTGCAGATGTGAACACTCCCCACAAACCCCAGTATGAAATCTGGGCAAATCCAAAGGGAAACTGTTGAGCTGTTTATTTTACTGCAAACAAAGGTTAAGAGAGCCTTTTCTGGATATTTTTCTTGGAAGCCAAGAATGAAATCTTATATTACTTGACTGATATGTTTATTTTGAGGGAATTTAAGATTTAACTACCTTGAATTGTATCTGTGTTCATGGTATGCCTACATGATCTTGTTAAAGCCCAAGCACTCCAAAGTCACAATTGGGAAAAACTGCTAAGGAAATCGGAAGAGGGAGAGTGAGACTGAAGAACCAGAGCTACTTTATTGATAGAGCTGTGGAATCAGAAGACTGCCGTGTAGGTGTGCATTTACAACAAGGAGACTTAGATAAATTGGATGTTTGATGGCTTAGGCTAAGGCGGCTTTATCCATCCTATCACAATGGGCATGGCCCTTTTAAGGGGACTGGAAATACTCCAATCTCAACTTATTACCATGACTTATTATTAAGTCTAATATGCCAGTCTTCTGACTTCATGCTGTAGCACTCTGTTCTGCAGTAAGAACAGAGTGAGAACAGTGAGCAGGTCTATGCAAACCTACCCCTGAAGGCCGAGGGAGCTGAGAGGCCAGAGAAAGAGGCTGACAAATCCAGTTTCTCAGAAAGAAACATTTAATAGGGACTAACAAAGAGTTGTCATTTCTTGGGTAGCTGCTAGATAGTGAATCCCCACACCTGCCCTCTAGAAAGTATCCTTCATATAGCAAACTTTTAGTGTAAAGACATATGCAGCTGGTCATGCCTCAGACTTTCTTGCCAAACTTGTGACCACTGGGAAGGTTAGATGAGCATCTTTATGGGGAGTTATCTATGCTACAAGTATTGTTTAAAGACTTTGCTGCAGAACATGTTGGTACGCCACATTAGTCATCATGGTGGTTTCACTTCAATATGGCACCACTCTTGGAATGCAACAGACTGTTTTCCTGCACAGTCTCTCATTCAATTCATACCAGTGCCCTGGCTTTCTGTGATTTCTAAGGTATACAGAGTTCTTTCCCACTTCAGGGATTTTGTACTTGTTCTCCCCTTTGAAACCTTTCATCTCCAGATCCTTTCATGGCTGCCTTCTTTTCATCATTGAGGCTTCAGGTCATATGACTGACTCCTCAGAGAGTCCTTCCCTGACCTCCTCTGGCACCAATGCTAGTGGCTTCTCAATGCCCTTCTCCCTTTCTTTCTTTGTTAGGCACATTGCCACACAGCTGAACGACTATATTTTCCAACGTTCCTTGCAGCTGAGTGCAGCCCTGTCACTAACTTCTGGCTAATGAAATGTAAACCAAAGTGTACTGTGGTACTTTGACAGGAACTGTAAAAGGAAAGAAGTGTATTCTTCTTTCTCCTCTTCGCTATCTGTTGTGTTACTTGGAATACCTAATGTGGTGACTGAGCTCTAGCAGCCATCTTGGACCATGGGGGAAAGGGTATTCACTGGGTATGGTAGAGCAGAGATTTGGAAAGCACTCTGATGAATTTGTGAGGCTCTACAGTAGCCCCGAGCTGTCTACCTCTATGCTTCTTTTAAATGAGAGAGAAATAAGTTTTATCTTACTTAATCCACTGTTATTTTAGGTTAATTTGTATATGCAGCCAAACTTACTCCAAACCAATTTAACGTATCATGTTTCCTGCCTGAACACACCATGCTCTATAATACCATTATTCTCTGGTTTGTCTTCTTCATGGCATATTTAGTGACTGGAAATTCTTATTATTTTCTTTTTCAAACTTATTATTTGTCCTTCCTGCTTTAAATACAAACTTTGTGGGAAGAGACCTCATCTTCCTTGTTTACTGTGTTGTCTTCAGAGAGAAAACAATGTCTAATAGGTACTCAATAACAAATTGCTTTTTGTTTTTGTTTTTTAAAACTTAATTTAACTTTAGGTTCTGGGATACATGTGCAGGATGTTCAGGTTTGTTACACGGGTAAACGTGTGCCATGATGGTTTGCTGCACCTATCAACCCATTGCCTAGGTAATAAGCCCGCATTCATCAACTATTTATCCTGATGCTCTCCCTCCCCTCCACTCCTGAGAGGCCCTATTGTGTGTTGTTCCCCTCCCTGTGTCCATGTGTTCTCATTGTTCAGCTCCTACTTATAAGTGAGAACATGCAGTGTTTGGTTTTCTGTTCCTACATTAGTTTGCTCAGGATAATGGCTTCCAGCTCCATCCATGTCCCTGCAAAGGACATGATCTCATTTCTTTTTATGGCTGCATAGTGTTAGTGGTGTATATGTACCACATTTTCTTTATCCAGTCTATCACTGATGGGCATTTGGGTTGATTCAGTGTCTTTGCTATTGTGAATAGTGCTGCAATGAACATACGTGTGCATGTATCTTTATAATAGAATGATTTGTATTCTTTTGAGTATATACTCAGTAATGGGATCGCTGGGTCAAATGGTATCTGATTCTAGATCTTTGAAGAATCGCCACTGTCTTCCACAATGGTTGATCTAATTTACATTCCTACAAACAGTGTAAAACCATTCCTGTTTCTTCACAGCCTCACCAGCATCTGTTGTTTCTCGACTTTCTAATAATTGCCATTTTGACTGGCGTGCAATGGTATCTCATTGTGGTTTTGATTTGCATTTCTCTAATGATTAGTGATTTTGAGCTTTTTTTTTTTTAAATATGTTGTTGTCCACATAAATGTCTACTTTTGGGAAGTATCTGTTCATATCCTTTGACCACTTTTTAATGGGGTTGTTTTTCTCTTGTAAATTTGTTTAAGTTTCTTGTAGATTCTAGATATTAGAACTTTCTCAGATGGGTAGATTGCAAAAAATTTTCTCCCATTCTGTAGGTTGTCTAATAACAAATTGCTGAGTGAGTGAAATCCGTAGGTTAAAATTCCTTCCTCTTATATCAGCATTTATCTCTGTGATTCTGTTCTATGGCTGACCAGTGAATCACCATTCTTTTGGATGAAGTAATATATATAAACAGATCTTTCTAGCCTTAGAGTTATATATAAATAAATGTGTGTGTGTGTGTGTGTGTGTGTGCATAGTTGATGCTTAGATCCACTGAGTATTTAATACTCAACTTTCATTTCTAAGGGTTTTTTTGCGAGATATCCACTGTCATCTGTAAGCATGTACACCAATCAAATTTGGGTTATTGGTAGTTTCACTACCACATAATCTAAACCATATATATAATAGAAACAAGGTGGAAAATGCTGAGTTTATGTTGTACTGACCTTATATTTATGACTGTTGCCTCAAATCAAATGGAATTTTAAAATTTAATTTATTTCTCCATGATGTGGTAAATGGGATAAGGTTAGTGCTTTCAGGATCCCAGTGGCTACATGATGCTGAATAGTGTTCAACTTGCCATCTCTTTTGATCCCACAAAGAAAAACACATTAAAAATGATTCAGAGGCAACCACTGGTGATATAAGAAAATGCTGATTTAGAATACTTTACAAGTAGTGGAAAACTAAGGAATATTCATTAACTTAAATATTTTTAATGTCTTAATTCTCACAAGTGTTAATTTAATCAGGAAGATTTTTAGTGACACGTTCAGTGCCCTAGGGCTCCCAACAGAATGGAAAAGGGAATGAGGATTTTTAGGCCTTCCCCTCACCTTCCTGCCAACAGCCTTCTCCAAACTTAGTGCTCTTTTTCTTTTTTGAGATGGAGTCTCACTGTGTGGCCCAGGTTGGAGTACAGTGGTGCAATCTCTGCTCACTGCAACCTCTACCTCCCAGGTTCAAGTGATTTTCCTGCCTCAGCCTCCTGAGTAGCTGGGACTACAGGCATGTGCCACCACACCCAGCTAATTTTTGTATATTTTTAAAGTAGAGACAGGGTGTCACCATATTGGCCAGGCTGGTCTTGAACTCCTGACCTCGTGATCCACCCCCCCTTGGCCTCCCAAAGTGCTGGGATCGCAGATGTGAGCCACCGCATCCGGCTAACTAGTGCTCTTTTCTTCCCACTTCATATTTTTTCTCAATGGTAATAACTACTATTTATTGAATGCTTATTATAGATTTGGCAGTATAATCAGCACTTTGATTATGGTACCTTTTCAATCCTGACAAAAACATGAATTTGGAGGTGTTATTTCCAGTTTAAAGATGAAGAAGCTGAAGCTTAGAGGAGTTGAATAGAGTATTCAATGTTGCATAGTCACCAAAAGGCAGAGCCGAGATGAAGACCTAGGTTTATTGAGCTCTAAAGCCTGTGTTTTTAACCAGTTTCCCTGTCATATGGCCATATTATACTGTCCCCATGATGCCTGTTTTTTTCACTCTCTAGTTGCAGTGTAGCATACAAATATGTCTTAACCATCTTCCCTAATTCCTCAAGCTCCAAAACAGTTCATCCTTCCACTCTGTCAATGTGGAGCTGTGTACTCTGAACCAAATGAGCCCACAGCCCTCAAGCAGGACTAGATAGATAATACAGGATACTATGGAACACAGACCTAGATTGGGGGTAGAAGGGACCAGGCCTAGGCAGTGTGAGCAGAGTTTGATGTAGTGAGATGGCTGAATCTGCCCAGGTCCTTGCTGTATTAGATAGAAACATGGTGAGGTAAGCTGGCATTGATAAGGCCAAAGGGTCATAGTCACAGTGGCAGAACTGGATTAGACATGTGCAGTGTGGGATAAGGCCAAGTCAGCAAGGTTCTAGTCATGTGGGAAGAATCCTATCCCACGGCCCCTGCACAAAGGAGAACCCCAAATGAATTACAGCTCTCACAGCAATCTTACAGCTGGAGCGTTTTATTGAACATCTTAGAGTTGCCAGGTTTACCCTGCTACCAGAAGGAAGCCCAGCTCTCTTGTTTAAGAAATATTCCCCTTGTGCACCAGGAGCCTTCAGCATCTTTTTTCAATTATGCAGCCGTCTCTAGGACTTATTCCAGGCCCTGGGAGAAGTTGGGGTGGGGGAGAGAAAGTGTGGGTTGGGTGTCACAAGTCATCATTCTTTGCCAGAGCTTACTACCACTACTGCTTTGGACTGAATTGTTTCCCCCACCTTCTCTAATTTCGTATATTGAAGCCCTAATTCCCAATGTGGACTATATTTGGAAACAGAGATTTTAGGAGGTAATTAACATTCAATTAGGTAATAAGGGTAGGGTCCTATTCCAATAAGATTGGTGGCCTTATTAGAAGAAGAGAGATCATGCACATGCACGAAGGAAAGGCCAAGTGAGGACACAGCAAGAAGGCAGCCATCGGCAAATCAGGAAAAGAGCCCTCGCCAGAACCCTACCATACTAGCAGCCTGGTCTTGGACTTCCAGCCTCCAGAATTGTGAGAAAATAATTTTTGTTGTTTAAACCACTTATTATATGGTATTTTGTTATGGCAGCCCAAGCTGACTAGACTAATATAATGTTTTTGTCCTCAGTGACTGGTCATTTTCTTTGGCCAGAGCAAGAGGAATGCTTTCAGTTTCTAAGAGAAAAGCAAACTGATCAAAGTAATTCACATTGAGTTGTGGATGACTGATAAGTCTTACTTGGGGAATAAAGGATTTACCATTTTAAAACGACATTTTTACAGCCCACCTTCCACTCCTTTCCACCTTCCAAACCCTTGCCGTTTTGCCCTACTATACCCACCCTGAAACACACACACACATACACACACACACACAAATTCTTTTGAGCAGGAAATCCTTCCTCAATGGTCGTACATTTTCTTGACACCATTTTACACACACTGGAGTGGCAGAACCATGGGAAAAACAGGTGACCTGCTTAGCACCTCATTTGTGCAAAAGAGTTTACCTCTGGCAGTAGATTATTCTTTTCTGACCATGACAAGTGAAAAACAAAATTCTGTGAAATAGAATCAGAAAGGGGTCACTCATGATCCACTTGTATACCTAAGAACAGCAGTTCAAATCTGCCATCATTTGGTATAGGGTTAAAAGTGGTGAAGGCTTTGGAATCAGCTACCTGGACTTGAATCTTGGCTCCACAGTACAGTTGTAAGAACTTGGGCAAGTCACGTTACCTCCTAAACTTTCATTTCCTCATCTCTAAGATGGGGTTTATGGTAATATCTATTCAAAGGGCTGGGGGCATTTAGTTGGATAATCTATTAAGTTTATAGTAGAGAATCTGGCTGAGTAGTGAATAAATGTTAGCTTTGTTATTATTCAGTAAGCATCTCCTGTAAAGGGCACTATACTTGGAAATATGAAGGGAGATAATGGTCTGTTTCTGTCTTTGGGGAGCTTATGAGGATGAAAAATGGCATGCAGCATTCCTATGAGATTAAGAAACCCTAACAGACACCAAGTCTTTTAAACATCTTCAGAATTCCCATTTTCCAGTAAAGCCACTGTCACATTTTCCTGCACACATAGTTTATCTGCCTTCCTAAATCTTTTTGAAGTCAACTACATTAGGTTTTTTTGCATCCTTCCTCCTGGCCCTGTGCACAATGTGGCCAAATATTATACCTCATGTATTATTTTTTTGTCACTTCCCTGGTGCTTCTCCAAAGCAGCCTCTTTTCTTGCATGCAAAGGAGGGACACTTCCTTGGAAGAACATCTACTGCAGAGGCTCCACGTATCACACATGCTGACTTTGTCATTTCTTCATGAGGACAGTATATTTTCTTGTAAAAACAAAACAAAACAAAACAGCTCTGTTGCAGGGTATCTTAATGGTACCAACTAAGATAAAAATACTTTTGCTTCTATTATTAGTTGGAGACAAGTCTGCAGCGTATCTGTAGTCTTACTGTTGTCATCCAGAGTTAACAGTGTGCTTTTTGGTTTAAAAAAGAAAAGGGGCCAGTGATTATCTCCTCATGCTGTTAAAATGGTTCTTTCATCTTCTTCCTCATCTTGTGCCCCTCCACCTTCTCTAGTTAAACTAGTAGGATGAGAAAGGGGCTGACCACCACTTTTTCTGTCACTTGTACTTAGTAGGCCTGTCTTGGACTGTCATCACATGAATTTCCCTTTATTACAGTCTCTGACATAAAGTGGCACAGAAAGCCAGACAGAGGTCAGTGCATGTGTAAACAGTGGTACCGATAGTTAGAACAAGTAAAGATGGGGTGGATGAGTCTTGCTACTTCTCAAGGAACTAAACATCACAATGGCATTATATGGTTTTTGGAAGAGGTAGCATGTTGTCAACTCATAGCTTAGCATTTGAGTTGCCTATCCTCTTGAATGAGTTATTTGAGATGGGAATGTTGATTTGTTTACTGAGTGAACATGTGTCAATGTTGCACTGAAGTAAAAGGTGCTGGTGTGTTCTGCCATCACCATAATACCACAGTTAAATGCCAGATTAATTATATTGTTTCTGTGTTTCTGACTTTAAGCAAGTCAGTGTGAAGGAAGTTGGTACAGCCATAGAGATGGTCAGAAACATTTGGAAATATTGAGAACATAGCAGGAAAACTATAATTAATTTTTTCAAAAAGGATAGCATCATTTTTTTCCATTCATTCTAATCATTCAACAAACATTTACTGGGTACCTCCTAATGTATTTCAATGACTCTAACCCTTTGATTACGAAATACATTATTATTAATATTTTAAGTACCACTAGTGTGCCAGGCAGCTTATAACATGACTGCCACTAATCCCTACTCCTGGGTATTTATGCCTTTGGGTAATCCTTGTGTGTGGGTGGGCTGGATCTCGTGATTTGCTTCTTAAGAACAGCATATGGCAAAACATATGGGTTACCACCTCATATAGGCTACAAAAGACTAGGACTTTAGCCTTACTAGGACTTTCTCTTTCTTGCTAGCACTCTTATTTGCCTTCTTGCTTGCTTGTTCTGATGAAGCAGGCTAGCATGCTGTAATGTGCTCTATGGAGAGGCTCATGTGAGAGACTAAAAGAAGAAGAACCAGTTAAGGTGCACCTGGATACTATATAAAGGGAAAAAAAAAAAAAAAAAAAAACTAGGATGGAATCAGCTGTTACTGAAGACTCTCAAGAGTTTTGCTTCCTAACTTAATAAAGAAAACTTGATATTTTTAAAGTTTCAACTTGACATAAATGTTGTTACCATTTTTGTTCATTCGCCATACTTCTGCCTTCCTGTTCTGTTTCCCTCTTTTTATATATCTTTCCTTTAGCTGCTTTTTTTCTTCAGTGGGTTGCAACTTGTCTTTATAAAAAACACATGTGCTTCCAGGCCAAAGCTAACTGACTTCATAATCTTACTCAATTTTTGTGAACTTTAGGTTTCCTATGTGTAAAAAGCAGGAATAATAATAACTGCTATATTAGGCATGACTTTTATTTCAAATGATAGAAACCCAGGTCTGTCCAAGTTAGACAAACAATAACCATATAAATTTTGACTCAGGTAACTTCAGAAAGGGGTGCAATTGAGGCTCAGGAATTACTGACACCAGGAACTAAAATGTTGTAAGAATTGTGCCCGTTTCCCTCTGTAAACTCTGCTGCTCTCTGGTCAGCTTCATCTTGTCAGACTGGCTTTTTTCATATGGCTGGAAGCTTGGTTACTAGCAGCTCCTATTTTTTACATCTCTGACACAACTTTGCCACCAGAAAGAGACTGGATTTTTTCCCCAGCTCCAGTGTAATAAATGCCATAGAAATACTGATTAGTCCACCTTGGGTTACATCCATTGTGGGAAGGGGCAAGGGTCTATATTAACAATCCTCAAGAAAACTACCTGATTAGAATTTTTGTGTGTGTATATATAATGTATGTATGTGTGTGTGTGTGTGTGTGCATGCATGCATGTGCATGTGTGTGTTGGGGGATTACACCTTTTTTTTAAGGATTATTGTTAGAAACAAAAATTCTTTTAAAACACTTGATTATTTTATTGTTGCTTTTATATATGGGTGAAAGGAATAGTCTTATCTGTGTGTCTAAAATAGAGACTACAGTTGACCCTGGAACAATGTGGGAGTTGAGGGGGCACCAGCTCCCCATTGCAATAAAAAATTTGCATATAACTTTTGACTCCCCCAAAACTTATCTACTAATAGGCCACTGTTAACTAGAAACCTTATTGATAACATAAACAGTCAGTTAACACATATTTTGTATGTTGTATTATATTATATATTCTTATAATAAAGTAAGCTAGAGAAAAAAGGCTATTAAGAAAATCATAAGAAAGAGAAAACATATTTACTATTCATTAAGTAGAAGTGGGTCACCATGAAAGTCTTCATGTTGAGTAGGCTGAGGAGGAGGTGGAAGAAGAGGGAGTGGTCTTGCTATCTCAGGGGTGGCAGAGGGTGAAGACGTAGATGAGGTAGAAGGTGAGGCAGGAAAGGCAGGCATTGTAACTTTATAGAAATACCATCATAATTTCTGTCTGACTTTTTTGTGTTTTCTTTACTCTAAAAATATTTTTATACAGTACCAATCCTTCTTCTACCATTTGCTTTAGTTTCAGTGCCCATATCATATAGAAGGATCCACTTTGTAAAGGAATTCAAAAGCAGTCTTGAATAATCAGAATACTTCTGCCAGATTGTCTAATGTCAATTTGTTTTCTGGCATCGCTTCTTCTGCATCATCTTTCTCATCATCTGGCATTGATTTGGAAGCCCTCATCTCCACCAAGTCATCTTCTGTTAATTCCTCTTGTGTGGTGTCCATTAGCACATGAATTTTCTCTAAGATCCATACCTTGAAACCCTTTACCCCCTCCTCACCTTTTTTTTTTTTTTGCCATATCCATAATATCTGTCATGATTTCCTTGACTGGCTCTGTTATAAATCCTGTGAAGTCATGCACAAAATCTGGGCACAGTTTTTTCCAGCAGAAATTTATTGTTTTGGACTATGGCTTTCACAGCTTTTTATTTTTAAACAATGATGGCATCTTCAATGTTGTAATCCTTCCAGACTTTCATGATGTTCTCTCTACTAGGGCTCTTTTCCATAGTGTTGACAATCCTTTCCTGTAGTACTATGTAATGACCCTTAATGGTCCTTATGACCCCTTGATCTAGAGACTGAAGTAGAAATGTTGTGTTTGGGGACAAGTAGTTCACTTTGATGCCTTCAATGTTGAATCCATGGGGTTCCGGGTGGCCAGGGACATTGTTTAATATCAAAAGAATTTTAAAAGCTGTCCTTTAATGGAAAGGTGCTTCCTGACTTCAGGGAAAAAGCATCAATGGAACCAATCCAGGAAAAGGCCTTTTCTTATTCAGGCCTTCTTATTGTACAGACAAAAGGTGGGTAGCATGTACTTATCTTTTTCCTTTAAGGCTTGGGGTTAGCAGCTTCATAGATAGGGGCAGTCCTGATTGTAAACCCTAGTGTATTTACACCAAACAATAAAGTTAGCCTGTCTCTTCCTGCCTTAAATCTTGGTACTTGCTTCTCTTTCTTACTAATAAATGTCCTTTGTGTGGCATTTTATTCTAGAATATGGCACTTTTGTCTGTGCCAAAAATCTGTTCAGGCAGATATTCTTTCCCCTTAAAATTTTCTTACTGGTGCCTGGGAACTTATCTACTGCCTCTTGTCAGCAGGAGCTGCTTCTCTTGTTATCTTGACTTTTTAAAAGCCACATCTCTTTCTGAAATTGTCAAACCATCCTTTGCTGGCATTAAATTTTCCAACTTTAGATAGTTCACCTTCCTTTTGCTTTAAGTTGCCATATACGTCCTTGCTTTTTCTCTAACCATATTATAGTCTATAGGTATGCCTTTCCTATAGCAGTCCTGTACCTACACAAAAGCTGCATTTTCTGCATTTTCGATATGAGATAAGAAGGTATTTTGCAAAAAGTGCAACGTTTTTACACCTTCTGGAATAGCTGCAGTGATGGCTTCATGAATTTCCTTTTCTTTTTTTACCATGGTCCTTATTCTGGGTTCATTTATCTTGAAATGGTGGGCATTACAGCCGCAAACCTCAATCTGTGGTATGTGTCAAGCAATTCAACTTTTTCTTGTAAGGTTATGACTTTCCTCTGCTTCTTGGAAGCACTTACAGCATCACTAGTGGCACTCCTTATGGGCCCCATGGTTTCTGGTATTGCACTTAACATGATAAAAAATATGTGAGAATTCTAAGTACTCACTGTTTACTGTGATATGCAACTTACTGGAGAGACAAATTGCTCACATGAAGATGATTAGCCTCACACGGTGTTTTAAGGGAATACAACTCCTGAGCTCACCACAACAGCAACAGGAGGTAGCTACAGAATTATTACCGTAGTACAATAGATACTAGTTAATTTTATGTAGTTATGATTTAATACTGCTTCTTTACATTTGTTTACATTTCTTTTAACTGTAAATGGTGCCACTTATAGTCTATGTGTTTGTGTGCATACTTTCTTTTATAGTATCTTCATGACATTCAATTTTTAAATTAACTTTTAATTTTAGAATAGTTTTAGTTTCCAGAACTGCTGTGAAGATAGTAAGTTCCCATATACCCAACAGTCCGTTTCCTCTGCTGTTCTCGTTTTCTCTGCTGTTCTCATTTTACATTAATATGTTGCATTTTTCACAATGGGTTTTATTTCTTTTCTTTTCTGTTTTTTTTTTTTTTTTTTTTTTGAGTAGGGGTCTCACTCTGTTGCCCAGGTTTGAGTGCAGTGGTATGATCATGGCTTACTGCAGTCTAAAACTCCTGGGCTGAAATAATGCTCCTGCCTCAGCCTTCCAATTAGTAAGTAGCTAGAACTACAAGCATGTGCCACCACACCTGGCTATTTTTTATTTAATAGAGATGGGGTCTCATTATGCTGCTCAGGCTGGTCTGGAACTCCTGACCTCAAGCAATCCTCCCACCTTGGTTTCCCAAAGTGCTGGAATTATAGGTGTGAGCTGCCATGTCTGGCCATGCACATAAGTTTTGACAAATTTTGATCTTCTGTAATAGATTTGTGTAATATTTTATGGTAGAAGATGATAAAGTAGGCTATAGCTATACATATTTTATGTCCTCATCACAACCTTTTCCTTATTTTTTTGATATTTCTAGGCTACATGGTTTGTCTGCTTTTTCAAATTGTCACAAATCTTGAAAAAATTTTCCAATATATCTCATTGAAAAAAATCTGCATATAAGTTGACCTGCACAGTTCAAACTTGTGTGGTTCAAGGATCAACTATATAATCTGTGCTCTGTCTTTATCCCAGCTAATTTTGATGAATGGGCAACAATGAAATACTGCAATGTGAACAGTAAATGCTAAACAAGACATCAGAATTATCTAGTTGTCTCTCTTTTTAGGTACCATTTCATTTCCTCTAAAGGAGTTTTGATAAGGAAAACAACAGATAGAAAATTAAAGAAAAACTTTGAAAAGAAAGTAATTACCCACAATTCCATTTACTTATATGCACTTTTGCATACTGTCTTCTAAGCCTCTTTGCACCCCCAAAACATTTACAGAGTTATAATTTTGTCTACCTCTCACTTTCTATTATGCTTTTAATATTACATAGCAAATATTTTCTGTCCTTCTAAGTAGCAATTAAAATAACCTAATGATAATATATTATTTCATTATGTTGATGGATCATAATTTATACTGCATTTCCTCTTCATTGGTTGGGTTAAGAGGGTAAAGAAAACAATGAGAGCATTTTTCTATATCATCTACAAATATGATAAGTAGAGAAAGCCATCAGCAGATCAAATGTGAGCCAAAGATCAGTTTTTAAAGAAAAGAAGTGAATTCTGGAAATATTAACCTAACAATAGAGTTCTTTTATGTTTCAGTATCTATAAAAACAACTTGGAGAATTATAAAGCTTATACTTTGTGACCACTGGGAAGAAAAAGTGTTAATCAGTAAGAGCCGACTTAGGTTCACTAAGAAGAAATCCTGCCAAAGTAAATTCGCTTCTTTTTTTGGGTGGGGTTAGTGGCTTGATGTATTGGGGAATTCCATGCACAAAAGGTATATTGATTTCAGCAAAGCAATTTACCAAGGCTTCCATGTCACATATCTTGTAGCTAAAATGATGAATTTGCACCTAGGTGAATTTGCGGTTGATTGAACAACCATTACGGCGTGACAGCAAAACAATCTAAGGCAATCTTAGGCTCCATTAATAGATGTGCAGTACTCATAAAAAGAGGCATAATGGTTTCCCTGGTTATTAAAATGAATAGTGCTCAGTAAGGTCCCTGGCTTTCAGGTACCCTTTCTTTCCAAAGTTAGCAATGTGGAGAAGATAAAAGAATAGATGTAAAAACTTTAAAAGGTCAAGGACGAAGAAACTGGAAGCTAACTAAGGATTTCAATCGTGGATGGATGAACAAGGATACTTGTTACTTAAGCTAATAGGCATTAGGCCAGGCAGAATTAGTGTATTGTGGGTCCCTTGAGGAATGGTATTGTGCCTTATTGACCTTTCTAATCCCTTCTCCTGTCTACAGCCTAGTATGTTATGCCTAGAACAGAGGAAACACTCAGTAAACAATTACTGAATAAATGATACATGCATATGCATAAATTGGGTTGCTTTCCAGACTGAGAAGATGCCCTACCAATGGCTTGTCCTTCAAAACCACTGAAACAGTATAAACTATAATTCATCCAAGACAGTGCTACCACCTCTAGCATTGTGCAAGGAGAATATTCCAGTGGTAGAATTTATAGTCATCCTATCTCTTTCCTTTTTAGATAAGAAAACTAAATACCCAGAGTGACCAAGAGGCTTGTTTAGGGTCCCATTTGGCTTAAGAAATGCTGGTGTTTTAAATCCCAGTCCAGCAGAGCTCTTTCCTGCCTCCTTCCTGTCCTCTTGCTCTCTGCCTCAGCTGCTTTAGATACTGTCCCTTAATACATTTTCCATCTGGGCACTTACGGACTCATGTCAATCATTTTTGAGGTCATTACCTGTTACTACCCTTTGCCTTTCAAATTGATCTGTATTCTTGTTCTTACACTATTTGGCCCATCAGCATCTTCCCTGTACCTCTCACTGCTCCCTCTCTGGGATTCTGGTCCTCAACCCTATCCCATGTTTTTCTTTTTCTCTTAAAAAGTCAAAGATGATTGTTTTATTAGATATCTATTTCTGTGTAACAGACTACTCCAAAACTGAGTGGCTTAAACTACAAACATTAATCAACTCAGTTTCTATGGGGAAAGAATTGGAAGCTGCTAAACTGGATGGATCTGATTAAGGTCTCTCATGAGATTTCATTCAAAATATTGGCTGAGGCAACAGTCTAATCTGAAGGCTTAATTTGGGGAGGATACATTTAGAAAGTCATTCCCATGATTTTTAGCAGGCCTCAGTTCCTATCTAGCTGTTGCTCAATGGCTTTAGTTCCTTACCACATAGCCTTTCTCTAGGCTTCCTGGGTGTCCTCATGATATGACAACTGGCTTTATCCAGAGCTAGTGTACAGAGAGAACAGGGGGAGAGAGAGAGAAAGAGAGAGAAAGTAAGAGAATAAGATGGAAGCCATTGTCTTTATCACCCAATCTTGGAAGTGACATACCATGTGTTATTTGTCACACAGACCTTCCTAGTATGATGTGGGGGGACTACAAAGGGCTATGAATACCAAGGGGTGGGGATCATTAGGGCCTGTCTTGGAGACTGGCTACCACAAGGGTACAGAAATGGTCTTTGCAGAAACCATTGCAATTTATTTTAAAAGCTATTTTAATAGGTAAAATACATTTATGTAGTCTAAAAATCGAAATAATATTCAAAGATACTCAATACAAGTCTCCCATTTTTGCCCTCATCCTTTACCCTTCTCACAGGTAATTATTTTAAAAACTTTATTGTATATTATTTTAGAGGAGGAGGTTGAAAAACTTAAATTTTTCCAAAAAGTTGGAAAACTTTTAAAATAAGTAAGTATTTTAGGCTTTATGGGCCATATAATCTCTAAGTATTTTAGGCTTTATGGGCCATATAATCTCAGTCACAACTACTCAACTCTGTTCTTGTAGCATTAAAAGCACTCATGGGGAAGAGGGGCCAAGATGACTGAATAAAAGCAGTTCTGATATACAGCTCCCAGAGAGACCAACACAGAAGGCAGGTAAGTTCTGCATTTCCAACTGAGGTACCCAGTTCATCTCATTGGGACTGGCTACACAGTGGGTGTGACCCACAGAGAGTGAGCAGAAGCAGCGTGGGGCATGCCTTCACTTGGGAAGTGCACGGAGTTGGGGGCACCTCCCCACTCCAGTCAAGGTAGCGGTGAGGGACTGTGCTACCCACCAGGGATACTACACCTTTCCCAAAGATTTTTGCAATCTGGGGATCAGGAGATTCCCTCATGAGCCTACACCACCAGGCTCCTGGGTCTCAAGCACAAAACTGGGCGGCTGTTCAGGCAGGCACTGGGCTGCAGGAGTTTTTACATACTACAGTGGTACCTGGAACTCTAGTGAGACAGGAGAACTGTCCACTCCTGTGGAAAGGGGGATGAAGCCAGGGAACCAAGTGGTCTCGCTCAGTGGGTCCCACTCCCATGGAGCCCAGCAAGCTAAGAACCACTGGCTTAAAATTCCCATTGCCAGTATAGAAGTCTGGAGTCTATCTGGGGGGATCAAGTTCCCAGGCTGGGGAGGTGCGACTGCCATTACTGTGGCTTTAGTAGGCAGTTTCCCCTCACCGTGCTAAGGAGACTGGGAGGTTTGGACTGGGCAGAATTCCCCACAGTGCAGCAAAGTGGCTGTGGCCAGACTGCTTCTCTAGATCCCTCCTCACCCAGCAGGGCATCCCTGCAGGAGTCCACCAGCTCCAGTCAGCTGATCCCAATGAGGGGGAATTCCCCTAGCACAGCACACCAGCTCTGCTAAGGGACAGACTGCCTCCTTAAGAGGGTCCCTGACACCATGGCTTCTGTCTGGGTGAGACCTCCCAATAGGGGTTGGCAGACACCCTATACAGGAGAGCTCCAACTGGCATCAGGTCAGTACCCCTCTGGGATGAAGCTTCCAGAGGAAGGAGCAGGCAGCAATCTTTGCTGTTCTGCAACCTCCACTGGTGATACCCAGGCAAACATAGTCTGGAATGGACCCCCAGCAAACTGCAGCAGACCTGTGGAAGAGAGACCTGACTGTTAGAAGAAAAACAAACATAAAGCAACAACAACATCATCATCAACACAAAAGACCCCACAAAAAACCCATCCAAAGGTTATCAACCTCAAAGATCAAAGGTAGATAAATCCACAAAGATGAGGAAAAACCAATGCAAAAATGCTGAAAATCCCAAATGCCAGAATGCTTCTTGTCCTCCAAATGATTGTAACATGTCTCCAGCAAGGGCACAGAATGGGGCTAAAGCTGAGATGGATGAACTGATAGAAGTAGGCTTTTGAAAGTGGGTAATAACAAATTTCACTGAGCTAAAGGATTATGTTCTAACCCAATGCAAAGAAGCTAAGAAACATGATAAAAGATTACAGGAGCTGTTAACTAGAATAACCAGTCTGGAGAGGAACATAAGTGACCTGATAGGGCTGAAAAATACAATGTGAGGACTTTGTGATGCAAACAGAAGTATCAATAGCCAGATCAACCAAGCAGAAGAGAGAGTATCAGAGCTTGAAGGCTATCTTGCTGAAATAAGGCGGGCAGATAAGAAAAGAGAATAAAGAATGAAAAGAAACAAACAACCTCTGAGAATTATGGGACTATGTAAAAAGACCAAACCTATGACTGTTTGGATACCTGTAAGAGATGGGAAGAATGGAACCAAGTTGGAAAACAGCCTTCAGGATATCATTCAGGAGAGCTTCCACTTCCCAAACCTAGAAAGACAGACCAATATTCAAATTCAGGAAATCCAGAGAATCCCAATAAGATCCTCCATAAAAAGATCTTCCCCAAGGCACATAATCATCAGATTCTCCAAGGTCAAAATGAAGGAAAAAATGTTAAGGGCAGCAAGATAGAAAAGCCAGGTCACCTACAAAGGGAAGCCCATGAGACTAACAGTGGACCTCTCAGCAGAAACTCTGCAAACCAGAAGAAATTGGGGGCAAATATTCAACATTCTTAAAGAAAAGAAATTCCAACCCAGAATTTCATATCCAGCCAAACTAAGCTTCATAGGCGAAGGAGAAATAAAATCTTTCTCAGACAAGCAAATACTGAAGGATTTTGTCACCACCAGGCCTGCCTTGCAAGAGCTCCTGAAAGAAGCACTAAACATGGATAAGAAAAGCCATTACCAACCACTACAAAAACACACTGAAGTAGACAGACCAATGACACTGTGAAGCAACTACATTAACAAGTCTGCAAAATTAACCGGCCAGCATCATGATGATGGAATCAAATTCACACATAACAATGTTAACCTTAAATGTAAATGGGCAAAATGCCCCAATTAAAAGACAGAAAATGGCAAGCTGGATACAAAGATAAGACCCATTGGTGTGCTGTATTCAAGAGACACATCTCATGTGCAAAGACGCACATAGACTCATAATAAAAGGATGGAGGAAAATTTGCTAAGTATATGGAAAGCAGAAAAAAGCAGGGGTTGCAATCATAGTTTCTGACAAAATAGACTTTCAACCAACAAAGATAAAAAAAGACAAAGAAGGGCATTACATAATGTTAAAGTGTTCAATTCAACAAGAAGAGCTAACTATCCTAAATATATATGCACCCAAAACAGGAGTACCCAGATTCATAAAACAAGTTCCTAGAGACCTACAAAGAGACTTAGACCCCCACACAATAATAGTGGGAGACTTTAATACCCCACTGGCAGTATTAGACAGATAACTGAGACAAAATTAACAAAGATATTCAGGACTTGAACTCAGCTCTAAATCAAGTGTACCTGATAGATATCTATTGAATGCTCCACTCAAAAATGACAGAATGTACTTTTCTTTTCAGTGCCACATGGCACTTATTCTAAAATTAATCACATAATTGGAAGTAAAACACCCCTCAGCAAAAGAACTGAAATCATAACAGTATCTCAGACCACAGTGCAATCAAATAAAAACTCAAGATTAGAAGCCACTCAAAACCACACCACTACATGGAAATTGAACAACCTGCTCCTGAATGACTCTGGGGTAAATAATGAAATTAAGGCAGAAATCAAGAAGTTCTTTGAAACCAATTAGAACAAAGAGACAACATATCAGCATCTCTGGTATGCAGCTAAAACAGTGTTAAGAGGGAAATTTATAGTACTAAATACTCACATCAAAAAACTAGAAAGATCTTAAATCAGCACCTTAACATCACAATTAAAATAACTAGAGAACCAAGAGCAAACAAACCCCAGAGCTAGCAGAAGACAGGAAATAACCAAGCTCAGGAGATAGAGACATGAAAAAACCCTTCAAAAAATCAACAAATCCAGGAGCTGTTTTTTTTAAAAAAAATCAATAAAATAGATAGATTGTTAGCAAGACTAATAGGGAAGAAAAGAGAGAAGATTCAAGTAAACACAATCAGAAATGATAAGGGGGATACCATCACTGACCCTATAGAAATACAAAAAACCATCAGAGAATACTGTAAACACCTCTATGAAAATAAACTGGGAAATCTAGAAGAAATGCATAAATTACTGGACACATACACTCTCCCAAGACTGCACCAGGAAGAAGTTAAATTCCTGAATAGACCAATAACAGGTTCTGAAATTAAGGAAGTAATAAATAGCCTACCAGCCAAAAAAACAAGGCCCAGGTCCAGATGGAGTTACAGCTGAATTCTACCAGAGGTACAAAGAGGAGCTGGTACCATTTCTTCTGAAACTATTCCAAACAATTATAAAGGAGGGACTTCCCTCTAAGTCATTTTATGAGGCCAGCATCATCCTGATTCCAAAACTTGGCAGAGATACAACAGAAAAAGAAAATGTTAGGCCAATATCCTTGATGAACATTGATGCAAAAATCCTAAATAAAATACTGGCAAACCAAATCCAGCAGCACATCAAAAAGTTTATCCACCATGATCAGGTCGGTTTTATCCACAGAATGCAAGGCTGGTTCAATATATGCAAA
Source organism: Chlorocebus sabaeus (assembly GCF_047675955.1). NCBI lineage: Eukaryota > Metazoa > Chordata > Mammalia > Primates > Cercopithecidae > Chlorocebus > Chlorocebus sabaeus. The sequence continues at coordinate 101,703,500 of NC_132912.1, read as the reverse complement.
TCAATAAATGTAATTCATCACATAAACAGAATTTAAGACAAAAACCACATGGTTATCCCAATAGATTCAGAAAAGGCCTTCAATAAAATTCAACATACTTTCATGTTAAAAACTCTCAATAAACTAGATGTTGAAGGAACGTACCTCAAAATAAGAAGAGCCATTTATGAGAAACCCACAGCCAATATCATACTAAATGGTCAAAAACTAGAGGCATTCCCCTTGAAAACTGGCATGAGACAAGGAAGCCTTCTCTCACCATTCCTATTCAACCAAGTGTTGGAAGTTCTGGCCAGTGCAATTAGGCAAGAGAAAGAAGTAAAGGAAATTCAAATAGGAAGAGAGGAAGTCCAATTGTCTTTGTTTGCCAGTGACATGATCTTATATCTAGAAAACCTCAACATCTCAGTCCAAAAGCTTCTTAAGCTGATAGGCAACTTTAGCAAAGTCTTACGATACAAAATCAACGTGCGGAAATCACAAGCATTCCTATACACCAACAAAAGACAAGCAGAAACCAAAATCATGAATGAACTCCCATTCACAATTGTGACAAAGAGAATAAAATACTTAGGAATACCGCTAACAAGGGAAGTGAAAGACCTCTTCGAGGAGAACTACAAACCACTGCTCAAGCAAATCAGAGAGGACACAGGCAGATGGAAAAACATTCCATGCTCCTGGATAGGAAGAATCAATATCGTGAAAATGGACATATTGCCCAAAGCAACTTATAGATTCAATGCAATTCTCATTAAGCTACCACTGACATTCTTCACAGAATTAGAAAAAACTACTTCAAAATTATATGGAACCAAAAAAGAGCTTGCATAGCCAAGACGATCCTAAGCAAAAAGAACAAAGCTGGAGGCATCATGTTACCCAACTTCAAACTATACTACAAGGCCATGGTAACCAAAATAGCATAGTACTGGTACAAAAATAGGTATATAGACCAATGGAACAGAACAGAGAACTTAGAAATAAAACTGCACATCTACAGCTATCTGATCTTTAACAAATCTGACAAAAACAAGCAATGGGAAAAGGATGCCCTATTTAATAACTGGTGCTAGGAGAACTGGCTAGCCATATGCAGAAAATTGAAATGGGATCTCTTCCTTACACCGTATACAAAAAATAACTCAAGATGGATTAAAGACTTAAATGTAAAACCCAAAACCATAAAAACCCTAAAAGAAAATCTAGGCAATGCTATTCAGGACATAGGCATGGCAAAGACTTTATGATGAAATCTCCAAAAGCAATTGCAACAAAAGCAAAAATTGACAAATGGGATCTAATTAAACTAAAGAGCTTCTGCACAGCAAATGAAACTATCATCAGAATGAACAGACAACCTATGGAATGGGAGAAAATTTTTCAATCTATCCCTCTGACAAAGGGCTAATATCCAGAATCTACAAAGAACTTAAGCAATTCACAAGCAAAAAACAAAAAACCCCATCAAAAAGTGGGCAAAGTATATGAACAAACACTTCTCAAAAAAGGACATACATGCAGCCAACAAACACATGAAAAATAGTTCAACATCACAGAGAAATCAAAACCACAGTGAGATACCATCTCATGCCAGTCAGAATGGTGATTGTTAAAAACTTAGGAAACAGGCCAGGCGCGGTGGCTCAAGCCTGTAATCCCAGCACTTTGGGAGGCCGAGACGGGTGGATCACGAGGTCAGGAGATCGAGACCATCCTGGCTAACACGGTGAAACCCCGTCTCTACTAAAAAAAATACAAAAAACTAGCCAGGCGAGGTGGCGGGCGCCTGTAGTCCCAGCTACTTGGGAGGCTGAGGCAGGAGAATGGCATGAACCCGGGAGGCGGAGCTTGCAGTGAGCTGAGATCCGGCCACTGCACTCCAGCCTGGGCGACAGAGAGACTCCGTCTCAAAAAAAAAAAAAAAAAAAAAAAACTTAGGAAACAGCAGATGCTGGCGAGGTTGTGCAGAAAGAGGAATGCTTGTACACTGTTGGTGGGAATGTAAATTAGTTCAACCACTGTGGAAGACAGTGTGGTAACTCCTCAAAGATTTAGAACCAGAAATATAATTTGACCCAGCAATCCCATTAGTGTGTATGTACCCAGAGGAATATAAATCATTCTTTTATAAAGATACATGCACACGTATGTTCATTGCAGCACTATTCACAATAGCAAAGACATGGAATCAACCCAATGCCCATCAATGATAGACTGGATAAAGAAAATATGGTATATATACACCATGAAATACTATATAGCCATAAAAAGTAATGAGATCATGCCCTTTGCAGAGACATAGATTAAGCTGGAAGCCATTATCCTCAGCAAACTAACACAGGAACAGAAAACCAAACACTGCATGTTCTCATTTATAAGTGGGAGCTGAACAATGAGAACACATGGACACAGGGAGGGGAGCAACACTTACTGGGGCCTGTTACCGGGAGTGGAGGAGGAAGCATTAGGGAAAAGAACTGATGCGTGCTGGGCTTAATACATAGGTGATGGGTTGACAGGTGCAGCAAACCACCATGACACATGTTTACCTATGTAACAAACTTGCACATCTTGTACGTGTACCACAGAACTTAATTTTTTTTTTTTAAAAAAGCACTCATAGACAAAAGGTCATGGCTATAGGCCAATAGCTAATAAAATTTTATTTATAGGTACTGAAATTTTATTGGCTATGTGCCAATAAAACTTTATGGCACTGAAATTTTAATGTTTAAAAATGATTTTCTGTGTCATGAAATATTATTATTATTATTTGAACCATCAAAAAATGTAAAAATCATCCTCAGCTCATGGGCTGTTTGTTTTAAACAAACACAAACTTAGGCTGATTTTTCCCACTGGCAGTAGATTGCTGACCTCTGTTCTAGACTTTCTTTATCCAAATAAAAGCAAATGTGAATATAGAGTCTTATTTTTTCTCCATTAGGGACATTAAACAATTCTGGGTCACTTCAGAGCAAGCTTCTTATCTATAGTCTTTCAACTTTTGATTGTTGGAATTCTTCTGGCAACTACCCTACGTCTTCAGAAGCCACTCAGCTTCTTTACAAAACTGGGCTTATCTTCTCCTTGTTCAGTATGAAGATAGCTTTAGTATGTAAAAACCTGGATCAATAGGGCCAGAAAGGATCTTGAATATTATCTTTTCCTCCTCCATTTTCCATTTTGCAGACAAGAAATCTGAAGTCTAGAGTTTTAAAATTTTTATTTTATCAGGAGTAGAGGTAGTACCACAACCCTGGTCAAGGAAAGACTTGCTTAGCTATAGGTTATAAACAGTGAAAAAGTTGAAGATTATAGCATCTGCAGTGTCCACTGATGCTGAAGTTTCCAATTTCTTTGTTCTTTTGCCTGGCACATTGACAGTGGTGTGTTTCTAGAACTTTGTGCCTGCTATTTGTGATGACAAGGGCACATGTGGTGTACCATGAGTATTAATAGGAAAGAAGGTATGGGGTTGTGGTAGAATTGTGGCATTTGGTGGTAAATGGATAAATAAAAGCTTAAGTTTGTTTGTTTGTTTTTTTCCTTTTATTTTAATTTACAGTTTGGGAGCAGGGTTTTAGTGGCATGGGAAAAATAAGGATAAGTAAGGGACAAGATGTATCACAACTTTTTATTTAATGTGTCCTAATCACTGCCTTTTAAAATTTTTTTACCTTGTGGACTTGGTGGGAAAAGTATGTCTCATGCTTATTTAATGGTGCCTTGAAGACAGGTTGATATTTGACCATTGTTGTCAGTGCTGGAGAGAGGGTGATTAGAAGGGAAGACAATGAAGAGGTATTTAGACAAACAGGTTGGTGACAATTTAAGGAGACCAAACCTTTTCCACTACCCAAAAAGCTAATATGAAGCATGCCTCCTTTTCCTCATGCTTTATTTAGTGCTTGCTCATCATGGAAGTAGGTGACATTAGATCTATTTCCATGAGTGGATAATCCTAGCTGTATTGGACCATTACCTTCCCTCAGTTGAGCTCTGTAAATTGTTTCACTACTGTCTGGTTATATTTAATTTTAATTTTGTCTCCTACTTATAATTCTTATGTAGACCTTTCCTTCACTCCTATTTACCTTCAGACCTCCTCCCACTGGTTTAGCACCAATTTGAAAAATAAAACTTAAAAATGATGTATTTTCCAATAGCACTCATTTTGTGGCTTTATAAATTCATTCAGTAAGTTACTATGGCCAGACAAAAAGCATGCCCTTTTGAGGTTCACTTTCTACCAGGGGGAAATAGATAATAAAGAATAAAGATCTTTATTGTTTATTAAATAAAGAATGTATATTCAGTATTTTAAAAGGCAATGACACCTACTTTTACTTCCAAAAAGATAGAGTAAATATACTTTCCCCTATTCCTCCTATTAAGAGTAACTAAAAACTCTAAATATTATATATATAAAACATATAAGAAGATTCAGAGGTGAAAAGAAGTCAGCCAAGAACCCAAGGAACAACATGATGGTGAGTTCCCTGGGTTTTCTTCTTGTCTTAAATATCCCAAACTTGGAGCTGAAGAAACTGGAAACCTGGAAATATCAACAAATACAAACACAGAAAACCCCAACAAAAGCCAGTTTTCTCTAGCCAAGGAGTTCAATAAGGGAGCAATCTAGCAAGATAGAAAGGTTTTGCATAATAACCACTCCACCCTAGCCAAATGTCATAAAAAATTTTTGTCCTATTTCTCACACAAACAAAGGCTGAGTAGGGAGCCTGGACTTACCCTCGTGAAACTCTAATGTGCTCCCGCAACATCCTTGCCAGGATGGTGTCCAAGTTGAGAGCCTGAACTTCATCCCCACTGGTTGATATTGAGGGAACACCCTCCCACTTCACTGCAGTATTAGTTGAGACTTTGGAGATGTGGAACTTACCCACCTGCTCAGCAATAATGACGAGCCTTCCCTTAGGTGTCAATGAATGCTGAATGGGCAACCTGGACTTTGACATCCACCTGGCAGAAACAAAGCAGTGCCCTCATTCATACCCTGCCAGAGCAGTGTCAAGAAAAAAAAAAGTCAATTAAAACAGAAGGTTTAAATAAGATCTAGGGAGGTGGAGCAAGATGATGGGATAGAAGCCTTCACTGTTGGTCTCTCTAGCTTGAACACCAAATCTTAACAACTATCTGCACACAGAAAAGCCCTATCACAAAATCCAGCAATGAGGTGTGCAATCACAGTACCTGGACTTAACGTCATATCCACAGTGCTTGGATTTAATGACAGAGGCATTGAGGAGGGCAGGAGAGATACTTTAGAATCACTGACACCACCTCACCTCCATCCCCCAGCAGTGGCCATGCAGTACAGAGAGAGAACCTGTGTACTTTGGGGAGGGAGAGTGCAGCTGCTATGGGACTTTACATTGAACTCAGTGCTGCCCTGTTACAGTGGAAAATAAAGCTGTATTGAGCTCAGCCAGTGCGTGCGCACAATGGGAGCATCTGGACCAGCCCTAGCCAAAGGGGAATCACCCATCCCAGTGGTCCAAACTTGAGTTTCTGTGCAAGCCTCACCACTTTGGGCTGAAGTGCTCTGGGGTCCTAGGTAAACTTGAAAGACAGTCTAGGACCCAAGGACTGCAATTCCTAGGCAACTCCTAGTGCTAGGCTGGGCTTCAAGCCAGTGAACTAGGAGTGGAACATGACCTAGGGAGATACCAGCTGGCACAGCTATGGGAGAGTAAATATAAGTCATCCCTCCACCAACCCCAGGATTGCAGCTTGTAGCAGTGAAAGTGACTGCTTCTTTCTGTTTAAGGAGAGGAGATTAAAGTTAAAGGGTACTTTGTCTTACATCTTGTGGAAAGGGGAGGGAAGACTTGAAGAATTTGTATTGTGGTTCAGTACAATGTAAAGTCTTTCCTATTCTTCCCTCCCCTTTACTTCCTTTCCCTCAACTTAGCTTCCGTAGAATAGAACATCACATAATTTTCTAAGATTTTTGATTTCATCTTCTGGCTCCCAGACAGCATCTCTGGACACACCTGGAGACTAGAAGAACTCACTACCCTGAAGGGAAGGGCCTTGGGCAAAGACCTGGGGCTGTGCTGGCTTTGGATCTGACCCAGCACAGTCCCAGTGGTGGTGGCCACAGGGGTGATTGCATCACGAAATCCCCCAGTTCCAGGTGGCTTGGAGCAGAAAGAGAGACAGATTCCATATGTTTGGGAGAAAGTAAGGGAAAAGAACAAGGGTTTCTGCCTGGTAATCCAGAGAATTCTTCTGGATCTTATCCAAGACCACCACAGTAGTACCTCTATGAGTGTACAAAACCCACAGCATTATTGGGCTTGGGGCCCAAGTCCCTTTGAATACCTGGACAACCTTCCCAAGAAAGACAGGCACAAATAAGCCCAGACTGTGAAGACCACAATAACTACATCACTCTTTAATGACCAGATGCCAAAGAACATCTACAAGTGCCAACATCATTCAGGAAAACATTACTTCACCAAATGAACTAAATAAGGTACCAGGGATCAATGCCAGAGAGATAGATGTATATGACGTTTCAGACAGAGAATTAAAAATAGCTGTTTTGAGGAAACTCAAAGAAATTTAATATAACACCGAGAAGGAATTCAATGTTTTATCAGGTAAATTTAACAAAGACATCGAAATAATTAAATAGAATCAATCGGAAATTCTAGAATTGAAAACTGTAGTTGACATGCTGAAGAATTTATCAGAGTCTCTTAATAGCAGAATTGATCAAGTGGAAGAAAGAATTAGTGAGCCTAGAGACAGGCTGTTTGAAAATACACAGTCAGAGGAGACAAAAGGAAAAAAGAATAAAAAAGAATGAAGCATGCCTGCAAGATTTAGAAAGTAGCCTGAAAAGGACAAATCTGAAAGTTATTGGCTTTAAAGAGGAGGTAGAGAAAGAGATAGGGATAGAAAAAGTTTATTCAAAGGGATAGTATCAGAGAATTTCCCAAACCTAGAGAAAGATATCAGCATTCAAGTAGAAGAAGTTATAGAACACCAGGCAGATTTAACCTAAAGAAGACTACCCCAAGGCATTTAATAATCAAACTCCCAATGGCCAAGGATAAAGAAAGATTCTAAAAGCAGCAAGAGAAAAGAACGCACAATGGAGCTCCAATAGGTCTGGCAGCAAACTTTTAAGTGCAAACTCTACAGGTCAGGAGGGAGTGGCATGAGATATTTAAAGTGCTGAAAGAATAAAACTCTTATCTTAGATTAGTATATCTGGAGAAAATATCCTTTAAGCCTGAAGGAGAAATAAAGACATTCTCAGACGAATAAAACCTGAGGGATTTCAATACCATACCAGTCCTATAAGAAAGGCTAGAGAGAGTTATTCAATCTGAAAGAAAATGATGTTAATGAGCAACAAGATATCATCTGAAGATACAAAAATCATTATTACCGTAGTAAGCATGCAGAAAAACACACAATAGTATAACTTTATAGTTGTGGTGTATAAACTTATCTTGACTAAAGTAGAAAGAATAAATGATGAACCAATCAAAGATAACAGCTACAACAACTTTTCAAGACATAGACATTACAATAAGACATAAAGAGAAATGACAAAAAATTAAAAAGCCAGGGAACTAAGTTAACGTGTAGAGTTTTTTTAGTTTTCTTTTTGCATGTTTGTTTGGAATGGTGCCAGCATGGTCCCTACTGTCTCTGCTGCTGGCCGTACTTGAAGCATATCATACCATGTATTTATAGATTCTGAGTACTACATATCAGATCACCCCAACTGGTGTCCATGAAGGCTGAATACCTTCACCATCACCACCATCACCACCATCACCATCAGAAAATTAATTCCACACATACAGGGCCACGTTCTTCATTTTTTTTCTGTTTATAATTCAAATCTCATATGGTTGTTTCTGATTGATATCTGATTGGTCAAGTATGCATTACCTTCCAATGCATTAGCTGAAAGGGAATCTGAGAAATTGAGTTCTCCTTTGTACCTTCATGAAATGAGACTCGTAATATGAAAGCTACCCTAGGATAGAAAGAGTATTTAAAAGATGCTAGACATCCCAAAATGGCAAACATCCATAATATTGTCTTGGTCTTTTATAGAACCTTGTCATTTCCCAGTCCAGCTCCCCTGAAGGGCACTATCCAATTTGGTAACCACTATCCACATGGACATACTGAGCACTTGAAATGTGGCAAGTCCAAATTGAGGTGTGCTGCAAGTATAAAATACACATGGGATTTTGAAAACAGCATAAAATATTAAAAATCACTTTAATAATTTTATACTGATTACATGTTAAAAGAATGTTTTAGATATATTTGTAATTAATTAAATAATTTCTATTAACTAAAACTGATTTTACCTGTTTATTTTTTCTTCTTGTGGTTAGTAGAAAATTTAAAATTTTAAATGTAACTTGCATTTGTGACTTACATTATAATTCTGTTGGACATCACATGTCTAGAGTGCAGATCTGAGACTTAGCCCTTTCCTTACAGCTAATCACTTGCATGTAGCACACCAGTCTCTCCCTGTGAATTGGCACTTACTTATTTATAGTTACTAACCCTTTCTTTAAAAGAGAAACAAGAGGGTAGGTGACAGAACTCCATGAAAGATATTCATGTAATAAGCTTTTCCTGCACCTGTAGGAGGAAATCTGTGACTGCATTGATTTCAGAAAAAGTCCTCATGGAGCACTGGCCTCAACTGCTGGGGAATATGAAAGGAGAAGGTCTGCTGATAAGTGGTGTCACAGTTGGGCAAAGGAGTATGTGCTAATGAACCATGCAAAGCTCCAGTCACTAAAGTTGGGGGTTTACAGATGTGTTTTTATGGATTCTTATTTACCATGAACATTTAGATGGTAATTGGAGCACAAATTGTCTGTTAAAATAGTTATTTCAGCTTTCCCCTGACCGTCGTAATCTTCTGGTAATCCCTCTTTTGGCCCTCTCCAGCTGTCTACCCCTAATTCAGAAAGAGGCCAGCTTTCCCTTTGCTGCTGTGAGTGAAGGCTGAGCCTTAATGTGTGGCCATGTACATAGCTTCTCTGCTTTCTAGTTTTAAAAAAATGCCAGATCATTTTATATGGCCACTGGTTTCTCCAGTGTGGATAAACAACTCCATCTATTCTCAGAGCAGATGCTTCCACTAACAACAATGACATACATAAATAATTTCCAATTACTGAGTGTTCAGTATGTGCCAGGAACTGTGCTAAATGCTTCATCTGCCTTGGCCCATTTAATCCTCACAACAAGCATATGAGATAGGTACTAGTATTATATTCAATTTACATATGAGAGAATGGAGGATCAGAGAGGGGCAGAGGAAAACATGCCTGAAGTCACCTAGTTTGAGCACCTAGTAGAACCAGGATTTAGATGCAAGTGGTAGGAGTACAGAGCCTGCACACTTAACTATTATGTCAGACTGCCTCCCTTGACTAGAATTCTTGTGTGTTGACTCTAAGGCAATGTCATCCAAATATTCTACTGGCAGCTGGATGAAGCTGTTTGCAGCAGGAAAGGCAAATTCTCCTGAGAAGGTGGATGAACATTGTACTCCAGAGGAGACTATGTTGTCGGCCTGAATTGCTTGTGCCCCTGGAGCTCAAAGAGCAGACTATCATTATTTAAGCTGAGAATTTACTTAGTTGAAAATGAAATTCTTTTGGAATAGAGTGTTCACTATTTTTAGTTCAATCCAGTTTTTATGGGAAGTTTAATTTAATTCAATTATATGAAATGTTAGTAAAAGATGTTCTGGAAGTTAGAATGGAACATATGGCCCAAGGGGGGTGGGTAAGTCTTTAGGAGTAAAATATCTGACAGTGAGGGCTGTTAAACAGTGGTCTGGGTTGTGTACTCATAATAAAACCCTGAGGCCAGGGTGGTTTGCGTGTAAGATGCTCTGAGGAGGAATTCACATTTCCCTGTGATTTTCATTCTTAATACATTTACTTAAACTATTGTGTCAGTTAAGGTCCTCTGAGCAGCAGACATGAAGATGGAGTTAGACATATAAGTTTTATTTGGAGAAATATCCATGCTGAGTAAAGGGGAAGGGAGCAGAAGTAGGCAGGGAGAGCCTTCAGCCAGTGATGCAGGTCTAACATCTATGAAAGGAGCAGAGGAAGGAAAGAAAATTGGGCAGGAAGAACCCAGTCAGTAATGCAGTTCTGAGAAAGTATTGGCCAGGCTGGGAACAGAAGTCTAAGCAAAAGTTCCCCATTAGAAAAATCCCACATTACGGAGAAAGGATGGCTTAGCTTTACTGTGCCTTCTGTGCTTAGTCACTGCCTGGGAGCAGCATAGGGGTCAGAAGGTGTGGAAGTGGGGAGCGTGACCTCAGAGTGAACACTGCAATGGATCTAAACATACAGCAGCTGGAGACTATCAGACAACTATGCTTCTAGCAGCATGTTCTCTTGACGGGAGATCTGAGCAGTGTACCTCCGTGTCTGCCACTGTTACATATTGCCTTGCCACACTGGAGTACTTTCTTCAAATGTACTGCTAATGTCAAGTGAAACAAGAAACGACTTTCCATTTCAGTGATATTTTCTCCTAAAAGTAAATACTGTAGCATCAAAGCATCCTCCATAAAAACCTCTTCATCCCTTCTTTTCCAGATACCATATCCAACCATTATCCAACTATCTGTACTTTTTATTTTTTCTGGAATTTGATGAAACTTTGCCATTTGGTACCTAATATTTTTTCTAAATGCTTCAAATTTCTGTTCTGATATTAGCAGAAAGAACACACTTGTACATACTGTTCACTTTTATTTTTTCATTAATATTGATTAATCTAAAATGATTGTTAATTTTATCTCTTGAATGTATTAAAATGTATTCATTCTCTCTGTTCCTTGTACTGTTAGATTAGCTTAGTTCCCTCATCCTCACTTCCTTGGGTTATTTTAGTAGCTTCCTCTCTTTTCTCCCTGCCTCTAATCTTGTTGCAGTTTAATTTGCCTTCTGTATAATTTCCAACCCAAATCTGACATTTTTGGAGGCCTTCAATGGCTTACTAGCATTTAGAGGGAAAAAATAATCCAAGCTCCCTGTCGTGGCATATGAGGCATTTCATGAATTTATCCATGTCCACTTTGCTAACTTCATCTCCTTCTATTCTCCCCATCATGCTTTCTAGTCCAGTGCTATGGAACCAATTATGTATCTGCATATTATCTGCTTATGTGTATCTTCATTTCTTTGTGTAGAATGTGCTCTTCTTGTTCACTTTACACACTGCTACTAAATATCTGGTCAGGTATTACATTCTCTTTGAAGTTTTTCTTGATTTCCAGTCAGCACTGATGACTTTATCTTTTATATTCCTATTAAATCTCTTAGCAGTCTGTAATTGCAGGCTCTATGTTTTATATTTTAATTATTTGTGCCTTTTTCTCAAGGCCCCAGGCTGTCTCTTATTTTTCTTTACAACCCTTGCACCTAGCACCATGCTTGGCCCATGAGAGGTCCTCAATAAATATTGGCTGAACTATGCCAAAATTGAGTTACATTCTTTGTATTGCTCCACAATATGTACCACAGAGTCTTAATGAACAAATGTTTGTGTAATGGAATGTAAATGAATAAAATGAAAATGTATTTAAGGAACCGTAAGAAAACTCAGTTTAAATATTCAGTAAATAGATTTGCTATTGTTGTTGCTTTCATCTTAATCTGATCGTTTTCATTCCTTGAGAGCAGTTGCCTTACTTGCCTTACTACTGGGTCAACACATTGTATGTGTATCACATATGTCTACAGAAATGTGATGATGCAAGAGGCAAGAGTTGACGGCCTGGGTTATCTTGCAAGTATGGCCCTGAACTGGTATCATTTTAATTTCTGTATAACCTGTACCTGAACAATTATGTTGTGTTGTATCTGTAGAAAACTGTCTCTAATGATATGTGCCGGCTCTTCATTAAAATTCCCTACAGGCATTGCCATCAGAAAGACCAACAGAAAAGAAATGAAACTTCCTTGCTAGATGCCTACCAGTTTCTCCTGTACAAGTGTTACTAAACGTTTATTTGTTCCTTCCTTCATTCATTCACTTTCACTCACCTATTTATTCATTCATCATTCAACTTACAGTGGTAAGTGAAAACAATCCATGAGAAAAATAATAATAATAAGGGTAGGTACCATTTATTGAGTCCTCATTCAGGCACCAAACTGGGTGACTTAAATGTCAGAACAGCTCTATGAGAGAGAAAATACTATTTTCCTTTTAAAGATGAAGAATTGGATACTCAGAGAAGTTAAGTTGTAGAGCTAGGGTTTTAAGGCAGAAGTTAATCCTTTCAAATAGTCCTATTTCAGGATTGATTCCAGAATTATCTGTTTCAGAATCATTTCCACCCACTCACCTGATGATTGCTTATATAATTTATATTGCTGAGGTTTTTTCACTCAATCTTGGAATCTGATGATGCCAACTTCTAAATTAGATGATGGTATACAAAATACAAGTCTGGAATCACCGTCATGTTTATTGAATACCTAATGTATAATTAGAACCTTTGTAGTTTAGTTCTCAGTTTACCTATAAGAATTGTTTCTATTAAAAATGCCAGTGTTTCCCCCTCAAATTCTTCCAATTTTCAACAGACTAATAGTGAGCTGGGGTTCAGGGTGGTCTGCATGTAAGTTGACAATGATAAAATAGTCTTGGATGGATCTGTTGATTCCTTTCATACACCCCCAACAAAAAAGCAAGAATCGAAAAAACCCGGTGCAATCCTTGTAATAGTTACCAAGTCCCCATGTGAGGCCTTTATTTTGCTTTTAATAAAGACAGGCCACATATAGCCTAAGGGGAACTTCAGTCAGACCAATAGCAGCCTCATTTCCTCCCAGTAGGAGGCATGGTAAACAAATGGTTCTGAAGATAGATGCTCTAGAGATATTCATGGCAATACTGATGTGGAAAAGGCTGATTAAAAGGAAATTCAGAGGAGGGGACTGGGGCTGAGCTATGTATAGAGGCAGGGGCCAGACCTATGTGTTAAGATTAATCAGAATAAATGATCTGACTATCTTCCAGAGTATAAATACCCCCAAACTTAATATTTCTATTTTATGTTGAAAGAAATCAAGAAACAAACTTTGTTATGTTCTTTGGAATAAATCTGTGCAGATGGTAAGCAGAACCAGAAACTGTTTGAAGTTTTGTGACAAGCCAGAGGCCTACATGAATATGGTAACTTTTCCCTTTTGAAAGCACTTGATTTTATCAACTTGTTTACCTATCTGTCACAACAGAGCATAAAACCAAGAAACAATTTCATAAACTGATATCTGAGAAATGTGTGCCTGGTAGCTGAGAAGAATTAAGAGAGTCATATATCAGTTTTCTGCTCCTCATTAGATGCAGTAATAAACTAGTTTTTTAAAATCACCTAACTGGATGTCAAATAGTATGTGACAGGGGGCAAATTTACAGCAAAGAGTATACATTGTCTGTGTAACAAATTGCTCTCTTGTACCAGTATTTCATGGCCTGTGCAGATAAACGAAGAGCAATTTGTCACATCCTCAAAAATGCATTCCCATTAAGTTGTTAAACATAGCAAGTAATTTCAGTACAGGTTTATATTCTTTAATCTTCAAAGGACACCATTTGGTCCTCTGACAAACCTGGATGGTTATCACAGCCAGAGCAGAAATGGTTAAATCTGATTCTGTCTTCCAACAGGGAGCTAAAAGGAATTGCAAAATATCTCATCCCCCTTGGCTCTGAGTGTAGGTTTAAAATTAAATTGGTTCTGCTTAGCAAACTAGAACAGGGCAACTAAATTGAATTTTCTGAGGAATGTTGTGAATCCTATGTGGAAAAAAAAGTCATACAAAGTTTGTGTTTCCTTCTATCCTTTCTTTGTACACTACTTTCTCCTGTCCATTGCACTCTTTCCATACTCTCCTCCCTGTTGGTAAGCCCAGCTTCTATTGTATCTCATTTGGAGTTTTATATGCATTTCTACCCATTTCTCTGAAAGTTTCAGTCATTCCTTTCCACATGCTCTTTCTTTTCCCACTTCAAAATTGCTCTCTTTATTTTTCTTCTCATTCACACTTTTCATGGAACAAGAATATTGAGAGCATTTTATCAAGTTTGCACAGAGGAAAAGCAAGCACAGAAAAGACCAGAGACTGGGGCATGTGAAGTGTTAGGCTTTTGATTATGTTGTTAAAGCATAAGTACAGAGTTTTGATGATTCTGTATTTCTGGTGTTCTAAAGATTCTAGAAGCATTTATTTAGAAGTAAATTTTCCCCTCCCTCTCATTTTTCTTCTAACATTTATTTTCTTACTTGCTCATTGTAAAAAATATGGAAAATTAGGCTGGGCGCAGTGGCTCATGCCTGTAATCCCAGCACTTTGGGAGGCAGAGGCGGGCAGATCACAAGGTCAGGAGATCGAGACCATTCTGGCTAACACGGTGAAACCCCGTCTCTACTAAAAATACAAACAATTAGCCAGGTGTGGTGGTGGGCGCCTGTAGTCCCAGCTACTCCGGAGGCTGAGGCAGGAGAATGGTGTGAACCTGGGAGGTGGAGCTTGCAGTGAGCCAAGATCACGCTGCTGCACTCCAGTCTGAGCGACAGCGTGACTCCGTCTCAAAAAAAAAGGAAAATTTAGAAAAGTATGTAGAACAATATAAAATTGCATCAAAGTGTATTGAGGTCATATAAGTATATAGAAGAAAAATAATTTTATCATCAAAGACAAAAGCAATTAATGATTTGGCATATTTCCTTCCAGTGTTTTTTTTTTTTTTTCAGTGCATATTACTTCCTAAATGGTTGAGATTATCCTGTGTGTATGCTTTTATATATTGCTTTATCTTTGGAAAGTTTTATAATGGATTTTTCTTAAATTGATCTTTGTCGTGGGAGTCGGGTATTGGAGTGAAACTCACTAAATTGGCTTCAGTTTGGTAACAGATGGATATCCATCTTCTATTTTCCCTTTGCCATTTAGTATTAGAGGGCAGGTATCTTAATGCTGCCATAGTTCAGATTTCTCAGCTTATACTAGGGTGCTTTTTCACAGGACCTGGGTAACTTTTCTTTTATAATTTTATTTTTTAAATTGACGTATAAGAATTGTACATATTTACTGGGATCAGGGTAACCTTTCTTATTAAACATTCGTTCTATATGTAAGAAGATACCAGATCAGACATACATCTGATGTTACATTAAGTTACTAAGTGTGGTTGCCCTGGATTAAGAAGCTTTTGCTATTTGGCCTTTATGCAGCATATTGGAGCAATCTTAATTTTTATTTTATAGTTCCTTCCAGCAAGAAAGTGCCCCAATGGATACTAAATTGTGAGGGTTTGAGAAATTCATAGTGTTTTTTGTTTTACCTCTGTATTAGTCCATTTTCACACTGCTAATAAAGACATACCCGAGGCTGAACAATTTACAAAAGAAAGAGGTTTCATTGAACGTACAGTTCCACCTGGCTGGGGAAGCCTCACAATCATGGTGGAAAGCAAGGAGGAGCGAGTCGCATTTTTATGTGGATGGTGGCAGGCAAAAAAAATGAGAGCTTGTGCAGGGAAGCTCCCCCTTATAGAACCATCAGATCTCATGAGACTCATTCACTATCACAAGAACGGTACAGGAAAGACCTGTCCCCACAATTCATTCACCTCCCACCGGGTCCCTCCCACAACATGTGGGAATTGTGGGAGTTACTATTCAAGATGAGATTTGGGTGGGGGCACAGCCAAACCATATCAACCTCTTATTTTTGTTGAAGGAATAGTACTAAATCCTCCATTTTCACCTTCTAAAATTTCATTCTCCTCAGTGATTATATGGGAAAGAGAAAAAGTGTATGAGTGCTTTACTTTGTTACCACAAGTATTTGTGGATTTAAGCTCCACCGGTCATTTAGTAGGATATTTTGTTTTTATTAAGGAATCTTCCCCTTCCTTTTAAGTTCTTAAATGTTTCCCTTTCAAGAAATCTGCTTTAAAATTTTTTGAAGCTCCACATCAGATGATCTCAATGAGAGCTTTAATTTCACTTTATTGCTCTAATTCAGGCATCTCCAAGCCATGATGGGCAGTCAGTGGTCTGCATCCTTGGGGATTTTCAGTGGCATTTGGGCTGCTCATTTTGGTAGCTTTTAGACCATTTTTTCCCTCAAAAATGAAGTGTCTTTTGGGTGGTGTTATCTGGGCTTTTAGAAGGAACCCAAAAGTTAGGAATATGTGAATCTCCTCTAAGATCAATTCTTTTTTCAACGTTGGGCCCTGTTTCACCTCCATTGTGCAGTAACTGAAGGTGCCATAAGAGAGAATAGAGATTTACACACAACTTATTTCACTATATGAAATAGTTTATAAGTGATTTGTGTCCTCTAATTGATCTCAACATTTCTATTAAAGCAGATAAATAAAGAGTTGATTGACTTTCAATATGTACAATACTCAAGTTGCAGGAACAGTGACTTTAAGCATCTCCAGTTTGGTTGTAGGCCTTCTTTATTGGCTACTGGAGGTTTCATTACAAGTATATGGAGTTCTTTTAACGTTTGCAGTTGATGTTGTTGCTAATTAGATAACAACTCTACCTTGGATCTAAATTACTTGATACAGTTTTTGAATACATTTATTTTGAAAATTTGAAATATTTGAATGGAGAATCTTTTTTTAAGTTATGTATTTTATATTTTATTTTGTGCCTACATAGTAGATATATATATTTATGGGGTACATGAGATACTTAGGTATAGGCATGCAATGCGTAATAATCACATAATGGAAAATAGGGTATCCCTTCCCTCAAGCATTTATCCGTTGTGATTTAAACAATCCTCTTACGATCTTTTACTTAATTTTAAATGTACAATGAAATTATTATTGACTATAGTCCTCCTGTTGTGCTATCAAATAGTAGGTCTTATTCATTCTTTCTAACTATTTTTTGTACCCATTAACCATCCCCACTTCCTCACTGCCCCTGCTACTATTCTTCCTAGCCTCTCGTAACCATCCTCCTTCTCTATCTCCAAGAGTTCAATTGTTTTAAATTTTAGATCCCACAAATAAGTGAGAACATGTGATGTTTGTCTTTCTGTGTCTGGCTTATTTCATTTAGCATAATGACTTCCAGTTTTTGCAAATGACACTCTCATTCTTTTTATGTCTGAATAGTACTCCATTGTGTATAGGTACCACATTTTCTTTATCCATTCATCTGCTGATGTACACTTAGGTTGCTTCCAAATCTTAGTTATTGTGAACAATGCTGCAAAGGCCAGGGAGTGCAGATAGCTCTTTGATATACTGACTTCCTTTATTTTGGGTATATACCCAGCAGTGGGATTGCTGAATCATATGGCAGTTCAATTTTTACTTTTTTGAGGAACCTGAGTGGAGAATCTTAACTTTAGCCAATGAAGTAGAGGAGATATAAGAAAGAAGAGAGACCTACATTCACACCAAATGGCATTGCTGGAAGATTCTGTTCTACTAGGCGTGGTGTCTAGCAGAGATAGATGTTAGCAATTTAGTGTGTTGGTATTAGATGTCTTTGTTGTAGAGAACAAAGTAGTTGCTAAATATAGGATTTTTTTCCACTCTCTGCGTTTTTCCTATAATAAACATCCAATTAGTCCCCAAGTCCTGTTGATGGCAATTATCTCATAAATACCTCTTGAATCTGTCTCCTTATCCTCAATGCCACTCTACTACCAATGCATATGTTACTAATATTTATCACTTAATATGTAGCCAGGTACTACAAGACACATTATCATATTTAATTATCATAACAATTCTGCAAGGATAATATTATTTTTATTTTATAGAAGAACAAGTGGAGGTTTGGGGAGATTGTTTAGTTTCTCAAGATCAAATAACTTGTGACAAAAGCCAGGTTTTAAACCCATATCCATCGGTTCTAAAACTCCTTCATTGTTCTATTTGCAACAGCCTCCTAATTTTCCTGCCCCCACCCCCACCTTTATCTCGTTGCTGTTTCTTTCCAATGATCCTTTTTTGCAGTACTACCGTGTTAATATTGAAATATATAAACATCAATATGTCCCCCTACCCAATGCCTAAACAATGAAGTATAGCCTTCGTGGCTTGTTTCAACCCGATTATGGCTGGACCCCTACCTCATCTCTGATTACTCTCCTGCCCATTTCCTATCCCTCTACCTCAGCTCCTTATGTTTCAGTGGCACCAAAATGTGGTGGTATTATGTGAATGCTTAATGTCTCTGTGCTATTTCAGTTACCTACAACACACTCCATAACTGCCCTCTTTGGTCTGTGAGCTCCTATTCATTTTCCTACACCCAGCTCCAGTGTTCCTTTCTTTGTGAGGATTTTCCACAGCTTTCCCAAGCAGAATTAGTAACTCTAATCTCTGCACTTCCATTACACTTGCAAGGAGCCTTAATCATTATGGGAATAGCCTTAATCATCTATTCCCCCTCAGAAGGCTGTGAACCCTTTACAAGCAGGAGTCAAGTCTTATTCTTTGTACTTATCTCCTGCAGCTCTTTACAAACAATCTGGACATTGACTCCAATTAATGTGCTGCCCCTAGAAAAGTTGGAACCACATCATGTTTTGCTCAAAGAAATACAATCCAAAGACTACAGCCACATGTGTTGAGGTCCTTTTTCTCCTCCAAACTACTTCTGTGCCCAACAGACTTGTTTCTCATTGATGTCTGATAGTTTCTCCTTCTTCCTTTTCCTCTTTCTTGACTAAGCTCCCTTCTTGCTTTTCTTCTGGCTCAATTCTGTTTTCCTATTCTGATTTTTTATGTTCTGCATCAGAAAATCTCAACATTTTCTGGTGGAGATAGAAATGTCCTCAGATAGAGGGTGGCCAGTGAAGCTGAGTAGGCAATACCTCAATTCTTTTTAGTTAAGCAAGATCTTAGAGGAAGTCTGTGGGCACTCATGCCTTAATACCTTAATTTCAATCCACAAATGTATTTTGTGTGAATTTGGTATAGTGGAAAACAACTGGATATGATCAGCCGACATGAGTTCAAGGTCTCTGTTCTGAGTAATTCTGAGCCTTAAATGCAGTTTGTGATATAGAAACACTTTGTAAGCTACAAAGCAATATGCTGACATTGAGAGATTACTGTTCCTCTGGGCCTGTTCTCAGGCCTGCATTGAGCATTGTTCCTTCTTGTTCTGCCTCTAAAGCCTTCTTCTGTCTCATTTAGGAAGATGCTGCTGCTGAATTTAAAAATATATATTTCGTTATTTAATATAGCATACAAACTGAAAAATACATAAAGCATATGCACAGTTCAACAAATGAAACCATGTAAGTATCAAGAAGTGGAACATTACTGGCAGCCCTTGAAGTTCCCTATGTGCCCTTTAACTGATTTGTCAAACTTTTAGCACTGGCTTTTTTATTCCCTTCGGTTGAAATTTCTCTTCACTGGTGACTCATAAACCTTCTTGAATCTGATGCTATACCGAGGGCAGCAAGGGTGTCTGACCAGAGAGAGCTTTATCTAACAAGGCAGCTCTGTCTTAGTGCGTTGTCTCCACCCTGGGCACCAGAAAGTACTAGCCCCTTCCTGACAACTGTCAGTCTCTTTCCTCTGTGCTTGCGGAAGGTAAGCAGATGGTCTGTAAGTGCCCTTCCCAGTAGCCCCACTGCATCAATGATATTGCTGGTGCCTTTATCATAGCACAGTTAGGTATTATTTTTATGGACACTTTTTTTTCTTCTTATAATAGCATTATGGTCTCTTTTTAGAAAACTTGGAAAATACTATAAAGTATAGATGAGTATTAAGTAATCATGCAGAGATAGCTTACATCTCTGTTAACAGGTTTTTCCATATTTGAACAACTTTTAATCTTGGTTTTTCATGTAATGTGGTATTATAAGCATTTGCTTGTGTCATCAAAGTTTTCATTAAAATAATTTTAATGGTTGCCTAATATTCCATCACGTGAGTATAGGTTACTAAACTTTTTGTGTGTGAATGGCATTTAAGTTTTTTTTTGTTTTTTTGAAGTTTTACAAGTAACCTTTTAATAAACACTTTGATGTGTATGTTTTTGTCTGCATTTCAGTTTATTGGCTTAGGCTAAATTTTCCAAATTGAAATTACTGAGTTAAAAGTCATGCATTAAAAAATAAAAAACTTTTATTTTTCTTTTTTTTTTTTTTTTTTTTAATTTTGAGATGGATCCTCACTCTGTCACCCAGGCTGAAATGCAGTGTCGCAATCTCGGCTCACAGCAACCTCCGCCTCCTAGGTTCAAGCGATTCTTCAGCCTCATCCTCTGGAGTAGCTGGGATTACAGGCACCCGCCACCACGCCTGGCTAATTTTTTGTATCTTTAGACAGGGTTTCACCATGTTGGCCAGGCTGGTCTTGAACTCCTGACCTCGTGATTCACCTGCTTCGGCCTCTCAAAATGCTGGGATTACAGGCATGAGCCCCCATATCCAGCCGAAAAAAAAAACCAAAACTTTTTGAATACCAGTTGTAGAACTATTACATGTTTCTTATTGGCATTTTGGAAAATACAGGAAAAGAATAAGGAAAATTACAGAAATCACCTTATTGGTTACTGAGGTAACAAACCCTGAAATGTCAGTAGTATAACAATTAGTAGTTTACTTCTCTGTCAGAGAAATGCAGATAAGGCCTTTCCTGTGTGACTAGCCTTCAAGCGTCAGGAAGCCAGGATACTTCTGTTTGTGGCTCCACCATTTTGTTGCCTCAAAGTTGCCGTGATGGCATAACTGACAGGGGGAAAGGAAAACGTGGAAGACCACACATAGATTCGGGCCTGGAATTGCCCTATACCATTCCCACCTACATTCTATCACCTGAATTCAGTTACATGGCCAGGGGAGCTACAGAGCTACAGGGGAGAGGGTGTTTAAGGCAGGAATGTGTCTTTCTGTGACAGGAGAAAAATGAAATAGCTTGGAGAATAAATAGCATTGTTTTTTAAGCATATTACCCACAATTCTGTCTCCCAGAAATAACCCTTGTTAGTATGCTGATATGTTTCCCTTTAACCCCTTTATATAAATATATGGAATATTAAGCAAACCATAATTACTTCCCATATACCATCTTCTTTTTTTTTTTTTTTTTTTTTTTTGAGATGGAGCTATGCTCTTGTTGCCTGGGCTGGAGTGCAATGGCATGATCTCGGCTCACTGCAACCTCCGCCTTCCGGGTTCAAGTGATTCCCCTGCCTTAGCCTCCCAAGTAGCTGGGATTACAGGCATGTACCACCATGCCCGGCTAATTTTGTATTTTTAGTAAAGACGGGGTTTCTCCATGTTGGTCAGGTTGGTCTTGAACTCCTGACCTCAGGTGATCCACCTGCCTTGGCCTCCCAAAGTGCTGGGATTACAGGCATGAGCCACTGTGCCCGGCCTCCATATACCATCTCATATCTACTATGTATCATCTAATATTTTAGGAATATTTTTATATTGTTATTATTCTAACTATTTTTGAAGCTCTTGATGTATAATGACAAGTTGTTTTTCAAAATGTGACACCAGCTCTGTGTGAGAGTGACTTGAGTGGTTCTTTGTTATTTCACATTTTGCTTAACTTCTTTGGGTCTTGGTTTCCTTACCTACCTACCTTATATGATTATTGTGACTAATTAACAACTTACTGCAGGTAAAGAGCTTAGAATAGTGCCTAGCACAGTAACTGTTATCTATTATGGTTGTATGAAGATACTTGGACTTCCTAAGTCACTTATCAGTCTTATACTTTCACTTTGGTATCTTGGGTGTGTTTTGCATCTCTTGGTACTTGATAATGAGTGTTCTGAGCACTTTTTTGGTAACTTTTTATTCACAAAATAGACTGATTTTTATCAAATAAGCTTAACTACAATGGTGAAAGAGATTTTCAATATATACTAAATCGTTTTGGGGGATACAGGAAGTAAAAGGAAATTGTAGTTTATTGAATACCCACCATATGCCAGACCCTGTTTTTTATACTTTTATACTGTGTCTCATTTAATTATCCTAGCAACCCTGGAAAGCAGGAACAGTGTTTTTATCCAGATTGACTCAATAAGGAAAGTGAGGTTCAGATAATTAATCCAAGACCACAAATGCTAGTAAGTAGCAAGATCAGGATTTAAACACAGATCTGTCTCCCATCAAAGTTTACTATACCATCATGCCTCCTATTTATCCTGTTTTCCTATTGCACTTGTGGTATGTTCATGTGGAATAAGGTCCTGTTTGTAGACCACGCCTTGTCAGAACAATTACAGTGACTATTGTTAAGCTGAAGAAAGAAAACTGTGTGTATTGTTTTATTGTTTTTTTTTTAATTAGAGAGCAGGTCTCACTATGTTGCCTAGGCTGGCCTCAAACTCCTAGACTCAAGCAATCCTCTTGCTTCAGCCTCTTCAGTAGCTAAGTCTATAGGCACATGCTGCTGCACCCAGCCTATGAATGGACATTGAGACATACTTCCTCCTTAAGATTTTATATATTGATTACTTACCTTGCTGGCCATTTA
Organism: Chlorocebus sabaeus; assembly: GCF_047675955.1. Classification (NCBI taxonomy): domain Eukaryota; kingdom Metazoa; phylum Chordata; class Mammalia; order Primates; family Cercopithecidae; genus Chlorocebus; species Chlorocebus sabaeus. Next base: position 101,680,931 of record NC_132912.1, on the reverse strand, counting down.
AAACTATATTTGACACAGATAGCAACAGAGGCCCCAAAAAGACTCTTTAATTTGTCCATGTCAACTAGTCAGTTTCTCTCTGGATTTAGGAAAAGTAAGCAGGTCTTTTCATCTTCTCAGATTCTAACAGTGTACATGAAGAGGCAGTAGCTCAGACTAGTTACTTTAACTTTGTAAGCCTTAATTTCTTTGTCTATAAAACGGGCATCATAATTGAACTTCCTCATAGAATTGTTGTGAGGAATTTAAATAAGGTTATGTGCCTAGTTCCCAACATTGAGTAAACTCAAATCATTGTTATTAACATAATATTAAATGAATAAATGTCCTTCATTATGAAGTTGGTCTACTATTCTAGTACTTTTCTTTTTTCTTTTTTTTTGAGACAGAGTTTTGCTCTGTCGCCAGGCTGGAGTGCAGTGGCACAATCTCAGCTCACTGCAACCTCTGTCTCACAGGTTCAAGTGATTCTCCTGCCTCAGCCTCCTGAGTAGCTGGGACTACAGGTGTGTGTCACCACGCCCGGCTAAGTTTTGCACTTTTAGTAGAGACGGGGTTTAACCATGTTGACCAGAATGGTCTTGATCTGTCGACCTCGTGATCTGCCCGTCTGGGCCTCCCAAAGTGCTGGGATTTTCCCCTTTCATTCGTCTCTGAAATAAATACTTCACATTCCTTTAACCTTTCCTCTAGTGTTCCTTTTGCACCTCTGTCTCCTCTTCAGATTTTCTGTTGCTTATTCAGTTGATCACCATACCAAGTAAAAACCTGATCTATTACTTCGTGTCCTGGATTACCTAGAGATGTATGGTGTTCCTCATATCATAGTTTCTTCACAGTGAAACTCCATGGCAGTAGTTCAACATCTTCCTGGCTTGCTGGTTGGGTTTCCAAGAAAGCAGATTCTGAGATGGAGATTGGCATGAAAGGAATTTTTTGGGGAGATTGTTCTTCAGAATCAACACTTCTGGGGAAAGGGAAGAAAGCAGAATTGGGCAGAGGGAGACATTGGTCTGTGATGCCTCCTAAACGAGGACTCAGTGAACCAGAAGCTCTAGAGCTGGGATGGCCTTTCAGAGTGGAGATGAGGGGATCAGACCTTCAGACTCTCACATTGACTAATCATTGGATGCAGGCAGCAAGACCTTGGAAAAGATGGCTCTTTTCAGCTAAGGACAATTCCTAGAGAGGGTTGTCAGCTGGCAACACTCCCAGCAGCTGGAAGACTAAGTCCTTCAATCCTGAAGGGAGATCTGGCTGGTGCCACATACATGCACTACAGCTTGTTTTGTGCAGGTGTTGTCCCTGACCCTGAAGGGCATTGTGTTCCATTGTCTCTAGTGAATATCATCCTTTTAGTTTCCAATTCTTTCTTCAGTTTGTGTCCTTCTGGTTTAGTCTCTAAAATGATAAAGAGTGCATCTGAACACAAAGAAGGAATTTTCAATCCAGGGCCAGTTAACTCTCAACCTAGTCCTTTTCTACCTTTATTAAATAATACCATATGGAGCAATTTATTGAGAAAAATTTATAGCAATTTATTGAGAAAAATTTTATAACCAATTGTGTGTAATGCTGGTCTGGGAGAAGGGGTCACCGAAATGCCATGGGTATACCCATACCTATAGGCTGAATGAATGGAAGTCATTGGATCCTGAACATGTGAGTATTTTTCTAGGTTGCTAAATAAAATGTCTCCCTTTTCCTAAGTTTAGATTGTTCCTCCCGACTCTCATCTGTCAGTTTCTGTGCTCCAATTAGAAGTACTTGTTAGTAATCTTTATAAGTATATAGGGATAAATACAAGCATTTAGCCCATATATGTGATTAATGTTATCTGTGTTCTCTATTTTCCTCCTGTCTCTTATTGTGCCCATGTAAGGAAGAGCTGGCGATAATGTATTAAATGTTAAAGACTTTTTGAAAATACTTTACATTTTTGTGTCATTAAGATTGAAATGTATACACAGAAGAGTCAGGACATTGAAATATTAAATGTCAAACAGTGCTATTCACTCTGTTATATTACACTGAGTATTTCATTTCAGATTATATTTTAAATTGTTTTTCCAGACAATTTGTATTGTAGGGTGAATTTACTTTTACCATTATTTTTTTCTTGACTTTATATGGATCTATGATTACTTGTTCTTTAGCTTATAATTTCTTCCATTTTTTTAAAGGATTGGAGAGGCATAGGAAATATGGAGATAATTCACAGTTTTTACCAGAAGCCACCATTTTACAGACAAGCAAACATTAAATCAATCAGAAAACAGACTGTTTTTATCCCTATGTATGTAGATGCTTAGATCCTGATTTGTGAGAAATTGGAACTATAGTAGAACTTTGTATTTAAATTATTCTTGGAGAAGATATTGTGTTCACTGAATTACCTTCACTTTCACCGTTTTAAAAGAAAATTTATGTGATTAATAAAGATATATGGCAAGGTTGTACTTACTAAATAAGATTTCTCTTCATCTTCAAAGCCCTGCCTTCAGCACCATGTTTTCTACCATGCCTGTGTTCTCTTCAAGCTTACTATCTGGTTGGCCTTTGTCTCAGCCCTTCTTCCATGTTATTCTTCATCTTCTTCATTACATTTCAAGCTGTTTCCTTTTTTTCCCCCAGAAACTATTAAAATTCTATCTGTTATTCTCAGTTACAGGAAAAATATTATTTTTTCTCGGAGTTTAAAGCATATTACTAACTCTATTTTCACTAATTTACAAAGAAAGTTAACAAAGCAATGATTATTTCTAAAATATTGATATATCACAGTGTACTATAGTACACTGTGATATTATATAGTTTATACAATACTTTTGTAGACATGTTTGCATTTAATTATCACAGTAACCCAGTGAGTTGGGTGGCATTTTCTCCATTACACAGTTGAAAAACTGGAACTTTGAGTAGTTAAATGACTTACTTAAGATTATAAAACTACTACACCTATTTCATTTAACCAAATTTTCTAACTCTACATCTAGTGGCAGAATCTGTTCTTAGCACTTTTACATGCTTGAATTATAGTGCATGTCAATTGATATATTACCGTGTGTTTATACATCTGTCTCCTTTACTAGATTGTAAACTTTTTGATGGCAGGCACCTGGTCTTATTTGACTTTGTACCTTAGGTGTTTAACAGAGTTTCTGACACAATGTAACCACTCAGTATAAATTTGTCAGGATAAAGTGAATGAGTGAAATCAGGAAAGCATCACAGATTATTGTAGTCCAAGAACAAAAGTAAAATATAATTTCAAAAGAAAATCTGAGATGCAGTTTTCTAGAAATATTTAAGAAAATTACGAGTGCCACTGAAGCCAGAAACGAGAGAGAGAGAGTGAGACCGCTTTTGGATCTTAGCACTAAAGAGGTATAGGGTAGAGAAGAAACTGGAGAGACATCCGATAAATTTTTTGCCTTTTTTTCAATCTTTAACATAGCTTTCTGAGATATAATTCACACACCATACAATTCATCCATTTAAAGTGTACAATTCAGTGTTTTTTAATATGTTCATAAAGTTGTACATTTATATTGCAATCAATTTTATACTTTCACTACCCCAAAAGTGAAACCTGTACTCACTAGCCATCACTCCCCAAATCCCCACTCCCATAGGCCTAGGCAGCCACTAACCCACTTTCTATCTCTATAGTTTTTCTTATTCTGGGCATTTCATATAAATGAAATAATATAATATGTAATCTTTGGTGGCTGTCTTCATTCATTTAGCATAATGAAGTCAAGTTTCATTCATGTTGTTGCTTGTAAAAGTACTTCCTTTTTATGGCTGAATAATATTCCATTGTATGACTATATCACATCTTATTTATCAATTCTGTTGCTGATGGACATTTAGATGATTTCTCTCTTTTAGCTATTATGAATAATACTGCTATAAGCATTGTGTTCACGTTTTTGTGTGGGCATATGTTTTTAATTCTCTTGGGTGTGTATATCTAAAGTAGAATTGTCATCTCACCTGGTTTACCCATTTGAGGAAATTTATCACCTATCTATCCATCTATCCACCCATTAATCTGTCTTGTTTTTGGTACATTTTAACATAAGTTGCAGAAATCATTACACTTAAGCCCTAAACATTTTAGCATGCATATCATTAACTAAAATATATTATTTGTATGTAGGGTTTTAAAATATTCACATAAAGTTTGCATACAATTAAATGCACCAAAAATCAGTATATGTTCACTAAATGCATTCACATGTGTAACCCAGATTATAGGGTTTTAAGTTAGAAAGTATGGTGAAGGTATTAGACAACACCCTCCCATTTTACAGAGGAATACTAATATCCTGAGAGGGGGAGTAACTTGTCCAAAATCAAAGGAGAAGCAGAGCATCAGCCTAGCATGCTTTGACTTATATTGTCATTCATACCTTAGGTCTTGAGGTTGCTATAATCTATAGGCAGCATCTTAACATGGTGATAAAGTTACCTGAGGTTTTGGGCTTTAAACTCATGCTTATTGTACATAGATTTAAATGAAGTAGGACTTTATATGTCAAGTAGTAAAGTACTCTTGCAGCAAATGAGTTTAGACCTTGGAAAGTCTAGCCAAGATTACAAGTTAAATTCTCACTTCTTTCTTCAGTCAAATGTACCTTTATTCATATACCTCCTAGTTTGCAAAACTGTATTCAAGTACTACTTCATCTGATACTTTATTCTAAATGTCTTCTAATCCTTTTTTCTTTATTGTTTGCCTCAAATAATTAACACCTCTTAAGTCAGCATTTTGTGACTACGGATTCAGATCCTAAGGCATCTTTAATGTCGAAAAAAATAATGAATGACAGTATGAGTTGTGATTACATGAACAAATTATAGCATTTTTAGGAAACCTAGATGTTGAACACTCTGGAATTAAAGTCTTAGAGACTGAGGTACCTGGTGTTGATTAGCCTGTGTGAGAAAGATAAGGAGAGCTGGTAATGATAATTGAGCATGTGCCATATGCCAGGCATTATGTTAAGTGCTTTACATGCATTACCTCTTTAATCCTCATAATCCTCATAGTGCTATTATTATGAATATTTAACAGCTGAGGAAACATAGGCCTACAAAGGTTAAGTAGCTTGCTTAAAATCACTCAAAAGTGACGTGGTCAGAATTAAATTCTAAGCCTGTCAGTTCTCAGAGTGCATGTTATATAAACGCTTTCTGTTATACTGTCTGCAAGATAGGCAGCTTTTAATAGTTGAAGACTGTCAATAAAGATTATATGAGAGTAGCTCCAGAGGGCAGAACTTGAACCAAATATGGCCATCAGAGGGAAGTTTATTTAGACTCAGCATGAAAAGATTTTCTGACAGAGCTGTCAAGAAGCGGGCAAGGCAGCATTGTTTAGCAGCAAGCTTCAGACATAAGAAATATTCAGGTAGGGCTAGGTGACTGTTGTAGAAAATGTAATTGCATTCAGTTGGAGATTGGATTTGCTCAGAGATTTCCCTAATACCAGAATCACTTGGAGGACATTGTGTTTTCCAAATCAACTCTACTGAAATAAAATTAACATACAATAAAATGTACCCAAATTGTAAATGTTTAACAAATTTATACAACAATGTAACTGCCATCAAAATCAAGATGTAAGGTATTTCAGCAAGCCCCCAAAGTGTTCTTGTGCTCCTCCTTGACTAACACCCCCTTAATCCCCAGCCCCAGACCATCATTAATCTGCTTTCCGTCACCTTAGGTTAAATTGTTTTATTTTTTAGAATTTCATGTAAATGAAATCATTCTACATTTCATCTTTGTGTCTGGAGGTTTTTGCTCAGCACAGTAACTCTGAGATTCATTCATGTTGTTGCACATATCAAGCACTCATTCCTTTTTACTGCTGAGTAGTAGTCTACTGTATGAATATACCACAGTTTCTTTATTCATGTACCTGTTGATGGACATTTGGTTGTTTCTAGTTTTTAGCTACTATTAATAAAACTGCTATGAGTATTTATGTATACATTTTTGTATGTACATAAGTGTTTGTTTCTCTTCAGTAAATAACTAGGAGTGGAATTCATGGGTTGTATGGTAAATGCAAGAAATTGCCAAATTGATTTTGCAAAGTGATGGTACTATTTTACATTCCTTCGAGTACTGTATGAGAGATTTGATTTTTCCACATCTTCACCAACATTTAATATTATCAATATTTAGTGTTTTACATTTTATCCACTTTGATGAACATGTACAGGTATCTGGCTTTATGTATTTTTTATAACAGTTTTGTTGGAGTATAATTGACATTATGATAAGCTGCACTTACAAGTGTTCAATTTGATAAGTTTTGGCATATCATATATAATGTTCATGCATAACTAACATGTACTGTATATCCATATCATACATAATGTTCATACATTTGTATGAACATCTGCTATATAGCCATCATCCCCCAAAGTTTTCTCATGCCACTTAGCAACTTTTCCCTCCCTTCCTCCACTTTGTCCCAGGTAACACTGATTTGCTTTTAATCACTATAGATTAGTTTGTATTTTCTTGAACTGTACATAAATGGAATATTACAGTTTGTACTGGGTTTTGCTTCTTTTACTCAGTACAATTATATTAATATTCATCCATGTTGTAGTGTTCCTTTTTATTGCCAAGTGGTGTTCCATTGTATGGCTATACCACAGCTGCTTATAAATTCATTTATTGATGGACATTTGAGTTGTTTCTAAGTTTTGATTATTAAAGATAAAGCTGCTCTGAATATGCTTGTATAAGTCTTTATGTAGACATATGCTTTTATTCCTTTTGGCCAAACACCTAGGAGTAGAATGACTGAATCACAATTGGCAAGTGTATGTTTAACTTTGTAAGAAACTGCCAAAATACCAGGAGTTTGAGACCAGCCTGGCCAACATGGAGAAACCCTGTCTCTAGTAAAAATACAAAATTAGCTGGGCGTGGTGATGCACGCCTGTAATCCCAGCTACTCGGTAAGCTGAGGCATGAGAATCACTGGAACCCAGGAGCAGAAGTTGCAGTGAGCCAAGATCGTGTCACTGCACTCTGGCCTGGGTGACAGCATGTTTGTCTCAACAGCGAACGAACAAACAAAACTTAAAAAAAAAAAAGAAACTGCCAAAATATTTTTCAAGTGATGGTACCATTTTACATTTCCATCAGCAGTGTCTTAAGAATTTTCTTTTCTTTTCTTTTCTTTTCTTTTCTTTTCTTTTCTTTTCTTTTCTTTTCTTTTATTATACTTTAAGTTCTAGGGTACATGTGCACAACGTGCAGGTTTGTTACATATGTATACATGTGCCATGTTGGTGAGCTGCACCCATTAACTCGTCATTTACATTAGATATATTTCCTAATGCTATCCCTCGCTCCCCCCCGCCCTGCCACAATAGGACCTGGTGTGTGATGATCCCCTTCCTGTGTCCAAATGATCTCATTGTTCAGTTCCCACCTATGAGTGAGAACATGTGGTATTTGGTTTTCTGTTCTTGTGATAGTTTGCTGAGAATGATGGTTTTCAGCTGCATCCGTGTCCCCACAAAGGACACGAACTCATCCTTTTTTATGGCTGCATAGTATTCCATGGTGTATATGTGCCACATTTTCTTAATCCAGTCTTTCACTGATGGACATTTGGGTTGATTCCAAGTCTTTGCTATTGTGAATAGTGCCGCAATAAACATACATGTGCATGTGTCTGTATAGCAGCATGACTTATAATCCTTTGGGTATATCCCCAGTAATGGGATGGCTGGGTCAAATGGTATTTCTAGTTCTGGATCCTTGAGGGATCGCCACACTGTTTTCCACAATGGTTAAACTAGTTTACAGTCCCACCAACAGTGTAAAAGTGTTCCTATTTCTCCACATCCTCTCCAGCACCTGTTGTTTCCTGATTTTTTTAAAGATTGCCATTTTAACTGGTGTGAGATGGTATCTCATTGTGGTTTTGATTTGTATTTCTCTGATGGTGAGTGATGATGAGCATTTTTTCATGTGTCTGTTGGCTGTCTGAATGTCTTCTTTTGAGAAGTGTCTGTTCATATCCTTTGCCCACTTTTGGATGGGGTTGTTTGTTTTTTTCTTGTAAATTTGATTGTGTTCTTTATAGGTTCTGGATATTAGCCCTTTGTCAGATGAGTAGATTGCAAAAATTTTCTCCCATTCTGTAGGTTACCTATTCACTCTGCTGGTAGTTTCTTTTGCTGTGTAGAAGCTCTTTAGTTTAATGAGATCCCATTTGTCAATTTTGGCTTTTGTTGCCATTGCTTTTAGTGTTTTAGACATGAAGTCCTTGCCCATGCCTGTGTCCTGAATGGTATTACCTAGGTTTTCTTCTAGGGTTTTTATGGTTTTAGGTCTAACATTTAAGTCTGTAATCCATCTTGAATTAACTTTCGTATGAGGAGTAAGGAAAAGATCCAGTTTCAGCTTTCTATTTATGGCTAGACAATTTTCTCAGCACCATTTTTTAAATAGGGAATCCTTTCCCCATTTCTTGTTTTTGTCAGGTTTGTCAGAGATTAGATGGCTGTAGATGTGTGGTATTATTTCTGAGGGCTCTGTTCTGTTCCATTGGTCTATATTTCTGTTTTGGTACCAGTACCATGCTGTTTTGGTTACTGTAGCCTTTGTAGTATAGTTTGAAGTCAGGTAGCGTGATGCCTCCAGCTTGTTCTTTTGACTTAGGATTCTCTTGGCAATGCGGGGTCTTTTTTGGTTTCATATGAACTTTAAAGCAGTTTTTTCCAATTCTGTGAAAGAAGTCATTGGTAGCTTAATGGGGATGGCATTGAATCTATAAATTACCTTGGGCAGTATGGCCATTTTCACAATATTGATTCTTCCTATCCGTGAGCATGGTATGTTCTTCCATTTGTTTGTGTCCTCTTTTATTTCACTGAGCAGTGATTTGTAGTTCTCCTTGAAGAGGTCCTTTACATCCTTTGTAAGTTGGATTCCTAGGTATTTTATTCTCTTTGAAGCTATTGTGAATGGGAACTCATTCATGATTTGGCTCTCTGTTTGTCTGTTACTGGTGTATAAGAATGCTTGTGATTTTTGCACATTAATTTTGTATCCTGAGACTTTGCTGAAGTTGCTTATCAGCTTAAGGAGATGTTGGGCTGAGACAATGGGGTTTTCTAAATATACAATCATGTCATCTGCAAACAGGGACAATTTGACTTCTTTTCCTAACTGAATACCCTTGATTTCTTTCTCTTGCCTAATGGCCCTAGCCAGAGCTCCAACACTTGTTGAATAGGAGTGGTGAGAGAGGCCATCCCTGTCTTGTGCCAGTTTTCAAAGGGAATGCTTCCAGTTTTTGCCCATTCAGTGTGATGTAGACTGTGGGTTTGTCATAAATAGCTCTTATTATTTTGAGAGACGTTCCATCAATACCGAACTTATTGAGAGTTTTTAGCATGAAGGGCTGTTGAATTTTGTCGAAGGCCTTTTCTGCATCTATTGAGATAATCATGTGGTTTCTGACTTTGGTTCTGTTTATATGCTGGATTACGTTTATTGATTTGCATATGTTGAACCAGCCCTGCATCCCCGGGATGAAGCCCACTTGATCATGGTGGATAAGCTTTTTGATATGCTGCTGGATTCGGTTTGCCAGTATTTTATTGAGGATTTTTACATTGATGTTCATCACAGATATTAGTCTAAAATTCTCTTTTTTTGTTGTATCTCTGTCAGGCTTTGGTATCAGGATGATGTTGGCCTCATAAAATGAGTTAGGGAGAGTTCCCTCTTTTTCTATTGATTGGAATAGTTTCAGAAGGAATGGTACCAACTCCTCCTTCTACTCTGGTAGAATTCGGCTGTGAATCTGTCTGGTCCTGGACTTTTTTTGGTTGGTAGGCTATTAATTATTGCCTCAATTTCAGAGCCTGTTATTGGTCTATTCAGGGATTCAACTTCTTCCTGGTTTAGTCTTGGGAGAGTGTAAGTGTCCAGGAAATTATCCATTTCTTCTAGGTTTTCTAGTGTATTTGCGTAGAGGTGTTTATAGTATTCTCTGATGGTAGTTTGTATTTCCATGGGGTCGGTGGCGATATCCCCTTTATCATTTTTTATTGCATCTATTTGATTCTTCTCTCTTTTCTTCTTTATTAGTCTTGCTAGTGGTCTATCAATTTTGTTGATCTTTTCAAAAAACCAGCTCCTGGATTAATTGATTTTTTTGGAGAGTTTTTTGTGTCTCTATCTCCTTCAGTTCTGCTCTGATCTTAGTTATTTCTTACCTTCTGCTAGCTTTTGAATGTGTTTGCTCTTGCTTCTCTAGTTCTTTTAATTGTGATGTTAGGGTATCAATTTTAGATCTTTTCTGCTTTCTCTTGTGGGCATTTAGTGCTATAAATTTCCCTCTACACACTGCTTTAAATGTGTCCCAGAGACTCTGGTATGTTGTATCTTTGTTCTCATTGGTTTCAAAGAACATCTTTATTTCTGCCTTCATTTTGTTATGTACCCAGTAGTCATTCAGGAGCAGGTTGTTCCGTTTCCATGTAGCTGAGCGGTTTTGATTGAGTTTCTTAGTCTTGAGTTCTAGTTTGATTGCACTGTGGCCTGAGAGACAGTTTGTTATAATTTCTGTTCTCTTACATTTGCTGAGAAGTGCTTTACTTCCAACTATGTGGTCAATTTTGGAATAAGTGTGATGTGCTGAGAAGAATGTATATTCTGTTGATTTGGGGTAGAGAGTTCTGTAGATGTCTATTAGGTCCGCTTGGTGCAGAGTTGAGTTCAATTCCTGGATATCCTTGTTAACTTTCTGTCTCATTGCTCTGTCTAATGTTGACAGTGGGGTGTTAAAGTCTCCCATTATTATTGTATGGGAGTCTAGGTCTCTTTGTAAGTCTCTAAGGACTTGCTTTATGAATCTGGGTGCTCCTGTATTGGGTGCATATATATTTAGGTTAGCTCCTCCTGATGAATTGATCCCTTTACCATTATGTAATGGCCTTCTTTGTCTCTTTGATCTTTGATGGTTTAAAGTCTGTTTTATCAGAGACTAGGATTGCAACCTCTGCTTTTTTTTGTTTTCCATTTGCTTGGTAGATCTTCCTCCATCCCTTTGTTTTGAGCCTATGTGTGTCTCTGCATGTGAGATGGGTCTCCTGAATACAGCAAACTGATGGGTCTTGACTCTTTATCCAGTTTGCCAGTCTGTGTCTTTTAATTGGACCATTTAGTCCATTTACATTTAAGGTTAATATTGTTATATGTGAACTTGATCCTGTCATTGTGATATTAGCTAGTTATTTTGCTCACTTGTTGATGCAGTTTCTTCCTAGCATTGATGGACTTTGCATTTTGACATGTTTTTGCAATGGCTGGTACCTGTTGTTCCTTTCCTTCCTTCAGGATCTCTTGTAGGGCAGGCCTGGTGGTGACAAAATCTCTAAGCATTTGCTTGTCTGTAAAGGATTTCATTTCTCCTTCACTTATGAAACTTAGTTTGGCTGGATATGAAATTCTGGGTTTAAAATTCTTTTCTTTAAGAATGTTGAATATTGGCCCCCACTCTCTTCTGGCTTGTAGAGTTTCTGCTGAGAGATCTGCTGTTAGTCTGATGGGCTTCCCTTTGTGGGTAACCCGACCTTTCTCTCTAGCTGCCCTTAACTTTTTTTCCTTCATTTCAACTTTGGTGAATCTGACAATTATGTGTCTTGGAGTTGCTCTTCTCGAGGAGTATCTTTGTGGCGTTCTCTGTATTTCCTGAATTTGGACGTTGGCCTGCCTTACTAGGTTGGGGAAGTTCTCCTGGATGATATCCTGCAGAGTGTTTTCCAACTTGGTTCCATTTTCCCCGTCACTTTCAGGCACACCAATCAGATGTAGATTTGGTCTTTTCACATAATCCTGTATTTCTTGGAGGCTTTGTTCATTTCTTTTTACTCTTTTTTCTCTACACTTCTCTTCTCACTTCATTTCATTCATTTGATCTTCAATCGCTGATACTCTTTCTTCCAGTTGATCGAGTCAGTTACTGAAGCTTGTGTATTTGTCATGTAGTTCTCATGTTATGGTTTCATCTCTATCAGATCTTTTAAGGTCTTCTCTGCATTGATTATTCTAGTTATCCATTCATCCATTCTTTTTTCAAGGTTTTTAGTTTCTTTGCGCTGGTTACGTAGTTCCTCCTTTAGCTCTGAGAAGTTTGATTGACTGAAGCCTTCTTCTCTCAACTTGTCAAAGTCATTCTCTGTCCAGCTTTGTTCCGTTGCTGGCGATGAGCTACCCTTTGGAGGGTGAGATGTGCTCTGATTTTTTGAATTTCCAGCTTTTCTGCACTGCTTTTTCCCCATCTTTGTGGTTTTATCTGCCTTTGGTCTTTGATGATGGTGACGTACTGATGGGGTTTTGGTGTGGGTGTCCTTTCTGTTTGTTAGTTTTCCTTCTAACAGTCAGGACCCTCAGCTATAGGTCTGTTGGAGTTTGCTTGAGGTCCACTCCAGATCCTGTTTGCCTGGGTATCAGCAGCAGAGGCTGCAGAAGATAGAATATTGCTGAACAGCGAGTGTTGCTGTCTGATTCTTGCTCTGGAAGCTTCGTCTCAGGGGTATACCCTGCTGTGTGAGGTGTGAGGTGTCGGTCATCTCCCTAGTGGGAGATGTCTCCCAATTAGGCTACTCAAGGGTCAGGGACCCACTTGAGCAGGCAGTCTGTCTGTTCTCAGATCTCAGCCTCCATGCTGTGAGATCCACTGCTCTCTTCCAAGTTGTCAGACAGGGACATTTACCTCTGTCGAGGTTTTGGCTGCTGTTTGTTTAGCTATGTCCTGTCCCCACAGGAGGAGTCTACAGAGGCAGGCAGGCCTCCTTAAGCTGTGGTGGGCTCCACCCAATTTGAGCTTCCTGGCGGCTTTGTTTACCTAGTTAAGCCTCAGCAATGGTGGGCACCCCTCCCCCAGCCTCACTGTGGCCTTGGAGTTAGATCTCAGACTGCTGTGCTAGCAATGAGGGAGGCTCCGTGGACGTGGGACCCTCTGGGCCAGGTGTGGGATATAATCTCCTGGTGTACTGTTTCCTAAGACCCTTGGTAAAGCGCAGTATTAGGGTGGGAGTTACCCGATTTTCCAGGTGTTGTGTGTCTCAATTTCCTTTGGCTAGGAAAAGGAATTCCCTTCCCCCTTGTGCTTCCCAGGTGAGGTGATGCCTCGCCCTGCTTCAGCTCTTCCTGGTCGGGCTGATCTGTGGACCAGCGCCAACTGTCCGACATGCCCCAGTGAGATGAACCCGGTACCTCAGTTGAAAGTGCAGAAATCACCTGTCTTCTGTATCGCTCACACTTGGAGCTGGAGGCTGGAGCTGTTCCTATTCAGCCATCTTGGGTGCGCCCTGCTGAGAATTTTCATTCCTCTACCTCCTCGCCAGACTCGCTATTGTCAGTCTTTTATTTTTAGTCATTTTAATAGGTGTGCAGTAGTACTTCATTCTGGTTTTAATTTACATTTTCCTAGTAATTTATAACGTTGAACATTTTTTTCATGGGCTTATTTGCCATCTATATTCCTTCTTTGATGAAGCATTGGTTCAAATCTTTTGCCCATTTTAAAATTTGACTGTTTATTTTCATATTATTGAGTTTTAAGGGTTCTTTATATCTTCTGGATACCAGTCCTTTATCAGATATATGGTTTGTAAATATTTTTCTCCCTTTGTGTTACTTGTTGTTTCATTCTTTTGATTGTGTATTTCAACAAGCAAATGCTTCAGTTTTAATGAAGTCCAATTTATCAATTTTTAAAATAGACTGTGCTTTTGATGTTCTATCTAGAGCCCATGGGTCAAATCTGGCCTGCTGCCTGTTTTGGGCAATAAAGTTATTTTGGATCATAGCCATGTCTCCTTGTTTACATATTGTTTATAATTGCTTTCAAGCTACAAAAGCACAGTTGAATTGCTGGAACAAAGACCACATGGCACACAAAATCTGAAATATTTACTTTCTTGCCCTTTACAGAAAAAATTTATTTAAGCCAAGGCACAGAGTTTTGCCTGTAGTTTTTGTATACTTTTGGAGTTTTATGTTTTGCATTTAGGTGTATTATCCATTTTTATCTTCTTCTTACATTTAGAGTTATGGATCAAAGTTTGCTGTTTTATACATGGACATATGTTCCAGCACAAATTGTTGAGCAAACTATTCTTTCTCCACTGAATTGCCTTTGCACTTTTGTCAAAATCAGTTTTCCAAATAAGTTTTGTTTATTTCTGGACTCTATTGTTTTCCATGTATCTATCTGTTGATCTTTACACCAGTTGTATTGTACTGTTACATTCTGCAGTTCATCTTGGAATCCTCTGATCTCCTAAATAATTTTCTATAGTTTGCATACATTAAGGTTCACTTTTGTGTGCTGTTTTATTTTTTTGTCAGATGGATTGTGTCACGTACCTACTGCTACAATATCATACAGAATAGTTTCATCACCCTAAAAAAAATTATCTCTACTGTCTATTCAATTATCCCTTCCTTCTTCTGAGCCCCTAGAAACCACTGATCTTTTTACTGTCTTGATATTTTGCCTTTTCCAGAATGTCATATATTTGGAATCATACAGTACCATACCCTTTTCATGTGCTAGTTTATTTTACTTAGTGTGCATTTAAGATTAATCCATGTTTTTGTGGCTTGATAATTTCTTTCTTTTTATCACTAAATAAGATTCCACTTTATGATGACCCACATTTGTTTATACATTCACCTATTGAAGGATATCTTGGTTACTTCCAGTTTGGGGCAATTATAAATAAAGCTGCTGTAACATTCACATGTAGGGTTTCTGTGTGGACTGAAACATTCAAATCAGTTGGGTAAATATCTGTGAGTGTGATTGTTAGATTGTAAGGTAAGACTATGTTTGGCTTTGTAACATAGCTGCCAAACTGTCTTTTAAAGTAGCAGTACTATTTTTATTTGATATGTAATACCTTAATGACAGAAGATACTGAGCATCTTTTCATATGTTTATTTGCCATCTGTATATATTATTTGATATGTCGTCTGTTCATATCTTTTGCTTATGTTTTAATTGGGTTGAGGTTGTTTTCTCACTGTTGAGTTCTAAGAGTTCTTTGTTATGTTTTTGGCATAAGTCTTTTATCAGGTATATATTTTGAAACTCTTTTTTGCCCAGTCTGTGGCTTTTCGTTTCTTTAATGATATTTTTTGCTGAGCAGAAGTTTTTAATTTTAGTAAAGGCTAACTAATCAATTTTTTTCTTTCATGGGTCATGCTTTTGGTGTTTTATCTGAAACTCATTACCAAACCCAAGGTCTCAACCATTTTCTCCTGTTTTTATCTAGAAGTTTTGCATTTTACATTCAAATATATAATACATGTTGAGTTAATTTTTGTGAAAGGTATGAGATCTGAATCTAGCTTTGCTTTTTATTGCATATGGATGTACAATTGTTTCCACACCATTTTTTGAAAGATATTCTTTCTCCATTGAATTGCCTTTGCCTCTTTATTAAAGATCAGTTGACTTTATTTGTATGTCATTTTCTGGACTCTCTACTCTGTTCTATTAATGTGTATACCATGCTGTCTTGATTACTGTCACTTTATTGGTCTTGATTAATGTAGCCTTATGCTGTTTTACTGTAGTCTTTGAAATAGATAGTGTGAGTCTTCCAATGCTGTTCTTCAGTATTGTGTTGGCTATTCTAGATCTTTTGCTTTTCCATATAAACTTTATTTTTCTATTTTATTTCAATAGTTTTTGGGGAACAGTTGATTTTTGGTTACATGAATAATTTCTTTAGTGGTGATTTCTGAGATTTTGGTGCACCTGTCACCCAAGCAATGTACACTGTACCCAATCAGTAGTTTTTAAATCTCTCACCCCAATCCCACCCTTTCCCTGAAGTCCCCAACGTCCATTATATAATTCTTATGCCTTTCCATCCTCATAGCTCAGCTCCCACTTCTAAGTGAAAACACAGAATATTTGGTTTTCCATACCTGAGTTACTTCACTTAGAGTAACGGCCTCCAGCTCCATCCAAGTTGCTGCAAGGGCCATTATCTCGTTCCATTTTATGGCTGAGTAGTATCCCATGGTGTATATATACCACATTTGCTTTATCCACTCATTGGTTGATGGGCATTTAGGTTGGTTCCATGTTTTTGCAATTGTGAGTTGTGCTGCTATAAATATGCACATGCACGTGTCTTTTTCATATAATGACTTATTTTCCTTTGGGTAGATACCCTGTAGGAGGATTACTGGATTGAATGGTACTTCTAGTTTTAGTTCTTTAAGGAATCTCCATACGGTTTTTTATAGTGGGTGCACTAGTTTTGATTTCCACCAGCAGTGTAAAAGTGTTCCCTTTTCACCACATTTATATCAACGTCTATTATTTTTTATTTTTTTATTATGGCTATTCTTGCAGGAGTAAGGCGATATCTCATTGTGCTTTTAATTTGCATTTCTCTGAATATTAGTGATGTTAAGCATTTTTCATATGTTTGTTGGCTACTTGTATATCTTCTTTTGAGAATTATCTTGTCCTTTACCCACTTTTCGATGGGATTATTTGTTCTTTTTTTCTTGATGATTTGTTTGAGTTCTTTGTAGATTCTAGATATTAGTCCTATGTCAGATGCATAGTTTGTGAAGATTTTCTCCCACTCTGTGAGTTGTCTGTTTACTCTGCTGATTATTTCTTTTGCTGTGCAGCTTTTTAGTTTATTTAGCATTTATTTTTGGTTTTGTTACATTTGCTTTTGGGTTCTTTCTCATGAATTCTTTGCCTAAGCCAATGTCTAGAAGACTTTTCCCATGTTATCTTCTAGAATTTTTATGGTTTCAGATCTTAGATTTAAGTCTTTGATTCATCTTGAGTTGATTTTTATATAAGGTGAGAGATGAGGATCCAGTTTCATTCTTCTACATGTGGCTTGCCAATTATTCCAGTGCCATATATCGAATAAGGTATCCTTTCCCCACTTTATGTTTTTATATGCTTTGTCAAAGATCAGTTGGCCGTAAGTATTTGACTTTATTTCTGGGTTGTCTCTTTTTTTTCCATTGGTCTGCATGCTTATTTTTATACCAGCACCATGGTGTTTTGGTCACTATAGCCTTGTGGTATAATTTGAAGTCAGGTAATGTGATGCCTTCAGATTTAATTTTTGCTTAGTATTGCTTTGGCTACACAGGCCCTTTTTTGGTTCCTTGTGAATTTGAGGATTGTTCTTTCTAGTTCTGTGAAGAGTGATGATAGTGTTTTGATGGGAATTGCATTAAATCTGTAGATTGCTTTTGGCAGTATGGTCATTTTCACAATATTGATTCTACCCATCCATGAGCATAGGATGTATTTCTATTTGTTTGTGTCATCTATGATTTCTTTTAGCAATGCTTTGTAGTTTTCCAAACCATAGAATCAGTTTGTTGATATGTACAAAATAGCTTGGTGGAAATTTTAATGAGATTGCATTGAATTTATAGATCAAGTTGGAAAGGATTCACATCTTAACAGTATTGAGTCTTCTAATCTATGAAAATGAAATATCCTTCTATTTATTTAGATCTTATTTGATATCTTTATTCTAAGTTTTGTAGTTTTCAGCATATAGATCCTGCACATATTGTGTTAGACTTATTTCTAAGTATTTTATTTTGGGGATGCTGTTATAAATGACATTTAAAAAATTGAAATTCCAATTGTTCATTGCTGGTGTGTAGAAAAGCAATTGAGTTTCATATATTAACTTTGTATCCTGTGAACTTGCTATTCTCACTCAGTTCCATGAGGTTTTTAGTTGATGATGATCTCTTGGTATTATCTGCGTTCGAAAATCATTTCATCTGTGAAGAGTTTTATTTCTTCCTTCCCTTTGGGAGGGGTTGTAGAGAATTGGTAGCATTTCTTCCTTAAATGTTTGGCAGAATGTCCCAGTGACACCATGTGAATCTGGTGTTTTCTGTTTTTTAGAATGTTGTTAGTAATTCAACTTCTTTAATAGATATTGGACTATTCAGATTACCTATTTCTCCTTGTGTGAGTTGTTAATTTGTGTCTTCTGAAGAATTGATCCATTCCATATAAGTTACCAAATTTGTGGTCACAGAGTTTTATCTAGCATTCCATTATTATCCTTTTAATATCAATTGGATCGGTAGTGATGCATCCTCTTTCATTTCTGATACTGGTAATTTGTGTTGGCTCTCTTTATTTCTTGGTTAGCCTGGCTAGAAGATTATCAGTTACTGATGGTTTTAGTGCCGTTGTTTTTCCCTGTTGCTTTCTTAATTTCAATTTCATTCATTCCTGCTCTATTCTTATTCTTTTTCTTCTGCTTGCTTTAGGCTTAAATTGCTTTTCTTTCTCTAGTTTCCTAAGGTGGAAGCCATGTTATTGATTTTAGGTATTTTTCTCTTTTCTAATACATGCATTTTAATGCTAAAAATTTCTCTTAAACTGTGCTTTTTCTTCATCACCATTTTGTCCAGGTTTCAGACAACCAACTATCCATATGATTAGAACTACTCCCTGTTGCACTGCCTACTGTGTTGAATATAGAATCTCTGGTAAATTCACCTAGAGTCACAAATTAGCTGGTTCTAAAAGTATTTTTCTCTCTCACTGGTCCAGCTCCCTCCAAATTTCCCCCCTAGTTTCCACCAATGTATAATTAGCCAATCTTCTACCATGCAAGCATTTTCCTCCTGGGTTTGACTTTGCAATTGGCCACCTGGAAATATACTAGGATCAACTGTAGGCAATGAGATATTTAGATGAAACATGAGAAAAATGGTATCTCATTGCAAGGGAACTACTTTAGAAGAGATACTGTAGATGAGTTTTTAAGTAAGTCAGAAATAGGCTTCTCAAACATTGGGGTCAAGTTCCTTCGGTTGACAGTGTAGACAAGAGTAGTGTTTTGAAGATCAGAGTACTTAGAATTATCTGAATCTTCCTAAACTTTCTCAATGAATGTGATTACCTTTACACAGAGACCTAATGAGATGAAACAATTAAAATACACACAGAATTGGACTCTGCATCCAATTTTCAACTACATGGACTCTGTGGCTGTAAGAAAATTTATTCTACTGTGATCATAGAAACTCTGGCTAACTGTATCTTAGGCAATGAATTTAAAACATTGGGCCTATTTTGAGAAGCAATATTTTTTGTTATTGTTCAACTCCCTCTATTTTCTATATGTTATGATTTCTTGCTTGAAAAAATCATATGTATAATCAGCTGTACAGAAGTGTGTTTTTAATTTCTATATGTGTGGGTTATTCTAATTGATTTTTTTTGTTGTTGTTGTTAATCCTAATTTCAGTGTTTACTCTCAGAAATTGTGATGGTCTGAGAGTATGGTATAGTAAATGCTCCTAATTTTTTTTTTTTTTTTTTTAACATCAGATGTCTTTGTTTCACTCTCATTTTTGAAAAATCGTTTTGGTTTGTATACAATTTGTATACAATTCCAGGTTGATGGTTATTTGTTTTCTCATCACTTTAAGGTATTATTTCACTATCTTTTGGCATCCATTGTTGCTTCTGAGAGGTCAGATGTTAATATAACTCTTCCTGTGTATACCATCTTTCTTTTCTCTCTAGCTGCTTTTAAGATCATGTCTTTGATATTGTGTATTTTCACTATGTCTTGGCAGAGATGTCTTTTACTTTATCTTTCTTGGCAACATTGCTATTCCTCAATCTGAAAATTCAAGTTTTTGTCAGTTCTGGAAAATTATTAGTCATATCTTTTAACTATTGTCTCTTACCCTTATTGTTCATTATTTTCTCTGAAATTTTGTTTGGACATATGTTGAACCTTTTCAGTCTAACCTCATTGTCTTTTAGTTTCTCTTTCATATTTTCCATATCTTTGACTTTCCATGCATGTTTTTAGGTAATTTCTTTAGCTCTAGCTTCCATGTCATTCATTGTCTGAAATTTTGCTTTCCCATTCTGTGTAACCTTTTATTGAACTTTTGCTTTCCCATTCTATTTAACCTTTTATTGAACTTTAAATGGTAACATTTTTCACTTCTAGAAGTTCTGTTTGATTCATTTTAAATTCTGCCTCATTATTTCAGTGTTTAAAATATCCCCTGTTATATCATAGAAAACATGTTTGTCATATTCTGTACCTGATAATTTCAATATCTGAAATATTCTGGGGTCTGATTCTAATATCTGTTGTTGTACTTGCTATTTCTTGCTCATGGTGCCTTGTTTTCTGTTGTTACTTATTTGGAGACGATTTTTTCAGTCCTGAACTGAAGGATTGTTTTCTTCAGAGATTATTTGAGTGTTATTTTGCCAGGTACTTTTGGGCACCAGCAATCTATGACCACTTAAGAATAAATAATAAGATTATGATTTTTTCCAGTTATACCACTAGTGTGAACTTAAGTTCTATATTCGTGTGAAGGCCAATCTGTGGCATGTGTTTTCAGAAAATAGTTGTTTTCTTTCCATCTGTCCATTTCTTGCCAAAGTCAAGAGAGGCAGTTTTCACTGTTGTCACATTTTATGGAATTTTTTTTTTTCTATTTTTTTTTCTAGTTTACCACTTCATTATGGTATAGCCCTTTGAGGTCCTGGCTTTATATAGGGATCCTCTGTCTGACTTCTTGCCTTGCGAAGCTCTAGACTTTGTCTTCTGTCCTTACAGCAATATCACAGTGCCACTCAGGGTCTCCAGGCAGTTAGAGATGTTTCCAGGGCTTTTGGCTTTAGTGCTTACTTTTCTTACTGGATTCCCTAGTTTGTACCCTCTTTGGTTTTCCTTACTTTCTTACCAGCTCACTAATGCATTTGACAAGATATTTTTATGTTTTATTCAGAATTTTTTTTAAGGCAGGTCAAGTAGTGTTCAGGGTATCTAATTTGCTATCTATCTAGAAATGGAGTTCAGGCATTTTCTTTTCATATTTAGCCCATGACTGTCTTATAATTTCAATCTACAAATGCAGATGTTAACATAGAATGCATACTCTTTTATCTTTAGGAAAAAGGGATACGTTTACTGGCTTTGTTACTGTGTACCAGTTAGTTAGCCTTTTTAGCCTCATTCTAAAAATGAAAGTGATGGCCAGGCGTGGTGGCTAATGCCTGTAATCCCAACACTTTGGGAGGCTGAGGCGGGCAGATCACCTGAGGTCGGGAGTTCGAGACCAGCCTGACCAACATGGAGAAACCCTGTCTCTACTAAAAATACAAAATTAGCCAGGTGTGGTGGTGCATGCCTGTAATCCCAGTTGCTCGGGAGGATGAGGCAGGAGAACTGCTTGAACCCTGGAGGTGGAGGTTGCAGTGAGCTGAGATCGCACCATTGCACTCCAGCCTGGGCAACAAGAGTAAAACTCTATCTCTAAATAAATAAATAAATAAATATAAAAATAAAAAATGAAAAATAAATGAAAGTGATAATGATACCTACCTCAGTATTGTTTACAGAGTTAAATGAGGTAATGTACCAATAGCACTCAGACCAGTGTATGGCATTTGTAGGTACCCAAGTGAGCTGCCCTCCTGTTCCCTGCTTCAGGACAGAGGACAGCTCTACAAAGGTTTAATGCTGGGGGAAAAGAAAACAAAAACAAGAAAAAAATCACAATGTTAATAGCTTTTTAAGCAATGTACTCCTCACTTCTGTCACAGAAGTTAGTCACAATTCTTGGCTATAGGGATAATTAAAATCATTCAGCGGAAGTGAGAGATTTGTCAGAAGGCAATTTATTTTACTTGTCAGACAGTTAACTTGTTGATGAATTAGCTTGTGGTTTTTAGAAGTTTAGAATGAAATTCAACTCAGTAGAAAGGCCACTGGCCCAGTTGTATCTTTTTTGTTCCTAAAGAGATCTATAAAGGGTAATAGAGAGTTCTGCTTAAGAAACATCTGAGAGTTCATAGATTGGGAAAGTTCACATTTATTCATTTCTGGATTAATTTCTTTTACTTACCCCCATGCCTTGAACATGATAAGCACTCAATGTGTATTTGCTGAGTTAAGTAGAAGGTGGACGTGGTGGTGTCAGGATAAATTAAAGAATATTTATTCAAATTTATTATAAAGCTTATTTAGAAATCTTTGGGATCATGATAGGGCTTTGGTAGTCATACTAAGTCTTGAGCTTTGATAATTGAAGATTCGGATAATGCAACAGAGATATACTCCACCTAATCCTGAGGTATCTGTTATAACATGTAGTGTAAATTTTTTTTCCCCCTTTCACTTAATTTTGAGTTTTTCGACTTTTTGCTAATCTTTTAAAATGTTTTCCATCCCCAATTTTGTGTCTGAAAGACCTCTGACCAAGTGCTCAAAGTATAAATAATTTCCCCATAATCTCAGTTTAAGAATGATACTGGGCCGGGGGTGGTGGCTCACGCCTGTAATCCCAGCACTTTGTGAGGCCGAGGCGGGCAGATCACAAGGTCAGGAGATCGAAACCATCCTGGCTAACACGGTGAAACCCTGTCTCTACTAAAAATACAAAAAAATTAGCCAGGCGTGGTGGCGGGCACCTGTAGTCCCAGCTACTCAGGAGGCTGAAGTGGGAAGATCACCTGAGCTAGGGAGGTGGAGGTTGCAGTGAGCCAAGATCACGCCACTGCACTCCAGCCTGGGCAACAGAGCAAGAGCCTGTCAATAAAATAAAATAAAATAAAATACAGAATTTAACTGTTATCCAGGTGTGGTGGCTCATGCTTGTAATCTCAATGCTTTAAGAGGCCGAGCTGGGAGGAGCACTTGAGGCCAGGAGTTCATGATCAGCCTGGGCAACATAGTGAGACTCTGTCTCTATGAAAAAATAGAAAATAAAAATTAGTGGTGCATGGTGGTGCATGCCTATAGTCCTAGCTACCCCAGAGGCTGAGGTGGGAGGATTGCTTGAGTCCAGGAGTTCCATGTTACAGGGAGCCATGATCATGCTGCTATACTCTAGCCTGGGTCACACAGAGAGATCCGGCCTCTACTTAAAAATAATAATAATGTAACTGTTAAATTGCTAAGATTTAACAACTGGTAATGTAATTTCATTACATTCCATGAATAAATTAGAAATAAATGTTCCACATCTATGGACTTTCAGGTCAACCTATTCTATATGGTTGGAATTATTTAATCAGTTTATTCTTAACCCTTTTATGCTGATTGGATCATTTTGAACTTTTGATGACTTGCTATTCAAATGGTTTTTATCGGATATTGGTACTGTTTGGATATGGTTGTTTACATTTTGGGGAAATGTAAAGGACATTTTGGGGAAAATTCTGAGAAATAGGAACTCTTTGAATGTATTCTAGAACCTAGATCAATAGAAGCTATGTCTGAACATTTTGAGGGGAGCAGGTTTTATAAAACAGGAGATTGTTCTGATATTCATAAATTTTAAAGTACCTATCAGAAAGTATAGTGATAATAAAATTAAAATAAGATATGTGCTCCATGAAAACAAGTGCATTTATATGGTCAAATTGCAATAAGAAAGTTACTATATTTGTATTAGTTCAGAGTTCAATTGATATTTGGAGTAAATACTTTGATGGAGTGATCAGAAATGTTGACAATCTAGTTCTGTCACTAAAATAGCCATGTCAAAAGCATATCCTCTGATCATCCTGTGTGCACAGTATCGGTATGTGTAAGGCTCTACCTAGCTAGTAGGATGCCCTGGGTTTATGCCCCTTTTACAACCCCAAGAGAGTTAAAACTGGCAGTTATTAATGTTATCCTTTACCTGGAAGGGATTTTTTTTGTTTTGTTTCATTTGTTTGTTTTTATTTACTCATTTGTTTTAAAATGCATTATATAACAATACCAGGTTAATCTTGAAAAAAAATTAAAGGAGAAACATAATTCAGTTTATTCAAATATCAACTAACTTCACTTTTCTGTCTTTCCTTGCCTTTATATACATGTATGTACATTTTATATAGTTAAAATCATAATGTACAGGCAATTTGGATCATGCTTTCCTCAGTTAGTACTATATCATTCATATTTTCCCACAATATTGTCGACCCTTTATAGTAATTAATTCAATGGCTTCTTAATTCTCTATCAGGTTTACTACCGCTTTTCAGTTATTGAACATTTAGGTTTTTTTCAGTTGTTGTTTTTTTTTCCAATTGCAATCAATGATACCACAAATTATCAAGTACCTTTGTTTTTTCTTATAATGATTTCTTAGAGATAAATCCCAGGAGTGGGGTTATTGGGTAAAAACAAAATAAAAATGATGACTTACATGTTTTCAGTACTTACCAAGGGCCAGGTTTTAGTGGGGCAGGCCTTTACCTGAATTTAATTTAATTGTCGTAACACCCTTTCAGACAACTACATGTGAGATAACTATGTTAAGCCACTTAACTAAATGGGCATTGGAACTTTGCCATTCTGAAAATTAGAGATTGCCAACTTTGAACCACTGTTTGAGTCTCATGTCCTGGATGTATTTTACCAAGTTTTCTTTGTAAAGAGTCATACTAATCTATAGCAGTTCTCCATTCTGTTCTGCCCACCCAGGCTGTAAATGACAGTACAGAATTTTATGAACTTTAGAAAGGGTTATGCATCCCCCGATCCTCCATCCCAAACTCTGTCAGTTTTGTTAATTTGATAGAAGCGAAAGGTACCCCATAGTTAATGATAGAATTTTGCCACTGGAAGGGAGCTCCTGTTAATAAGATGATTAATTAATCATCTTATTGATTAATTAATTCAAGTTCAGAAGAGTGAAGTAATTTGTCCAATATCAACCCAGGGCCCACTTGACTCCTTTGACCAGTGACTTTTGCAATACACTTTGTTATCATCCAGATATTTGTATTTTCCTTCTATATTCTTTTTCTTGCTCTCATTTGGTCTTTGCCAATAGATACCAACCACAAATTTTGCAGAGCTGGCCCAAGAATAAAAGTTTAAAACCGGCTGGGTGCAGTGGCTCATGCCTGTAATCCCAGCACTTTGGGAGGCCAAGGCGGGCAGATAACTTGAGCCCGGGAGTTTGTGACCAGCCTGGGCAACATGGCAAGACTCTGTTACTACAGAAAATACAAAAAACAAAAAACAAAAAAGAGAAAAGAAGGAAGGAAGGAGGAGAGGAGAGGAGAAAAACCAGATGTGGTGGTACATGCCTGTGGTCCCAGCTACTCGGGAGGCTGAGGTAGGAGGATCGCTTGAGCCGTGGGTGCAGAGGTTGCAGTCAGCCCAACCTGGATGACAGAATGATATCCTGTTTCAAAAAAAAAAAAAAAAAAAAGTTTAAAAAACAAAGCAAAACCCAGTCTATAAGATTGAATCAACCTCATTACTGGTTCATTTTTTATTGGGAATGGGGCAGGAGAAAAAATCGGGGGAAAAAAAAAAACTATGTTGTTTTAAAGGAGAAAGTGATTGATCTGACACTGGTATCACCGGTGAGATTTCTAATTTTTTAAGAGATGGGGTCTTGCTATTTTGCCCAGGTGGGTCTTGAACTCCTAGCCTCAAGTGATCTTCCTGCCTCAGCCTCCCAAGGTGCCAGAATTATAGGGATGAGCCACCATGCCCGCCCAAGATGACTAATTATGAGAATGTAAATTACTAGTTTTCACATAGCTTTTAAGCAATTCCAAATGGAAAGAATTCTCAAATGTAATTGGTTTCCCATGCTTCCTTGTTTTTGTTGAAGAAATGGCATGTTCAAAGTTAACAAGAGGTTTACTTACTAAGGCCTTGTGGACTATTGAGAAACACCTTTTGATATGTAAATGAATTATGTGTGTTTCAGTGTCTTTATGCCAGCCAGTTTGGGGAGAAAAGGAGAGGGTAATTGAGCACTCAACATGTACCAGATTTGTGTGTAACATACCTTCATTTATACAATCCCTGAACAGAGGTTTACAGATGAGAAAACTGAAGCCCAGAGAAGTTAATTGACTTGTTCAAGGTAAAAACAGGTAATTAGGAGAGGAGGTGGTATCCGATTCCATTATGGTTTGTTCTCTCATAGAAGCTCACTGACATCTTTTTCTTAATTTCCTAGTACAAAAATTAGGCTAGTCAATTATAATTATTATGTTTTTAAACAATAAGCAGGTAAAAATATGTATCCTTTTCTGCCTTCAGTAAAGATGATTTCTGCATAGTGATCCTAAGACTAATTCTGAAGCAATTTTCTTAAGTTTGAGAATGTAAGTGATCAAATTCACCATCAGATTTCTATGGAAACTACATGTCAAGATAACAAAGGATCTGTTTGCTCCATTTGCTTCAGGGTTGATTTCTTCAGATCTTATCACGCATGCGTGTGTGTGTCTGTGTGTGTTTGTGTGTTTGTGGGTTTTTTAAAACCTATCCCTTTTGCGGGTGTGGTATTCAAACCCTCAAGCATTTATCCTTTGAGTTACAAACAATCCAGTTACATTCTTTTTTTTTTTTTTTTTTTTTTTTTTTTTTTTTTTTTTTTTTGAGACGGAGTCTTGCTCTGTCGCCCAGGCTGGAGTGCAGTGGCGCGATCTCAGCTCACTGCAAGCTCCGCCTCCTGGGTTTATGCCATTCTCCTACCTCAGCCTCCCAAGTAGCTGGGACTACAGGGGCCCGCCACCTCGCCCAGCTAGTTTTTTGTATTTTTTAGTAGAGACGGGGTTTCACCGTGTTAGCCAGGATGGTCTCGATCTCCTGACCTCGTAATCCACCCGTCTCGGCCTCCCAAAGTGCTGGGATTACAGGCTTGAGCCACCACGCCCGGCCTCCAGTTACATTCTTTATGTTATTTAAAGGTATACAATTAAGTTATTATTGACTATAGTGACATTATTGTGCTATCAAATATTAATAGTAGGTCTTATTCTTTCTATTTTTTAATAAATGTATAAAACTGTACCTTATTGGGGGTGTGCATTCAAATCTTCATTTTAAATTATTTTAATTCTATTTTCCTGTGTCATATTGTTTTCACCAAGGCTTACATTTCCTGTTTTCCAAAGGAAACATTTGAACTAAGTTTTGCAAATGCATTTTTCATCTCTCACCCATGCAACTTCTTTTATTTTTCCTTTGGTAGGCTCTCCCTTTATGTCTTTAATATTGTGTTATTTCTGTCCCTCCTCCCTTTTTGCCTTTTATGTTAGTGTCTGGTCTGCCAGATTGTTTTTCTTCAAATCACATCCCTGAGAGTATTTCTTGGGTTAATCCTACTTTACTTTTGAACTCCCCTACACCTCGGATGTTCTGTCTTTTCTGGCCCCATGGCCTTCATAATGCTTCTCTGTATACCCTTCTTGCTTCCTCATTTACTAGATTCACTGATCCTGTGTTGTCCACATGGTTCACATTTTTAAAACCAGAAACATCTGCATGGAGAGGAGATGCTAATAGTAAATAATTAAATTTAGCACTTCCCATGTCTTAGACCTCTTCATCAGTGTTATTTAGTTCTTTCACACAATAGTGGAGCTAGTAGGCCATATTATCTTTTTCCCCACTGCAAAAATAAAGGAGGTTAATGACCTGAGGAAATTGAGATAAACTGAGATCCAGTTTTGGAATTTAGTCAGTATTAAAGCTGATATTATGATTTTAGTCTTGACCTGAAAAAATTAACTTACACTGTATGTTTGTGTTCTATAAGACCATTGATCAGCGGTGATGTAGATTTTGTGATATAGGAAAATTCATTGTTCGTTATATTAATCATTTCAACTTTGTGACTTTTTGTGACAGTCAGCTTCTGAGGCATTCCTTTGTACTAGTTCTATAAATTTACAGAGGATCTAAAACCATTAAGTCCGCTTTGCCTTCTTCAGAAATCAAAAGATTGAGAAAGATCTGACCACACTGTTTAATCTTCATATGCATATAACTAATTGCAAATGATACCATTGAAATTTAGAAACTATTTTTTAAAATAGTTATATATACTATCTGCCAGACCCATGATTCATGCTATCACTCCCTGTTTAATAAATGTTCTGACTTCCAGTTCCCTGTTGAATTAAGGAAGCTCTCCTAGAGCTCTACCAGCCCTACTCTAAAAACATTTATTCAGTTCTTGTCTCATGCTTTTCTGATTCTCTCAATTTTTATCTCCACTACTGATTAGCTTACCAGTCAGGCCATTCCAGTATTTTGCACTAAGCCTTTAACATGGTAGGAACTCCATGATTCTTTGTTGAATTGATGAATCTCAAAACTCCTCCTAATGAGTTATTTTCTCTCTCTCCTTTGAATCTTCCTAATGTTTGGCATGAGCCTTCTCTATGGCACTCTTTCCTTACTATGCTCTTGGTATGAGTTATTAACATGTATCTCCTCTGTCTCTTCATAACACTTTAATTCCTGGCTAGAAATTACGTGTTGCTGTAGTGTTAAGGCATTATACATAATAGATGCACTGTAAATTTATGTGAACTTAGGCATATGTGAACGTAGCATAATTATATTTTTTAAATATGTTCTATTAGATTAGATTGGCATGCCTTTTATTTAATCCCAACAAAGGTGTTTTTACCTTATGTGTCTTGGATGTATCTGGAATATAGGTACAATATATGAATATCACAGTATTTCCTCTGCACACTTGTTTTTGAAAAACCATGTGGCAGGTGGTTTGTAACTGAAATAATGAGAATTTATGGCAAAAATAGTCTTAGGGGAGGGGAACTAAGACCTCATATATAAACATCTTTATAAAATTCTTATTTTTGTGTATCTTAATATTGATACCTCAAAAGAAATTTTTAGTTTTGTTTCATCCTAAAGGTTTAAAAACATGCTCATAAATTGACTGTGAATTTTTTGGCAGATAATATGGATACTAAAAGGGTGTTTATTTTTCAATAGCTGACCCTTCATCTAAACTTTCAACAGCTTTCAGATTTTATCCTTTGTCTCCAGGTTTCACCATAGTAACAGAGATGAAAGTAATTTGGATGGAGACATGCCTCAGAGACACACAGGTTTAGCTCTAGACCACCACAATAAAGTGAATATCTCAATAAAGCAAGTCATACGAGGTTTTTGGTCTCCCAGTGCATACAAACATTCTGTTTATGCTATACTATAGTGTATTAAGTATGAAATAGCATTATGTCTTTAAAAAGTACATACATTAATTTAAAAAAACTTTAGTGCCAAAAATTGCTGACAATCACCTGAACCTTCAGTAAGTTGTAATCTCTGTACTAGTGGAGGGCCTTGCCTCTGTGTTGACAAATGCTGACTAATCAAGGTGGTAGTTGTTGTAGGTTGAAGTGGCTGTGGCAATTTCTTAAAATAAGGCAGCAGTGAAGTTTGCCATATTGGTCAACTCTTCCTTTCATGAAAGATTTCTTTCATGAAGTAGCACATAATGCTGCTTGATAGCATTTTACCCACAGTAGGACTTCTTTCAAAATTAAAGTCAAACTCTACAGTTGTTTTATTAAGCTTATGTAATATTCTAAATATTTTGTTGTCACTTCAACAGTGTTCAGAGCATCTTCACTAGGAATAGTTTCCATCTCAAGAGACCACTCCCTCTGCTCACTCATGAGAACCAATTCTTCATCCATTAAAGTTTCATCATGAGATTACTACAATTCAGTCACATCTTCAGGCTCCACTTCTAATTCCAGCTCTCTTGTTATTTCTACCACATCTGAAGTTACTTCCTCCACTGAAGTCTTGAACCCCTCAAAGCTATCAGTAAGGGTTGGAATCAATTTCTTCTAAACTCCTGTTAATGTTGCTATTTTGACCCCCTCCCATGAATCACAAATATTCTTATTTCTACCACATCTGAAGTTACTTCCTCCACTGAAGTCTTGAACCCCTCAAAGCTATCAGTAAGGGTTGGAATCAATTTCTTCTAAACTCCTGTTAATGTTGCTATTTTGACCCCCTCCCATGAATCACAAATATTCTTAATGGCATCTAGAATGGTGAAGCCTTTCCAGAGGTTTTCAATTTGCTTTGCTGAGATCCATCAGAGGAATCACTGCCTATGAAGTTCTGGCCTTACAAAATATATTTCTTAAATAATAATACTTGAAAGTCCAAATTAATCCTTGATCCATGGGCTTCAGAATGGATGTTGGGTTAGCAGGCATAAAAACAATACAAGTCTCTTTGTACATCTCTGTCAGAGGGATCTATGCAAGGGATCTAGGTTGCATGCTCCTTTTGAGAATCTAATTAATGCCTGATGATCTGAGGTGGAACAGTTTCATCCTGAAACCATCCTCCTCCCCAACACCCCACTACCTCCACCATCCATGAAAAAATTGTCTTCCACAAAACCAGTCCCTGGTGCCAAAAAAGTTGGGGACTGCTGGAGTAAACCATGCTGTAAACAGATGTGCTGCCGTACAGGTTTTGTCATTCCATTTATAGAGCACAGATGGAGTAGATTTGGCATAAATCTTAGGGAACCTAAGATTTTTGAAATGGTAAATGAGCACTGGCTTCAACTTAAAGTCCAGCTGCATTAGCCCCTAACAAGGGAATCAGCCTGTCCTTCGAAGCTTTGAAGCCAGGCTTTGACTTTTTCTCTCTAGTAATGAAAGTCCTAGAGGGCATTTTCTTCCAATAGAGGGCTGTTTCAACTACATCGAAAATCTGTTGTTCAATATAACCACCTCCAACAATTACCTTGGCTAGATCTTCTGGAGAACTTGCTTTAGCTTCTACATTGGCACTTGTTGCTTCATCTGGTAGTTTTATGTTCTGGAGACAATTTCTTTCCTTAAACCTCAGGAACCAACTTCAGCAGCTTCCTCACCTCTCTCAGCCTTCAGAGAATTGAAGAGAGGTAAGGCCTTGCTCTGGATTAGGCTTTTGCTTAAGGGAATTCTGTGACTGGTTTGATCTATCTAGACCACTAAATCTTTCTCCATATCAGTAATAAGGTTGTTTAGCTTTCTTTTAACTTCTATGTTCACTGGAGTAGTAATTTCTATTTTCTTCAATAACTTTTTTCTTTACATTAACAAGTTGGCTAGCTGTTTGGTGTAAGAGGCCTAGCTTTGGGCTTTAGCTTTAGACATGCCTTTCTCACTAAGCTTAATTGTTTTGAGCTTTTGATTTAAAATGAGAAACATGTGACTCTTTTACTTAAACACTTAGAGGCCATTGTAGGGTTATTATTTTATTTATTTTACTTTTTAGAGTTGGTGTCTTGCTGTGTCTCCCAGGCTGGAGTGCAGTGGTGCAATCATAGTTCACTACAGGCTTGAACTCCTGGGCTCAAGCAATCCTCCAGCCTCAGCCTCCTGAGTAGCTGGCACTACAAACACATATCATCATGCCTGGCTAATTTATTTGTATTTTGTAAAGATGGGTCATGCTATGTTGCCCAGGCTGGGTTTGAACTCCTGGTCTCAAGTGATCCTCCTGCCTCGACCTCCCAAAGTGCTGAGATTACAGGTGTGAACCACCACACTCAGCCAAGATTCTTAATTATTAGCTAGCTCTAAAAGTTTCTAGCCATTTTGGACATTGAAAAACTGCTTTATTACTACTATAATAAAAGCTTTTATTAACTGAGAGTGAATGTCTATGTTTTTAGAATAATTTTCATAGAATTATAAAGTTTCTTGACTGAAAGAATTTTAAATTTTAAGTATCTTTCAGGCTCACCATATTTTCCATATGATTTTGGAATCTTTTCTATAACACCCATGCCTTGTGATCACCTAGGTATTTACTTGGATACAAGCCATCATTGAGAAGTTTTTACTGTTAAAAAAGTTTTCTTTAAAATGTGCCAAAATGTATATTCCTTTGATCTCTCAACCCACCACCTCTACCAAGGGTACCACATTTTTACAACACATAAAACAAACCTTATCTCTCTCTTCCATATGATAGCCCTTCAGAGCTAGGAAGATGGTCAACACATGGCTTTTCCTCTCCATGCAAAACTGCTCTTATTGCTTTAAACATTGATCACAGGACATGTTTGGAAGGAGGTGAATCAGACTGATAAAGTATACACTCTTTGGCATCATACTCTGAAGGTTCAAATCTTATAACAACAACCTGCCAACAGTGTGATATTTGCATAGTTATTAGCCTCTCTGTATCTCAGTTTCCCCAAAATGTAATAGGGAAATTGTGTTTATTCCATAGTATTGTTGTAAAGAAAAAAATAAATAATTTGTGTAGAGCACTGGGCTAGATTGGACAGTCATTGTTCTGAACTTTCCCTAAACTCTCTGTGTTAAAATATTTTACATTTATCCTCTTTGCCACTATGCAGGGCCTGTCACTGTGAGTAGAACATACTTTCCTGTCTCAGTGATGTTGGGTTTAGCCAAATGACTTGCTCTAGCCAATGGAATGTTAGCAGAAGTGATATAATGAGAAACTTTAAACTTGCATGGTTTTCTAGTCTCTTATACTCTAGTGATCTTCTATAAGAACATGCCTAGTTCTTATAGAAGATTAGTACAAGGAAAATAAGAAAGCACACAAAGCTGATTCAAACCCAGTCTACAGTCTGAAGCCAAGCCTAGCCTATTTTAGCCATATCCAGCAGAGCCACAACTGACTTGTGACTTTGGAGAAAAAAAATATTGTTGTAAGTCATCAAGACTTTGAGGTTGTCTGTTAGTATATTAATCAGTTATTGCCACAATAGTGCTGCATAGCAAACTCCCCCAAACTCAATAGTGTACAACAATAAACAGTTCTTCCTAGCTCCCTTGTCTACAGATTGGCTGAGTTTCAACTGATCTAGGCTGGTTTTGGCTGGAATTCACTCCAAAGGCTGCTGATCGGGTCTGGATCTGCTCCAAATAAGCCCCTTCTTACTCAGACTAGTAGCTACCCAAGGCATGCTTATCTAATGGTGAAAGGCAGGAGTGTAGAAGGGAAAAGCCAAATAACAAGACACACAAAAAGCTGAGCTTTTGCTTGTCACCTCTGCTAGCTTACCATTGGTCACAGAAAGTTCTGTGCTGAAGTCCAAATTCCAGAGGAGGGGAAGTAAACTTGGCCAGTCATGAGCCCAAAGCAAGTCACATAGCCACATTCAACATCAAATGGGGTGGAAAAGTATACACTTCCAATGGATGCAGGAAAGAGAGTGAATATTTACTAAAAATTAATGTATTCTACACTGTTATGCAACAATAACTAGCATAAGCACTCAAGAGAATGTTCGGTACATAGAAACTGGTAAACAAAGGCTAGCTATCATAACTAAACATCCTCACAATGATTCAGGTTCTTCTCCATTTTGATTGTTCTCCTATAAGTGCAGTTTATTACTCTCTCGCTCAAAAGTAATATGTTGATATAGAAAGCAATAGTTATATATGGTCTAATTGGATGGCGTTATCACAGTTCTCATTCTATATTGTTATTCGAAAACATCCTAAGCATTAATGTTTTGTTAGTACCTTCACTGTCACCTAAAATCCTAGTTTATTTTTCATCCACACTAATATGTGAACATCTCTTCCCATCAAGTAACAGATCATTTAGCTATATGTATATTTAGGCTCATCTTGCTATATTTAATTTGGTTGCAGCCTGTTCAGATAGTTTTGGATCCTGACTTTATTACTTAGCACATCCCTCCCAACTTCCTGTCATATATGCAATCTCTGCCTTCATCCGTGTCATTGACTGAAATGTATATTGCCAGTGTAGGAAAGAATGACTTGACTGGACTTGATCTACCAAGGGAAGCTGTGGAATCCCTATCCATAAGAGCAGAGCCAACTGCTTCCAGCAAGAATAAACCTCCCAGAAACCCTGGCAGTTCTATGAGTTCATCATTCTTTCTCTGTTCTTCCTGCACAGCTGCTTGCAGCCTGTGCTGAGGCCAGAGACTACAGAGAAAGGAGGGTGAAGGCCCAGATCTGGAAGCAAACAAAGCTATGCTTCTGGGCAGGGATTATTGGGTCCTGAGAGCTGTCCTCAAATAGAGGAATAACACTATGGGATAGAGAGAGCAGCAAGAGCAGCAGGGTTTATATCCTTTGCTGGCATGGCAGACTTCCTGTTGATAGTAGAGAGGATTAACCAATTAGGATTGGGAAAGTGATCTTAGGAATACCTGACAAAACAAACTAAGAAAAAAAAAAAAAACTTCTCACAGTTCACAAGATGGGGGCTTTTAGTCATATTGACTTTGCTTCTTTGTTTTTAACAAAGTTATATTTAAACATGGAAGAAACCTCCAATGGTACAAAAGGATATGTAGTGAAAAATATAAGTCTCCTTCTTACCTTCAGTTCACCTCTAGGGACAACATTTGTTACTTGGGTTCTGTAATGGCTCTGCAGAGCCATTTCCATGTAAAAATAAGCATATTTACTTATATATTTGATAATCAAAAGGAAGCAGAGCATGTGGAATCATTTAATTTTGAATATTCATTTTGCACCTGGTAAGAGCAGGACATCTGAGTTACACATATGAAGCTCTTGAAGTTCGTAGAGGCTAAGTGACAAAGCCTAAAAAAGGCAAAAACAGTATCTGATCTGAAATGCCAGGCCTGGAGCAAGACCTACCCCTAACAGGCATGAGTTTACATAAAGGAAAAATACCCACGATGTGATGTAGGAAAGGTTTTCCAAATCTGCAAATAGGTTGTAGACATTTGAAGGGGGCAAAAAAGAGTTGCAGGATACTTAATTGTGACTATAACTCAAATCCATGCCCTGTAACCTCAGCCACACCGTGGCAGCCTAAAGGAGCAACTGATGATTATTTTGTGCACTTTGTGAGTTGGGGATCTGGTATTTCTCAAAACCCTAAAATATTCTAACTGAAAACTGTCTTAAGAAAAAGGAAATGTTTCTATTTGAAATCCTTAATTAAAATCACATTCATAATTCTAAGTATTTAAAGAGAAAGTTAAAGAAGAAATTTACATCACAGAGATTATAATAAACACAGAACCTTGCCAAAAGACATGCCTCCAGCTGCACTGAAGTAACATCAGAACAGAGCAGCACTGCAGCTTCAGCAAGTGAAAGACTGAAGGCACAGTTATGTACAGAAAGGCAAACAACTGTAATGTAAAACTCATGTTCCCTGGTGGAGTAGGATTCTGCAGAAACACATCACACACACACACACACACACACACACACACACACACACACACACCCCAACAGTTGTTTCCCAGTACTAACTAAAAAACCGTCAACTGTAAGTCTTTCTTGAGGTCCACCAAGGCCACAGATGTTTGCTCCATAAAACCATTTCTAATTTAGGGAAAAGCTCAATCAACTTGTGCCTGAAAATGATTCACATGGGTCTTTACACTGCAGAGCTCATTACTTCAGGGATTTCCCAGAGCACTACATTCCTGGCTGCCTGCTCCAATAAGAGAATGCATATTTATTTTGTCAGGATACACATCATGTTAGGAAAAAAGTCCTTCAAAATTCCTGTAATTCCTAAGAAATTCATTGCCTCAAATGTGGAACGCTATACCTGTAAGGGAGAAAAAGTGCATCCCTACCAGATACCAGTTGGAACAAGAGTAATGTTTTCTGGTTTCTCTGTTGAAAATGTTTATAGTGTATGTATTGTGTATAGAGGCTTATTCTAGAAGCTAGAAAGAAACAGAAGTAGTATATTACTCCTTATACGAAAATTAATTCAAGATGGATTAGAGACTTAAATGTTAGACCTAATACCATAAAAATCCTAGAGGAAAACCTAGGTAGTACCATTCAGGACATAGGCATGGGCAAAGACTTCATGTCTAAAACACCAAAAGCAACGGCAGCAAAAGCCAAAATTGACAAATGGGATCTCATCAAACTAAAGAGCTTCTGCACAGCAAAAGAAACTACCATCAGAGTGAGCAGGCAACCTACAGAATGGGAGAAAATTTTTGCAATCTACTCATCTGACAAAGGGCTAATATCCAGAACCTACAAAGAACTCAAACAAATTTACAAGAAAAAAACAAACAACCCCATCCAAAAGTGGGCAAAGGATATGAACAGACATTTCTCAAAAGAAGACATTCATACAGCCAACAGACACATGAAAAAATGCTCATCATCACTGGCCATCAGAGAAATGCAAATCAAAACCACAATGAGATACCATCTCACACCAGTTAGAATGGCGATCATTCAAAAGTCAGGAAACAACAGATGCTGGAGAGGATGTGGAGAAATAGGAACACTTTTACACTGTTGGTGGGAGTGTAAACTAGTTCAACCATTATGGAAAACAGTATGGCGATTCCTCAAGGATCTAGAACTAGATGTACCATATGACCCAGCCATCCCATTACTGGGTATATACCCAAAGGATTATAAATTATGCTGCTATAAGGACACATGCACACGTATGTTTATTGCAGCACTATTCACAATAGCAAAGACTTGGAATCAACCCAAATGTCCATCAGTGACAGATTGGATTAAGAAAATGTGGCACATATACACCATGGAATACTATGCAGCCATAAAAAAGGATGAGTTTGTGTCCTTTGTAGGGACATGGATGCAGCTGGAAACCATCATTCTTAGCAAACTATCACAAGAACAGAAAACCAAACACCGCATGTTCTCACTCGTAGGTGGGAACTGAACAATGAGATCACTTGGACTCGGGAAGGGGAACATCACACACCGGGGCCTATCATGGGGAGGGGGGGGGGGGGAGGGATTGCATTGGGAGTTATACCTGATGTAAATGACGAGTTGATGGGTGCAGCACACCAACATGGCACAAGTATACATATGTAGCAAACCTGCACGTTGTGCACATGTACCCTACAACTTGAAGTTTAATAATAATAAATAAATTAAAAAAAAAAAAAAGAAATTATAATCTACTGATTAGGAAAAAAAAAAAAAAAAAAAAAGGAAATCAAAGACTAGGAGCATCTCTTACAGCATACAGATATGTGTGAAACACCTTAAAACAAACTACTGAGCATACAGACAAGTATACAGTATACAGTATACTTAGATGTACCATGGTGTGACAGGGCTTATTTTACCTGCATCCATGACTTCTATACCATTTCCATGGTAAAAACTCCCATATCTTGCTGGCACTCTCCTCCTGAGCTCTAGACCTGTGTATTCACCACATTGACAGCTCCACTAGTATATTTCACAGGCATCTCAAGTGTAATAGAATCAAAATTGGATTTATTTTGTCTTCCTCCCAGTATGCTGCTTCTTCATAATTATCTCTTTGATAAAGGACATCGTTCTTCTCCCAGTTGCTAGACATAGATACAGTAAAGTCATTCTTGACTTCCCTCTTTCCCTTTCCTCTCTCGCCAGATATTTAATCTATCCTCCAGTCTGTCTCACTCATCTTCATACTGTAATCCAGTCTCTATAATCGTTTATTGGGGCATTTGCATTATCTTCCTAAATGATCTCCTTGCTTCTAGCCCATTCCAACTCATTCTTGAGTTGGAGCCAGAGTAATGTTTCAATTATACAAAATTGACTCGATCCCTTGTTTGTTAAAAAACATCAGTGGCTTCCCATTATTATTATGACAAAGCATCACATTCTTAACATGACCTACAACCTTCTGCATGCTCTGATCCCTGCATCATTCTCCAGTTTAGTTATAGCTCCTCAACCACAAACTCTGATTTTCATTCTAGTCAAACTAAATATCTAATCACTAGGATACACTAGGATCTCTTCAACTTCTGGGACATTGAACCTTCTCTTTCTTCCGTGTGGAACATTCTTTTACCCTTAGCCACTTTGTCTTGCTTATCTCTTATTCATCCACCAGAAAATAAACTCAGTGAGAGCAAGTACCTACCTTGTCTCTCTTGTTTAACTCTGCCACCTAGCACTTAGAACAATCAATGCACAGATGCTCAACAGCACTTGCTGAGTGAATAACTAAATCTTTCAAGTCTCAGCATAAACATCATTTCCTCAAGGAGGCCTTTCATGACTCCCAGGAAAAAAAAAAAGTAGATCTCTTTATTATATCCTCCTACAGCATTCTGTACATTGGCTATGACCTAGGAACGACTTCTAGGCAATACATTGGAGAAATTTGTTTTTCTTTTCTCAGTGATCACAGGACTGTGCTGGCTGTTGTCAGAGATTTGAAACCTGTCTTGTATATTTTGTCCAGGTTTTCAGTTGTTTAAGTCAAGAGGGCAATTCTGTTTCTTGTAATTCTATCTCAGCTGGAAGTGGAAGTTCCAGGTCACATAATTTCTCTTGGAATTACTCTATGTTAGCATTCTCTGAGGTTTGGATTTTATTTCCGCCTGAAGTTAACCTTTTTCTCTTAGAACATCTTAAACCTAGAAAGTTATCCATTGGGCTAAGATTTTGTTTTTGTTTATTTCTGTATCCCCACAGCCCACAGCATCATGTGAAGACCATAATAGACATTGAATAAATTAAAAGTTGAATGAAACCTGCCCTGAACATACCCTCCCTCATGGAATATCTGCTACTAGAACATAGGCCTGGGCAAATCACAATCTACGAAAAATTGGTATGTTAGTTTTGGAAGTGAGAAAACTGCACATTTAATTTTTAGCTACATAGATTCTTTATCAGTTTATTCTTTATAATGATTATATCCTATGTATTATTTGTCACATTCCTTAGTTTTGAAATATACCTAATATTTATTTTCAGTTATGATTTGCCAAGCAGTGTACTAAACATTAACTGATGTAATCCTGCCAGTAAACTTATGAGATGGGGCCTGTTTTTGTTCCCACTTTATTGATAAGAAAATGAGGCACAGAAAGATTAAACAAAATGTCAAGATAGCAGCTGGGAAGCAATGGAGCTAGGATTTGAACACAGTGAGTTTGAGTGTGCACTTTTTCTAAACTACCTAAACTGCTTTCTAGTACTTCTTGCTTCCAAGTAAGGTTATAGATACAATAAAAAAAATCTAGAAAACATATTATTAAAATAGAAATTTAAAATAAAAGTCATAGTAATAGGAAGCATATATTCCCTTAAGAACCCAAGCTAATATGTGCTACTGGAAAAGGACATTAACTTCAGTTTCAAGCTTTCCATCACTCAAGAGTAAAAAGAAAATTCAGTCAGTCAAATAAATTTTGTTTTGTAATAAAACGAAGGATGCTCATTCATTTTCTAAAAAGAATTGTACAGCAGGTTCTTATGTAAGAGATATTTCACAACAAACAATGTTTTTGAACATGGATTTTTTTTTTTTTTTTACAAAATATTCAATAGCATGCCCTATAGAAAGGTCATGTCTAATACTATTAATAAACTTCAGAGGTGTAACAAAAAAGCTCAATGAAGACATATATACAGGATATTAAGTAATGAGATTCAGGTAAATAGTCATCTATTGGTTTTATCTTGTCTGAGAATAGAACTTGGAATTCATAGAAAAGTAGAGAGAGGTAATATGTCTTCAATTTCTTCAACTATTAATAGTCTCAGCTAAGATTGTAGCAACAATTCCACAAGTAACATTTTGGGACAGAGCTCTCTAGTGAGTCAGCCATGAAGATATTCTGTTGATGCTGCTGCTTGCAAGAAAATCTATATGCTTTGAATATTAATGTACAGTTGGCAAAGTTGCCATTTATTATGACTAAAAAAATCCACCCTCAGTCTGCACAGAGTTAGGCTATGGGATGGCTGAAAATAGGCTCAATATTTTCTTTAAAAAATAAAATAGAAAAGGTAGGTTTTAGCCAAGAAAATTCTATTGGTCTGTATACCAGTTAAATGCATTAATTCATCATTCAACAAATATTTATGGTGCATGCCATGTGCCAAGTTATGTGCTAAGTTCACTGGTCATTAAGGAATTTTAGAGTATTTCCATGGAACATTTGATTTGGAAGGCACTGCCTCTTGGTGGCCCTATCGGAACTGGTTAACTCATTTATAACTTAATAGCCTAGCATAACACTTTCCAAAGTTTATTCACCACCATAACAATTTTAGCTATAGTCTTCTACTAGCTATTCTATAATATTTTTCTCTACACTGACCACTTGTTTTTACTTCTCAAATTTTGTTTTAATATAAAGTTAACTCCTTGCTATAATGGAAAACCATTATCACCTCCTAAAAGTAAGTACAATAGCTGACATTTATTGAATATTTCCTAGTGCTTCATACTATATTGTTTTTCATAAATTAGGTCTTTGATCTTCACATGAACTCCATTAAGTAGGTACCATTATTAGACCCATATACAAATGACAGCAGAGAGACACAGAAGCAACCTACCCAAGAAATCAGTCAATAGTTAGCAAACCTGTATTTTTTAAATTCAAGCTGAGTAACTTTAAAGCCTGTAATGCCTAACTACTGTAGTATATTACTCTGTAAATGTAGATACAAATGACAAACAAAAAAATACTATTTAAATATAATTATGTATTGTTGCCTGCTTTTGGAAGTTTTTGAGAGATAATCACCTAGTGCCAAACCAAGAGTTTGATGCAAATAGAATTCACGGAGGATTGAAACTAGAATAACTTCCTGAAGTTTTCTTTTTTTGTTGTGTCTCTGCCAGGTTTTAGCATCAGGATGATGTTGGCTTCATAAAATGAGTTAGAGAGGAGTCCCTCCTTTTCAATCGTTTAGAAGAGTTTCAGAAAGAAGGGTACCAGCTCTTCTTTGTACCTCTGGTAGAATTCAGCTGTGAATCCATTTGGTCCTGGTTTTTTGTTTTTTTTGTTTGTTTGTTTGTTTGTTTTGGTTGGTAGGCTATTAATTACTGCCTCAATTTCAGAACTTGTTATTGGTCTATTCAGGGATTCGACTTCTTCCTGGTTTAGTCTTGGGAGGATGTATGTGTCCAGGAATTTATGAATTTCTCTAGATTTTCTAGTTTATTTGCGTAGAGGTATTTATAGTATTCTCTGATGGTAGTTTGTATTTCTGTGGGGTCAGTGATGATATCTCCTTTATCATTTTTTTATCATGACTATTTGATTCTTCTCTCTTTTCTTCTTTATTAGTCTAGCTAGTGGTCTATATATTTTGTTAATCTTTTCAAAAAGGTTCAGGATTCATTGATTTTTTTTTTTTGGAGAGTTTTTGTGTCTCTGTCTCCTTCAGTTCTGCTCTGATCTTAGTTATTTCTTATCTTCTGATAGCTTTTGGATGACTTTGCTCTTGCTTCTCTAGTTCTTTTATTGTGATGTTAGGGTGTCAATTTGAAATCTTTCTAACTGTCTGATGTGGGCCAATATCCCTGATGAACATCATTGGAAAAATCCTCAATAAAATACTGGCAAACCAAATCCAGCAGCACATCAAAAAACTTATCCACCATGATCAATTCAGCTTTATCCCTGGGATGCAAGGCTAGTTCAACATATACAAATCAGTAAACGTAATCCATCACATAAACAGAACCAAAGACAAAAACCACATGATTATCTCAATAGATCCAGTAAAGGCCTATGATAAAATTCAACATCCCTTCATGTTAAAAACTCTCAATAAACTGATATTGATGGAACATACCTCAAAATAATAATAACTATTTTTGATGAACCCACAGCCAACATCACACTGAAAGGACAAAAGTGGGAAGCATTGCCTTTGAAAACCAGCACAAGACAAGAATGCCCTCTCTCACCACTCCTATTCAACATAGTATTGGAAGTTCTGGCCAGGGCAATCAGGCAAAAGAAAGAAATAAAGCATATTCAAATAGGAAGAGAGGAAGTCAAATTGTCTCTGTTTGCAGACAACATGATTCTATATTTAGAAAACCCCATCATCTCAGTCCAAAGACTCCTTTAGCTGATAAGCAACTTCAGCAAAATTTCAGGATACAAAATCAATGTGCAAACACCACAAGCATTCCTTTATACCCTAGACAAGCAGAGAGCCAAATCATGAATGAGCTCCCATTCACAATTAACTCAAGATGGATGAAAGACTTAAATGTAAAACCCAAAGCCGTAAAAACCCTATAAGAAAACCGAGGCAATACTATTCAGGACATAGGCATGGGCAAAGACTTCATGATGAAAACACCAAAAGCAATGGCAACAAAAGCCAAAATTGACAAATGGGATCTAATTAAACTAAAGAACTTCTGCACAGCAAAAAAAACAAAAACAAAAACAAAAACAAAAACAAAATACACTATCATCAGAGTGAACAGGCAACCTACAGAATGGGAGAAAATTTTTGCAATCTACCCATCTGACAAAGGTCTAATATGCGGAATTTACAAGGAACATAAAAAAATATACAAGAAAAAAGCAACCCCATCAAAAAGTGGGCAAAGGATGTGAACAGACACTCTCGAAAGAAGACATTTATGTGGCCAACAAGCATATGAAAAAGGGCTCAAAATCACTGATCATTATGCAAATCAAAACTACAATGAGATACCATCTCATGCCAGTCAGAATGGAGATTATTAAAAAGTCAAGAAACAATAGATGCTAGCAAGGCTGTGAAGAAATAGGAGTGCTTTTACACTGTTGGTGGGAATGTAAATTAGTTTAATCACTGTGTAAGACAGTATGGCGATTCCTCAAGGATCTAGAACCAGAAATACCATTTGACCCAGCAATCCCATTACAGGTATATACCCAAAAGAATACAAATCATTCTACTGTAAAGACACATGTATGTTTATTGCAACATTATTTACAATAGCAAAGACATGGAATCAACCGAAATGCTCATCAATGACAGACTGGATAAAGAAAATGTG
Organism: Chlorocebus sabaeus; assembly: GCF_047675955.1. Classification (NCBI taxonomy): domain Eukaryota; kingdom Metazoa; phylum Chordata; class Mammalia; order Primates; family Cercopithecidae; genus Chlorocebus; species Chlorocebus sabaeus. Next base: position 101,638,275 of record NC_132912.1, on the reverse strand, counting down.
GTACATAAATACCATTGAATACTATGCAGCCATAAAAAGGAATAAGATCATGTCCTTTGCAGGGACATGGATGAAGCTGGAAGCCATCATCCTCAGCAAACTAACACAAGAACAGAAAACCAAACAACACATATTCTCACTCATGTGTTCAATGAGAACACATGGACACAGGGAGATAAACAACACACACCAGGGCCTGTTGCGGGGTGGAGGGTGAGGGAAGGGATCTTAGAGGACTGGTCAGTAGGTACAGCAAACCCTATGGCATGTGTGTATACCTATGTAGCAAACCTGCATGTTCTGCACATGTATCCAGGAATTTAAAGTAAAATTAAAATAAATAAATAAATAAAAATTTAAAAAACTGGAATAATTTCCTCTATGTGATTCAAGTGTTATTTAATACCATATTCATGAATCATGTGAAATCAATTCAAATACCACATAAAATTGTACGTCCTATGCTTTGGGAAACAAAACTCCAGCATTAAGTAAAGTTAAATAGGGGCTCTTGTAACCATGATGACCAAGTGTGGTCAAGTTTAGCCTTCTCTTATTCACCTTCTAAACAGAACAAGCAGATGCTGCTTAGTGTCCCTTCAACAGAAGCCACATTCTGAAATTTGCTGAGTAAAAAGATAGGAAGTAAAGAAATCTTTGGGTCTCCAATTATTCATAAGTTTATTCATACAAGTTTACTGAGAAGTTACCACTTACCAGAAACTGTTCTAGTTACTGAGAGTTAATGATGAACATGACAGCTTTGTCCTCTGAATTGATAAGAAATAATATCTAGAACTTGCTGTAGTTTTCTTAGCATTTTCCAGATATTTTCTTAGATATTCTAGTCAGCTATGGAAAAACACAGGTAAATTGAAATTATCATTGCTCAAAATATTGTCTATGTACCACTGGTTGCTCTGAGTGATAGGGGGCAAATTTAATTTCCTATGGATTAAAAAATATAACTAGCACATCAGACCTGAGATTTTACAGATGTGTTTACCTTAGGTAAAGTAAATATAAGTATTTACATTAAAAAGTGAGGTGCTTTTTTTTTTTTTAACACTTTAAGTTACTCCAAAGAAAAAATTAAGTTGACAATAGAACAGACCCTAAGTGGATATGGCAAATATAAAGATAATCAAAAATTGACTGAATTTCAAAAATTGACTAAATTTGAGAACCTCTGCCTCAGGCTAATGCTGGGTTTTATATATCTCATGTTGAACACCAGAATTTGACCTAATAATCTCTCCAGCACAGGAAGGAAGGGAGACATTCATTCTCTCAACAGGGCTGGAGACAGAATAGAGCAGGATGTCCTTGTATTCCATTCCTTTTAGAGGAATTCGATTATATTCCATTTCTTTCTTTTTTTTTTACAATAATCAAAATAATTTACTTTATTCCTTCCAGTGATTTAAAGTTTAAATAACCTTTTTATATTTCTTTTTTTAAATTATTATACTTTAAGTTCTAGGTTACTTGTGCATAACGTACAGGTTTGTTACATATGTATACTTGTGCCATGTTGGTGTGCTGCACCCATCAACTCGTCAGCACCCATCAACTCGTCATTTACATCAGGTATAACTCCCAATGCAATCCCTCCCCCTCCCCCCTCCCCATAATAGGCCCCAGTGTGTGATGTTCCCCTTCCCGAGTCCAAGTGATCTCATTGTTCAGTTTCCACCTATGAGTAAGAACATGCGGTATTTGGTTTTCTGTTCTTGTGATAGTTTGCTGAGAATGATGGTTTCCAGCTGCATCCATGTCCCTACAAAGGACACAAACTCATCCATTTTTATGGCTGCATAGTATGGCGATTCCTCAAGGATCTAGAACTAGAAGTACCATATGACCCAGCCATCCCATTACTGGGTATATACCCAAAGGATTATAAATCACGCTGCTATAAAGACACATGTACACGTATGTTCATTGTGACACTATTCACAATAGCAAAGACTTGGAATCAACCCAAATGTCCATCAGTGACAGACTGGATTAAGAAAATGGCACATATACACCATGGAATACTATACTATATTCCATTTCTTAGTGAGGGGGAAAAAGCCTCTGCAGAAAACGGTCCTTCCTTTTCATCGAGGCTGCATATCTCTTTCTTGATTAGTATTTAGTCCTAGTCTATATAGGAAGGGACCTCACAAAAATGCCTAAACAGCGGATACAGTGGTATATAGGAGAAAAAAAAAGGATTTATCCTAGATTTTCAAAGTTTCTCTTCTGGATAGAGGTGGGATATAAACAAGGACAGAGAAGTAGATTGGTAGATTTTCATTTTTGGGCCAAAATCAATTTTATTTTTTGCATTTAGTATTTTGTATTTTCAGTGCTTTCCTATCCAGCTTTTAAGTTTCACCTTCTATTGCTGAGGCTGTTTTCACAGTAGATACAGTCTCCAATTTGATTAATAAGTCCCAGTGGCCTTTTGTTCAGAGTTGTCACCTCTACCAAAGATAGGCAACATTTTTACCTGCTTTCCTCTAGTGGTCAGTTTTCCAGAATCCCTTCCTTAGGCTATTTTTCTGCTTGGAATGACCTGCCCTACTAAATCTGCCTGTCCAAATCCTTCCTTCAATGCTCTAATTAAATGCTGCATCATGGCATTTTCAGCATGAATTTAGTAAATATTCATTTAATCAAGGAATGAATAATTTTAAATAAAATATAATTCTGTAACATAATTGCTTGATTTTGTGTATTTGCCATTAAATGTCATTAAATTATAAATAACATTAAATGCTATTAAATTATTCCCAACATGCCTAAGAATCCAAGAAATTTTAGCTAAAAGTATGCGATTTTTTAAAAGCCAGTATCTAGTAATACCAACACTTATGTGGATATATGAAAGAAAAGCATCTGGTTCTGTCTTGCTCCCTATAAGAGGGTAAGGACCCATTTGGGTGCAGCTCCTAGCTGTACTTTTCATATCAATTATGATGGATGTAGTCAAGAGGATCTATCCTTAAGTATGGGTGTATGGATTAGAGCCCCAAAATATAAACAGGGCACATAATCAAAATCCATTTATTGAGCATCTATATCAGGTGTTTTTCATACACTATCTGCATTACCATAAAGGAATACCCGAGACTGGGTAATTTATAAAGGAAAGAGTTTTACTGGCTCTTGGTTCTGCAGGCTGTACAAGAAGCAGAGTACCAGCATCTGCTTCTGGTGAGGGCTTCAGGAAGCTTACAATCATGGCAGAAGGCAGAGGGAGCCAGCACGTCACATGGTGAGAGAGGGCAAGAGAGAGAGGAGGAAGTTCCAGTCTCTTTTTTAAAAAATTATTTTTTTAAATGTTTTTTTTAAAAAAGATCTCACTGTGAACTCAGAGTGCGCACTCACTCATTACTGTAAGGATGGCATCAAGCCATTCATGAGGGATCTGCCTCCATTATTCAACCACCTTTCCCACCAGGTCCTAGCTCCAACATTAGGGATTGTGATTTGGAGGGGACACACATCCAAACTCAGTATCAGTATCTCATGACAACAATTTTTCAAAGTAGGTGGAATTATTCTCATCATATGGATATGGAAGTGAGATCACTTTCCTAAGGTCACTTAACTGTAATTGTCAGAGCCAAGGTATAAATCTAGATCATATCAGACTATAAAGCCTGTACTTGTCCCATTACTTTACCCTGCTTCTGAAAGGGTTTCCCAAAGACCCAGACTTGGCTGCTGTTTAATGGGTAGTTTGAGAGCCAGCTCAGATCTCTGTAGCCATATACCCTTCTGACTCTAAGGACATCTCAGCTGCTTTAGTTGCCAATTAAATTATAACATTCAACATTGGGTTCTGATTATTGAAAGGCAATGTAATAAAAGAGGAAAACACTGGATTCCTGAGTTCAATTTTGTTAGAGCTCATAATTAACCATATATTCATTGGATAGTTTGTTATTTTCTGACATCTTTCTACATTATACATGACCTATTATTAGGTATATACTTTAGACCTGCCTCCCCTAATAAAATGACAGTTGCAAGCACTATATTTTTCTAAATCTGAAAAGTTAAAACTTACACTACAGCATTAAAAAACAAACAAGAGTATGTAATGAAATACTCCTGATAAACATTTATCTTCTGTCTTTTTTTTCTTGAAGCTCCAACTCAAGCTGTCTCAGGTTGTTGCTTTTATATGCTATTGATTTCCTATTGTAATAATTGAATAATAGACTTTGACAGTATCCCTCTCAATACACTTGAGAAGGAAACTATGGCTGAGAGGAAAAGAGAAATTACTTGCCCATGATCACACAATTTGTTTAGTGTCCAAGTCAGGATCAAAATTCTTATTTCTTTAGGAAATGGTATATTTATTCCAAATTTGCTACCATTGGTTCTTCTTGGGCACTACTTTCTGAGTCTGTGACATATTATTGTAAATACTCTCACTGGTGGTAAGTCAGAAGGCAATCTGGAGCCACATTAGGGAAGAAAGTTTGTGACTGAACGGTACAATCACATTTGAAGTAAAAACCAATTCTTAATTACAATATAATGAAATAGACTTTGTTCATATGAGGCTATAACATAAAGGTCTGAAAGCTAATTCCCAAAAACCAAAGGACAAAAATGTTTAGAGTGATAACAACATTGTTGTAGTAAGTATCTGACTTCCTAAGAACTACTTTAAAGGGATTAAAACTCATTTGGACATTAGGGCTCTGATATCCTTGTTTTAAAAAGATGTCTTAATAATGAAAAGAGTTTCAAGTCACCAGAAAAAATATTATAAATTTTATTTAACTAAAAACATAGCTTAAAAATATATAAAGAAAATCATGACAAACTACAAGGAGAAACAAGCAAACACATAATCATAGTGGTATATTTAAGATACTTTCTTAAAAACTGACCAAACAATCTGACAAAAAAATCACTAAGGATATAGAAAGCTGAAACTCAAAATGGAAAACACGTTGTTTTTGAAATAAATAGATTACTCGAAAACACACGCGCGTGCACATATACACACGCTCACATGCACACATATACACCACACACACACAGACATGCACACATGCAATTGGGCACCATAAAAAGCAGTCTAAATACATTCTAGAGGACTGAAATAATTTAGAATGTAGTTTCTGACCACAAAATAATTTTAAAAGATTTGAACTAGAAAAATCCACATTTGGAAATTCAAAAAATCCTCTAGTAAACATTAGTCAAATAGAGAAGTATTAATCATGAAAATTAGGACATTTTTGAACTTTGTAATACAACAATCAAAATTTCTATGACACTGCTAAAGTAGTACTTTGGAGAGAGATTTATCATGCTAAATGTATATATTAGAAAATCAAGAAGACTAGAAGTTAATGTGCTGAGCATTCATATTATATTTTTTAGAATTTTTAACTTTTGTAGATATGTAGTAGGTGTACATATTTATGGGGTACATGAGATATTTTGGTGCAGGTATGCAATCCGTAATAATCACATCATGGAAAATTGGGTATCCATCCCCTCAAGCATTTACCCTTTGTGTTACAAACATTCCGATTATACTCTTTTAGTTATTTTTAAATGTACAATTTAATTACTATTGACTATGTCTAGCTTATTTCATTTAACATAATAACCTCCAGTTTCATCCATGTTGTTGCAAATAACAATCTCATTATTTTATCGCTGAATAGTACTCCACTGTGTATAAGTACCACAATTACTTTTTTCTTTTTTTCTTGGAGATGGAGTCTCTGTCACACAGGCTGGAGTGCAGTGGTACGATCTTGGCTCACTGCAACCTCCACCTCCTGGGTTCAAGTGATTCACCTGCCTCGGCCTCCAGAGTAGCTGGGATTACAGGCATCCGCCACCACCCCTGGCTAATTTTTTGTGTTTTTAGTATAGACAGGTTTCACCATGTTGGCCAGGCTGGTCTTGAACTCCTGACTTCAGGTGGTTGACCTGCCTTGGCCTCCCAAAGTGCTGGGATTACAGGCATGAGCCACTGCACCCAGCCCACAGTTTCTTTATCCATTTGTCTGTTGAACACTTAGCTTGCTTCCAAATCTTGGCTATTGTGAATAGTGCTGCAACAAACATGAGAGTGCAAATAACTCTTTGATATACTGATTTCCTTTCTTTGGGGGTATATATCCAGCAGTGGGATTGCTAGATCATATGGTAGCCTATTTTTAGTTTTTTGAGGAAACTCCAAACTGTTCTCCATAGTGGTTGTACTAACTTAGGTTTCCACCAATAGTGTACAAGTGTTCCCTTTTCTCTACATGCTCGTCAGGATTTGTTATTGCCTGACTCTTGGATAAAAGCCATTTTGACTGGAATGAATTGATATCTCATTGTGGTTTTTATTCCCATTTCTCTGATGATCAATGTTGTTGCGCACTTTTTCATATACCTTTTGCCATTTGTATGTCTTCTTTTCAGAAATGTCTTTTCAAATCTTTTGCCCATTTTTAATTGGATTATTAGATTTTTTTGCCCATAGAGTTGTTTGAGTTCCTTATGTATTCTGGTATAATCCCTTGTCAGATGAGTAGTTTGCAAATATTTTCTCCCCAAAATTTCTTTATTCCCTGTTAGTCGGAATGAAGTGTTTTGGTTTCCCCAGACTGTTATCTCTATCTCCTCAAATTAAGGAATTTACTAAGCTCGTTTCACTTCATCTTCCCTGTGTCATGACTTATAAACTCCGTTAATGCAGAAAGCTCAAAAATTACAGTGCTCCCCTTATTTGGTTGTCATTTCTCTGAGTTCACTGTCCTTTGTTGTCTGGTTGTTCAAACCATTGTAAGTCAGGGACTGTCTGTAGTTACCATTTCCAGTACTCTATATTATTTTGTGTAGATACAGATTTCTATTTGTTATTATTTTCATTCTGCCTTAAGGACGATCTTTAACATTTCTTATGGTTCAGTTTTTCTGGCAATGAATTATTTGTCCTTTTGTCATTTTGAAAATGTTTTTATTTCACCTTCATTTTTTGAAAGTTATTTTTACTGGCTATAGCATTCTAGGTGGACAGTTTTTTTGTTGTTGTTTGTTTGTTTTATTCTTTAAGTACTTTAAAGATATTGCTCCTGTTATCTCACTTGCATTGTTTCCAATGAGGAATCTGAAGTCTTACTTATCTTTGCTCCTCTGTAGGTAGTGTATTTTTTTTTCTCTGACTACATTTAATGTTTTCAGTTTATCACTGGTTTTGAGCAATTTGGTTCCTTGGTATAGTTTTCTTTATATTTCTTATGCTTAGGATTCTTTGAGCTCTTTGAATTTGTGTTTTACTGTTTTCATGACATTTGGAAAGTTGTCTGCTGTAATTTCTTCAAATATATTTTTCTGACCTTTCTTCTCTCTATTCTAAGACTCCAATTATATCTATATTAGGCCACTTGAAATTGTCCCAGAGCTGACTGATGCTCTTTTCAATTTTTTGGGTTCTTCTTTCTCAGTGGATTTCATCTTGGATTGTTTAAAATATTACTCCTTCAAGTTCACTGATATTTTGTCCTGCATTGTCTAATCCACTGTTAAACCTGTGTGTATTTTTCGTCTCACACATTGTAGATTTTATCTCTAGAAATTCAATTTGGATATTTTAAAATATTTTTCTTGTCTCGCTTAGAACATATGGAATTCAAGTACAGTATGTCATGCTTTGATAATTGTGACATATCTGTCAGTTCTGAGTTGTTTTGAATTGATTATTTTTCATATCATGAGTCATGTTTTCTTGACTCTTTGCATACTAAATAATCCTGGATTGAATGAGAGATATTGTACATTTTGCCTTGTTAAGAAGTGTATATTTTTGCATTGTTCTGAGCTATGTTTATGGAGAATTAAGTTATTTGGAAACAGTTTGATCCTTTCCTGTCTTGCTTATACAATTTGTTAGGAAGGGCTGGAGCAATGTTCAGTCTAGAGCTAATATTCTCCATAACTGAGGCAAGACCTCTCTAAGTACTGCATCTAATGCCCTATGAATTATGATTTTTTTCAGGCTCACTGGCAGGAATAAGTACTATTCTCAGTCTTGTAGAACACGCTATTCCTTCTAACTTTCAGATGATTCCCTACCTCTGGTAGTTTCTTCATACTCATGTGCTTATTTGTGTTCTGCTGAATATTTGAGAACTTTCTGTAGATCTAGAGTTACGTCTCCATGCATCTCTTTATTTGCCGTTAGTCTGAATGAAGTGCTTTGGTCTCCCCAGACTCTTACCTCTATCTCCTCAAATCAAGGAGCTTACTAAGCATCTTTTCATCTCTTCTGTGTCATAACTTGTAACTCTCTTAATGCAGAAAACTGAAAAAATTACAGTGCTCAGTTGTTGGGTTGTCATCTCTCAGAGTTCACTGTCCTTTGTTGTCTGATGTTCAGTGTTTTGGAAACCATTATTTCATATATTGAATCTGGTCATTGTTGGCCAGAATGTTGGCCAGAAGCAGAATTCTCTCATATCTTTTTTCTTTAAACTACATTTAGTGACTTACCAATTTGGAAGTATCTTAGGAATCAGTTAACATACCTTCTAACTTAAAAATCTGTAATTTTATTTTTTTCTATGGCACCTAGATTAAATTCCTCTGGTTGGGTAGAAAGGTTATCAACTATAATTTAATTTAAGTCTTAGTTCCTCTCCTAACCAGGAGTATGACTGTTGAGCTTCAATTGAGATTATCTCTTAAGAATCTTTTTAGTGCCAACATTTGATGCATCTGTCTCTTGTGACAACATTGATAAAAACACTGAACAAAAAACATAACTTGACATAATTACATATCACTGCTGCCTGCTAAAATTACCCAAGAGTAAAACTTGTTTTCATATAACCTCTAAGTTATTGAAGAAGCAAATGGTCTGCAAGCCATATTTCTTTAACTTACTTGGACTTTAGAAAATGAAAATGTTAAAACATTTTAAAATGTTAAATAATATATGTTTGATCAATAATACTGAGAAATTATTCTATACCAAGCCAGCAAAGACTTTCCAGGCTTAATCATACAATGAATGTCAAAGAAAAAAAATCTGGTCATACATGTAGCAGCTTTTAATGCATAATGCATGGCTTTGACACTGTCATTCTTTAAGGGCAACTTGTGTTTGTGAGTGTCCTATTAGCTGCTCTAGGAAATGTACTATGTATAGTGTTTCCATTCAGTCCTTGTGTGGACTTAGTGAGTGTCATGAACTGGATAACTTTATTTAGCCTCTCTCAGCCTCAGTGTCATCTAATGAAATGGGAATAATACTCAGTTTAAGGATTATATAAGATAATGAATATAAAAATCCTTAGCCCATGTATTCTGAATAGAAGCAATACAGCCTTCAAGTTGGTGAAAAATTGGTACTTGGTGGAGTGTGTGTGAGAAAACTTAGATATTACAATGGTTTGTTCTCCTCCAAAGGTTACAGTATGAACAGTATAAAATAGATATACAGTATATGGGTAGTAGTAAAATTTCAAGGAGGACAATTAAGACAAATAAATATCTATAAGGGATCCTTGGGGAGACGATAATTTAAAAACGTTGAGAAGGACTGCCTTAGTCTAATGTTTAGCCATTGCTTATTATTAGCTTATTAGTTGATTAGTCATCTTAAGTTTTCTAGTTCGGGGTTGGTCACTTAGAACCCAGAATGCATTTTCTATGTAAGATTAGTGATGTGAATTAATGATTCCCAACATGTGGACTAGAGGTTTCTGGTAATCTCAGAATTAGAAGAGATTTTTAAAATTCATTTACACACAAATCATCAGCTATAGGCTGAGTAAATTTTGTTTTGCATAGTACATGTATATATATATTCACATACATATATAGTACATATTTTATAATATGCACAACTTCTTGAGTATCTTTATGATGCTGGTGAATAATAATGAAATTCACTTAAAAGTTTTAGGGTTCATAGCAGCTGTCTTCATTTTGTAGTTTCTCAATTAATAGATTCTAAAAAATCCAACTACCATCATTTGAGAGCTTAAATATAAGATATTTTTCTATTAGCAAAGGCTCATTATACTTCATAAAAGGTTTGTAAACACACTTACAAATGACAGTTAGGGGTTTTACACCAGTCATTGAAGGAATATTTAACCCATAGGGTAGCTAATCTGTCTTACCAATTGCAGGTAGGCTTGAGCATCCCTGAGACGATCCCCTTCTAAACTTGAAACAGGAGGCTACAGAAGAAGTAGAGGCTGCCTGTAGGTTTCTTCTACTGATTAACCCTCAGTGGCATTGGGCAGGGTGGGTAGGAGGAGCCAAGAAATCACAGTGTGTGTACATGTGGGTAGTTCACAGGGCAAGTTTTCTATCTATCTTTTTATCTATCTGTTAAGCTATCTATAACTGCTTCCCAATTCCACTCTCTCTCACACACACAGACACAGACACAGACACACAGATATACACACACACATTTTTTTTTTGCTCGGTCTACTCCTGTTTCCTAGCCACTGGAATTACTGACAAGATCTCTCAGAAATAATGTCAATTATTTGGCTCATTGGAATTCCCTAGATTGTATTAACTGCTTTGTAATTTTCTTTTCCAATTTTTTCCAAGGCTTGGGTCTCATTGCCTATGATTTTTTCTGGGAACCAATGGTCAGCAAAAATTCACCCCTTTTCTTCTCTTTTGAACTAGTGACATGTTTCATTCCTGGGGAAACCAAGGATTTTCCTTTCCACTTAAAACAACATTTTTGGCCTCGCACAGTGGCTCACGTATATAATGCCAGCACTTTGAGAGGCCAAGCCGAGAGGATTGCATGAGGCAAGGAGTTTGAGACAAGCCTGGGTAAAATAACAAGACCTCGTCTCTACTAAAATGTTTTAAAAAATTAGCCTGGCACAGTGGTACCTGCCCACAGTCCCAGCTACTTGGGAGGCTGAGGCAGGAGGATTGCTTGAGCCCAGAAGTTCAAGGTTATGGAGAGCTATGATGACACCATGTCCCCCAGCCTGGGTGACAGAACAAGACCCTATCTTTACAAAAAGAAACAGCAACAGCAGCATTGCTTTCACCTCTGGTCCCAAGAGTCCTAATCACCCCTCCTTAATAGTTACCTCTTGCCTACTCTACTCTTTTGGGGCTTCATGTACAATTCTGAAGTTTTATCCCAAAAACTTCTATAGGGGTTCTTCTCTGCTAAGCCTAGTATATCCTTCCATGATCACTCTCCCATAAGCATAAAAGAAAAGAACTGTAGGTTCTAAATTAGTAATCTAATAGTAGCCTTAAAAGGGTGACTATTTTGAGTTCATCATCCGCATTTCAGTATGAGATTAACAATACCATGAGATAGGACAAGTATTATAAGTGCCACTGTACATATCAGAGAGATTAAATATCAAAATCTAATAAGTGGAAGTGTCAGGACTTCAAATAAAATTTTCTGAATCCAAAACTAGGGATTTTTCTGTTTCTAAGGACTGATATTTGGAATATATGAGACCCCCAAGTTCTTACCAATTTGAAGATCATGGATAAAGCTCTTTAATTCTCTCTTTATTTTCTCTCTCTGGAAAAGCTGCCTTTTTTTCTTGGGCTCTCATGATGTGTGCCTGATTCCAGTGCCCTTGAGGCTCAAGATTGCATTGGAGCCAGAGATGGGCTCAACCTATCTCCACACAATGATATATCTATCTGAGCTTTGGTTTCAACGCAGCCAGTACCACTGTTACGGATTAAAACAGAATGATTTCTTGTTGTGTCTGTTAACCAATATTTAACTAAGAGCATATACTTTTCTTCAGTCAAAGCATGGATTTTTCACCTTGATATTATACTGGACAACTCACTATTCCTGCAAATGCTGGAATACCTATATTTCAAAGATCCACTCCCACCAGGTGATTTTTAAATCATGAGACATCTTGGAGTAATAACTAACAATTGCCACATTCTTTACCATTGGTGATACAAACCTGGTGCAATGTTGAGATGTGGCCCTCAGAGTCCTTTTTCCTGCATCCCTTTTTGGTAGCACCCAGCATCATTATCTTTTGATTGTCCAGTGACCCTCTGGTATGGCTGCCCTCTCATATCTGTACTCTCCTGCATCCCTGTAGATCCTTTCTAGACCTCATATCTATCAAAATTTACTTCACGTTATGTCAAAAGGCCAATATTGAATGCTGCCAAGGCCCTTTCTTGTTCTAGGGATAATTGATGATGTAGAAAATAATAAGTAATAATGAACAAAAATGTGTTACTGAATTAACATGCATTTCAGTATAGTTTTCAAGCCAAATTGTGCTGTGTTCTAGAAGTCCTATGGTGGTGCCCTAGGGGTCCCTTGGAGGTGGAAGGATTCTAGAGCTTCATCTTTCCTTGCCTCTCTACGCTCTACTGCCTCAATCACAAGATATTTCATTTCATTGATTTTATATTATAGTTTGGACTTCCATATAGGATTTTGTTAAATAAAACATCAGCAAATAAGAAAGATTGGAATATCACTGCCTTAACCCCAAAGAGAGATGAATGTTGCGGGCTTCTGTTTCTCTGGCTAGATCTTGTATAAACAAGAGAATTTCTTCAAGATCCCTGTTTGGCTATACTTAAGGCTTTCTTCAGGTAGTTATATAGATTTGAAAAGAATGTCTTGATTATGACTCACTTTGAATAGCAAATGAAACCAAGCTCACTGTCAAACATGTTAATATCTTTACCACCTGAGGAATTATCTCCATTAGAATGTTTTGTTTAATATCACGAACCAACTGCCTTTGCATTCATTCACTCAGTTATTTGCAGTAGATGCATTCGTGAAGCACCTGCTGTGTATGATGTAATGGATTGTATGTTTCTTGCCCTGAATAAGCTTAAAATTCACATTTTGTTTATGTGTGTGCCTAAGGTTTGGAGTGCAACATGTAAATTAGAACACAGAGTAAAATGAACTGAGTACTTTTATAGACAAATAGAGGGCTCATAAAACCATAAATACAATTATTTTGAACTTGTGGGCATGGGGAATCTTAGAAAAAGACTTTATGAAAAAGTTGGCATTTTAATTAGGCCTTAAAAGTTGAAAGGGCTTTCAAAAGTTGCAAAAGGGGTTATAGCCTTGTGGTTAGTAGTTAATAACATAATATCTGAGATTGTGTTAGATTTCTAGGGTTTATGTCCCAGCTCTAGCACTTACCAGAAGTGTGACTTGGAGCAAGTCTGCGTTTCAGTTTCCCCATCTGTAAATGGGCATATTAATAGTAATTATCTCATTCTGCTGTGTGGATTAAATAAAGTAATACATGTAAAATGCTTAAAACATGTAGAAAATGCTCAATTTTCTTAACTCATAAATATTAACCATTTTTATGGTTTTTCTCATTGGGGAGAGGTATTCCAAACTGACTGAACAGCATGAGTAAAGGTAGAAAATATGACTTTGAAAAGTATGTTCTGATATTCAAAGCTTCCACAGCTGGAAATGCCACCAGAATTCTCAAAAGAATTCAAGGCATAGACTTTGGAATTCTATTAACACCACAGCACAACCACATTTTAAATGAAATTGACTTTTGCCAGCCAACCTGGGAATGTAATAATCTTTTATAACAAGGATCATTGTATTAGTCAGAGTTCTCCAGGGAAACAGAATAAATAGGGAATATATAGATATATAGTAGTACCCCCTTATCCATGGGGAATATATTCCAACACCCCCAAAGGATGCCTGAAACTCTGGATAGTACCAAACCCTAAAGACACTATGTTTTTCTCTTATATTTATATACCTATTATAAAGTTTAATTTATAAATTAGGTACAGTAAGAGATTGTCAACAATTAAGAAAATAGAACAATTATAACAATATGTTATAACAACAGGTATATGAATGTGATCTCTCTCTCTCAAAATATCTTACTGGACATAGTAATTTTGGACTGTAATTGACCGAGGGTAACTGAAACCTCAGAAAGTGAAACCTCAGATAAGGGAAGACCACTGTTTACATACCGGAAATTTATTATGGGAATTGACTCATGTGATTATGGAGGCTGAGAAGTCCCACAATATGCTTTCTGTAAGCTGATGGTATGATTCAGTTCAAGTCTGAAGATCTGAGAACCAGGGGTGGCTATGATTAACTTCCAGTCTAATGCTGAAGGCCTAACAACCTGGGAAGGGAGAAGAGGGTTGGTCTAAGTCCTGAGGTCCAAAGGCCTGAGAACCAGGAACTCCATTGTCCAAGGGCAGGAGAAGATGGATGTCTCGCCTCAAGGAGGGAGAGAATTTCTACTTCTCCACCTTTTTGTACTATTTGGGCTCTCAAAGGATTAGATGATACCTGACCACATAGGTGAAAGTGGACTTTCTGCACTCACTTTTCTAATTTAAATGCTAATCTCTTCCAGAAACACCCTCACAGATACACCAAGATATAATGTTTTACCAGCTATTTGAGCATCCCTTAGCCCAGACAAGTTGACACATAATATTAACCATCACAACCAGGAAACGTTTAATATAAAGGGCCAGATAGTGTATATGTATGTGTATATATACACATACACATACATGTATGTACATGTATGTGTATTGTATACATGATTTGTGAGTCATATGGTCAAAACTACCCAGCTTTGCTGTGGTATGTGAAAGTAGCTGTAGGCAATACATAAACAAATAAGCATGGCAGCATTTCAATAAAACCTTATCAATGGACACAGAAAAATTGAATTTTCTCTATGAAAAACAAAATTTAAAAATATTAACTGGGCACAGTGGCATGCACCTATGGTCCTAGCTACTGAGGAGGCTGAGGTGGGAGGATTGCTTGAGCCCAGGAGTTGGAGGCTGCAGTGAGCTATGACTGTGTCACTGCACTCCAGCCCTGGCAACAAAGTGAGATCTCCACTCTAAAAACAAAAAAACAGATGATAGGCTGGAGCTAGCATGTGGACTATAGTGCTGATTTCTGATTTGTAACATTGTTTCCAAGGTGCAACATATTCTGCATTCTAAATAATTAACTTTGAAATAGACTTAAAATACAACCTGTTGGCCGGGCGCGGTGGCTCACGCCTGTAATCCCAGCACTTTGGGAGGCCGAGGCGGGCGGATCACAAGGTCAGGAGATCGAGACCATGGTGAAACCTCGTCTCTTCTAAAAAAATAGAAAAAATTAGCCGGGCGCAGTGGCGGGCGCCTGTAGTCCCAGCTACTCGGGAGGCTGAGGCAGGAGAATGGCGTGAACCCGGGAGGCGGAGCTTGCAGTGAGCCGAGATTGCGCCACTGCACTCCAGCCTGGGCGACAGAGCGAGACTCCGTCTCAAAAAAAAAAAAAAAAAAAAAAAAAAAAAAAAAAAAAAAAAAAAATACAACCTGTTGGTAAGGTAGGTAGGGACTACGTAGCCCCTATTTCTTCTAGCAGCCCCCTCTGCTGGTTGGTCTCATCCACAACCACATTGTTGTGAACTTAGATTTCTTGGAAATGATTCCCCTTACAGATGATTCGTAATACCAACTGCCATTTATTAGTAACATTGAGTCTGGGACCCTTCCCACAATTCCACAGAGGCTTTTTCAGCAACTTTTAATCTCTAGCTTTTAGCCTCATATACAGGCCCACTGTTCCTTCTTCAAATCTGCTTTACTCTAATGTCCTGGTGAAGTATTAATGAAAATTGTGGCATTAAAACTATGGAAGTCAACCTACCAAATACAGGAATGAATTTCCTATTGCCGAATTTGGTTTTCTATTAGTTTCCCTAAACATATTACAGATCTGTAAAGTTGCCAAGGAATCAAAGCTTAATAATCATGCTTCACAGGGGTTTTGTTTTTGTTTAACAGGCTGCTAATTGCCAACATTTATTCTGTTTCAAACTATCAAGGTCAAGAGTGGCAGAATTTACAATTTCTGGGTCATCCTTTGTCTTGATAGTTGGAAAACCAAATTTCATCTTCCAAAGATTGGGATGTGAATAATTGAGACAAGTTCATTCACATAGACATTCAACAAGCATTGTTGTAGCACTGGACAAGCTACTTAAACTTTCTGAGCCTCAGTTAGCTTGTCTAGAAGATAGGAAGAATAGCTCGTTTGAAAGATTGTTAAAGATTGAATGAGATAATGTATGACACTTGATAGTTATTGATAGCCATGAATATTATTTGATAGCCATTATTATTTGCCTCTAAGACCAGTGGTTTTCCTTTATAAAATTATATTTTTCTCAAATAAAAATACAGTCCTCACATTTTTTCATACTCAGAATATTTTGTGAGATTGCATTATGTTTTATGCTTATCACTTGGACATTTTATAATCTAGAAAAGACTCTATGCCCTACAAATGTAAATATTCTATTCTGCATTCCCTGTTTCAGATAATGGATAAATATGCCAAATTAAACTGTCTTCAATCAGGTCCTTAGTTCCCTCCATTATTAGTACTTCATTGTTAAAAGTCACATACATTTAACTCTCATCTTTGCTTCTGATTATTAGTATAATTATTTTTCTATTATGAGACAACTCCATTGAGATCCATGACAGTTTTTTAAAATGTCATTTTATGCCTTGATTTTTGGTGTGTATGTGTTTACTATTCTGTATTTTAAAACCTCATTTTTATGTTGTAAATATTGCACTCATATTAATCTACACTGGGGAATGATTTAAATTTGTGGTGTTTGATGTTCTCAACCAATAAAGAAATATTTCTGGCTCTAGAAGATTATACTGTTTCTATTCCAACTCACAGTTGGAAGACTGGATTGCCTTCACATTATAGTGAGCCATCGTCTATCTTTTACAGACACATAAAGGTGTTTTATTTCTTTTATTACGTATAGGCCTCACTGCAAAATACAGATAAGAACTCCTGTCTATCTGTGCAAGTAAGGTACCCACAGAGGACTGTAGACTAAAGTTAATGATCCTAGAATAAATAGGAAGGGCTAATCTTCTTAAGGTAGACAGAAGATCCAAGACTGAGATGATGAATTAGCCCAAAGACCCCAAAATGGATGTGACTTTACAGATTTAGTCTGCTCTCTCTTTAGAGATGATGCCTCTGAGTGACCCTACTAATTCTAACATTTTGTGATTAAGACTTGATGGACATGGACCTGGAGAGAAGAATCAGCTGAGGAGAAGTTAAATGTGAGGAAGTGATAAAGGAGAAAGAAGATATTATCCATATTGTGGAAAAACTAGATTGCCCATCGGGTCACTGAGTGTTGGCCAGATTGCAGCTAATTATTGGCTGTCTTGAACAACAGGGATTCTTATGTGGGAGTAATATAAAAATAGTTCTAACACAATGTTTCTGATTTTTTATTTAAAATAATGAATGACTACCTGTGGGGTGACTAGGAAACAGTTGAAAAAATCGTTATTTCTCCTTCATATTTTTAAAAATATTTGTAGTGATAAAACATACATAACATTTACCATTTAAAACATTTTACAGTCCAGTGGCATTAAGTACATTCAGATTGTTGTACAGCCATCACAACCGTCCATCTTATTCATATTCAGAAAGATGTTTTTGTTGCTTATGAAATTGCAGGTTAACAATTCTCTCTTCCAGCACTTATCTTCTGGTGTGCAGGGTACCTAATAAGTCTACTGTAATTCTTACCTTTGTTTCTTGCTATGTAATGCATTGTTTTCCTCTAGCTGCCTTTAAGAATTTTTATTTCTTTGGTTTTCAGGACGTAAGTTTGAATATATGTCTATGTATTTTTGTTTGCTTGTTTGTTTTACTCTTGTTTAATGTTCTATGAACTTTCTGAATCTGCTTATTCACCTACTTTTTGCCTCAGCAACTCTTAACATGTTAATTATAATTGTTTTTAAATCCCTATCTGATGGTTCTCACATCTAGATTATATCCAAGACTTATTTTATTGATTGTTTTTATTCTTGTTAGGGGATTGTTTTTCATGCTTCTTTGTTTGTCTTATAATTTTTTGTTGAAAGCCCAACAATTATGTGTAGGACAGTAGAGACTGGTGAATAGTATTTATGTCTGCAGATGGGTGTACCTCTCTTTCTGCTAGGCCTTTAGTATATATCGGTGATGTCTCAGTCAACCTCAGGAGTTTGGATTTTATGGTTTGGATTTTATTGGAAGCTGGGTTTGGATTTTATTGTTGCTATGGTTACCTCATTGCAATACCAGTGTCAAATTCCTCTATCATTACCTTGTGCTTAGGTAAGGGCTGCATTGCCAGAGGATTTTTCTCAATGTTCCTGTAACATCCTCAGCTTCAGTCATTCCTTGTGAGTCTATACCTGAAAAGAGGGTCTTTCTTCACATTCTTCACTCCTCAATGGTATATTGCCACTATTTGTTACTCATTGCTTGCTAGCTTAGTTGGGAAAGGCAAGGGGCAGGGGTTCAGCCTATGTTGTTCAGGTTCAGCCTATGTTGTTTGGGTTTAGCCTTTGTCTTAGATTGTCAGTGTGTCTCTGGGTCTCAGAGGTGGGGCTTTCTCGTCAGTCATTTTTGTTTCATTCTGGTGACTGGGAATCCTTAATGGTCTGAGCCCAGGATTGCTCCCTGCCTCACCCACAGAGAAGTAGGTGTTTTCTGTTTCCTTTTCACAGTTGCACTGGGTTTTCAACTGTTCCCTGAGAGTCATAGGGTATATTTCCTGTCCCCTAGTAGTGTAGAGCTTTTGTAGATTAAAGAAGAGAGGAGAAAGGGATCTGAGCTGGGCTTTGTGCCTTTCCCAGAGTGGTTATTACCACCCTCCCACCCCCATTTCCAGGCCTGAGCCACCAAGGGCAGCTCTCCTTGGTCTTCTGCCTTGTCTCCCTCCTCTCTATCCGCAACCCCCACACACCCAATCATTTTAAAGCATGCCCAGTGAGATTTAGGAACAAGAACCTGTGAGTAAATGCAAAACTCTCTTTGTGTGTGAGATTCCCAGGTGTTCTATACACTTCTACTAGTCCATACTCCACCTTTTGCAGTATGTTGGACCTCTTAGTTGAGTTCTTACCAGCTTGTATGGTGCTTGGCATCACCTGCTCCCATGCTCTGCCCCAGTTAAACAAGTGCAGGTATTTCTTCTCTTTTTGGAGGTGACTATCTTTAGAATTCATGCTAGTTAGTTGCCCTGAGATCTTTGAACTTTCTCTAATGGGATCTAGATCTTGTAAATTATCTTGTAAATTTTCTTGTCATTAGGGTGAGAGTGAAATTCTTTATAGCTTCCCGTATCCTAAGTAAAGGTCAAAACTCCAGTGAGTTAACATTTGAACTTTTAAAGATGTTAAATGATTAATTTCTTTCCCTTTTTAAGCTTTATTGGTTATTATAGGTAAATATGATGTATAAGAATCCTCAGTGGTTTAAAATACCTTCCTATAAAACTAAATCTACAAGTACAGAGACTTGGTTTTTCTTGCCCATCAGCTAGTAGTGAGTGCCCTGTCTCTTATTGCCCATGGATCTTGATTTTCATGTTTCTCAATATGTTACTTGCATGTTATATGGCCTTTTCTTTTCTCTCTACCAGAATTCCAACTCCTTGAGGGCAGCAGTTTTATCTATTTTTCATATTTGTCCTTCCCCAAGTCCCCCTAGGTGTTTATCTGTAGCAGTAAGTAAATCCATGTTTGGTGAATGCCAATTAAAGAAATTTATCCTCAATTATAAATCACTACACTACTAGGTCTTTAGTGTGTCATTTGGTTTCCTAAATGAGAAGTTGAAAAGTTATGAGTTGGCCTTGACAAGCAAAGAAATGCTGACCTATTCCAGCTAATGATGTTACAGCTAATGATACATTAAAAAGAAAACCAAAACAAAAACAAAACAGGTTTCAGTCTTCTCTGTGTGACCAGCACTTTTAGCAATTCATAATTAAATCTCTTGTAAGTGACCCTTGAGATAATTCTCTCTGCTTGATTACACAGTAAGCCATTTCTCATAAAAGAATCATCAACTCATAAAATAGTCATTACGATGCAAAGTGTGAGTGAAACATGCAATATAAGTAAAGTAGCCTAGAGGAAATTAAGAAAAAGAGCAGAGACCATTTAAGAAATCTTCACTTTTAAACTCTCATTCTTAGATCTTCTTTTCCCAGAGTAATGGAAAAGAGGCAACTTTTTTGTTGTATTATTCCAGATCACTTTTCTTAATATTTTTTAAATTATTGAGACATATAAGTATTACTTATTTTCTTGATATTTCTGATCAGCCTACTTAGAAAAAGACCAGAGGGATGATGAAGAAGATAATACCATTCCCTTTCACTTGTCTTACACTTTACAGTTTACAAAACAATTTCACATATCTCATGCGTGAGATAGTTGGGACCCTTAGTTCCATTTAACAGATAAGTGACTGAAGCCCAGAGCAGAGTCATGACTGACTCGAAGCCACACAGTTAGTAAGAAGTGGGGTTTGGGTTATCGTTTGTTGCTTAGCATCATATATTTCCTCTTTATAACTGCCTTTTTGTAGTTGGGATTCATATATGTATGTTTCAAATATATGGAATAGTACTGTGGGCAGGTGGGATTCATGGGAGAGATACAACTTATACATTTTCTTGGCCATTTTATTCTAAATCATGCCACCTCACTATGGCAAAACATTTTTCCTAATGATATGTGCAGAAAAGGGAGGAGATGAAAAGACAGGGGAGGTGATAAGGAAACAAGATAAAAAAGGAGAGAAAACAGAATGAGAAAAATATATAGGTAGGGTACTCTTTTTCTTGCTGTCCACTGTCAGTATCAAAGGCAATAATGTTGACTGGGAGAACTGAGATTAGAACTGAAATCTCAGGGAGTCTTCTTTGCTGAAGCACCTTCCTTCTCTGGAAAGGAATGAAACATATTGTCTCAATGCCTTATTTGACTTTATGGCAAACAAGAGGGAAAACATCTCTTTGTGTTTTCTTTTAAAGCCCCTCACAAATGCTGGAAATTTTTAGTGGAAGTTTTGCTATTCCTCCTCATTTAGCTGTGAAAATAGAATGGCTCAGCCTTCCATAAATTGCCTATTGCATAAGAAGTTTTCAAAGAAGATTAATGACAAAGATATTTATGAAAATGTCTCTGTGACTTACATTTGCAACTATTCAGATATGTGGCTTTTGCCATTTGTATTTAATTTACATTTTAAAACTTTTGTTTTGGAGCTCCGTCAGACAACATAAGGCCCCACAGAGGGCCTTAAAAACTGTGTAAACAAATAAATAAATGATGCAGTGTAGGTTATATGCATATAGGCGACTTCCTAGCCTGTGTTCAAGAAGGTCAGCAGGCCTCTAGTGGTAGTTGTATATAAGAGCTCATCTTACTTTTCACAATTTATTTTTTCAGTTTCTTCCTTTAGTTTATAGGCTGTTTTTAGAAAAAATATAGGGTTACAAGGTGTGTAGAAAAAAACAAACTAGTTTCCTTCTATTCTCACACCACAACAGTCAATACAAGAAGACTTCTGTTACATATGGGAGACTCCATTGAATAGGCATGATTGAAGCATGATCAGCCCTGTGGAAATGTGATTGGACAAAAAGAGTACGATCGTATTAGTACGTATTAGTACGTATCTTAGTCTGGCTTTGTCTAGGTAATAAGTGATTTTTATTACTTAGGATACTTGGTTGTAGTGTAAAGAATTCCAGATGTAATTGGTATGACCCCATATTGAAACTTTCTTAGAGTTGGAAGTGAGCTTATTTGTATCACAGTTAAAGTAAATACTGGTTTACTCTTTGTCGTAATGACTCAAGAAGTCAACATTCTAGCTAGATTTTAAGAGAAATATGTGTTAGGATTAGGGAATATTTTAAGGAAGATCCCCTCAAAATGCACAGGAATCTGGGAAAGAAGCCACAGTGGTGAAAAGACAGGGAGGGACTATAAAGAAAGGATTGTTCTATATGAGAGACATGTGCTCTTTGTAGAAAGAGGAAAAGCAGAAGAATCCAGGAAGTGGCTACAGGAAAAGCAGGTGTTGGTTATGGAACATATTTTCTTGAGGAATGCCTTTCTGGTTTGTGCTAAACAAAAATGTGAAATCTTTTCACTTCGTGAAAACCTGGACAGCAAGAGGTTAAGGATAAGTGAGAAGGGAGACTGTTGAGGTATTCCAGAGAGAAATAGCAGCAACCATAGCATCACTAAAATTCAGAGGCCCCTCTCTCTGCTCAGCTAGCCTCCCTGTGTCTTAGGTAACTTTCTGCCTATGTCATCAAGACCTTTTGGAGATTCACTTCAAATATTCTATAAGGTCCAGAACACATGGCTGTCTCTCCTGAGGTACTTTTTTCTTTTCAAATTTATCTCTACCCAACATGTATGATTAGCTGTTTAAGCCATGCTATCACTCTGTGGAATAATCTCAAAAATACAAACTGTTAGTTTTCAGATGTTTAGTTTCACTCGCATTGCCAACTTGGTTTGACATTAATTCACAATCAATCCTAAGTTTTAGAGTAATTTTTAATCCCCTGTTCTTGTTCATCTGCTAATTACACATCTATTTCTTCCAATTCTCTTAGAAGACAAAGTAAGGGAGAAATAGTGTCTACTTGATTTTGCCTAGGCAAGTTATTCAATGTCTGTGATATTTCTCATTTATAAAATTGCAGTTTGCAGCTATTGCATTAAACTGTCACAGTATCCACTTTGCAGGGGTATTAGCAAGGTTAAACTAATATTTCTTTTTTTTTTTTTTGAGATGGAGTCTCGCTCTATTGCACAGGCTGGAGTGCAGTGGCCGGATCTCAGCTCACTGCAAGCTCCGCCTCCCGGGTTCACGCCATTCTCCTGCTTCAGTCTCCCGAGTAGCTGGGACTACAGGCACCCACCACCACGCCTGGCTAATTTTTTTGTATTTTTAGTAGAGACGGGGTTTCACCATGTTAGCCAGGATGGTCTCGATCTCCTAACCTCGTGATCTGCCCGCCTCAGCCTCCCAAAGTGCTGGGATTACAGGTGTGAGCCGTCATGCCTGGCCCAAACTAATATTTTTAACTCACTCTAATACCTGGATTCCAGTTTGAGCACTGGAGTTAACCAGTTGGCTCCAGAAAAGCTATTTTTTCTAAAGTTGCGAGAAATGTTCCTATTAATTCTTTCCTTGTCACTTCTAGGCTGTACTTCTCACTTATGTAAGAGCTTTGAATATTTGTTGAGCAATGTGAAATAGAAATATGGAATGTATAGCTCACTCTATATGAGATGATTTGTGTGCTACAGAGAGGCCTTTTTTTAATCAGGAAACTTCTCTACTGTTAGCATGTATAAGACTAGCACTTGTTACCAAAGTGATGCCATTGGCGTATTGAATTTACCTTTTTCATAAGCCAAATAAGAATAAATATTTTTGAATTTGATTTTCTTATTTTTACTTTTTAAAAAAAGATTGGCCAGGAATGGTGGCTCACACCTGTAATCCCAGCACTTTGGGAGGCTGAGGCAGGCGGATCACCTGAGGTCAGGAGTTGGAGGCCAGCCTGACAAACAAGGAGAAACCCCGTCTCTACTAAAAATACAAAATTAGCTGGGTGTGGTGGTGCATGCCTGTAATCCCAGCTCCTTGGGAGACTGAGGCAAGAGAATCGCTTGAACCTGGGAGGCGGAGGTTGTGGTGAGCCGAGACTGTGCCACTGCACTCCAGTCTGGCAACAGAGCAAGACTCTGTCTCGGGAAAAAAAAAAAAAAAAAAAATCGCTCAGCTTAAATAGGGCCACCTTCAAACTTAAAATATTTTATAGCTAATTATGAATTATTTCTATTTATTCATTTATTAAGAAAGAAGAATGGGTCTTCCTCATTCTCCAGTTCTCATCTTTCCTTTCCCTTTAGGATACGTTATGGCCATAGTAAAGCCTTGACTTTACTTCCAAAGCCTTTGGTGAAGCCATTCCTTAATTTCTTGGTGATGAATCCAGATAGATTTCTTGCATAGTTTATCCTGAACCTTGAAATGTATTGTCTTTTGTAAGCAGAAGGATGGTTGTCAGATATTTCCAATCTTAGCTTACTCTTTGGCTTATTTACTCTGATTCTGTTTAATGACGGTGCTAAATTATATTTGCTTAACCTTTTGCAAGATACAGAGTACTTTCATACATAGTGTTATCCTTCACACACATGCTTATGTGTGTGTGTATATGTATGTGTGCATACACATGAAGAAGTATATCTCTGTCAATTATGCAGACTATGGTGAAAATTATTTAACTGGCAGGGAAGAAAGGTATCATTAACGTTCGCATCACTAATTCTATTTCATCTCTTTATTACCCATATTCTACATTAGATGGTTGATTTTGGACAATTGCTTAACCTCTTAGGGCTTCAGTTTCTTCATTTTTAAAAAGGACATAGTAACTCACTGCCCTGTGTGAACAACTGCTTTGTAAAGTGCTATGAAATTATAATGGTTTATTTTTTTGTCTTCCCCACTGGACTGTGGGCCTTGGAATTGCAAAATGTAAATCTAATTCACTTGTGTAAACCTAAAGTACTTTCATTATAGCTGGCCCTCAACAATGTCTTATGAGATGAAAAAGTGGGAAGAGTAAAGAAAGGAGGGGAAAGCACCAAGGGTAAGGACAAAAGGGAGCACAGAAGTTAAGAGGAAAAAGAGAAGGTGTAGGAAAATTCTTCCCTGCATGTGGTACTTTTTCATCATGGTCGAGTTTAGCGGGTGAGACTGTTGAAATTAAAGGAATGCATTGCAACGAAAGGAAAGTTAACAGCCTGACTTTCCTGTTGTTGTCTCAGGTCCTGGGCGCTCTCACTCATTTCACTCCTTTCCCTGGCCTCAGAAATAAGGAATAGAGCAATAAGGAATAGTACATGTTTCTTGTGTCCATAAGACTAACTCTGACTCATCTATTTTGGTGCAGCATAAAAATTGCCAGAATATAAACAGTAAGCAAATAATTGTTTCTTAAGAGAAGGAGATGGTGTTTATGAGTTTCCTGCTTTGATCTGATTTCCTCTTTTTCTCTAACCTTGCTGCTCTTTCACCTTTCTTATTTTTTAAATTTTTTTTTTTTTGACAGAGTCTCAATCTGTCACCCAGGCTGGAGTACAGTGGTGCAATCTAGACTTATTGCAACCTCTGCCTTTCAGGTTCAACCGATTCTCCTGCTTCAGCTTCCTGAGTAGCTGGGATTACAGGCGCATGCCACCAAGCCTGGCTAATTTTGATATTTTCAGTAGAGACAGGGTTTCACCATGTTGGCCAGGCTGGTCTGGAACTCCTGACCTCAGGTGATCTGCCCACCTTGGTCTCCCAAAGTGTTGGGATTACAGGCGTGAGCCACCACACCTGCCTCTTTCTTAATTTTGAATCCTTTTGTTCAGATACTCTTATACCCTGAATTAACTCCCTTGGCTGTGAATAAGTCTGCTTAATCTGAGTTTTAATCTTTTAAAAACTATTTTTACCTGAATTATTTTATGAATTATATGCACAGAGAACATCTAGCTAGTGCATAAATTTTTGTTAACACTTTTTAATTGATATGCTGGTTCTTCTTGTTCTCCCATCCCAGTTGAGCCACACATTTCTTGTGGGAAACTTAAGTCTGGTCCCTGTTTTCCACAAATAGTACAGGAACTATACAGTCTGGGTATTCTAATAAAGTACCATTTAGGGAAATTTCATTGACAGACCATTTGTTCTGAGATTAATCTGATAAAATATGGTCACATAGACATGTTATAAGCTGGTCTGCAGAGTAGATCACATATCATACATAGAGAGAGCAAGCTTTATCTAAGGCAGAGGTGGCAAATAACTGCTGCATATATCACCACTACCATTTTTCCATCCCTTGCCATAGCGGACATCAATAAGCTATCATGATTCTTTTTCCCACTGAACTTACACTTTGGTTAAGAATAGAGAAATGTATCTCTAATCCAGGCAAATTGGCATATAAAGTAAAATACAACAGCCATGCCTGGGATAGTGGTCAAAACCATAGGCTTCAGTGTTAGGCAAATTTGAGTTCAATTCCAGCTCAACCACTTATTACCTGTGTAACCTCTCCAGCCTTAATTCCCTTCTCTATCAAATGAGGATAATAATTCTTTTAGGGTTGTTATAGACATTAAATGCGATCATATGAAGTACTCAGCAAATTCCTGATGCATAACAGATGTTCAATAAATGGTAGCTGTTATTACGATTAGAATTAAATGAGTTACCAAATGTATTTTTGAGAGGCACTATGAGCCATCTCTGATGGAAAGGCAAGGGGACATAGACTCTACTCTTTATGCAGCACTCATATAGCTCTGGCAAACCTCTTAATAATTCTGAGTTTGTATCTTCTGTCAAATGTTGTTATTGAATCTGAAGGTAAATGGTGAACTGAAGAGATGACTGTGCCAGACAATGCCAGGATAGCTTGGGCTAACTTCACCCATCAGTACTCTTCCTCTGTAGTTGATGTTTGCTTGAAACTTCTCTGAGATCATGACATCATTTTGCCTCTGCATATACACACCCTCTGACTTGCACAGAATAATATTGTGGAATTTGTCTCCTGGACTTATAAGTGTGAACTCTGTCATTGGAAACAATGTGTCAGAGCTGGGCACTAGTGGTGTGTCCCAGTTACTTGGGAGGCTGAGGCCAGAATATTCCTTGAGCCCAGGAGTTTGAAACTAACTTGGGCAACATATTAAGACCCTGTCTCTAAAAAAGCAAAGCAAACAATGTGTCATGATAGCATTTTGGCAGCTGTCTTACTAAAGCTCATTTAAAAGAAGCATTTGTTTATTTGTTTGTTTTAATACGCTTCTTTGTTTGTTGGCTTGAGTCTCAATAACTTTTGGTTTTTTAGGTTTTATTGAAAGCTTTTTCATTAATGATGAAGTTGTTTGAATTGTGCATCATCTGTTCCAGAGAGAGCTCCAGCAGATGCTACCCTACTCCTGGGTTGCCTCAACAACAAGGACAAAAATGTGTGCAGAGGAGATATGTAGCAAAGCATGTCCCCATGCTCAGCATACCCCCTACAGCCTTGTGCTGTATTGTTTAAGTTCTTTTTCATCTGATCACAAACTTCAAAACCCAGGTTTAATTTTCTTCACAGTCAAGTAATTGTATGTTGGATCCAAATAGACTATTTTGCTTTTCAAAACACTTTCATATAAATAGGTCTGAATAATAATCTCAGGAGGTAGGCAAGCAGGGCATGACATAGTTATCAAAAATTTCAACTTTGACTTCTATCTTTTTAAAAAACTCTCAAAAGCTGGTGTAGGCTTTTGATCCAGCTTATTTTCTTGTTAAGTTGTATGAAGACAAAATCAGTAACTTTATAATAATATCATATTCCCCTGCAGAATCAGCCATGACAAAAACTCATCTGATGGTGAATAAACTCTTGTAAAGAGAATCTGTAAAGTTATCTTGCTTGATAGGAAACAGAAATCCCACACCACATGCCAGGCCCAAGGCCCCTTATTCTGCATCTGTTCAAGGGGAAAATACTAGAAATGGAAAAGAATTCCTATTGGTTGGGAAACACAACTACTGGTAATTAAAAGCTCTCATTCATTTACTGAGCAGTCCCAAGACAATCAGTTAGGAGCTTGTGCTCTAAAGACTCCAGCTGCCTTCAGCCTGCAAATGACCCAGTTCCCAACCTTATTTTAGTCCATGACACACCTGTGCACTGGTCAGGACACACTGGAGAGTAGACGGGAAGTCCCCTGTCCAGCCCGCTCCCAGCCACATCAGAGACGCACACCAGGTGTGACTGGAAAGTAATGAGGCTCACTTACAAACAAAACAAGACAACTGAACTGAGAACAGGATTTATGCATCCAATTGAGGATTGTTCCACAAAGTGGTCACCATGGAAAATATAAAATGCTGCCATTGCTCATAACATTTTTAGAATGACTCCTTCCAATGGCTTGAAGAGGTTATGATTGTCTCATGAAAATTTGCCCATTACTTTCTACTCACATGTTGGTCTTTTAACCAAAAACTTTGTGATTTGCTATATAGATCCAATGCTCAAAAGAAAGGTCTGCATAGGAGAGACAGACACCATCAAGGATGTCATCATTGCTACCAACCACCTGTAACAAACAGTATAAACTAGTTGAGAAACTAATATTGGAAGACATCTTTTTGGCTGCTCACCTATCCTCCAGCACTATAACCTTGATTTGAGTGGGGTGAGAGGAGTCAAGGAATAGGCTCTCCTGCTCTTACCCATGTTCCTAACTTAGTTTCACAAATTGCTTTTATTTCTTTCACCAACTCTCTCATTCCTGTCTAGCTCCCAGACAGAGGCAATTTGCCTAGAATTATCTTCCCTTTCTTGTTCCCAACCAATGCTTAACCTCCTTTCTCCTCCAAGTTACAACTTTAGGAGTTACCTTCATTTTATTTATGTCACATTTGGCAATGTCTTCATCCAGGAAATCAACATCTTAATGGCATTTAACAGCTGCCTTATCCTGCACATAATAGAAATAAATATTCTTGATTTGGTATAATTTGCTAATGGAAGAGCGCAGTTGAAGGAGGTTGGGGTTTTCAATCAGAAGACCAAGATTAGAATTTTGGTGTTCCCAATGAATGTCACCACTTTGAGCTTCAGATTTCTTGTCTGTAAAATGGGAATACTGATACCTATTTCTCAGGATGTGTTGTAAAGATTAAATATTAGAAATGTGTATGTAATATAAACCAACATAATGCCTAGAACATAGTGTATATTTAATATGTGAGAGCTATCATTAAAAGTACATGCTGAAGTTTAGAGAGGCTAAGTGACTTTCCTAAGGCCATATGGCTGATTGAGGCCCACAGAGGGTAAGTGACTTGCCCAAGGCCACATAGCTTAGAAGTAGAACCATGTTCAATACTGGTTGATATAAATGAGCCCCTGCCACTGGGTAACTCTCTAGAAGCATCAGGGAATTCCTGTTTTCCAATGAAACTACCATCCTAGGAATGAAAGAGAATCAGTCTTTAACCAGAATTAGAATTGAAGTAACATATTAACAGTTTCTTAAAAGTTTTTTTTTAAATGGAATATATATATGTATCTAAAATTAAGTCAGAAGACTCAGAATTTTATTGCTTTTGTTCACCAGGCAGTAAACTCATCACTTGTAAGCTTTGGAACCAAAATATTTCAATAACCTTTCCCCAACCTGGAGAAGGAGTAATGTACAAATATAGCCATTTAGAGAGAAAGGAAGATTTATTGTTTGTAGATTTGTTGTAAAATGCTGGTTTTTCATGAGAGGTGATGTTATGTCTACTTTTAACAGTGAGTGTAGGAGTGGGAATAGATTTTAGCAGGAAGTAGGTTAGGGAATTTGAAGAACTTTTCATTTATTTTTCCATTAGTCTTTATGTTGTAGCTTAATTATTGAATTTTATATAGTTTCCAAACATCTCTGTTTTCAAACTTAAGTGCCCAAATTCTAAAGCCAAATACAAATGTCTTTTGAATTAAGTATATCGTTTCCCTCCAATTTTGCAATAATATATTGTGTTCTATATTGGATTATCTTAATACCAACCATTTCCTGTATACCCCAATCTAGAATTTTAAGTTAGAAGGGATATTAACTTTAGCAAACTAACACAGGAACAGAGAACCAAATACTGCATGTTTTCACTTATAAGTGGGAGCTAAACAATGAGAACACATGGACACACAGAGGGAAACAACAGACACTGGGGCCTATTGGAGGGTGGAGAGTGGGAGGAGGAAGAGTATCAGGAAAAATAACTAATAGGTACTTGACTTAATACCCAGGTGATGAAATAATCTGTATCACAAACCCCCATGACACATGTTTACCTGTATAACATACTTGAATATGTACCCCTGAAGTTAGAAGTTAAATTAAAAAAATAAGAAGTGAGCTATCAAGCCATGAAAAGAATGGAGGAGGCCGGGCGCAGTGGCTCAAGCCTGTAATCCCAGCACTTTGGGAGGCCGAGACGGACGGATCACGAGGTCAGGAGATCGAGACCATCCTGGCTAACACGGTGAAACCCCGTCTCTACTAAAAAGAAATACAAAAAATAACTAGCCGGGCGAGGTGGCGGGCGCCTATAGTCCCAGCTACTCGGGGAGGCTGAGGCAGGAGAATGGCGTAAACCCGGGAGGCGGAGCTTGCAGTGAGCTGAGATCCAGCCACTGCACTTCAGCCTGGGCCACAGAGCGAGACTCCGTCTCAAAAAAAAAAAAAAAAAAAAGGAATGGAGGAAACATAAATGTATACTACTGAGTGAAAGAAGCCTGTGTGAAAAGCCTGCATACCATATGATTCCAAATATGGCATTCTGGAAAAGGCAAAACTATGGAGACAATAAGACAGTGGTTGCCAAGGATTAGGGTGGAAGGGTGTGACAAGTGGGTGGAGAACAGAGAATTTTTGGGGAAGAGGAAATATTCTGTATATTATAATAGTAGATGCATGTCATTATAAAAGTGTCCAAACTTACAGAAGGTACTACACGAAGAGTGAACCCAAAGTCCAAGGTAAACCATGGTAAACCATGGACTTTGGATGATAATGATGAGTCGATGTAGGTTCATCAGAAGAAATGTACCACTCTGGTGGGAGATGCTGGTAATAGAGGAGACTATGCATGTGCAGGGACAGGGGATATATAGGAAATCTCTGGAACTTCCTCTCAATTTTGCTGTGAATCTAAAACTGCTTTAAAAAAAAAAAAAAGACATTTAAAAGCAAAAAAGAAGAACTAGTAAAAAAAATCAAAAGAAGTTATATTCAAGCTCAATGGATCCAACTTTACATCATTGACATGACAGATTGGCAAACTCTACCAAAACCAGTTCCAGTTCAACCAACTGGACACTGTCCCCTTGTAATAGTAGGCTTGTGGCAGAGACCATGTAGCCATGACAGGCTTGGAGGCTGCAGTGTGTTGTTGCTCCTAGGTAAAGCACACACATAAAAAGATAGTGTCTTCTGAAGAGCTACTCTGTCTTTAGACCACTGATGTTTCCGTATATCAGTTTTCATTGCTTCAACATATACTGGTGTATCTCCTTGTCTGGCTCATAACAAATACTCAAGAAATTATAATAGTGGATGCATGTTATTATACAATTGTCCAAACTTATAGAATGTACTGTATTCACTCAATAAATTTCTCGAGTGTCTGGGCCAGGTGGGGTGGCTCATGCCTGTAATCCCAGCACTTTGCGAGGCCGAGTTGGGCAGATCATGAGGTCAGGAAATCGAGACCATCCTGACTAACATGGTGAAACCCCGTCTCTACTGAAAAATGCAAAAACTTAGCCAGGCATGGTGGCATACGCCTGTACTTCCAGCTACTGAGGAGGCTGAGGCAGGAGAATTGCTTGTACCTGGGAGGCAGAGGTTGCAGTGAGTTGAGATTGTGCCACTGCACTCCAGCCTGGGTGACAGAGCGAGACTTCATCTCAAAAAAAAAAAAAAAAAAAAAAAAAAAATTTTACAAGGAAGAGTAATCCCTGCAGGAAGTCATGGAATTTGCATTCCACTGGGGGAAGATAATGTGCTTTTTGTTACATCCTTAACAGCCCTCATGTTAGCATACATAGTAAAATTATTGCAAAGTCATCTTCTTGGAGAATATGCTCAGATGAAGTGATTGCTGCCCCTTTTCACTCACAACCACATTTCTGGGGACAAGACTAATAGGATTTCAAAGATGCACTATAGCTACATAGAAGTAAGGATGAATTTTAGCAATACTATTGAGTGAAAAAGTTAAGTTCCAGAAGATTACTTACAGCGTGAGAGTTAAAAAGTCAAGATATCTTTTTTTTTTTTTAAATAAAGCTAAATACAAATAAAGCTTTAAAATGTTCCTTTTAGGAACACAGGTATGATCAAACTGTATTTTAAAAAACACCACGGGAATCCTAAAGGATTGGGATAATAGTGGCCTCAGAATAACAACGATCAGAGAGGTGGCATGAAGGAATATGGAAGAAGCATATAGGCAGATGTGTGCTATTGTAAGTATTATAGTTGTTTTTGTTGTTAAGACAGCATCTCTCGCTCTGTCACCCAGGCTGGATGCAGTGGTGCGATCTCAGCTCACTGCAACCTCCACCTCGAGGGTTCAAGCGATTCTCATGCCTCAGCCTCCCAAGTAGCCATGATTACAGACCTGCGCTACCAGGCTCAGCTAATTTTTGTATTTTTAGTAGAGATGGGGTTTCTCCATGTTGGCCAGGCCAGTCTCCAACTCCTGGCCTCAAGTGATTCGCCCCACTTGGCCTCCCATGTGAACCACCGAGCCCAGCTGTACCTATTATAGTTCTTCTGTTCAGTTTTAAGTTCATAAGCGTTAATTAGTTAACCAAACAATAATTACAGTATGTCATGAACCAAGAATTGTGAATAATCCAATGCTATGTATGGTAAGTTAAAACTTTTTTCTCTCTTAAACGTGACAATCCTTTAAATAGTTAACTCTGGCTAACATGACTTGGTTTTACTTTTTTGGTTCCAGGCTAAAAATGCTGATTTCTTTATATCATTTTCATGTATCTTGGTATGACTAAAACTTGACTTATTTTCTTCCCATTCTTTTCTTCTCCATTTCATGTTTCAGCTGATGACACTGTACTCCTCTGAGCCACTCAGGCATGAGAATTTGGAGTAATCTCTGAATCCCTCCTCACTTTTTGTCTCTTCCCAGTCCAGTTTTCAAGCCCTGTGGAGTCTCTCTCTGCTTTTCCCGCTTTGCTCCTGTCTTCTCTGTTCCCACTGTCATCATCCTAGTCCAAGCCCTTATTATATCTCGTCTACAATATTGAAATAGCTCCCAACTGCTGTCTCTGCTTCTAGCCTATCATCTCTCCTATCAGTTTTGTACTGTGCTGTCAGATTTATTCTTTCTTCATACTTTCAGACTTCAAGGCATTCCTCTGTTCAAAACTTTCTAATATCTATGGATGGAGTCCAAATTTAATAGCTTGCTCTTCTAGACCTTCTGCCATCTACCCTTGCCTATTTCCAGCAATTTTTATACTCTTCTTCTTTATCTACCATATAATCCAGCCCAGCTGAACTATTAATTCACTTTTCCTCAAAAGATCCTGTAATTATCTGCCCCATGCTGATACTCATGAGGATTTCTTAATTAAAAAATAGTTCATTTACTGAAATGAACAATGAACACGAAACAAGACATCTTGAGTTCAAAATCACTAACTATAAGGCCTTGGACAAGTTACTGAATTTCTCTAAGTCCTAATGTCCATATTTGCAAAAAAGAAAAATCCAACTAAATGATGGTCATACGGCTTAAGTAAGAATGTATATTTATAAATATTTTGTAAAATATTGTTACATGCAATGTTTCTCCCATTTATGCTTCTCAAAGATTATCTTAAATGCCACTCTTGGAAATTTTTATTTATCGTCATCACTCCCTCCTCTATTTGAATCTAAACCTTTCCTATTGTGAATCCTGGTAGCACTTTCCCTATGCTTTACTGTCTGTGGGATCCACAGATGTGCCCACATGTGCATTGTCAGGAGAGCTCTACTGTCATCTGAGAGCTCAGGAGGTCAATAGCATGGATAACATAGGGAAAAAACATCTTTCCACATTCCTTTATAATCATTTGAACACCTAGCACTGTGTTCCTGTGAAGAATATAAAAATGAATCAGGTTTGGTCACTTAACCTATGTACCTTTTATTCTAACTATTTATGTGTATCTTCTATTTCTCTTACTAAATTGTGAGGATTTAGAGGACTGGTTCCCTAATCATTTTATCTTTGTGTCCCCTTTCTTTAATTTAATATGTTGTCTTAAACATTGTGGATGTTCTGTTGTACTTAGTGAATGAATTATGAATTTAAATTCATGATTACAAAAGTATTATTCACCTTTCTACAATATATTTCTTTGCCTAATCTCCATCTTACATTTCAAAAACAGAATATTGGGGAGGTTTTGGTAAGGATTTGAATCTGATAGGAATTCAGAGCCTCATAGCCAATATCATATGCAACAGCAATGCTATGTGGGTTTGGTTACTGGTCGCTAATAATATGAAAAAATTATCTCTCCTAACTTCTGCATTTAAATTTTCAGCCTTAATGTTGCATGGCTGTAGGTTGGGACTTTAATTTATAAAGTTTCCGTATTTTAATTATGTCTAGATGAATGAAGTAAATTTTCTTTATATGGCTCATTACCTACATTAGTAAAGACATACTGCAGTAAAATGTGAATCACATATTCTTTGCTGGGCTATTTCTAGAACTGATCTATTACAGTTTTATATTAACTTCTCTAGATGGTTTATGAATTTTAAATTTAAACTAGATCATAACTTTCTAACCTCCCATAACCCTGTGAAGACTGTTCACGGGATCTACAGATGAGCCTATATATATGTGCATTGTTGGGATAGAGGTCAGCTGAGCACACAGGAGGCCAGTAGCATGGATGAGATGGGGAAAATGGACATCTTTGCACATTCTTTTGTAATCATTTGAACACCTAGCACTGTGCTCGGTGATGTGAGGAATATAAAAAGGAATCAGGCCAGGTGTAGTGGCTCACGCCTGTAATCCCAGCACATTGGGAGGCCAAAACAGGAGGATTACTTGAAGCCAGGAGTTCAGGACCACCCTGGGCAGCATAGTGAGACTCCATCTCTAAAAAACAGAAAAGTTAAAAAATTAGCCAGGCATGGTGGTGCATGCCTGTAATCACAGTACCCGGGGGACTGATGCAGGAGTACCAGTTGAGCCCAGGAGTTTGAGACCAGCTTGGGCAATATGATGAGACTCCATCTCAAAAAAAAACAAAAAAACAACAAAAAAAAAACAAAAAAAGAAGGATCAGGCCTGGATTCTTCTCTGAAAGAGAAGATTAAAATGTGAAAAGATAATTATATCACAGATAGAAATAATATAATGCATTCAGCTATGTGCCAGTCTCTATGTACATTATTATTATATTTAATATAGTCAATCTTTACAATAAAAGGGTGAGATACATACTATTATCTACATTTTACAGATTAGGTAACTGAGGTTCAAAGAGATAAAGTAATTTGTCTGTGGTTATACAACCAGTAAGCTGTGGAGTTGGGATTTAAACCCAGGTCTGCCTGATTCACAAGTCACAAGAGGATTTGAGCCATAGGTGAGAGAAACAAACCACTATAGGAGATTAGAGAGAGAGGAAATACTCCCAACTTGCTATGTTAGGGACAGTTTCAAATGCATTTGATAGGAATTTGTCTGAAATATGTCATATACTTTTCTAAATATTTCAAGCATACAGAATAATGTAGAAAATAGTATAATGAATATTCATGTATCTACTACTCTTGTTTCTCATACATTAGTATTTTATCAAGTTTGTTTCAAAAAAAATTTAAGCAAAACTGCACAGATATACTTGGAGGTTTCTTTGTATTCCGCTTAGATCCCTTTTCTTCTCTCCCCTGAGGTAACCACAATCCTGATTTTGGTATTTGTCATAAATTTGATCTTTGTTGCCTATACATAGAAAATAGAAAACAGTAATAGTTCCAAGGGGTGAAATTAGATGGCAACTTTAGCACCCTCCACATTTTTTTGATGCCTGCCCCATTCTTTGAAATAGACAATTGTCATTTTTCTACCTTATATAAAGTACAATGTAAATACTGTTTAAACTCGCATTCTAATTAGTTTACTGCCTCTAAGTCTCTCCAACACAAAATCTTTTGGGTCACCACTAACTAAAAGTAATGCGTACATTTCTTGATGTTGCCGTTTCAAACTATGAGTATTAATGATTATTCTGTCTTACACTATGATGGTATTTCTGATGTGTCAACTTGAATAGGTTAAAGTCCTCAACTATTTAGTCACAATCCAATCTAGGTATTGCTATGAAGATGTTTCGTACATGTGATTAAAGTTTATAATCAGTTTATTTATTTGTTTGTTTGTTTGTTTTTGAGACAGAGTCTCGCTCTGTTGCCCAGGCTAGAGTGCAGTGGCACCATCTCAGCTCACTGCTACCTCTGCCTCCCGGGTCCCAGTTCAAGCAATTCACCCTCCTCAGTCTCCCGAGTAGCTGGGATTACAGGCACATGCCACCATGCCCACCTAATTTTTGTATTTTTAGTAGAGACTGGGTTTCTCCATGTTGGTCAGGCTGGTCTTGAACTCCTGACCTCATGATCCACCTGCCTTGGCCTCCCAAAGTGCTGGGATTACAGGCATGTGCCACCGCGCATGGCCCATAGTCAGTTTATTTATGGAACATTAGCCTACATAATTTAGGTAGGCCTAATTTAATCAGTCAAAAGCGCTTTAAAGCAAGGTTGAGGCTTCCCCAGAGAATACATTCTTATGGTCAGCAGCTTCAGTTCATCCTCATGAATTCCAGCCTGTCCTTACTCATGACCTGTTCTACAGATTTCAGACTTGCTAGCCAGATATGATAACTGCATAAACCTTGTAACAAATTTTTATCAGAAGTCACATTAAAGCTTGTTAGATTCAGGCCGGGCGCAGTGGCTCACGCCTGTAATCCCAGCACTTTGGGAGGCCGAGACGGGTGGATCACAAGGTCAGCAGATCGAGACCATCCTGGCTAACATGGTGAAACCCCGTCTCTACTAAAAATACAAAAAAAATTAGCCGGTCGTAGTGGCGGGTGCCTGTAGTCCCAGCTACTCAGGAGGCTGAGGCCGGAGAATGACATGAACCCGGGAGGGGGAGCTTGCAGTGAGCTGAGATCGCGCCACCACACTCCAGCCTGGGCAACTGAGCAAGAATCTGTCTCAAAAAAAAAAAAAAAAAAAAAAAAAAAAAAAAAAAAGCTTGTTAGATTCATGATGTAATTGCTTTCCTGAGAACCTACTTTTTGCCAATCTGCTTCAAGAAGGTAGATATGTAAATAGATAAAGACAGTAAAGCATTCTAGGGTCTGTGCTAGAGATTTGCATGGGGTTATCTGAAGGATCTGAAGGAGGCAGGAAATTACTTTATAACTCAGGTTACTAACTAACCATGTGACACACTTTATTTTCAAAGGTGGTTTAGACTCTAAGAGCAAAATTTCAATGAATTGAGTTTTAAAGGTCTAATTGGCTTTTATTAGCAATTCATGAATGAGACAACACCTCATCTATGAAACAGAAAGGTGTTCTTCAGAGCTAAGCAGAGGGAGTGAGCTTTATATGTAGGAAAGGCTGAATAAAGTAGGAATCAGAAGCAAAAAGCATATTTCTCATTTCAAAATTACTTTCCTTGTATGGATTGAAGCAGAGAGGAGTTTCTTATCGTGCTGGCTCAGGTTGACTAGGCCCCTTTTGATTGACTGCTGTAAATCTCCTGTTTTTAGAAATACTGTCCTGTTTTCAAGTTCAGTTTGATTTTATGGCACCTAGCATGAGTGACTCCATTCTGGTTTGGTTTGAGTTGTTGGGAGTCTAGTGCAGGAGCTCAGTCCAAAACAATGGCCTCCCATAAATTTTATTTGACAATTCCAAAGAAAAGGTGTGAGGACCCATGACCCATGGTTAGAGAGTTACAAGAACTTGAGAGGCATATAGCTAGTATCATCTTTTTAAAATATGTGACTGAAGAATGGTCTCTTCAAGTTGTAACACATCCAATAATATTGTATAATGGTTAAGCATACAGGCTTTGGATTCATTCCTGTACTTGGCAGGATTAAGTAACTCCATAACTTGCCATATTTTATTGAGAACTAAGAACTCTTTATGGCTTGATAAGTTATGATAAGGTAAACACCTCTATAACCACCACTTAGGTCAAGAGAATTTTTTAAATCACCCTGAGTCCCCTCTGTGCATTGCCCCAGTGAACCCTCTCCCTACCTCAAAAGTAACCATGATAGCAATCACTTTCTTGTATCTTTAAATACTTTTTAATAACCAAGGGTGCATTCCTAGATACTATAGTTTTGATCTTGTCCATTTGTGTGTGTGTATAAATTTCATGTTTTTGAAGTATCTTTTAATCTAAGATATTTTTCTATCCTTTTCTGTTTCTTACAGTTTGCTTGTGGAAGAATTCAGGGCATTTGACCTGTAGAGTGTTTCACAGTCTGAATTTTGCTCATTAGGTACTTAGTAATATGTTGCAGATCAATATGGTCATCTGTCCTCTGTATTTCCTAAAAATTGGCAACTGGATTCAGGGACATAGGTTCCATCTCTTTGGCAAGACCAACAATTCTCAAACATTTTAGTTTGAGAAATAATCCTCCTTTATTTATTCAAGACCCCCCCCAAAAGCTTTTGTTTGTGTGGGTCATATTTATCAATATTTGCCATATTAGAAATTAAGATAGAGAAATTTAAAAATATTTCTGTAGTAAGTCATTTTAAAATAACAATATAAACTAATTACATGTTAATATAAATTTTTTAAATCATAAGTAACTATATTTTGCAAAACAAAAAAAAAAAAGCCTGGTGAGAAGAATGACATTGTTTTACATTTTTTGCAAATCTTTTTAAAGCCTGGCCTAATAGAAGACAGCTGGATTATCATATCTGCTTTTATATTCAATCTGTTGCATTGTGTTCTTTTATTTGAAGTATGTGAAGAAAACCTGGCCTCATACAGATATGTAGCTGGAAATGTAAGGACCTCACAGATCTCCTAAAGGGATCCAGGATCCTGAGACTACACTTTGAGAACCTCTGGGTAACTCTATATGTGGTTTTGAGATTTTTCACCATGAGGGACATTATTTCTACTTGCTTTTCTTTTTTTATGGTGTTAGCAGCTATTGATGCTGAGTGTACAGTTGCATTAATTCATTGGATGTTGCAAAATGGTGATATTCTATCAGTTCTTTTAAATGGTCATAATACTTTTATGCAAACCTGCTTCCCCTCATTTACTGGCTAGTCAGTGGTGCAGTTAGTATAGGAAAACTAGAATAAATCATCGATTTTTTTCCCTTATTTACCATATTTTCAAGATAATGAATTGGTTCTCTATCATCTTCCATATGTCACCAATTAGTTTGTAAAGTATCACTAATGGATTAATGGAATTAGTATATTTCGTGGGTCTCAATCAATTGCAGTTATCATTTTGAAGCTTATTTTGTCCCATCTTTAATGAGTCAGAACTTCTTGAAATTGTCTTCTGAGTCCTGATAGTAAGGAAGCTATAAGCCTTGTCATTTCTTCACAATTTGTATCTCTGAAATAAAGGTGTGTTTTATAATCAGTTGGGTGTTATTGTTTATTTGGCAACATATTTTTCTTTCTTAGTGATATGTAAAATAATAGTGCATATGCAATCAGTAGCATTTTAAAAGTATTTGGTACCTTTAAAATTTTAAGGTATTTGGTAAAATACCTTAACACAGCTAAGATTTATTTCTTGCTTAAAGTCTGATTGAGGCATGTTAGGCATACCTCCTTCATTTTGTTACATCATCTGAAACATTGGTCTCTAAGCTTATTTTTGGCAGGGTTGCAAAAAACCTGAGGATTGTACCAGATGTTTTAAAGGTCTAGGCTCAAAAGTGGTTTCTATCACTTCTAAGCATGCTTCCCATTGGATGAATTTAATCACATGATTACAACTTGTGCAATGGATGCTGGGAAATGTAGTCTCTATGCCTAGAAAAAGGTTGTGTGATGAACATAGCAGTGTCTCTACAACATTAAGTAACTTGCATAACATCTGCATCTCAGTTTCCTCATTGGTAAAATAAAGATAATAACAAGACATACTTTATAGGGTTATGTTAAGTATTAAATGAACTAGTGTAGTATATCTGACATAAGTGCTCAATAAATGTTACCTATTAATAACAATATCATTTTGATAGTAATGTTTTATAACAAATCCCTAATATAGTCCAGAAGTCTGAAGCATGGTTATTCCTTAAAAGGTATTCCTCAGAACATGCTCAGATTCAAGAAGCACAGAAGACTTTGGCACATGTATCTATGCTCTAAACCAATCCCTTAGTGAGCCCATCTATTTGAATTCACCTTGGATTGTCAGGTCAAAGAATAAGATATCCAGGAAGAAAAGTAGTTGGTAGTCATGGTTTGGTTTTTGCTTCTTCCCCAAGGAATCCAGTTCCATTTTTGTCTCTAAAATTCTTGTGGATTGTTAGGTGTTTGGAGAGCTGTCTACTTCTTGACTATTTGAGAATGCTTTTAAAAGGTTCCAGAAATGCTGTTTGTTGATAAATCAGAATAATCAGAAAGAAGAGTATTAGTGAAACTGTAAAAGTAAGAACAAGATTTTATGCAGTGGTGCCAGCTGTCATCCCACTTAGGAACACACATCATAGATTTCAGTGCTTTTCAGACATCTGCTCGCTTAGCCATATAAAACAGCCGTTCTGTCAGCAAAACTCCTGGCAAAAGAGCTCCATTATTTCAGGAATCACATTCCCAGGCTTGCTGCCTGTATCCCTCTTCATAGTTATGGATATGGAGAAGTCACATAATATTCTCTTGCAAAATTAGCTCATGACATAGTATACACATTTTCTTACCACCTAATATACACATTTTCTTACCCCCACGGCTGGAATTCAAGCTCCTTTTTACATCATCTAAATACATTGCACTAGATCAGTGGTATCTGGTCACCTTCTGTATCTCCTAATCTGAAAAGAGTAGTCATGATCTAAATCCTTTCCCATGTGGATCCTGACCACAAGTTTTCTCTAATCATCTGGTGCAGATTCTTAGCTACCTCACCTAGACTTTTAGAATCCTCCAAACTGAACTCTTTTCTCATGACAATTATCTAAACTCTTAACATTTCAAGATTGAACCCAGATCTTGCAGTTTATTTCAAGCTGTTTGTCAGCTTTCACTTGAACCTAGAAACCATTGTTGTCATTTGAACTCTTTACCATCTGACGATTGAAACCAGACCCCAAGCGTCTTCCAAGCATTTTAATGACAAGAGATTGAACCCAGACCTCATTCCTGACATCCAAAACTCTTACCATTTGAGGATTAAACTCATTCCCAAATATCATCCAAACTTCATGCCATTTGGAGACCAAACTTTAGGTCTTAGGACTTTTATCTAAGTCCTTTACAGTTTCTGGATTTAACCCATGCTGCTCACATGTTATCAAAGCATTATATCAATTGGAGATTGACCGAACACCACAAGGCGGACAGCCAAGCTCTTTAGCAGTTAGATATTGAACCCAGACCTCATTGAGGATTGTCTTCCAAGTATTGTGCCAGCTGGATTTCTAGCCCAGACTGTGGCTGCCTTCCAACCCCTTTATCGATGGTGGAGAAACAGAGGTCCCCAAACCCCTTTAATATTCTATCCCAAGGGATCAAACCTATCTGCGGTCATTATCCATCCTCTTTACCAGCTGTGGATTGGATTCGCCTGTCAAAAACTAAGCAGAAAGATCGGTTGAAAGCCTATTTATTTATTTATTTATTTTATTTTTTTAGCTGTAAAGATCTTGAATGATGATCTTAGTAGCTCTGAGGAGCAGTACTTCTCAAAATATGGTTTTCTATCACCCGCATCAGAATCACCTGAGGCTGCCTATTAAAAAGCAGACTTCTGGGGTCTACCCAGATCTGGCTCATAATTGTTAGACTTGTGGCTCTGGAATTTGCATTTTTAGCAAGCCCTCTAGCTGATTCCCATGCACACTAAAATTTGAGAACCACTGCCCTTGAGCAAGGTCTCTCTTATCTGTTGGAGAACAATCCCAAATTTC
The DNA here is from genome assembly GCF_047675955.1 of Chlorocebus sabaeus. Classification (NCBI taxonomy): domain Eukaryota; kingdom Metazoa; phylum Chordata; class Mammalia; order Primates; family Cercopithecidae; genus Chlorocebus; species Chlorocebus sabaeus. The sequence continues at coordinate 101,596,540 of NC_132912.1, read as the reverse complement.
CAGCTGCTATGCAGCTGGTCACCAGCTGGGTCTAAAATGCAGGTTCTTATTAATATACACTATCAGTGCATTACTTTATTAGCTTGGATGTATAAGCCAAGTTTTTCCTGTTACTCAGTTGTGCTAGTTTATAGGATGGGGTTCATTACCTTGTTTCAATAAATATTGGGGGGAAGAGAGTTAGTTGATTTGTAGTACAGCATAGCCAACTCTGCCACAGAGTTTTTATTTCTCACTCAGAGAGGACCACCAATATAGTACCTTGCCTTGGAGGAAGCAAACTATCAGCCCTGAATGCATATTCTTCTTCAGGACTACACCCTCCTGCAAATATAGGAGGGCTAATATGGCTTCTATGAAGGTGAAAACCAGTCTTCCCCCAGCTTACTCTAGCAAAAAAGTTGATCTGATTGGCATAGCAGATGAGACCCTAGATTTCTTGCTCACCCTATTTCTTCCTGCTCTCTTGTACCCCCCTCTCACATTTAAAAATTCAGAATATTTACAAATGTGCTGTTTTATAAGGAAATGCAGAGGGGTGGAGAATGAAAAACAATCTAGATGTTAACATCTGGAGTAGACTAAATTAAGACATAGAACTCATTACTGCAGCAATTACTTACTAAGTCTAGGAAACTTAAACCTAAATCTGGGCTGAAATTTTTCAAGCATGCCTTCATATAAAAATAACTTGGAGGGGCTGGGCGCAGTGGCTCACACCTGTAATCCCAGCACTTTGGGAGGCCGAGGCGGGCGGATCACGAGGTCAGGAGATCGAGACCATCCTGGCTAACACAATGAAACCCCGTCTCTACTAAAAATGCAAAAATTAGCCGGGCGTGGTGGCAGGCACCTGCAGTCCCAGCCACTCGGGAGGCTGAGGCAGGAGAATGGCATGAACCCGGGAGGCGGAGCTTGCAGTGAGCCGAGATCGCGCCACTGCACTCCAGCCTGGGCAACAGAGCGAGACTCTTGTCTCAAAAAAAAAAAAAAAAAAAAAAAAACTTGAGGCAAAAATCTGCATGGACTATTTTGAATTTCATCTCCACTATTAAAAATGCATGGTCTTGCTTCCTCATTGATTATGGGGAGAATCATAACTCCCTAGGGCTGAAATGGGTGCCTTTGCTTTTGACCAAGGGATGCTAAGTTAAAGAATATTTTAAATCATAAAGTCTTTTTCCTACTAACGAGATGGCTATTTACTTTTTAAATCTCTTGGTTAAAGCAAAGCTAAAATTCTCATAATGTTGGGAGTCTTGTTAGTAAGCCTTGCTTATGTCTACACAGGCACATTTTCTATAGAATTAGACTTAGTAGCTATCAAGCATAATTTTTGTAAATTCTTCACCCTCTTCCCAGGACAGTATAAGCTCTGAGGCCCAGTGTTCTGTTATTGAATTTTCTGTTTTCAGATTGAAGCCTTTTATTTGTGAATCATAGGTGTCTTTTGCCCATTAGGTAGAGGAAGGCATGATACATAGGGCATCTAAAATAGTCCCCTCCTTCCGGTTAAGTCCTGTTCCTTATCTTGCTTTGTTCTTTTCTTCATCTTTTCCTCTTCTTCCTCCTCTCCCTACCCCTCTTCTTCATCACATTTATTATCTTCCTCCTCCTTCTCTCTATTGCATTTATTGTTTTCTGTCTTCCCCAATAGAATGTAATCTCCGTTAGCACAGGGACTGCATATGCCTCATTCACTGCAGTTTCCTTAGTGCTTGGACCATAGTAGGCAATAGTATTTATCAACTAACTACCTGACTGTCTGATTGAATAAATGAATGAGTGAGTGAGTGAATGAATGAATGAATGAGTGAATGAGAATAGCCGGAAAAGAAACAAGTAACTTAAAAAATCCCCATTAGTGAACAACAAACACCAGGGCCTGTTGGTTGGTGGGAGTTGAGGGGAGGGAACTTATAGGACGGGTCAATAGGTGCAGCAAACCATCATGGCACACATATACCTATGTAATGCACCTGCATGTTCTGCACATGTATCCCGTTTTTTTTAAGAAGAAATAAAATTTTAAAAAGAAAGAAAATAAATAAAAATAAAAATCCCCAGTGGTATCAGACAAAAGTGAGAGGTTAAAAATTTCATACAAGTAGTGTTGAAAAATCACTTTGAAAGTGCAATCCAGCCCATATATTAAAGGCTAGATAAAGTTTTTGGTCTTTTGTTTGTTTGTTTTTGTTTTGGGGGGAAGTTTAAATTTTATTTTTAATTGTGGTAAAATATACATAACATAAAATTTACCATTTTAATCATTTTAAATGTACTATTCAGGGCCATTAAATAGATTCACATTATTGTGCAACCATTACCATCATCTATCTCCAGAACTTTCTTCATTTTTTTTTTTTTTTTGAGATGGAGTCTCACTCTGTTGCCTAGCCTGCAGTGCAGTGGCATGATCTCAGCTCACTGCAACCTCCACCTCCCAGGTTCAAGCAATTCTTCTGCCTCAGCCTCCTGAGTAGCTGGGACTACAGGTGCCAGACTACATCCGGCTAGTTTTTGTATTTTTAGTAAAGATGGGTTTTCATCGTATTGGCCAGGCTAGTCTCGAACTCCTGACCTCATGATCCACCCGCCTTGGCCTCCCAAAGTGCTGGGATTACAGGTGTGAGCCACTGCGCCCAGCCCAACTTTCATCTTGTAAAACTGAAACTCTTTATTCCTTAAACAATAAGGCCCCATTCTCTCTTCCTGTTATCCCCTGGCAACCACCATTCTTCTAACTCTATGAATTTGACTATTCCAAGTACCTCATATGAATGGAATCATCAGTACTTGCCCTTTTCTGAGCAGCTTATTTCACTTAACATAATGTCTTTGAGGTTTACCTATGTTGTAGCACATATCAGAATTTCTTTCCTTTTTAAGGCCAAATAATATTCCATTGCTTGTATACACCATATTTTGTAATTCACTCATCTCCCTATGACACTTGGGTTTCTTCTACCTTTTAGCTATTATGAATAATGCTGCTATAAATGAATGTACAAATATCTGTTCATGTTCCTGCTTTCAGTTCTTTTGGTTATATAGTCAGAAATGGAATTGTTGGATCATGTGGTAATTCTAATTTTGTGAAGGACTACTATACAGTTTTATACACCATTTTACATTCCCACTAGCAGCACATAAGGATTCAAATTTCTCTACACTCTTGCCAGCTGACACTTACCTTCTGGGGTTTTTGTTTGTTTATTATAATAGTCATTCGAATGGATGTGAACTGACATCTCATTGTGATTTTGATTTGCATTTCCTTAATGATTAGTGATGTTGAACATATTTTTATATACTTATTGGCCATTTGTATACCTTTGGAGAAATGTCTATTTAAGTCCTATGCCCATTTATAATTGGTTTTGTTTTTGCTGTTGAGTTTTAGGGATGCATGAGATTTTATTCATGAGAATGTATCAAAGTTAATACAGAAGGCAGGATGATATAGTACAAATAATTGGTACCAGGAATCAGATGATTACGAGTTCTAGCCAGACTCTCCCACTTACTTAGCCTTGTGACTTTGGAAGAATTATTTATTCTTTCCCAACTTTACCATCCTTGAAATTTTCATTCTGCTTACCTTTCAAGGTTGTGGGCATATAATAAGACGATATACATGAACATTCTTTGAAAACTACAAAGCATTATTCAAAAAGAAGTGGTGTGTATTAGTTAGGGTTCTACAGAGAAACAGAACCAACAGAGCATGTCTGAGAGACAGAGAAAGACAGAGATTTATTTTAAGGAATTGGCTCACATGATTATAAAGTTTGGCAGCTCTAAATCTTCAGGGTAGGCTGGTAGGCAGGACACCCAGAAAAGAGTTGCAGTTTGAGTTCAAAGGCAGTCTGCTGGCAGACTTTTGTATTTACCTGGGGAGGCCAGTCTTTTCAAATTGAAGCTTTCAACTGATTGGATGAGGTTTACTCACATTATGGAGAGTAATCTGCTTTACTCAAGGTCTACTGATTTAAATGTCAATCTTACAAAAATAAAAAATAAAAAATAAAAAAGCCTTCACAGAAACATCTAGAATAATGTTTGACCCAATATCTAGGTATTGTGGTCTAACCAAGTTGCTACATAAAATTAGCTATCACATGGTAAAAATAGTGGTCAGATATATGCCTTGGTGGCACCACCACTTCAGCAACCTTAAAGCAGTTTTTAACTACTAATTTTTACCACATGACAAAACATGTTATTCATCCACACTTCTATTTCTCCAGTCCTTTGACTACCTTACTTCATAACTACCATTACTATTTCCCCTTTGTAATCAAATTTAAGCTGTCCTTCTCTAAGCATCTTTCTGCCCTTTTCTGTTGAAGGGTGTTTCAGTTTTCTGTTGCTGCATAACAAACCACTGTTGAAAACCTAGTGGTGTAAAACAATAATTATTTAGCCTAGGTTTTTTTTTTTTTTTTTTAAATTTTTAGAGACGGGGTCTTGCTCTGTTGCCTGGGCCTGAGTGCAGTGACACAATCCTAGCTCATTGCAGCCTCTAACTTCTGGGCTTAAGCAATTCTCCCACCTCAGCCTCCAGAGTAGCTGAGAATACAGGCACATACCACCACACCCAGCTAATTAAAAAAAAATTTTGGTAGTGATGGGGTCTTCCTATGTTGCCCAGACTGGTCCCAAACTCCTGGTCTTGAGCAGTCCTCCTGCCCTGGTCTCCCAAAGTGCTGGGATTGTAAGTGTGAGCCACCATGCCTTGCCTCATAAGTTTTCAATTTGTGCAGTGCTTGTGAAAGAAGGCTCACTTCTCTTCTATGTAGTATCATCCAACTGGGCAGCTTGAGCTGGTGGATTTACTCCCAATATGGCTGACTCACATGGCTGGTAAATTGGGGCTAGCACAATGTCTACTGAAGCTGAAGGCTAGGGGCCTAATTTCCTCTTTACCGGGTCTCTTTTTGGGATATTTGTTTTCTTCATGGCAAGATGGCTAGGTACCAAGAGTAAGCATTATAAGAGATAAGAAGAAGAAGCTGCCAGTTTTATAAAAGGCCTGGTCCTAGAAACCAGCACACTGTCATTCCTGGAATATTCTGTTGCTCGAGTAGTCACAGAGTCTGAATTCAAGGACAGGAGATATATACCCCAACCTTTCTATGAAAATAGTGTCAAAGATTTTGGGACAATGTTTTAAATCTGCCACAAAGGTACTTCCACAAACCCCAATATTTAATCTTGTTGATGCCCTCTTTTCAGTGTTGCTATTTGAAGTTAAAATTTTATACAGTGTAGTAAAATGAATGTAAAAAAACATTAGAAATAGAGTCTTTTTTTTGTTGACCCTACATGATACAGACACAAAATCCTTTCAGAGTTTTCTCATGTATTCATTCAATAAATATTTGAGCATCTGCTATGTACTTGGCACCATTCTAAATACTTGGAATACAGTGGTGAACAAGACAGACAAAGTCTTTGCATTCTTTGGAGCATATATTTTAGTGGGGAAATAAACACATAAAAAGCAAATGATGACAGATACAGTGCAGAGAATTAAACTACAATGATGTGTTAAATGACTGAAAATGAATGCTTTCAGCTGCAAGTAACAGCTGAATTTAATTAAGAGTAGTTTAAATGATGAGTCTGGAAGTAGGGTGGTTCTGGCTGGTTAATTTAGTGGTCAGAGACATCAAGAATCCAGGTGCTGTCCATCTTTCTCCTCTCATAGTCATAAAATGACTGCAGCTGTCTGGCACCACATACATTCATGACCATGTCCAATGACAAAGAAGGGGAAAAAGGAGTGTATGTATATAAATCTTCTCTCTTTTCCTTTTGCATGAGTGAGAGAAATTTTCTCAAAGTAGGTTTCTCTCATGTCTCATTGGGTAGAACTGTGTCACATGCCCATGCTTGAGCCAATCCTAGCAATGGTAGTGAGACACTGTAATCAATTTACACCAATTAGGTTTCACTGCCCCCCCACTGGGGCTGGAACCTGTATCCCTATAAGCACCAGTGTGCTCAGAGAAGGATGATTTAATTCTTGTTAGCAAAGGAGGAAAAGGAATTGGCTTCAGCTTCAGTGACTAGGTTCGGATGTTAGGGAAGGCCTCCCTTGAACAGTTGTTATTTAAGCTGAAATCTGAATGACAAGAAAGAGCTATCCTTGCTCAAGGAAAAGCAAGCACTTAAAGACTTAAATAATTGGCATCTTACCTAGTTCTCCAGCCTTTTCTCAAATAATTATCCACATATCCATCCCAGCCTTGGTTTATGACATTTTTGGCTGTACACTCTTTTTTCCTTTCTTTCATCATAGTAATACCTATTTTTTGTTTAGGAAAGCTCAGCTCAAGTATTACTTCTTCAGGAATACCATTTTTCCCTCTCCCCACCTCACACACATCCAAAAACAACAATAAACCTTCTTGGATTGATAAACTCTGAAGAAGCATGTACCTCTCTTTTGTTGTAAGTATTACAGCAGGGTTTTTGGGTATACTTGAGTAGTGTGCAGCTCCTACTATACTGTTGGTTGCAAGAATACAGATCATATCCATTTTTTTCTTTGTACCCCTAATGACTATCACAGTGCCTGACACACAGTAGATTATTGATAAATGTCTGTTGAGTGAATGAAAGAGAAGGAGGGAGGAAGGAAACGTTTACCCTTATGAAACATACAGGCTACTGAGGAAGATGGAGAAATAAGCAAATAACTGCAATGAAGCCTGCTAAGTGCTATACCACAAGGAAGACATTTGAAAAGATTTTAAGAGCAGAAGCAACAACAGCTACCTCTGACTTCAGGGGTTTTCTTGAAAACAATGCAGACTCATGAAATGGTTTTGATATTTTAGAAAACTCACATTTTTAAATTCTGTCCTCAGATGGACAAACTGAATATAGTTCAAGGGAATAAAATAATTTTAGTAGGATATGCAGAATGTGACTAAATCTTTCCCCAGGTTATAGAACCATAAAAGATTAGAAATGAGATGCATTTCTGAAGTCACCTAAAAATTAGCTCCATCATTTTAAAGATAAGGTAAATTAAGTGACACTTTCTTAACCTAGATAGCTTCGTATGATAGTAAGAGACATTAGCACACAAAAAATCTTCAAGCACCACAGGAAATAAAAATGAAGAAAAATTTTTCTGAGTTATGTTAATAACGTTTTAGTGAATTAAAACATACATGCAGAAAAGTGCACACAGTATTAGTGAATAGCTAGATGCATTTTCACAGTGAACACAACTGCTCAGATCAGAAAATAGATCATTACCAGCATTAAGATGGTCCTTCCATGACCACCCCTGCTCACTAACATCTCCTCTTTGAAGATAACCATTGTTTATCTTCTTATTGACTTGAAAAACCATGAAATTAGTTTTGCCTGGTTTTGAACTTTGTATATATGGAATCATACAGTATGCACTCTTTTATATTCGGCTTCTTTCACAACATTATTTTTGTGAGATTCATATGTATTATTTCATATAGCTGTAGTTTGTCCATTATTATTGCTATATTGTATTCTGTTACTTGAGTATATTAAGTTCATTTTTTCTGTCTGTTGTTGATGAACATTTGGGTTATTTCCAGTTTGAGACTATTGAAAATAGTAATTTTACATAAGAATATCTAGAGACATTTTGCTTTTTGGTAAACATGTTCACATTTCTGTCGGGTATATGCCTTGGAATGAATTGCCAGCTCATAGGATAAATGGGTTTTAGATATTTCCCAATAGTTTTCCAAAGTAGTTATCTAATGTACATACCCATTAGCTCTTTCAGTTTTTTCCTACATCCTCACCAAGAGTTGGTATTGATGGTCTTTTTATAGTAGCCATTCTGGTTGGTATGTAGTGGTATCTTATTGCATTTCCTTTCTGAAATGCCTACTCAAACCTACCGGTTTTTTTTTTTTTTTAAATTATCTGTCTTTTTCTTATTGATTAGGTGTTCTGGATATAGTCCCTTTATTGATTACAAATATCTTCACCCACTTTTTGGATTGCCTGTCAACTAACTTAGTGGTGTCTTTTAATGAAAAGAAGTTCTTAATTTTATTATAGTTAAATTTATCAATCTTTTTAACAGTGCTTTTTGTATCCTGTTCAGCAAGTTATTGCCAACCACAAAAGACTAATATATTCTCCTGTGTTATATGTGAGAATATTTATTATTTTACTTTTTACATTTAGAACTACAATATACATGGAATTGACTTTTTTGAATATGAGGTGGGAATGGAGGGTGGGTTAAATTTTTCTCTATTTGCGTATCCACCTGACCAAGCATCATTTTTGTGAAAAGATCATTTTTTTCCCTAATTGTTTGTAACAAAGCCTTTATCATAAGGCAACTGTCCAGATATATGTTGATATGTTTCTGAACTCCATCTTCTGTTCCATTGGCCTATTTGCCTATCTTTATATCAGTATCACACACTGTTAATTACTATAGATCTATAAGTCTTGATATCTGGTAGAATAAATTCTCCAGCTTTGTTTTCCTTCTTCATGGTTGCCTTGGCAATTCTTGGCCCTTCATGTAACTATATAAATGTTAGCATTAGCCAATCTATTTCTATGTAAAGTCTGCTTATGATTTGATTGGACATGTATTCAATCTATAAATAAGTTGGAGAGAATTAATACTGAGCTTTCCAGACCATGAACATGATATATACATTCGTCTTTTGTTTTCAGCAATATTTCATAATTTTCTGTGTAGATGTCTTTAACGTCTTTAAATTTATTCAAATATGTTTATTTTTATATACACTTTGCTATTGGACATGTTTTTATAATTTTATTTTCTATTTGTTTTTGATGGAATATAAAAATATACTTGATTTTTAATATATTGATTTTATATCTGGTTACCCTACTTAATTCCCTTTTCATTCTAAACATTTATCTGCAGATTTTTTTGATTTTTAATGTATAAAATCATGTTACCTGTGAATATTGACAGTTTTATTAATCCCTTTCCATTTCTTATACCTTTATTTTAAATTCTTAGCTGATTAGTTGAGGAAGACCTTCAGTGCAATGTCAAAAGGAAATCGTGCTAGTGGGCATCTTCATTATCAGTCTGAGGCAGAAATCTTTTGCTTTTCTATCATTAATATGAGGTTTGCTGTAGATATTTGTAGATACCCTTTATTATCATAAGGATGTTTCCTTCAATCCTAGTTTGTTCAGAATTTTTATCATAAATGAGTGTTGAGTTTTATCTAATGCTTTTGCTATATCCATTAAGATGATCATACAATTTTTCTCTATGGTGAATTACATTGATTAATTTTTGAATGTTAAGCTAACTTTACATCCTGGAATAAACTCAGTTTAGTTTTGATGTTTTATCATTTTTATATATTTCTCTGTTTTCTTTACTAAGATTTTATGTAGGATTTTTACATCTATGCTCCTGGGAATGCTTGACTGCTATGTTTTATTTCTGGTAAGGCCTTTGTCAGGTTTTTGTATCAGGGTTATGCTGATTTAATAAAATGAATTGGGAAGAGTTCCCATTTCATTTTAATTTTCTGAAAGAGATGATTTAATATTGATATTATTTCTTAAATTAATGGAAGAATTTATCAGTGAAGCCATCTAGATGTAGAGATTCTTTGTGAGAATGTTTTCAATTATAGATTAAACATATATAGTCATGCAGTGCATAATGGTGTTTTGGTCAACAATGGATCAGATATATGACATTGCTGTCATAAGTTTATAATACTGTGTTTTTACTGTACCTTTTCCATGTTTAGATACACAAATACTTAGCATTGTGTTACAGTCGCTTACAATGTTCAGTAGAGTAACATGCTATACAGATTTATAGCGTAGGAGCCATAGGCTATACCATATAGGCTAGGTATGTAGTAGGCTGTAGTATGTAGGTTTGTGTAAATACATTCTATGATGTTTGCACAATGACAAAATCACTCAGCAACATATTTCCCAGGACTTATCCCTGTCATTAAGTGATGCATGAATGTAAATGTGTAAGTATGAAAAACTAATTGGAAAATGGTCCTTTTGATGTATAAAATTAGAATTAGGAAACCTGTGAAGTTTGTGAATGTAATTTTATGGATTAAAAAAGCAAGTGTCAAAAACTTAATAAGATATTAAGACTAATCATATTTTTTTATTTTTTATGTTAAATTTGGTAAACTGATTTTTATAGGAATTTGTCCATTTCATATGTAGTTTTAAATCTATTGGAATTGTCATTTTACCTTCATTATATTATTAATGTGTGTTGGACCCATAGTGATGTGCCAGTTTTAATTCCTCATACATGTATTATTATTTGTGCCTTCTTTTTTTTCTTTTTTGTTCAGTCTTGCCAAGAGTTCAATCTTCTTAAAGAACTAACTTTTGGCATTGTTGAGTTTTTTCTCTATTTCATATCTGTCTTTTATTCATTGATTTCTGCACTGACATTTATTTTTTTCATTGTACTTCATTCTAATTTGCTATTCTTTTTCCAACTTCTTTAGATGGAAGGTTAGATTATTTCTTTAGATTTTTCTAATATGTGTATTTAAGGCTAAAAATTTCCCATTTCCCTCTATATACTGCTTTAGCTGCATCCCTTGAGTTTTCATGTCTTTTATTTTTATTGTTAAATTCAAGATATTTTCCAGTTTCCCTTTTGAGCTATTCTTTGACCTGTGGGTTATTTTAAAGAATGTTGCTTAATTTCTAGTTATCTTTTAATCTTCTTCATTTAACTCTACTGTAGAGAACATGCTCATCAATCCTTTAAAATTTGTTAGGACCTGTTTGTAACCCAGCATATATTCTGTTATGGTAAATGTTGATTGAAAAGCATGCATTTTTTCTGTTTGGAGTTCTGTAAATATTAGGTGACGTTTGTTGATTATGTCCTTTAAATCTTATATATTCTTATCAATAGTTTCTATATGCTTCTAAAGGTTATTGTTAGAGGTATGTTAAAATGTCCCACTGTGACTTGTGTGTTTGTTTATGTATGCTGTTTTCTTTTTTAATGCATTTTTGAGGCTATATTTTTATGGACATGAAAATTTAGAATTATATCTTCTTAGTAGATTAATGCTTTTAATAACTATCTATCTCTATGTATCTATTTATTTATTTTTTTGAGATGGGGTCTTGCTCTGTCACCCAGGCTGCAGTGCAGTGGCATGATCATAACTCACTGCATCCTTGAACTCCTGGGATCAAGCAATCCTCTCACCTCCGCCTCCCGAGTAGCTGGGACTACAGGCATGTGCCACCGTGCCCAGATAATTTTTTTATTTTCTATTTTTTGTAGAGATTGGATCTTGCTATATTGCCCAGGCTGGTCTTGAACTCCTGGCCTCAAGCAGTCCTCCTGCCTTGGCCTCTCAAAGCGCTGGGATTACAGGTGTGAGCCACTGTGACTGGTGCATTATTTATCTTTATTTATAGTAATCTGTCTATATTCATTTTGACTACTGCTGTAACAAATCACCACAAAGCGGCTTTAAACAATGCAAATTTATCATCTTACACTTTGGGAGATCAGAAGTCTAAAATTTATTCTCCACAACTGTGTTCCCTCTAGACGTTCCAAGAGAATCTGTTTCCTTGACCTTTTCAGATTCAGGAGGCTGCCTACATTCTTTGGCTTCTGGCTCTTTTCTTCCGTCTTCAAAGCCAGAAGCATAATATGTTCAAATCTCTTTCCCTCTGTCCCTCTGCTGCTTTTGTCACATTGCCTCCTATCTAACTTTGACTCCACCTGTATCTCTTTTACAAGAAGACTTGTAATTATATCAGGCTCACTTGGATAATTTAGGATAATCTCCCCATCTAAAGATTCTCAATTTGATCGCATTTTCAAAATCTCTTTTGCCACATAAAGTAACATTCATAGGTTCCAGGGATTAGGATGTAAACATTTTGGTTGGGAGAAGGCAGCCATCATTCAGCCTACCACAACATCTTTAACTTTTCATTGTCTGATAGAAATATATAGGTACATACAACTTCCTTTTGGTAAGTGTTTGCATAGCATTATTTCTCATCTTGTTACTTTTATCATTTTTGTATCCTTAAAGTTGGCCTCTTTTTCAGTAACATTATGGGTTTTGTTTTCTGTTTAGCTGACTGTCTTTGTCTTTTAATTGGAATTCTTAATCCATTTCCATTGACTGTTGTTACTGATATATTTGGATTTACATCTATACCTTATTTATTTTCTAATCATTCTACATTTTTATGTCCATTTCTTGTATTGAATTTTAAAATTCATGCTTAGTATTTCATTTTCTCTATAAGCAGTTTATGAAACATTATACTTTTTAGTGATTATTCTTGAAATTATATTATACATTCTTATATAGTATGATATTATTAAGTTAAAAAACCCTTTGACATGGAGGTCAAAGGAAATATCATACAAATTATAACTATAACATATTTATAATCTTGATATGGAGGTGGCTGAATGAAATCCATTTGCCAAACCTCAGAATGTCCATTAGGTAGGTTAAAATGACCTGGAACTATCTGAATTGTCTTTCCTGGGCTGAATTTTGGACAAACAGTACAAGACAGTTGTAACTCTTTGGCAGCCCTTGAAATATTTCCCCACTAATAATACTGCTTTATAAAATTTATCAGTTGCCCAATTAGTCATCTGATGTGTCATTTTGGGTAAGGTTTTTAAAAGACATATAGATTCTGGTAATAGCAGTTTATTATTGGGGCCATACCATAAATTTGTTGTTGGGCAAAAAATGCAATTGTTATCAGCCCAATATAATTTTTTTATGTGATGCCCAAGACTGAGCAACTTTCTCAACATCATTTAAATCCTTTTTTGGAAAACAATACATATTAGCTATAAGGTTTTAGTCTTAGTGGAACTCAAGGTAGTTGCTTCTGCTGCATGATCAACCAAGTCATTTTTCTTAGCCCTTCTAATTTAGAGTGCCCAGAAATTTTGATTATAGCCAAGGCAGAGGGAAGTTGAATTGAATTTAATAAATTGGCAAAAGTTCCATTTTTAATTTAGTTCCCTCTGGAAGTTAAAAATCCTTTTTGTTTCCAAAGCACACCAAAGTCATGAACAACCCCAAAGCCATAACGGCTATTGGTATAAAAGTTTGCAGTTTTATTTTCACCAGAATATAAGCCCTGATTAAGGCATAAAGTTCTGCTTGTTGGGCTGAAGTAGCCATCAGCAGTGCAGCTTCTTCAACTACAGTCATTGCTGCATGTAGTCATGTGCTGCACATTTTTGTCAACTGGCCACGTATATGACAGTGGTCCCATAATTGTAATACCTTATTTTTACTGTACCTTTTCTATGTTGAGATATGTTTAGATACACAAATACTTAACATCACACTACAATTACCTACAGTATTTATACAGTAATATGCTGTACAGGTTTTTAGCCTAGGAGCAGTAGGCAATATTATATAACTAGGTATGTAAAAGCCTAGGTTTAAGTACACTCTATGATATTCTGTTCATACAATGATGAAATTACCCAACAATGCACTTCTCAGAATGTATTCCTGTCATTAAGAGATGCATGTGTGTACTTCAAGAAGAGTTATAATATATCTAGCACAACATTTTCCTGTATTATCTGTCATTTATGATGCATCAGTAAACCATGAAAGTTCTGCATTTGGTCTAGGAATTTCATGTAAATCAACTTTAGGTTTTAGCTGACCAGTTAGATTTGAACAGTCATGATGTGTCTCATCAACAGGTGGGGGAAGGAGGGTTACTGGATTAAGAGTATTACAGTGAGAAAGAATATGATAAATCAACAGCAAGATCTCATAAGAAGTTAGTCTGCTTGCAGAATGATACTGAGTATGATGAGAGTTCTCTACGGTTTCTACAAAGCTTCTACAGCATGAGGAACATAGACAGTGAGAGTAGAGTTCATGATTTTCTCTTCTGTAGAGTTAATTAAAGTTGTAGTGGCTGATATAGCTGTCATGCAGAGAGTGAGTCAGCTATTGAACCTAATTGCTGGCTATAGTAGCCAATGGGTCTGTGTTGAACTCAATGTTTTGGGGTAAAGAACCCCCCAACACATTTATTTCTTTTTCATACACAAAAATGAAGAAAGAGAGCTGATGACTGGGGTACCTTAAGGCAGGAAGACTTAGAAATCCTTCTTTTGATAGAAAGCCATATAGGTGTTCTCTTTTTAGTCCAGGGGATCTGATTTGTCAAATTTCTGAAGGGCATATAAGGATTACGCTATCAAAGGAAAATTAGGTATTCAGTTTTGACAGAACCTGCCAGCCCCTATCACCTTTGTAATAGTCTCAGTCTGAGATTGAGAAAAGTTTAAATACCCTTAAGTCTGTCAGGAGCCAAGAGAAGTCCTTGGTTATATATCATGTGTCCCAAATGTTTGATGTGGTCCTGGGTAAATTATAGTCTTTCCCTGGAAACTTTGTGGTTTTTGTCTGCTAGAAGTTTAAGGAGATGAACATAATCATGTTCACAAGGAACAAAGAAGGAGGTCATCAACATACTGCAAGAGAATCAATCCTTGGGTGAAAGACATGTCGTTAAATATGTCTTCAGTATCTGAAAAGTAGATAGGGCTTTTTGTATACCCTCAAGGCATTACTATCTAGGTATATTGTTGACTTTCCTATGTGAAGACAAATAAAATTTGACTCCCAGCATCCACATGAATGCTTTTTTTTTAAAAAAAAAAGCACTATGAAAGTATGTCACTGTAAAATTTACATTCTGTGAGAATGGAAGTCATGAGAGTATGGAGATTTGGAATGACAGGGTGTCAAAGAATGACAGTATTATTAATGGTTCATAGGTCTTATACAAATCTCCATCCATGTCCATGAGATGTCTTTATAGGAAAGATAGGAGTACTACAGGGGCTAGTACTAGGCACCACAAGATTCTTAGCTTTATATTCTTCTGTAATTGGCTTAATTTCTGCAGAAGCTTCAGGATTTAAGGAGTATTGTCTGATATTAGGAAGGGGCTTGTTTGGGTCAATTTGAATCTTTATCAGAAGAGCCCAGTGGATTTGTCCAATTTCTATTGTAGATTTATCCAAAACTTCCTCAAAAAGCTCTTTTAAAAAGAACTAAACTCTCAGCATTTTTGTTATTTAGGTTAAAGACAAAAGTAGGCAAGAGTGTTGAAGAATTTTCACTGTTGTCAGTTAAAGGTGATGGGGATATAAATCAGCTTTAAGAATTATCTTACCCTTATGGGAAAAGGTAATGGCCACATGATCTTTTTCTAAGAAGTTCCTTCCAAGTAAGTGAACTGGGGCCAAGAGAACTGGTTAAAAAAAAAAAAAAAAAAAAAAAGAATGATTTTAGAACCTAGTTGAAAAAGCAAGGGAAAAGATTTCTAAAATGTTAAAGGTATATTAGAAACTCCCACCATTTGCATTTTTTTCCAGTACTTCCGGAAAGGAACTGGTTGAGGCTGGTTGATGAGTATCAAATACAGAGGATTGCCCCAGTGTTGATAAGGACAATGAGAATCTCCTTTCTGATCATGACAGGGGTTGTACCCAACTGATTAAGAGGCAAGATTGAAAGATCACCCCGCTTTTTTGAAGCACCCTCAGTCTATAAGGAACATAGAGGGTGGCCTACTAAAGGGGGTCATTTAGCTTGTTTTAATTGTATGCAATCTCCCCCTACTCCATGTCCAGACTTTTTGTAGTAGTGGCAGACTCCTTTAAGATTTAGTTTTATAGTGTTAAAGTACCATGTTTTATTATGAGGGATAGAAAGATAGTGAAGCTGTAGGTTCATTATTTTCTTTGCCCTCAATTTATCCACCTTACAAATTGTTCAGGCTAACTGGCTGGCCAGGTTAACTGAATCGCGTTGTTTCCCATTCAAGGTGAGCCTATTTAGAATTGTAAGATCGTTGTCTGAACTATTTACGAACATAGAATTAAAAGCCACTTGGATAGATTGGCAACTGAGGGGAATCTAGAGTTTTCCTTGGTAACTATTTCATGTCTATTATAATAATTATACACTGCCTCAGTTTTCTTTTAGGTACAGGCCTGGATCTTGTTTTAGTCTACTGGTTTAGGGAATGTTAAAGGAATAGGTGGATATAAAGTTTTGGCTCTTCCTTGGACTTTCTCCCTCTTGGAAGGCAATGTTGCATTGGAGGCCTATTAGAGCAGGGGTCCGCACCACCTGAGCCACAGATGGGTACTGGTCTATGGCCTCCTAGGAACAGGGCCACATAGCAGGAGGTGAGCAGCAGGCGAGCAAGCTGAGCGCTGACCACCTGCGCTCTGCCTCCTATCAGATCAGCAGTGGCATTAGATTCTCATAGGAGCACGAACCCTACTATGAACTGCACAAGTGGGGGATATAGGTTCTGTAGTCCTTATGAGAATCTAATGCCTACTGATTTGAGGTGGAACAATTTCATCATCCCCCCCCTGGCCTGTGGAAAAAATTGTCTTCCAAGAAACTGGTCCCTGGTGTCAAAAAGCTTGGGGACTGCTGCATTAGAGGATTGTTCTAACCCGCCTTGCCATCTGATGTTGTGCTGATGTTCTCTGATGGGCATACACGTACAGCTAAACACTGAATAACACAGATTTGAAGTGCATGGGTCCACTTATATGTGGATTTTTTCAACCAAAAGTGGATTGAAAATATGGTATTCACAGGATGCAAAACCTGCATATATGGAGGGCCAACTTTTCATATATGCTGATTGGTGGGGCCAACTGAGGGACTGGAGTAGGAACAGATTTGGGTATAGCATGGGTCCAGAAACCAATCCCTTGTGTATACTGAGAGATGACTGTATTAATGGATAAAAGTTAGATAAATCAGATTTATCAGTTTGGATAACAATTTTAAATTCTTCAACAAGTTTATGAGGATCCTCAGTAATCTTGGTGAATGCTTTAGCTATATCCCTAAGTTCAGCTTTTGTCCAAAGTGTGTATAGGAAACATTTAGTAGAGTGCCCTCATTATTCGGATGGAGCTTGAAAGGGTAAATTTGAACAGGTTTAACAGAAACAGGGGAATCAAGGGAAGCTTTAGGGTCAGAAGAGTAGAACGGAAGTTCAGCAAGTGTAGGACATAGAGGTTGGAGAGCAGGAGTAGGAAAGTGAGAGTTAGTAGAAGAAACTAGAGTCTCAAGGGTTTTTTCTTTCTCATGTGGTTTTTTGTTAGCCTCTGTGAGTTTAAAGACTGTTCTAGGCAGAAGCAATTTTAGAGTCCTGAATGTGTTTGGATGCCTCTAAATGCTAACTAAAATATGTACTTCATTCAGGTTGTTTTGTTTTAGAACCATGATCTTCCAATTTAATTTGGAGAAACTAGGTTTGGAAGGCTACTACAGATGGAAGGCCCATAATTTTTGAACAAATAACCAGCTGTAGTCTCAGAAAGGGGACAATCAATGCAAGGTTTAGAATTAAAGAATCCGAAACTTATAATAAGAATAATAATACTGAACAATAGGAAAATTTCCAAATAATAGGAAAACTAACATACCTAGAAGAAATCCCACACAGGCTAAAAGCCTTTGTGGGCACAAATGGAACAACATCCCCAAATTCCCAAATAAAGGCGTTGACCTCAACCAAAGGGAGGGAGGGAGGAGCTCAAGAAGACTTACAGTTGAGGGGGCCAGCAGTCCAAGGAAGCAGAGAAGGAGAGCACAAGGGGCTCTTTGTTGTAGGTACCTCATCCGATTCCAGAGAAGTCAGTCCACTAGAAGGTAAAATTACTTCAGGTCCTGCTTCTGACATCAACTATGTTATCTAAAGAAAAAAAAAAAAAAAAAAAGATTGACATGGAGGTCAAAAGAAATAACATTTACTTGGTAAATAGAGAATTGCAATGCAGGTACACTACCTCAGGACAGCCCTGAATAGTGTCCCATAAGGCAAGTATAGGCGAGTGTGTTTAATTAGGGATTTTCACAAAAAGTTGTTTACGGAGGCAGTTTATTGGCTGGACAAAAATCCTAAATTGTAAACCTCTTTTAATTGGTTAGTTAACTGGGGTACTCCCAGCTGGAGAGATGTTGAAGGTTGGCAGATACTAACTTCAGTTGTTTTTCTAAGTCTATTGGAACATTCCACCTTTAGCAGGTGTGAGTGCAGCCCTCTCAAAATCTCCTCCCTCTACTTTAGAAAGCCTTAGCCTTAGTTACCTCATTTTCTTTCACAATGTAAATTAGTAATTTTATAATTTACTCGACAACACAAGGGCCATAAAATACTTTAAATCTGTTTATCCAATCCCCATCGTTTATGCTGCTGTTGTCATTTGCTTTATTACTCTGTATATTTTGCAGCCCACACTCCCAGAACTGGAAGCTAAGCCCCCGGGCATCTGTTGAGAAACACCTTTGACTGTAAAAAAACAAACAAACAAAAAAACAAACAACAAGCAAACAAACAAAACCTTTAAATTCTAATGGCTGCTTCTTATCTTTTGCATTTTAAATCTTACATACATTCCTTGTTGGTCAACTCTAACCCAGAACAATAAGGAGAAGAGGATGTGGAGAAATGTAGTTTCCAGCTTAACCAAGTTAGCACAGCACAAACCATCTCATCATTTTCTTCCAGAAAATATTTACTGGCAGTAAAATATTTACTGGCAGACAGATTAGGGGCCAGTTATCTCAATCCTAGTTGGAACCAAGCCGACTTGAAGCTTGTTTCTGTCTTTGTAAGGACCATTTTATTTCTGGTTCATTCTTACTCTTAGGTTGCATCCTTTCAGGTTCCCAACAGGAAGTATAGGAAATTTACCAGGGCATATGCTCCTAAACTGCAAGTACTATACTTGTATCCCAGCACTGTAAGGCTGCCGGAAACTGTGCTCAGCATCTTAGCCTCTTAGCTGCTGCTTTCTTCTTATTCAGCTTCTTGGCTCTGTTTTGTGTGTGAATCAACAACTGCTTTGAAAGGAAAGCCATGAAAGACAGCTAACCTCAATTAGGGATTTTTCTTTCGTAGATCTACCTGTTATATCCTGCCTGTCTTGACAACTATATGATGCCTTCAGACTGATTTTTTTTTTTTTTTGAGATAGTGTCTTGCTCTGTTGCCCAGGTTGGAGTGCAGAGCTGCCATCATGGCTCACTGCAGCCTCAACCTCTTAGGCTCCAGTGATCCTCCTGCCTCAGCCTCCTGAGTACTGGGACTACAAGTGCATGCCACCACACCAGGCTAATTTTATTTTTATTATTGTTTTACTTTTGTGGAGATGGGTTTCTCCCTTTGTTGCCTGGGCTGGTCTAGAACTCCTTGCCTCAAGCAATCCTCCTGCCTTGCCTCCCAAAGTGCTGGACAGGCTTGGGCAACTGCCTGGTCAAACTGATTTTTAAAATCTTTTTTTTCTAGTTATTCTCAGCAGAAAGATTGGTCTGATACAGCCTGACTCTTCCTAACCAAGAGTGGAAGTCTCTTGAGTGTTTTTAAATTAATTGGCCACAATGTATAACATAATAACAAATTATACTGGATAATAAAGAGGAAGGGACAAAGATAGCATTAAGAAACAACAAATAATGGCTGTTTTATTGGCTGACCTCCCTATTGCTGAAGAGAATTGTCTGCCATAGTTAAATAAATAAAACCCTGCTGCTTCTTACCCTGGAGCATCGTAATACTTGAAGTTGCCCAAATAACAAGCATGTCATAAATTGCAGTTTGATATGTCTGCCCTTAATGTGTTTCTTAATTGATTGTTTTCCCTGTCTCTGGTATTGTAATCAACGTTGCCTTTTCCTTTGGTTGGGCAGTCATGTGAGTCTGCAATTGTGCTTCGCTTTCAGCTGCTTGTGATGATGATTGTCTACCTCTTTAAACGGTCCTGAGAGTCATCTCCTGATAGACTGTTATTAGCCTCATCACATTATATTTTCCAAATTTGATAAAAATTTATGTAGTCATTTTTACTTGACATGGAACACAGAAATAGACAATTTATATAGATTGGCTCTATATAATCTACAAAAATATTGGCAGGACTAATAAGTGAATTTAGCTAGAGTATAGACTGTAAAGTCAATACACAAAAATCTATTGTATTTCAATATACTAGTCACAAATAACTGGAAAATAAAATATTTAATTTTTTTCAATTGTATTAAAAACATTAAAAAACTCAGTATCAAATTCAATAAATTTGATCTGTGAAAATTTACATCAAATGATTTTATTAACATTTATAAGGGTATAGTGAAAAGACCAAGGCCTTATGGGTAAAACAAATTCAAACTCTTGCTCCACTACTTACTAGCAGGGTAACCTATAACAAAGTACTTAGACTCTCTAGACTTCAGTTTCCCCTTTTTTGAAATGAGAATAATAGAAATTACCTCAACGGGTTGAAATGATTTAACATACATGACAAGTGTTTAATATATATTAGTTGTCTCTTTCCTCTTCATATAACAACATAAGGACCATCTTGTACCTCTGAATTTAAAATGTTTTATTGCAAATGTGGCTATCTTAACATTTTCAAGATACTGATTGATTCACTAAAGCAAAAACATATTGAGAGAAAGAGTACAATTTAAAGATATAATGAACATAACATTTGTTAATTCAAAATAAAAAGTTCAGGGAACTGTCATACTGGAAAATATTGCTTTAAGTGCTGATAGTATCAAATAAGATCAGTTATGGAGAAATAGTAATTTGGAAACCATGGGATAAAATGGGTCCCAATCTGATTGATTCCAGAATCTCTGTCCTTAAATTTTACATTCTACTCTTGAGTAACATCCCTTTAATTGATCTGGTTCTATCTGACCTTTGTGGGCAGGGCCACTTTTGTGCATAGATGGAGAAGGCAGTGACTTTAGGGATTCTAAGATCAGCAATTCTTCCTCAACTTCACAATGTTTTATAGACTATGAACTGAAGGTTCTTATTAAGGTGAGCATGTTCAAGTTAATGACTGAGATTCTGCCTATACAAGAGACATCCTCCTTCTTACCTAGGGGATTTAGTTTAGAGACTCACAATACTAGAATTTCTGGAATTTTTGATGTATAGGAAGAAAAATATGAAGTTCTGGTCACAAGTCTTTGGTTCAAGTTTGAGGTTAAGTGGCCCAGATCTTGCTATGAGTGATAATTTGTATTAATTGTTTAACGCTTGGTAAGAATGCTAGAAAGCAGTTTTCCTGGGAGGAAGAAAGCAAGTTCAAAGAAATATCCTTGAGGAAGAAGTAAACAGAATTGGGAGGCTGGAGAAAGCTAAGACCAATAATTCTTTCATGTTCTGTGATCTCTTTATCAAGAGTTCAGCCTTATCCAGCCCATAGCAACTATTTGCCTGAGAGCCTACATGAGCTTTGGTTCATGCCCTGCTGCTGTGACTCCCAAACTTCCCTGAAAATAGGAATCACCTATAGTGGCACATATTCTTAGGGTTTTCTGTCCAAACCTACAGATTTAGAACTTTCTGGGGAGAAGCTTATTAATTTATTTGTATAAAAAGCTCTTAAGAAAAAAGAGATAAAGTTTGAGGTGACTTTTATTATCAAAGAAGCTGAGCAATATTGCTTAAAATCAAATATTCATATGAAAGTGCTGTTTCATATGAATAGCCACTAGCCACACATGGCTACTGAATGCTTGAAATATGGCCAGTGCCACATGTCAAAATGATAATATTTTGGATATATTGGGCCAACAAAAATATATTGTTAAAATTAAATTTATCTTTTTTAAAAATAGGGGTCCCCAAAATTTTTAAATTACATATGTGCCTTGCTTTTCTGGGCAGTGCTGCTTTACAGAGCATAGAATATAGACTACTATTCCTCAAGTATGGTTCATGGACCATCTGCATCAGACTCACCTGAGGTGTCTTGCTAAAATGGTTGAAGTCTCAGAAATCTGTATTTTTAATAGGTGTTCACAGGGGATTCCTATGTATATAAATTTTGAGAATTCCTGGAGTATCCCTTTATTCCTGTCTTTCCCTTTCCAAATTATAGGAGTTAAGAAGATTGTCCTGTGGTTGAAACCGTCTGATGTTAATATAGCATTTTCCCTGGCTAGTGCTAAATAGATTTGGGATAAAGAACCACACAAATCAAATGAAAGCTGGATTGTCTAGGAAACTTCAAAGAACCTACAAAAATGTCGCTGGAACTAACTGAGATTAATAAGGTGAAGGATACAAGATAAAGATAAAGAATTGTATTTCTATATCCTAACAATTAACAATCAGAATTTGAAACTTTAAAATATAGTAGTATTCACAATAGAACAGTAAACCATGAAATGACTAGGTATAACTCTAACAAAATTTGTGTAAGATCTGGATGCTGAAAACTATAAAACACTGATAAAAGAATACCTGAATAAATGGAGATATTTGTTATGTTTATGGTTTATAATACACATTGTTAAGGTGTCAATCTGATCTTTAGAGTGATCTGTAGAGTGAACACAATCTCAGTCAAAATCCAGAAGGATTTTTTTGGTCAAAATCAACAAGTTTATTCTAATATCTACTTGCTTATAGGGTTCTTTTGAGGATCGAATGAGATAATTGCATATAAAGATAATTGCATACTACAAAGCCTAACATTCAGCAAGCAATAAATATTAACTATTATTAAGAAATCTTTTATTGTTCTCTTTGACCAGTGAATATTTTAATCTTAGATACTGTCTTTTCTGTAATACATACTGAGAGTTCTATCCTCTTGAACATTAGTCTTCATTCATTTATTTCTTCATTAATTCTACAAATATTTGTTGAGCACCTACTCTGTATACAGCATTGTGGTAAACTGGGGAAACAATGAATAAACAAACACACTGTCACCGCTACTTTCATGGAGTTTTCATCCCAGTAGCAAATAGGTATTAAACAACTTTTTACAAAACTCTGTAATTACAATTGTGAAGAGTGTTTTTGAAGAAGTAGGTAATATCGTGAATGAGATTATTGGGAGATTTAAACTAGCTTCAAGTCTTTCTTGACAAAGTAGCACTTAAACTGAGCTGTAAATGGTGGAGTTGGGATGGGAAGAGGAGTCTGGGCAAAGGAAACTACCTATGGACAGGTCCTAAGGCAGTGAGAGAAGGCCAATGTAGTTGGAGTATAGAAGGTAAAGAAGAGGTCAAGATGCAGTTGGAGAGGAAGGCAAAGGTTGGGTTATACAGTAGTTTTTTATCTTAAGAGTGGTGGGAAGCCACTGAAGGGTTTGTAAGCATATATTTGGTTAAAAATAAAAAACAAAAAAAAGAGTATGAATCCACCCATCCCTGCCTTCCTGCTCACAGTTTTATTTTTGAGGATCTAATAAAAACTTGTCCAAACCATGGCCCACAGGCTGCATGTGGCCCAGGATGGCTTTGAATTTGACACAACACAAATTTATAGTTTCTTAAAACATGAGATTTGTGTGTGTGTGATTTTTTTGTTTTTTTTAGTTCACCAGCTGTCATTATTGTTAGCATATTTTATGTGTGGCCCAAGACAGTTCTTCTTCTTCCAGTGTGGCCCAGGGAAGCCAAAAGATTGGATACCCCTGGTCTAATACATTTAAGGCACTGTGCTGAGTGCCAAGAATACAGCAATAAAGAAGTCACACATGGATTTACCGTGAAGCTAATGAAGCTCATACTTCAGTATGTACCACTTTCCTAGGCTCTTGTAAATGCCAGTAATGGGAAGGGAAAGCCAGGTTGTAATTGAAATACATTTCTATGTAAACATTTCTTGTAAATTATCTAAAGAAGTCTCAGAAGAGAAGGATCTTAATCTCTAAAGCTTCAAGAATGTGTTGTGATTTCTTTTCTCATTGTAACTAAATATACATGTTTATACATAATTTGATATTTGTAATTTTATATATATTTTTAAAGAAGACTCCCTAAATTGTACTAGTTTCAAGCCCCATAAAACTTGGATCCACCCCTGGTTGCAGCCTACTTACAGTCTTACAGGGAAAGCAGATAAGTAAACACTTTCAGTAGAGTATGACAAGTGTTATGATAGAGGAAGACACCTGATCCAGATTTGGGTGGAGAGATAGTGAAAGGCAGGGAAACTTGGACAGGAAGACTACAAAAATCAGAAATACAAAAGCAAGGATAACTGCAAATTCTCCTTAGGGGAGTGGTAGGAGCATCTTTGGACAAAGCAGAAATATACAAATTGACTTTGATCATGATTTTACAAAAAATTATGAATTTGGACTAAACTGAGGGGCAAGAAAATCTTTTATGGTTTTCCTTCATCTGTTTTGCCCATAATGGGAAAGATCAAAGAATTAAGTAAAACCTTGCCAGAAAGTAACAGAAGGCAGTCCCAGATAAGGTTGGTAGAAAAAGCACTTAATTAAAGTCAATGCCTTGAGAGAATACATCAAATAAACTTATTTTGCCTTCAATATGTAGCATGTTTTGAAGCATAGATGTATACTTTTATTATTCTTTAGTATTTAATGCTCCCAAGAATATAATCCTCAAGGTTCACTTTGTACTAAATATTTCAGTTGTTAATATTATTTTCTTTATTTTTAAAATTTTCAGATGTCGGTTGTAAAAATTATTGCAGCAAAAAGAGTAAGCTATGATCATCCTCTGTAATCCTTCTTAATTACCAGGGTTAGCTGTTAGTTTGGTGGGTCCAAAGTAACCAGATTTTTATCTGTGGATATACAAATATATATACACATAAGCACATACACACAGAATCTGTAAAACCCAAAATAGAACATTATTGTTTATCAAGTTGCTATCTCACTTAATAATATATCATAGCCCTATTTCTGTGAGTACAGATTGATCAATCTTAATTGTTTCTAGTAGTTACATTATATTAATATTACCCTAATTTTAAAAGGTTGTATTATGGAAGAAATTTTAAATATATGCAAAAAAGTAGAGAGAATTATATAATGAACACATCACTCAATTTCAGCAATTACCAACTCATGACAATTTTGTTTCATCAATATGCTTACCCATTATTCTACCCACTTATGAATAGACATTGTTATGACTGAAATTCTGCTAGACAAATGCAACTATAGTGAATATATTTGCAAATGAACCTTTATATGTTTATTATCAAAACTGAGTCCCAGAGTACCGGAGTGAGTCAATGTCAATTGGGGTATTCTCTGAAGAAAGAGTCACCTGGGAAGGTAGATATCTGGACGATACTATAATACATTGCAAGAGAAAAGCTAAGCAGAAGGTTAAAATCTGTAAATTAGCTGTTTTTTATTGCTGGGGTATTGGTTTTAATAGAAGCCAGTCATTAGAGATAAGTGTTCTCAGTTAAGATAAGCTCTAGCTTGTATGTTAAGCTAGTAAACTGCAACTTCAGAGCTATGTAGCTAGAACACTAATTGGAGACTATCAAGACTGGAACTTTATGGCACCTTTGAAGGGCTCTCTAAATGAAATAATGGGAATATAAGTCTTTATATAGAGACTGTAAAAATTAGGGAAATGTGAGCTGTATTTGAGAAGGCCCAGATTGCACTCAGATTTTGTCGGTGTGATTTCTTTAAAGATTATCAGATGTTTGCATTATTCAGACCTAGTTATAAAATAACATGCTTTACCAATAAAGAGAATTTTGTTTTTTTCTGGCTCAGAAAAAGGATTTATGTCTTTTCAAACTCTCCTAAGTGTTAGTTGAAGGGCTGCTCAGGCATAACTCTCACTTAATTCCTAAAAGTGTTTAGAATTCTGGTTTCTCGATTAAACGTTATATGCTAGAAAGTATATTTTATTGACTCCATGAGCTATTGCATTAATTAGGCTGGGTGAAGCTGTAATGCCCCTATTAGTGGAGCTGGGATAAGAGCAGAGCAAATGAAAGAAACATTTCTAATACTCTTTGACTTGGATGTAAAAATGGAAGGATGAGTCTCTAGTTTAAGATAGTCTGACACAGGAGTGATGGTATCATCAACAGAAACAGAGCGTTTCTGAGAGGGCAAAAGAGTTTGAGGGGATGATGATGAGTTTAGGTTTGAATATGTTTCTTTTGAGGTTCAGAAGTTTCTTAGAGTCAAATAATTGTTGGCTGGAGATGTTTATTTTAGAGTTATTCATATAGAGATGCGGGCTGAAGCAATATAAGTAACTTACCCACAGGAGCTTGTAAAAAATCTCAAAGAAGTGGAGTAGGTCTTAGAATATGTCCCCATTTAGTATGCAGAAGGATAAAGTGAAGCTGAGATGACTTATCAGAGAGGACAGACATAGTTTGAGCAGTGACCTATAAGAAGTCAGCATTTTCCTGTGTCCTTCACAGTGACTCCATCATTAAAGGAAAGTCAAAGGTGTTTTCTGTTTGCCTACAAATACGCTTTGATAAATGGCTGCGATAACCTCGGAACTTCTCACTTAGGCTATGGAGCTTATTCTACTTCTTTAATAATTATTTTAAAAGTAAATACTATCACCAAGAAGATATAAAGAACTCTTCATTACATTTATACAAAGATTATTATCATTTAGGAAACTTAATTTGGTTTATATGTACTACCTTGATAAGGTACAAAGGAACAATGAAGAAATGTCAGTAAAATACTCCAAATAAAACTTGAAAGCCATCACATCAGTGAAATGGAATCCATCGTGTTATCAGCACAACTCTCTGGGAACAGTCATACCTGTGAATGGTGGGAGCAAGTGAGCTAACATTTATTGAGTACCAGCTACATGATGTTACAGAACATCCTTTAAAATTCACAACAACTTGGAGAGATGGATGCTGTGACACTCATTTTGCTGAAGAGGAAACTGAGGCTTAGAGCAAAAAAGTTTCATACCAATTTGGATGAAAATTGAAGTGCTAGATGTCCGATTTAAAAAGATCTTCATAATTATCCACTGGATAAGTGGGAAGTGGATGGAAGTTTAAGACTAGCAGACATAGCAATATGAATGTAGTTAATGTCATTGAACTGTGCTCTTAAAATGGTTAAAATGGTAAATTTATGTATATTTTACCACATATAAAAAAGAATGGCAGATTTTTGAAAATATTGAAGCTGAGTGGTGCATATTTAGGATTTATTATTATTATTATTATTATTATTATTATTATTATTATTATTGTTGAGACAGAGTCTCACTCTGTTGCCCAGGCTGGAGTGCAGTGGCGTGGTCTCAGCTCACTGCAACCTCCACCTCCCGGGTTCAAGTGATTCTCCTGCCTCAGCCTCGTGAATAGCTGGGATTACAGGTGCCTGCCACCACGCACAGCTAATCTTTTGTATTTTTAGTAGAGACGGGATTTCACCATGTTGGCCAGGCTGGTCTCGAGCTCCTGACCTCGTGATCCGCCTGCCTCGGCCTTCCAAAGTGCTGGGATTACAGGCATGAGCCACCGCACCCAGTTGGAATTCATTATATTCTAATCACATTGTAAATGTTTGAGATTTTTCATAATTAAAAGTTTTAAAAAAATCTTTAAGGGCAAATTTAAACATGTGCAACATCTTTTCTGAATCATGAGAATTAGAGACATAAAATATGTTGCATAAAACATTCGCATAACAGTCTAGTTACTTGAAAAATATTATATCCATTTAACTAAGTAGTGACTGTGAGATCATCACCACTATCATATATTCTAATAGTTTTACTATCTGTTGTTTTTCACAAAGCACTTTCACAGTGAATATATGTAACATGTTTATGAAGTAGGTCTTAATCATTCCCATTTTTCAGAGAGCTGGAGTGACTTGCCCATGGTCTCATAGGAAGTAAGAGGCAGAGCTGGGATTCAAATACAAGTTTGCTGAGTCTTAAGTCCAATGCTCTGTTCCATGAGCTCCCTGGGTAGTGGTATTTTGATAGTGACATATTTATGATGTCTCTATTAGCATTCTGGGGCTCTAAGCCCAAACTGTTTGCTCATCAGCAGTGTCACTGTTGGGTGACTTTGGGCAAGTCAGTTAACTTTAATGCACTTCATTTTCCTCATTTGAAAACTGAGGGAACTGGACCTGATGAGAGTCTCAGTTTTTCATTTCTAAAATTCTGCATATTGGATTTGAAAGTAACTTAAGTGCTAATAGAGTTCTGGTGATCAAAAGGGAAACAATTGTCCTGTTGTGTGCGCCAGGTCATATACAGACTTTAGCTTTTATTTTTGCATACTGTATCTTAAGGGAGACTGATAAAGAAAACTATACCAGAGA
Organism: Chlorocebus sabaeus; assembly: GCF_047675955.1. Lineage (NCBI taxonomy): Eukaryota > Metazoa > Chordata > Mammalia > Primates > Cercopithecidae > Chlorocebus > Chlorocebus sabaeus. Next base: position 101,568,342 of record NC_132912.1, on the reverse strand, counting down.
ACAATAGTCCATGCACTGAAAGCCTTTATGATTCAGTCGACTATTTAAATTCACGTTACAGAGCTTCTTGCTCTTTCCCTATCTCCTTTAATTTCTTATATTCTCTATATAGATTTTGGATTTTCTGATCTTTTCCTTCTCCATTATCCCCAGTGATAAAATTTACAACCACACTTTTCCCTTGTTTGTTTACTTTTAGCTAGTATTCATGGCAAAATAAATTACACTATACTTGGAAGAAAAAAATTTTGGAAACCTTGTATTTGCCACTGGGTGTCTAAATTAATTACAATTCATAAGTGATCAACAATTTCTTTTCACATTGCCTGTGATGTAAAAGTAACTTATTTATTTACCTAAATATCTAGTCTATTTTATTTAACTATATAAATTTATATTTAAAGTCAGTTATTTTTATTTGTTGAAAGTTTGTAAACATGTCATTTCTTTTTTTTTTTTTTTTTTTTTTTTTTTGCGACAGAGTCTCGCTCTGTCGCCCAGGCTGGAGTGCAGTCGCGCGATCTCGGCTCACTGCAAGCTCCGCCTCCCGGGTTCACACCATTCTCCTGCCTCAGCCTTCTGAGTAGCTGGGACTACAGGCGCCTGCCACCGTGCCCGGCTAATTTTTTGTATTTTTAGTAGAGACGGGGTTTCACCATGGTCTCGATCTCCTGACCTTGTGATCCACCCACCTCGGCCTCCCAAAGTGCTGGGATTGCAGGCGTGAGCCACCGCGCCCGGCAACATGTCATTTCTTATCATTAACAATGCACATTCTATTTTCCATCTCTTTCTTTTTTTAATTTTTAATTTTTTTTATTTTTATGGGTACATGGTAGGTATATGTGTATATATTTATGGGATTCACAAGATATGCCCTATGTACCCCATAAATACATACACTTGCTTTGCAACAGGCATGCAACACATACTAATCACATTATGGAAAATGGAGTATCTATCCCCTCAGGTTCTTATCCTTTGTGTTACAAACAGTCCAATTATACTCTTTTAGCTGTTTTAAATGTACCAGATCTTATTCATTTTTTCTAACTTTTTTGAACCCATTAACCCATCTACGCCAAAGGTTACAATTTTTTTGTGTGAAAAATTAGACTGTGGCGATAACCTTGAGCAGTAGGATATAAATAACTCCCACAGCTTAGCATTCCAGTAATAGAACACTAGGCATAAATGGGTTAATCATCCCCACCTCCTCCCCACCCAGCTCTCCACTACTTTTCCTGGCCTCTGGCAACCATCCTTCTACTCTCTTATCTCCATGAGTTCAATTGTTTTGATTTTTAGATCCTTCAGGTAAGTGAGAACATGCGATGTTTGTCTTCCCTTGCCTGGCTTATTTCATGTAGCATAATGACTGCCAGATCCATCCATGTTGTTGCAAATGATGGGATCTGATTCTTTTTTATGGCTGAATACTCTATTGTGTATAAGTATCACATTTTATTTATTTATTTATATGTTATGGACACTTGGGTTGCTTGTAAATCTTGGCTTTTGTGAACAGTGCTGCAACAAACATGGGAATGCAGGTATCTCTTCGATACACTAATTTCCTTTCTTTGGGGTATATAGGCAGCAATGGGGTTGCTGAATCCTATAGTAGCTCTGTTTTTAGTTTTCTGAGGAACCGCCAAACTTTTTTCCACAGTAGTTGTACTAATTTACATTTCCACCAACAGCATAGAAGCATTCCCTTACTGTCCACATCCTCTCCAGCATTTGTTATTGCCTGTCTTTGGATGAACGGCGTTTTCACTGGAGTGAGATGGTATCTCATTGTAGTTTTCATTTGCATTTCTTTGATGATCAGTGATGTTGAGCACCTTTTCATGTGCCTGTATGCCATTTGTATGTATTACTTTCAGAAATGCCTATTTAAATCTTTTGCTCATTTTAAAATTGAATTTTTAGATGTTTTCCTGTAGAGTTGTTTGAGCTCCTTATATAGTTTGGTTATTAATCCCTTGTCAGATGGGGAGTTTGCAAACATTTTCTCTTATTCTGTGGGTTATCTCTTCATTTTGTTGATTGACTCCTTTGCTGTGCAAAAGTGTTTTAACTTGGTGTGATCCCATTTGTCCATTTTTGCTTTGGTTGCCTGTGCTTGTGGGGTATTGCTTGAGAAATTTTTGCCCAGTCCATTGTCCTGGGGAGTTTTCCCAATGTTTTCTCTTGGTAGTTTTATAGTTTGAGGTTTAATGTTTAAGTCTTTAATCCATTCTGGTTTGATTTTTGTGTATGGTGAGAGATAGGAATCTAGTTTTATTTCTCTGCATATGCATATCCAATTTTTCTAGCACTATTTATTGAAGTGACAGTCTTTTCTCCAATGTAAGTTCTTGGAAACTTTGTCAAAGATAAGTTTACTATAGACGTGTGGATTTGTTTCTGGTGTTCTTGATTTTGTTCTGTTGGTCTATGTTTTTCAGCCAGTACCATGCTATATTGGCTACTATAAGCTCTGTAGTATAATTTGAAGTCAGGTAATATGATTATTTCAGTTTTGTTCTTTTTGCCCAGGATAGCTTTGGCTATTCTGGATCTTCTGTGTTCCATATAAATTTTAGGATTGTTTTTTCTATTTCTAGGAAGAATGTCATTGGTATTTTGATAGGGATTGCATTGAATCTGTAGATTGCTCTGTGTAGTATGAACACTTTAATAGTATTGATGATTCCAATCCATGAACATGGAATATCTTTTCATTTTTTGTGTCCTCTTCAATTATTTTCATCAGTGTTTCATAGTTTTTATTGTAGAGATATTTCACTTATTTGAAATTCCTAGGTATTCACTTTTATTTGAGGCTCATATACATGGGATTACTTGTTTGATTTCTTTTTCATATTGTTCACTGTTGACATATAGAAATACTACTGATTTTTTCATGTTGATTTTGTACCCTGCAACTTACTGAGTTTATTTAAATAATTTTTTGATGGGGTCTTCAGGTTTTTCAAACATAAATCATATAATTTGCAGAAAAGGAAACTTGACATCTTACTTTCCAATTTGGATGCCCTTTATTTCTTTTTCTTGTCTGATTTCTCTAGCTAGGACTTCCAGTACTGTGTTAAATAACAGTAGTAAAAGTGGACATTTTTTTGTGTTCCAGATATTAGAGGAAAGACTTTCAGTTTGTCCCTGTACAGTATGATACTAGCTGTGGGTCTGTTGTATATATCTTTCATGTGTTGAGTTATGTTCCTTCAGGACCTAATTATTTGAGGGTTTTATCATGAAGGGATGTTAAATGTTATCAAATGCTTTTTCAGCATTAATTGAAATGATCATATGGTTTTTGTCCTTCATTTTGTTGATATGACGTATCACATTGATTGATTTGCATATGTTGAATTATCCTTGCATACCTGGGATAAATCTCACTTGGTTCTAATGAATGATCTTTTAGTGTATTGTTGAATTTAGGTTGCTAGTATTTTGTTGAGGATTTTCGCATGAATAGTCATCAGAGATATTGGCCTGTAGTTTTCTGTTTTTGATGTGTCTTTATCTGGTTTAGCACTCAGTGTATCACTAGTCTCACAGAATGAGTTTGGAAGTATTCCGTTCTCCTCTATTTTTCAGAATAGTTTGAGTAGGATTGGTATTAGGTGTTCTTTAAATGTATGGTAGAATTCAGCTGTGAAGCTATCATATCAGGTCCTGCGCTTTCCTTTACTGGGAGACTTTTTATAATGACTTCTGTTTCATTACTTGTTATTTGTCTGTTCAGATTTTGGATTTCTTCATGGTTCAATCTTGGTAGGTTGTATGTGTCTAGGAATTTATCTATTTCTGCTAGATTTTCCAATTTATTGGCATATAGTTCCTCATGATAGCCACTAATTATCCTTTGAATTTTTGCAATATCAGTTGTAATGTCTCCTTTTTTATGCCTGATTTTATTATATATGTTATAATATGTATTTCTATATTCTATAAATATATATTTTATATAAAATAATATATATTATATATTTTATGTATATTATATTTATATAAATATGTATTTATGTATATATTTTATATATATATATTTTTTGAGAAAGGGTCTCACTCTGTCATCCAGGTAGAGTGCAGTGGTGTAATCATAGCTCACTGCAACCTTGACCATCTGGAATCAACAGATCCTCTCAACTCAGGCCCCTGAGTAGCTGGGACTTCAGGCATGTGCCACCATGCCTAGCTAATATTTTGCATTTTTAGTAGAGACGAAGTCTCGTCATGTTACCCAGGCTGGTCTTGAACTCCTGGGCTCAAGCAATTTGCCCACCTCAGCCTCCTAAAGTGCTAGGATTACAGGCATGAGCCATCACCCCCAACCTGATTTTATTTATTAGGGTCTTCTCCCTTTTTTTTCTCTTTTTTAGTTGGACAAGAGGTTTGTCAATTTTGTTTATCTTTTCAGAAAAACAACTTTTTTTTATTGATCTTTTGTGTCATTTTCTTCATTTCAAATTTATTTACTTCTGCTCTGATCTTTATTATTTCTTTCCTTCTACTAATTTTGAGTTCAGTTTGCTCTTGCATTTCTAATTCTTTAAGATGCATCAGTAGGTTTTTTGATTGAAGTTTTTGTTCTTTTTTGATGTAGGCACTTACAGCTGTATATTTTCCTCTTAGTATTGCTTCTGCTATATCCCATAGGTTTTGGTATGTTGTTTTTTCATTATCATTTTTCCCAAGAAATTTTGCAATTTTCTTAATTCCTTCATTGACTTACTTGTCAGGCAGGAGCATATTGTTTAATTTCCATGTGTTTGTATAGTTTCCAAAATTCCTCTTGTTATTCATTTATAGTTTTATTCCATTGTGGTCAAAAATGCTGTATATTATTTCAGTTTTTTTGAGTATTTTAAGACTTGTTTTGTGACCTAATATAAGTTTATCCTTGAGAATGATCCATGTACTGAGCAGAACTATGTATATTATGCAGCCAGTGGATGGAATGTTCTGTAAATAACTATTAGGTCCATTTGTTCTATAGTGCAGATGAAGTCCGACATTTCCTTCTTGATTTTCTATCTGAGAGATCTGTCTAACGCTGAAAGTGGGGTGTTGAAGTCTCCAGCTATTATTGTATTGGGGTCTATTTCTCTCTTTAGCTCTAATATTTGCTTTATATATCTGGGCACTCCAGTATAGGGTACATATATATTTACAATTGTTATGTCCTCTTGTGGAATTGACCCCTTTATCATTTTATAATGACCTTCTTTGTCTCTTTTTATAGCTTTTATCTTGAAATCTATTTTTTCTGATATAAGTATGACTACTCCTGCTGTTTTTTGTTTTTCATTGGCGTGGAATATCTTTTTCCATCCCTTTATTTTCAGTCTATGTGTATCTTTATAGGTGAAGTGTGTTTCTTGTAGACAACAAATAATTTGGTCTTATTTTTACATCCATTCAGTCACTTTATGTCTTTTGTTTGTGGAGTTTAGTCCATTTTCCATTCAATGTTATCATTGATAAGTAGAGACTTACTCCTGCCATTTTTAAATTTATTTTCTGGTGGTTTCATGGTCTCCTTTTCCTTCTTTCCTTCCTTCTTTCCTTCCTTCTTGTATTTCTTTTAGTGAAGGTCATTTTCTCTGGTGATATGATTTAATAGCTCACTTTATATTTTTTGTGTATTTGTTCTAAGTTTCTTGATTTGAGGTTACCATGAGGTTTGCAAATATTATCTTACAACTTGTTGTTCAAAACTGATGACAACTTAATACTGATTACATAAGCAAACAGACAAAAAGAAAACTAATTAAAACTCTATACTTTAACTTCATCCCCTCAATTTTTTAACTTTTGTTGTTTCTCTTTATGTCTGATTGTACTGCCTATGTCTTGAAAATTTGTTGTAGTTATTGCTTTTGATTGATTCATCATTTATTCTTCCTATTTAAGAATAGGCTATTCCTATTTATTCTTCCTATTTAAGAATATGCTCCTGCCTGACAAGTAAGTCACAATGAAGGAATTAAGAAAATTGAAAAATTTCTTGAAAAAAATGATAATGAAAAAACAACATACCAAAACCTATAATTACAGTGTTACAATATGCTATGTTTTCATGTGTACTTACTGTTACCATTGAGTTTTGTACCTTTCAGTGATTTCTTCTTGCTTATTAACGTCTTTTTCTTTCAGACTGAAGAACTCCCATTAGCATTTCTTGTAAGACAGGTGTGGTGTTGATAAAATTCTTCACCCTTAGTTTGTCTGGGAAGGTCTTTATTTCTCCTTCATGCTTGAAGGGTATTTTACCAGATATATCACTCTAGGGTAAAAGTTCTTTTTTTTAATTTAGCATTTTAAATTTGTCATGTTCCTCTTCTCCTGGAGTGTGAGGTTTCCATTGAAAAGTCTGCTGCTAGACCTATTGCAGCTCCATTGTATGTTATTCCATCCTTTTCTCTTGCTGCTTTTAGAGTCCTTTCTTTATTCTTGACTTTTGAGAGTTTGATTATTAAATACCTTGAGTTAGTCTTGTTTGAGATAAACCTGCTTGGTGTTCAATAACCTTCTTGTACTTGAATGTTGGTATCTTCTACAGGTTTGAGAAATTCTCTGATATCATCCCTTTGAATAAACTTTCTACCCCTATCTTTTTTTTTTTTTTTTTTTCTGAGGCGGAGTCTTGCTCTGTCATCCAGGCTGGAGTGCAATGGCGTGATCTCGGCTCACTGCAACCTCTACCTCCCAGGTTCACACCATTCTCCTGCCTCAGCCTCCCGAGTAGCTGGGACTACAGACACCCACCACCACGCCCGACTAATTTTTTGTATTTTGTAGTAGAGACAGGTTTTCACCGTGTTATGATGGTCTCGATATCCTGACCTTGTGGTCTGCCCACCTCAGCCTCCCAAAGTGCTGGGATTACAGGCATGAGGCACCATGCCCGGCCTACCCCTATCTCTTTATCTGCATCCTCTTTAAGGCCAATGTCTCTTAGATTACCCTTTTGAGGTTATTTTGTAGATCCTGTAGGCATGCTTCGTTCTATTTTATTCTTCTTTTTCTTTTGTATCCTCTGACTGTATATTTTCAAGTAGCCTGTCTTCAAGTTTACTAATTGTTTCTTGATCAATTTTGCCATTAAGAGACTCTGATACAGTTTTCAGCATATCAATTGCCTTTTTCAGCTATAGAATTTCTGCTTCTTTTTCATTATTTCTAGCTCTTTGTTAAATTTATCTGATAGAATTCTGAATTCTTTCTCTGTGTTACCTTGAATTTCTTTTGAGTTTCCTTAAAACAGGTGTTTTGAATACTCTGGAAGATCATATATCTCAGTTTCTCCAGGATTGATCTCTGGTGCGTTATTTAGTTCACTTGGTGAAGTAAGGTTTTCCTGGATGGCGGTGTTACTCGTAGATGTTCTTCAGTGTCTGGGCATTAAAGAATTGGGTGTTTATTTTAGTCTTCACAGTCTGGACTTATTTGTGCCTGTCCTTCTTGGGAAGGCTTTCCAGGTATTCAAAGGAACTTGGACCCCAAGCCTAACACTGTGGTTTTTGCAGACTTGTAGAGCTACCACCTTGGTGGTCTTGGATAAGATTTTGAAGAGTTATCTGGATTACCAAGCAAAGACTCTTGTTCTTTTTCCTTACTTTCTCCTAAACAAATGTAGTCTCTCTCTGTCTGTACTGAGGTGCTGGAACTGGGACGTGGTGATGCAAGCACCCCTGTGGTCACTACCACTGGGACTGCACTGGCTTAGATCTGATGCCATCCGAGCACTAGGTCTTGCCCAAGGCCTGTTGTAACCACTTACCAGGCTACCATCTGTGTTCACTCGAAGCTCAGTGTCTCTGTGATCAACCGGTGGTGAAGCTAACAAGCTTTGTGTTCTTCCCTTCAAGGCAGCAAGTTCCCCCAGACCCCAGGCAGGTTCAGAGATGCTATCTTGGAGCTGGGGATTAGAGTCAAAAACTTTAGAAATCTACCTGATGTTCCATTCTACTGTGGTTAAGCTTGCACTCAACCACAATATAAAGTCCTTCCCACTCTTCTCTCCCCTTTTCACAGGCAGAGGAGCCTTTCTGTGTGGCCACCACCAGCAGCGGCTCATAGGAGGTTCTGCCAGGCCACTGCTGATATTCACTTAAAGCCCAAGGGCTCTTTTGTTAGCTTGTGGTGAATGCTGCCAGGCCTGGGACTAACTCTTCAGGGGAGTGAGCTCCTCTCTGACCCAGGGAAAGTCTAGAAATGCTGTCCAAGAGCCTAGGCCTGGACTCAGGGACCCCCAGAACCTGCTTGTCACTTTCCCTCACTGTGGCTGAGCTGATACCTAAGGCAAAGTGCAAGACAAAGTCGTCTCTACTTTTTCCCCTTTCTCAAATACAAGGAGTCTTTCACCATAGCCACGACAACTGAGAATGTCTTGGGTCACACCACAAACTGAGCACATCTCAGAGCCCAAAGCCAACGGCATACTATTTGGGTATCACTGGTGCTTATCCAGGGCCCAAGGGCTCTTCAGTTAGCAATAATGAATCCTGCCAGGACTAGGACCTTCTCATCAAGGCAGCTGGTTCCCTTTTGGATTGGGGTGTGTCTAGAAATGTTGTCAGTGAGCTAGGGCCTAGAATGAGGTCCACAACATTCTGTCCAGTGCTCTCTCCTACTGTGATTGAGCTGGTATCCAAGATAAAGTCCTCTTTACTCTTAGCTCTCCTTTGTATACGTAGAAGGAAGGAGGCACTTTCATTGCTTCTAGCTGCACTGATTAGGGCTGGGGGAGGGGCAGCGCAAGCACTCCTTTAGCCACCCAGGCTGGTATCTTCCTAGGTAACATGTCACCTGAGTCTACTAGCTCTGAGCCTAGCCTAGCTCTAGGATTTGCCTAGGAATTGCAGTCCCTGTGGCCTAGACTGCTTTCAAGTTTACCTGGGACCCCAGAGCACTTTGACCTGTGGCAGTGAGACTTTCTAAGAAACTCAAGCTTTGACTGCTAGGATAGGTAATTCCCCTCTGGCTAGTCTGGTCCAAATGCTCCCTCCACGCACAGGTACTGGCTGAGCCCAGCACAGCTTTGCTCTCTGTGACAAGGCAGCACTGAGTTCAATGTAAAGTCCTCCAGCTGCCGTACTCTCTCACCCCCAAGTGCACAGACTTTCCGTGCTGCAAGGCTGCTGCCTGGGGATGCGGGAGGGTGGTGTTGGTGACTCAAGACTCTCTCTCCTACCCTCTTTGATGTCTCTTTTCAGTTATATGAAGTTAAAACCAGGTACTGTTTTCACCTGATTTTTGGTTCTTGTGACAGTGATTTTCTGTGTGCAAACAGTTGTTAATATTTGATGTTCTTGGGGTGGGGGGTGGTACAGGGAGACACATGCTATAGACTTCTATTCTTCCATCTTGATCCTTCCTTCCTTCCTTCCTTCCTTCCTTCCTTCCTTCCTTCCTTCCTTCCTTCCTTCCTTCCTTCCTTCCTTCTCTCTCTCTCCTTCCTCCCTCCCCTCTCCTCCCCTCCCCTCCCCTCCCCTGTCTTGGCTATAGTTACAGTTTTGAACAAGGAAAGAAAGCCTTCTTGCATTTGCTTTTAATTCACAGGCATTTGCCTAATTATATTTCTGGTTTTACAATTAACATTACATTTTTGCAATTTTTTAAAGCATAAATGTACATTGATCTCCTCCTAGCGAAGCATACAATTTTAAATCCCACCTTCCCAGCATATTAGTAATGGAACAAAGTGAAACTCTGTACCTCTCCTGATATGCTATGTTGAAAAGGATAACATTTTCATAACCTGTGTCACTTGAGTCGAATCGCAAGGAAACATCAAACAAACCTAAATCTAAGGACATACTACAAAATAAATGGCAAGTTCTTTAAAAAAATTTCAAGTTCATGAAAGATAAGAAGACATTAGGAACTAAAGAGGCATGAAAATTAAATGCAATGCAGCCGGGTGCAGTGGCTCATGCCTGTAATCCCAGCACTTTGGGAGGCCAAGGCAGGTGGATCACTTAAGGCCAGGAGTTCAAGACCAGCCTAACGTAGTGAAACTCCATCTCTACTAAAAACACACACACACACACACACAAATAGCTGGGCATGGTGGTGCACACCTGTAATCCCAGTTACTCAGGAGGCTGAGGCGTGAGACTCTCTTGAACCTGGGAGGCAGAGGTTGCAGTGAGCTCAGATCGCACCACTGCACTATAGCCTCAGTGACAGAGTGAGACTCTGTCTCAAAAAAAAAAAAAAAAAAAAAATTAATACAGTGTATGATGCTGGGCTCTCAATAACATTTCTATAAAAGACATTTTGGGGACAATTAGCAAAGTTTAAGAAAGGTTTATAAATTAGATAAAATATATTCACATTATTTTCTGATTTCAATAACTGTTCTGTGGTTATAACAATGAAAATTTCCTCATTTTGGTAGCTGTACTTTCATAACTGTCCTTGATCTTAGGGAAAATACACTAAAATATTTAGGAGTTAAAAAAAAAAACTTTACAGTTTTTGAGATCCTTCATGTATAACTCCTTCGTGGTCTAGCAGCTCCAACTTGCCTCTTGGATTTCTCAGAACTCATGTCCTACCTGCCACTTCCTTTTATTAGTATTCAACAACCTTGGCTTTCTTTTTGCTCCTCAAACATTCCAAGCTTGTTCTATTTTCAAACCTTTGTACTTGCTATTTTCTCTGCTTACGGCATTCTCCTCCCAGACCTGTACCTGCTGGCTTCTTGTCATCATTGGGCCCTAACTCAAAGGTGACACTTTAACACCTCATCTCACAGCAGCAGTTTTTTATTATTCAGACAAAAGTAGTTCTCCATACAGTTATCGATGACATTAACCTGTTTTCTTGTCTTCATGTGACTTATCACTATCTTAATGTATATTGTTTAACTATTGCCTGTTACTTCCTTCATCCCACACTCTTCTGTTCCTACCTATCTGGAATGTAGGTCCATATAGCTAGACCTTGTCTGTTTTGATGACTTCCATAATCCCTTTGTCTAGAACAATACCTGGCACATAGCAGGTGCTCAGTAATATCCGTTGAATGGATGGATACATTTATATGTACAAAGAACTAGAGATGAATAACAGCAGAAAAGAAATCAGTTGTTGGAAGTGATGTTATGGATAACCAAAAAATTTACTTAATTCAATAGCCAGTTAATTTTATGATAAGAAAGTGCCTATGACCCCAAAAAAGTTAACAGCTAAAGTGCTGTCCGTTGTAGTGGTAGCAGTAACTGGTTATTTCTACCTAAAGTCAAGAACCTGAAGGGATAGGACATGTATAAGGCTTAGGGAGAACAGAGTTTTCAAACTTAACTTGTATGTCAGTTGAGGGAGAACATCTGAAATACAAACAGTCCTTGACTGTTTAATGGAGCAATAGATGTGTCCCTGAGATAGGAGCAGTCTCCAGACTGGTGGAAAGAGGCCATTCACATACTTTTAGAACAAACCATTGGCCTGAGGCCCTATACTGATGAAAAATTTCACATTCCAATTTGTTTTTTGTCTGTGAAGTGGGTATGTCATTATTACTTTGCCACATTTGAGACATGCTGGAGATGAGCTAAGGCAAGCATTTGTTTAATAAAGGCCCTAAGTAACAACATTCCTCATTTCTTCTTCTTCTGACCTTTTCAAAGACATCCTTCAAAGCTGTTCTCTTTGAGGCTGTATTTACCCCATATTAAATGTCTCTCTGAGTAAATTCTTTGGGTAAGGGCCAGTCTTCATGGTGTTCTTGCTAATGCAAGACTTTGGAACTATCTATAAATGACAGGTCTCCTCTGTACAATTGGTTGGAGAAACAACCACCACTCTGACCCCTGGGTGGCAGGAACCATTTTCCATTCTTCGTGTTTTTTTATAGGAATTTGTATGGAGCTGGGCTTCATTAGACTCTTTTAAATGCACAAAAATGCCAACCACACTTTGCAGACATGATGTTTTCAGGCACTGTAAGTTCAAAAATATCCTTTATTCTTTCCAATTCAGTAAGAAGGCTGTTCCCCATGGAGGCCTAGCCACAAAGCAAGTTTGAAGTTTTCTTTTGTTTGACTTATATGGAGTTATCGGTGAACTAGCTATAGAAGCCCCTCCACCCTTTTCTGTATATTTGGGGTGAGGAAATGTAATGGGAAGAACAAGCTAAAGTTGTCTTCCTTTCACTCTTTCTTATGTTCAAAGGGATTAGATTTTACTTAGATTTATACAAATACAGAAACTGATTTTCACCTTGATGATCAAAGTAAAAGATAAATGAGTGTTTACAGATTAGATTTATTGGCCGAAAAAAGAAAACCTTTTGATTGTGTGGTGAGACTGTTTGTATTCTAGGAGAAGTACCTATCCACCTGAAACAATAAGCATAGGATTTTACCTGTGCAACAGTGTGGTGATTTATAAATTATTTTTGGTTCAGCTCAATATTATCCTCAGTTTTACACAAACCAGAGAGAATAATGCGCATATTGTCCCATGCTGTTCTGGAGACAGGTAACTTTTAACTGTTACATATCTGAGACAGCATGGAAAATATTCAGAACAGGGTAATTTCATATAGCCATTGTCACTTTATACATGTTGAAAAAACAACATTGATAATAAGTGGAAAACTTGAATTAGAAATCAAGTAACAGAAGAAGGAATTCAATAAAAGCAGTGTGGAATTATACATCAGAGAACTTTGACTCATGGCTCTGTTTCTCTCTAGCTGTGGAATGTTAGGCAAATCTTGTGTTCTCTGTAGACCTTGATTCAAACATTCACTCAATAAACAATATGATATGATAAAAAGGTATGAAATTATTTTGAAAAGAAATAAGTGCTATAATATAGAGGGACTAAAGGAATTGTTCAGTTAAGTAGAAGTGTCTCTGCAACACAACTGCATTTGTTTTATAGAGATATTTTTATGTGAGGCAATTGCCATTTAAGAGGTATTTTGGTCAAATATTTGAAACTTACATATAAGGTAAACAAACCCTTATTTGGAAAATAATTCCTTATAAGGAAAAAGTCCACCTATTTTTCCTTTTTCTTCTTTTATAGCAGATGTGCTAAACATATAGTCTGTATTCACTACTTCTACTTTCTCAGTGCATTCTCATTCCTCAACATCAGGCAGTCTGGCTACCACTTCCATCACTATTCTTCATTTTCTTGAAACTCATCAGTCATCATCTGATTGTTAAATCTAACAGCCATTTGTTAAGGCTTTGTACTTTGTATCTACAATAGCATTGCATTTGCTCCCTCCTTCAAGTTCTAATGCCAGTCTGTCTCCCCCTCAGTCAATTCCAGCATTCATTATATCTTCATGTTCTAAAAGGAAAAACAATGATAAGTTGTGGGAAAATGATATAACACGAAACACGATGCTATAAGTTGTGTAACATAAGATAGTCTGTTTGTTCTAAAACCATAAAAAATTTGCAGAATATTTATTGATAGAAACTCAGAAAAAGAAGGAACTATGAGTGCCATCTTGTGGCAAAGCATGCCCTATCACATCTGCTTTGACATACCTCATCACCCCTGCAAATATTTTGGCTGTTTTGCCTGTCTCTGTATCATTTGACACTGAAGGCCACTCTTTTTAAAAGCCTTTTCTTATCTCTAATATTTTAGTCACTGCAGTAATCCTCAGTCATCGTCTTTTACACATCTTTTTTCATTTTTCAAAATTCAATATTATATAACATTATTTTTATTTTTATTGACAAATTATAATTATGTATGATAAATATACATACATACTGACCACACTCCAGTACAATGTGATATTTTGATCTATGTACACATTGTAGAAATATTCAGTCAAGCTGACTAACATATCCATTACCTCACCAACTTATGATTTTTTTTTGTGGTGAGAACATTAATCTATTCTTTTAGTGATTTTGAAATATACATTATTATCAATTGTGGTCACCACGCAGTGCAATGGATCACAAAAGCTTAATCCTCCACTCTGAGGCTTTGTACCCTTTGATCAACATATCCCCTTTCCTCATCCTTCCTTCTCCCTCCCAGCCTCTGGTAACCTCCTTTCTAATTTGTTTCTATGAGATCGACTTTTTTAGATTCCACATATAAGTGAGATCATACAGATTTGTCTCTTTGTGTCTGGCTTATTTCACTTAGCATAATGCCCTCCAGTTCCACCTTCTGAGTTTATATCCAAAGGAATAGAAATTGGCATATTGAAGAGATATCTGCATTCCTATATTCCTTGCAGCATTATTTACAATAGCCAAAGTATGGAATCAACATATTTGTCTATCAAGGGATGAATAAATAAAATGTGGCACATATACACACTGGAATATTATTCAGTCTTTAAAAAATAGAAAATTCTGTCAGTCACCTCATTATTTTGAAAGCCACCTCCTTCTTTGTATCTCAATGCTTTTACTTCATGTTGGTTCTTGGATCATTCTCTGACTTTCTTTCATCTCTTCTTGACGATTCCACTTACTTCTCTCCTGACCACTGTGGCTCTATCCTGACTCAGCCTTTAGTAGAGCTGACAAGTAAACACCAGACACTCAGTTAAATTTGAATTTTAAATAAACAGCAAATAATTTGTTAGCATAATTGTGATTCAACTATTACGTGGGAATATTTATATTAATAACTTATTTTGCTATTTACCTGAAATTTAAATTTGACTGGGTGTCTTATATTTATACTTGCTAAATCTGGCAACTCTAGCCATTAGCCTTCTTTTCCCCATTTGTAGTAGATGTGGAGATGTACTGCTCATATTTCCCTTCAAAAAAGTACTTGCCATCCAGCTATAGGGAATGAGGTCAGTAGACAGCTTCCAGCTGTCAGCTCCTTTAGGATCTGCCTCATCTGCAGAGAGTAGCTTCATCCAAGGTCAGCCCTACTCAAGACAATCCACATCAGTGACTGAATGAGATGGGGCTATAAAGGTCCAACCATTTGGGTCTATTTCAGGACAACTCTGACAGGCAGCATTTACAGTTTTCTACCACCTTGGCTGAGGTATTTCCAGCCTGCCTTGCAGTTTGACTTCTTTCTCTAACCAGTCTGCTTTCTTTCAAAGTTGTTGATCCTTAATAAACACCCAGACTCTTACTCAGGCTTTGCTCTTGAAGAACCCAACCTGCAACATTCATCCTCTCAAGGAACTCATTCTTATGATTTCAAGGATGACCGCTCCAACTATATTCATGTGTCCCAAGCATGTGTCTCCGGAGCTCTCATACCAGCATTCACAGCTGCCCATAATACTTCTCCACTTAAGGTCTGACCATTTTTTACACACAGCTAAAGTTACCATATTTATATTCATTCATCCAATAAATATCTATTGAATGCCTGCCATGTTCCAAGCCCTGTATCACTGGGGCTATAACAAAGCAAACAGACACAAATTTCTGTCCTCATGGAGCTTACATTCTACTGGGGAGGAGAGATAATAAACAAGATGAATAGGTAAAATTTACTGTAAGTTATAGAGTGATGGTGCTAAAGAGAAAAAAAAAGTGAGAAGGATAAGAAGTGGGTATATGGGTGTTTTTGTTTTATAAGGGCGGAGGCTTGTGGAAATTTTGGATATAGTAGCCAAGTAAGATGTATTAATCAAAATAAGCTATGCTATGCTGTAGCACTAAATCTAGATGTTAGTGGTTTAGCCCAACAAAAGTTTAGCTTTTGTTCATAGTAAGTCTGATATAGGTGGCTCATCATGTCATCTAGTGACTGATGATTCCAGGCTTCCTACATATTGTGATGTTGCCACAGAGACATTGTTTCTAGAGGTAGAGAGAGATAAAGGTAGATCAGTATTCAGTAAGTATCTTGGCCTGGAAGTGGCACATCACTCATACATACATCCCATTTGCCAAAACTAAGTGATATGCTCCCACTCTGACTACAAGGGAATCCAGGAAATGTTCTTCTTTCTGCCCAGGAAGAGGAAATGGTACACTGATCACTCCATTTTTGTTTCCTGCCACACAAGACTTCACTGAAAAAGTGATATTTGAGTCAAGTCCTGAGAAATTTTCCCAGAAGTTTTGCTCTGTTTTAAGATCTATTTATTTCAACTATATTATCATTCACAACTTCTTTCCTATTGAAAACTTGCAGACATCTTGCAGTTTTTTTCATCTTCCCTAGCCAAGCAATCAAAAGCCTATTTTGTGGCTATTGTATTGCAATAATCTCCTAGATTCTCTTTCTTTCTCGGTCTCCACTATTCAGGACCCTGGCCATCTTCCCTGCCGTAGTTGGAATGAAAGTTCTTAAGCAAAACTGCTACTGATTTTTAACTGTCCTTAAAAAATGTTTTATTGATATAACAAACTCAATTCTAAGTATGCATCTGTGATTTTCCCATACTATTATTTATACATGACTTAAAAGTTATAACAAAGAGCAAGTTTGGAGAAAATATAAACATTTAAGTACAAATGAAATACCTTACTAATAAAAATTTAGCTATTTATTAATCATTGCCAACACTATAAACTAAATTTTCTATAAGAATTGGAGATCTTGTGTCTTTTGTGTTTGATTATGGTTTCATTTTTATATCAGCACTTTGCAAGCTTCCCTCAGCTCTTAAACTTTCTGCCCATAATTTAACAGAAAGAAGACATCACCTGCTTTCTGAGCACTTTGTAAACAGGTCTCAGAACCTCCTTTCTAATTCTGCCTTCTTACATATACTATTTCTTCCCCTTTCCCTCTCTCTTCCTTCCTCCCTTTTATTGTCATAGAGAAAACAATTTTAAGTTCATAGAATTTTTTTAAATTTTCTCAGATAAATCTGAGCTTGAAGGAGAAAAAATATATATTATGGGAGACCCCCATGCTTGTAACTAATGTGTAGCTCTCTAGCAAGTCTCTTAGAAATCAGGCAATTCCCTACCGTTTGATGTAAGCCTCTTGGTAAAAACCTTCCAAGTTACTTCTAATGGTTTGAACTTGAATATAATTACTCTCAAAAACACTGGCAGTATTAGGACTGGTTTCTAGTTTGTGAGCTTTTAGAAATTCAGGACTGTCTTAATCGTTTTATATTCCTTTTACCTCACTCAGTTCATGCTATGACTACATATTCAATAAATGTTGAATAAATTAATGAATGAATGCTAGAGTCCTCTTAAAATATCCTTATTAGTTTTGCGTCTGAAGATCTAAGAACATTTTAAAATAAAAATTTATGAACAACAATACATATTAATATTTGAATTCTCAAGATAACTCTCTGTTAGGGCTTATGTGGATAGAGGAGAACCCATGGTATGTGTCAATACATCTGCTTTTTCTGGTATCACTATTTGCCTGAGCTGTCCCCTGAATAAAGAGGTGAAATTGTGGAAAGTGGTACCTTTCCTCATTTGTTCTTCCACTGCTCACATTGAGTGAGTTGAATGATGTGGGAGGGATTCTTTCTCTAGTTTTACGACATTTGATTCCACCCCACCCAAGTGTCCATTTCAGTGCGTGGAAAGAGCTTTGAGTCTTTTGAAAGAAAAGAGAGTGAGAGATTGAATTATTTCAAGGTATTCTTTTATTAGTTATATTGGGCACTAGTCTTCCCCAGTGCTTTAAATAATTTATCTCTGAATCTAACAGGTGACGGAAAATGAGACACTAAGAAACTAATTTTTCTCCTTCCCGTGCTACATTTACATAGACTCACAGACTCTGAGCCTGTCTTCTGCCCAGGAACCAAAAGAGGAGCTGAATTTCACACTGCAGTTTAAAATTAATCTCTCTCTTAATGTCTTTTTCAACATGTTATTTAGATATTCATTTGCAATTTGATATAAATCTCAAATATGGCATGTTTTGGATTTCTTTTATATCATCATTGAAGTCCATTAAACCTGACTGTGATGTGGAACTTTATCCTTTATTTGACTTTCACAACTTCTTTCAGATAATTTCTCCTAAGAGAAGAAAATCTCTTATTTGCTAAAATTTAATATCCTTTGTAGTTTATTCATAGCAAGTTCATAGATTCATGGACATTGAGAGCACAGAGCAAATGACCATTGGAGATCTTCTGATTTAATCATCTCCTTTATAGATGAACTGAGGCTCATTGAGGATAAGGGATTTGCCTAAGTAGCCAATATGGAAGCAATGTAGTGAATTCTTGTAAGTGTGCATTGCCTCGGCATCCATTTTGAATATAAATTTTACTTTCTTATACCAGAAGCAGGGTTCAGTCATCCTTGACAGTTTCCATTTACACCTCCTCCCAGTTTCTCAATGTGATTGATCCAGATATAACCACCTCCTGACTACTTCCCTATGGCACAGCTAGATACAACTTACTTGACTTGCCCCATTGACCCACACATCCCGCACTGACGGTGTAGATACGCCAGAGAGACCACATCTCAGTCACAGTGTGCCCCCCCCCAGAACTCATGCCTTCTTGCTCTAAACCCACCAATTAGGGCTTCCTAAGGGAAACCTAGTTGGGTAATACCCTGAATCCCAATAAAGGCTTTGGCCAACAGGTCTTTCTCTCTGTCTCTGACTGAGCATCCTGCCGTCTCCAGATTTCTTGTTGGTCCTCATGGGCATGTGCTTCTCCTGTGGATCTTTAATAAAATTCTTCTGTTATTTCATGTGTTTTGTTATGCACCCACCTCTGTGTCCCACATGACTGACATACCTGACCCTAACTTACCTCCCATTCAGGGCTCTCCCTGAAAGTGGGTATCCTAGATTAAGGCCACTATCAAGAGAAACCTCAAGGCCAAACCAGAAGAAATCATAGCAAGCAGAATTATGGTGTCCTGACTGCCTCTACATATAGAGTTGTTCTTGCATGTTGCTGTGTCTAATATGTTTGCATTAGGCATACCTGTGCCATGAAGGTCCATATCATGTTTCCCTTGATTTAAACCACCATCAAGAAATCCTGTGGCCTGATAGAACCTCTGCTACAAGTAAGTATGAGTAGTTAAATATGGCTGTAGCCTAGGGCATAAAAGAGCATGATGTGACAAGAGAAGGACAAGGAGGCAGGGACTCCTCCATAAACAACCTCTGGTTTGCTCATCTAAATGGAATAAGAATTTTTATCAGGGCTTAACAGAGAGATTTTTTAAAAATTGTTTTGTTATAAGGCAAAAGAAAATTACAGAGGAAAAACAACAAATTAATAATGCTAATAGAAGAGAAACCAAGACTCAACCATCCTGTTTTTAAAAGGTTAACATGTTTACTCTTGGAAAACCTCTAGTATTATATAATAATGCACATTATTGGTTTGACAGTTATAAAAATTCTAGTATGGAATTCAGTTTGGTTTTCCCTTAGTTTTCTCATTTCTAAAATGAAGCTAAGTATCTCATTTGGTTACTATGAAGATTCAATAAGAGTTTGCATGTAATTGTTTTTATATTCTTGTGTATGTCAAAAAAAATGACTGGTTTGAATTCAATTTGTCTGTTGAACTACCCAGCTACTTCTATATATAGCTTTTAAGTTTTGGGTCAATTGTGTTATTGTGTTTACTCTCTAATTAAGCCTGCCCAAGGTGATAGGGATGAGAGTAAATGGCTTTGGTAATTCAACCTTACTGACTTCCCTACCATTTGTTTTTTAATCTCCAAGAACTTCAAGTTGTTTTTTGTGACATGAAAGCTGTCTTCTGGGAGAAAAGTTTAGCAGTGGTGACTGGCTAAGGTCTTTTCTTTCTTCTTATTTTCTGGTTTTAACTTTTTATTTTGAAAACTTAAACATAAAGGAAAGTTGAAAGACTAAATTAATCAATTGTTTACATTTTACCAAATTTGCTTTCTCTCTATTACCTGTCTATGTAATATTTGCTGAATTGTTTGAGAGTAAGTTGCAAACATCATAACATTTTAGCCCTTAGCATGCATCTCCTATAACAAGAACATTCTTCTGAATAATCACAATACTATTACTACACCTAAGAAACCCAATATTCATTGATTCAATAATCATCTAATACACAGTTCATATACCAATTTTTTCTAATTATCCAATAATGTGTATGCTGGCTATTCCCCACCAATATTGGATCCAAACAAGGATCACACTTACATTTAGTTTTCTTGTCTCTTTAGGCTTTTAAAATCTAGAATAGTTTCCCCAATTATATTTTGTCTTGTGTGACGTTGACATTTTTTTGAGAGTGCAAGCAACTTTTCTTATAAAATGCACCTAAATCTGGATTTATCTGATTGCTTCCTTGTTAGATTCTATTTAAATACGTTTGGCAAGAATACTACATAGATGATGTGTAGATATGCTGTTTATTATTATTATTATTATTTTCTGAGACGGAGTTTCACTCTTGTTGCCTAGCCTGGAGTGCAATGGCATGATCTTGGCTCACTGCAACCTCTGCCTCCTGGGTTCAAGTGATTCTCCTGCCTCAGCCTCCCTAGTAGCTGGGATTACAGGCATGTGCCACCACACCCGGCTGAATTTTTTTTTGTATATTTAGTAGAGATGGGATTTCACCATGTTGGTCTGGCTGGTCTCAAACTCCTGACCTCTAATGATCCACCTGCCTCAGCCTCCCAAAGTGCTGGGATTACAGGCGTGGGCCACTGTGCCTGGCCAGATATGCTGTTTAGAAAGCTCCCCAGGAAGAAATATGCAGATTCTGTGGGACTGAAGGGTGCTAAATGGGAAGGCTGTGGCAACTATTTGAGTGAATGATGTAGTGGCCTGAGTTAGAGTAATGGTTGTGGGGACTCGGGAGGGACAAATCTAGGAAGGGTTTAAAAGATTAACTTGATGACCTGTTTTGGTTATGATTAGATAATAGAGAGGAACCTAGGACAATTTCTGGGTTACTGAAATATGACTGTGTTATTCATCAATTCAGGGAATATAAAAAAGAAACAGATTTATTGGGGTAGCTGATTAATTTATTGTTTCACATGCACCAGTTGAAATGCCTGTGAGTTGTTCAGATAGAAATGACTGATACCACTGGCCTGGAGTTCAGAAGAAACCTGGTCTAGAGATTTAAATTTGGGACTACAATATTAGTATATAGGTAGGGGGTATAGCCATAAGGGATAGATGAGTTTGCATAGACAGAGTATTAGGTGAAGAGAGATAGGTGATAAAGCATTCTTTGTGAAGATTTAGCAGTAGTTCCTAGTACAGTGCTCTTTTCCTGTAGTTGTTGCATAGTTTTTCAGAATTTTAAGTTCTAAGGTTATCCCACTGATTTGCTCTTTAGACCTCAACTAAACTTATAATTGTTGGGCTTCATCACAGATTGCATTTGCCCCAACTAGACTAGAGAATAACTGGCAGTCACCACATGCTCATAGTGATCTATGTTTCATCCTGGTATCCTTTGATGAATGTGAGACTGGTTTCTCCCAAAGGAGATGTGCCCTAGTTAAGATGTGCCCTAGTTAAGATGCCGTAGTTACTTGGTTCAATCCCAGAATGTGCTGAGGCACAATATGCAAATCAACCAGACACAATAAAGATGATCATACATCAGCTGTGCATGTGCATATGTCTGTTTCTGCAATCTGGATTGCAATTCTGCAATGGAATAGTTCCAGACTGGCCTAGCAGGAGAAAAAGAAAGGACATCAAAGGAATGTTCTCTCAACTCCATTTAATACTTTGGCTTTATCAAATCTGTGTGCTGTGTTTCTGCCTGTATCTCTCAGCATATGGAGAAAAGAGCCAGGACTCAATTGTTTCTCCCCATTCCTCCAAGAAATCTTTTGTATTTCCTCCACAGGTTGAAGCCTAGGTCACCAACAACACTAAAGTGTGTTTTATTTGACACTTGTGGATTCTATTGCCACTTTTCCATTTCCAACATGCTTAGAATCATGTCAGATGAATATCTACAAAATGGAAATTTTTATTCAATGGACTCTTAAAGAGTCCTGGGATGAAGGAGATGGGGAAATGCAAGAGGAAAGGGAAAAGCCTAGGTACTTCTTGCAGGGAAAGGAAACACTGAGCCCAGTGGGGAAGACTATGTGTTCAGCTGCCAGTACCTGTTACTTAAGGTTGACATTTTCCAGATCTTACTTCAGGGAAGGCAACACCTGATTTCACTTAAAACTGCAGCATCTGCCCTGCTGCTTTTTCCTGACCAGCCCCATACCTCACCCACCAGATCCATGAAGACTGAAGGAATGGAGGATACAATTAGCAGGAAAGGGGGCTGGGATGAATAGGGACCCCCTGAGAGCCTCTACCAGAGTTCTGATCTGATTGTGCAGTTGACTTAGGGTTCTCCCACTTGGGTAACACTAACAGTACAGTCAAGTCCCAAGAAGCAAGAGAGAGAGAGCTGACACAGTCATTTAAACAGAATGCTACTTTTTTGTTTGTTTTGGTGGTGGTGGTTTTAATAGCTATGGATATCTAGCTTCTGTTTTCTGCTTGATATATGGAGCAGATAGGAATTTTTCTCTTGAATATATTAGCCTTGCTAAGGAGAACTGTAAAAGATGATCAGAGCACTAATATTCAATTATTTTGCTCTTTTTTTTTTTTTGCTAGTCCTTACTGTCTCTCTGCTTTCACTGAGTATGTATGTATAGATAGGAATGTATATATGTATTTACAGACATATGAAAATATGTTTTAAGTATATATGTGTGTGTATATGTGTGTGTGTGTGTATATATATATCCAAAAGGTGATCCAAATTTTCTAATGTTGATTTTTATCCAATTTTTTTTTTTTCTTCAGGATGTCACTCTGTCACTCAGACTGGAGTGCAGTGACACAGTCATGGCTCACTGCACCCTTGACCTCCTTAGGCTCAAGTGATCCTCCCACCTCAGCCCCCCAGTAGCTGGAACTACAGGCATGTACCACAATGCCTGGCTAATTTTTAAAATTTTTTGTAGAGATAAAGTCTCACTATGTTGCCCAGGCTGATCTCAAACTCCTGAGCTCAAGCAATCCTTTCACCTCAGCCTCCCAAAGGCATGAGCCACTGTCCCTGGCCTCAAGAGATATATTTTTCTATAGTTCCTTTATTGATTGAATTTCATCCTATAGATTTATTTATTCACTCTTCTTTTTAGTCATTATCTCTGTTTGCCATAAAATAAAGCTGAGATGGACATTCTTATGCACTTGTGCATCCCATTCTGATTATTTCCTCAGAAAAAAAATTTTAGAAGTGGAGATTTTTAGTCAAAGCATATATGCACTTTTAAAGCTTTTGATACATATTGCCAAAATGTCCCTTTCCAGAGAAGTTTTTGGAGTCTTATGAGGACAACCCAACTTAAAATTTCCATATGTAGATTGGAGCTTACAGCAGGGAATTACAAATTATAAGGGAGATCATTGCTATATATCCTAAAAGTATCTAGACCGGTTTAATTAATTGGGTAGTTATGATTGAAGACTATGCAATAGTAAGTCCTATCCACCCTTCTGGACTGTCTTAGAGAAAGACAGACAATCTGATAACTGAACCTATGATTCTGCATTGATGGTGTATTAATTACAGAAATGAACCCACAGGATCCTAGAGCTAGTCTCATTTAAAGAATTATAGGAGAATATAAGGATATAATGTTATGTAGAAAAGTAGTTAAACTGTAAAGGAATAGATTCTTGCATATGTCCCTCCTGAATTAAATACTTCTGATACTCAGAATGCCCTTGACTGCTGGGTGGAGGCTCCAATGCCTCTGGCTAGGATCTTGAAACAGATCACCATAGGAAGAAAGCTTTTATTTTTTTTTATTTTTTATTTTTTATTATACTTTAAGTTCTAGGGTACAAGCTTTTAAATGGAGGGCGAGTGAAGTAGAAGTTAAAGGCCTCCAAAAGCAGAGGAAATAGGTCCTTCCTAATTAATCATAATTCTTTGCTGGCCTCATGAGCTTATTTCAGCCTAATGGAAGAACTGACCTTGCAATTCTTGCCTTTCCTAGAAACCTTTAGTGTCTAATAAATTCTTGTTTAGAATTTCAATCTCCTAGCAATAACTCTCATATCAACATTTATATTTTTGTTTGTAGAATTTGAACATGGAAGATTATTTTTTGTAGTCATGTCCAAGGAATAAAACCTTTCTCCTTATTTTTCATAACCATTCTTGTAGTGAATCAAATCAGTCAATAAGTAATAGGCATCTAATTTGCATTAAGCACAATTCTAGGATTCCACTTATTGCCTGGCCTCCAGAAATTCCTCTGGAATATAGAGGGCATGATGATCCTTTGGGTTTTCAGGTGTCACTGTCTGCTCAGACCCTGTATTAAATATTCCCCAAAATTATTTGTTTTCTCCTTTTCCTTAGTTTACAGTCACCTGAGTAAATGACCATAGGTCCCTTTGGGGAAGGAGAATTATAATATATAATGCTACAGCGCTCCTCCTAAGGTCCTGGCCATGTCTTCAGTCAAAGGGTTCTGGATCTGCAAATTGGCACAGGACCAGGAACTAACTAGCAAAGGATCAGGACTCTTGATTGGGGCAACCATCCTCAGTTTCCCACTCATCCATTTTTGTCTTTTTTGTGATTACAGATGTTTACTAACACTCATGTAGTCTGCCTGTCTATTATATTTGCCCCTGGGGATGTCATGCTCTGTTAACCACTTCTGTAACTCTCTGCCAATCAAACACCCTTGGCTGCCCCTCTGACCTTGCTAGTCATTATGGTAATTGCAACTTTTTGGCTTCTGGAAGTTAAGCACCAACACCTAAGGCTCTATTGTTTTGCATCTCCAACCACCATCCTTATGGTTATTGCCAAGTCCAAAACTGACCTGCAGATAAGATCACTGAACTTCTTAGTGATGCTGTGTGCCTCACACTAGCACATTCCTAATGGCCTTAGCGAATGGTGTCCTTTGGGTTCTCCCCTGGAACATCCTCTGATGAATCTTCTGGCCTTATCAATATATCCATTCCAACCACTTCTTTCAGTCTCTTTTATACATACATACCTGTCTTTACCATCATCTGCCAGGGCAACTCAGGTACTTCTACTTTGCTCAACATGGCTGTTACTTTTTTCAGACTTCTAAAAGTCACCCTGGCAGGGAGTTTGCCCCATCCACTGGGATCCTTGCCAGGGTGTTAAATCCCCCATCTCAAGAGAGTAGCCTAAAGTCACTGAATTCTTGGTTATCCAGTTGTACATCCTGGCCCCCTTGATCAAGTTCTTTCAAAATCCAATCCTAGGAGTACATCTCTGGCTCCTGTTGATAGATCTTAGCTAATTTTCATAACTCCTGGCTACATAATCTCATTTGTTTTCTTAATTGGGTTATCCTGGGCTTTAATCCTAGTTATGAGCCTGGTATCCAGGAGAGGAGGTGGGAGTGGCTCCCAAAGGGATCAACTCTTGCCTTGCAGGGATAGGCTTCTGCTGGGTTTTGCAACACAGGACAGGGGCTACCTCTTATTAGAGAAGGGTGGTCACTAAACTCTGAGGGTTCAGGGAGCTCTTCAGCTCCAATATTTGGAGCTGAAATCCATCTAAATGGGCCTATCTCATATTTCAGGGTACTAGGTTTTTCCAGCATAGCCCTGATAGCATAACAGACCGGCTTTGATTGAGTATTCAAACGTCTCTGAATCCCTATAACTCCATCAGATCTTCAGTTTTCTGCTTAGCTGTGTCTGTTTTTCCTCCACAGGATGTAATAGCCCTTTTATTAATGACCAGAGAAGTCCTCTGGCTCTCCCACTTAGCCATTAGTTACTTGTTAACTCCCTCAGTTTCTCTTTTTTTTTTCAGGGCCTCAATATAATTTTGCGGTAGCCTGCAACTCTGCTGTCTTGATAGATATTTTCTCTTTACATCTTTTAAATCCCAGAATTATTGCAGCTGCATCCCTCTACCTGGCTAAATGATCAGATAACCACTAATGAAATCTTTAGTAAATGAGCCATCACCTTTTGTCAGGGGCTGTTCATGCCCAACTACCCCATTCAGGATGGCCCACTTTTTCCCTTTTGGTTGGTGAGTCAGTCACAAATCTCCATTGTATTCCCTGTTTTTTTGGACCATTTTCACTATTCCTTGCAGTAGTTTGAGTCTACCCAGAAGCAGACACTAAGATATGATTAGATGTTCTGGAGATTGATTGGAAGCAGGGAGGAACTGGTAAAGGTGAAGAAAGCCTTCAGACCAGCCTAATGTCTGTGGGGGAGGGGAAGGGGGGGAGGGGAGGGGAGGGCATCTTAGACTACGGCACTTCCAAAAATGGTTCAGCCAGGCTCATGGTGAGTCCTCAAGCCAAAATTATCTGCAGAAAGAGTCCTCTAATTTGCTGGAATAAACCTGTCTTAGTATCCTTGACCACTGTGTTCAGTCATTGACTAGAAGCAGCTCACAGGAAGTGTGACCTTGGCACAAATGCAGTGATATATGTAGAAAAGCAGTAACAGTAGCTAGAACCATTAATCAGTTATGCTCCCTGTGGCAGATGTGAGTGGTGCATTTTCATTTTCAGGGTGCACACATACACATGCACACACATACACAGACACATGTATATACACAGATAGTTACACCTAGGGATCAGATTCCACCTTTCCATTAGTATTATAATTCTTTATTCAGAATGGATTTGTACAACCTTTTTTTGGCCTATCTAAAGAAATGACCCCCACACGTGGCTTTCTTTCAATGTGAAAACACATACCAAGTTTCCAACAGCTGACTCACGAGTAAGTCTTTGGAACACAACAAAATTAAAAGCGGAGAACTTTCTAGCCATGAGAGGCCACTTGGACTATTTCTGGGCACTTTGAGATATAAATCACCAAGTGCGTGCCCTATTACTATTTCAGTGGTTTGGGCAAAGGGATTTCTCTTTCTAGATAGACTTTGCACTTTTTAGATAAGACTCTTCAAACTTAGCAATAACATTCCATCTTTGTATCCAAAAGAAAAATAATATACTAGTAATATAAAAATGTGGCTTTTGTATGTGATCGATATGAATAGTGCATATGTTTTTGACTCATTATTCCATCCCATGTTGATAGTCTGCTGGTTGTGTCCAAGTTACTATGTCTTAGCCTATAAATTCCTTGAAAGCAAGGACCATGTCTCATCTTTGATTACACTCAGTACCCAAGTGACTAATTCAGTGCCAGCAAATATTTGGTGACCTCTTTTCTTAACCATCTCCTTCCTTCCGAGGCTAGCTCTTTATAGTTTCACATTAGAATCGCAATATTTGGAGAGAAGCCCCATATCTCTATATAGTCATTGCTCTTCCCTGGATTATTTAGCACCCACACCCCGCACTCATGGGACAACCGGGTCTGTCCTAGAGCCAAAATGATTTTAAGTCAAGTAAGAAGTGTTATACTTGTTATTGCTTTGTCATGGGCTCAGTGGAACCTTTGCCAAAAACTGATTAGTGTGTTATCATGCCATCTTAAGAAATTTCTTCCTAAGAAAATGTCTTTAATTATGACTAAAGATGCCCATTTCCATAGTATTTCTACACAAAATATCACCCCGCCCAACTCCCACTTCCACTCCACCTAAACAACAAGCTATATTCAGACTTTCAAGACACATATATGGAAAGAAGGTGTTTTTTATGGTCACTAACACGTTCTGGAAAACTATGGATGGTGGATATTTCTGTGATGATCTCTTGAGAATTCTTCCCAGTCTTCTAGTGGTTTCCTACATTTCTTCAATTTGTGTATACTTTATACCTTTCAAGAACAATTTATTGATATCCATTTTCTTATTTGAAACTTAAAATAACGTTGGGACATAGACAAGTTATTATTATTTTTATTACTATTATTTGAGATGGAGTCTTGCTCTGTCATGCAGGCTGGAGTGCAGTGGCGTGCTCTCCCCTCACTGCAACCTCTGCCTCCCAGGTTCAAGCAGTTCTCCTGCTTCAGCCTGAGTAGCTGGGATTAGAGGTGCTTGCCACCACACCTGGCTAATTTTTATATTTTTTAGCAGAGATGAGGTTTCACCATGTTGGCCAGGCTGGTCTTGGACTTCTGACCTCAAGTATCAGCCTGCCTCAACATCCCAAAGTGCTGAGATTGCAGGCGTGGGCCACAGTGCCCAACTGAGAAAAGTATTATTATTGACTTTTGTAAAATAAGGAATCTGAAGTACCACAGAGTTAACTGATTTGTCCAAGGGAACAGAATAAATTTGGGGCGAGTGATTAGAAAACAGACATCATATTTATATAGGGTAGACTATAATATTTAGTAAATAAAATAAAACAAACAATAAATATGTACTTAGTACCCACTCTGTGCTGGGTACTGATGCTAAACTTGAAAACTACAAGATCACATATGATCAAGTCATCAAATAATTTAGAATCTGAAATTGTCCTCACCATTTTCTACTATCAGTTCATTTTTATTAAAACAAAAATAGCTTTATGAGAATTATAAACTGACAAAAACAAATCAAATAGTAAAGAGGCACTCATGGTGAAAAGCAAGAGTCTCCTGCCTGCTTTCCTGCCACCACCACCTATCCCAGCCCTTCTCTCCAGAGACAAACTTTTTCATTAGAACAAGTGAGTGTGTTGAACTTTTTTTCCTTGTAGTATTTTTATTAGGAAAAAATAAAACTATCCAAAAAAGTGTAGGGAATTATGTGATAAACACTCATCACCCACCAGTAAGTAACTTTGTTAAGACTGATAAATCTTTACATGGGGACTATTTGCTTCCAATTTTTTAAAAGAAATAAAAACGTATAGACATAATTTAAACCTGCCTGAGTATTTCTCTCCAATCCCAGTTTCTTCCATCATAACACAGAGGAGGCACAGTATCCTGAATTTTTAATTTATATTTCCCTTTATTTTATTTTACTTATATAAACAGATAGTTACTTTTAATGTATCACTACTATATAGTTATATATTACTATGTCATATACAAATATGTATAAATTTTATACTTATTTAATATATGTTTCTATATAGATGTTTATATAGAACATATGTCTCTCAAGGCATATAAATGTTTATATAGTAATATATATTTAAGTATATAGTATATTAAATTTATACATATTTACATGATATAGTAATATATAACCATATAGTATTGATACATCAAAAATACATGTATGTTTATATATGAATTTATTATATATGTATATAAAATATTGATATAATTTATAGACACATAAGTAATATAATTAAAATAAATAATATATATTACATATTAACATATACTATACTATACAGATGTTATAGTATTGTATATAACTATATATTATATATAGCATTATGTAATATACATATATGTATATACAGCATAATATACATATATAGTATCTATAGTGCAGTATGCATAACATATGCATGTATATATCATGTATTATATAAACATAGAATGTATGTCCATGATAAATGTATAGTACTATTTTGTATGTTTTAACCATCATATAAATAGTATCATTCTGCATATATTATTACACAACTCCCTTATTTTTCACTGTAAATTATGTTTTTGAGATTTATTTCTGTTAATACATGTAAATCTGGTTTGTTTTTAAAAAATTGTTTATCAATTCTTATAGATGAACATTTAGGCTGTTTCTAATTTACTCTTATCGCAAACAGCCTTTCAGTCAAAATTCTTGTTCTTGTCTCCTTGTACTCAAGTGAAAAAACTTCTCTGGAGAGAGAAAACATTCAGTTTTTCACTGTTAAATATGACATTAGCTGGAACATTTTGTAGATGCCATTTATCAAACTAAATAAGTTCATAGTTAGCTATGAATTTTTTAAAATCATGAATTAATGTTGAATTTTGTCATATATATCCTCAGCATCTATTGAAATTATCTTGTGCTGTTTCTTATGTAGTCTGTTAATATGGTGAATTACATTGACTTAATTTTGTGGGTTTTGTTTTGTTTTGTTTTGTTTTTTTTGAGACAGGGTCTTGCGGTCTTGTGGTCTTGCTCTGTCACCCAGGCTGGAGTGCAGTGGTGTGATCATGGCTCACTGCAGCCTTGACCTCCCAGTCTCAGGTGATCCTCCCACCTCAGCCTCCTGAGTAGCTGGGACTACAGGTGCACACTACCATGCCCAGCTAATTTTTGTATTTTTAGTGGAGACGGGCTTTCACCATGTTGCCCAGGCTGGTCTCCAATTCCTGAGCTCAAGCAATCTGCCTGCCTCAGCCTCCCAAAGTGCTGGGATTACAGGCGTGAGTCACCACATCCTGCCATTGATTTAATTTTGAATGTTGAATCAGCCTTTCATTGCTAGAATAAACTCCACTTGCTTGTGTTATTTTTCTTTATATTTGTGAATTAATTTGTTAATATTTTGTTGGGGATTTTTATTGCATTTTATTTCATTTTATGTTGGCTTGTATCTTTTATTTCTTGTAATGTCTTTGTTTCATTTTGTTACAAGAGCAATGCTGGCCTCAAAATGCATTAAGAACTATTTTCTCTTCTTCTGTTTTCAGGAAGAGACTGTTTAGAATTCGTATTATTTCTTCCTTAAATGTTTACTGATGTAGAATTGGTGTCAGCAATGAAGTCAACTAGTGTATGTTCTGTGGTTTTCTTTGTTGAAAGGTTTTAAACTATGAATTCAGTTTCCTTGGTAGATATATGATTATTCCTATTTTCTGTTTTTTCTTAAATGAATTTTGGTAGTTTGTGTCTTTTAAGGCATTGTTCTGTTTTATGGACGTTATTCTTAAATTTATGGATGGTGGATAGTTCATCATATTTTATTTTCCTTTTAATATTTATATAGTTTATATTGATTCATCTCTTCCATTCTTGATATTTGGTAATTTGTATGTCTCTCAGCTCATTTTTGGTCAGTTTCTTAGAGTTTTATCAATTTTATTGATCTTTTTGAAGAGCCAGCTTTTAGTTTATTGATTTTTATTTATTTCAATTTTATTTATTTCTACTCTATTTCTTCCTGCTTGCTTTAGATTTTATTTGCTTTTCTTTTTATAGCTTCTTAAGGTAGAAGATTAGATTAATGATGTGAAACCTCTCTTCATTTTATTTTATTTATTTATTATGCAAGATCTTGCTCTGTTGCCCAGGCTGGAGTGCAGTGGTACGATCTTGGCTCACTGCAACCTCTGCCACCCGGGTTCAAGTGATTCTCCTGCCTCAGCCTCCTGAGTAGCTGGGATTACAGGCACATGCCACCATGCCATGCCTGTCTAATTTGTGTATTTTTAGTAGAGATAGGGTTTCAGCATCTTGGCCAGGCTGGTCTTGAACTCCTGATCTCATGATCCACCCGTCTCGGCCTCCCAAAGCGCTGGGATTACAGATGTGAGCCACCGCACCCGGCCTCTTCATTTTAAATAAAAGTATTTTTTTGCTATCAATTTTCCTGTAAGCACTGCTCTGGCTACATCACACAAATTTTGATATGTTCTATTTTCATTTTTATTCTATTGATTATATTTTATGATATCCTTTCTGATTTGTCATTTACCTAAAAGTAACTTATAACAGTAGTTTAATTTCCTAATATTTGGGAGAATTTTCCAGATATTACCTTTCTGTTACTAATTTCCAGGTTGACCCCATTATGGTCATATAACATACTTTGTATGATTTGAGTTCTTTTATATTTGCTTAAGTTATGGCCCAGAATATGGCCTGTCTTGGTGACTGTTATGAGCGCTGGTAAAGAATGTACGTTACTACAGTTGTCTTCAGTGTTCTTCAAGTTTCTGTTAGGTTAAGTGGGTTGATAGTATTGTTCAGGTCTCCATCTACTTGTTCTGTTGATTAGTGAGAGAGAAGTGTTGAAGTCTCCATTTGTAATTGCAGATTTGGCTATTTCTTCTTTGAATTATATCAATTTTTGCTTTATATGTTTTGGAAGTTGATTAGGTACATGTACTTTTAGGATTGTTGTATTTTCTTTGTGAATTGACCTGTTTATCATAATATTATGGCCCTTTTTATTCCTAAGTTTCCTTTCTCCAAGGAAAATATAGACACTCCAGTTTTTTTGTTGTTTTTGTTTGTTTTGTTTTGTTTTTTTTGAGACAGAGTCTGGCTCTCTGGCTCTCTGTCACCCAGACTGGAGTGCAGTGGCGTGATCTCGGCTCACTGTAGCCTCCGCCTCCCCAGTTCAAGCGATTCTCCTGCCTAAGCCTCCAGAGGAACTGGGATTACAGGCACGCACCACCACGCCTGGCTAATTTTTGTGTTTTTTAGTAGAGATAGGGTTTCACCATGTTGGCCTGGCTGATCTCGAACTTCTGACCTTAAGTGATCTGCCCACCTCAGCCTCCCAAGGTGCTGGGATTACAGGCGTGAGCCACCACACCTGGCTTATCTATCCTTTTACTCTATTTTTATAATTATGTTTTAAGTGGATTTCTTGTCATAGCATATAATTGGATTTATTTTTAAAAATCAGATCTAACAAAATGTATACTTTTTGGTATGTTAACATTTAATCTAATTATTGGTATAGTTCTACAAATGTTTAAATTTGTTTTTATTTGCTTTCTTTTTGTTTATTTGCTTTTAACAAATTTATTTATACCCCTCATGTTTTTTTGGTACCTCTATTCCCCATTTTTCCCATTGTTTGGATTAAATGAATATTTTTAGTGTTCCATTTGAATTTATCTATTGATTTTTTACTACATTTGCAGTAGTCTAATGGTCTCTTCAGGAATTAAAAAATTCATACATAACTCTTCTCAGTGTACTTAGAATTAGTATTTGACCATTTCTACCATTTTTACTAAATTATAACAAAAATTATAATTATAACCAAAATTATAATATTATCTGAAGGAATTTCAACATATATAGATGTAATACATTAAATAGGTGGGGCAAGAGGATAGTTGTTTAATATATTACATCTATGTATGTTGAAGTTCCTTCAGACAATGTTATGATTTTTGCTTTAAATTGACATACATCTTTTAAATTATTTGAGAGGAGAAAAATAGCCGATTACCTTTACCCTCAAATTTACTATTTCTGTTGCTTCTCCTTTGTTCACTTCCCTTTGGCATCATTTCTGTTTAGCCTAAAGAACTTCCATTTGCATTTCTTTTAGAGCAAGTTTCTTCACAATGAATTCTACTAGTTTTTCTTCATCTGAAAATGTCTTTGTAACACCTTTATTCCTGAAAAATATATTCTCTAGATATAGTCTTTTATTTTTCAGCACTTTGAATATATATTTCACTTTATTCTGATCTCCATAGTTTCTTATGAGAAATATATAAGAAAAAAACTCTCTTTCTTCATCAGAATAATATATATTTGGAACAAAAGAAGTGAGGAAAAGAGTCCAGAGAGAGAATCCAGAGAGAGAGAGAGAGAGAATGTTTGAGAGCTGGTGGAATATTACAGAGAAGAGAACACATGAGAAGTACACGATCATTTAAATCATTTTTCTCTTATATGTAATATGTTGCTTTCCTCTGGCTATTTTCAAGAATTTTTCCTTTATATTTGGATTTAATCAGTTTTATGATTATGTGTCTGGGTATGTATGGGTTTTGTGTTGGTTTTTAGTTTACATTGTTTGAGAGTCACTGAGAATCTTGATTTTGTTAAGTTTATTTTTTAAATCAAATTTGGGAAGTTTTCAACTACCGTGTCTTTAAATATATATTTTTTTTCCTGCAGTAATGTCTTTCTTTTCTCATTCTGGGATGCCAATTACGTGAGTCTTAAACCTTTTGATACTGTCTCACAGTTCACTGAGACTATGTTCATTTAAAAAAAAAATCTGTCTTTAAATTGTGTATTTCTCCTGTTTTATCTTCAAGTTTATTGACTTTTTTTCTTCTGTCATTTTCGTTCTGGTATTAGGCCCATCAAGTAAAGGTTTTATTTCAAATATTATATATTTCAGCTCTAAAATTTTCATTTGGTTCTATTTTTTGGTTTCTATTTCTTAGACCCAGAATTAGATGAGTCCCCTTCTCCAGTGTTCTCTTCTCGGAAATCCTCCAACTCCTAACATTTTCTCTGTCTCTCTCTCTCTGGATTTAAGAGACTTTTCCTCACTTCTTTTGTTCCAAATGTATTATATTTTTTCTCAAGGTTTTAGCACCCCGTCCCCGCCCCATGCCCACGCCAGGTTTTCAGTTCTGTGAGACTGGGGCTGCTTTAGAGGCAAACTGGTGAGAAAGAGGGATTTTTTAACAAGGAAATTCTTCCACATTATTTGAGCAACAAGGTCCCATTTTTCAATTATTCTGTGCAGAGATAAGTCGCTTCTTAGGATTTTAGGTGCCTCTGTCATCAGTGTCATAGCCATAAAACTGTAAGTGGCTAGTCCTATGGGCAGGGCTGGGAGAGAAATGAGAAGAAAGGAAAGGGAAGGAAAGGAAAGGAGAGGAGAAGAGGAGAGGGGAGGGGAGGGGAGGGGAGGGGAAGGGAGGGAAAGGAAGGGGAGGGGAAGGGAAGGTAAATGAGTATTCTCAAACTGTCTGGCATGTGGGGGGGCATCTTTTTCTGATTCTATGGCTAGAAATAATGCTTTGTTTTTCAGAATTTCTACTTTTAGCACCTATCACACAGTTCTGCCACTTTGGCCTTCCCTTAGTCAAAGACCGGAGGTAAAGGAAGAACATAAGACCATGAAACTCACCTTTATTACAGATCATTGCCCAGACTGTGAGTTAAGTCCCCAGTCTGCTTGCTACTGTTTACTTTTCAGAATTCTTAGGTAGTTGCCATTTGTATTCTGTCCAGAGATTTTAGTTGTAGTCAATATGAAATATACAGTGTAGTTGGCTTACTCCACATTGGTTGACAATGGCAGTCACGTCAACTCCCATTATTTGGGAGCTATTTTCTTCTGGGTAAATAATTTTATGTTGAAATTTTCACTGTCAGAATTGTAAATGAAGAAGGAAGTTTATAGTAATAAATGCCCACATTAAGAAAAAAGAAAGATCTTAATAAACTTTTTATCTCAAGGAGTTAGAAAAAGAAGAACAAATGAAACCGAAAGTTAGCAGAAGGAAGGAAATAATAAAGACAAGAACAGAAGTAAATGAAATAGAGATTAAGAAACCAATAGAAAAGATCAAGAAAGCTAGGAGTTGCTTTGTTGATTTTGTTCATCTTTTCAAAAAGCCAACTCTTAGCTTCCTTGATCTTTTCTACTGGTTTTCTAATCTCTATTTCATTTATTTCTGTTCTCATCTTTATTATTCCCATGTTAGTTAGACTAAAAAAAAAAAGAAAGAGAAGACTTAAAATTATAAATGAAAGAGGGGATGTTACAACTGATACCATAGAAATACAAAGGATTGGCCAGGTGTGGTGGCTCACGCCTGTAATCCCAGCACTTTGGGAGGCCGAGGTGGGCAGATCACGAGGTCAGGAGATCGAGACCATCCTGGCTAACATGGTGAAACCCCGTCTCTACTAAAAATACAAAAAATTAGCCAGGCGTGGTGGTGGGTGCCTGTAGTCCCAGCTACTCGGGAGGCTGAGGCAGGAGGATAGCGTGAATCTGGGAGGCGGAGCTTGCAGTGAGCCGAGATCACGCCACTGCACTCCAGCCTGGGCAACAGAGCAAGACTCCATCTCAAAAATAAAAAGAAATATAAAGGATTATAAGAGACTGCTACGAGCAATTGTACACCACAAATTGGATAACCTAGACAAAATGGAGAAATTTCTGGAAGCATACAATCTATGAAGATTAAACCATAAACAAATAGAAAATCTGAATAGACCAATAATAAGTAAGATTCTGTCAGTTGTCAAAAACATTCCAACAAAGTAAAGCCCAGGACCAGATGGATTCACAAGGGAACTCCACCAAACATTTAAAGAATGAATACCAAACCTTCTCAAAGTCATCCAAAAAATTGAAGAGGAGGGAACACTTCCAAAGCCATTTTATGAGACCAGCCTTAGTGATACCAAAGCTGATATCAAAGACCTGATACCAAAGCTGGACAAGGTCACCAAAAAAAAAGAAAATTATAGGAAAGTATCACTGATGAACAAAAATGCAAAAATTCTCAATAATACTAGCAAAGCAAGTTTAACAGCACAATTAGAGATGAATTTATCATGATCAAGTGGGATTTATTCCAAAGATGCAAGTTGTTCAGTATACACAAATCACTAAATGTGGTATACCATATTAACAGACTAAAGGTCAAAAACCATGTGATCATCTCAATAGATGCAGAAAAAAATTATTGGATAAAATTCAACATTCTTTATGATAAAACTCTAAATGAATTGATATACAAAGAATGTATCTCAACATGATAAAAGTCATATATGATATACCCACAGCCAAAATCATATTCAACTGTGAAAAGCCAAAAGCTTTTCTTCTCAGACTAGAAACAAGACAAGGATGTCCATTGTTACCACTTATATTCAACATAGTACTAGAGGTCCTATCCAGACCAAGTGGACAACAAAAAAGAAATAAAACCTAACAAGACTAAATCATAAACAAATTATTAATAAAAAGGAAAAGGTAAAATTGTCTGTTTACAGATGACATCATTTTATATAGGCAAAACCCTGAAGACTTCACTAAAAAACTGTTAGAACTAATAAATGAATTCAGTACAGATTACAGGATATAAAATCAACATACAATTGTCAGTAATGTTTCTATATATTAACAACAAACTATCTGAAAATGATATTTTTTAAAACCCCATTTGCAATAGCATCAGACCAAAATACTTAAGAATAAAATTAACCAAAAAGGTGAAAGATTTGCATACTAAAAACTATAAAACATTGATGAAAGAAATTAATATGATACAAATAAATGGGAAGATACCCATGTTTATGAATTCAAATAATTAATATTGTTAAAATGTCACTACTACAAAAAGCCATCTACAGATTCAGTTCTATTCATATCAAAATTCCAATGGCATTTTTCACAGAAATAGTAAATACTATTCTAAAATTCACATGGAACCACAAAAGACCCCGAATAGTCAAAGCCATCTTGAGAAAGAAGAACAAAGTTGGAGACATCACACTCTCTGATTTCAAAATATTATTACAAAGCTAAACTAATACAAAGAGAATGGTTCTGGCATAAAAATAGACATATAGACCAATGTAACAGAACAGAGAACCCAGCAATAAACCCACACATTTTAGTCAACTGATCTTTAACAAGGGTGCTGAGAACTCACAATGGGGAACAGATAATGTCTTTAATATATGGTGTTGGGATACTGGATATACACACACTGAAGAATGAAATTTGATCCTTATCTAACACCATATGCAAAATATAATTCAAAATGGATGAAAAACGAAAACAATAAGACCCAAAACTTGTAAAACTACTAGAAGATATCACAGGGGAAAAGTGTATTGAGATTGGTCTGGTCAATTACTTTTTCTTCCAACTTTTATTTTAGGTTCAGAGGATACATGTGCAGGTTTGTTACATGGGTAAATTGTGTGTCATGAGTGTTTGGCATACCAATTAGTTCATCACTCGGGTAATAAGCATAGCACCCAATAGGTAGTTTTTCCATCCTCACCCTCCTCCCACACTCTACCCTCAAGTAGGCCCTGGTGTCTATTTTTCCCTTCTTTGTGTCCATGTATACTACTCACTGCACATGTCAGTGAGAATGTGCAGTGTTTGGTTTTCTGTTCCTGCATTAATTCACTTAGGATAATGGTCTCCACCTCTATCCATGTTGCTGCAAAGGACATGAGCTCATTCTTTTTGTGGCTGCATAGTATTTCATGCTGTGTATGTACCACACTTTCTTTATCCAGTCCACTATTGATGGGCATTTAGGTTGATTCCAGGTCTTCACAGTTGTGACTGGCACTGCATTGAACATATGCATGCATGTATCTTTATGGTAGAATAATTTATATTCCTTTGAGTGTATACCCAGTAAAGGTATTACTGTGTCAAATGGTAGTTCTGTTTTGAATTATTTGAGAAATCTCCAAACTGCTTCCCACAATGACTGAACTAATTTGCATTCCTACCAACAGTGTATAAGGATTCGTTTTTCTCCACAACCTCACCAGCATCTGTTATTTTTAGACATTTTAATAATAGCCATTCTGACTGGTATGACATGATGTCTCATTGTGGTTTTGATTTGCATTTCTCTAATGATTAGTGATGCATTGAGCATTTCTTTATATGCTTGTGGGCCATGTGTATGTCTTCTTTTGAGAAGTGTCTGCTCGTGCCCTTTGCCCAATTTTTAGTGGGATTGTTTGGTTTTTGCTTGTTAATTTCTTCAATTTCCTTATATATTCTGGATATTAGACCTTTTTTGGATACATTCATTGCAAATATTCTCTCCCATTCTGTAAGTTATCTGTTTACTTTGCTGATAGTTTCTTTGGCTGTGCAGAAGCTCTTTAGTTTAATTAGGTCCCATTTGTCAATTTTTCTTTTTTTTTTTTTTGTAATTGCTTTTGGAGTTTTCATCGTGAAATCTGTGCCAGGGCATATGTCCAGAATGCTATATCCTAGGTCTTTTTCTGGGTTTTTATAGTTCTACATTTTACATTTACATCTTTAACCCATCTTGAGTTGATTTTTTATATGGTGGAAAGAAGGGGTTCAGTTTCAATTTTCTGCATATGGCTAGACAGTTATCCCAGCACCAGTTATTGAATAGGCAGTCTTTTCTTCATTGCTTGTTTTTGTCACAGTTGTTGAAAATTGGATGGTTGTAGATGTGCAGCTTTATTTCTCAGTATTGTAACCATTCCTTTGGCCTATTTGTCAGTTTTTGTACCGGTACTATGCTGTTTTGGTTTTTGTAGCTTTGTAGTATAATTTGAAGTCAGGCAAGGTGATGCTTCTGGCTTTGTTCTTTTTGTTTAGGATTGCTTTGGCTATTTGGGCTCTTTCTTGTTCCATATGAATTAAAAAATTTTTTTTTCTAATTCTATGGAAAATGTCCTTGATAGTTTGATAGGAATAGCATTGGATCTGTAAATTGCTTTGAGCAGTATGGCTATTTTAACAATATTGATTCTTACTATCCATGTGCATGAAATATTTTTCCATTTATTAATATTTGTGTTGTCTCTAATTTCTCTCAGCAGCGTTTTGTAATTCTTGGTGTAGAGATCTTTCATATCCCTGGTTAACAGTCTTCCTAGGCATTTTATAATTTTTTTGTGGCTATTGTGAATGGGATTGCATTTTTGATTTGGCTCTCAACTTGGACATTGTTGGTGTATAGAAATCCTACGATTTTTTTATATTGATTTTGTATCCTGAAACTTTACTGAAGTTGTTTATCCATTCTGGGAGCCTTTTGGTGGAGTCTTTAGGGTTTTCTAGGTATAGAATCATTGTCTGTGAAGAGAGATCATTTGAACTTCCTCTCTTCTCATTTAGATGCATTTTGTTTCTTTCTCTTACCTGATTGCTCTGACTAGGACTTCCAGTACTATGTTGAATAGAGGTGCTAAGAGTGACCATTCTTATCTTGTTCTGGTTCTCAAGGGAAATGCTTCTAGTTTTTGTCTGTTCAGTATATTACTGGCCATGGGTTTGTCATAGATGGCTCTTATTATTTTGAGATATATTTCTTGATGCCTACTTTGTTGAGGGTGTTTAACATGAAGGATGTTGAATTTTATGGAAAGCCTTTTCAGTGTCTATTGAGATGATTATGTGGGTTTTGTTTTTTGTTCTATTTATGTGATGAATCACATTTATTAATTTGTGTATTAATATGCAACATTACATCCCAGAAATAAAGCCTACTTGATTGTGGTGGATTAACTTTTTGATGTGCTGCCAGTTAGTTTGCTAGTATTTTGTTGAGGATTTTTGTATCTATGTTCATTACAGACATTGGCCTGAAGTTTCCTTTTTTTGTTTTGTCTCTGCCAGGTTTTGGTACCAGAATGATTCTGGCCTCATGAATGAGTCAGAGAAGAGGTTCTTCTCCTGAATGTTTTGGAATAGTTTCAGTATGATTGGTACCTGCTCTTCTTTATATGTTTGGTGGAATTTGGCTGTAAATCCTTCTGGTCTGGTCCAGGGCCTTTTTTTTTTTTTTTTTTGGTTGGTAGGCTTGTAACTACTGATTCAATTTTAGAACTTGTTATTGGTCTGTTCAGGGTTTCAATTTATTCCTTGTTCAATCATGAGAGGTTGTATGTTTCCAGGAATTTATCCAGTTCTTCTAGATTTTCTAGTTTGTGTGCATAGAGGTGTTCATAATAGTCTCTGAGGGTTTTTTTAATTATTATTTCTGTGGGTTCAGTGGTAATGTCCCCTTTGTCATTTCTGATCGTGTCTATTTGAGTCTTCTTTCTTTCATTTTTTTTATTAGTCTAGCTAGTGGTCTATCAATATTATTCTTTCAAAAAACAAACTTTTAGTTTTATTGATATTTTGTATGGTTTTTCACATCTCAATTTCATTCAGTTCAGCTCTGATTTTGGTTATTTATTTTCTTCTGCTAGCTTTGGCATTGGTTTACTCTTGTTTACCTTATTCCTCTAGGTGTGATGTTAGGTTGTTAATTTGAGACATTTCTACCTTTTTCATGTGGGTGTTTAGTGCTATAAACTTTCTTCTTAACACTGCTTTAGCTGTGTCCCAGAGATTCTGGTATGTTGTATTTTTGTTTTCATTAGTTTTAAAGAATTTCTTGATTTCTGCCTTAATTTCATTGCTTACCTAAAAGTCATTCAGGAGCAGGTTGTTTAATTTCCATGTAATTACATGGTTTCGAGAGATCTTTTTTTGTTTTGTTTTTTATTTTGTTTTATATTTATGTTTGTTTGTTTTGTTTTTTATTTTTTGAGACAGAGTCTCGCTTGGTTGCCATACTGGAGTGCAGTGGCACCATCTTGGCTCACTGCAACCTCCAGCTCCCTGGTTCAAGCAATTCTCCTACCTCAGCCTCCTGAGTAACTCAGATTACAGGCATGTGCCACTATGCCCAGCTAATTTTTGTATTTTTCGTAGAGATGGGGTTTCACCATGTTGGCCAGGATGGTCTCGATCTCCTGACATCGTGATCCGCCCTCTTCAGATTCCCAGAGTGCTGGGATTACAGGCATGAGCCACCACACCCAGCCAAGAGATCTTTTTAGTATTCATTGCTATTTATATTGCACTGTGGTCTGAGAGGGTGGGTGATATGATTTTTTAAAAATTTTTTGAAAATTGTTTTATGACAGAGCATGTGGTCTATTACAGAATATGTGCCATGTGCAAATGAGAAGAATGTATATTCTGTTGTTGTTGGGTGGAGTGTTCTGTAGATATCTGTTAGGTACATTTGGTCAAG
Organism: Chlorocebus sabaeus; assembly: GCF_047675955.1. Lineage (NCBI taxonomy): Eukaryota > Metazoa > Chordata > Mammalia > Primates > Cercopithecidae > Chlorocebus > Chlorocebus sabaeus. Next base: position 101,527,078 of record NC_132912.1, on the reverse strand, counting down.
GGCTGAGTTTTAGTTCCCAAATATCTTTGGAGTTTTCTGCCTTGATGATCTAATACTGTCAGTGGGGTGTTGAAGTTCCCCATTATTATTGTGTGGGTATCTAAATCTCTTCATAGTTCTCTAAGAACTTGTTTTATGAATCTGGGTGCTCCAGTGTTGAGTGCATGTACGTTTAGGATATTTAAGTCTTCTTGTTGAATGACTCTTTTTTCGTTATGTAATGCCTTTCTTTGTCTTTTCTGATCATTGTTGGTTTAAAGTCCATTTTGTCTTGAATTGGAATAGCAACCCTTACTCTTTTTTGTTTTCTGTTTGCTTGGTAGATTTTTCCCCACCTCTTTACTTTAAGCCTATGAGTCATTGCATGTGAGATGGGTCTCTTGAATACAGCATACAGTTGGGTCTTGCTTCTTTATCCTACTTGCCACTTTGTACCTTTTTTGTGGGGCATTTAGCTGATTTACATTCATGGTTACCATTGACATGTATAGATTTGATCCTGTCACCTTGTTATTAGCTGATGTTTATGCAGACTTGATTGGGTAGTTGCTTTATAGTGTCAATCAAATGTGTTTTTGTAATGACCAGTAAAACAGTCTTTTATTTTCATGTTTGGTACTCCCTTAAGAACCTCTTTTAAGGAAGGTCAGGTGGTAACAAATTCCCTTACCTTTTACTTGTCTGAAAAGGATTTTATTTCTCTTTTGCTTATGAATCTTAGTTTGGCTGGATTGGGCACCTGTAGTCAGCATTCTTAAAGAAAAGAAATTTAGGGTTAGAATTTCTTTTCTTTAAGAATGCTGACTACAGGTGCCCAATCTCTTCTGGCTCATAGAGTTTCTGCTGAAAGGTCTGCTGTTTGCCTGATAAAGTTCCCTCTGTAGGTGACCCGCCCTTTCTCTGTAGCTGCTTTTAATATATTTTTTTTTCACATTGACCTTGAAGAATCTGATGACTGTGTGCCTTGGAGATGGTCTTCTTGGATAGTATCTTACAGGGGTTCTCTGAATTTCCTAAATTTAAATGTCAACCTCTATAGCGAGGTTGAGGAAGTTTTCATGGGGAAAATCTTCAAATATGTTTTTCAAGTTGCTTGCTCTCTCTCTCTCTCCTTCTTTCAGGAATGCCAGTGAGTCATAGATTTGGTCTTTTTCATAATCTCATATTTCTCAGAGGTTTTGTTCATTACTTTGTATTTTTTTTTCCTATGTTTGTCTGATTGACTTGATTCAAAGAACTAGCCTTCAAGCTCTGAGATTCTCTCCTCAGCTTGATCTGTTCTGCTGTTAATACTTCCAGATTGTATCATGAAATTCTTGTAGTGAGTTTTTCAACTCTATCAGATCAGTTTGGTTCTTTCTTAAAATGACTATTTCATCTTTCAGCTCTTGTATCATTTTATTGGATTCTTTAGATTTCTTGGATTAGGTTTCGACTTTCTCCTGAATCTCAATGATCTCCATTGCAATCCAGATTCTGAATTCTATATCTCACTTCAGCCATTTCAACCTGGTTAAGAACCATTGCTGGGAAGCTAGTGTGGTCATTTGGAGGTAAGAAGACACTCTGGCTTTTTGAGTTGCCAGAGTTCCTTTACTGGTTCTTTCTCATCTGTGGGTGCTGATGTTCCTTTAATTTTGAAGTCACTGTCATTTGGATAGGGTTTTTTTGCTTTTATATTCTTTGATGCCCTTGAAGGTTTGACTGTGGTATAAGCTGGATTCAGCTGACTGGTTTCTTTTCTGGATTTCAGGGGCTAAGGCTCAGCTAAGCATTTCTGGGCTGCATGCTCTAACCCTGGGGGCTGGTACCAGGCCCAAGGCTTTGTCCTCTGGCCCCTGAGGTTAAGCACTTGCTGTTCTGGAGGGGCCAATATGTTTCCAGTCTGCTGGCCACAACACTCTGATGGAAGGTGCCAGCAAAAGTGCTTCATTCCTTTTTATGGGTGAATAATATTCCAATGTATTGATATACCACATTTTGTTTATGTATTTATTAGTAATGGACACTTGACTTTTTCCATCTTTTTGACTATTGTGAATAATGCTGCTATTAACATTGAAGTACAAGTATCCTTTTGAGTCCCCATTGTCAGTTCTTTTGGATATATACCTAGGAGTCAAATTGTTGAATCATATGGTAATTTTAGATTTAGCTTTTTGAGAAACCACCCTGTTTTCCACAGAGGCTGCAGCATTTTACATTCCCACCAGCAATGCAAAGTGTTCCAATTTCTCTTACCCACACCAGCACTTGTCATTACCTGACTTTTTTCTCACATAGTTATCATTTTTGTAGTGAGAATACATAACATCTGTTCTCTTTACGTTTTTACAGAATACAATGTATTAACTATAGTTGCCTTGCTCTACAATAGATCTCTTGGAAATTATTCCTCCTATGTAACTGTAATTATGTATCCTTTAATCAACACCTCCTTATCCCCACCTCCCAACTAAAGTCCTCAGCATATGGTATCCACCATTCTACTCTCCACTTCTTTGAGATCAACTTATTTTAGATTCCACATATGAGTAAAATCATGCAGTATTTGTCTTTCTGTGCCTGGCTTATTTCACTTCACATAATGTCCTCCATGTTCATCCATGTTGTCACAAATGGCAGGATTTTATTCTTTTTATGGCTGAGTAGTATTCCATTGTGTATGTATGCTACGTATTCTTTATCCATTCATCTGTTGATGGACACTTAGGCTGATTCCATGTCATGGCTACTGTAAATAGTGCTGTGATAAACATGGGAGTGCAGATATCTTTTTGGTCTTTTGACAGTATTTCTTGATGCTTTTACAGCTCTGTAAGATGAGAATATTAATACTGATGCCCTTTTATCTATTTCCCCTACCCCCTTTCAAGACTCTTGCAATTTTCAGTAACACATTTATTTTTACTTTATCATTGGTGTTATTACATTTTGTTCTGTAATCCCAGTCAAATTATTTATACTTTTCTGCAGAAAGTAGCTACATATCAAAAAACAATAAAAAGTATTTATATAATTATGACAATATAAATGTCATTTACTATTGGGACAAGATCTGTGTTAGGTTAACATTTTCCGCTGTATATCTAATGTTAAAACCCATAGACTACTCAAAGAATCTTCCTATCCTCAAGGTCAAATTATCTCTCTTTACTTTGTACTCTTTTGACTGCTTAAGACTATATCACATTTTAGTTTATTTCATATTGGACTTGACTTTCTTATGCAGCTCTTTTGTTTCCAAGTTTTTATGACTTTTTTCCTTACAGAATGTCTTTGTCACAGTCACATATTTTTCTATCCTTTTCATAATAGTGTTTATTTTTCAGAGCCTGAAAATTCCTTTCATGAACCTAGATAAGAAGAATTCAAATGTTCTTTGTCTCACTACAACCAAATGCAAGGTTGTATTAAGAGCAGTGAGAAGGGAGCCTGTTCCCTCCAAAAGATACATGGAATAGACTTATAGAAAGATTGAGAATTGTGTTTAAAAAAGAACAGAGTTTATGTAGTAGAGTTAAGCAATAGCATTAAAGTCTTATTTTTTTAAAAAAATCTTTCCACAGAAGTAAACCCTTAAATTTTAACTTCTCAGTAATTTTGGCTTCTGATTTTGCTTCTTGAGTTCTATCACAACACATTAAAGCTTCTTAATAACTCAATACTTAAGATGTCATCCCTAGTATTAGTCCAACTCCAAATAGGCCCCTTTCCATTGCATGTTTTTTCTCTTTGGGAATTATGGGGAAGCTGTCCTCAGAGGCCTAACATCAAAGTATTGCATTCTGTTCAAGTATGTCCAGTCTCTACATTTTGTTGTTCATGTGTCTTGATAATCTGTACATATTCTTATATGCTCACAATTAGAATAAGTTGACACTGTTCTATAGGCACCCATTTTTCTTTCCGGAGTCAACAGCACTGTCTTCCAAGAGCTAAGGGTCTGGATCATGTGCCCAAGTTCTTAACCACACAGAAAAAACACTCTTTCTTCGTGTGAAGGTTGCAAAAGAATAAAATAGTCACAAAGGGGTATTAGAGTTGTTTTTGCCAATTAAGAAAAAAACAGTATTGAACTGAGTCCTTAAAACAAATTAACTATGTTTTCTGTGTGATACTTGCATATACTTGGTCTCAAACACTAGTCTGGTAAAAATTTGTACCAATTTAATTCCCAGGTAACAGCTGTGGCTCCATCATTTCTATGAAAGAGGAGCTTAGAGGGGGCCATCAATTTGGAAAGTGAGGGCTGGGGCCATGTCTATAAGCTTTGTTTGCATAGTAGCTTATAAAATATGAAGAAAATGTTTATAGTCTCTGTCAAATAATGGAGGAAAAAGTAGGATAGCTGTGACTTTGAGGGAAATACGTAACAAAAGTAGGATAAAAAGGTGGGAAGTTAATCATGAATAGGGAATCAAGGAAGGTGAAACTCAAGTAGATGCTCAGCATTAAAGGGAAGAAGGGGAAGAGCTGGGAGGAAAACTCAGCCACGTTGATGACATTGGCATCTGTAAACTGGAAGATCCCTGTGACAGCTCCTGTCTCTCTTCTTTCCAGTGAAAGGTTCTCTACCTCTCCCAACCTTTGAAAATGTGTTGCTTAGTCAGCTTTATACTTTCCATCCACATCTCACCGCTTAACTCTGGATTTGCATATTCTGCCCACTCAAATTCTTTACCTATACATCTAAAGACATTACAAACTCAACATGCCCCAAACCCAAATTCTCATCTTGGCCTTCTCCTTCTCTCTTCTCCCAATCTTTCACACTTCCTTCATAAATAGCAAGTTTATCTTTCTGTTGCTTAAGCCAAAAACTTCAGAGTTTCTTGACTCTTTTTTTCTCGCGCACCATATTCCAATCATTCAGCAGATCTTACTGGCCCAACCTTTAAAACATCCCGAGAAACCAACCACTTCTACCACTCTGCTGCTACCACCCTGGTCCAAGCCACAATGATCCCTTGCTTCAATTATTGCTATAGATTCCTAATTTCCTTGCTTTCACCCTTACTCTTCCCACCTCCTTCAGTCTCTTCAGCTCAGTAGCCAGAGTGATGATTTTAAAATGTGAGTTGGGTCATATTCAAAACCATCTAATGGCTTCTATGTCAATGAGGGCAAAAGCCAAAGTTCTTATAATGACCAATAAGGCCCTACACAACATAGCCCTGCTACCACTGTGATCTCATCTCCTACTGCTCTACCTCTCATTCATTCTGGGGCAGCTACACCAGCCTCTCAGTGTTCTTCACATTCATCAGTCTCACACCTGTCTTGGACCTTTACCCTTACTCTGGGACCCTCTGCCTGGAATTCTTTCCATAGTTATCTACTTGACTTGCTCCCTTCCTTCCACTGGGTCTCTGATCAAATGATACCTTAATTGTGATGCTTATCTAAAATAGCATACTAGCTACTATTGGTTCTATACTATCTCCTACCCTGCTTTACTTCCCCCGCTGGACACATTAAATGTTACCTACATGAGGGTAGGGCCTGTTTTCTGTTTTGCTCATTGCAATATGTGTGTATAAGTGTGTGTGTGTGTATATACACATGTATGTGTGTGTGTATATATATATACACATGTATGTGTGTATATATACACACACATATATATACATATATGTATATATATACCACATGCAGATGCTCCTCAACTTATGATGGGGTTATGTCCCAATAAACTCATCATAAGTTGAAACTATCGTAAGTCAAAAATACATTTAATACACCTTAACCTACTTAGCATCATAGCTTAGCCTGGCTTACCTTAAATGCGCTCAGAACACTTACATCAGCCTACTGTTGGGCGAAATCATCTAACTGAAAGCCTATCTTACAATAAAGTATAAAATATCTCAAGTAATTTATTGAATACTATACTGAAAGTGAAAAACAAAATGGTTGTATGAGTACTTGAAGTACGATTTCTGCTGAACGTGCATTGGTTTTGTACCATCATAAAGCTGGCACTATTATATACTGTATAATCTTCTTGTATATATGTATATATACAGATATATATATGCATGTATATATGTATATATGCAGAAATATATGGTGTATAATAGTTCCTGTCACATAGTAAGTGCTTAATAAATATCTGTTGAATAAATTAATAAGTTAATGAATGTCCAATTTTTTGTTTGTTGGATTGCTTATCTGTTTGGTTTTTAAAGTGTCAAGTCCTAGGGAAACTAAGAGAAATAATCTGTTATTCATATCTTAGTGTGGATTCATTGACCCTTATCTACATTTTCCTAATAGAAAACTGAGATTAACTTTATTAAAGATGTGGCTTTTCTTGGATCTTGAATTTTTTTAAAAAAAATCTGGTGCTTCTCTCATTACTATTTTGTTTCTTTTCTTCCTTTTATCACCACAGAACTTCAATAAGTTGAATGTATCAGAATCTATTCCTTGTTCATCTAGTCATTCTTTAAGTTCTCATCACACCCTAAATCTAATTTCTTTTTTTTTTCTCAGTCCTTTTGCTCCTCAGTTTGTCATGAACACCTACGATTATGAAACAGCACTTCCTTCAACTCTCTTCTTTTGGGTTCCTTAAGACGGCATATCTGGGTTCTTCTTCTTCTCTGTTTGTTGTTGTTATTGTTGTTCTCCATGACCCTTATATGTGGACATTTCTTAAGGTTTTCTCTTCAGCCACCTTGCCCTTCAGAAATCTCAAGAACTTTCACAGCATCAACTGTCAGCACTGAGTGACACCCAAGCCTATATACTTTTACATCTTTCTCAAGTCTCAGCTCCTCATCTTCAACTGCCTACTACCCAATGCTTCGTAGAATTATATGCTGGTGAAATGTCAATGCACCCTGACTAGAAAACATAGAGGCATTGGCCCCCTCTGGTAGAGGGAGTAGAAAGTCATCTTTGGGTATCTACTTGCTTTGATGGAACCTGAGCAAATGTTCTAAGGGAGATTACATGTGTTGAGTATCTACTAAATTCTCTATATTCAAATATAAGTACTTTTCTAATAAACTGTAGAACATGTTTAATAGATTAGCAATAATTATTTTTTTTGAGACTTATTTTCGTTCTTGTTACCCAGGCTGGAGTGCAATTACGTGATCTTGGCTCACTGCAATCTCCACCTCCCACATTCAAGCGATTCTCCTGCCTCAGCCTCCTGAGTGGAGTAGCTGGGATTACAGGCGTGTGCCACCACGCCCAATTAATTTTTTTGTATCATTAGTAGAGACAGGTTTCACCATATTGGTCAGGTTGCTCTCGAATTCCTGACCTCAGGTGATTCACCCACCTCAGGCTCCCAAAGTGCTAGGATTACAGGCGTGAGCCACTGCGACAAGCCTAGCAATAATTATTTTAGACAAATGTCTCTTTTGTCCCTTTCTACTTCTTATAGACCACTTTTATGCAACAAAAAGGATTTGGGCCTTGATAACTCTTTGGCATAATATTAAGGCAGAAAATTGCTGTGTGGTAGATGCTATGAAGGATATAAGATACGGTACCAGACTTAAGAAATGTCACAGTTTAACTGGGAAAACAAGTCATTCACTCTGGAGAAGTGAATAAATCAAGAAGCAAATCCCAAGATATCATGTCACAGAGGAGTGAGATGCCAAAAAATGGTATAGCTCTCGAGTTTAGAGAAAGTTGAAATCACTTTCAGGAGGTTGGTGTGTTCAGGAATGGCGTCATGGAAGAGGCAGGACTTAAACTTATTCTTAAAGAAGTATTTCCCAAACTTTTAGCATTCTAGTTCCCAATTTTTGCTATGTGAACAAACTATCCATACTGTTTCTCCCATACTGCTCTTCATGTTGACACATTTTTTTCGTAAATACATTTTTCCTTGCCTTAAACCATCAAATCCATGAAATCACAGGTTTGATATGCTTTTGTGTTTGATGTGTGTTTGTATTTCTAATACATATGAAACATATACAGTAAATACTCATTATATGGAAATAATTAGTTTTAGAAAAAGACCACTTAAATGGGATCGATCTATCCAAAAGGAATATCAGTCATTCATATTACATTTTGATGCAAACATTTGATTTGGATTTTAGTATATAAATGAAACCAAAAATTATGAAAATAAGTAATTTTATTGCATGCTTAATAGATTATAAGATGTTGCAACTATGGATGAACAAAATGTTATTTAATTGAATATTGAGTTTTTTTCTGATAAAATAATATAACTTTCATGACATGAATATTAGAGGACTTAAAAATGGACCTCTGTTGATCTTATAATACTCAAATTATTTTTTTAGTAACCTATAATATAATTCTCAAAAATCAGGGAAACCTCTGGATAAAAGTTATTACATCTAAAACTCATAGTATATTAGAGTGACTAGTTGTAAATATATAATTATCCAATATTGCAAATGCTCTGTTAAACAGTTATATTTTCTTTAAAAGCTGTTTAGTTTGGCCAGTTTCTTAACCTATTTTTTGCATAGTTTCCCTCTCTCCACAAAGGATACCAATTCTAATGGTATAGATAAAAGAAACTTCAGTTTTTCTTTTTCAAAAAAATCCTACTGGTTTTTATTGTATCTTATACAAGTGGGCCTCGAAGTCTTAAAACAGATTTCTATTGTATCAATATTACTGAGGTATGGTAAATGCAAGTCCTATTTAAAACTAAAAATGACTTTTTAGACAACTGTTATTGAAAATAAAAAAAGAGTAGTTAACTGTCTTTTTTGAAAATAATTTCATCATTTCCTTTTCATAAATTTGAAAATCTTATAAGGTAAACATAATTTGTTTTTGTTAAGTAACTAGTTTAAGCCACAATGGGATCAAACTTTTCTAAAGGTAGGTTTATTAGGTTTAATTTAAATAAAGGTTATGAATTCACTTTAATATTATTTTGAATATAAAAATGTATTAATGAGATTGAATAGTAAAGCAAGTAAAACTATACATCAAAGCAATATGAATAAAATTATGGCCTATGATACAATTTTATATGAGACTTTGAAAAAAATTATTTTTTTACCTAATAGCATATAGATAATTATAAAATTATAATATACTGGTTTCATGATCACTTTACTAAGCTATAAATGCATTGCAATTTTAATTGTTATTTTGGAACTAAAATTAATAATTAAATGTATTTCCTGAATGTGAAATTTATTCCTTTTGTTGTTGTTGTTGCCCAGTTACTCAGTTCTGGGTAGAGTATGATATAGGTTTACATCCATTTTATTTCCAACTGAAATGAGACAATTTCTGTCCTTGTTCTTGGTGCTTCTTAAGAATACTTTCTTGTATACATAAGAAGATGAACATGGCAGTCCTCCCATACCCTGCTTCAAAAACTGATAAAATACTCAATCCAATGATAATGATTCTTTTTTAAAGGACTAAAAGATCTATAAAAAAATTGCTAATTGGGCAACTTGGACACTCTGCATCATCTCTTGCAGAACCTCTGGTGACCTCTTGTGGAACCCTAGTGTTTCACAGAACCCTATTTGAGAAATTCTGCTTTACGTTTAATGAATACAGGTTAATGTAAACTCTTCTATGTAATTATTAATCTAAGAAGTTTTTTAAAACTGTTTACTGCCTGAAGTCATGTTATCCATACCTTGGGATACACTGTGTAAAAGGACAAGTAAAATATGGATATGTTTTAAAAAGGAATAAGAGCATGACAAATAAGGAGAATATTAGAACAAAGGTCAATGGGGCAAGGAGTTCCCTAACAAATAAACTGGCTGACATCAACAAAGAATTCATTAAGAGAAATAGGGAAGCCTAAAGTTGAGGGGGAAATTATGGGTGAGTTGTAGAAGCCTTGAATTAGGGAAGGAAATGGTCTTGAAAATCCAGTAGGGTTTTGAGGATTGAGTAAAACTGGCTGAGAGTTACTAGGGGAAGATGAATTGGCTGAATGGGAAGAATCTGGAAGTAGACAGGCAAGTACAGAAATTGTAGTAAGTTATCCAAGTGTAAATGACAGCCAGAAAAAGAATGGTGGCAATTGAAATGAAGGAATGGGATAAATAAGAGACACATGGTGATAGAGTTGATGGTATCTGGGATCAACCTGATAATGAACATATTTCTTTTTTTTTAATTTATTTTATTTATTTATTTTGAGATGGAGTCTCGCTCTGTTGCCCAGGCTGGAGTGCAGTGGCATGATCTCGGCTCACTGCAAGCTCTGCCTCCCGGGTTCACACCATTCTCCTGCCTCAGCCTCCCGAGTAGCTGGGACTGCAGGCGCCCGCCACCGTGCCCAGCTAATTTTTGGTAGAGACGGGGTTGCACTGTGTTAGCCAGGATGGTCTCGATCTCCTGACCTCGTGATCCCCCAATCTCGGCCTCTCAAAGTGCTGGGATTACAGGCGTGAGCCACCACGCCTGGCAATGAACATATTTCTAATAGTGGTCATAGTATTTCCATTGTTAGAAATATTAGAAATCTGGACTTGAGTGAAAAGTTTTGGAAATCATACTAGGCTGAGCTGTTTTCCAAGACTCACCAGCCAGTCATCCTTCCTGGCCTTGTACCCTGACTATTATTCCTACTATGTCCTGTAGGAATATGGACCTAGCAGTGCCATATTGTCTGACTTTTCAAGAAAAATTAAGAAATTCAGCTACTTTGTGAAATCTTCCCATTTTTAAACATCAACAATTCAACTTTTTGTTAAATAAAATATATGACAGACTAGATCTGGTTGCCAATTTGCAACCTCTGGAAATCTGTCTGCTGCTGCTTTTTTTTTTTTTTTTCTTTTTTTTTTTTTGTGTGTGTATGAGATGGAGTTTCGCTCTTGTTGCCTAGGCTGGAGTGCAATTGTGCAATCTCTGCTCACCGCAACCTTCGCCTCCCAGGTTCAAGCAATTCTTCTGCCTCAGCCTTCTGAATAGCTGGGATTACAGGCGTGTACCACCACGCCTGGCTAATTTTGTATTTTTAGTAGAGACGGGGTTTCTCCAGGTTGGTCAGGCTGGTCTCGAACTCCCGACCTTAGGTGATTCACCCACCTTGGCCTCCCAAAGTGCTGGGATTACAGGTGTGAACCACTGCGCCGGCCCTGTCTGCTGCTTTCTAAACGTCACCTTGAAATGTACTCAGACCAAGAGGTAATAGTCCCTTTTAGAAGCCTGTCTGTGTTATTCCTTATTAGCGGGAAGCTCATAGAAAGGCTTTTTGTATTAGCTACTATTTTCCTTTTGTTGAAATGTTGATTTGAAAGTTACAAGCCTTTCTCTGCTTCTTCCCAGCCAGGTCTCTAGACAAACTTTATAACTTTGCTGATTGCTCTGGACTCCACCTGATATTTGCTCTAAATGCACTGCGTCGTAATCCCAATAACTCCTGGAACAGTTCTAGTGCCCTGAGTCTGTTGAAGTACAGCGCCAGCAAAAAGTACAACATTTCTTGGGAACTGGGTAATGGTAAGTAAGGATGTTACTTCCTCTGAATTGACAAAATAAAGGGGAAAAATAAGTTGGCTTGTGATACAGTCTCAATCAGACCATCTCTAGTACCCTGGCCCAGAAAACATTTGTGATGTTTGACCACTGAGTTGACTATCCAAATGGTAAAAGACCAAATAGTGAAGGACAGTAGATTTAGTGAATACACACCATTTGCATCTATAATTATCTCTAGTTACCTCATTCCAAATATGGGGAAAATGCCACAAAATGGGAAATATATAGTGATTTATGACTAACAAATTGATTTTATAACCTGTTTGCACAGCCTGAGCTACCTTTTACAATGTGTGTTCTGTGGAACATTGGTCCTACAAGATGATCCTGCTAAAATAATAATTCAAAAGAGCTTTGGTCAAATATATTTGAGGACCTTTATACAGTATGTGAACCTCCTGAAGGTTGCAGAGAAATCTGTTTGACATTTTTTAACCCAGCATTTCTTAAACAATTTCACCAAGGCTAGTTTCAAGGGTGTGCAGCCTGTGCTGTCACATAGGGCCCATGCTTAGAAGAGACCCATTTTTGGCTGGGCGTGGTGGCTCAGGCCTGTAATGCCAGCACTTTGGGAGGCCTAGGTAGGTGGATCACGAGGTCAGGAGTTTGAGACCAGCCTGGCCAACATGGTGAAACCCCGTCTCTATTAAAAATACAAAAATTAGCTGGTCATGGTGGCAGCCATCTATAATCCCAGCTCCTTGGGAGGCTGAGGCAGGAGAATCGCTTGAACCCGGGAGGCGAAGGTTGCAGTGAGCTGAGATCATGCCACTATACTCCAGCCCAGGAAACAGCAAGACTCCATCTCAAAAGAAAAAAAAAAAAAAGAAAAAAAGAGAAGAGACCCATTATTGCTTTCATTCTCTGCAGTCACCATCTTGAAATTCTTAATGCTTTTTTAACAAAGGGACTCATACTTTCATTTTTCGCGGGGCCCTACAAATTATGTAGCCAGTCCTATTTAATCATTAAAGTGTGTGTGTGTGTGTGTGTGTGTGTGTGTGTGTGTGTAGCATAAGTTATCATTCATTCCATGGAACAATATTCCATGGAGCACGATTTGGAGAAATATTTCCTAAATCATGCTATATTCCCAATGATATATATTTATTTGTGACATATATGTTATTCTGTAGATTTCATGACTGTAATATTGAGTCAATATGGATTATAGTTAAAATTATTGATAGTATAGATATGAAAATGTGTGATTCTCAGATTAAAATACCTTTTGGTATACTTTAGAACAAAACAAACCAAGAATTCTCTTAAAATTACTGATGCAAATTCATTCCAGCATTTTCATTAACAGTCTTATATGTCTTTAGCTAACCCATATTTGTTTGGAGCACTATATGTGTGAGTGTGTGTGTGTGCCGATGTGTATTTATTGCATCCTGGAATTTGGATTTCTCAAAATAAGATGGCAAGGGAAGAAAAGAATAAATGTCCAACTTCCCTACCCATAGCCACTAACTGGAATGTAACTCTCTGTTTCTTTTCTCTTTCTCTGCTTTTCTCTCTTCTTTACCTGTGGAAATTAGGGGATAGTTAGTGACCAAATGGAGACCTGTTGAGTTGAACTGAGGATACCATGACTGTAGGAGGCTCAGCTAGGATAGCCTGAGGGTTTTCATATTCCAGACTTGCCTGAGTATCATACATTTGACAACAAAAGCAGGAATGATATGATCAGCTTTGGAGTAGGCCAAAGTATTACATTGTCAGTAAAGTCTTTCACTGATCCCTTTCCATACCATTTTCTATTTATATTTTTTGACATTTTTTGGTATTTTATGTTTCTACTCATGACCACCCACCTAACCTTACCCTCCTCAAATATCAGGCTCTGCCCAACTTAGCTTTATTCTCCAAACAGAGCAAAATATTCTTCAAACATGACACCTGCCGTGAGAGACCAATTGGGCATAATGGTTAAAAGAGGTAAGCATCAGACACTAAAGAATGGTAGGGCTTTTGTTGAACTGGAGAATACATGTCCAAAGGCTTTGTTTGGTTTTCTTGTAAAACTATTGTGCTGTCTACATAAAACTGGTTTGTAAAAAATCTCAACTAATAATAGATACACCCAGATTAAATAAAACTTACCTACCCGTGATTGACGGGAATAATTATTCTAGGGTTTTTGGCATCTCTGAGTGTGGGAGCTTGTTAAACTAAATAAATTTACAATTGGCATAATTGGAGTGATTTTGTGGAGGAGGTGGGTTGGAGGAGAGAATATATACATCTTTCCATATACATCTATTCCAGACAAGTAAGAACTTGCCCCTCCCCATCAACCTCCTTCCTTCAGACAATGCTACATAGTTCAGAAAGGGAGCTAATTACACTTTAAAAAATGTTATTTAGACACTTTAGCCACACATCATTTGGTTCCCATCATCATCTTTTAAAGCGCCTCCTCAGGGCTTAACAACAATAAATAAGGAGAAGAAAAGGCACTGACATTGATAAAAAATAGGAATATAATAGGAAAAGAACAAACTAATTCAATAAAGTGAAAAATATCCAATAATGTGTATTTCTATAGGTCATTTTGAATCTCTAGTCAGAAAGTCTAGAGTTAGTGTTTTCCTGTTAAAGTGCATTTCTATTTTTTATGTAACCATATACATGATTAATAGATAATACATGATTATTAATGATAAATAATAAATAATCATTTATTAAGGCTACATTTTAGAGTTTAAAGAATACATTTTAGAGTTTGAAGATTTATTTTGCTGTTTCTTTAATTCATTTTACAACTACTGATAGTTCTTCTTGTACTAAAATCATCTCTCTTAAGATATCCGATGTACAGTATTCTGCTCAAAACTATTCTGTGTTCTATATTCAGCCTCTTCTCCCTCAAAATATCTTCATGGTAGACATGTTTCTCTAATCTTCTAGCCATTTTCTGCTTTGTAACCTTATCTTTTTGGACAGAGGTAATCATTTAATCATTATATTCACATTCAGGAAAGGACAATAGAACAGGTCAGTCTTCTTATCACTCATCTTTCCATATACCTACACCATGTTAACCAGGTATTTTATCTCTAGAGCAAATATAACATTGGAAAAAAACAAAGTATAAATTTATTTGATTGTTTTTTCTAGAGTGGCTAAACTTTAAGTGACTAACCTACTTCTTTTCCTCTTCTTTGAAAGCAGTGAATAGTGTGGGCTACAGACCACAAAAGCAAGATATACCCAATATCAAGAGGCAAAGATGAGAAAGTTTAGGATGTTAAAGTATATGAAAGAATGACTTTCTTCAGCCAGGCATGGTTGCTCACACCTGTAATCCCAGCACTTTGGGAGGCCAAGATGGGAGGATTGCTTGAGGTCGGGAGTTTGACACCAGTCACAACATAGCAAGATTCCATCTCTACAAAAAACTAGAAAGTTAGCTGGGCATGGTAGCATGCACCTGTGATCCTGGCTACTTGGGAGACAGGGTCACTTGAGCCTGGGAGGTCAAGGCCACAGTGAGCCATGATCATGCCACTGCACTCGAGCCTGAGTGACATGGTGAGACCCTGTCTCAAAAAAAAAGAGAAAAGAAAAGAAAATCAAAAGCAAAACAAAAAAAAAATGACTTTCTTGACACCATACTTTTTTGCAATTACTTTCTTTGGATATAAAATATTTCTCGAAATGTCCATAAATTGTAAACTCTGTAACTGATTAACATAATGTTACAGAGTTTTACATTTATTTTAACCATTGGTGAATTTAAAGTAAGAAAGAACTGGAGAAATTTTGAAGCTGGGACTCAAACTCTGGAAGTGTATATAAATTCTAGTCCAACTCCATTTCAGGGAAATGGTGTTTGTTCTTTAGAGGGCTATACTTAATCACAAAAATTACCTTAAGATAATGCAATACCTCTAATTGAATGAACACTGAACTACATTATGAACTATAAACGTGCTTCCCAAATACATCTGCCCATTTCTATAAGCAAGTAAAAGCTACTATAATTAATTACTGAATCAATCTTATATACTTATACCCATAACCTGACCTATATACATTCGTGCGTTATTCTCTTATAATACTTAGTTATATGACTCAGTTCTCTGGAGCCTGTCTACTAAGTAATTTTGTAAAATCAAGTTTCTGACCTTAGAAAGTCGGAGATAATGATTCTTATGATTCTGGAAGAACAGCTTGATTCATACATTACCTCAATATTTATTAAGCTTTTAGTCTGTGTTTAGGTGGATAAATGTATGATGTATTTATATATTTTTTTTCTTTTCTTTTTTTTTTTAGCATGTGCAGAATGGGTAGGTTTTTTACATAGGTGTACACGTGCCATGGTGGTTTACTGCACCCATCAACCTGTCATCTACACTAGGTATTTGTCCTAATGATATCCCTCCCATTCCCTCTCACTCATGAGAGAGAACATGCAGTGAGAACATGCCGTGTTTGGTTTTCTCTTCCTGTATTAGTTTGCTGAGAATGATGGCTTCCAGCTTCATCCATGTCGCTGCAAAGGACATGAACTCATTCTTTTTTATGGTTGCATAGTATTCCATAGTGTATATGTGCCACATTCTCTTTATCCACTTTATCATTGATGGGCATTTGGGTTGGTTCCAAGTCTTTGCTATTGTGAATAGTGCTACAGTAAACATATGTGTGTGTGTGTCTTTGTAGTAGAATGGTTTATAATCCTTTGAATATATATTCTAGTAATAAGATTGCTAGGTCAAATGGTATTTCTATTCTAGATCCTTGAGGAATCACCACACTGTCTTCCACAATGGTTAAACTAATTTACACTCCCACCAACAGTGTAAAAGCATTCCTGTTTCTCCACATCTTCTCTAGCATCTGTTGTTTTCTGACTTTTTAATGATCGTAATTCTAACTGGCATTAGATGGTATCTCATTGTGGTTTTGATTTGCGTTTGTCTAAAGACCACTGATGATGAGTGTTTTTTCATATCTTTGTTGGCTGCATAAATGTCTTCTTTTGAAAAGTGTCTGTTCATATCCTTCACCCACTTTTTGATAGGGTCATTTGTTTTTCTCTTGTAAATTTGTTTACGTTCTTTGTAGATTCTGAATGTTAGCCCTTTGTCAGATGGATAGATTGCCAAAATTTTCTCTCATTCTGTAGGTTGCCTGTTCACTCTGATGATAGTTTCTTTTGCTGTGCAGAAGCTCGTTAGTTTAATTAGATCCCATTTGTCAATTTTGGCTTTTGTTGCAATTGCTTTTGGTGTTTTAGTCATGAGGTCTTTGCCCATGCCTATGTCCTGAATGGTATTGCCTAGGTTTTCTTCTAGGGATTTTATGGTTTTAGGTCTTATGTTTAATCTTTAATCCATCTTGAGTTAATTTTTGTTTAAGGTGTAAGCCAGGGGTCCAGTTTCAGTTTTCTGCATATGGCTAGCCAGTTTTCCCAATACCATTTATTAAACAGGGAATCCTTTCCCCATTGCTTGTTTTTGTCAGGTTTATCAAAGCTGACAAATTGTAGATGTGTGATGTGTGATGTTAGATGTGTGTAGATGTGTGATGTTATTTGTAGATGTGTGATGTTATTTCTGAGACCTCTGTTCTGTTCCATTGGTCTATATATCTGTTTTGGTACCAGTACCATGCTGTTTTGGTTACTGTAGCCTCATAGTATAGTTTGAAATCAGGTAGCATCATGCCTCCAGCTTTGTTCTTTTTGCTTAGGATTGTCCTGACTATACGGGCTCTTTTTTAGCTCCATATGAAATATGAAATTTAAAGTATTTTTTTCTAATTCTGTGAAGAAAGTCAATGGTAGCTTGATAGGAATAACATTGAATCTATAAATTACTTTGGGCAGTATGGCCATTTTCACAATATTGATTCTTCCTATTCATGAGTATGAAAGGTTTTTTCATTTGTTGTGTCCTCTCTTATTTTCTTGAGCAATGGTTTGTAGTTCTCCTTGAAGAGGTCCTTCACATCCCTTGTAAGTTGGATTCCTAGGTAGTTTTTTCTCTTTGTAGCAATTGTGAATGGGAATTTACTCGTGATTTGGCTCTCTGTTTGTCTATTATTGGTGTATAGGAATACTTCTGATTTTTGCACTCTGATTTTGTATCCTGAGACATTGGTGAAGTTGCTTATCAGCTTAAGGAGTTTTGGGGCTGAGATGATGGGATTTTCTAAATATACAATCATGTCATCTGCATATGGAGATAATTTGACTTCCTCTCTTCCTATTTGAATTCACTTTATTTCTTTCTCTTGACTAATTGCCCTGACCAGAAATTCCAATACTGTGCTGAACAGGAGTGGTAAGAGAGGGCATCCTTGTCTTGTGCTAGTTTTCAAAGGGCATGCTTCCAGTTTTTGCCCATTAGTATGATATTGGCTGTGGATTTGTCATAAACAGCTATTTTGAGATATGGTCCATCAATACCTAGTTTATTGAATGCTTCTAGAATGAAGGGGTGTTGAATTTTATCAAAGGACTTTTCTGCATCTATTAATTATTATTTCCATTCTTTTGCTGAGGAGTGTTTTGCTTCCAATTGTGTGGTCAATTTTGGAATAAGTGTAATGTGGTGCTGAGAAGAACGTATATTCTGTTGATTTGGAGTGGAGAGTTCTGTAGATGTCTATTGGGCCTGCTTGGTCCAGAGCTGAGTTCAAGTCCTGAATATCCTTGTTAATTTTCTGTCTCGTTGATCTGTCTAGCATTGACAGTGGGGTGTTAAAGTCTCCCACTATGATTGTGTGGGAGTCTGTCTCTTTGTAGGTCTCTAAGAACTTGCTTTATGAATCTGGGTGCTCCTGTATTGGGTGCATATATGTTTAAGATAGTTAGCTCTTCTTGTTGCGTTGATCCCTTTACCATTATGTAACGCCCTTCTTTGTTTGTTTAAACTCTGTTTTTTCAGAGACTAGGATTGCAACCCCTGCTTTTTATTTTTCTTTCTTTCCATTTGCTTGGTAAATATTCCTCCATCCCTTTATTTTGAGCCTATGTCTGTCTTTGCACTTGAGATGGGTCTCCTGAACACAGCACACCAACAGGTCTTGACTCTATCCAATTTGCCAGTCTGTGTCTTTTAATTGGGGCATTTAGCCCATTTACATTTAAGGTTAATATTGTTATGTGTGAATTTGATCCTGTCATTATGATGCTAGCTGGTTGTTTTGCCCATTAGTTGATGCAGTTTCTTCATAGTGTCATTGGTCTTTACATTTTGGTATGTTTTTGCAGTGGCTGGTACCAGTTTTTCCTTTCCACATTAAATGCTTCCTTCAGGACTCTTGTAAGGCAGGCCTGGTGGTGACAAAATCCCTAGTGTTTTCTTCTCTCTAAAGGATTTTATTTCTCCTTCACTTATGATGCTTAGATTGGCTGGATATGAAATTCTGGGTTGAAAATTATTTTCTTTAATAATGTTGAATGTTTGCCCCCACTCTCTTCTGGCTTGTAGGGTTTCTGCAGAGACATCTGCTGTTAGTCTGATGAGCTTCCCTTTGTGGGTAACCTGACATTTCTCTCTGACTGCCCTTAACATTTTTTCCTTCGTTTCAACCTTGGTGAATCTAACGATTATGTGTCTTGGGGTTGCTCTTCTCTAAGAGTATCTTTGTGTTGGTCTCTGTATTTCCTGAATTTGAATGTTGACCTGTCTTGCTATGTTGGAGAAGTTCTCCTGGATAATATCCTGAAGTGTGTTTTCCAACTTGGTTCCATTCTCCCCATCATTTTCAGGTACATCATCAAATGTAGGTTTGGTCTTTTTACATAGTCCCGTATTTCTTGCAGGCTTTGTTTGTTTCTTTTCATGCTTTTTCCTTAATCTTGTCTTCATGCTTTATATCATTAGTTGATAATCAATCTCCGATATTCTTTCTTCCGCTTGATTGATTTAGCTGTTGACACTTGTGTATGCTTCACAAAGTTCTTGTGCTGTGTTTTTCAACTCCATCATGTCATTTATATACTTCTCTAAACTGGTTATTCTAATTAGCAATTCCTTTAGTCTTTCATCAAGGTTCTTAGCTTTCATGCATTGAGTTAGAACATGTTCCTTTAGCTCAGAGGAGCTTTTTATTACCCACCTTCTGAAGCCTACTTCTGCCAATTCATCAAACTCATTCTCTGTCCAGTTTTGTTCCCTTGCTGGCAAGGAGTTGTGATCCTTTGGAGGAGAAGAGGCATTCTGGTTTTTGGAATTTTCAGCCTTTTGTGCTGGTTTTTCCTCATCTTCTTGGATTTATCTACTTTTGGTCTTTGCTGTTAGTGACCTTCAGATGGAGCTTTTGCATGGTCGTCCTTTTTGTTGATGTTGATGCTATTGCTTTCTGTTTGTTAGTTTTCCTTCTAACAGTTAGGCTCCAGGTCTGTTGGAGTTTGCTGGAGGTCCACTCCAAACCCTGTTTGCCTGGGCATCACCAGAGAAGCCTGCAGAACAGCAAAGATTGCTGCCTACTCCTTCTTCTGGAAGCTTCATCCCATCAGGAGGCACTGGGGTCAGGGACCCACTTGAGGAGGCAGTCTCCCTTAGCAGAGCTTGATTGCTATTCTGGGAGATCCACTGCTCTCTTCAGAGCTGGCAGGCAGGGACGTTTAAGTCTGCTGAAGCTGCGCCCACAGCTGCCCCTACCCCCAGGTGCTCTGTCCCAGGGAGATGGTAGTTTGATCTAAAAGCCCCTGACTAGGGCTGCTGCCTTTCTTCAAAGATGCCCTGCCCAGAGAGGAGGAATCTAGAGAGGCTGTCTGGTTACAGTGGCTTTGCTGTGCTGCGGTGGGCTCCACCCCGTCTGAACTTCCCAGCAGCTTTCTTTACACTGTGAGGGGAAAACTACCTACTCAAGCCTCAGTAATGGTGGACATCCCTCCCCCAACCAAGCTCAAGTGTCCCAGGTCGACTTCAGTCTGCTGTGCTGGCAATGAGAATTTCAAGCCAGTGAATCTTAGCTTGCTGTTCTCTGTGGGTGCAGGATCCGCTGAGCAAGACCACTTGGCTCCCTGGCTTCAGCCCTCTTTTCAGGGGAGCGAACAGTTCTGTCTCACTGGCATTCCAGGTGCCACTGGGGTACAAAAAAACTCCTGCAGCTAGCTCAATGTCTTCTCAAATGGCTGCCCAGTTTTGTGCCTGAAACCAGGGACCCTGGTGGTGTAGGCACCTGAGGGAATCTCCTGGTATGTGGGTTGTGAAGACCATGGGAAAGGGGTCGTATCTGGGCCAGCAAGCACTGTCCATCACAGCATAGTCCCTCATGGCTTCTCTTGGCTAGGGGAGAGAGTTCCTTGACCTCTTCCACTTCCTGGATGAGGTGATGCCCCACCCTGCTTCTGCTTATCCTCCGGGGGCTGCACCCACTGTCTAACCAGTCCCAATGAGATGAATGGGGTACCTCAGTTGGAAATGCAGAAATCACCTGCCTTCTGTGTTGATCTTGCTGGGAGCTGCAGACCGGAGCTGTTCCTATTTGGCCATCTTGCCAGGGAATTATTTTTATGTTCATTTATGTATAATGTATAAATATGCATTTATATATTTTGATCCTATATTTTTATGTGTATATAACACGTGAAAGCCAAACATAAAATTCAATCACAGTCTACATATTGTCAATTATTTATGAGGATAGGTCACAGCTAAGAGCTTTATTGAACTGTATTTTCAGAAGATAGAGTTTTGATAGTCAGGGAAGGAGAGCAGGGGAAAAGAGGAGGAGGAAGGAGAAAAACAAGAAACCATATAGTCTCTTTACCTGCTTTCTTTTCTCAGTTTTCTCTTCCTGTCTGCTTCTCTCCTTCAACCTTCATCTTCTCAATTCTTTCCCCACACACTCTTATTCAGAAACATACTCTCATGGTGTTTAGTCATTCTTGCATTAACTATGTATGTGTGAAGCACCTGCAAAATATACCTAGTACTATTTTTTTTTCTTTTTCTTTTTTATTCTTTTTTTTTTTTTTTTTTTTTTTTTTGAGACAGAGTTTTTCTCTGTCACCCAGGCTCAAGTGCAGTGGTGTGATCCCGGCCTATTGAAATCTCCACCTCCTGGGTTCAGGCGATTCTCCTGCCTTGCATCCTGAGTGGATGGGATTACAGGCATGCACCACCACACCCAACTAATTTTTGTATCTTTAGTAGAGATGGGGTTTCACCATATTGGCCAGGCTGGTCTCGAACTCCTGACCTCAAGTGATTCACCTGCCTTAGCCTCCCAAAGTGCTAGGATTATAGGCGTGAGCCACCACACGCGGCCCGCACCTGCCAAATATGCCAAATGTGAAATGGGAGTTGGAAGAATCCTTGAATTCCTTCTCTGCCCACTACTTTATAGCTTGGCATAACATACTATGATACAGAGTGAATATACAGAACAAAGAAATCCTAGTCTCCAGGAGTTTATTATCTAAAGGTAAAGTTAGGATAAATTTAAAACCATTAAACTATTTAACTCTCATATGCTAGAACTGGAGGAATCTCTTATAGTTTGAAAGATGTGAAGAACTGAATCAGGAAAATTGTTAAACCAACAAATAATATAGAATAAAAGTATAAATTAATTTGCAAATGTATTCATAAATTCATAGCTTACATTTTTAAGCACTTAAGTTAATTGTCTTTTGATTATTAAGGGAAGTGAGTGAAGTTTGAATTACATTGGTTCTTGGAGTTCATTATCATGGTGGAGAACCATGTTCTCTCACTAAAATTCTGGTTACTGTCACAGTTAGTTAGTTACAGAAAACATTTGTGGGACAGCTGCTGTATAAACTCCATTTTCATGCTGCTGATAAAGACATACCCAAGACTGGTAATTTATAAAGAAAAAGAGTTTAATGGACTCAGAGTTCCATGTGGCTGGGGAGGCCTCACAATCATGGCAGAAAGTGAAAGGCATGTATTACATGGCAGCAGCCAGAATCGAATAAAAAAAACAAGCAAAAGGGGAAACCCCTTATAAAATCATCAGAACTTGTGAGACTTATTCACTACCACGAGAACAGTATGGGGGAAACTGACCCCATGATTCAAGTATCTCCCACCAGGTCCCTCCCACAACACATAGGAATTATGGGAGCTACAATTCAAGATGAGATTTGAGTGGGGACACAGCCAAACCATATCATTCTACCCCTGGCTTCTCCCAAATCTCATGTCCTCACATTTAAAAACCAATCATGCCTTCCCAACAGTACCCCGAAGTCTTAACTCATTTCAGCATTAACTCAAAAGTACACAGTCCAAGGTCTCATCTGAGACAAGACAAGTCCCTTCTGCCTATTAGCCTGTGAAATCAAAAGCAAGTTAGTTACTTCCTAGATAAATGGTAGTACAAGTATTGGGTAAATACAGCTGTTCCAAATGGGAGAAATTAGCCAAAACAAAGAGGCTAATGACCTCATGCAAGTCTGAAATCAAGCAGGGCAGTCAAATCATAAAGCTCCAGAATGATCTCCTTTGACTCCATATCTCACATCCAGGTCAAACTGATACAAAAGGTGGATTCCCGTGGTCTTGGGCAGTTCTGTCCCTGTGGCTTTGCTGGGTACAGCCCCACTCCTGGCTGCCTTCATGGGCTGCCATTGAGTGTCTGGAGCTTTTTTGAGGTCTAGAGGATGTTGGCCCTCTTCTCACGGCTCAACTAGGCAGTGTCCCAGTGGGGACTCTTTGTGGGGGCGTCAACCCCACATCTCCCTTCCACACTGCCCTAGCAGGGGTTCTTCATGAGGGCTTCACCCCTGTAGCAAACTTCTTCCTGGACATCCAGGCACTTTCATACATCCTCTGAAATCTAGGCAGAGGTTCCCAAACTTCAGTTCTTGACTTCTGTGCACCACCAGGCTCAATACCACATGGAAGCTGCCAAGGCTTGGAGCTTGCACCTTCTGAAGCCATGGCCTGAACTGTACCTTTGCCCTTTTTAGCCATGGCTAGAGTGACTGGGATGAAGGGCACCAAGCTCGCAGGCTGCACAGAAAAGGGAGGCCCTAAGCCCAGCCCACAAAACCATTTTTTCCTCCTAGGCCTCCAGGCCAGTGGTGGAAGGGACTGCTGTTTATGTCTCTGACATGCTCTGGAGACATTCTTCCCCTTGTCTTGGCAATTAATGTTTGGCTCCTTGTTACTTATGCAAATTTCTCTAGCAGGCTTGAATTTCTCCTCAGAAAATGGGTTTTTCTTTTCTATCACATAATCAGGCTGCAAAGACTAAACCAGGAAGAAGTTGAATCCCTGAATAGACCAATAGCAGGCTCTGAAATTGAGGCAATAATTAATAGCCTACCAACCAAAAAAAGTCCAGGACCGGATGGATTCACAGCTGAATTCTACCAGAGGTATAAGGAGGAGCTGATACTATTCCTTCTGAAACTATTCCAATCAATAGAAAAAGAGGGAATCCTCCCTAACTCATTTTATGAGGCCAACATCATCCTAATACCAAAGCCTGGCAGAGATACAACAAAAAAAGAGAATTTTAGACCAATATCCCTGATGAACATGGATGCAAAAATCCTCAATAAAATACTGGCAAACCAGATCCAGCAGCACATCAAAAAGCTTATCCACCATGATCAGGTGGGCTTCATCCCTGGGATGCAAGGCTGGTTCAATATTTGCAAATCAATAAACGTAATCCAGCATATAAACAGAACCAAAGACAAGAACCACATCATTATCTCAATAGATGCAGAAAAGGCTTTTGACAAAATTCAACAGCCCTTCATGCTAAAAACGCTCAATAAATTCGGTATTGATGGAACGTACCTCAAAATAATAAGAGCTATTTATGACAAACCCACAGCCAATATCATACTGAATGGGCAAAAACTGGAAAAATTCCCTTTGAAAACTGGCACAAGACAGGGATGCCCTCTCTCACCACTCCTATTCAACATAGTGTTGGAAGTTCTGGCTAGGGCAATCAGGCAAGAGAAAGAAATCAAGGGTATTCAGTTAGGAAAAGAAGAAGTCAAATTGTCCCTGTTTGCAGATGACATGATTGTATATTTAGAAAACCCCATTGTCTCAGCCCAAAATCTCCTTAAGCTGATAAGCAACTTCAGCAAAGTCTCAGGATACAAAATTAATGTGCAAAAATCACAAGCATTCTTATACACCAGTAACAGACAAACAGAGAGCCAAGTCATGAATGAACTTCCATTC
Organism: Chlorocebus sabaeus; assembly: GCF_047675955.1. NCBI lineage: Eukaryota > Metazoa > Chordata > Mammalia > Primates > Cercopithecidae > Chlorocebus > Chlorocebus sabaeus. The sequence continues at coordinate 101,502,443 of NC_132912.1, read as the reverse complement.
ACAATTGCTTCAAAGAGAATAAAATACCTAGGAATCCAACTTACAAGGGATGTAAAGGACCTCTTCAAGGAGAACTACAAACCACTGCTCAGTGAAATAAAAGAGGACATAAACAAATAGAAGAACATACCATGCTCATGGATAGGAAGAATCAATATCATGAAAATGGCCATACTGCCCAAGGTAATTTATAGATTCAATGCCATCCCCATCAAGCTACCAATGAGTTTCTTCACAGAATTGGAAAAAACTGCTTTAAAGTTCATATGGAACCAAAAAAGACCCCGCATTGCCAAGACAATCCTAAGTCAAAAGAACAAAGCTGGAGGCATCATGCTACCTGACTTCAAACTATACTACAAGGCTACAGTAACCAAAACAGCATGGTACTGGTACCAAAACAGAGATATAGACCAATGGTTAACAGAATAGAGTCCTCAGAAATAATACCACACATCTACAGCCATCTGATCTTTGACAAACCTGACAAAAACAAGAAATGGGGAAAGGATTCCCTATTTAATAAATGGTGCTGGGAAAATTGGCTAGCCATAAGTAGAAAGCTGAAACTGGATCCTTTCCTTACTCCTTATGTGAAAATTAATTCAAGATGGATTAGAGACTTAAATGTCTCTAATACCATAAAAATCCTAGAGGAAAACCTAGGTAGTACCATTCAGGACATAGGCATGGGCAAAGATTTCATGTCTAAAACACCAAAAGCAACAGCAACAAAAGCCAAAATTGACAAATGGGATCTAATTAAACTAATGAGCTTCTGCACAGCAAAAGAAACTACCATCAGAGTGAACAGGCAACCTACAGAATGGGAGAAAATTTTTGCAATCTACTCATCTGACAAAGGGCTAATATCCAGAACCTACAAAGAACTCAAGCAAATTTACAAGGAAAAAACAACCCCATCAAAAAGTGGGCAAAGGATATGAACAGACATTTCTCAAAAGAAGACATTCATACAGCCCACAGACACATGACAAAATGCTCATCATCACTGACCATCAGAGAAATGCAAATCAAAACCACAATGAGATACCATCTCACACCAGTTAGAATGGCAATCATTAAAAAGTCAGGAAACAACAGGTGCTGGAGAGGATGTGGAGAAATAGGAACACTTTTACACTGTTGGTGGGATTGTAAACTAGTTCAACCATTATGGAAAACAGTATGGTGATTCCTCAAGGATCTAGAACTACATGTACCATATGACCCAGCCATCCCATTACTGGGTATATACCCAGAGGATTATAAATCATGCTGCTATAAAGACACATGCACACGTATGTTTATTGCGGCACTATTCACAATAGCAAAGACTTGGAATCAACTCAAATGTCCATCAGTGACAGACTGGATTAAGAAAATGTGGCACATATACACCATGGAATACTATGCAGCCATAAAAAAGGATGAGTTTGTGTCCTTTGTAGGGACATGGATGCAGCTGGAAACCATCATTCTCAGCAAACTATCACAAGAACAGAAAACCAAACACCGCATGTTCTCACTCATAGGTGGGAACGGAACAATGAGATCACTTGGACTCGGGAAGGGGAACATCACACACCGGGGCCTATCATGGGGAGGGGGGAGGGGAGAGGGGAGGGATTGCATTGGGAGTTATACCTGATGTAAATGACGAGTTGATGGGTGCTGACAAGTTGATGGGTGCAGCACACCAACATGGCACAAGTATACATATGTAACAAACCTGCACGTTATGCACATGTACCCTAGAACTTTACAAAGTATAATAATAATAAATAAATAAATAAATAAAAAAGAAATATTAGTGAAAAAAAAAAGAAACTTTTATGCTCTGTTTCCCTTTTAAGACTGAATTTTTTTTTTAAATTTATTTATTATTATTATACTTTAAGTTGTAGGGTACATGTGCACAACGTGCAGGTTTGTTACATATGTATACTTGTGCCATGTTGGTGTGCTGCACCCATCAACTCGTCATTTACATCAGGTATAACTCCCAATGCAATCCCTCCCCCCTCCCCCCTCCCCATGATAGGCCCCGGTGTGTGATGTTCCCCTTCCCGAGTCCAAGTGATCTCATTGTTCAGTTCCCACCTATGAGTGAGAACATGCGGTGTTTGGTTTTCTGTTCTTGTGATAGTTTGCTAAGAATGATGGTTTCCAGCTGCATCCATGTCCCTACAAAGGACACAAACTCATCCTTTTTTATGGCTGCATAGTATTCCATGGTGTATATGTGCCACATTTTCTTAATCCAATCTGTCACTGATGGATATTTGGGTTGATTCCAAGTCTTTGCTATTGTGAATAGTGCCGCAATAAACATACGTGTGCATGTGTCTTTATAGCAGCATAATTTATAATCCTTTGGGTATATACCCAGTAATGGGATGGCTGGGTCATATGGTACATCTAGTTCTAGATCCTTGAGGAATCGCCATACTGTTTTCCATAATGGTTGAACTAGTTTACAATCCCACCAACAGTGTAAAAGTGTTCCTATTTCTCCACATCCTCTCCAGCACCTGTTGTTTCCTGACTTTTGAATGATCGCCATTCTAACTGGTGTGAGATGGTATCTCATTGTGGTTTTGATTTGCATTTCTCTGATGGCCAGTGATGATGAACATTTTTTCATGTGTCTGTTGGCTGTATGAATGTCTTCTTTTGAGAAATGTCTGTTCATATCCTTTGCCCACTTTTTGATGGGGTTGTTTGTTTTTTTCTTGTAAATTTGTTTGAGTTCTTTGTAGGTTCTGGATATTAGCCCTTTGTCAGATGAGTAGATTGCAAAAATTTTCTCCCATTCTGTAGGTTGCCTGTTCACTCTGATGGTAGTTTCTTTTGCTGTGCAGAAGCTCTTTAGTTTAATGAGATCCCATTTGTCAATTTTGGCTTTTGCTGCCGTTGCTTTTGGTGTTTTAGACATGAAGTCTTTGCCCATGCCTATGTCCTGAATGGTACTACCTAGGTTTTCCTCTAGGATTTTTATGGTATTAGGTCTAACATTTAAGTCTCTAATCCATCTTGAATTAATTTTTGTATAAGGAGTAAGGAAAGGATCCAGTTTCAGCTTTCTACTTATGGCTAGCCAATTTTCCCAGCACCATTTATTAAATAGGGAATCCTTTCCCCATTTCTTGTTTTTGTCAGGTTTGTCAAAGATCAGATGGCTGTAGATGTGTGGTATTATTTCTGAGGACTCTGTTCTGTTCCATTGGTCTATATCTCTGTTTTGGTACCAGTACCATGCTGTTTTGGTTACTGTAGCCTTGTAGTATAGTTTGAAGTCAGGTAGCGTGATGCCTCCAGCTTTGTTCTTTTGACTTAGGATTGTCTTGGCAATGCGGGCTCTTTTTTGGTTCCATATGAACTTTAAAGCAGTTTTTTCCAATTCTGTGAAGAAGCTCATTGGTAGCTTGATGGGGATGGCATTGAATCTATAAATTACCTTGGGCAGTATGGCCATTTTCACGATATTGATTCTTCCTATCCATGAGCATGGTATGTTCTTCCATTTGTTTGTGTCCTCTTTTATTTCACTGAGCAGTGGTTTGTAGTTTTCCTTGAAGAGGTCCTTTACATCCCTTGTAAGTTGGATTCCTAGGTATTTTATTCTCTTTGAAGCAATTGTGAATGGAAGTTCATTCCTGATTTGGCTCTCTGTTTGTCTGTTACTGGTGTATAAGAATGCTTGTGATTTTTGCACATTAATTTTGTATCCTGAGACTTTGCTGAAGTTGCTTATCAGTTTAAGGAGATTTTGGGCTGAGACAATGGGGTTTTCTAAATATACAATCATGTCATCTGCAAACAGGGACAATTTGACTTCTTCTTTTCCTAACTGAATACCCTTGATTTCTTTCTCTTGCCTGATTGCCCTAGCCAGAACTTCCAACACTATGTTGAATAGGAGTGGTGAGAGAGGGCATCCCTGTCTTGTGCCAGTTTTCAAAGGGAATTTTTCCAGTTTTTGCCCATTCAGTATGATATTGGCTGTGGGTTTGTCATAAATAGCTCTTATTATTTTGAGGTACGTTCCATCAATACCGAATTTATTGAGCGTTTTTAGCATGAAGGGCTGTTGAATTTTGTCAAAAGCCTTTTCTGCATCTATTGAGATAATGATGTGGTTCTTGTCTTTGGTTCTGTTTATATGCTGGATTATGTTTATTGATTTGCAAATGTTGAACCAGCCTTGCATCCCAGGGATGAAGCCCACTTGATCATGGTGGATAAGCTTTTTGATGTGTTGCTGAATCCGGTTTGCCAGTATTTTATTGAGGATTTTTGCATCGATGTTCATCAGGGATATTGGTCTAAAATTCTGTTTTTTTGTTTTGTCTCTGCCAGGCTTTGGTATCAGGATGATGTTGGCCTCATAAAATGAGTTAGGGAGGATTCCCTCTTTTTCTATTGATTGGAATAGTTTCAGAAGGAATGGTACCAACTCCTCCTTGTACCTCTGGTAGAATTCAGCTGTGCATCCATCTGGTCCTGGACTTTTTTTGGTTGGTAGGCTATTAATTATTGCCTCAATTTCAGAGCCTGCTATTGGTCTATTCAGGGATTCAACTTCTTCCTGGTTTAGTCTTGGAAGAGTGTATGTGTCCAGGAAATTATCCATTTCTTCTAGATTTTCCAGTTTATTTGCGTAGAGGTGTTTATAGTATTCTCTGATGGTAGTTTGTATTTCTGTGGGGTCGGTGGTGATATCCCCTTTATCATTTTTAATTGCGTCGATTTGAGTCTTCTCTCTTTTCTTCTTTATTAGTCTTGCTAGTGGTCTGTCAATTTTGTTGATCTTTTCAAAAAACCAACTCCTGGATTCATTGATTTTTTGGAGGGTTTTTTGTGTCTCTATCTCCTTCAGTTCTGCTCTGATCTTAGTTATTTCTTGCCTTCTGCTAGCTTTTGAATGTGTTTGCTCTTGCTTCTCTAGTTCTTTTAATTGCGATGTTAGAGTGTCAATTTTAGATCTTTCCTGCTTTCTCTTGTGGGCATTTAGTGCTATAAATTTCCCTCTACACACTGCTTTAAATGTGTCCCAGAGATTCTGGTATGTTGTATCTTTGTTCTCATTGGTTTCAAAGAACATCTTTATTTCTGCCTTCATTTCGTTATGTACCCAGTAGTCATTCAGGAGCAGGTTGTTCAGTTTCCATGTAGTTGAACGGTTTTGATTGAGTTTCTTAGTCCTGAGTTCTAGTTTGATTGCACTGTGGTCTGAGAGACAGTTTGTTATAATTTCTGTTCTTGTACATTTGCTGAGGAGTGCTTTACTTCCAATTACGTGGTCAATTTTGGAGTAAGTACGATGTGGTGCTGAGAAGAATGTATATTCTGTTGATTTGGGGTGGAGAGTTCTATAGATGTCTATTAGGTCTGCTTGCTGCAGAGATGAGTTCAATTCCTGGATATCCTTGTTAACTTTCTGTCTCGTTGATCTGTCTAATGTTGACAGTGGAGTGTTGAAGTCTCCCATTATTATTGTATGGGAGTCTAAGTCTCTTTGTAAGTCTCTAAGGACTTGCTTTATGAATCTGGGTGCTCCTGTATTGGGTGCATATATATTTAGGATCGTTAGCTCTTCCTGTTGAATTGATCCCTTTACCATTAGGTAATGGCCTGAAATCACCGGTCTTCTGTGTCGCTCGCGCTGGGAGTTGGAGACTGGAGCTGTTCCTATTCTGCCATCTTGCTCCGCCCCCTGACTGAATGTTTTTAACAGCACCCAAGTCGTCTCTTGAATGCTTTGCTGTTTAGAAATTTCTTAGCTGGGTGCGGTGGCTCAAGCCTGTAATTCCAGCACTTTGGGAGGCCAAGGTGGGTGGATCACTTGGGGTCAGGAGTTTGAGACCAGCTTGACCAACATAGTAAAACCCCATCTGTACTAAAAATACACAATTAGGCGTGGCGATGCATGCCTGTAATCCCAGCTACTTGGAAAGCTGAGGCAGGAGAATCACTTGAACCTGGGAGGCAGAGGTTGCAGTGAGCCAGGATTGTGCCATTGTACTATTGCACTCTAGCATGGGCAATAAGAGCAAAATTCTATCTCAAAAAAAAAGGGAAATTTCTTCTGTCAGATACCCTATCATCCCCCTCAAGTTCAAAGTTCCACATATCTCTAGGGCAGGGGCAAAATATTGCCAGCCTCTTTGTTAAAACATAGCAAGAGTCACCTTTACTACCGTTCTCAACAAGTTCCTCATCTCCATCTGAGACCATCTCAGCTTAGATGATTTCTTTCTTTCTTTCTTTCTTTCTTTCTTTCTTTCTTTCTTTCTTTTTTTTTTTTTTTTTTTTTTTTTGAGATGGAGTATCACTTTGTCACCCAGGCTGGAGTGCAGTGGCATGATCTTGGCTCACTGCAACCTCTGCCTCCTGGATTAAAGCTATTCTCCTGCCTCAGCCTCCTAAGTACCTGGGATTACAGGTGTGTGCCGCCATGCCCAGATAATTTTTTTGTATTCTTAGTAGTGACAGGGTTTCACTATGTTGGCCAGGCTGGTTTTGAACTTCTGACCTCAAGTGATCCACCTGTCTCAACCTCCCAAAGTGTTGGCATTACAGGCATGAGCCATCGTGCCTGGTCCTCAGCTTGGATTTCATTGTCCATATTATTATCAGCATTTTGGTCAAAGTCATTCAACAAGTCTCTAGGAAGTTCCAAACTTTCGCACATTTTGCTGTCTTCTTCTGAGCCCTTCAAACTGTTCCAACCTCTGCCTGTTACCCAATTTCAAAGTTGCTTCCACATTTTCAGGTATCTTTACAGCAGTAACCCACTACCCAGTACCAATTTACTGCATTAGTCCCTTTTCATGCTGCTGATAGAGATATATCCAAGACTGGGTAATTTATAAAGAAAAAGAGGTTTAATGGACTCACAGTTCCACGTGGATGGGGAGGCCTCACAATCATGGTGGAAGGCAAAAGGCACATCTTACATGGCAGCAGTCAAGAGAGAAGGAAAACCATGCCAAAGAGGAAACCCCTTATGAAATCATCAGATCTTGTGAGACTTATTCACTACCACGAGAACAGTATGAGGGAACTACCCCTATGATTCAGTTGTCTCCCACTGGGTCTCTCCCACAACACTTAGGAATTATGGGAGCTACAATTCAAGATTAGATTTGGGTGGGGACACAGCCAAACCATATTAGCTGCTATGTGTGTGAAGGTTGAATGAATCATTGGTATGACCAAAGTCTTCATTTGTTTTGTTTTTCTCACTGATATGAGCCCCCACTGCAGAGAAAATGGACACTTTAAGGACCATAATAAATAATTATCCTCACTTTCTACTCATTTCTTTTTTTCTTTTTCTTTTTCTTTTTTTTTTTTTTTGTTTTTTTTTGTTTTTTGAGATGGAATTTTGCTCTTGTTGCCCAGGTGGAGTGCAATGGCATGATCTCTCCTCACCGCAACCTCTGCCTCCCAGGTTCAAGCGATTCTCCTGCCTCAGCCTGCCTCGTAGCTGGGATTACAGGCATGCACCACCACATCTGGCTAATTTTGTATTTTCAGTACAGATGGGGTTTCTCTGTGTTTGTCAGGCTGGTCTTGAACTCCTAACCTCGGGTGATCCTCCCGCCTCAGCCTCCCAAAGTGCTGGGATTACAGGTGTGAGCCCCTGTACCTGGCCTACTCATTTCTTAAATGCTCACCTTTGTTTTCTCAGAACAGGATACTATGAACAAGAACACACTTAACTGAAATGGTCCAATAGAATTCTTGCCTATTTTTAAATATTTTAAAACCTTTCCAATACCTTGTAAAAGTGAAGACTGAATCTGTTGTCAAGGCTTACCTCATTGACACACCATTGACTTCTCTATCCAAATGAGATTGACAAGGGACAGAAAACCTGATATGGTCATTTTTTGGCTTGGAGTGCTAGACATGCTCCAGCAGACAGTTCACACAATGTGAGGCCAACTCCTTACCTCATTTAGAAAACTGTAAGCCATGATTATGACTATATGACATCCTGGAAAAGGTAAAACCGTATACAGAGAGTAAATAGATCAGTTGTTGCCAGTAGTTAGGGAGGAGTAATGAATGGAGGGAGGAATAAATGGACAGAGTATGTGGGATTTTTAGGATGGTGAACTTATTCTCTATGGCACTGTAATGGTGTATACATGACATTTTGCACCTTTCAAAACTCACACAACTGTACAACAGGAAGAGTAAACCCAAATGTAGACTATGGATTTCAGTTAATAATGATGTGTCAATGGTAGTTTATTATTTGTAACAACTGTATCAGATCAAGGCAAGAAAATAAAGGTAAATTGTGTGTGTGTGTGTGTATGTGTGTGTGTGTAAGGGACAAACTATATGGGTACTCTTTGTACTGTCTGCTCAATTTTCTGTGAACCTAAAATTGCTCTAAAAATAAAAATAAAGTTAATTAAGAAAAAAGACTGTGAGTCATGATGAAGACCTACTTTTTGGAAATATGAATATCATTTGCAGGATTGTTTCACTCATATTAAGGACAACACAAGAAGCAGTTAAAAGAGTATTTTGGACAAAATATTTCATGTCTCCAAAGAGGATATACAAATGACAAGCAAGTACATGAGGAAATGCTCGACATCACTAGCTATCATGGAAAAGCAAATCAAAACCGCAATTAAATACCACTTCACTCTTACTAGGATGGCCAAATTTTAAAAAGGCAAAGTAAAGTAACAAATGTTGACAAGGTTGTGGAGAAACTGAAACCTTCACACACTGCTGGTGGGAATGTCAAATGGTACAGCCACTTTGGAAAACAGTCTGGTAGATCCTCATAAAGTTAAACAGAAAATTACCAAGTAACCTAACAATTCCACTTCTAGATATATATCCAAGAGAAATGAAAACATACGTCCATACAAAAACTTCTACATGAATGTTAATAACAGAATTACTTTTAATAGCAAAAAAAAGTGGAAACAACCTAAATGACTATCAGTTGATGACTTGATAAATGACACGTGACAAATACATACAAAGAAATACTACACGCTACAAAATGGAATGAAGTACTGATACATTCTACAACATGGATGAACCTTGAGAAGACTATGCTAAATGAAAGAATCCAGCCACAAAAGACAACACATTGTATAATTCCCCTTATATGAAATGTCTAGAATAGACAAACCTACAGAGACAGAAAGTAGATTAGTGGTTTTTTTGGGCTGGGGAGCCCATGAGGGGTGAGGGGTGACTGCTAAAGGGCACAGAGTTTTTTTCTGGGATGATTAAAATGTTCTAAAATGTGTTGTGATGGTTGCACAACTGTGTGAAAATACTAAAAACCATTGAATTATACACGTTAAATTGGTGAATTGTATGTGTTTTGTATTGCAATGAAACTATTTAAAAAGAATAACATGTGTTTATTTTTATTTTAAAGGGTATAAAATGCCTATTTCTTGCCACTGGTTGATTACAAAGACTTAGTGTTACTCCCTTAGAGGTTTATATTTGTAATTATCAGCAATATTGTCATCCTATATTTGCATAGTGTTTAGTTTATATAGCACTTCCAAACAGACTCTTCTATTTGGACCTCAAAATGCTAAATAAAGTGCCTGATAAAGTATTGCATAAGTGAAGAAACACATTTGAAGAGGTGACGTGAATTGCTATAGGCAGCAGTAAGTACCAAATCTAAGTCAGGAACTTGGGATATCTAATAGAAAGTGAAGTACTTTTTCTACTACCCTATGGTTATTACTTTTTAAATTATATTTAGATTTCTTGGCTTTCTTCACTAGGTTAGAAAGATACAATGGTAAATAACAGGCTGGTCATGGTGGCTAATGCCTGTAATCCCAGCACTTTGAGAGGCCAAGGTGGTTAGATGGAGCTCAGGAGTTTAAGCCCAGCCTCGGAAACATAATGAAACCCCATCTACAAAAAATACAAAAATTAAGCAGAATGTGCTGGCATGCACCTGTGGTCTCAGCTACTCAGATGGCTGAGGTGGGAGGATCACTTGAGCCCAGGAACTCAAGGTTGCAGTGAGCCAAGGTTGCACCACTGCACTCCAGCCTGGGTAACAGAGCAAGACCCTGTGTCACAAGAAAAAAAAAAAGTAAATAGCAGATGAATATAGCTGCCTACATCCTTATAGAAGAGATAGATATTAAATAGAAGGACCTGAAAACAGTTCCACTTCCCTAGTGACTAATGATGTTAGGCACCTTTTCATGTACTTACTAGCCTTTTTTTTTTTTTTTTTTTTTTTTTTTTTGAGACGGAGTCTCGCTCTGCCGCCCAGGCTGGAGTGCAGTGGCCGGATCTCAGCTCACTGCAAGCTCCGCCTCCCGGGTTCACGCCATTCTCCTGCCTCAGCCTCCCGAGTAGCTGGGACTACAGGCGCCCGCCACCTCGCCCAGCTAGTTTTCTGTATTTTTTTTTAGTAGAGACGGGGTTTCACCGTGTCAGCCAGGATGGTCTCGATCTCCTGACCTCGTGATCCGCCCGTCTCGGCCTCCCAAAGTGCTGGGATTACAGGCTTGAGCCACCGCGCCCGGCCTTACTAGCCATTTTTACTTCATTTGTGAAACATCAGCCCAAAGCTTTTGCTCTTTTAAGTGGGTTATTTATATTATTATTGAATTGTAAGAGTTCTTTATATATTCTGGATACATGTTTTTTTAAAAAATTCAAGTATATGATTTGCAAATAATTTTTTACTTCATCTTTTGTAACTTGGTGGCATCTTTTAAAGTGCAAAGGCTTTGAATTTTGATAAAGTTCAATTTATCAGTTTTTATTTTATGAATTGTGCTTTTGGTGCTATGATCTTTGCTTAATCCAAGATCACAAGGAGTTTTTTCCTATATTTTCTTCTAAAAATTTCATTGTTTTAGCTCTTACATTTGGCCCTAAATCTATTAGGAGTTAATTTTTGTGAACCTTGTGAAGTAAGGCTATAAATTAGTCTTTTTACATGTGGATATAGAGATTCCCAGTACTGTTTATTAAAAATACAATTTTTTCCCCATTTGCTTATCTTGGCACCTTTGTAAAAAAAATCAATTGATCATAAATAGTTTTAGTTCTATACTCTTAATTCTGTTCCGCTGATCTGTGTGTCTTTCCTTATGCTAGGACTACACTGTCTTAATTACAATAGCTTTATAATGAGTGCTAAAATGTGGAAATGTAAATCCTCCAACTTTGTTCCTTTTTTTTTTCAAAATTAATTTGGCTATCCTTGGTGTTTGCATTTCCATGTAAAATTTGGGATTAGCTTGTTAATTTCTTCATTAAAGCCTCCTGGAATTTTAATGGAGATCGCATTGAATCTATAGATCAATTTGGGAAGAATTGCCATCTTAGCAATACAAAATCTTCCTATCATGAGCATAGATTCTCTCTACATTTATTTAATTTTTAATTTATCTCAGCAATGTTTTGTAGTTTTCAGTGTATACATTTTGTACTTCTTTTGTTAATTACTTGTTCTTAAGTATATTATTCTTTTTTATGCAATTGGGAATGAAATTATTTTTATAATTTCATTTTTGGATTGTGTATCAATAATACTTAGAAATATAATTGATTTTATAAATTGATATTGTATCCCCTCCAACCTTGCTGAATTTGTTTTTTAGATTTTGTACTTTTTCACCTCCTGTGTGTGGATTCCTTAGGATTTTCTGTATGTAGGATCATATTGTCTGAGAATAATAACAGTTTTACTTCTTCCTTTCCAATTTGAATGCTTTTTATTTCTCTCCCTTGCCTGACTGCACTGGCTAGAATCTCTAGTACAAACGTTGACTCTTAAGTGGCAGAACAGACATACTTGTCTTCTCCTTAGTCTTAGGGGCACACAGTCCGTATTTCACCATTAAGTATGATGTTAGGTCTAGGTTTTTCTTAGATACTCTTTATCAAGTTGAGGAAGCTCCCTTCTATTCAGTTTGTTGGAAATATTTATCAGAAACGGGTGTTGCATTTGTCAAATGAGTTTTGGTGGTGGTGTTGCAGCTATTGAGATGATAATTTAGGTTTGGTCTTTTTTCTATTACAATGGTATTTTACATTCATTAAAAGGCTTTAACATTAAATCAACCTTGCATTACTGGCGTAAATCCCACTTGGTCATAGTGTATAAAACTTTTCATATGTTGCTGGACTCACTTTGTAAATATTTTGTTGGGGATTTTACATCTGTATTATGAGGGATATTGGTCTGTAGTTTTCTTGTGATGTCTTTGTTTTGTTGTTGTTGTTGTTGTTTTTGAGAAAGGGTCTCACTCTGTCACCCAGACTGGAGTGCAGTGGCACAATCTCGGCTCATTGCAAACTCCACCTCCCAGGCTCAAGTGATTCTCCTGCCTCAGCCTCCCGAGTAGCTGGAATTACAGGTGTGCACCTCTACTGCCTGGCTAATTTTTGTATTTTTAGTAGAGATGGGGTTTCACCATGTTGGCCAGATGGGTCTTGAACTTCTGACCTCAAATGATTCACCTGCCTCGGCCTCCCAAAGTGTTGGGATTATAAGCATGAGTCACTGCACCCAGCCTCTTCAGATGTCTTTGACTGGCTTTGGTGTCAGGGTAATATTGGCCTTATAACATAAGTTGAAAAGTGTTCCCTCTTCCTCCATTTTCTGAAAAAGTTTGTAAAGCATTGGTGTTTCTTATTTAAATATTTAATAGAATTCACCAACTAAACCGTCCAGGTCTGGGCTTTCTTTGTGGAAAGATTTTTAATTACTACCTCAATGAGTTTTCATTGTTCTTATGTGTCTATATAGATTTTCTGTGTCTTGTTTAGTCAGTTTTAATAATTTGTGCCTTTTTTTGAAATTTACCATTTTATTTAAGTTTTCTAAATTATTGGCACAAGGATGTTCATAGTAGTTCCTTATCATCTTAATTACTGTGAGATCCTTTACTGGTGTTCCCTTTTGGTAATCTGTGACTTCTCTCTCTTTTTTTGGTGGTCAGTCTAACTAAAGGTATATCAGTTTTGTGGTCTTTTCAAATAACCAACTTTTGCTTTCTCTGAATTTTCTCTATTTTAAAAAATATCATTGATACCTACTCTAATTTTTATTATTTCATTCCTTTGTTTTGCTTGGATTTAGTTTTCTCTTCTTTTTTTCCTTTTTAATGTGGAAACTTAGGTTATTAATTTGAGATCTTTGTTCATGTCTAATATAGGAGCCTAAGTCTATAAATTTCCCCCTGAAGCATTGCTTAAGCTGCATCCCATATCTTTTTATGTATTTTATTTTCATTTTTATTCCATTCTTTTTTTTTATTTCTTTGTGATTTCTTCTTTGACCAGTGGATTATTTGTTAAATTTTCAAATATTTGGGGATTTCTCAATTTTTGTTGAATTCTAGTTTAATTCTATTGTGATTGAAGCACATCCATTGTATGATTTTAATCCTTTTAAATTTATGAGATTTGTTTTATGTCTTACAATATGGTCTGTCCTGAAGGATGTTCTCTATGTGCTAGAAAAGAATGTGTATCCTGCTGTTGTTGGGTGGAGTATTCTGTAGATGGCAATTAGGTAAAGTTAGCTGATAGTGCCAATCAAGCCTTCTATATTCTTGCTGATTTTTTTTATCCAGTCATTTTATCTATTATTAAGAATGTAGTGTTGAAGTCTCCTTCCATTATTCTTGAATTTTCTATTTCTTTCTTCAATTTTGTTTAATGTATTTTGATGGTGTTAGGGACATATATATTTCTAATTGTTGCATCTTCCTGATATTGAGACCCTTCTTCTCATTATAAAATGCCTTTTATCATTATAAAATGCCTCATATTATCTCTAGTAATGTTTTTATCTTAAAATCTATTTTTTCTGGTATTAGTATAGTTATTTCTGCTCTCTTATGGTTACTGTTTATATAGTCTACCTTTTTAAATTTATTTATTTATTTATTTATTTATTTTTCGAGACAGAGTCTTACTCTGTCACCCAGACTGGAGTACAGTAGCGCAATCTCAGCTCACTGCAAGTTCCGCCTCCCTGGTTCATGCCATTCTCCTGCCTCTGCCTTCCAAGTAGGTGGGACTACAGGTGCCTGCCACCACACCTGGCTAATTTTTTGTGTTTTTAGTAGAGACGGGGTTTCACCATGTTAGCCAGGATGGTCTTGATCTCCTGACCTCGTAGTCCACCCACTTTGGCCTCCCAAAGTGCTGGGATTACAGGCATGAGCCACCAGGCCGCAGCCCACAACATCTACCTTTTAAAAAAATTTTTTTCCTTCAATCTATTTGTGTTTCTGAATCTGAAATGTGTCTCTTATTAGGATCTATTTTTTATTCAGTCTGATAATTTCTGCTTTTAATTGGAGTATTTAATCCATTTCCATTATTTGAGACTGTTAATATAATTGATTTTACATGCGCCATCTTGCTGTTTTGCATTTATCTCGTGGCATTTTTGTTCCTCTATCTCACTTTTCATGCCTTTTTGTGTACAAGAAATATTGTCGAAGGCACTGTTTTCATTATTCTTTTCTTTTCTTTTCTTTTCTTTTCTTTTGTTTCACACAAGGCCTTGCTCTGTTGCCCAGGCTAGAGTGCAGTGGTACGACTACAGCCCACTGTAGCCTCAATCTCTTGGGCTCAAGCGATTCTCCCACCTCAGCCTCCTGAGTAGCTGGGACTACAGGTGCCCACCACCACACCCAACTAATTTTTTAAATTTTTTGTAGACATGGGGTTTCACTGTGTTGCCTAGGATGGTCTTGAACACCTAGGCTCAAGCAATCCTCCTACCTCAGCCTAGCAAAGTGCTGGGATTATAGGCATGAGCCACCACATCCACCTTGTTTTGTTATTTTCTTAGTAGTTTCTTATTACAATACATCTTAACTCATCACAATCTATTTTCAAGTAATACTAACTTAATTCTAGGTTTTTTTGCTTTTTTGTTTGTTTGTTTGTTTGAGACAGAGTCTCACTGTGTCACTCAGGCTGGAGTGTAATGGTGCGATCTTGGCTTACTGCAACCTCTGCCTCCCAGGTTCAAGTGATTCTCCTGCCTCAACCTCCTGAGTAGCTGGGATTACAGGCACCCACCACCACACATGGGTACTTTTTGTATTTTTAGTGGAGACAGGGTTTCACCATGTTGGCCAGGCTGGTCTCGAATTCCTGACCTCAGATGATCCACGTACCTTGGCCTCCCAAATTGTGAGGATTACAGCTGTGAATCACCATGCCTGGCTCTTAATTCTAGTTTAATACAGAAACTTGCTTCAGTACAGTTTCATTCCCCAGTCCTTTGTGCCATTATCATTCTAAATACTATATCTTTATGTTTTATAAGCCCAACAATACGGTTGTGTATTTTTGTTTTATGCAACTGTCTTTTAAATCAGTTAAGAGAAGAAAAGAGGAATGAATATTTTTTACAGTTATTCATATAATTACCTTTATTTATGTCTTTTATTTCTTTGGGTGATTTTGAGTTACCATCTGGTATCATTTTATTCCAATCTGAATGACTTCCTTTCTTATTTCTTATAAGGCATATTTGCTCACAACAAAATCTCTTCTCTCTATTTTTCTCAGAATGTTTAACTTTGCATGCAGTTTTTCAAGGATAGTTTGCTGCATATGGAATTCTTGGTTATCAGTTTTGTTTTGTTTTCTTTCAGCATTTTGAATATATCATCCTACCATCTTCTGGCCTCCATTTTTTTATGATAAAAACTCAGCTGTTAATCTCATTGTGTGCTCCTGTATGAGATTAGTCATTTCAGTTCAATACTTTTCTTTGACTCTTTTTTATAATATCCTTTTCTTTATGTATATTTCTATTTGATGAATCATTGACATTATACTTTCCTTTAGCTCTTTATTATTTTTAGTTTTGTTTTTTGTTTTCTGTTTTTTTGAGATAGTGTCTCATTCTGTCACCTAGGCTGGAGTGCAATGGTGCAATCTTGGCTCACTGCAACCTCTGCCTCCCAGATTCAAGCAATTCTCCTGCCTCAGCTTCCCAAGCCAAATAGCTGGAACTAATTTGCATATTTTTAGTAGAGATGGTGTTTCACTCTGTTGGCCAGGGTGGTCTTAAAATCCTGACCTCAAGTGATCCATCTGCCTCGGCCTCCCAAACTGCTGGGATTTCAGGCATGAGCCACTGTGCCCAGACTCTCTTAAGTTCTTGAACATATTTATAGTAAGTCTTTGTCTGCCAAGTCTAATATTTAGGCCCCCTAAGAGGCCGTTTCTATGTTTTTTGCTGGTAGGGGCCAAACTTTTCCATTTTTTTCATGTATAATAGGTTTTTTGTTGAAAACTACACATTTTAGATAATATACTGGACCAACTGTGAATTCTGTATCTCCATACCACAGGTTCTGGGCTAACTCTATAGAGTCTGTCTCCCTTGAGTCATATAGCTACTGATATCTCTTAAGTTGTCTTATTTCTTAATCATTTTTTAATTGTTAAGACAAGTCTCCTGGAGGTTGCACTTGAGACAACATAGCTT
Source organism: Chlorocebus sabaeus (assembly GCF_047675955.1). Lineage (NCBI taxonomy): Eukaryota > Metazoa > Chordata > Mammalia > Primates > Cercopithecidae > Chlorocebus > Chlorocebus sabaeus. Next base: position 101,485,933 of record NC_132912.1, on the reverse strand, counting down.
AATGGTGAGCTGAGGATTGATCAGAGGTTTTGCTTAATTCCCTTGAGCCAGTAAGCCTTCCACCTTTTGCCAGTGGATCTCTGTGTTGGTTGGGAAACACATTAAAAATTTAGGCCTGTTACAAATCTAACTGGGATTTTACTTTCAGTCATGCCTTCTTATGTTTCCTTTATAAGTGTCCTAGGTTTCACACTTATCTGGAAATGTATGGATAGCTAGGTATCCTCCTACTATCACACTACTATCCTGTAGTCCCTCCTAAGCATGTTTAGCCTTGTAGATTACAGGGGGTATGTGTGAGATTGTCAGGGTTCACTGTGGCTGCCTTATTCCCCAAATTTTCCTATTATATTTCTTGCAAGACTACGGGTTTATTTCTTGTACCTGCCAGTATCATAGTCTCAAGGCAGCTGAGATGCTGGCCTTTCCTGGGGTATGCACACCATTCCAAATCAAATTAGCCTCCTCCAGGTGTGGAGCTGCTGGTTTTGGGGAATTTTTCTCCCCTTTTAGAACTACCCAGGTAATGGAAGCTGGAAGAGGAGGCTTTGCTCAAAATTACTTCAATTAGCTACTTTGTTATTACTGAATATGAATTTTTTTCTGACTTTATGGCAGTGAACATCTTTATGAAGATTTCACTTCTTACCGTGTGTATTAGTTTTCTAGGCTTGCCATAACAAATTATCACAAGCTTCGTGGCTTAAAACAACAAAAATTGCTTCTCTGATAGTTTAGGAGGCCAGAAGTCTGAAATCAGAGCATCAGCAGGATTGGTTTCTTGTGGGGGTTTTGAGAGAGAATCTATTCCATGCCTCTTTCCTAGCTTCTGGTGGCTGCCAGCAATGCTTAGCCTAGCAACATCTCTCCAATCTTTGTCACGTGGCATTCTTCTCTCCGTGTCTGTGTATCTGAACTTCCTTCTCCTATCTCTTATAAAGACAGAAGTCATTGGATTTAGGACCCACTGTAATCTAGTATGACCTTATCATAACTAGTTACATTTCAAAGATCCTGTTTCCAAATGAGCTCACATTCTGAGATTCTGGTAGACATAAATTTTGGGGGACACTATTCAATCCAATATACCATTCATTATGAAGTAGCACCTGAAAATATGTATGGTCTCTGGTGTTGATTAGGTTATCCTTTTGTGAAAATTAGTTTGGAAATGAACAGAACAGCAAGCTAACTTGACTTTTTTTTGTTTGGGTGGTTCTTTAAGTTAAAATAATTCACGCCCACTTTTTTATTTTTGTTTTGTTTTGTTTTTTTCATACTACTAAGAAAAAGGCAGAGAGATCTGTGGACAGGAAAGTGTTGGCAGAGCCTTATCCTTCTCAATTCTGACTTGCATGTCTGCTTTTAATCTAGAGCCAAATAACTATCGGATCATGCATGGCCGGGCAGTAAATGGCAGCCAGTTGGGAAAGGATTACATCCAGCTGAAGAGCCTGTTGCAGCCCATCCGGATTTATTCCAGAGCCAGCTTATATGGCCCTAATATTGGGCGGCCGAGGAAGAATGTCATCGCCCTCCTAGATGGGTAGGTCAGATTATTTAGCTTTTCTTATGACATTGTTCATTTAATGAATTAATGTATTTGCATTTCTCCTGATTATTTATTTATTTATTTATTTTGGTCTTAAGAAAAAAGGAGGGACTCTTTCCATAGTGGCTTCACCCACTCTAAGTCAGAGATTCTCCATCTTTCTCATCATTCTAGGCCTTCCGTAGTCAACAGGGGAACATGGGATGGGGAAGGTATATCACAATCTCTAGAATGGGTTGGAAAGGAAACATTGTTTGAAAAAACACAATTAATATGATGCATTTTATAGCATCATTTTATATTTTTTAAGACACAAAAATTACTCTATACCAAGGTCCTCTTGTAGAAAGTGAAGCTTTACAAAATCTTGGCCAGCAAACTGGGTTAAAAAGTTGAAAAACACTACAAATACTGAGAGATTAAAGCTCTTGATAGGCCTATTAGCAGATATTCTTGAGAATTGCTACCACTTTTCTTATTTAGTTTTGACTAAATCTGACAATCTTTTTTTAAATCACCTAAGGCAAGGAAAGATACTGATCAGGATTTTCTCTTATGTGTCAGAAAAAAAATAGAGATTTATCTCTGTTAATGTATATGTACTAAATATACAGTGAAATATAACTAGAAACACATAAACATCCCCAGCAACTTGAACTAACAATAACAAAAATGTCAGCACTCTAAATTACCAGCTCTGTATTCCTTTCTAATCCTCCTGGTTATACAGATATAATTTTACATAGTTGTGATCATTGTATATGCATCATTTTGAGTGCTGCATTTTTTACTCATTGCTTCACATGACCCTTTCCTTGTTTCTGCATAGTTCTCATATTGTCATTCTTAATAGCAATAAAATATTCCATTGCATTAATGCACCAAAGTCTGCCTAAGCATTCCATCACCGTTGGGCATTGGACTGTTTCCAAATTTTGCTTGTAATATATAGCACAGCTATAAACATTTTTATACAAATCGGTTATTTATTTCTTTTGAATTACATCCTTGGGCTATATTCCAAAAAGTAGGGTTTCTTGGTCAAAGTATGTGATAATTCTTATGGCTTTTATATTTGTTGCCAAGTTTTTTTCAGAACAATTTCATCAGGTTGCAGGACAGCAATGTATTAGTATATCTTTTTCTCCAATATCCTATGGCAATGAATGTGGTCAATTTTATTATTTTACTCTATTTTAATTAATGCAGGATCATGTTGCATGGTTGTTTAAACTTCAATTCTGTTAATTATGAAAAGAACTCAGAATTTTCAAATCCTTATGTTGTCTTGTTTCCTCTTATCCCAAATTTGATTAGTAACCATTGTAGTAACCATTAGTAACTTAACCAAATTTGACAATAACCATTTTGTCTGAGACCCAGACATGGAAGCCGTTTTAGATCAGTTTTCTCCTTCGTTCACACATTCAATTAGTTATTAAGTACTGTAATTTTCTTAGTATCCTTCATATCCCATTTTCTTTTCATTTTTATTTTAAACCTTATTGTTTTTAATCCTAAATGATTTATTGGTATCTTAGCTAGCCTCAAACTCTAATAATTTTTCCATATAGATTCCTGAGTAGTTTTTTTTGTTGTTGTTGTTGTTGCTTTTTAAACACAGAGTCTCGCTCTGTCAGCCAGGCTGGAGTGGAGTGGCGTGATCTCAGCTCACTGCAACCTCCGTCTCCTGGGCTAAAGCAATTCTCCTGCCTCAGCCTCCTGAGTAGCTGGTATTACAAGCATGTGCCACCACGCCCAGATAATTTTTGTATTTTTAGTAGAGAGAGGGTTTCACCATGTTGGTCAGGCTGGTGTTGAACTCCTGACCTCAGATAATCCACCCATCTCGGCCTCCCAAAGTGCTGGGATTACAGAGTATTTTTTTTTTTTTAAATGCAACATCCGGTCAAGTCACTTTTGCTTGAAATCCAAACCCTTTCAGATGCACTCGTGGCCTTTAGTATCTGCGCCTGCCTAAATTTGCAGCTAATAAGCAGTGATGCCCCCTTGCCCTCTAATTACATCAAAGTACAGAAAATTTTTAATGTACATTCTGGAAGATGCCATACTCTTTTATACCTTTACATCTTTTTATTTTGTGTCATTTTGTTAAGAATACCAGTCTCTCCTCTTGTTTTTCTCCTTTCTCTAGATCTTCTCTGACATGTTCAGGCAGAATTTCTTAGGGCCTCCTCTGTCCTTGCATGGCACTGTATTTTTCTGCTATCGCACTTATCAAATTGATGATAACATTTGTTTATATATCTGCCAGCCATGATAAACCACAGAGTAGGATCAGGAACCCATTTGTTTTATTCATATCCTCAAAATATTCCTAGGTTCTGTATCCTCAGAACCTAGGAATATAGTAAGTGCCTTATAAATGCTTGTTGAATGAGTAGTATCTGTCTTATTCAACAACTGATTTTAAGGTCATCCAACAAAAAAACAGTATGCATAATTGTAATTATGAAGCATTGAAAAGCATAATATAAATAATCATTTAAATGGATTATGTTGATTTTATAAATCATGATAACTTTGGTTTTTTGAAACTATACCAATGTCTTAAGTTTTTTAAAATTTTTATTGATACATACAAATCGTACATATTTGTTGTACATATTTATGACAATTTTTAAATTATTTCTTTATGTTGGGAACATTCCAAATCTCTTCTAGCTACTTGGAATATACAATAAGCTACTGTTAACTATTGCCACACTACTGTGCTATTGAACACTAGAGCTTATTCCTTCTAACTGTGTTTTTGTACCCATTAACCAACCTCTCTTCATCCTCCCTCTCTCCTTCCCTTCCTAGCCTGTGGTTACCACCAATTCTCTACCTCCATGAGGTCCAGTTTTTCATTTGCTCCTACATGTGTGTGAGAACATACAATACTTGTCTTTTGTGCCTGGCTTATTTCACTTAATGTAATGTCTTCCAGTTCCATCCATGTTGCTGAAAATGACAGAATTTCACTCTTTTTAATGGTTGAATAGTATTCCATGTGTATATATACTACATTTTCTTTATCCATTCATCCCTTGATGAATACAGGTTGATTCCATATCTTGATTATTGTGAATATTGCTGCAATAAACATTGAAGTGTGCATAATCTTTTTGATATACTGACTTCCTTTATTTTGGTTATATACCCATAGGTGGGATTGCTGGGTAAGCTTTTTTACTGAGGTAGTTGCAGAACTAAAAAGGACTGTCTTTCCAGTTAGGATATGAACTCTATGAAGACAGAGATAGAATCTTCATGTTCATATTTAATATCTTCAGGGATTAGCCTGTGGTCTGGAAAATGGGAATTACTTAACAAAATGCTTATTTTATTGTTTTCATTTCCTCATTTGGGAAATGGCTATTCTTAATCATCAGTTTTTATCTAAAGACATGAGAATTACTATTTAGAGTTATATCAGTTTCTTGTTTTTCTTTTGTAAACTTTTATGCATCATCTGTGTAATGACAATTTTATCTTAATCTAGTGCTTTTTGTGTGTGTGTCCTAAAAGATGTTTTTATTGTTTTAGAAGTTTCTTTTCATTATCATTTTTCTTGTCTCATATTGTTCAACAAGCTCTACCTGCAAAATAGAAATCCTACTCAAAAGGAGATTTATCTAAAAAAATTATATAGCCAATAACAGAGAAAAACCTATACCTCTACCTTGACAAATCTACTTAGTCCCTAATTTTTAAAAGTGAATACAGGCAAATCTCATATTTATTGTGCTTTACATATATTGAATTTTTTATAAATTGAAGGTTCGTGGTACCACACTTCATGTCTCTGTGTCACATTTTGGTAATTCTTGGAACATTTCAAGCTTTTTCATTATTATTATATCTATTATGGTGATCTGTAATCAGTGATCTTTGATGCTGCTATTGTAATTATTTTGGGGCACCATGAACTATAAGATGGCAAAATTAATCAATAAATGTGTGTTCTGTCTGTTCCACCCACCAGCCATTTTCCCATCTCTCTCCCTGTTCTCAGGCTTTTCTATTCCCTGAGACGCAACAATATTAAAATTACACCAATAAATAACACTACAATGGCCTCTGAGTGCTCAAGTGAAAGACTTGCATGTCTCTTACTTTAAGGCAGAAGCTCAACATGATTAAGCTTAATGAGGAAGGCATGTTGAAAGCCATGATAGGCTGAATGCTAGGCTTCTTGTCCCAAACAGTTAGCCAACTTGTGAATGTAAAGGGAAAGTTGTTGAAGGAAATTAAAAGTGCTACTTTGGTGAACACAAGAATGATAAGAAAGTGAAACAGCCTTATTGCTGCTATGGAGAAGGTTGTAACAATCTAGATAGAAGATCAAACCAGCCACATTTCCCTAAGTGAAAGCCTAATCCAGGACAAGACCCTAACTCTTTTCAATTCTATAAAGGCTGAGAGAGGTAAGGAAGCCACAGAAGGAAAGTTGGAAGCTAGCAGAGGTTGGTTTAAGGAAATAAACTATCTCCATAACATGAAAAATGCAAGGGGAAGCAGCTCTCCAGAAGATACAACTAAGATAATTAATGAAAGTGACTACACTAAACAACAGATTTTCAATATAGATGAGACATCCTTCTCTTGGAAATCTGAAACTCTGAAAATCTTAGGGTCCCTATGAATTATGTTAAATCTACTCCACCTGTGCTCTATAAATGGAACAATACAACCTGGGTGACAGCATATCTGTTTATAGCATGGTTTACTAAATAGTTTACACCCACTACTGAGACCTACTGCTCAGGAAAAAAAAAAATTGCTTTCAATATATTACTGCTCATTGCCAATGTGCCTGCTCACCTAAGAGCTCTGATGGAAATGTACAGATAAATTAATTTTTTAAGCCTGCTAACTCACCGTCCATTCTGCAGCCTAGAGATCAAGAAGTACTGTTGACTTTCAAGTCTTATTATTTAAGAAATACATTATTTGAGAAGTACATTTTATAAGGCCATAGCTACCATAGATAGTGATTTCTTCTCTGATGGATCTGGGCAAGGTTAATTGAAAACCTTCTGGAAAAGACTCACCATTCCAGATGCCATTACGAATATTTGTGATTCATGGGAAAAGGTTGAAATAGCAATATTAACAGGTGTTTGGAAGAAGTGGACTCTAGCCCTTGTGGATGACTTTGAGGGATTCAAGACTTCAGTGGAGGAAGTAACTGCAGATGTGGTGGGCATAGCAAGAAGACTAGAATTTGAAGTGTAGCCTGAAAATGTGACAGAATTGTTGCAATCTCATGATAGAATATGAATGGATGATGAATTGCTTATAAATGAGCAAATGGTTTCTTGAGATGGAACTTACTCCTGATGAAGATTCTCTGAACAGTGTTGAAATGATACAAAAGGATTTAGAATATTACATAAACTTAGTTGATAAAACAGTGGCAGGGTTTGACAGGACTGACTCCAATTTTGAAAGAGTTTCTACTGTGGGTAAAATGCCATCAAACAGCATTGAATGCTACAGAGAAGTCTTCCATGAAAGGAAGAATCACTTAATGTGACAAACGTCACTGTTGTTTTATTTTAAGAAATTGCCACAGCCATCCCAGCCTTCAGTAATCAACACCTTGATCAGTCAGCAGCCATCCATGTCAAGGCAAGACCCTCTGTCAGCAAAATGATTATGACTCACTGAAGGCTCAGATGATCATTAGCATTTTTAGCAATACAGTATTTTGAATTAAGGTATATACATTGTTCTTTTAGACATAATGCTGTTGCATACTTAATAGACTATGGTATAGTGTAAGCATAACTCTATATGTACTGATAAACCAAATAATTTGTGTGACTCTCTTTATTGTGATATTCACTTTATTGCAGTGGTCTGCAACTGAACCTGCAATACCTCTGTGGTATGCCTGTAGAGAGCCAAAGATCACAAGACACAAAAAAGAAATCAGTAGCGTGAAAGGTAAAAACCAAGATAAATTAATTAAACAATTCACCCAAGAAGAATTATAATTCAAGATCCAGTGCTTTAAAAATAAAAATCTGCAATTGGTATCCTTATAATGATATAGAAAGATAACGGTATTTATGGAGTAAAAACACGTTTCTATGAAAAAGCTACAAATCAGTACAAAAATAATTTTTGAAACTATATTATTGCCGAAATTTTCTAATAAAGTTTAAAGAGTGATTTCTTAGATACAACACTAAAGGCAAATGTGATAAAACATATCCATGATAAATTGGACTTTATCAAAACTAAGAACTTTTGTGAGTCAAATGACACCATCAAGAATGTGAACAGATAACATGCAGAATAGGAGAAAATATTTGCAAGTCATATATCTGATAAGAGAATGGTATCCAGAATATATATAAAGAATTCTTACAACTCAGCAATGAAAAGACGAATTACCTAACTAAAATATGGACAGAAGGGATTTTAGTGGACATATTTCCCAAGTTATACGAATGGCCAATAAGCACGTGAATAGATACTTAACATTGTTAGTTAGGGAAATGCAAATCAAAACCACAGTGAGATACCACCTCACATCCACTAAGATGGCTATAATCAAAAAGACACACTATAACAACTATTGGAGAGGATGTAGAAAAATTTGAACCCTTATACAATGCTAATGGGAATATAATATGCTTCAACTGCTTTGAAAAACAGTCTGGCAATTACTTAAAATGTTAAACATAGTTAACATAAGACTAAACACTTCCTAAGAGAAATAAAAACATATATCCACACAAAAACTTGTACACAAATATTCATAGCAGCAGTATTCATAATAGCTAAAAAATAGAAACAATCCAAATGTTCATCACTTGATTAATAGATAGGGAAAATGTGGTATATCCATACAATTAAATATTATTAGACAATGGAAAGAAACGAAGCACCAATACATGTTACAACATGGATAAACCTTAAAAATGTTATGGTCACTGAAGGAAGTGAGTCACAAAAGGCCATACATTGTGTGATTCCTTTTATATTAAATGTCAGAAATCAATAGAGACAAAACATAGTTTAGTAGTTGCTTAGGGCTGGCAAAGATTGTGGGGAAATGAGGAGTGTCTGTAATGGATACAGGGTTTCTTTTTGGAATGATGAAATATTCTAGAATTAGATTATGTTAATGGTTGCACAGCACTTAAAATATAATAAAAACTATTGAACACTTCTCTGAGTGAGTTGTATGATATGTAAATTATATTTCCAAAAAGGGTTTAAGAGTCTAATAAAATATTTGAAGATAAAAGATAAAGCTCCTATACACAGAGCTTTATACAGAGATGGAGAAATATTACCGATATAGAGAATCAATTAAGGATATCCAACAGCTGGCTTATAGGAGAGCCAGATCCCGAAACAAGAAAGAGAAGTATGGTTACAGAAAGAATGAAAACTTTACCAACCTTGACAATATAAAAGGAAAGGGACAGTTGATAGAAATAGAAGGTAGAAATGGAGAGAAGAAATACCATATGTGAAGGGTGATATTATACAATATATGGTGATTCAGAAAATATTGCCTAAACCGTTAGAATAATAAATGGAGAGGTAAAGGAGAGGGGACCCAGTAAACCAAGCACATGGAATTTGCTTGACTCTTGGTTAGAATGACTTATGGCAGCACTTTCTTAAATATGCTCTGGAGAATATCACTTCTACAGGATATTAACATTATGTGAAGGGAAAAAAAATAAAACGTTCCATGGTCAAGTAAGCTTGAGAAATGCTGGGATCCACACATTTACTGAAACACTTACCTGTGCTTTTAATATATTAGTTTACATTCAGAATCTCCAAGAAGGGGATTTAGCATGCAGAATTTTCTGAATTTATTTGACCACAGAATCTTACTTTCAGAGACCATCTTGAGAGATTAACGTTCCACTAACATGTTTGGATCACATTGACTTAGAATATGCACTCTGGTTTCGGTGGGTGATGGCAGTAAAGGAAACTTTAAAAAAAGAATTACAATTTGGAGAATTCAGAGAACCTGAATTGCCTCAGTACCCTCATTACTACTGTACTTGCGTGCATCTTGCCCCCTCCTATCTGATCACTCAGTTGCCAGAAAAATCATTTACAAACTTAGTTCATATGATGTCAGTCACTTGCTAAAGATGCTTTAATGACTTTTCATTGCTGTTAGAATAAAATGTAATCTCTTTACTATGGCCTGTAGGGCTCTACAGTGAATGAGCTAGTCTCTATCCAGATCTTCATTTTTATCTTCTCCCACATTCTCTTTTTCTTACCTCACTCAGTCCTCATGGGCCTGGTTATGTGCTAAGCTAGTACCATGCTAAAGCAGTCTCCTCTCCACATGGCTGGTTTCTTCTCATCCATCAGAGTGCTTCCTTGAGTCATCTAGCAAAGTAATTCTCTATCTAAACTAACAGGTTATAGATAGTTATACTTTGTAACTATATATTTGTTGTTTGTTTGCTTGTCCTTTATAGATTATAAATTCCATAAGGGCAAGAAGTATGTTGTATTTATTATTGTATATGCAGTGCTAGCAACAAGCCTAGTACATAGTAGGTGCTCCAGTTTGTTGAATGAGTGAAGAATGAAGAATGGAAGTTAATCCAACATTCTACAGAGTTGCTAGTGGAATATTCTAACCTGAACCCGTGTTAGAATAGAAAGCTAGACAGAGTTTTCTGCTCCTATCGTGGCCCAGAGAGCTATGGGAAGCATTTAAATTTGAGCAAAGGAGACAGAAGCAGGACAAAACTAGGAAACAAATAATGGTCTTTACCATCATGGTAGACCACATGATGTATGCTATATGCTATGTGTTCAATAAAGCAGAAATAGAAAAATTGCTGTTTTGTATCCAGAATTTCTGTCTTTAGTTGTGTCTAATCACCAACACTTCTACTAAGTGTCTAATCCTGATTTATCGATTCCATGTTTTCCTCAAAGCATGGGTAGGTATGAAGGCTGTATAAGTGGATAAGGATGGAAATTTTACTGTATTCCTGTACACAGACTTCCATTGTGACTTTTATGGGCCCAAGGCACTTTTTACTTCATGAGTCCCTTCCTTAAAGACATATTAAAAATTATATTTACACTCCATTGGTATAAAGACATATAACAATTTTTTTCAACCTTAAACTTGTTTTTGTTTCTTCTAATTTTAATCAAAAAAAATAAGTGGTATATAAACATGTTGTGGTTCCCAGGCACTGTGCCTACTGTGCCTAATGGACAAGTCAGTCCTGCCTGTACCTGCCAAGAAGAGAATTCAAATAGAGACAAAAGGTAATTTTGGATATTTAATTGCTATGATACCCACTCGAGACATCAGTCTCCTCATGGGTGAATTGTAATAAGTTATTTAAGATCTCCCTTTCATGTTTAACTTTCATGAGTTCTGTGATAGTTTAGCACATGGCAGACAAGTTCCTGATTTATTTTCTAATACATAGCAATAACCTTCTGTTTTCTCTAATAGTGAATCAATATAGCAGGGTGGTGAAGAGGCTGCGCTTTGGAACTAGATGAGACCTGGATTATCGATTAGCTGAATTGTTTTTGTTTTTATTGTTGTTTTGACACAGGGTCTCACCCTGTCACCCAGGTTGGAGTACAGTAGTACACACATAGCTCACTGCAGCCTCTAACTTCTGGGCTCAAGCCATCCTCCTGCCTCAGCCTTCCAAATTGCTAGAATTACATGTGTAAGTCACCATGCCTGGCCATGTGTGAATGATACTTCAAGTCTCTGAGTCATCTGGAGCCTCAATTGTTAAGAAGATCAGATATATTTGCAAGATGAAAAGGCAGGTTTCAGTCTAATAGATTTTTTGCATATGACTCAACGTAGCTTTCTAAGCAGTTCAGAGAATTGAATGAGGAAAGGAACTAGAAAGATTAGCTACAATAACATGTCAGTATAATGAGGGTAATCACAGTTCCACTTCCTGTCTAAAAACCTGCTTATCCCACATTCTTGTTTGGAGCAGGAAGAGGCACAGCTGGGTACAATTCGGTGCACAGAGTAATTATCACGATGTTATTCCTAATAATTGTTCTGTTTTATTTCAGCTATGAAACAGTTTTATGACTTGACCAAATTACAGGAGAAGAGAAGATAACAGTATATTACACTTAGTTTATAAGATGAAAATTTCCATCTCTCTGCCTCCAGAGAGACCAAAGCTGTTCAGTGCTTATTAACAGGGAAGTACTGTATGCTGCAAAGGTCTACTCCCTAGCTGAGAATTGTGTTAATGACCAGTTGCTTCTAAACTTGCTTTCATTTACTTTTATTTTGTTCCTGAAAAGGCCTTCTTTGCTGATTGAGAAAACAGACTACTTCTTTACCCAAACTCAATCTTTTGAGTTACTGTTATTATAATGGAGGATGTTTATCTCTGTCTTTAAAACCGGAGAAGTCAGTCTGTCTGTCTGGGATGGGTGTTAGAACATTGGAGATAGAGGCTGGAGTCCTGAAACACAGACTTTGATTTGACACTTTACTAGTCAGATGGTCTTCAGAAATATTCTTCCTCACTTTCTTATTTTCCAGTTTTTCCTCTCTTCCCTCTTCTTCTTTCCCTCACAACCCTGCTTTCCCCTCCAAGAATGCTGTCCCCTTATAGGTGCTGCTAAGATCAGAATTTGTCAGAAGTGTGGTCTATGGTCCTCTTGCATTGGAAGCACCTAGAGGGACTGCTAAGCATGCAGCATGATTCTTAGGCTCCAGCTCAGACTTCCTGAAGCAGATGTGTGGGAATGTGAGCCAGATATTGGCATTTTGAATAGAGACCTCAAAGAATTCTTTACACACTAATGTATGAGAAACACTACCCTGTAATATAGGCAAAACAAGTTTTATTATCTTTATTTTACAGATCAAAGAATATAGGTGCACAAATATTAAATAATTTACAAAGCTCAAAAACCAGAACCAAGAAGAGGAAACTGACATTTATTGAGTGCCAACAGTGTACCAGGCACTACCTTTGTTTCTGCATATTTGTTTTCTTGTTAATTCTCACAAAACGTTTGGGACATAGCTTCTGTTCCTTCCATATGACATGGATCAAGGAGGTTAAACAACTTACCCAAGGTCCCATGTGAACTGTGGAGCCAGGTCACAAATCAGATAAGTGTCTGACTCTGGGGCCCATTCTCTTGCTATTCAGTGATGCTATTTTTCTGAATCTTCATCTTTCAATTAAGCTAAATAGTCTAGCATACAAGTTAAAATACAATTCTTCTCCACCCCAGTTCCTCAGTGTTCATGCTTACAGTTAGGTTTATAGCAGGGCTGGAGCTCCAAAAAAAAGTGTGCTTTTTCATGTGAAATCCATAACAAAATCCTGATGCGGTTTTCCTCCTTCTCATCAGGTTCTACAGCCAGGTCAAATCATTTCAGGTTATTAGAGCCTTCTTTGCTTGAATCCAAGTCTTTACAACTTCCTCAGCAGCATTTTGGACCGTCGAGGGATGTGTATCATGATCTTCTAACCAGCACCTTCCAACTCCAGCCAGAGCCTTCCAAGTCTCTTTCATCATCTCTTCTCATCATCCCCCATTTCCATGTCTTTTTCTTCATTCCAATCAAGCAAATATATCTGGTCCTCCTATATATATGTATTATTCTCTGACATCTGCCTCTATCTTGTTCCAGACATTGTCCTATAGCCTCCCGTCTCTCAAACCTTCGCTGGCAGCAAATAGGCTTCATCTTGGGAGCCAGTTTTAGGAAACAGGACCTGGCACGCTATCTTGAGAAAAACTCTTAGGCCAGTTGTGAGATAAATGAGAGATTATTGACCTCTCTTACCATAGGCTCAGCAAAAAGGAACAACAACACACGTAGTACAAATTTGCCATCTCTGCATGGTTATAACAAGGGCTTTAGAATCAGAATTGGGTTTGAATCCCAGCTCTGCAATTAACTGCCCGTGTGATCTTGAGCACAGTTTCTTATCTATATAATGAGACTAATAATGCCAACCTTATAGGGTTGTAAGTAGGTAATCTGCTTACCACATGCCTGTCAATCGGCAAATGGTAATTAACTTATTTTTTCCTTCATTCAGGATTCTCCTTAAATTAAACTGCCAGGAAGTGACTTTTATCAACAAGATGGATTGGTTGAAGAGTCTCACCCATCTCAATTCATGTATATTTAAGGCTCTATAAACCTAAGGGAAACATAAGCTCCAAGGGAAGCCTAAATAGAGACTTGCACTAGCCATTAAAGTCAACAAACATATAACTATATGCTATTTATTGGTCTACTGCCAATGTGATATTATTTATATATATAAATAGGGATGAGGAGAGGAGAGGCAAGGAGTGAGTAAGGGAGAAAGAAATGGAGGATTAAAGGTGAGGGAGAGAAGGGGAAAGGGAGAAAGAAAGAGGTCAATATTTCATTTCTTCTATGTAGCACCCAGTCTAGCTCAACATATTATTAACCATGAAAAAGTAAGTGGCTTTGGACCAAATGAAAGATGCCCCAAAATATTGTTTATCTAGAGTTCAGCCTGGTTTACTATAACTCAGGATGAATTATTTTCTCACAAACTTTCCCTAGGCTTTTGTGTAGAACGGCTGTCACATCTTATTTGTGTTAGTTAACATAACCAAAGATTCTCTTTGTGGACAGGAAAGATCAGGCTGCTACGCTCTTATTAAAGTATGTACTCAGTTAGATATCCAGTTCCTGGTGAAGGATTTATCCCCTTTCCTGGGAGCAAAATTCAGAAATCAGATTTTAGGGTTGCAATCTGTGATCCAGAAGTAGAAATCAAACCCCAAAGACCATGAGTAAAGATGGGCCTTATTATAATAGAGAGCTGTGATATGCCCTGGGAGAGAAGGCTCAACAATATTTCAGATACGTCATATGTGCAGGTGGATAACAAAGGAAAGAAATTCTCCCAGATTTGGAGTCCCCGGTGTGGGGGAAAGGAACTCTCACAATGAAAGGAGCTATTTTGTTCTTTTCTATAGTAGCAGAATGGCCCTAATGGAAAGACCCCCAAATATCAAAATGTCTGCCTGGCACTGGTCAATTTCATTAGATACAGGCACTGTCCTCTTCCCTCTCTTACGCTTCTCTGTGTGACTGGAGATCAGCATGAGGGCAAAGGCCCCTTGTCCTCTGAGATCATAGCCCAGATTTCTGTCACCATAATTCAGCTATGGGAACATCCAACCCTGGAAAACCAAGATCTTCCACTCTTGTCAGTATTCACAGCCTGAGTCATCATTAACTTGTACCTTCATAGACCTAAATCTAGGGATTAGAATGGAAGTGAATGGTAGAAAGTCCTTAGATAATGCCAGACCCTAAACAGAATTTCACTCTCCCAGTGGACTTTCACTCCTGACAGCACTATTCCATGTGCATGTTATTCCACCTCTAATATTACTGTTGCTGAGCATTTTGCAGCTGTGTTGAAGTTGTTCATTTATGTGGTTTGGGCCAGTTTCCGAGAAACAAGCAGAACTAGAGAGCAGAAGCATCTATCAATGTTAGATTTGAACAAAAATAATGATCTTTTTGGAATTGTCCTCCACAGTGTCAATACAGATATAAAAATGGAGTATAGGAATGGTACAGATTTCTGCATATAAGATATAGAAAGCCCAATGTTCAGGGAAGGTTCATGGGGGCAGGGAGAATACCCCAAACTCATTGACTGTAATATCTGTTCTTTGGAATTGTATCTAATTATTTTTCTTTATGTGTTATTTCTGTGGTTGGTTTTCCTTTTCTAGTTTTTTAAAAATATAAATATTATTCGAAGACTTCTGAAAACAGAATAGTTGTCCTATTTTAGATGAGGTCTTTCTAAAAAGATAAGGATGTGTTTGGTCATCTTGCTAGGATTTGGAAATGCATATTTGTTTGACATTATTTGCAAATTTGATTTTTTCCTCCTCAAACTAAGTGTAGAAATGCTTCCATATGGTTGAAGTTGATCTCATCGTTTTGCTAAGAAGGAAAAGGAAAAAATGTAGCTTACAGCAATTTTTACATGAACCCATACTTAATAATGGTATTTCCTCAAAGTTAGTTAAAACAACTTTTCTACTGCTTCAATATGCCACTAAGGTTAAAAAGATCATATAATTTGTCTACAAATATTAAATTGTGATTGAATTTTTTTTTTTTTTTTTTTTTTTTTTTTTTTTTGAGACGGAGTCTCACTCTGTCGCCCAGGCTGGAGTGCAGTAGTGCGATCTTGGCTCTCTGCAAGCTCCACCTCCCGGGTTCATGCCATTCTCCTGCCTCAGCCTCCCCAGTAGCTGGGATTACAGGTGCCCGCCACCACACCCAGCTAATTTTTTGTATTTTTAGTAGAGACAGGGTTTCACCATGTTGGCCAGGATGGTCTCGATCTCCTCACCTCGTGATCCACCTGCCTCAGCCTCCCAATGTGCTGGGATTACAAGCATGAGCAACCGTGCCTGGCCTGAAATTTTTTAAATATAATGAAACTAAACTGCATTTTAATATTTTGATTTCTTATACAGAATATTAGGTGAGGATCTGACTTTAATTTTTTTCCCAAATAGACAACAAATCACATAGCACATTTCAGAATGCTTCAATTTTTCAGACACTGAATTCCTTTTTATGTAATAACTTCTTATATAGTATTTTAAATTTAATTCCATAGATCTCCTTACTAAATCTTGAATGTTTTAATCATTACAAATTTCATGATAATATATGGTAGATCCAATAAATGCCCCTTCATTATTCCAAGTTTTCAAAATTTTCTTGGCTTCTTCCAAATTAATGTTAGAATGGTTTTGTAAAGCTTCAAAAATATCTGCTGGGATTTTTTATTCGAATTCCATTAAGCCTATAAATTGGTTTAAGAAGAATAATTGATTTTCATCTGTAGGATCGTGGTAGCTCTTTTTCTAGATCTGATTTTAAAATATTTTTCTGTAAACTATATACTCTTCTACTTATGGGCTCAAGATATTTCCTATTTAATTATAGATTTTTTGGATTTTCTTTGACATGTAGGGTGCAGATGTGGAGAAAATACAATAACGGTACTTTGAATGTTACTAACAATCGTTTTCTCATTCTTTTTATAATGTTCCTTTAGATAATAGAACATTATTTAAGGACTTAATTCCCACATATAGCAGAGCAAACTATTCAATGCATATGAGGATCTCCTGATTATAGTGTCATGAAGGACCAGTTTCCAATTTTCAGCATACCAAATTAGAAATGTTCTGAATTGCCTGTCCAGAGACTTTTAGCCAAGTAGGGCATTAATGATTTATTTGGTCTTACTTTTCTTATGAATACAGGGCTGTTAATATCAATGATGAGTATTCAAGTTATTTGAGACATATTCAGGAGGATTGGAATATATTTACCACCAGCAGCATTGAAAGTCCTCTCCCGGGTTCCTCATCTTGGACAATGGCATTCATTACTGCAATTAAAAGTTTGGCATTCTCCTCTTTCTCTTGAGCACACCAACAGTGTTTCTAAAGTGGCCCTTTTTTTTTTTTTTTTTTTTTTTTTAATTCCTATATTTCAAAGCTTCCCATGTCTCTGTAGTAATCTCTTGCCAGCTTATTTTCACCAATATCTTTCATCTTTTCCATAGCCAGATCCTAAAATGCAAATCTGAGCCTGAGAATCTCTTGTGTGTGTTTAAAGACGGAATAAATTCAACAAACATACGTGGAGGGCGAGCTGGCTATATTTTACAATATTATGCTGGGTGCTAATCATACAAAGGTAAATAGGACCTGGACTTGTACCTTATTGTTAAGGGTAAAGGCCAGACTTGTAAAGGCAACACAGGGCAGCTCCTGGTGATCTGACCAGCCTGACCTCCTACCATTTCCTTACTCGTTCCCTGACATCCAGCCATACTGGACTTCTGTGAACAGCTCATTTTGACTCTTCCTTGCTTTGCTCACGCTATTCTTTGCCTGGGCTGCAACTCCTGGCAAAATCTTACCCTTCTTTCAATCTCATATTCAACATCGTAGACAATATGAAGGTTTTCTTAATCTGTATTCCTTCTTCTAACACCATAAGGCAGACCTAACTGCTCCTCTTACTGAGGTCCTCTTACTGTACTACTGGTACAAACTAACAATCTGTTACTGCACACAGAAACTTTGGTATGTCCTTGTCCACATTTCTGTCTTCTGGGCTTCATTGTGGTTGTCTTGTAGCAGAGGCCCTGAGCCAGTCACCTTTTGATACCTGCATCCAGCACATTGTCTTACAATAAGCATTGAAGGGCTCAAGACTATGAGAGGAAGCTAACAAGCAAAGAAGGTGCTCCAGCTTTTTCCTTTTTCTAATCAATATGGTAGTGTTTTCTCAAGGCAAAAATTCAGCTGGTTTTTTGTATCTTAGAGTTTACTACACTTCCTAGCCTCAGTGAAAACAGCTTGGAGGTAGCATAAGATACTGGAAAGATGGTCGGATTTGGAATCAGAACCTGAGTTTAGCCTACACTAACTACATCAATTTGAGAAAGTCTCATAACCTCATAACCTCCTCCACTGAAACACAGAAATATCTACCTTACTGGATTGTTTTGAGGACTATGGGAAGCTATACATATAAGAAACTGAAAAGCATTTTATGACAAAGCTCTATTAATGTCAGTATTGTTTTCATTGTAGTTATTTGTATATGATTATAAAACAGTTTTTCATAAAATGTTTCTTTTGTTTTTAATTTAAGTTCCAGGATACAAGTGCAGGACATGTAGGTTTGTTACATAGGTCTACGTGTGTCATGGTGGCATGCTGCACCTATCAAATCCATCATCTAGGTTTTAAGCCTAGCATGCATTAGCTATTTATGCTAATGCTCTCCCTCCCCTCACTCCCCCACCCCTCCGACTGGCCCTAGTGTGTGTTGCTCCCCTTCCTGTGTCCATGTGTTCTCATTGTTCAACTCCGACTTATGAATGAGAACATGTGGTGTTTTGTTTTTTGTTCCTGGGTTAGTTTGCTGAGGATAATGGCTTCCACTTTCACCCATGTCACTGCAAAGGACATGATTTCATTCCTTTTAAGGCTTCATATTATTCCATATTGTGTCTGTACCATATTTTCTTTATTTAGTCTATCATTAATGGGCATTTGGGTTGGTTCCATGTCTTTGCTATTGTAAATAGTGCTGCAATAAACATACATGTGCATATGTCTTTATAGTAGAATTATTTATATTCCTTTGGGTGTATACCCAGTAATGGGATGGCTAGGTCAAATGGTATTTCTGGTTCTAGATCCTTGAGGAATTGCCACGCCATCTTCCACAATGGTTGAACTAACTTACATTCCCACCAACAGTGTAAAAACGTTCCTATTTATCCACAGCCTCGCCAGCATCTATTGTTTCTGGACTTTTTTAATAATCGCCATTCTGACTGACGTGAGATAGTATCTCATTGTGGTTTTGATTTGCATTTCTCTAATGATCAATGATGTTGAGCTTTTTTTCATTTATTTGTTCGCCACATAAATGTCTTCTTTTGAGAAGTGTCTGTTCATATCCTTTGCCCAATTTTTATGGGGTTGTTTTTTTCTTGTAAATTTGTTTAAGTTCCTTGTAGATTCTGGATATTAGACCTTTGTTAGATGGGTAGATTGCAAAACTTTTCTCCCATTCTGTAGGTTGCCTGTTTGCTCTGATTATAGTTTCTCTTGCTGGGTAGAAGCTCTTTAGTTTAATTAGATCCCATTTGTCAATTTTGTCTTTGGTTGCAGTTGCTTTTGGCATTTTTGTCATGAAGTCTTTGCCCATGCCTATGTCCTGAATGATATTGCCTAGGTTTTCTTCTAGGGTTCTTATGGTTTGGGGTTTTACATTGAAGTCTTTAATCCATCTTGAGTTAATGTTTGTATAAGGTGTAAGGAAGAGGTCAAGTTTCAGTTTTCTGCATATGGCTAGCCAGTTCTTCCAGCACAATACATTAAATAGGGAATCCTTTCCCTATTGCTTGTTTTGTCCAGTTTATCAAAGATCAGATGGTCGTAGATGTGTGATGTTATATCTGAGGTCTCTGTTCTGTTCCGTTGGTCTTTATGTCTGTTTTGGGACAAGCACCATGCTGTTTTAAATACTGTAGCCTTGTAGTATAGTTTGAAGTCAGGTAGCGTGATGCCTCCAACTTTGTTCTTTTTAGGATTGCCTTGGCTATCTGGGCTCTTTTTCGGTTCCATATGAAATTTAAAGTAGTTTTTTCTAACTCTGTGAAAAATGTCAATGGTAGTTTGTGGGGATAGCATTGAATCTATAAATTACTTTGGGTAATGTGGCCATTTTCACAGTATTGATTCTTCCTATCCATGAGGATGGAATGTTTTTCCATTTGTTTGTGTCCTCTCTGATTTTCTTGAGCAGTGGTTTGTAGTTCTCCTTGAAGAGGTCCTTCACATCCCTTGTTAGCTGTATCCCTAGGTATTTTATTCTGTTTGCAGCAATTGCAAATAGGAGTTCATTCATGATTTGACCGTTTGTCTGTTGGTGTATAGGAATGCTTGTGATTTTTGCACTTTGATTTTGTCTCCTGAGACTTTGCTGAAGTTGTTTATCAGCTTAAGGAGTTTTTGGACTGAGATGATGGGGTTTTCTAAATACAGAATCATGTCATCTGCAAACAGAGACAACTTGACTTCCTCTCTTCCTATTTGAATACTCTTTATTTCTTTCTCTTGTCTGATTGCCTCTCCAGAACTTCCAATACTATGTTAAATAGGAGTGGTGAGAGAGGGCATCCTTGTCTTGGCCAGTTTTCAAAGGCAATGCTTCCAGCTTTTGCCCATTCAGTATGATATTGGCTGTAGGCTTTTAATATATAACTCATTATTTTGAGATATGTTCCATCAATACCTATTTTATTGAGAGTTTCTAACATGAAGAGATGTTGATTTTTATCAAAGGGGTTTTCTGCATCTATTGAGATTATCATGTGATTTTTGTCAGTGGTTCTGTTTATGTGATGGATTATGTTTATTGAGTTACATATGTTGAACCAGCCCTGCATCCCAGGGATGAAGCTGACTTGATCGTGGTGGATAAGTTTCTTCATGCGCTGCTGGATTTAGTTTGCCAGCATTTTATTGAGGACATTTCCATCGATCTTGGCCTGAAGTTTTCTTTTTTTGTTGTGTCTCTGTCAGGTTCTGGTGTCAGGATGATGCTGGTCTCATAAAATGAGCTAGGGAGAAATCCCTCCTTTTCAGCTGTTTAGAATAGTTTCAGAAGGACTGGTACCAGCTCTTCTTTGTACCTCTGGTAGAATTCAGCTGTGAATCTGTCTGGTCCTAGGCCTTTTTTGGTTGGGAGGCTATTAATTAGTGCCTAAATTTCAGTACTTGCTATTGGTCTATTCAGGGATTCAGCTTCTTCCTGGTTTAGTCTTGGGAGGGTATATGTGTCCAGGAATTTATCTTCTTCTAGATTTTCAAGTTTGTTTGTGTAGAGGTGGCTATAGCATTTTCTGTTGGTAGTTTGTATTTCTGTGGGGTCAGTGGTGATATCCCCTTTATCATTTTTTATTGTGTCTATTTGATTCTTCTCTCTTTTCTTCTTTATTAGTCTAAGTAGTCTATCTATTTTGTTAATTTTTTTCTAAAAACCAGCTCCTGGATTCATTGATTTTTTTTTAAGTGTTTTTCATGTGTCTATCTGCTCTGATCTTAGTTATTTCTTGTCTTCTGCTAGCTTTTGGATTTGTTTGCTCTTGCTTCTCTAGCTCTTTTAACTGTGATGTTAGGGTGTTGATTTGACATCTTTCCAGCTTTCTGATGTTGGCATTTAGTGCTATAAATGTCCCTCTGCTTTAGCTGTGTCCCAGAGATTGTGGTAGATTGTCTCGTCTCTTTGTTCTCACTGGTTTCAAAGAACTTCTTTATTTCTTCCTTAATTTCATTATTTACTCAGTGTTGGGGTCTGCGTGTTTCCTAAACAAAGGAATGAACACACAAGACAACACAGGACGAGACAAACATGGCGGCCACCCTGAATGACACACTCTGCTTTATTTTATACAGTCGTTTGTGGAATGTTGCCAAGTCACAAGACACATTGTTGTTTTTCTGACTGTTCCCTGACTTTCTGGATTTTCAAGATGTTTACACATAAATCAGCCCCCAGGGCCTGCTGTTTGCAGCTGGCTCCTTTGTCCTCCCTGTTTGCAGGGAAGGAACGCCCTGCTTCGTTGGCAAGAGTAGGACTTATCAGGAACGTCTCGTTTGCGAGCACGTAGTCCTCTACATCTCCCCCTTTCTTTATTTACAAGTTTGAATTTCTTTCAAAACCATCATTACATGTTGGGCTCGCTGGGATTCAGTGTTTGCCCTTTGGCACCATCTCCAGCAGACTGTGAAAATGACAAATGCAAGAACAACAATCAATACATTACTAGAAACAGAAGTCAGCAAAGTTTTTACAGGGCTCATAGGGTTCAAAGACGTCAAACTTCGTGCAATACCAGTCATCAAATCTGCACCAGTAAGCAATGGTAACTGATTGCAAAATGTTTCAGAAATGTTTTGTGTTAATTCTTGTATTTCTAGGGAAAGATTATTTTGACCAATTAAAAGTCTCTTTATCTCAGTCCAATTATGTACAGTGCTGTTAAAAGGAACAGGAGTAATACAAAATTGGGTAGTATTCCAATCACATTTTAACAAAGCTCGAGTATTCAACACTGTTAGCTGATCTCCTATCCAAGAAACCAATTGTTCCAAGTTATCCACTCGTTCAGTCAGATGAGCATCTATGTCTCGTTGTTGCCACAACAAATGAAATTGTTCATGCCATTGTTGTACAAATTCTGCATTTTGTATACTCTGGGGTAGAGCTAGTCCAGCAACAGTGGCAGTGGAAGCAATTGCTACAAGTCTCACCACCGCTGCTACGATTACCCCAACCACTCTCTGGCTGCGGTTGACAAGATCTTGCATTACTTTGTAAATTTGAGTAACCCCAGCAGATTCACTCCGGGCATGTGTTAAGTTCACAGGTAGCCAGGTTTCTTTTCTGGCTCTTAGTATATATAAATTAGAATGAGACTCATTCCAATTATTATTCCAGCAAGTAGTATTTATACAACTTAAGAATGTACAATTGTCCATACGGTTAACTACCCATGTATAATTATCCCATTTAAAAATTGCTGTTAACAACAAATAAGGTTTTCTTACACATGCAATAACATATCTAGAACTATTTTGATGCAAAGATATATGGAAAGGGTTAGCAATATTAGTAGTAAGATTTAAGGACGTTTCCCGTGAAAGTGAACATTGGTTTACCAGCAGCTAGCAATTTCCAAATATGACTTTGTATTTGTGAGGTATTAGCCAAATGCGGCATAGGGGGTGATAAACCACATCATTCCAAATAATAGTTTCATTGCCATCTGCAGCGATGCTGTGATTACCTTTATGCCAATGCAGGTTGACATGGCTGAATTTAGTTTGAAAATCTCCATGTACACTCCAATCTGTAACAAGGTATTTACGACTCTTCTCTTTTACTTCTAACAACAATTGTGGCCCACTACTTCTACATCTAGTCCACTCTAGTTGGGAAACACCTCCGGACACATCAGGGATAGGGCATAAAGATAATGTACTTGGCAGAGTTTCATTAAGTACTGCAGTATGATTATACTTAAAACTTTGAGCCACAATAATCATAGTAAAGGCAGAGATATGACTATGGTTATAGCGAACAGCCCAAGCCTCATGAGAAAGATGCACACAATGTGGACTACTCCCAAGACATATAGGTAACCCTTCAACCCCAAATTGATATGAACTATTTACTGTGCCAGTGTCTAATTCAGGATCCTGGTTTAAAAAAGGCGATGGCATCCAAGCAGTATCATTAGTAAGAACTGGGACTTTTCTGTCTCCCCAGACCACACCTTGATATAAGGGTGGAAAAGGAATATAAGCCCAGTATGTAAATTCTCCAGCCGTTACCTGACAATTTACTACGGACAGCATAGCCAGGAATAAAGTCAGTGGGGTTTTGGGCTTCCCAGCTTGTTGAACAACCCCTTCAGCTTTCTGAGTAAGCTTTTTCAGTTGACCCCATGTCAGGGGCTCTGCACGTCGAGTCCCGAAGGTGAGTGTTCTCTAAGCGCTCAGATTCAGCTCCTGAAATTCCTTGAGGAACTCTTCGCATCGGCTCCTCTTCGCCATGACACTGTTTCAACCGTCGAGATGGAAACCACTCGTCTCCGGCACCTGTACGGACAAGAGCATAGCCTCGGCCCCATTGTAAACTTTTCCTTTTAAATATTGCCCTTGTAATGAAGGATAATACACCCACAGATTACTGTTTTGCAGCTTTTCTAAAGGCTGTTGAAAATGTTTCACCGCTGCAGACTGCTGTAATTGGCGCCAATGGTTGAGAAAATTTAAAGTAAAAAGGGCTTTCAGAATTTGATGTTTTGGGGAATCTCGCCCATCTCCCCCTTTTTTTAAAAAAAGTTGTCATTTTAAGGTAGCATTGGCTCTTTCAATAATTGCTTGACCTTGACTGTTAAATGGAATACCAGTGGAATGACAAATATGGTATAAATAAAGGAAGGCAGCCAATTTGTGAGAGCAATAAGCAGGGGCATTATCAGTTTTTAGTTAAGCAGGAACTCCCATAACCGCAAAGCAAGTAAGTAAATGAGTAATAACAGAGTCAGCCTTTTCAG
The DNA here is from genome assembly GCF_047675955.1 of Chlorocebus sabaeus. Classification (NCBI taxonomy): domain Eukaryota; kingdom Metazoa; phylum Chordata; class Mammalia; order Primates; family Cercopithecidae; genus Chlorocebus; species Chlorocebus sabaeus. The sequence goes on along the minus strand of NC_132912.1, from coordinate 101,461,651 downwards.
AAGGCAATGGTGTAGCCCATTGGAAATGTGACCAGGTATCAATTGTATGATGAACATATTTTAAATGACCAAAAGAAGGAACGTAAGTTACATCTATTTGCCAAATATGATTTTGTTGAGTGCCTCGAGGATTAATACCTGGACTTTAAAAAGGTGCAATAATAGGAGCACAAGATGGGCAGGCTTTGACAATAGCTCGGGCTTGACGGCGTGTTATAGAAAATCGCCATTGTAATCCTAAACTATTAGTATGATGTAGTTGGTGCTCATCCTGAGCCCGTTGGACACTTCCAATAAGTAAGGAATCAATCTGGTTATTCCCAAAAGTTAAAGGTCCTGGCAACACCAAATGGCAGTGAATATGAGTGATGAAAAGGGGGGCAGTGCGAGAAGTAAGGGCTACAAATAATAAAGAAAATAATTTTTGTAAAGGAGTTTGAGGAAATAATGGTAAAGAAGTTTGAGATATATATTTAGTTACGTATACAGCGTATTGGGAATCACTAACTATATTACAAGGGGTTTGAGGCCAATCTTGTAGAACCATAAGAATGGCAAAAAGTTCTTCTTCTTGTACTGATTCAAATGGGTAGTGAGAAATTTTGAATTATCTGATGTCTAGTATCCAGCTTTTCCATTGCTGGAAGCATCAGTAAAAAAGGTAGGACCTTTAACCGGAGTGTAAGAGATAGGATTATATGGCAATAGAGAATATTGTTGCAGAAAAGCAAATAATTTATTACTAGGATAATGCTGAGAAAAAGAACCAGTATACTCAGCGCAAGCCACTTGCCAACCCTCATGAGTTTCCAATAGAGATTCAATGTATTGATTAGATAATCAGGTAATAATTTTTATAGGGTCAGCACCAAGCAACTGATGAGCTCGATGTCATCCTGTAATAATTAATTCAGCCAATTTATCAATATATGGGTGAATTTTTTTAATGGCTTTATTAGCCAAAAACAGCCACTCCAGAATATTATTATCTTGGTGTAAAACGGCCGTTGACGAATGGGGAGTATGAAAAAGACACAACGAAAGTGGAAGATTGGGTGCAATATAATCAAGGTGAGCTTCACTAATTCTGTTTTCTACAAATGACAATTTTTTTTTTTTCTGCTACAAGGTATAATTGACAAGAACTATTTAAATCTGAATCTCCTTCCAAGGTAGCAAATAGATATTGCAATTTGTAAGTAGGGATGCCTAAGATGGGGCGAAGCCAATTTATGTCTCCTAACAGTTTTTGAAAATCATTAAGGGTTAAAAGTTGATCTCTTCAAATTTGAACTTTTTGTGGCCGAATATGCTTTTCTGCTAAAAGGTATCCCAAATATTGAATGGGAAATTGAGTCTGTATTTTCTCAGAAGAAATATGTAAATTATATTGAGTTAATTGTTGTTGTAAGACCTGAAAAACTTGACCTTGTAGGACTTCGTCAGGAGTTGCTAATAGAATATCATCCATATAATGGTATATTAACACAGTAGGGAATTGACTCTAACAGGATTTAAGGCTCTATGAACAAACTCTTGACATAAGGTAGGACTATTAAGCATACCTTGAGGAAGAACTTTCCATTGATATCTTTGAGTAGGCTGTCCATTATTATATTCGGGAACAGTAAAGGCAAATTTTTCACAATCTTGGGGTTGTAACGGGATAGTAAAAAAAAAAATCTTTAAGATCTATAACCATTAATTTCCAATTTTGTGGGATAAGCTGGATTAGGAAGCCCAGGTTGTAAAGTCCCCGTAGGTTGAATACAAGCATTTACAGCTCTAAGATCAGTTAATAAGTGCCATTTTCCATTTTTTTTTTTTTAATTTAATGACAAACACAGGGGAATTCCATGCAGAAGTACTTGGTTCAATATGCCCCTCGGCCAATTGTTCCTTAACTTAATTCTTTAAAGCCTTAAGTTTTTCTTTAGATAATGGCCACTGTTCCACCCAAATAGGAGTTATAGTTTTCCACTTCAATTGTAAAGTTTGAAGCTTGTGGACAGTGGCTAAGAGTTTAAAGGATTGTAGCCCATTTTGAACATCATAGTTTTGGCAGTTGAAGAAATATGAGGAATGCTTAAAAAGGCACCAAATTGTTGTAAAAGATCACGGCCCCAAAGGTTAATATTAATGGAAACAATATAAAAGAACACTTTTCCTTGTTGTCCTTCAGGTCCTACACAGCTCAGGGGCTCGACACTTTGGTAGACTATAGAAGCAGTACCTAGGCCGGATAGAGTAACCGATACTTGTTTCTTTTTCCAATGATCAGGCCATTGAGCCAAGCATATAATAGATACATCCACTCCTGTGTTGACTAATCCCTCAAAAAGTATCCCATTAATTTGCAATGAACATAAAGGTTTTTGATCAGAAACTAAAGTTTCCCAGAAAACAGTTTTCCCAGTACTACCGAAACCTCCTTAACGAGACACATCTCTAGATAGGAAAGGAAAAAAAGGCAATAAAAGCAATTGTGCAATACGTTCCCCTGCTTCTGGGCACTTAAATTGTGAGACTTGTACCATAATAAGGTATTGTGGTAGGCCTGCATTGTAATTGTTGGGGCCCCAAGCCTGCGGGCCCCGGTTCCCATTTCCTGGGGGGGGGGGGGTGACAATAAATTTCCACTCTTATCAGTTTTTGAACGACATTCATTTGTCCAATGTTGACTTTTTCCACATCGTTTGCACTCCCCAGAAGGTAACTTTTTCTCTTTAGTAGTCGGGAAGCCCACTTTTTTTGGGCATTCTTTCTTAAAATGACCAGGTTTCCCGCATTGAAAACATACACCTTGTTTAGAATTACTCTTTAAGGCCTTAGAAAGTGCTCCAGCGAACAATTGAGCATTGTAAATAGCTCCTCCAACGCCTGCACAAGCCCAAATATACCCATCTAAATTAGCTCCACTGGCCTTTAAAGGTCTTAATAATTTTTGTTGCAGCTTTCATTTCTTTCAAAAATTTAAATTGTAGGGCTGTAAAAGTCACATTCTGGCCACCGTTTGGGTACTGAGCATTGGGGCCGAAAGCAGCCCGTGTTATTGGGAATAGATTTAATTCCTCAAAATCATCCTTTTCCTTCGATTCCTTCTTTTCTCCTACAGGAGGAAAAGGCACAGAGAAAACCTGACCTGACATAGACAAAGAGGTTGGAGGTGGAGGCAAAGGGAAATCTTTTTCCAAAGGAGCAGAAGGGAAGGTAACAGGGAAGGCTCGTGGCGGAGAGATAGGAGAAACAGGAGCAGCGGCACCTTGCAATTTTAACAACTGTTGTAACATCTCTAAAATACACTACAAATCAGAATTTCCTTCAGATGAAGGAGGCATTAGCTCTTCTTCCAATTCCTTGTCCTCAGCAACCAGGGCGTAAATATGTTTCTCTCTAGGATCATTCCTCTCTAAAGCTTCAGATGCCTCACCTCCTGTGGCAGTATCGCCACGCTCTAAGTCAGTTTCAAGTAACTCTAATGCCTAAGTAATGGAACTACACAAAGTCCACAAAGTCAGAGGCATCATTTGCCCTCACTGATGAGCTTGACGCAGGACTTTAACCACTTGTAACTATTCCTTTCAATTTAACTGCACTTTGGTTTGATATTGAAACCAATAACAATGTTGTTCAACAGGGGCAAACAATCACTTCAAAGTCTTTTCTTTTACTTCTACTCCTATAGACATCAGTCCCTGGAGTAACCGCAAATATTCAGAGGCCAGAAAGGTGGAATTCCCCATAATTTTCCTGTGGGTCCCCCTTTCTTTATTTACCTGCCCGGGGTGTTCCGCCTCCGGTTCCTTGCTCTCATGGAGCCATGGACCCTGCTCGCTGCGCCAGATGTTGGGGTCCGCATGTTTCCTAAACAAAGGAATGAACACACAAGACAACACAGGACAAGACAAACATAGCGGCTGCCCCAAACGACACACTCTGCTTTATTTTATACAGTCGTTTGTGGAATGTTGCCAAGTCACAAGACACATTGTTGTTTTTCTGACCGTTCCCTGATTTTCTGGAGTTTCGAGATGTTTACACATAAATCAGCCCCCAGGGCCTGCTGTTTGCAGCTGGCTCCTTTGTCCTCCCTGTTTGCAGGGAAGGAACACCCTGCTTCGTTTGCAAGAGCAGGACTTATCGGGAACGTCTCATTTGCGAGCACATAGTCCTCTACAACTCAGGAGTCATTCAGGAGCAGGTTGTTCAAATTCCATGTGGTTCTGTGATTTCTGAGTGAGTTTCTTAATCCTGAGTTCTAATTTGATTGCACTGTGGTCTGAGAGACTGTTATGATTTCCATTCTTTTGCATTTGCTGAGGAGTGTTTTACTTCCAATTGTGTGGTTGATTTTAGAATAAGTGCCATGTGGTTGACTTGGGGTGGAGAGTTCTGTAGATGTCTATTAGGTCCACTTGATCCAGAGCTGAGTTTAAGTCCTGAATATCCTTGTTAATTTTCTGTCTCGTTCATCTGTCTAATATTGACAGTGGGGTGTTAAAGTCTCCCACTATTATTGTGTGGGAGTCTAAGTCTCTTTATAGGTCTCTAAGAATTTGTATTATGAATCTGGGTCCTCCTGTGTTGGATGCATTTATCTTTAGGATAGTTAGCTCTTCTTGTTGAATTGATTCCTTTACCATTATGTACTGCCCTTCTGTCTTTTTTGATCTCTGTTGGTTTGAAGTCTGTTTTGTCAGAGACTAGAATTGCAACCCCTGCTTTTTTTTTGCTATCCATTTGCTTGGTAAATATTCCTCCATCCCTTTATTTTGAGCCTATGTGTGTCTTTGCACATGAAATGAGCCTCCTGAATACAGCACACTGATGGGTCTCGACTCTTTATCCAGTTTACCAGTCTGTGTCTTTTATCAGGGCATTTAGCCCATTTACATTTAAGGTTAATATTGTTATGTGTAAATTGCATCCTGCCATCATGATGCTATCTGGTTATTTTGCACCCTTGTTGATGCAGTTTCTTCATAGTGTCATTGGTCTTTATATTTTGGTTTGTTTTTGCAGTGACTGGTACTGGTTTTTTCCTTTACATATTTAGTGCTTCATTTAGGAGCTCTTGGAAGGCAGGCTGGTGATGACAAAATCTCTCAGCATTTGCTTGTCTGGAAATGATTTTATTTCTCCTTCATTTATGAAGCTTAGTTTGACTGGATTTGAAATTCTGGGTTTAAAACTATTTTCTTTAGGAATGTTGAATATTGACCCCCACTCTCTTCTGGCTTGTAGGGTTTTTGCTGAGAGGTCCACTCTTAGTCTGATTGTAGTCCCTTTGTAGGTGACCTGGCCTTTCTCTCTGGCTGCCCTTAACATTTTTTCCTTCATCTTGACCTTGGGGAATCTGATGATTATGTGTCTTGGGGTTGATCTTCTCGTAGATTATCTTAGTGGAGTTCTCTGTATTTTCTGAATTCGAATGTTGGCCTGTCTTGCTAGGTTGGGGAAGTTTTCCTGGATGATATCCTGAAGTGTGTTTTCCAACTTGGTTTCATTTTCCCCATCTCTTTCAGGTACTTCAATCAGTTATATGTTCGGTCTTTTTACATAGTCCCATATTTCCCAGAGGTTTTGTTCATTCCTTTTCATTTTTTCTCCAATCTTGTCTGCATGCCTTTTTCAGCAAGATGGTCTTCAAACTCTGATATCCTTTCTTCTACTTGGTTGATGTGGCTATTGATGCTTGTGTATGCTTCACAACGTTCTCATGCTGTGTTTTTCAGCTCCTTCAAGTTATTTATGTTCCTCTCTAAACTGCTTATTGTAGTTAGCAGCTCCTGTGCCCTTTAATTAAGATTCTTAGCTTCTTTGCACTGGATTAGAACATGCTCCTTGAGCTCAGCAGAGTTTGTTATTATCCACCTTCTGAAGCCTACTTCTGTCAATTCATCCATCTCATCCTCTGTCCAGTTCTGTGCCCATTTAGAGGAGAAGAGGCGCTCTGGCCTTTTCAGTTTTCAGTGTTCCCCCCCCCCCCCCCCCCCCCCCGCTGGTTCTTTCTCATCTTCATGAGTTTGTCTACTATAGATCTTTGATGGGGTTTTTGTAGGGACGTTTTTTTTTTTACCTAAATATTTCACAAAATCTTTAATTATTATTTGTTACTTTTAAAAAATTGAAATTCTTTGTCAACTAATATATGAGTATTTTTTATTATTATTATTATACTTTAAGTTCTAGGGTACATGTGGATAACGTGCAGGTTTATTACATATGTATACCTGTGCCATGTTGGCGTGCTGCACCCATCAACTTATCAGCACCCATCAACTCGTCATTTACATCAGGTATACATTTTTGTTGTTGTTGATGCTATTGTTTTTGCTTTCTGTTTGTTTTTCTTGCAGTGGTCAGGTCCCTCTTCTGTAGGGCCACTGCGGTTCACTGGGGGTTCAGTTCAGCTCACTCCCATGCCTGGAGATGTCACTTGAGGAAGCTGGAGAACAGCAAAGATGGGTGCCTGCTTCTTCCTCTGGGATCTCTGACCTCAAGGGGCACTGACCTGATGCCAGTAGAAACACTCCTCTATAGGGTGTCTGACAACCCTGTTGGAGGGTCTCACCCCAGTGGGTGGCAGGGAGAGCACAACCTGTTTAATGAAGCACTTTGACTGAAGGGATGTGCTTCACTTGGGGGAAACCCACTTGTCTGGGCTGCCTGGATTCACCAAACTAGCAGGAGGAAAGACTAAGTCTGCTGGTCTGCAGAGACTGTGGCCACCCCTCTTGCTAGGGACTCAGGCCCAGGGAGATCAGAGTTCTGTCCCTGACTCCCTGGCTAAAGTTGTTGGAGTTCCTGCAGAGAGGCCCCACACAGTGAGGAGGGATGAGTCAAGGTCAGGCCTGAAGAGGCACTCCGTCAGCAGTCTGCCACAGCCCCTGTATTGGGCTGCGGTGGATACCTCTTGAGACTAAGCTGTCCATCATCCCTGGCTCCAGCAGGGGAAAAGCACAGCCTGGAGCTATAGAGATGGCTGCTGCCCTTCCCCAACCCTGGGAGCTTAGTGTGTTAGGCAGCTATGGGTCCCAGAATTGGCTGTCGCCCCTCCCCTAAGGAGCTCAAACAGCTTAGACAGCAGGGAGCCACAGCTGTGGTGCTGGTCACCCCTCCTCCTGGGAGCTCAGCAGGCTTAAGCAGATACTAGCTTAGTGGCTATTGAGAATCTATGCAGCTCCATGGTTGGGACCCTCGCCCCAGTAGTGTGGACTCATAAGTGGGATCTTCCAATCCATGGGTTACACAGTTCTATGAAAAAAGCACGTTTTCCCAGGCTGGGTAGCACACTCACTGACTGCCTTTCCTGGCTGAGGATGGGGGCTCCCCTGCCCTGTGTGGCTCTCAAGTGGGCTACAGCACCACACTGCTCTTCCTTCCTCTCTGTGGGTCACGCCAACTGCCTAGTCAGTTCTGATGACAGAACCTGAATACCTTGGTTGCTGGTGCAAGATTGGCTCGCTGTTATCGTTTTTTTGTTGTTGTTTTTTTGGTTTTTTTGGTTTTTTTGATGGGAGCCTCTGATCATCTCTGCTTTTAGTTGGCTATCTTGGCCCCATCCCTACATAAAATATTTCTATTTCAGAGATTTTAGAAATTATTTTGGAGGAGTAAATTCCATGTAAACTTTTGTTTTTACATTTCTTTCTTTGAAATGACACTTGTGTCTAAGATTATCTAGGTTTTTTAATTTTTTGAATATCTGAGAAGGAGGTACAAAATTTCGTCTCTTCCTCTTCATTCTTGGGCCATCCTACTTCTAAGATTATTATCAGATCTTCCCTAGTTAGAGCAGCATAGATGGCAGGGATAATATTTTGAATATTAATCTGTTTTCTTTCTCCTTGTATTTTTCCATTTTCCTTCTATCCATTCAAGAGCTGGTTGTGTGCCTATTGACAGGGTAGCGCATGACAGGAGGAAAGGCAAATACTGCACAAATCTTTCTGGCTTTTGAATTCCAGAAGAGGAATTTTAGAGGCATAGGTCCAGAAATAGTGAAGAGAGTAGAGCTACTCTCCCAAACTCAAAAGAGATTGTCCTGGGCTGGGGAAAGGAGATGAGGTAAAGAGAAAGAGAAATCCGTTGGCTTCAAAAGCAGAGGATATCTGTGCCATGCTTCCCAATGTCTGCTGCTAGGAGGGTTGGCATGACTCCATCAAAAACTGGCTATTTGGAGTGTTAGGAGATGTACTTCTGTAGCCAGTAGGGAAGCTGGTAATCTCTATAATGGAATTCACAATATCCACCTTACCAAGCAGGCATTTTTAAGAATTATAAGAAATAACATGTGAATGGCTGGCACTCAGTAGGTACTCAGTAAATGTTACATTACCTCCAGCCCACATTGACATTTTGGCCCTGCTCATCAAACCAGTTCTATTCCTTGATCATTCCCATGTGCTATTTTCTACTTTCTTGCTTGAGGACTGCTGAATGGTACTGGAGAAAGAAAGGCAAAACCATTCAGACAAAGGCTAAGCCATGGCTTCTGTGGCCTTCTCCTCATCCTCCATCCTTGTCCTCCTTCTCCTCCTCCTCTTCCTTCTCTTTTTCTTCCCCCCCTTTTCACACCCATTGTGTCCTTCCCCTTCTTCTTTTCCTCTCCTTTTATAAACTTCACTTTAATGCTAACCAACAGTCCTGGCATCCAGCCCTATGTTTATCTTATGTACTCCTCTAGAGAGACTCAATTCTCTTCTGCTCTCACAGCAAATCAGAGCCTCTGTTTAGGCCACACACAGCAACCCACTGAGCATGAGCAACATGCATCTGCCTTGCAATATTATGCTGGGGTAAAGTAGAGATAGGGCCTTCTAGACAAAACACCATCTTTCTCCCTGGAGGAAGAATTCTTCAGTTAAGAAGTACTATTAAAGATTGCTTCTCCCTCTGAAGAAAAGTTCCCCACCAGGGTCTCCAAATAAAAGAAATTTCTTAAAGAGCTGAGATATTCCTTTTGGTAACTACTAGTTGACTCCCTCAACTCGTAGTTATAACCATGATAGCACACGGCCTAAGAACATGTGGATAGGGAGAAGGAGGTAGGTAGATAATTGAGTTATTCACAGACATGCAATTTATGAGAGACCCTGTGTCATCTTTGGGCCCCCAGATGCATCTTCGTGTTCTACTGATTTTCCTGGAACCTCCAGAAACACAGAAGGTGGGGAACTGCTAGCAAGGCTTTGATGTGTGCTTAACTGCACGGAACCAAGTCTGGTTTACCTTTTGAGCTGAGCATGATTATCAGATAATACTCAGTTCACTACTTAACTGCTCCAAAAGTAGATAGATTTCTCTTTGTGGTGCTCAACTTTCTACACTTAGACAGGTGTGGCAGCCCCTCATTGGGGCATATTTGATGGTGCTTTTTACTTGTATAAATAATTGAGTTTTCTCATGCTCGTTCTAGGAAAGCCTGAAGTTTTTCAAAGGCATCTTTTGTGCTGTCATCTTTGGGAAATATTACTGTTTGTTTCCTATCAGAGATTGGAGTCCTTAGAGAATAGGAAATGGGATAGACAAGTTTTGGTTATGAGGAAATTGATGTGGGAGCCATCAGGCATGGGCTTGGGAAGACAGATGTAGATAGAATGCCTTATTGGGATTTTGATTTCCAGATGGTGAGGGATGTGTGGGGAGCTGGAAGTATGGTTACTTTCACTTTCTGTATAGTTCAACCTCCGATAGCTATGTCTAGGCCCTGACTGTGGCTGTAGAGGATCCTTTCAGAAAGCATACCTGCTTAGGCATTGGTCTAATCTGTCTCAGTTCATTTCCTTTTGATTTGGGGGATGTGGTTTGATCTAAGTTGTAATATCTTTTTTCTTTCTATTCCTTACAGATTCATGAAGGTGGCAGGAAGTACAGTAGATGCAGTTACCTGGCAACAGTAGGTATTCACCATTTTTGCTCTTACTTATTATCAGCTGCTGTGAAATGAAAGATAATTAGTTGTCACCAAGTTCATAACTGACATTCAATAAGCTATCCTTCATCCTCCAGGAAAAAATTTAAAAGTAACTCCAAAGTTGTTTTTATGGCACATGTTGTCTCGTAGTACTTTAATTTTGTTTGGTGGTTTTCAGAAAAATTTGAGAAAACAACTGACGCATTTTGGAGATTTCAGCTATTATGTACCCTTTTAAAATAATCTGTTATCAATGAACATGTAATGGGGATCTGGGCATGCCACTGTTTTCCCATAGGCTTTTCCTTTGGGAATAAATTTCCTTGTATAAGACAGGAAATTATTTTAATTGCTCAATATATAATGGGGAAATAGAAACACTTTGTTATTAATGTCAGTGGTCTTAATTATTGCCATGTGAGTCTCTAAAATGAAGCAGCTTTAAAAAAAAAAAAAAAAAAGAGTATCAAGATGAAGCAGCTTCAAGAAAGGGAATGAACTCCAACACTGCAGGAAGAATCTTACAATGGAAAAGACCTGTTACCACAGGATAATGAAAAATACAATTATCTGATAAATAAATTTAAATATTCTATAAGTTCCCTTAGGGCATTTGTACCAGAAGGTCCAACCCTTAACAGTCAATGTCTCACTAATTGTATACTGGAATCCTGTTCTTCTTTTCTCTGAGAAATCTATTTCACAGTATCCTCCAAATCATCTCTTGTCTAATGTGGTGCTCTCAACTCAGACTGTGCTTTTACTCTAGGCCCGCATAGGCCTTGGCCTCTTTCTCAGTTACTCTAACCCTTCCTGCCTAGCATGTGTTCTCCCTTTGTCTATCCTCTGTTTGAGGTGGGTCACACTGTCCCCTGTGGATTCATTACAGATGTCAAAGAAAACGAAGTGGATTAAATCTTTATTAAAGATTGCTTCTCCCTCTGAAGAAAAGTTCCCCACCTAAAGTGTTTTTGTTTGCTGGCAATCAATAACTTCAATCATAATGGGAAATATTTTAGTCTACATTTATACTCTTAATTTCTCTAAAAAACAAGTTCCAAATGTTTTCAGAAACTCTTATTCTTCTTCAGTTTGTTTTTGTGAGTCATGGATTGAGTAAGCCTGAGGATCGTGTCCTTCCCTTGCTTGAAAACCCACAGTGTCTCTCCTTTGCACTTGGACCAAAAGCCAAACTCTCCACACTGGCCTTTTGTGTTTGGCCTCTGCTACTTTCTGATTTCATGTGGTGCCACTCTGCCCTTATTCTGTCCCAGCTCACCAGTGGTCTTTCAATTCTTTCAGGTCCATGTGCGTATCTGCCTCTGGGTCTCTGTATATGCTAGTCCTTCTGCCTGAAATGCTGTTCGCCATACTCTTTGTGTGACCAGCTCCTTTTCATCTTTTAAGTCTCACCTTACATGTCATTTCCTAGAGAGGCCTTCCCTGATGATCCTATCCAAAACAGGTCTCCCATTTCATTCTTTTTCTTAGCTCTTTTTTAATAGCACTTATGATAACTTAAAATTGCTTTTTTCCTTATGACTTGTCTTTGTAATTTGTTTGTTTTTCTCTTCTACCATAATGGCACTTATTCAATTACCAAGTACTTATTTAGACAATAGTTTATTAGTCATTTACTCTGGGGAAAAAATAACAATGGCAACAATAACGACAATAAAAATAACAAGGTGCCAGGAACTGTTCTTAAACTTTGTATGACTTATTATATCTGATCCTCACAACAACCAAATGAGTTAGGGACTATTTTTATCTCTATTTTACTATAACTTAGATGAAATTGTAGAAAATCCAAAGATTACACAGAAAGTGGAAAATGTTGGACTTAAAGTTGTATCTGTCTCACTCCAAGGGTTATTGTCTTAACTACTACTGCTTTGGTAACAAGATAATGTCCCTTTACTGAAATTCTGTCCAGTGTCCTCACCAAAAAGGTTATCTGGATAATGTAGCATAAAGGCTGAATCTTTAAGAATTTATAGGATTTGTGGAGAAAGATAATGATATCAGCATAAGAAAATTATTGGCTAAGAATGTATGGCTTTAATTATTATTGCTGACAGGGAGGGATAAGAGAAAGCTTTTGTTTTCTATTCAAGTACTCTTCCTGACACAAATGGAATGAAGTGAGCACAGTATTATTTTTATGATGCAAAAATACATTTTTTAAATAAATACATTTTGTTTATTGACTACCTAAAAAATACACACACACACACACACACACACACACACACACACGCACACACACACATATCTCCAGATAAATATCACTGTTTGCAACTACTCCAAAAATACCCTCAAAAGCAAGCTACCCTCAAAAGCAAGCAGGGGATTGTATTTCTTTTGGCTCCAGGATCAGCATTCATTAGAGGACAAATAGCACCTGGAATCTACAATTTATCCTTTCCAGCCGTAGTTTTCAGTCAAGACTTGGAAAAGTCATGGAAGAATCCCAGGCAATTCTGGCCAGGAGGACTTCATGAAAATTAAAGCCAAATGCCATGTTTCTTCAATTCTGAGAAATACTGAGGTGAAGATGTCCTAATAATGTAAAGAAATCAAGAGACATTGTTAGAAAAAAAAGGGTGGGGGAGACTAACATAGAATTTGTCATTTGTCACTATATATAGATGGCCAGAAGAATCAATTCAGTATTGGGATGTTGAGCTTGGAACTTGAACAGCCCAAATTCTGAGTCTGAAGTCATGAATAAACAGATCTCTGTAGTTTGACTATTTTGATTTGGAAGCATATTACTGGGTTTACTATATTTTGAGGACCAAAATATATGACTTAATAATTGGTCCCGCCCACCAACCCATTTAGAAAACCCAGAAAAAGTTATTAAGATGAAAGTATAATTACAAGTATAGTGGAGTAGCTTGTATCGTAATAGCCCTTACATAGAGAGCAATGATAAAATATAAAATATTAAAGAAAAAATGCTGGAATATGACAAAAAAAGGCAGAAACCAAAGGAAGGTATTCAACCTTTAAAAGAAGTGAAGAGTACTACATGAGATCTACTCTTACTTGACTTTTTACTGTAGTTGTTGTTGTTGTTGTTATTATTATTATTATTGAGATGGAGTCTTGCTTCGTTGCCCAGGCTGGAGTGCAATGGCACGATCTCGGCTCACTGCGAGCTCCGCCTCCTAGGTTCACACCGTTTTCCTGCCTCAGCCTCCTGAGTGGCTGGGACTACAGGAGCTCACCACCACACCAGGCTAATTTTTTGTATTTGTAGTAGAGATGGGGTTTCACTGTGTTCGCCAGGATGGTCTTGATCTCCTGACCTCGTGATCCACCTGCCTCGGCCTCCCAAAGTGCTGGGATTACAGGCGTGAGCCACCGTGCCCAGCCTTCACTGTAGTTATTTAACAATTCATGCATCAGGAGGTAACTAGAACTCAAACAGAAATGCATGCTCATATTGGCTTGAAGTGTCAAGGAGAAGGAGTCAGAGGCTGGAAATTGAGGGTGGAAATCTCAAAAAGAAGAAACTTCAATGTAAAAATGCAAAATATGCATATAAACTTCCCTCAAATCTTTGATCCCTGAAATGTATATATTCATGAGACATTCCAAGGAACCTAGTGGAAAGAAACAGCTGGAAGTCTCAAAAAGTTGAACAGAGATTTCAGCTGCCGTTTGTCACATGAGAGACAGAGGTTGGAATTTGAATGTCACAAATTTAGAGGGACTTGATAAACACCTTGTTTTTATCCAGTGAAATCTTAAAATGTTGTGCTTTAGGTGTAAAGTCTGTCTCAGGACTAAGGATTTGCTCTAAGACTCAAGTATAGCCAAAACAGACTTGTCCAGAAAAAGCATAAACTGATGCCTTCACAAGAACAAGAAGATCAGTCATTCATTCAACTTCCTGCTAGATTCAAAATCAGCATTCTTCTGTCTCTATAGTGTATCATCCACATTTTGTTATATACAATAAAAAAATTACCAGACATGCAAAGAAACAGGAAAATATGACCATGATGAGGAGGATAAGCAATAAATAGAAACCCTGAGATGACCCAGATATTAGAATTAGCTGACAAGGATTTTAAAGAAGCTATTATAATTCATATTATATATTCATAGAGTTCAGGGGAAAATGTCCATATTGAGAAATATTAGCCTGGAGAAATATCAGCAGTGCGATGGAAACTATAAAAAAGAACCAAATGGAATTCTTGAGGTGAAAAGAAGAATATCTGAAATGGAAACTCATTGGATGGGCTTGACAAGAGACTGGAAACCACAGAAGAAAGAGTAAACTTGCATACTGAGCAATAGAAACTATACAACTTAAAGAACAGAAAGGAAAAAATCGTGGAAAAAAATGAACAAAGTTTCAGTGACCTCATTGCCAAAACCAAATAGCCTAACACATGCACAGAGTTCAGACGAATAGGAGAAAGAAAATGTGGCAGAAATTTTTTTTAAATCAAAGCTGAACTTCTCCCAATTTTGATGGAAAATATTAATTTACAGATTCAAGATGGAGAAATACAAAGAAAATTATATCAGGGCACATTGTACTCAAACTGCTGAGAACAAAAATAACTTAAAAATCTTTGAAGCATTCAGACAAAAATAACACTTCATATACAGGGAACAAAGACACAAATGATGGCTTATTTGACATCAGAAACAACGGAGGACAGAATACAACAGAACAATATTCTTAAAGTGATAAAGGAAAAAAAAGTAAAGCCAGAATTCTATATCCAGCAAAAATATTCTTCAAAAATGAAAGCTAATTAGACTTTTTTATCAATGAAAGCCAGTAGATTTGTGTTGCAAGAAATACTAAAGGAGGCCAGGCACGGTGGCTCATGCCTGTAATCCCAACACTTTGGGAGGCTGAGACAGGTGGATCACCTGAGGTCAGGAGGTCAAGACCAGTCTGACAAACATGGTGAAACCCTAAATCTACTAAAAAATACAAATATCAGCCGGGATGGTGGCAGGCACCTGTAATCCCAGCTACTCAAGAGGCTGAGGCAGGAGAATCGCTTGAACCTGAGAGGCGGAGGTTGCAGTTAGCCAAGATAGTGTCATTGCACTCTAGCCTGGGTAACAGAGCAAGATCCTGCCTCAAAAAAAAAAAAAAAAAAAAAGAAAGAAAGAAAGAAAGAAAGAAAGAAATGCTAAAGGAAATTCTTCAGACAGACAGTAGCACCAGAAGGAAACTTGGATCTCAAAAAATAATGAAGAGCATTGGAAATGGTACATTTGTGGCTAAATATAAAAGACTACTTTTTCCCTAATTTGTTTACAAAATAATGATTCATGCAAAAATATAAATTGTATTATGGGATTGATAACATATGTAGATATAAAAATACATGGCAATAATACCACAAAGGATGAGAAAGGCAAGAGTCAGTAAATGGAATTATAGTATTACAACGTTCTTTTATATGAGTGGTACAATATTTACCCTGAGAAGACTGATAAGCAAGGGTGAAAATTATATTCCTACAACAGTACCTTTAAAAATAATGACAAAAGTGTAGCCAAAAAGCCATATTAGAATTAAAATGTAATACTGAGAAATACTGAATTAACTTCAAAAAAAGCAAGAAAGGAAAAAGAGAGGAACAAAAAATGAATGAGAAAAAAATCAAATAGCAAAATGGTAGACTGAACCATGATTATATCAATAATTATATTAAGGGTAAATGTTCTAAACAGTGTAATTAAAAGACAAATATTGTC
Organism: Chlorocebus sabaeus; assembly: GCF_047675955.1. Taxonomy (NCBI): domain Eukaryota; kingdom Metazoa; phylum Chordata; class Mammalia; order Primates; family Cercopithecidae; genus Chlorocebus; species Chlorocebus sabaeus. The sequence goes on along the minus strand of NC_132912.1, from coordinate 101,445,987 downwards.
AGACTGGATGCTATAGAAGACTCAACTATATTCTGCCTACAAGAGACACACTTTAAATATAAAGACACAGATTGAAAATAAAAGGATGAGAATAATATGTCATGCAAGCAGTTATCATAAAAAGCTGGTGAGTCTATATTAATGTCAGGCAAAGTAGGCTTCAAAAAAGGAGGATTACCAGAGAAAAGGAGATTATTCATAGTGATACAAGGATCAATTCATCAGGAAGGCATAATAATCATAAATGTATTATCCTGCGATAGGCAGAATAACGAACCTCCCCCAAAGATACCTGCATTCTAATCTCTAGAACCCTGTAAATATGTTACATTATATGGCAAAGGGGAATTAAAGTTGCGGATGGAATTAGTTCCTAATCATCTGACTTTAAAGTAAGGAGCTTATTCTGGAATATCCAGAGGGACCCTATATAACCACAAGAGTGGAAGAGGAAGGCATAAAGAGGAGGCAGAGTGAGGTTTAACTATAGAAAGGAGGTTAGAGAAATGCAGTGTTAGCAGGACTTGACCTACAATTGCTGGATTTAAAGATGGAGGAAGAGGAACATGAGCCAACAATTGTGGGTATCCCATAGAAGCCAGAAAAGGCAAGAATATGGATTTTTCCTGAGCAGCTCCAAAAGGAAGATAGCCTTCCACAAACTTTGATGTTAGGCATATGAGACCCATATTGATTTCTAACCTATAGTTAGAAATAAGAACTAACTTAAAGTTCATAAGAGAATGAATTTGGATTGCTTTAAACTACTGTTTGTGATAATTTGTTTAGAGCAGCAATAGAATACAGTATTGAAGAACAGAGATTCAAAATATACAAAGAAAAAAATAACAGGAGAAAAAATAGAAAAATACACTGTCATAGTTGGAAATTTAAACACACTTCTTTCAGTAATTAACAGGACTAGATTAAAATAAACACAATAAGGATATAGCATATTTTAATAACACTATCAAACAGTGTTTTGTGTTATGCAGGAGTATGCATTTATCAAAATTTATCAAATGGTATGCTTAAGATTCATGTATCTCATTATATATAAAATTGCGTAAAAAAAAGAACCATAAATAGATATTAAACTCTGATTAGTGGTATGCCTGATGACATGTTCAGGACGAAGTGCACCGAAGTCTGCAACTTATTTTGAAATGCTTCAAAACATAAAATGGATCAATGGATGGATAGAAGGATAGATAGACTGATACATTTGTGAAAAACAAGTACAATAAACTGTTAAATGTAGAACCTAGTAAAGGATATATGATATTCCCTATACAATTCTTTCCACTTTGAAATTGTTTCTGATAAAATGTGGATAAAGAACCTAACCTATTATGCCTAAACAAATATCCTTATCTACTATGAAATAATATATTGCTTTAAAAATATATATGACAAACATAAATGGGAAATTATTTTGTTAGGGGTGTTAATCCTTGGATGTAGGAAGTATAGGGAATCTTTTTTCTTATTTTTACTTTTCTGTAGTTTCCTTTTTTTTTTTTTTGTAATGAGCTTGTAATACATTTTTGTTTATAATTTAAAAATCATCAGTGCCCCGCTCCTCCCTTCCCGCTCCAAATTTCCCCACTCCAGAAGCAACCTTCCCAGTGTTCCCACTTCTGACATCTGCTTTCGTGTTTCTAAATAACAGTCTGATGCTCCTATGGAAGATGAGAATTTAGCTCTCATACCTCCTAACCACTCATATACCCAAACATACTTATTTACATACTTTTCTCATCCTGCAATAGTTTATATCTTAAATATTGGTCAGAATTCATTGTTTACATTTTTATTACTATGTAAATATTATTCACAGCAGGGACATGTGGTATGCTATGATGACATTTTCTTTCTTTCACAACTTTTAGTTTACCCTGGAGTTATTAACTATCTCTTTTTTTATTTGCTTAACTTCCTATTAATCTATTCTAAATTCATCCCTAAACTGTACCAGAGTAGTAAATCTCTTTCTATATGCAGACACCTCAGGTAACCATTGGTTTCATCTTCTCTTTGGAGATCTGCTCCTGGAGCCATCCCTCCTTCTGTTCCCATCTGGACAGGTTGATTGCTGTGTTTCCTGAACAGCTGTTGTCCTGGGAGTGCCCTTTACCATTATCCTGGGGATTCTTTCTGACTCTTATTTGTTGGATTTGTGCCCTTTTTTGAGGTTTACTCCTTCATTTTGGTGAAGCATTTCTTCCAAGAACTTCCTGAGAAAAGATAAATGAGAGGTCAACATGTTGAGACCCTGTAGCAGAGTTTGATTTATATTTTGGATGCACATAGATTTCCCTCAGATTTTGATGCTTTTGTTCCATTTCATCCTAGTTTTCCTTTAACTATTGAGAAATCCAGTACCTTTAAAATTTTCCAGTCCTTTTCTTGGTCCTGCTTTTTTTCTGCCATGATACTTTTAAGATCTTCTCCTTGTTCCTAGTGATCTTTTGTGTGGCTCTCTTTTTATTTTGTTTGCTAAGTATGTGGTTAGACCCTATAAATCTGAAATGAGTGCCCTTCAGCTTACTGATAATTTTTTCTTTGATAATGTCATTCTTTCCTTTTTTGTGCATTCCTTCTGAAATTTTTATTAGTCAGATATTGGAATTCCTCAAACAGTACTCTAATTTTTATATATTTTCTCTTCTTTACTTTTCCTCTCTTTTCTGATAAACCTCCTTAATCACTTAAGTTTTCTGTTGAAACTTACATGTTACTATCATATTCTAATTTCCAAAAGCTCTTTTTTATTCCTCAAAATGTCCCTTTTATAGCTTGTTTTCTTGTTTCTGACTCTGAAGATATCAATTTTAGTTTTATTTATCTTCTTTTCCTATTTTTTTCTTTCCTCTTTTTTTCTTTGCTCCACTCAGTTGCTTTCTTTGCTTTTCCAGTAGATAGTTTTTTGTTTGTTTGTTTTTTGTTTTTTTGTTTTGTTTTGTTTTGTTTTTCATGGTCCCTGAATTACTGTTATTTCCTCTGTGTCCTTCCCTCTTCTCCCCATTTATTTGTCTTAGTCCCTGGCTTTGACTTTAAAGTTTTTCCTCAAATATCTGATGATCCCTGAATCTCTACTCTTATTTAGAAGAGAGGCATAAAAAGGTGATTGAATGATTTTGTTTATGGACATTTATTTTTAACTAGTAACAGTCTATGTAAGGTGATTTGATTAGGTCATTAGGGGATTCCTAACTGTCCATATCTGTTCATCTTTTTCTTGGGATATTTAGTTGTTCTAGAGGAGAATTCTCTATTCTGCCATTTTGGAAGTATAAATCTTCTAGCATACTCACATCTGAGAGAAAGGACTGGATGTCTCATTGCTTAAAATATAGCCTTTCACACGTAATCCTCTACGTTTCATTGTGATTACCCTCCACCTCCACTGTGCTTGGTGGTCCTGACTATAGTTCAGTCTCTAGCACTCTGCTTTCTTGGAAATGAGGCAGTTTCTTAACTACATAGGGAAGTGGCTTCCCAACTTTTTTGTCTCAGGACCCTTTTCACTCTTGAAAAATATTAAGGACTCCAATTCACTTTTGTTTATGTGCATCATGTTTATAGACTATATAAATGACTCCCAACTTACAATGGCTTGACACGACTTTGTGACTTTACCATGGTGTGAAAGTGATATGCATTCAGTAGAAAGTATACTTCAAATTTCAAATTTCGATCTTTTCCTGGGCGAATGATACGTAGTTATCATTATGCTGAGCAGGGGCAGTGAGCCACAGCTGCCAGTCAGCCACTTGATCATGAGGTTAAACAACCAATACTCTGTATTGTGTTACCAGATGATTTTGCCCAACTCTAGGCTAACATAGGTGTCACAAGCACATTTAAGGTAGGCTAGGTTAACATATGGTATGATGTTTGGTTGTGTATTAGGCTGTTCTTATATTGCTATAAATACCCGAGTCAGAGTAACTTATAAAGAAAAGAGGTTTAATTGACTAACAGTTCTGCAGGTTGTACAAGCATTGTGCTGGCATCTGCTCACTTCTGGGAGGTCTCAGGGAACTTTCACTCATGGTGGAAGGCAAAGTGGGATCGCACACGTCACATGATGAGAGCAGAAGCAAGAGAGAGAGAAGGGGAGAGTGCCACACACTTTTCAACAGCCAGATCTTGGGAGAAATTCTTCACTATCACAAGGATAGCACCAAGGGGATGGTGCTAAACCATTCATGAGAAATCGGCCTCTATGATCCAGTCACCTCCCACCAGGCCCCAACTCCAACACTGAGGATTACATTTCAACAGGAGATTTGGAGGGGACATCCAAACTATGTCAGGTAGATTAGATGCATTAAATGCATGTGATATTTTGAATTTACAATGGGTTTATTATGACATAACCCCATAGTAAGTCAAGGAGCATCTGTATGAGAATTAAAACACATTTTTAAATTATTTATTTACTTAAAAATAATAAGCCCATTTAACATAATTTAACATAAATATTCTTGTGGAAAGTATATTTTCCAAAACCAGAAAAAATAGTTAGAAGAGTGACCTTATTTTATATTCTCACAAATCTATTCAATAGCTGACTTAATTGAAGACACGTGGATTCCCATATCTTTTGCATTCTGTAGAAATGTGTCGTTTTGGTTTGTTTAAGAATATGAAGAAAATTTGACCTCATAGAGAGAGGTAGCTGGAAAAAGGAGGTGTATTTGAATATCCTTTTCAGGTAATTGTAGCTGTTCTCATATACTATAACAAAATTCAACAAGTGATAGTTTCTTAAAAGTTAGTTACAATGTGGACTATTAAACCATATGCATGAACTTTTCATACTGTGATGTATCAAATTCCATTGGTCTTAAACTTGGAATAGACCTTTTACCCATGCATGATTTTATAACATCATGAATTGGTCATTTGGAAAATATTACAAAACCAGTTATGAGTTATAAAGATGTTCCAAATGTTGACACATTTCATTATAAAATACTTTTTAAATCATGTTCACCAATATCACCATTTATCTAGTCAGAAGTCTTTAAGTTTTGAAAAGCTGACAAGCTCACGGTGGCAGATACAAATTTTTGAAAATTTTAATTTTCACTCAACAGCTCAAATTTTATAATCAGCCACAGGTTTTATCAGATGTTTTTTTCGACAAGCTCACTTTGTTCATTTTTGAGAAAAGGTCTTTCAAAAGCCTAACTCTAAATAATTTCTCTTTAATTGTTTCAGGTGTAAAAGTTATTCCATTTTAAAAAATTACCAATTCAGGGACAGGCGTGGTGGTTCACGCCTGTAATCTCAGCACTTTGGAAGACTGAGGTGGGGAGATCACTTGACCCCAGGAGTTTGACACCAGCCTGACCAACATCTCTTAGTAGAGAAACCCCATCTCTACTAAAAATACAAAAAATAGCTGGGCATGGTGGCATGCACCTGTAGTCCCAGTTACTCTGGGGGCTAAGATGGGAAAATTGCTTGAGCCCAGGAAGCGGAGATTACAGTGAGCCAAGATCATGCCTCTGATCTCCAGCCTGGATCACAGAGTGAGATCCTGTCTCAAAAAAATAAAAATAACAAATGACCAATTCAGTTTGCAGCTCAATCATACAAGTGCTTTTCCTCAAGACAACAACCATATTTTGCTAACGGAGCAAAGTATGTGTATTTTCCCATTTAGTTACACAGAATTTTTTATATGTGTACTCAATAAAATTAACTTTACTTTATCAAGGACATTCTTAAATGAAAGTGACATTTTTGTTTTATTTCAAGTATGTGACAATGACTACCAGTACAGTTTGAAGTTCCTGACTTGATTTGTGCTAAGGTACCAGCAGTTTTATCCACCGTTGCTTTAAACAGTCAGTCCAAATGTTAGCATAGTTTTTCCAATACAAACCATGAGAGTCAAATAAATGATTTAACACTTTATATATTTCATCATCACTTGTATTTATTTCCAAGCATTCACATAAAAGATCTTGATCAATGATAATGCTGATACAAGAAAAACAAAAACTATGTCTATAGATTTATCCATTTGTAAGGCAAAAGTACACTTTTACTAACAAGATATTAACTTTGTCTTCATGTTTGCAACTAAATATTTCATTTAACAAGTTATTGAATTGTTGGGAAGTGCCACGGAGTATGATTCCTTTTAATAACTTTTCATCCAATGGGCATTCAGCAATATCAACTGTATAAAGCTCTTTTAATCTCTGAGCTACTTTGTGTATTTTTCCAGTCAATGCAGTACAATAACTTACCCTCTAAGATGCTTTTCTAAATTTAAAAATCAGTTTTCAAAAATTTTTTCAATGTTATTGGAAAACAAAATAACATGGCTGGGCCCACTGGCCCATGCCTGTTAATTCCAGCACTTTGGGAGGCTGTGGCAGGAGGATTTCTTGAGTCGAGGGTTTTGAGACTAGCCTGGGCAACATAGGGAGACCCCATCTTTACAAAAACAATAAAAAAAATTAGCTGGGTGTAGTGGCGTGCATGTAGTTCTAGCTACACAGGTCACTGAGGCAAGAGGACTTCTTGAGCCCAGAAGTTGGAGGTTATATAGTGAGCTATGATCACACCACTGTACTCCATCCTGGGCAACAGAGCAAGACCCTATTTCTCAGAAAACAAAAACTAAAATAATCCCACAAAGTGTTCTTATTTCCATGTAGGCACAAGAGAAACATTAGGATTTCAAAATAACTTATTGGATGTTTATGAGCTTATACTGGTTATAGCAGGTATAAAAATAGCTTTTTAAAAAAAGCACAGTGGAAAGTATTGAGAGCAAACTGAGTCGACCTTTGAAAACATACATATGTATACTCCAAAACCATACCTTAGAAAAGCCTAGAAAACAAGGATATACAAGCATACATTCCATTAATTGTCAGAGCAATGACATTGTCGCATGTCACATGGACTCTAGAAAATGCCGCTGTACACTCGTGAGAGGTGAGAATGAAAAAGGCAAATAATGTCTTAGTATTGTTATGAAAATAGTTTTGATCTCAAGGACTACCGAAGGGGTCGTAGGGACCTCCAAGAGTCCCTGGGCCATTCCCTGGAGAATTGCTGATGTGGAGTGAGGATGGGGAGCTGCAGGTCCAACTGCTTCTTGTTTCTCCTGTTTCAGTCCACGCAGCCCCTCATTCTCAAAGACACATAGTATTTCCAGCTCCTGAGATTTTGTGGGGTTCTGTCACAAGAATCAGCCCCTTTTAGACTTCCTTCGTCACAGGTGTATAATTCAGCTTTCTCTGGTCAGCTAAGATAGTTACCACTCTTCCTTCTGTTTTCTAATACCAACATTTTCATTGCTGTTTTTCTTGCCCACTTCTTTTAGACCTTATGAGCTAATGCCCTGGGTTTTTTGTTTGTTTGTATTGGTTCTGTTACTATTGTTTTAGTGGTGTTTGGGGAGACAGCTTTAGTAAATGCCTGTGCTTAAACCACCATTTTAAACTGAAATCCTGCTTTCTGCATTTTTTTCCTCTCTCTAGGATTATTTTTAATAAGGCAAATTAAAATTTTATCTCCAAAAAATATGAAATTAATTTTTAATATTTATTGAGTTAGCCAAACTCAGATGTTCCTAGTGCCACGCTCCCACCAGAGACCAACAAAATTTTTAAGAACCTCCACCAGAGACCAAAAGAAGTGAAAAACAAAACAAAATTTCTGTCTGTGTGATCAAGACATCAGTATTTTTAAGAAGTTCATTAGGTGAGTCTGAACTAGGACTGCCCTGGAGCCACCTGACTCAGCACAGTAACGCCCGGGTGCTTCCACTCCATGGAGTGTAGTTTCTAGATCAGCATCACCTGAGAACCTGTGAGAAATGCAGATTTTCAGGCCCCATCCCAGCCCTGCTGCAGTAGAAACTTCGGGAATGGAACTCTGCAGTCTGTTTTAATCGCCCTCCAGGTGATTCTGATGTGCATTAAAGCTTGAGCGCCACTACCACAGAAGATGGCTGCCTGGATCTGATTTCTCAGAAGACATCCATCACCACAGTTTTTGGCATAAAACTTTCTTCAGTAGCTTCTTTTCTGACATGTGGATGGGGGGAAAAATGTAAGAAAAATTGTCCTGGTCATTGTCCTTTAGAGAATTCCTGCCCTTTATACTGAAAGTCATAGTTTCAAGTCATCTAATTTTCAATACATTGTTCTCTTATATAAAAGTCAGCACTTTTTCTCTCTTTGGTCTTAGCCCACACTTAGATTCATCATTCTTCACTTCTGCTGTTGAAGAAAAACAAAATATGGTGGATATACTACAGCTGTAGGCTTAAAGAGATCAATTTGATAATTTAGATTTTTAGCTATGTTTAAAGCCTAAAAATGAACATAATTTAGATTTTTAGCTATGTTTAAAGTCTAGAAATGAACATTTTCAAAAGTCATTGCAAGAGCAGCTATGAATTATCCCACAATATAAGTAAATGTAAGCAAAATGACTCTGATAATAGCATCTATTGGAAATTCATGAACATTTCCAAGGGTAATGGGACATTAGAATGACTTGTTAAGCAAAAATTCTGCTTAAAAAGAAAAGCTAAAGAAATCCATCATGATTTTTTTTGTGAGAAATCCACCATAATTTTTAGAGGTTATTTGTCTCCAGTATAGATTATCTATCTCTTGTATAGTATGATTTGGTAGAAAAAACAAGGTCTTTCAAGTCAAGTAGGCCTGGTCAGAATCCCTCTGACCTTTAGTAGATTTGTCGCTTTGGGAAAAAATAAATCCTTCAGAACTCAGTTTTCCTGTCTATTAAGTGGGGTTAATAATGCCCACCTCACAAAACTATCATGAAGACTAAATAAGGTAACAAATGAAAAGTGTTTAGCTTAGTACATATAATACATTGAGCCCTCAAAAAATGTGAGTTTCCTTCTTTTTTCTAGATCCCTCACAATCTCTCTGTATTTATGAAAGTGTCTCACTGTAGAATAGACAGATGTTTAGCCCATATTTCTGAGCATTTTTATACATTCTACAGATGCTACAAGGCTTTTGCCTATGGCCATTTCAGCCAAAGGAGGAAACTGCATGGTTCTGTTACTTTTTATTTATTAATTCATTCAAAAGATAGTTACTGAGCACCTACTATGTGAAGGTGATAGATGTTATGAATAGACAAGGGAGCAGAAAGAAACAAGATCCCTCATCCCAGGAAGCTTAGTTAGCAAGGAGTTTCTCCCTCTAGTGCCCACTTCTACAAGTACAGCTTATTTTCTTTCTTCTGAAAGAGACGGCAGAAAGGGAGAGGTGCTTCTGGTGGAGGAAGTAAGGACTCCATAGGGAGAAAATTCTCGTGGGCTCCAGATGGAACTATGACTAGACAAATGTCTGCTGCAAAGGATTTAAAAAGGAAAGGATAGGGAGGAAAGGGAACCATTAATGACATATGGAACTTAGCTGAAAAAAAAAAGGGAGAAAAAATGGAACAGAAAGAAAAAGATAGCTTTCTAAAAGCGGGTTAAAGAAGCAAAAAGAGTTATTTGTTTTAAGAAAGAGAATACTATGCATGCATAATAATATCCAAAACACAGTCAGGGAGCGAAAACTTGAACTTTATACTTTCTAACTCCCTTGGACCTAAGCTCCATATCTAAATGTAGAGTCTCGTGGCCTAGATCTCTGGGGGGTCCCCTCATAGTGACCCCCTCAGTCAGTGAACAGTGTTCTACATGAATCCTCTCCTCTACACTCCGTGCCAAATATCTCAGCCCTTTTACCTCCTTTTCTTTCTCCAGATTCTTGCCCAGTTAGTTCACTGCAGGTCATCAGCTAGCCAAAGGAGAAAGATCCTGCCTCATGAGCTAATTGATTTCTTCTGGCTCATTGACTAAGATAGTGGCCTTAAGAAATTGTAATGATTCTTTCTAGAAGGGCCTGGGGCTGTACTCCCCAAAAGGGAGCAGTATTTCATGGAGACCTAGATGTAGGTCCAGCAAGTATTCAAAGCCATGGGATAAACAAAGTTGCATCTTTCTGGATTTTACTTGAAGAGTAAGGCTGGAGGGCTGTACAGTGTTTAAAACTCTGAACAACAGTCTGAGCAACCTCCGGTTCTGTTCACAGGTATCTCCCTGCCTAAGGAGGGAAAGTTTGAGAAACTGGTTTAGGACCTTGCACATAGTTAATAACACTGGCCACTCATTAAAGCTTCCCAAGCACATTGTTATACATTATATCAGGGGCATCCGTTAAATGTATGGATATTGAAAGGGCTATTGTTAAAGACTTACTAGGCATGAAATCCCCAATCTGCCCTTCACTTCCTTTTTTTGTTTTTTTTTTTTTTTCTTTTCGAGGCAGCATTTTGCTCTGTCACCCAGGCAGTGGCACAATCAAAGCTCACTGTAGCCTCGATCTCCCGGGCTCAAGCAAACCTCCCACCTCAGCTTCCAGAGTAGCTGGAACTACAGATATGCACCACTGCACCAGCTAATTTTTAAAAAAATGTTTGTAGAGATGGGTCTTGATATCTCTGCAAAAAAATTTCCCAGACTGTTTTCAAACTCCTGGGTTCATGCAATCCTCCCACCTCAGCAAAGTTCTGGAAATACAGGCTAACTCTCTCTTTCTTTCTTTCTGTCTGGCTTTCTTTCTTAGATAAGGGTCTTATTCTGTCACCCATGCTGGAGTGTAGTGGCAGTAGCATAATCATAGTTCACTGTAACTCCAACCTCCTGGGCTTAAGTTATCCTCCCACCTCAGCCTCCCAAGTAGCTGAGATGACAGGTGTGTGCCACCATGGCTGGTTATTGTGTGTGTGTGTGTGTGTGTGTGTGTGTGTAGACAGGGATCTCACTGTGTTGCTTAGGCTGGTCTCAAACTCCTGGGTTCAAGCAGTCCTCCCACCTTGGCCTCCCTCTTGTGCTGGGATTAGAGGTGTGAGCCACTGTGTCCAGCCCCTTGCTTTCTTTATTCCTCTGTCACACAAGTGTTGCACTAGTCTGGAGTCAGACTATCTGGTTTTGAATTCTGGCTCTAATACATATCTATCTTGGACAAGTCATTTACTGCACTGTATCTCAGCTTTCACATTTGTAAAATAGAGTGATCTTTTAGAAGGTGAGATCTGAACACAGATGTAAAAGAAGTGAGGGAGGTAGCTAAGCAGATACCTTACGAAAGTATGTTCCAGGCAGAGGGAGCAGCTAGATAGAAAGCTTCAAGGTGAGAGAGGGTTTTAGGTGTCATAACAGTTCCCACTACACAGTGTTATTGTGAAGAGAAATGAGATGATGCATGTAAAGCATTTAGTATCATACGTGCAATCCCAAGTGTTTAATAAGTTTTTTTATAATTATTAATTATCATTGTTATGAAAGTTACATTTCTAAATGTTTAGTATGTTGTAGAATCTTTAAAATGATCCATAGAACACATTCACATAGTGGTGCCTCTTTGAATTTGCTATTTTCTTCTCTGTCTCCCAGGGTGGAGTGCACTGGCATGATCTCAGCTCACTGCAGCCTCCACATCCCAGGTTCAACTGGTTCTCTTGCCTCAGCCTCCCAAGTAGCTGAGATTACAGGCCCGCACCACCACACCTGGCTATTTTTTTTTTTTTTAGTGTATTTTTATTAGAGAGAGGGTTTCACCATGTTGGCCAGGCTAGTCTCAAACTCCTGACCTCAGGTGATCTGTCCACCTCAGCCTCCCAAAGTGCTGGGATTACAGACATGAGTCACCGTGCCTGGCTATTTTCTTCTCTATATATTTTTGACTTTTATACACACAATCTTGAGATGAAAACATTTATTATTTCTGAATTATTTTCTTCCTTGGCAAGAGCCATGCCAATGGTGTAAACTATGTTACATTAAGAATTTTCCAAAGGCTAAATGGCAGATGTGACTACTGTTCTCATGTCTTCAGTCGCTTTTATCAAGTTCTCAGTGCTTTTTATCTGAAAGGCTGCTACTGTTAAAAGCATAGCCACTTTCTAGGGAGGACTTTCCATTATTCCCAACCAATCTAGCCATCTTTCTTTTCCATTCCTCTCTTCATTTTGGAATAAAAGAGTGGGGAGGTTTTATGTAATTGGAATTCTATTTTGCTGTCTCAAAGTGCATATCCTCAGAGAAATAGAAGTCCTTGCATGCACATTAGTGTTTTGTGTAATATACCATATGGGAGTGAAGATGATGAAAATAAAAGGTAAGAAATAACATTAATTGAAAGCCTTCCATGTGCCAAATATTGTTGTAGCTTCTTTATATAAAGTTACATCCTTGAAAGACCTTCCTACCTTGGTGTTAAAGTGTGGTCCAGACCAGCAGCATCCGCATGACCTGGGAGTTTCTAAAAAGGGGAACTCTTGAGCCCCAACCTGGACCTACTGAGTAGAAATCTGTATTTTAATAAGATTCCCCAGGTATTTCATATGCACATGAAGTTGAAAAGAACTTCCCTAGCAAGACAAATATCATTAACACGATCTTCCTCCTGTGGGGTAAGTATGCTTTAGCGAGAGTGCATAACTTATCTAAGTACTCACAGGTAGTCAATGGTGGTCCAGGATTTAACTGAGGTCTGTTTATGGAGCGGAGTTCATGCTTTTTCCCCTGCACTATTTCCCTCACTACTCATTTTTAATAGGTATATTTCATAATCTGTTTTACAGGAGAAAAAATATACAAGAAACCAGTCAGCTCCCACTTGAATGTACTTTGAAAGCATTTTCCCCGACAGACAGGCTGAGTATAAACACCTAGTCCAAAGAAGAAGGACAGGGAGATGATAATTGAGTTTGTGAGTGGCTGTGGGTGGATAAGTCACTTGCTCCCCTGCTCTCTTCAGGTAACCTGCCTTTCTGTTGAATTTGGGAACCCAAGTGTAATTGTCGGCAGGATTCTCCTAAAATTCTGCTCTGATGAGCAGAAGACAAGAGCAAATGGGGAAAGGCAGACTATGGCCTGAGGAGATGAACAATCTGGTGTATGAGACAGGGAATGTCTTTTTTTATGAGCAAAGAGGTATTTTTATGGTTTGCCTTGAGTGAATAGCCTCTGATGTTGGGAAAACAGACTGGTAACAGCTGGACCACACTTTGGATCAGTTGCCACAACTTGATACATTTGTCTCTAGTGTCATTTGATCCCTTTGAGAGCTGTATTATCTCAGTGTAGATGTTTGACTTTCTGGCCTACTCGTGCAGTGAACATATCTGTTTGATTGTATTCCTCAGATTACAGACAGTTATTCATTTGGGAGTTTGCATTCTAGGATTACAGACACTGGCAACCTCACAGATGACTGGAACCCAGGATCTTATGGAACCATCTTTATATTTACCACCCTCAGAACACTGATTTCAGGGGCAAATTATACCTTATAGCATCTGGGAAAATCATGCAGATATTCAAAGTCATCCCCAATTTCTGGTAATATATTCTACTTCCTCATCTCAGGTGATCTTTGTAAGCAACACTTTTCAAACTTGAGCTCAGTATGAGTTATCATTAGTAGTTATCTTTTTTTTCTGGAAAAATTAAGCAAGAGATACTCACCTTTTAAAGGTTTACAGAATAAAATTGAATGCACCTGTGTGATTTCAAGAACTGTTTACATTTTTCCTCTTAAGAAGCTTAGAAATGACTGAGGTCTTGATGACAAATTGAGAGTGAGCCCAGCTACTGTCATTAGAGAAAGGGCTGAGTACTTTGCATGAATCATTTACTCTGACAGACATTTGTTCTCCTTAGGAAAAGTGCTCACTTTCTCCTCTCCTTGATGAGAAATGGTCAAGCACTCTTATCCCATCTCCCAAATTTATGGCAGCTGAAACTGGAGGGCCTGATAAATTATGTTACACGTCTGTGCCCACCATCACCACCACCATTATCTTCTTTGAAACTCATGGCTTGTTTCAGAAGAACAACCCATGGGACAGCTCAGGAAAGCATAAAAGCAAAAATAGATGAATGTCATTAGAAGCTATGGAGGAGGATTTTGAGCTTGTGTAAGATGTAATTCCGTTATTGTCTAGAGTTACATGACTGTTTCTGGGATCAGAGAGTTTCCTAAACAAAATATAGTGTTGTTAGATGGCAGCATAACTGTGGTTTTCTGCTAGTATTTTGGTATGAAGGTGGATAGCTGTTTCCTGTCACTTTTTCCCCTTTTTCTCTTCCTTGCCACTTCATTTCATCTAAATAAAAAGAAACACAGTTAAGGGTAACATGAAAGAACTACCAACAGCAACCACTTCTGTTAAAGTTCTATACTTGGCCTATAGAAGTCAAGGAATTCAAAAGTTATGTAATTTTTATTCATGTATATTGTGTATAATTAGTATAGCTTTTCCAGTGCTTTAATGTGAATCACATGAAAAATGTGGTCAAATATTATGAGCACTTCAATATTTGCATTTCCTGTTCTGTGTAGGTAATTTTGTGAATTTGAGGATAGCCTCACAAGCTTTAAGGGGAGCAAGAAGGGAGATGGCGAGGTGGGTTTGGAAGATGCCCCTCCTCTTTGGATATTTGGCATGCCTGAGTGAAGGGATAGTGATTTCCTGGTGGCATGTTGGGGGTTTTCATTGCACCAAGAGCTGAGTTTTGCCATAAGTGGGGCACAAAGCCTTTGTTCCAGGCAGGGAACAATCAGTAGCGTCACCACTACTCGCAATCTTTCAATGTTTGAGAAAACCAGCTGACTCAGCCAAATGAGTGGGCAGACTGTGGACTGGTGAGACTTGAAATCCCAGGAAAGACCTCCAGGACATAAGAGATTTCTCAGATCCTTGCCCTTTACCATGTGAGCCGAAACTCTAATGCTACATTTTTGGGGTTTAAAATACTTTAAGGTAGTCAATTCTGTTACAATTCTGATTAAAAGTATTGATCTTAGAAAAATGCGTAAGTGTATGTGCAGAAATAGACACACATACACACAATTTTACAAAGAGCTCAAGGTTTTTGTGGATACCAAGAGCCCATCCATGGACTTCATAAGGAATCTAAATACCCTATGTTAAGAACTAGGTTTGGACATGAACAGACACATATCACAAGAAGACATTCATGTGGCCAATAAACATATTTTAAAAAGCTCAGCATCACTGATTACTAGAGAAATGCAAATAAAAACCACAATGAGATACCATCTCATGTCAGTCAGAATGGCAATTATTAAAAAGTCAAGAAACAACAGATTTTGGCAAGGATGCAGAGAAAAAGAAACACTTTTACACTGTTGGTGGGAGTGTAAATTAGTTCAAACATTGTGGAAGACAGTGTGACGATTCCTCAAAGATCTAGAAGCAGAAATAGCATTTGACCCAGCTAACCCATTACTGGATATATACCCAAAGGAATATAAATCATTCTGTTGTAAAGATACATGCACACGTATGTTCATCGCAGCACCATTCATAATAGCAAAGACATGGAATGAACCCAACAATGATAGACTAGATAAAGAAAATGTGGTACATATACACCATGTAATGCTATGCAGCCATTAAAAGGAATGAGATCATGTCCTTTGCAGGGACATGGATGGAGCTGGAAGCCATTATCCTCAGCAAACCAACACAGGAACAGAAAACTGAATACCACATGTTCTTATAAAGTAGGAGCTGAACAGTGAGAACATATGGACACATGGGGGGAACAACACACATTGGGGCCTATGAGGGGCAGTGGGGGAGGGAGAGCATCAGGAAGAATAGCTAATGGATGCTAGGCTTAATGCCTAGTTAATGGATGATCTGTGCAGCAAACTACCATTGCACATGTTTACCCATGTAACAAACCTGCACATCCTGCACATGTACCCCAGAACTTAAAAGGTGCAGGAAAAAAAAAAAGGAACTAGGTTTGAACTTCCTCCTGTCCTCATAGCCTCATACCACACTGCTAACTTCCAGGTCCTCAACTACTTATCATTTGTGGGGCTTTAGGCAAGTCAGTTTAATTTATCTGAGCTTTTATTTCTTAACTTATAAAATTAGATTAGTATCATCTACTTCATAGAATAATTGTAAGAGAAAAAAGATATGTTAAAGAATTATGCTAAACCATGTGAAATTGCCACAATTTCTAACAGATCATTGTAACTGGGAAATCGTCAATAAATATTGAGTCTGAATCTGTTTCTTTTGGGAAGGAAGTGGGATGATGATAATTAAAGATTGCTTTTAAGATAACTTTCCTGATCACACTGTAAAATGCATACTTTATACCTGAAGAACACCCTTAATAGTGCTATGGGGAGACAACTCTAGGTCTATCCTATATCACAACTTGCTCCTGAGCACAAAATACAAAAAGTTTCAAGTCCACAGTTTTAGATTACAAGATGGTTTAAAGATCTCCCATAAAGGCCAGGCATGGTGACTCAGACCTGTAATCCCATCACTTTGGGAGGCTGAGGTGGGCGGATCATGAGGTAAGGAGTTCGAGATCAGCCTGACCAACATGGTGAAACCCCATCTCTACTAAAAACACAAAAATTAGCTGGGCGTGGTGGTGCATGCCTATAATCCCAGCTACTTAGGAGGCTGAGGTAGGAGAATCGCTTGAACCCAGGAGGCAGAGGTTGCAGTGAGCCGAGATCACGCCATTGCCCTCCAGCCCTGGGCAACAGAGTGAGACTCCATCTCAAAAAAAAAAAAAAAAAAAAAAAAGATTTCCCATAAAAAGAATAAACTTAAATACAATACCTTTCAACTTTCCAGCAGTCTGGTCAAAGTTATATTATTTAATTAATAAAAATTATGTCATAGCACATGTATTAAGCATATTGTTCCTGGAGCTATGCTTTTGGTCACAGCAATATTATTATTCTACAGTTGACCCTTAAACAACACAGGGACTGGGGGAACCATCCCCTGCACAGTCAAAAATCTGCAGATACATTTTGGCTTCCCAAGAACTTAACTTTTAATGACTAGAAGCATTACTGATTACATAAATGGTTGATTAATACATATTTTATATGTGTTTTATACTGTATTCTTACAATAAAGCAAGCTACAGGAAAGAAAATGTTATTAAAATCATAAGGAAGAGAAAATATATTTATTATTCATTAAGTGGAAGTGGATCATCATAAAAGTATCTCGTACTCACATTCAGTAGGCTGAGGAAGAGGAAGGGGAAGAGTTGGTCTTGTCTCAGGAGTGGCATAGGCAGAACAGCTGGAAGAGGAGGTAGGAGAGGCAGGTGCACTCAGTATAACTTATTGAAACAAAAAAGCCACATATAAGTGGAACCACACAGTTCAAACCCATGTTATTCAAGGGTCAACTGCATTTTGTAGATGATAAAATAGAAATGAAAAAAAGTGAAATAATTTAATCAGTATGTTGTCTTTATTATAATATATTTAGTCAGTAGCAAAGTATTTTCTAGAACTTAAATTTCTAGAATTTCATGTCTTCTTTCATTTCTTTACTTGATTGGACATATGCTTATTGAGAACCTGCTGTGTGGCAGGCTCTATGCTCCTTCTGTTCAGTCCCATGGTATGGTTTATTGACTTCTGCCAATCCTGCTCTCCACCTGCCCCTGAGTTTACCTCGGGCAAGTTTATCTCTGAGGTTGTTTCTAATCTGTCAAATTAGATGTTTAAGCTGAGTCATCTCTAGAGTGCATTTTAGTTCTAAATACTATTCTATTCTAAATAGAAACAAGATAAATAATGTCAAGTATCACTATAATAATGATGTTGGTGCTGATTTTTCATATTCTACCCAAGCAGATAAGTGAAGCATCTGTAAGTAGACTAGAAACAAGATTAGTCTACTGTGTAATCAATTTTGTGATGGCAGAATGAGGCACTTTGTAATCAGGTATTACATTTACATTGGATATAAGTAAATAAGGAGACGAAGTAGAAGAAAATAAAGGAGCAGAGAAACAGGAAGAAGATTGGAAAATGAAGGCAGCAGGGAAAGAGCAATAACCAAGGATATTTGCTGTTTATATCTTTTTATCTGTGGTAGGTTTAAAATATTGAAAAACATGACCATATAGGATACTTTTTCTAAGAGGCATTGTCTTTTGCTGAGCATTTACTAGAAGGACAGTGAAAGGGAGATGAAAACTGGGAGTGCTAAAACAAGCTTATCCCTTTAAATGGAGCCAGTTTTCCCAAGGCTGAGACTGCCTTTAGTATACCCATTAAGACATGTTGGATTTGGGGGGAAATGGCTGTGTTCCTCCAGTTAGGTGGAGGTGTACCTACTTCAGGGGATCCAAAATAAAAGTTTTACATATTGTAGAAGGTTTTTTTTTTTTTTTTTAAATTAAGCCAGTGGGTTATTTTTTTGTCTTCAAGTAGGAGTTAATTAACTGAAATGTGAAAAAATCAAAGAGGAAAAAATTATTACATTTCATATAGGTCTCCACTAGGTGCCAACCCTTCTAATGTCAATTGGCAATCAACCAGTATTTCAGGGACAGGTGGAGCTGTGACTAGCAGCTTTATTTCAAGTATCTTCAAGACCCCTAGACTTTCACAACTAAGTGACATGTTTCTAGAATACTCATTACCAAGAGTGCCATGCTTGTGCTATTAGAGTCTTAACACATGAACTTGACCACCTGAATGCCAACATGGGGTACTCCTTGCAGGGCCACTTCATGGCCTTATGACCTGTGTAGTCACATGGGGCTCTGAGCTCACCAGGGCCCTGTTACTTGCTTATTAAGCTGCTGTCACAGTCTTACAGTCTGAAATTCTTTTTTTTTTTTTTTTTGAGATGGAGTCTCACTCTGTCACCCAGGCTGGAGTGCAGTGGCATAATCTTGGCTCACTGCAACTTCCACCTCCCGGGTTCATGCCATTCTCCTGCCTCAGCCTCCTGAGTAGCCAAGTAGCTGGGACTACAGACGCCCACCATCATGCCCAGCTAATTTTTTGTATGTTTAGTGGAGATGGGGTTTCACTGTGTTAGTCAGGATGGTCTCCATCTCCTGACCTTGTGATCCACCCGCCTTGGCCTCCCAAAGTGCTGGGATTACAGGCATGAGCCACCGCACCTGGCCAAAATTCTCAATACTTTTTTAACAAGGGGTTCCACATTTTCATTTGGTACTTGGCTCCACAAATTATGTAGCCAGTTCTAATTCCTTGTAACCACTTTTAGGCTTTTTAAATTGTTTGCTGTCTTTTAAGATTTTCATGGAAATCCTGGAATGGTCATCAAATATCTGTCTAAATCAGTGCAATAAGGGGTACCAAGGAATAAGTAAATATCATCATTCGGTATGATTCTGCTCTGCTTCCAAAGTGACAAATGCTGAAATTCTTCTTTCAGACTATTATCTCAGGTTTACCTTACCCAAGACCTTTTTCTTATAGAAATAGCCCTTTGGCTTCTCCCTGATGGAATTAATAGGTATATGGGCTAGGCACTTATTATGTACGTTGTACTTTATATGCATCATCTCATTTAATCCTTATAAAAACCATGGAAGGTTGGAATTGTTATACCTTTTTTACACATAAGAAAGGCAAGGCTCAGAGGGCTTCACTAAGTTACCCAGGATTTAAAACTAGGCCTAATTCTTTTCTGAGGGGTGGGGGGTACCACCAGCATCTGTCCCCCAGTTACATGAAGATCCTTGTGTGTGTGTGTGTGTAAGACAAATATTTGCTGCCATTTGGAATCCTTTCTCTCTCTGAGTTTTGACCTCTTTTGTTCCCTTTGTCTCATCTCCTATCTTCTCCCTTATTCTCGTTCCTTTTTTTCTAGGTTCTTACTCTTTCTGGACTAGGACTCCCCTTTCTTACTCATTCTCTAGCCCTTATTGAAAATTCTTTTTGTTGTAAAGGAATTCCTCCATGTCCTGCATCCTTTTCTGCTCTTTCACCTAGGCTGGGGTGCAGTGATGTAATCATAGCTCACTGCAGTCTCAACCTCCTGTGCTCAAGGAATCCTCCCACCTCAGCCTCCAAATAGTGCCATCATTCCAGGCTAATTTTTTTTCTTTTAGAGACAGGGTCTCACTATGTTGCTCAGGCTGGTCTTGAACTCCTGGCCTCAAGCAATCTTCCTGCCTCAGCCTCTCATCCTCCACTTCCTTAACATTTTCAATAAATACCCCCCTTATCTTCTTGCCTTTTGCTGTTTTATTATTTTGATATCAGCTAGTAAATAAAGTTTATGTAAACCAGCCACCACTGCAGGAGAAAACTATTTTGCATATATCATAGAAAATTTTATTCTCTAAAGTCAAAACTAATCAGTTATAGCAAATTTGATGTTATTATCATTGACCTCTCAGCAAACAAAGCAGATTAGATAATGTAGAATTAATTAATGCCTTTTCTACCTTAATTTTACAAATATTTATTGAACACCCCTGTGTGTTAATATTTTTAAAGAAAATATAGTTTTTATTAGCATTCAATTATTTTAATTCTATTCAACAAGATTTTTATAGATTTTAATAAAAATCATTGTATGATTGGCCTATTTAGTCTCACCCCGACTATCAATAATCAACTAATTGTTCTCCCTACCTCTGGTCTCTTTCACTTCTCAATCCCTTATTATCACTGCCACTAGTTATTTTCTAAAATACACATCTGAATATATTATTCTGTTTAAAAATAAGGATTCATTCAGTAGCTATCTGTTGAACATAATATATACCAAGCATGTCATGGACACTAGGAATACAATGGAGAAAAAGACTGACACGAGGAGCTGTTAATATAGCAATTGTGTTCTAGAGATAACTTCCTATTTTCTCCTTGGTAAGATCAACTCTTTAGAACAACATGTAAGGCCTGTCATAATCTAAATGCCACTTATCTTTCCAGTTTCTACCTTACCTCTCCATTCTTCTACCTCCTTTATCCTTAACATGCCATGCTCCAATTTAGGCAATTGTTATTTTTCCACACTGTGCTCTTCTAAGCTAATGCAACTGTTTCTCCCTGGGGTGCCTTTCATTCCCTTCATCATCTTGCAGAATCTTACCTCTCCTTTAAAGTTGCCTTTCAATGCCAAACTTTCATCTTCTTTACTAAGCCTTTCTTAATGAATCTACATCTCAACATAGCAACAGTCGAATTGGAATGTACTTCTTCTTTCCTTCGCTTTATCACCCTTTGAAACTGGGGCCTATTCTTAAGCACTAAATTTAACGACCCACAAGAAAAGTAAAATAAGTTGGGGGAGGGGGTGGAGAATTACAAAGTCTATTAGCAAACTGAATGCAACACTATTATTCACCTAGAGTTATTATTTGGGGATTGGTTGTTGTCAATCAGTTGATAAGTGAATATTGAATGATATATAGAAGTATTAGACAAGGTCTGTTAGATTATCCTCCTTTATAATGTGGTAGGGAAGCTACAATCTTTACATGAAACTATAGTGAGTAATACAAAAGAGTAGGTAATAGAGTGCTAATTTTGAGGCATGTACTAAACCAAATTTATAGATCTTAGTACCGAAGGCACATAAAGAGACCATTTGACTTGGCTGTCTAACTCCAAGCAAGAAGATAAGGTGACCCCATTTTACAGGTGGAGTAAGTCCCCAAATCCATGACCAAATAGTAGCAGGAGAGACCATAACTCAGGATTTTATGTTCCTCATGCAGAACTCTCTTCTACACTACCACCACGCAATTCATCAGAACTCTCTTCTACACTACCACCACGCAATTCATCAGAACTCTCTTCTACACTACCACCACGCAATTCATCAGAACTCTCTTCTACACTACCACCACGCAATTCATCAGCAAATCCTGTTAGTTCTGTCTTCAAAATAGATCCAGATTCAAAGTTATTTTTACTACTACAGTTGAGTATCCCTAATTCAAAAATCCAAAATCTGAAATGCACCAAAATCCAAAATTTTTTGAACACCAACATGATTCTCAGAGGAAATGCTCACTGGAGCATTTCAGATCTTGAATTTTCAGATTGTGGATGCTCAACTAGTAAGTATATAAATGCAAATATTCCCCGATCTGAAAAAATCCCAAACCTGAAACACTTCTGGTCCTGAGCATTTCTAAGGGATACTAAACCTGGATCACCAAAATTCAAAGACAGTTTTTACTTCTTCCCCAGACTATTGCAATAGATTCCTATCTGCTTGCTTCCACCTATACCCTATTCCAGTAAGCGACTATGTTGATCCTACCATTCCTCTGCTCAAAATCCTTAATGTCTCTTCATCTGACTTGGAATAAGAACCAAAGCCCTTAAAGAAGCCTGCATGACTCTACTTAACTGGCTGCCTGAACTCATCTCCTGCACCACTGTCCTATACTCTGCCATGCTCTACTCTGGCATACCTCCTGTTCCTTGAAACATGACAGTGTCTTCCTCTAGAAATCTGCATGACTCCTCATTTCTTTCAGGACTCTGCCCCAATGTCAAAGTGGCCTTTCCTGGCCTCCTTTTGTAAAAGAGCAATCTTTTCTCCCCATCTCAACCCTCTTTGTAACCCCTTTATCCTTCTTTACTTTTTCTTTTTTAAAATTCTGGATTCAGGGGGCACCTGTGCATGTTTGTTACATAGGTATATTGTGTGATGGTGAGGTTTGGGGTACAAATGGTCCTGTCACCCAGGTAGTGAGCATAGTACCCAATAGGTGGTTTTTCATCCCACACCCCTTCACTCCCTCCTCTGTTCTAGCAGTCCCTAGTGTCTATTGTTCCCATCTTTATGTCCATGTGTATTCAAAGTTTAGCTCTCACTTATAAGTGAGAACATGCTGTAATTTGGTTTTCTGTTCCTGTGTTAATTCACTTAGGATAATGACCTCAAACTGCATCCATGTTGCTGCAAAGGACACAATCTTTTTATGGCTGCACAGTATTTCATCGTGTATATGAACCCAATTTTCTTTATCCAATCCACCATTGATGGACACCTAGGTTGATTCCCTGTCTTTGCTATTGTGAATAGTGCAGCCATGAACATAGAAGAGCATGTGTCTTTTTGGCAGAATAATTTATTTACCTTTGGGTATATACCCAGTAATGAGATTGCTGGAATAAATGATAGCTCAGTTTTAAGTTCCTTGAGAAATCTCCAGACTGCTTTCCACAATGACTGAACTGATTTGCATTCCCACAAACAGTATATAAGCATTGCCTTGTCTCTGCAGCCTCAACAGCATCTGTTATTTTTCACTTTTTAATAATCACCATTCTGACTGATGTGAGATGGTATCTTTGTGGGTTTTGATTTGCATTTCTCTGATGATTAGTGATGTTAAGCATTTTTTGATATGTTTGTGAGCCACTTGTACATCTTCTTTTGATAAGCATCTCTTCATCTCCTTTGCCTATTTTTTAATTGGATTATTTGGGTTTGCTTATTGATTTAAGTTCCTTATAGATTCTGGATAGTAGACCTTTATTGAATACATACTTTGTGAATATTTTCTGTAGGCTGTTTACCCCATTGTTAATTTGTTTTGCTGTGCAGAAGCTCTTTCGTTTAATGAAGTCCCACTTGTCAATTTTCGTTTTTGTCACAATTGGTTTTGGTGACTTAGCCACAAATTCTTTACCAAAACCATATGGAGAAGGGTATTTCCTACATTTTCTTTAGGACTTTTATAGTTTGAGGTATTACATTTAAATCTTTAATCCATCTTGAGTTGAGTTTTGTATATGGTGAAATGTAGGGGTCCAGATTCATTCTTTTGCATATGGTTAACCAGTTATTCCAGCACCATTTATTGAATAGGAAGTCCTTTCCACATTGCTTATTTTTGTCAAGTTCATTGAAGATCAGATGGTTGTAGCTGTGTGGCTTTATTTCCATGTTCTCTATTCTGTTACAATGATCTATAAGTCTGTTTTTGTACCCATACCATGCTGTTTTGGTTACTGTAGCCTTTTAGTGAAGTTGGGTAACATTATGTCTCTGGCTTTGTTCTTTTTGCTTAGGATTGCTTTGGCTAATCAGGCTCCTTTTTGGTTCCATGTGAATTTTAGAATAGTTTTTTCTACTTGAAAAATGACATTAGTGTTTTGATAGGGATAACATTTAATCTGTAAATTACTTTGGAAAGTATGGCCATTTTAACAATATCGATTCTTCCAATCAATGAGCATGGAATATTTTTCTATTTTTTGTGTAAATTCATTACTTTCAGCAGTATTTTGTAATTCCTCTTATAGATATCTTTTACCTCCTTGGTTAGATATATTCCTAGATATTTATTTTTTATGGCTATTATAAATGGGATTGTGTTCTTGATTTCGCTTTCACCTACAATGTTATTGGTGTATTGAAATGCCACTGATTTCTGTATATTGATTTTGTATCCTGAAACTTTACTGAGATCAATTATCAGTTCCAGGAGCCTTTTGGGTTTTCTACGTATAGAATTACATCATCAGCAAAAAGAAATAAGTTGATTTCTTCTTTTCTTATTTGGATGCCTTTTATTTCTTTGTCTTGCCTGATTGCTCTGGCTAGGACTTCCAATACCATATTGAATAGGAATGGTAAGAGTGGGCATCCTTTTTCTTATTCCAGTTCTCAAGGGGAATGGTTGTAGCTTTTGCCCATTCAATATGATATTGGCTGTGGATTTGTCATAGAGGGCTTTTATTATTTTGACGTATGTGTCTTTGATGCCTAGCCCCTGTTGAGGGGGATGTTAAAATTTATTGAAGGCTTGTTTTGCATCTATTGAGATGATCATATGGTTTTTGTTTTTGATTCTGTTTATGTGGTGAATCACAATTATTGATTTGCATATGTTGAACCAACCTTGCATATCAGGAATAATGCCTACTTGATTGTGGTGAATTAACTTTTTGATGTGCTGCTGAATTTGGTTTGCTAATATTTTATTAAGGATTTTTGTGTCTATGTTCATCAGGGATATTGGCCTGAAGTTTTCTTTTTTCATTGTGTCTCTGCCAGATTTTGGTATCAGGATGGATGCTGGCTTTATAAAATGAGTTAGGGAGGAGATCCTCCTCCTTGATTTTTTGAAATGGTTTCAATATGATTGATACCAGTTCTTCTTTGTACATCTGGTGGAATTTGGCTGTGAATTCATCTGTCTGAGTGCTCTTTTTAGTTGGCAGGCTTTTTATTACTGACTCAACTTCTGAGCTTATTGTTGTTCTGTTCAGACTTTCACTTTCCTCCTGGTTCAATCTTGAGAGGTTGTATGATTCTAGGAATTTATCCATTTCCTCTAGATTGTCTACTTTGTGTACACACAGGTGTTCATAATAGTCCTTGAGGATCCTTTCTATTCTGTTCTATTTCTGTGGGATCAGTTTTAATGTCCTCTTTGTCTTTCTGATTTTGCTTATTTGGATCTTTTTTTTTTTCCTTTGTTAATCTAGCTGGATGTTTAACAATCTTGTTTATTCCTTTGAAGAACCAGCTCTTGGTTTTATTGATCTTTTGTATGGACTTTTGAGTCTCAGTTTTGTTCAGTTCTTCTCTGACTTAATTATTACTCTTTTTCTTCTAGAAATAATTATTTTTATCTCATTTCTCTAGGTGCAATATTAGCTTATTAATTTGAAATTTTTTAACTACTTGATGAAGGTATTTAGTGCTATAAACTTTTCTCTTACCACCACTTTAGTTGCATCCCAAGTATTTTGGTACGTTGTATCTCTATTTTCATTAGTTTCAAGGAATTTTTTATTTCTGCTTTAATTTCATTGTTTTCTCAAGAGTTATTCAGGAGAAAGTTGTTTAATTTCCATGTTTTTGTGTAGTTTTGAGAGATCTTCTTGGTATTAATTTCTATTTTTATTGCACTACCTGGTATGATTTTGATTTTTTTTATTTTATTGAGACTTGCTCTATGACTGAGCCTGTAGTCAATCTTAGAATATGTTCCATGAGCAGATGAGAAAAATGTATATGCTGTGGTTGTTGGGTGGAATGTTCTGTAGATGTCTTTTAGGTCCAATTGGTCAAGAATTGCATTTCAGTCTAGAATTTCCTTGTTAGTTTGTTAGTTTCCTGCCTCCATAATCTAACACTGTCAGTGGAGTGTTAACGTCCACCGTTATTACTGTGTGGCTGTCTAAGTCTTTTCATAGGTCAAGAAGAACTTGTTTTATAAATCTGGGTGCTCCAATTTGGCTGCATATGTATTAGGATAATTAGAACTTCTTGTTGAATTGAATCCTTTGTCATTATGCAATACTCCTCTTTGTCTTTTCTGATTGTTGACTTAAAGTCTGTTTTATCTGATATGAGAATAGATGCTTCTACTCTTTTTTGTTTTCTGTTTGCATGTTAGATTTTTATCCATCCCTTTACTTTGAGCCTGTGGATGTTATTACATGTGAGACTGTTTTCTTGAAGACAGCAGAATGTTGGGTCTAGTCATTTTATCCAGCTTGTCACTCCATGCCTTTTAAGTGGGGCATTTAGACCATTGACATTCAGGGTTAGTATTTTTATGTAAGATTCTGATCCTGTCATCATGTTATTAGCTTTTTGTTTTGTAAATTTGATCATATAATTGTTTTATATTGTCTGTGGGCTATGTGCTTGAGTGACTTTTGTGGTAGCAGTTATCAACCTTTTGTTCCCATGTTTAGCACTCCCTTAAGGACTTCTTATAAGGCTGGTCTGTTAATAACCAATTCCCTTACTGTTTGCTTGTCTGAGAAGGATTTCATCCTCCTTTGCTTATGAAGCTTAGTTTGGTGGGATATTAAATTCTTGTTTGGAATTTCTTTTCTTTGAGGATGCTGAAAAATGGCCGTGATCTCTTCTGGCTTTTAAGTTTTCTGCTGAGACATCTGCTACTAGCCTGATAGGGTTCCCTTTTTAAATGACCTGACCTTTCTCTCTAGCTGCATTTAAGATTTTTTCTTTTTCACTTACCTTGGTGAATCTGATGACTGTGTGCCTTGAGGGTGGTTGTCTTACATGGTCTCTCACAGAGGCTCTCCATATTTCTTGATTTTGCATGTCAACATCCCTAGAGAGACTGAAGAAATTTTCATGGACTGTTTCTTCAAATATGTTTTCCAAGTTGCTTACTCTCTCATATTCTCTTTCTGGAATGTCAGTGAGTCATAGATTTTGTCTCTACATTATCCCATATGTTTCAGAGGCTTTGTTCATTTAAATTTTTTTTTCTTTAGTTTTGTCTAACTGAGTTAATTTGAAGAGTCAGTCTTCAAACTGAGATTTTCCTCAGCTTGGTCTACTCTGCTGTTAGTGGTTCTGGTTATATTATGAAATTCTTTTAGTGAATTCTTCAATTCTAGAAGTTAAGTTTGGTTCTTTCATAAAATGGCTATTTATCTTTCAGTTTACTGGATTCCTTGGATTGGGTTTCAACTTTCTCCTGGATCTCAATAAGTTTCCTTGCCATCAAGGTTCCGAATTCTGTGTCTGTCATTTCAATCATTTCAATCTGGTTAAGAACCATTTGGGGGTTGGGGTGGCTACTGTATTCTTTTGGAGGTAAGGAGACACCCTGGCTTTTTGAATTGCCAGAATTCTTGTGCTGATTCTTTCTCATTTGAGAGGGCTGGTCTTTCTTTGTTTGTGATGTAAGATGAGTATAGTCAGTTGGCTTAATTTCTGGGTGCTTTCAGAGGGCAAAGGCTCTTAGCAGGATCTTTACTTTTGTCTAGATTTTTGCCTTAGGTTTCACAAGGGCTATATACCGGCAAAATATTTTTAGTGGTGTAATTTGGGTTATCGTCCAGTACATGGCGCCTGAGAGTGATGGCCGTTAGATAAGCCCTTAGCCACCAGGCTCTTTTGCCATTCGGTGCATTGTCGGTAGTGCTCTGTGATAGTGGGTGAGAGAGGTGATCCCTTTACCAGGTGCACTCCTGGGCCTTGGAAGAGCCCCCTCTGATCAGTGGTACTGTGCCCACGTTTCCTTTGCCAGGTGTTCTGAGCCATGGGGCTGCCTCAAGCAGAGTCCCTGGCTGGCAAACAGGCTACACCCTTCTCGGACTGGCGCTGCAGAAGGAGGTATGCCCTGTTTGCCTGCCAGCACACAAACCTAGGCATCTCACCCCATTCAGTGTTCTGAGAGTGGGGGCTCTTCCCCTGCTTGGGCAGTGGGGGTGGGTGGAATCACCCGGTCCACCATCTGGGTGTTTACCAGGGTAACACAGTTGTACCCACTGGCAGTTTAAGCAGGGTCTCAGCCACCGCACTGAAAGCCCAAGCCAGTTTTGCCTGGCTAAGAGCAGAAGAGATGGGTGAAATCATCTGGTCTGCCATCTGGGTACCTACCAGGGTAACACAGAGCTGTACCCACCAGCAGAGTTCAAGCAGTGGCAGGGTTGCTGCACTGGAAGCGCGAGTCAGTGAGTCCCACCCTACTAGAAGCAGCAGGGGTGGGTGAAGTCAGCCAATTCACCTTTTCCCCAGGGAACATAGAATTGAGCCTACTCACAGCGTTCAGATAAGGGCAAGGCCACTGTGCTGGAAGTGGGAGCCGAGCTTTGTCTGGCAAAGAGGAATGGAGCAGTCTGACTCTTCCCTGGCACTGTGACTGTGACCACTACTGGTGTTATGGTAGCTGGTGCCAGGCTGCTCAAGGATCCAAGGCCCATGGGGCTCCCCGTGGTCTTGAATGGTACCTCTACAAAAATCTGGGTGGCTCTCTGTGTCAGTCTAGAGGCCCATGGGGTCAGGAGAGTTCTCCCGTTCCCAAGATTACACAGGCCCCTGTGGGAAGTGTGATCACCTGGTGGTTCTTACTTTCTCATTCTTTCCTCGTATTAAGGGAGCATCTCCTGGGTCTGCACCAGTCCAGGGTGGGTGGCTCCCCAGCTTCAGTCTTCTCTGTTCTTCCCGTGTCCCCTTGCTCCCTTGTTGGATCCCAACATGGTTTCTTAAAAGAGCCACTTGGAGAGTCACTATTTACTCACTACTTTGTTTCCTCTCTGTGAGAATGGCACATACTAGCCACTTCTAGTCAGCCCTAGAACCCTCTAGCCCTATTTTTTTCCTTATAGCACTTATCCTCAATATGAGTCCCTTATTAGGTTTTTTTCACTCTTCTAGAATATAAGTTCCATGAGAGCAGAGGCATTGTCTCTTATTCACTGCTCTATCCCCAGTACCTAGAACAGTGCCTGGCACATTACAGATGCTTGATAATGATTGTTGAATGAGGGAACTAAAGGAAGATTGGTGAAGACTGGGGGCCTAATCAAACTGATTTTCATTATGCCCAGAACATGCTTTGTGTTTTCATGGAATGGCTAGCCCTCATACCCCTGCCCTTGAGTCTGTTCATCCTTTGTGACCCATGCTAAGTCTTACTTCCCCTATAAATATTAAATGACCTTCATCTATTTCTAAACTCTTGTGGTCCTATCATGTCCTATCTTGGTCTCATCAAATTGTTCTTTATTGTACTTTAAATCTTTCTAAATTTATTATATAGGCTTGTATTATCTCCCTAAATAGATCTCTGTTTAATGTAAGTCAAACCGTATTTATTGAGCTATACTATTCAACCATGTGTTAGATGCTGAACATCCAAAACTTCTATGAGTTCCTAGCTGTAAAATAAGAGGAGGTTGGACTAGACTAGACGTTGTTTTCTCAAAGTGCATTCTAAGGAAAATTCCACAGCATGACAATTATAGATTTCTGAAAAAAAAAAAAAGTCTTTTTTTTTAAACTTTCATTTTAGGTTCAGTGGTACATGTGCAGGTTTGTTATTATGTAAACTCGTGTCACAAGGGTTTGTTGTACAGATTATTTCATCACCCAGGTACTAAGCCTAGTACTCAATGGCTATTTTTTCTGATCCTCTGCCTCCTCCCATCCTCCACCCTCAAGTATATCCCAGTGTCTGTTCCCCCTCTTTGTGTCTATGTGGTCTCATTGTTTAGCTCCCATTTATAAGTGAGAACATGCATTGTTTGGTTTTCTGTTCCTGTGTTAGTTTGCTAAGGATGATGGCCTCCAGCTCCATCCATGTTCCTGTAAAGGGCATAATCTCATTCTTTTTTATGACTTCATAGTATTATTAAATATATGTGTGAAACCCTGGATTAATTCATGTATGTTCACTGTGGTCTTCTGAATCTAATGTATACTGTCAGTTTCCAGGGGGGCACCCTTTGGGATGAGAGTTCCATGAACATGCTTTGGAAAAATGCTACAACAAATGGTCGTTAAGATTCCTTCCATTTTGGCCGGGCGTGGTGGCTCACGTCTATAATCCCGGCACTTTGGGAGGCCAAGGGGGGCGGATCACAAGGTCAGGAGATCAAGACCATCTTGGCCAACATGGTGAAACCCCGTCTCTACTAAAATACAAAAAATTAGCTGGGTGTGGTGGCACACGCTGTAGTCCCAGCTACTCGGGAGGCTGAGGCAGGGGAATCGCGTGAACCCGAGAGGCAGAGGTTGCAGTGAGCCAAGATCACACCACTGCACTCCAGCCTGGCAACAGAGCAGGACTCTGTCTCAGTAAAACAAATAAACAAAAAGATGATTCCTTCCATTTTGAAAAGGCCAAAGTCCTAACTGACTTGCACAAGGCCACACAGTTGCATAGTGTAAGAGTTTAGACTTAAACCGAGTTCTCTTGGACATTCATTGCACAAGGTCATTTATTTCACCTTTGTTTATAATAGCAAAAAAAATTAAAAACAACTTAATGTTTAGTAATAGGGACTTGACTAGATAAAAATTATGGTACAGGCATGTAATAGAACACTAATTCAGATTAAAAAGGGAAAGAGGAAGCTATTTGTGGACTGATATGAAACAATCAAAGATGTATTGTTTAGGTGAAAAAAGGAAAATTAAGAACAGTGTGCATAGAATATTACCTTTTGTATAAAAATATGTTTGGGGAAATATATATTCTGCTTATATGTGCTTCAAGTCACTTATATAAAAGAAACTGATAGCATTTCTTGCCTCCAAGGAGGGAAATAAGGTCACTAGGACATAGAGATGGGAAGAGACTTTTTTCCGTATACTTTTTGTTCCTTTTGATTTCTGAGCCTTGTACATGTATTAGCTACTTAGGAACTAAAATTAAATAAACTAAAAGCAATCCTAAGTGATTCTGATGCAACAGGGATTTGGAAACCAACAAACTGTATTTTCTTCTCCAAGACCAGAATCTTTTGAGACTTCATTAGTCCAAGTTTTATCATGCTGCTTCCAGTGACTTTTCTTATGTATCCTTTGAAGGAGATAATTATTTCCCACTCCCTTCACCAGTCTCTCCAACTTCTCAGCCTGCATTGAGCTTGTGATTCCCAGGGGAGCCTTAGTGCAGGTTATTCTATGCCAGACAGGCTCATACACCTGGGGAGGAAGGCTGTGTCAGGGCTAAAGAATGGCTAGCACTTCAGATTCAAGGTGGGTGTCCTGAGATGTCTCCTGGCCTCTGGTGTCAATTCAGCCTATTCCCTCTTTACATTTTAAATTTCTTCTCTTGAAAATTGGGATAATGGAATCTGACTAGGAAGGTTTTTAGGTTCACTGAGTGTGTAGATGAAAAGGTACTTGGCAAACACAGTGGGTTCCATGTAGATGAAAGACAGGGATTCATTGTGAAGAGAAAATTGCTCAAGGGGCACCCAATGCCATGACCATATGGTAGCATTGTTGCAAGGTCTCTGGTTCTACCGCCATCCCTCATAAAGGAAACAGAAGGAAAGGAAAGATGAAGGTCATCTTCAAACTCTGAAACTTCATCCAGAGTGTATAAGGGCCGTTATGGGAAAGCCAAAGTGCAGAGACACAGCTGGTGCCAAGAATTGCCTCCCTGTTCAAATGGGCTCCCTTGCCAGCCCTTTGTCAAGATGTTTCCATGGCCAAGAGAGGCTATGGCATGCCAGGGGCACCTTTTAAAATCTACATTTTAAATAGTGGCTAATTTTAAAAGTAGAACTTATAACTATTTTCAGAGGCATGGAAAGGAGACCCAATAATAAGTTGTATGCCCTTGGACCACAATTTCACCTCTCTAGGTCTCAGTTTCTACATCTATAGTGAGAACTTTATGATCATGTAGTCCCTTCCAGTTCTAAAGTAATAAAACCATCCAACACAACTGGAAAAGGGAAAAAAGAAATCCCAGGCATTTGTACAATTCTGCACTCACAGTGTTAACAAATTTAGAAAATAAATTTGCAATGAGAAAATTGTGCTGAGAACCCCTCAGGGATTAACTGCCTCTTACTCGTTAACACATGACCATTCCTTCCCCTCATATGTACTTCTGTTTGATCTGCGCCCCCCCCCAGCAGCACTTTCTCTCTTCATTCAGACAACAAATAACCAGCCTGGTAGCCAAGAATGAATCAGTAGCAGGCAGAACAGCTTAGTTTTAATGATGCTGCAACCAAAGTTTAATTGAAAAAATAGTTCAACTTTTCCCATTCTTAGTTCATTAATGCCTCACAAGTACTCAGTGAAGTTAGCCATACCAAGTCTTCTAGGGAGAAAAATGCTAATACTCTTTGCATCTATTATCAGCTTTTCTTTCCTCTTCTCTAAGTGGACCCATTGTCCTGTGTAATTTCAATTTCACTCTAACCCAGATGGTCTTTGTTTGTTTTCTTTATCTTTCTAATTTTTCATGTGGAAATTTGTTCAAAGGAGACTCTTCACTGACTCTTCTGAGGTGAGAGAGTGATTTCCATCCATAGGACCCTCCTACTGTTACTGTTACCCCGTGATTTCACTCATAGGTGTGTATGCTCCAAAGAACTGAAAACAAGCATTCAAACAAACACATGTACACGAATGTTCGTACAGCAGTACTCACAATAGCCTAAAGGTAGAATCAGCCCAAATGTCCATCAACAGATGAATGAATAAATAAAATATATCAATACCATCGAATGTTATTCTGCCATAAAAAAGAAATGAAATACTGATACATGGTACAATGTGAATGAACTTCAAAAACATTAAGTGAAAGAAGTCAGTCATAAAGGACAACATACTGTAGGATTCCATTATAGTTGACTCTTGAACAATGTAGTTTGAAATAGTCAGGTTTACTTACACATGGATTTTTTTTCAACCAAGTGTGGATGGAAAATCAGCAAATCAGCATTCCTGGGATGCAGAATCTGAGTATATAGAGGCCTGACTTTTTTGTTTACACACGGTCAGCAGGGCTGACTGCAAGACTTGACTATGTGTGGATTTTGGTAACATGGAGGTCCTGGAACCAGTCCCCCACATATACTGAGGGATGAATGTATATGAAATATCAAGAATAGGTAGAGGTAAAAAATGCATAGAGGTAAAAAAAAAAAAAAAAAAAAAAAGAAAGAGTAGTAGTTTCCAGGTTCTCTAGGGAGGTGGGAAATGGTGAATGACTGCTTAATGGATATAGGATTTCCTTTTAGGTAATGAAAATATTTTGGAACTAGATAATGATGATGGTTGTTCAACTTTGTGAATGTACTAAGTGTCACTAAATTGCACTTTAAAATAGTTAATTTTATGTTATGTGGCTTTTATCTCAATTGAAAAAAAAAAAAAAAAAAAAAAAACCTCTGCCAGTATCAATCAAGGTACATACAAAAGAAACCACAACTGCCTCCACTTTTCTGATCCTTCTAACCCCCAAACCATATACACTGTGATGGAATGTGCCCTGCAGTGAAGTCCTGGACTTTCTTCTTCATTGTGAAAGAAGAGAAAAAACAAAACTTTGTCTGTTCTCATTCCAAAAAATCCCTTAAGTTTGTTATCTGCGAAGTACTCTGTGATCTTTGGGAAAATATATCCTAAAAATACCAGGTAGTCCTGATTATATTAATTTTTCAACCTTGCCAAGTATTGTTGCCACTTAAGATGGTCAATTCCAGCCCTAGGAAAACATAAACATGTCTAAGAATTATCAGAAAGGGAAATCTATTTACAGCAGACTAAAGGTTAATGTCTTTGTGATTCAACCTTAAACTGTATTATACCAAATATAATATTTTATCTGACAAAGAGTATTTTTAAACTTTATAAGAGCACAGAGCTTACTGAATCTTTCCCAAATATCTTATAATATAAAAAATGGATTTGGGGCTGGGCATGGTGGCTCACGCCTGTAATCCCAGCACTCTGGGAGGCCGAGGCGAGCAGATTATTTACAGTCAAGAGTTCAAGACCAGTCAGCCAACATGGTAAAACCCCATCTCTACTAAAAATACAAAAATTAGCTGGGCATGGTGGCATGATCCTATAATCCCAGCTACTGGGGCAGGGGACGTTGAAGCACAAGAATCACATGAACCAGGAGGTGGAGTTTGCAGTGAGTCAAGATCACACCACTGCACTCCAGCCTGGGTAACAGAGTGGTAACAAAACAAGGAAAAAAACACACACACACACAAAAAGGATTTTGGAGGAAAGAGGGAAGGAACATAAGCAGGATACAAAACTGAAGGTCTTTGCTTTGCTTTGTATAAATAAAGGCTAAGTATACAGTTAGTGAATTATTGAATGCTTTTTTTTTTTTTTTTGGCACAGCTTCTCTCAACCTTTCTTCTGGTCACTTTGCTATCCAATGCAAAATTATTTTTTTAAAAACAGGAAGGAAGAGTAAATGGAAAATAGGGTTAGAGTAGCAATAAAATGATGAGAAAGATTAGTACTGTAAAAAATGCCCATCCGGCCAGGCATGGTGACTCATGCCTGTAATCCCAGCATTTTAGGAGGCCAAGGTAGGTGGATCATTTGAGGTCAGGAGTTTGAGACTAGCCTGACCAATATGGTGAAACCATATCTCTACCAAAAATACCAAAAATTAGCCAAATGTGGTGGCAGGTGCCTATAATCCCAGCTGCTCAGGAGGCCAAGACAGGAGAATCACTTGAAGCCAGGAGACGGAGGTTGCAGTGAGCCAAGATTGGGCTACCACACTCCAGACTGGGCAACAAGAGCGAAACTCCGTCTAAAAAAAAAAAAAATGCCCATCAGCTGATTCTATTCTCTTGTGAGAGATGGGGTATAAGTTTGACTCTGTCTTTCATAGTGGCCAAAACAAAGTGGAAAACAAAATCTAGCATCTGTAAGTAAGAAATTAAAGTAAGTTTGAAAAGCATCGTTTTCCTGATCATGAAAAGCATCATTTTCCTGATACTAAGCCTTGATGCAAATTCTTATGGTGGGTCCTCATAGAAAAGTCTATTATGTATTGACATGGATGCTGATATCTGGTATAATATAATACTATTTGTCTATCTTATTCTCTCAAAGGCATAGAAGCATAACCCACATTAAAGAAGAGGCATGCATAGGAACAGTGCAAAACAACAATGATTCATCAATCTCATGTATAAATGAAGGTGTAGAAAATCAAACTCAAGGCTGGGCATGGTGGCTCACACCTGTAATCCCAGCACTTTGGGAGGCTGAGGCGAGCAGATCACGAGTTCAGGAGATTGAGACCATCCTGGCTAACACAGTGAAACCCCACCCGTACTAAAATTACAAAGCATTAGCCAGGCATGATGGGACACGCCTATAGTCCCAGCTACTCGGGAGGCTGAGGAAGGAGAATCGCTTAAACCTGGGAGATGGCGGTTGCAGTGAGCTGAGATCGCGCAATTGCACTCCAGCCTAGGCGACAGAGTGAGACTCCATCTCAATTTAAAAAAAAAAAAAGAAAAATCAAACTCAAATAGGAAACTAATGTGAAACCTTTAGGAAAGTCATTTTGTTTTGCCTTTCTCACATGTTAGATTTTATCCTGTTCACATCTGTTGGACAACATTCTATACAATGCAATTTCACTGACTGAAATATAGGATCTTTGTATGTGTTGAGGGGACACCCTATGGTATCATGTCACTCTGTGTCAAAGAGGAGAGCTTGAGTCTTGGATCTGGAAAGGGTCTTAGAAATCATCTTGGTCAAAATGACACATGTGTGTCACATGCACCTTTATTCCTTACTAATTGACAATACAAAGTGGAGATTAAGGGTATTTCCCAGCACAACTGCAAAAGATCAGTGTTGACATACATGATGAGAATTCCATTAGTGGACTTCTGGTTTCAGCTCAAACATGAAAATAGGAAGTTGTTACTTCCTATTTGTACAAGAAAAAGCTGAAAAAGCTGAAATTTCATACAAGCAAAAGCTGAACAAACTGACAATCAATGACTTTTCTTGAATGCATCAGAGAATTGATGTTGCAGAGCAAACACCACCCTGAAATCTGGAGAGACAGGTGAATCCACAGTTACCACCAAAATTTGCTTAATAAGAGCAGAAACTGCTGAGGCCATAAGCTGGTGTCAACCCTTAAGTGGTATTCCGATGAATTGCTGGAGTCTTCGTGTGAACTAATTTGAGTGTAGAAACCTGGGAGCTGCAGTCTTTGGCTCCACACTTTTGTGGGATCCAAAAAGATTTCCTAGTAACTCTGTCAGGGAGAGAGAGTAAATCATTGTGAAATATGACCATAGCATTTTCCATTTAAAAAGCCAACTCTCCCAGCCTTATCCCAGGTGGGAAAGGGCATTCCCCCCACTCTAACCCCTTCTAGCCTTTCTGTCTTACGTAGAGAGGGAAAGCTATACTACTGGGGAAAAAAGGTGAAGATCATAGCTCAGAGACACAGGTCCACTAAAAGACTGAGATTTAACCATAAAGTTACAGAACACTTGCCTTCTCCCACAACTTACTGCCACACCAGCAGCATAGTAACTGTGAATACAGCTGATAGAATTCACCAGAAACAAATTCTCTCTGAAGAGGAGTAATTAGGAAAGCCTAAAGTCAAGAAAAGCAGCATAAACAAGGATACTAGAGGAATTTGAAGCCTCTGGCATCTACAAATATAGCAGACACAGTCCAGCTCCTTGCCCAAAACCTCACACCAAAGGTCTTTTTCCTCAGTTCCTATTACCTAATTCAGCATGTCAGTTTTCAACAACAAAAAATTACAAAGTAAGCCAAAAGCAAGAAAAAACATAGTCTGAACAAAGTATCAGAACCAGTCTTATATATGACATAGTTATTAGAATTACTAGATGGAGAATTTATGATTAATACATTAAGTGCTCTAATGGTAGTAGACAACATGCAAAAATAGATCATTAATATAAGTAGAGAGAAACTCTACAAAGGAATCAAAAGGAAATGATAGAAATAAAAAAACATTGTCACAAAAATGAAGAATGCCTTTAGTAGGCTCATCAGTAGACTGGATACAGCTGATGAAAGAATTGGTGAGCTTGAGGATAGGTCAATAGAAATTGCCCAAACTGAAATTCAGAAAGGTAAAAGAATGAAAACAACAGAATAGCCAAGAAATGTGGAACAATTTCAAAATGTGTAACATACTCATAATTAGAATAGCAGAAGGAGAAGAAGGAGAAAACAGAGCAGAAGAATAATGAAATAATAATGGCTTTAAGTAATTCAAGTGTTGAAGTAATAATGGCGGAGAACTTTCTGGAATTAATGACAGATATAAGACCACAGATCCAGGAAACTCAGGGAACACCAAGCAGGATAAATTCCAGGAAAACTACAGCCAGACATATTATATTCAAACTGCTGAGAACCAAAGAAAAAAGAGAAAATCTTGAAAACAATAGGAAAACAATACCTTACCTAAACAGGAACAAGGCAATGAAGTGCATTCATATGAAGCAATATGAACAAGGATCTGAAGTATCATAAGAAACAATGCAAGCATGAAAATAGTGGAGTGAAATCATTAAAATGTTGAAAGAAAAAATCTCACCAACCTAGAGTTCTGTGTCCAGCAAAATTATCCATGAAGAGTGAAGGAGAAATAAAGACTTTCTCAAACAAACAAAAACTGAGGGAATTTATCACCAGCAGACTTTCCCTGCATCAGAGATTGATAGAAGCTTTTCAGGTAGAAGGAATGTGATATAGGTCAGAATTGCAAGTCTACATAAAGAAAGGAAGAGTGTCAGGGAAGGAATAAATGAAGGTAAAATAAAAATTTTATTTTCCTTATTTTAGTTTGTCTAAAAGATAAATGTTTAAAGTAATAATAGCCACAATGTACTGGGTTATTATAACATATATATAAGGGAAATGAATGATAGAAATGAAGGATGGGATAAATTTAGGATACTCTATTATTATTTGTACTGCATATGAAGCAGTACAGGGTTATTTGAAGACACACTTAGATTCATTAAAAATGTATATTGGAAACTCTAGGGCAACCACATAAAACTTTTTAGAAAAAAGTATAATAGTATGCTAAGAGAGGAGATAAAATGTAATTATATAAAATACTCAATTAAAACCAGAGAAAACAGAAACAGAAGAGATTAAAAAAATAACACATACAAGAAATAGAAAACAGAGTATAATAGATATTAATCCCGGCTATATTAATCATCATTCTAAATGTGAATAGTCTAAATATACCAATTAAAAGATGAAGATTGTCAGGAAGGATATAAAAACAAACTTAACCATATGTTGTCTACAATAAACCCAATTTAAACATAAAGACTCAGATAGGTTAAAAGTAAAGAGAGAGAGAAGTACAGCATGCACACACAAATCAAAGGATGGCTGAAGCAGCTATGTTTCAGACAAAGCAGACCTCAGAACAAGGACAATTATCATGAATAAAGAGCACCATTACATAATGATGTATAGATTAATTCTCCAAGAATTATCCTAAACATGTATGCACCTAATAACAGTGTGTCAAAATATGTGAGGCAAAAACTGATAGAATACAATTAGTTATTAGTCATCCTTGATCTACGCTTAAAAACCTAGTTAGATGAAAGAAGACAAAAGAATCTAAGTGACTTGCTTAAGGTGACAAGACTGATGATTGGAAAACCAGAGTCTCCTAGCTCCTTGTCCAGATTGCTATCTAGTAAGTAAAAATTTTGTTTGAATAATTATTATCTTAGTTAATGCAAATTCAGTCAGGATTAAGAACCACTGGGTAAGAGAGAGAGTCCAGGTCACATTTTAGCCAAGATACCATTTAATTAAGCCTAGGCTTTGTGTGGAGAAGGCTGAACAGATGAAGGTTTCCAAAGACCAGTCATGTAGACCTTATAGTTTTGCCAAGAAGAGTTGCACTGCCTGGAGAATGAAAGTGGAGATTGAGGCTTGGTTTGCTACTCAAGTGACAGAACTCAGGGGATTTGGAGTAGGTGCTAGATAGTGGGAGACTGGGAATGGGCAGGGGGTAAAAGCTGCTCTGTTGTGTTTCACTAACCGAGGTAGAATTGGACAGGTGGTGGTATAAAGCTGGTAAATCATGGGAGGTCACTTTATGGACTTGGTGATGAAAAAGCAGATGGCTGAAAGGGTGTATGTGGGACTGGTTGCTGAATGATGAGGCTTAGTAGGATACACAGATGTAAAGAACAGAGGCAGAGAAGATGAGTTGGCTTGGGGGAACCAAAAGATCCCCAATGCACTATGTTGGTGTTTCCTTCCTCATCTGGCTCTTACCTTCCTATTCCCTATTTTCCTTTCGTTCTATGTATATACTTGCTTCTACTTGTCTAAAATATGTGATGAGAATATATTAAATTAAATTTTACCCTTTTGGATCTTAATTTAGAAAGTTAACTATCATTGTTTCTTTCAAGGAGCAATTGCTTTTTATTTCTGTCTTTAATTAACTTTTTAAAATGGAACTATTTCTGGCTGGGCATGGTAGCTCACATGTGTAATCCCAGCACTTTGGGAAGCTGAGACAGGTGGATCACCTGAGGTCAGGAGTTTGAGAACAGCCTGACCAATGTGGTGAAACCTGTCTCTACTAAAAATACAAAAATTAGCCAGGCGTGGTTGCGGGTGCCTGTAATCCCAGCTACTTGGGAGGCTGAGGCAGAGAATTGCTTGAACCCAGTAGGTGGAGGTTGCAGTGAACCAAAATCACACCACTGCACTCCAGCCTGGGTGACAGAGCGAGACTCCATCTCAAGAAAAAAAAAAAAAAAAAAAAAAAAAAAGGAACTAGTTTTTTAAAGGGAATCTACTCTCCTACTTAACATAACTTCAAAATGATAGCAGCCAGCTTGCTTTCTCTTTGTGTTCAAAGCAAACTTTCCTCAATCACAGGGAAGAAGATAATATGCTGATATTTCTCTAATTTTCAGACTCTTTTTGGTTAGATAACCACAGTGAATTTGTAGGAGATTGGAGGGAAAAAAAAATAGAATGTTTTAGAGCACCATTTCTTAAAATTCCTTGAAATCTTTTAAAAGAAAGGATGGTAAAGAAGCATGCTGTTATGGAGGGACATGTGAAATTTTACCTTACAATTTTGACATTAGAATTCCTATTAGCTGAATAAATTTAACTGAGTCATCTATCAGTTTCAAATATTATATATTCTGAGCACTAGTTCAAGGAACTTAAATTTTATTTCCTGGTCCTGATGTGATTTGCATCATACAGAACTGACTGTCTCTCCCTCTCAATCTCTTTCTGTTTCTGTTAACACGTATCTATATACAGGCTTCTATGCACATACATATATCTTCATGGTAAATAATTCCTTTAAAGGCTTTATATGGTGAGAACTAGCTTTTCTTTTTAAACAAAGAAGTGGAAATTGTCATGAAAAGAATCATAGTGAGGTAAGATTTCCTTTCAGTGCGATATTCTTCACAGTGAGCATCCTTTAAAAAGGTATAGCTCTATGACATTGAGTTTGCTGGTTGTAAAAGCTAGGTACAGAAACTAAAATATACAAGGTGTTGGTGAGTGTAGGTAGAAAAGCAGTTTGATGTGTGTGTTGGGTTGTCTGGACATAAGAAACATCATGCAGGCTAGAGTTGAACCTCTAGCTTTTGTGATGCATGCAAGTTAGGACATGTGATTTCATGTCCTCAGTGAGATACAAAATAATGAGAATGTCTCAATAAGTCTACCTCAAACTATTGGCTGTCCCTGAGTGAAAACTAAGGTATCTAGAAGCCTAATGGAGAATATTCTATGTAGTCAAAAGGCTGCCACCTACTGATATGTGACCTTTATTAACTGGCCTCGCTTCCAACATTCTAGATTCCATGTCCTTTTTGGCCATTAGTAATCACCTTGGTCACTGTGGTTTTACACCAGGCTCAGTATGTCTAAATATAGAAATATAAGAATAATATCTCCCCTCATCAACTGTTCTTGCATGAGATTAGAATGAAAGTTATTATTCAGCCAATCACTGATAGACACTCAGTCAATTCAAACTAGAATTATAAGTAAGTTCTCCAGGATAATCTTTTCAATTTTCATACAAGGAGAATTTCTTCTCAAAGGAAAACCTCTTTTATTATGAACTGTTGGCCAAACAGATTGATTGGTATAAAGGTGTTTTGTTGTAATGAATACCCATATATTAGTTAATATAACACAAATTGTTTTAACAATGAAATCCCCACATCTCAGTGGCCTGGCAGTAGAAGTTTGTTTCTCACTAATGTGACAGTCCAATGCTGATGTACCTCGGGGATGGCTTCACATGTGGCCATTCCAGGACCCAGGTAGTTACCATTTTGTGGCTTTTCCTCAGAGACTTTTCCATTCAGCTTGCAATGGGGACAGAAACTACAAAGAAGACATGGCTTCTTAATTTCTGCTCAAAAGTGAAAAACACCTACATCTACTTTAGCCCTGAAGTGACACATTTTTTCTGCTCACATTGTTTTGGCATTCCGCTGCCTCTACCATGTAAGAGGGGCAAAAATGTAGGTTCTGGCTGGGCAGCTGCTTCTTGGCAACAGCTCAGCACTATGGAAAGAAAGCTCAAATTTTTAGTAATCAGTAAACTGTGTTTACCCTGTCCCAAGGAGCAAGCTCAGGTGAATGGGATCTGAAGTTCGCCTCATGTGCCCTACCATCTCTCAAGAATCACAGCCTGAATTGGTTGCTGTTCAATTCTATCATGGCTGAAACAGGAAGTACTACTTAATTTGATTTTAACCCAGCATTTCCTAAACTTATTTGACCATGGAGCCCCCTTTTCTTTATATAACAATTACTAAAACACTTTGAAAAACTTTTTCACAAAGAAAAGGGTAGTTTTACCACCTCCATGCTTCTACTTATCTACCCCGGTTTTTGCTTTTGTTATTGTTTGGGGTTGGTTTTGTTGTAATTGTTTTGTTTTCTTGAGAAATTTGCATTTAGTTCAATATTGTTTAAATTTGGTTGAAGTAGGCAAGACTAAAGGCAGTTGAAAAACAATTTTACTTGACTACAGGACCAATGAAGTAAGCATGGTGCTGTGTTGTTGGGATACTTGGCAGATCAAAGTACAGAAGGAAAAGATTTTGGTATCTGTTACTTAGTGCCTATATGATCTCTGGTTTCCTACTTACTAATACCATGTGAGCTGTAGTTTCTAATCTGCAAAATAGAGAGTGTTCATGAAGATTAAATGACACTACATGTAAAATAGCAAATAAGAAGGAACTTAATATATGTAAGACTCCTCCCTTCCTCTTTCACCTTTCTATTTTCTCCTACTTAGTAGTATACTAACTTAATTATAGTTGAGTTGTGCTATCCTGCCACAATGACAATTACATGAAAAGAGGCCAGGGAAAGAATATGG
This sequence comes from Chlorocebus sabaeus, assembly GCF_047675955.1. Taxonomy (NCBI): domain Eukaryota; kingdom Metazoa; phylum Chordata; class Mammalia; order Primates; family Cercopithecidae; genus Chlorocebus; species Chlorocebus sabaeus. The sequence goes on along the minus strand of NC_132912.1, from coordinate 101,403,470 downwards.
TAACAGTATAAGCAACCCCCAATTTACAAACACTGAATTTTTGTTTTTATTATACTTTAAGTTCTAGGGTACATGGGCACAACATGCAGGTTTGTTACATATGTATACATGTGCCATGTTGGTGTGCTGCACTCATTAACTCATCATTTACATTAGGTATATCTCCTAATGCTATCCCTCCCCCTCCCAAATAGGCCCCAGTGTGTGATGTTCCCCTTCCTGTGTCCAAGTGATCTCATTGTTCAGTTCCCACCTATGAGTGAGAACATGTGGTGTTTGGTTTTCCGTTCTTGTGATAGTTTGCTAAGAATGATGGTTTCCAGCTGCATCCATGTCCCTACAAAGGACACGAACTCATCCTTTTTTATGGCTGCATAGTATTCCATGGTGTATATGTGCCACATTTTCTTAATCCAGTCTGTCACTGATGGACATTTGGGTTGATTCCAAGTGTTTGCTATTGTGACTAGTGCTGCAAACACTGAATTTTTAAAAATACTGCACATAGATAGTTGGGTTCTGGCAACTTAGACCCTATTATTCCTGTTATTGATGCCTCACAATTTAAATTTACCATGAAGCTAATGAATTAAGCTTCAGACCCCTCTCTTGCATGGATTCCTATGAGTGCTGAGAGTTGTAGGATGTTCTAGGTAGTAAGGGGATGGGGGCAGATTGCTATGAGGAAGCATTATGTAAACATTTCTGGTAAATTGCCTGAAGAAGTCTCAGAAGAAAGGAACTCGATTCTCTAAGTTTCTGGGAGTTTGCTGTGATTTGTCGTTCGATATAAATATTTACTTTTATACCTATTATGTGTTTTGTAGTTTAAAAAAATGCTTTTTAACTTTTTTTTTTAAGAGAGTCTTGTTCTGTCACCCAGGCTGGAGTACTGGTGCCATAATAGCTCACTGTAACCTTGAATTCTGTGGCTCAAGTGATCCTCCTGTGCCACTACGCTCAGCTAATTTTTTTGTTTTTTGTAGAGATAAGGGTCTCGCTATGTTGCCCAGGCTGGTTTCAAATTCTTGGCCTCAGGAAATCCTTCCACTTTGGTCTCCCAAAGTGCTGAGACCACAGGCATGAGCCACTGTGCCCAACCTTGTTTTGTACTTTTGATTTCCTCTTCTTAAAGAGGGCCCCACAACTTGTGTAAGTTTTAGACCAAAAGCACATGGATACACTTCTGCCCACAATTCTGGTGCTATCACCTGCTACTATTCTGAACATTTTCAGAGGTCCCCCCCAAGAACCCACTCCAATGGCTGGAGCTGCGTATGATTTCCCTACCCCTTTCCTTTCCCAGCTTCCCGTACACCTCTCCTTAACACCGCTGGGATCAAGATGATTTGAGTCTCTGCCCACACTCAGTGCCTCTCCACATACAACTCTGGATATATGGGGAAAAGGGTCTGGGCTTGAGGCGCAGGACCCAAAGTGTGCAAAGAGTTAGGAGAGCAAGAAGATGAAGAAAATGGAGCCATTGGCATAGCACTTGAGCTTCGATTGGCTCATTGTGGGTTAAATCTTACAGGCACTCATTCTTTCATTAAAGACATTATTTGCCTTTAGTATTGCTCACAACTCTGACCTTTACCTGTACTATTTTTCTATACCATTTTTCCAGAATACAAACTCTTTCTTACTGAACTATGACCCTTTAGTAGGTTAGATGATTCCCGTATGGAATTATTTGAACTGGTTTAAGAAAGCCAAAGAAACATCTGTATTCTGTAGAACCTTTCTTTGTAACAGCGTTCATTTCATCTAAGCTTTCCTGCCCAAAGCAGTTCTGAAATACAGGATAGGAAGGTTGACTTTTTTTGTAACAGCGTTCATTTCATCTAAGCTTTCCTGCCCAAAGCAGTTCTGAAACACAGATAGGAAGGCTGACCCATTGCAAAGAAGATGAAAACTAATGTAGCCTCAGAAGAAAAGCTTGATGCCAAGTGCTCAGCAGGAGCCCAGGCTGAGGGCCTCTGCAGGAGGGGCAAGTGCAATTTATAAAGCCTAAATACTCAAAGCAGCCTTTTTCCAGTGTTTTCTTCGAGGTGGCAGACTAGGTTTTATAGGTCAACGGGGTTTTTCTAATGATTATCCAAGCTTCTTCCCCTTCAGTAGGGAAGGCCCCGATTTTCTGGAATTACCTGCCCAGTCAGCAGGCTGGCTGTTAGAATTCTGAGCAGACTGCCCCTCCTCCTTGAAACCAGCAGGGAGCAAAATAAGTCCGGAAATTCCTGAGCATTGGGAAGCCCGCACTAATGCAATTACCTGAAATAAAAGAAGGGGTCAGATAATAAAGGGCAAAGGTTTTTCCTTTTAAAGTAAAGGGCCAGGTAAACAAAACCAGCTGCCCCTGGAGCCAACAAACTCTCCTCATTAAATGTTTCAAGAGCCTAATGGGCATAAGTGGCTAATTGTAGTACAATCCTGAAGACTGAATCTAGTGGCCTGAGGAAGGGGGTCAGTGGGATGGGAATGGGGTTAAAACTTGGCTGACAGAGACAGGAAGGAGGTGAGCTCTGCCCCTGGCAGAGGACCTCTAAATGGCCAAAATGAAATTAAAATAAGAGTAAGATGCTTTAATTGGGAGTCTCTAATCATTCTGACAGTATCTCCGTGAGATGGGCTTGGATGTCTCATTTGGAGCAATTTTAAGTTTAAATGCTAGTTGAATAGGATCTGGAATACAGGTTTATTGAAAATCTAATTATGGGAAATTTTATGTTTATTTACTATGAAAAACTGGAAGAGTATGCAGCAAAATGTTGCAATGAGCCTCTCTAGGTGTTGTGCTTATACTGTAGGTGATTTTCCATTTTCCTATTTCTATTTTGTTCATGTTCATTCTCTAATTCATCTACAATGAGCATTTAGTTCTTTTATAATAAAAATAAAGGGCAACACTAAATGAAATAAGATGAAGAGTATTGTGCTGGAACTAAAATGTAAAATTAAGGGTGACAGGAGAGTTGGTGAATGCACTGAAAAGTGATTCCTTTTACTTTGTATAGTCTGCTATCTTTGCCACTTCCCTGGATACATGCTTGATGTGAGCTGCCAATCTAGAGGCAGGAATGAATTGCTGGCATTGGGCGAGACAGACCTTTTGACCATGTATTAATACGAAAGGTTCAACTTCGTTGCCTTTGTGATAGTTCTCAGAAAGGTTATTTCTGCACAGCCTTTTTTGGCTTTGGTTTTTAGTGGAACAGCTCGGCCACTTGTGGTATGATCTTAAGTGATGCTGAATTTCAAGAAAGCTTGAAGGATGACTATGATTTACCTAAAAGTGTCAGTCTAGGTGATTCTAGACCATTCTGCTAGGTTTAAAAAAAGAGAGAGAGAGAAGAAAAGAAAAAAAGAAATCACCGTTATCACCATTTTTAGCAATTTATTCTTACAAAATGGTCACCACAGACTACTCCACCTCCTTCATGCCCAAATATAAATGATATATTTAGATTGGACCTATCACCACATGCAACTACCATCAGAGAACCAAAGCTCTGTAACTGGGAAGAAGCTTTCAAATAGCCACAGATTGCTGATGCTGAATGTTTTCTTAGAAGCTTCACATTTACAATGGGTAAGTGCAGTAAGTTAGTTGTCCAAGAATATCCAAGAAAAAGGTTTAGGTATTGATAAGTTCATACCCTATGGGTTTTGTTTGTTTGTTTGTTTTTGTTTTGTTATGAGACAGAGTCTTGCTTTGTTGCCCAGGCTGGAGTGCAGTGGCGCGATCTCGGCTCACTGCAAGCTTCGCCTCCCAGGTTCATGCCATTCTCCTGCCTCAGCCTCGTGAGTAGCTGGGACTACAGGCGCCCGCCACCATGCCTGGCTAATGTTTTGTATTTTTAGTAGAGATGGGGTTTCACCGTGTTAGCCAGGATGGTCTCAAGCTCCTGACCTCATGATCCGCCCGCCTTGGCCTCCCAAAGTGCTGAGATTACAGGCTTGAGCCACCGCTTCCGGCCATACCCTATGGTTAAATGATCCCCTCTCTTAAAAGCGATGCTGAATTCTGGGTGACCAAAGTTCATATTTCCATAGTACAATATAAATGTGGGTTTAAGGTTGCAGATGAACGTTGCTGAAACTTCTCAGTATAATGTGAGGATTCCTTTGACATTCAAATGTGAATTGGACTCAGACTGAAGTTATTAAAAAGATGCTGTGATCATCAGGCTAGAGGAGGAAGGGGTCCTTAGCTGGGTCAAAGGTAGAGGCAATGCCCAGGGCCATATTTTAGAAGCATTTTAAAGGGTCTCTGACATCTCTTTTAATTTCCCTTATTCTCCTGAAGAGCTCATCTGCAGCCATGGCTTTGTCCATTACTTATAAACTGAAAAAGACGCCCACATCAACATTTCTTGTCTCAACTTTTCTCTGTACCTCTTTCTCGTATCTCCAGCTACCTGGTATGTAGTTCTTTCTTGATATTCTGTACACTTTTGATATGTCAGAAAGTATCTTTCATCTCTCTTAACAAACTGTATTCCCGTATGACTAACCTACATTTCTTTGGCAACAGTGTTCTCCAAGGCAATCTCTCTTATATGTTCATGGTCATCAGTGACTCCCTTCCTCTCTTTTACCCTCTACAGAAGCTTTATTTGTTCTTCCTTCATGGCTGCTCGCTTTCACTTTTCTTGTTCTCTCCCTTATTTAGACCCAGATCATTTCTTGCCAGCACTATTGAGATAAGATAACTTTGTTTATTGGTTTCCATGCCTGTGTCTCCTCCTGCTCCAATCCAATTCACAGCCCATGGGAATAGCCCAAGACCACCTGAGAATGATTGGATCCAGCTTGTAAGGTTAAAACTGGGGACAAGAATAGGCTAAAAAGTTTAAGCCAAGGTTACTGAATTTCATCTCCCATGTATCACATGAAGGAGCAATTGGACTATTTCTGGGTTCAAGAAGATAGAATGCTAGCCATTGAGAGGAGGTAACAGGGATCAGATTTCAGCACCATGTCAGAAGAGCTTTTCATCAATTAGAGCTGTGATGCAGTGAAACAGTCCTAGTAGTGTATGACAGTGAATTCCTTTCCCTGGATATGTTCAAGCAGAACCAGAAAATCACTTCTAAGGGATATTATATCAAGCTTACATGCTTTAGGCCAGTTGACCCCTAAGGTCTTTTCAAACTCCAAATTTTTACAACATATCACAGCCATCTCCATCCCTGCCTCTGCCTCACACCTGCTGGGAATCCAGAGTCTGTTCTTGCTGCTCTACACTTTCCTCACTCCAAGTTCTACAGTGGGTAGCATGCTCTCCTCCAGAGGGATGCTCCCCCTGCGCATCCCATCCATGGCCTTTCAGTGTAAGTTTCTGCTGCCTTGGGCCGTTAAGTAATCTGAACAGGGTAGATCTGGTTATTTAATAGCTTTTATATGCCAGGTCCCATGCCCAGCATCTTTCCTTATGTGATCAGTACACTAACCCTGTGAAAATACTATAGATTTGGATTTTTTGAAACCCACTTTAAAGAAGGGACTGAACCAAGGTTTTGTAACTCCGGGTTCTGGGTACTTGAGAAAAGGAAGGAGGAAAGGAGTGAAGGGACCCTCAACCATGGGCCACAGATTAGGGTAGGCTAGAGAGGTTCTTCACAGGAAATCCTACATACTGAAAAATTACATCTGGAATTTTTATCTCAATAAGTATTAAACTATCTGTGTTGCTAACAAAAATTATAAATTTTGATGTTTAATATAGTTACTGGGGAACTAACTGAGAAAAGAGGAAACTATAATATATTTGATTAAATAATAAAAGAATAATTACCATGCACTACTTGTTATATTCCTGGTCACCATATAATATAGTAGCAAGTATTCATGTTCCTCAAATATGTGTTAGATTAGCAGTGCTTAAATTATTTTTAATTTTAACACTACTCTGTCACAATATGCCTGGCTTCCATGTAGTATGCCATGTATCTGATCTGTTTTCAAAAATCAGAGGTGCTAATTAAGAAGTACTACTATGAACAGGTTATGAGATAGGATAATGGACATGGATATGCCCAGCGCTATGTGTTGCACATAATAAATGTTTATTGGATCTGAGTCTGGCATCTGTACAAGGGATGAGGCAAAGGACATGTTATTATTTTATTTCCTGATATAAGTAACCATCAAAAATTTTCAATTACATGTATCCCCTGGCTCAGAAATTCCACTGTCATAGTATTCTATATTTACACATAACTTAATTAATCAGTCTCCTATTGTTTATAATCCCATCTTAGTGAGCTGACAATTAGAAAGAACTAAAAGTTGTTCAGTCCCTACTGTATGCCAGGAACTTTACCTTTGTTATCTCATTAATTCTCAATTAAGCCTGAGGAGAAGATATATTATCCCCCATTTAAGAATAAAAAAACTGAGGCCCATAGAGACTGTGTAACTTACCCAAGATCATATAGTTAGTAAATACCAGATCTGGAATTTGAACTCAGATATTTCTGGCTAAAACCCAAATTTGCTCCAACATTCCAGTGGTTTAAGCACTGGATTCTGTGGAAATGTCGTGAAGTGGTAAGTGAGGCCAAAAGGAAGGCTGAGTGGGTAGATCACCACCCTTACCACAGTGAAAGCACCTGCCTTACAATAAAACAAACATTTAAAAATTAACCATTCCAATACATCACATGTTGGTATAGCAAGTTGACATTGAAAATAATTTTCACATAGTTCTATAATATGTAGTGATAGGTGGCTGCTTCTTAAAAATGAAATAATTTATCATTAGCCAGCAACCAAGGATAACTTAGTGGATTGGAAAAGGCACCCAGGAATCACAAGCATTTAGAAATTGATTGAATTCAGAACTTTGCCAAGATGGGGGTAAGGGAAGGTCTGAGGTAATGAAGGTCACCTAACCCTGGGTCAGCCTTAGCTTAGTCTTCAGAAAAGAGTCTCACAAAGGATATCTCCACAAAGCTGGATGGGCCTGTTTTGGTCAAATATTTACAACATAGTGTCAACACAACTTAATGTTTCATTTAAGCTAAGAAAAACCAAACCAAAACAAAAACCAATGAGTATCAAGTTGTTACTATTTTAGGAGAGGGTTCTTCCACCTTTGTACCTCATTCATTCCTTTGTTCATTCATTCTGGGGGTAGTAGGCAACCACGGCATATTTTGGTAGCAGGTTGACTACAGAGTGTTCGCCCACAGGAATGAGCTGGAGACTCACTCACTACATTAAGTCAGATTTTTGCTTTGATATTTATTTTCTTATTTAAAGGTATGAAAAAACTTATTAAAATGATTGAGTATTATTTCAAACCTCTCACATACCTTTATTACTTTAAGGTAGGATTAGCGATGGGCATGGGATGGGTATTAAATTATTTCCCCCAAGGGAATAAAAAGTAAGCTTTTCCTCATTACCCAATTTGTATTATGGAATTTCCATCAATTCTGTCAAGTAAGCAATGGGGTTTCATGTGACAAAAGCTGAAAAAAATAACAGTATTAGCCCACAAATAGCGGTGGAAATGGAGAAGATAAAAAGGTTATCATTTGTTTGAAAAGTACCCAGGGTCAAAACCTTTTAGAATGTGAGAGCCCAGGTGGAACCCTGGTTTGTTTCCTCGGGCAACAGAGATCTCCGGCTAGAAAAATATATTTATAGTCCTTTGCTTGAGATTTTATCTGATTCTTATTTTATTTTCATTCCAGTTGCTACATTGATGGCCGGGTGGTCAAGGTGATGGACTTCCTGAAAACTCGCCTGTTAGACACACTCTCTGACCAGATTAGGAAAATTCAGAAAGTGAGTAAAAGTATCCTGGGAAGAAAAGGAGCAAGTCTGGGGGTAAGGCAAGGAAAAAGACACAAAGTCCCAGCTGGGCCTCAGCACTGTGGGAACCAGGGTAGAAAAATAGGAAAATAGTACAGTCCAGATGGGCATGGTCACAAGCCCCCCATCACAATTGTTGCCTGTCATTTGTTGTTTTTCAAATTGAAAAGGGTCTGTGTGTGCCATATCAAGGTTTAAAGCATCTCTATTGTTTTTAATTAATTTTTTTTTTTTTGAAATGGAGTCTTGCTCTGTTGCCCAGGCTGGAATGCAGTGGCATGATCTCAGCTCACTGCAACCTCTGCCTCCTGGGTTCAAGCAACTTACCTGCCTCAGCCTCCCAAGTAGCTGGGATTACAGGCACAAGCTGCCACACCCAGCCAATCTTTATATTTTTAGTAGAGACGTGGTTTCACCATGCTGGCCAAGCTGGTCTCGAATTCCTGACCTCGAGTGATCCACCTGCCTCAGCCGCCCAAAGTGTTGGGATTACAGGTGTAAGCCACTGTGCCTGACCTAAAGCATCTCTATTTTAATTGCTTCTAAACTGTGAGTTTCATAAGGGAAGAATAGATTTACCTGATATTTTCCTTTTTGGAGGGGTTTATTTTAGGTTACTTAAGGGAGAAAATGATTATATTCATTCAGTGAAATTCCAGTCTGGGGCACTGGCAATTCTAAGCCATATTTACACTGTTCCTAGGTGTCTTAGAATTAGCCAAGTAAGATCTTAATTTTGTAAAGTTGAGAGGAAAGCTATAGTATATTAAGAAATTGCATGTAGGTGCTGTCAGCACACCTTTGGTCAGTGATTCTCAGTCTTGAGGACAATCAAAATCACCAGTGGTGCTCACTAAAGTTTCTAATTTCACTCCTGAGGTTCTGATTTAATATGGCTGGAGTGGCTTCCAGAGGTCTCTATTTTTACTAATCTGTCAAGTGATTTTCCACAATGCCAATTATGGATCACATTTTGAAATACTGGATTAGTTAATTCTAAATTGTGAGGATCTTACATCTACAATTGTCATGGGCCTCTACAATATATTATTATCTTTGGTTGCCCGGTGAAGGTTCTTTTCCAGGGAATGGGGACCCTTTGAATAGTTTGCTATTTCTTGAGCGAATTAAACAAATCTTTGGAAAAAATTTGTAATAAGCAGGCTCTCAATAAATACAAGATGAATTAATAAACAGACAAATGAATAGCTCATTTATAGCTCTGAAAGGAAATCCTATTTGAAGAAATCAAAGAACATCAGTTTTGAGAGCTGAAGTGGAAGGCTTCACCTTTTTTCATCCCAATGTCATTCATCCCAATGTCACACTCAGATTATAAACAGCATCTGGAATTCTGTTGTTCTCAAGAGTTCGATAGGCTGAGAAGCCTCAGAACTTCTGAACTACTACATCCCAATCTGATCCCTCCAGGGAGCAGGTGCATTGGCCAGCACCCTTATCTGTCACTGCCTTTCACTAGGCAAAGCCTAGGAGGACTAAATGATTTGAAGTATTCCTACCAGTCCCTGTTTGATATTCATTTAGTGTAAAATATTCACTGAGCATTTAGCGAGTACCTAAGGCAAAGTGTCAGATGCTGGGGATACAAAGTGGTATAAGACATGCTCTCTGCCCTCAAGGTAAAGTAAGTTTTAACACTTACTTTCAGCAGATTGAAAACATATTGTCTAATGTAATAGAATGTTAACCTATTGAATACTGTAGTTTTCTAAGCACATTATGCTAATCTGATATTACATATTGCCCTCTAGAAGGAGGGAAGAATTTTCTGTCATTAATTCATTTGTTTATTGCTTCATTCAATAAATGTTTATTCAGTGCTTACTATATCTAGACACTGTTCTAAGTGTTTATATTACAACAGTGTACAAGATAGTCAAGTTCCTATAGTTTTGGCTTTTCCAGTTTTGAGTTTGATCAGAGGGTTGTTGTTGGAAGTAAAATGATTCAGTTCTATCAAGGCACTGAGAGTGAAGGTTCTAACTGCACTCATGTTATTATTTAAGTACAACAAGTGGCTGTAGGTCAGAACTAAGACAAAGGTGTTGGAAGTTAGGTTCTTTCCTTTATCCCCACTTCCCGTTACCCTCCCCCACTGCATATACCTTAACCATATGAACCAGTTTGAAAACTGAAATAACTTACCTCCTGATTTATCTGGGCCCAAGAAACTTCAGGAAAAGAGCTAAAACCCTGTGCACAATTGGTATTCAGATCTTTAAAAACAAGCCTAATGGACTTAGAAGGGGAAGGGTAAGTGCTGTCACAGGGAGGAACAGTGGGACCCCTGAGAGATGACTATATGCAGAAAGCACCTGGCAGGGGAGGGCTAGGCTTCACAGCAGGGTCTGGACTTACCTTTTGGCAGTTGCAAAGAGAACATGCCCAAAGAGAACCCCTCAAGCCAGGGTTCCTATTCTGAATATCTCTTGCTGTGCAACAAATTACCCCAAAACTTAGTAGCATAAAACAGCCATTTATTAAGCCAAAGGATTGTTTTGTTTTGTTTTGTTTTGTTTTGAGACGGAGTCTCGCTCTGTCGCCCAGGCTGGAGTGCAGTGGCCAGATCTCAGCTCACTGCAAGCTCCGCCTCCCGGGTTCACGCCATTCTCCTACCTCAGCCTCCCGAGCAGCTGGGACTACAGGCGCCCGCCACTGTGCCCGGCTAATTTTTTTCTATTTTTTAGTAGAGACGGGGTTTCACCGTGTTCGCCAGGATGGTCTCGATCTCCTGACCTTGTGATCCGCCCGCCTCGGCCTCCCAAAGTGCTGGGATTACAGGCATGAGCCACCGCGCCCGGCCAAGCCAAAGGATTGTATGGGTCAGGAATTCTCAAAGAGTACAGAGGGAAGGGTTTGTCTTTGCTCCATGATGTCTTAAGCCTGAGCTAAAAGACCTAAAGGCTGGGATTACTGAAAGGTTAGGATCTGGGACCATGAGAAGACTTGTTCACTCCCATCTCTGACAGGGGATGCTGTATCACTTTTCCTAACCTAACCTCAGAAGTCACACGGCATCACATTAGCCATATCCTATTCATTGAAGTAGTCGCTAAGACCCACCAAGCTTCAAGGTGAAAAGAAATAAGATCCTCCTTTCGATGGGGGGGGTGGCAATACTCTGGAAAAGCATATAAGACCAGAAATGTTTTTGCAGTCATTTTTGGAAAATATGATCTTCCACAGTTTCATCCTCCCTGTTTCATTTAGTAGGCTTTAAGTCATTTCCCTGTTTTTTTCCCCTGATTCTCTTTTACAAAGCTCTTGCCAGATATTGCCTTAAGTGAGTATATGCTAGAGGTATTGCTGGATCATGGATTCCCTGAGATTTGAACCACTGGATAGACTTCTCATTGGCTAAAGCAGTCTGGACCCAGTTGTTAGGGCCTCCAAGAGGAGAGTCTCTCTCACCACAACCCAAGGTGTACTAAGCACTGGCCTTCCCTGGGGACATGAGAGCTAGGAGACTAGACCAGGATCCCCAAAATTTGATTGCTGAAATGTTGCTTTGACTGTTCCTGAAGTCCCTGGTGGGTGGGGAGGAGGGTTCTTGGGAATTAGGGTCCAAAGTACAAACTAGGGCATGCTAGCAAATGACTTTCTTGCAAGTTCCTCAAATCATTTCAGAGATGGGCCAAGTTAGGTTTCATGTTTTTTCAATTTTTTTTTTTTTTTTTTTTTTTTTTTTGAGACAGAGTCTTGCTCTGTCGCCCAGGCTGGAGTGCAGTGGTGCAATCTCACTGCAAGCTCCACCTCCTGGGTTCACGCCATTCTCCTGCCTTAGCCTCCTGAGTAGCTGGGACTATAGGCGCCCGCCACCACACCCAGCTAATTTTTTTGTATTTTCAGTAGAGACGGGTTTCACCATGTTAGCCAGGATGGTTTCGATCTCCTGACCTCGTGATCCACCCGCCTCAGCCTCCCAAAGTGCTGGGATTACAGGCATGAGCCACCGCGCCCGGTGTTTGTTTGTTTTTTTTTTTTTTGAGATGGGTCTCACTTTGTCACCCAGGTTGGAGTGCAGTGGCGGGATCTCAGCTCACTGAACCTCAGCCTCCCAGGCCAAGCAATCCTTCCACCTCAGCTTCCCTGGTAGCCAGGATCACAGGCACATGCCACCACAACTGGCTAATTTTTGTGTTTTTGGTAGAGACAAGGGTTTCACCATGTTGCGCAGGTTTGTCTTGAACTCTTGAGCTCAGGCAATCCACCCGCCTTGGCCTCCCAAAGTGCTGGGATTATAAGTGTGAGCCACCGTGCCTGGCCTTCCAAGTAAGGTTTTATTGTCTCTATACCTGGAACCTTCACCCCAAAGCTGGAAGTGTACTTTGTTTCTTCTCTCTTTGTAGAATTGAAGTCCTAAGGACCCCATTAGGCCCACAGTGGTAGAAAAGGGGCAGATTTTTCACCAAAATGGTGCCATGTGGGAGTTGCTTGATAAATCACTGGTAAGGCTGTTTGATAGGGTATTAGGCCCAGGATTTGAAGTCTGATGGCCTGGCTTAAGTATAGCTGTGTGGCTTTGGGCCAGTCACTTACTTGATTTCTCTGATTTTGTCTCTTTGTAAAATGAAGATGCTAAGGATACTATTCTCCCTCCCTCTTAGGTAGATTAGGAAAGTCATGTGAGAACGCCCTGTTTTGTTCGTTGTTATTGAATGCTAGCTCTTATTGCTATTATTATTGTTGTTATAGTTATTATAGCTATTTTTAATAATTTCTGTGACTAGAGAAGCTTTGCATTGCCTTTATCCTCAACTTGTTCTTTGCTTTTTCTCCTCTTTCCTCTTTTTTTAAACTCTGGGGAATATGATAGGTGATATTTTTGGCACCTGAAAGGCAATGATTCAATTGCTAAAAACAGCTGTGGTTTGCAAATTTGGACTGCCACTTAGAGAAGAATTCTCAGTTTTCTGAGCAGTGGGTGAATTATCTGGTTATATGAAAATCTACATGATGCATCTGAAAGCCAAATAGAGACATGTTTGAGCAATGTGTGGACAACTCACCCCTTTGGATGATCCACACACTCTTTCCCTTTCATTAGAATGATGATGATCACGTGTACATTGGGAGATGAGGCAAAGGAAAGAGTTGATAATCTAAAAATACAGGGAAGAGTCAGATGGGAAAGCGAGAAAGTTTAGGACACAGTGCAGATGGTATAGTCTGGATAGCTGGGCTGACTCCAAAACAATGACTTAAGAACCAAGAAGAACCGCTTTTGCTGAAGTCATTTGGACTCTGTGATTTGTGTCTTCATCTCCTGGAGGAATCAGAAGAGGAAATAACACTTTTTGATATTATTTTCAGTAATTCAATAAGCACAGAAAGGAGTTGGTGAAATCCCAGTCATAAAGGAAGTGTTTCCAAAAGTACTGTCCATATTATTGCATTTTGAATACTAAATAAACTCAACAATTGGCTCCCCCAATATTTGAAAAATTTCTTCCTTCCTCCCTTCCTTTTTCCTAAAATTATTTTTAATTGACATATAATAATTATACATACTTATGGGATACAGAGTGATATTGCAATACCTGTATACAATGTGTAATGATCAAACCAGGATAACTTGGCCAGGCACGGTGGCTCACGCCTGTAATCCCAGCACTTTGGGAGGTTAAGCAGGCAGATCACCTGAGGTCAGGAGTTTGAGACCAGCCTGACCAACATGGCGAAACCCCGTCTCTACTAAAAATACAAAAATCAGCCAGGCATAGTGGCAGGCACATGTAATCTCAGCTACTCAGGAGGCTGAGGCAGGAGAATCCCTTGAACCCAGGAGGCGAGGTTGCAGTGAGCCGAGACCACGCCATTGCACTCCAGCCTGGGCAACAGAGCAAGACCTGTCTCAAAAAAAAAAAAAAAAAAAAAAAAAAAAAAAAAAATATCAGGATAATTCACACAATTATCACTTCAAACATTTATCATTTATTTGTGTTGGAAACATTCAAAATCTTGTAGCCATTAGAAAATGTACAATAAATTATGTTAATTATAATCACCCTACAGTGCTATCAGACACTAGAATGTATTCCTTTTATCTGGCTGTAATTTTGGATTTGTTAACCAGCCTCTTCTATCTCCACTCCCCACCCTTCCTAGCCTTTAGTAACAACAGTTTTACTCTCTACTTTTATGCAATCAAATTTCTTAGCTTCCACATATGAGCAAGAACATATGTGGTATTTATCTTTCTATGCCTCACCTATTTCACCTAACCCAGTGTCCTCCAGGCTCATTCATGTTGCCTCAAATGACAAGATCTCATTCTTTTTTTATGGCTCAATAGTATTCCGCAAATACATATGCCACATTTTCTTTATCCATTCTTTTTTTCTTGAGATGGGGTCCTGTTCTTTTGCCCAGGCTGGAGTGCAGTAGTGCAATTATAGCTCACTGCAGCCTTGAATTCCTGGGCTCAAGCGCTCCTCCTGCTTCAGCCTCCCAAGTAGCTGAAACTGCAGGCCCACGCTACCACACCTGGCTAATTTTTTCATTTTTTTGTAGAGACAGGGTCTTGCTGTTTTGACCATGGTGACCTCAAACTTCTGGTCTCAAGTGACTCTCCTGCCCCAGCCACCCAAAGTGCAGGGATTACATACCTAAGCCACCATACCTGGCTCCATTCATCTGCTGATGGAAACTTAGGTTGATTTCATAACTTGACTATTGTGAATAGTACTGCAGTGAACATGAGAGTATAGATACCTCTTCGGCATGCTTATTTTCTTTTGGATACATACCCTGTACTGGGATTACTGGATCACACAGTAGTTATATTTCTAGCTTTCTGAGGAACTTCCATACTGTTTTCCATAATGGATGTCCTAATTTACATTCCCACCAACAGGTATAAGAGTTCTCTTTTCTGCATACCTCACAGCATTTCTTACTGTCTTCTTTATAGTAGTCATTCTAACTGCCTTCATTTCCTTCTTTCTTCCCTTCCTTCCTTCATTTATTGACTATTTGTAACATTCTTAGAATTTTCCAGATCCCTGAGAATAAAATGGTGAGCAAGACTGACGTGATGCTTGTCTTCATAGACCTTATGGTCCAGTGGGGAAAACTGATAATTAAGCAAGCAACAGTAATAAGATGTTATGATTCCTATTACAGGATGCTATAGGAGTCCATGGTGGGAAGTACCCACCTTAGTTTGTGAAGAAAAGGAAATCAGGGAAGTCCTCTCAGAGAAAATGACATTGAGGCTAACACCTAAAAGTTAGACTCTCTCTAATTTATACAGTTCTTCTTATGGTATGATCAGAGGACCACTAGTGGTAGACATGTACGGATAAAGGAATGGTTTGTATGGTTCGTCATATGAGCATAGTCCTTCATTTGTTATCATTGCTTATGACTGTTTATATGTAATAAAGATCAACTCTTTTGAAGTCTCAATAAATGCAGTGACATTATGCCACTTCTTCCAATATATTGTAGTTGCAGGACCATGGAAGTAAGGGAGAAGGACATGTAATTTCTTTGAAGTAATTAATAGATTTTAAAAGAAACCCTTGCTTTTAACCAGTTTTCCAGTTTACCTGCTTATTTGAGCCTCTTAGTAAATAAGAAGAAAAGAGCAAAACAAACAAAAACCCATTTATTCTTGAGGACCATAGAATAACTAGAGGCACAATTAAAGGAAACATGAGGACAATGATAATATTAGTCTTCTCTAATGAAGAAAACTGGAAAATGAAAACTAGGGACAGAACTGTAGTATCACCACAAAAATCAGTGTTTGCTTGATTCATTCCTAAATTCCCTCATTCGTTCGGCAATATTGACACTTATTTCAATGTCCCAGTGCCCATCACTTAGCAGGTGCTCAATGCATGTTGGAGGGAAGGATGCACAAAGCGAGGGGCAGGTGAATGAGCAGAATAAAGCACCTGAAGTACAAAAGAAGTAATGTCTTATCTCATTCACATTTACATGTGCTGTCTCCGCTGTTTACACTGCAGAAGAACCTTATCTGCTGCTAACTTTGCGGTAGTGTTGAATAGATGGAAATCAGGTTAGACAGCCCTATGAGCTATGCCTACATATAGACATAGTAGGAAAGTATCTTCAGTGTATGTTTAGGAGTGATGGAAAAGTCTTTTTGTGGCCCCAAATAATATTTCATTCTGTTTCAGACATTTCATTTGAGTGAACAATCTTTCATTCTACATTAGTATGATGATGAAGAATGTAAACAATCTGGGAAGAGGTAGACCACACTGGCTTAAATTCACACTAAGGCTTTAAAGGCAAATAGAAGATCCTTTTCCCCCTTTTGATGGAGGGGAAGAGAAACACAGGCCAAGGAAATACAATTGGTCCTTGAATAACTTGAGGGTTAGGGGCGCTGACCTTCTTGTATAGTCGAAAATTCATTTATAGCTTTTGACTCCCCCAAAACTTAACTGCTAATAGCCTGCTGTTGACCAGAAGCCTTACTGATAACATAACAGAAGATTTACTGATAATATAGCATAAGTCTAACTGATAAACATATTTTGTCTGTTATCTGTATTATCTACTGTATTTTTATAATAAAGTAAGCTAAAAGAAAGAAAATGTTATTAAGAAAATCATGGGCTGGGCATGGCAGCTCACACCTGTGATCCCATCACTTTGGGAGTCCAAAGCAGGTGGATCATTTGAACCAGGAGTTTGAGACCAACCTGGGTAACATGTCAAAACCCTGTATCTACACACACACACAAAAACAAAAATTAGCTGGGCATGGTATCACATGCCTGTGATACCAGCTGCTTGGGAGGCTGAGGTGGGAGGACTGCTTGAGCCCAGGGAGGTTGAGGCTGCAGTGAGCTGGGATCCTGCCACTGCACTTCAACCTGGGCAACAAAACAAGACCCTGTCTCCAAAAAGAAAAAAAAAAGAAAGAAAAAAAGGAATAAAAAGAAAGAAAATAAAATTATAAGAAAGAGAAAATATATTTACTATTTATTAAGTGGAAGCAGAACATCATCATCATAAAGGTCTTTATCCTCTTTGTCTTCACATCGAGTAGGCTGAGGAGAAGGAGAAAGAGGAAGCATTGGTCTTGCTGTCTCAGGAATGGCAGAGGCAGAAGAGGTGGAGGAGGTGGAAGGGCAGAAAAGAGAGGCAGGTGCACCCAATATAATTTTCATTGAAATAAATTAATGTATAAGTGAACTCTCGCAGTTCAAACCCATGTCATTTAAGGGTCACCTGTACTCAGAAGGCACGGGACCCCAAATACAAACTGTACCACGTTAATGCCTCGGGATAACATCAATGAGTGATTCTGAGTTTTATGGGGCCTGACATTTATACAATGGGGACCTTTATAAGGAAAATAAAACAAGGAAATCTGCAAATTATGTAAATATTTGACCATATGAACACATTAGCAGGGCCCTTCTTAGGATATTGTTAGATGCCTGTGAAAGCAGGGAGCTGGAAATTTAAGCTCCATGAACTTCTTGGTAAATTAGCCTCTGTGACCCCACTTGGCTGTGCATCTGCAAATGGGAGAATATGACCAAAGGGAGATTTTGACTCTTTGCCTTCATATACAAGACATGAACAATACTATAGTTGGGGAGTCTGACCCGAAAGGTATGTTTACTGTCAAAGAACACCAAAGTTTTAGTCATTGTCATTCCATGAACCTTAATTTCCTTGATTCTTAGATACAAATATTTCCTTGAATCTTAGAACAAATATTAGAAAATTCACCATTCGTTTAATAACAACTGGGAAGGGAGAGGGTAAACAGCAGGCAAGTTTCATTTGATACTGATTTTGAATAATATCCTGATTTCAAAAGCATTGAATTGTGAAAAATGCATCATTAACTTACAGAAATTTAATAACTGTATTACCTTTTGGGTTATAAATGCTGTTTATTGAGTGCACTATATATTATTAATCTATGTGCTCAAGTCCACAGAGCTTTTTAAGTAGTAAAATTTGAATTCAAACTGAGGCTTATCTGACTCTAGAACCTGCAGTCTTATCCATTACACTATTCAGTATCACCCACACTTATCAACTATTTATTTTATAACTGATGTAATATTTATATTCCTAACCACCCAGGATTAGGAAGCCTTTCAAAGGAGAATACTGAATGAATGTTCTTGGTGAAAGAACATCAATTTGACCCCACCATCAATTAATAAGCTAGGGTGAGTGTCCTGGAAGTGAGGGTTGAATGAATTGAATGGATGAATGAAGTGAGGGTTGAATGAATGAATGAAGTTGGGTATCATGATATTAGGCAAGTGATAATGGAAGAGGACAAGACTTTTTAGTGTTATTTGCATTGATCTACTGGATTCCATTCTTATGTTTCATATACACAGGCTCTTGGTCAGTGTTTAGTAAGGTCCTGCAATATGCAAGGCAATGACAATGTGAAGAAGGTATGTGCTACCCATGGACATTTGGAGGAATGGCCCTGGGAGCAAATTGCTGTTTGGGGCAAAAAGCTTCATCAGGAGGAAGGGGCAACTTAGGATGACCATGCAGTGTTTCAACATGTAAGTGGGAGGACTATAGGGTTTGTCCTAAGCAAGAGTAAAATTACCAGTGAGGCTACTGGAGCCTATGACTTGTAAGTGGGTAGGGGTTGGTTAGTCACAGAAAAGGACTGGGAAAGAAAGGAAGAGTAATTTATGTTCAAGTGGCTACTTTCCAGTCTCTCTACTAGCACTTACCCTTGAACGTCGTCATTGCTTTGGGACTCTGCGAAACTTTTATTTCCCATTTTCTTGCATATTATCATAATGTCCTTGCCTCCCCAGTGACTTTGTCTTTTTTGTGTATGTTCTTAGTTTAATTTTATGTTTTGTTGCAATTACATTCAACTGCTTTTCTGTGGTTTGAGATAACAAGTGCAGAGAATGCAAATTTTAAATCCTAAAAATGTCACAGAAACAGAAGCCGCAAATTAAAAATTGATCTGATACCGAAAGAAAATGGGCAAAGATGGCACTCCAGAACACAGAGATGATAAAAAGAAATTATACAGAGAAAGATTAATGAAACTGACAGGAAGTACATTAGACAGAAGAAATACATCAAGAGGAATGTGATGAGATACTGGAATGACTGAGCTCAGAATAGCCCAGCTTGTCTAACCTAAGAAGGACATGTTAAATATGGAGGCAGTTTAGCCAACCAGAAGTTGTGGGTCTCCTCAAACAGGAAATTCAATTAGAAAGTGAACAGAGCCCTAAACTGGAACTGTGAGGATTTGGTGTTTGCCCTTGTGATGCTGAGGTATCTTCTCTGAAACTTAGCTTTCTCATCAGTGAAATATTATCTCTCTCATTTATTTATAAGTATTTTATAAGCAAAGTAATTGTCAAGCATTCTATAGGGCACGCAAAAAGGAAAAAAAATAGAAAATTACAATTCAGTATAATAAGGTCAAAGTCAGAGGTAGGTTCAAAGAACTTTGGAACCCAGGGGAGAGAATAATTAACTTTCTGAAGGTTTGAGGAAAGTTTCACAGAGGAAATAACATTTGAAATAGGCTTGAAAAAAAATCAGACTATGTGGATGAGCGGTGAGTAGGGGAAAGGTAATCAGTAAAAAACTATTACTTCATGTAGTTGAAAAGTAGGAGTCCTTTCTTTGCAGTGGACCATAGGTCTTCCTCCCATAGGGGAGGAATGGGGGAAGTGGTAGCTAAGGGGTGGTTGTCAAAGTCTAAGATAACAAGTTAAATAAAGCAGTTAGCATCTTGTCCTGTGGTTCAGTGGTTCTCAACTTTATTTTATCATGTCTAAAATACTCGCATGGACAAATGGATAAAATAGACTATGGGTTGTATGCAGTTACTAGCTCCTTAGCTTTTTTCCCCCAGTTAAGGAAACATTTCAGAATTTTGGCGAAATATTATGACAACTTTGAATCCACTCTTTTTATTTTGAAGTAAATTATTCCCAAATCACTGTTTTCAATAGTATCTGAAACAAGTTGCTTGTAGCACATCTCCCAGCTGATCAAACAGACCTCTCTGAGCACAAAGAATTGAGTACCGCTGCTGGTAATAGGGAACCACTGAAGGCTGGAGAGGGATTTGTCAAGTTAACAAATAGCAGCAGTGTGAAGGATGGACTAGAAGAGGAAAAGATTAGAGGCAGGATGACCAAGGAACAAATGACAAGATCCAGAACTCAGGGAGGGGCAGTGAGGAAGAAGAGGACAGTCAATATCCTCTGCCCTAATGTAGCAGGTAAGTGGACAGTCAAAAAACGCGAAAGAAGGATGGAAAGAAACATAGGAAAGGCACAGAGCTCTTGCCTTGACCACTTATAAATACAATAAGGAACAAAGACTGCCAAGAGGCAAGGATGTCCCTAAGAAGGGCTCTGTGAGTAGGTAAGGTTTAAGAAGCTTCCTGTAGCTATTCAGCTCTTTGTAACCAACTCTGTAGAGGACCAGTTTGGGTTACTTAAAGAGCTACTGTTCTTCCTGAAATTCTGGGGAAGGTTGATTTCCAACTAGATGAGATGCTAGAATTAATGGGCTCCAGCTTCATTTGGAGGGTGGGCCTCCTGCCAGGGCTGATTAGCCCAGCTGGCCTGTCCACTATTCCTGTTTTATTGCTTCCTTTCTCATTAAGGAAGGTGTTGGGTTTGGATAACCATAAACAACATGTCTGCTGCTGCAAGCTACCATTTCTTACACAGCCAGTGGTTGAAGCCAGGCTCTCAAGAGTCTTTTTAAAGGACTTAGATCACAGTTTTAGAGGCAGGATATCAAGGAAACACAGGAAAAGGAAGCCCAGATTTGCAAATGTGCTACATACATTGTTCTTTTCTTATTTTTACCGTTTTTTTTTTCTTTTTTTTTTTTTAATTCAAAATGGTAGGGAAAATAAACTAAAAAAATCCAGGCTGTTTTCTCTAGTCTCCCCTCTCTTTCTCTCTCCCTGTTCCTCCCTCAGCATGTCCATGTGAAACAGTACTCATAGTCCCCAGCCCTGAAATATGAAGAAATGGAGCTAGAAGGGTTTCCCTTTATACAACTCTGCCTCTGGCAGGTCCAAGGATTCAGAGCAGCCACTGGCCCTTTACTGAGCAGTTTTCTGGGTACCTGAAAGCCCCCTTGACCACATGGACCCAAGGATTGAAGTCTATTTGGGAACAGAAGAACTGCTGAAAGGCAGCCAACCACTCAGCTCCCTTTACCTTCACTTAAGTAATTTCAGCATTTGTACTTCTTTCTCCCCAGACAGTGTATCCCTTAAAATAGCCTTCATTGGCACATCATTTCTCACTAGCAACTGTACCCTTTTTCTTTCCAAAGTACTCCAATTTTCTGTCTTCTAGCACAGGGAGAATCATGTTTACTACAAAAAACCACAGTGTTGAACTATAGCCCTCAGTTTCTTAGAGGTTTACTTTCTAAGGGAATTTTGCAGCTGGTTCCATCTGTTTC
This sequence comes from Chlorocebus sabaeus, assembly GCF_047675955.1. Taxonomy (NCBI): domain Eukaryota; kingdom Metazoa; phylum Chordata; class Mammalia; order Primates; family Cercopithecidae; genus Chlorocebus; species Chlorocebus sabaeus. The sequence goes on along the minus strand of NC_132912.1, from coordinate 101,382,185 downwards.
TCCTAATTTTTTTCTCTCCTCTTCTGCCCATGCTGATTTCCTTTCCAGACCCAACCAGCACCCAGCCTCAGTGTCTGTACCTCCATGACATGTCACCATCATGCTCTTTGCTCATGGAAGATACAGAGGTCATAAGCCTCCCGCCATGCCCCAAACTGTAAATACTCAGAAAATATTTGTTGGTTTTTACTGACTACTCCTAGAACTTTTAACATTAAAAATTTCTAGGACTATTTCCCCAAACAACATTCCACGTAACTGGTTTAGTTTTTGTATCAAAGTTGTCCCTCACTGTGTGTTTTTCGTTCATGTGGCTTGACTGGAACTACCCCTGTATTGAGAGTGGAGAAATGAACTACTATGAATGATAATTATGTTTGTGTGAATTATCCATGTGCATTTTAAATTCTAAGCTGGCCTTTCCTGCTGCTTAGCATACATCTGGGCTATTACCTCTCACTGCAAGTGTTATGTCTGAAGGAAAAACAATCAACTCTAATGTTATTCATTCAAACACAAGCTCATGTGCCTTGGACAAGGAGAGTGGTCTAGGTAACATTCTGGTCTACACCTCTAAGTGCTTACTATATGCCAGACACTACTTCAACTGCTTCACAAATATTATATTATTTAAATATCATAAAATCCTCTAAGGCAGATATTATTGTGATTTTACAGTTGAGGAAATTGAAACACAGAGAGGTAATGTAACTCACTCAAAGTCGTGCAGTAAGTAAATAATAGAACCAGAATTCAAACACAGGCAATCCGTCTCCAGAGTCCATGCCCCTAACTGCTCCTCAATTTTAGATTGTTTCCTTTCAAATCTCCCTGCAAGTCAGAAGAGAATTCTGATTAACTTTTTTATTTTTTATTTTTTAAGAGACTCTCATGCAGGCTGGAGTGCAGTGGTGTGAACATAACTCACTGCCTCCTGCCTCAGCCTCCTGAGTAGCTGGGACTACAGGCACAAGCCACCATGATTGGCTAATTTTTTTTTTCTTTTTTGAGATGAGGAATTTAGCTGTGTTGCCCAGGCTGGTCTCAAACTCCTGGCCTCAAGTGATCCTCCTGCCTCGGCCTCCCAAGTAGTAGGGCTACAGGCGTAACTTTTATTTACACAGAGTCTATGTCCTTGAAGGGTCCTGTGGACATAGTATTTTATGAATCCAACCATTTTCTGGAATCAAGTCCTCACTTATAGGAGCTAGAGTTTGAATTCCTTTTGAAAAATAATCATCTCATACAAATCACCTCTCTGAGTTTGGCATGCCACCATCCAACTAAGTACAGTAGGTTCTTGAATAATTTCATTTCATTTAACCTCATTTTATTATAACACTGATGGAAAAAAAAAATCAACTCCCAGCTGGGGCCACTGTCTATTTGGGTTTTCTCCAGATACTCCTGCAAATATGTAGATTGCATTAGGTTCCCTGGGTGTCTAAATGGTCCCTGTCCAAGTGAGTATGGGTATGGGCATGAGTGGTCCTGCAATGGAATGGTGACCTGTCCATGGCTGGTACTCACCTTGTACCCTGAGCCTCCGAGATAGGCTCTGGCTACTCTCAACCCTAAACTGGTATAAGCACGTTGGAAAATAAATGAATGAATCAATAAAAATTATTGTAAAATAAAAATTTATAAAGTCTACAATAATTATACAAATGCACAATAAATGATGTGGCAGTAAAGCACACAGCAAGTCTGTCATATTTGTGATTGTTTTTGAAATTCCTGGTGGTAGGAGGTGCTCCTTTTTGTTTTGCAAACAAATTCCTTGATTTAACCCCCCCACCTCCATGACTACCACCACTCACTGATTCACCAAAAATTGAGTAAATAATTTTCTAGTTTTTATTCATCTTTTTTCTTTTTTCTTTTCTTTTCTTATTTTTTGAGACAGCATCTCGCTCTGTCGCCCAGACTGGAGTGCGGTGGGTGGCGCGATCCCAGCTCACTGCAAGCTCCACCTCGCGGGTTCACACCATTCTCCTGCTGCAGGCTCCCAAGTAGCTGGGACTACAGGTGCCCACCACCACGCCTGGTTAATTTTGTTTTTGTATTTTTAGTAGAGACAGGGTTTCACCGTGTTAGACAGGCTGGTCTCGATCTCTTGACCTCATGATCTGCCCGCCTCGGCCTCCCAAAGTGCTGGGATTATAGGTGTGAGCCATCACATCCCGGCCTATTCATCTTTTTAAAATGTATATATAGATCACACTTATTTCAGTGATTAGTATTAAAAGTTTGGGGGTCTTTATTTAGAAATTTGGTGATGTTTTTGTGACCAGAAATATGTCATAGAAACTCAATTCTTGTTAGTATCATTTAGCCTATAGCAAAATTGGTTATATTATACGTTCTTTTTCGCTTGAAGTTGCCGTTTCCAAGGACCTATTGATGACTTTAAAACTTATTGTACTTATAACAAACGTTCTCAAGTGATAAATGTGGAAATACATGATTGTTTCCTTTCTTAATATCAGAATATTATAACGAGCTTGATAACACATAAAATCCTTCTGGTATCCAAATCACCTTGTATGGTAATTGACCTTTAACACTTCTGAGGTTATTGGATTCCGTACATAAATTACCTGCTAAGCAAAGCAGAATTTTCCTTTTCTCTCTCAGATCAAGGGGAGGCTTGATATCCTGAGATTTGGCAAATAAGCATGTTGCTCTTATCCAGATCTTTCATGTTGTAATAGGTTTTCATTGTATGCCTTTGCTTTTCCTGATCTCTAAGATTGTCTTTGCAATCAGCATATTGCTTCCAATTCTTTGATCAGTTTAGTCGCCCTTTATCAGGTCACATGACTTCTTTAAGGAGTGGCAGTTTACTGTGAGCTTGTGCGAGGGCAGGTGTGGAATTGCATTAACTTCTTTGTGTTACCCAGAATCTCCTATGAAGTACTTACTCTGTGCCAGGCATTCTGATAGGAAGTAAATACAAAAGTGAGTAAGAGTATTCCCTGCCTTCAAAGAGCTAATAGTTCAAGGTTTCTAGGAACTTCCTGAATTTCTTACGTGGATCAAAAATGGTAGTTCAGAATCCTACCACCAAACCATAAGAATAATTGGCGCTAGTTCCTCCGAATTCATGCATCACCATAGACAGACCCACATAAATGTGTGTCTGCTAGGTCTGTGCTCCTTTTCACTAGCTCTCAGGATCTTCCTGGGACTGGCCTAGTATATGTGTCTTTGGCCTTTGACAAGGAAAGGTCCTTAACACTATCCTATCAGGTATTATTCTAGCTTACATGTGAGGAAATTGAAGCTCAAAGTGGTTATAAAATGATAAACTAATTTGTATATCATTTTACAGTTTTTATCATTTTACAATTAAAATGATATACAAATAACTGTATCATGGTATAGTTTCATTTTATATATATATATATATGATCTCATAGCAGCTGCAGGGATCTTTACATAAGTGAGATCCAATCACTTTCTTGGTTAAATCCCTCCAATAGCTTTCCATCACACTCAGAATAAAAATACTCCTTTCTTCTCTGACCTTATTTTTAAATATTTCACTCCCTTACTTACTACACTCCAGATAGTCTTCTTTGGTTCTAAACACAGCAGACCTGTTTCCACCTGAGGTCCTTTTACTGTGCTGTTCTTCTAGATCCATTAAGGGGCTGGCTGCTTCTTCACTCAGTTCTTGGCTCAGATACCACCTTCCACGTGAGCCTCCTCTGACCACTATCTAAAGTACTAACCTTACTCTCCTGTCAAGTTGCTCTGTAGCGTGTTATTCTGTTTTGTTTTCTTCCATCCCTTATTATTACCTAAATTTCTTTTATTTGTTTACTTGTTTATTATTATTCTCCTTCCCTTGACTAAAATGTAAGACAACAAGAACAAAGACTTGTTATACTTCATTGCTATAGATCCACCCCTAGAACTCTGCTTGGCATATAGTAGGTGCTCAGTAAATATTTGTTTAATGAATTAGTTAATACCCTTGATAATGTATAAATGTTTTTGATGGGAAATCCTCAGCGCTTTCTAGCCTCATATTTATATATTCTCCCTAGGCAGTTTCATTTACTCCTGTGGATTTTTCTACCTTTCTCAGTGTTTTCCTCCAGCCCAGATCTTTGTTTCTGAGATGACCAGCTCTGAGCTGTGTTTGACTTTTTTCATTTCCCATACTTGTTGTTTTAACTTTCAGAATCAAAGATACTCTTGACCTTTGAGTGATAACCAAGGGAATCTACATTAGCATTATAAAATACTAACACATTTTAACATTGATATTTAAAAGGAACCTAGAGTTCATATACCACAAATTCATGACTTTAAATGTGGATGAAGAAATTGAAGTCCAAGATAATAACTACTACAAGTGTCACAAGTAGCATGTAGCATAACCCAGAATTTCCAAGGTACATTCTTATTTCCACATTATGGTTATTTGCCTACTGAGACCATAACTGTCCTTTTGTTAATGTGTTCTTTTACATATATTTATTTACTGAGATATAATTCACATAGCATCAAATTCACCTTTTGAAAGTATGAAATTCAGTGGTTTTAATATATTCACAGAATTTTGAAATCATCTCTACAGTCTAATTTTAGAACATGTTCATCACCTCCAAAAGAAACCTCATACTGATTAGCAGTCACTCTCCTTTCCCCCTCCCATCTTAAACTTCCTCTTCTTCTTCAGCCCTAGGAAACCATTAGTGTACTTACTGTCTCTAAGAATTTGCTTATTCTGAACATTTCATATAAATAGAACCATATCATATGTGGCCTTCTGTGTCTGGCTTCTTTCACTTAGCTTAATGGTTTCAAGGTTCATTTATGTTACAGTATTTACCTTTTTGTTTTGTTTAACCAAAGCTCCTTTCTCTAACTGCCTTTAATATCTTTGAGCACAAAATTAAACATTAAATATCCTCCAAGCCAAAGACAAAAAAAGAATAACACAAATATATTACTCTGCTCTGGTTACTCATAAAGGAAGTAGATAGTTTATCATGTACACAGATGTTTTTAGCACCATATTTTAAGGGAAATCATAGATGTAGTTCTTTAATCTGGCCATATGGATGTGTCTTTTGATTATTTAAGGCATTTTTCTTCCTTTCTTATTCCTACAATTCCCTGCTTCCCTTGAGTTGGACAGGCTGAACAGTATTGAAAGGAGTGAGAGGACTACCTGGTGGTATCCTCAAATGACTCTTCTTTTTTTGTGTATAAGAGTGCATTTTTATTTAATCTTTACCAACATGCTATTGGCCACCACCATTAATTCTCAGGATTTCTCTTCCATTTATAATCATAATACTCACTTTAACCTCAAATTTGTGTAATTTTCTTACAACTTTGTTTCTGAAAAAGGTCAGTAACTTTGCCAACCCAAAATACGTTCCAAATAATGCACATTGTCTAGCAAATGTGGGGAGAGAGGGCAGGGAGCTGTACCTCGCTAGAAATGAAAAGAGGAATATGATTGATTGTTGATGTCTATGTACCCATGGGTTTGGCCACATGTATTTTTTTCTTTTTGACAACCCTCAGGTGCAGAGAATTAAATTAACATAATACTCCTAACCTAACAGGAAACTATTATCATCAGTTCATGAAAGGTCTTGTTTTTGTTTTAATTTTCACCTCTCTCTTCTACATGCTTTCCTTATGTGTTTGATATATGTTCTAAGAGGCATGTGTCATTATAGGGTATTTACTGTTATTAGGTGCAAATGAGCAATTTTATAGGTAATATTGTGCCATAAATCTCATTTGGTGTTTGTTTGTTTGTTTTTAATTTACCACTAAACCTTTAAAGACTATTCATGGTGTTGGATTTACATTGACGTTATTGTTTTAACTGCTGCATAATATTGTATAGTATATATCCACATTTTATTTTTCCATTCCTCTAACAATGGGTATCTGCTACAGTGACATAGAAAGAATTCTCATTCTTACTCTTTAGAGACCTGAGGAAGAATTACTTTGGTGTGTATGTCTAGGAGAGTAGTTGGGGGGCCATAGGACCTAAATACACTATTTTCTTTGTCCAGCCTCTTTAGTGCATAGCTGGCATCCTCCCAGTCCCACCTCCTACTCTAGCCATCATTGTAGAGATCAGGGCTGGGCCAGCATGCAGGCTGCAGCCAGCTAGGTGTCAGTGTACTAGGTAGTACCTCACTTCTTATTTCCTTCTCTGAGGCAGAGATGAGGAAGGAACACTCAGAGAATCTACTCAGCACTCAGGCCTGCACTTGAAATAGGGATAGAGGAGCAAGGGGTTAATGGTCACAAGGCTACTCATGCTTTCTCTTGTACCCCCTTGGGGGTCAGTTCTGAGACACAGTCTGTAAGGCTCTTACCAAGATCCCTGTGAGACTGAGTAGTTGCCAGCACTGGCTATCAATTTCAAAATGCATCCTTGTCTTAGTTTTCCCTTCGTCCCTATTTCAGTCCCCCAGTCCCTCATTCCTGCTTCTTGGTATTATTTCTTGAGTGAACTACCTGTAGACAAGCCTTTGACTCAGGCTCTGCTTTCAGGGACTACCCAGCATACAATCTTACTCCTAAGTGCCACCAGATTGCAATCCAGAGCATCTTCACCCTGATCTGAATAGTTTGGTCAGTCTTCACCTTGTGGGTCAGAGGCTGGGCCATTTCAAATCTTCAGCGTGCTACCTTTCGACAAGAAGTTTTGCTTCTGCTTGGAAGGCATGCAGTTATTCCCTGTGTGAATGTGTCATTTGTGGGTCAGTGACTTTTCTTTTTACCCTTACTGCAGTTATTTTCAAAATATGATTACAATCTACCTGTACTAGTAATTATAAAATATGTCTCCCGCGAACATTCTCTCTACTTTCCTGTGATTTGTGACTTTTGATGCTTGTGATGCATTCGTGGCTTTTAGGTAGTGCATGGGTCATAGATGTGCTATGAGAGAGACTGAAAAGCATTGTTTCTCAATGCTTGGTAATATGGAAACACAATATGATTTATATTTTTTAGTGGAAAGTACTGCAGTCAGTTTACATCCTAGAGTATGCACTTGTTCTGTCACATTGTCAGTTGGGTTTACTTAGGGAAAAATGATAATTTCTTTAAGTGGCACATGTCAATGTTAATGCATTTTGGTTTGCGAATGCCAACTCACTGAACTGGGTGCATCATCGTAAAAAAGCACAAATCATGACTCCCTGAAAACAGGAAATCAGATCAACTTCCTTAAGGAAATGCATGTTTCTTCTCATGTGGGAATACTTTTTAAAACCTCATTATCCCCTTCTGCTTTTGTTGTGTAAACAGGTGGTTAATACATACACTCCAGGAAAGAAGATTTGGCTTGAAGGTGTGGTGACCACCTCAGCTGGAGGCACAAACAATCTATCAGATTCCTATGCTGCAGGATTCTTGTGAGTAATACTTGAAATTTCACCCCCAGGGGCTTTCAGGAGGGAAGGACAGTGAATCTCTGATATTGCTGATTATTCTGCCCATCCTAGGGGTGAGGCATGTTTCCTGTTGAAAGTTCATTTCATTCATTTGTGTATGTCTTAAACCATTCAACAATGATCAATGCCTTCTCTAGATATTAAAATGTCAGGCACAGGCATCAGAACAAGGATTATAGTAAGTAACATTAGTAACAGTAATAATTGTAGTAATAACGGCTTTATTGATGGTCTAAAGTTCAAAACACAGTATAAACAACATACATTTTCTAAGCCAATTTCACTATAGTCTTGGGAGATAGGTAACAATAAGGCATGGTTTTTTCCCTCCAGAAAAAATATGATTGGTGGAACTGGGATAGGAGATAACTACATTGTAAAGCTGTAGGAGGTAAGTGCCGTAGTAATCATACCTTTAATAATACGGTGCTTTATTTATATTTCATAATTTAACAACCAATGACATAGATGCTACTGCTTTTATAACAATTTAGTGAAATAGATGCTGTTATTATCCCATTTATGGATGAGAAAACTGAAAGAGGTGAAGTAACTTATCCAAGATCACTCATTTAGTTAGTGGCACAGCTTGGACTCAAACCTAGGCAGTTTGCTCCAGAGTGCAGCTCCTTTACCACTGCAGTAGACCACCTGCCTTTCTTTCTCACATGGTCCGTCTACAAAAGAAAAATGACAGACATGCAAAGAAATAAAGAATTTCTGTGACTGGGAGTATCAGGAAGGACTTCATGGAAAAAGTGGCATCTGAGTGCCGCATAGTAGGATTACTCTAATTTCTATAGGTGGGAGTTACGGTGATGGCAGAGGGAGCCTTCTAAGCCCAAGAAACATTATGAGCAAAGGCGCAGAGGAGCAGAGAATGGCTAATGTGGCTAAAGCCTTGTTATCTGTGAGGGTGCAATGAGGGCTGAGACTCAGGAAAGGGTTTACCACCAAATTACAGAAGGTCTTGAAAACCCGGTAGAGGAAGTGAGGCCTTGTTCTATATTCACAGTAGGCCATTGAAGATTGTGAAGGAGAGACAGAGAAAGAGAGAGAGAGAGAAAATCTGGAGAATCTGACTTGTGTTTTTTCTGACTTTGGCTTTGTTAATGGTATTCACAAAAGTTGGGAAGGAATGGGAAAATGAATGTGAAGGCTACTACAGTCATCTGGAGAATGACTTAAGCCAGAAGCATAAGGGCCTCTCGTTAGCTTGCCAGTGTCATGTGGCAGGGACAAACCCCTCAGGACCACTAAATAAGTGACTTGTTCCTGCTCCAGTACAGTCCTGTGGCCTTGGATTTTTGACTGAGCAATGTCCTCCTAAGAACTGTAGCTTTGCCCTCAGCTGTGTGTTTTGCTACTAACAGCTGTTCCTAATTATGCAGCTTCGGTTCCCCTGTATAGAGGTAACTTCTTTAATACATTAATGAAGGACAAATGAGGCCAGTCAAGTGGATTGCCTTTACAGATGGAGTTCTGGCAAATGCAGATAAAGAAAATGAGTCAGTACAATTCATGGTGATACCTTAGGTCTTCCATTTCTGTGTCCTTAGCGTCTTACATTGTGTAGCACAGACATGGGCAGCAAGCATGGTTCGAATGCCTGAAGTGGAGTGAGTCACCTTTGATATAGTGTCATTAAGAATCTTCTTTCAAAAGTACACTCCCAGCCAGGCACAGTGGCTAACACCTGTAATCCCAGAACTTTGGGAGGCCAAGGTGGACAGATCACTTGAGGTCAGGAGTTCGAGCAGCCTGGCCAACATGGTGAAATCCCATTTTTACTAAAAATACAAAAATTAGCTGGGCATTGTGGCATACGCCTGTAGTCCCAGCTACTTGGGAGGCTGAGGCAGGAGAATCGTTTGAATCTGGGAAGCAGAGGTTGCAATGAGCGAGACTGCATTCCTGCCTGGGCAACAGAGCGAGACCCCATCCTCCACCCCCCTCCCCCAAAAAAAACCCCACAAAAGTACACTCCCACTCTCCACTGGCTTGATATGAGACCTGTTGAAAGATGAGAAGCCAGGGCGTCAGTGCTGCAGGGGCCCCCTTGGAATCAGCAGAGGAATGACATTTGCTCAGCAGTCACTATAAGATGCTGCTACAGGGCCCAGCAAGCAGCTCAGTTGTACTGAGTGGTTTTGTGAGCATTCTTCCCTTTAGGGAATGATAAGGAATGAGAAATACTGCAGACCTTCATGGAGGAAGTTGAAAAAGAGAACTGCCTTTTCATGAGCATCAGCCAAATAGCCATAGATTCCTACAATCACTTTGCAGAACAGAGATGAACGTAGTTGCTTATATTCTGTTTGTAATTCAGATATCCAATGCTTAGTTGACACAGATCAGATGAAAACTAGTTTATTCTGCTCCCGATTTCTCTTACTTCTTTGTCACCCATTTGGTCTCAACTCCACTGGCAGCACCCAGCAATGTGCCCTTTGAGTTCAGTTCACCAAGGGGCATAAATTGCTTCCTGTTAGGGTGGAGGGGTGGGGGAGCAGTAAAGCATTCTAGGAAGCTCTAGGAGGCTAGCAAGAAATTGAAAAGAAGACATTTTTCCAGCCTTTTTGAAATGTTAATATATCACATAACTCTGAGTTCACCAGGACATATACACATGCATGTATGCATAAATCGGGATTCTCTGCTACCAAGTGTTCAAGAGTAGTGTTTCCCAGCTAGGGCTTTGAGATTCTTTGGTGGACCACAAATACTCTTGGCATACTGCTATGTCTCAAGCACCTAATAGTGTCTGGCACATAGTAGATATTCACCTTTAGTGGAGTGGAAAATAATGGCAGGGTAGCATCTTTGGTTAGATATACCAGTCATTTTATCAACTCTCTCTAGCTTAGCATAGAAAGGAACCTGGGGAAACCATTTCTTTCCCTTTCTGAGGGGGCTTGTTATTATAGGAGGAAGATGAAGGTAACTTTTGTATTAACCATTCTATTCCGAAAGCCATGGGTTCTGGTTATAGTTCTACCACAGGACAGCCTTTGACAAGGTATTTCATAGTATGTCTCAGTGGCTAAAGAAAAGCTAAAGCTGATATCTTGATTTTATAGGATTACCAAATTAATAAAAATTATGAAGGCAAGTAGCTTGCTTAGCCATGTTATGTTCCAAAAGTAATTTCAATTCCTGGGTCACAATGTTCCAATTTGAAGAACAACAACAAAAATGATTCTACTTTATTACAGTTAGTTTTCCTTTTTGATTTAAAACTTTTGTGTTTTGCTTTGCTTTTTGTTTTGTTTTATTTTTGTAACTCTAATTGTCAGTAAATATTTGTTAGTTTTTATGAGAATAAAATATAATTGTAGATGTAAAAAATATTTGAATATAGGAATAATATTTATTCACAATATAAAAATTAGCAATGCCCTTTATCCCAGCAAGGAAAAAAAATGTAATTCTTCAAGTCACAGATTTGGAGCTCCATATGGTTTCAGATTTGGGAAATCATAAGTATGTGTAATTTTCCCCAGTGTGCTAAATGGTGATTCTCAAAGTTCCGAGAATCTAATTTTATCCAGACAGATTTCAAGTCAACAGAGTATTGAGTACCTACGGTGTGCCAGGAATGGTGATGGGTGTTTGGAGTACAAGTTCAGACATTGTATCTATGCTTGATGAGCTCATACCTGACAGGGGAAAGGGAGAGAAGTAAGTTAAGTGATTCTTTCTGTGGACTTTCTGAGGGCATGAATAAGAGATCTGGGGAAGTACAGAGGAAGGTACCACTGTTGGCTGGGGCAGCAGAGTTTAGAATAAAAATGACACTCGATTTGGAGATTAATATATGAGAAGAAATTTGCTAGACAAAAAGGGATAGGTTCAAAGAAGAGTGGAAGGGAACCCTAAGCAGAAAGTAAAACATGTATAAGGACTTAGGTAAGTGTGAGAAAGCAATGTGTATTTGGGTAGCCAAGAGTAGTTTCATGTGTCTTGGAGCCTGTGGGAAATGGGGTTTAGGGTGAGAGAAGATGGGGAAGAGGTAAATAAAGCTGTACACACATATATTTAGTACAAGTTGTGAAATGCCTTATCTTACATGTAGAGAAGACTGAATCTCTAAGCCACATTTATTCCATGTATTATTACAAGTAGAAGTTTCCCTAAGTTTCAGAAGTAGGAAGAGAAAGAGAACCCCAAATGAATACATGAATGGATGAATGAGCTGAAAGTGTAAATAATGAAGGCACAGTCAGCAGTGTTGGAAGAACCAAGAAGGCAGTATTTTTGAAGGATGACATGCCCTGGAAAATGGGTGTTTGGCATAGTGGGATAGATGATAAGTGTGTGAACAGTGCAGATCCTCCACTGCGAAATATGTGTGATGGTAGCATACTTGAATCCCTGAAGAGTTACTTATAGTGCCAAGGAAAATTATTATTGCATTGACTACTGACAGTGATATATGAAGGTTGCTAATGACTAGACTATATTTGCATAGGTCATAGGAGTATATGAGTTAGAGTTCTGTTAAAGGTACATGTTCAGGGACAGGGTATAAGCAGGGGAGTTTGAGGGATGGAATGCACAATGTGTGCTCCTCTGTCTGTAATTGTATGTCCTCTGGCCAGGAGGGATATTAGGCTTACAAATGGCTAGGGTGTTCATTTGTTACTATTTCAGGAATAAAAAGTTCAGTCATTAACAACAAACTATTTAATGATCAAGAGTGGTTCATTTTACTCCCCTAGACCTCTGTTTCTTTTTCTATCAAATGCAGAGTTTGGATTTGATAATCTCTAAAATATATTACAGCTGTGAATTTAATGCTTAAAACAACCCTCTTCAAAGTACTAGGTAAATTTGGTGACTGGAGATTGGTGTATATGTATATAGAGTAGCCAGTCTCCATAGAGCTTGTTGTATGCCATTTAAAAAATATATTGATGTAGCTCTTTTTCTCTGCCTTTTAGATGGTTGAACACTTTAGGAATGCTGGCCAATCAGGGCATTGATGTCGTGATACGGCACTCATTTTTTGACCATGGATACAATCACCTCGTGGACCAGAATTTTAACCCATTACCAGTAAGTGTTGGATAAAGATTCCCAACTCCTTTTCCATATCATTCAGTTATTTTGATCATGCCTTGTTCCATACTAGGAGAATATTTTTCCTCTTGCTGTTACCAGTTAATTTCATTAATTGAACAGAAACATTCTTGTCTTTGTTCCCTTGATCCATTTCACAGACTTTTGGCTTCACCACACACACACACACACACACACACACACATACACATACACACATGCACACACATCTAGTCACTCACTCACTTTTATATATACACATACATATGTATGTACAGTATGCAATATACATACATTCATTTATACATATTTGTATATTTATTACTATTGTTTTAACAATCCTTGTGCAGTTGAGATTCCCCATCTACTTGTGGCCTGTTTGAACTCTGCTTGAGAGTGAATTTTTCCAGATTGTTTTATTTTAATGCTAATAGGAGACATTAGTTGACATCAAATGCAACATGTTGAAAGCAGATGGGGGAGTGTTAGCCAAGATCAGACATACTAGGAACCCATCTCTTGAGGAGTGGCTGAAGTGCAATTACAGTTAGATGTTGAGCCTTATGTGACAATGAGGGGATTTACCAAGAGCGTCAACTTCTCTAGGAAAGAAAAGGAAAGAGAAGAATAAACTAGAATGGCAAAAGCAGAAATATGGGTTTGTCTAGTGACCTTATTGGCCAATCAGAGAAATTCCACAGACCAGAAAAGCTACGCTTATCAGAAATATTACACGGGTTATCCTTTATCACAGAAGTCATGGTCATGACAAAAGATCAGACTGCTCTCATCAAGTCATAGAATTTCAGAGCTGGGATCCCCCCTCGAGATGATCCAATTCCACCTCATTTAACAGAGACCTGCTAGCTAGGGGAGGGGCAAGGAAAAAAGGAAAGAAAGGAAAAAGAAGGACAGAAGGAAGTGTTCAGAGCATTGTAGATGCCATTTATGAAAGTGATCTGTACATTGTTAAGTATTATCTGCATCCTTTATAACTAACTTTCCAGGCCGGGGAAGAAACTAACACAAAAGCTCCAAGGCAAGAACAAACCTGGCACATTTGAGGAAATGCAAGAACACTAGGGTGACCGGGGCATGATGAGGAAGGGGGAGAAGTTGGAAATGAGGTAGGCAGGAGTCATATCACCTAGGGCTTTGTATGCTGAAAGGAGTTGACTTGTAAATAGTATGAAAAGCCATTGGAAGGCCTAATTAGGGAAGTAACATGATCTACTTACATTTTAAACAGCTCACCCTGGCATAATTAACGCATCAAATGTTAGTTATAAAGGACACAGATAATACTTAACAATGTACAGATCACTTTCATAAATGGCATCTACAATGCTCTGAACACTTCCCTCTGTCCTTCTTTTTCCTTTCTTTCCTTTTTTCCTTTATTCCTTTCATCACTCATTCAAATTTCATTCACTCTTCTTGATGATGTACTATGTGCTGATTGCTGTTCCTGGCAATGGGCCACTGTGGTGAACCAAAAAGACAAGGTTCCTGAACTCTTGGAGTTTATAATATAGTGAACTGTACTGATAAATGGAAAATAAATAAACATAAATCAGAGAATTGCAATTTGTCATAAAATTGCTCTGAAAATAACATGGTAAGATAAATATGAATATTTATACTTATTTTGCTAAAGAGAAACTAAGGTTCTATGACATTATTGAGTGACTTATCCAAGGTCAGATGAGTAGTAAGAGAGCTGGAACACGTTTTCCAGTTCTAAATTGTGTTTTCTTTTCACTGTACCACACTATTTCTTATGGTAGCCTCTTAGATGTCTTTGCTGTGGTCTGAGGCCAACATTGCCTTAAATGCATGGAAATGAAACCAGGCATGTTGGGAAATTGGAGAGAAGAAAACAGACTGGAAAAACAGTCTTTGGGTGACTAGACAAGCTTCATTTCCAGAGTTGGACAAACTTGGATTCCGTATCAACCCTCTCTGTACCTTTGCATGGCCATGTATAAGTTAAGGATGTCAGTCCTCATGGCTTTGTCTTCCTCAAATGAGAGTTGCTGCCAGTGACTTTATTTAAAAGCATGGCACAAAAGACCTCAGTTGATACACGGTGGAGCAGAGCTCATAGAAATTCATGGGAAGAGAAAACAAGTTCCACTGATTCAGCACAAAGACTCAAATGATCTGGGCAGCTGTATTTCTGGAAACAACAAACTATAATAAAGAAACTGTATGTAAAAGCACTTAAAAAGGTAGCAGGCTTTCTTTTTATCTTTCTTTTCACTAATAAATTCTGCACCTTATAAGTAGAGAACCTGGCAGCTGGGAGAGTGTATCCTAAGTTTCCCCTGGAAGGAATTTACAAGGCTAGACCAGAACACCAATCTGACACACATTGCCAGCAGGCCCCTGGAATGTGTAATGGAGACAGACCTGGGAATCGTACTGGTTGCCACTTCAGAGAGTTGTGAAATTGATAACTAAACACTGCCAATAAAAACTTGTGGATTTTACATTGTGATTAAATCTTCAAGAGAGTTTGTTAAGCACTTAGGGGATTTGTGAGTTGCATTTTGGTTGCCTCCCAAAACTGGTGCTCTTGAATGAATTCAGAAAAAGTGAGCGTCCTGGCCTTATGGCTCTTCAACCCATATCCCATTTTACCCCTCCCCCAGCCCAGTCAACTTTAATCCCAGTTTGTGGCATTCTAGCCTAGCTCTGGCAGGACCATTTCAATAGCCCCAATCTAAGGTAAGAGAGAATATGAGGATAGCTCTTTAAAAGAGAAACTTGTCCTCAGAAAAGATCATTTTCAAATATACCCCATGTTCTTCATGGTTATTCCTCCAGAAAAGTGCCACCCACCTCCTGCTGTAACATTTTCCTTCTCCTGGAAAGAGAATATTCAGTTCAGCCGTGCTTCATCACTCGACTCCCACTCCCTTCCCCTGGCCCCCTCAACACTGGGAAAGAGGGTACATGTGAGTCTCCACAGCCGGTCAGTCAGTCACGGGCTCCCTTGGGAGTAGACGATGTTTGTGCAGAAGAGATCTGCACATTTGGTGGACATAGTCCAGACCCCACCAGTCATGGGCATTACTCCTCAGAGAGGGTTTTGGAATTTAGCTTGCTGCTTTTTTTAAGAGCTTGATTTACAGAGCTTTCAGGGAAAGGAATGGTGAATTACTAGTCGACATCTTAACTCCCACACCAGGCTGTCTTCGCACAATTCAATTCAAAAAACATGGACACCTCAGTTGTGTCTGGCTTCATGCTTGGCATTCTAGGGACGTGCACATAAATTCATCTATGGAACTAATAATCTGATGTGTGTTTGTGGGACTACAATTTCGTCCTTTATTTGGAATTAAATAAAAAGCTAGATCACATTGGATTGCCTTTTCCACACTGGGCACGGTGGTATGGAAATTTACTGTCAGCATGCTTTTTTGCCTGCTTTCCCTGATGAATAATATGCACTCAACTCGGCCCAATGCACACTTATTGAGTGCCTGCTGTGTACATTGTTCTGGAATATAGTCATTAGTCGTGGATTGGAGTACAACTCACTGGTCTATGGTGAGATTGAACCTGTGATTGCAGTTCCCATAGCAACGTGCTCTGAACCAAGCCATTGCTGTTCAGATATCATTTGGCCATCAGAAGGAAACTCTAACTCTTACTGGTGCCTGCCTAGCACAGTTGATGAGCCTGTCACAAGATCCTAGAATAAGATCCTAGATGCTCCATCCTTGTTTCCCTCCAAAGTGTTAGAGACAATGCCCAGTGTGCACTGCTGAGCCATGGTGTGGACACAGGGCTTAAATCTCTCCCTGTGTAGAGCAAGGACACCCAGTTACAAATGCATGTTCCATTGATGCTGGGTTGATACAAGAAGAACACCACTTGAGACCAGGCACAGTGGCTCACGCCTGTGATCCCAGCACTTTGGGAGGCCCAGGCGGGCAGATCACGAGGTCAGGAGATCGAGACCATCCTGGCTAACACGGTGAAACCCTGTTTCTACTAAAAATACAAAAAAGTAGCCAGGTGTGGTGGCGGGCGCCTGTAGTCCCAGCTACTCGGGAGGCTGAGGCAGGAGAATCACTTGAACCTTGGAGGTGGAGGTTGCAGTGAGCGGAGATTGTGCCACTGCACTCTAGCCTGGGCAATAGAGCAAGACTCTGTCTCAAAAAAAAAAGAAAAAGAAGAACAGCAGCTAGGAAACAGCAGGAGCCTGGAACTATGATAAGATTCATGAGTTCTAGTCCTAACTCTGCCATTAATTAGATGTGTATCTTGGTATTCCAGTTTTTCCATCACTTAAATTGGGGTGAAAATGCCACCTCTACCTCCAGAAGTTACTGTTACAATCTTTGAGAAAATTAGGTATAAAAATAGGGTTGTGATTTGGTATATATACATACATGTAGAAAATTACTGGAAGGGACTACATCTAAATGTTGAAAGTGGTTTTCTTTGGATGGTAAGATTACAGGCAGTTTTTATTTTCTTACATGAATTTTTTGTATGTAAAATTGCTGCAATCAGCATTATTGCTTTTAAGATCTTTAAAAAAGGCCTATTTTTCAAAGAAAAAAGAGTATTTCAAAAGGATTGTGTTTAAATAGCTATGCAAATGTTCCCTTATTATTCCTGTTTCACTTATTCATAAACACTTATTGCATTCATGCTATGTGCTATATACTATGCTAGACACTAGACACACAGTCTCTAGGAGCTTACAGTAGAGATAGGGAGA
This sequence comes from Chlorocebus sabaeus, assembly GCF_047675955.1. Taxonomy (NCBI): domain Eukaryota; kingdom Metazoa; phylum Chordata; class Mammalia; order Primates; family Cercopithecidae; genus Chlorocebus; species Chlorocebus sabaeus. Next base: position 101,364,932 of record NC_132912.1, on the reverse strand, counting down.
TAGACAAGGTAGCAGGGACTATAACAGAAGCCCTATAGTGTATTAGAAGAGGAGTACAGAAGTCGGATTGAGTGGAGGGAGGCATGGGTCATCAAGGAAGGCTTTCTGGAGGAAACAATGCCTGAGCTGAATCTTTAAAAAGGGCTACTTAGCCATAGGAAGAAGAGTTTGGGGTCTGGGGAGGACCTTCCAAACAGAAGCAGTAGTATATGTAAAGGTACAGAGGCATTAATTTTCCAGTGAGTCATGTTAGATGGATTAGGAAAAATTAAGAAAAATTTTCCCGTTGCTGTCCAGTGACCACACAGGGTGTATGAAAATTAAAGAATTTCAAAGCTACAGACCTGGAGGTGGTAGGGCAGGGGAGGCACAAAACACAGCCAAACCAGCCTGTGACCTGTTTCTTGGTGAAGCCGCCTTTCTCTTTCTTTTCTTTCCCGTGGGAGCCATCAGGAAGATGAAAGAAGCAGAGTGTACCTGTTTAGGGGTAGCTGTGATGTGAAACCCAATGCTCCCATTAGGGGCCCTGACAAAGACTTCACCATGTGCAGCTTTCCTTTGTGGAACCTGCGGCTGCTGAGAGAAGGGCATCCTTGGCTGCAGGATCAATCACTGAGACTCAGGCTGGCTCCACGTCAGTGGCCGAAGTGCCTGGGCTGCATGCCCAGGGAACATGACTTGCTCTTTTCTCCTCTGTGTCTCTAAACCCTGGCTGCTCAAATCAGAGCCTGTGCTCTGCACCATCTGAGAGGAAGGCAGTTCTTTTGCCCCAGTGCTTTCACTTAGACGCTCCTCTGATTTTCTACTAGGAGTTCTCCTCCCTTGCTTATTTATCAGCCTGAGCGGTGTGCGCAGGATGTCGGCAACAACACTAGCAGTTGTAACAGCTCACGCCGATGGAAGCCCCCTTGGGAAACAGAAAGCACTCTAGACCTAAAATCAGAAGGTGCAAGCTCAAAATGCAGCACCACAATTTTCTAGTTACATGAGTCTTCATTTCTTCCTCTGTGAAATGGGATTAACTGTGCTGGTGTTAGAGACAGGGAAGTATTTGAATGTACTGCTTAAAAGCATTGACTTGGAATCAGACTGACCTGAGTTTCAAAACTAGCTCTATCACTTACTAGCTACGTGTCCTTGAATTTATAAGCATCAATAAACATCAATTTCCTCTCATAAAATGGAGACAATAATAGTGTCTACCTCAGAGGGTTGTTAGAAAGATTAAATGAGCCAATGCATGTGTATATTTTACAGATAGTAAATACTCAGTAAATATTAATCACTATTATTATTTATAAAGTCACTTTGTTAAAATTCTGTAAGTCACAATAATTATTATTAATAACCTGAATATAACTGTGGTGAGATAATATATATTTGATATCAAATATACATTTGATATATATTTGATATACGTTTAATATTTAGATATCCAGAAATCAAGCAATGATGACTAGAGGATGAAAAGTAGATTTTTTGGTAAAAGTAATTTAACTTTTTATAATTTTCTAGTAACTTAACTAGAAAATGAGAAGAACAAAAAGGAAAGCAATGATTCCTTCACTTGAGAGGAATTGACTGCAATGGTTAAAGATAAACTAAAAATTACATTCCCTCTGGAAAAATTTATTTTCCTCTGGAGAAGATTCTGGCAACCTTTCCCAGTGAAGGCAATTAAGGCAGTAACTAGACCCCAACACCTTCATTTGGTATTTATAAATGGCCCAATAAGCCCTGGAAACCATGATATGTCACATCAAAGTGCTAATGACAGCACATTATGTGAATCACTGAGAAGCAACAATTGAAAATTCCACTCTGCCATCAGCCATTTATATTGTTCCTAGATTGCAATACTGAGGGATTACAGCTACAGCAAATTGTGTGGCCTCCTAAACAAATTAGGGAGAAGAAGTAATTATAGTCTCGCTGCACTTGAGCTTAGGAACACGATTCGCCATCCTTGAAGCAACGTGCAGACAGTGAGAAGCAAGGTCAGGTCTGGAATGAGAAGAACTGCACTCACCTAACCTCATCAGCTCGCTGAAAACACTAAAGAATTATCTAAAAATGACCTGAGAAGAAAGAGAGGGAGGGAGGAAGAAAAAAGAAAGGAAATACGGGAGAAGAAAAAAATAAATGTCCTTTGGTAGGTTGGAAGGCACTTTTGTGAATGCCACAATATGACAAATTTAAGAATATTTCATCTTAAAGATTTGCAAACATTAAGGGCACAATGATGTCTGGTTGTGACCTTTAGGAACCAAAAAACAAGCCTCTGATAGAACCAAGATAATACATTATGTTTTTTTCTAACTCAATTATGGTTTTGTGGTTGTTTAAATAAAAGCAAAAGTCTTTATAAAAAATAGAAATAGAACAAATTCTGCTTTTTAATTCTTATTTAAATGTACTACACTATAACTTTTTAAAAAAAATCTGTCAGTCCTTAGATACCTCACTTACTAACTTTCAACCATTATCAATCTCTGCTTGTTTCATCCTTGATTCGGTTTTAAACATTGAAAGGATTCAATAGAACACACCATTTTTACTTACCCTAAATTTGATGGCAGAAGACCTGCCTTCTACTCTAAAATTCACCCTCATCTTGTTGTCACAATCCTTATAGCCTTTCTTTGTTAGAGCAGTGGTTCTCAAGCCTGGCTGAACATTATAGTCACCTAGGGAGCTTTTATAAAAATACATATGTTTAGGCACCAACTCCAGAGATTCCTGTTTATGTTGATCTGTAGAGGATCCCAGGTGTTGATATATTTTTTTGAAGTCCAAGTGATTCTAATGTGAAGCCAGAATTGAGCACTGTATTAGAGGTTTACGTTGCCCTGATTAAATTATCGACTACCTTTTTATTTTTCTCTACTCCTCTGTACTCAACTCTTGCTTCAATTTTTGACATAGTAACAAAATATTTAGTACTGTCTATCATTCATTCATTTGACAACTATTTATTGAGTATCTAGTATGTGCCAGACACTTCTAGATTCTGATGAAATGGAGGTGAAAGGGGAAAGACAAGATCCCTGCCCTCATTGGAGGTTACAGTCTGGAAGGAGAGACTAAAAATAAACAAGTAAACTAACAATTAGTTACAAAATTCAGAATGCTGTGAAGGAAGCAGTTGCTAAATTGAATAATGAATAATTTAGAAAGTGTGGCCAAGGAGGTCTTCACTGAAGAGGCAGCCATTAGAGGCTGGTGGAAGAGCAGAGCATCGCTCAACAGGAACAGCATCTGCAAAGGCTGCAGTGGGGGAAAGATGCTCCGTCACACATCAGAGGCCACACAGTGTCTCTAAGACCAACCTGAGGTATGGTCCACCCGCAGCCAGGCATAGAGGCAGGCAGCAGTGCTCAGCATAGTTTAGCTCAAGCTCCCTGAACATGCTGCTCTATCCTGCCCTTGCCACCAGCACTTGGCAAACTTCATTGCTTCCTGTTTATTGCCCTTTATGCAAATAATAGTGGTGTATCTCACTGCCTGGCCCTTTATCTGGGATCCCCAACTGAGCTTAGTGCCTAGAGTTTCCCCGTCACTGGCCCAGCCATCCCCGTTTACACTCTCTGTCACCTGTCATCAGACTTTGAAACAAGAATGGCAGAACATTTGGTAGTTTATTATACTATTCCGTTTTTGAGTATGTTTACAAATTTCACCGATAATTCTTTTAATATCTTTGTTCGAGAACCTTATGACATACACTAAAGCAAAGCACTGTTTTAGTTTCTGTAGAACATAAAAAATAATGTTAGATTCCTTCTCTCCATGTTTACAATCTGTGTTGGGTGACATAAAGCCTTGGAGAAAGAATTAACAGACAATGGATGTGTATATTAAAGTCTGTCTTGTTCACTCATTATCCCCAGAGCCTAACATAAGGTGCCTTGCATAGGAAGTACTCAATAAATATTTGTGAAAATAAGAGAGGGAGGAAGGGATCCAAATGATCAATAGACAATAGGTTTTTTAGATGTCTGAGGTAGGAGATATTACTACTGGCCGGAAGGGAGGAGCCAGAGGGAAGAATTAGGAAAGACTGTGCAACAAGACGTCATTGGTGGACATTTGTAATATTAGTTACCTGCATAATACATGTTCCTGAGAAGGCTCCTTACTCCAGGGCACCACAATGATGTGACAGCAGAAGAAAGGAGGGCCTTGGGATAGAAGGCTCACCAACTGGAAGACCAGGAATTCTGGATCTGATTCCACGTTCTGACACCAACTCACTCATTGTAGGGCACTGGGCACTCTGGGTCTGTCTCTAATTTAGAGGTTGAATTGGACAATCTGAGGTTCCCTTCAGCTCTGAAGTTTTCTGATTCATTTCAATATGTTATTTCCATACCACTGTCCTCAGATGGACCTCCCAGCTGAACCTAAATTAATAAAATATTTTAAAATAAAGCTGCACTGCTTCCCTTTGAAATCATTCAGGGAATAAAGCTTTTTTCCTCAAGGCTCCTATAGCCCTGTTATAGTACTTATGACTGTCTTTTGTTATTAGAATTGTTGGGGTCCACCTACTAGTAAATTCTCAGTCATTATTGTTTCAATTATTTCTTCAATTCCTTTCTCTTTCTTCTCCTTCTAGTTTGTTACACATTTTGTAGCTGTCCCACAGTCCTCAGATATGTTGCCCTATTTTAGTCAGTCTGTATTCACTTTGTTGTTCAATTTGGGGTGTTTCTATTGATATTTTCTCAAATTTAGAGATTATTTCCTCAGCCATGTCCAGTCTACTAATAATCTTATCAAGGGCATTCTTCATTTGTGTTATAGTATTTCTGATCTCTAGCGGTTTTTTCCTTTTAGTTCTTAGAATATCCGTCTCTCTGCTTACATTGCTCATCTGCTTTTGCATGCTATTTGCTTTATCCATTAGATCCTTTAGCATATTAATAACAGCTGTTTTTAATTCCCGTTCAGATAATTTCAGCATTCCTGCCATGTCTAGTGTTTGCTCTGTTTCTTCAAATTGTGTTTTTTGCCTTTCAGTGTACCTTGTAATTTATCTGGATAGATGTGATGTATCAGGTAAAAAGAACAATTGTAAATAAGCCTTTAGTAATATGGTGGTTATAAGGTATGTGGGGAGAGGAAGCATCATATAGTCCTATGATTAGGTCTCAGACTTTTTGTGAGCCTGTGCCTTTGGATTGTGAACTTCACAAGTGTTTTTCAGTATTTTTCTTTCCCCTTTTAGTGGAACAGGATGGCTAGAGTGGGCTGGAGTTGATATTTCCCTTCTCCTGCATGGAAGGCTAGAGATGACTAGAGTTGGCTATTTCCTTTCACTTAGGTCAGTTAGGCTCTGATAATACCCCAACAAGTTAGGTTATGGTTGACTAGTTTCTCCTGAGGGCAGAACTTGTTAAGAACAGAGGCCAGGCACAGTGACTCACACCTGTAATCCCAGCACTTTGGGAGGCCAAAGTGGGCAGATCATGAGGTCATGAGATGGAGACCATCCTACCCAACATGGTGAAACCCCGTTTCTACTAAAATACAAAAAATTAGCCTGGCGTGGTGGTATGCGGCTGTAGTCCCAGCTACTCAGAAGACTGTGGCAGAAGAACTGCTCGAACCCAGGAGGCGGAGGTTGCAGTAAGCCAAGATTAAGCCACTGTATTCCAGCCTGGTGACAAAAAAAAAAAAAAAAAAAAAAAAAAAAAAAAAAACAGAGTTCTCTGGCATATTTCAAATAGTTCCTTTTCCCTTGCCCCCACTGGAAGCATGAAGAATTTTTGCCCATTATTTGCTGTGAGATCCTAGTTGAGCTCCTGGAGGTAAAACTCACAAAATTTTTGGGGTTCTCCCAGTGTCTCTCTGGGAGTTGCAAACTCTCAAACTTGTCCACACTGAGCCTCCAGCACAGTTACAGTTTAGGTTGTCTGCTGTGGTATGCCATGACTCCCTGTATTTGTCTGTCTGTCTCTCCAATTTTGGGGGCAGCGGTTTGCCCTATGTCCTCACCTCTCTAATGGATCCAAGAAAAATTGTTGATTTTTCAGACTGTTCAACTTTTTATTTATTGATCAGAAGGAATGGTGACTTCTAAACTCCTCACATATGGAAGTGGAGACCAGAAGTCCAATAATCTGTGTGTTGTCTTTTTATTTTCTTGATGGTGTCCTTTTAAGCACAAAAGTTTTTAATTTTGATGAACTCTAATTTATCTATTTTTTGGTCATTTGTACTTTTGGTGTTCAATCCAAGGCCACAAAGATCTCCTATTTTTTCTTCTAAGAATTTGTATAGTTTCAGCTCTCCTATCTTTAGGTCTTTGGTCCATTTGAGTTAATTTTTGTACATGATGTGAGGTAGAGATTCAACATCATTCTTTTGCATGCAGATACAGTTGTCCCAATACCATTTGTTGAAAAGATTATTCTTTTCCCATTGAATTGTCTTGGCACTTTTATTGAAAATTAAGTGACCATAGATGTAAGGGTTTATTTCTGGACTTTCAATTTTATTCCATGGATCTTTATGTCTACCTTTATGCATATATGTATATGTACAGTAATCAAGTGAGTATGGCCAATACCATAATCTCTTGATTACTGTAGCTTTGTATTAAACTTTGAAATTGGAAAGTGTGAGTGAGTGCAAAAATGAATATGTTCTTTTTCAAGACTGGTTGAGTTTCTACTTTCAGTTTTGAGTGGTGTGACAGCTTCTCACAGCTCAGCCAAATGAGTTTCCAATGTTTTCAGCCCTTCCAAAGCCCCATGTCAGGTGGTAAGTTCATAATTACTGACATCATCTATTCAGTAAGCACAACCACATTGCATTTGGGTTAGGATCACAGGGCTTGCTATCCCATTGTCATAATAAACATCCTTTCCATCACCCTCCTTGGGAAAGTGACCAACAGCCAAGGTACCATTTTGGTGGCTTGTTTCAATCCTATCACTGTTTGCCTCCAAATAATTAATTCCACTTTTGTTCATTAAAAGTAGGACACTGGGGAACCCTTACTCCTCAGCATCACTATTTTGGTGAGAGCATTTACTGCCAGCTCCTGGGAAGTCTTACATCCCCAAACCCAACCTGCAAAGCCTCTGTCCTTCCTTTTTCAGAAAGTCATGTCACTGTTGGCATCCCATCCTCATCACTATAACTGTCAAGAACTGTGAAGGGCCTGAGAGTTACCCTATTTGCAAGCTAACAAGTTTGCCTTTGCTGCTCCATGGATTCAGACAGAAAGCCCGAGTCTTCTAGGTCAGAAACAGAAGACTTTATATACTCAGCAAGCATCATGAGCATTAGCATGTTTGCATGGGTTTCCCTGGCCACCGAGACTCATAGGAACAATGCACTGCACCCAAATTTATGCTACACATGCAGTGGGTCTGAGCTGCAGTTGAGGAGTTCAGACCAAAAGTCTAGCACTTTTTATGCTATCAGCAAACATTGTGGAAGCAGCAAACAAGACAGTATTCCTCCTAGCAGGGGTGGGCAATTGTATGGTTGTCATTCTGTGGTCATTTTGACAACTTAGTTGCCTGTGTAAGTAGCTGCAGAAACTACTTTTTATCAGAAGACATAAATCTTGCAGTCTGGCACACTCATCAAGAACATACAGAGATAATCAGGGCTGGTAGTCAACTACTTCTCCCAACAATCCATCCCTCAGCCCTACATGTTCTTGGTTGAACTCAGATTTACACTGAGTATGCCACTCCATCAGCCACTCTGATTAATCTGATGGATGGAGGCTGGGACCAAATTTGTTCCATTTGTCTCATATAGTATGATGGTTAATTATATGTATCAACTTGGCTAGGCCATGTTACCCAGATATTTGGTCAAACATTATTCTAGATATTTCTATGAAGATATTCTTTAGATGAAATTGACATTTAAAACTGTAGACTTTGAGTAAAGCAGATTACCCTCTATAATGTGGATGGGCTTCATCCAATTAGTTGACAACCTTAACAGAGAAAAGACTGGCCTTCCCTGAACAACAACAACAAAAATTCTGCCAGCAGACTGCCTTCAGGCTTGAACTGCAACCTCAGCTCTTCCCTGGGTCTCTACCCTGCCAGCAGCCTACCCTACAGATTTTGGACTTCCCAGCATCCGTAATTACATGAGCCAGTTACTTAAAATCAATCCGTCTGTTTCTCTCTCTCTCTCTTTCTCTCTCGCGCTCTCTCTGTATATATACATGTAATATATATGTATATATCTTTGTGTATATATATACACACACACATACGTGTATACATACATGTCTATGTATGTATGTGTGTGTGTATGTATGTTTTGTGTTTGTGTGTGTATATACATGTATATCCTATTGGTATAGGTTCTGTTTCTCTGGAGAACCATGACTAATACTTACAGCATTTAATTAAGGACTTATATGAAATACTGAGCATATTACATTGCAGTTCATCTGCTCATCTCTTTTTCCTCCTTCTCCATGAGGAGGAGAAACATTTGAGTTGAAAGTGACTGAAATCTGATGTGCAGAGACTTTGTTTATAGTAATCTCTGTCCTCCTCAAACACAGTAGGTACTCAATAAAAGTTTGATGAATGAAAGAGGAACTAAGTGTGTAAGGGTATGATTGGATTTCTTCAACACCTATAATTGCCTTCCCCAACATCTCCATTAAACAAAACTCAAGCTATCTTTCAAAGTTTATCTCAAAGACCACCAAGTCTTTCTTGACGCTTTTTTTGAATTATCGTAAGTGAATGTTTTCTCTTCTGCTTCCTGGGTGACAGAGCGAGACTCCATCTCAAAAAAACAAAAAAACAAAAAAACAAAAAAAACTCATTAACATGTTATCTGTATCCTTTTATGCATGTAGTATATACGGTGTTATCTACAGGTATTTACAGTCATTTGTAAACTTGTTATTTTCCTTCCTAGAATATAAGCTCCTTGAGGGTAGGGACTTGGTATACTTTTCCTATATTTCCTCTAGCAAGCAGTACACATCCATAATCCATACCTAACATACACTAAAAAAATTATTTGCTGAATTGGACTGTCTCAAACCAGAGTAGAAAATCACTGGTGCAAATGTGCTAATTACCCACAGCTGGTCTTAAAGGTGTTTTGATTATTAGTTAGCAGCTCAGATTCCCTTTAGGAAACATGACCTTTTTGCTAATGATCACTTTAACTACTACACATCAATGTAATGACTGGTTGCCTTTAAAATTAGCCAATAAAGAAGGCTGGGAGTATAGCAACAAGATGGCAGAATAGGACTTTCCAGAGCTTGCCTCCCTGCAGAAACATCCTTTTGAACCACAACAATTATGTGTGAAAATACCTTCACAAGAGCTAAGGAAGCCAGGTGAAATATTATAGCACCTGTGTAGAGCACAGAAATAAGACACATTGAACCTCTTCAATATGGAAAGAAGAACAGTTTTATACCACTCCTCCAACCCTAGGCAGCATAGCATTGAAAGAGATACGCTGCACTTGGGGGAAGGAGAGGGAAGTGAACACCAGACTTTGCTTCAGACCCTCAACACCAGGACTGCCCCAATAAAACTGAGCACTGGTCAGGCCCCCATGGGACCAGACTCCAGGCCAGTACTTACAGACTGAGTCTCCAAACCTGCCCTGCACCAGGCAAGGCCCCACAGTCCCAGGCTCCAGGCCTGCCCCAGTATTGGACTGGCCCTAGTGGTCCTGGGCTTCAGACCCACCCTGAAGGGCCAGGTCAGACCAGCCCCAGCAGACAAAGTATCCAAACCACCCCTGCAGCCTTAGCTATCAGGATAGCACCTTTTAATTTAGCCTTCAGGCTGGCCTCTGTGGATACAGACTCTAGACCTGTCTAGCACCAGGCCAGCTCCTGTGGCCTCAGGCTTCAGGACTAGGCCAGAACCAGGTTGACACATCTAGCCTTAGGCACCAGGCTGAAACCCATGGGCACAGAGTCTAGGCATGCCCAGTGCCAAGCCAGTCCCTTTGTCCTATCCTTCAGGTCAACCTCTGTGGCCCCAAGCTCCAGCAGACCCAAGGTTTAGGCCATTCTCAGTAGATCCCAGTGCTGGCTGGACCAGTCCCCATGGACCCAGGCTTCAGGATCACCTCTGTGGACCCAGGTTCCATGCTGGCCCCCATGGCCTGAGAACCCAGGTCACCCCTCACAGAGCTAGTTTCCAAGTCAGCACATATACACGCAATCTCCAAGCCAGCCCCAGTGGACTCAGGCTTCAGGCCAGTCCCCATTGCCCTAGGCACCAACCAGTACCCATGATCCCAGGCTCTATACCAGCCCTCATAGACCCAGGCTCCATGCCTCCTTCATCACTGACTAGCCCCAGGACCCAGGCCAGTCCTGATGACACCAGACTCCAGTTGACCCAAGGCCAAGACCTACCCAAGTAGATCCCAGTGCCAGGCCAGCCCCTATGGGCCTAGGACCCAGGTCTGCACCCACAGACTCAGGCTTTGGACCTGTCCCAGCACCAGGTCAATCGCTGTGGACCAGGACACAGACCCATCTTCCATGAGTTCAGGTTTCAGTTACAACTCTGTGGACCCAGGTATCAGACCCATCCCAGCACCTACCTGGCTGGTCCCAGAAGACTCAGGCTCAAGGCCCACACCAGCACCACGTAAACCTCTATGGACCCAGTCTTAGACTGGATGTCATGGATACAGGCTCCAGGCCTGCCCTAATGGACCCAATTAATAAGTCTACCCCAGTGGATCCAGGATCCAGGCCCAGCCCTGAGGACTTAGACGCCAGGCCTGCTAACCTGACCCAGATACCAGGTCAGCCTGCCCAAAGACTCCAGCAGCAAGCCCACCTATGGACCACTCCAGACAACCTGCCCAGAATTTCCAGATGGACTGACTGGTAAAACCACTCTGCAGCAAATGGAATAAGTCCCTACTTCTTCAAAATGCAGAGATATCAACCCAAGGCAACAGGTAACATATAAAAACAAGGTGACACACCACCAGAAAAACACAATAAGACAAGTTTGAAAATATACAGTCAGAGGTGGAAAAAAGAAAACAAAGAATGAAAGGGAATAAAGAAAACATATAGGACCCATGGGACAGCATCAAAAGAGCAATACAGGGACAGCATCAAAAGAGCAATACTTTTTTTTTTTTTTTTTTTTTTTTTTGAGATGGAGTCTTGCTCTGTCATCCAGGCTGGAGTGCAGTGGCATGATCTCAGCTCACTGCAATCTCCGCCTCCTGGGTTGAAGCAATTCTCCCACCTCAGCCTCCTGAGTATCTGGGATTACAGGCATGCACCACCATGCCCAGCTAAATTTTGTGGTTTAGTATAGACAAGGTCTCACCATGTTGACCAAGCTGGTGTCAAACTCCTGACCTCAAATGCCCGCCTCAGCCTCCCATGGTGCTGGGATTACAGGTGTGAGTCACCACATGTGGCTGAGCAAATTTTTTTTTTTTTTTTCTTGAGACAGAGAGAGTTTCACTCTGTAGCCCAGGCTAGAGTTCAGTGGCACAATCTCGGCTCACTGCAACCTTCACCTCCTGGGTTCAAATGATTCTTCCGCCTCAGCCTCCCAAGTAGCTGGGACTACAGGCATGTGCCACCACACCCAACTAATTTTTTTTTTTTTTTTTTTGTAGAGACGGGGTTTCACCATGTTGACCAGGCTGGTCTCGAACTCCTGAGCTCAGGCAATCTGCGCACCTTGGCCTCCCAAAGTGCTGGGATTACAGGCATGAGCCATGGCACCTGGCCACAAATTTTTTCAAGGGGGAGCAAAGGGACAAAGGAATAGAATTTTTACTTAGAGAAATAACAGCAGAAAACATTCCTCATTGAAATCTGGGAAAAGATATAAATATCCAAGTACAGGAAGGCCAGAGGTGTCTGATATGGTTTGGCTGTGTCCCTACCCAAATCTCATCTTGAATTATAGTTCCCGTAATCCCCATGTGTTGTGGGACGAGCCTGGTGGGAGATAATTGAATCATGGGGGCAGTTTCCCCCATGCTATTCTCATGATAGTGAGATAGTGAGTCTCAGTTCTCATGAGAGCTGATGGTTTTATAAGGGGTTTTCCCCCTTTTGCTTGGCAGTTCTCCTTGCTGCCACCATATAAAGAAGGATGTGTTTGTTTCCCCTTCCACCATGATTGTAAGTTTTCTGAGGCCTTCCCACTCATGCTGAACTGTGAGTCAATTAAACCTCTTTCCTTTATAAATTACCCAGTCTCGGGGATGTCTTTATTAACAGTATGAGAATGAATGAATACAGTCTCCAATCAGATTCACTCCTCACAAGACTACACTAAGACATATTATAATTAAATTGTCAAAAATCAAAGACAAAAAGTAGATATTGAAAGCAGCAAGAAAAAAGAAGCAAATCACATATAAGGCAGTTCCAATAAGGCTAGCAGCAGACTTCTCAGCAGAAACATTACAGGCCAGGAGGCAGTGAGATAGTACATTCAAAGTGCTTAAGAAATAAAAACAACAAAAGACTTGCCAACCAAGAATACTTTACCCAGGAAAGTTGAACTTCAGAAATAAATGAAAGATAGACTTTCCCAGACAAACAAAAGCTAAGGGAGTTCATTACCGCTAGACCTGCCTTACCAAAAATGCTAAAGGGAGTGCTTCAACCTGGAAAAAAAAAGGATGCTAATTAGTAACATGAAAACATAGGATAAAAATCACTGGTAAAAGTCATTATAGAGTCAAGTTCAGAATACTTTAATACTGTGATGGTGTTGTGTAAACCATTTATATCTTTAAAATGAAGATTAAAAAACAAAGCTACTAAAAATAATAGGAAGGATAATTTGTTAGGGGATACACAATATAAAAATATTTAAATTGATGTATCAAAATTATAAAATGTAGGAGCAGAGAGTAAAAGTGTAGTTTTTTTGTGATCAAAGTTTATTTGTTCTAATACAAAAGCCAGATAAGGTCACTAAAAAGGAAATGAAAATATAGGCCAATATTCCTGGTGAATATAGATACAAAAGTCACCTAAAAAATACTGGCAAACCAAATTCAACAGCACATTAAAAGGATTATTTATCATGATGAACTGGTATTTATCCCAGGGATACAAGGATGGTTAAAACATGCATAACTCTATAAAGGTGATACACTACATTAACAGAATGAAGAACAAAAAACATACAATCATTTCAATAAATGTAGGAAAAGCATATGACAAAGCTCAACATTGTTTGATGACGAAAACTCTCAACAATCAGGTATACAAAGAGTGTATCGCAAAACAATAGAGTTCATATATGACAAACCCACAGCTAACATTATACTCCGTGGTGAAAAGTTGAAAGCTTTTCCTCTAAGGTCAGGAAAAAGGCAAGAATTTCCACTCTCACCATTTCTACTCAACATAGTATTGGAAGTCCTGACCAGGGCAGTTAGGCAAGAGAAAGAAAGCAAAAGCATCCAAATTGGAAAATAATAAGTTAAATTGTTCCATTTTGCAGATGACATGATCTTATATAAGGAAATCCTAAAGACTCCACTAAAAAAACCATTAGAATGAATGAATTGATTCAGTAAAATTGCAGGATATAAAACCAATATATAAAAATAGTAGCATTTTAATATACTAACAAGGAACTATCAGAAAAAGAAATCAAGAAAATAATCTCATTTGGCCAGGCGCGGTGACTCACGCCTGCAATTCCAGCACTTTGGGAGGCCAAGGCACGCGGATCACAAGGTCAGGAGATCAAGACCATCCTGGCTAACACAGTGAAACCCTGTCTCTGCTAAAACTACAAAAATATTAGCCAGGCATGGTGGTGGGCACCTGGTGTCCCAGCTACTCGGGAGGCTGAGGCAGGAGAATGATGTGTATCCAGGAGGAGGAGCTTGCAGTGAGCCGAGATTGCGCCACTGCACTCCAGCCTGGGCAACAGAGCGAGACTCTGTCTCAAAGAAAAAAGAAAAGAAAAAGAAAAAGAAAAAGAAAAAGAAAATAATCTCATTTATAATAGCTACAGAAATACTTTGGAATAAATTTAACCAAGGAGGTAAAAGACCTATATCCTGGAAACTATAAAACATTGATGAAAAAAATTGAAGACGACACAAATAAATGGAAAGATCTCTTGTGTTCGTGGATTGGAAGAATTAAATGTTCACACTGCCCAAAGTGATGTGCAGATGTAATGCAATCTCTATCAAAATTCCAGTGATCGCTACAGAAATAGAATACACAATTCTAAAATTCATATAGAACCACAAAAGACCTGAAATAGCCAAAGGAGTTTTGAACAAAGCTGAAGACATCACACTACCTGACTTCAAAATATACTTTAAGACTATAGTAATCAAAATAACATGGTACTGGCATAAAAACAGAACACACAGAACAGAACAGAGAGCCCAGAAATAAATCCATGCACTTGTAGTCAATTGATTTTTGACAAAGGTGTGAAGAACACACAATGGAAAAGGACAGACTCTTTCATAAATAGTATTGGGAAAACTGGATTTCCACATGCAAAAGAATGACAATAAATTTTTATCTCATACCATACAAAAAAACTCAGAATGGATTAAAGACTTAAATATGAGATCTGAAACTATAAAACTACAAGAAGAAAATATAGGGGGAAAGGTCCATGATACTGGTCTCAGCAGTCATTTTTGTTTTTGTTTTTCTTTGGATATGACCCCCAAAGCACAGGCAACAACAACAAAAATAAACAAATAGGACTAAATCAAAGTAAAAAGCTTCTGCACAGCACAGGAGACAACCAACATAATCAATAGACAACCTATGCAATAGGAGAAAATATTTTCAAACTATACATCTGATAGGGGCTAATATTCAAAATCTATAAGGAACTCAACTCAATAACAAGTAAACAAATAGTCTGATTTAAAAATGGGCAAAGCACCTGAATAGACATTTCTCAAAAGAAGATATACAAATGGCCAACAGATGTATGAAAAAATGCTCAACATCACTCATCATCAGAGAAACGCAAATTAAAACCACAATGAGATACCACTTCACACTTATTAGAATGACTAATATAAAAGATGAAAGAAGTGTTGGTGAGGATGTAGAAAAAAGAACACCCTTTGCACACTGTTGGTGGGAATGCAAATTAGTACAGTCATTATTGGAAAACAGTATGGAGGTTCTTCAAAATAATAAAATTAAGCTGCCATATGACCCAGAAATCTTGCTGGTAGATATATATCCAAAGGAAATGAGATCAATATGTTGAAGGGATATCTGCCTTTCCATGATCATTGCAGCATTACTTACAATAGCCAAGATATAGAAACAATCTAAGTGTCCATCAACAGGTGAATGGATAAATAAAATGTGGTATATATACACAGTAGAATACTACTCAGCCTTAAAAAGAAGGGAATCCTGTCATTTGAGACAACATGGATGAACTTGGAGGAGGACATTATGGTAAGTGAAATAAGCTAGGCACACAAAGACAAATACCACATGATGGCACTTATATGGAAAATAATAAGTTAAATTGTTCCTTTTTGCAGATGATATGATCTTATATAAGGAAATCCTAAAGACTCCACGAAGAAAACCATTAGAACTAATCAATTTATTCAGATATCTAGATATATATCTGAATTGATATTTGGATATATGTCTAATAAATTGAACCTTAAAAAGTTGAATTCATAGGAGCAGAGAGTATAATGGCGTATATCATGGGCTTGTGGTGGAGAAGGGGAGGCAGGGTAGGGAAATATTAGTCAAAGGATACAAAATGTCAATTCCATAAGAGGAATAATTTTAAGTTATCTATGTACAATGTGGCAGCTCTAGTTAATAAAAATGTATTCTTGAAAATCACTAAGAATATATTTAAGCGTTCTCACCACAAAAAATGAAAAGTATGTGAGCTAATACGTATGGTAATTAGCTTCATTTAGCTGTTTCACAATATATACATATTTCAAAACATGTTGCACACCAAAAATATATATATAATTTTGATTTGTCAATTTAAAAATGAGCCAATAACTAGATATTTATAGAGATACATGTGGAAGATATTTAAATAGAATATTCCAAAAGTTCAGAGACCTAAGAAGCATGGGTATGGATTTGTTCTGGAAATCTTAGTTCACAAACCTCATTTTCATTTTTATTTTTTATGTTACTATGAAATGAGAGTCTGCTGTATGCCAAGAAGGAACTAAGACATTTCATACTATGTTTTTTCAATCTTCAATATAACTGGAGATATTATCTTCAATCTATTGTTAAGAAAAGGAAGACCCCAACAATGTAGGTAATTTACCCAGAGATCACTCACAGCCTACCTAGTCTTCATATCTTACTCACCTCTAAGCTCTATGAAGCCCATCTCAGCAATGCGACTCAAAGCCAAGCCATCCACTGTCATTACTCTAGTCTCTGTCATCAGTCAGAGCTTCTTAGTTCTTGTCTGGATCATCACAGCAGTCTTCTGAATCTTCCCCTGCCTATAGTTTCTTTCACTTCCAATCTGTCTTCCACGTTATCAGAGTTAAACATATGATCATATCATTCTTTGTATTGAAAAAACAAACCTTCATTGGATCTCCTTTGCCTATATAATGCCCCAAACTCCTAAGCATGGCATCCAATGCTTTCCATAATCTGGATTTTCGCTGCCTTTCAAATCTTATTCCAATGAGTCAGTTCCAGATTGCATGTCTTCTACTGGAGCCACCTACTCATAATTACCCACAACATACTCAGTAATTCCTAAGTGCAGCCATATTGCCATCTTCCCTGATGTCTCCAATAGGAATTTCTGCTTCTTTCGTAGCACTTTAATTATGTGTTACATTTAGCTCCTTCTATCATAGTTTAAATAGATCAACTTTTCCTTTTAAACAATGAGCAAATTGAAGGCAGGATATATTATGACTCATTGTACCTAGCACATAAGAGGTACATAGTGAAGTATTATTAAATTGGGTGGGATTAAATTGAAATGAATTTTAGTTTTGGATGAATCAGTCATTAGAAGCCATAGCCCACTCTAAGGAGCAGTTATAGCTGCTGCCTAAAAGAATCCTGATGATAAATTATTTAATCACTCTCTATACTGTAAGATACCCTCCATTCAGACAGTTATATATCAACTATAAGATGGACAGAATGGCATCTCAGATATTCAGGATGACTTTTCCAAGTGTTTTACCAGCACTGAAAAGCACCTGGGTAGAGTTCTATACCAACTCAAATAAGACCCAAGAAGGAATTTGAAGGGCGAGAGAGGTAGCTTGCCAAATGTAATGTCTTAGAAACACCAATCTAATGACTTATATATAAATTAATCATAAGCATGTGGATTAAATTTCCCCCAGAAAACACATGTTTAGGCTCTCTCTGGACCACAAAAGATTGAAAAATGACTGGAGATACTTCCTGAGCTCAAAGACTGAGAAGGAGCAGGTCTTTACTTCTTTCACTGCAAATAATAATGCAATAGATAAATTATCCCGGGGGTCTGGGGAAGTTAAAAATATGGACAGGAAATAAGAAAATGAGATTTAGCTTGAAAATATTTTCCAGATACATTTGGGACACATAATCAGAAATAGAGGATTTTTGTTTGAGGGAGAACCCAATAAAGTTATGCAAACTATAAGACATTTAGGGTGATTTCTAGGTGGCATGGTCCATGTGACAGAAGGCTGGTTATTCTGATTTCTGAGGGTGCAAGAAGAAAGGCCCTGAACTATGGAATATGAAATCATATCCATTGTCTACAGAATGTGAACAAGGTCTTCACTTTGGTCATATCAAGATTTACCTGGTGTAGGAAAGGTCTAACTAAACTCAGACTACTTTCTCCAGGTAACTCAAGGAAATGAATGACCAAAGTCAAGACTGCAGCAGTCTTTGAGCATGGATTACAGAGGCAAAATGGAGTCTGAGATCCAAACCAAGAGAAACTGAAGCTTACGTTCAAACAGGATACCTTCTTTAGGGAAGGACACAATCTGTTTGAAGCTGTAAATGCTTCATGAGCCATCCACAGGAGACTTGCCTAAAAGTGTTTTATCCTTCCTTGTCATTTGGAAACACTTTCGAAGAGATCGGATATTCATCCAAATAGGCCAATAAGCCAAACTGAAGTATAGTCATCACAGGCAAGCTCTGACCTTGAAAACGGAGCCATGTAATGCAGTATTAGACATGTGCTGATACATTGATATGAAGATGAAATGCTCTAATGCCAAGGAAATGCAAAGGGGCTCTCTTCAAGTCTAGAAAACGGGGTTAAAGAAAATAAACAATTTCTTTTTACAAGGCAGGATATCCTGATTTATTTATTTATTTTAATTTTTATTTTATTTTATTTTGAGATAGAGTCTCACTGTGTCACCCAGGCTGGAGTGCAGTGGTGTGATCTCAGTTGACTACAACCTCTGCCTCCCAGGTTCAAGTGATTCTCCTGCCTCAACTCCCAAGTAGCTGGGATTATGGGCGCACACTACCACGCCAGCTAATTTTTGTATTTTTAGTAGAGACGGCTTTGCCATGTTGCCCAGGCTGGTCTCCAACTCCTAGCCTCAGGTGATCTGCCCCACTCAGCCTCCCAAAGTGCTGGGATTACAGACATGAGCCACCATGCCTGGCTGATATCCTGATCTTATACATGTCTCTGGATGCCAGTTAATTGTGAGAAGAATAATGATCAATGATATTAATGACCTTTTACATTTGTACAGTGCTCTGCCGTTTACGTGGTGCTCCATGTAAATTGTCCCATAGTCTTCTCAGTAACTACCAGGTAATATTACTATCTCATTTTTGCAGATGAATAAATTGGAGCACAGAAATGGTAAATAATTTGCTAGCTAGTGGCAGTGTCAGGGACTCTGTTTTTTTTTGTTTGTTTGTTTTTTTGCTGTTTTTTTTTTTTTTTAATCCCTATATCAGCATTCTTCCTATATCTAAATAGATGTATAGGTCATAGGTATAACTGTATAGGGAAGAAGATTACTATAGCTTGTTCAGAGTCTCTTGACATAATTTACATCCCTTGTAGACTGGATTAATTGGATGGTCTAAGCATTTTACATATATTAATGCATTTAATGCTTACAACAACACTATGAGGTAGACCTTATTATTGCTTTTCGTTTAAAAAAATCTTTCCATTTCATTTATTTATTTTTTAAAGGTAGAGAAACTCAGACACAAAGGAATTAAGTGACTCTCCCACTGGCTAGTGAGTGGAGGGGCTGGAATTCAAAGCCAGGCAATCTGGCTCCAGAAACCACTCAATAACCACTAGATTGTATTGAACTTAGAAGCTACTTTATCATAAATTTCATTTTCCCGATGTGGGGAAAGCTATTGGAAATTGGCATACAATCCTGGATGTATCTAATCCTGGTGTACAGATTTCAATTTACTGCATGTTTCTGTACTGGAGAAATGCTTATGTGACATGCCTATCAACAGATAAGCGCATCATGGCCCCAACCTAGACACAAAACTCTTTTCTCAGCCACGAGTGACTATTGAGCCCTGAATGAAAAAGAGAATTCAAAAATGAAAGAAACAAGACAATGTTTGAATGATATGACCCTTAGAAGCATAACCAGAGATTCCCATTGGCAGGATGGTTGCCTCTTCTTTTTTTTTTTTTGTTTGTTTTTTTGTTTTTGTTTTTGTTTTTGTTT
The DNA here is from genome assembly GCF_047675955.1 of Chlorocebus sabaeus. Taxonomy (NCBI): domain Eukaryota; kingdom Metazoa; phylum Chordata; class Mammalia; order Primates; family Cercopithecidae; genus Chlorocebus; species Chlorocebus sabaeus. The sequence goes on along the minus strand of NC_132912.1, from coordinate 101,345,246 downwards.
TGAGACAGAGTCTTGCTCTGTCACCCAGGCTGGAGTTCAGTGGCATGGTCTCTGCTCACTGCAAGCTCCACCTCCTGGGTTCACACCATTTTCCTGCCTCAGCCACCCGAGTAGCTGGGACTACAGGCGCCCACCACCACCCCGGCTAATTTTTTTGTATTTGTAGTAGAGACGGCGTTTCACCGTGTTAGCCAGGATGGTCTCGATCTCCTTACCTCATGATCCGCCTACCTCAGCCTCCCAAAGTGCTGGGATTATAGGCCTGAGCTACCACGCCTGGCCTTTTTTTTTTTTTTTTTTTTTTTTTTTTTGAGATGGATTCTTGCTCTGTCGCCCAGGCTGGAGTGCAGTGGTACAATCTTGGCTCATTGCAAGCTCCACCTCCTGGGTTTACACCATTCTCCTGCCTCAGTCTCCTAAGTAGCTGGGACTACAGGCGCCTGCCACCCTGCCTGGCTAATTTTTTTGTATTTTTAGGAGAGGCGGGGTTTCACTGTATTAGCCAGGATGGTCTCGATCTCCTGACCTCGTGATCCACCCTCCTCGGCCTCCCAAAGTGCTGGAATTACAGGCGTGAGCCACCACGCCCACCCGAAAGTTATCTTTATGATTAAGGCTTTGGGGGTTGGTGTAGAACATGCAGGCACCCCTTCTTTACTCTCTTACTTTTCTGTTCTTGCTTTGTGGAGAAGTAGTGATCAGGGAACTTAGACCCAACAGCTGACTTTCTAGTTAACCTCATCTCTTTGTTTAAACCCATCAGCATAAGGGAGATAAGATAGGGAAAATTGTGAACATCTGGATAGTTGAATCACAGCTGCCAGTGGCCTTCTGACAGGAAGACCAAATTCTGTGTAATTCCCAGAGGGGTTTGAGTCAAAGATGAGGATTCAAGGGAATGAAAAGAACCATTCCAGTCATGGCCGAGGACAAAAGTGGAGTCTTATCAAGCAGTTATGTGTAACAGTGTGAAATTAGTATGAAGGGAATATAGGTAACTTGCAAACACTTTTAGGGAGAGCAGTCTGGATAGTGACAGGGTGATGAATCATATGATGTGACTAAGGATTAAAAGTTCTAGAGAAAGTAGACTAACAAAGGACAAGCTCACAGGGGAGACAAAGGTTGTCTTCTGACATCTGAAAGGCTGTCATGTATGAGAGGGCTGATTTCTTTTATTGGGCATAGATTTCTTGTAGGGCACAGAACTGAACTCCTGGGTGGAAACTAAAAGGAGGAAGATTTCAACTCGTGCTAAAAAGTGATGAGCCAGGATTGGAAGCATGAAGTCTCATCCCAGGGCTCATCATTTTGACCACTATTTGTTAGATTCCAGCCCAAGCTGAGGTCTGAGGGGAGTCAGTGGGGGGGCGGGTAGCTGAAGAAACACTCAAGAGACCACAGGTAGGTGGGACGTGGCTTTATTCAACAGCTCACTCACACTGTCAGTGCTGCATTTATGCACCTCACAGACAATAGTGGCTCAGAGCCAGGTGATGAGTCCCCGCATGTTATGGCTGCATAGCTGTGATTATATAATGCATGGGATTGTGCACCTGCGTTCCAATCCCGCTGTGTCATGCTGTCCCAGATGTGTACCCCAGCCTATACTTGACTGCAGTGCACCCATCGTCCTTACACTATGTTATTTTAACAGGAGGCCTTGAATTCATATTCTACCAATCAGATATTTTTTCAAAAACACACTTTATTTCATGGATTGATCACTCTTGAGCCCCTAACTCTGCTTGGAAATAACAAAATCACAATAACTACAACAACAACAAATCAACTTTCCAGTTAAAGGTAGCTCAGTTTTTTCTTCCTGGTAATTTTTCGTATTTTGTAGAGTTTTGAACTCTTTCACCTTTTTTCCTTCTAGATGCCATCTAGGTACTAACAGCTGCTAACACCATGTGCTGGCACTGGGCAGGGGCCTTGTGGCTCGTGTGCTATCCATCTGGTTACTCACTGGCCTTCACTCAGTCATCGCCATCCCTGATTACTTGGTGCACTACACTGGTGTTTACTGAGCTGTGGTGGGTGCTGTTAGGTCTTTTTGGCTTTGTCTCGGTGCCTGCTGTTGAGCAGGAGCATTCCCATTGCTCCATGTTAAGCTGTCCATATTCTGAGATTTCCTTGTACTGTCACCAAGATTATTTCAGAAAATCAGTCCCCTCAGCAGTTCTCTGTGGCTTCACAGAGCACATAGGAACTTGTGGATCTCCTGCAGGAAAGCAAAGGCCATGGCAGACTGGAAGCACTGACCTAGGTCTTGTCTTTGCAGAGTCACACCAAGACACTGTTTCTGTGCCACTATAGCTGCCCTAGGTTGGTAAAGTCTCCCCACAGAGTTCCATATGAAAAGTCAAATATTTGCATGGCTGTCTTTCAGTTTCTCCTGCTCCCTGGCCTGAAAATTAGTAGGATAAACACTGGGCCTCTTTTCTGTGATGCAGGCAACGTGCTGTCCCTGATCTCATCCCCTCCAGACTTTCCCTATGTCATATCCTCAGTCCTCTCTACAGTAAGGCTTCTAGTGAAACATTATGTCAGACCTCCAAAGCTTTGCTGTGTTAAGAAAAGCTTTAACAATTTAGAGAGAAAAATCTTACTTAATAAAATCTGTTTTCCAAGACTTTGCCTCACTAAATGTTTTTAGGCTAATTTGAAACTCAAAGCTGGGTATTGACCTTTTTGTTCTAAGTGGTATCTGACCTTCTGAAGAAGCTTGAATGTCCTCAATTCAATATATAAAGAGCTGAAGGGGGCAGCATGATGTATAGAGAATGAAAGCTAAAACCAGTTACAGAATGAAAACTGAATTAGCTATTTCGTGTATTCTTTTGTTTAGTGAAATATTTTATAATTTTAAAAAGTTTAAAACATTGGTTTAAGATCTCTAAATATCATTCTCATGACACTTTACTGTTTTCTGGAGTAAAGAAAATCAACCAGAGAATGTTAGCAGAAGCCTTTATTCAAAAATGCGAGGTCAAAGAAGGTTCTGAGGGAGCATTTTAACTTGGGGAAGGAGGGCAGAAATGTTTATGGGGATTCAGAGGGAGGGGTGAACTGAAGTTCATCTAGTTTCAGAAATATTTGGATCAAAACAGTTCTCAGAAGAGGAGGACTTGTACTCAAGAGTTAGCAGCCATTGTTTGGTAACTTGAATTTTTTATTAAGAGGAGTAGAAAGGAGCAGCTGTGGGAGGACAAGGGCATGCTAGGGACATGTGGAAAATTATCTGGCCCTAAGTGTCTTGTCTCTTAATTTACAATGTAGAAACATATATCAGTTGCTCTTTTCAGCATGTATGAGGCTGTTTCCAGAGCAACTGTTCTAATGATATGGCCATAACCTGCCTGAGTGCTCAATCTCTTGCAGGTTTAAATTTGCAATTTTTTTTCCATATCATGATATGACTCACACAGAGCTTTGGACAGAGTAGGCTTTCAATCAATGTGTGCTTTGCTCTGCTCTGCTAAGAAGAGGCTTTGCCTTTGAAAAACTCGCTAAACAATGAGAGAGACAGATATAAACATATCATTCAAATGAAAGTATGTTCAGAGTGTTGTGAAATTTCAGGGAAGAAAGTGGCATTTTTACAGAGGGTGTAATATTTGATCCATGCCTTGAAGGATGATAATGATGATATTGATAAAGATAATAATAAATATAAGCTATGGTTTATTAAGACATCTCATAGGCTAGCCGTCTTATAAATACCTTATCTCAAATCCTTCAAATCTCCTGCGGAGGTCGATCACATTTACTTAAGAAGAAAGGAAGTTTACAAAGGTCAAGTGACCTGTCCAAAGTCAAATTTATAAATGGCAACTCTCAGGTTTGAACACAGAACAATCTGGCCCCAAAGCCCACCTTTATTCCTCTGCGCCAGTGTTCCCAAAGTGTAGGGAATGCACCACTGATGATACGGGAGAGGAATCTAGGTATCCTGTGACTGTGAATATGAGAGACATGGCATGGTATTACACACTGAATCCCACTGTGGAAGAATTATTCCCTTTTCATTATTCTGATCAAGTCTAAGAGGAAGTCTCAGTTTGTTGGAGTATGTCCTCAACTCTTTAATCTTGCCAATCTCCTATTTTACAGAGTGTCAGAGCATTTGTTAGCTTTCTATTTAGAATGTAACAATGTATTTTTTCCAGAGTATTTGTTTTTATGATTTCTAATTATGGAAAGCAATGCTATTTAAATTTTTACATAATTTGATATGAAGTTTCTCATTTATACACTTAAATTTAGAAGAAGCATTTAAACAAGTATTAGAAAAACACCAGTGGAAATGGTTGTAGAAGGTGTAATAATGGCCTGCGTGAATGTTGTTTAGGACATTAAAGCACAACACCTGGCTGAAAAGGATTTCACTGGATAAACAGGGATGGTGGAACATAGCTGTTGGTGGTGAGAGGGAAAAGAGCACTCCAAGGATAGAAAATGACTCATAAACTCAGAAATATGTCAAAATATGATGCATCTGGAAACAGTGAACAGTTTGGGGAGCTAAGATATGCATGGTAGATACTGAGGCATGAACCTGGCAATTCTATTGTATATGAATCCTTTACCTTTACAATTTCCTAATAGAGATGTAAGTTACATTAAATAGTGTCCATGTCTTTTTTGTTGTCTACTGTGAACTCTCCCTTTATATCAACGTTATGCCATAGTAATTGGAATTAGAATAATTGGAATAATAATTGTAAAGCTTCATTTATATAAGTAGGTAAGAGATTAAGGACTTTTTTTTTTTTTTTTTTTTTTGAGACACAGTCTTGCTCTGTCACACCGGCTGGAGTGCAATGGGGCAATCTCAGCTCACTGCAATCTCTGCCTCGTGGGTTCACGCCATTCTCTTGCCTCAGCCTCCAGAGTAGCTGAGATCACAGGCGCCCGCCATCATGCCCAGCTAATTTTTGTGTTTTTAGTAGAGGCGGGGTTTCACCATGTTGTCCAGGCTGGTCTCAAATTCTTGACCTCAGGTGACCCACCCACCTTGGCCTCCCAAAGTTCTGGGATTACAGGCATGAGCCACTGCGTCCGGCCTCAATACGTTTTTACTTACCAAAAACATACTTCTTTAGCATAAAACTTTTAGCATCAGATAAACGTTAGGTGACTGTTCCTTTGAAAATACACTACCGTAGGCTGGGCACAGTGGCTCATGCCTGTAATCTCGGCACTTTAGGAGGCTGAGGCGAGCGGATCACAAGGTCAAGAGATCGAGACCATCTAGCCAAATGGTGAAACCCCGTCTGTACTAAAAATACAAAAAATTAGCTGGGCATGGTGGTACGCACCTGTAATCCCAGCTACTCAGGAGACTGAGGCAGGAGAATCGCTTGAACCTGGGAGGCAGAGGTTGCAGTGAGCCAAGATCATGCCACTGTACTCCAGAGCCTGGGTGGCAGAGTGAGATTCTGTCTCAAGAAAAAAAAAAAAAAAGACACTACTTTAGAACAACTTTTAAATAAAGAAGCGCTTATGGTAGAACTTGGTACCTTTCTTACTGATTATACCTTTTCATGTAGCAACTAACCCAAGGCTTAGAGCAAACTATGTGATTGAAGTCATCCTGGTCATGGGTTAGCCATATCTCGACCCCCACGTGGTACCAGTAGACCAAACTGCAGAGGATTTTGGGGGGATTGGGTAGGTAGATTATTGGAAAGCTCTCAGAGAACTTATAGTCTAGTAGAAAATTTAAATTATGTTTTCTGTCTTTGTTTTTCTCGCTTTACTACTATAATATTTTGTGACTTTAAGCAAGATTCTTCTTAGTAATACAGGAGCCTTTTACTACTCATTACTAGGCAGGTCTGACCGTCCAGGTAGGGAGGCAAGACACCTGTCTATACATGTATGTGGGGTTGCAGGCTTCCTTTCACAAATACCCACTGTCAAATCCTAGCTTTCCAGAATATCTCCAAAGCAACCCGTTGTTAAGACAAAACTGAGTTTGTTTTTGCTGGTAGAGAAAACACTATCTAAACAGACTCTTGGTAGCATCTTAGAATGGAGAGGGCAAAGTTAGAATATTTATGAGATTTTTGAAGTCTGGTTTATCCTGGGTCTTAGTTAAGATTAGCTAAGGATCATGATATAATAGTTTAGTATCAGTGAATGGCCAGGTGGGGATTTTGAGGTGAGGGGTTCAAAGGAGACTTGAGGTGCAAACTGTTGTTTGCTACTTTCTATTGAGGGGTTGATGAATTTTTCAGGAAGTTCCTGGAATCCACAGTTAAATTATTTGCAGCTTTTATCTTCCTGACCAAGAATTTTCTGAAACAGGAAAGCTACATTGATGAAGACATTGAAATGGTAAAGTCAGGTTACTATGGACAGTGAGAGGTGTGGCTATAGTTTTGATTCCTGCAACCCAACCATTCAGTTTCTTATTTCTGCCCTTACACAGGGGAAGATTCAGTCCAGCAAAGGCTTTTTGGTCCTCAGGGTAGTACAACCAAAAGTAAACAGATTTTGGAGTTAATGTATGTTTTCTGCTCAGTGGTCAGTGCATGTTTACTCCCTTCACACTTTTTTTACCCCCTACTTTCAAAGACTTTTATTAAGATGTGGAGCAATTGGAACCCTCCTACATCACTGGTAGGATTGTAAGAGGTGCAGCCACTTTGAAAAAACAGTTTTGCAGTGTTTCAAAGAGTTAAACAGAGTTACCATGTGCCCCAGCATTTCCATTGCTAGGTATATGCCCAAGAGAATTAAAAACACATGTTCACATAAAAGCCCGTACATGATTTTTTTATAGCAGCACTACTCACAGTTGCTAAAAAGTGGGAACAGCCCAAATGTTCATCAACTGGTGATGAAGAGGTAAATGAAATGTGGTATGTCCATGCAATAGAATATTATTTGGCAACAAAGTTCCATGCTACAGCGTGGATGAACCTTAACATTATGCTATATGAAATGTCCAGAATAGGTGAATACATAGAGACAGAAAGTAGTGTCAACATGAAATAAATATAAGAGTGATGAATCTTCACGCAAAGGGTTTATTTAGAAATAATACACAAGAATTATAATTTGGGGCACACAAACCAGGCAGCCGTTAGGTGTGTCCTAGAACAAAGGGAAAGCCTGGGGTTTTATTGAGGGAAAAGAGGAAGGTTACATACGTTATTTTGAAATAAAGTTAACTGGTGTGGACATTGTTTTGCAGGAGCAGGTAAGTTCTGATTGGTGAATGGCAGCAGTTTCTAGGTAAAACTTGTATTTTAAAGTCATAGTGTTAGCGGTGGACGGTGTCTAGGTTCTTGGCATTTTGAACAAAGAGTTGGACAAAACACACAACCAAAGCAATGAAAGAAAAGCACAGATTTATTAAAATGAAAGTACACTCCACAGAAGGGGAGTTAGCTTAAGCAAGAGGCTCAAGAGCACTGGTTACAGAATTTTCTCGGGTTTAAATACCCTCTAAGAGGTTTCCTATTGGTTAGTTGGTATAGGCCCTATGTAAGTGAAAGGATGAAGTAAAGTTACAAAGTTATTTACTTGGTATATACCTTATGCAAATGAAGAGGATAATTCCTGCCATTGCTGAAGGGAAGTTACAAAGTTATTTACTTGAGTGTAGAAGATTAGGGTTTTCCTTTTGATTTAGTTCTAGGAAGTTCTTAGGTTCCCTGCCTCCAGACCCTATTCTCCTTCCTCAGTAGCAGGCTGATGCAGTTTTGGATTGGAGTTGTAAGACAGTTCCCGGAGTAGGCATTTGTGACCTGCTTCCCTATGCCACCCTACTCTTCGTTGGTTGGGTATGACAAAATGAGTTCATTTTGTACAATCAGTTTGCACAGTAGATAAATGATTCCCTGGGGCCAGGGAGTGCAGAGGAGAAAACATTTGGGGGTGGCGGGGGGGGTGCAGAAATAGGGAATGACTACTAATAGTTATGGAATTTCTTTCGTGGGTGACGAAAATGTTCCAAATTGATTATGGTGATGGTTACACAACTGTAGACATACTAATTGGATTATAAACACCAAATAGGTGAATTATATGATAAGTGAATTGTATCTCAATAAAGGTATTTACTTTAAAGGCTCCTGTAAAATGTAAATACTCCATAGAGAGGGTTATGCCATGAAAGAATACGTTAATTGACTGCAGAGAGCAAAACTTCAGAAGTGGAATCTTGAATTGATGAAGCTAGGGTGAGGCCTGGGAAGGGACAGGTCTTGAAAGAGGGGACCCAGATGGAGCTGATGAACTGGTGCCACACTCATCTGCTTCACAGTACTGCCTGGTCTTGCCCTAGCAACCTGCCAAGTCATGCATGGGCATGCTTAGTGTATTTGGCACCCAGAAGGGGATCATTTTTCAACATCCCCTTCCTCAATATGACAGTTATTCACAGTGATAATCGGTAATAGTATTATTTTCTTGATTCCTTTTATAGTATTAAAACAGTTGACAATTTAAAAGAGCAACACATTTCTATGTTAAAGCTCTTTCTATTTAAAGGTATTGTTCCATTTCAGTAAAATATTTTAGTGTAAACTAAAACTTGCATTTGTACAACAGAAATAGAGCACAGCTTGTACTCTGTTTTCCTGTTTACATTTTTCAACACAAAATCTCTAAATGGTCACATAAATTGACAGAGTTGAAATAACTCTAGTTCTGTTTTTTCATCTTTAAGATCACCATGCTATCATGGTTTATTTTGAACCCTCTGTTTAAGTGCAGGAGTATGTAGTGCCATTAGGAGTTGGAGATGTGAAGTCCTGGCTGGAGGAGAGCTTGCACAATGTCAAACAGCTCACACGGTCACAAATTCATTCTCACAAGGATCATGTGTGTGTGAGGGACCCACTAAATAACTGGGAGTTCTTGGAATTAACTTTTATGTAGAGTACAATATTTACTAAAGGATAAATTATTTAAATGTGCTAATTTGAAGCTTACACACATATTATTCAAACTCAACAGAAACCACAGGGGTTGTTTAGAAGTTAGAAACAACAAAAGATTTCAGGGAGGAGTATTTTATAACTGGTAATGTTTAGAATTGTTGGCACATGGCAATAATAAAAAGCAGACTGACTTTTATTTCGTTTTGTAATTGCTTTAAAAATCTCTACACACAATGTATCTCTCTCAGTGCCTGTACCAAGGGTGGACTATTCCCACTACCCTACGCGTGGGATGCCACAGTTGCATAAGCCCGCATGGATTTAATCATATCTGTGGTAAATGATTGCTTATGTATTCTAACAACTGTAGTTACTGTGATTCAAATATTAACTAATAGAAAAAAATTATATTATTTAAATCTAAATTACTATTAGTCTGTTATACGATCCTAGCCCTGGAATTCAAAGGTAAATTTTTTCAAGTCTCTGACTTATAGAGGCTCTAAAGCCCATACTAAGTTGTCGTTAAGTTAAAATGGATTTATCAAGGTAAAAATTGGTTTTGATCATTAAGAAGAAAAGACTAACTTTTATAAACTACTTATAGCCAGATGTTGAGCTCTTGGGACACCCAACACAAATTTTGTTTTTAAATGTTGAAAATATTTTAACATAAAAAATAGTACATAAAAAGATGAATAGACTGAGCACAGTGGCTCACACCTGTAATCTCAACACTTTGGGAGGTCGAAGTGGGTGGATTGGTGAAACCCTATCTCTACTAAAAACACAAAAATTAGCCAGGTGTGTTGGCACGCGCCTATAATCCCAGCTGCTTGGGAGGCTGAGGCAAGAGAATCACTTGAACCCAGGAGGTAGAGGTTGCAGTGAGCTGAGATCAGGGGACCACACTCCAGCCTGTGCTATAGAACAAGACTCAGTCTCAAAAAAAAAAAAAAAAAAAAAAAAAGGAAGGAAAGATAAATAATAATAAGCAACTAATTTTAATAATGCCACATAAAAGCCATATATGAGATATGTATATCTCATATATGAGATATATATATAAAAAACCAAGCACAACTTGACTAAACAGATTTGGGGAAAAAATGTAACTCTTCTTGATAGGTATTCAGCTGAGTTTATAGAAGTAGGAATGTGGGCAAACCAGTGAATAGCCTAATAGCCATGAGCATTCAGTGTGTTATAGATACTGGAAAGTATCCATTGATCCAATAAATTGGTTGATGGAAGTCAGCTAAGAGAGCCCACAGTGTATTATATTCAGAAACCAGCACAGCAAGCTATATTATATATTAAAAGTGAGAACAATGAAAATGTAAGGACCTCTTGGAAATTAAAAATATAATTCTCAAGCAAAAATAATAATAACAGGACTGGAAAATGAAATAGAGAAAAGTCCCCAAATATAGAACAGACAGAAAAACAAAAAGTTACAAAATATTGAAAGAAAAGTTATAAAATGCAGATTAGAAGGTTCCCCTATTTCACTAGTAGACGTAGAGAAAGAGAGAACAAAGAGAACAGAGGAGAGGAAATGATCAAGGAAATAATGGTAGAAAATATCCCATAACTGAATATGCCACTGGGTTGAAGGGAGATAAAAGTCTTGACATTTGAAGGGCCTAGCAAATTTCAAGCAGAATGAAAGAAAACCAATTCACATGTAAGCATATCACTGAAAAAAATTTTAAAAACCAGGAATAAATAGAAGGTACTGAAACCTTCCAGAGAGAAAAAGGAGTAAGGCTAAGATTGGCATCAACTTTCTCATCAACACGGGAGACTACAATACAATAGAGCAATACTTTGAAAGTTAGTTTTCAACACAGAAAAGTGTAACTCACCTGACTTTTAATCAAATGTGAGGGCAGTGACATTTTCAGGCATGAAAGTCCAAAAATCACCAGCTGGGTAGCAGAGTTACAGAGCAGATAGTCCAGATTGGAGCAAAAGAATGGAGGACTCCAGGAGGAAGGCTTTCTGGGCAGAAAATGGCAATTTGATCAAACAAGTAGTATGTTAGAGATTTTGGGAAGAACTGAGAACATGATAAAGGCATAGGAATTTAAGAAGAAGAGAAAAGCCTTCTAGAAACTGTAAAGTGGAGGGGAAGGGTGAGAACTAAATGAGAAAGTCATGATTCAAATATGAGTAAACTAAAAGTTGATAGGTGGTTTTCAACACTTAGACTACATCTTCTGATAGCCTTGATTAAAGAATAGATTATAAATATTATCAGCCTTGGAAAGATATAAAAGGAAAGCACAGCTGACAGAATTGGGAAGGGGAATGGGGGAGAAGTGGTGGAGGGAAAGGTGGAAGAACTAATGACCTCCTCTTACAAAGTGGAGTTGAGTGCCTGCCGGCTTCCTGAAAACATCAACAAAATAACCTGGCGATCAGGCAAAGCTGAGTGACTGACTTACCACAGTAATGGAAAGCACTACCTTGGCAAATCTTCTCTGTTTTTGTTCTAAGACTCTTTTTAAATCTTCGGGGAGGTGGTGGAGGTCTGGCAATAGTACTGTTTCCCATTCTAGATTTTGCTTGCATATTAAATACTCTATTTCTAGGCTATTCACAAAAAATGAAGAGAGAACTGGGATCAGCTCTGCTTCAGGATCTACTCCTAAATGCTATCCAGCAGTGTTAAAGAGCTGATCCTTCGAGTCTCAAATAGACTAATCCTTCTTTACTTATGGGACTGCATCAGAGCTTCTGATGCCATTCTGGGTCTTTTAAGTCATTCTCAGGGTCTTCCCATTCTTCATTCTCCATCCAATTTTTTTGCAGCTAAGATTCCCACTGACATATAAGCTAATTGGTATAGATCTGGGAGCCCCACATTATATACAATTAAAACTATTCTAAATTCCTATGCAAATTTCACAATATCTCGTCTAGGTGTTGGAAAGTCTTTTTTCAATGGCTCTCAGGCCAGATTGAGACAAGGAATTAAAAGCCAGGGGTTTTCCTGTTCTGAAAGGGGTTTAATTTTAAGGGGTAACTGAGCTTTGAGAGTTTCTGGCTAGCCAGGAGAGGAGGGGAATGCATCTGAAGAAGAAAGAGAAGCAGAGGGAAATGGAGGAGCATAGGATGAGGGAAGAGGAATAGGAAGATGAAGGCGGTTTGTGTCAAGTTGTGAGTTGTAGGGGGTGTCTAAAGGAAAAAAATTTTAAGTGCTTCATGATTTTTCCTTTGCCTTGGCCAAGGAATCTCTTAAAGAAGTAATTTTATAATTTTAATTTCTTTTGTATTCTTGTTATACTAATCAAAAAATGCAGACTATTTGATATTTACTTCATTTTTCATTCTAAAGTGTTTCTCAAGTGAACATTTTTTTGTTCATATTAAAAATTCTGTCATTTTAGATTATGCTTGATGAAATTATGCCATTTAGAAAGGAAGTTCACAAATTTGGATTTTGTCTAAGAACATGTAAAAAGCAGGAGTGTGGCCCAGAAGATGGAAGCATTCCATTTAGACTGAGACAAACCCATGAGAGTGTGGAAATAGTTGGTTGAAAGTGTTGCTGTGCACCTTATGACTTGGGGTCCCCATCCAAAAGACTGGGCCATCTCCAGTGGAAAATTTGATGAATTTTCAGTTCCCATGGGACAGAAGGTTTAGAGAGGAGATCTCATCCGGCATCAGAGTCTCAGAGTCAAAACATCTACAGTGAGAAAAATTCTTATGAGGTTTTGAAAACTGACCCAAAGCATAGTTTTTCCAAAGGATGCTGGTCAAAAAGAAACCTTCTGAACTTCTTAGTCCTTGGGGCCAGCTTGAGAAGCAGACTCTGGGTCTTTATCCTCTCCTTTTGAACTTTCCTTTAAAGATGTACAAGAAGAAATGTCAAGGACAGATAGAAACCAATAACAGGGTTAATAATAAGGCAGATTTCCACCAAGGATGAAAGTTTTCCCAATCTTATCAAATAATTGAAGAATTCCTGAAAAGGGTTTCTTAACCCTAGGATGCAAAATAAACTCTGCATTTGGAGAGCTCAAAGAAATGAAATGAAAAAGAAATCAGAGCCAAATCCAATGCAGGACTTATAAACTTTATTGTCAATGTCAACAAGATCCCAGCAGGAGGCAACAGGGCTCAGGGGAGCACTGTTTTGGAATTGAGTCTTAGATAGTGATAGTGAGCAGGTCCCAAATGAATTTTAGTGGCACTGCCAAAATTGTTGAATGAGGGCTCCAAAGTACCACCAAACTAACCTGATGAGAAGGCAAAACTGAGTTTATTGCTTACTGTGGTAAGAGAGAGAAAAATACCTCTCCAAAGTTTTAATAGCACCTCAGAAGAGCAAGGACAAAATGGGATATTTATGAGGCCTTTCGTGAGATCTGGTTTGAAGTGAATCTTTCATTGTGGGGCTTGATTAGGGCTAGTTAATATCATAATATAATAATATAGGACTGGTCAATACCACAAAGCAATAACATTGGGTGAGGGTTATTCACTTTGTAGCTTAGTTTACACAGGATGAGTCTTAGAGAGTAAACAGTCATTTGATACTATCTATTGAAAATTTGTGCAATCTGATGTTTATTTAAGTGGGTTTTCAGGAAATTGCTGAAACAAACAATAAACATTTTCAAGTTGTATCTTCCTGGGTAAGAGCTTCCTGGAACAGTAAAATCATATTGATAAAGACAGTAGACTAAATAAAGACAAGTTAAAGTAATCAGCAAGCTGCTTGCCTGTAGATGGTTTCCATTCTCTGTGGGGTATCGTAGATAACTATGTATGGTTGCTACCAAAAGAATTATAGGTTTAAATATGTTGTTTGGAGTTGCGGAAGTGAATAGAAGAGAGTGTGAGAATATAATTTCATCATATCAGGAGAAGGAAAGAGAGAAGAGAATGTGGGGGTTTTTCAAGAGCTAAATACCTCATCTTTCGTACCAGAAATTCAGAAATAGTGGTATATTAAATGGGAGAAGCTGCAGTCATCATGATAAGCTTTTTGGCATTTTTTTTAACCATGTGAATATATTACTGTGATAATTTAACGAAAAACAATTAAAAAAGAAGGGCTAATTAGCAATTGAAAATCCAGTAGAAAGACTATAGAGAACAAGGGCTGTGATTAGAGCAGGGGTCCTGGTGATCTGTTTTCTCAGACTGTGTTGGGAGCGGAGAGGCAGGACAGGATGCAGGAGGGGAGAAAGCAGAAGCAAAGGGTGTGCTGGAGAAGTTTAGGAGGCAAGGAAACAAAGAAATCGGGTAGACCTGAGGAGGGCCCTCTGTGAAACACAGGGGGTCTGACAGTGACAGATGTGGAGGTGCCTGGGACCCCGCAGAGCTTCCTCTTCTCTCTTCTGTCCCCCACCTCCTTCTCTGCTTCTCCTTGTCCTCTTTTGCTGGCTGTAACATGGGCCCGAGGTAGTTTTTATTACAGTTTTTGGTATATTATTGAGTATAGTTTTATGTTTCCTGTTCATAATTGAAAAAGCAGATGAGTTCAACATTTTCTGTTTCTTCCAAAAAAAAATATTAAACTAAATTGAGTTGCTTTTTATTTCTCTGTGGTCTTCAGTTGTCTTCATTCTGTGGGTGAGTGGCCTCAAAGATTCACCCCTCCCCTCCCCAGCCTACAGGATTCCCTTTGGAAAATGTAATCCACCTTCTCATATGCCAGAATTTTTATGGTTTCCCTGGTGATTTGTGCTCTTCCACGACACCTTTCATTATTTTAACCTACTCTAGGTTTTATCCGTGATATCGTAAGTTGTTCACTTTGTAGCTTAGTATAAATTATTCCAATTATTTTAGAATTCATTTTTGACCTTTACATATATTTCTTCCAGTAAAGAGTGAAAACAGGGGCTTCATTCTACTTAGAAACAAAAGAATCAATTTCAATTTTTAGCTAAGTAGTGACAATAAACACCTAAATTATAAGTATCAGCTTATGAAAATACTAAATGGAGGTGCACACAGGATGAGTGAAATTCTAGAAGGTAATTATTTACTAATATAACCTCTTGTCTTTATTGGGTGAATTTAACTCAAACACACAGTTAAAAATGACAAGAAAAAGTTCGGTAGTCTGATTTCAAATTGGTAACTGTGGGGAGTTAAAAATGTTGGTGGTTTTAGGAGGCGAGGGAAAGAAAGTCAAGAATCTGCACCATGGCATGGTAATAACATTGCACTGGAATCAGAACACATGACGTCTTGTTCTAGCCCCCAACTAGCTGTGTGACCATAAGCAAATTACCTCATCTCTCTGAGCCTTTATTTTTTAATGCATAAAATGAAGGTCATGATAGCATCTACATTATAAGGCTGTTGTGAGGATTAATTGAAATAATAAATACGAAGTGCTTAGCGTAGTGCTTGACATATAATAAGCGCTTAATAAATATTAACTATGTTATCACTGTTACTCTGACTGTTGCTACTACAAATTCACCATTTGACTTCCGGCAAGTGACTTTACCTGTTTAAACATCCATTAGAGTCGATGAGTTCTATCCTATCTCTGCTTTTTGTGACACTCCAATTTGGCTATCTTCCACCTAAGAGCCATCATTTATCATCACCGACATGTGGGGCTCTGTGGAAAATGGGTACCCTGAGAATGGGTACCTGTATTCCAATCCTTGATGTGTAGATAGCAGATATTCCGTCTAATGTCATCACAAGCAAATTCAGTTATGCCTAGGTCTTTAGCCTCATCAGAGTCTATTGAAAATGAAAGTAAATTCTTCTCATGATCCATAATTCATTGCTTAAAGTGAGGATCCTATATGATGCCTTTTCCTTTTCGAGGTTGCTCAGACTGTTTGCTGAGGGCTCTTCCCCTGCAGTGTTTGGTTGTGGAATCAGCCTATCCAGCTTTCCTCTTCCCTGCTTTCCCAGGAAACAGTAAAAATAAAAAAGAAAAGAAAAAGGACAAAAGGTCCTCCTTTCCCCTTTTTGTTTCAAGATCTACTCCACTAAATCTGTGCAGACCACTGAGGTCAAGACAGTTCCCAAAGTCCCAGAAGCTGGATTTCCATCTCAATATGTATGTACAGATACACAGGGTCCTGGATAGTGTAGTTCCTGCCCTCCTTATATTTCCCTGGAGCTTGACAGTGTCTCTCACAGTTCAGAGTCCCCAGTCTTCCTACCTACTTCCCTTTAAATTAGTAGGAAATGAGGACAACTGAGGCTGTCCTGTGGTTGAAGTAGACCTTCTTCTTGATGCCAGTGCACAAAGGGAATCGCTGCTCCCTGGGCTTTGCTTCAGGGCTGCATCTTATCCAAGGAGTTTTTCTGCATATTGGGTAGACTGGATGGGTCTGTGGGATCAGAGTGGTTCCAGATTCTTCAGCAGCATCAGGAAAACTTGGACTTCCTGCCCAATTCCATTTGGGACTTTCCAAGGAAAGCTCCTGCTTCTCTTTCTCTTATTTCTACTGTTCTCTTTTTAATTAATTTTTAATTATAAAAGTAATGCATGAAAAGTTATCCTTGAAAAAAATTAATAGGAAGGGTCCTCTTTGCATTCTATTCCTAGTCTTATTCCTCTCTCCCCGTCCCTGGGGGTCTCTTCTTTTATCATTTTGATGTATATTCTTCCAGATTTTATATTTATGTGCATATGTAGATCTACCTTTTCTAATGCTGCAGTAATCCACAGTATGACAGCACTTTGCTTTATTTAGCAATTCTTCTTTTGTCATACATTGAAGATACTGCTGTCTTTAAGAAATATAGTAGTATTAAGTGAAAGAAGCCAGTCACAAAGGACCATGTATTATGATTCCATTTATACAAAATGTCCAGAATAGATTAGTGGTTTCCTAAATGTGAGGGGCAGGGGTAAGGGGTTGGGGGATGAGAGCTGAGGGATGCAGGGTTTCTTTTTGGGGTAAAAAAAAAAGTATAAAAGTGTTTGTGGTTATGGATGCACAACTTTGTGAATATACTGAAAGCCATTGAATTATACACTTTAATAGATGAATTACATGGAATGTGAATTTTATCTCAATAAAGCTGTATAAGAAAAAGAAATATAGTAGTATTCTCATTAGGTATGCTTCATTACGACTAATCAAATTAGAGGTCATCTCAAGGGACTGCCTGATAGTGCTTGTGGTTTTTAACCTCAGCTCCTCATCTATACAGCTAGCATATTCTGTGACGAGCCTGGTCGCCTTTGCAGATAAAGCCTTTCTTAGGTTTGAGCCATGACCTGTGTGACCCATGGCCTTTGTGAAGAAGTGAGAGGTGAAGAAGATAGGGGCTGAGCAGTGCTGAGTTCCTGCTGGTTTCCATTTTCCATTCTAAGAGCAAGAGTCAAGCAGGAAACGCTCTCACCCCATTTTTGTGCTTTTAGAATGGGGGACAACAAAACCAGTGTTCTCTTCGTTCTTGTGAGCCTGAGCAACAAGCAACACTCCCAGAGTGGGTTCTCCACAGAGTCCCTCTTCAGTTGCCTCATGGTAAAATTGGGCCCCTTTGGGGAGAGTAGAAACATGTTCTATATGCAGGCCTCGAGAGTCAGGCTTACCAGTAAGCCTGGAACAATTTCTTTCTAATGCGTATTAAAGGCATCTCTGAAAGCTTTTCTACAATAGAACTGAGTTCCAGATTTTGTTTAGCTGATTCTAGAGTTCTGATAGTAAATGCTGCTGTTATATTTTAAAATATAATAACAGTAAACCATTAAATGTCATTTATTGAATGCCTAGTATATACTACTTGCACTAGTGTATCCTTGCGAGAGCCCTATGAGATAGGCATCAACTCCTTTTACAATTGAGGAAAATAAGGTTAAGTAACTGGCCCAAGGTCACTCAGATCTGTTGCCCCAAAGCTAGTGCCCTTTCTGCTACACCATGCTATAATTTATGTATTTTAGCCTTGAATATTGTGCCAAGGACCTTAGAGCTCTTTGAGATCAGGAACCATATTCGATTTATCCCTGTCTCATCCGCCACTCCTAGAAGGGTGCTGGGCACACAGTCAGTTCCTAGTACATGTCAGTAGAAATAGTCTCTTAGAACCTTCCCCTTCCCTTAGTCTAGGCAAGCCTTGCCTGTTTATGGCCACATACCACCCGAGGCATCTGAGCCTTGTGGGGGGATTTCACACAGGAGGCATGTGGAGCCTGTGACTAACTCCAAGAAGGGATTTTCTTTTTAAAAAGAGGATGTCAGGAAAAGTCTAAAGGGAAATGTTAGGAAATTAAAATCTGTAGAATCAGCATGAAGGCTGCTTATGGATTGCATTAGTTATGGAAGGTGAGTTCACTCTCAAGAAAGCAGAAAAGTGGAGAGATGGGAGGATGCAGTTGGCAGGATGCAAATGACAGGTATAAGAGTTCACAAAATACCTTGAGAAGGAAGAAATCCAACCCCAGGCATCCCTAATGCACATGAGCATGTGTGGATCAGGTCAGGAAGGAGAGAAAATTAGAGTAAGCAGCCAAAGCAGAAAGATCCACATTGAGATATGGTTATATGTTCACAGAAACAAATAAAACTGACCTCTGGAATATGCAGATGCTATCCCCAGGGAATAAATAAATCATCAATTGCAGCATCTCGCCTTAATGGAAAGTAGATACTATATTTATAAAGAAGTTTTGTTTTGAAATTAGAAATAAAACCAGGTAAGAAAAGAAAAGGCCAGGCACGGTGGCTCATGCTTGTAATCCCAGCACTTTGGGAGGCTGAGGTGAACGCATCACCTGAGGTCAGGAGTTCAAGACCAGCCTGGCCATCATAGTGAAACCCCATCTCTACCTCAAATACAAAAAGCAGCTGGGCGTGGTGGTGGGCATCTGTAATCTCAGCTACTTGGGAGGCTGAGGCAGAAGAATCACTTGAACCCAGGAGGCGAGGTTGCAGTGAGCCAAGATCACGCCACTGCACTCCAGCCTGGGCGATAGAGGTAAACTCCATCTCAAAAAAAAAAAAAAGAGATAGGAATTCTCTTGCTCTGAATTAGGACTCCAAGGACTCGTGATCCAGAATAGATAGATAGAAATCTGAGTGAGGCTCACAGCTATGAAAATAAACTTGGCTTAACTGTCAATGCCTGAAATGAATCAGGCTGGGCTGAAAGACCTGTCCTCGCCTAGCAGTTATTTTGTGTGAGATTTTTACGGAACTTTGTCTTGAAGGCATCTTTGAATGCCTTCATTTCTGCTCACAATTTCTCAATCTCATGAAATACATCAGTAGTCCATGAATGTTGTAATTTTGAAATTGGAGTCCAGTATCTGGAGTAAGTAAATATTGCATACAGTCCTAGGTCTACTATGGATATGTTAGGAGACTCAAGTTAGTTACTTCCTTCTTTGTTCCTCAGTTTCTCCTTTTGTAACAGAGATAATGTAATTTTATTGGCCAATTACATCAAGATAAATGCTTTTTTTAAACATAAAATTATTTTACCCCTTTGAAGCCCATTCCACAATCATTCATCACACATTGGTCTCCTTTTGCAAGGTTCAGGGTTAGTCTGTGCAATATGATCCCCTATGATTTTTAAAATTTTGTTGTTGTAGTAGTAGTAGTAGTAGTAGTAGTAGTAGTAGTAGTAGTAGTAGTAAAGACAGAATCTCGCTGTGTTGCCCAGGCTGGTCTTAAACTCCTGACCTCAAGCGATACTCCTGCCTCGGCCTCCCATAGTGCTGGGATTACAGACATGAGCTACATGCCTGGCAGGTCCCCATGCTTAATCCACAGGATTATTGTACCAGGCAGCAAATGGACCAAGCACTGACGTACATTAGGTCTTTCTAATTTCTTTTCTAGAAATATTTCTGCTGGAATCCAACTCTGGAATTTCCTGACTGTTCAAAGTTTAGATAATAAATCTTCGATTGCACTAGTACAACTTAATGCCTTTATTTGCTTAAATTATATTTTAAAAAGAAAGTTGTACAGTCCTACTGTCCTCAGCGAGACCACAACAAGCATATGTCATTAGATTTATACACTTGAGTTTCTACACTGTGCAGCACTACGAACTTTAAACATGCAATAACTAACACTACGTGGTTGAAAACAATCTGAGAAAGAATCGTATTTTTTTAATTGGACAGGATAAATCATTTCAAACCTCAAACTTAGACCCGGAAGACATGAGGTGCGTGTTATAATGGGACTCCAGTTGTCCTATCCGGGTTAGTTGTCCACCCCCAGACCCTTTATCTGTGGCCGCAGCCGGGGTCCCATTTGTAGAAAATGGCTGCTTCTGTGGTACCATCTGGTGGGCCTGCTTTATGTGAAAAAGCTAAGGGAGTTGGTAGATGGGGTCTGAGCAGACAAAGCAATGTATCCAACTACCAAGTCACTACTAAATGCTGTTTTTTTATTCTAACGCCCGGGTCAAAAAAAGAGAAAAAATAGAGTCCCCTCAGTGCCTAGCATATAGGCAATTCAGAGCTAATTAATTAATTATCAGCTTCTTGTTTTAAAAAGAAGACAAAAAAAATTCACAAAAATGCTTCCTCTTAGTACAGAGGGAAAGTTCAAAACAGGCAGAGGGTTTGTCTTAAAGAAGAGAAGACAGCATTCATTTGAGTACTGTGCTGTACTGTGAAGGCATAAAGCAACAGGAGCCGTGCCATGCAGATAGCAGCAGGAAGGGCAAACAATAGACAGCAAGTTGAGCACAGAGACAGCAGGTAAATGAAACAAGATTCCTTAGGGGAAGACTGCCTTCAAGGAGAAGGAATGTTCAGAGCTGGCCTTGGAGAAAGGTGAGGGGCAAGGAAGGAGCAGCTTGGGGCTAGGATTCCACCTGCCAGGAACCCTTGCAGAGACCCATAAACCAGCTGGCTAGAATACAGTGGGAATGTTGTGAGGTGGCCAGAGATGCCAGTGAGGTACAAAACAACTGTCTCAGAGAAGACCTCTTAACACTTAGTTGGATTCTGTGTGTAACTGGAGTCATTGGAGTTCTTAATTAGGAGAATAAAGTAAATGAAAATGGGTATGAAGAAGTTTTGTGGCAGCTGTTTGGGAGTTGGAGGACCCAGGAGGCAGGAAGGTTGCCTGGGCATCAGTCCTGGTCTGAAATGCAGACTGGGGAGCTATCCTGGAAGAGGTAAACAAGAGACTTCTGGGTAGAGGAGATCTTAGGAGTGGTATTGTTAATATCTTCCTTTACCCCTGCTCATCTGTGCATCCTTGAGCCTAGTCCCGTGCAAAACAGATAGGAATAACTTAGCACAGATTTGAAAAGTGATTAGAAAGATACCTCTTGATGGAGACCAAGAAAGTCTTCATGGGATAAATCTAGAAGGATAAATTGAATTTTGACAGGTACAGTAGTACTTGAGAAGGAGAGAGAGAGAGAATGAGAATGAATATGAATTTGGAGGGATAGAGGTGGTATTTCATCTTAATTCAAAATGCTATATGGTATAACTATATTTTTATTAAATTTATATTTTAAATTTGTAATTTAACTTTATCATTAAATTTATTTTACATTTTAATTAAAAATAGAGAAGTACAGAAGAATGTAAAGCTAACTAAATAATCAGACTTTTGGCCAGGCACATTGGCTCTCATCTGTAATCCCAGCACTTTGGGAGGCCGAGACGGGGAGATCACCTGAGGTCAGGCATTCAAGACCAGCCTGACCAATATGGTGAAACTCTGTCTCAAAATACAAAACATTAGCTGGGCTTGGTAACGGGCACCTGTAATCCCAGCTACTAGGGAGGCTGAGGCAGGAGAATCGCTTGAACCCAGGAGGTGGAGGTTGTAGTGAGCTGAAATCGAGCCATTGCACTCCAGCCTGGGCGCCAAGTAAAAAACTCCATCTCAAAGAAAAAAAAAAAATCAGACTTTTTAAAATAACAACTTTATTAAGATATAACACAAACCGTAAAATTTTCACTTTTAAAGTGTATGATTCAGTGGTTTTTAGTATACTCACAGAGTTATACAACTATCTCCACTGTCTAATTTTAGGACATTTCATCACACCAAAAAGAAACCCCATACCCGTTAACACTACTCTTACCTATTTTTAATTTAAAACTCACAAAAACAATGAGTAGATTGCCAGGAATTAGGAATTCTCTGTCTTCCTTAGCTGGGTGGAAACCTTGAGTGACTCATTAATCTTCAAGTCCCATGTCACTGCTGCTCTAAGGAAAAACATCCTGATGTGGCTAGGCTGCCAGGGTGGGGGTGAGGGGAAAGAACCTGAAGCCCAGAAAGGAAAGATGTATAAGAGAACCTCAAGGCAGAGAAAGGAGTTGTTGGGCGTAGTGAGAAAGAGAAGTCGATCAAGGTTTCAAAGAAGATAACAAGGCCACACTTCTCCCAGAAGCCCCCGTAATCTGAGAATCTTCAAGGACAATCTTGAGACTGCTCTATGCCCACAGACTTCTGGGGCTTGGCCGACAGGAAGTTGTCTCCCTTAGTCTACCCATCCCTCCTGGAGCAGTATTCATCCCCACCTTCAGCCATGGCTCCTGAAATGTGCCAGTCGCTGACCTAGGGGCTTTCTCATTGCCATCTCACTGAATCCCCGCAACAGACCTATGAAGTAGATACGGCATTTCTCATTTTTATAGATTAACAATTGCAAGTTTATAGAAGTTAAAGTAACTTGCTCAGGATCGTGCACTTAAATTGATTTTAAACTAAGGACTTCAACCAGGACTCATTGCGCTTCTGGATCTTTACTGTCACTGCCTCAGCAGGGTCAACAGGATTTCTTCTAAAGAGTTTAGTTCTTCTGCCTGTAATCCCAGCACTTTGGGAGGCCGAGACGGGCGGATCACGAGGTCAGGAGATCGAGACCATCCTGGCTAACCCGGTGAAACCCCGTCTCTACTAAAAAATACAAAAATCTAGCCGGGCGAGGTGGCGGGCGCCTGTAGTCCCAGCTACTCGGGAGGCTGAGGCAGGAGAATGGCGTGAACCCGGGAGGCGGAGCTTGCAGTGAGCTGAGATCGGGCCACTGCACTCCAGCCTGGGCGACAGAGCGAAACTCCGCCTCAAAAAAAAAATAAATAAATAAATTAAAGAGTTTAGTTCTTCTGCATCCTTCTTGACATGCTGAGGCGAAGAATCAGGGCACATTAAAAAGTCTGCTACTTAAGTCTGATAAAAGCATTATGGTGACTAAGGTTACAAAACCCATTGAACCCTGCACTAATGTTTTTGAGAGCTATGTGGTCTTCCCAGCAGTGTCTTTTCCATGTTAGCCCTTTGCACATCTGGCACGCTTGATCCCAGATGTGTGATTTTTATCCCATGAGGTGGGGCCACAGTACTGGGGATCCTGCCTGCTCAGCTGTGTTCGCAAAGGCCTGTTTCTTTGACAGGGCCTGTAGGAGGTAGCTAGTGGTGGTTTTGTAACCCCTGATTTATTACTGTCTCCAGTCAGAGACAAGTGCTACACAATTTGGTACACTTACATGTACACACGCACACACACACACCATCCATTTGTAGAGAAACACGAAGGAAACATTCACAAGGCATCACCATTGATTCCTCTTTTCTCCTGTATCAGCTGGTCTGACTTTTCCCTGTTGCCTCCTTTGCCTGTGGTCTGTCAGCTGGAGGTGATGACAAGGAATATTTCAGACTCTTTTCCCATCTGCTCCAAACACCAGGAAGCTGCAGGCCTGCTTCCCTCCAGGCCAGCTTAGAAATCCTGGTGTCAGGATAGAGCAGGCTTCCAAAAGCCAACCACAGAACATTTAATACCTGTGCAAACCCCACGTAGAATTCATATGCCATGGGGTCACGGCTTTATGAGTGTTTCCATGACATGGTATTATTACACCCCAAATCTCTCACCTCATATGTCACTCAAGCATTCTCTGTCAGGAAACCAAGGAATAAACATCCAAAAAGAAGATTAATATTAGACTAAAAGAGTAAAGTTCACCCAACCATCTGGTTCAGCTCAGAAGGGATGTGTGTGAGCCCTCCTCTCTCTCTTCCTTCACCCCTGCCTTACACCTCATCCTGTCTCACACTCCAATAGGAATCCCTTTACAGCAGTTTTGCTTGGGCTACCTGTGTCAGCGTCAGTGGGGACGCTTGTAAAAAATGCAGCTTCCTGGAAATCATAATTTCTGGGATATGACTTAGGAATCTGCATTTCACAAGCTCCCCAAGAGATATCTGTGCACTGCAGACTACCTTATCCCCTTCCTGAGAAGCAAGTCATCTACCTGTGTTTGAGTACAGTTAGCCATGTAGAACTCACTACTTCCGTGGGCAGCCAAGTCTAGAAAAGATTATGGTAATGAGGGGAGAAATATCTTTTATTGAGAAGAATTTGACCTTCTATAATTCTCACACATTTTTCTTTTCATTATTCCTCTTCCATCTGGAGCAACACGAACTAAGTCACCTCCCCTTCCATAGGAGATCCTCTAACTCAAACCCTTCTGTGTCCCACCTTAGGAAGTAGAGAAATTAACCCAGTTCTCGAACACAAGCACATTGTGTTCAGGGGCAAGTTTTCCCCAGCTCTCCAGCTCATGCTGTCTCTCACACCTTCCCTGGGCACATGGGCAGGTTACTGATGGCCTGACATGCTGCCTTAGCACAAAGTCTTGGAGAAAATGGGTAGAAAATCTACCTGCTAAGAAAATAAATTCAACTTTTAAAAAACTGTGGTTGCTTCTGTGTCCCTAGGTCTTTAGCGTGGCCTTCTAGAGAACAGGTAAGAAAGAGGTGGTTTGAAGGCCACTAGAAAGGTTCTCCATCTCCAAATGCCTCCCTTGCATGTGCGATGATGGCCAAAATCCCCCCGTTCAAAGATCATCCCTTGTGGTAGGCTTTGCCTTTCCAAAACAACTCAGTTAAAATGGAAATGCCCACGAAGAAGGTCGCATGTTAAGTCATTAGCAGTTGGTGAAAAGAGCAGTCAGAGCCAAGTTCTCGGTCATCATCCTAGCTATGCCACTTTTTCTCTATATAGCTTACGTTTCCTTCCTGAGTCTCAATTTCCTCCATGTGTTAAATGAGAAGAATGATAACTTTCACTAACCACCTCACAGAGTTGTGAGGATTCAAGAAGATAATGTGTATTTCACACATTTGAAGTGTTCTGAAGTATTTTTATTATAACGCAGTATTATAGGGATAGCCAGTCTGGGCTGGGCACTGCAGCAAAAGGTCTTGTCTTTCCAGGATCTTGCAGGAGGCCTGGAGGGGAGCGTGTTGGCTAAGAATGCAGCCTCTGGACTTCTACTTTGGGAAGATCCTGGCTGTATAGCCTTGACTGATATGCTATCTCTCTCCCTCTCTCTCTCGGTGACCCATTTCTTCATCTGCAAAATAACAATAATGATAATGATGATACAGGTTTTTATGAAGATTTAATAAAACAATACTTTAAGACACTCACCTAGTATACCTATTAAGTGTTCTGTAAGTATCATCATCAAGGACAAGGAATAAATTCTTCCAAGTTTTTCTAGAACCAGAAATACCATTTGACCCAGCAATGCCATTACTGGGTGTATACCCAAAGGTCTATAAATCATTCTACTATAAAGACCCATGCATACATATGTTTATTGCAGCACTAGTTACAATAGCAAAGACATGGCACCAACTCAAATGCCCACTAATGATAGACTGGATAAAGAAAATGTGGTACATATGCACCATGGAATACTGTGCAGCCATAAAAAAGAATGAGATCATGTCCTTTGCAAGGACATGGATGAAGCTGGAAGCCATCATCCTCAGCAAACTAACACAGGAGCAGAAAACCAAACATCGCATGTTTTCATTCATAAGTGGGAGTCGAATAGTGAGAACACATGGACACAGGGAGGGGAACATCAACTCTGGGCCCTGTCAGGGGTTGGGGGACAAGGGGAGGGAGAGCATTAGGAAAAATAGCTAATGCATGCTGGGCTTAAAACCTAGGTAATGGGTTGATAGGTACAGCAAACCACCATGGCACATGTTTACCTATGTAGAAGACCTGCATATTCTTCGCATGTGTCCTGGAACTTAAAGTAGAATTTTTAAAAAAATTCTTCAAGTTTTGTCTGTCTGCTTGGGTTTCCGTTTCTTTTTCCTTCATTCCACAAATTGATAAAAAAGTAAAAGCTTAAGAATATAATGTTGTTATGTAGACCATGGGAACCAGTTGTTCTTTTCTGCTAAGTACCAAGTAATGTAATGTGGGCAACACTCAGAACAGGACGAATGACCATACAGGACGGTATCTGTGTGTCCCAGTTTGGCCAGAATCATCCCAGTTTACTTTGGTAGTAAATATTCAATGTCCTGGTTTGGATGATCAATTGTAGAGTCACCCCAGAATTAGATTTTCAGAAGAACTTTTGATGATGATTGGAAACATTAAGACAGGTTATTGAGAAAGCTTGCGAAATTTTCTTCCTTGGAAATATTTAAAACATGCCCATCTGGTTGAGATGATTTAGAACAACTGCAAATAAGTACTCATTTATAAGCCCCCTAAAATGCTTTGTTTGGTTTGGTTTAACTAAACTGCCTTGCCCTGCCTCCAGGAGGTATGTAGGTAGTAAAATTAATGGAAACAACATTTTTAGCTACTCAATTTGCCAAACAAAAATTGCTTTGTGCTGTGAACTAGTGGATGTGGATGAGCAACCATTATGAGTTTGGAGCCACAGAATGCTGCTTCAGGTTGTAGTAAAGAAATACTGTAAGTTTGGAGCTTAACAAATTATTGGACAACTAAAAGTTTGAAAGAAGAACGTAGAATACTATGTAAAGAAATTGCAACAATAGTTAATAATGTGCTACGTTCTCTGCAAATACTACCACACTTCATCCTCAAAAAAATGCCTATAAATTTAATACTACCATTACGCATATTTAAAGATGAGAAAAATGAGTCACAGAGAATAAAGGAACTTGCTCAAGTTAATAGCAAAGACAGAATTTGGCCCAGGAGGTTTGGATCTAGAGCCTACTTTCTCAACCTGTGTGCTGCGTACTCCTGGGAAAGAGGTAACACTTTTGTTTAAACAAAGGCAGGGAGTGGGGACAACAGCACTAGCTAGGTTTTAGTATATTGTGGCTGGCTACTGGGTGAGAGCAGTCTGCCTTGCAACTGCGGGAAACAAACCAGCTCTCACTAAAGGGAGGAGGGGTGGGAGGAACAAAGGAAAATAGCACTTATTGAACTTTGCGTTTCATCTTTGTGACAGGCATGGAAAGTAGGTGTCATCATTTCCATTTTACAGTTACAGAAACTGGGGGTTAGAAAGATTAGAGTTTCTCCAGGCCTGGTAGTATGCCAGGGGCAGAAGCAAGGTTCCTACCCAGGATCCTGTCTGACCCCAGGACCCCTGTTTATAGCATTTGTGGAAAGTGCTATGATTTATACTAAAGCAAAGCAACAGGCTACAATCTTGAATATTGAAAATGACCCTAGTTGTGTATGTTGGTGCAGCCACACATACATGTGCATGTGGATACACAGAAAAAAAATAAGAAGAAAGTGTAGCAAAAATGTAAAGTGTGGTTATCTCTGAGTAGTAAAATAATGGGTAAGTTGTTTCTTCTCTGTATATTTCTTTATTTTCTAAATGTTGCTTAAGGAACATGCATCTTTTTTATAATGACTTTATTTGACATATAACTTACGTGAGTTACAATTTACCCGTTTAAAGGATACAATGCAATGGTGTTTAGCATAGTCACAGAACTGTACAATAATCACTTTCTGTACGTTTTCATTACCCTAGAAGAGACCTCATAATTATAAGCACTCACAACCTGTATGCCCCCAACCCTCCCAGCCCCAGGTAATCACTAATATAATTTCTGTCTCTATAGAATTACTTATTCTGGACATTTCTTATGTAGTAAATCATACAAGGTACGGTCTTTTGTAACTGGGTTCTTTCACTTAGCATAATGTCTTCAAGGTTCATCCATGTTGCAATGTGTGCTTATACTTCATTTATTTTTATTATAGAATAATGTTCCACTACATAGATATGCCATGTTTTATTTATCCACCCATCAGTTAATGGACATTTGAATTACATCCACTTTTCAGCTATTATGAACATCTGTGTACAACTTTTTGTGTATATACGTGTTTTCATTTATCTGAGTATATATCTAAGAGTGAAACGGCTAGGTCATATGGTAACACTGTGTGTAACCTTTTGAGGAACACATTTATCTTTGAAAAGGTTTTTTGGGTTTGTTTGTTTGTTTGTTTGTTTGTTTTTAAACCAGAGCCCCAGGAACCACTTGTGTGATACCTGGCTCAAGGAAGATTATCCTAACATCAGATTTTCTATATCAAATCTCTTGTAAAATCATCAAATAAAAAATCAACCCATCCAAATAAAAAAAGGAATAAAAAAGTAACTAATCCTCGAGAGAAATTTGCACATAGAATCATTTGTGTATCCTACAAATATTTCTGAATATCTACTGTATAAAAAGAGGAGACCAGCAGATTTTAAGTCAAACGACCTGATCTCTGCCTTTCCAGGCTCTCAGAGGCTGTCTGTGAGGATCCATCAGGATTGAGTAGAGTCATGTATCACTTAACGTTAAGGATATATTCTAAGAAATGCATTGTTCGCAATTTCATTGTTTATATGAACATCATAGTGTATATTTATGCAAACCTATATGGGATAGCCTACAACATGTCTAGACTGTGTAATATAGCCTATTGCTCCTAGGCTGCAAACTCGTACAGCATGTGACCATATTAAATACTATAGGCAACTGTCATGTAATGGTAAGTATTTGTGTATCCAGACATCAAAACATAGAAAAGGTACAGGAAAAGATTAAAAAACGGTACACCTGTATAGAGCAGTTACCATGAATGGAGCTAGGCGGACTGGCAGCTGCCCTGGATGAGTCAATGAGTGAGTGTTGAGTGAATGAGATGGACTAGGACATTACTGTACACTACTATAGAATTTATAAACACTGTACACTTACACTACACTAAACTTATTTAAAAGTTTTTCTTTGTTGTTTTTTTGTTTTGTTTTGTTTTGTTTTTTTTTTTGTTTTTTTTTTTTTTGAGACTGAGTTTACCTCTATTGCCTAGGCTGGAGTGCAGTGGCATGATCTCGGCTCACTGCAACCTCTGCCTCCTGGGTTCAAGTGATTCTCGTGCCTCAACCTCCTAAGTAGCTGGGATTGCAGGCGCCTACCACCACACCCAGCTAATTTTTGTATTTTTAGTAGAGACGGGGTTTCACCATGTTGGCCAGGCTGGTCTCGAATTCCTGACCTCAAGTGATCTGCCCGCCTCAGCCTCCCAAAGTGCTGAGGTTATAGGCATGAGCCACTGCACCTTACCAAAGATTTTCTTTCTTTAATAATAAATTAGCCTTAGCTTACTGTAACTGTTTTACTTTATAAACTTTTTAATTTTAAAAAACTTGTTGATACTTGTATAATAACATTTAGCTTAACAGCTATACAAAATTTTCTTTATATCCTTATTCTTTAAGATTTTTCTGTTTTTCACTTTTTAATTTTGTTACCTTTTGAAGTTTATTGTTAAAAACTAAGACAGAAACACACCCATTGGCCTGAGCCTATAAGTGGACAAGATCATCAGTTTCCTACTCGGGAGACTGAGGCAAGAGGATTGCTTGAACCCGGGAGGTGGAGGTTGCAGTGAGCCGAGATCATGCCCCTGCATTCCAGCATGGGTGACAGAGCAAGACTCTGTGTGGAAAAAAACAAAAATTATCACTTTCTTGCACCTCCACATCTTGTCCCCCTGGAAAGTCTTGTTCCATGGCCTGGAGCTCTCATTTCCTATAGCAATGCCTTCTTCTGGAATACCTCCTGGTGGATCTGCCTGAGGCTGTTAAATTTTAATAAGTAAAAGGAGTAAATTCTAAAATAATGATGAAAACTATAGTATCATAAATACATAAACCAGTCACAAAGTCATTTATTATCATATCAAATATTAGGCACTATACATGATGATTATATGTACTATACTTTTATACAACTGGCTGTGCAGTAAGTTTGTTTTTTACCATCATTGCCACAAACACGTGAGTAATGTGTCACACCACATTACTATGGCTATGATGTCACTAGGCGATAGCAGTTTTTCAGCTCTATTGTAGTCTTGTGGGTCCACCATTGTATATGTAGTCAGTCCATCATTGACTGAAACATTGTTATGCAGTGCATGACTGTACTTGGCACACTGGAAATGACTGTTCAACTGTGAAGCAGTTGTAGTGGGACTGATCTAAAGGAGGCAATGTCCTGCTGAGGTGGACCAAGAAAATACACTCAGTGAAGAAAAAAAGGCCTGAGTGGCAAAGAGGAAGGTGGGGCCTACATAGGGCCAGGACTGGGCTTTAGTCTCAGGCTGCTTAGGGTTCATCAGGAGATCCCCAAGGGAGTGGCAGGCCACAGGACCACCTGTGAGGTGCATCTCAGGGCAGAGACAAGTACTGTGTGGCTTTGCCCCTTCCTCCACCTGCCTGTTTGTCGCAGTGAAATCTGGTTGGGAGGAGCCAGCTCATCCAGTCACACTTTCAGGAGACACCTGGCTTATCAGCAAAGCAATAGGGAGAAAGCAGTGGGTGGTGCCCATCATTCACAGTATCTAGGATCTGCTGTGCTGATTGGAGACAAGACTTCTGAGGGTATTTGGAGATGAGATTGGCAGTAATGATAGGTTGAGCTTAAGGGGGAAACTAAGCGACTCAGAGAGAGTAGGAGAGATGACCATGGATGAAAGACTCTTTATACTCCTGGCTCTGCACTCTGCCTTTAAAACCCTTTTAATAGTCTGCACTACCTATACAAGAAAGTCTGTAGTGAGGCCTCCATGACGCTCCATGGTCTGACCCCAGCTTATTTTCCACCCTAACTTCCCAGTGCTCCCTTTCAGGACATACAGCCACAGTGAAATACATACTCTTTTCCACACAAACCCAGAACCCAGCCTTTGTCTGGAACAGTCTCCTTTACTCTCTGCAAATCTAAATAGCTGCCAGTTCTAAAAAGTACAGCTCACAAACCATCTCTTCCACAAGGACTCTCCAGAACCCCCACATTCTCCTACCAGACAGAATAAATCTCAGACTGGCTGCATTCTTATATTGCTTTATCTGTATAGTGACTCTCCCAGGCTGTCTTTACTTCTCATCAGAGGGTAGGGCCCTTGGGGCAAAGACTATCCCTTCATTCACCTGCTCTTGATAGACAGTCTGGCACATAACAAGTAGTCAACAAATGTTTGTCGGTCAGTGAGTGAGTGAATGGATTAATGAAATCAGGAAGCAGATAAGGGGAGAGTGAGAAGGACTTGGGGGATATGAGAATAGACATAATCAGGTGAGTGCCAGCACAGGCCAGGAGAGAAGCCTTCAGGGTAAGATGACTGGAGAGTGTGCTGAGGTACAACCACAGTGGGAGTGGAGAGTTGGGGCAGGGGGAGAATAGTGGGCAGAAGGAAAGAGCCTACAGGGTAAAGAGTGAGCTCTATCCTGGGGACTCAGAATTGAGTTAAAGAACCAATAGATAAGGCTGGGTGCAGTGTCTCATGCTTGTAATCCCAGCACTTTGGGAGGCCAAGATGGGTGGATCACTTAAGGTCAGGAGTTTGAGACCAGCCTGCCCAACATGGTGAAGCCCCATCTCTACTAAAAATACAAAAATTAGCCAGGTTTGGTGGCAGGTGCCTGTAATCCCAGCTGCTCAGGAGGCTGAGGCAGGAGATCGCCTGAACCTAAGAGGTGGAGGTTGCAGTGTGGCAAGATTGCCCCACTGCACTCCAGCCTGGTCAACGAACCGAGACTCTGTCTCCAAAAGAAAAAAAAGAACCAATAGACAGGCTTTGATTCCCAGGGTCACAAACTCAGATGCCTAGAAAGGCTAGACACGGAACATGAATGAGCAAAGTGGGTAGCGAATTGTGTATACCCTATCTCAAGGGTATAGCCTCTGCTCAGTTCCAGAGGATTCTTAGAAATAAGCCACCATAGACAGATCTTCAGATGTTTTTAGGAGAAGCCAGAAATATGTATTTTTTGGTGAAATCTCCCTTTCATGAAATATTGGAAACAAGTAGGGTTTTCAAAAACTTTTTGTTGAAACATGACACACGTATGGAAATGTATGCATATCCTAAGTGAATTTTCAATGAATGTTCACAGACTGAAGATGCCCATGTATCCAGTACCCTGATCAAGTATTGGAATATTACTAGCAACCCAGAATCCCTCTCCCCAAGTTCTCCCTTCCAGTCATTGTTGTCTGAATAGTAACCACTATCCTGACTGCTATTGATGTGGAGTAATTTTGCCAGTTTTATACTCTATAAATGGAATCATAGAGGAGTATTTTTTGTGTCTGGATTTTTTCACTCAACATTGTATTTGTGGGAAGCATCCATATTTTTGAGTATAGTTGTGGATTGCTCATTCTCACTGTGGGAAGGTATCTCACTTGAATATACCATAATTTATAAATCCATTTTATTGTTTATGGACATTTAGAGTTTTAGTGTTTTGACCATTACACACAGTAATACCAGGAACATCTAGTGGACATCTTTTAGTAAACATATATGTACCTTTCTATTGGATGTATACCTAGGGATGGAGTAGCAGGATCATAGAATATGTTTACATCTGGCTTTAATAGATACTGCCAAAGTGTACAAACTTACATTTCTACCAGCGGTGTATGAAAATTTTGGTTTCTCCACAACCTTGTCAACACTTGATTTTTTTTTCATTTTAGCCATTCTCAGATACATGTAGTGGTGTTGATTTTGTTTTATATTGCCATGATTAATAATGATGTTCAGCACCTTATCCTATATTTATTGGCCATTTGGATCATTACTTTTATGAGATGTCTGTTCAGGGTTTTATTCATTTTTCTATCAAGCTCTCTATCCTTTTCTTTATATACTCTGGATATGAATCCTTTGACAGATACATGTACTATGAGTATCTTCTTCTACTGTGTCACTTACCTTTTCATTCTTTCAATGGTGTCTTTTTTTTTTTTTTTTTTTTTTTTTTTTTTTTTTTTTTTTTTTTTTTTTTGAGACAGAGTCTTGCTCTGTCGCCCAGGCTGGAGTGTCATGGCATGATCTCGGCTCACTGCAACCTCCACCTCCTGGGTTCAAGCGATTTTCCTGCCTCAGCCTCCCAAATAGCTAGGACTACAGGCACGCCACCATGCCCAGCTAATTTTTGTATTTTTAGTAAAGACAGGTTTCACCATGTTGGCCAGGCTGGTCTCGATCTCTTGACCTCATGATCTGCCCACCTCGGCCTCCCAAAGTGCTGGGATTGCAGGCGTGAGCCACCGCGCCCGGCCTCAATGGTGTCTTTTGATAAACACACATTCCTAACTTTAACATTGTCCAGTTTATCAATTTTTTTCTTTATGATCAAGATTCTTTGTGTCTTGTGTAATAAATATTTGCATACTCTACTGTCACAAAGATGGTCTCCTATGTTTCTAAAAGCTCCCTTGTTTTACCTTTCGTATTTAGATCTGCAGTCCATCTGGAATTGTTTTACTGTATGCTATAAGGTAGGAGTCCATAAACATTTTTCCATATGAATATTCAATTGACTCAACAGCATTTATTGAAAAAGATCATCCTTTCCCCAGTATACTGCATTGGTGCCTTTGGCATCAATCAGATGATCATACATAGGTAAAGGTCTGTTTCTGGACCTTGTATTACATTTCATTTGTCAGTTTGTCTATTCTTGCACCAAAACCTCGATGTCTTAATTACTATAGCTTAATTTATTTTTTTTCCTTTGGAGACGGTCTCACTCTGTTACCCAGACTGGAGTGCAGTGGTGCTATCTTGGCTCACTGCAAGCTCCGCCTCGTGGATTCACACCATTCTCCTGCCTCAGCCTCCCAGTAGCTGCAGCTACAGGCACCCGCCACCACGCCCGGCTAATTTTTTTTTGTATTTTCAGTAGAGATGGGGTTTCACCATGTTAGCCAGGATGGTCTCAATCTCCTGACCTTGTGATCTGCCCACCTCAGCCTCCCAAAGTGCTTGGATTACAGGTGTGAACCACTGTGCCTGGCCAATTACTATAGCTTTATAATAAGTCTTCATATCTGGTGGTATAAGTCTCTTCCAACTTTGATTTTCTTCTTCAAGATTACTTTTGATATTTTTGGCTTTTGACATTGTCGTGTAAATTTTAGACTCAGCTTATTAACCTGCACAAGAACCTGCTGAGATTCTGACACAGGTTGCATTGAATCTGTAGTTTACTTTAGGGTGAATTAACATCTTTACAACATTGAATCTTTCATTCCATAATATGGTAAATCCCTTCATTTATTTTGATTTCTTCATTCCTCTCCATAAAGTTTTATCGTTTTCAAGGCAGAGGTCTTACCTACCTTCATCAGATGTATTTCTAGGTGTTTGATGTTTTTGAAGTTATATCCTTCTTAAAGTTTTATTTTCTTTGCAGTTGTTGGTAGTAGATAGTAAGCAAATTTACATTTGTATGTTGACCTTATATCCAGTGATGTTGCAAAATTCACTTAGTAATTCTAATAGTTTGTAGATTCTTTTGAATTTTCTACATACACAATAATAGTGTCGGCAGATAAACAGTTTTCTTTCTTCTGTTCTAATTATTACTCATCTTTGAATGGAGCCGTCTGTTTGCAGAAGTATGTGTATGGGGGCAGAGTACTATCTCTATTAGGATCTGTTGTTCATACTTCCTACCACCAAGTTTGCATTTCCTGTGCTCTGGGAGCACGCTCCCTCTTCTGTTCTCCACATTCCAGAGGTCAGTGTAGCTCACAGCAATTTCCCTTAGATCTAGACTCTGTGTTGCTATCTGGTAAGCTCACGCCTTTCTTTATCACTATCTTTTTTGGCTAGAAGCACATGTGGCAAATAATAAAAGTGAATTAATGATAATAAAAGTCAGAGTGTATTATGGGTTCTTCTTCAACTCAGTCTTTTCTGTGGTGAGGAGCTAAGTCTATGTAGAGACACTCTCCACTTCCACCTATACTTTTAGAGTTCTTAGTATGCTTTCAAGGCTGTGACAGTTTTCAGGACTCTTTATCCTACCTCAAGCAAGCAAGCCCAGTACATCGTAAGTAAGCTTTGTCATTATGGTACTTGGTATTATGGCTGTTTACTTGCTTCATTGATAATGGCCTTCTTCTTAAGGCTGCTTTACATTATTTTCGTTGTTGTCAAATTGGTTTCGAAAGAGGAGAATTAAGTTACAATGCCTTTATTCCATCATCTGCAACCAAATGTCCTCTTCACAGTTTTAAAAACCAAAATTTATAGCTTTCCTTATTATAAACTTTATACATGTTCATTGTATAAAGTATAGAAAATAAATGGAAATACACAGAAGAATAGTTAAGTTTAGAATCGTGTGGGCTTATTTGCTTGAGGCAAGGGCAGCAAAGACTTTACTATAACTGCAAGACAAGAGGTGTTAATGGACAAACGAATCCCATGGAGAGCCAGACTGTGCCAAAATATACAGCCCTCAAAGGGGAGCTTAGTTAGACAAGTCCACAGGACAAGCCGAGTGTGCAAACATAAACAGCCCTCAGAGGGGAGATCTGGGCAGGCAGACACACACAGGGCTCTGCAGGAAAGCGGAGGCTGCAGAAAAGGCAGAATGTGCAAACAGCACCTCGTTCAGAGGGGAGGCATAAAAAGGGTGGAATCCCAGTCATTAGAGGTGCTGGAAGGCTTATTAAGTTACATTCTATTCCCTGAGGCTAATGCTGAACATTCCCATTCAAGATTCATTTAATGCATTTTGTTAAATGGCTCAAGAGGGGGCATAACTTCCCCAGAGAAGATTTTAAAGCCCTCAGAGCTGAAAGGAACTTCAGGGAGAATCTAAACCGGTACCTCCTAAAGCATGAACTATGTACCATTAGTGGCATAGGAAGTTATTTTAATGGTGCATTGATTTTTATTTTTACTTAACAGTTATATTTAATTTATGTTAACAAATCATAGCTGCTGCAATGAAACCACAATTTCACAGATATTCTTATTTAGGATGAGGCTAAAGTTGGTAGTGATGTTAGGCCTTGGGTGATTTAAACCGTTAAGCAAATAAAGCACAGGTATCGTACAGATACTGCAAAAATTAAGGTTTGGGAAATAATGAGCTAGGGCAACCCCCTCGTCTTAGCTATGAGGAGACGAAGCCAGAGAGGAAACATGACCTAACCAAGGCAGAACCATGACTAACACGCAAATCCCTTAATTTCCAGACTAGTGTGCTTTCTTCAGCAACTGACTTTGCTATTAATTTTAGAGAATTCAAAATCGCAAGGGTTTCTAGGTATTCATCTCACTCCTCTGGAGTATTACTTACTTTTACGTTACTTGTATCATTGTAAACAATCTCTCGGCCTTTGTGTAGTCAACTATTAAGTAAATGTCATAAGGCATTTTGGGGCTGATTTAAGGAATACTGAGATGAGATGGAGTCTCTGACCACAAAGAACTTAAAATTTTATGGGAAATTAGCTAAGTACAAATAATCATTCAAGACACAATGAAGTACAGACACAGCAATACAAGAAAGCTGTTGTGGGAGAGTAAAGAAAGAGAGAGTTATTTTCAGGTGGAGACTGAGAGACTTCATGAAGGAGGTCCTACTTCAGTCAGATTTGAGTGAATGAATAGGATTTCAGTAGCCAAAAAAGAGGAAAGAGAATTCCAGGCTTAGGCGAATAATAGGAACAAAGATTGAGAGGTGCCTGAGTCCACGGGGAGTTTGGATGTTGTCGTATAGTCTGATCCGGCTGGCAGCCTATGGGGAGGAGACAGTGTGCAGTATGCTGGGAGAGGTAAGGCTTGGAGGACAGGATGAGTCTGAACCTTGGTGGGCATGGGATGCACTGCAAATTTCTCTCAGGATTATGGGAAAAGGTAGATGATAGGACTGAAACATTACATATTATTATAGTGACATGACATGCTTGTAACCCGTTTACTTAATGCTAAGAGTACTCAAAGTACCCTTGGATCCTTGATGAGTTCTATGGAGAAGAGAGTACTCAGTGAACAAGATGACAATGCAAGATTGTACTGTAAAAACAAACAGGGGCCAGAGGACTGACTGGATACATACACATATGGCTGTCCACCTGAAGACGAGAAATTCCAGTGAGAACAAAACAGCCCCGCAAACAGCACAGGAAGAGCCATAGAGAGAAAAAAAATAGCAATCATCGGTGATAGCAATTGAATTCCTCTTTCTTATTGTGACACTGGAGAGGCTTTATTAACCTGTGGCCTTGGAAAAGAAGAGAGGCTAATGTGATCTAGGATCCAGAAGGCGAGAGGTGATATTAGCACTTGAGCAGTGGGATGGCAGAGTCAGAAGTGGTGGAGAGAAGGATGGTAGAAAATTCAGCTGGAACAGACCAAGAGAATTGACCTGGCCATTACCAAGGCTTGAGGTGTGTTCTGTGCAAAAAGTAGGCTTGGGGAGGAGGTGAGCTCTTTACTTCCATAATGATGCATGTCTGAGCATGTAGTTGACCCCTAGGGATTTGGTGAGACTGAACACACAGGTAATGGCCACCCAAAGTCTCATATGTAAACAAGGAAAAGGAATAAAACTTCATTAACAGAAAGAACAGACAGCGCAAACTAAGATAACACATAAAGTATCGACATCTGTAGTAATTACACAGTTATCAATATGTGTATGAACAGCGTTCTCTATTCTCAATATAACTTTGTAGTAAGATTTTTGGTCTTATCTTTTTAATATTCTCAGGAATGCTGAATATGTTTTCTTGAAATAGTTTATGTAACCATCCACCCGGGGAATTCACATTGTAGATGCTTTGAATTAGGTGTAATGTTAGTAATCTGAAAACAAGTGCGTACTTACACATGTCAAAGCAAGAGATGGGAATTGCAATAAGGCTAATTGCAAAATATCAGAAATTCTAAAAATAATTTATATACTGCTTTAGAATTCAATTTAATCCAAGCAATTTTTATTAAGGGTCTTTTGCAGGCAAAACCATTTAGTGTGTCCTTTGAGAAACAAAAGGAAGAGTCAGAGATGTCTTGACCCTTGGAGTTCTTGCAGTCTAGTAGCTGATGGACAACTCTAATATTCAGCAGGCTAAAATAAATGTTATAGAAGAGGCTGATATGGGATGTCTTTGAGGTTCAGAGAAGAGAGATCATACTTCTCATGTCATCAAATCTAAGGTGCTGTCCATTGAAAGACACATCATTATTTTATGCACCGCTACAAAAGAAAAACTCTGATAATTAAACAATGACATGTCATTGATGGCTAGAGGCATTCCTTTTCCAGAGATGTTAAAAATGTGAAAAAAGTCATCATAGAATTGATGAAATGTTGTCTAAGAATTTTGATAGGTTGAAATAAGACAAAAAGCCTACCAAGTAGAGGTCCTTCTGTTTTTTATATACTGTAGGTCCATACATTCTTAGATCATTAACTTCTGTGGCTTCAGTCACTCCCTCTAGGATCGTAACTCAGAAGCCTTAGTCTTCTCTCCTAAAATGCAGACCCTTATATCCAACTTTTTTCATTCATTTCTCTGCCACTTATGTAGTACCTACATGTGCCAGGCACAGTTCTAAGTGCTTTATATGAAGTGTCATAAAAACCCTATGAATAGGTATTATCATTACTAAGATAATGATGATGATGATGATGATGACCTCCATTACACAGAGAGGCTAAGTAACTTTTCCAAGGTCACACATCTAGTAAATGGCAGAACCATTTACTAGCTACCTGTTTTCCCTTAAATATCCTGCATTATCTAAATATCAACATATCCCAAAACTAAATTCATCATTACCCTATAAACATGCTTCTCCTTAGGTTTTAGAGCATCATCATACTGATAGTCACTCAAGTCAGGTCCCTCTCCCTCATCCACCACATCTAACTTATCACTATGTCTGTCAGTTTCTTTGTTTTCCTTTCCCTGCAGTCTTTTCCCTAGTTCAGTGTTTGCCAAGTTTGCCTGGTTATTAAAACCTACCAGAAAAAAATGTATTAATGATAAAGATTCCTAGGCTCTTCCCCTGGGGTTACTGATTCAGTGATTTTTGCTAGGGTAGGATCCCGAAATATGTATTTTTAACAAGCAACTTAGATGATGTTTATATTCAGGCAAGTTTGGGATACAGTGCTATATCAGTTAGGGTACTTTGGTTGCAAGCAACAGTAACCAACTTTGGCTAACTTAAGCAGAAAAAAAAAAAAAAGAATGTATTAGAAAGATATGGATAGCACACAGACTATTTTAAAAAGCTAGGCAACCAAGAAAGGGTAGGAAATTAGATAACTCTGGGGATCCAGGGAGCAGGAACTAATGAACCGTCTCTTCAGAGGCTGCAGTTGGGATGAATGAGCCCCAGTCATTTTTCAGTCTTTGTGTCACTCAGTTTGCGTCTCTGATTCCAGAGAGAGAGCATTTGATTGGCTTAGTTCGGATCATACTCCTGCCCCTTTATTGACAGTCTCAGCAGAACAGCATTCAGTGGGGAATAGAAACTTTTTATAAAAGGAAAATGGGAGCACTGTTGTCAGAAGAAATGCGAGTTGATGACAGGCAGGCAAAAGCGGCAGATCTTCAGTACAAACAACCCAAACACATAGTCCACGTCTTCATTGCCCTTCATCTAGAGAAGTATGCATCCTCTCTAATCTCTGTTTTCTGCAGCACTTTCAGTGTGATCTTCCAAAACATACAACTGATTATCTTACTTTCCTGATTGCAACCCCTAGCAAACCCAATCCCACATACAGAATAAAGACCAAGCTTCCCGACAAGGCTCACAGGGCCTGCAGTGAGCTGACCCCTGCATCCCACTTCAGTGTCATCTTTTGCTGCTTCCCCTTTCCCATCCCCTCACTCAATTCCCTTTATGCTTCAGTCATAAAACTATAATTCTTCAAATATGCTATACTGTCTGATGCCTTTGTATTCATTTATTCTTTTGTTCATCAGTGAATAGTTATATAAGGCTCAACCATAAGCGAGGTACTGGAGGTACAACTGAGATCAAAACAGACTAGTCCTGGCCAAGTTCGGTGGCTCGTGCCTGTAATCCCAGCACTTTGGGAGGCCAAGGTGAGAGGATCACTTGAAACCAGGAGTTGGAGACCAGCCTGGGCAACAAAGCGAGACCCTGTCTCTACAAAAAAAATTTAAGAGGCCGGGCACGGTGGCTCACGCCTGTAATCCCAGCACTTTGGGAGGCTGAGGCGGGCAGATCACAAGGTCAGGAGATCGAGACCATCCTGACTAATACGGTGAAACCCTGTCTCTTCTAAAAATACAAAAAATTAGCCAGGCATGGTGGTGGGCACCTGTAGTTGCAGCTACTCAGGAGGCTGAGGCAGGAGAATGGCGTGAACCTGGGAGGCAGAGCTTGCAGTGAGCCGAGATCGTGCCACTGCACTCCAGCCTAGGCAACAGAGCAAGACTGTGTCTCAAAAAAAAAAAAAAAAAAAAAAAAAAAAAAATATAAGAAAGAATTAGCCAGGTGTGGTGGCCTGTACCTGTAGTCCCAGCTACTTGGGAGGCTGAAGCAGGAGGACTGGTTGAACTCAGGAGTTTGAAGTTGCAGTGAGGCAGTGAACTATGACTGTGCCACTGCAATCAAACCTGGGTGACAGAGAGAGAACCCATCTTGAAAAAAGAAAAATGCTAAGCATTAATAAGGATGGAAGGACTTCCCTGAGAAAGGGACATTCAAGCTATGAAAGTTTACTAGGCTGGGAAAAGAAAGGAAGTTTCTAATAGAGGTAACACAGGCTGTAAAGTGGCATTTTACAGGAATGGAAAGAAGGCCAGCATGACTGGAACACAGAGAGAGACTGGTTTGAGAAGAGATACCAACAGGAATAAGTAAATCAAATAAAATTTCCTTTGGAGGAAAAATGTTTAAGCTTGAGTAAGTTGAGTTTTTAAGTGCAGCAAGAAATGCAGATGCAAATGACCTCGACTGAGTTGGAAATTATAATGTGTAGATTTTCTCATATATCAGGCCAGGGATATGATCTGGGAGTCAGATACAGAGCTGAACCATGGGAATGATGATATTACTCAGGGGTAGATCTGGTAAAAGGAGATGGAGGACAACTTGAGAAAAGACCACATCTAAGAGAGATGGGAAGAAGGCTCGCTCTGACAGGTAGGAAGCGAGTCATAGAAGACAAAGCAAGAGAGTTTCAAGAAGGAGGAAGTTGTTGGTCAATGTTCAGTTGCTTTAAATGCAGAGGTGAAGAAGAAGAGTGATGAAGAAAAGCCCTCACATTTGGTGGATGGAGTCTATTAGTGATGAAAAAGAACACTTGGACCAAATTGATTGGATAGAAACAAGTGGGTAGGTGATTTTCAAAGGAGGCAAGGACTTTTTTAAGAAGTTTGTCAGTGATGCAAGGGAGACCCACAGTACTGTAGCAGGATAAGGAAATAGGTTTTTAAAATGGAATTTTATAAGACGCAGATAATTAGAGTGAACTCCTGAAGGAGGCCAGAGGAAAGAGGACCTTTAACATATACGAAATTTATCTTCCTTCTCAGCAATGGAGGGATAATAATAATAACAATAACAGTTATTTTATAGTTTTGTGGAATATCAGGTTCTATTCTAAGTAGTCTAGAAGTATTTAATTTTGTCAACAACTATATAAGGTAAATACTATTAATTTCCTCATTTTACAGATGAAAAATCTGAGGCTCAATCTTTTTTTTAGCCCAATGTCTCAAAGACAGTAAGTGGTATAAGCAAAATTTAATTCCAGGTAATTGGATTCCAGAATTTCTACTCTTAACCAGTATACTGTAAGATGATAAAGATCTTGAGGTTGCTGGAATGGAACCTTAACGTGAGTACTTTAGGATACTCATATCAGATGACATACAACTTTGTAGGAAAATAGGACTTGAGGGTATCTGCAGCAAGTGAGCGAAAGAAGGTGCAATTGTGAGGCTGTGTGGGAACAGGGATGATTTGGGAATCTGTTGTGTGAAAAATTCAATAGGGGTCTAGTAAAAGATGAATCGAAAGACTGATCCTCTTACCTGCTACAGTGAGAGAAATATGAGTCTTGCAGTAAATTAATTTTCTTATTTTTCTTGACCGTTTCAAGATGCCAGGTGCTGAAGTACTTCGTTGTAGAATTAAGGCCAGGGACAATGGGCCTAACATCTCAGCTTCCAAGTGTGCTCTTGTGCGATTCCTACTATGGAATACCAATGTCAGCACTCAGAGGAGCTCTTGTTCCCCTTACCTGAAGGTTGAAAACAGTACACATTCATCTCTAAATTTCTTTTTCTTTTTCTTTTCTTTTTTTTTTCCTTTTTATTTATTTATTTATTTTTGAGACAGAGTCTCACTCTGTTGCCCAGGCTGGAGTACAGTAGAGCTATTTCCGCTCACTGCAACCTCTCTCTCCCAGGTTCAAGCGATTCTCCTGCCTCAGCCTCCCAAGTAACTGGGATTACAGGTGCATACCACTACGCCCAGCTAATTTTTGTATTTCTAGGAGAGACTGGGTTTCACTATATTGGCCAGGCTGGTCTTGAACTCCTGACCTCAAGCAATCTGCCCACCTTGGCCTCCCAAAGTGCTGGAATTGCAGACATGAGCCACCCCACCCAGCCTCATCTCTGAACTACTGAAAGTAGGAGGTAGAGGGGAAAGGGAATTTGCCTACCCACTGTCAACAATATACTTTTTTCTGTCTAGCACCATTCACTAAGTCATAGAGAATCAGGATTACAACCAAAGTTTTATAAGAGCTATTAGAAGTGAGTAATATGTTCTCCTCTGTGGCCATAATGCTTTGTTCTTTTACGGAATATATGACTATCATTATATTATAGCTATTTATGGGCATTTTTGTCCCCCTATGAGACCATCAGCTTTGGAAGACAAGGACTATGTGTTGTCCATATCTGTATTTCAATGCCCAGAATAGTGCCTGGAATCTCATAAATTGATTATACATCTTTAAATTGAATTATTGTAGAAGAAGAGATCTCTTGCCCAACTTCTTGAAATTTTGTCTAGTTCAGGTAATTCTGAATTTAAATGAATGTTTAAACATGGAAAAGTCAGTTTCAATATCATCACTTGAGTTTTTTTAAGTAGTTTGTGAAGACAATTGCAATGTTTTAATAAATATTATTCTTCCATTTGATATTTGTCTTATGCAGTACATTTCAGAAGAACAAAGATCGCCTTTTAAAAATTAAATTTTAACAATGAAATACTAGAGTTGCAACATAAGGATAGCATAAGGTTAAAGCCTTTTTAATTAAAATTGAAAAGAGGAAAACCTTTTACAACTACAAGGATTCTGAACATTTACCCCACTCTAAATTATTACATTAAAATCTGCTTTTAAATTATATGAAGAAAATTAATGAATAATTCTCTATCTAATGAATCTCTGAGTCCTCAATAAAGATTCTTTTAAAAACAAAAGCTGTTTCTCTTCCTTACATTGTTCTTGCTTTTCCTTTTTTATTTGATACAGTTTATATTATAGTCTTTAAGTTCACACAACCTCAAATTTAATTATCCTCGTATTTCCTCTTTATATCTAGAGTCCAATTATATCATGGTGGATGCATTTGAAATGGCTCTGCATTCAAATTTGCTGTTTCCTGACTGGATTATAAGTCTTAATGTGCTATGGATTAGTTGCTTTTGTTTACTTAATTTTCTTGCTGTTTAACCTTCTCTCCATCTTGCAAACTATATTTCCAGAGAGCAAGCATTATCTATTTCAGTTATTTATGTACTTTTGAAGGAGTTTATGTTTTATATCTTTGACTTATTACTCCAAGATGCTCTGTATTCCGTTCCCTTTTCAATGCAGTCTGTTTTTCAAAAATGATTCTTTTGCTTTGTTCATATGCTCTTGATTTTCTAAAAAATGTGTTCAAGACACACTTGTAAATGGCTTTGAGTGAAGAAGTAGGGAACCGAGATTTCAGAGAATGGTCAAACGACCTATAATTGCATTTGGCCTACTACATCTTTAGGGTCCTACAATGGTCAAGCTCATGGGCCCTTTACCTCATGGGCCAATTTATGTCACACCATTTACAGACCACAGACCTTGTTCAAAATTCACACAAATGTAGATTTTCATGCCCAAGAGAAACTAGGAGAAAACATATGTATGAATAAATGTAAATTCAACCCTATTGCTAAAAAAAAATGGTTTAATGTATATGCTCTGCCATTGGTGGCTTATGCAGGCAGCAACTTTATTCATTTATTCAACAAAAATTATTGACTTCCTCCTATGTTCCTAGCATTCTTTTAGTTACCGGGGATACACAGTGAACAAAAGAGACTATTTCTAGCCCTATTCAGAACCACTGACTCATACCAACTTTATTTTTATGTACAGAGACTGAGACCCAGAATGTGTAAGTGGCTTATC
This sequence comes from Chlorocebus sabaeus, assembly GCF_047675955.1. Taxonomy (NCBI): domain Eukaryota; kingdom Metazoa; phylum Chordata; class Mammalia; order Primates; family Cercopithecidae; genus Chlorocebus; species Chlorocebus sabaeus. The sequence goes on along the minus strand of NC_132912.1, from coordinate 101,300,864 downwards.
CCAGGTAATACTACTGTCACTGACCAGGCAGAGCCTGAAATCTTGGTTCCTACTTCTTCACTCAAGGGCTTTTTCTGCTATAGTGCCCTCTCTTAAAGATGAAGGAAGACTGTTGAAGGGTGCAGGGAGAATGGTAGAAGACAGAAGGAGGAACGGTGTGCCTAAGGTGGGGGTAAAATCGGGAATGAATATCACAGTTAGAAGAATCAAAGTGCTTAGGGCAGAGTGCCAAGAAACTGTAAGAGGCAGAGGGGTGTAAGAAAGATAAGAAAAGAAAAGCAATTAGAGGGAGAGTGAAGAAAGATAGTATAGGCCAGAAACAGCCAGGAACAAAAGAAGGAGATACAGAGAGGGTAAGAAAGAGGTAGATGAGAAAGTCCCTAAAGTAGAATGCCACCCACACTTTTCTGATAATCTGAGTAAAGGCTAAAAATAGGATCACACAACTTTGTTAACATGCTGTTTGTTTGTTTGTTTGAGACAGAGTCTTGCTCTGCCACCCAGCCTGGAGTGCAATGGCATGATCTGGGCTCAGTGCAACCTCTGCTTCCGGGTTCAAGCTGTTCTCCTGCCTCAGCCTCCTGAGTAGCTGGGGTTACAGGTGCCTGCCACCATGTCCAACTAATTTTTGTATTTTTAGTAGAGACAGAGTTTCACCGTGTTGGTCAGGCTAGTCTCGAACTCCTGACCTCATGATCCGCCTGCCTCAGCCTCCCCAAGTGCTGGGATTACAGGTGTGAGCCACCACGCGCCCAGCCTCTTAAGATTTTTTTTTTTTTCCGAGACAGAGTTTTGCTCTTGTTGCCCAGGCTGGAGTGCAATGGAGCAATCTCGGCTCACCACAACCTCCATCAAGTGATTCTCCTGCCTCAGCCTCTCGAGTAGTTGGGATTACAGGCATGCGCCACCACGCCCAGCTAGTGTTGTATTTTTAGTAGACACGGGATTTCTCCATGTTGGTCAGGCTGGTCTCAAACTCCCAACCTCAGGTGATCCACCCGCCTCAGCCTCCCAAAGTGCTGGGATTACAGGCTTGAGCCACAGCACCTGGCCTAACATGCTTTTTAAGGAAGGGTAAGTGTCATACCTTGCAGTTACCAAACTGTTAAATATTGTGGGCTGATTTGTTGGTAAAATGGTTTGACAAAAGAGGACCAAAAACCGATGTCAACCTCTTTACCACTTTCCTGAGCCTAATATTAAGTAGTCACCTATTGCCTTCCCCCGTGTAATGGGTCAGTAATTCTGGAGAACAGTATTCTGATTTCTGTTTGGTGCTGCTAGGAGAGAACCAGCCTACGTTGCTGGCTACCTATGGACAATTTAGACAAGAGGTGTCAAAGTACTTGACAATACACATGAATCCACTGGCTATGGCCCCATCAGTGCCTTCACTGTCCCCGCAAATGGGTGTGCTTATGCCTCTGTTCACTTGTATCCCTGAAGGGCCTGCTCAAACTTTGCAGTTCTTCCATTAAGCTAAACAAGCAGTTCTCTACAGATGAATATATGTCCTTTATTTGGAAACGCTGATGTAAAATCAAAAGCCACATTAATTAAGTAGGATCTAGGTCAGTTGTTCTCAAGCTTGGCTACACATTTAGAATCATCTGGGGAGCTTTTAAAAAATTCAATTCCCAGGCAGCAAAAGCAGAATTGGCGGGGAGTGGGGGGTAGGTCCCATTTATCATTATTTTTTAAAGCTCCCCAGATGATTCCAGTGTACAGTAAGGTTGAGAACCACTGACATAGGCCTTCTTAATGAGATATTCTGGGGTACATTTTTATATAGACATAGGGAATAAATAACTGCCTTGTTTGCTCTTAGCTGCTCCAAGAAACTAGTGTAAAATACCAATAAATACATTCCTAAATCTACTGGTAATATTAGGTAAACCTAGTTTCAGGAAGGTTCGAGATTGTCAGGACCCATAAAAAGATGAAGAAAACCCAACAGAAAAGGAGACTATTATCTATTTGTTTGTCACTCACATGTAGGGTCCAACCCCATGGAGCTTAGTGGTGTTCTCCCTGTGTGCGGAGACAAAAGATTGTAATAAATAAAGACACAAGACAAAGAGATTAAGAGAAAATAACTGGACCTGGGGAACCACTACCATTAAGACGCGAAGACTGATAGTGGCCCCGAATGGCTGGGCTCGCTGATATTTATTGCATACAAGACAAGGGGGCAGGGTAAGAAGGGTGAACCTTCTAAGTGATTGACAAGGTGAAGCAAGTCGCGTGATTACAGGATAGGGGGCCCTTCCCTTTTAGGTAGCCCAAGCAGAGAGAGAAGGCAGCATACGTCAGCGTTTTCTTCTCTGCACTTATAAGAAAGATCAAAGACTTTAAGACTTTCATTATTTCTTCTACCGCTATCTACTGTGAACTTCAAAGAGGAACCAAGAGTGTGGGAGGAGAATGAAAGTGGACAAGGAGCATGACCACTGAAGCACAGCGCCACAGGGAGGGATTTAGGCCTCCAGATGACTGTGGGCACGTCTGGATAGTATCCAGCCTTCCGCAAGAAGCTGGTGGAGCAGAGTGTTCCCTGACTCCTCCAAGGAAAGGAGACTCCCTTTTGTGGTCTGCTAAGTAACGGGTGCCTTCCCAGGCACTGGGGTTACGGCTTGACCAGGAGCTCCCAAGGAGCCCTCAAGTGGCTCTTAGGCAGGCGTGACAGAGGGCTCACCTCTTGCCTTCTAGGTCACTTCTCACAATGTCCCTTCAACACCTGACCCTATACCCGCCGGTTATTCCTAGGTTATATTAGTAATGCAACAAAGAGTAACATTAAAAGCTAATGATTAATAATGTTTATAATAATGTTTGATAATTGTTCATAATCATCTCTATATCTAATTCGTATTATGACTATTCTTATTCTATTTTCTTTGTTATACTGAAACCATTTGTGCCTTCAGTATCTTGCCTCGGCACCTAGGTAATCCTCCGCCCACGTTCACAAATACATATGTCTTGACGATTTCTCTCTTCTGGCCTTCAGCTTTCTGCTGGACGTAAACAACTATTTCACAGGCATGTTTATCTAAATGTAAGCTCAACATCTCCATTCCCCTACCTCTCCATTCCCTTTCCATAAGTTTGAATCTTCTTTAGTGTCCATATCTAAACAAATGGCTTCACTATCACACAATTTTCTGAGTTAGAAACTTAACTTACTCCTTCATCTTACTTCCCAAGTTTCCTTAACTTATTTCTGCCTCTCTTTCAATCCATTTTCTACACTGAGGCCAAAAATATCTTCTAAAACACAGTGCTTGTTAACACCTTCTTAAAACCCTGTAATTCATTGCCTCCAGAATAAAATTCAGATTCCTTAAAGTGGGCCACAGAGACCTGCATGATTCGGCCTTTACCCACATCTTCAACCCCATCTTGTGCCATCCTTCTTCTTGCACTCTGTTCTCCAGCCAAACAGAACTTTATTTAGTCCTTTCAATGTGGTTTATTTGTTTTCCTCTGAGTAAACTCTCTTATATTCATTGCTACAATCCCAGTGCCTACCACAGTCCCTGGTACAGAGTCAACACCAGGAAGCATTTGTGGCATGTGTGTGCATGGGTGAGACAGTGAATATGTACTTAAAGCTTTAGATGTTATCTTCCCTGGCAATGAACTAATTCTCCAGCACAAATCTGTTGATTCAGGGCTATGAAGCTTCTCCTGCCTTAACTGACTCTGTTTCCCTTGGCCTTAGATGAAAAAAAACATGACTCTGGACCCCTATTTTATTGACCACACTTCCTGATGTTTCCCCACCAACCCTGGCCTTCCCCGTTTTTCCCTGTCTCTGGTAACCAGATTCATCTGCACTTCACTTTGCCTTCACAGTTCAGAAGGAAGGAGCATCAGGATTCTTTGTTCACAGCAGAAGTGCTCTCTCTTTCCAGCATCACCTCAATGGTTTCCACCTGGCCTGCTTCGTTAGCAGTTTTGTTTAAATAAATAAAGAAATAGTTGTGTCTGAAATGATCTTTTGAATGATAAACTGAGAATATCCTTTCAGCTCCACCATGAATCTGATTCTGATTCTCATTCTCAATGAGCCTTTACTTTTGTAACAGGTGGGACTTTTCTGTTGTCCATTCCACCTGAAGCCCCAAAGCTGAGGTCGATGGGTATAAAGTGCCTTTACATTTTAAAGAGAAGTTAGAGCTAATCTGTCCATGCAGGACTTCCTGAGGGGTAGCCCCAAACCAGCTCTGGACCCAAATGAGATGGGACCTATTGCCCATCTCCTGTCTGCATATAAGGGGGCTGGGAGGTTAATGAGAGAGAAGATTCTGTCTGTGTCTGAAGAGAGCTGTGTCAGCCTGGCAGTAGGAACAAGAGGAAGGCTCTTCTTCTCCACTGCTAGCCCAGTGATAGGGTTCCTTGGCCCCAGAAACACTCTAGAGTATCAAAAGAGTTCTTGGAAAGCCTTGATATGTGCTGAAGTTTGGCAGGCACGGAGCCCAGTGCCTGGTTCTCATCTGGAAAGGTCCAATGAAGAGGCAGGCTGGAACTGTCCCTAACAGTTGAATGGGGTGAGAGGGCTGTTGTATTATGAAATTACATCTCTACTGAGGGCAGAACAAAGATGCCTCTCTCTCCTGGGCTAGAGTAGCTACCACAACAGGTAACCAAGCTTTCAGTTATCTTTAAAGAATCATGTCCCAACAGAAAGAGACTGAGATATATATCAATAGTATACACTTAGAGGAGTTTTAAATGGTCTGCCAGAGTATACTGCCTGCCTAAGAAAACAGTATGACATGGGGGTTCCCAGCAGGAAAGCATTGGAAGAACCCACAAAAATGTCTGGCAAGAGAGGGGTCCATGATTTGGCATCACCCTCAGCAGGTGAACCAAAGCCATATTACACCACCAGTCAGTGAGGATGGTTGTCCCAATTATACCTTTCTTCTTTCCCTCTGCTCCTTCAGGAATTGGTAGGGAAGAGGATTAAATAAAAAGTAAACAAAGATATGTAGCCTCTCCCCTCACTGCAGTTTTCTGATTTATGTCAAGCCTAAATTGTCCAAGATGTGAATCAAATTGGATGAAAAACTAGTTTTGATAGTAAATTGCCTGGACTTTTTTAAATCTGAAAATGAAATTGTTCATTATTATCTAAAAGCTAAGAAATCTGCTTTGAGAAAACATTCATGGATAGGAAAGCAGGTTTCAAAAATAGTAGTAAAAAAATAGCATGAAGTTGTTCTCTGTAGGTAATCCACAAAGTTGAATCATTTCACTTGCTCTCCTAACACCTGAGAGGTGGGTGGAAGGGAAGGTTCTCCTTACACATGAAGTAAGCTTAGGAGGTAACATGCTAACTTTTTATCAAATATCTTAAAGCTTATATACTCAAATGAAGGAAGTTTTCTTCAAAAAAAGTCACTTCAGAAGGCTCTAGTTCTTTTATTGATGTTGCCTTTGCTGAAAATGTCTGGAAATAACTCTTTAGGAATTGCTCTCCAAGTTCATAGCACATTCTTTGGTACTTTATCCATCACTAATCTTACCTGTTAGTGCTACACTGGATTTTTCAGAATAGCCAAAAGTTACTTGGTGCCAAAACTAATGAATAGGCCGGGTGCGCTGGTTCATGCCTGTAATCTCCGCACTTTAGGAGGCTGAGGCAGGCTGATCACCTGAGGTCAGGAGTTCAAGACCAGCCTGGCCAACATGGTGAAACCCTGTCCCTACTAAAAATACAAAAATTAGTCGGGTGTGGTGGCACACACCTATAATCCCAGCTACTCGGGAGGCTGAGGCTGGAGAATCGCTTGATCCCGAGAGGTGGAGGTTGCAGTGAGCAGAGATCACATCACTATACTCCAGCCTAGGCGACAAGAGTGAAACTCTGCCTCAAAAAAAATAAAGAAAGAAATAAAATAACAACTAATGAATAAAGTGAATAATTAAACTGGGAAATTTCAGTTGGGGTGAAAAAAATCTCAGGTTATGACTATGAGGTGGATTTCTTCCATAACTTTTATTGGCTCAAAAGACAATTCCAGTTTAAAAATCCAAATTGTTATGAGTCATGGCAGTGTTATTTGAAGCACCGAGTGGGAAGGAACTTTAAGAATCAAATTGTCCTCCATTTCCTTGTAGGATAAAACAGATAGTAGTTGTCAGATCTTCAGAGCAGATGCCACCCATTCCTCTGTATCATGGTTTTTGCCAGTTCTCATTGTGATGTCCTGGCAGTTGAAGACTTATGTCTAACCCTATTTCTGTCACTTTTAAACTGTAAATTTCTTATTATACTGAAAGGCTAAGTCATCTCCCAGCCTCCTTTTCTTCAGACAAAACAACAAGCACAGTTGTTGGATACCAACAAAAAGTCTGGTTAATTGCTCTCTGAGGACCAAGTGAAACTGTTTCACATCAGTAGAAAAAAATGAAAATGGTCATTTTGAAATTCAGATGACTGTTAATGACCAACAAAATCAGTATGTTCTCCATCTGCATTTAAAGTCCCCATGAAAGGGTTCTCACATTGGCTTTCATTGTTCTGTCCAATTTTCAAATTTCCAGATTCTACCAAAGTCTGCCGGACAGCTTCCCAACTCCCTCCATTACTTAGGGTGAGCAGTATTCACTGAGCTATCCCAGGCTTCATGCTTTGTTTCAGGAAATAGTCTTCCTCAGCTGACCCCATTGCTGGAGTGATCTAAGGTTTTCTTCCTTCTTTAATAGCAATCAGAACCACCTCTGAAAAAAATCAGACCCTAATTTCATCAAAGAGTTAACTGGTGTTTGGAACTATACAGGTCTATTCAATATAAAAAACATATGTTTAAAATTGACATTTGGACCAATTTTTGCATCCATTAGACCCCAGATTTAGAAGAATTGCATGTGATTAACATTATGAAACATAAACACTGTGTTCCAGTGACTGAAAAGAAAGCCAGGAAATTTTGTATTAAGGCATTATTATATCTTCAAACTGTCCCATTGTGACTTCCATAAATACCTCCAAAAACCTACCTTCTATAAAATTCTACTTTATGCTGTTTGAGCCTCAAATTGTGGTGATGCTTCCTGACATCACAGCTGCTTCATTTGTAGTCCTAGCCATTGGCTGAAATCTTTGTTGCCCACACTGCCCTTGAATTTATCCAGCTTTGTCACAGTCAAGGCCAAACTTCAACTGGAAAGGGGTACCAGTTAGGATTCACAGACTCATAGAACATTAGAAGGGATCTTAGAGATCATCCAGTCTCTACAACTGAGAAGATTGGGGCTCCAAGAAGCAGCATATCTAATTCTAGTTCTTCAGTGAACATCAAAATAGAAAGGGATCAAAGTAAGCCCAGAGCATCTGTTAAAATGGAAATAGGCTCAGGCCCATCAAAGAGAAAGAATCAGGTCAGCCCTCGTCCCTGAAAATCAGTAAGGCCAGAAGCAATAAAGACCAAATAGGCAAATAAAAGGAAGCTCTTCCAGGGTCTGCAGTCTGTTCCCTGAATCCCAGAGAGAGAGAGAAGGCTATTGTTCTGCCCTCTGAAAGGAAAGATGATAGAGGCTAAAAAAAGCGATTACACCTGGGAAGAATCTTTTGAAACCATCTTCTCCTACTCCTTTATTTTACAGAAAAGAAAGTGCAGTTTCAACAATTATTAGTGGAGATTAATAGTGACACACTTGGACTAAAACTCTGTAACTTCGACTTCCAGTCTGGTCTTCTTTACATTATGCTACAAGAGCTAATATTATTGAGTGTGTATTATGTATCAAGTGCTATAATAATAATGCTTTACCCAAAATATATTATTTAGTCCTCTCGGTAACCCCCTGAGGTAGGCATCTTTATCATCTTTGTTTTTTCAGATAAGTGAGGCACAGGGTGCTTAAGGTATGGGCCCAAGATCATGAAGCAGAGGCAGAATTCAACCCAGGCTGATTCAAGGGTCCACCAGATTCCCATTCCCAACTCCCTTTATAGCAAAAGGCAGTTCAAGATTTCTGTGCCAGTCCTTTATGTTGTAGGATCTGATGTGCCTTCTCCTCTATTTTTGAAGCTTCATACATAACAAACAATTTGGGGGAGGTATTGAAGAAATACTAGAGACTCCCAACATAGGAATAGGAGAGTTTTCTTCCCCAAGCTCTCAGAGAGCTTCTCAGCCATAGTGTTAGATTAGGAGTCTGCCTTGTTGAACAGGCAAACATTGCACGTGGCCTGGCTTAGGAAGGGCCCTCTTGAAATCCAGATAAAGAGTTCTGAATTAAACACATTAAAAAAAAATAGAAATAAGGACCTTCTGGGGCTGATTTACCTTAAAATCTATTTGCTTGGTTTAAATGTCAATATGAAAAAACAACTAGCAGTTATGGAGTACTTACAAGTATTAATTCATTTAATTCTCAACAACCCTATGAGTTTAGGTATCATGATCCCCATTTGCGGATGAGGAAAATTGACACACACAGAGATAAAGTAACTTGCTAAGGGTCACACAGTTGGTAATCAAACAGTAGAGGGGAAATACAGAGTCACCAGAGGGCTTCCTGTGTTAAACTTTCATCTTAGATATCCAGAAAAATAACTACTGTCTTTCTTATGTCACAGGATATAGGTTAAAAAAGAAAAGAAAAGAAAAGAAAAAGCCCACATGCTGGATAAGGCTGGTATGTGGGAAAGATGAGAAATGTAAGATTTAGCTTGTTACCCTACATTTGAGAAACTGGACATCTGGACATCTTTCCCGAGAAAGACCCTCTTTGGAATTGTAAGCGATGACCATTAGTCATGGGTTCTCCCCATTATCAACCCACATGTGCACTACAGTTGCTTGGATATCAAGCCCAGAGTACAGTAGATCCCAGCAGCGACTACCAGTGTGGACGGCTGGAAGACATCCTTGGATGTGGGGCTGCAGCCAGGAAGAGCTGGTGCTCTTGGTAGCACTAAGTAAAGCCTTGGAAATATGCTGTTTCCCCATAGAAAGGGGTACCATACTAAGGCGAGAGCTTAGCAGTTTCTGTTCTCCAAAGGACAAACTCCTCGTTCTTCCCATTCTCCTCCTGGGACCAGTTAAAATGCCACCCTCTTATTGAAGTCTGTCTAATTTCTCTTGTCAGCATCCATTGTCCCTGTCTCTGTGCTCCCTGTGTTTCCATGTATTTGCATTTTAGCCCCTATTGTTTTTGATCTTCTATGGTAGTCACGTCATATCTGTCTTTGCCACTCGGGCATAAAATGGAGGGTGAGGACTGGGTTTTCCACATTTTTTGTCCCTGACTTCCAAAGTATAGTGCCTGACACAGTGTATATATTCAGTTAGGATTGAGGGAAGAAAGGGAAGAAGAAAATGGCTGGGCAGGCAGGGAGCGGAGTGGAGAAAATCAAGGGCAGAAATGACTGGCTGACTTTCAGGGCCTTCTTCATAGGGTCCAGACCTCTTCCTTCAGTAACAGGCCTCAGCAGAGGGTCCCTCTACTTGCTCCTCCTGGAGTCTTCTCCAGCAGGGCCACCTTGGGGGTGGGAGGCACCATGTTGGGGAAGGGATGAGAATGTGGGGCTGCATCCTTTCTTACATCTGACTCTCCAAAGCCCTGCTACAGGTTACCTATGGATGCTGTGTATACACTACAGAGTGGGGGCTGCAATCCTGGAGCCAGTCCGAGCAGAGCAGACACATTCCACACAGCTACTCGTCACCTCTCTAACGCCAAGACTGCCCGGAGCTTGTCAGGCAGCAAAATCAAAAGCTTTTGGACTGAGAGCTAACAAAAGGGATGGATGCTCTCCTGTATGACCTCATGACACTTGCCCCAAGATCCCTTGTACATGGATAAAGGAGAGTCAAAGTTACCCCATTGAAGTAACCGTTCTCAAAGTAGAGTCCCAGACCATCAGCATCACGGGGAACCTGTTAGAAATGCAAATTTTAGAGTCCTCGTCAGTCTTACTGAATCAGAATCTCTGGGGATGGGGTTCAGAAATCTGGTTTTAACAAGCCCTCTGGGTGATCCTTTATGGATGCTGAAGTTTGAGAACCACTAGAAGATGTAAAGTCCTCCAAATGAGGGATGGAACACATGAGGTGAACTGAAGTAAATCTGGCTGGCTTAGTAACCTCGAGCAGGAGAGAGCGCAAACCCCACCCCACCACGTCCCCATGTATATACACTCCTCCATACATCTGTCTAGAAATACAAATGAAGCAGCCAGAAGGAAACCAAAAGGAGCCAGTGGGCACCAATTTGCTCTGCAGGTTTTTCCAATCAGATGAGGTCCTGGCAGTTGATAAGGATCCAAGCAATCTGTCCCAGAGTCAGCAAGGATGACTCCAGTCATCTAGGTGCTCTATCAGAGTGCTCTACAGCTATTTAGGTGTGGCATAAACCTTTTTGAAGATACAAATATGTAAGCATATCTAAATCCAGGTGAAAGTTAGAGGAGTGAGGATGCAGGAGAGAAACAAGGTGAGAGATGACAGACACAGAACCTAACCTTGCTTAGGAAGAACAGCATTTAGCACATCCAATTTGTGCAGGAGAAAAGAGAAGGGTACAGTGGCAATCATGCATAGATTGGTTGGTGAGAAGAAAGGACAGCTTCCAAAGCATAGCTTTCTGTACTGCTTGAAGTGCGAGGCAAGGCTAAGAGGAAGAGAAGTGATTGTAGATGAGGTTTTGAAGAGAAAGGAAATGTACAAAATATATCAGAGATTAGAAAGGCAAGCTTGATAAAGAAACTAGAGAAACATCTAGGATTACTGCAGCGTTGAGAGCATGTGAGGTCTGAGATCATGTTAAAGTGACACCTATCTGCCTGTGTGCTTTTCTCCAGCTAAATTTAGCTGCTTGAATACAAAAATGGAGAAGATGGATGGATAGGGATGTCTTTGTATATTTTTGCATGTCTTTAATAAAAATACCTAGAAATAGAATGCCTGGGTTAAAGGGTATGTGCATTTTAAGTGTTGATAGAGATCACTGTCAATCAATATTTGCAGATTTAACTAGAAATTTAAAATATGATTTTCACCCCTGTTAGTCTATCTCAACACAACAAAAACATTAACTGGATAATAGAATTATTAAGACTAATAACTTAGAAGTTTCAAAAGAGAAGAGCTTAATTCCATTTAAGAAGAAAATAGAAAATTTACTTGCATAATTCATCTTCTGTGTGTGAGGCTATCACTGCATGTGTGTTGGTTAAGAGTTTAGGGTGTGTGGGGGGGTGGTGGGTATGTGTGTGTTTGAAAATGGAGGGTGACCCTGCCCCAAATGAACCCAAAGACATCACGATTAAGCCCAGGGCGAACCATAAGTGGTTTGCGGTTATTACCACTGATTTTTCACAATGTCTTCCCACTGTGCAAGTCTCTGTCAGGAAAATAGAGTGGTTTGGCTGGAAATGACTGAGGTTTGCTATGAGTGGGGTGGAGCTGTCAGATTTATATGGCTTTTTCTCTTAAAAATATATGGCCTTTCCTTTTCATTCTCAATAACTGTAAAGCCCATTTGGGGCTGCTGCTTCCCAGTCACTTGGCTCCCCGTGTTCTAAGGAACACACAGCACTTCCCTTAGAAGGGCTGCCCTTCCGGCTGACACATCAGATAGGAAACTCAGAGGGGTTTCGTCCCAAAATTCGTTCTGGGTGTCCAGGTTCCCGTAGTTCCTTCCTTTCACTTACCAGTCAAAGGTTATTATAACTAATTGGGTGTCTGTTCTCCACCGGCTCTCCTGGTTTGATCTGCACACACCGTGCTTCACTGATGGAATCACCATGTGGCCTGGGAAATGAGTGTTGATCAAAGAATCGTCCATCCTCTTTGCTCTCCTGCTTTTTTTTTTTTTTTTTTGTAATTCCAGCTCTGCCTCCGGAAATGCCCTCTAAAACTCACATCATATGCTTTTTTAAGAAAATGACATGACTCAGAGAATGTAAGTATCTAGAATTATAAAGCTCAGTTTTCAGAACTTAAGTGTGTTTGAATATAAGCCAGTCAAATGAACTAAAAGCTGGCTGGGAGAAGGCAAACACAGGAGAGTGATGAGTGGCTCTGGCTGAGCAGGGAGTGCCTGCTGGGAGGCTGTCAGGGATGAGGATCCCTTTAATTGTTGTCTCTCTCATCATTCGGGATCTAGAAGACAATGTTAAAGCCACCTTAATGAGAATGCAGGTGATACCAAATTTAGAGACATTCTCCAAGGCATAGAAAATATAGGTAGGAAGTAACAGAAGAAAAAAAGTTTTTTCAAAGCTGCCACTGCTACAATAGAAGGTTCAGAGAACACCTGACCACGAATGATACCCACCTGTCCCACTGCTGAAGGGCCTCAGATCAGCAACTTGGAGCTTAAAATACATAGTTCAGTTGACCATTCAGGTACATTCATTAGCTCTGTGGCTGTAGATATCCTCCCTAGGAATGACCATAGGATTCAGAGGACCAGTTTTTAAATATGCTGGACATGGCAGTGACCCGTGATGAGAGACAGGTTTAGTTACTCCCCAAATATTTATTGAGTGCCAGCTTTGTGCCAACGCTGTGCTAGGCTCTGGGAATACAGCTACAAAGGAAACAGAAATAGCCTCTTACTCTCAAGGAGCTCAGAGTCAATCTAGGGCAGAGGCAAATAAAAATAAGTAACTGGATAAATAAGGTCATTCCGACAGATTCTGAAAAATGTAATAAGGGGTTGGCTGGGGAAGCGGCCACGTTAAATAGGTAAAGATAGGTCTCTGAGGAGGAACGCTTAAGCAGAGACCTGAGGGATGAGAATGACGTGGGCTCTTGAGGAGCTAGAGGAAGCACCGTCTTGTGCAGGAGTCTTAGAAGGGAGAGGGTCCAGAGGGTTCAAAGAACAGAGAGGAAAGCTAGATGTAGCGACGTAGTCACGTGGTAGGAAACAAGGTTGGCGAGCTGAGCAGGGGCAGATCATGCAGAGTGTGCGGATCACCATAAGGAGCTTGATTTTTAGTCCAAAAGCGGTGGGCAGCCAGTGAAGAAACTTTACAAGGAACGGACATGATTGGATTTAAGTTATAGGGTAATGACTTTAGCTGCTCTGCAGAGAGTAGATCATAAAGAGTCAAAAGTGGAGGCAGAGAGCCTAGAGAGGAAGCTATTGGCTCAACTAGGGTAATGACTATAAACAAGGCAGAAGGGGACAGATGAAAGATATTAGGAGGTCGAAATTAAAGGACATGTGGATGAATCAGCTGGGAAGGGGTAAGGTTAAGAGGGGAACCAAGGGATAATTGTTTACATTCTACTCCTTTTTATGCACACCCAGTATAGTATTATCCTAAATCACATCAATACTGCACAAACCCCAGAGTGGGTTTGAGGTCCCTTTAAAAGAAAGTTTTTGCCCCTCCCAAAGCTTGCAAGTGTGTACAAGTTAAATATCTTTGCAAGGGATTTGAATTCATGGTAACACAGTTGGACCCCTGAGTGCTATGCCCCAGAAATTTATACCAGCTTCATCCCCTCAACCCCAGTGAACCCTGGTCCTAGTCCTTCCACACAAAACCAGTCCTTCCCCATCATTTACTTTTATGGTTAAGATGTTCCCCACAGGCCACTACCCTGCATGTACTCTTATTTGGAATTCCTAACCCGTCCTTCTTCCCATTAGTGTCATCTGTAAACTTAATGATGACCATTTTCTGTATTTCAGCCTCCAGGTCTTTTAGAAACAATGTTCTCTGTATTTATTTTTAAAGTCCTGAGCAGATGGCCATGCTGCCTGAGCACAAGCACTGAAATTTGAACCAAAGAAATGTGATTTTTGAATAAGGCTGGTTCCCCATAACTAGTGCTAAACTTTATACTACAGGAGTTTAATTTAATATAGGAGTTGGTATTGTAACCAAAATGAAACTTACATAATTTAATATATGAGTTGCTGTTGTAACCAAAATGAAACTTACATCCGAGTTGCTCTGATACATCTAATAATATGATTGTTATGCTACAAGAGGAATGACATTGGTGTAAATGACTTACACATTCTATTTCACAGCTACATGAAAGTTTTAATTTTCCTTATAACTATGCAAATACCAACTCACAGTAAAAGGCAAATATTCTATCTAGACCTTCCTTCTAACCATTATACCCAGAGGGCTGAGACTTCCTTGCTACACCCAGTCTTCTATACCTTCCGCCCACACCCAGGTCCTTTAGTAGCATATATTACCGTTTTCAGCATCTACATACTAGCAGGCTAGAAATAGCAGAAACTCTAGCTTCTGAGGCTGTGGAATTTTTATGTAAGGGATGATGGCAATTGTCATATCCCTGTTCTACAGAGTAACTAGGGTATATGTAATGTTGGGAAATACATCTTAGACAATGCATTCTCAGATTGTTGTTCCTGCAATTTTGCCTGGCACGTATAGCAGCACCTAGTATACAGGATAGGTACTGTTACTGGAGTGTTACATCAAAAAACTGAAGTTCAAATATTATTCATGGTTAGTGTTAAAAGCTGCCGATTAATACTTTACTTTGCTGACAAATTTTTGAGTTCGTTTATGGAGGTAAAACATTGAAGAGTCTTTCTGCCAGTCTCAACCCTCTGAGTTACATGCCCCCCAACCCATCCCACTCCCATATTTCACTTCCTGCCCTTGCGAGATCCAAAGGCCACCCAGGTAAATAGTGGTCACCACAACAGCCCACAGGCCTGCTTTGCTTTCTCTAGAACTTGTGGGTCTCACCCATTAAACTCAATTTTCACCAAAGGAAGATCCTCCCATTTCCCTTAACTAGCAGCTGCCATGGTTTTCTCTCCTATAGCTTTTCCTTAAGTGTCCCTTCTGTTTCTCAGACTCCTATTCCATTTTATGGTATATGCCTATGAATTGTATGACAAGATGAAGGAGATGTTGTGATGGCATAGAGTTGTTAGGGTGAGGACTAAATGGGCCATGAAATGTGGGACCTCTATCTTTTAAAAGTGCCATTAGGCCCAGTGTGGTGGCTCATGCCTGTAATCCCAGCACTTTGGGAGTCCAAGGCAGTGAATTTCCTGAGGTCAGTAGTTCCAGACCAGCCTGGGCAACATAGTGAAACCCTATCTCTACTAAAAATACAAAAATTAGCCAGGCATGGTGGTGGGCGCCTGTAATCCCAGCTACTCAGAAGGCTGAGGCAGGAGAATCACTTGAACTCAGGAGGCGGAGGTTGCAGTGAGCCGAGATCGTGCCATTGCACTCCAGCCTGAGTGAAAAGAGCGAAACTCTGTCTGTAAATAAATAAAGTGCCTTTAAAGGTCCCAAAATGTAAAGCTCTGTCTTTTCTTCCAGTCTGTCTCTTGAATTGTCATGGTATTTTTAATGTGCTATTTAACATTCTTCTAAGTAAAGAAAAATTAAAATGTTAAATGATTAGCATGAGTGTTACCATTCATCTTTATATTGTGCATGACTCAGAGAATGTAAGTATTTAGAATTATATGATACTTATATGTGCATGTAAGATTTAAATGCTGATAACATAAGAGCATTTGTTATATACAAAATTACTAAAATTATATAACTTGTATTTCACAGCTTGTATAATACACACACATGTATTTTGTTCTTACCAAAACCATAGAAGCATTGCACAAAACTAACTCAACTCTTCTTCTCTCATTTCTTAATATGTGTGCTTTCTACCAACACTTTCTACCTTCAGATTAATAAGGAAGGAAGGACTGAAGAAAAAGGAACAACGGGTTGCCTTATCTTTCCCTTTCCTTCTATATTATCATTTTCAGCAAAAGTGATTGGCTAATACAGAGAAGTAACATCAGAAAGAAAGGATATGATCAGGCTCTTTGGTTATTTGTGTAACTTAAAACAAACACCATTGCCTTCTTCCTGCATTCATAAAAGTTCTGGGGTGAAAGAAAGTGTGGCCTCTCGGGCAGTCAGCCCCTCCACTCCCTACTTATACACACTTATCTTGCACTCACTTGAGCATCATTGAAGTCCCCCACCCACATTACGGCTCCACCAGAACTCTGTGCTCACGGGGCATCGCACCACTACATGTTAATATGACAGCAAGAATCTTTGGACACGCATATTATGCACAGCTCCTCAACTCATGCGCGTGTCCCATTATCCCCTTGGACTTCATTTACAAAGCAGCAGTTCAAAGATAAAATTATTGAGAATTTCAAGATGTCAGCAGCAGAGCGTTAAGCCAAGCACAGGGCCCTATGGAGCATGGGGCCTCGTGCAACTGTACTGGTTGTGTGTCTTGAAGTTGACCCTGGGACTGAGAAAGGGTTCAAGGATTGGGTAGCTGGGAGAAAGCAGGTGGAGCAGAAATCCTTCACTCTGCCAAAAGAAATCTTTTATTATATTATGAAAAACCCCTAAGCTATTGTACTTTCTGGTCCAATTTCTGTTAAGAACATCTGAAATTTTTGTTTATATCTTTGGCTAAGGAGGTAGAGAAGATAGGAGGAGACTGCCGATATTTACATTAGGGTTGACAAGGAAACTCTGCTGAGGCAGAAGTGAGAGATCAGGTAGTGAACCTATATTATATAGACTTTAATTCTTAATCATAAGGGAAATTTAAAAATACATTTTTAGTATCCCACTTATATGTTCAAAACAACTACTGGCCCTTAAAACTGCAGAATGGTGATCAGAGCAAAATAAGGAAAATTTTTCCATCCAGCTTATTTTGTATGGAGAGTTTGATTTTGTGCAATTCAAGATTTATGTCATTATGCATTTGTAAATGTCAGAATTATCAAATTACGTAATGAAATTTATAGTAATGTCTTTATTTGGGATTCAATAAGCTATCTTCTAGCCTGCAGTTTTCTGAAATTGGACTTTCCTTTGAATTTTGAAAACCTTTCACATTTCCAAGAGTCTATATTCTATTTCATACTGGGTTTCTGTGCCAAGGTGCCTGTTCTTTCCAACTTTCTCATCAACTAATGTTTTCTTGTACAAAGTCTGTAGAACCCCATAGCTAAAGCTCTTTAGATTTGTAATGATTGGTTTCCAGTATTTGAGTAGTTGTGTATGAAAATATCAAAGGCAGTTACTGAGTTGGTACTGTGCCTTCCCATGTACGTCTATTAAGCACAAGAATATAAATTGACAAAGTACCTGCCCCAAAGTGTTCCTGTCACTCACCCACAATTACCTTCTGAATAGTAAAGACAAGGTGATAGCTGCGGGGGGGAAAAGAAACACCTTTCCAATGGTTGGATGCTGTGCCCATCTGAGAGAACTGCTTGTTGTCCCTGGTCATAGGACAGCATCCATATAGGAAGAATTAAGCTGCAGCTCAGAAAAACCCTGCTGTATGGATGACCACTTTGGTTAATTTTGTTTCTAGTATATTTTCTCTCGGGAATGATCCAGTTTGGTAGCATGGGCTTGCCAGTTAATTACCAGTCCTCTTCCTCACTAGATGTCCACAAAACTATCTACAAGACTCAGGATAAGATGCAGGTCTTCTGTCTTTTCTCTATAGTGTGTCCATCTCCTCCTTTCAACAATTCACTGATGAAGCAAGACACGGTGGTTCATGCCTGTAATCCCAACACTTTGGGAGGCCGAGGCAGGCAGATCACCTGAGGTGAGGAGTTCGAAACCAGCCTGGCCAATATGGTGAAACCCCATCTCTACTAAAAAATACAAAAAAAATAGCCAGGCGTGGTGGTGGGCACCTGTAATCCCAGCTACTTGGGAAACTGAGGCAGGAGAATCGCTTGAACCCGGGAAGCAGAGATTGCAGTGAGCTGAGACCATGCCATTGCACTCCAGCCTGGTGACAGAGCAAGACTCTGTCTCAAAAAAAAAAAAAAAAAGATTTGTTGATGGAGGTGGCCTTATTCTGCAAGACCTGTTTTCCCCGCCCCCCGGAACTGCCTCACACACCTAATATACTTCTTTGCTTTTCATAAACAGCAAAGTAGACAAATTGTATCTAATTAAACTAAAGAGCTTCTGCAGGGCAAAAGAAACTACCATCACAGTGAACAGGCAGCCTACAGACTGGGAGAAAATTTTTGCATCTACCCGTCTGACAAAGGGCTAATATCCAGAATCTACAAAGAACTCAAACAAATTTACAAGAAAAAACAAACAACCCCATCAAAAAGTGGGCAAAGGATATGAACAGACACTTCTCAAAAGAAGACATCTGTGCAGCCAACAGACACATGAAAAAATGCTCATCATCACTGGTCATCATGAAATGCAAATCAAAACCACAATGAGATACCATCTCACACCAGTTAGAATGGCGATCATTAAAAAGTCAGGAAAAGAAAAAAATGAAGCTGGGGAGAGACACAGAATCTTTGTTCCCCTCCATCTGTCTCTCCCCAGGTTTATTCTTTCTTTATTGTTATTATTATTTTGTTTTATTGGGATTTTTTGCATATTGAAGAGTTTATTTTGTTTACAAGCTCTAATACATATCAGCCATTGTTCTAAGCCCTTTATGAAACCATTTAAACTTCCTAACAATCCCATGTAGTTGATTTTATTATTATTATTATTATTATACTTCAAGTTCTAGGGTACATGTACACAACCTGCAGGTTTGATACATAGATATGCGTGTGCCATGTTGGTTTGCTGCACCCATCAACTCATCATTTACATTAGGTATTTCTCCTAATGCTATCCCTCCCCCAGCCCCCCACCCCCCAACAGGCCCCGGTGTGTGATGTTCCCCACCCTGTGTCCAAGTGATCTCATTGTTCAATTCCCACCTATGAGTGAGAACATGCGGTGTTTGGTTTTCTGTCCTTGTGATAGTTTGCTGAGAATGATGGTTTCCAGCTTCATCCATGTCCCTGCAAAGGACATGAACTCATCCTTTTTTTATGGCTGCACAGTATTCCATGGTGTATATGTGCCACATTTTCTTAATCCAGTCTGTCACTGATGGACATTTGGGTTGATTCCAAGTCTTTGCTATTGTGAATAGTGCCGCAATAAACATACGTATGCTTGTGTCTTTATAGTAGCATGATTTATAATCCTTTGGGTATATACCCAGTAATGGGATGGCTGGGTCAAATGGTATTTCTAGTTCTAGATCCTTGAGGAATCACCACACTGTCTTCCACAATGGTTGAACTAATCTACACTCCCACCAACAGTGTAAAAGCGTTCCTGTTTCTCCACATCCTCTCCAGCATCTGTTGTTTCCTGACTTTTTAATGATTGCCATTCTAACTGGTGTGAGATGGTATCTCATTGTGGTTTTGATTTGCATTTTTCTGATGGCCAGTGATGATGAGCATTTTTTCATGTGTCTGTTGGCTGCATAGATGTCTTCTTTTGAGAAGTGTCTGTTCATATCTTTTGCCTACTTTTTGATGGGGTTGTTTGTTTTTTTCTTGTAAATTTGTTTGAGTTCTTTGTAGATTCTGGATATTAGCGCTTTGTCAGATGGGTAGATTGGGAAAATTTTCTCCCATTCTGTAGGTTGCCTGTTCACTCTGATGGTAGTTTCTTTTGCCATGCAGAAGCTCTTTAGTTTAATTAGATCCCATTTGTCTATTTTGGCTTTCGTTGCCATTGCTTTTGTGTTTTAGTCATGAAGTCTTTCCCATGCCTATGTCCTGAATGGCATTGCCTAGGTTTTTCTTCTAGGGTTTTTATGGTTTTAAGTCTAACATTTAAGTCTTTAATCCATCTTGAATTAATTTTTGCATAAGGTGTAAGGAAGGGATCCAGTTTCAGCTTTCTACATATGGCTATCCAGTTTTCCCAGCACCATTTATTAAATAGGGAATCCTTTCCCCGTTTCTTATTTTTGTCAGGTCTGTCAAAGATCAGATGGTTGTAGATGTGTGGTGTTATTTCTGAGGGTTCTGTTCTGTTCCATTGGTCTATACATCTGTTTTGGTACCAGTACCATCCCAGCTTGATTCTTTCTTATTCGTATTTCTACATCTATGCCTTGGCTTTAGGGTACAACAATACACTTTGGAAGTTGCAAAGTTAACTATTATTTTTTAATCACGTAAAGCCTAATATCCATGAAAATATCCTAAAAGCCATTAGACATACAGTTTCTTCTTAAAGGATAGATCTTACTTTGCGCCTTGAAGCCCCCTTTACTGTGAGGCTTGGCTCCACTTGAGTTTGGACATTGGAGAGCAGGGTCTGCTGTCCTGACAGGTTTAGTGGACCCTGTGAAAGCATAGATAGTATAGTCTACACTTAAAAATGTGAAATGTGAGGTTACTTGGGACCATTTCCTGGGAATGGTTTGTAAGTCTCTCTGTAGATGGTCTGTATGTTGTAGCGTGTCTAGCATCTGAACTGCTCACAAGCGAGGAGAGAAATGGAGGCACTGGCCTCGTTGTCTGCAGCCAGCATTTCTTTTCCTGAGAAAAGACCCTAAACTTAGAACTTCCTCAAGCATAGAAAACATGTCCCCAGTGTTCAGAGAACAGGGAATGGCCCCTTCTCCCTAACCCGGTGGAGCTGTGGGTACAGTTGCCCTGCAGAGGGTGGATTGATAGACAGAACTCCTTTAGTCATGCTTTCCCACCAGTTACACATTGTAGCCATTTCAGGTTCAGCCATGCGTGCCAGATTGAATTAAATGCTTTTTTAAAAGTCTCCAAAGCAGGAAAACATCTTTCTCTGACTGGTATTTTTTTACATATTTGTTAATGAGTGTCTGCACAATAAAGACGTGGTCTGTAGCTTATTTTCCAAGCAGGGATCCAATTTGGCTCTCATGTATGTTGCTGCTACTCAGATACAGTTTAATTCTTTAATTGAAGCAGCTGCAAAATAGCTTGTGGACAACGCAATGTTCCACAGACTTTCCTGGAGTGGTCTGGATGGAGACCACCTTCACTTTTGTGTTCTGAATCCCCTAAGCCCGTCAGAGTGACTGTCAGGAAAATGTCTCCTCTGTGGCTGGTTGACCCAGCTGTTGGCCTGTTAAAGCTGCAGTTAGGTCTCCAACTGACTTCACAGATTTGATTCTATTCTTTGTAGCCAGAAAGATGCTAGCATGATGCCCACCCTGGGCAGAGGAATCAGCCATTTACTTCCAACTGCCTTTCCAGAGATTTCTCCACTGGCCCAGCTTCTGCAGCCTGCCAAGAAGGCAGTGGTTATTATAAAACCTCTTCTTTAAGCACAGCACATGCACTTTAACTTTCCTGACTTATAGAAATACTTTTGGTGCAGAAAAGCTTAGGTGGTAAAAGAGGGCAAGAGCATTTGGGGAGAAAAAGGACTTGCTGAAGCCCACAGGGGCTTGTACTCCTCTGCCCACCAACATCCAAAGGGTGTGTCAGTGAAAGAAGGAACATGGGACCTCAGAATTAGCTCAGAAACTCTACTTAGAGACTTTCCTGGCTGTCAGCCAACTAAACTATGAGCTCTTCAAGGCGTGAGACTGTATCTTAGTTATTTCTATATGTCCAATACCTCACAGGTGCTCAGCAAGTGTTAATTTATGATGGTGATGATATCTAGCCAAAAAGCCCTTCTACTATCTATCTGTTTGTTTCTATTCAATGTAGGGCCTTGCTCCAGCCCAAATGTAAGACTTTGGGGCACATACATAAGTGGTCCCCAGCTTTCACAAAAAAGTTGCACTATTCACTTTTGACCTTTGTCTTTTTTGCTGACTTTCTTTTTTCTGCATTTTTCCCCCATTGGTACTTTATCCTCAGCTTTTTCTTTTGATTGGTTAGCTGTTTGAGTTCTGTCTTATCTGTCTTGGACCTTGTTTCCCTATTATTTATCCTTTCAAGAATATATTCAGATGTGCTCATATGGTACAGGCATTTACAGAAGATGATTATTAATATAACATCGGCTAATATTTCAGTGTCTAACTGGGCTGATCTCTTTGCATGCATTAACTTGTTAATTTTCACAACAACCTGATGAGATAGGCTCAAGTATCACCCTATTTTTTTTTCTTGGGGGATGGAGTCTCACTCTGTGGCCCAGGCTGGCATGCAGTGGCACAATCTCAGCTCACTGCAACCTCCACCTCCTGGGTTCAAGCAATTCTCCTGCCTCCTGGTTAGCTGGGATTACAGGCAGGCATGCACCACCACACCCAGCTAAGTGTTTTGTATTTTTAGGAGAGATAGGGTTTCACCATATTGGCCAGGCTGGTCTCGAATTCCTGACCTCAAGTGATCCACCTGCCTCGGCCTCCTGAAGTGCTGAAACTACCGGTGTGAGCCACCACATTTGGCCTATCCTGTTTTATAGATGAGGATTCTGAGGTTTAGGGGGAAAGTTTTTGCCCAAGGTGGTGGTCTCATCTAGAAAGTGCTGAAGTTGAACTAGAATCCACATCTAACTTCTAATTACTGTCACCTGCATTATAGCTTGCGGAATTATGTAGAACAAGTCTTCAGAATGAAACAAAACCTCTGCACCAATAGACCTCTCACCCATGGGTAGACCCTCTCCCTGAAAAAGCCCTATCCACCCAAACGCAGTCTTTAATTACTGCCTGCCAAGTTGCTTCTGACCAACTCCAGGCAAAAACTGCAAGTCACATTCAAAGCCTTCCCTGATTATCCCAGTATTACTTCTTCTCACCCAGTATTACCTCTTCTCACCATGTTTTGGCAAGAGCTGAAGGAATATTCTGGGGTACTAGACACTGGGAGGGAAGCTTTCCCTTACTGTTACTTCTTGGGTAATAATCAAGCATTGAAGGAAGAAAACATTTATAAGCAGGAATTGGTTCTACCAACCAGGCCTGTGCCAGGCCCATTTCTTGACTTTATCTCATTCAGTGTTGACTACAGTCAAATAAGAGAGGTTTTTATGGTTGAGAAACTTGGGTCTCAGAGCAGTTTAGTGACTTGCAGTGAACACAGGTAAGTAAAAGTTTCACTGGAATTTCAATCCAGGGTGCCTGACTGCAAACCCCATGCTTTTCTGTCTACTAGGGATGTACACAAACATCCAGAAATCCAAAATGGTCCAGGGAACCAGCTCCATTCCAAAGACTAAGATTGTAGTACAAGTATTCCATGCTTGTTAACCTTAGTTGGCTGGGTGAATGGAAAAAAAGGTTCTTAAGTGAGGATTCACAAAATATTAGACATTCTTACATATCACCATCAAACATGAAATGTTAGGTTAATGGGATATTTTCTCCCTTCCTCCACTCCAGGTAAATAAACAAGCATCGTGTGTCCACATGTGTATTTATGAAATACTCTATGATGTTCTGTGGGAAGGGAATGAACCAGTGTTTTCCATTTGCCACACTCTAGGTCAGTGGTTCTCCAAATGAAGGGATGGGGTGGGAAGTGTGGGAAGTGTGATTTTGCTTCCCAAGGGACATTTAGCAACGTCTGGAGACATTTTTGGTTGTCATAGCTGGGTGGGGCATGAGGGTTGTGCTACTGGCATAGGACAGGACAGAGATGCTACTAAATATCCTGCAATGCACCCCCCCCCCACCCAACAGAGAATTGCCAGGCCCAAGCTATCAATAGTGCTGAGGATGAAAGCCCTGCTCTGGGTCTTAGGAACTGGGAAATAGTATGCTTTCTCTCAGGTTCCTGGGATTCAAAAGAAGGGATTATTCCTACAATATTTTCCTGGATAAAAATAATCCCTCAAACTAAGAATCTTTCAGAGAGTCAGGGAGATCCTGGTAAATTTAGGAACTTTGGCAATCCTAGTGAAAAGCAGGAGATTTCTTATCACTTACTTTCTGCTTGCTGAATTCCAGCTTAAAATGGAGATTTTGGCAGCCTGTTCCTTTTCTTTTCATAGCAGTGCTTCATCGATTATCACATTTGTCCCAAGTTTGTTCTTTGTATTTCAGGCCCCTACTCACAGTGTGAAGGTCTGGACAATGAGCTTCACATCTGGTGTTCTGGCTCTGTTCAGGTATTCCAAGTGCAGCAAAGAGGGATACAGGGCAGTTTGGGGGCAATTCAGGTGAGAGAGAAGCGCTTTTGCCTCTTGCCTTTCCCTGCATGTAATTCAGCCAGTGAAGTGTACCCTCCTGGTTTAATAATTCTCACAGAAGCATTCAGAGGCAGAAAAAAAAATAGGACTGATTTTTATCTCTAGGCAGTAGTGGCTCTGAATTTTTAAGAGAGTTCCACAGTGAAGTCACTAATTAGTGAGATAAGATGTTTTTCCCGTTCTGGCTACATACTGACATTTTACCCATTTCATCAGGCACTTTTAATTCTGGCAACGCTTTTTATTTATAGATTCAGAAAACTGCAATAGGGAGATTTAGCTACATAATTTTAGTACATTCATTCATTCATTCAACAAATATTTATTTATAAAGCACCGAATACATACCTAGACCCTGTGCTGCAACTATGTCACTTGGGTAAATTGCTTTCTGTCTCTAAGCTTCAATATCTTTATTTGTAAAATAGGACAAACAATAGTACCTCTTCATAGGATTGTTTCCTGAATTCAATGAGATAATACATGTGAAGGGCCAAGCACATCTTAAGCACTCTAGGAATGTTCATTGACATTGTTATGAGCAAACACGGACCCTTCTGCCACTGAAGGGTCTAGTAGAGAGGACAGGTAAACAGGCAATTCGCATATGGTATGAGCCATGCTGTAAGGGATGGAGGTCAGCAGGGAGAACTGCAGGAATCCACAGGGTGGGGTACAAAAGAAACCCTAATCTGGACTTGGGAGTTCAGGGAGGCTTCCTAGAGGAGGTTTCAGTGGAGCTGGTGGGGAGAGGGAGGAATTGATATATTTGGGTATTTTACATATGAGGTGCTTGTAGTGCTGTAGAAAAGGCAGTTAGAAACACAGATCCATTTTTTTAAAAATACGACTTTGAAAGCAGAGAAATAATCAGATCTGCCATTTTAAGACTAAGGAAGTTATCAACAGAAATATGTGTATACATCTTAAAAAATGAAAACTTGTTTTCATTTTAAATGTTCATTCCTGAAAGTTTAGAAAATATTCTTAAAAAGAAAATGCTCTATAATCCTGCTACCCAGAGATAACAACTATTTTCATTTATATGTATACCCTTCAGGTTTAACTGCACAGAGACGTATTTTATTTCCCCTTAAAACAGGATAATTCTGTTTTAGAGTCTGCTTTTATTCTGCAGACTGTAATGACCATTTTTGACATCATTATATTCTTCTAAAATATAATTTTTAGTGACTACAAAGTATCCATAGTTGGATCTATAATTTGCTTACCCATTAATTGATTTATTGAACTTTGCTTTCAAGATTTTTCCCCATTAAAAATAATGCTATAATGACCATTGAACTAAGATTCTTTGATAACAAGAAAATAAAGGAGGAAGGGAATGTAGGTAATTCCAGCAGAGAAGAAAAGGTAAAGCAGCCGGCTTGGAAAGGATAGGATCCAGGGCAACACAGGAGATCTAGATGTTGGCAGCCATGGTATCTGGATCCTATCCTGTCTTAAGGTCAGTCTCCTTAAAGTGCCACTCCATGGCATAAATTGTCTCCAGCCACCCTCAGTCGGGTTGACCACACCACCCAGTTTTCAGATTCCCTGGAGAGAAAGTCCAACGAGGTCAGATGATTGCTTGCCTCAAGGGAGACCAGGGAACCTAAGTAAACAGTATATAACCAGCTGAGCGCAGTGGCTCACGCCTGTAATCCCAGCACTTTGGGAGGCTGAGGTGGGCGGATTGCCTGAGGTCAGGAGTTCGTGACCAGTCTGGCCAACATGGTGAAACCCCATCTCTGCTAAAAATACAGGAAAAAAGTAGCCAGGTGTGGTGGTGTGCGCCTGTAATCCCAGCTACTTGGGAGACCGAGGCAGGGGAATTGCTTGAACCAGGGAGGTGGAGGTTGCAGTGAGCTGAGATCACACCACTGCATTCCAGCCTGGGTAAAAGAACAAGTCTGTCTCAAAAAAAACAACAAAAACAAAAAACAAAACAGTATATAACCACAGCCAAATGATTTCCTAAAAGAAAATCCAGATGCTGTGACCAGAAGGAGGATATTAGAGAAGAAAACCAGCAATGATCACTGCAACCATCTTACAGATAAATCTTCGAACACATCTGTGATTATTTCCTAAAAACAAATTATAAGAAGTAAAATGGGTATGCAGCAATTAAGGCTTTTGATACATATTGCCAAGTTAATCTCAAGAAAGTTTATTTCTAGAAATTCATTCCCTTTTTCTTTTTTACCGTGGTAAAATATATATAACATAAACTTTGCTATTTTAACAATGTTTAAGTTTACTGTTCAGTGTTTTGAAGTACATTCACAATGGTATGCAGCCATCTCTACTAGCTATTTCCAAAATTTTTTTATCACTTTGAGTAACAACTCTGTAACCATATGCAATATCTCCCTATTCTTGCCTCCCCCTTCCACCTTTGGTAACCTTATTCTACTTTCTGTGAATTTACCTATTCTAGATCATTCATACAAGTGGAATCATATGACATTTGTCCTTTTGTGTCTGGCTTATTTCACTTAGCATGTTTTCAAGGTTCATCTATTTTATACCATGTTTCAGAAAGTCACTCCTTTTTACATCTGAATAATATTGCATTTATGTATGTATACATGCCATATTTTGTTTATCCATTCATCTGTTGATGAACTCTTGGGTTGTTTTCTTTCACCTTTTGACTATTGTGAATAATGCTGCTGTGAACATCTATGTACAAGTATCTGAGTTCCTGTTTTCACTTCTTTTGGGTATATACCTAGGAGTGGAATTGCTGGATCATGTGATAATTCTATATTTAACTTATTGAGGAACCACCAGACTTTTTCCTAGTGGCTGTACCATTTGACAATTCATTATTGATACTAAATACTAGGAAATATTTCATTGGCATACCAGACTTTCATGATCTGACTCTCCAAGTTGTTGAAACAAGAATAGTTCAAATGCATTTTCTGCCAAAAAATAGCTCTTACCAAAAGTGTATTGTCATTTTTTTACAGCCAACTTGTCAGTTCTGCCCTTGATTTTTTGAGCCCAGACAACATCACCTACCTTTTTACAGTGAGCAGATGAAGGCATTCCTTTGTAATTTTGTGTGCAAGTTTATGATTGCTTTCACTTGCAACACACCTGGAATTCTGACTTCATGCTCCAGGACTTCTGGTGCCACTTATGTGATGACCCTCTGGACTGTAATTCAAGGTTGGGGGCTTCATGGGTCTCCATTCCACTCAATTCTCTAGTTTGAGCATCATCACCCCCATTGTATTGGGTTAAATGTTTCTCACTGCTGCCACTGGCTCCTCCATGGAACCCTAACTGAGCAAATGCCTCCTCCCACTAAATCTCAGGTCTGGGTTTCATGAGGCTGAAAACATAAAGATTCTGTAATTTTTTTCAAAGTATATTACCCAGAGTCCAGCCATAGATAAGACTGGGTAAGAGAAGCAAGGGGCAGGAGGCCATACAAGGGGAACATAAGTACCTCAAGGCCTCATAGTTACAACCGTTTATTGAGCACCCTTATGTTCTAAGTGCTGTATTAGACGCTAGGGATACATCGGTGAGAAAACATTATCCCATCATTATGAAATTCGTAGTCTAGAAGGAAAGACACATATGAATCAGATAATCCCACCAATAAATATGTAAATACAAACTGAATCAAGTGTCCCAGGAGAAAGAAATGGTTCTATGAGAACATATGATACGGAAATGTGATTTCACCCAGGCTAGGGATGTGGGTGGTCGAAGAAGGCTTCCCTGGGAAAATGACCCTTGAGCTCATATCTCAGTTGAGTTAACAAAGTGTGCGTGTGTGTGTGTGTGTGTGTGTGTGTGTGTGTGTGTGTGTTGGGGGGTGGGAGTGGAATGGGTCTGGGAGGAGTGGAGTGGGAGGTAAGTGGAGAAACAGAAAGGCCCTATCCTTGAAGGGAGGCAGAAAACCATCAACATCCTTAAGCATGAAAGGCCAGATAGAGAAAGGTGAATTGGTAAGAAGACAACTCATTGAAAGCACTGATCTTCCTACTTTACCCAGCAAGCAATGGGAAGCCATTTGACCATTTTTGTTTGTTTGTCTGAAACTCTGTCACCCAGGCTAGCGTGCAGTGGTGTGATCTTGACTCACTGCAACCTCCGCCTCCTGGGTTTACACCATTCTCCTGCCTCGGCCTCCCAAGTAGCTGGGACTACAGGCGCCCGCCACCACGCCCGGCTAATTTTTTTTTGTATTTTTAGTAGAGACGGGTTTCACCGTGTTAGCCAGGATGGTCTCGATCTCCTGACCTTGTGATCCACCTGCCTTGGCCTCCCAAAGTGCTGGGATTACAGGCGTGAACCACTGTGCCCAGCCTCCATTTGACAATTTTAAGTAAAGTAGTCAAAAAATGGGTTGGAGGGGCAGCAAGGGAAATAGTAGCTTTCAAAATTTCCAAAGATGCTTAAGTCACATGAAAATTTTCTGGATCTGCCTTGCAGCTCCCTCTCTGTGGAGGAAGCCGGAGCAGCAGAGGCCTTTCGCTCATGTTAGCTCTGGCATCCTGCCACATCTGGTGCAAAAACCAATGGTAATGTTCCACTCCATTTCTTCTTGGCTCTCCAAGGTCAAATATCTAGATGAAAAGTAGCTACTGGTTTAGCATTTGTGCCTATTAGAATTAATTAGGTTTTTACAACTTTGGAAATCACACAACAGGCTCCAGGAAGGAAACATATCTGTCATTTTGCCATCACACTTCGGAGCATTTATAATTCCCAGAAGCAAAAACCGTTGAGATTAAACAAGCGCATGCACCTGCAGCAAGGCCTGTGGGTGCCCAGGAAAACCATGACCTTCAAACTTTGCAGTTATTTCATTCTCATCAACTTCAGGAGGTGAATCTTAATTTGATCATTTATTCAATCAAAGAATATCTATTAAATTCCAATATCTATGGCACTGGGAATGCAAAGATATAGGCCCTGATCTCAAGAAACTTCCTTCCAACCATCCTAAACCATCCCAAAATGCGTGCGTGCGCGCACACACACACACACGCACACACCATAGTTATGTTTTCAGGGCAACTTGAAGCATACCTGTGTACATAGTGGAATATTTTCATGAGGTAAAAAATATATTTTAATTAATAAAAAGAAACAGCAACACATGGCCGGGCACGGTGCCTCACGCCTGTAATCCCAGCACTTTGGAAGGCCAAGGGCGGGCGGATCATGAGGTCAGGAGATCAAGACCATCCTGGCTAACATGGCGAAACCCTGTCTCTACTAAAAATACAAAACTTAGCCAGACGTGGTGGCATGTGCCTGTAGTCCCAGCTACTCTGGAGGCTGAGGCAGGAGAATCACTTGAATCTGGGAGGCAGAAGTTGCACTGAGCCGAGATCACGCCACTGCACTCCAGCCTGGATGACAGAGCACGACTCTGTCTCAAAAAAAAAAAACACAGCAACACATTAAATACTTCATTAAATACTTTTATGTATGAGGCACTATGATAGATGTTTCCAGATATATTATCTCATTAAATCCTGATGAGGAAACTGAAGTTTAGAGTCAATACATAACTTTGTAGAATTTGCATATGTGTTTCAATTCTAAGCAAATTATTCTCCACTTTGGTTTCTTGGTGAAGCTGTCCCCAGATTCCTCCAGTTATAAAAAATAATTTCCTCTTCTGAATTCCCAAAGTATTACAAACGGTTCCCGCTCATGTGATGTTTACTTTAGTCAGCCTCATTTCACAGAGGGTTGTTCACATGCATCTTTGGCCCTGCGACCCTCCATGACAGAAGGATGCGTTGTTCATCTTTGCATTCCCCCAGGCCACACAGGAAACCTTACATACCACGAATACCTGCTCAGAAAATGCTTGTAGAATGAAAGGACCGACTAACATATTCACTGCTGTGCCTGAGTTGGGCAGAGCCCAGGGTCAGAGTCCAGGACCACAACCCAGTTTCCCCTTCTCACCCCTGGCTCTGTAGTATATCATCAAGAGTCTCATGGGCCTGCAGTGTAGACAGTCCAGTTAACAAAACCAAGCCTGATCACACTTCCATAAGCAGGTTCCCTTTGCCACCTTTCTGGCCTAGCAGTGCACACTCCACTGGTTTGCTCTCAGGAAACCAGACTCCAGGTTGCAGCCTATGCAGGTCCTGGCAAAAAGCTAGGGACGAGATCTCAGCAGAGGATGTGGGAGCCTGAGTATTCAGGGCATGGTCTAGAAAGGGGTGCTAGCTCACAGTGGGCATAAGTCCTTGGTCCTGTGGACTTGCCCCATGGAAAGGGGTGGGACTGAAGGAGAGCTGGAGCTTGGCCTTCTGAAACAAGGGTGTTCTTGGCCAGCTATAGGTATTGGATATAGTAAACCTGAGAAATAGTGAGTGAAGTAAGTAAAGACAAAACATTTCAAAAATATGCATTGGATTCATATTTATCGGTAAATGTGATTTAAAAAAAAAAACTTCAGAACTAAATTTCGGGAAGACATCATGCACATTTGTGAGTTAGCATTATTGCTTTGTTTGATTCTTTTTTCTTTTAGTACACTCCCTGGGAAAATGACTCTTGTGCTAATATCTGAGTTTGAGTTAACAAAGTGTGCTTTCATGTGTTTGTGTGTGTGTGTGTGTGTGTGTATCCCTGGCAAAGCTTGATAGCACTAAGCTTTTGTGGCTGAGGTGGAATAGGAGGGGCAGGATGAGGAGAGAAGAGAAATCCTGCTGTTGTTGCTGCACTACCAGCAGCCATCCCAAACTCCCGAGTTAAGCATTTGAGTATTTAAAAAGCTATGAAGCCGGGCACAGTGGCTCACGCCTGTAATCTCAGCACTTTGGAAGGCGGAGGCGGGTGGATCACGAGGTCAGGAGTTCGAGACCAGCCTGGCCAAGGTGGTGAAACTCCATATCTACTAAAAATACAAAAACTAGGTGGGCGTGGTGGCAGGTGCCTGTAATCCCAGCCACTCGGGAGGCTGAGGCAGGAGAATCACTTGAACCCAGGAGGCAGAGGTTGCAGTGAGCTGAGATCATACCACTGCACTCTAGCCTGGGTGACAGAGCAAGACTCCATCTCAAAAAAAAAAAAAAAGGCAAAAAAAGCTATGAATCCTGTTTTATGCTCATTCTGTATATCCAGTCAATCACCAAATCTTATCAATGCTATCTCCTTAATATCTCCCAAACCTCTCTTCTAAGTTAATTTTCTCACCTTAATGAAAACTATCATCTTTCATCCAAACTAACCTCTTTTTTATTCTTCTTCAGTTTTTTTGTTTGTTTTTGGTTTTTTTTTTTTTTTTTGAGACAAAGTCTCTGTCGCCAGGCTGGAGTGCAGTGGTGCGATCTTGGTTTGCTGCAACCTCCGCTTCCTGGGTTCAAGTGATTCTCCTGCCTCAGCCTCCCGAGTAGCTGGGATTACAGACACACACCACCACGCCCAGCTAATTTTTGTATTTTTAGTAGAGACGGGGTTTCACCATGTTGGTCATGATGGTCTTGATCTCTTGACCCTGTGATGCGCCCGCCTAGGCCTCCCAAAGTGCTGGGATTACAGGCGTGAGCCACCACGCCCAGCCCCATCTAAACTAACCTCTGAAGTGGTTTCCTCCAATTTACTTTCTACATAGCTGTGAAAGTCAACTTGCTAAATGTAAATTGAATAATGCCATTTCTCTCTTAAAATTCTGCAGTGGCTTCTCATTTATTGTAAGATGAATTCTGAAATCCTTCGGTCTATATGATCTGCCCTGCCACCCTCCTCTTGTCCAACTATTGCCTTCACTTGCTGAGCTCCAGCTGAATTGGTCTGCTTTCAAATTCCCAAACACCCCAAACTCCTTCCCATCTCACAGTATCTGCGTATGCTCTTTCTGTTGCCCAAAACACTTTATGTCCCCTCCCTTCTTTTCCTCAAATCTTAAATGTTCCTTCATGAGAGACTTCTTCCCTGGCCCTCAGACATGGTCACATGTTCGAATGTCTGCTCTCAGAGTCCTGCCCTACTTCTTCTTACCATTAGCGCTACTAAAATTAATTTTTTAACTCATTGGCTTAAGGACTGTCTTTCTTGCTAGGTTAGAAACATCATGATGCCAAGAACTTAAGCATAGTAGGCATTCCATAATTAAATTCTAGCACCTCCTATAGCCAGGCACTCTACTAGGCACTGGGCTATAGGAATTGGTAGGGAGTCTTAGACCTCGGGGAACACATAGTTGAGCAATTAATCCAACAAATTCTGTAAACTTCTGTCAGTTTCTCATTTCCTATTTATTTTGGTTCAACTCATTCCATATACTACTTTGTCTAGCTTTCAGACAGCAATTGACTTTTTGACAAATACTAAAGAAAAAGAAAAGATTTAAAACCTCTGTCTTTTTAGTGTCATCTGCTATTAGTTTTCCCTCTCCAACTAATAAATGGACACTATTTTTCTTCATCCTCTTCTCACGTCTAATACATTTAAAGAATGTCTGTCTGTGTCTCTCTTTGACCTTTGGAAATTGTAATATATGCCTTCCTTTAGATTTTTTTTATTATTGACATAAAAAAAACATTGTATTTGCCTTCCTTCTTAATGACTCTTACTGTCTGCAAAGTTTTCATTACCTTCCATCTTCCAGGCAATGTCTTTGTTGTTGTTATTGTTAGATGTGTCTGTGTATTCTTTCTTTTTATCTTATCCTGTGCATAAAGATAACTTTTATGCATTTTCATGTCATTGCTTTAAGAAATATTCAGGAGGCATTTCATTTGTTTCATTTGATTTATGATTATATAAATGGAACCTAGTCATAATAAAATAAAAGAAAGAAAGATGAGGAGGGAAGAAGGGAAGGAAAGAAAAGAAGGAGGAACAAAGGGAGGGAGGAAGTGAGCATGGAAATCTAATTTGATTCTGCTGAGAGCTGGTTTACATAAGGACATGATAAGGACAGAGAGGGGGAGGATGGAGTTTGAAAAAATAGCTAGAATACATAGGGAACTGAGAGAAATGCAAGGATGAAAAAGGAGTCTGAAAATGGTACATGGAGCTAAGAAAAGGTGAAAATTCCACATTCACCTGACTTTCAACCCACCATCAGCTAACTTACAAACCAAAACCCTCCATTGCCCTGAGGGAAGACAAGGTAAACTAACAGCAAATCATCACAAACTCTTCTCTCATTGGGTAAAACAATTCAGAGATGCCAGCCTATACCTGGGTCAATAATGTCATCTTCCTAAAGGAAGCTCTGATAAACAAATAATATAAAACTTGTCATGTATTATCTTTTAAATATGTTATTTGACACATACAAAACATTATCTGTGCCTATATGTTACTTTTAAAGCAAAATGACACACTCAGGACCTGTGAATCCACCACTCCACCCCAAAACTAAAACATTACCAAAAACCCCATCAACCTGTGAGTTCCCTTACTGCCCCATTTCCCTGATTTCTCCTGTCCCACCCAAGGTAACCATTATTTTAAATTTTATGATTATCAACCTACTCATATACACATATACACACAACTTTATTACAAATATGTATGTGCTTAAGCAATATGCATGAGCTAATTGTAAACAAATATTTTTAAAAACAAAAATGGCAAACATTTGCCTACAGTATACGAGAAGCATACAACTATTACCTACATCACATGTTTTACCTGGTTACACTATTCTTGGATTGGGGATGGGAGTAAATTTGAAGGCTTTTGTCCAGTAATGTACACTTTTGGAAATGGAAATGAAGAGATCCATCACAAATAGTTTTCATAGAATATCAAAAGGATCGGCAGGGAGAATAGAAACAGAGAAGCACTTTGAAAGCACTCTCTAGAAACGGAAAATCAGGCCAGGTTCAGAAGCTCACACCTGTAAATCCCAGTGCTTTATGAGGCCAAGCTAGGAGGATCACTTGAGACCACGAGTTTAAGACCAGCCTGGGCAACATAGCAAGGCCCTGTTTCTACAAAAAAATGTAAAAGTTAGCTGGGTATAGTGGTGCACACGTGTAGTCCTAGCTGGGGGAAGGACTTGTGAGGCTGGGGGAAGCTGAGGCAGGAGGATCACTTGAACCCAGGAGGTTGAGGCTGCAGTGAGCTGTGGTTACACACCGTTGCACTCCAGCATGGGCAACAAAGCAAGACCTTGTCTCAAAAAAAAGAAAGAAAAGGAGAAAGAAATGGAAAATCAGTGAATCTGCCAACAGGACAAGTTTGGTAGTTAACACTGTATTTCCCTTATTGATTTGCATACTACTAAATGGTTAATAGCAAACTCCTAAAAATAAAATGTTTTTTGACTTAATTCTCTAAACTGAAAAGGTTTTCATGTTTTCTCCTCCATTAAAGATTTATTTTCGTTATAAAAGATCTAGGACCATTTCTTTAATAGAGAAAAATTACATGATTGGGAACTTTCACCTTCAAAGCAGAAAGAGAAAATAAAGATTCCCTCCTTGGAAGGAGTTCTTTTTCAGTTTTGTTTACATCTTTACAGATAAAAAAACTCAGTATCATAAAAATGTAAATTCTCCTCATTTGAATTATAAATTCTATGCAATTCCAAAGTTCCAACAGATTTTGTTTAGATACCAGATAATCTGATGCTGAAGTGTCTACAACTGAGCAAAGACTAAAGACTTACAAAGCCATTTCTGAAGAGTAAGAAAGGAGGACTGGCTCTATCAGATTTCAACACATAGTATAAAACTATGGTAATTAAAACAGTGTGGTATTAGTTCAGGACAAAGAAACAGGGCAAAATAGAGAGCTCAGAAACAGACTTATGAATATGTGGGAGTTTAATATAGGACACAAGGCATTTCACATCACTAAAGAAAGGAGAGATGATTTAATAAATGATGCTGGTATAATTGGATTATCCATATGGAAAAATATGAAATTAGATACCTGTCTCATAAATACCCCAGACCAATTCTAGATTGGTTAAAGACTCATCCATGAAAGAAAAAAAACTTTAAAAGTTTAAAAAGAAAATATAGAATATCTTTATGAACTACATATAGGGGAAGGACTTCTTAAACAACACACAGAAAGAGATAATTAAGAAGTCTGAAAGCAATGAGTGTGGGCAAGATGTAAATCAAGAGGAGATCATACGGACACTGGTGGAGGGAGTATAAGTTGGAATAGCTGGAATCACTTTGGGAAACAACTGGGCATTATCCTGTAAAGTGTCATACATATACCTGTATATGACACAGCAATTCCACTCTTAGGTATATACTCTAGAATGAGCTTCTTAAACTTTAATGAGCATCAGAATCACCTGGAGTGTCACACAATTTTGGATCCTCACTCCCTGGAGATTCTAAATCATTAGGTCTGGGGTGAAGTCTGTTCATTTTGGTTTCTTTGAAGCACCCAGCTGATGAAGTTGCTGCTAGTCTCCAATCACAGTCGGAGTAACATTCCTCTAGATTTTTTCGCTTGTGTGTAAGGAAACAGGAATAAGAATTTCAAAACCACATTGCTTGTAATAGCAAAAGTCTGGACACAAATATCCATCAGTAGGAGAATAGATAAATAAACTGTAGGATGTTCACACAATGAAGTATTATACAAAATTAAAAAGGAACAAACTGTAAGTGCATGTAACAACCTGGATGAATCTTAGAAGCATAAAGTTAAGTGAAAAAATTAAGACAACGGGAAATTACATACCACTTTTATAAAGCTAACACACTGAATAATATACTGCTTAGGAGTACATATGTGGATAAAGCTATAAAATATAAAGTAAGGAAATTAATGGCAAAGAGAAGAATCACACAACTCAATGCAACAGTGTGGGTATTACGGTAGCCGTTTTTTTTTTTTTTTTTGAGATGGAGTCTCACTCTGTTACCCAGGCTGGAGTGCAGTGGTGCAATCTCAGCTCACTGCAAGCTACACCTCCTGGGTTCACGCCATTCTCCCGCCTCAGCCTCCCAAATAGCTGGGACTACAGGTGCGTGCCACCACGCCCAGCTAATTTTGTTTTTGTATTTTTAGTAGAGACGGGGTTTCACCATGTTAGTCAGGGTGGTCTCAATTTCCTGACCTCATGATCCGCCCACCTCGGCCTCCTGAAGTGCTGGGATTACAGACTTGAGCTACCATGCCCTGCCCTATTATGGTAGCTTTTACAGTGGATGGTAGGTTCTCACGTGCTTCAGAACTATCATGTAAGTTACATATAGTCTGCTGTATATGGAAAACATATACATAATATACATAAAATGAAAAAAAATTAAATGAGAGTCAGACAATAAGGTGAGCTAAAGGAGACAAGAAAAGATTATGAGGAAACTAAAATTATAATAACAATTAAAATGTTCATTGGACATGGTAAATAACAGAAATAGTCCTGGAGAAAATAGGTGTAGCAACATGGAAGGCAAACTTGAGACAACCTCTTGCAGGTGAAACACAAAATGTTTAAAAAGTAATCAGAAAGGAGATGACAGATGTGCAGAACTGAGGATGGAGATCTAATAGATTCCTGAAGCAGAGATTGGAGCAATAGAAAGAAATAAGAATTCAAAGCTATATTTATTTATTTATTTCACCTTTAATATTCTACCTTAATCCAAACAAATCTAAATAAGTTATTGAGTGATTTTTTTCCCATAAGTTATTCGGGTAAAGGTGGTATTTGGTTACATGAGTAAATTCTTTTGCGGTGATTTGTGAGATTTTGCTGTGCCCATCACTGAAAAGTATACACTGCACCCTATTTGTAGTCTTGTATCCCTTGCTCCCCTCACACTCTTCCCCCCGAGTCCCTAAAGTCCACTGTATCATACTTAGGCCTTTGCATCCTCAGCTCCCACATATCAGTGAGAATGGTTTTCCATTCCTGAGTTAGTTTACTTAGAATAGTAGCCTCCAATCTCATCCAGGCCACCGCAAATGCCATTAATTCATTTCTTTTTATGGCTGAGTAGTATTCCATTGTATAAATATATCACAGTTTCTTTATCCACTCGCTGATTGGTGGGCATTTGGGTTGGTTCCATGATTTTGCAATTGTGAATTGCGCTGCTATAAACATGCCTGTGCAAGTATCTTTTTCATAGAATAACTTATTTTCCTCTGGGTAGATACCCAGTAGTGGGATTGCTGGATGAAATGGTAGTTCTACTTTTAGTTCTTTAAGGAATCTCCACACTGTTTTCCATAGTGGCTGTACTAGTTTACATTCCCACCAGAAGTGTAGAAGTGTTCCCTGATCACTGCATCCATACCAACAACTACTGGTTTTTTGATTTTTTGATTACAGCCATTCTTTCAGGAATAAGGTGGTATTGTATTGGGGTTTCGATTTGCATTTCCCTGATCGCTAGTTATGTTGAGTGTTTTCTTTTTTTTCTTTTTTTCTTTTTTCCTTTTTCTTTTCTTTTTTTTTTTTTTTTTTTTTTTTCAGATGGAGTCTTGCTTTTGTCACCCAGGTTGGAGTGCAATGGCACAATCTTGGCTCACTGCAACCTCCACCTCCCAGGTTCCAGCAACTCTCCTGCCTCAGCCTCCTGAGTAGCTGAGATTACAGACGCCTGCCACCATATCCAGCTAATTTTTGTATTTTTAGTAGAGACGGGGTTTCACCCTTTTGGCCAGGCTGGTCTCAAACTCCTGACTTCAGGTGATCTACACGCCTCAGCCTCCCAAACTGCTGGGATTACAGGCGTGAGCCACCGTACCTGGCCCATTGAGCATTTTTTCATATGTTTGTTGGCCATTTGTACATCTTCTTTTGAGTATTGTCTATTCATGTCCTTAGACCAGTTTTTGATGGATTGTTTTTTTTCTTACTGATTTGTCTGAGTTAATTGTAGATTCTGTTCTAATCCTT
Source organism: Chlorocebus sabaeus (assembly GCF_047675955.1). NCBI lineage: Eukaryota > Metazoa > Chordata > Mammalia > Primates > Cercopithecidae > Chlorocebus > Chlorocebus sabaeus. Next base: position 101,263,074 of record NC_132912.1, on the reverse strand, counting down.
TGACGGATGTATAGGTTATGAAGATTTTTTCCCTCTCTGTGGGTTGTCTGCTTACTCTGCGGACTGTTCCTTTTTGCGTGCAAAAGCGCTTCAGTTTAATTAAGTCCCAACTATTTATGTTTGTTTTTATTGCATTTACTTTTGGGTTCTTGTTCTTGAAATCCGTGCCTAAACCAATGTCTAGAGGGTTTTTCCCTCTGTGTGTTGTTTAAGAAGTCCTTCCCTATATGTAGTTCATAAAGATATTCTATATTTTCTTTTTAAACTTTTAAAGTTTTTTTTCTTTCATGGATGAGTCTTTAACCAATCTAGAATTGGTCTGGGGTATTTATGAGACAGGTATCTAATTTCATATTTTTCCATATGGATAATCCAATTATACCAGCATCATTTATTAAATCATCTTTCTTTAGTGATGTGAAATGCCTTGTGTCCTAAATTAAACTCCCACATATTCATGAGTCTGTTGTCTTCTAGAATTATTATAGTTTCAGGTTGTAGATTTAAGTTCTTAATCCAGCTTGAGCTGATTTTTGTATAAGGTGAGAGATGAGGATCCAGTTTCATTCTCCTACATGTGGCTAGCCAGTTATCCCAGCACCATTTGTTGAAAAGTGTAACATTTCCCAACTTTATGTTTTTGTTTGCTTTGTCAAAGATCAGTTGGCTGTAAGTATGTGGGTTTATTTCTAGGTTCCCTATTCTGTTCCATTGGTCTGTGTGCCTATTTTTACACCATTACCATGCTGTTTTGGTGACTATGGTCTAACAGTATAGTTTGAAATCAGGTAGTGTGCGATGCCTCCAAATTTGTTCTTTTTGCTTAGTCTTGCCTTGGCTATGCAGGCTCTTTTTTGGTTTCATATGAATTTTAGAATTGTTTTTTCTAATTCTGTGAAGAATAGTGGTGGTATTTTGATGGGGATTGCATTGAATTTCTAGATTGCTTTTGGAAGTATGGTCATTTTCATAATATTGACTCTACCCATCCATGAGCATGGGATGTGTTTCCATTTCTTTGTGCCATCTGTGATTTCTTCCAGCAGTGTTTTGTAGTTTTCCTTGTAGAGGTCTTTTACCTCCTTGATTAGGTATATTTTTAACTATTTCTTTTTTTTTTTTTTTTTTTTTTTTTTTTTTTTTTGCAGCTATTGTAAAAGGGGTTGAGTTCTTGATTTGATTCTCCACTTGGTTGCTGTTGGTGTATAGAAGAGCTACCAATTTGTGTACATTAATCTTGTATTCAGAAACTTTGCTGAATTATTTTATTAGTTCTAGGAGCTTTCTTGGAGGAATCTTTAGGGGGTTCAGAGTAAACGACCTTATCATCAGCACACAGTGACAGTTTGACTTCCTCTTTACCGATTTGGATGCCCTTTCTTTTCTTGTCTGATTGCTCTGGCTAGAACTTCCAATACTATGTTGAAGAGGAGTGAGGAGAGTGGGCATCCTTGTCTTTTTCCAGTTCTCAGAGCGAATGCTTTCAACTTTTCCCCATTCAGTATTATGTTGGCTGTGGTTTGTCACAGATGGCTTTTATTACATTGAGGTATGTCCCTCGTATGCCGACTTTGCTGGAGAGTTTTAATCATAAAGGGATGCTGGATTTTGTCGAGTGCTTTTTCTGCATCTATTGAGATGATCATGTGATTTTTGTTTTTAATTCTGTTTATGTGGTGTATCACATTTATTGACTTGCGTATGATAAACCATTCCTACATCCCTGGTATGAAATCCACTCGATCACGTTGGAATATCTTTTTGATATGTTGTTGGATCAATCCAATCAGCTAGTACTTTGTTAAGGATTTTAGCATCTATATTGATCAAGGATATTGGTCTATAGTTTTCTTTTTTGGTTATGTTCTTTCCTGGTTTTGGTATTAGGGTGATGCTGACTTCGTAGAATGAATTATGGAGAGTTCCTTCTTTCTCTATCTTTTGAATAGTGTCAAAAGAATTGGTACCAATTATTTGAGTGTCTGGTATAATTCTGCTGTGAATCCATCTAGTCTTGGACTGTTTTTTGTTGGTAATTTTTTAATTACCATTTCAATCTCACTGCTTGTTATTGGTCTCTTCAGGGTATCAAATTCTTCCTGATTTAAGCTAAGAGGGTATTTTTCCAGGAATTTATCTACCTCTTCCAGGTTTTCTAGTTTATGTGCATAAAGGTGTTCACAGTAGCCTTGAATGATCTTTCATATTTCAGTGGTGTCAGTTGTAATATCTCCTGTTTTGTTTCTTAATGTGGTTCTTAGACTTTCTCTTTTCTTAATCTTCTATTTTGGATTAATCTTGCTAATGGTTTATCAATTTTATTTATCTTTTTAAAGAACCAGCTGTTTGTTTCATTTATCTTTTGTATTTTTTGTTTGTTTCTATTTCATTTAGCTCTGCTCTGATCTTGGTTATTTCCTTTCTTCTTTTGGGTTTGGGTTTGGTTTGTTCTTGTTTCTCTAGTCCCTTGAGGTATGACTTTAGAATGTCAGTTTGTGCTCTTTCAGTCTTTTCGATGTAGACTTTTAGGGGCTATGAACTTTCCTCTTAGCACCACCTTTGCTGTATTCCAGAGGTTTTGACAGGTTGTGTCATTATTGTCGTTTAGTTTGAATAATTTTTTTATTTCTATCTTGATTTCGTTTTTGACCCAATGCTCATTCAGGAGCAGGTTATTTAATTTGCACATATTTGCATGGTTTTGAAGGTTCCTTTTGGAGTTGATTTCCAGTTTTATTCCACTGTGGTCTGAGAGAGTACTTGATATAATGCCAGTTTTCTTGAATTTATTGAGGTTCATTTTATGGACTGTCATATGTTCTATCTTGGAGAAAGTTCCATGCAGTGTTGAATAGAATGTGTATTCTGCAGTTGTTGGATGAAATGTTCTGTATATATCTATTAAGTCCATTTGTTCCAAGGTATAGTTTAAATCCATTGTTTCTTTGTTGACTTTCTGTCTTTTGATGTCCTGTCTAGTGCTGTCAGTGGAGTATTGAAGTCTCCCACTATTACTGTGTTGCTGTCTATCTCATTTCCTAGGTCTATTAGGAATTGTTTTATAAATTTGGGTGTTCCGGTGTTAGGTGCATATATGTTTAGGATTGCCATATTTTCCTGTTAGACAAGGCCTTTTACCATTATATAATGCCCCTCTTTGTCTCTTTTAACTGCTGTTGCCTTAAAGTTTGTTTTGTCTGATAAAAGAATAGCTACCCCTCCTTGCTTTTGGTGTCCATTTGCATGAAATGCCTTTTTCCACCGCTTTAAGTTTATGTGAGTCCTTATGGGTTAGGTGAGTCTCTTGAAGGCAGCAGATAGTTAGTTGGTTGGTGAGTTCTTATCCATTCTATAGTTCTGTATCTTTTAAGTGGAGTATTGAGGCCATTTACATTCAATGTTAGTATTGAGATGTGAGGTACCTTTGTATTCATCATGCTACTTGTTGCCTGAGTACCTTGGTTTGTTTTTTGTTTTTGCTTTTTAACTTGTATTTTTGTTTTATAGGTCCTGTGTGATTTATGCTTTAAAGAGGTTCTGTTTTAATGTGTTTCCAGGATTTGTCTCAAAGTTCAGAGCTCCTTTTAGCAGTTCTTGTAGTGGTGGTTTGGTAGTGGCAAATTCTCTTAACATTTGTTTGTCTGAAAAAGACTGTATCTTTCCATCATATAGGATGCTTAGTTTCACTGGATTCAAAATTCTTGGCTGATAATTGTTTTGTTTCAGGAGGCTGAAGATAGGGCCCCAATCCTTTCTGGCTTGTAGGGTTTCCACTGAGAAATCTGCTGTTAATCTGATAGGTTTTCCTTTATAGGTTACCTGGTATCTCTGTCTCACAGCTCTTAAGATTCTTTCCTTCATCTTAACTTTAGATAACCCGATGACAACGTGATGATCTTTTTGCAATGAATTTCCCAGGTGATTTTTTTGCTTCTTGTATTTGGATGTCTAGGTCTCTAGCAAGGCCAGTTAAGCTTTCCTCAATTATTCCCCCAAATATTTTTCCAAACTTTCAGATTTCTCTTCTTCCTCAGGAGCACCGATTATTCTTAGGGTTCATCACTTAACATAATCCCAGACTTCTTGGAGGCTTTGTTCATATTTTCTTACTCTTTTTTCTTTGTCTTTGTTGGATTAAGTTAATTTGAAGACCTCATCTTTGAGCTCTGAATTTCTTTCTTCTACTTGTTCAATTCTATTGCTGGGACTTTCCAGAACATTTTGCACTTCTACAAGTGTGTCCAATGTTTCCTGTAGTTTTAATTGTTTTTTCTTTATGCTATCTATTTCCTTGAATATTTCTCCCTTCACTTCTTATATCGTTTTTTGCATTGGGCAAAGTATCGATTTCCTTGCATTGGGCTTCACCTTTCTCTGGTGCCTCCCTGATTAGCTTAATAACTAACCTCCTGAATTTACTGAATTTACTGAGTAAATCCCTGATTTACTCTTTTTCAGGTAAATCAGGGATTTCTTCTTGGTTTGGATCCATTGCTGGTGAACTAGTGTGATTTTTGGGGGGTGTTAAAGGGCCATGTTTTGTCATATTACCAGAGTTGGTTTTCTGGTTCCTTCTCATTTGGGTAGGCTCTGTCAGAGGGAAGGAAAGTCTACAGCTAGAGGCTGTTGTTCAGAATCTTTTGTCCCATGGGGTGTTCCCTTGATATAGTACTCTCCTCCTTTTCCTATGGATGTGGCTTCCTGTGAGCTGAACTGCAGTGATTGTTGTCTGTCTTCTGGGTCTAACCACCCACCAAGTCTACCCAGTTCCAAGCTGGTACTGGGGGTTGTCTGCAGAGTCCTATGATGGGAACCATCTATGGGTCTCTCAGCCATGGATAACAGCACAGTATTTAGGGTGTCTCCCAGGTCCTGCAGAAGCAGTTCGCTTGCTTCCTTCAGAGAGTCTGTGGGTCCTCTCAAGATTGCTGGTTTGTTCTTGCAGTTGATCTGGAGCTAAAATTCATGATGTGAGCCTCCGCATGCTGCTTTGTCTGTCCCAGTTGGAGCTGCAATCTAGTTCTGCCTCCCGTCCACCATAATGATCGAATCTCCTCAAAGCTATATTTAAAGAAAGTTCTCAGAGGCTAAAGAAAAGTGTTTGTCTTTCTGATCAAAAGTGCTCTCCCTAATACTGGCAAATTAATGCAGAAGCTCATATTGACACATTTCTGGCCAAAGTTCATAAAATTAAGGGTAAAACATGATTTCTATGAGCATCCTAGCAAAACAAAAAAACTAGAAAATAAGTAGGCTACCCATACATAGAACAAAAATCATGCTAGCTTCAAAATTCTCTGCAACAATGCTACAAGAAAATGACCTCATTCTACTTGAGGTCAATATTGAAATTTTTAAAAAAGAAAATGATTTCAAAATTTATTTGGAAAAACAAATGAGTATGAGGTAATGGAAATCTCAATTACATTGACTTGATCTTTACAAATTTATGATCAAATTAAATTATTGCATGCATCCTGAAAATATGTATCTTGATTATATATCAGTTTCAAGAATGCTTTAAATAAATATGCCTAAATAATAAAAGTTTGAACAAAATAATAAAAAGTATAATGAAATAGACTTGAATCTGTAGATATTAAAATGTAAATGATAATAATGAAAATGCTGTGAAACTGATTAAAAATTGAGAGCTCAGTGGAAGACAATAGAAAGTCTAGACACAGAATTACATATACTATTTATCAGTATATCATGAATATCCCACATCATAAGATATACACACATACACACAAAGTCCTCATTTAATGTCATTGATAGATTCTTAGAAACTGTGACTTTCAGTGAAATGATGTACAGCAAACCCTCAAATAATGTCATTTTGCTCAATGTCATTTCATTATAATGTTGATGAGGAAAAAAGTGGTTTTATTACACATCGTTTCACTTAAAGTCACAATTTCCAAGAACCTCTTGATGACATTAAGTGAAGACCTACTGTCACTTAGTGTGTGATAAGGATGGGCTTATGGATAGGTTATTCATTATATGATACTAAAATAATTACTAGACTACTTAAAAAATAACAAATTTAATAGTATACATCAAATCATTTTCAATGAATTAAAAGTTTAAATGTTTAAATAATATAAAAAATAACTAGAAGAAATATAAGTGAAGATGTATCTAATCCTTATATGAGGAAGGACTTAATTAAGAATTTAAAAAAGGAAAAAACCAGAAGAAAAATATTGATGTGTTTTCCTATAAATTTTTTTTAATTCTCCATGTCAAAAAACCATAAAAAGCGATAGAAGTCAAACTACAAACTTGAACAGAATATTTATGCCATAAACAACTAAAGGATTGTTACTACCAAAATTAAAAGCCTATGTTATAGAGGATTCTGGGAAGATGGCAGAATAGGAAGCATCATGAATCTGTCTCTTCACTCAGACAACAATTGCACTGGCAGAATCTGTCTCATGTAACTATTTTAGAACGACAAGGTCTATTAAAGGCTTGCAGCTTTCAAGGGAAGGCTAGGAAGGTGAATTACAGTTAATTTTGGTCAATTTCAGCTCTTAGCTCAGTAGTGACTACCCATTCCCCACCTCTTAGCCTTATGGCAGGTAGCTGTGTATGTGTTCCTGGAGCAGTTTGCATACAGCTGGCAGGAGTCAGAGTGGTCAAAAAATATCCCATCCTCTAAATACCAGGGATCTCTACTCTCATCTCTGATTACTGCTTCTGACCAAGAGGTGCAGATAAAGAGGCAGGTAACCATTGTTGTTGCACCTCTCTCCATTGATGTAAGCCCCTCCCCCTCTGGCTGAAGTGACTGTAGGGGATTTAAAAGATTGGTGCCTTTTTGTTTTGTTTTGTTTTTTTACTCTCCTCCTTTTTTCCTCTTTTTTTTTTTCAGACATTAAATACAGAAACATTCAAAAAGCAACTGTGTGTATAGGGAAAAGTAGAAAGTACTACGCATACCCAGGAAAAGGTGCAGACTCAGAAAAGACCTGAGAAGACCTTAAGTTTGTACCTCAGGCTGATCCTTGGCACAGAAACAGCCTACAACAATTAAACACACACACTCACACACACACACATCCACACACACACACACACCAAAAACAACAAAAACCCAGCAAACCCTAGGGAAGAAGAGGATATGTTTTCCAGAGTCACCACATTATTAGATTCAAATGTCCAGTTTCCAACAACAACAAAAAAATTACAAAGCATACAAATAAGCAGTATCTTTGAAGTATGGCTCATTCAAAGAAAAAAGTAAATAAATCCGTAGAAACCATCCTTGAAAAAGACCTGATGGCAGATCTACTAAGCAAAGACTTTAAACCAATTCTCTTGAAGATGTTAAATGAAGATGTGGAAAAAGTCAAGAAAATGATATATAAACAAAATGGAATATCAGTAAAGAGAAAGAAAACCTATAAAGAAACAAAAAAAAATTCTGGAGCTGAAAAATATAGTGACTGAAATAAAAATTTAGTAGAGTAATTCAAAGGCAGATTGGAGCAGTCAGAATAGAGAATCAGCAAATTCAAAGGTAGGACAGTGGAAATTATCTAGTCTGAGGAACAGAAAAAAAAGATTGAAGAAAAATGAACAGGGCCTAAAGGACCTGGGGGACACCAAGTAGTGGACCAATATACACACTGTGGGAGTCCCAGAAGAAGAGAAAAAGGAGCACAGAAAATAATCAATAAACAATGGCTGAAAACATCTCAAATTTGATTTAAAAAACATGCATATAAACATCCAAGAAGCTCAGTGAATTCTAAATAAGATGAATCTAAAGAGACCCACACCAAGACACTTTTAATCAGATTTTAAAGGCCAAATCAAATCTTGAAAGCAGCATGAGTGAAGTGAATTGCCAAATATAAGTAATTCTTAGTAAGATTATCAGTAGATTTCTCATCAGAAACTTTGAAGGCCAGAAGGCAGTGAGCCAATATATGCAAAGTGCTAAAAAGAAAAAAAAAAACTGTCAACAAAGAATCCTATATCCATCAAAACTTTTTCTTCAAAAGCAAGGGACAAATTAAGACAGTCTTAAATAAAGAAAAGCTGAGAGATTTTGTGACGACTAGACTTGCTCTGCAAAAAAATGCTTAAGGGAGTCCTGCATGTTGCAATGAAATATACTACATAGTAATTCAAAGTTGTATGAAAAAATAAATATCTCAATAAATATTAATTATATGAGCCAATATACAAGCTGGCATTATTGTAACAATAGGTTTTAACTCCTTTTAAGACAATAGGTTTTAACTTTTTTTTCTGCATGATTTAACAGACTAATACCTCTTTTAAAAACAATTATTAGTCTAAAAGCTAGTGTTATTATTACTTTGGTTTGTAACTCCAATTTTTGTTTCTACATAATTTAAGAGAATAATGTATTTAAAAGAATTATCAGTTTATGTTTTGGGGACACACAGTGTATCCAGATGTAATTTTGTGACATCAACCATTGATATAAAAAGTAAAATAGAGGTTCCTCTTCAAAGACTTTCCTCCCTGTCTAATTAGGAATAAATAGTAACTTCTCCTAAAAGCAAAATTTATTCAAAGACCTGTGCTAACATTCTTAAATATCTGCTGGCTGTAATAAAGAAATCAATGTCCTTTATATCCTTAGCTCCCACAATTTAGCCTAAATATTTGCCCTGGCATGCTTATACTGGTCCAAGCAAGCACTAGGTCATAACCTGTTCCTCTTCCTTATTTAAAAGTGTTTTTATCTTTCTCAGCATTCCACAAGTTACTTCCTCCTTCCTTTGTTCTCCTCTACCTTTGCCTCTTTTAAAAAATTCTAAGTTGCTAGCCAAACCAGACAAATACAGAATGTGAGGTCCCGTTCCAGCCAGTGGAAACCAGACACAGCAGTAGGGTGGATGCGTCAGGTTATAAATGACCCTGTCTCCTTTGTTCGGTGTACTCTTGTGGCAAAACTGCTGGCAATTGTGCCCTTTCTGCAGGAAATAAAAATGGCCTTACTAAATAAATTAAATTTATGTTCAAGTGCTATTTCTTTACAGCACCGGAGAACAAGCATTTCAAACAATTGAGAAGGGTGAGGACAGAGCTGTAAAGGAGCAGAGTTTTTGTATGTTGTTAAAGTTAAGCTGGTATAAATGCAAATTAGAGTGTTATAATTAGGATGTTAAATGTAATACCAAAGTAACCACAAAGAAAATAGTTATAGAGTATGCACAAAAGGTAATGAGAAAGGAATTTAAACATTTCACTAAAAAAATCACTAAACACTAAAGAAGACAGTGATCTCGGAAATGAGGGACAAAAAAGCTATAACATATAGAGAACAGCAAAATGACAGATGTCCCTCCTTATCAGTAGTTACTTTAAATGTAAATTGATTAAACTCCCCAGTCAAAGGACAGAGGTTGCCAGAAAGGATTTTAAAAGTAAAACAGGATCCAACTGTATGCTGTCTACACAGAGATTCACTTTAGACCCAAAAACACAAAAAGATTGAAAGGATGGAAAAGTATATTCCATAAAAATAGTAACCAAATGAGAGCAGAGGCAGCTTTACTAATATCAGACAAAATAGATTTTAAATTTTCAAAGATTATAAGAGACAAAGAAGGACATTATATATTAATACAAGGTTCAATACAGCAATAATATATAACAATTATGTTTACACACCTAATTACAGATCACAAAAATATGAAGTGAAAGTTGCCAGAACTGAAAGAGAAACAGACACTTCTGCAATAACGGTTGAAGACTTCAATATCCCATCCTCAATAATGATAAGAAAAACAAGACAGAAGTAAGGAAGTAGAGGAGTTAAACAATACAATAAACCAACTAGATCTAACAGACACACCAAACACTTTACCCAGCAACAATAGCATACACATTTTTTCTCATTGCATATGGGACATTTTGCAGGATAAGTCCATGTGTTAGGCTGCAAATTAAGTTCAAATTTGGTATACAAATGCAATGGAATATTATTCAGCCTTACAAAAGAAGAAAAATCTGGCATATGCTACAACATAGATGAACCTTGAGGACATTATGCTAAGGGAAATAAGCCAGTCACAAAAAGACAAATGCTATGAGTTAATTTATATGAGGTACTTAGAATAGTCAGAGAGGCAGAAAGTGGAATGATGGTTGCCAGAGGTTGGGGGAGGAGGGATGAAGAGTTAATGTTTAATGGGTACAGAGTTTCAGTTTTACAAGATGACAAGTTATAGAGATGGACAGTGGTGATGGTTATACAACATTATGAATTTACGTAATACCACTGAACGGTACACTTAAAAATGGTTGAGATGATAAATTTTATGTTATGCGGATCTCACCACAGTAAAAAAAAAAAATTGGGAAAGAATGTTGGTCATTAGGAATTAACCTTATCAACTTCTTTTATATATCTACCCCAAACCTCTTTAGAGTTTTACCCAGGTATCCTCATCTCCTTTTTTAGAGGATGGCATGGCATTTAGCTATCTCCTACTGAAAAGCAGACAGGTTTCAAGTTAATAAATCTAAAGTTTGCCACTCAGTTATGGTGGGGATTATATTATATAAGTTTATTTTTTATCTCTACATAATTATTGAGAATTAAACATAATAAACAATATCTCTTTTTTTTCTAAATGTGAGTGGCTTGCTGTTACAAACGTGTCTCACATTAAGTGAAAATCGTTGTAACACAAAGATAATGGCTATACCCAAATGCAAGTTTGAGAGCAAGCCTGTTTAGATTTTTCAAATTACCTAAATAAAAACAGGGGTGTTTGTGATAAGACATTGGAATGAAGGATAAGAAAAATGGGAACGAACTGTAGTGAGTCGAAATTGGAGAAACGGAAGTGTTTTGTGTTTTTGCTCTTCTTGACTTCTAAATGCTTTGTGAGTGTAAAAATCAGAAACTAAATTTTGGCAACCTCTATATAAAAACTAAGGCTCCCTTCCAGATTCTGTACCCACTCTCTAGGTTGAATTCTTTGTTTTTCAGCTGCCTTGTGTCTTTATGTAATATGACTTTGTACTTCACAGCATGAAGGAAAGTGTTATACAGCCATTGGAGGCAAATAGATCCCTATTTGCTTTCAGGGTCTACCATTCACTAGTTTTGTGACCTGAGATATACCTTGAAATGTCCGCATGTCTGTAAAATGAGAATAATGATCCCTATTATTATTTCAGAGGATTATATCTTACTATTACTGAGAAAATAGTAAGCTAATCATAGCTAACTTACAGTTTTTTACTTTTATTATTTAAAAGAAAGTACATTGCAAGTCAGTAAGAAAAAGGTGGAAATCCCCTTGGAGTGTGATAACCACTTCATAAAGTAATCATCAAAAACACAGAAATTGTAACCAAATTTGAGCATATTAAACCCATAACACTTTTTCCATCTATATAATTGATAATGACTATTTACCTTTTTTAATGTTAGGAGACCATATTTAACAGCCATCCTAAGGCCACTTAAAATTAAAGTAAATGGTTGTGCATGGCTTAGAGCACACTACTCAGGGCAGATTTGGAGCCATTCTAGTAGCAAAGGGGCTTGGAGACCTCGTTCTGATTTACGCAGTTCGTCAGATGTTTTTAAGCAGCTGATACTATAAATGACCACACAAGACCAAAAAAAAAAAGATTATCAGAAGGCTTCTGCCTGAAAAGATGAATGCTAATAAAACACGATTGATGTCTTTAAGGCATTGAAGAGTATGCACTGAATAGTATATTCACTGAATTCAGGAATTTGAGTGGGGTAGGGGGGTCCTAAATGTTATTAGGAAGCCCTATTTTATACACTGAGTTATAAACACTGAAGTCATTACCTCACAATAGTTGATAAGAACTTGCACAACAGAAATGTAAATTTTATATTTATATCAGATGCAAACACAAAATATGATGATAGCAAATACAACAGAAATTAAGGTGGGCTTTTGTAAGCTCATATAAATGTGTGCCACAGATTGAATATTTTTAAATCCATTACACATGGTTCATAGAATGGTTAAAGCATCACATTCTTTTTAGTTTAGAATGACACTTTCTATTGTCAAATTGGTGAGGATAACCAAGAATTAGCACCATAGTTGCAAATATTTTTCTGTTTGCCTTTCGGACTCTGGAATCAAGGACTCTGGTCTCCTATGTGGAGAAGCTTCACCTCAGTCCCACTGCACTAGTAGTCTTCAGCGACAATATTTGGAGGATGACAGTTTGGATGATCATGTTAGTAACAATTCTAAGGAATGGAAATAGTCTATTCCATAATTAAACAGAAATCATAAACCACTATAAAAGTAAAGTCATAGAAAAAGAAAGTTGAAAATGTAAAGTCTCAAATGGTTTTATTTCATAATATATGAAAATCTTTGATTCATTTGTTCATATGCTGCTGTAGGTCAACTCCACTTACACATGCCAGTTTAGTTGAAAGGCCACTTTAGACAGTGTCCACTTCATTATCAACCCAGGTTCGTGTTTCATGGGGCTGACCATGCTTGTAGGCTTCGGGCTGCGTTGGTCATGACTCACTTTACTCCCGGTAGGAAGTGATTTCTGGCCCGTGTGTGTGTGTGTCATGTTTACTCAGAACACCTGAGCATGTGGTCTCTCCCTGACCCTCTCCCTCTCTGTTCTCCTCAGGACTACTGGCTGTCTCTCCTCTACAAGCGCCTGATTGGCCCCAAAGTCTTGGCTGTGCATGTGGCTGGGCTCCAGCGGAAGCCACGGCCTGGCCGAGTGATCCGGGACAAACTGAGGATTTATGCTCACTGCACAAACCACCACAAGTAAGTCCTCAGAGAGATGGCACAGAAAGGCCACCCGAGGGGCTCCCACCCCGTTCCATTTGGGACCCCTTCAAGACTCATGTCCATTCACTAATCTTATCGAAAACTTTTTGCCGCTGGAATCACCATACCTGCTCTTTGCAGGTTTCAAATAATTTCTGGTAAATAGCTTTTACTCCAAGTAAACGCTCCCTTCTCATACTTAGAGGATTAATCATAAAAGGTTCCTAAAATTCTTGCCATTTGTTCATTTACTTATTCATCCAACACATTTTTATTGGGCATTTTCTCTGTGCCAGTTGATGTAATGCCCATAAGGCTTTTTTGTGTGCCTAAGCTTCAGCCAAGTCAAGAGGTGTAAAATCTTTTCCTATGATCCACCAGCAAAGCTTAAGAAAAGAAATCTCCCTTTTTAAGATGCATGCTGGAGAGATATGCCACTAGAAACCTAGCCCTAGACCAATGCATCTCAAGCTGGGTGTCCCCAGAACTAATGGAGTGCCCAGAGGTGCTCATGCCAGCTTTAGAGCCATTTCCAGTGTTTTGAAAATCTTTTCAGCTATTTTAAAAATTAAGAGGCTAAGTGAAATCTGGGTTTCCTTTTCTGAGGGCTCTGGACTTATAACAACCAAATGTGGTAGTGTGGGGTTATCCTTCTCTTTTTGATCTGAAGCACTGGTTGTCATTACAGTTGTCTTTAAAACAAACAGGAAAATTAATTATCAATAAATAAAGTTTGGCAGACAAAAAAATTTAACACATTAAGACCATAAGGGAAAACTTTAAATTGGAGAGAGGGGGGTGCCTAAAGCAAAATCCATCTGGCCAAATATGACTTTCTTACATCACTTCCTGTTTAAGGCAGAGTAGGCTGCCCTGGAAAAGAGAATTATTTCTCTTTCTCTTAATGCAAAGAAAACCTGGTCGGGGGATAACGGGGCAGGGAATGGTAAGCAAGGACCTCCAGCCAGACCTTCATTCCAGCCCAGGCCTATCGGGAGCTGATCAAGGGGAGTAACTAGTACAAAGAGCTTGGAGTGGTCAGGTTACAACAGATGCTCCTTCTCCTTCCTTGATGAGAGAGGAGCCAAGCCAATTAATTTATCATGATAAGACTTTTCAAAGAATCACTCTGAGCAGAGCAGGGACAGGGGCCAGTTGTCTTGTCAGTAGATACAAGTGCCTATTGTAAATGAGGGGAGGCTGGCTTGGGCAGAGGCCAGAGGCTTTCAACATCCCTTTTGCTCAACAGGAAGCTCAATCCAATACCTGACAGAGAGTGACTGCTTTATGGCCTTGGCCTGGAGTTATCTGATCATCACACAAGGAAACATTGTATTCCTTGTCTCTGCCCTGGCCCTGAGGTAACCACCCAAAAGGTGGACCCCCAGACTCAAGATAGAAAAATTACTCTTGGCACCTTATATCCCTGTTGGAAAGCATATCAGTCTGTGGCCTTTATACTACTAGTCTGAGGACTCGGGGAGAAAATTATCTGCAGCCATGGGCTTAGCAGGGTTTGCGTCTCTTCATAGAAGCCTCCTCACATAATCTCATTCGAGTGTTCATCCTCATTCTTTAACATTCTCATGGGAAGTTGTTATTAATATTCTGAGTGTACTGTGAACTCAGGGCCAGTGTCTCATTCATTTTGTATTCTTGGTGTCTAATGTAGTGACTGGCATGAAGATCCCAGGAAAGGTTTGCAAATGAATGAATGAATGCAGAAATTGGGCATCAAGATGTTACCGTTGATTTGAAGTTAGAGCTTTCTTCCCCTTTGATATTACCACATCAGCCAGAAGGAAATGGTATGATGGGGATTCTACCATTCCCTAGTATGAGACCTCAAACAAGTTACTGAAATCATCTGCATTCAAGACTCTCTGTCTACACCACCAGCTCTCCTCTAATTTCTATGCAAAGTCACTCCAGAATCTCTCTAGAGAAACGGTGTCACTGGGCTTCTATCAGTACAACCTCTCTCACTGCCTGTTAAAGAGACAGAAAGAAAAGACTTTCATAATCCATTCTACACATGACCCTAATGATAATAATTGGGGTGAAGGTGTTTTTGTTCCTATTAGATTCATAAAGAAAACCCACAGTGAATGCACAGAGCTGGCTGAGGTTTCAGGGCTCCTCCGTGTCGATGTCCAGCTAGGGTAGCTCAAAGGTAGAAGAAGTATCTATTCACCTCTCTGAGAAATCATGTGCCATTAAGGAAGCACTGCTGAGTCATTTATCTGTGGCCAATAGGCCAAAATCACAGAATTATCCAGAGTGGGCATGGTAGATTCACACTATTCAACCTTGACGAATACTCTGAAAATATTTGTCCCGGGTCAAAACAGGGATTGGAAGAGAAGGTATAAACTTATGAGTAGAATCATCCAGAGAAAGCGTCTATTAAAACAACAACCCCTGCACTCCAGTGTGTATTGAATGCTTGCTGTGTGACAAGCATCTTTCCAGATATTTGCACTTATTTTATTGAATTTCAGAGGTTCTACGGTATCACACCTACATGCAAATAGCAGCATTAATAATGCAAAGAATGCTACATTTGGAAAGAGCCCTTAGAAATCATATGGCCCAGTGCCTGTTCAACACAGGAATCCATTTCACATCTCCCTGACAGTCACGCAACCCCTACGTGGATACTGCCTGTCACAGCAGCCCCTTGCATTGTGGGTCATTTCTGACCTTGTAGAGCGCTGTCTCTTATGATTGATTTAGGAGAAAAAGTTAGACCCTTATACCACCACTAGCAGGTGCTTTTCTGTTTTCTATTCTGGAATTAACAAATTAGGACACTGACAGAATGGCAGTTCTTACCCTCGATCTTCTTGCTCAGAGAACAATCAAGTTTTGACAAGGAAGCCTCTTTTTATGAGCCATTCTGCTGAGACAATGTATGTTTCTGGGGTGGAGATGAGGTCCTTCGCCAAGTTCAGAACCAATTGGAACCTGGTGGATGTTGAAGCAAAATTAAGCCTTTTGGGGTTCAAGTTCGTTTATTATTGGCAAAACATGACTTCCTGTTTTTCAGAAGAATTTTTTTAAAGACTCATAAAAATGGTTCCTGAGGCTTCTTGGACATCAAATGGCTCTTACAAAACAATATTTTGATGAGTTAAGTGTAAATGAATCAGAAACATGTGGATTAAATTTCCCTTAAAATACACAGGGGCTTTGAAATTAAGGGAAAAAATGTTTGGCAAAACATGGCCTGGCTTTTACCGAACCCAAAACCTTTGAATTAGATTTGGAGACAATGGATCAACCCAGTTTCAAGCACATTGACTTTCAGTGGGAATGACCGTGGACTGCAAAGCATCATCCCTTTCCCTTTCCCAGCCTCCCAGCTTCACTGGAGACATTTCTAGAACATGACTGTTTTCTATCTGGAAGTCAAGATGCACCTCCCCATTTGACATTCTCTACCTCTTACATTAGGATATTCCAATTCCAGCCTCCCTTCCCTGACTCACTTCCCCCTCCTCCCATGGCAACACAGAGAAATGTCAGGCAGGAAAAGAACAGCCAGAAAAAATGAACTCCAGATACATGGATTCTCTGCTGGTGAAAAAAAAAATCTTACCCATGAGTGAGACATGGGGCAAGATAGATGATCCTCTCAGACAACTTCTCTCCTGAAAGGAACATTCACTAAGATAACCAAAAGCCACCTGGACTTGACAACATCAGAAGGCCAGCAAATGCTTGCAGGCCAAGCCTTCAGACACCATTTTCTCCAAGATTATTTTTCTATGGTCAGAGAATATATGTTTCTCAGGAATTTGGATTCGCAACACACTACTTTCAGGTTGGTGCTGCACTCCCCAGCCAAGAATGTGTCTTTGCAGCAAAAAGGCCTCGCTTAATGTCCTTTCCCATAAGCCAAGCAGGGAGAGGGATGGCTGAGGCAGTCTTTAATGCCAACTCCTACCTGAGAAGGTGCTGTGAGTTCTGAGAGCCTCTATATGTGGGTCTCTGGGCTGTACTGGTTTGTCTTCCCCAGGGGAACTATGTAAGTGGAAATCAGACCACTGCCAAACAGCTTGAAAAAGACAGCTTTCCCTGCAGCAGTGCTGTGATTTCAGGTCTCCCTCCCACCCACCACTTCCCCACATCCCACCTTCTCTTCTGCAGTCTCTAAGGGCTCATTCTGCCCCAGCTCTGCAGAGGAGAAACTCATAAATGCAAGCACGTGGCTCTCTCCTCCTCCATTGCTGGCCTTTGAGAGTGTTGTTTGATGGTAGCTAGCAAAAGAGTTTACTGCAGTCTGGCAAAATTGATACCCATCCACATGTATTTTGCTCCCACTCTGAAGCCTAGAGGTCCTGCAATTAATGGTGTCTTCCTCAGTTTTACAGATAGCTAAGCTAAGCTGAAACCCCACCAATGGGAAAGAGTCGATGTTCTTCTTTAATGATGGTCAACACTGATTCAGGCTGCCAGCATCCTTCTTCAGAGTTCTGGGGACACAAGTATGCTTAAATCAACTGGCATTCTCTTCTGACCTAACTCATTTAGCTACAAAAGCTGGTTCACATGTTGCAGGGGATTAAGAAGGACTGGAGGAGGAGGAACCGGATGGAAGAGTCATTTTAATAATTTATCAGAGCACAAATGCAGGCATCCAAAAGCCTTGAACACAATAATGTACCCTCCTGCAGATGCAAAAAAAATCCTCTGACACACAGCCAGCAGGATATACTTCGGTAGCTCTTCTCATAATCTTAATGAATTGTTCTAAGCAAGTGGTTCCCAAACCCAATTCATCTGCCAAATATCCCAGAAAGATTTTTTTAAGTAGAGATTCCCAGTCCCTAATCCCAAATAGATTGAATCAAAATCTCCAGGGAAGAGCCCTGGAAACTGTGCTTCTAAACAAAAACAAAAACAAAAATAAAAGACTCCATGTCACCATACCGACCTGTCCTTGGTCACTCAACTCTTAATTAGCACCTTTAGAAGCAGAGGTGAGTGACCCAGGATGGAGGGGTGTTATTTCTACAAGGAATGATGCTTTCCTCTGGGCAAAGTTGACTTAGAGTTTCTCTGAACTCCTCCTTTGAAGGTGGGGCTGGGTCATTTTTTTGTTTCCTCTCATTAACTCATCCAGATGGGGCCCTAAGGGACCCCTTAGAAACAAAGTATTTTTTCCCACAGAGAGAAGGAAAGCATTATAGTTTTCCTAATACATGCTGAAGGGCTTATGCATGTAGGCATATAGTTCTCTCAGACTTCTGAACGTCTTATGCTCATTTAAAAAAATTCCAAAATGGTGAATAGTTTTATAATCTTGAGGTAGGTAAAACAGCAAAAGAAGAAATCAGAAAGATAAATTTGACTACATAAAAGTTTTTTAACTTTTATATATTAAAATACAATGTAAATAAACTGAAATGGTCAAAGAAAACTGAGGGAAATTTTGCAGACAAAAGACTGCTCTTTAATAAATAAATTGTTTTTATAAATCAACAGAAAAATAGGCAAAGGTGTCCGGGCACAGTGTCTAATGCCTGTAATCCCAGCATCTTGGGAGGCCAAGGCAGGTGATCACTTGAGGTCAGGAGATCGAGACCAGCCTGGCCAACATGGTGAAACCCTGTCTCTACTAAAAATACAAAAATCAGCTGGGCATGGTGGCACATGCCTGTAATCTCACCTACCAGGGAGGCTGAGGCAGAATTGCCTGAACCCGGGAGGCGGAGGTTGCAGTGAGCCGAGATCATACCACTGCACTCCAGCCTAGGTGACAGAGAAAAGAAAGAAAGAAAGAGAGAGAGAGAGAGAGAGAAAAGGAAGGAAGGAAGGAAGGAAGGAAGGAAGGAAGGAAGGAAGGAAGGAAGGAAGGAAGGAAGGAAGGAAGGAAGGGAGGGAGGGAGGGAGGGAGGGAAGGAAGGAAGGAAGGAGACACGGTCAGCTTACAAAAGAAGAAATGAAATGGTAAATGAAAAATTGCTGCATGTCAGTATTAATTTTTAAAAATACAAATTAATACAACATTGAAATCCCATTTTCACCCCTCAGGTTGACAAAGGTATTTTAAAAGAGCACGTTGGAAGTGTTCTTAGGGGTATGAGTAAATAGGTGCTCTCATACAGAGTAGGTGGGAGCAAAATTAGTGAAAGCTTCCTAGAAAGTTAATATCAATGTCATCAAAATGTGTGCATCTGTCAGGATAGGTTAGGTTATGCTGCAATAATGAATAACCCCCAAATCTCCATGGCTTTCAATAAGAAAATGTATTTCTCATTCACACTACTTGTCCATCATGGCTCGACTGTACCTCTGCCCACATCATTTTCATTCAGCCTTTGTCAAGAACATTGTCAGTCTTCTGGCAGAGGGAAATGAAACATGGCAAAAGATGGACTGAGTCCTAAAGCTGCTGCCTAGAGGTTTTACCATGTCCACTCACATTTCATTGGACAAAGCAAATCATGTGATCACTCAGTAGGGCAGGAAGAAAAAATCTTCCCACAGGGAGGTGCACCACTGGGAATGAACTGGAAAATTTGGTGAGAAATCATACAACACACATTTCCCTTGGACTAATGATTCCAGCGTCTAGGACTTTATCCCTCAGAAATAATCAAAAAATTTATACACATGACATAATTTATAATTGCAAAAATGTTCAAACATGAGTTGTTTGAACTGCAAATGTAGGGGATTAGTTAAATAAATTATGTTACACTTCTATGATTGAAAAGTTTAGGATTCTTCTACAGGTAGAAAAAGAATCACATGGGAATATGTTTAAGATGTTCATTAATGGAAAAAAACTCTGTGAATAATGTGATTACAGTTTTGTAAAAACTGAGTAATAATGTGTCAAAGAACTCAATAAATATTTGTCAAATTAATAAATTAAAAAATACTGGAAGGATGTTTGCCAAAATATTATCATATCTCAAGATATAAGGGTTATGGGGAATTTTCTTTTTCTTCTTTGTGTTTCTCAATATTTTTCCTTTTTTGCAATCAGCATGTTTTATTTCCATACTATGGTAATATATGCCATAAAATATATACATTATATTTTCTAAAATCATTGCAATAAATTTAAACAAAAACAAAAGAAGTATGGCGGGAAGTGGCTATCATCTTTGCAAGAAACCACAATGATGAGGCCTTCCTGTCTTTTAGGGTCTATGGTGGCCAAGTTTTTAAGTGCCATTTTCTGGGCTGTTCATATTTTGTAGTCTATAAATTATTTAGGAGCATCTAACTTACCACTCTGTTTCCATCTTTCACTTCTCTCTTTCTCTGGATCTCAGCCACAACTATGTTCGTGGGTCCATTACACTTTTTATCATCAACTTGCATCGATCAAGAAAGAAAATCAAGCTGGCTGGGACTCTCAGAGACAAGCTCGTTCACCAGTACCTGCTGCAGCCCTATGGGCAGGAGGGCCTAAAGTCCAAGTACGTGCCAACCTGAAAATAGCTCGGGAGTAAGTGCAGCAGGAGCTGAGGGAGGGGGGAGCTGAAGACACCAAGATTGCTACTAATTATTTCAAGGGTTCAGTGGGATGGAGTAGGACAAAGAGTGGTCTGGGGTCAGGTGACTGCTGACTCCTTTTGGAAACCTGCTCAAGCCCCTCCCTATCTTAGATCCCTCAATTGTAAAGTCAAATGGTGGAGAAAGTATTTCTCAACAAGGGTGCTCTTTGTATTTGAGCGAGATAACTCTTCTTTATACACGACTATCACATTGTAAGCTGTTTAGCATCCTTGGCTGCTGCTCACCAAATGCCAATAGTGCCCCATGGTCATGTAGCAACCAAACATCCTGGTAGTTGAGAACCATGTCCCTCACAGCTGTAACATTCTGTAATGCTATGACTCCCTTGTTGTTACCATCTATTAACCTCACAGGGCTTACAGGAAGGAGCACTAAACAGAGAGTTTAGTGCTCGAAAGTTCAGAGGTAAAGAGTCTGTCCTACCCCAAACTTTATAACTTGAACACACCACTGCTCCATCTCAGCTTCTTCATCTGAATAATAGGACAGAGATTTTAGTTTGAGGGCTCTGTGGCCCCTTCTAAACTCTACAAATGTATGATTCTGTGACACTCCCTGCCTCCGTCAGTCTCTATTAGAGACTATTGACACATGGATCTCTACGAACAGAAAAACTCTAGGACAGTGAGCAGGGCCTGGTCAAGGGCAAGGCCACCCCAGCTCCCCCAGTAAGGCCTCTCAGGAAGGGTATGGGATGCTGCACAGACTGGAAGCATTCCTATTCCATTTTTAATGTTTACCAAGTTTAACAAAGCTGTAAACTTGTAGCAGGTGGCTTGCACTCCAACAGCTGCCCACAAATATTTGTGCTATAATTATTCACTGTTTCACTGCAACCTTGGTGGCTTGCATTTGGCTTCCAATTGTATTTGCAATGGGAGCAAAAAACAATCTGGGAAGTCACTTATTGAGTCTCTTTAGCCCACCCTAGATCTTGATTTTCAGTCTCGGTTCACATGCTGGCTCTTTTTTCTGGCTACATGTACATTGCGTCTGCTTTTCTTTCTTCCCAGTCCTACCTATGTCAGCAGGACTCTACTGAGTATTTTATCCCCTTTCTCTCCACTTCTGAGTAGTTCATGATGAGTGTGCTGAATTCCTGGCCTTCATCCTAGTCAGGAGACCTGCTTCTGGTCCCAACTTTGCCAGTAAATAATCATATGACCTGGGAAAATTATTTTATCCTAATCCTTTGGCCTCAGTTTCCTAATATTCAGATTTCAAGGGTTGTTGTATATTTGGTAAGGTCCTGTGCAGCTTGAAAACTCTCATCCTGGGTGTGATTTTCTGAGGACCATGAGTGCATTAAATCTCCTGCTGCCATTAAATAATGATCTGCAAAGCCATTTCTGACAGAAGGGCTGACTCTGCAGCAATGATTAGGGTCCTCTCATTAGGGTCCTCTGGAACCGAAGAGCTTAGGAGCTGAGCCTGCCCAGTGTCAGGAAGACTGTGTGTACTGTGTGGAGGGGACTGGCCAAATGCTGTAGTCTAACAAGCCAAGGTGTCCATCCCTGCTCTGTTACTTGCTGGATGTGTGTCTTTAGGCAAGTTATGTCATCTCTGTGAGCATCAGTTTCCTCATCTGTGAAACCTCTTTTGTGGAGCAAAATAAGTGAGGTAATCTGTGTAAAGTTCCTGACACATAGTAAATGCTCAATAAATGTCCATTACCTTCCTTTTCCTCAACTCAGAAATCTAGCTGGTTGAGAAAGAGGAAGGATACAATTGCTTTCCCTAAGAATGTTCTTCCAAAGAGGAATGTTTTCAGACTTTTAAGATAATGTGTTAACAAGACATGTGTTAGGATTATGATAAAAAATCATGCTAAGAATTACAAAAAAGCAAAAGGATGAAACAGAAGATGATAGTCAAGGGTAGCACTTTTTTATGAGCTTGTTTTCCCTCCAACCAAGGATGCAGGCAGGCCTCTAAACCTATTTACCCCTCCCCTATGTCCCTGCCTCCAAGATGATTCCCCTGCTGTTTGGAGCTGGCCACACCTTAACCCCTGTCTTTCTATACCTATCCTTACGAGTGACTGAAGGGACTGACTCCCACTGGCCAGCGATATGCCGTATGTTCAACTTTTGCCATCACCACACTAGTGAGAAGTTGTGTTACAACTTTGTTAAGAATGTAGGAGACCAGCCAGGCACAGTGGCTCACACCTGTAATCCCAACACTTTGAGAGGCTGAGGTGAGGGATTACTTGAGGTCAGGAGTTTGAGACGAGCCTGGCCAACATGGTGAAACCCTTTCTGTACAAAAAAAGTACAAAAATTAGCCAGGTGTGGTGGTGAGCACCTGTAATCCCAGCTACTTGGGAGCCTGAGGCAGGAGAATTGCTTGAACCTGGGAGGCAGAGGTTGCAGTGAGCTGAGATCACACCATTGCACTCCAGCCTGGGCAACAGAGCAAGACTCTTGTCTCAAAAAAAAAAAAAAAAAATGTAGGAGAGGGACAAGGACAAAGAGAATTTCATTCTACAGGGATCCTTAAGAAAGATTTGGTAATGCCCACTGAGCTCAAATAATAATGTCAGGTAATTGGAAGAACATTGGAACTGGAATTAGAAGGTAAGGGTCTGAATTCAGATGCTACCATTTATCTTTGTGATCAAACCTGAGCTTCCTTAACTGTCAAATGGGATTATTGTGAGACTCAATTTGGAAAATATGGTTGAAATAAAGCCTTCCACAAATCCATGCATATGCATACATCTATAAATATAAATACAGATACACACATAACGATTTTACATATGTTGGATTAGAGAGTTTTGGATTGGAATTCAAGGGAACTGGATTCCAGCCCCGATCCTGCCACTAATTCACTGTGAAATGTTGGGGCCTTCATTCTTCTGAGTCTGTTCTGCCTATAAATTACTGCCAATTTAACACCTCTCCTGTTCTGGACCTCATTGGCTCGACCCTGGGCTGTGCCATGGTGGACTGTAAGCTGCCAGACAGGGACTGTCATGTATATGTTCAAGACCACATCTAGTGCTCTGCTTAGCAGCTACTAAAGAGCTGAGAGGTCTGGGATGGGGGTCTCACAGGAAGGGTGTGGTTTCAGTGAAGCAGACTGTGCAGAAAGGGATGAAAGGAAATGCTAGGAAGTGATTTCAGCCTTTGGTGTCTCTTTCTCTCTTTTATAAGCCTCTGGGGCCAGACTCTGTGTTCTATGTCTGCTAGTTCTTGCTACAGCTTGAAGCCATATTAGCTCAGAAGGGGATAGAAAGTTCTGGGAGCAGAGGAATGTGTAATTGCTCCTGTCTGGAGGAACCAGGAAGAGGATATAGAGGAAGTCAGTGCCCTCCACCCCAATTCAAGCCACCAGTTGGGTGTTCTGGTCAGTGTTTCAGGATAGGGAAAGGCCAGGAGACTTCTTTGATTGCTCGAGGACTTGGGGTAATTCTCTTTCTCTTAGAATTGCCACTGGGCCTGGGAAGATTTAAAATCTCTGAAAGGGCATCTCTATGTGAACTCAGAGCTAAGGTATGTCAAGTATCACACAGGAAGCACCCTTGGAGTCACGATTTAGGTATGATCTAGGCAACCACATTCACAAGAAGGTTCTTGTTTCCCATCTCAATGAATGAACCAATCGTAAGACCCCCTACTCCAGTCTCAACTCCTTATATAAGAGACTGTTCTTATTCTAGGAACCAGACAAAAAGTGGGTGCTCTCTAGCCCATAGGACAGAAGTTTTAGAAAATTGCAGTGTATACAAATAAGAGTATTCTGCATCTGGAATACACATTCTTCAGGGAATAGCTGAAGGAAATGGGGAAATTTAGTTCAGAGGAGAAAAGTAAGGTAAGTCATGAGGACTTTCTTCAGAGGACTGCCAAGTGAAATTAAACAGTTTTGGCCTAGAATACTCCAAAATGACAGAAAACCAAGGAGTGCAATTTAAAAGAGATAGATTTCACTTCAAAATGAGCTCGTTTTCCAAAGGCTTGCCTGGTCTGACCGAGGTCAGGATAGGCTTTCTCAGGAGGTAGCCTATTAATCAGAGTGTGAGCAGCCATCTCAGAGGTGCTCTAGGATTCCTTCCTCAGTCGGGGGTTGGACAAGGGATTATAGCTTCCCTTTGAGCTCTGAAATTCTATTCTCTTCTGGTCCCCATTCCCCCTGCTTCCTCTTCACTTTTGGAGCCTGTGTTCTCAGTGGTCACCGGCAAAGTCAAGCCACTAAAAGGCCACACAAAGAGGCTCTATGACTAGAGGAAGTGGTGGCAGTATCTGGCTAGTTTTCTTTTCCAGAAAAAATCCAGCTGTGGGTCCCTCCCTCGTCATGTTCCCTGGTTTCTCACCTTTCTCAGAAGAAGATGGCCCCATTCACATCCAGAATGATAGTTCCCATTCTGGATAAGTCAGAGAAGACTTTGAGGGCATCTGCAAAACACAGAATCTACCCATTGCCTTGTGTGATCACAAAGCAATAACCACTGTCCTCTAGGGCAGCGGTCCCCAACCGTTTTAGCACCAGGGAGTGGTTTCACAGAAGACAGTTTTTCCACAGACTGTGGGGGTTGGAAGTGGTTTGGGGATGAAACTGCTCCACCTCAGATCATTAGGCATTAGATTCTCATAAGGAGTGTACAACCTAGATCCCTTGCATATGCAGTTCATAATATGGTTGGCACTCCTATGAGAATCTAGTGATGCTGCTGATCTGACAGGAGTGGAGCTCAGGTGGTAATACTCACCCACCACTCACCTTCTGCTGTGCAGCCCAGTTCCTAACAGGATTGGTCCATGGCCCAGGGGTTAGGGAGCCCTGCTCTAGGGAATCATTTGCACCTGATACATATCTCCAGTGTCTCTCAACAAACAGAGAAGCAACATGAAGTTTGGCCTCACAAGCCAGCTGACATCTAAAATGAAAAGGACTTACCTTTCCAGAGAAAAAGCAAACCAAGAACAGGTGTTAGGTCAGATCCCAGTGTTCTCCCTTATGTGCCTTGTTCAATTCCATTTGGAGGGAAAATATTCCAAAAATTAGGAAAGAGGGAAGCAACTTTCATCACATTGGCTGTTCTGTTCTGACACATTGACTTGAGGGAACCAGCAGATGCTGAGAATCCTGAGATGGAGTGACACTGGGAGGTGATCTGGCTCTCTCCCCCAGCCTTCAGTCTGTGGCCAAGCCATCCGGACTAGAAGACGCCCCACATTTAAAGACCTCTCAGAAAGGGGTGACCACAATTTCAATCCTGTCTGAACACCTAATTTTGTAAGAGCGCTGGGGGCCACTGTACCTATGGTTGCAACTTTATAGATAATGAAAAACTTTAATAGCCAATATCTCATTTAACCTTCTGACAGAACCATGAAGCATATCGAATAATTCTTGCCTCCCTTCCATTTTAGAGTTGAAGACACTGAGTCTTAAAGCATTAAGTGACTTATTCAAGAGTCACACAACTAGTAAGTGAAAAAGCTAGAAGTCCCTAGGATCCAGTTCCCCTGACCCTTACACTAGTGCACTTTTTTCAACAATGTGCTACAACAACAGTCTGGTACTATAAAATTACAATTATATAGGACAAATATACATATGGATAACTGGACTCTGTCATGATATTATCTGGGTTCATTTCATCACAGGCTCCTTATAGAATGAATATATTTGAAGAGTATTAGGTTACCCAGAAGTTTTCTCCTTCAGGCTAATTCACACCAGTTTCATTAACTTTTCTTCACAAGTCCAGAATTCAGACCCCCCCCTTTTTTTTTTTTTAGACAGACTCCCACCCTGTCACCCAGGCTGGAGTGCAGTGGTGTGATCTCAGCTCACTGCAACCTCTGCCCCCCAAATTCAAGCTATTCTCCCATCTCATCCTCCCGAGCAGCTGGGACTAAGGCATGCACCACCACGCCCGGCTAATTTTTGTATTTTTAGTAGAGATGAGGTTCCACCATGTTGGCCAGGCTGGTCTCAAACTTCTGACCTCAGGTGATCCACCTGCCGCAGCCTCCCAAAGTGCTGGATTACAAGCATGAGCCACCATGCCCGGCCTCAGACCCTTTTAAAAGTTCTTCTCTGAGCTACTTCTAAGACTGTCTCCCAATTAGAATTCTAGTAAAAGCACATTTTTTTTCTTCCAGCAAAACTGGGGAATTCCCTTCTATTTTTATTATGCTCTTCTCAAACAAAGGGATTATTAAAAACCAGCAATGACTCTAGATTTATTTAATTTGAGGTATACAAAAATCAATATCAATAGATTATATTCCAACCCCCTATACACAGGCATCTCCAACTGCCTCACACCTAATGGAGCCCATTCTCAGAGGTATATTTCTGAGGGAAAGATGCCGACAAGGGAGGCCTCTGAAGGAAACTGGAAAGTATATATCTTCATCCATTCATCAATTTTTATTGATCCTACTTTGTGTCAGACAAAACTTCTTCCTCTTCGGTGATCTAATTTGCAATGACTAACTAAAATTTTAAAAGATTTGTGGTCCTATAGCTGTAAGTACTCAAGAGTTCCAAGTAGACAAATTAGGGGGAAATTCTGAATGTAAAGTTCAATGTGAATGTTTCTGATCAGAATGTCCCTTGATCTTTCTATTGCTAGGCCATATCCTCACCTGGCTTTCAAGAGCTATTTAATATGGGGTGTTTTGGGGTTGTTGGGGTGAGGATTCTGAGATTAATCTCAGAATCTCCTAAAGGAGCTCATCTCTGTTACTAGAAACAAACAACTAACAGGAAGCAGCCTGTGGGTGGTGCCATAAATAGACATGTAAAGTATTTCTGCTTTGGGGCTAATAGGTTCCATATTAATATTTAAATTTCAGATCTGCATGAGCCTCTCCTTCAACTGAAAAAAATCTCAAGGCTCCTATGAACCAAAAATCTTATTGCCTATTCTGTGAAGAAATGAACATCTTTTTTTTTCCTTTTCCACATACTGCTCATTTTTTCCATCTCTCTGGGATATAACTTTTGCTTTGATTTCACCCTCATTAAATCCTATATCAAAGAAAAACATTGGCATCTAACTGCATGCCTTTAGAGAGGTGTCATTTGATGTTAACCAAACAGAATGGTTCTGAAAATACTCAAGTAACTCCCAGGTGCTAAGACTTTAAAAATATCTTCATGTCCCTGTTGGAACAGACCAGATCATATTATGATATTTCATCTCTGGATTCAGAGCTTGGCTAATGTGAAAAATCCTGAGGGGTGAACTGGCCACCACCTGACCTGCCACAATCTCTCACTAATGATACCTGGAAGCACCACGTTTAGTTTCTGGACACAGAGAGAGCAGGTAAAAGAAGCTTTCGGAAAAACCTTAACCCCATTAATTCAATACCAAGACTCAGACACTCAAAAACAAAACATGAAGACTTGTTTCTGGGACCAGTAGGCCATTTGTCCATTTATCCCAGCAGATTCGAGACATCTAAGTATTTTAGTTCTACACTGCTGACATTAGTTGGTACCTAGACTTTTTGAACTCTGGTCAACCAGATGTACTCCCTGCAGGTTTCCATTATCTTCACTTGTCTGGGATCATTTAAATTAGTTTCTTTTAAAAATAAACCATTCTATGAAAGCTCTGTAGTTAGTAAAAGATGACTTTATAAAGGAAAAATTTCAAAGAATTCATATGGGTCAAGAGGTTTCTTCTATAATATCCCCGACATAAAGCTTTTCAGCTTCTGTTTGATGGGATGGCTCGTCTCAGGAACTGGCTCATGCTAGGACTAGACAGCTCTGATTGTAGGAAAGAACCTCCATGTATTAGGCCAAAGGTGCTTTCTTGCCCTTTCTACTCTTGCTTTGGAAAAAATAAGAAGAGAAAAATCTATACCTTCTTCTTTATCAATTTTTCTATAAATCTAACTTAAAAACTCTAGTCTGCAAGTTACACACTCTCAGATCCTACAACCATTCCTCAAATGACCTGGTGTTCAGATTGCCCACCTTGGAATCCATTGAGTTTTAGACTTTTATCTCACAGGATGAACCTTTTCGATTTTCTTTCTCTCTTTCTCTCTCTTTCTTTCTTTCTTTCTTTCTTTCTTTCTTTCTTTCTTTCTTTCTTTCTTTCTTTCTTTCTTTCTTTCTTTCTTTCTTTCTTTCGACAGTTTCACTCTGTCACCCAGGCTGGAGTGCAGTGGTACAATCTTGACTCACTGCAACCTCGGACTCCTTGGTTCAAGGGATTCTCCTGCCTCAGCCTCCTGAGTAGCTGGGACTACTGGTGCATGCCACCACGCCTGGCTAATTTTTGTATTTTCAGTAGAGATGGGGTTCCACCATGTTGGCCAGGCTGGTCTCAAACTCCTGACCTCAGATGATCTGCCCGCCTTGGCCTCCCAGAGTGCTCAGACTATAGGCATGAGCCACTGTGCCCGGCCACCTTTCAAATTTCTTACCTCATCCAAACTTAGTTGAAGAGGTCTGAGATGGAGGAGGAAATATGAACATTTTGTTATTACAATTCAGCTCACCAACACAATATAGTAACATTTTTTTACATCTTTGAAAACTTCACAATAAAAAAATAGTATTCTTATGTTAATTTCTATTCTTTGAGCATTAATGAGCCCGAAGATTTTTCATATGTTAGTATTGTATTGCTTTTATGAACTTTCTACGTCTTTTGCTATTTTTATATTGGGGTGTTAGTCTGTTTTATTAAGTTTGCTCTAATACAGGTATAAGGCAACTTCCCCCATTGAAATATTTTCTCTACTATTTTATTTGCTATTTTTCTAACTCTATAATATTAGGGTATTATCTTGACATACAGAAGTATTCCCTTTTGTATTGTTAAATGTGTTTACCTTGTGCTTTCTTCCATTCTACTTATATGTATATGAATTTATATTCTTGAAATCAGATCAATATGCATCTTTATTTTCTTCCAGATTCTTTTTTGTTTCACTTGTATTCATTTCTTTGATTCACTCGGAATCTGTTTTGACGCATAGTAAAAGGTAAGGGGCCTCAGTGCCTGTAACGTTCAGGCTGACAGCATGTGAGGAAAGCCGTTAACCCCTGCAGGGCTTCAGATGTTAAAATATCAGGAAAAAATAGGATAATTTTTTACAAAGCAAGACTTAGAGTGGACATCTTTGACCTGGAGCAAAAGGCCCCACTGGTGCAGATCAACCACATCAGCTGCAGCCCTTTTGAAAGGCCATTCAGAGCCCCTCAGCAGGAAAGACAAGCTGCAAAGGCTGAGAGCACAGAATGGCAAGAAAGTGCCTGGTATCAGGGAGATTTACGAGCTGGCTGTGAGTGAGCAGGAAAGTGGTACTTACTCTAAACACTGACATTCAGGTTACTGCCCCGGTTCAGAAAGGCCGAAATAGACACTGTAAAAAGCTGAAATTTCAATATATATATGTGATTTTATATATATATATATATATATATATATAAATACTTATACTTAAGGTTCTGAGGCAGTATATAGAAAAAAAGAAAGCAAAGTAAATATGTAGAGAAATGAGCCTCACCAATCTTGTTAATGCAAGCTCACTCATTGAAACCCAGAGGAGTCTGGATTCTTTTAGCCCTTGTGCTAATTTGTGGGTGTTTTGTGGCTCGTAAAGAGATAGTAGCTATAACTAATGTTAGCTACATAAGTAAGTATATGCATATCTGAAAACTACAGTGAAGATACTGAATGACACATTCTTCATTCCCTAGTTCCTCTTGCCTGAAGAGAACTTGAACCACTCTTTGTCTATAAGGAGCTCTCTGCGACACAGTCTAGAACTTGAGAGAAATCTAAATGATTTTATAGAAACTGACTTTCAAGAAAAGAAAAAAGTTTTTCTTTCCAGTGTTCAAGAAACACAGCGTTGGTTATCAGTGCTGATGCTTCATCTGATTTGTTTCCTAAGTCATCCTGTAAAGTGCTACACATGAACCTCCCTGGTACACACCGAGGAGCAGAATCATCCCACCAAGGTACAAGTGGGAGGGGGCAAGACATTCAGTGAAGCCGTTCCACTGAAATAGCAAAAATGCTCCCTTCTGTCTATGAAGCAAAAAACTTGTCTTTGGAAAGTTCACATCTTCCTTTTAGGTTAAAAAAAAGTGTAGCCTCCTGACATGGCACTCAAAAAGTAAGAAAACCTCTTTTTATTCAAAATAAATTCAGAATGTAATGGTTAGAAAGATATCTGAGTCCCCTCCACCCCCACCTACAAACATATCCCCGCCCCGTCTTCTACCCGGGGTGTTCAACCTTGGCTACACTTCCAATTACCTGGGGAGCTTTAAAAACCCCAATGCCCAAGCCACACCCCAAGCCAATTAAACCAAAATCCTTGGGCTGGGACCCAGGCACCAGTATTTGTTAAAGCTCCCCAGGTGATTCAAATATGTGGTCAAGGTTGAGAACCACTGTCCCTCTATAAACTGCTAGAACGAGATCCCAGATGATCTGTATCTTCAGTTTTTCCCAGATTATATTCTTCATTCAGGCGCTATGCCATTTTGCCAAAGGTGTGAACATGCCATGAGCCCCTGGGAGTTCTCTGTGACTGAGTGGAAGGAGGAGTGCTGGCTCCCCAAAGGTTTTATTGTTTGTTTTGTTTTAACTCCCAGATTACTAATGTGGAGATCACTGTGCCGATTAGAGGATTATAAAATGCTTTTATATTTTACAGCAACTTGACATCTTAAACCAAGATGTTTAGGAATCTAGGCTTTTCACTGTTATTTTTTGAGAGTTTTTTGTTTGTTCTCAGATCCAGAATATATTTTCCTCCAGTTCACTCCCAGCAGCTGGAAACTCTCTGCATAGCTGTCCATGAAGGCTGTGGTCTCCCCTCTTCACCTTCACTCACTTAGGGACCCTCATTGTAGGCAGGGATTTCCATTCTGTCCCAGGTGACCTAGATGAAACACCTGTAAATGGGCAAGTTAGGGTAGAGCTAACATATTTCTAAACAGTTGATTCTAAAGTGAGAGAGCAGCAGAATATGTGGGCAGTTCTGGCAGACCGAGAAGCAATGGCCCTTGTCTTCTTCTTCCCCTGCACCTTCCAGAGGCTGTGACTTGGTGATGAACAAATGTAAGCCTTGAGGAACTGAAAGTTCTAATCCAGCTTATCCCTACAGTGGGGCATGGGCCCCAAACTGGTGTTTCTTTGGCTGCTAAGCATCAGGAAGCCCAGGGCACGATGTGGCTCATTCCAGACAAGGGGCCTGGAGCATTAAACTGTGGACCCATTGCCAAAACCAGCAATACTGGTGCAGACTAGCCCTTCCCTGCTTAGCCTTGCAACAATGATTCAGAGTCGCCCCACACTTTGCACTTGGATATCTGTGGGATCTGGAACAGAGCCTGCACCACCTGAGACATCTTTTTTTCCCTTTTGAGATTATACCAGTACACCTGATGTCATGGGGAATACTTTCTCAAACGTATTCCTAATAAAACAGGTATTTATCTCTTTAACATGTGTGTTAAACATAACTAAACATGTTATGTTTAAAACATACGTTAACACATATGCATACACACACACACACACACCTGCCTTCCTACCTGTCTTCACTCTACCTGTAGACTGCTATAAAGGGAATACTTTGCACCCCCATATTGTCTCCTCCAGCTCCACACAATTAGGGCTGGGGAAACCTGGTCCCTCTCCACAGAGGATACCTTAACTCGGAGACAAAACAGACCACAGAAGGGTAAAGATAGGAGATGGGATTATGAGAAAGAGAGAGACGAATTCTGACTTGGGACTCTGAAAAGTCCCAGGGCTGAAGGTCATGGAGCTGGAGCTGGAAGGATGTGCCATACTTCTAGGCAACGTTGTAGGAAAGGCAATTTCCAGCACCAGGATGAGCTCACTAAAGGTTTGGAAGTACACAAGTTCAAGGCTCATTTTGTTTGGGAGGTGGCAAATCATCTCATGTGACTGGAATACAGGACGCTTTGTGGGGCAAAGGGAAAGCCCACGAACACATAATCAGGCCAGACTGCAGAAGGCCTTGAAATCCAGACTCAGTCTGATTTTCCTTCCTTCCTGCTCTTTGTGTAATATGTTTATTATGGTGTGTCTGCTCAGGCATTTTCATATTTCGGTGTTTTCTGACTTAGAGGACAAAGAGTAAGTCTGTTGTAATTTAATTGGTACAATGAAAAGAACGATGGAACTATGAATAATGCCCCTTAAACACTACTTGTAAATGTTGATGATGATGGCACCAATTCTTTACGATGGGAGGGGGACATAGTTAACCACATACTGAAGTCTCCATGGTTTTTACAGCGGGTTCCTATTGCGTCCTGTGGTTTAAGTGTGATATGCCTGTGATATGGAGCTTTGAGATGGTTGCAGGATCAAATTTTCTTTCCAAACTTCCCCCAGATGATTCCCTCATCTGCTGGGAGTTAACAATATCATTATAAATCCAGGTTCCTTAGTCAGGCTCTCATCTTGTCTGCCAAGTGTGCTAAGTTATTTTAAGCCATTAGAAGCACATGGTAGAATCCATTATGGTTTGGATCACTATTACACAGACTTGGATAGAATACAGATCAAATCCTGACCCCCAAACCACACTACATCCAGAAAAAGCCTATATCCCTAACAACTTGCCTATAAAACCTCCAGCTCTGCTTGTACAAAGGGGTCCTAGTATTTTCTCTGGTCAGTGATGCAGAAGCTAGATTAAAACTGCTCACCATTTCAGTGTGTCCCTCAGAGGGTAGGATGGAGGACAAATAATCTTCTCAGCCTCAAAATGTCTTAGGGACCAGGAACTTCAAATAGGGTATGGGCTGTTGGAAGGGCAAGGGAACAGGACACTATTTTCCCCACTTTCTCTCTCTATCCCTTACAGTCTTCTCTGTTAACAACAGTAGAGGAAGAGATTGGAACATACAACCAGGCATGACTCCTAGAGCGGTTGATTGCGCAGAACTCAACAAGTATTAACTAAACAGCTATCATGGACAAGAAGGCACTGAGCCGCATACTATTGAAAATTAAGAAATGAAAACAAGTCAGTAGCAGACAAAATGACCCAAGCACACAGATAAAATGAGGCTGAGAGGGACACTAAAAGGGAGATGCAGATAATGTGCCGCCCTCCCTTCCAGCTTGTTAGCAGGCAAGGTCCCAAGCAGGAGGCTACCTCTGACGGGGCCTGGAGGGAAGAACAGGCTTTTGAGAGATTCCACCGGATTCCAGGTAGAGCAAAAAGCACATAGAAGAGAAGTTCAGGACACACTTGAAAGGAAGTAATCCTCCCCGTGACTCCTGAGGAGTGGGAGCAGCCCAGAGAGGGTCATGACGGTCTTAGAGCCTTTCCTCGAGCCGGGCATGGGGGACCAGGCGACACTACCTGCAGGGGCCCTTTCTGAGCAGCCTTTCTCAGCGTGGTAGCCATCACTCAAGGTAATTTCAGAGGAACCTCCTGTCCAAGCTGCCCCAGATGCACCGTCTCCCCACCGAGCAGGAAAGGGAAGCAAAGCCCCTCTGTCCTCAAACCTGACTGGGCCTCCTCCGGGCTCTAACCTGCCCCTGACCTGGAGAAGGGCAGGGCAGCTGCACATACCAGCTTCCTCACTCAGCGAGGGGGCCTGGGAGCCTGCAAAGCACAAACAGGTGCGGGGCCGACCCGACTGGCGGCCGGGGACCCGGAGCCCGGGAGAGGCCGGCGCCGAGTCGTGCGGGCGCCGCAGACCCCGCACCTGCGCCGGGACCCCCCTCTCTGCACGCTGGCCGGGAGGCCGGCACCCCTGCAGGAATTGCAGCCCGGTTTCGCACGTTTCCTTAATATTAGGTCACATTCCAGGTGGGACCCCTGCCAACGGGACCGCAACGAAGTTCTGGTTGGGATTTGATTGATTCTGTGATTTGTTCCTCCGGGAGGCCAAGCGCCGGGCACATCTCCTGGCCTTCCCGGGACTGGAGTGCAGGATTTGGAGGCAGGCGGACGCATTCCGGCTCCCTGGGAGCCACCGCGAAGTCAGACTGTCCTGGTACCATTGTGTAGGACAAGAGTGACCTCTAGTGGCCCCTAGGAAAGCACACTGGACGAAAGAGAGCTGCTAACCCAGGCGCAGTCCCATACAAACAAACAGCCGGACTTACTCATTCTCTCCCCTGCCCCTCCTCCTCTCTCCCCCTTCCCTGTCTCCCTCTCTGTCATCATTTAACAATCCAGAAACTGAGGCCGGAATCGGCTGGTCACATACCTAGACCTGCACACTTCATGTCCCAAGCCTGGACTAAAACGGGTTTCTGGTCTTCCAGTCCAGAGTCTTTCCTTCTAGGTAGCAGTCTTTTGCCCACGTGTTTATATCCAATGTGTCCTTTATTGACGCCTCCTGTGTGAGTGGGCGGACAGGAGAGTGACGGATGAGTAAGACACGTGGGCTTCCTATCTGGTGGAGAGACTGACAAGCAGTCAGCTCAGCGGTCACAATACCGTGTGACAGGAGCTGAGATCCGAGAAGTACTGGGTCCTGTGGGAGCACCCCTGACTTGAAGGACAAGTAAGAGTTAGCCAGGAGAAGGAAGCTGGAAGGGAGGAGGAGGGCGTATGGAGAAAGGTCCAGGTAGAAGGAAACCGCGTGCAAAACTCTGCGCTTAGGGCGAGATTAGAGAAATGGCCCTAAAGAATGAAAGGAGGTGGAGGTGGAAGGGAGCTGGAAGGGGCAGGAGCTAGAGCGAGCCTCTCCGTGGCTGAGAAGTAGATAATAGTGCCTGTGCATGGGACTTCAGACAATGTTCTCAGATCAGCAGGAAGCCACTGAATATTTAGACAGGTGAATGTCATGATCAGATTTGTGTTTATGCAGGATCACTCTGGGTTTGGCATTAAAGTTTGCCTCAGGCTAGCTGTTAGTCATAGGCAACCCAACTGAAAAACCGTTAAGCCAGAAGGGATCTTAGGGTTCATTTGACCTATCACCCCTCACCTTACAGTTGGAGAAACTAGGCTCAGAGAAGGCAAATGTTCTGAAAGTGCGTGAGACAGAACCAATTTTTTCTTTCTTTTTTTTTTTTTTTTTTTTTTTGAGACAGAGTCTCGCTCTGTTGCCAGGCTGGAGTGCAGTGGTGCAATCTCAGCTCACTGCAACCTCCACCTCCCTGGTTCAAGCGATTCTCCTGCCTCAGCCTCCTAAGTAGCTGGGATTACAGGCACACACCACCACACCCGGCTAATTTTGTGTGTTTAGTAGGGACGGGGTTTCACCATGTTGGTCAGGCTGATCTGGAACTCCTGACCTTGTGATCTGCCTGCCTCAGCCTCCCAAAGTGCTGGGATTACAGGTGTGAACCACCGCACCCGGCCAGAACCAATTTTCTTTAAGTCCTTTCACCTCCCACTCAAGGCCCCAAAATATGCCAGCCTGAACTACACAGCAGCTCTCAAGGCTGCTCGTGATAAAACACGTAATTCCCCACTAAAGTTCCCCGCTGGCCAGACTGTAGTCCAGAAAATTATCTTCAAGCTTTAAAAAGGACATGCTCGTTAGACTTACTTCCCTGACACCTCAGAACAGTTGAAACCTTGCTTAAATATCCATGGCTATCAAGAACAGCGATAAGACATGAAGACCAGAGACTGTAGTCAGGTGGGCAGAGGGTAGCGGCGAAGTGACTGGGCCAAGGGGCTCCTGGCTCCCATGGAGACCTGGGGAGCAGAGGGCTTGACTCCAAATTGACACGTTGAATCCCATTTTAAATAACATTCAAAATTAATAAAACAAGTTTAGAAATTGGAAAGTAACTTAGACTTTGTAAAAACAGATGGTGATAAAATGCAGTTGTCCTAATATTTGGATAATTTAAATACCCTCAGCAGTTCAGGCAAGCTAGGGATGTTAACAGAAATAGTTCAACCCAGGCTGGATTATTCAGCATTTGATTTGAAAAGTCACGGGCCAGTTAGGAGGTCTCAGAATATGATGAAAATATGATAAGGACGGTTTTCAAAGAAAGAAACACAATCCTGGTGAACGCCAGCTGGAACTGGAGAAACAACATGAAATAGTAGCAAGAGGTGGCCAGGAAGCCAGGATGTGAGACCTAGCTTAGCCACTTATTAACCACATGACCTTGTCCAGGCCGCTTAACCTCTCTAACCTTGTCCCCATAGTAAAGTTACAATAATAGTAATACTGGCCTGTGTATCTCCTGGGGCTCTTTAGCAATCACATGTGACAAGGGAGGCCAGGTAGGGCTATGGTTAAGGGTGTCAGTACAAATCTCAGCTGTACCACTCATTGGCTGTATGGCTTAGGTGAGTTTTAGACCCCTCTAAACTTTGATTTGCTCATCTGTAATAAGGGAATGCTAACACTTGCCTCAGTTGTTGTAAGGACTAAATGAGAGAGTCAAAATAAATCATAGCGTAGTGCCTTTGCATAAATAGTGCTGCATAATTGGTGAATTTTGTCATTAATGTGATTATGTTTACAAGCTTACAAGCTGTTCAGTGTATATAAATGAAAGATTATTGTTATATTTAGCATGATATGACTTTGCTGGGTAAGAAGATAAATATTAAAAGAAAAATATAAGCAGGAAGAATAGAATGGAAATGATAAAGCACATGGCCCATCTTTATAATGAAGGGACTTTGTGGATGAGGACATATGAGGACTCAAGGTCTCACAAAACCTTATTCACAAAACCTTGTGCTCATTTAGCTAAGAGATGGTCGCATAGATCTTTTTTAAGGATGGAAAACACTGGCAATGAT
The DNA here is from genome assembly GCF_047675955.1 of Chlorocebus sabaeus. Taxonomy (NCBI): domain Eukaryota; kingdom Metazoa; phylum Chordata; class Mammalia; order Primates; family Cercopithecidae; genus Chlorocebus; species Chlorocebus sabaeus. The sequence goes on along the minus strand of NC_132912.1, from coordinate 101,226,011 downwards.
CAATGGTCTTATGTCAGGTTGGGATAAGGTATCTAGTGAGTGACTGAGAGAATCAGTGATAATTCAGATCTTATCTAACATCTCCACAAGCCACCGAGAGCAAGAATAATTGGCACATTAATGAAATCTGTAAACACACTCAGCAAACCTCCAGGGAGCCTCTTTAGAGGTGGAGAAACTCAATCCAGGAAGATCAGAAATAATGCAAAAGAACCTCAAAAGCCCATTCACTTGCTCAGAAAATACTTCACCCCTACTCTGTGCCAAGCACCTCTTAGGCACTGAGGATTCATAGACCAGAGAGGGATCAAACAAGTAACTCACTATAATAAGGGCCACAGTTAGAAGTAACTTTGGAGTGCTAAGAGAGTCCAGAGGTGGGACTCCAAACCCAACCTAGGGGTCAGAGAAGGTTCTCCAGAGGCGGCAACACCTACACAGACTCTGCAAGGATCCACTGCAGTTAGTCTGGCAGAGGAGGACAGCTGGAGGGAGCACCACACACAATGACACAAAGACTCAGAAGCAAAACTGCAAGTCATTTAATTTGGTCATACTAGGGCACGGGGGCTTGGCCTGTTCAAGCATGCGGGTTCCTTTTAAGTGTCAACAAATGTCATGGCCTTCCACATTAGTTCCACATTACTTCCCAATAGTAATTGTCCTTTTAAAATCTAAATACCCCTTCCTCCCAAAAAAATCTATTGGGAATTGAAGAACAGTTTTAAATGAACTTATGTTTTAATCCCAAACCTGCTGACTAGCATTTACATTTGAAAAATGTTTTCTTTTCTTTTTTTTTTTTTTTTTGAGACAGAGTCTCACATTATCGCCCAGGCTGGAGTGCAGTGGTGCAATCTCGGCTCACTGCAACCTCTGCATTCTGGATTCAAGCAATTCTTCTGCTTCAGCCTCCTGAGTAGCTGGGATTACAGGTGTGTGCCACCACGCCCGGCTAATTTTTGTATTTTTGGTAGAGACAGTTTCACTATGTTGGTCCAGCTGGTCTCAAACTCCTGACCTCGTGATCCACCCACCTCAACCTCCCAAAATGCTAGGATTACAGGCATGAGTCACTGCACCTGGCCTGAAAAATATATTCCACCTTTTTGTTATTTTGGAGACAGGGTCTCGCTGTGTCACCCAGACTGGTGTGCAGTGGTGCAATCTCAGCTCACTGCAGTCTCAACCTCCTGGGTTCAAGCAGTCCTCCCACCTCAGCCTCCCAAGTGGCTGGGACTACAGGCATGTACCACCACACCCATCTAATTTTGTTTATTTTTTTGTAGAGATGGGGTCTCACTATGTTGCCCAGGCTAATCTCAAACTCCTGCACTCAAGTGATCCTCCTGCCTCAGCCTCCCAAAGTGCTGGGATTACAGGCATGAGCCACCACACCAGCCTACTATACTTTTAAATGAACATGTGTATTTCAGTCCCAACAACATCTACTTATATTTTCATTGAGTAATATTTACCTCATCTCTGTGAAAGACATAATTTTTCAATCTTCATCTTTGTGTATGCATTTATTAATGTAATTCTTACAATAACTGGCAACTCCGCACCAACACCCACTCCCAGAGGTCTGCGATCCACAGTGAGCATTGGAGAGGGGCCTGGCGGGATCTGAGACTGGAGAGGTAGCTGGAGCTGGGTGTCATTGTTCGCAATAAAGTTTAAGGGAAGGGGAGTGTTGGCAAGTTTGAAGCAGTGCAGTGACAACAGATAGCTGTCAGCAATGCGGCCCAGAGATAGGTTAGGAGGCGAGTTCTGAACTAAAAACATAGCAGTGAATGGAGGGAAAGGAGCATATTTGAAAAACGTTATAAGGTCGAATTATTTTGACGTAGTTACCCTACACATGGGCATTGGGGGAGAAGTCTCAGAAGACTCCCAGCTTTCTGGCTAGGGTAATTTAATAAATGGTGATATCATCACAAAGATTAAAAAAAGAAAAAAAAGCAGAGATAAGGACAGAGTTTGAGGAGAAGATTTTGAATTTGGACCTAGTGACTTTGAAATTCACGTGTACAGCCAAGTGGAGACACACAAGTTCATAGAATGTAGGGCAGAGACACAGGCTTGGGGAGCATCAGCATGTGGCTAGTAACTGAAGTCATGGGTGGGAGTAGCAGCACCCTGGGAGGAGTGCAGAGTGTGGGGAGAGAAGAGTCCAGGGACAAAACACTGGGAACCCTGGCATCTGAGAAGCAGGCAGAGGGGAACGGCTCCCTCTCAAAAGGAAACAGCATCCAGAAGTGGAGGAAAACAGAGAGAAATATCATGGGAGCCAAGGGGAGAGAGGGTTTTGAGAATGGAGCCTTGCAAAATGTCAGTACCACAGAGCAGTCAGGTGTGATAAAGACCAAAAAGTGCATCTGTCCACAATGACATTAAAAAGAATAACAACAACAGGTCAGACATGGTGGCTCGCACCTGTAATCCCAGCATTTTGGGAGGCCAAGGCAGGTGGATCACTTGAGGTCAGGAGTTTGAGACCAGCCTGGCCAACATGGTGAAACCCGGTCTTTACTAAAAATTCGAAAATTAGCCAGGTGTGGTGGCACATGCCTGTAGTCCCAGCTACTCGGGAGGACGAGGCAAGAGAATCGCTTGAACCCAGGAGGCATAAGTTGCAGTGAGCCAAGAATGCGCCACTGCACTCCAGCCTGGGTGACAGATCGAGACTCCGTCTCAAAAAAATAAATAAATAAAAAGAATAAGAATAACAACAACAAAACCATCATATCTTAAGTATGTGGCTCATTATGCTTTCAAAGCACTTTCATATTTCTTATTTCATTTCTTTGGTGTTATAGCCTATATAACGTTCTTACAGATGCAAAAGCAACAGGGCAGGGAGGTTAGGGGATTTGCCAAAGCCATCTAGCTAGTTAGCGACTTGGCTCCTGGAATTACAGATTTCGGTGGAGAATCTTCACCATGCTTCCTGGTTCTACTCTTAGCTTTTTAACCAACCAATAAAGAAACCAGAATAGGGCCTGTCCCAGGATAACTACTCCTTATTAGTATAGATTGTTAAAGGTTTGCTTATCACACATTGTTTTGCACTCCCCGGAACCCAAAGATGTCAATACTCTGGGATCATCTGAACCTAAAAGGGCATTACCTAATTCTTCAGAAGAAAGGTTTGCACTGAATTCTGTGTATGGGAGAAACCACTGAAGGTTTTCGAGCAGAGACCTGATATAAATTTGAGTATGGCTTAGAAAGATTAATCAGTACTATTGAACTTGTATTTGACTGTGCTTATGTCTGGGTGATAAATATTCACAGCACCTGAAACAAAATAATGAAAATACACTGTGAAGACCCATCTGGGCTTCTTTTGTAACTTAACTGAACCACTCTCCTCACCCTGCCTTCCACTCCAATGAGTAGGCTGTCTTCACTAGAGAGGGTCACTTCTCATATTTGGAAGCAAAAGCTCCTTGCATATCTGATGCAGTCAACACTGACCTTCAGATCTCAATTCTCCCCTCCCCACGCCTTCCAGAGGCAGGCCTCACTCTCCATACAGGAGCCTCCTACACACTTATTCACTCAGTCATTCTAGCAAGAGAAGGGGGCCTGCTCCCTCTGGCCTGTCAGATCTGGACCTAGCCCAAACTTAGCCGTGTGGGGCCAGGCCTGGATCTCTTCTCTGCCTAGCTCTCCACTGGGAGCAATTTACAACACACTTATCTCGGGGAATTCACTGCTCTATTGGGCATGGGTCTGATTATCTCTCTCTAACCTTGTCTATCACTCATACCACAAAGAAACACTAAACAAAGACCTTTATATCAATTTATAACATTTTATTCTGTTTACAGCTCAGATGATATCACAGCAATGTTATCACACTGGAGGTTGGGCGAGGCCCAGAAACAGTCATCACTATGCAATGTTGATTTGCTGAGGGTGACTCACCATCTTATTTCCAGCTGGTGGCCTGTTTCTGGCCTTTCCTATTGACCCATAAAACTAAGCTTCCACCTGGGTGCATGGCTGTCAGAAACAGCTGGAACATTATCAGGATTCTGGTACCAGATGTCAAGGATAGGTGGCATTTCCCTCTCATCCAGCATAAGATGAGTGGTTTCTCTTTTCTCAGTTTGCTATGTATGTGGTCCACCTTTTCAGGGTGAAGGTGGCTGGCTATACAGAAAGAATAAAAGCAAGATAGGCGAATTGTGATCACAAGTGCCTACTTTATCACCTACTTTGCTGTTTTGCTAAATGGAAACATCTGTTAATATTAAATATGAAAACTCTTTCTTTTCTTTTTTGGTTTTTTTTTTGAGACAGAGTTTCTCTCTGTCACCCAGAATGGAGTACAGTGGTGTAATCTTGGCTCACTGCAGCCTCAACCTCCCAGGCTCAGGTGATCCTCCCACTTCAAATTCCTAAGTAGCCACCATGCCAGGCTAATTTTGCTTTTATTTTGTTTGCAGAAATGGGGTCTCACTATGTTGCTTAGGCTGGTCTCAAACTCCTGGACTCAAGCGATCCTCCCTCTTCGGCCTCCCAAAGTGCTGGGATTACAGGCATGAGCCACTGAGCCCAGCCAAAACTCATTCTTAAATTAGAAAAAGTAGAGTTTTGCAGTGAGCCGAGATTGTGCCACTGCACTCCAGCCTGGGGGACAGAGCGAGACTCTGTCTCAAAAAAAAAAAAAAAAAGAAAAGAAAAAAAGAAAAAGTAGAGTTGTTACCTATGTCTCTGTCTCCCTTCCGTATAACCCTACACAAGCAAGGTTATCTCATCTGTCAAGTAAATTAATGAGATATGAATTATATAGATTTCTGAAGTCATCTTAAGCCCATGTATCATTCCACAGGTAAAAACTCTTGAAAAGTCAAACTGTGCTGATATTGTGATTTTAAAAAAATAGGAATGAAACATTACAGTTTCTGTGTCACAGACTTCTCACTTCTCTAAATGTGTCTCTGGAGGTAGACTACCTGGGCTCAAACCCTGGACCTTCAAGCTGTGTGACTTGGGGCAAGTCACCTAGCCACTCTAGATGAAATGGGGATAATGATATTAATAGTTCCTTACCTCGGGGGGCGGGGGATGGGGGGTTGTTGGGATGTTTGAATGAGTTATTAAAGTAAAGCACCTAGATCAGAATCTAGGGCATGGCCAGTGCCAATAAGTGTTAGCTGTGTGTGTGTATCAGACACTGCCAGGCCATCTGGGGCTAGGCTTTGTTGCAATGGCTCCCTTATAATGCAATAATGAGTCCCATACTGTTTTTCCTCACTGTAGGTCAGTGCAACTGAATGGCCAGCCCTTAGTGATGGTGGACGACGGGACCCTCCCAGAATTGAAGCCCCGCCCCCTTCGGGCCGGCCGGACATTGGTCATCCCTCCAGTCACCATGGGCTTTTATGTGGTCAAGAATGTCAATGCTTTGGCCTGCCGCTACCGATAAGCTATCCTAACACTCACGGCTACCAGTGGGCCCGCTGGGCCACTTCCACTCCTCCACTCCAGTAGTATCCTCTGTTTTCAGACATCTTAGCAACCAGCCCCTGCTGCCCCATCCTGCTGGAATCAACACAGACTTGCTCTTCAAAGAGACTAAATGTCATAGCGTGATCTTAGCCTAGATAGGCCACATTCATCCCAAAGGAAAACGTAGACATCACCTGTACCTATATAAGGATAAAGGCATGTGTATAGAGCAGAATGTTTCCCTTCATGTGCACTATGAAAACAAGCTGACAGCACACTCCCAGGAGAAATGTTTCCAGACAACTCCCCATGATCCTGTCACACAGCATTTGAACCACAAACCCAAACCTTAGCCTGCTGCTGCTGCTGCCCTCAGAGGAAGATGAGGAAGGAAAAAACCTGGGTGGACCAGCAAAAACCCATCCTCTCCCAACTCCTTCTTCTCTGCCTCTTTCTTGCTGCTGCCCTGAGTTTTTTGACACATCTCTTTCCATAGGGGAGCAATGGGTGCGTCAGCCCTGGCCTGCCGGGAGGGCTGTTTATGTGGTTTCTCGGCTGATGCATGAGCGTGTGCATCTGGGTTCCTGACAGTGGCATCCATCACTGGCAATTCCTCTGGGAAGCGGGTGCTTCAAAAGTAAAATTACAGTCACACCCCAGATTTGGTAAGAAGGTTCTATTGCTCTGTGAATCCAGATTCCCCCAGAGGTGTAATGGGAGTCAAGTAACAATGTTCATTGAGTGGAGAGCAGCTTACTAGGCACAACAAAAAGCAATCATCATTCTTCATATTGCTATGAGGGAGAGAGTTTGAGTACAAAGAGAAAGCATACTGAAACATCAGGTACACAGATGCACACGCGTGCACACACACACACACACACCCCAACTGGACAAACCAAATTAGACCTCCCCAAAATTAAGAGAATATTAGGGGCTCTGTAGGGTAAGCCCTTAATTGTTTGATTAACTCAAATCATTATTTTAAAAAAAGAAGAAAAAGGTGTGAATCAAAGGTCATCACTGGAAGACACAACTGAATCTAACCTTTTTGCCTCTTCCCAGGTAGCCTATTTGAGCTAGAACAAAACTTTGTTAGCCATTTTGGGAGAGAATGGGGAATCTAGAGGATGAAGATCTGGTCAAAACTATGGAATGGTAGGTAGGAGGCTTCTGAGTTGGGCAGGTGTGAAGTGGGGGATGAGGACCTTCTATATGATTCAAGGGGCATGAGAGTCTTTGCCAAAGAGCTACAGCTGAAATCACTTTCTTTTCTGTGGATGTGCTTTTCTTTCTCAGGATAAATGACAGGAATGATGCTTTTGTTAGAAGGAGGAGAGATCTGACACTGTTCCAAGTGAGATGGTGATAGAATTTCTGCTGTTTGTGAAAGGACAGGAATGGGGTGGGGGCAAGGCAGGGTTGCTGAGGGCAGAGGCTCGGGAGGCTGCCTAAGATGCACATGGAGTTAAGGATTTGGGCCAAGTCTGCAAAGTGAGAGATGAAAGGGAAATTCGACCAAAGAGGAGGGAGAGAATTCTGAGCTTGGAGAACTGGGGATTTGGGAGAGGGAAGCTGACTGTCTAATTCCAGGAAGCGAGGGGACATGCTTATCACTAAGCACAGGAAGAACGGCATACAGGAGATGTACTACAGCGAGCAAGAAGGGGAGAGCCCGAGGACCAGGCTGCACCAGGTCAGTGGCTGTGCTCAGCAGGGAAGTAACTGGAGAGACAGGGGCAGACCCTGAGACTGCCCTGTAAGGCTGCCCAGAAGGGGCCCTTTTCTCTGGGACGAGGCACCTCCCTCTGAGGCTTCAGCTCTGAGAGGGCAGGAAAGTGAAGTGCTGAGACAGGGGGTGGGGCAGGGGATAGAAAATAGGAGAAAGAAGAAACAGATTGACAAGCCAAAGTGAGGGAAAGAGGAAAATAGAAATGAGACTAAAAGGTTGTTTCCCCCAACTGTTAACAATGTGTGCAGATATCAACATCTCTTCTACATACTGGTACAGGTGCAACTGCAGGGGCCCCTGATATAACAAGAGTAACCAAAGGTCCCTAAGGACCTGGCCTTGGGGACCTATAGTTTGCTTTGCATCCATAGTAACCCCATGATAAAGGGGCTGCTATTGTTATCCCCATTTTTCCTATGAGGCATGGAGAGGATCCATGGCTTGCCCAGGGGCACCCAGGGGAATGGGTTGCTGAGTGTGAAATAATCCAGAGCCTGCCCACTCAACCACAAGGCTCAGCAGCTCCGCAGGTCCAGACAGCTCCTTCACATCTGTGTAGGTTCTGCTCATTCAGAACAGCCAGAACTCCACTCAGACACTTTCTGTAAATAAGTGTTGATTTTTTTTTTTTTTTTTTACTAAACCTTGCAGAATATGGGTAATTCCTGCTTCTTTTATCTTTCTCTGTGTATTAAATGCTGCTCCCACGAGGTTTAAGTTTTGTTTATTTTTTAGTTAATAAAAGGAAGAGGGAATTACTGAAATTTATCTGTGGAGTCCTGCAATTCTAACTTTGCAACTGTTTCACAGAAGAAACCTGTGCCTTGTTCAAAGGATACCAGAAAAACTCCCTGTAAAATCCCATTCCCTAGAAACACCTGGCTTTTTCTCTTGGAGGGCGGCGGCTGCTCCTCACAGGGATTCCTATATCACACCCACCCGCAAAAGACAGCCTGTGGCAAAACTCAGCATCACAATGCACTTCCAGGGAGCAGGTTGCCAGCTGGGAGCATGGACAAAAGCACAGAAGAGCTCATCCGGCAGCTGCCCCAGATCAGATGTTTCCTTCCTAAAACAAGATGTGGCCATAATAATCTAAGACTTAAAAGCCACTTTCTTTTAAACCTAGCATGGGCTGGCAGAAATGCTCATCTGAAAGAGTAATAATGCATAATGAAACGTTTCTGCCTTTTGTTGAGACGGTTTTCTGCTTCTGCCTCTAGGAATGATTTTCTTTCGCATTTCTTATCACAAAGGCTCAGAAGAAATACTCACTGTCATTTGGAGAGAAAGCCCCAATTCTTCTAGTGCCCTGAACAATGCTGCAACTGTGGGATATTAGCATTATCTCTGCTGGAGAAAAGTTTGAAAATACCAGAACTGGGCTACAGTGAGACTAAGGCCTGGGGCTCCCAGAACCTCAATTCCCAAAAGCCCAGTGGCCCTCTGCAGCCCCACCCCTCCCCAGCAGCTGGGCAGTCCCTAGGCAGGTGGGCTCAAAGCCTGGCACTCTGCAGCAGGGCAGAGGCTGCTGGTGGATGCCGCCTGAGAGGCTCCCACCTGCTGTCAGCACTGGGAGTTTCTGTGGCCTCCTGGCAGTGAGGACTCGGTGTGCTAACCCCTGAGCCTCCGGTGGTCATGGCGAGGCCCAGCATCTGCAGGTGTTCTCCACAGGCATTCAAGGCCCCAGTGTCTGGGATGGATGCAGCTGCAGGATTCACCTTGGAAATCCATTGAGGGTAGCTTTATGTTTGAAAACACAAGGGCGGTGTTGAGCCTCTGCAGAAGCAAAGGTGAACCAGGTGGATCCCTCTGACGATAAAAACACTAGGAGAAGGGAAGACTAACATTTTGAAATGTCAATAGAGCAACCAAAATTAATAGCACTATGGCTTAGAAAAGGCAAGGGAAGAAAGGGCATAAACGCTTACCTAGCACAGCTTCCTCCACTTCTCCTCTCTCCAGCATCGGCACAACTGCCCCAGCCTGGCTCCTGCTGAGTGCTCTTTTCCACTAACTTACTCTCCACGTCCACAGATTCCCCTCTTCCGGCCACTCTGTGCCCAACCAGGAGCCCAGGGAAATCTGCTGTATTGAAGTAGAGTGAAGTTTCCATTTTAGAATTGTTTGTAATCTTTTCTTAGGATATACCAGAATTGAAAAGAAGATAAGAAGTACTCCAAAGAGATATAGTGCTAAAATAAATTTTATTATGATTATAAGGCCCAAACAACTGGGACATACAGAACCCTTCCCTCTGAGTTCCACTAACCATGGCACGAAGGCTTCTGTGGCTGCCCTTCCTTGATCGAGTGCCTTCTTCTTATCAGACATGCTATTTCATTGAATGCTTACAGCAGTCCTGGGTGGTATGGTGAGTGTTCAGACCCAATTATAGATGGGGAGGATTAGAGAAAGAACTTGTCCAAGGCCACCCAGAAAAACAGTGTGGCAAAACTAGGAGTTGAACCCAGGTCTGTTACATTTCAAAGCCTGCTGTCCTTACACTGTGCTACCTCTCACCTGACTGATTGTGGCCAACTATTTTTCATCTCCGTGTTGCCCACAGCTAGATTCCTTAACATCGCATGTGTGTCCTGCAGAGAACCCTAGCAGTGCCTTACCCCTAGTACAACTGCTCTCTGGTTTGAGGAGGCCAACTAGAAGCTGTCCTGAGTAGTACGTAGTGTTGTGGACAGCCTTTGCTGTAGAACTCTGAGTCCAGGTTCACCTTGCCCCATCAGTGGTCCTTCTGGTCTGTTCCGCTGTGATTTTCTATACAGAAGTTTTAAGGACCACTCCCACCATCACCACCAATCATAGGTGAGAATCTTTGGTATTCCTAAGGCCTGAGAGGTGAGTGGCAGAGCCAGTGAGCACCCCGCACCACACACACACACACACACACACACACACACAGCCTCCTGTGAGTGCTGCTTCCTGGCCCCCATGACCCAAAGGTTAAATCCATTAACCATTGCCCTCGGGGTAGTATTTGCAAATACCACTTCAGAACAAGAAAGTCAAAATCCAGCAAACCAACTGCTTTGGCATCACCTCCTTCCAAACACCAAGGCAGCCCCTGTGAGCGCTGGGAGCATTTTGGAGGAGTTGACCAAGTTCCATGTGACTGGCTCATAAGTAAATCCCAGCGTCTCAGGGTCCTATGCACACAGCAGAGAAAAGGCGCCCTTCCTATGTGAACATTACTCTTCTAATTATTATTCATGAAAATATTCTAGGATTCTTTTTCAAGTTGTAAATGTTATGTGATAATGTATATTTTTGGAAGAAGCAAAAAAAAACTTTAGTTTTGTTCATCTGGAAGTTGGCGAAATGAGTTCAGGAATACCTCCCAGAAAAAGTTGCCTCTCTGTGCAGGGAATTTTAGCAGGTTAATATTTTTTTCCAGAAAGCAGATTATAGTTTATGAAACCTGGTGATTGTAGAGAGTTTGGGTCCAGGGGGTAGTTTACATTTTGGGGTAATGTTTTGTAAGTAACAAGATGCGACTACTCTAACTTCCTATTCTCAGGGTGTTCTGTGGGGAGAGGGAGGCAACTGCTGCCCACGCTACACCCTGACCTTAAGACTGATTGACTGACGAACTAACTCATACTGGGGATCTCTGATTTCATGGTGTGCTGCCCCCTTCCCCTCCTCCACAACCTTTGCTTCAATTACTCTAAGTAGAAATTGAATTTCATAATTCCAGTTAGATGTCATTGACTGTATTAAAGTCATTGTTAACTATAATAACAGTTAAACCCCAGAAACTCAATGGCTTAACACAGTCCAAGTTTATTTCTCGCTTATAATTCATGTAAAGTTGAATTGGTGGTAATGGGGTGGAGGTGGTGGTTCTGTTCCATCGACATGCCCAGAGCAGCTGGAGGCCTAACCTGGAACTGGAGTCAGTCCTTTCCACTTGGTTCCACTGGCCAGCAGTCATTTGGTCTCATCTCGAGGCTAGAGGAAATGCAGTCTTTATCTGGGCACCTACTTTCCAACAACAAACGTATTTCATGGAAAAGGAGCACAAAACTATGATGGATGCTAGAAGACCAGAGAATGGGTCAATGCTGTTAGATCCCTCTAGTTGATTTGCCATCAAGTGAATATTACATGTGGTTTGTGTGTGGTGTTATCTAAATCCACAGGACTTCTTTTGCACACTCCATAGTAACCTAAGCTTCCTTCTGCATCTCCTCCACTTCTAAAGTCCTGCCTCTCCTAGTACTTGGCTGATTTTTATCAGAAAACAATCTCTGTGTTGCTCCACAGGCATGCAATGTAGATGCACATAGTAGAAGATGCTGCACCCCCTACCAGAAACATCAAAAATATAATTTGAAACCTCAAATAGCAAAGTGGGTTAAAAGGTAACTAGAGAATCATAGAGGTCAACTCTAGACCCAATGAACAGTCACACCTGGAGATCAGAACAGGCTATTCCACTGATTTTATCCACCTCAGAAGACAACTCACTCAGCCTCTCTGGACCTCAGTGTTCTCATCTATAAAATGAGGACTTTGGATTTAAGTGAACTCTAAGTTTACCTGAAACTCCCTGTTGTCCGATGTCATGTCAGATAGTCTCTGGTCTGGCTGCTGTTGTTTTTCTATTTCCTCCTCATGTTAGCTTATGTATTAGATACATCCTTTTGAGAAGTTTCAAAGTTAGCTTTAAACTGTTGCTATTTCTACATAAATGCCTTCTAGAATGCATGCACATGAAATTCAACACAGATAACACGTTTTGAAGATCCTCTCACCCTCAGGGATAGCGTCCTGATTTTTTTGAGTTAATTACTTGACTCTTGCCACCCCAATTTCTTCCAAGCCGTGATTTAATGCATAACTAATATAGACTAATAATGCCCCACGGCTTACTCACCTTGTTAGGTTTTTAAAAGGAAAAGATTGACCTCACATTGGAGAAATTAGTTAAACTGAACTTTAAGACAAGTACAAGGGGTTTCTGCAGCAGCAACTGAAATGTATTATAGTAGAATTTCACCATGTGTGCACCTAATGTCTTAGAACGCAACTATGTCTAGGTGTGAGTGGGTGGTGGGAGGGTGAGAAAATTGGAGGAGACAGTGAAAGGAAAGATGAAGAGAAAGACAGGGAGAGAAAGAACGAACAACCAAAATAATACAATGAGAGATGCAGGAAAGAATGAAAAGCAACGTAAAGGGTAATTATGTGGGAAACTAAATAAATATAATCTAATAATAACAATGTCTCATGCACTTTAAAATATGTAAGTAATTAAAAATGCATTACAATAATACCATACATATTGAAAACTGGTAAATGAAAGATATACTAACATTCTGACATTTTCAAGAAAGAGGTAAAACTACTAATTTACATTAAACTTTGATAAGTCAAAGATATATGTTTTAGTCTCTATGGTAACCACTGAAATAATATTTAAAAGAATATTTTTCTAAGTGAATGGAGAGGCAGTGGAATCATCACAAAAATGCTTCATGTAACGGAAAGCAAGAAAGAAGACAAAGTTAATGAAGAACAGTTGGGACAAATAGAAAGCAACTAGCAACATAATAGATTTAAAACCAAATTTATCTGTAATGGCACTAAATGTAAATGGAATAAATGCTCCAATTAAAAGACAAAGGTTGTCAGATAAAAGAAAGTCCAACTAAAAGCTATTTCAAAAGAAATATCTAAAATATAAGAAATTAAAAGGAGTAAGAAAAAGATATGCCATGCAACAAAAGGTGATGTCCTTATGTTTATACGAGACAATAAATGTTTTTGTAAAACCAAAAAGCATTGCTAGTGATAGGGACATTTCATAAAGATGAAAGTTTTGATTTAACAGTAAGATATATACTTATAAATCTGCACGTACCTAATGACATCTTCTATATGTGAAGCAAAAAATCTCACAGAAATAAAAGGAGAAATAGACAAATTTGCAATTATAATAGATGTTTAACTCTTATTTCAGAAAATGAGAGAAAAGGCAAAAATCAGAAAGAATAGAAGAGTTAAACAATACAATTAACATATTTTATCTAAATGATATATAGAGAACATTACAACAACAAATGAATAAAGTCCTTTTTCAACAACACATCAAAACATTTATAAAACTGGATTATATACTGTGACATAAAGTTTCAAAAAACTTCAAAGAATAATAACATAATGTATTTCTGACAGCAGTGGCATATAAGTGGAAATTATAGATAGATAGATAGATAGATAGATAGATAGATAGATAGATAGATATGAAACTAGAAAATCTCCCTGTGCTTGAAAATTAAGAAATACACTTCTAAATATTCCATGAGAAAAAAATCAGAAATCACAATAAAAAGTAGAAAATATTTTAAACTAAATGGAAAATACTGCATATATAAATGTGCAGAAAAACTTCCAATTTCTGGTAATGTTAAAGTTATATCAGACTGACCCTTTTGCCAATAACAATTATGAAACTTAGACAAAATTTCAAAAAACTATTCTTTGAAGGCAATGCAAAACAGCTAAGAGCAGGCAGAAACTGCAGGAGATACAGCTCTTGAATGAAGAAAATCACACTGGGTGATATCCACATTTATTTGGCTTTTCTCCTGAAGGAATTCCCCTAGTTCACAACAGAGAGCAAGGTCCATCAGCAAGCAGCTATTATATTAGGCCGTGGAGTGACACTGGTGTTCAAGACTACCAGAGCAGCTGAAAATTGAATGGAGAGGGAAGGGGAACAGGTGGGAGAAACTTAAAAAGCTGGTACAAAGTACACTCAAATATCTGGCTGACCTCTGAACTATACTCTAAATAAATCAAAAGAAAAATTAGCATTTTTAAGTAATTGAAAACGAAAACACAGCAGATAAAAAGTTGTGGGATGCGGATAAAACAGTACCTTGGGGAAGATCTACAGCACTAAACTCCATTAGAAAAGACAAAAGCTCTCAAATCAATGGCCTTTGTTTCTACCCTAACAAACTATTAAAAAGAAGAAAAAAAATAAACCCAAAGTAAACAGAAGATAGGAAATGGTAACTATTAGAACAGAAATTGATGAATTAAAAAACAGAGAATCAATAAAAATTGATTAAACCAAAAACTGCCTCTAAGAAAATCAATAAAATTCTTTTAAATTTATTGAACAACATAGACTCCAAAAATAGATTCACACACAGATGGTCAATTGATTTGACACAACTGTGCCATGGTAATTAATTCAATGCAGAAAAGATTTATTTATTTATTTATTTATTTGAGACAGAGTTTCACTCTTGTTGCCCAAGCTGGAGTGCAGTGGCTGATCTCAGCTCACTGCAACCTCTGCCTCCCGGGTTCAAGCGATTCTCCTGCCTCAGCCTCCTGAGTAGCTGGGATTACAGGTGCATGCCACCAAGCCCGGCTAATTTTTTTTGTATTTTTACTAGAAACGGGGTTTCACCATGTTGGCCAGGCTAGTCTCAAACTCCTGACCTCAGATGATCTGCCTTCCTCAGCCTCCCAAAGTGCTGGGATTACAGGCATGAGCCACCGTCCCCAGCCAAGAAAATGTTTTGTTTTTTTTTTCCAACAAATGGTGCTAGAAAAATTGGACATCTATATGCAAAACAAAAAAACAAAAACAAAAAATTAAACCTCAACCTTCTCTCACATCATACACAAAAATTAACTCAAAATGGATTGTGAACCTAAAGACAAAATCTACAACTATTAAGAAAACACAGGAGAAAATCTCTGTGACCCTGGCTAAGCAGAGACTACATAGGACACAAAACGCACAAAGATTTCTGCTCTTCAAAAATCACTGTAAAGGAAAGGAAAAGACAAAGCCACAGACTGGGGAAAAAAGATCTAATAAAGGGCTTGAATCCAAACACATAAATCAAATAAATAATAAGACAAACAATCCAATTTTTAAATAGGCAAAAGATTTGAACACTTGACATACTACCACATACCTACTAGGACAGTAGCAAGTGCTAACAAGACTACAGAGCAATTACAACTCTCAGTGTTGCTAGGAGGAATGTAAAATGGTACATCCACTTTGGAAAATGGTTCAGCAGTTTAATAGAAATTTAAACATAGACTTACCATACAACCCAGCAATCCCATGCCTAGATATTTACCTAAGAGAAATATAAACTTATGTTGAACTACCTCACACCCATTAGGATGGCTACTATAAAAATTTTAAAGAAAATAGCAAGTGTTGACAAAGATGTGGATAAACTGGAACCCTTGTACACTGTGGGTGGGAATGTAAAATGATGCAGCTGCTGTGGAAAACAGTATGGTAGTTCCTCAAAAAATTAAAAATAGAATTACCATATGATCTAGCAGTTTCACTTCCGGGTATATGCCCAAAAGAATTGAAAGCAGAGTCTCAAAGAGGTATTTGTACACTCATGTTCATAACGACCTTATACACAATGGAAGTAACCCAATTGTCCATCAATGGATAAATGGATAAGCAAAATATAGTATATGCAGACAATAGAATATTATTCAGGCTTAAAAATAAAGAAAAAAGGAAAGAATTCTCACATATGCTACAACATGAATGCACCTTGAGAATATTATGCTAAGTGAAATAAGCCAGTCCTAAAAAGACAAATACTATATGATTCTACTTACATGAGGTACTTAGAGTAGTCAAATTCCTAGAGACAGAAAGTAGCATTGTGGTTGCTATGAAGAGGAATGAAGAATTATTGTTGTTGTTGTTGTTTTTGAGATGGAGTGCAGTGGCACGATCTTGGCTTACTGCAACCTCTGCCTCCCAGGTACAAGCGATTCTCCTGCCTCAGCCTCCTGAGTTGCTGGGACTACAGCTGTGTGCCACCACAACCTGCTAATTTTGTATTTTTAGTAGAGACAGGGTTTCACCATGTTGGCCAGGCTGGTCTCGAACTCCTGACTTCGTGATCCACCCGCCTCAGCCTACCGAAGTGTTGGGATTACAGGCGTGAGCCACCGCGCCTGGCCAGAATTATTGCTTACTGGATATAGTTTCAGTTTTAAAAGATGAAAAGAGCTGTGGAGATGGATGGCGGTGACGGCTGCACAGCATTAGGAATGCAGTTAATACCACTGAACAGTACACTTAAAATGCTTAATGATCAATTTTACATTATATGTATTTTACCACAAACAAATTTGAAAAAAAAGGAAACATATTGACACAAAAAGCCTGCACATAACTAAAAAATAGATTATACTGGATTACATAAAAATTTAAAACTTCGGTGCTACAAATGATACCACTAAGAAAGTGAAAAGACAGGCCACATAATGGGAAAAATTTTTTTTTTGCAAATCATGTATCTGATAAGGGGCTTGTATCCAGAGCATATAAAGAACTTTTACAACTCAATAATAAAGACAATTTAAAAATGCATAAGGGATTTGAATAGACATTTCTCCAAAGAAGGTACACAAATGGGCAAAAAGCACATGAAAAGATGCTGAACGTCGGGGAAGTGCAAATGAAAATCACAAGATACTACTCCACACTGGGTTACTATACTTTAAAAAAAAAAATTAACAATAACAAGCATTGATGAGGATGTGGAGAAATCAGAATCCTCATACATTGCTGTTGGGAAATGGAAACTACCAGTAGGGGAATTAATAAGTAAATAATAGTATATCCATTTGATGGAATTCATTCAACCACTGAAAGTACATTGAGTGAACAATCTCAATGGTGAGCTGGGGAGAGAGATGTTTGCAGCAGGGCTATGTGCTGTGGATGCGGAGTTGGAAGAATTTGCTCTAAGGTGGGCTGGAAGGGGTGGGTAGTGGGTTGTGGGGAGTGATGCTCTCTTTGATCTGCAGGTGGTGGAGGTATTGATTCTTAGCCTCTGCCCTTCCCCCAAGGGATGCTCAATCTACTATATCCCCAGCCAGTTCCTACAACCCATACCCTGCTGGGCTGGGCTCAAAGCTCCTAGGTGGCACCCAGGCACTGAGGGGTGGATTGTTCAGGAATTTAGCCCCTTCCATTATTAACAGAGTGCCCCCTCCACTTCCAGCCACCCCCAATACACATACCATTTTTTAAAATAAATATTGCAAACATAGGTTCAACACAAAACTCCTAATGTGCACTCCGCTCCCAAAATAGATTGAAAACTTCTATAAAGAAATTCCAGCGTTGGCACTCTGGGGGCAACTGAGCCCTTCTGTGCGCTGTGTCACCTCCCCAAAGGTCAGGAAGAGCAGTCACAAAAGGACAGCTCTAGCCCCTAAGTTCATTAAGCAAAGCCTGGGGTTCCGGGCACGGGGAAGAGAGAAGGAATCAGCTGAGGAGCCAGGAAACCTGGGTTCTGAGCCTGGTTCAGTCCCTCAGCAAGTTATTTCTTCTCTCTGAGCCTCCGTTTTCTCTTCTTTAAAACGGGGCATGGGCAAGGCCTGACAGGGGCGGGGCTCGAACCTACGGAAAGCGACGGCAGCTCCGGCCTCTCCCGGGGCGGGGCGGTCACGTGCGCGATCACGCGGTCCTACCCGGAAGCGCGCCCGGGCTCCTGCAGGCGGGGCGCAGTGCGCGCCGCGATCCGGTACGTGGGTCTCCGGGCTGTCCGATCCTTCCTCAGAGCCCCTCGTAACCCTCCCGGAAGTAGGGGAGGGGCTCTAGGGGTCCCGGAGCGGGCCCACCCCTAGCCTCACCCACTCCGGGCGTGTGGTCGTGGGCCGGTCGCTTCCTCGCTCGGAGCCAAAGTTCCTCAGCCGTGAAGAGGGGCGGATGTCACAAGTCAAGCCTCCTTCACAGGGTGGCCGTGAGGTTCAGGGGTGGGGAGAGGTGGGGATTTGGGGGTGAAACTGGACAGAAACTGGCGTGCTAGGCAAACGGGAGCCGCTGACTCGCTCTCTGCAGAGACTTGGGGACAGGGCCGGGCTCCGAAGGTGTGGGACCCCAGAAGGAGCTGCTGAAGGCGGGACCAAGGGCTACAGGGAGGTTTGCTGGAGTCCAGATGGTGAAAGTGCGCTCTGGGGGTCGCCCCAGCTTGGCCCTCCCCCCGCCATCTGGAGCACCCTTCGCCAGTGAGTCCCCTCCGAGTTCCCTTTCTAGGGCAAGATAGCAAGGTGAAGCCGAAGTCACAACGTTTCACCGGCGAGGTTCTCTTCCCAGCAGCCTTTGGGAAGCATCCCCCTGTTTCGGGAATGTGGCATTCGGGCCAATCATGTGGGTGATGGAGCCCGTCTCAGGGTTAGGTTGCTAAAGGCCGAACTCCTAACAGCGGTCTCTGTGGCGGGTAGTCACCTGCCTCTTACTCGCTCACAGTGCTTGACTTCCTAATTAAGTTTTCTGTTGTTCCTGCCTTCTATCCAAATATGAAAGATTCTGGAACCAGATTGGTTAATCCTGTTATTTGAAGAAGGGAAGCTGGGAAATAGGAATAATGATCCCCACACCTATATAAGAAAGCAGTTTGCTAAGGTTACTTTGCAACTTGCCTGGTCACTCCCGTGATCTAACCCTGTAGGGAGGTAGAGTAGGGGATGTTGCTCTATTTCTCCGTGGGAGTTTGAGGCTCAAAGAGGTTTATGCGACTTGGCAAAGCCAAAACTAGAACCTGGTCCCAGATGCCTTTCCTGTTTGTTTCCTTCCACTCATAGCATCATCCCAGGATCCCCACTCCCTTCACTGGGACTGCATCCTCGCCGCCTGGGGTGTGCTATGCTATCCCGTCAGTCACTCCTAGCGAGCTCCGTGGGGCTGCTTGGGGAGCTCTGAGTGACCCACAGAAGTGAGAGCGCTTCGTAGGAACAAAGGAGGAAGGAACAAAAGTGGGCACCTGCTCTGTACAAAGGGCTGTGCTGGGGTTCCTATTCTCCATTATGGGAGGTGAGGGGCAGGATCCCGGATATGTTCTTAGCAGACTGCCTCAGGGCCTGGAGAGACCAGGGACCACGCAGCCCTTCTCCAGCTTGTCCTTTCCCAACGGGCAGCATTCAGGACCAGGGCATTTGTCTGTCCTCATGTTCTCTCTGTTTTAAGCATTTTCAGGACCAGGGATGCCGTGCTGCTCTCCCATGAACCAGTCCCCAAGTCTCTGCTGCAGCCCTTTCTGAACCTCAGACTGTCTGGATGCTCCACTGGCTCCTTGCCAAGGTAGATGATTTTGCCCCACCTGAGGAGGACAGGGAGGCAGGCAGCATCCACCCTGGGGCACTGAGGTAGGCAGTGGACTGAGTGCTCCTGAGCTCTGCAGACCTGCTCATCCCCTCCCCAGCCCTGCATCCTGAGGCCACCCCCATCCTGATGCCTCATCTCTCCTTCACCCCTCGCATCCAGGTGGGTCATCACAGCCTGCTGAGTCTTTAAAGCTCCTCCCGGCCTCCACCAAGGGGTGAGCACTCATTACCCGACACCTGCACCTAGATGACCGCCTTCATGACCTCGACCTGCCCATCTCCAGCCAGCCGGTCACTTCTCTGCTCACAACCACAGCCTCCATTCCATAGCCCACTGCTCCCTAACCCATACACTCTGGTCGGCTTTGTCACATGTACCTGGGAGTCCCAGAGAAGCCTCTTCAGGTCCACCTGCCTCTCCCAGCAACCTCCTCTTCACACCTGTTGCACTGTCAGTGTCTGCCTTGGCATTGAGTAATTCTGTGGGAATAGCCTCCATTCCTCCTTCACTGTGCTGTTGTCTCCTGGCATTCGCCATAAACACCTTGGGACCAGTTGCACCGAGTTAGTTTGGGAGGAATTCAGTAAGGACCACTAAGCTGGACCTGGGGATGACAGAACACAAGACCTGGAGATGCTATGATCCTCCCAAAAAAACGGGAAATCCGCATGTGTGAGAGTTACAGCAGAGCTTCCTAATCATTGTTATGGCTTAGCACACATGCCACATGATTATATCTGCATGACACCCTGAGGCACATAAGAGAATTTGAAACCACTGCCTGAGGCCTCTCAGCTGCAGCAGGCAGCCTGGAGCGCTGTCCTCACCAGCCTGACAGGCTGCCCCAAGAGTTAGAAGATAAGCGCTTGCCGCACCCAGAGGGCCACGGCACACAGTGTGGGGAGCTGTATGAAAGATCTTCCAGTGGGTGAATAGTTAAGACGTTCCTTACACAATCAAGCACAGAGTGTGTGGTGTGTGTGTGGCAGGGGGTGGGGAAGGAGATTTGGGAGGGCTGAAGACACTGGTAGCTGTGGCCCTAGAAGCTGCAGCCTACTAGGTACAGGGTCTTTAGGCAGCCTCTGTTCTCACCATGAGCAGGGAGAGCAGCATTTGAATGAAATTCTGTGGTGCTGAAATAAATTCAGGGCCTTTGAGGCTTGTCTTCTGGAGCTGTTTTTTGTTTGTTTGTTTGCTTCTTCAGACAGAGTCTCTCTCTGTCCCCCAGGCTGGAGTACGGTGGCACAATCTCGGCTCACTGCAACCTCTGCCTCCCAGGTTCAAGCAATTCTCCTGCCTCAGCCTCCCAAGTAGCTGGGATTACAGGCACTTGCCACCACGCCTTGCTAAGTTTTGTATTTTTAGTAGAGACGGGGTTTCACCATGTTGGCCAGGCTGGTCTCGAACTCCTGACTTCAGGTGATCCACCCGCCTCAGCCTCCCAAAGTGCTGGGATTACAGGCGTGAGCCACCGCACCTGGCCCTGGAACTGTTTTTATCTGAGAGAGAGATATCTCTGGACTGTGCAGAGATGGAGGTGCAGCAGCGCCCTCCAGTCCACACCAGGCACTAACTGCTGTGAGCATGGCCTCCCTGGGCATTCGGCTCCATGTCCAGGCCAAGACCCGGGTCCCTTCCTGTTCCAGTCTGGTTCCGGTAGGCCCTGTGGTGGGTCTGATGCTGTGCTGAGAGGGACTAGATACCACAGAGGAAAGAGCCCCAGCCTTGGCATCAAACAGATTTGGGTCTGGATTCCAGCTTTGCCACTTCAGGCTGTGCCTGTGTCCTGCTCTCTAAAATGAGAGTACCTAAAGAGTCCTACTTTGTCCAGTTGTGAGGGTGCAACAAAAATGGAAGGCCTTTGTGATGTCTGGTGTGCAGAAAGGGCTCACTAAATGTTTGCTGGGGTTGGGGTCCTCTTCATTACTCAGGCTATGCTCATGGATGTTGGGGCTACGGGCTGACCTTGACCTTGCCTTTCCCTGGCAGATGAAGTGCGTCTTGGTGGCCACTGAGGGTGCAGAGGTCCTCTTCTACTGGACAGATGAGGAGTTTGAAGAGAGTCTCCGGCTGAAGTTCGGGCAGTCAGAAAATGAGGAAGAAGAGGTGAGTGCAGGGTAGGCAGTCCCGGGAGGGGTGGATAGGAAGGAACCATACAAAACTACCAGCAGGCAGAGAGGCAGGAAAACCTTTGTTCACCCTGTCCTGGGCAGCATGAGCAGCGTGTTGTGTGGGGTCCAGCATCCTTCACAGCTAGACCCTCATCCTCAAGGTCTGCCTCTTGATGCTCTGAGCTCAATGACCCCACCCCCACACCCCACCAGGGCTCTCCGGGCTAAGTGAGGGCAAGAAGATGTCGAATTTGAATCACATAACAGAGGAACTTGGAGCCATCAGTTTCTGTACCCTAAAAAGTTTAACAAGGCTGGGCATGGTGGCTCACGCCTGTAATCACAACACTTTGGGAAGCCAAGGTGGGTCAATTGCTTGAGCTCAGGAGTTTGAGACCAGCCCGGGCAGCATGGCGAAACCCTGTCTCTACAAAAAAAAAACCCATAAAAATTAGCCAGGTGTGGTCCCAGCTACTTGGGAGGTTGAGGTGGGAGGATCACTTGAGTCCAGATGGTAGAGGTTGCAGTGAGCCAATATTGTGCCTGTGCATTCCAACCTGGGCGACAGAGCAAAAAAAAAAATGAAAAAGTTTAACGTAAGCTGAACACATTAGTTTTTTAATAGCTATATTAAGGTATGATTAACATACCATAAATTGCACATATTTAAAGTATACAACTTGATAAGCTTTGATATGTATATATACCTATGATCTATCACAATCAATAAAAGGAATATATCTACCACCTCAAACATTTGTAATCCTTTCTTTCCCATCCCCATCCCGTAGGAACTGCTGATCTGCTTTCTGTCACGATAGGTTAGTTTGTATTATATGGGCTTATATAAATGGAGCCATACAGTATGTGCTTGGATTTAGTTTGGTTTTGGTTTGACTGCTTTCACTCAGCATGATTATTTTGTGATTCATCTGTGTTGTGGCATGTATCAATAGTTCATTCCTTTTCATTGAGCAGTAATCTATTGTATCAGGATGCCACCATTTGTTCATTCATTTACTTGTTGATGGACATCTGTGTTATTTTCAGTTTTTGACTATTACAAGTAAAGCAACTATGAACATGCACGTACAAGTCCATGTATACATGGATGCTTTCACGTCCAAGGACAGATACTTAGGGTAGAATGGCTAGATCATGTACGTGTATGTGTAACTTTTTAATAAACTGCCAAACTTTTCCAAAGTGGTTGTATAATTTTTGATTCCAGCTGTAGTGTTTGAGAGTTCAGTTCCTCCATATCCTCATTCTAATAGATGTCCACTAGAATCTCACTAGTGTTTTAAATTTCATTTCCTTAATGACTAATGATTTTAAGCATCTTTTCATGTGCTTATTTGCCATATCTTTTGCCCAGTTTTTATTTAAGTTGATTGTTTCTTCTTACTATTCTTACTGAGTTTTGAGAGCTTGTGATATATTTTGGATGAAGTCCTTTATCAGATATATGTTTTGCAAATACTTTCTTCCAGTTTGTGGCTTGTGTTTATATTCTCAATGGTATCTTTCAAAGAGCAGAAGCGTTAGAACTCGAGTTTGTCCATTTTGCATTTATGGATTATGCTTTTAGTGTTACAGCTAAGAAATCTTTGCCCAACTCACAAAGAGTTTTCTCTACATATTCTTTTGAAAGTTTTATAGTTTTAGGTTTTATATCAGGTCTGATGATCTACTTTGAATTTTTGTGTGTGGTGCGAGCTATGGATTGAAGTTAATTTTTTTTTTTTTTTTTTTTTTGCATGTGGACATCCAGTTTAACACTTTAACGTTACAGCTCAGAAATACTTGTCATTTTCACTTACATAATTTCTACTGTATATTTTAAAGGAGTAATTTATTTTGAAAATGTTTTCCCGATTAATTTTGGGTTAAAAATGTTTTTTACTGGGGATGCAGTGGAAGGTGTTCTTCCGTTTCTGCAGCAGCATGGACTGGTTGCCTATCTTGCCCTTTCTGCTCTAAGGGGTCTCATCATCCAGCCAATGAGTGAGCCAACTCCACTTCAGGGGGTCCATTTACCATCAATGTCACCCATGTTCTCATCACAGTCTTTAGGCAAACACAAGATATCAGAGATCATAGACATTCAAGTGGTTTTATTTAAGCTAACTGTTAGACTTTATTTTTTAACAGTCAATACATACAATATTTAAATTAAGACTTTTTAAGTATTTCAGTTTTTAAACTACTGTTACAACTATGTCAGCTTAAGAAGCAAACTATTTGGTGGCCTTTCTCTTCCTCTTTATTGAAAACGTGGCAAAGGAATGAACTCCTGAATTTTCAGTTCCTAAAAATGAGTAGTGTAAAGGAAAGGTGGTCTTTAAAGTTTTGGTTTTTTTTGTTAATGTGCAACACATTCTTTTCTTGTCATATAAATAACATGAGTTAATTGTAGGAAATTTGGAAATACAAAGAGATAGTTTTTAAATGACCTGTAATTCCACTACCCAGAGCTATTAACTTTTTAATATACTTTCTTTGGGTCTTTATTTTTTCTATATAATTGGGATTATACCACATTTACAGTTTTACTGCCTGTTTTTTTTTTTCAGTTGCCATTATATCAAGATATTTCTTCTCTTTTCTTAAATAGTCTCAGAAGCATAATTCTTAATGGAAACATTATACTCCAGTACATGAATCAGTGTATCATCCTTTATTTAACCATTTTCCTCATATGGACATATATATTGCTCCTAATTTGCTATATCACTCTTGCTTTAAGGAACATTTGTGCTTAAATTTTATCTCATGTTGGATTATTTCCTTAGGATAAATTCCTAAAAATAAAAATTGAGTCAAAAAAATTTGAGTCAAAAGCCATTCAAAGATATTGTACTACTTTATAATTCCACCACGTAATATATGAGTATGCTCCTTTATACTCTATATACACCAAACATTTTTATCTACCCTGTGTTAGTCCATTTTCATACCACTATAAAGAAATGCCCAAGACTGGGTACTTTGTAAAGGAAAGAAGTTTAATTGACCCACAGTTGAGCATGGCTGTGGAGGCGTCAGGAAACTTACAATCATGTCAAAAGGCGGAGGGAAGCAAGACACCTTCTTCACAAGGCAGCAGGAAGGAGAAGTGCTGAGTGAAGGGGAAAGAGCCTCTTATAAAACCATTAGATCTCATGAGAACTCAGTATCACAAGAACAGCATGGGGGAACCTGCCCCCATGATTCATTTACCTCCACCTGGTTTCTCTGTTGACATATGAGGAGTATGGGAATTATGGGGATTGCAATTCAAGATGAGATTTGGATGGGGACACAAAGCCTAATCATATCATTCTGCCCAGGCCCCTCCCAAATCTCATGTCCCTTTCACATTTAAAAACCAATCATGCCTTCCCAACAGTTCCCCAAAGTCTCACCTGAGACAAGGCAAGTCCCTTCCACCTATGACCCTGCAAAATAAAAAACAAGTTACTTCCCAGACACAATGGGGGTATAGGCATTGGGTAAATGTTCCCATTCCAAATGGGAGAAATTGGACGAAACTAAGGGGCTACAGACCCCATGCAAGTCCGAAATCCAGTGGGGCAGTCAAATCTTAAAGCTTTGAAATGATCTCCTTTGACTCTACGTCTCACATCCAGGTCACACTGATACAAGAGGTGCTCCCAAGGCCTTGGGCAACTCTACCCCTGTGCTTTTGCAGGGTACAGTCCTCTTCCTGGCTGTTTTCACAGGCTGATGTTGAGTGTCTGCAGCTTTTCCAGGTGCATGGTGCAGGCTGTTGGTGTATCTACCATTCTGGGGGCTAAAGGATGGTGGCCCTATTCTCACAGCTCCACTATGCAATGCCCCAATGGGGACTCTGTGTGGAGGTGTCTGACCCCACAATTCCCTTACTCACCACTCTAGCAGAGGTTCTCCATGAGGGCTCTGCCCCTGCAGCAAACTTCTGCCTGGACATCCTGGCATTTCCATACATCCTCTGAAATCTAGGTGGAGGTTCCCTAACCTCAATTTTTGATTTATGTGCACCCGCAGGCCCAACACCACATGTAAGCCACCAAAGCTTGGGGCTTGCACTCTCTGAAACAACAGCCAGAGCTGTATGTTGGCACCTTTTAGCCATGGCTAGGATGCAGGGCACCATGCCCCCAGACTGCACAAAGCAGCAAGGCCCTGGGCCCAACCCCTGAAACAGTTTTTCCTTCCTAGGCCTCCAGGCCTGTGGCAAGTGGGGCTGCTGTGAAGACCTCTGACATGCCCTGGAGACATTTTTCCCATTGTCTTGGTGATTAACGTTTGACCTTTCATTACTTTTGCAAATTTCTGCAGCCAAGGCTTGAATTTCTCCTTAGAAAATGGGCTTTTCTTTTCTATTGCATCATCAGGTTGCAAATTTTCCAAACTTTTATGTTCTGCTTCCCTTTTAAAGGTAAGTCCCAATCCAAACCATCTATTAGTGAATGCATAAAGCTGAGTGTTTTTAAGAGCACCCAAGTCACTTCCTGAATGCTTTGCTACTTAGAAATTTCTTCCACCAGATACCCTAAATCATCTCTCTCAAGTTCAAAGTTGCATAGATCTCTAGGGCAGGGGCAAAATGCTGCCAGTCTCTTTGCTAAAGCATAACAAAAGTCACCTTTGTTCCAGTTCCAAATAAGTTCCTCATTGCCATCTGAGACCACCTTAGCCTGGACTTCATTGTCCATATCACTATCAGAATTTTGTTCAAAAGCATTCAACAAGTCTCTGGGATGTTCCAGACTTTCCCACATCTTCCTGTTTTCTTCTGAGCCCTCCATACTGTTCCAACCTCTGCCTGTTATGCAGTTCCAAAGTCACTTTCACATTTTTGGGTAGCACCTCACACCTGCAGTACCAATTTACTGTGTCAGTCCATTTTCATACCACTATAAAGAACTGCCTGAGACTGGGTAATTTATAAAGAGGTTTAATTGACTCACAGTTCAGCATGGCTGGGGAGAACTCAGGAAACTTACATTCATGGTGGAAGGCAAAGAGGAAACAAGGCACCTTCTTCCCAAGGCAGCAGGAAGAAGTATCAAGCAAAGTGGGGAAGAGGCCCTTATAAAACCGTCGGATGTCATGAGAACGAGTTGAGAACAGCCTGGGGAAAACCACCCCATGATTCGGTTATCTCTACCTGGTCTTCCTTGACACGTGGGGATTATGGGGATTACAAGTCAAGATGAGATTTGGGGGGGACACAAAGCCTGACCATGTCATCCCCTCACCAAAAAAAAGTTCTATTCCTGCAGAAAAAGCTACAGTCATGCCTTGCTTAATGATGGTGATACATTCTATTAATAACAAATTCATCATTAGGTGATTTCCTTGTCATGTGAACATCAGAGTGTGTACTTACACAAACCTAGATGGTGTAGCCGACTACATACCTAGGCTGTACAGTATGGCCTGTTGCTTCTAGGCTGCAAACCTGTACAGCATGTGACTGTACTGAATACGGCAGACAGTTGTAACACAGTGGTAAATGTTTGTGTATCTGAATGAACATAGAGAAGGTGTAGCAAAAATCTTTGTGTAATCTTATGGGGCCACTATCGTGCGTGGTCTGTTGCTGACCAAAACATTGCTCTTCAGTACGTGACTATACTGCTTTTAAGATGAGTTTCTATCAAAATCTAGATTCATAAGTGACTTCTGTATTAATAAAATTTGTTCAAGAAAATCGTGGTATATGAATAATTCAGCAAATATTTGAATTCTTGCCTGTTTATTGAATTCTTGCCTATCTGTGGGGATATTCATTAACCAAATATTAATTGAGAACCTATCATGTGCCAGTCTCTTGCAGTAAAGCAGTGAACATAGCAACATGATCCCTGCTTTCATGGAACTTAGAGTCTAAAGAAGGACATTGTACAGTGAACCAGATGGCAAATAAGTACCATGAGTTCAGGTGGTGACAAATAGTCTGGGGAAGTTAAATGGGGTATGGGATGGGGAGTGACAGAGGCAGGGGTTGGTGGCCTGAGGTGGCCAGAAAAAAAAAAAATCTGAGCTGGAGCCAGAACAATGAGTAGGAGCCACTGTGAAAGCTTGACAGACTGTGGGAGCTGGGCACAGTCCTTGGTTCCTGAATGTTGGCAGGAAAACTTACTCCATAGTGCTGTGTCCCGCTTGTACTTCAATGCTGCACCTTCCCGCTGGCCAGTTGCCCGTCTTTTCAAGGCAAGGTCTTACTCAGCTCCTTGTAGATTTCCCTAGTCCAAGTTAGTACTGTGCCTCCCTCATATTTCATTCACGTCTCCTGAAATCCTCTTGGGAAATCTGCTGTTTTCTTCCTTTCTTTTTTTTCCACTAGGGAGAATTTGATTTGTAACTGTTCCACTGGCTTTATCCCATTTTATTCACACATTTGCAACAAACTTGTCCAGTTCCTTTTTGTTCTTATTTATTTGTTTTGTTCCTTGTTTCGGCGAGCTGAGAGAATGGATGAAGAACTTACCAA
The DNA here is from genome assembly GCF_047675955.1 of Chlorocebus sabaeus. Classification (NCBI taxonomy): domain Eukaryota; kingdom Metazoa; phylum Chordata; class Mammalia; order Primates; family Cercopithecidae; genus Chlorocebus; species Chlorocebus sabaeus. The sequence goes on along the minus strand of NC_132912.1, from coordinate 101,198,070 downwards.
AGTCAATGCAGGCTTGTTATGGAAAATAGGGAAAGTACAGAAATATACTTACAAATAGAGGGAAAAAAAATCACTCCTAATTCCTCTATCCAGAAGTAACTTTAATAAAATGGCTTTCTCAGTATTTTATCAATACTTCGTTTTTTCTATGCATTCACATTCTTGTTTTATTTTTAACTACAACATTGTGTCAGAGGAATTTTCCATGTCATTGAAACACTCATATATATATGTGTGTGTGTGTGTGTGTGTGTGTGTGTGTGTGTGTGTGTGTGTGTGTGTGTGTATTTTAAGTTCTAGGGTATATGTGCACAAAGTGTAGGTTTGTTACATATGTATACATGTGCTGTGTTGCTGTGCTACACCCATTGACTCATCATTTACATTAGGTATATCTCCTAATGCTATCCCTCCCCCAACCCCACAACAGGCCCCGGTGTGTGATGTTCCCCTTCCTGTGTCCAAGTGTTCTCATTGTTCAGTTCCCACCTATGAGTGAGAACATGTGGGAAACGCTCTAATATTTTAAGTGGCTATAGACTTTTCCATGATTTTTATGTACTGCTATTTATTTAACTATTTCCCTGATCCTGGATGTTTATATTTTTTTCCAGTTGTTTGCTATTATAAATTATGCAGTAGTGAACATCTTTGTGCATGTGTCTTTGTCCTAATCTCTGATCATTTTCCTTAGGACAAATTTTCCAAAGTAAACTTATTGCAAAAACGGCATAGACTTTGGTACATGCTGCAAACTTCCTTCCAGCTCCCCGTTCAGTGCTCCCCACATTCCACTATTGTAATGAGGCCCAATTCCTTAATGTTTCTTTCCAGATTCAGAACCTAAACAGCACCATTACCCAGCTGGCCCTCCCCATTCTTCCTAACCACTACCCAAAGTGTTGGGGGCAGTCTCTTTTTGCCCCCCTCCCTACCAGGACAGTGATACCCTCCCAGGAGGGTCTAACACTATGGAACCCTTGATATCAAGGCCTTGTCTTGTCCTTTCCTTTGTTCTTGTTGTCTGGCCCACTCTAAGCAGTGATATTTTCCCCCATTTTTGCAGCTCCCTGCCCTGGAGGACCAGCTCAGCACCCTCCTAGCCCCGGTCATCATCTCCTCCATGACGATGCTGGAGAAGCTCTCAGACACCTACACCTGCTTCTCCACAGAAAACGGCAGCTCCCTGTATGTCCTTCACCTGGTGAGTCTGTAGCTCTGGGGCCCATGTTCCTCTTCCCTCCGCTCGATGGGGAGTCCACAGGCCTCTCTTATCTGGAGCTTTAGACTCCTTTAGAAGGCAGAAACGGCATCTTATCAAACCCCCCTGGCACCCGAGCCTTCCCTGGCTTGTCTGCAGAGACTAGGGCAGGTGAAGGGGGTGCCTGGGGGCTGGCTGACACTGGCCTGCCTGTGCCTGCAGTTTGGAGAATGCCTGTTCATTGCCATCAATGGCGACCACACTGAGAGCGAGGGCGACCTGCGGCGGAAGCTATACGTGCTCAAGTACCTGTTTGAAGTGCACTTCGGGCTGGTGACTGTGGACGGTCAGCTTATCCGAAAGGAGTGAGTCCTCAAAGCTGGTCCCCTCTGTCCTTTGCCGAGCACCCTCGCTGGACCAGGCAATGTGTGCCCAGCCCCTGTGAAGCTGCCATTTTTCACCCACTGCCCCCAGCTGGGTCCCTAGTTCAGACAAACAGAGCTCAAATGAACCTTGGAGATCATCTGGTCCAACCCTCTGACTTTGTATCTGGTGAAACAGAGCAGAGAATGGAACTCACTTGCCTGGGGTCATCCAGCTGGTGGTTGGCCACATCCAAACTGGAAATCTGAGCTCAAGACTCTCAGTCCAGTGCTCTTTCCATTCTCCCAACATCGTCGCCCGGCATTACAAATCTGGTCTGAGCTAGTCCTCTCTGGCTTCTCAAGCTTCAGACTGCCCCTCCAGAAAAACACAAGCCCGTGTACACTCATACAGTCTCGTGAAGGTTTTCTCAGGAGACAGACCCTAAAACCTGTCTCTGGGCCCACAGTAAAGAACTTGGGGAAAGGGAATGATGGTTCAAAGTATACACTGAGGTGGGAGGGACCCCAGAAAAGGCTTGTAGTTGAAATGTAGACCTAGAAAAGAGAAGTTCATGGTATCACCACCCCTTGATTCTCTAAGATGGATTGGGAAGCTGCAGAGCATGAAACTCTGGGACTTTAGAGTTTTGTATCAATGTGAGCAACTACCCATATCGAGGCATTTCTCAAATGCACAAACATTGTTTCATGAGTCATTTTAGCCCAGATAGCATGGTTTCAGTGGCAAATACTACAGGTGGTGGATGCCTGTTACATGAACCACATTGGCTAGTGCAGACCTTGCCAGCATCCGAGATGGCTGCGACCCTGTGTAGGACCCTGATGATGGACCAGACCTTTCTGTGTTCAGCGGCCTCTGTGTGAGAAGCTTAAGCATCACCCTGGCTCTCTCTAGCTGGCTTTGTATGACATGTGTTTGTGTGACAGAGGTTGAGGAGTGAGGTGATTTGCTTAGCTGCCTGCCTGCTGGCTCTGTGCCTGTCCCACCCCACTCCACAGCTAGAGCTCAGCCAGAAACCTGGCCCCCTTTCCCAGCTGTGTGGGCAGGTCACGCGGGCTCACCAGGCTCTGATGCTGAGCTGCGACTGTGGCCCTTCGGTTGGGGGTGGGGGAGACCAGCTTTCTCGTGATCTCTCCCGCCCTCTCTGGCTCTGCCCTCAGGCTGCGGCCCCCAGACCTGGGGCAGCGTGTCCAGCTGTGGGAGCACTTCCAGAGCCTGCTGTGGACCTACAGCCGCCTGCGGGAGCAGGAGCAGTGCTTCGCCGTGGAGGTGACTACTGGGCGCGGGAGTCCTCAGGACTTGGAGCTGTCAGGTCAGAGGGGGCATCCAGCTCTAAGACCATGTTTTAACCCTAATGAGTGAAGGCACAAGCAGCCCCTGAAACTCATGTATTCAGAGAGAGTTGTTCTTTGTGGCCGTATGGAGGGTTGTGTACTCTGATGGGCTTTCCCATGGTAAAATAGCTCAATCCTGAATAATACAGACTTTTAATGTAATTTTTGGGTTCCCTGTAAATTACAGAACTCTTTGAAGACAGTTCCTTCAACCCTTCCCTCCTCCTCCCACAAAATTATATTGAGCTGGAACTGGAGGGGAAAGCAGTGGAGAAAAACACAGCACTAAAGTCAAGATTGCCCTGAGTGCAAATGATATCAGCACTACAGCCAGTAAACAGCCTTGGGCCAGCAGCAGCGTAGGAGAGCTGAGCCTGCAACTCTAGGTTAAGCCCAGCCCCAAAAAGTTAAAGTGGCTACTGGTGCTTTTATAAAGCCTAGTAAATAAAAAACTAAAAAATTAAAAATAAAAACTAAAGTGGCTGCTGGTCAGTAGCACTCCTTGGCTTCCTAAAGAGGTAAACCAAATTCTCTTGCAGGCAGTGGTTTTCATACTCCAGCGTGTGTCAGAATCCTCTGCAGGGCTTGTCAAATACAGGTTACTGGGCCTCACTTTCAGCATTTCTCATTTAGCAAGTCTGGGATGGGGGCTCTGGAACTTGCATTTCTTTTTCTTTTTTTTTTTTTTTTTGAGACGGAGTCTGATCTGTTGCCCAGGGTAGAGTGCAGTGGAGCGATCTTGGCTCACTGTGACCTCCGCCTTCCAGGTTCAAGCGATTCTCCTGCCTCAGCCTCCTGAGTAGCTGGGATTACAGGCACGTGCCACCACACCTGGCTAATTTTTGTGTTTTTAGTAGAGATGGGGTTTCACTATGTTGGTCAGGCTGGTCTGGAACTCCTGACCTCATGATCTGCCCACTTCGGCCTCCCAAAGTGCTGGGATTACAGGTGTGAGCCACAATGTCTGGCCCTAGAACTTGCATTTCTAAAAAATTCCCAGGTGCTGTTTGTTTATTGTGCTGGTCCAGGAACCACACTTTGAAAACCACTGCTAAAGCAGGAAAGGTACCGATCAAACAAATGTGAACTCACAACTGAAGAAAATCAGATATAGAAGAAAATAAGCCACCATGAGTGAGAGTCAGGAAAATCAATTACCAGCAGATTTATATCCCAAGGCACTTGATGCATTGAAACTATTAAGTATAGAATATAAAATAACTATGAAATGTTTAAAGATATGAAGTGTAGAATCACAAAATGAGATAAGAAGAAACTCTAAATTGGCCCGGCAAATTTGAAAAAGAATCCATACAAATATTTTAGAAATAAAAACATAGTTGTTAAAATGAAAAACTCAAGGGATGTGTTAAATAGCAGATGAGACATAGCTAGAGGGAGAATTAATGAGCTGGAAAATTGATCTGAAGGAATTGATTTTCACACCCCCACTCATTCACTTTTCCAATAAACATATAGTACCTATTATATGCTAAGAAGTGTGCCAGGCCATGGGAATAAAGAGGTGAATAAAGACACATTCACTGCCCTTGAAGGGAAATCAGCCATGTGTATACTAAAAGATATAATAAAGAATCCTGGGTGCCATATTAGGTTTTTCATCAAAAGCCATGGTGGCACAAGAGATGGAATGATTAACTCTTTCTGGGACATTAGGAAAGACTTCTTGTAGGAGGTTACCTAATGCCATTAGTATAAAATCCAAACTCCTTCCCAAGCCTACCAGGCCCTGTGTGATCTATCGCTGCCTATCTCACTCCAGCTTCATCTCATGCCTCTCTTGTCCACACTTACTGAGTGCTAGTCACATGAAACTTCTTTAAGTTTCAGGAAAACTCTATATTTAGATCTGTCCAGTATGATAGTCATTAGCTACATGTGGCTGTTGAACATTTGAAATACAGCTAGTGCAAATTGAGTTATGCTATGCATGTGAAATATATTCCAGATTTTGATAACTTAGCACAAAAAAGAATGTAAAACATTCCATTAATAAGGCTTTTGTATCATGTGGTGATAGTATTTTGGATATATTGAGTAAAATGAAATATGTCATTAAAATTAATGTCAACTGTTTCTTTTTACTTTTTTAATGTGGTCACTGGAAAAATTTAAATTATGCATAGGGCCTACCTTTTATTTCTGTTGGACAGCACCATTCCAAACTCTCTCCCCTCCTCAGAGCCTCTGAATATGCTGTTCCTTGACTTGCAGTGTTCTCTCTCTCCCTCTTTCTCTGGTGGGCCATCCAGTTGTTTAGATATTAGTTTAAAGGTGACCTAATTCAGGGACATTTCTTTGGACACCCTACCCAAGGAGGTCGCTGCTATTTCTCTCTAGCCCAGTGCTGTGTATTTTGTACTTGGTGCTTATTTACAAATGGCACTTAACTTTATTTCCTTGTATATTGCCTTGCCTCATCCACTAGAGTCTAGTGACCAGACGGTAAGCCTCAGGAAGGCTGGGACCTGGTGGGTCTTAGTCCCCGTGTTTCCAAGTATCTGGTGCAGAGTCCAAGCTCAGTGTGGACAGTGAATGTCCCCACTAGCCCAGGGCCTGGAGTGGGGCAAGGTGGTTGGTGATACGGCTTTCTCTCCCTGCCTGCCCTGGCCAGGCCCTGGAGCGGCTGATTCACCCCCAGCTCTGTGAGCTGTGCATAGAGGCACTGGAGCGGCACGTCATCCAGGCTGTCAACACCAGCCCAGAGCGGGGCGGCGAGGAGGCCCTGCATGCCTTCCTGCTCGTGCATTCCAAGCTGCTAGCGTTCTACTCTAGGTGAGCTCAAGGTCCGGCGTGTGGTGGCTAAAGTCTCCCTGGCCTCCCCACTCCCCTTATTCCCTCTGCCTGAAAAGCACCACCTGCCCAGCCAAGAATCACCTCCTCCCTGAAGCCTGAAACCTTCGCAGATTTGATTCTTCAACCCTTTTCAGCTCACTCATTTCTCTGTGTCATTCCTTCCTGGAAAACTGTCTTATAGTCTCAATCTAGAACTTCCTTTTATGTTGTTCTTAGTCCCTGGTGCTTTCCCACTGCTAAATCATTTTCTTTTCTTTGTTCTACACAACCAAGTTTTACTTTAAAATTTGATGAGTTAATTAATTGTGTTTGTGCCTCGCCCGTCTCCAGAAAGGATTAAGTACATTGCTCCTTGAGGGCAGGGGCCAGGCTCCACACTCCTTTAACCTGCCTGCCCCGTTGCCTGCTGGGCACGTGCTGATGGGTGGCTGTGCTCCTGTGTCTGCAGCCACAGTGCCAGCTCCCTGCGCCCGGCCGACCTGCTTGTCCTCATCCTCCTGGTTCAGGACCTCTACCCCAGCGAGAGCACAGTGGAGGATGACACTCAGGTCTCAGGGCAGCTCTCTGGGCAGAGGGAGGCCTTGGGGAGGTGGTTCAGAAAACCTGCCTGGAGAGTGGTGGGGGGCTTCCCCTGGGGACTCCATGTTATCTAAGTCGCAATTCTGGGTGTGTGGTTGGGCGTGACTTCTTTCCCACTGCTTTCAGATGTAAGGGGAATTCTGGAGTGCACATGGTCCAGTGGGTTCAAAGTGCAGATTTTTCAAGTCAGCCATGGTTTGAAACCCAGCTTCACCACCTGGCTGTGTGAGCTGAGCTCGTACTTGCATCCCCAGAGCCTCAATGCCCTTATCTGTGGAATGGGAATAACAAAGCATCTACCTCTCAGGAGTTTTTGGAGGGGACAAAAGGCGCGGTTCCCACGGAACCCGGCACCGCCTGGGGCATAGTGAATGCTCAGTGAGTGTTAGCCACCACCATCGCTGTTGACCTCATCACCAGGGGTAGTGGTGGTTTGGATACCAGTGTGTTGGAATTTCTGGAATTTCCACAGAACAGACCGCCTAGAATCAAATCCCTGGGAAGTCTGAGGCCCGCACACCCAGGACAGCACCTGGAACGGGTGGAGGGGTGGGGGCTTCTCTGTGAAGCGCTGGGAGGCAGAAGGGGTGGAGGGAGCCAGGTCAGATAGGAGCTAACCAGCCTCTCCCCTGCCCTGCACAGCCTTCCCCACGGAGGGCCCGGAGCAGCCAGAACATCCCCGTGCAGCAGGCGTGGAGCCCTCACTCCACAGGCCCAACCGGGGGGAGCTCTGCAGAGACGGTGGGTGCTGTATACTTTGTGGAGTCAAGGGCAGGAGGGGATTGGCCTCTGCAGGCGACCAGGCCTTTCCTGCCCCTCCCGGGAGAGCAGGGACAGGGTTGAGCCAGCTGGTAGAGCCTCTCAACCTGAGCCACCTTCTCCATTCCAGGAGACAGACAGCTTCTCCCTCCCTGAGGAGTACTTCACACCAGCTCCTTCCCCTGGTGATCAGAGCTCAGGTGAGGCCTGGAGGAAAGCAGGAGGAAACAATAGCTAGCTGCCTGCGGCAGTAGCAATCAGCAGCCCAGGACGTTTGTCTTAGGCTTCAGTGGACCCCGTGCCTTCTAAGACATGAGTGCAGGTACCCGTGTTCCTAGAACACAGGGCGCTGTCTGCGGCTCCCCATCTTCCCTGCCAGCTCCAGCCTGAACTCAAGGACTTTTAAGACCACTCCACTGATCCCTAATGCTGTTGATGACAAGTTGATTGTCATCGTTTAAAACTTTTGCACATGCATTCTCAGACTCATCTTTCTTTTTTGTAATTAAAAATTAAGTTAAATTAAGTAATAATCATCTCATTTCAATACATTCTAAAATATAAATGTTCAACCTCTGTAGTTTATACTTTACCTGTTTCTCCAAAGTATGTGGGTAAACAATAAAAAAACTGTAAACAAAATGGGTCAGGTGTGGTGGCTCACGCCTGTAATCCCAGCACTTTGGGAGGCCAAGGCAGGTAGATCACTTGAGGTCAGGAGTTCGAGACCAGCCTGGCCCACGTGGCGCAACCCCATGTCTACTAAAAGTACAAAAATTAGCCAGACACAGGTGACAGGTGCCTGTAATCCCAGCTATTCAGGAGGCTGAGGCAGGAGAATCACTTGAACCCGGGAGGTGGAGGTTGCGGTGAGCCGAGATCACGCCACTGCACTCCAGCCTGGGCGACAGAGCAAGACTCTGTCTCAAAAAAACAAAAAAACAAAAACAAAAGCAAAACTACAAATACTCAAAATGTTACCAAAAAATAGACAACCTTGCTTAGAGAAGTAGATAAACCAAAATCCAGATTGTTGTGGTCACTATGAATGAGTATTACATTTATTTCTGAAGTTCTTAGGTAAACAAAAGGATCCTGTGGTCCATCCACATCATCTGATGGAAGAAAGAAGGCCAGGGTTTCAGGAGGAGAAACTTGTTGGGGACTAGGATTTGAAAGGAATTTATTATGTGGCTTCTTTTAACCAGTGGCTCCCAACCCTGGTACATTGGAATCACCGGGCAGCTTCAACCAGCCCAATTAAGTTACAGTCTGTGGGCCTGGGACCCAGGTGTGAATACTGCTAGGAAATTTTCCCAGGTGAGTCCAATGTGCCTCAGGTGCAAACCACTACTGTGCACAGATTTAGCTTACAGCATGCTTTGCCCCCTGGCTGCATATTGAACTCACCTTTGGATCTTTAACAATCATTCAAGCTGAGCCTATACCCAGAGATGCTGACTCAGTTGACCTGGGCGTCAGGATTTTGTAAAGGTCCCCAAATGATTGTCATGTGTAGCCAAGGTTGACAACTACTGGGTTAGATGCTCTTAACTTTAGGTCCTTGGACTGGCTAGAAGCCTAGGACCCCCTGAGACTGTGTGCAAACTCGTCTATGCCTGTGCAGTTCCTGGGGTGAGGGTTCCTAACTATCTTCAGATTCCCTGAGCTCTCGGTGAGCCTGAGACCTGTTGAGAAGCAGTGCTTCTGGGTAATCTCCGAAGTTCCTCTTCGTCATTCATTACCGTCCTTCTCCCAGTCCCTCTCTCTCGACAGTGGTTTTTTATGCCTCAGAACTGTAAAAAATAATGTTGTTCTACTGTGCACAGAACTCACAACTTACAAATGGCTTGGGTTGCACTCATCCATTTGTAAATCAGGTGTTTAAGACTAGGAACACACTTCCCCCAGAGGAACATGATTATAAATGAGGGTTGTTTGCAAATGAAATATAAGAGGTAACAGTATTATTACAGACACATAATATTTCAGATATGTGGTGGGTTCAGTAGGTTTTTGTGCGCTATATTCGGAAGGAAATCCACCTCAATTCCCAGCACACAGTAGGCGCTCAGTAAGAGCTTGCTGGTTGACTAATGAGTGCGCAAAGGTGGACTGTGTGTGCTGACTCCTGAGGGGCGGGTTGAAGTCTGAAGGAATACAGGGGACAGAACAAGGAGGGGATTAGGGAGCAAGGGAGGGTCAGCTTCTCTGCCAGGCCCGGGCTGCCTCAGCCCTGGTACTGCAGAGTTCACCTTGTGCCTGCCAACTTAGGATGAAGGGGTGTTGCCCAGCCACATTACCACCCCTACGTGGAGCTGGCAGCCAAGGGCAGAGGTTGTGGGAGACACCTGGGCCCCCTACCCCGTGCTGTTGAGCCGTTGCTTACATCTCATGATACTTACATCGTTATGTTATTACCTGTGGCCTGCAGGTAGCACCATCTGGCTGGAGGGGGGCACCCCACCCATGGAAGCCCTTCAGGTGAGTTTCTCCGGTGTCTGCCTGGGCGCCAGCTGATCTGAGATGCCGCAGTAAGTGTTGGGGGCTCTGAGGGTTCCGCCTCCAGGGTCACTCTACCCATGGCAGCCCTCCTCCGGCCCACCCCAGGCCTGGTCAGTACAGGTGCCTGTCCTGGTACCAGAGCTCAGTGCAGAGGCAGGGTCTGGGGACAGGCTGTGAGGGCTGGCGAACTTGCCCCTCCCCACCCCCAGGTGCTGTCCCTCAGCTCCACTGCTGTTGGGAGTGAAAGTCCAATAGAATGTTTGATTTTTTTTTAAGTGAGCGTGTATATTTATTGTAGAAAGATTGGGAAATACAAAAGTAAACTATAAAAAAGGGAATGAAAATTACTCTGAATTCTGTCCTCAAAATGAGATTAACATCTTCGGGTATTTCTTTCTAGTTTTTTTTCCTGTGACTTTACACACACACACACACACACGCACACACACACTACATATGTACACGTGTGTATTTTTAAAATCAGATTTGGATGCTGACATGCTTCATTATACTTTTGTATTTAAAATTCTTCCGTTTCCTAAGCAGCCTCACAGTGTGGTTTGTAATGATTGTCTAGGAGTCCATCACATGCATATGTTATTTATCTAACAAATGCCCAGGACAATCGCATCATTGTGTCCAGTGTTTGCTGTTATACATAATACTAAAGAGGAATTTTTGTGGCATCTCTCGTGATTTCCTTAATTCTATAATTTTTAGAACTAAAGGCTTTCTTACTCAGATCCCTCTGTAAGGCTGGAGCCTTGCTCATTTGGTCACTTTATGCCTCAGTTTCCCCAATTTGAGTGGCTGTTGGGATGCTCTGAGGGTGATTGAAATGATACATTGTTAAATGTTAGTACCTCTGTCTGTTGAAAATGTGCACTCCCCATCCACGAGTGTGTTTCCCTGCCTTCTCGGTCCTGTCTGTGCCACCACCCAGCCCCTCTGCCCCTGCCCACTGCCCTGCTTGGCATCCGGGCCGGACTCTGGGCAGAAAGGCCCAGAAGCAGCTGAGAGCGGCAACAGCGGAACTGGAGCTGCGAGGACAGGTTCAGCAGAGTGCAGGGATTTAAAAACCGGAGTTTCTTAGAGCTAAAAATGTTTATTTCTTATGGTTCACAGATAGGGCAGCAATGGGTGGGTCCGACTTAGGGATCCCACCTCTCACTGCAACTTTTCTTCCTCTGTAGATAGCGGAGGACACCCTCCAAACGCTGGTTCCCCACTGCCCTGCACCTTCCAGCCCCAGAAGGATCTTCCTGGATGCCAACGTGAAGGAAAGCTACTGCCCCCTAGTGCCCCACACCATGTACTGCCTGCCCCTGTGGCCGGGCATCAACCTGGTGCTCCTGACCAGGGTAGGACAGCCCCTCACCCTGCCCTGGTGATGCTTGGGGCTGGCACGGCTTCCCCGGGGCAGCTCCGTTCACTCGCCTCTCGGCCCTTTCCCTCAGAGCTCCAGCGCGCCCCTGGCCCTGGTCCTGTCCCAGCTGATGGATGGCTTTGCCATGCTGGAGAAGAAGCTGAAGGAAGGGCCGGAGGCTGGGGCCTCCCTGCGCTCCCAGCCCCTTGTGGGAGACCTGCGCCAGAGGATGGACAAGTTTGTCAAGAATCGAGGGGCACAGGAGATTCAGGTGAGACCCAAGTTCCAGTCCTCCCCACCTGAGGAAGGGGCAGGGCTGGCAGCAGGGTCCATCGGGTCCACTGCAGCTGAGGGGCCAGCAGGCCTGGGTTCCTGTCCAGGCTGCACCTCCACCGGGCCTACGGTCCTTGTTTTCCCTATTATGAAAAGATAACGAAAACTTAGCTGCTTTTTAGGTTTTCAGAATCTTTTTGTGTGTGTTTGGCAGAACATGAATTACAATTCCCCTTTTTTACGTGTGGAAACTAAGGCTTAGGTAAGTTTTAGCTTGGCCAAGATTATGCGGCTCGTGAGCAGTGGAGCCAGAGCCTGGATGCGGTGAGCAAGTGCAGGCCAGGAATCCGCCCGTCACGGGCTTCCTCCTGCAGCGGGGCCATGCACCCGGGCTCGCAGGGCAACACGGGGATGTGCAGGTCATGGCCCCACCCTACCCGCAGCAAGCTTAGGGCCCAGGTGGGGAGCTGAGACCAGGAGACACACGAGAATGTGTAGAAACAGGCCGTAGAAACAGGCCGTCACCCCATGCTCTGACAAAGCCCAGATCAGGGCCTGGACAGCAGTGGGGTGGGTGGGGGTTGACACTGGATTTAAGCAGTGGCGGTGCCTGGGTGTTTGAGGAGCTGGGACCCATTGTGGCTGGAGTGCCTGTCAGTCTGAAGGCTGCAGGATTGGCTGGAGGAGGCAGAGCAAGCAGCTGATGCCCCAGACCCAGGTTCCTCTTCACGGAGGCAGAGGCAGTGCCGCATCCCGCAGTGCCTCAGGGCATCCTAAGGAGCACTTTCATTAGAACACCAAGTTCTTCTGCTTTATAGAGATCCTGTGAGGCCACCCCCTGCATGGCTACCCCATGCCCACCCCATGCCCTCCCAGCTCCTGCAGCAGCACCTTCTCTGCACACCCCAGCCCCTGCCCTATGTGTGACCCCCGACCCTGAGGGGCTGGCCTGGTCACTGTGAGGGCGCTACTGTACGTGCCTGTGCCCATCAGACAGTGAGCCCCTGGAAACTGCCCTTTAAAGAAACACTGCTGAGTGACCAGAACATGGCACACTGAAGTCTGTAGGGGGCTGGTGGGGCCTGCCAGGGTAGCCTGCATTGGCCAGATGGGCAGATTTGTCTGGGGGCCCTGTGCCCTCTCAGAGCCTGATCTGGGAAAGACTTTGGCCTGGACCTCACTGGAAACATGGTGGGGACGCAAACCTGCCACCTGTCTTCCTTACAGAGCACCTGGCTGGAGTTTAAGGCCAAGGCTTTCTCCAAAAGTGAGCCCGGATCCTCCTCTGAGTAAGTGGTGGGCCTCAGGACAAGGGGTGGGTCATGTGCCCAGGCAGACTGTTCCCTGGGAGACCGCATCTCCTCCACCACTGCACATCGTTTATCATCAAAATAATTTCAAAAAAGGAGATTTCTTCCCACATATGTGGCACACCATGTAGAGAAGCTGGGAAGCTCCTTCCTATTGCCTGATCAGCTGTGGCTGCTCCCTTAGGTCTTTCCATCTGTCTGTCCCAGGTGCAGGAGCAGGGTGGTCCACCTAGGAATGAGGGGCTTCCCAGGTCGGTCCATCCTGAGTGCAGGAGCAGGGTGGTCCACACGGGGCAAGGGGCTCCCCTAGGTCTGTCTGTCCTCGGTGCAGGAACAGGGAGGTCCACATGGGGTGAGGGGCTCGCTAGGTCTGTCTGTCCGTCCTGGGTGCAGGAGTCAGTTGGTCCACATGGGGAGAGGGGTTCTCCTAGGTCTGTCCTGGGTACAGGAGTGGGGTGGTCCACATAGGGGCAAGAGCTTCTCCAGGTACAGGAGTGGGGTGGTCCACATGGGGTGAGGGGCTCCCCTAGGTCTGTCTGTCTGTCCTGCAGGAATGGGGTGGTCCACATAGGGGCAAGAGGTTCTACAGGTCTGTCTGTTGTGGGTGTAGGAGTGCAGTGGTCCACACGGGATGAGGGGTTTTCCTAGGTCTGTGTCTGTCCTGGGTACAGGAGTGGGGTGGTCCACACAGGGGCGAGGGGCTCCCCTAGGTCTGTCTGTCCTGGGTGCAGGAAAAGGGAGGTCCGCATGGGGCAAGGGGCTCTCCTAGGTCTGTCTGTCTGTCTGTCTCTCCTGAGTACAAGAGCAGGTTGATCTACACGGGGCGAGGGAGTCCCCAGGTCTCTCTGTCCTGGGTGCAGGAACGAGGTGGTCCACATGGGGCGAGGGGCTCCCCTACGTCCCTTCTGCTGTGATGCTCTCCTCTCTCATGCCCAGGCTGCTCCAGGCATGTGGGAAGCTGAAGCGGCAGCTCTGCGCCATCTACCGGCTGAACTTCCTGACCACAGCCCCCAACAGGGGAGGCCCACACCTGCCTCAGCACCTGCAGGACCAAGTGCAGAGGCTCATGCGGTAAGTGAAGTGCGGCCCCCTGGATGGCAAGGGCAGGGTCTGGGGCCCGTACTTCCTCCATGCAGCCCGAGCTTCCCTCGGCAGGGAGAAGCTGACAGACTGGAAGGACTTCTTGCTGGTGAAGAGCAGGAGGAACACCACCATGGTGTCATATCCTGACGCCGGGGCTCCAGCCAGCCCAACAAGCCTCTCGAGTCTTCTGCCTCCACACCTGCTCCCTAGAAGGACTGCGGGCCCCAGGGAAGGGGAATGTATTTTCCACCCCTCAGCTGCTCACCACCTCTCTGAAGGAAAACAATAGGACATAGTGACCCGTGTGCCTTGTCTATAGGAACATTCCAAGCTGAAATTACAGGAATTCCTCCTGTCCCAAAGTTAATTCACAAAAGCCATAAAGACTCTTTATGTCAGTGTTGCCAGCTGGCAAAATGGTAATAGGTATTCCACAAGGGGTGGAGACGGGGTGGGTTCCTGTGGTCCAGTTGGGTTGAAAGGGCCATGTCCTTCTTAGATCATCACAGTGGACAGTGGCATGTAAAAGCTCCGAGAAGGCCTACAGTAAATGTTTATCCCTGTTTCAAAAACCATTCCTAAGACTGTTTGACCCTTTTATTATGGAACACTGATTTCATTGAATACTGATTTTCCATGGAACTTGATGTAAAACAGCTTTTCCCGTATCATCTCTGAAGTGTCCAGCCCTCAGTCTCCTGAGGCAGGCCCTCAGTGGGCAGGTGAAAGGATACCACAGGGCCTCTTTAGCCACCAGCTGCTGCCCTTCCATGGATATCTCTTCCCCTCCCAAATGGGAGCCTTCCAGACTCACATGATGAAGTGTAAGGGTTTAGCAAGGTCACAGTGAGGTGCATAGGTTGGGCGGTCAGCTGGGCTCACTCATGAACCAAGTGGCTGTGCTCACATTCCAGCCTCATGCGTGTCTGACTTAAATTCATCCCTCATGAAAGCGATGAACTGTGAGCAAACCATGTTCCTGTAGGGCCAGAACTGCCCATGTCAACTGTGCAAGCGTTGAGGATCTTACAGCTTTTCAAGGCCTGGGGAGCTGGGAGGTAGTGGGGATCTGAGGAAGCAAGGATACAGGGGGCTTGGCTGAAATGGAAGCTACTGGAGAGAAGCAGTCCTGGCCCTCCTGCCACCATGACTGGGCACAGCTGGAAGCCCAGGGCGAGGACAGAGGCAGGTCATCCCTAGCTCCTGGCTTGGTAAGCACCTTAACTCAGACCTTCACCTACCTAGAAGACTTCCCAGGCTTGGTGCACTTCATCTATGTGGACCGCACAACCGGGCAGATGGTGGCGCCTTCCCTCAACTGCAATGAAAAGACCTCGTCGGAGTTGGGCAAGGGGCCGCTGGCTGCCTTTGTCAAAACCAAGGTAACTATTCGGGCCCAGGGTGGGGATGGGTGGGCCTTAGCCAATATTGGGCAGTCCCTCCTGGTGTGATCCACATACCTGGGGCTAGCAGAGTGCGCTGGGCAGCAGGCCGGAAGAGGCAATGGCCAGTGCCGGTTAAATAAATGCTCGACAAGTATTTGTTGAATAAGCTAGAATGGAGAGAACGGCAAGGTACATCAATTGGGCATCAGAACTTAAAACAAGGTGATTTCTGTTAGGGAAGCATTCCCTGGAAATTCTTTTATTCTCCTTACTTAACTGACTGGTTTTCATGGCAAAGTTGTATTTTTGGTAGGGGGAGGACCCCTGCCACTGTCCAAAAAAACTGTGTGTGTGTGTGTGTGTGTGTGTGTGTTCTTTATTTTTTGGGGGGAGGTGGTGGGGGGCAAGTAAAGTGTATTCTAATGTTTAAAACAAGATAGGAAGATGGGAAGTTGGGTGGCAGAGGCATGTGTTGGAAGCCCAGCCCCATCTCCCACCACTTACGTGGTTTTGAGCAGTACTTAGCCCAAGTGTCAGTTTCCTCATCCGTAGAAGGAAAAAATAGTGCTATTTATGTCACAGAGTTATGAAGATTACATGAGAGGATGCGTGTCAAATATTTAGCATAGCATGTGGTACAAAATGCAGATACAGTTCATTCAGTACTTACTGGCAGCATCGTCATCACCATCTTCGTCCTTGCCCCTCATTCTGGAGACAGTCAGGGTTATCTTGGTACGTTTCTTTTTGTTGGTTTTCTGTGCAGTTTGTTGTGGTTGAGATCACTCTGTATGTGCAACTTTGTTACCATGTTTTCACTTCACATTATATCAGATGCATTTCCTCATGCCATTAATTCTTTATAGACATGATTTTTAGCAGCTCCGTAATAGTCCATCATGTGAATGTAACATAATTTATTGAACCATTTCCCTGATGTTTAGACATACAGATTATTTCAAGGCTTTTGCTGTTATAAATAATTCTGCAGTATACACCTTACATACATCTGTGTCCCCATCTCTGATTACGTCCCCAATATGGATTCCTAGAAATGGAATTACTAAGTCAGATGGGAGGAATGTTTTTAAGGTTATTAATGGATGTTGTCAAATTACTTTCCTGAAAAGTATAATCAATCCATGGCAGATTTAATTAGTAATTGCACAGTGATGCAGTTTGGAGCAGATCGCCTGTCCCTCCGGCTAAGGGTGGAGGAGCGGGCTCCTCGAGTCTTTTCCCAGCCCTGAGAGGTGGGAGAGAGCCCACTGTCCCTACTGCCTTCCCTGGGGCACTTCGCTGGCAACATTGGTGACAGTCCCTGCGTCAGACAGGAGGACATTCCCAGGGGAGCTAAGGCGTGTGGTTTCTCAGGCCCTGTGTTTCCATCTGACCCCTTGGTGAGCTCTGATTTGGACTTCACCCCTGGCTCAGGACATCCTACGGGGTCACTCACCTGGACCATCATCAGTTCCCAGCCTGAAGGGCACTAGGATGGATTCAGGAGACCACACCTTGTTCTCCTGTGTTAATTAATGATGTCCCTGGCTATGGCTATTTTCTGGCCTGAATGATCATTTCACTAATTTATTTATTTTAATATTATTTTTTTTGAGACAGGGTCTCACTTTGTCACCCAGGCTAGAGTGCAGTGGCACAAGCACAGCTCACTGCAGCCTCAATCTCCTGGGCTCAAGCGATCCTCTCGCCTCAGCCCCCCAAGTAGCTGGGACTACAGGTGTGTGCTACCACACCCGGCTAATTGTTGTGTGTTTTTTGTAGAGATGAGGTTTTGCTGTGTTACCCAGGATGGTCTTGAACTCCTGAGCTCAAGCAATCCACCTACCTCAGCCTCCAAAGTGCTAGGATTATAGGCATAAGCCACCACACCAGCCCAGTTCACTAATGTATGGCTTATGTGTATAGTAAAGTTACACAAAGCTTTTTTACATATATTTTGCCCCCACACTAACTGGAGGGTAGTCCATCCGTCCAATAATGATTTATTGTTGAGCCTTCTGCTCTGGGCCAAGGCAGTGCCCAGGTACTAGGAGAGGCCCCTGGCACTCACGGAGTTTCTCATCTGCGCACTTTCCTTCCTTCAGAGGTGAGAGCTGCCCGGGCAGACCAACGCTGAGAGAGTGGTGCTCCTCACTCTCCTCTTTTCCCCAGGTCTGGTCTCTGATCCAGCTGGCGCGCAGATACCTGCAGAAGGGCTACACCACACTGCTGTTCCAGGAGGGGGATTTCTACTGCTCCTACTTCCTGTGGTTCGAGAATGACATGGTAGGTGAGGCTGAGTCCCTGGGCCAGGACAGTCTGCACACACTTCCCACTCTGAAACTCTTGGATTCATTTCTTCTGAATTGTTGTCTGTCTGTCTCATCTTCTCTTCTTGTTGCTGGTAAGCCCAGCAGGTTGGGACCCAGAGCTCAGAGGTCACAATTTCACGTGGGCATTTAACTGCTTTGTGAGCCCTCTGCCCAGCTGTCTGGCAAACTCTTGCCATTGTCCACGTGGCATCCAGGCACACATGTGAGCAGATAGGCACACGCCCCACTGTGGGAAACGCGACTCAGATCATACACTTTGTCGCTGGTGCTTCCATGTCGTCAGCATCACATGCCAAGCATAGCACACGGTCATCCCTGTGGCATGGGCCCCTGAACTCAACAGCATAGGCCCTGCTTGAAGCAGTGAGCCAGGCCACCCAAGGAGACCCTGGCCTCCTGGCCCTACCTGCTTCTTCTGGGCCTCACTGTTACTGCAGAGTAGGCTCCGGTGAGGGGAACTTACTGTCTGTGGCCACCTGCCCCTCTCCTCCTGTCTCTCCCTCCTCTCTGTCTCTTGCCGTTCTTTGCTTTCCTCCTGTCTCTCTTTTATTTGCATCTCGTTTGTCACCAGGAATGGTTGTTCCAGCTCTCAGGAGCATTCCTCCTCCCTCGCAGCCCTTGGTCTCTGGGTCCCTGAACTACTGTGCCTTCCCCTGCACCCACCCTGCACTCTCTTTGTTCACTGAGGGTGACAGCCATCCCTTTCCATAGGGCAGGGTGGTTACTGGCGCCCTCTGCCGCTGTTCTCTCAGTCATCCCTCACAGCCTTGTGCGGTGGCTGGGGCAGGGATCCCTGACCCCATTGTACAGATGGAGACACGACGATCTAGAGATCAGACGCCATGGCCAGGGCCACCGAGGTTGTTAAGTGAGGAAGCCGCAGCCCAACCTCTGCTCCCCCAGCCTGCAGGCTCCCAGCGTTCCTCTGTGCCCCTGGAAGTGCCCAGGACTTGTGTACAACAGAAGTACTAGAAAATTCCTGTGACTTTTACCTTCACTTCTAGGGAGGGACAGGAGTCTGTGTGCTTGGGTGGCCCTGTGGGGTAATACAGTGAGGCAGAGCTGTGAGCTGGAGAGGCCAGGTTTGAATGTCAGCCACACAGCCCAGCTGGTGCCACGGGGGCAGCCCTGCACACTGCAGAGTCCACTCCCCCTGCATGGCAGGCCACGGTGCCCACACAAGCATCAGCTAATCGCCATGTTCATGCCTGGCACACAGGGCACGTCCAGCAGATCTTAATTCCCTTCCCACCTTATCCCACGCTGGGAATTCCCAGTTCTTTCAAAGCAGAGGCTTAGGCCTTTTGTGAATGCTCTGCTCTTCAAGACCCTGAATGACAGCCCTGCAGGTTGCCCTCCTGAGCATGTGTGTGGCCTGTGCAGGTCTAGGTATTGATGGGAATGAGAGCTACCCTGCCGGCCCTTGGAACTTTGTATACTTTGTCTCTAATGTTCATAAGGCGACTGTTGTTATTCTGACTTCAAAGATGAAAAACCAAGGTCCAAGCATTTTCCCAAGCACCCAGCACACAAGGCAGAGCCAAGCCAGGCTGCAAGCCCGGTGCGTCTGACTCAGGCCCGTGTGCTCCCCCGACACCCACTGCCTCCCTGTCCTCCTTCCTCAGGGGTACAAACTCCAGATGATCGAGGTGCCCGTCCTCTCCGACGACTCAGTGCCTATTGGCATGCTGGGAGGAGACTACTACAGGTGACGGCGCGTCGGGAGCCGCTGGGGACAGACGCTCCTGTGTGGGTGATAAGTACTCGCCTCTGCCGGGAGCGGCTTCTGCTTCAGCAGTGCCCTACCCCGGACCCAGAAATCCATACTGGGAATACCTTCCCAGCTGGGCCTGTGTGCAGTGAGGGAGGATGGGTGTGGAGGGCACTTCTGTGTTCCTACCACCTTCCTGCTGGCATGTTCTTGGCAGCACGGGAAACGTCTGCGCCTGGCCCAGAACATCCCCACTGCTGCCTCGTAGCCAGGATGGCACTGTTAGGTCAGTGAGGAACAGGAGCAGGTGTCAAGGCCCACGTGCAGGGGCCTAGTGAGATGACCGAGGACATGGGCATTTGCTCGCGAGGGCCCAGAGAGGCCTCTGGCACTGGAGGAGGGCAACAGCCTCGCTCCTGAATCCTATCCTCCCTTTCCTCCCCAGGAAGCTCCTGCGCTACTACAGCAAGAACCGCCCGGCCGAGGCTGTCAGGTGCTACGAGCTGCTGGCCCTGCACCTGTCTGTCATCCCCACTGACCTGCTGGTGCAGCAGGCCGGCCAGCTGGCCCGGCGCCTCTGGGAGGCCTCCCGTATCCCCCTGCTCTAGGCCAAGGTGGCTGCAGTCTGCCTTTGCACCCCGTCCTCCAGCTGCTCTTGCTTGCCACTGTTCCCCATGGCAAGAGCCTGCTGTCTGCAGTAGCCGTCCTGAGGATGGGGCAGAGTGCCCAGGGTGGCCCCAGGGTTTCTAAAACCCACCTAGACCACCCTCCACGTGGGATATGTGCAAGGCCCCAGATCCTTCTCTCTGGAGGAAGAGGGAAACCCAGGGGTCCGGTTTGTCTTCGTAAAACAAAAGTGGCAGCAGCTCCTCTTCCAGAGCTGCCTCTGCCTTATCCTGGGAGATGGGGAGGGAGCCCACCCGGCAAGCTCTCTCCTACCCCAGGTAAAAGGTGCTCCTTTGCCTGGGTCTGAATTCCAGCCCTGCCACTTCCTCTCTGCATCTCCCAGAAAGTTTCTTCTGTTCCTCACATTTAAAGCAATGGCACCTCCCTCTCAGGGTGGTGTGAGGATTACCCAATGCGGTAGGTGCTCAATAAATGTTGGTCATTGTTATCACTGAAGCTCAACACGCCTGTGCTTCTAGACCCTTCTGTCGTGCCAATAAGCCCTTGCTAAGTCCCAGCCCCTTCACGCTCGGCTGGCGTCTGCCCTGGGGCTGGGGTTCTCAAGCCCCTGGCCCTGGCCCAGAGATATGGATTCCGTTGGTGGCCGTGGAGCCCAGGCTTTGATGTCTTTCAAAGCTTCCGTGGTGCGCCCTGGATTGAGAACCACCACCCAAGGGGTACAGCCCCTCTCTTCCAACCGAGAAGTTCCTGTCCCAGAATGGACCCAAGGACAAGAGATCCTGAGAGCCCTGGGACTGGGAGCATCTGCTCATCTGAGGCCAGGAGGCTGGTGCTGGGCCAGAGAGGGTGGCGTGGCAGAAATCAGCGTCTACCGCAGCACAGGAACAGATGGCCCTGTGCTGTGCATGCGGGAGCCGCGCCTTCTGTGTCTTCAGTCTCAAGCCAAAATTCGCGCAGACTGGTCTCTCCCTTGCAGGGGACAGCTTTGGGGAGGCGTTGGGGGAGCTCGAACCCACACGTTAGTCTAAACCCGGAGAAGGAGGCAGTGAGGAAGTGTCCCCTCAGGTGACTGGATCTGTGTTCCTCCTTATCATCATCTGATGGAATGGCAATGAAAAGCATGGATTGTGGAAAATACAGAAAAGCATAAAGGAAAAAACTCCAATCCTCTGAGCCCACCGGTGTTCAGGACACCTGCTTTTGTCGCCTACTATTTCCCTTTAGTTTTTAGCAGTGGCTGGATGTGATATGTCTAGTTTAACCAGTCTCCTTGATCTTTCTATATAATAAATAACACAGGGGTGGACATCCTGAATCAGATCTTAGCAGAGATGCTCACATGCGGGGTAACTGTCCATGGTGTGTGGAGGGGTCCTCGGAACCCCCTCTTAGGATCATCTCCACATACTCTCCCAGTTCTGAGATTCGTTACCAACAGCAGGTTTCCTTCGCACTGCCGTGTCAGAGCAGCGCGGGAACTCTCCGCTCCGCTGCGAGGGGCTTTCTCCTCCTAGGGAACACCCTGCTAAGTAATGGACAGAGAACAAAGGGGCTCCTCATTCAAGGCAGGCCTAAGGGAGGGTCAGAAAGAACTTTAGCTGGAGGTATTTACCGATGTGACCTCCAATCCTTGGGGATTCTGGGAAAATGGACAAAGTGCCAAAAGAAGAGAACCTAGAGAATTACAGACAGTGAACTTGCCCCTAAGCCCTCATTGAGGGGTGTGTTTGAGCATTTAGGAGAGGACTCCAGTGCTCCTCAACGACAAACACAGCTGCCTTTGTGGTGTCTGAAGGCCCTGGTCATGGTAACACTAGATGGCTGCCCTGGGCGCCTCCTGTGGGTGTAGAGGCATCACCACTCTGCACTGGCAGACTCAGCATGGAGTCGGAGCAGAGTCTGACACGAGCACTTGCCATCCCAGGCATTTCAGTTCTGACTGAGAAGGGAGCCGCACAGGGGAGGAGAGGGCCCTTTGGAGCTCCACTCTGCCTCCACCACTCCCTAACCCCTCAGCCTCAGTGCCCTCATCTGTAAAATGGGGAGTTTTGCCTACAGAGTTCAGCACAGTGCCAGCCTGACATGGGAACCCCAGTGGATTATCAGTTTTGTCATCATTCCCCTGCATCCTGGAGGTGACACCGCCTGGTTAATAGGCATCCCCTCCGGATGGCCCAGCACAGCTGCAGAGCAGCAGGAGGCTGGCCTGTGGCCAAGAATGCACGGTGGAGGAGGGCTGGAGGGGGACTGCAGCTCCTCCTCTTCCTGCTTCCTCCCTGCTCCACCCCCTGCCTCGGGCAGCACAAAAGCAAATCTCTGGCTAACTCCCTGCCTAGCAAGGCCCAGCCTGGGGCAGAAATGGCTGCAAGTGGCCGAGGTCTCTGCAGGGCTGTGGCTGCCTCTCCCTTCCCAGCTTGGAGACGAGCTCACACAGAAGCCGGGGGAGGTCTGAAGCCTGAGTATGATGCGGTGGTGATAGGAGCAGGTAAAGTGGTAAAGCAGGCTGGGCCAGAGCTGAGGGGCGGGAAGGCAGCCCTGCTCAGAGCTTGGCGGGGAGGGGGAGGCTTTGCCAAGCCCCACTGCTCTCTCCTCGGGCATAACCCGCCAGAAGTTTATACACTAGCAGGGGCTGCAGCGGAAAGCCCTTCCATCTGGCAGGCAGGCACCCGGGATTCCGGGGCTGGCTCTGCTGTGTGGCCTGGGGCAAATGCTTGCCTTCTCTGGGCTTGGATCTTCCGTGGAGAATGACGAAGGAAGACTAGGTGAGCTCAGGGGTTTCCCTCTATCTCCTGCAAAATGACCTAGTTTCCACCACATTCTCAGCCTGTGGTTTGTAAGGGTTGGAACTAGCTCTGGGTCAACAGACAAGTGAAGTCCAGCACCCTCCCCCCACCTCCCCCCCAGTGCCGTGAGTTCTGGTCACCACTGCCTTACCACTGAGGCCACCCATCCTCACAAGAAACTGCAGTCATTTCATAAAGGCCAGTTAGGATAAAACAGAACTGAGTTCTGGAGTTCCTACTGCGTGTCTGCAGAGGGCAGTGGCCCCCATTGCCGTGCAGCTCTGGGACATTTGTGAATCTGCAGTGATCCTACCATACTTTGCCAACCCCTGGGCTCAAGAGTATCAAAGTCTACTGTGTGCTAGGGGAAGAGGCAGGCCCAGGACCAGGTGGTTCTTCCTTAGTGCCTTCCATTCACACTTGCAGAGGGCCCCAAATGCATGATTGCCAGCTAGGGCTTACAGAGATAATGACAGGGACCGAAAGCAGACGGCACTCATTATGCAGCTTTGAAGGCATGTCTTCATTTTCCTATGTACTAGAGCAGTTGTGAGCTGGTAGATACTCAACAGTCACCTCTCCAGGAGAAAATGTGCGATGTGTGTGTGTGTGTGTGTGTGTATATATACACATACATATATACACACACACGTATATACAACACACGTATGTATATATGTATACATATATGTGTATATATACATATGTAGACACACACATGCTTATTTTAAATATTGAAATAAAAGATACACTGCACACAATTTTACAAATAAAAATACAATACTCTCAATTTAAATGCAGTCTAGCCAAGTGATTCTTACCAAAGGCTTTCTTTGATTTTTGCCAAACTCAGTAGCCAACTTATAGTTGCAACTGACAAATGAGGGTAGCTCCGAAGAGAATGGTGCTCCATATTTTCTGTAAAGAGTAGGACGATCGTGAAACAGCAAAGATTTCTATCCCAGCCTTTCTCCTTATTTTTTAAATTTATTTTTATTTAATTAATTTTTTTTTTTTTTTTGAGACAGAGTCTCGCTCTGTCACCCAGGCTGGAGTGCAGTGACACAATCTTAGCTCACTGCAACCTCCGCCTCCTGGCTTCAAGTGATTCTCCTGCCTCAGCCTCCTGAGTAGCTGAGATTACAGGCACCCGCCACCACGCCCAGCTAATTTTTGTATTTTCAGTAGAGTCCGGGTGTCACCATGTTGGCCAGGCTGGTGTCGAACTCCTGACCTTGTGATCCACCCGCCTCAGCCTCCCAAAGTGCTGGGATTACAGGCGTGAGCCACCGCTCCCGGTCTCCTTCTTTAAATGACAGGAATGATGTTACTCAAATAAGATAATTTTTTTTAATACTAGAATTTCCTTGAATTTTTATGCTATTCACGCTGTAACAGCTAATGCTGTTAGGTTTAATTTGCATTATTAGCATTTTCCCATCGCTTTCTTAAGCCTGACCACAGAACAATAAATTCAGCCTTCCTGTGTAATATTTGCTGATGACGGTGGTGGGAATACTCCCACCATGGCCTTTTTTGTCACCAAGATGAGGTTGCTGAATGTGATTTGGGAGTGATACCCAGTGGCACATCATTGTATAGCATGTCCACCATGCAGATATGTACCTAGAGGCCAATGACGGCAAAGGCATGGGGAACAGACAAATGTAGTAAAACAAATAGGAAGTAGTGTGTTTGGAGTATTCATTACCTTTGTTTTTAATATCATTTATTTAATTCTAAGCTTATGTACTTTAGTTTCTAACAATGGCTATTTGACATCCGGCTCACAAACTCCCTGGGCTGGTGGGAGACAGCTCCAGCGCCTCGCTTAGCCTCAGAGAAGCCCCCGCCTTCTTCCGTGCTCGGCCACAGCTCACCATGCTGTATCCTAATGGGGAAGGTTGACTCTAGGTCACCAGCTGCCTTGGTGACTTGCCTACAAGTGCGAGTGAGTCTCAGTGTGTGAGCTTTTCCTCATGAAGCCTGGTTTAAAGGCATCTTGGGCCTGAGTAAGGAACAGAGTGGCATATTCTGAGACAAGGGTTACCTCCTGAGTCCCCAAAGGCACACTGGCACCTGGCCGCCACCTTGAAGATGACTCTGATTTAGTCATTTGACTAAATGTGCCTGAGAGTGACTGAGGAGCTTGTTAAAATGGACATTCCTGGCCCCGTACCTGGTGATAAGCATTCTGAGGGCAGGAGGTGACTCCCGGAGGTCAGCACATCCACCCAACCAACCCTGCCTGATGCAGGCAGCTACAGAGCCCACGCCCAGAGCAGCTTCTCAAGGGCCCAGGCGGCTGCTGTGGGGCCCCTGAGGCAGGTCTGGGGATTAGCAGAGCCCGCAGCTGAAGTCCTCTTCAAGGAAACAGAGGTGTCACCAGAAGCCAAGGAGGGCTCAGCCAGACCTGGGGGTGGCCACTGGGAGGGGGTCTTGTGCTTTGGATCCTTTACCTTACTCATTTGAGGTCTGCCGTGATTGAACTGGACCCAGTTGCCTGGAAAACTATGAGTTTTCCAAGACTGACCATCAGCACCATAAAAGACAAATAGCTCCCATTTATCTCATCCTTGCCGCGCTGCAGGGTCCCTGGCACCCTCTGTTCCCCACGTGAAGAAGCTCAAGGCTCAGGGCAGCTGACAACTCTCTGAGGTCACGCCCTGGCAAACAGCAGAGGCTGGGCTGAGCCCAGGACTGTCTCCCTTTAGTTTGTTGCATGTCTTTGAGACAGGTTCCATCTGCTCATGAGTCCCAGCTGGCAGACTGTTTAAACTTTCTTATGAACATTTTCAAAAGCCCATACAAATAAAGAGTATGTCAAGCAGCACTTTTTAAGATGAACTATAACCAACTAGCTTCTCACGTGCTTCTCATGTGGTCAGAGTTAATTTTAGCTCATGAAACTCTTGGTTCTGTGAAACACCTGCTGAATAGACTCCTGGTAGGGGGGTCTGGGAGTCGACATTTACACAGCCTCCCAGGTAATTCTGAGCTTATCAGAGCGGAGAGGCACTTGTTACCCAGGGCCTTGGTGTGGAACATGAGATGCCAAGGCCAAATTCAGGCCTCTCAGCCAAGGCACCCTGAAGCACAGCCAGTCACTCCAGCACATGTTGAAGCTGTACATGTTTACTTCATGTCGAACTGTTCACATTTTATTTTTGGAACACTGGGGATTGGCAAAAACAAACCCATGTGAATGAAGCCTCCTAGGGCACCATTGTGCCGATTGTGAACCACATGTGGGCAAAACAAGCCACACTTGACAGCAGCTACCCACATGACCAGCACTCCCCTGGATGCTGATGCTGCCATGCGAGATGGGATGTTGGCGCAGCAGCATGCAGCCACCCATTGCTTCTCCTGCTTGCCAAGTCAGCCGTGCTGCTCCCTCAGATACCATCACCTGCACCTCCCAAGCATCAGCCCCTCACTCCAGCAGAGCCCCTGACCAAGCCAGGGGAGCAGGACTTTTCCAGCCAGGGCAAGAACCAGGTTTTTCTGACTCCTTGAAGATCTGGTGTTTCATGGGGTTGAGCTAGCTGCTGTTCCAACATCTGAGTGCGGGAAGGGGAGGGGAGGGTCACTGGATCTTCATGGCATGGGGACAGGGAGCAGTGAGCACATTCCTCAAGGACTGTCCGTCTGCCCGCCAGCTGACCAGTGATGCTTTCCTTTCCTCTCCTTTTTCTTGTTGCAGGACACAACGGACTGGTGGCTGTGAGTACCTCCCCAGTTGATCCCACTTCACTGGCCCCTGGGCATGTGGCTCTCAGCAGCCTGGGAAGGAGAGTGAAGAAGCAGGTGGGATAAGGGTCTCGAGAGAGAAGGAAAAGGCAGCCTAGTCGACACTCTGCTCTCCCACGCTGACCGGGGGCTGGGTCGAATGCACATCTGCAGCCAGCTGAGGACATCACAGGCTGCTTTCCTCCCCTTCCCCTAATGGGGAAAGGTGGTTTCCCCACGGCCGGGGAGGGAGTCAGGGAGCTTCCAGAAACAAGCTGACAAGGCGGGGAAGCATGTAACCAACATAGCATGGGAGCAGGTGGGAAGCAGGGGATTGGGCACCCAGGGCAGGGTGGGGGCCCTTGACTCCAGATCATAGGCAGCCCTTGTGTCTAGAGCCCTGTGCTCCCAGCCAGGTCCAGGCCACGTACCACCTTGGAGTACATAGCCGCTATGTGGCCAAAGTGTGCCCTGGATACATTGAGGAGCTCAGCCTAGCAGAAGGGCCAGCGCCCCGTCCCCAGCACAACTGACTTCAAGATCCCAAGCTGAGCTGGGCGGCCCAGAGCTATCCTTAGCCTATGCTTCTGTAACCTGAGTCTAGATACCTCCAGGAGGCCATAAAAGGTATTCAAACCACAAAACAAACATGGAACATCTTCTTGAAGCAGCGGCAGCCCTAGAATATCAATATGGGGGGAACTGTGGATGTGCTAACGGACTGATGTTAAACCTTAATACTTTGCCTGGTGTCTAAGTTTTACCTGAACATTTTATGTGGGGCATTTTGTAACTCAATGGATCAGTAATTTAAAACATTTATTTTATTTTATTTTATTTTATTTTATTTTATTTTATTTTTATTTTTTTTCGAGATGGAGTTTTGCTTTGTCGCCCAGGCTGGAGTGCAATGGCACGATCTCGGCTCACTGCAACCTCCACCTCCCGGGTTCAAGCAATTCTCCTGCTTCAGCCTCCTGAGTAGCTGGGATTTCAGGCGCCCACCACTAAACCTGGCTAATTTTTGTATTTTTAGTAGAGATAGGGTTTCACCCTGTTGGCCAGGCTGATCTCGAACTCCTGACCTCAGGTGGCCTGCCTGCCTCAGCCTCTGAAAGTACTGAGATTACAGGCATAAACCACCATGCCCGGCCTAATTTTATATTAGTATAGGCCTGATTTTATATTAATATAAACAAAGATTCATCTTCCAGCTCTGCCACTTTGTGAAGGTTAAGGTGAGTCACTTAGCCTCTCCAAGTCACTGTCAAATGGAACAATGGCACCTGCCCTCACAGAGCTGCTGTGAAGGTAATGGATCATTTGCTGCTAGGACCTGTCACATGCAAGTGGTGGCTGTTATTATTGGAAGTTTCCAGGCCAAGGAAGCCTGGCATCCATCCCCTTCACCCAAGCCCACCAGGAACACATGTGTAGTTAGTCTAGTTGGGTTTCTTGCTCCTTGCAACGAGGGGACTTACATCAGGGGAACCTCGGGTTGCCTCAGTAGGAAGGTGTTAGAAAGAACCTAGCACAGGATTTGAGCTTTGGTTGATTCGAGGGAAGGCCTAAGGAAATAGGGATTGCCATAGAATAGATACTCTCAGGAAGGAGGGACAGCCCTGCAACTGGGCAGCTCAAGAAATCTGATCTGTAGGGAGGAGAGAGATGTGTGCGGAGAGCAGTAATTGATACAGAAGTAGCAGTCACTCATTTCAGCCAAGAGGGGTGTTGGGTATTTTCTCGATGGCACTGAGACATTGCTTTTGTTTGTGCTTGCCTCATTTTATCATAGTCTTATAGAAACCTTGTTTGGGGTTGTCCATCTGTGAGATTGTTCCTGTGTAATAGGAGATGCAGCTTACCTTGCGTGCCAGGCCTCAGCCACTGAGTGACGGCTGCTGTTTCTTTCTCAGTAGGATATGTTAGGAGGATAGACGCTGGTTTCACACTGTCTCGTTTCAATTCTGAAGACCTCTGCTCATCAGCTCTGTGAGCCTGAGGCAAGCCGTTAACCTTATTGAGCCTCAGTTTTCTCATCTGTAAAATGGGAGAATCATAGTACCTGCCTCTTGGCTGGTGGGAAAAATTAAATAAGACAATGTACTCACTGTTTCTGGCACATAATAGTTGCCAAGGGAGCTTTTTGAAAAGTCTGACTTTTGCATGGCACCATTCCTGTGGTCACAGGGCCAGCATTTTAGATCGGTAGATTCATGACCAGTTTGGTTCAACAGATATTTATTGATTTTTCCACTAAGTGCTAGAAAAAAATTAATAGAAATCCTTGCATCATTTGTTCTCCCAAAATAAAGCGCTGCTATGAGCAGCTTCATTTACTGAGCACATTCTCTGTGCCAGGGACCACTTAAAGCCCTGTCTAGGGACCAGCTCAGTTCATCTTCAGAGCAGCCTTATGAAGTGGGTAAAGCCAGGACTATTTTCATCAGCCCTATTATTGCATGTGAACAAACAGGCCAGGCGGATCAGGTACTGGGGCTGCAGCAGCAGAGAGAGAACGAGGGGCTGAACCTGGGCAGAAGAGTCAGCCTTCACAAGTTTCACCTCTCTGTGCTGCGCTTGTAGGAGGAATGAGGCTTGTGCCCTGCCTGAAGGAGAGGAACATCCCAGGGCAGGGTGGCAGGAAGCAGCGTGAGACCCCGAGGCACCAGGCCTCTGAGGAGGGAAGACCGCCTTCAGTTGGGAAGTGGAGGGGCGGGAGCAGGCCTGTTGGATCTTAGAGGACATCTAGGAAAGGCAAGAGTGGAAGGGGAAGCACAGGGAAGGGCATTCCCAGAGGCGGGAACAGCATGAGCAGGGTGGGGAGGCCGTGGGGTGTGGGGCATAGTGGCCTATAGTGAGGACCTTAGTCTGCGGGTCAGCCCGAGGGAGCCCTGCATTTCAGAGGGATAAAGGGAGGGCCCTGTGTGCTGCCCCACTTCCCAGGCAGCGTACCTGCAGAGACTGGGGGTGAACACCGCGGTCTTCGAGAGGCGCCATGTGATCGGGGGTGCAGCTGTCACTGAGGAGATCGTCCCAGGTGAGCTCTGATGTGGCATCGGGGAGTGAAGGGCAGTGACCCGGGGACAGTCTTCATCCTCTTCATCCCCGCTGACCCCCAGGTGACAGTCCTCATCCCCGCTGACCCCCGGTGACGGTCCTCATCCCCGCTGACCCCCCAGTGACGGTCCTCATCCTCCCTGACCCCCAGTGACGGTCCTCATCCCCGCTGACCCCCGGTGATGGACGTCATCCCCCCTGACCCCCGGTGACGGTCCTCATCCCCGCTGACCCCCCGGTGATGGACGTCATCCCCGCTGACCCCCGGTGACGGTCCTCATCCCCGCTGACCCCCGGTGACGGTCCTCATCCCCGCTGACCCCCGGTGACGGTCCTCATCCCCCCTGACCCCCGGTGACGGTCCTCATCCCCGCTGACCCCCGGTGACGGACGTCATCCCCCCTGACCCCCGGTGACGGTCCTCATCCCCGCTGATCCCCGGTGATGGACGTCATCCCTGCTGACCCCCGGTGACGGTCCTCATCCCCGCTGACCACCCGGTGACGGTCCTCATCCCTGCTGACCCCCGGTGACGGTCCTCATCCCTGCTGACCCCCGGTGACGGTCCTCATCCCCGCTGACCCCCCCGGTGACGGTCCTCATCCCCGCTGACCCCCGGTGATGGACGTCATCCCCCCTGACCCCCGGTGACGGTCCTCATCCCCGCTGACCCCCCGGTGATGGACGTCATCCCCCCTGACCCCCGGTGACGGTCCTCATCCCCGCTGACCCCCGGTGATGGACGTCATCCCCGCTGACCCCCCCGGTGATGGTCCTCATCCCCGCTGACCCCCGGTGATGGACGTCATCCCCCCTGACCCCCGGTGACGGTCCTCATCCCCGCTGACCCCCGGTGATGGACGTCATCCCTGCTGACCCCCGGTGATGGACGTCATCCCCGCTGACATCCGGTGACGGACGTCATCCCCGCTGACCCCCCGGTGACGGTCCTCATCCCCGCTGACCCCCGGTGACGGTCCTCATCCCCGCCGACCCCCCGGTGACGGTCCTCATCCCCGCTGACCCCCCGGTGATGGACGTCATCCCCGCTGACCCCCGGTGATGGTCCTCATCCCTGCTGACCCCTGGTGACCGTCTTCATTGGATTTGGTTTCAGGGTTTAAGTTCTCCCGCGCGTCCTACCTGCTCAGCCTCCTGAGGCCGCAGATTTACAATGATCTGGAGCTGAAGGTAGGGCCTCCCCGGCCTGATTGCAGGGAGGGAGGAAGCAGTTCCATCTTCCCAACCTGGGCAGAGACTCCCTGTTCTGTGCCCGAGGTGACGCCCACCCCTGAGGGCTCCCTCTTCCACCCAAGTCTTGTGTATCCCACGTGGTCTCCCTGCTGCGTTCCCATGGACGGGTTTTGTCTTGTCCATATAGTGTCTTGAAAAGTGGGAAATTTCATCCAAGAATTAGACTTCTTTTGAAGAATGACTTTGTCACCATCAGGCCCCGTGGGACACCTATCTGAAGCCTTGGGTGCCTGAGCTTACAGCTGCCTGGGGACACGAGCCCCATTTCTGCCCTCACTGAACTTGAGAGCTGATTCCCTCTCTTGGGAGCTGGAGCAGGAAGTGGGGCCTGGGGACTTTTCTGGCTCCCGGGCTGTTGGGAAGGTTCCTGGGAGTCTCATCTGGTGCTGTTTGCCTCTCAGTCCACTAACCTTTGTCCGCAACCTTGCCCAACCCTGCCGCCAACCCTTTCACCTTCCTTCACCCCCACTGTCTTATAAACTGCGTCACCACATTCCTGAGGCTGATTGGCTTCTACCTGCTTGGTACCACTGTCACTCACCACTCAGAGAAAAGGGTTCTTAGTGCCATCTGCACAAGCAGCTGCCACTCACGTTGGTGCCATCTTTTTTTTTTTTTTTTTTTTTTTTTTTTTTGAGACCAGGTCTCGCTCTGTCGCCTGGGCTGGAGTGCAGTGGCATGGTCTCGGCTCACTGCAAGCTCTGCCTCCCGGGTTCACGCCATTCTCCTGCCTCAGCCTCCCGAGTAGCTGGGACTACAGGCGCCCACCACCACGCCCGGCTAATTTTTTGTATTTTTAGTGGACACGGGGTTTCACTGTGTTAGCCAGGATGGTCTCAATCTCCTGACCTCATGATCCACCCGCCTCAGCCTCCCAAAATGCTGGGATTACAGGCGTGAGCCACCGTGCCCGGCCATGTTGGTGCCGTCTTTGCTCTAAATTCAAAATTTTAAGCTAGTGTGATGTCCAGCTGCTGTTCACAGCTCTTTGGCTGCTCTAACTGGTTCATGTAGAGACTTCTTCAAGCCACTGAGACAGAGTATGTGCATCCTGGTACCAGGACTGGATGAAATCTAGCCAGGGATGGGGGTGAGTCGCTGGTCTCCAGTCCAGACCAGACCATAGCAGCAGGCAGTTTGTAAATGCACCACTTATTCATAGTAGCAGATGTTGGGGAACAGGACCCTCCTTTTGGCAAACCTGATCTATGAGACTAAGAATCACAGAATAGACATTTTCACTTGATTATTCTCTTTACTTAAAAAATATTACTCATTTGAAATGGTATTTGTCATAGTGTTCCTTGAACTAGAAGCTCCCAAGTGAATTAAGTAGATGCTTTAACCTCTGCCTTGGGCTGCATTCATAGGAGTACGGTGCTCAGATCAGGGAGAAAGCAGTTCTGCTCTGTGACGCGCAGGACTCACCCCATCTGGAGCACCTTGTTTTAACAGGACATTGAGGGCCTGGAGGGCACTGACAGGAGGGCAACTAAACTATTTCCAGGAATATCCTCTTTCCAAAACTACAATGGAGAGCTTTTACTTTACCAGCATCACATATTGGGCTATGACCTTTAATGTTCTATCTCAGTTGTTCCTCACCTGTAAGTCAAGAGCCATGTTAGAATCAGGGAACTTGAAGTTCAGGGGTTAAATTCACAGAGCTAGAAAGTGATGGAGAATTTGAGCCAAGGTCGGACTGTCTCCTACTCCTTGTTCTTGAGCTATGATGCACTCAGGCCTGTTGGTACCGATACCACCCAGAGTCACATGCCTCTAGCTCTTTGTCGTTTGCGGTGAACGTGGTCATAGATGGAGTGTCCCTGGCAGCTCCAGCGGGGTGTGCACAGAGGCTGAGACTGGAGCTGCTGGAAACTGGCCAGCTGCGTCTGCCTCCCTGCTCCACAGCTCACCAGCTGTGTGATTTCGCCATGTGATGCCTTCTCTTCCTCATCTGTAAGATGGGAATGGCAACAACACCTGCCTCCCAAGGCTACATCAGCACAGTCCCTAGTGTACAGAGGGCTCAGTACTTATTGCTATTATTATTACCCCCATTTGGCACTTGAGAAAACTGAGGCTCCAGAAAGACCAATGGCCAGAGACTACTCAATCACCCTGCCACTTATAAGGCTATATCCAATTAGACTGAGCCGCCAACTAAAGTGTGAGGCTTAGCTTTGGCACCGCTGCTCCTCCTCCCCTCCTTGAGCCAAAGCACCCTCCACTGACCCTCTGTGGTCCCCACCAGGGCCTGCCTCCCCATCCTGGGTGTTAGTTTCCACAGCTGTCAATGCAAGCACTGACTTGGATCACCTCCCGGTTCCATCCACCTAGAAAATGAGTTTGCTTTTGCAGCAGTCTCACACTGGGTGATGAAATCCAGGCTGGAAGGGCAGAGCCTTTGCACTGGCAGAGAAGGGGATGTGGAGGGGGCTTTTCATCCCCTTCAGCCATAAGCTACCTTCCCCACCTCCCCCTGGGCCAGCCTTGACCTCATTGCCAGAGGCAACCCCATCCTCCCTCCCGCCTCTCACTGACCTTCTGTGTCTCACTCAGTCTTATTCATTTCGCTCCTGCTTTTCTCCTGGAAATCTCTCTAAGGTAGGGCTCTAACTTGCAGGGCCACAGAGTATGACCTGGGAAACTGCTGGGGAAGCAGAGATTTCCCTGGGGTTCTTGCTCACAGGTCTGATTCGGTGGCAGTGGTGGGGCCCAGAAATAGTCTTTTTGATGGCATTCTCGGGTCATTCTGAGAGAGGAGGCCTCCGGAACACAACTTTGAGAAGCACACCCTTTAAATCTCTTGTACCGACCAGACCCTGCTCTTAGAGAGAGTGACTCATAACTGTAATCTCAGCACTTTGGGAGGCTGAGGTGGGCGGATCACGAGGTCAAGAGATCGAGACCATCCTGACTAACATGGTGAAACCCCGTCTCTACTAAAAATAGAAAAAAAATTAGCCAGGCATGGTGGCGGGTTCCTGTAGTCCCAGCTACTCGGGAGGCTGAGGCAGGAGAATGGCGTGAACCTGAGAGGTGGAGCTTGCAGTGAGCTGAGATCGCACCACTGCACTCCAGCCTGGGTGACAGAGCAAGACTCTATCTCAAAAAAAACAAAAACAAAAAA
This sequence comes from Chlorocebus sabaeus, assembly GCF_047675955.1. Classification (NCBI taxonomy): domain Eukaryota; kingdom Metazoa; phylum Chordata; class Mammalia; order Primates; family Cercopithecidae; genus Chlorocebus; species Chlorocebus sabaeus. The sequence continues at coordinate 101,164,438 of NC_132912.1, read as the reverse complement.
ATCTCTTGTATCTCTGGTCATTTAGACACACATCCTTCACACACACACGCTTTCCAACAGTTTCCACCCATGATAGTTGTCCATGCTGAGTACTCTCATGAGGTAAATAAAAGAAGGGTTTTGCTTTCTTTTTTTTTTTTAAGAAAAAATCTTCATAATCTGAACAAATCTCATGGATATAATCTGATGGTTACTTAACATTCCCCTTCTCATTCAAACTCCACATAATTAAAACCATTGTTAAAAGAAAAACCTTCACCAAATTAAATTTAACAGAGTTTAGTTGAGCAAAGAATGATTCATAAATGGATCAGCCTCCCGAGCCAGAGTATGCTCAAAGTCTCCAGCACAGCCCCATGGTAGAAGAAGATTTATAGACAGAAAGTGAAAAGTGATGTACAGAAAATGGAAGTGAGGTACAGAAATAGCTGGATTGGATACAGCTCAGCGTTTGTCTTATTTGAACACAGTTTAAACACTTGATCCCCTTTGATTGGCCAAAACTCGGCGATTGACACAGGAGTAGGTTACAGTCTGTTTACACCACCTTCTAGCTTAGAGTTCACTATGAACAGAGAAACCTTTAGGCTGAGCTTATTAAGTATTCGAGGAGGCAGCTTTAAGCTAAATTTGATTTAACACCATTAAGAATGACAGAGCCTCCATTTAGAAGAGAAAGTCCTGGAATCAAATGAAAAGTGATTCATAGTCAATTAGTTATACTTGGAATAACTTCTGGATTCCTCTTAGGTCCCTGATTTGGGGGGTTATTCATTCATTCAGTCCATGTTTCTGAGTACCTGCTGTGTGCCAGGCGCTGAGAGAAGCCCTTGGGTGTACAGCAGCAAACTGGAAAGGCAAGGACCCTGCTCTTGGGGAGAGAACTTCAGGTAGGGTAAGTGCCAAGAAGAAAAGAAAAGAAGGCAGCATTAGAGAGAGAGTGGAGATTCCAGCCTAGATGGCGACCAGGAAGGACATCTTCCTCAAGGAAGTGACATTTGAGCAGGTTTTCAAATACCAAGAGGTCACCAGCAGCAGCCATGTGGACATCTGAGCAGACGGTCTCCAGTCAGAGGGAAGAGGAGATGGACCCACCCAGGCAGGCGTTAGCAGAGGGCAGGTCAGCGTGGCCAGAGCAGAGGAGTGACAGGCAGAGGGCAGCAGATTGGGGTGGGAGGGGCAGGGGCCAACTCGGGGACTGCATTTTATCCAAGTGCAGCGAGAAGCCAGTGAGGTGTGTGATCAGGAAGTTCACTGCTAGGATTTGTGACTTTACCAAGGTCAGCCCGCCTGCTGGCTGGTGAGGACTCGGCGGAAACAGGAGGGGTCGCATGTGGATCACGAGGCCGCGCTGCCGCGGTTCCCAAAATGGTGGCTTAGAGAGAAGCGCACAGGTTCTGGAGGCAGCCTACGGGATGTCAAGAATGACAAGGAGGCCGGGCGCGGTGGCTCAAGCCTGTAATCCCAGCACTTTGGGAGGCCGAGACGGGCGGATCATGAGGTCAGGAGATCGAGACCATCCTGGATAACCCGGTGAAACTCCGTCTCTACTAAAAAAATACAAAAAACTAGCCGGGCGAGGTGGCGGGCGCCTGTAGTCCCAGCTACTCAGGAGGCTGAGGCAGGAGAATGGCGTGAACCCGGGAGGCGGAGCTTGCAGTGAGCTGAGATCCGGCCACTGTGCTTCAGCCTGGGCGACAGAGTGAGACTCCGTCTCAAAAAAAAAAAAAAAAAAAAAGAATGACAAGGAGAGAAACTAAGGATGCTTCCTGGGTATGAGAGAGTTCACTACATTAAGAGGAACGAAGCTGGAAGTTTCTCCAGCTTAGAATAAAGAATGTCTCCATCTTAGGGTTAGGAGGGACCCCAGCCGTCTCCTGGCCCCGGCCCCCGCCGGTGTCGGGAACCTCCTCGAGGCACAAAGTGTCCAGAGCTACGGCGAGCCTGCCCGCCTGAAGCGTCTCCAGTGTGGAGCAACTCCAGCGGTAACTGTTGGAAAAGCCTGTTTTTGGTTTCCTCGTCCTTTCCTAAAACCTCTGCTCTCAGATCTCATTTCCCTCCTCCGCGGCCGTACCTTGTCTGCAACCTAGCATTCATTTATTCAGAGTCGACGGAATGCTTATTAACTGCACTGTGTCTGCATGCGGGGGATACAGCAGTGAACAAAATAGACAATGCCCCTGACTTCACAGGGCTCACATTCTACTTGGGGAGACAATGAAAACACTAAATATGTGATTAGCCATGTGGTGACAAGTACTTTGGGGAAAAATATTGCAGGGCAAGGGCGCAGGGAGTGCAGGAGAGGCCTGGCTGATAAGGTGGCATTCCAGCCAAGACCGAGTCGTTGAGGGAGCAGGCCACGGATCTGGAGAAGGAAGCCTCTGGACGGCAGAAACTAGAGGCAGCACAGGCCCCTTTTGCTTTATCTGTGCCTCCTTTGAGGAAGTAGATGTGCTCTTGGAAAGTTCTGTGTGCTAATCAAGTATTTGTAAATCAAATCATATTTTAAATGCATCAAGGGGACTTCCACTTAAAGTGACCCTGGAGTAAATGAGTCTGCAAAGTAAATAAAATGTTCTGATGTGAATAATTTATCTACCTTGTAAGTATAGATTTTCACATAACCATTGCTTGATTGTGTCTTTCTAAATTTAATTATTTATTTCTGAAGTGGGGCAGTTGCAGACTGGTGCTGAGAGCTGGGGCTTTGCAGTTACACAGCTGTGGTTTTGAAACCCAGACCTACCTCCTAAAGTGACCTGGGACAAATTATGTAACTCCTATGAGCCTCTCGTGTTGCTTTTGTACAATGAGGATAGTAAGACAGCCACGTGCCACGTGACAACATGTTGGTCAACGATAGACTATATACAATGGTGGTCCCGTAAGCTTACAATGGAGCTGAAAAAAATTCCTGTCCCCTAGCGATGTCATAGTTGCAGTGCAGCATATTATTCTTGTGTTTGTGGCGATAAGCCTACTGTGCGGCCAGTTGTCAAAAAGTCTAGTACATATAATTATATACAGTACACAATACTTGCTAGTAAATGACTTTGTCACTGGTTAACGTATTTATTATACTATACTTTTTATTATTATTTTAGAATGTATTCGTTTTCCTTATTTAAAAAACTCACTGTCAAACAGCCTCAGGCAGGTCTGTCAGGAGGGATCCAGCAGAAGGCATTGCTCTCTAGAGATGACAGCGCCACGTGTTACTGTCCCTGAAGACCCTGCAGTGGGGCAGGATGTGGAGGTGGAAGGCAGTGACATTGATGATCCTGGCCCCGTGTAGCCCTAGGCTGATGTGTGTGTTTGCGTTTCACTTTTTAGCAAAACAATTTAAAAAGTAAAAAATAAAATAAAATAAAAATTTCAAAAACAGAGAAAAGCTTACAGAATGAGGATATAAAGAAAATAGTTTATATAGCTATACAATGTTTGTGTTTTTAGCCAAGTGTCTTTTTCAAAGAATCAAAAAGGTTTTAAAAATTAAAACGTTTATAAAGTTTAAAAGTTGCAGTAAGCTAACTTACCGAAGAAAATGTTTTAATCAATGTATTGTAGCCTAAGTGTACTGTATTTATAAAGCGTGCAGTAGTGCACAGCAATGTGCTGGGCCTTCAGTCACTCGCCACTCACCCAGAGCAGCTTCCAATCCCGCAGGCTCCATTCATCGTGAGGGCTCTATACGGTATCCTTTTTCTTACCTTTTATGCCATATTCTTAATGTACCTTTTCTATGTTTGGGTTTTTTGTTTTTGTTTTTGTTGTTGTTTTTTGAGACAGAATCTCGCTTTGTCACCCAGGCTGGAGTGCAGTGGTGCAGTCTCACCTCACTGCAACCTCTGCCTTCCAGGTTCAAGCGATTCTCCTGCCTCAGCCTTCCGAGTAGTTGGGACTACAGGTGTGTGCCACCATGCCCGGCTAATTTTTTGTATTCTAAATAGAGATGGGGTTTCACCATATTGGCCAGGCTGGTCTTGAACTCCTGACCTCAGCTGATCTGTGCGCCTTGGACTCCCAAAATGCTGAGATTACAGGCATGAGCCACTGCTCCCAGCCTAGATATGTTTAGATACCCAAATACCATTGTATTACAGTTGCCTCCGGGATTCAGTGCAGTAACATGCTGTGCAGGTTTGCAGCAATAGGCTACACCGCACAGCCTATGTGTGGTAGGCTATCAGATCTAGGTTTGTGTAGGTACACTCTGTGATGCTCAAACTACGACAAAGTTGCCTGACAATGCATTTCTTGGAACATATCCCCATCGTTAAGTGATGCAAGACAGTACTTACGAAGTTGTTGTGAGGTAGCCATTGTAAACCCTAGTACAGTCCCTGGCATGGAAGGTGTGTGCCGTGGTGTGATGTGGTATGATGTGGCATGGCGTAGTGTGGTGTGATATGACATGGTATAGTATCGTAGGGTGTGGTAGGGTGTGGTATGGCATGGTGTGTGTGGTGTGATGTGATGTAGTGTGGTATGGCATGATGTGGCATGGCGTGGTGCTGTATGGCATGGTATGGTATGTATGGTATGGTATAGAATGGTATAGTGTACTGTGCTGTGATACAGTATTGTCTACCATAGGGTACTTGGGCAAGAGGGCTTTCTTTAAACTATATTTAAAAACAGACACCAGGACCATACACTTGGGAATCTACACACAGGTACCTATATAGTCACACAAACACAACTGGAGAAAAAGATGACGGGCAGAGACCACAGAGCCATTAATTTGTTGCCATGCTGTTTGTGTTCTGCAGAAACATGGGCTGAGGCTTCATCTTCGAAACCCCTACTCCTTCACCCCCATGCTGGAAGAGGGTGCGGGCAGCAAGGTGCCCAGGTCCCTTCTGCTGGGCACAGACATGGCAGAAAACCAGAAGCAGATTGCCCAGTTCTCCCGGAAGGATGCCCAGGTAGGGAAGGCGACCAGTGACTGAGCTCCTACTCCCTCAGCAGCCTAAAGATGGGCCTGGTTGGATTGTCCTAGAACAATTGTCCAAAGGTCATGGGCACTGGGCCAGGCCACCTCACATTCCTAGGAGGGCTCCAGTTGGTGGCAGCTCTTGATCTCAGGCACTGCGAAGAGAAGCGGGTGGAGGATGCTGATTAAGACCAATGGACTGGAAGACCCGCACACCTGCGTGTGTTCAATATGGGGCCACTGTCAGAGGGGCTGTGCATGGTGAGTTCAAGAGGAAATGCACCGGCGTGTTCCTACACCGGGAAGTGCTTCATGCCCCTCCAGCTTTCAGACAGAGTTCCGAGTGTTTGTCCACATTAAAGCACATGAAAGCCAGAAAGGAAGATGAGGGACGATCAGAGAAAATTAAGGATAAAATCAACTGAATCAGGAACTTAGGACAAGAGAGTTCTAAATATTCATTCAATGTGGCATCCCAAGGCTCCCTCCTGACTACCCAAGGCAACAAAGTGTCCATGATGGTGTGCAGCTCTGGTGATGGGATGAGCACATGTCGGATGGAGAATGCACTTTTTTTCCCTCGGAACTGCATTCTAGGAACCTGCTGGGTGGCCTTGTCTAGATGAGCCACTGAGTTCCGTAAGGGCCCTGCCACAGTTGGTTCTGTGGACATAGGAAGATTATTTGAATGGCCGTTTTGTACCAAGCGTGGATACAAGCTGAGGTGTAGCATTAAATCATATCTCAGTGGAGACATTTTCATAAGAAGAACCTAGGTTAATAGAACCCATGTACATTGCTTTTCTTGTGTTAATCTATTACTGGGTAAAACTTAGAGAACCACAGATGCACAGCCTATATGTCTCTTCCACCAGCAGTTTTCAAACCTGGCTGATGATCAGAATCACCTGAGAAGCTTAGCCTTTTATTTTGTTATTTTATTTCATTTGTTTTTAAGACAGGGTCTCACTCTGTCACCCAAGCTGGAATGCAGTGGTGCGATCTTGGCTCACTGCAACCTCCGCCTCCCGTGCTCAAGCAATCCTCCTGCCTCAGCCACCTGAGTAGCTGGGATTACCAAGACTTCTCAAATGTATTTTAACATGGAACTTTTCTTTATGTAACACTTATTAAAATGTCATGGGTCTATCCATGGGTAGAGATAGACCAAAATGCAAAGTCCAGGGCTAAGAAGAATCAGGCTTCCCTGGTGGGCACAGGAGCAGTGATAGAAGCCTGTGCTACCGGAGGCAGCGAAGGTGAGTGTCAGAAACTAGGCTTTCGAAAGTGGATTCTGACGTGGGAGCTTGTGGGGTGAGAAGAGGCAGTCTTCTGTGACTGCGGGTGATGAGACGGCGTGGGAGACCTACAGACTGGAAAAGAATACAGGCAAAGGTCTAACTTCTACCAGTAATATGTGAGAGGACAGAAGGACAGTCTAGGTGCAGCGGCTCACGCATGTAATCCCAGCACTTTGGGAGGCTGAGGCAGGTGGATCACTTGAGGTCAGAAGTTCGTGACCAGCCTGGCCAACATGGTGAGACTCCATCTCTATAAAACTACAAAAATTAGCTGGGCATGGTGGCACATGCCTATAATCCCAGCTACTCAGGAGGCTGAGGCAGGAGAATCACTTGAACCTGGGAGGCAGAGGTTGCAGTGAGCCGAGATCGCACCACTGCACTCCAGCCTGGGTGACAGAGCAAGACTCCATCTTGGAGAAAAAAAAAGAAGAAATGACAGAAGGAAGAAACTTCTAAGTGGTTTCATGGTTTATCGCAGAGACCATGCCCTAAGATTCTTGCCAGTTCTCTGTGGGTGACACTTTGTGTTGGCCAGCATTAGCTCCTTGTCCCTGTTGCCACTCCTGGTGGCTCTCCTATCGCCCAGGGTCTCCTGAGCACCCCCACCTCCACCCCATGTACTCTTGTTGGTGTTGATGTTAACCCAGAGACCTGGAACTGGGGGAGCTCAACAGAGCCAAGCCGAGCCACAGCGGGGAATGAGGCCTGAGGAACCATCAAGCTGTGGGGGTGACAGGCCATATGGGGACGGCATAGAGGGGAGGGATATGGATGGTGGGGCCTTGATGCAGAGCTCTGTTCCAGGTCTTTCCCAGATACGAGGAGTTCATGCATCGCTTGGCATTAGCCATTGACCCTCTGCTGGATGCGGCCCCCGTGGACATGGCGGCCTTCCAGCGTGGCTCTCTGCTGCAAAGGATCAAGTCGCTGTCCACCCTCAAGCCCCTGCTGAAGGCAGGTAAGTGCAAGTGCAGGCACCGGGGCATGATGAGTGACCTTCAAGGAGGTGAGCGCATTGTCTCAATGTCTAGACACAAGCCTGAACCTCCATGGCAACCTGCCACCTGGGATCAGTTAACATGCTGTGATCAATTACGGGCAGCCTGGAGCACTTTGTTGAGAGCATCTTAGGCTGATGCGCTTTAAAATAGAGCTTGAGACCAAGGCTTGTGCATGGGTACTTCATTTGGAAGGGTGACCCCAAGGCACAAAAATAGGAGAAAGTGGGGGTGAGAGTGGACAGAGAAAGAGTCAATACCAGAGTGTGTGATCATACTAGCCACACTGTGGGTGACAAGATGCTGGACCTGTGTGGGCCCTCTGGGAAACTTTATGAAATGCATTTGAGGAACCTTCTCGGGAGATGGAAAGGGAAATAGTTATTCATTGGGTTCTATCTCCCATTGGTCAAGGGTTGCCTCACAGGGCATTGTCTCCCACACTTCTGGGCTGTGCGTCTGTGGGTGCCAAGTGGGTTCGCATGAGTGCCCTAGGGAAGAAGTAGAGAGGCTTACTTTTCAGCACTGAAGTGAGATGCTGTGGAGTTGCCTTTGTGAAGCTGATCAAAGCCTGCATGGAGTTTGGCATCATGGTCGTGGCTAGAATAAGATATGGGGGCCAAGAGATTTGAAGTACTGCTCCCATACAGGAAGAATGCTAGATTTGGGCTCAGCAAGGAGAAGTTCTGTGATCAGTTAGTAATGTCTGTCATGAGTATGAGAATGGAAGGCACATCAAGTATGCTATTATTTTCTACCCTCCTTGAGGATATACAGACCAGTTTAGCCTCTATGTCCTAGAAAAAACAAACAAACAGACAAATTGCTTGTTTCCCACATGTCTTCGTGGCTCAGCTGATCTGGTCTGGTCTCAGGCATGTGTTTGTGTCTGCAGCAGCTCAGTGGAGGCAGCTCTGCTCCAGGTACCTCCCGCCCTCCTTGTAGAAGCGCATGCTGATCTGGGCGTGGACTTTTCACATCAGTGGCACAAGCACAGAGGGCATGCCCCAATGTACAGGCCTGTTTCAGGTCTGGCTTTGTGTCACATCTGCAAACATTCCACTGGCTGGCCAAGTCACATGGATGAACCCAGAGTCAAGGAGCCGGGCAGGTTAACCAAGCTGTGGTGGGTTGGGAGACACTGCAGACTTATACATTGCAAAGAGTGTGGAGCCAGTGGAATCTATTACAAATGCAAAAAGGAGACACTGCCTCTCAGATAACCAGTCCAGGGAGCTTTGTGTGAAAAACAGGAAAAAATCATTTATTGAGCAACTACTATGTGCCAGACACTAAGATAGGCCTGGGTGCTATAAGGCTAGAGACCATGATTTCTATCCTGAAGGTCTTAAAGCCTAGTTACTCTGAAATGATCTGAATCAGGGTTGTAGGAATGGATCAGCCAGGCCAGCTACCTCCCAGGATATGGGCCTTCTGGAGTTCAAAATAAGGGAATAAGGTTGAAGTTTAAAATTTTCAAAACATAATGCTAACTGATTAAACATATTAAATGCCTATGAACTTGCAAATGCTTTACCTAGCTCATTTAATGCTCACCTTACCCCTTGGTGTATAAAACAGGATTCCCGTGTTACAGGTAAAGAATCAGGTTCAGAGATGTTAAAAATGTGTCCCAGGCACTGCTAGTGAGAGGTGTGGCCGGAACTCAAGCTGGGTCTGTCTCTGCATTGGCTGTGCTATACCATCTCCCCGAAGGAAGTCTCGGCCTCCTCCAATCTTTTATCCCACAGGCCAGGTCGGAGGGTTTCCCTGTCACCTGTTTCAACTTCTGTTTTGTGGATCTTCTGTTATAGGCCGCATCCTAGGAGCCCAGCTTCCCCAATATTATGAGGTCCTCACAGCTCCCATTACCAAGGTGAGCGGTTCCCCAGCGTCAGGCCCAACCAGGGAGCAAGGGGACCCTCCTCCCATCGAGGCCCCTAAGCCCTTCTCTCTGCTGTTGTGCTGTCCAGGTGCTGGATCAGTGGTTTGAGTCTGAGCCTCTAAAAGCCACTCTGGCCACAGATGCTGTGATTGGAGCCATGGCAAGTCCCCGCACTCCGGGGAGTGGGTGAGTGAGGGGGGTGAGGCGGGACACAGGAATGGGGCATGTTCCCCAACAGGAGTGAGGACAACAGTGGCAGTGGCCGCAGCAACAGCTGCCACTTAACAGAGCTCACCCAGTGAGCCAGGAATGGAGCCAGGCACGTCACACACGATCCATTTAACCTTCAGAGCAACATCTGAGAACTGCGGTTCAGAGAAGGGAGTGTCTTGCCCAAAGCCACTCAAGTGGCCAGGCTGATTTTCAGCTCGAGGTGTCTGACTCCCCAAAATCTTCCTTCTTAGTGACCGTGCCCTACTGCTTCACTAAGAATAGCCTCTCTCCCACCTCCCGCTTGGTATCTCAACATTAATATCTTCTTTTCTCTCCTCTTCCCTTCCCTCTTCCACCTCTCCACTCCCGCAAACACCCATTCTCCCTTCCCTGCCGCCGGTCCTTTCCCTGGGCTCCGGGACACTCACACAGACACCTCGGGCTGGGCAGTGAGCTGCCTTTCTCTTGCTGAGTGCGGGTGTGCGCTGACAGCCCAGTCCGAGAGGTGGCAGGCAGACACAGCGAAGCCTGCAGTGTGGTCTGACTTAATGAGCCCCCACAGAAGCAGGAATGGAGGGGTGTGTGTGTGTGTGTGTGTGTGTGTGTGTTGGGATGGAGAATGCCGCCAAGGGTTGGGCCGTTTCCAGTGCACCAGAAGATACAGCTAGAAGCTAGAAGCTAGAAGCTGTCGACGTGGCTTTTCTCTCAAGGGATGAGCACACCCTCGGAAGTGGTTTTTCAACACATATTAAGCCGGCCCCAAATTCCCCCAGGACCATAGAGACGGGGGCTTGGCAGCAGTTGCTACACGTTGGCCAAGCTGTGATCTACCAGCCAATATGGATCTTCCAGCTGGGGCCTCCTGCCCTTTTCTCTTGGGATCTCTGGGAGGCTCAGCCAGTGCTCAGTTTGTGAAATGTGCCTTTAAGTAATTTGTTCCTTCATTAATTCTTCCAACAAATATGGATGAGCGCTCGCTAGGTGCTGGGGATACGGTAGTGAGTGGAGCAGACGTCCTGATGGGTGAGAGACACAGAGCGAGTGATGATGATGAAGTGGTGTGAGTGTGATGCTAGGAGGTGCAGCCGGGACACAGCCTGGCCTAGGGTCAGAGAAGCCTCCACATGGAAGAGGTATTTGATCTGAGACCCAAAGGACAAAGAGGAGTTAGCGAAACACACGATGAGGGAAGAAGGGACTTCAGGCTGACAGAACAGCAGGGGAAATGCTGGGGTTAGAGAACGTGTGATCCACCCAGGAATCTAGAGGTTCTGTTAGTTAGGAGGATGGCGTACAGAGAGGGACAGGATGAGGGGTGAGGCTGGAGTGCCTGCTAGGAGACTGGCCATTCCCTAAGAGCAGCGCCAAGCCAGGGAGGTTTGGAATGGTGATAAGTGAGTGGCACGAGCACAGCTGGGCTTTAAGATAAGGCTCCAGGATATATGTGGACAAAGACCTGCAGGGGAGAAAGTGTGGGAGAAGGGGTCCGATGAGGGGCACTACTGCAGCAGCATAAGAAAAAGAAGAGAGGCTGAGAGGTGGGGTGGCCTTGCAAGCCCTTTGGAGGCTGAGTTGGCGTTGCTGTGTGGACGTAGATAGGGAAGGATGGTAGCGGTCAAGGCTGACACCTGGTTTCTGTTGGAAACAGAACCTTCTATGGAAAGGTGTCGTTCACTGGAATGGGAAAGATTGAAGGGGAAGCAGCTGGAGAATGGGGAAAATGTGGTGGGTTTAAGATGCCTACCAAGAAAGCGTCCAAATGGAGATATCTGTGGGTAGTTAGACACAGGAGCTGGAGTTCAGGAGAGTGCTGGAGCTGCAGGTTTGGGCATCGTTGCCTTCTTTTTGGTAATAAAGCTATGCACATAGACACACTTGCTGGGGAGTCGGTGTAGAGAAGGCAAAGGGCTCTTACAAGAACTTGAGCTCATTAAAGTCTACTGGGAAAGGGCTGGATGGTGGCAGGGAGGGGCTGAAGATCAAGATGGAAAGGAATAGTTGCACCTACAACTCTGGGCAGATGAGATCCCACCTCCAGGATCTGAGTCGGATGGTCTGTCCTCAGGTATGTGCTGCTGCATCATGTGATGGGGGGCCTGGAGGGGATGCAGGGGGCCTGGGGCTACGTCCAGGGGGGCATGGGTGCCCTCTCTGATGCCATCGCAAGCTCAGCCACCACCCATGGAGCAAGCATCTTCACTGAAAAGGTGAATGGCCCCTCTACCCCACCCCAATTATTGACAAGGATCCCAGGACAGAACCAAGTCTCAAATTTGGAAGGTCCCTTGTTTTACCGATGAACAGAGGGGCTGTGAGGGGGTGGGTTGCAGAATCAAGAGACTAAGGTCACGCAGCCTGTTAGTGGCTAACCACCCCCTTTGAATTCCCTGGTCACTGAACCGAGGCTGAGTGTTTCATGGAGAAGCCGAGGCTTCATGGAGAAGCTGCAGAACTTGATGGGGTGGGTTTGGGATGAAGAAGTTGTGAATGCCTAGGACCATCACAGACCATGGGAATCCCACAAGATCTAACCTGGGTTTCCCTTCCTGGGGGTTTCTGGTGGGCGCTAGACAGTGGCGAAGGTACAGGTGAACAGTGAAGGCTGTGTTCAAGGAGTTGTGCTGGAAGATGGCACAGAAGTGAGAAGCAAGGTGGTGCTGTCCAACACATCACCACAGATCACCTTCCTGAAGCTGACACCACAGGTGAGGCTGCAGGCAGGAGGGTGGAGCTTAGATGTCTGCCAAAACAGGGGTTGGAATCTGTGGGAATTGAGGGAGCCAGGATTGCATCAGGGTGTGAGATGCAAAAGCCAAGTCTCTGCATTTGGGAAACAGGCGGGTAAGGGCAGGTAGCAAACAGGGAAGAAGCCTCACAGGTGAGGAGAAGGGGCCAGAGAGGTGAAGTGACCAAGATTCTGGCCACTGGCAGAGCCAGAGCTAGAACACAGGTCTGACTTTCAATCTAGAGTTATTTCCACAACTTTCCTACTTTCCTGATTTCTCCCCTCTCACCAGCTCTAAGTTCATTGTATGTGTCAACTCTCTGTTGTATTATCCATGATTATTAATTAATTTAAAAAAAGAGCCACAAAACTTCTGGGCATATAACAAGAAATACTGGCACCCAGAACTGGAGACTTCAGTTGATCTTGGTGGATTTCAACTGCTCACGGCTGGCTCACGCAACTGCAGTCAGCCGCAGGTCAGCTTGCCGGCTCTGCTGATCTTGGCGGGACTCCTTCTTGTTCCTGGGAGCTAGCCGGTGGTAGCTGGTCCAGGTCTGTTTCTGCTGGGATGACCGGAGGGGGGACTCAGCTCTGCCCCGTGTGTCTGTCCTCCCCCAGCACAGTAGTCCAGGCATGTTCTCAGGGTCTGGCAAGGGGCAAAAGCAGGCAAGCTCAAGCATGTATGCAAGCATCACGTGGTTTGATCTCTTTGCATCCTGTTTGCTAGCATTGGCCAAAGCAAGTCTCATGGCCAAGCCCAGAGTCAGAGTGTGAGGGCACTGCAAGATTACACAGAAACAGGTGTGCAAACAGGGAGGGGTGAGTTTTGGGGGGCAGTTTTTGCAATTGACTTTCCCTGTGCCCAAAAGATACGATAACATGTATACGTCCATGAAGCTCCCAACCATTCTTGGGGGCAATTCTTAGGGGCAAAGCACTACTTTTTCTGAGTGATTCCATTAATAAAATTCAACAAACATCAGTAAAAAGAAACTTGTTAAGGCAATTCTGAGATCATCAAGGCTTCCAAGAGCTTACACACCAGTAGTGAAAAGAGACCTGCAAACCACTGTCCCCTTTGCAAGCAGGGAGAGGTGTGGACTATTTCACAGTCAGAACTGCTGGCCAAGCGCAGAGGAGGAAGTGGTTAGAGCTGAGTGGGAGGGGATCTAGGAAGGCTTCACAGGGGAGGTGGTTTTGGCTGAGCTTTGAAGGATGAAGAGGATTTCCGGAGGGAGCGACTGAGGGATCTTCCTGAGCAAAGAAAGAAGGCAGCTTCCTTGGGGCCTTGGACGTCTGGGGGCTTTCATGGAGGCTTCTCCTTCCAGGAGTGGCTTCCTGAGGAGTTCCTGGAGAAAATCTCTCAGCTGGACACCCGGTCGCCTGTCACCAAGATCAATGGTAAGAGGCAGACCACATTGCAGCACTGTCTCCTTTGACCCATCTAAGTGAGAAACCTCCAGGCGGGGGGCAGCTGAACTCTGTCATCATCTCCATTCCCTGACCTCCAGCCTGTGTCCCCCTGCAGCCTGGTCAGAAGGTGAAACACTTGCTTGTACTTTCCTACTCCCATCTGCCACTGAGGGTAGCAGGGTGCTGGCTGTAGAGGGAGGACCTTGAGGGGCTAAGACCTGACCCTCCTCTTTGGTCCCTCAGTGGCTGTAGACAGGCTGCCCAGCTTCCTAGCAGCCCCCAATGGTCCCAGGGACCAGCCGCTGCCCCATCACCAGTGCTCCATCCACCTGAACTGTGAAGACACCCTCCTCCTTCATCAGGCCTTTGAAGACGCCGTGGACGGCCTGCCTTCCCACAGGTAGGGGTCCTGGACAGAACATCCCCTGATGTTCTTCCACATGGGCCTGGGAGGCGGGCTGTCCATGCCACACACAGCAGAGATCAGGCCTGGCGTTCAACCTTCACAGTGACTTAGGATCTGCCAAAATCCATACTTAACTTCTAAGGACAGGAAGTGCATCCCAGGTGAAAAATCTGAGGACCAGGGCAGGTAAGGGTGAAGAGCAGCTCAGGTTAGCGGAAGGGGCAGAGGGGCAGAGCACTGCCCGGGAAAGAGCTGGTCCTGGGGAAGAAGAGGAGAAAATGTGTTCTGGGAGAGCAAAGGAGGTTCTTTCATTCAGAGCCTGTCAGGGGACACACACACACTGAGTCCTCTGCTCCATAGCCTTTCTTTTTCTGATAAGCTGCCTTCTTGCAAAACTTCTAAAAGCATTTCCCACCTCCCACTGCAGCTGTATTTCCATCCTTCCAGAAAACGCAGGGGCGCTATAGGAGCAAGAGCCTTTCCTTCCTGTCCACTGTCCAGCACACACTGTTGAAAACCTACTCAGTGCCCGGCTCTGTGCTAGGTACGGGCTGGGAGAACTAGTGGGGCAGGGGCATGATACCGACATGAAGCTTATGATAAGACAGGTACACAAATATTTACAGCATGTGGTAAAGAAGATGTGCGCCTGGAGAGAAGGGTATAGGGCAAAGTTCATTCATCCATTTATAAACATTCTGGGGTCTCTACTCTGTGCCAGGCTTGGTTCAGTGACTGGGCACAGATCAGCAAGCAAAGCCAACAAGGTCTCAGGTCGCTGACTTTCTATCCATGAGAGGAAGACAATCAACAAGTAAGCACTGATGATGAGCACTGCAGAGAAAAACAGGCAGGGAAGGGGAGGAAAGGCTTCTCTGACAACGCGGCACTTAAGCAGAGACCGGAAGGAAGTGAGGATACAGATCTTGTGGGTACCTGGGAAAGAACGCCCAGACAGAGGGAAGGTCAGGGGCAAAGGTCCTGAGGCAGGAGCATGCTGCTGTGTAGGAGGCACAGGGACGAGGCCAGAGTGACTCTCTGGAGAGAGAGCACCTGGGAGTGAAGGGTGTCAGATCGTGCTGGGTCTTGTCAACTGTCCTGGCTCTTACTCCAGGAAAGTTTGTGCAGAGCCTGCCTTATACTTTAGAAAGACCAACCTGGACACGGTGTGGAGAAAACATTAAGGCATCTGTTGCAATGGGTTACTGTTGCAGAATCCAAGTTGGAGTGGACAGTGGCTTGGACAAGGGTGGGGCAGTGGAAGTGATGAGAAGGGACAGAAGACTGGGTATATTTTGAAGGTGAAGCCAACAGGACTTGCTGTTGGACAGGGAGTGGGATGTGCGTAATAAAAAGGAGCGACTGTGAAATGATGCCTCCATTTACTGAAGAGAGGAAGAGGCGGCGGGGGTGGAGCAGGTTTTAGAGGCTAATCAGGCATTGGGGTTTGAACGGGGGACGTTTAAGATCCCTGGTGGACATCCAAGTTCAGCAAAAACATTGCGGCTGAGGGACGCAGGGAGAAGGGGCGTTTCCCGTGGCCTTGAAGGAGACTCATATTTGGAGATCAGAGGGAGAATGTGCTCCAGGTAGAAAAGGTGTGGCAGGCAAAGGTGGTGGGGTGGGAAGCAGGTCACAGCTCTGCTGGGGCTCGGGGCAGCCCTAGCAACTCTGTCTTCCATTGGTCTGCTCTGGAAAAGGCAGTCAGGCCGCTAAAGCCTGGCTGAAATCTGGCTGCCTGGGCGCCTGCTGTCTTAGGCCTGGCCTCTTTCCACACTCCCACTGTCTGTGTGGACCTTGGAGACATTTGCGTTTGGGAGCTGTGGTTAGAGCACAGCGTGTGATGAAGGCAGGCAAGGACAGGCCATGCATTCGGGGGTCTGGGCCAGGTGAGCTCCTCACGGGTGCTCTGGATCACACTGGCAGCCGCTAAGCCAATGCAAGTGGACAACCACTGTGGCTGTACAGCGACAGTCGCCCAGGATTGGTGTCATCTCAGGGTCTCCACTGTGCCCCAAGTCATCTCAGAGGCCCTTCGCAACACACTGCTGCTCTTAGACCTGCCGTCTCTCCTCCCTGCCCGCACAGGCCTATGATTGAGCTCTGCATCCCTTCTGCGCTGGACCCCACCCTGGCTCCCTCCGGCTGCCACGTAGTCTCTCTCTTCACTCAGTACACACCCTACACACTGGCTGGAGGCAAGGCCTGGGACGAGCAGGAGAGAGACGCTTATGCAGACAGAGGTAAAGGGAGCTGCATGTTCTGCATCCAGAGCCACAGCCGGGCTTGCGACCTGACTGGGCCTGCTCCTCTTCACTGCCCCATTCAGGATTGACAGCTGCAGGTGACGTCCCAAAGGGAGGAAATAGTCGAGGGAACCTCAACTCAGCATAGTGAATGACTGCTGGGGTCAGGAACTGGGCTAAGAAAGCCAAGAAAACACAGTTCCTGCCCTCCAGTTGCTCGCAGCCTAGCAAGGGATGGAGGAGACAAATTAAGAAATCTGTCATTACAGCACAGCTGACTGCATGAACCAAAGGAGAAGCATGAGCCAGAGGGACAAGGAAGGCTTTCAAAGGAAGGGATGGTCAAGCTGGGTTTCCAAGGATGACTAGGAGCTGGCCAGGCAGCAAAGGGCATTCCAAGCAAGAGAAACAGCTTGAGCAGGCCGGGCGTGGGGGCTCATGCCTATAATTCCAGCACTTCAGGAGGCTGAGGCAGGTGGATCACCTGAGGTCAAGAGTTCGAGACAGGCCTGACCAACATGGTGAAACTCCATCACTACGAAAAACACAAAAAAAAACAAGCCGTGGGTGGTGGCACATGCCTGTAATCTCAGCTGCCCCGGAGACTGAGGCAGGAGAATCGTTTGAACCCGGAGGCGGAGGTTGCAGTGAGCTGAGGTCGCACCACTGCACTCCAGCCTAGGTGACAGAGTGAGACTCTGTCTGAAAGAGAGAAAGAGAGAGAAAGAAAGAAAGAGCTTGAGGAAAGTGATGAGGTGAAAAAAGCTGCATATGCAAGAGGAGACAAGCAGCTTTGTGTTTAGGGTTGGGGTAGGGAAGTGGGGAAAACTGGGGACTGGACCGGCCTGCCCATGCATCTTTGGGATGAATTATTCATTTGCTTGTGGGCTGATTTTTGTTTTTCACCTATTGAGGTATAATTTGCATATGATAAAATAAACCCATGTCTGTGTGTAATTTAATGACTGTTAGTAAATTTGCCAAGTTGTATCCCCTTAGCGCCTCCTCTTCTTCCTAACACCATCTCATTTCTCTGTTTTTGGCACCCCAGTGTTTGATTGCATCGAGGTCTATGCCCCTGGCTTCAAGGACTCTGTGGTTGGCAGAGACATCCTCACACCACCAGATTTGGAGAGAATCTTTGGGCTTCCTGGAGGGGTGCGTATAAGCCTAGGGGGTCTCTCACCATAGCCTTCCCTCTGCACCCTCACTTCCTGGCTGTGACCTCTCTGCTTTATCTTGTCCCTCCATACTCAGCTTTCATCAGGAAGGGAGGACAGGGGCAGGGACCCTGGCTGAGAGAGGGCAGAGAAGTGGTCAAATTGAGGGAATGGGGGATCCCTAGTAGGGACTCAGAAACACAGGCAGGACAGCCCCCACTGAGAAGGTCACCAGGATTGTGGCCCTCTGCCTTGACAACCATGCTGGCTCTGCCATCTGGCTTTCTTCAGAGAGAGCACCCCCTTCTCAAGGCAGCAGCACATCCTCAGACTTCGGTTTATCAAAAACTAGAGATTGGAGACAGCGAGACCAGTTAGGAGGCCAGGCTCAATCGCCTCATTGCAGCTACTGAGCACTTGCAAGAGACCAGCCTAGGGAACATAGTGAGACCCCATCTCTACAAAAACAAAAAACCAAAAACATCGCCAGGGGTGGTGGTGTGTACCTGTGGTCCCAGCTACCCAGGAAGCTGAAGCAGGAGGATCGCTTGAGCCCGGGAGTTCGAGACTACAGTGAGCTGTGATGTGCCATTACACTTCAGCCTGGGTAACAGAATGAGACCCTATCTCTAAAAAGAAAATTTTAAAAAAAAAGCAAAAGAAAAATCTGAGGCCAAAGTGAGATGTGCTGCAAGTGTAGAATGCACACAGTATAGAAAAAAATATAAAATATCTCATCAATAATTTATATATTGATTATATGTTGAAATTATAATATTTTGGGTATATTATATGTATATAGCTAATAAATATATAGAGATATATATAGCTAAATAAAATATGTTATTTACATTAAATTCATCAACTTGCCCTTCCTTCCTTCCTTCCTTCCTTCCTTCCTCCCTCCCTTCTTTACTTCCTCCCTCCCTCCTTCCCTTCCTCCTTCCCTCCTTCCCTCCTTCCCTCCCTCCCTCTCTTCCTCCCTTTCTTCCTTCTAGAGATAGGGTCTTGTTCTATCACCCAGGCTGGAGTACAGTAGTACAATCACAGCTCACTGCAGCCTCGACCTCTGGGGCTCAAGCCATCCATCCTCCCACCTCAGCCTCCTGAGTAGCTAGGACCATAGGCATGCACCACCATACCAGGCTAATTTTTTTTAATTTTAGAGATGGAGTCTCCCTGTGTTGCCTAGGCTGGTCTCAAACTCTGGGGCTCAAGTGATCCTCCCACCTTGGCCTCCCAAAGTGCTGGGATTACAGGCATGAGCCACAACAGGCTCTGCTTTTACTTTTTAAATGTAGTTACTAATAAATCAAAAACTGCATATTAGCTCCTATTACATGTTCACTGAACAGCACTGGTCTGGGTAGAGGAAAGAAGGCCAGGCAGCAGGAAGGAAGGGAATGGCTGGGTAGAGCATGCATGGGGCGGGCAGACTTGAGAAGCCTTGGTGACGGTGTGCACATAGGGGTCAGGGTGGAGGTGATGTGAAGGGTAGGTGCAGAGGCCAGCGGGAGGAAGGTGGTGTCATTCACGGACGCAGGAGGATGGGGAGGAGCAGACTTGAGGAAAGGGGATGACCTCAGTTTGGGGCAAGGTGAGGAGAGCAGTGGGGGGACACTCCTGTGGTGACGCCCAGCAGACGTCGGGCTTCTTGTCCAGACCTGCCTCCTGAGTCTGACCTTCGCTTGTCCCATGCTGCCTCCCTTCTCAGCCTGGGGCTGGTCTCACCCAAGCCAGGGGGACAGAACTGTGCTCGGCTCCATTGCCTCTTGTCTGCCATTCACAGTGATCCTGCTGGAACCTGGACGCTGGGGTCCGGGCTCAGGTGGATGCCTTGGCCACGGAAGGAAGTTCTCGCAGAGACATATGCCAGCAGCCACAATAAGTCAGATGATTCTGCTTTTCCAGCAGAGTGAGAGGGATGCAGAGTAGATAGCAAAACCCTCTTTTCTTTCCTGTTCAGTTCCTGTTCCCCACCCTGCTTTCTTCCTCAAAAGGCCTCTGGAAAACTTCACTCCCAGCCCCAGGGCGTGTGCCTGTTCCATCTCATCTCCTTCCCTTTCTGCATTTTAAGAACCCAAGAAAATATCCCGGAAGGAGAAGAACTTTTGCTGGAGAACAGGGGAGGGGAAGAAACCCTGCCAGGACAGGAAAGGCTGTAACGCTCCCGTGCTAATGGCTGTGGCCCTGCCTCTGCAGAACATATTCCACTGTGCCATGTCCCTGGACCAGCTCTACTTTGCCCGCCCTGTGCCCCTGCATTCTGGCTACCGCTGCCCTCTCCAGGGCCTGTATCTCTGTGGAAGTGGGGCTCATCCTGGTGAGTGACCTGGAGTCCCACTACCCTGTGGGGACTGGGAGGGCTCACTGGAGGCCAGAGACTTGGAGAAGGAGGAAGAAGATAAACAATGAAGGCGGCAGAGAGGGAGGGGAGCAGGGAACTCCCACCATAAGAAGCTGCCTTGTGTTCAGAATTCTCCATGCACAGGTGAGCACCCAGCTGCTGCCTCCACCAGGCTGACCACAGCCCACAGTCGAGCTCACACCTCCCCTTCAGGAGGCCTGAGGCCTGGGGATGCGTCCTGGTGGAGGCATCTCACCACATTCCAATGCGGGCTTATGAGAGACCCATGTCCCTAAATTCCCCATCCATATATATATTTAGATGGGGTTTCAGTCTATTGCCCAGGCTGGAGTGCAGTGGTATGATCACAGCTCACTGCAGCCTCAACCTCCTGGGCTCGAGTGATCCTCCTGCCTCGACCTCTGGCATAGTTGGGACTACAGGTGTGTGCCACCATGCCTGGCTAATTTTTTATTCTTTTGTAAAGATGGGTTTTGTTACGTTGCCCAGGCTGGTCTCGAACTCCCGAGCTGAAGTGATCCTCCCCACTCAGCTTCCCAAAGTGCTGGGATTAGAGGCCTCCATCCATATTTTAGACCAGAAAGGATGGATAAAGTTAACTTCTTCAACTTCACAATTCTTTCTTGTGCGCATTCCAAGCCTAAGGAGCTGGCTGAGGCTGTCATTTGCTATGCACACCTTCTCTGAGCTGTGTGGACTTGGTCCCCCTGGAAAGAGTCTGTGCTTCCACATCTCCTCCCTCCCCCCAGCCCCTTATTCTGAAATTTTAACTTTGCTTACTAAGCATCTGCCCATCCAGCGGGTCCACCCTCAGCTATTGAGGCTGTGGGCTGTGGACCTGGCCCCTTCCCAGACCTTTGGTGCAGGAAGCCTGGAGGGAGCCAGGATCTATTGAATGTCTGTCCTAGGCGATTCCAGTGCCCACACCCCCGCACCCCTCTAAGCAGCCCCACTCTGCTTTGTTGCTGGATCTCTGTAAGCCCCGCCCCCCGCCCCCCACCCTGGCGGGTTTTTGAGCAGAGCTTTGGTTCATAGGAGATTCCCTTCCAGGAGGAGGTGTGATGGGAGCTGCTGGGCGAAATGCAGCACATGCGGCCTTTAGGGACCTCAAGAGCAAGTGACCCCGAATCAGCTCTGACCCAGGAAGAAGACTTCACCCCTCAATTCCAAGCGCTCCATTGGGTCAGCTTCCTGGGAAGCTCAGCTTCGCGTTAGTACTTAATGCCACCAAGTCCTCAATGCTCAAGCTATTATTTTAGAAAAAATGTACGAGTTACATTTAGTGCAAGTTAACCTTATGCCGGTGCCTCCATACATGGACTGGTTCTGTTTTATTAAAACTAATATTTCATACAGATTACTTGCTCATGTTTTTTCTCTGTGTTAGTTGGTGGGATAGACTTGTCTGGTGTACTCATAATTCTTACATCAGCTAAGAAGCAGTCCATTTGAAGGCCAGGCATGGTGACTCGTGCCTGTAATCCCAGCACTTCAGGAAGTTGAGGCAGGCAAATCACTTTGAGATCAGAAATTCAAGACCAGCCTGGCCAACATGGTGAAACCTCATCTCTACTAAAAATACAAAAATTAGCCAGGCGTGGTGGCAGGTGCCTGTAATCCCAGCTACTTGGAAGGCTGAGGCAAGAGAATCACTTGAACCCAGGAGGTAGAGGTTGCAATGAGCCGAGATTGCACCACTGCACTCCAGCCTGGGCGACAGAGACTCCATCTCAACACAAAAACAAAAACAAAACAAAAAACAAAAACAAAACAAAACAAAAAGAACAGTCCATCTAACCAGTGGAAGAGTCTGATCTAAGCATCCCCCTGTCCTTGGCTGGGACCCCCACCACCACCAACTGGAGGACTGCCCAGGTGGAGCCCAGTCAACTGCTGTCACATTCCTGGCAAACAATAAGAATGGACCCAATTTCCCCATGATCCATAGAGTCACCCACAGGGGCCATGGGCCTGAACAAAGCTTGGCATCTCAAGCCACAGAATCTTCCAGTCAGGCAAAAAGCAGTCAAGGGTGACTGCAAGGTGGATTCCACTGAGGCTGTCTGGGAGCCCACTCTTCCTGATTCCAGAGCATTCAGCCTTCTGCCTCCCATGAGCTAAGTCTGTTGTGTCACCAACACCTTTCAATATAAACCTCTATAATCCTAAAGTGAGTTGAATTGTCACTCTTGTCCAGGAAAATCCATCCAAAGTTCCCGTGGTAATGCAGTCCTCCCAGCCAGCTTCTCCAGTTCCGGCAGCCAAGACCACAGTCCAAGCCGTCCCATCTGCAGATGAGGCAGGATCTTCCCTGGGAAAGCTTCCCTTCCTCCGTTTCCTGGGCAAATTTATACAGATTCAAATAGATCCACCTCATTACTTAATGTTGGTAAACTCAGATTTCTCAGTTGTTTTAAAGCTCACATCAGACAACAGGTCATGTTTCCCTCCAGGATCTGGCACACGATAAGCATTCGGTACACGGTGGAGCTGCTGCTGTGGCTTTTGTTGGTGAAGATATTTTTGTCATTTTTGTATTCTGCAGAAGGTGGTTTTCTCTGTATACTTTTTAACCTGGAACCCAGAATTGAAACTAGACCCCTAGAAGCATTGTGCAGGACAGTGCAGAACCATGTTTGGGTCCCCAAGCTTTTTCCAAAGTAGCCAAGCCCCATCCCTCATTCAGCATCAGTACCATCAACTTCTTGAGCTTGTTGAAAATTTGTTGGCCGGGCGTGGTGGCTCACGCCTGTAATCCCAGCACTTTGGGAGGCCGAGGCAGGCAGATCACAGGGTCAGGAGATCGAGACCATCCTGGCTAACACAGTGAAACCCCGTCTCTACTAAAAGTACAAAAAATTAGCCGGGTGTGGTGGCAGGCGCCTGTAGTCCCAGCTACTTGGGAGGCTGAGGCAGGAGAATGGCATGAACCCGGGACACAGAGGTTGCAGTGAGCCGAGATCGCGCCACTGCACTCCAGCCTGGGCAACAAAGCGAGACTCTGTCTAAAAAAAAGAAAATTTGTTTTTGGTCAATATTGCTGGTTTTCTGGAAGGAAAGAAGGAAGACAGAAAGAATGAGAGAAAAAATGAAAGAGAAAAAGGGAGAGAGGAAGAAAGAAACGAAAATGAAAGAGAAGAAGGAAGAAAGTGAGGGAAGAAGGAAGGAGAAAGGGAGGGAGAGAGGGAGAAATGAACATAGAAAATCTTCAAAGGCCTGGGGAAGCTCACATCAGACTTAGTCTTTAGAAGTAGTAATGATTTTTGGCCAGGTGCAGTGGCTCACATCTGTAATCCTAGCACTTTGGGAGGCCGAGGTGGGTGGATCACAAGGTCAGGGGCTCGAGACCATCCTGGCTTACATGATGAAACCCTGTCTCTACCAAAAATTCAAAAAAAAATTAGCTGGATGTGGTGGCACACACCTGTAATCTCAGCTGCTCTGGAGGCTGAGGCAGGAGAATTGCTTGAACCCAGGAGGCGGAGGTTGCAGTGAGCTGAGATCACACCACTGCACTCCAGCCTGGGTGACAGAAAGAGACTCTGTCTCAAAAAAAAAAAATTTTTTTTAATTATTTTATTTTATTTTTGATAAACAAAAGCCACGAGTGCCTAATGTAGGAAATGTTTAAAATATAATAAGAGAAAAACATAAAATGCACACATAATTTTTCCTGCAGAGATAATCGCAGTTCCCGTTTTACAATATTTTCAGGTAGTCTTTCAGGTCATTGGTATTCCGTGTTCTATATGTGGGCTTTACATCTTTCCTTCACTTCACTTCATGTCATAAGCAGTTTTCGGTGCCATAAAAATTCTTTGAAAACATTATTTTTAATAGCTGCCTAATATTCTCTTGTAAGGATGTGTCAAAATGTATTATGGGACATTGGGTTCAGCTTTGGCCTTGATTGCTAATTAGTACAAGCCAAAGGCCTGAAAGCTTCTTTTATCGCCGCTGTTCCCATTTTAATGGTTCCCTATCATTTCTGGGATCACAAGGGTGCAGCTGTTCTCCAGGCAAACGTTCCCTCTAAAGGAGGAGGAACGTGTAGGAGGCCAGGGAGAGAGGGGAAAAAAGCACTTTTAGCACTAAGAGGAAGAATTTCCCACTGTTTGGTGACTTCCCATTCTGTGTCTCATGTCTCTGAAAGATGGCATTTGGTCCAGACCAAGAGACAAGATAAGGCCTCAGCACCACAGGGTGCGTTGGTTCCTCGAAGCCCCCAGCACATGCCGTCCCGCTGAGCAAGGCGGGCTGGTCTTACCTAAAGTACTGACTCTGCAAATCAGCCATGAGCTGGGCAAATCTGTCCCTTGCTGGCCCTAGTATGTAAAACCTATAGAAGGATAAATAAGGCAGGGCCTCATTGTTACCTGATTTACAATTGCCCGTTTTCCCAGAGCAGCAGGGAACACTTCCTTCGAGGCACAGTCCTGTAAACCCCTGAAGTGCACTGGAACTTCAGCTGGTTAAGTCGTTACCAGCGGGCTCTCCTGATCTCACAGCCCCTGGGTGATGGTGTCCAGAGATTCAGTGAGATGTGAGGTTTACAGCTCTGGGAGGAATTTGGCTTTCCTGGTGGGAGGAATGACAGATGTGGCTGACCAAGCCAACTGTGGGCCTTGTGAGTGTGCATCTTTCTAACATATGTTCGATTTGCAAGGCAGGTGACAGTCCCCAAGTTCTTCTGTGGGACCTTCGTAATGCTCCTACCCTGACGTCTGGAATGAGGGGGAAGAGACCTGCTGAGCACAGGATGTCATTCTGCGGGGGAGTGGAGACACATGACATGAGAAAAAGGAATGCAAAATGCAAAGCAAGGAGAAACGCAAATGGACAGCAAACCTGAAAAAATATTTAAACTCACCAGGAATCCGTTACATGCAATGAAAACCAAACGATCATGCTTTACCTATAAAATTGAGAAAAAATATTTGTACAGAAAATTACTGGTGTGGGTAAAAAAGACACTCTTCTCTGCCGTTGACAGCAGCAGACATTTGTATTTGATAACGAGACTCGAAAGCCAATATCCGTGTGCTTTGTGGGTTATTCCGCATCTTATCACTGCGCCGAAGGAAAATATCAGAAATGTCCCTAAGGATTTAGGTAGAAGGATAGTCATGCAGTATTGTTTGCAATGGCAAAATACTGGAAACAGGCTAAATGTCCCAAAATAGAGAATTAGTTAAATCATGGTAACTGCACGTGATAGAATATCAATAACTTTAAAAGTTACATTTTTGAACCTACTTTTATCACATGGAAAAATATGCTAATAAAAAGTAAGGTATAATGGGACCTGAGTTTTGTTGATAGGTGATAGATGGATAGATGGATCTCTCATATATATATGTAAATATACATTATATATACTAACTATATAAAACATACCCACACAGAGAAAGACAGAGACAGAGAGAAAGACAGAGATGGAGAGACAGAAACAGAGAGACAAATGGGAAAGAACAAAGTATACCCCAAAGTACAGGCTACTAGCAGAAGGCTGAAGTCTTTCTGAGCACTTGGCAGCAGCTTGGAAAATGTTCCTCACTACCTTCATAGAACCTATCTTAGCATAAGAACCAGCTCAAAGTAAATGGATAGGACTTTGAATCTTTGTTTTAAAATGATGGCCTGGGCCTGGTCCAAATAGTGTGTGAATGGCTTATGCATTGATAGATATTGATTGGCCATAAGTCAGAGCACTTCAGACCTGGTCTGGGTCTAAGAGATCCTCAGTGGAGGTGTGGGGTCTTCAGTCACCTAAAGTCCCTGCAACATCACAAAGGGAAAGAGTGGCATCTTCTCCGTGTTTCCACAGCCCAACAGAAATCCTGTGTTCTTGTAAGGAGGTGACCGAGGTGAACCTGAACCTGAACTTTCTCTGGTTTTATCTGGAATTAGTCAATGCTGTTATGTAGGTTGTCAGACCAGCAGCTCTGCAGCTGGCTAGATGTGTCTTTGACTAATAAGAGAATCACGAGAGGAATTAAATGAGACTAAGCAAAGGCCATTTGATTGGTATGCAGAAGTCTTCAAGACAATGTGTCTCTTAAGAAAAAAAAAAAAAAAGAAGGTTGTCAACAGTGAAAAGATAGGTGAAACCTACACTTTCTGCACTGCAGCTGTCGGCCTTCCCTTCTGTCTGATCTTTCAGGACCCATGGAGAAAGTGTAGATCTGACCCAGAAGGCTGTCGTGTATAAAGGGGATGATGATGCCTCCCACAGAGGGATGTGAGGATTGCATATACATAAACACAGCTCACCAAAATATGCACACTGTGTGACCCAGCACACCCACTCCCAGATATACTCAGCAGAAATGCTTACTGGTGTTCACCAAAAGATACATACTAGGCTGCTCCTGGCAGCACTACTTGTAATACCTCCAACCAGAAAGCTACCCCAATGCCCATTGACAGAGGAATGGATAAGTAAATGGTAGTACCTTCATATGATGGACTACTCTTCAGCAATGAGAATGAATAATCTATAGAACCACATGCAACAAAACTATGTTGAGTCAAAGAAACCAGACATGAAATAATACATGTTGTAGGATTCTGCTTATAAATTGTACAGAATCGGGCTAAATTAATAGTTCCTATATTGTTAAAAGTTCACCTTTGGCTGGGCAGAGTGGCTCATACTTGTAATCCCAGCACTTTGGGAGGCTGAGGTGGGAGGATTGCTTAAGGCAAGAAGTTCAAGACCAGCCTGGGCAATGTAGCAAGACCTCATTTCTAAAATAAAACAAAAAAAAATAGCCGGGCATCATAGTGCATGCATGTAGTTCTAGCTACTTGGGAGGCAGAGGAGGGAGGATCACTTGAGCCCAGGAGTTGGAGGCTACAGTGAGCTATGATTATACCACTGCATTCCAGCCTGGGCAACAGAATAAGACACTATATTGAAAAAAAAAAAGTTCACCATTGAGGGTGTTCCTTCCTAGAAGGAAGCCTGAGAAGGGCTTCAGGCTGCTAGCAGTAGATCCACCTGTTTGATCTGTGTGATGGTTACATAGGCATGTTCAGTTTCTGAAGAATTCATTGATTTCTACACTAAGCTACACTTAGGATGTTGCAGTATGTATATTATGCTTCAACAGAAAGTTAAAAAAACTAGTGCTTGGAACATGGTGATGTCACTTATCAACATTATTGCTCTAAAGCTCATATTTATTGGCAAAGCCCTATGTCTGAGGCTAGGCTTGGAAGGGAAAATGAAGAAAGAGGTAAAGAAGGAGAAGAGGAGAAAGGGAAAGAAGAATGTGGTGGACAGACCTGTAGGAACCCCCACCCAGGACCCCTGCTTATTGGTGCCCATGCCCTTGTGTGCTCCCCACCCCTCAAGGGTGGGGGAGGTCTGTGAATTGCTTCTAACCAACAGAAAGTGACAAAGGTGAAAGGATGTATGTGATTATACCACACATAGCATCATCATTCAGGAATCTCAGTTCCTGGCTGGCTGTGAGTAGTCAGGTAGCCGTGTTGAAAACCCCATGTGGCAAGTAACTGCAGTAACCTCCAGCTGACTGAAGCTCTCAGACCTTCTGCCTCAGAGAACGGATGCTGCCAACAACATGTGAGCAAGGAAATGGATGCTTCCCCAGTTGAGCTTCCAGATGAGAACACAACCTGGCCAGCACTATGAGTATAGCTTTGTGACACCTTGAGCAGGGAGTCCAGCTGTACCTGGATTCCTGAACAATGGAAACTGTGAGGTAATAAATGTGTGTTGTTCAAAGCCACCAAGTTTGGATTAATTGGTCACACAGCAGTCAATAACTAATACAAGGGAGAAGGCCACATAGCCAAGTACATGATGGATGCAAAATACGATGATATGAATTGAAATTATGCCCTAGATTTCAAAGTATTCCCATTCAAAATGACCCTATGAGTTGGACTTCACTCCCATAGTGGGCATCCATCTCCCAGCAGGGCCAAGCCTGGAGTCACCATGACAGAGGGCATCAAGTCAGACACACCTGTGTTTGGATCCTGGCTCTACCAGCAATGGATTTTAGGCATGTTCCTGATGCTTCTGAGTCTCAGTTTCTTATGTGACTCATGGAGACGGTGATTTCTTTTTGTCTGGCACAAGGCACACAACAAAAACTAGTTTCCTTCCTTCCTTATACAATGACATGCTACTACATACACTCAGAAGCGCAGGAATCAGACGCAGTGAGAGGCATTCTGGAACATTCTATGCCCACCTGAAGCAGGGGATGAAATTAAAGCTACCACAAAAAGAAATGGAGCAAGGTTTCCCTCAGTTAAGGCTTTGGACATCATTCAATGAGAGGGCCCCTAATCTGGGAGCTTCCATCGTGGGACCATGGCACACACAAACGCACACACACAACCCTATACAATAAACTACACCAACTCACACATACAGATCAATACGCCAGGGCAAGAGAGAAGGAAGCAGGCAGGGCAGTTTGCCAAAGGCAGAAATCTGTGTGTGGGATGTTGAGCTGTATTTCTGGTCCGATAAATCAATCTACCTTGAAAGGGCTCCTACAACTTCATGACTGTAATTGGAGCTACCTTCCTCAGGGGTTGTTTGTTACGTTCAAGGTCAGGTGACAAGCACTGTTTTTCAGAGTTCGCATAGTCACTGTGCATCTGCCTCTGGGAAAAGTTCTAGCAATATCTGGAGAATCAGCTAAAAATGAGTCTGCCTGAAGGCTGTTGAAAAGTTGGGAGAAATGCAATTGGGTTAACTTCCGATTTCTCTCCTTGTTGGATTTCCAAAACTCACTTCAACATTCTCTCTAGGATGCCTCCCCTAAAACCAGGATCTATCTCCATTAATTTGATGTTTGTTAAGACTCACTGTAACAGAGGCACCAGTCCCAAAACTAACCCAATAATAATAATGGCTACTATTTAGTGAGCCGTGATTTCATGCCAGGCACTGCACTGAGCAAGAATTTCCCATGCGTTACTTCATTTAAATCTACAATAAACCCTGGGCGCCCATCACTGTACATCTCTGCTTTTACAGATGAGGAAACAAACAGTTAGGTTAAATAGTTTCCTGAGGTCACAGGACCGGTAGCTGATACAGTCAAGATTTGAACTGAGGTCCTTCTGACAGCAAAAATCATGCTCTAAGCAAGAAACGACACTCTGGACACACCTAGTGGACAACAAGTTGTAGGTTCATCAAGTTCCATCAGTTGTTGGCCACCTGTGTAGAGCTAGACACAAATGTTAAGGAACAGTTCCTTGTTGCAAAGCATTTACAGTCTAGTGGAGGATGACAAAGAACACTCATATAAGAATTATTAACAACCCCAGGGCTGCATGAATCTGTGTGAGTACACTAGTGGAATTTGGAGAGACAAGCTGCCTGTTGATTGGAAGGGTTAGGAAGTACTTCTCACAGCAGAGGGGACTGAGCTGGAGTGGGATCAAGGATGCACTAGACATGACGAGTGAAAAGAATAAGGTGGACATTCAGGGTCTTCTGGGCACCATGTGACAAAGGTGGGATGGAGGGATGGGCAGAGATTTCAGAGCCACAGTTGGACGGGATGAGGATTGTGAAGAGCAAAGGCGAGAATAAGGCCGGGTAAGAGGGTAAAGCTGCAGACGCCATGACGGGCAGAAGGTGGCCTTCATTCTACAGCCAACGTGAAGTTTGCTGGAGGAGGTATTGGGGATTTTACACACATGGGAGGACGTCCAGTCTGTTAGCCTGTGTAAGTGGCCACATTTGCAGTGTCGGCAGAGACCAGGGGACAAACTCTTGGGTTTCCTCCTCCCCACTTCCCCACCTCCCCTCGCCCTCTCCCAAGGACTCAAATGAGCAGTTGAGAGATGGATGTGAGTTGGGAGTGGGAGTTTCTCACTGGGAGGCTAAAGTCAGATCTTCAGACTACCCCACCCCTCTGTCTGCCCAGCCCAGGTGCTCAGTGGAGGGCCATGAACAGAGGCCAGCGTGCCTCCTTCTCATCTTCATAATAGTGCCGTGTTCCCTGCAGCCTCAATGCAAACAGCTCCTCATTCACCTCTGCCATAGACAGAAGAGGGATCCTGGCCATGGAACCTGGATCTGGGAGACTTTAGTGGCAGCCCCTGTTTTTGGCTGGAGGTGTTTGTAACACCTTGTCGGTATTGTCCCCTGGGGCAGCATGGACACCTCTACCATGAGCACCTGCTTTGGGACTGTGGATGACCTGCACCTCATCAAGGACCGAGGCAGATGGGGACCTGGGCCTGGGTTTCTACTACAGAAGCCAGAGACTCATCTGCACGCTGCAGAAACTGGAGCAGCCCATATTTGGAGTTGGGAAGAAGTTTAATAATAGTACACAAACTTCCTCGGAAAGGGCTCGCCTAAAGGGAAACTGGTTATTAGAAGAAAAAAACACCACTGCTGTTTTTGCAGTAACCCTCCTCACTCTATAATGAGCAGACCTCTCTTCTGTATAGAGCAGCCTCCTAATGTGAGTCACTCCAAGACTTGGCTTCCAACCGCTGCCCCTTAGCCCAGGAAGCAGGAGCACAATGGAGCAGCCAGGTGTCAATTACAGGAGCTGGTCAGGGCAGGAAGCAAGGTGAGTTATAATGGGAGAGCAAATTAATTTCAGGTAAGTGGGATTAGTAGTTAAATAAATAGAAGTCCCACCACTAACCTTGTCTGGAATGCTGAGTGTCTGTCCCCCGCCAGGGGACAGAAAAAGCTTACAGCTGAGCAGGAATCAGGTCGCCACAGGGTTACCTACCAACTGTTAAGGACGATCCCCGGGAAATGTAAAGCAAGGACATTCTTAGGTTAGAAAAGACACTCCGAGCTGGGAAAAAGAGACAGTATGTAGGGAGAGAGGCCTCCCACTGATGACTTAGTCATCTATTACAGGCCCACAGTGCCCTGTGAAGCAGCAATACCTGAGAGCAGTCTGAGCAGTGGAGGAGGGGTCACCCAGGATTTGGGGCAAACTGGGGGCAATGAATGCTAAGGATGACTCCGTCAGGAGCTTCCATTCCAGGCTGAGTTTGTGTTGGTTTTATTTTTAAATTGTCAACCTCTTGTTTGTTTGTTTGTTTGGGCTTTTTAAAGCTTCTGTCCCTTTCCCAGTTTTCAAGTGACCTTTGTTCAGGTGAGTGGAGTCCTGGTTTCCTTGGGACTTCAGGGGCTGAGGGAGTGTGGAGGGGAGACCAGCGCTCGAGGTGAGCCAGGGCAGGGCAGCCGGGTTCCAGATCTTTAAGGTAGGGTCAGTCATCCATCACAGCATTGCTGTGAGGACTAAGGTAAATTAAACCCAAAGCAAAAAGCGCCTAATGAGTTCTGACAGCTAGAGATAAGCATGAAAATAAATAGCAGCTTTCTGTCCTCCTCTCCTGCCTTCCTGTTATGCAATGGAACCAGATAAGAGAATTCACAGTGGACACTATGCAAAGGAGGCTATACTCAAAATCTTCCTAGGGCAGGAGGAACTGCCTGCCTGTTAGGGAATTCTCAGTAAGGACCTCCAGGGAAGTTTCTGAGCTACTTCTGACTCTGCATTTGCTTAGAATCTTGAGCAAGGTCAGGGTAGATCTGCAGCCCCAAACTGTAAGGGGTAGGGCAGTCTAGGAGTCCTTAACCCAGGGGTTCCTAAACTTCTTTGACTATACTCACTTGAGTGGGGCCAAAGGACACCAATGTCTCACCAGCTCCCCCTCTCTCCTGAGTTTGGTAATTACAGGGGTGGGGCCTATGGGAAGGAGAAGAGGATTGAAGAGGAACCAAACAGACATGTTGCAGTAAACCTGCTGAGCAGGCAATATACAAGGTTCACTTCCTGTTTATGTTAAAGAAAAATCTGCCATTGTACACTTGATTTTATATTATAAATGAGTGCCCCGTGATCTCAAAATAACCCTACTAATTTTATTATGCTAACCTTGATTGCAAGACGAAAGTGACGAAAATAGCACAAATTCACAGGCAAGGAAGCCACCAATGAAGTGTCCTTCTGTAATAGGGTGACCAACCGTGCGAGTTTGCTCAGGATTCTCCCAGTTTTAGCACTGAAAATTCTACCTTCTGGCAAACCTTTCAGCCCTGGGCAAACCACCATATAAGAAAAATATAAAGGGATCATGTATATACCTCCCTTAGCAGTAGGGATACATGAGTGATGAATTATTCAACTGCAACTCATTTACACATAATGTCTAGAAATTGGACAATTTTATAAGCTGAAAATTATCAAAGTAAATACTTATTACTACCCATTCTAGGACAACCCAAAACTCTCACCAGACTCGATGGATAATGAGGGCACAAAACCAACAGTAATTTATAAATATAAAGTATGAGTAACAGCAGTTGAAAACCATGACAGCTCAAAACAACTGAACAGCTAACGAAACAGCATTCTTCCAAAACTTGGGGAAATTCCAACTATGTAAAGTATAGTGTAGAATAACAAATTGGAGTCCTCAGTAAACTCCAAGAACACTAATTTTACCTTATGAATACCAAATTTTTGTGGGTTAAAGGCTTTACTTGTACATAAGAAGTAAAGTGTGGGGGCCACCTCTGTGACCCACCTGGAGGAACCACAGGAAAGGTTTTCAAGCTGGGGTCACTTCATAGTCATCAGAATGATGCTTGGGTCCCTCTTTGAGTCACTGCATTAGCTTAATTAATAAATGAGAAAACAGAGGTCCCAAGAAGTCAAGTGACTTTTCCAAGGCTACAGGTGCCATGGATCCTCCAAGGAAGGTTCTCTGAGGGCTGCAGAGGTATGTTAGGGGGGCAGAGGTAGGATTTTAAAATAGTTTGTCTGTCTTACGTAGTCACTCCCTCCACACACATCTGACATAGTGAAAGAGCATTGGTCCTCTTGGTCCCTCATAGGGCTTGTTAGGGTCTAATTGTGTCCCCCAAAAAGACATGT
This sequence comes from Chlorocebus sabaeus, assembly GCF_047675955.1. NCBI lineage: Eukaryota > Metazoa > Chordata > Mammalia > Primates > Cercopithecidae > Chlorocebus > Chlorocebus sabaeus. The sequence goes on along the minus strand of NC_132912.1, from coordinate 101,131,864 downwards.
TGAAGTTTTAACTCTCAGTACCAATCGACGTGACCTTGTTGGGAAACAGGGTCTTTGCACATGGAGTCAAGATGAAGTCCTAAGGGTGAGCCCTAATCCTATATGATCATGTCCTTATAAAATGAGGGAAACTGTGACACGTGCACACACACACATACACAGTGCCTTATGAAGACGCAGACACAGGTAGAAGACAGCCGTGTGAAGTGGAGGTGGAGATGGGCGGGATGCTGCCACAAGCCAAGGGTGTCTGGAGCGACCATGGAAGAGGCAAGAAGAGATCCCCTTGCCACCCCACAAGAGGTTTCAGAGGAAGTGTGGCTCTCCTAAAACCTTGATTGTGGTCCTCTGGCCTCCAGAACTGTGAGAGAATAAATTTAAACCACCCAGTTTGTGGTTCTTTGTCATTAAAGCCCAGGAAACAAATACAGAGCCTCTCAGTGGCTCCCCGTGCCTGGCCTGGGTACTCTCCTTCTCACACTCTCTCTGCAGCTGGTTGGGAGCAAAAGCCTCAGGGAAAAGTGCAGATCCTACAGTTTCTCTTTGCCATGTCTCCCCCATGCCTGCCATAGTTGCATCAGAGAGTGTGCCCCTGGGAGGGGACACAGCTTGGGCATGGAGCGGGTGACCCGGTATCAGAGACCGTGTCATGCAACAGGAGGGCAGGGGAGCCCGGCTGGCACCCCTTGTCCCTGAGGGTGCTGGGAGGATGATTGCCTGTTCCCGGTCAAGTGCTTCCAGCAGAGCCACTTGACATTTTGCTGTCCACACACCATCTGGCAAGGGCAAGAGCTCCAATGGGCTGTCCTGACCTTTGCTGTATCTTTAAGCAAAATACAGCAAAAGATAAAAGCAAAGAGCTCATCAGATTACAAGGGAAGGGGCCTGCCTCTGCAGAAACTGAGCAGGTTATACCTTCCCTTGCTCTACCTTTAACATCTTATAGAGGCAACATATAAACTCGGTTGGGCTGCAGCTCTGTGATTCGCCTGCCTGTCAACTTCCACCCAGAGGCGAGCACAAGTCCCCAGGGACCGGGATGGCACCAGCCAGGGCAGGTCGAATGGTTATAAATATTCACCAGATGCAGAGTCTGATCCCAGTTTTATAAAATAAATGCACTTATGTGTCTATCTGCTTATTGAATTGTCTGGAAAGAAAGCGCCAAATGTTATCTATCCAGGGGAGAATTATAAATGTTATTTTACTTTACTTCTGTTTATCTCTTTTCTAATATTGCTACTATAAACAGGAAGGAATGATGTAATAAAAACTGCCAAAAGACAAAAATTATCCATGGTTACGGCTCCTGAGTGCAAATTTTGTTCATATTTCTGAGCGCCTGATAAACAAAAACACCAAAAGAGAGAGACATAATGATATAGCTGCATATAATACACAATATTAACCCTTTCTTATTCCAGAAAGGGTAAAGATGCTTTTTCCAGTGAAACACTTTTTTGCTTTAGTTTGATCATCCTGTGTTTATAGTACTGTGATTTCACTTAACATGCTAGCAAGCATCTCCCCATGTTGTTCTAAACCTTTCCATTCATAATAATTATGTTATTTACTTAAAGTCCTTATAATTGAACATTTTAGTTTTAAGCTTGGAATTTTTAAATTAGAAATGCTATATTTTACGTCTAGCAGCAAAACTTAGAGAGTCAGGCAATTTACAAGTTGCATTATCATTTTTTACCCCACTGGTTTATTTTGATTAATGCACAATAATTTACATTGTAACTCTTTGTGGTCACATATGTATTTATTTATGGTTAAACAGTGTTCTCTCCTTTTCTTTAAATTTCAATTTTTTTATTTTTTATTTTATTTTATTTTTTGAGATGGAGTCTCTCTCTGTCGCCCAGGCTGGAGTGCAGTGGTACAATCGCGGCTCACTGCAACCTCCACCTCCCAGGTTCAAGTGATTCTCCTGCCTCAGGCTCCCAAGTAGCTGTGACTACAGGCATGTGCCACCACGCCTGGCTAAATTTAGTATTTTTAGTAAAGACAGCGTTTCACCATGTTGGTGAGGCTGGTCTCAAACTCCTGACCTCAAGTGATCCACCTTCGGCCTCCCAAAGTGCTGGGATTATAGGCCTGAGCCACCGTGGCTGGCCTAACTTTCAGTGTTTTCAATTATAATTTTTTAAACGTCTCCAGCATTTTGTGTCCCAAGATCCAGTTTGATTTGCTGTCAGGGAGTGGCAACTTCCCTCCTGCTGGGGTTAAGAGAGGGCTTGCGGAGATTCTTGTAACATGTCTGGTCGGTAAAGTTCGCCGCACCTGGTCCAAGGCAGGAGGAGGCCGGATGGTTTCTCCCCAGCCCCCCACCGTTGTACCTGCTGACACTGGCAGGCTGGAAATCAGCTTGAGTCGCAGTTGATTGTTTCACTGACATTTGGATCTACCCCTGTTTTGCCCCACACCATTCATGTCTGGGCCAGGCATTCTCACTCCTGTTTTTCAGTTTGCTACTAGCCTTGTTGGTTTGAAAGTGATTTTGAATGTCAGTTGATAGTAATTTCTGACTATTTCAACAGTAATTCTGACTAGTAATTTCTGACTATTTCAAATAGTAATTCAACACTATTTCTGCCACTAAGTTTCCATTTTCCTAAAAAACTTTCAACCCAAAGGCTGCCCTCCCTTCATCCATGGGACATCCCTGCCTTTCTGTAAGGAGGGCAGGTATGTGGTTCAGGCCACGCCGCCTCTCCTCCCTTGCTTGTGGCCAACGTCACCAGATGATCACTGCATTCTCACAGACAAGGCCTAGACACGGTGTTGATAGGGCTGGCAGGTGGGATAGAAAACTATTTGCTGTTCCTGGACTTGATCGTGTTAAATATCTCCTTATAACTCTGATATTCTGTGAACGTTTTTCCAAATTATTCCATTTTTACCTTTTTAATTTAAAATCTGAGTTATGTATGATTGCAAACAAAGCCTGATGAAGTCTCTGCAATTACTAACACAAATCCTGACAGAGAAATCCTGGCGTGAAAAACTGAACATCTCTGCAGTAACCGATGTGGAGCAGCAGCAGCTGGAAGGTGGGATATGAGACCAGCAACGAACGCACAGACAATACCTCCTAACCAGGCAGAAACAGAGACACTTCCTTCACCACACTTGGCTGGGATTTTCACCAATCCGTGGTGATGAGTGATTGGAAATTAATCTCAGAATCCCACTGTGCATTTGTAGTTCACAACATACAATTATGCCTGAGCTTACTTTACAGTAAACCATATATAATTCTCATTCCACAGTGCAGATTCTGCCACAGACAATCTTTTTATTGTTTTTAGAAGCCCTGTGGTAAAAGCCTTACTGGATGATATCATTTTAATTATAAATCTCTACTGGAAGGTCCCCCAAGCGACTGCAGTAGACAAAATTCCAATTCCCAAAGTCAAGGGCCAGGTAATTTAAACCCTGTTCAAAATGCTACTTTAATAATGCTTAGTTTTGAAGGGGGAACTACATGTTATAGCGCATCATAGAGCGTATACGTGCAGGCCCTGGTACACACACATCTGTGCTAGGTGCTGGGGATACAGCAGAAAATAAAACAATGTTCATAGCCTCAAAAATCCTCCAGGTAGTAAATAAACCATGATGATATGAGCCACATTAGGACCTTTTTTTCTTTCTTTTATTCACCACTATACCAAAGAGGAGAGTACAAGGATAAGAAGAGAAGGTCTGGAACAATCACTAAAGGACAAGGATGAGGGAGATGATGAGAAATTAGTAAAAGGATTGATGTAAGACAACGCTCATATTATTATGGACCAAGTCCATGGAATCTGTATTAAACATTTGGAATAAAAAGACAAGAAGACTGGCCTTTCTGTTTCATGCTGCAGGGGCATCAGTGGTGTGAATAGTGAGATTCCAGCAGAGGATTTGGATGGGGTTGCACATCAGGACATCAGGAGGCAAGTTGCCTGTAGAGTGTGCAGATGGCTTGAAGTGGGGCATGTGAGCAAGGAGAGGAATGCGCGTCCTCCCAAATTCGGGGAGATGGGACTATTAGGGAGCGATGACTGAAAGGCTCATCTCGGAGCACAGCTGCAGGAAGCAGAGCCAACACGATACAGCAGGCACTCAAATGGGGCCGTTTCATCAGGTTCCATCTCTGTGCAGTGCCAACCTGTGGGAGGAAAAGAAAGGAAACTTGGAAGCAACCCAGCTTTGTGAAGGCTCAGCCTCAAGAAGCCTAATTGCCAGGAAAGGCTTAGCAGTTGGGTTCTCAGTAAAGAAGACAGAGCTTAGATGAAGCTAATCAGGGCTTTTAAAATTACCATTTGAATGTATAACTCTGCCCTCAGGCCATTTGGGACGTGGTGGAGCTTCATCTAGTCACGGAGCTTGAAGTAGAGAGCAAGCTGGAAGCACAGAGGACCCCATTCTCCGGACTTTCACCTTCAACTCCCCCAACCTCTGCTCTTGTTACCGCAGTGTGCAGCTGCCTTCAGCCTCCAGTCACACTCCCAGAGCAGCCTGATCTCACTTGGTAACAGCGAAAAGGACGCCAGTGCCTCTTCGTATCCGTATGGATCTCACCGTTTACAAGCTGACGACAGTTTTTATTTCATTTAATAGAACAACATACAGATGGGGGCGGAGTACACGTTACCTCCCTACCGTGCAGCAGAACAGACTGAGGCTCAGAGAGTAGGTGGGCGTTTTCTCTCTCACAGCTGGTAACGGTGTTAGAATTCCAACTCAAGAAGTTTCACTCCGAAGACCACTGCACTAGGAGGAATCTGTATAAAACAGTGTGTCCAAAGTGTTGATTGTAAGCTGCTCATTGTTCTGCAACCTTACTGCATGGAGTTTTTAAACAAGGACTAATTCCTGAGAGGAGAAACACTTCCTCCCAGAAGCCAGGCTTGGAAGAGGTGGGGGCCCAGCCCATCTCTGCCAGATGGGATTGGTGGTGACAATGGTGGCCATTCCAATGTCATGAGAAAGACTCAACCTGCTGGGCTCAGTCCTAATGCAGTTTGGGGCAGATAGAATCAGCCCCTGATACCTGCAGGCAGCACCTAAAAATTCCGGCGTGGTTGTCATCTGTTTGGGTGCTCTGTGTCTGTGTCCCCTTCATTTGATAACATCACTGGGAGTTGGAGCTCTCTCCTCCATCATGTGACATCTTGGTGTTCTTAGCTCCCTTGACTTAAGGGTAGGCAAGTGACCCCAATACAACAAATCAGACTTTTTCCTGGGATTCTCTCCTGCATAGAGAGAGGGGAAAATGGTTGGAGTGTATTTATTTCAGGGGCAGAATCCCAAGTAAGCTGTCTCCTGCCCGGACCCCAGAACACTCTGGTTCTTGCCCCTGCGCTCCTACAGTCCACTGGATTCTGAAAGCCACCTGGCCTCCCTCCAGTCAAACCCTTTCCCATCTAAGATAGCTAGAATCAGTTTCTGTTGCTTGCAACCAGAGAATAATTGGCAGTCTCCACTTCCCTTCTATTTCCCTTCATTTCCTCTGTTCTCTAGTCCCCTCTTAGCGGGAGCAGAAGATTAGAAAGGAAAAAGTCCTGAAATCAAAGCCAGAAATCTAAGTTTGAATCTAGTCCCTGCCACCTTATAGCTGAGTGATCTCAGACCAACTAACCTTTCTGAAAACTCAGTCTTCTCACGAAAAATATGAGTGCTGATGTGAATGTCACCTGTGTGTTGTAAGGGTTACATGAGGTAATATATACAGGCCCCAGGGTAGGACCCAGCTCGTAGTCACACCTTCCTTCCTTCCTACTTTTCAGCTCTGCTCCTCGCCCTCCCCATCCTGGTCATTTCCATCTCTCCAACTCTCTCTCCTCTCCTCTTTCATCTCCCTCTCTCTTGTAGCGCCTTCATGTCCTGTCTCAGTAAGTAACCATCAAGCTGATGACATTCGGGGCAAGGCCTCAGCTTTACAGCAAGTTCACAGTGAGCTACACACACACAGGACATGTGGAATGGTGCTTTCGTCAGCAGGTCAGGAGACATCAGGTCAATGAGAAACAGCTTCCGAGAAAAGTAAGAATAGGAAGGAATTCATAAAGCTGAGGGTGACGCTGTTTGCCCTGGGGGAAGAGCACAGAATGAGAGCAGGATCTATACTTCTTCCCTGACCTATAAAGGGAGCATTGTCTTAGGCACTTTGGGAGAAAAAGGACAGGCCCAGAAATATGCCCTGTGAAGAAGGGTAAACAAGCTGGCACCCTGGGCACCAAGCGAGACAACTACCCCTTTTCATTTGGGGATGAAGAGGGCAGTGAGTCTGTGGCCAGGTGGGTGGCGGGTGGGTTCAGGTGAAGTGGGAAGTTCTGGCTTCGTCAGGCTGGCTCCGGGTGAGACGGTGTGTGCGGCTGAGCAGGTCTTTCCTGCTGAGCTTCTATTTCAGGCTGCGTGTAAGATGAGGGGTCACCGAGGCTGTGCGCAGGCCTCTGCACGTTTCCCAGCAGGGTGTGTGGGCTCCTGGCTGTAGCCAGGCCTCAGGAGGTCAGCCGGCCACTGAGACACCAGGGCTGCCTGGCACTGGAGGCCTGGGCTGCGCAGATCCCATCCTGCTGTTCAGCTGCTGTGAGCAGCTCCTGCTCTTCTCTCCCACCTGCTTTCCTCTGAGTTCCTGTCCACTGAACTTGAAAACTGCATTTTTTTTTTTTGGTCTTAAATGACAGTTAGCGATTGACTTGGCTCCACGCAGCCACTAACAACCCAGGAGGCATGATCCTTGTATGCAGAAAAGCGGACGGAAGTTCTGACAGGGGGCCTGACTTGCACTTCCTTTGTTCTGAGCCAGAATTCAGCTCAGATGACGCCTCCATCAGGGGACCAAGTGAATACTCAGATGCACCTGCCCAAGTGAGCACCACCGTTTGGGCCTCGTCAGTGGGCGTTCTGAGGCTTTGTATCAGATGAGAGCTGTCTGAATGGGGCCTTTCTTGTGGCCCATCTAAAACTGTATCTCTACCTAAGCACTTTCAAAATTGTTTAAAAAAAAAGAAACAAACAAACAAAACAAACAAACATAAAAAACCACAACTCTGTCTGAAAGTGTGGAAAGGGTTTGGGTGGCCTGTGAGCCCTCAGAGGGCAAAGCCTGACATTGGAAAGGGAAAAAGGAAAAGGTCTTTTTCAAACACCCCCATCGCTGAGGCCATCAGCATCTGGGACTCTGGTCCCAAGCGTCACATTGCTTCCCCTTCTCCCTCCTTTTTATCTTCATCCCCGGTGGTAAGAAGTGGAGAACCTGGTGCACCAGAGGATGTCATTGCTGGTGACACACGTGGGCCTGGAGAAAGGCCATGTCCTCTTAAGTAAGGAGCAGGATCCACCTGGTAGCTTCATTCACAGGCTTCCGTTTGATCTCCTGCGGTTCTCACTGTGACTCACTTATGTCACACTCAGAGTCACTCTCAGAGGGGCAGGCTCCGTCCCACGCCCCAACTCAGCAGGTACCAACCCACCTCCAGCACTTGCTAACCACACGGGCAAGTGGCCCACATCTCTGAGTGATGCTTCTTCATCCGGGGACAGGGATGCCAGCACTGAAGAGAATTGTTGTGAAGCTTAAATAAGATGAGAAGTAAAGCATTTGGCACACAGCAGGTGCTTAATAAATACCAGTTCCCTTACGGTGGTTGACTGATGATAGGAAAGGCCACAGTTTGCTCCCTCTCCCCACACCCTTTGGTGGTGCCTCCCACACTGGTGTTTTGGATTTGGCCTCCCACACTGATGTTTTGGCCAGTGGGACAGTAGCGAAAGGGAAAATCAGGAACACGTGGGAAGTGGAGAGCCCAGCAGAGCACAGTAAATTATTTTAGGACAAGAGCTGTAGCTTTTGGGAGTGCATCGGAGGCTTCTCTCTATGTGGCACCACTGCTTGGTCCTGGGGCAATGGATCCTTGGCTTTCCAATCACTAGAGACTCCTCCAGTGATTAGTCAACCGATGGGGAGTGCCCAGTTGGGCACCTCTGCCCAAGGCTGGGCTAAGGGTTAAAGAGCAGGCTGAGACCCCTGCCTCAAGTGGCTTACACGCTACCTCCTGGAAACCATGCCAACCAGATCCAGAAACGTGAGTTCAGGGCAACACATGGAGAAATAAGTGGGAGCCGAATAGTTCAGTACACACGTCTGGAGGAGAAAACCTTGAGTCAGACCAGGAGAAGTGATTAGAAATTAATAACAGAAAAAAGCTTTTGGCTTAGGATCAAGACAGGTTGGCACAAAAGGAGGCCATCCAGGATGGACAGCGTCTGCACACATGGATGACAGCAGCAGGCCCTCTGTGTGCCCTCTCTGACCTGGATGGTAAAGTCCCTTTGATCTTAACAGTCCCTGACTAATGGCATTTGCTTTTAGATATGGCCATGGCACCCACAGTCCACATGACCTGGAGTAATAAAAGGGAGGGGAGAGGCAGGTATTATACTTTTCTGGGTTTCTCACCCCGAAAACTGAGGCATGTGTAGACTGGTGAAGAATCCTCCCAACTGCAAACACGCTGGCCACCATGGGCAAACAAATGAACAACCGGAAACCTTAGAGAACAATAGATGGAAATAACAAAATTAACATAAAATTCACACTTACTTTTGGGAAGAGGAAGGAGAATTCCACTAGGGAGGGCTTACAAGAGTACCTGTTACTGGTGATAATTCTGTTTTTAAAGCTTTCTGGTTAGTGCTTGGGTATTTATTATGATTTGTATGGATTTCATATATACTTCTAAAAATATATTTTGCATATACATATAAACACACAGTCACATGCTTAGGTCAAGTAACAGAAATAACAGACTGGGCACAATGTCTGACATCAGCCTTGTCTCAGCTGGGTGTTTTCCTCCGGCGCCACCTCCTGTCTGGTTACGGGTTGAAGGTGCCGTTCGTGACTTCCAGTGCTGTGTGGCAGTAGGACCCAGGACCTGGAGTTGGAAGACCTGTTCTGCCACTAATTAGCTGTCCACATTTTACTTTTGTTGATGTTATTGTTCCTGGACCAAACTGAAGTTCGGGCTGCTATTTCTCATGGCCCAGTAACGAGATGCAGATGAACTGGGGAGGAAGAGAATTTTTATTTCTGCAATCTGTTACAGGGAGAAGGCCTGGAAATTATCGCCAAACCAACGCAAAATTACAAAGTTTTCCAGAGCTTCTATACATTCTAAGCTACATGTCTATGTGTAGGTGTGTGTTCATCTAAAGACATAAATGATTAACTTCTTTTAATCTATAACTAAGGTCTGAGTCTTGAAGACCTTCCTCTGGAGCCTCAGTAAGCTTACTTACTCTTGCTTTTTTTTTTGAGACGGAGTCTCGATCTGTCGCCCAGGCTGGAGTGCAGTGGCACGATCTTGGCTCACTGCAAGCTCTGCCTCCTGGGTTCATGCCATTCTCCTGCCTCAGCCTCCCAAGTAGCTGGGACTACAGGCGCCCACAACCACGCCTGGCTACCTTTTTTTTTTTTTTTTTTTTTTTTGTATTTTTAGTAGAGATGGGCTTTCACCATTTTAGCCAGGATGGTCTCGATCTCCTGACTTCGTGATCTGCCCATCTTGGCCTCCCAAAGTGCTGGGATTACAGGTGTGAGCCACCGCGCCCGGCCAGCCTACTTAGGCTTAATGGGTCCAGTTGCTGGGGTGATTACCCTTGTCTTGTCTCCTGCTAAATCACAGGTTTGGGGAGTTCCTCCAGACCCCCAATAAACTTGTTTAATCCTAAACGGGTCCTGTTAAGAATTCCTTCATTATTCTGTCATGATTTAAGGCCCAGGAAAGGCCTAGACAAAACTCTTGGTGGGCTTTTGTTACATCCCAGCATTTGTATAAAGACCCTGGCTTTTAGTATTTAACCTAACCACTCAGTCAGCACTGAAGCAGTTGTTATGGAGGCCTGTGTTAGTGAGACCTGGCCTGCCATGATATCACATTCTCCTCAGTAAAATGGGGATAGCAATTGCCTGCATTAAAGTGTTGACAGGGCTGGGTGCTGTGGTTCATGCTTGTAATTTCAGCACTTTGGGGGGCTGAGGCAGGCAGATCACTTGAGCCTAGGAGTTTGGGACCAGCCTGGGCAACATGGCGAAGCCTCGTCTCTATAGAAAATACAACAATTAGCTGGTCGTAGTGGTGCATGCCTGTGGCCCTAGCTACTGTGGAGGCTGAGGTGGCAGAATCACTTAAGCCCAGGAGGTCAAGGCTGCAGTGAGCTGTGATTGTGCCACTGCACTCCATCCTGAGCAATAGAGGCCCTATCTTAAATAAATAAATAAATAATGTTGACATGAGGGTAAGAGATGATGATGATGAATACCAATGTTCCAGAAAGTTCCATGTTTTATTAATGGCTTCTATGACCGCCATCTCCAAGGCTCTAGTAATGTGTCTCTGTGCTTCTGGAGCCTTCTTCAATCTTCCTATGTCCCAGTTTGCCTCAGAGGCTCTGGTATTGCAGTCCTTTGAAGCTGGCTGACATTCCTCTTCTGATCAAGCCAGGGAACTAACTGCCTCTCAACAAAAGCTTTGCCTCCTGTGACCCCAGGCTGTCAGAGAAGGGACCTCCTCCTCTGGACATAGCCTCTAGTCCTTTATCCCTAGATGACACCTGCCCCTGGGGCCCAAAGCCCTAGAAACCAGGTGGCTGTGACTCTCCCAGGTGACACAGTCCCTCCCTCCAGAAAATGCTAATCTCAGGCTCTCTCTACTTTCACTCACCTTAAGAAAGCACATGATGACCTTACCCCAGCTCTCTGAGCACTGCCTGGCCATCCCAGCTGGCCTCATTCACTTTCAGGAGGCACTAGGGCACAGTAAGCAAAATCCCACTCAACCCACATATCTTTGTTATCCCTTGCTGTGTCACGAGTGACTCCAAAACGTTTGTTATCTCGCAGCACTGTGAGTCAGGACTTGAGAAGTGGCTTAGCTGGTGGTTTCGCTCAGGGTGTCTCATGAGGTTGCAGTCTGGTTGTCAGCCAGGACCGCATCATCAAGAAACTTGCCTGGGGCTGAAGGATCTGTCTGCAAGCTCACTCCAGGGGCTGGTAACAGAAGGCTCTTATTCCTTGCCGGCTATTGGCTGGAGGCCTCAGCTGCTCACCATGTGGGCATCCTGCTATGAGATGGCAGCTTGCTTCCCAGAGGGAGTGATCTGAGAGCACGAGCAACGCCAAAGCCATGATGTCTTTTTAAATATTTTCAGATTCCTCATTATCTTTTATTTGGTATTTTAAAAACCATACATAGTAATACTGACAAACTCGATTTTAATGTTTGACATTAGAGTTCAGACCAGATCACAGAGATCTGCTGTACTTTGCAATGTGATTTTTGTTAATTTATAATTTTTAATTAAAAAAAAATATTTTGCAATGTGATTTTAAAAAATAACAGCTTCCAGCCAGGCATGATAGCTCTCACTTATAATCCTAGCACTTTGGGAGGCTGAGGCAGGTGGATTACCTGAGTTCAGGAGTTCGAGACCAGCCTGGCCAACATGGTGAAACTCTGTCTCTACTAAAAATGCAAAAAATTAGCCAGGTGTGGTGGCAAATGCCTGTGGTCTCAGCTACTCAGGAGGCTGAGGCATGAGAATCGCTTGAATCTGGGAGGTAGATGTTGCAGTGAGCCAAGATCACTCCACTGCACTCCAGCCTGGGCAACAGAGAGAATCTCTGTCTCCAAAATAAATAAATAAATAAATAAATCAAAATAAAAATAGCAGCTTAATTGGTATGTCATTTATGTACCATATGATTCACCCATTTAAAGTATACAATTCAGTTTTTAGTATATTCACAGAGTTGTGCACCATCACTATGATTAATTTTAGAACATTTTCATCATCCCAAAAAGAAACCCCATAACCATTAGCAATCACTCCTCATTTCTCCCTCAGCCTCCCAGCCCTCACTAACCAGTAAGCCATTTTCTCTCTACCTGGATTTGCCTATTCCAGACATTTAATATAAATAGAATCATACAAAATATGTGGTGTTTTATAATTCTTTCATTTAGCATAATGTTTTCAAAGGTCATCCTTGTAGTATGTATCAGTGCTTCATTCCTTCTTATTGCTGAATCATATTCCATTGTATGGATATACTACAATTTATTTACCCATTCATTGATTGATAGACATTTGGGTTGTTTCCTCTTTTTGGCTATTACAAATGATGCTGCTATGAACATTTATGTACAACTTTTTGTGTGGACATGTGTTTTTACTTCTTTGGGTATTTACCTGGGAGTGGAATTGCACAGTCATATGATAACTCTATGTTTAACATTTTCAGGAACTGCCAGGCTATTTCTCAAAGTGGCTGCACCATTTCACAGTCCCATCAGTATAAGGTGTCAATGTATAAGGGTGTCAATTTTTCTACATACTTGTCAGCACTTGTTATTATCTATCTTTTCTAGTATAGCCATCTGCATGGGTATGAAGTGGTATCTGCCAGGTTTTGATTTCCATTTCACTGATGGTCAATAATGTTAAACAACTTTTTGTGTGTTGGCTATGTGTATATTTTCTTTGGAGAAATGTCTATTCAGATCCTCTGCTTGCTTTTTAGTTATTGGCTTTTTATTATTGAGTTGTTAGAGATCTTTATATACTCTGGATATGAGATCCTTATTAGATATAATTTGCTGACTTTTTCTCCCATTCTTTAGATTTTCTTTTCATCTTCTTGACCAAGACTTTTGTGTTGAAGCACAAAAGTTTTAATTTTGGTGATGTATAGTTTGCTTGTCTTTTGTTCTTTGTACTTTTGGTGTCATATTTAAGAAACTATTGACTAATCCAGAATCGTGAAGATTTTCTCTGTTGTCTTCTAAGAGTTTATAGCTTTAGCTCTTAAAATAGGTCTTTGATACACTTTGAGTTAATTCTTGTATATGGTGTGAGATAAGGATCCAACTTTATTCTTTTCCATGGGAACACAATGTATTTTATAACCGAATCTCAGAAGGCACTTATCATTATTTCTGCCATATTCCATTGGCCACATAGGCCAAGTCTGTTATGAGGATGAGAACCACATGTCTCTTTCTGGTCATGAAGACCAAGAGGATAATTGGGCACCATCTTTGAAGCTGGTTACCATACCACAGACTTTCAATATTCATTAATCAGTGAAAATTGATGATATTACCTTTACTGAATAACAAAATGAGATTAAGTTAATAAATTAATAATAAATTAGCTAGCCCTCAGCTATAAGGGCTAGCTAATTTATTCCTCTATTATTGATTTACTTTCTTATGTGTCCTGATAATAACAAGATCTATCATTTCTTGAACAACAGCTTAGTTCCTAACACACAGCCAATTTTCCTATATGTTCTTTTTAAGCCCCACTTATTGGGTATTAAAACAAGGAGTTTTTAATCTTCCATTTATTGATAAAGAAACCACAGAAGAGGTTAAATGACACATCCAACATCACTCAGCCAGGAAGTGGTAGTCACGTTATAAAACATTAAATTGGTTCATCAGACTTTAGAGTCTACTTTTCCCCCATCGACTGCTGCCCAACAGTCTCCCAAACAAGTAGGTTGGGGCTGAGCCTCGCCTGCTTCTCTGTCCTCTCCTTGCCACACAAAGCTGATTCTTAAAATCAGCTTCCTCAAAACACTCAGAAACATAGACCGTGGAGCCATCAAGCTGTGAGATGCACTAGATCAAGCTGCAGGATTTGAGCAGTGATGCCATGACGGCAGATAGGTCCAGTGGGATCGGTTTCATTCAGTTACCATTCTTGTAGCTTCAACAGATTTCTAAGGTATTGTACCAAACTTCAAAATATAACCCAAGTACATTTTTATTTGCATTTTATAGTTTATTTTGAATAGCTGAGTTACTTAATGGTTATCCAAAATATTATTTTCCTTTAAAAACACACTTTAAAATGTTTCACAGCATTAAATATGATTTTATTACATCTTAGAATCAGAATGCTTTCTAAAATTAAGGTATAATTTTATGACTCAAGACTATCAGAAAATAAGCCTAGTTACACATTCAAAAATTACATTACTGGACACTTTTATGTGTACCCACTCTAAAAGGAAATTTAATACATCTCTCTCTTTCACCCCACTGCCCACCCCTCTCAGATTTCAAGGAGAGTCAGAGACTAGCTCATGGGCATTAGAAACAAGAGGAATAGTTTTGGTCCTCAAAGAAATGTAAAACCATTTTCAAACATTAAATTTCTTGTTCCTCTTGGGGAGGGTAAGATTTTGCAATCTGGGGCTTTTTCACTGTTTAAGCACTTCCCATTAAAATACAGCTGTTATTTTTCTCCTTTACAACACACAGATGAAACCACACAGGCCAGGGGTTCGCCTTGTGCTTCAGTCATTTCCATTCACTTCCTACCCCCTGGGGATTTCATGTTTCTAGGGAGGGGCAACACATTGGAAACCTAATTCACCTAGGAAAGCTTCAGGCAGATACAGAAAAAGCAAATATGTTCGTAAAAGTGCCTCATTTATTTGAGGGTCCTCATGTGGCTGTTAAGTTTCCCCAGGTCACAGAAACAAGTGTCTAGTGCCAGAGTGCTGCCTGCAGCTCCAGGGTGCGTTCTACACATACAAGCACACAGGCACCCCTCATTTATACAGGCTCATTCGTGCGGCTGGAAGGTGGCAGCTCACCTAGACCCCTGCAGCAGCTTCCCAGCTGGCCTTCCTGCCTCTGGTCCCTGTCTCTGCTCAGACCCCACACCATTGACTGACATTTCTGAAATGCCTACGCTTCTCTCTTGATATGGTTTGGCTCTGTGTCCCTACCCAAATCTCACCCTGAATTGTAATAATCCTCACATGTCAAGGGTGGGACCAGGGGAGATAATTGAATCATGGGGGCAGTTTCCCCATGCTGTTCTCATTATATTGAGTGAGCCTCACAGGATGTGATGGTTTTATAAGCATCTGGCATTTCCCCTGCTTGCACTTATCTCTCTCCTGCCACCCAGTGAAGAGGTGCTTTCCCCCATTATTGTAAGTTGCCTAAGGCATCCCCGCCATGTGGAACTGTGAGTCAATTAAACCTCTTTTCTTTATAAATTGCCCAGTCTCGGGTACTTCTTCATAGCAGCATAAGAATGGACTAATACATCTCTCAAGCTTAAAGTCACTGTGATGGCGGCCAGGTGTGGTGGCTCACACCTGTAATCCCAGCACTTTGGGAGGCCAAGGCGGGCAGAT
Organism: Chlorocebus sabaeus; assembly: GCF_047675955.1. Classification (NCBI taxonomy): domain Eukaryota; kingdom Metazoa; phylum Chordata; class Mammalia; order Primates; family Cercopithecidae; genus Chlorocebus; species Chlorocebus sabaeus. The sequence continues at coordinate 101,116,638 of NC_132912.1, read as the reverse complement.
CATGAGGTCAGGAGATTGAGACCATCCTGGCTAAAACAGTGAAACCCATCTGTACTAAAAATACAAAAAATTAGCTGGGCATGGTGGCACGTGCCTGTAGTCCCAGCTACTTGGGAGGCTAAGGCAGGAGAATTGCTTGAACACAGGAGGCAGAGGTTGCAGTGAGCCGAGATCATGCCACTGCACTCCAGCCTGGGTGACAGAGCGAGACTCCCTCTCAAAAAAAAAAAAAAAAAAAAAAAGTCACTGTGATGGAAAGAAGAGGGATAACCAGGCATTATGAATCTCTTGAAGTTGTATTGAAAAAAAATCAAACCTGAATATAATGACATCTGTAGTTCAAACTCCCAGTTTATAGGAAGCACACAGATAGAGGCACATGTTAAATGACACCGTGAGCTGCAGCTCACAAATTCCAGACTGCAGGAAACTCTACAGGACAAACGACAGAAAAAATAGATGGAAAGGGACTCTATGGGTTAAAGGAGACTTAAAGAAAGCAAGGTATGAACTCTATAGGGATCCTAAATCAAATTAACAAACTGTTTAAAAAAAAAGTCAAGCGACAATTAGGGAGATGTGAACACCTGATGAATATTTGATATTAAGGAAATATTGTTAAGCATTTTAGATGACTCAATGGTATTGTGGTTGTGTGTTTTTTTAAAAAAAACCTTATATTTTAATTCAGAAACATACTGAATATTTTCTTTGAGATTAGCATCAAATCAAGCCTGAGGTGGTGGGAAGAGGTGAAGGTGCAACTGAAACAAGACCAGCCACAAATTGATCATTGTTGAAGGTGGGACACTGAGTTCATTACATTATTACCTCTATTTTGGTATGGTTGAAAATCTTTATAATAAATAACTTTTTAAATGAAAAACAATATTCTAATAGGTCCCCCATAGCCTATATTGGCATTGATGGCTCTGGGTCTCATTGTGACCCTGAAGAAATATATAGACTCTCCTCTTAAAAAATACATTTGCACTCAGATATTTGCATATAATTTGAGCAGTCACAGACCCTGATGTCTCTTAGACTTCTGGCCTTCGGGTTCAAGTGTTAACCAATTTCCTCTGTGGCCTGGGCTGACCTCTCCAGGCTCTCCCCACCTCCCCATCATAGGCTCTGCCCACACCTGCTCCTCCATGCCTCTACTCATGAGGTTCCCTCGGTCTAAAGATGCTTTCCTAAGGCCCACACCAAATCTCACTTTCCTTCCAGCCAGCCACACACCCACTGCCCTGACTCCAACCCAGAAATAAATTATCCCCGCCCTCTTGCCCTCTAGCCCCCGTGTATCCCACCCTATAGTGAAAGACAGAGCTCACAGGTTGGCTTCTGTTACATCATATCTCCCTGTGGGGCCAATTCACCATTTTCTTTACTGTGCTGAGCCCAAAGCTTTGTACACAGCCAATAACTGTAGGTTAAAATGAATTCAATGGGAAATTTAAAGCCTCAGGGTCCAAGGAGAGCTAATGGGATCTCATAGCTCAAATGCCAATATTACTGATATGTCAGAGCAGGGGAACAAAATGCTGAGCTCACCACAGTTAGGTCTTTGGTCATATTTGTCAGATGAGGAGTCTGTGCCCTGGAAGTTGTGGAGGTGGAAGTGGAGTCTCTGGTTGGTGACTGACACAGCCTCACATGTGGGGACTCTAGCCTTGACCTCATCTAAAAGGCAGAGGCTGCCAAAGGTGGAGGGACATTTGACTCCTGCATTTGGTGTTTTTATTCTCTCCCTTGACAGCACTGGAAAATGTCTGGGGTGGGGTTACGGGATGCTCTTCGGCAAATCACACTGAAAACAGGTGCTGCCCATATCCCCTCACCGCACCCCACTTGTGACCTCTCCTTCCCTCACCCCTTCTGTACTCCTGGGCTGCAAACATTCCCTAATTGAGCCTCATTCACTCCTCAGTGTAAATTAGTGCAGTCTACCAGCCTGAGGCAAGATGGAAGGCTTTGGACATCCAGGAGGCAGCCAAGGCTTCTGGGACTGCAAAAACAGGGATAAGAATTCAGAAAGGGAAGGCCCAACCAGAACAGATGGGTCAAGATGAAGTCCAGGACAAACGGAGTGGCTGGAACCGGGAAAGAAGCCACCAGGAGCCAGAGGAGAGTGCACAGGTCTTGTCAGGAACAGACAGGGTCAGTGCAAGGCCTGAAGGCAAGTCCCAGGGTCTGCGAAGCCCTCCCCACACCCCACCACTCACCAAAGCTCTTGCCTGGCACTTGGCCTTTCTTTTAAATGATTTGGCCTTTCCTGTTTTTTAAAAGGCATCCTTGGGCTTGACAAGATGAGAGAGGAATAAAGAGATAAAGCTCAGACATGCTTTCTCTGAGCTGGCATCGACATCTAAATGACGATGGTAGGGACAGCCTGGGCAACCACAAACAAAGATTCTATCTGCCCATCCAGGCACCTTGGCTTCCCTCACTGCAAGAGAAAAGAAACTGTTTCTTGAGGGCAGTACTAGGGTGTAACCCTGGCCACCCCACCTGATCTCTAAGGTGGTCTTTATCATCCTCTGCAGGAGATCGTGTCATTCCCATTGTAGAGTTGAAACAGACTCAGCAAGTACACTCAGAGCAGGTAAGTACCTTGTCCAAGGACACGTGGTCAGCCACCATCACTTTTCACTTGTTGCTGATTCTTTTAAGGCAATGACGCTCTAGTCTTCTTCAGATGATATACTTGTGCCTTGAGTCATTCTGTCAGCTCCCTCCACTAACAGTAATGCCGTTCAAACACCAGCCCTGGTGTCAAATAAGAGTCCTTGCAGATACAAGGTGGTATGGACAGGGGAGCTGGATTTCCCAGCTGTAAGGGATGCAGACAGGGAAGCTGACCCCAGCAAGTGAGTGTGGGATCATACCTACCACTGCCAGCGTGGCCAGCCTTTGCTCTGTCTCCGGCTCTCTCCCTCTATGAATGACAAGTCGATTGCTAGTGGAAAATTCTTCAATGAACTCACCCGTTCTGGAAGTGGTAGTCCCCTTCCAGGGCTTCTGTGCCCCTGGGCAATGTTTCTGCTTTAAAATCCCCATTTCCCCTTCCATCAGTAGCATCTCACGGGGGACCCCCAAATTGTATACCAGTCTTAGTCACACCCATGTTTGCTGACAGATCTGGAAATTGCTCTTATTAACCTCTCATTATCTCACTAGTGATTTAGTTTTGACTTGCCCTGTTTTGTTCTTCAGAGCTCCTGTGCCATCTGCTCCCTCCTTCCTATGGCTTGATGAAGGAAGGACTTGCAGAGAGAGCTGGACTTACTCCCGCCTCCTCGCTTTCTTGTTTGCAGAACTATAGTTCCTTTATTCATTCTTTCATTTCTCCTTTAATCACAGGTTCCTGCATCCGTACTTTCATACTTTCCACTTCTTCCTCTTTGTGCTTGGAAGACCTCCTGAGGATCTCCTCCACTTCCTGAACCTATTCTGTCCGGAGCTCATGTCTATGCGTATTTTCAGTGACTTCCTTTGTTGATTTTAATTCCTATACAACAATTCCAGCCACCTGGGTAAAGGGATGATTGTAGGTGACCCACCTCCCTAGCCTCCTTACCCCTTCCCTTTCCCAGGAAAATACTCCCAGACACCAAAATATCTGCCTCTTCACATGTCATAATAGCAATATTCAGTAACATCCCAGAGGTGTAGTCCAATGTTCAAAGCCTGTTCACTGTTCCAAGAATAAAACCCCAGAAAGAGATTTTATCCTTGCCATCCCTATTTCACAGCAAGGGAAACAAGTTCAGAGACAGACTCCCGAGATTTCCCCACTGGTGAGAGGCATTGGGAGGAGCACACAGCAGGTGCCTGCAATTCAGAAGCACCCACTCCTTTCATTTCATTGGTCTTTACCAGTAAAAGCCTGAGATATGCAAGACACAATCTTTTCCACAAAGACCCAGTTGTAGACATGTGTGGATCTTCCAGACTGAATTCACCAGAAACATTGTCCATGCACACCTTTACCATCATGTCTGGAGGTGTGTCTGTTTCTCCACATGCTCGCCAAAATTGGAAGGGTAGGATTTGTGCTGACTGTTAGTTATTCCTGCTAAGGAAAGATGGTATCTGCTCTTCTTATTCCTAGGATCCTGGGCTTTAGGTCTTCTCTTCTTTATGGAAGACAAATAAACGAGGAAAGAAAAGAGTTACAGCCTCTCCATATGCTTGTCCGCACAAAACTTCCCCTCTCAGATCAGAGGTCCTCTGGCAGCTGGTTTAAATGACGCTCCCCCAATCCTCCAACCTGATCAAAATCCTGAGGTATCTTCTCTGCAGACTGCAGCAGCCCCTGCATTTTACAAGCTGCCACAGATAGGATCTACTTTTCCTTTATGAACATCTTAAAAGACTCCCTATCAGGTTCGCACGGAGGTCTCTTACATGGTCTGATTCACACATGAACGTCTTTGGTAACTGGGGCCTGCCGCTCACCTCGCCTCCCCATCCTGGGCTCAGACATTTCCCTTGATTGCCACCATCCCCTGGAATCTCTCCCTGGTTCTTATCACTGAGCCTCTGGAACTCGTCAAAGTTTAAAACCCTCCATACTTGATGCCTTCCTTCTTGGTTTGGAAAGACACAGAATGTTTTCTCATTCTTGCTGGAACAGAATTCCATAACTCGAGCCATCATATCTTTCACAACAGGACTTTCGCCTGAGCTCATACTCACGGGTTTGGCACATCCCCACAATCCACACCCTACAGCCACCAGCAAAACCCATTATCCTCGGCTTCCCTCCAGGGCTAGGCATATGGGCCCCGTGGAGAGCCCTGCTCACACAGCGAGCTCTCCCTTCAGCAAGAGATTCCGCCTGCATAGCCTGCATGTGTCTTGCTGGGGGTGGGGCAGGGGTGGTGGAGCTGCCTGGGGCGGTGATGCAGGAGGGCGTTACCAGGGCACCCTAGCTCTGAGGCAGTCTCCAGCAGAGCCAGGGCGAAGGCTGATGCTGTGAGTCTGCGAGACAGTAATGAACCTGGAGACCAGGGCAGCCGTGAAAGTGCAGCAGGGTCTGCAGCCAGCGCTCTGCAGTCACACCGCAGAGCAGGGAAGGAAATGAAGTCTCCAAACAATACTAACCCCACCACAGCTATTCACCCCATCTCCTTTTTTACCTTCCTGGTCTTTTTTTCTTTTTTTCTTTTTTTAATCTTGAAATAATGATAGGTTCATAGGAAGTTGCCCAGTGGTTACGGGAATAACTATCACACAAACTCTAAGCCAGGAATTTGACACCAGGTCAGTGTGTGCGTAGCTCTATGCCGTTTCCTCACATGTGTACATTTGTGTAATCATCACTGCACTCCAGATGCAGAACTATCTCATCACTACAAGGAATATAGTTATTCTTTTTATTGGATCCTAAAGGTATTCCAGGTACCATGCTAAGCATGATTTTTTTTCTTCCTAAAACACCCTAGAAAAAAGGGTCTCAATTATCTTCATCTCACACGTCAGAAGACTGAGGCTCAGGGTGGTCACATTTCTCACCACATTCTCATGGGTAGTAACAGCAGAGGACTCAAGCTGTGTCTTAGTGTCTCCATCACGCAGCCAAGCACCATGTACCTGCTCTGCACATGGGTCAGGAGGATGCTTTTAGTCTAGATCTGTCGGGTACCAAGCAGGACTGGACACCTCGAGAAGAATATCATCCTCACATCTGTCTTGTCTGATTTCATCAACAAACTGGTTCATGTTAACAAACCTTTAGAGTGGAAAGGGGTTTGTGGCAGACAATAGAACAACAGCATCATTCAGGAGCATTGACCCTAAACAAGAGAATGAATTTATAAGGAACAAGATCAAGCAAGAGGAACGTTTTCTCCAGGATAGCAAAAAAGGGCAGGCTTAATCAGAGTTGTGAGTCACGGGCTGAAACAGCAGATGGGTGAGTGTAAGAGCCATATAGCATGAGAGTTGGAAGGGAACCCAAGTTCTCAGCAGGTGTGCTCTGGAAGGGGCTGCAGATACTCCTAGCTCCTGCAAGCCTCCATCCCCTTCCCACCACTACAGCAGTGACACTGTTCAAAGCACACCCTTGGGGTACCTGCCTCAATTCCCAACTCCACTACTTCATTCTGAAGAAGAACTTTCCACTTGCAGTGGCACTGAGTTTCCAAGATATTAAAACTGGAGGCTGTGTTTCACACCTGCTAATTCTAACCAGCCCAAACTGAAGGGGACAAGGAACTATGAGCCACCCCAGCGTGCTGACCTAAAGAAAGACTCTCTTGCAGAGTGAAAAGGGGGACTTGTCGTTATGCATTATGGGCACTTAAGTATAGGCTTAAGATTCAAAGTATGAACCTAAGGATTCCATTCTACCCTACCCAGGCTCTATGCTCAATCTTTAATTAGCATAACCATAAGAAAACACCTGCCCCTCCCTCCTTCCCTCCTTCCCTCCCTCCCTCCTTCCTTCCTTCCTTTCTCTTTCTCTCTCTCCCTCCTTCCTTCCTCTCTCTCTTTCCTTCCTTCCTTCCTCTCTCTCTTTTTGTCTCTCTCTTTCTTTCTTTGACCAGGTTTCACTCACCCCGGCTGGAGTACTATCATAGCCCACTGCAGCCCTGACCTCCTGGGCTCTAGCAATCCTCCCTCCTCAGCCTCCCAAGTAGCTGGGACCACAGGCATGTGCCACCACACACACCTGGCTAATTTTTAAAATTTTTTCATAGAAATGGGTTTTCGCCATATTGCCCCAGCTTGTCTCAAACTCCTGGGCTCAAGCGATCCTCTGGCCTTGGCCTCCCAAAGTGCTGGGATTACAGGTGTGAGCCTCTGTTCAGCCAAAACTTGCCTTTCTAGAACATGAGATCCTCTGGATTCTTTGTGGTCCTAAAGCTACTCTGTGAATGTTCCTTTGTGTGGGTTCTTTCGGAAGGCAAGCAGATGATCTCAGCTCTCTGTTGATCACTGTTGTGGTCTTGGTCTTTCCTTTAACAATTTCTTTCTCTCTGAATCAGGAAATCTCTTCAGAATACATGTGAGAGGATGGCATTTATAACTATGATAATCTCCAATATGTTTTCCTCCTTTCTCTTCTTCATAGAATAATTTCTTTACTTTACCTTAAAAACAAATTAGTTATAACACATCACACCTGATCATGACCCTGAGGTTGAGAATCAGCCCTCATTGTTTTTTTCTGCAGGATGCAACATACATACTTTGTAGACAGAGTCTCGCTCTGTAGTAAGGCTGGAGTGCAGTGGCGCGTTCTTGGCTCACTGCAACTTCCGCCTCCCGGGTTCAAGCGATTCTCCTGCCTCAGCCTCCCCAGTAAGCTGGGATTATAGACGCCTGCCTCCATGCCTGGCTAATTTAGAGACGGGGTTTCACCATGTTGACCAGGATGGTCTCAGTCTCTTGACCTTGTGATCCTCCCACCTCGGCCTCCCAAAGTGCTAGGATTACAGGCATGAGCCACCGCGCCCAGCTGTAATACATTTTTTGAAAGTCAAATGCAAGTCTGTTTGGCCGGGTGCAGTGGCTCACACTTGTAATCCCAGCACTTTGGGAGGCTGAGGTGGGTGGGTCATTTGAAGTCAGGAGTTTGAGACCAGCCTGGCCAACATGGTGAAACCCGGCCTCTATTAAAAATACAAAAATTACCTGGGTGTGGTGACAGGTGCCTGTAGTCCCAACTACTTGGGAGGCTGAGGTAGGAGAATCGCTTGAACCCAGGAGGTAGAGGATTCAGTGAACTGAGATCACACCACAGCATTTCAGCCTCGGTGACAGAGTGAGACTCTGTCTCAAAAAAAATAAAAAATAAAAAAAGTCAAATGCAAGTCTGTTTGAGACTCTAGCAAGGACTGTGGTCAGGATCTCTGGTGCAGTCAGTGTAGCTGCTGGCAGAAAATCACTAATTTTGAAATGTCTCAAAGCGGTTTCCACTTGACAAGCAAGATAACTGCTGTTTAGTGAGATGGGCTTTTGGAAATGGCTTGATGTGGCCATTCACGCAGTCATAACTTAGGCATAACTTTTCTCTTTTTTTTTATGGCTGCAACATTTTATGGTTACATGTTAATCACATTTTCTACTTCCTTCTCCCCTAAGCTCAGCCCAGGCAGTGATGTTTAAGAGCGTCCTCTCAGCACGAAGTGAGGATGCCTGAGTTCTTAGCTGATGGCAGCTTGCAGACTTGGAAGCCGGTTATCCTAGAGAATGTGGGCTTGTCTGAGGTCAGGATGCAGGAAGTGTCTGTGTTGGTCTGACCTGCGGGGTCCCCGGGGAGCCATATTTCAACAGCAAGAAAAATGTATAGTTCTTGCTCTTAGTTTCAAGTCCAGATGTGCACACTCTGAGGAGGCAGCATGCTGAGAAGTGTTCGAGGTGAACATTCAGGGCAGCTGCTCTTCAGAAGCAAGGCTTGTAATGTGGCTCCAACTACCCTCTCCTGCTGTTGGTCTGGAATCGACATTGCCGGTCCAGATGTTTTGAGATAAGCTGTAAATCTCTCCCTGCCTCTGATTTGATCTAATGAGAGGGCATGACTCATGGGACCTCGGTGGGGTACCTCCAGCCATCCTTCGGGGGTGGCCTCAGGGTGTGAGTTATGGCCCCAGGGGACTCATCATTACTTGAAAGTTTTGCACATGGAATTGTTACCTATGTCTGCAGATATCAGGAGGGCAGAAGAACTTAAATGTTCCAACAGACTGGTTGATTCTTTTAGCTGTGATCCCAAAATTCTGTGGAGAAAAGCACAAGGAGCTCTGGGATATGAACCCTGGAGACCCGGGAGAGGCTGGTATTGCTGAGAGACGAACCCAAAAGGTAACTGTTAAGTAAATGGGGACTTCAAGGCCACTGTCCAGAGGAGGCAGCCTCAAAGGGGGCAGGCTGCTGTTGTTTCATCAAGTGATCACACCGATAAATGTTCCGGTCTCAAGATGTAGGTATTTTCCTTTAGATCTAACTTTTTCTAAGTATTTTACTGTGCCCCAGATACCAACATGCAGATTTTTCACTTGATCCTCATAATAGCCTTTTGCAATAGGTGTTATGATCCACATTTTACCGATGACCACAATGAGGCTCATAGAGAAAAATAACTCACCCAAGGCCCCTCAGCTTGTAAGTGGCAGAATGAGCATCCAAATCATGCTTCCTCCTTGAAAGCTCTTTACCAAGAGGGTGTCTTAGTCAGCTCAGGCTGTTATAACAAAATGCCACAGACCAGGCAGCTTAAACGACAGAAATTAATTTTCTCACAGTTCTGGGAGCTTGAAGTCCAAGATTTAGGTGTTGATCCATTTGGTTTTTAAGGAGGGCTCTCTCCCTGGCTTGTGGACAGTCGCCTGTCTTGCCATGCCCTCACATGGCCTTTTCTCTGTGGCAGAGAGAGAAGAGAGACAACAGAAGTGCATCCTGGTGTCTCTTCTTGCAAGGACACTAATCCTATCAAGTCAGGCCTGCACCCTTGTGACCTTGTTTAACCTTAATTACTTCCTTGGGGGCTAGGCCTATCTCAAAGTACAGCCACACTGAGGTTAGGGCTTCAGCATATTGTTGGAAACAGTGAGTTCCTCTTCAAAGGTTCTGCTTGTCCTCTATTTTCAAAGCCTAACTTCCTTGCCACTAGTTACAGTAAACAACCTTCCAGCCATTCCCAATCTGTAACCCACGTCCGTTCCCAATCTGTAACCCACACCCATTCCCAGTCTGTAATACACATCCGTTCCCAGTTTGTAACCCACATCTGTTCCCAATCTGTAACTCACATCCATTCCCAATCTGTAACCCACATCCGTTCCCAGTCTGTAACCCACATCCGTTCCCAGTCTGTAACCCACATCTGTTCCCAATCTGTAACCCACGCCCATTCCCAGTCTGTAACCCACATCCGTTCCCAGTCTGTAATCCACATCCATTCCCAGTCTGTAACCCACATCTGTTCCCAATCTGTAACCCACATCCATTCCCAATCTGTAACCCACACCCATTCCCAGTCTGTAACCCACATCCGTTCCCAGTCTGTAACCCACATCCGTTCCCAGTCTGTAACCCACATCTGTTCCCAATCTGTAACCCACATCCATTCCCAATCTGTAACCCACATCCGTTCCCAATCTGCAACAACCCATGTCTGGGATCCAATAAGGATCCTTATTTGGCATCCTTAGTTCTGAAACTTCTCTTCCTGCCGCTGTAGCCCCCACCCCTGCTCAATTTTGAAGTAGCCAGTCGGTATCAGCTTAGATTATGTGGTCCAACCCCAGCCAATGGGGACTGGACACAGTAGTAGGGACTGACTGTATTAGGGATAAAAACCCCTTCCCTCCTTTGTTTGGTGTGCTCTTGCAGTGATCGGAAGAACAAGCAGCACCCTTCTGCAGAAGTAAATTTGCCTTGCTGAGATATCCTTTATTTGAGTGCTCATTTTCTTTGCAACTCTAAGCTCTTATTTCCAACAATATGAATTTGGGGGTGTTGGGGGACACAAACATTCAGCCTATAATAGGGGGCTGCCAGTTCCTGTTCCACATGGTATGTGGAGGTCATGAACAAAGAACCTCCAGGGTCAGTTCAGCATGGAGTAACAGTGGTTTTCCTTACACCAAGAGAGAACGCCTAGTGGAGGATGGGGCAATGGGAGCCGAGGCCATGTGTCCTGGTGAGTTGTTCTGAGATGGGTGTGGGTGGTGTCTGACGTTCTTTATCAAGGGGCTTAGGTTGAGGATGAAAAGGATTCTCAAGGAAGGCAAATGGCAGAGATCCCAGATCATTCCTCTCTTTTCCCTTCCCTTCCCTTCCCCCTTCTTTCCCTTTAATTAATTAATTAGTTAATTCATTAACTTATTTTGGGCTTGGCCTCTGGAACCCTGTAGATTAGAATAAATTGGGGCCATGGAGGCCCTATTATATCTCATGTAATAACATAGTTCCTCAGTTTACCTACAACATTAGTGCCACAAATTCGTCCAGCCTCTTCTTGAATTTCTCCCCTGTCTAGAAAACCACCTCCTGAGTCAGTCCATTCTATTTTCAAGTGTATTTAACTGAAACAAGCCCCATCTCTCTGTAGGTCCTGGTTCTACTTTCTGGGGCAGTACAAATGGAGTCAGCTTTTTAGAAGACAGAACAAATCTCTTCCTCCTCAATATTTACAGATGCTTGTTTGTTTGTTTGTTTTGAGACAGAGTCTCACTCTGTCACCCAGGCTGGAGTGCAGTAGTGCAATCTCGGCTCACTGCCGAACTCCTCCTCCTGGGTTCAAGCCACTGCACCCGGCAATATTCACGGATCTCTTATCTGATCTTCACACTCCGCGTTTCCTTCCATATTTCGATCTCCAAGATGACCTGGTTACTTTCTAAGATATATTTCATTTCTACACCAGCAGCAAATTCTCGTTAAAAAAGCTTGCAGGCTGTGCTCAGTGGCTCACGCCTGTAATCTCAGCACTTTGGGAGGCCAAGGCGGGTGGATCACAAGGTCAAGAGATTAAGACCATCCTGGCCAACAATGTGAAACCCCATCTCTACTAAAAATACAAAAATTAGCTGGGCGTGGTGGAGCATGCCTGTAATCCCGGCTACTCGGGAGGCTGAGGTAGGAGAATCACTTGAACCTGGGAGGCGGAGATTGCGGTGAACCAAGATTACGCCATTGCACTCCAGCCTGAGTGACAAGAGTGAAACTCCATCTTAAAAAAAAAAAAAAAAAAAAAAAAAAAAAAAAAAAAAGAAAGAAAGAAAAAAAAAAGAAAAAAGAAAGCTTGCATTCCCCAGAATTAAGCCCATTTTAACGGTTCCCTACATTGCTTCCTTCTGAGCCATAAGGCTGCCATTCATCCCCTCACAAACCACTTAATGATATTTTCTTTGTTCCAATAGCCCCCAAGGCACAAGGAACATAGCTCTGAGCAGGGTGGACAGACTTCCTGATTTCAGAGGGTTTACAGTCTAATGGGGGAGGCAGGGAAGACAGGCAAACAAAGAAGAATGTCAGGTAGGAAATGTCATGAAATAATGTTTCCTTTCACAATCAGACTACAGTTCTAATGCCTAGTGAGCACTTATTTTCAGCAAGGCACTTTGCTAATTATGAAATGAATAGTCTTGTATGCAAGTATAGCTTTCTAAAAAAAAAAAAAAAAAAAAAAAAAGTTCACAGGGCTTGTGTTCTCTGATCCTAGCAAGAACCTTGTAAAGTAAATAGGATAAGCACTATTTTGATTATTAAGCCCACTTTGCAAATGAGGAAACTGAGACTTATTTAGCAGCAATGCAGCCAGTGAGTGTGCAGGAACTCACAGCCTCTGACACCAGCCGCTCTCCATAGCGTCTCACAGCCACACACTGATGAGTTTGCTGATGACACCCTCATTTCCCAAGCCAGCTCTGGTTTAGTCATTAGTAGTATTGTCTGCCGGTTTTTCTGGCAAATGTATGCATTCACACATTTATGTGATGACTTTGGTGGTTTGGAAAACAGATCTTGCATCTCAGGCTTTGTAGGAAGGACGTTGATGCAGGGAGCCAGGAAAAGGCTGGCCAGCACCCAGAGGCCCTACTCTGGATGGAGGTAGCTTTCCACATCAGGAGTGCAGAGTGAGACATCTGGGGAAGTCAAGCGGTCCCTCAGTCAATAGCCAGGACTTGGGGTTGGGTCATAGCAACAGTTGAAGGAAACAAAAACGCTGGGTCAGCAGGTCCTGGGCCTTTGGGACAAACAAAATGTGGCATCTCCCAATCACGGAGGAGGAGGCAGTGTTTGGAAGTCTGCTAAATGAGGGGCAAAAAATGCTTCTGCCTCCATCACTCAGCACCTCCCCTGGCTGCTGTGCCCTTGAAGGACTCTCAGGCCTTCCTTCTTCCACTTGCTGAAGAAGGGACGATCCCAAAAATAATGCACCCGTCTTTCTTCGGGTTTCTCATTATTAGTCTTTTCTTGAATAACCTATATAGGACATGTTTTATTCATCTCCTAATTGGTTCCTTAGTCACTCTGCTGTGGAACCTGTTCATGACATACCTGCATTGGACATACATCAATCCCTCGTGTTTGCAGGGACTGTTCAGTTACCTAGACCAGGGCCAAATAAGGGAGCCCCAGGATTTGACACTGAGATGGTTTGGGGCACTGCCAAAGACACCAGGTAAGACAGAGGTGTAGCGGGAAGCAGGCTCTCTACAAGGAACCAAGTAGACTCAAAGGAGACTTTAACTTTGCAAGCGAAGGTAAGATGAAGCAGCATGACAGAGGGGAGCAGAGGCTTTTCAGCTTCTTCCCTCCCCCCTTCACCAGCTGGATCTGGACCCTGCAGAAGGTCATCCTTTCCAAGTAGCCTGGTTCCAGTAGCAGATTCAAGGCTCAGCTGTGGTAATTATTATTATTAGGGCCTGGGGCCAACCGAATGAGCATCCTCACCATGCACTCAATAGTTAGACCATAGTGGTCTATAGTGAGCAGCATGAGTTGTCCTTAAAATGACATGTGGGGTGAAAGTAAAATGAAAACTGGGGAGTAAAAAGCAAAGTAAAAATGTAAACTGGAGATCCAAGCCAGAGAACTTGTGATTGATGGGGATGGCCTTTGATGTGTTCTTTCTTTTCTTTTCTTTTTTCCTTTTTTTTTTTTTTTCTTTTTTTTTTTTTTTTTTTTTGAGATGGAGTCTTGCTCTGTCACCCAGGCTGGAGTACAGTGGTGTGATCTCAGCTTACTGCATCCTCTGCCTCCCCATGTTCAAACAATTCTCCTACCTCAGCCTCCCAAGTAGCTGGGATTACAGGCATGTACCACCATGCCCGTCTACTTTTTATATTTTAAGTAGAGACAGGGTTTCACCATGTTGGCAGGCTGGTCTTGAACTCCTGACTTCAGGTGATCCTCCCGCCTCAGCCTCCCAAAGTGCTGGGATTATAGGTGTGAGCCACCATGCCCAGCCTGATGTGCTCTTTAATTAGCCCTGGGTGACTTTCATTAGCCCTCTGAGCCTATTTCCTTGTCTGTGACATGACAGGGATGAGCCAAGTGAACCCCAGGGTCCCATCAAGCTTGAAGACCCCAGGTTCCTGGGAATACACCTTCAAGAGGAATGAGAAAGCAGAGGAAGACTTGCAAAAAATTATTTAAGGATAGGAGATGTTTCCAAATGTTGCAAATTTGCCTTCTACTTGCATTTACATTTCCCAGTTTACAGTGTTTTCACAAATACTAGTTCCCTCGTTAAATCCCCAGTGACTATGAGCCCCCTTGTCTTATGGAGACGGAGCCGATGTGGCTCCATGGAGTAAAGAGAGTTGTCCAAAGTGGCATCTAGCATGAGCAAGGATACAAACCCAGGATGACCGGCTTGGCCGCCCTTGGCCACCACCTTGACCTTGAACCCATCATATCATCCCCCTTTGTTCTCTACTCCTTCACCTGCTCCTCATCTCATGGGCTCTCAGCCTCTTACCTTGACTCCTGCCTGCAGCATATATTCATCCCTGTCTGTGAGGGACTGGAATTGTTCTCCTTTTAACCTCTGTAGTCTCCCTTTCCCCACCACAGTCTGTGCTCAGCCTTAGGTCACCTTTGGTTGTTGACCCAGGTAATACTCAGCTCAGAGCCTGAGACTTGGCCTGGTGCTGGCCGATGTGACCAGTATCCACGAGAAAGGATTTCAACAATCGCCGCACAGAAGAATTACGCACAGAAAGCAAGAGGGTCTTTTTGCCACATCTCTGAATAGGAAAATCAATTCAACAAATATTTATTGGCACTTACTCTGTGCAAGGCGTAGCCTGTATATTAAAAAGAGAAATGGTATGGCCTTGAGGTGGTGGAGAAAATAAAAACATGGTTCAACCAATTTGTAAATGTCTGAGAGACTACAGGGAACAAGGTAGGCTCCATAAAGCGCTTGTCCAATCAAACTAATATCTCTATTTATTCCACAATAAGAATAATGACAGCTGGAAGGATATGTCATCCCTTTGGACAGGAGTATGACTTCTCTTCCAGAAGCCAGACAATGAGCTGCATCCAGAGGTGTTACTATGCCTGAGGGAGTGAGTGTGGGGACCAGAAAGCAGGCAGGGGAGGCAGGCACGGGCAGGCACCCATGGGACTTGACTTCTAGGTGAAGTGGCTTCTAGAGTTGAAGCCGCAGGGGGAGGTTAGCTGGGAATGTTTGTGCTGATGGTTCCTCCTTGGCCACTGTTCCTGGAGTCTCCCCCTTCCAACTCTAGTGTCCAATTTGACTCCTTATAGATCTTGTGTGTTCTTTTTCCTTGCAGAAGAACTGCTGTCCATACCTTCAGGGCACATGAAACTACAAGATTAAGTCATGACTTGCAGGACTGTATTTGTCTGATGGAAATTGCAGGTGGCTGGCCGGGCCCAGTGGCTCACGCCTATAATCCCAGTACTTTGGGAGGCCAAGGCGGGCAGATCATGAGGTCGAGAGATCGAGACCATCTTGGCCAACATGGTGAAACCTCGTCTTTCCTAAAAATACAAAAATTAGTTGGGCATGGTGCTGGGCACCTGTAATCCCAGCTTATTCAGGAGGCTGAGGCGGTAGAATCACTTGAACTCAGGAGGCAGAGGTTGCAGTGAGTCGAAATTACACCACTGCACTCCAGCCTGGTGACAGAGTGAGACTCTGTCTCAAAAAAAAAAAAAAAAAAAAAAAGAAAAGAAAAGAAAAGAAATTGCAGGTGGCTAAATGTTCTCACTTAAAAAAAAGAAACTGCGGCCAGGCGCAGTGGCTCACGCCTGTAATCCCAGCACTTTGGGAGGCCGAGGTGGGTAGATCACAAGGTCAGGAGATCAAGACCATCCTGGCTAACATGGTGAAACCCCATCTCTACTAAAAATTCAAAAAATTAGCCGGGTGTGGTGGTGGGCACCTGTAGTACCAGCTACTCGGGAGGCTGAGGCAGAAGAATGGCGTGAACCCGGGAGGCAGAGCTTGCAGTGAGCTGAGATCGCACCACTGCACTCCAGCCTGGGTGACAGAGCGAGACTCTGTCTCAAAAACAAACAAACAACAACAAAAAAAACACAGAAATTGCAGATGGCTGCATGTTCTCACTTATAAGTGGGCTAAGGAATGTGTACACATGGACATAGTAGAAAGACACTGGGGACTCAGAAGGGTGGGATGGTGGGAGGGGAATGAAGGATGAGAAATTACCTAATAGGTACAGTGTACACTATTAGAGTAATGGTTACACTACAAGCCCAGACTCCACCACCCCTCGATATATCAATATTATGAAACTACACTTGTAGTCCCTGAATCTATAAAAATAACAATAAAAAAAAAGAAAAAAGAAACTAGAGGTAGAAACGAAAGAAAGCCGTCAGGCTAAAAAAAGTATCTGCCAGGGCATCCCACGGAGTCACAGAACTGCAGGGACCCCAAGGGCAAGTGACCACTTCACAGCAATGGGCACCAGCCTCAGCCGGGACGTCTGCCCTGGCCCTGGCACACTGCCTGTGCTGGCCCACCAGCCCACCTTCGGGCAGCTGTGCTTATCAGCACACTCTTTCTTAATATTCAGTTGGATCACTTCCACTCGGTGATGGCAGCTTCTGCTCCTTAAGACCATAATGAACAAGCATAATTCCTAGACTTTTTAGTGTTGGGGACCCTAATGGAAGATTAAGAGCTCCTGGAGTGCAGGAACCAAATTAAACGTTTGAGATTCTTTTAAAATTATGAAAGAAATACAAGCTCATGGTATAAAATTCAAACCACACAGAAGCAGGCACAGTGAAAACATTCTAGTCTCCCTTCGCCCCAGCCCAGAGACACTCACTATTAACAGCTTCCAGACTTTTTATTATGCGTTTATATTAATGCGAGCTGTGATTCAGTCCAATTTGCACTTTTAAAGGGCCCTCTCTGGCTCCAGGGTGGAGGACAGACTGGAAGAGCCAGGGGTAAGAATAGGAAGTCCACGTGGCCAAGGTGAAAAATAACAGTGACCCAGACAAGGTGGCAGCAAAGGAGATAGAGCTGAGGGGGGACAGCCGATGTCTTTGGGGGCAGCAGAACCAGTGCACAACCGCTGAGTGACTCACTGGGCCAGCATTCACGGTGATCTTCCTTCCCTTCTCTGCACTGCTCTTTTGTCCAAGTTCTCCCTGGCAACAGTCAGAGAAGCAGAAGGTTTTAAAAATAGACCCGAGCTTCCCCTCACCTGCCACCAAAACGTGGTCTCAGGATAGCAGAGCAAAAGACAGAGCAGAGAGCTGCCCCCTGCTAGAGGCAAAGGAGACATTTCCTTTTAAATCTCTATTTTTAAATTCTGAGCACTTACTAGAAAGTGACCCGCTAATGTACCTGGGTATTTATTTCTTGATGGTTTCCAGCCCATGAGTAGAATTTGGAGAGGCTGGGTATCTGGGAAAATAACTGGCTCGTACCACCTTCACAAGTGCCCCAGATTTATCCCTGGGGTGTGAACCTATTTGCAGATTTCTTTTCTTTTCCGTCTTTCTTTTTTAGATGGCCTGAGCTGTTCCTATACATAGCCAGAGAAGAGGCTGACTGAAAATAGCTGCTTAAAGAAACAGAGCAATTTGGAATAAGCAAAAATAACTCTTTGTGGTAACTTGAGTGTCTCATTTTCAATATTGATTTCCGTGCCCTCTTAGGTGTGGTTTTCTGGAACTGCATGGGCAGGCAGGTGACGGCACCACCCTGTTTGTTTCCTGACGCACACAACACGCAGTGGCCCTCTGGTCATGTGTGCTTAAATACGGAAATAAACCCAGGGAGCAGACTTATTTTCGTGTGTGTCATTAAAACTGTGGGTACCACACTCACCTTGGCCCACAGATGTCTTACAAGGTATTTCAGGCCGCACAGAGCAGGCCATAGCACATCTTCTATGAATGTGATTCCTACCATCAGGTGTTACCTGAACTCCCTTCCTTTTTTTTTTTTTTTTTTTTTTTTTGAGAGAGGGTCTCACTCTGTCACCCAGGCTGGAGTGCAGTGGCACAATCTCAGCTCACTGCAACCTCTGCCTCCCTGGTTCAAGCAATTCTCCTGCCTCAGCCTCCCGAGTAGCAGGGATTACAGGCACCCGCCACCATGCCTGACTAATTTCTGTATTTTTAGTAGAGACGGGGTTTCCCGGTGTTGGCCAGGCTGGTCTTGAACTCCTGACCTCAAGTGATCTGCCCGCTTTGGCTTCCCAAAGTGCTGGGATTATAGGCGTGAGCCACTATGCCCAGCCTGAACTCCCTTCCTTTTGCTTATGTGTTCACTGCCCAGGTGAGTTTTGGAAATTAGTGGCATTACTTCAAAACAGAGTTTCACAACGAGGCCACACTTCAGACCTTTGAAGCCTTGAGGATGAAGTCTAGGCACAAGCAATGTGAAAAAGTTGTGTCCAAGATTCTGGTGTGCACCCTGGTAAGTCCTGTGGCTTTTGAATCAGCTACACTTGCACATACTGGGACACAGGGAGCATCAGAGTGCTCAAAAGACTAGTGTTAGAAACCCCAGGCAGCTGCAAGAATATACTAGAAACCCCAGCCAGGACCTTGGAGAAGCACCCTACTGGCCTGCATCTCTCATTTGGAAATACTTTATCCACCATGTGCAGAAAGAAAAAAAAAACAAACTGAAACTAAGTTGAGATTCATCCCAAGATGGATGAATTTCAAAATAATTATGCTGAGTAAAAGAAGCCAGACAAAAAACGAATCATATGGTATGCTTCTATTTATAAAAATGTTAGAAAATGCAAGCTAATCGATAGTGACAGAGACCAGATCCATGTTTGCTGGGGGACAAGGGGAAGGGAGGGATGGATTGCAAAAGGGCAAAGGACACTTTTTAGGGTGATGGATCCAGTTCATTATCCTGATTGTGATGATGTTTCACAGGTGTGTACCTATGTCAAAACTCATCAGATTGTACACTTAAATGTGTGTAGTTTACTGTATGTCTGTTATATCACAACAAAGCTGGAACAAAGAAAGGCTACTCCAAAAGCCAGTTCGCTAGGTGGTGCTATTCCTGAGTCATAGGAAGGTCACTAGACTGTAAGAATAGCTCACCTTCAGCACTATGCCAGGCCCGTGCTATGCCTTTACACGCATTATCCCATTTAATCCTGATGCAACCCTAGGAGGAAAGGGAGGTGCAGAGACAAGGAGTAGTTTGCTCAGATTCCCTCAGTGGGTCAGTGGAGCTAGAGTTGGATCCATGACAAAATGACGCCACAGCCCAAGCTCTGAAATCCAAGGAAGCATTTTGTTCTGGCTGTACCACTAAATGGCCATATGACTGAGCTGGGAGGGTCCTTAGGCAAATATCCTTTTGGGAACCTAGATAATCCCCAAGCAATATCTCTTTATAAGACTTTCTTTGGGGAAAAGTCACCAATCCCAAATTAGTCAAAGCTTGTAGGTCTTAAATAGAAAGCCAGCTAATGTCCCATAATTACAATGTATCATTTTGAATTTAGGAGTCACTGGAGGTTTGAAAGGTGCCTTGGGCTTTCAGCTGTATACTTTTTTTTTTTTTTTTTTTTTTTCCCTGAGATGGAGTCTTGCTCTGTCGTCCTGGCTGGAGTGTAGTGGTGTGATCTCGGCTCACTGCAACCTCCACCTCCCAGGTTTAAGCAATTCTCCTGCCTCAGCCTCTGAAGTAGCTGGGATTACAGGCACCCGCCACCACGCCCAGTTAATTTTTGTATTTTAAGTAGAGACGGGGTTTCAACATGTTGGCCAGGTTGGTCTTGAACTCCTGACCTCATGATCCGCCCACCTCAGGCTCCCAAAGTGCTGGGATTACAGGCGTGAGCCACCACATCTGGCCTCAACTGTATACTTTTAAGGGATGGGTGGGTTGCCTGCATCTGGGCAGCCAGCCCCTCAGTGCCTGGCGCCTCTCAGCAAGAGTCCCTGATGCCCCCTACCTGGGGCAGCCAAGGTAATGAGCTACCCTACGAGGTCGGTGCCACTGATGCTGGCCCTCTGGGCCCCACAGACACAAGGGCTGCTCCTTTCCCACTGGGGGAGAAAGTTTCAGGATCTTAGAGCCCTTCAGGCCTTCTCGACATCCCGGTGCTCTCACCCGACCTGGAGGAGGAGTAGGTTTTCTTTCTCTCTTACTGAACCACAGGCTGGTTTGGCGCACACCCGGTGGTAAGTCTCCAACTATTCTCCCACCCTCTGCTTTCCCCATGTAGTGGCAAAAGGACCTGCTGCGAATTCCCCTCTGAAATGAGCAAAGGATCCTTTCATCAGACTAAGGGCATTAACTTGAGCTTCAGTCATCCAGTTTCTTCAGATCTAATAAAAATAACAATTAATTAGTTAAATGACATTGGGTAAATCACCTAACTTCCGGTGCCTAATTTTCCTGGTCTGTAAAATGTGATAAAAATAGCAACTAACTCACATGGTTGTAGTAAGAACTGAATGAAACAATGTAAGCGAAGTGCTCAGAACAGAGCCTGGTGCATCAGACAGATCTGTGAGCTGTGGGGAGTTGTATTTTGCCATTCACAAGGTCCTTAGGTGTTCGTTTTACCTCCGTTTTATAGAAGAGGGACCTAACGTTTGGGAAAGTGTAAGTAACTTGCTTAAAGAGTACAGAGCTAGAACTTGAGCCAGGAATTGACTAGATAATGATGAAGTGTCCTCTTGATCCAGTACTCTGTAGTCTTTCTTCTTCCCGACATCAGTGATGATAACTTTGTAATCTCCTTCATAAAAGGTCGTCCAAATCCCTTTCAACTCTTGGATTTACAGGGAGGGATGAAGGAGGAGGGGAGTGGGCAGGGATGTGGGGAGGGGTGAGCAGGAGGCACTCCCAGGGGCACAGTGGCCCTTATTGGCAAGACCCCCAACCCTGAGCGGCCTCTCTAGTTAGCAGTCTTCTGCTCATCTGCAGTCCACTACTTCCTGGAAAAGGGGTTAACTTTCACTTCCAAAAGTTGCAGCTAGTGGATTTGCAAACTTTTTCTGATATGAACTCTGAAGTTTTTTGGCACTGGATGTAAAGCATGCCCAGGAATGTTGAATCAACAGCAATCCTGAAGGACACCCAGACATTTGATTTAGAAGGCATCTTTGTGAACCACACTAAAACCCTGGGATGGCAATGCCAAAACTATAACTTCTGATTTTTCTTTATTTACTGCTGCAAAATCCCAAATCTTATCTGGCAATTCAGTGGTCTAGTTAAGAGGAGCATTTTTCAGGGACAAAAACGTTGAACTGACTTCGCCTTCACAATTGAGAGGGGAAAGAATAGCTAGCGTTTGCTTTGTTGTTGGTGCCTTAGCTTCCTGGCCAAGCAGTAGATATCCACTTGAGTTAATTTCCATAAAACAGTTATGGAAAGAGCAAGAGGTATTTAAAGGCCGCGCCACAGTCTCATGTATTCATGTTCACATTGTTTTTCTTAAAGAGGATCCGCAAGTTGTACAAGCTTCAGGGCCCACAAAAGCTGGCGGCATTCTGTGTGCCATGCCTCTGTGCTCTCTGCAAGGGGTCCCTCCTCTAGTGTGCCGTGGCAGAAGCGGCTGCCTCAGGCCAGACTATGTGCCGTTCACTCAAGCCTGACTTCATGGCCCAGAGTCTACCACCCTCAGCTCCAATCCTTGATGGAAAGGATCAAGCCAGTTGCTCATCTACCAATACCTTGACTGCCCCCCCATCCAATGACCTGGAAGAGTGGAGGGGACAGGAATCTTTTGGTATAAAAATAGGCCCAGGCAAGGCACGGTGGCTCACACCTGTAATCCCAGCACTCTAGGAGGCCAAGGCATAATCGCTTGAGCCCAGGAGTTCACGACCAGCCTGGGCAATATAGAGACATCCAGTCTCTAAAAAATAAATAAATAAATTTTAATTAGATGGCATGGCATGTGCCTGTAGTCCCAGCTACCTGAGAGGCTGAGGTAGGAGGAACACTTGAGCCTGGGAAGTCGAGGCTGCAGTGAGCCATGATCCTACCACTGCACTCCATCCTGGGCAACAGAGCAAGACCCTGTCTACAAAAAAAAAAAAAAAAAAGTCTGTCCTCTCTGCTTAGCCTGAGAGTAAGGGTGGTTCCAAACAATAGTGGCTCCAGATTGTGTTAACTACACAAGAAAACAAGACAGAAAGATCCCAGAGAAAATGATCAAGGTTTCAAGCTGCTCTTCCTCCTCCTCTCCCTCTTCCTTTCTCTTTTCTTTCCTTAGAGGTGGCGCAGGGCCAGGGCCCCGGAAGTAGCTGTGGGCTGGATGGCGGTGGCAGGGCTGGGGACTCAGAGTCAGTTGGCATCATCAAGACATAGGTTACATTAGGAGGACTGACTGAAGGAGTAAATAAATTGAGGTTAATTGGAGCTAGGTTTTTCACCGTTGGAGAAGGGATTGACAGATATGGAAAGGGGGGAAATAGAAAGAATCCTGAGGTGACAGATTGTAATTGGAAGTGTCAATGTAATCTTGTGATCAGACAGATAGATGATAGATAGATAGATAGATGTGTTTATGTGTATTCATAGTATATATAAACATATACTACACAGTGAGTGTGTGTGTGCACATATGTACACACATATAATTCCTAGCTCTGCCTGCCAAGAGGGCCTAGAAAACCATCTCACTCCAGCAGGAGGGAGCATCTGGTGTTTGGTTTCTAAACATGACCCTCCACTAAAAGGAACCAGAGCTTCTTGGAGAAATGGCTGATTCCAGGGCTGAGGCAAGGGAAGTACAAGACTTTCTTGTACTTGTACAAGAGCATCTTATTCCAGAAAGCTCTTTGATATTCTTTATGTCAAAGAAAGGATGATGTAGACCTGTCAAAAGGGCACAGAAGGCAGCTTGAATGGGCTCATTAGTCAAATCTGTGAACACTGAGTGCTGAAATAAATAATGATGTTCATGGATTACAATTCATTTTCTATACCAGGGGTGCCCAATCTTTTGCGTTCTCTGGGCCACACTGGAAGAAGAATTGTCTTGGGCCACACATAAAATACACCAACACTAATGATAGCTGATGAGCTAACCAAATATATTGCAAAATAAAAATCTCGTAATGTTTTAAGAAAGTTTACAAATTTTTGTTGGGCCGCATTCAAAGCCATCCTGGGCCGCACGCGGCTGGTGAGCCGTGGATTGGACAAGCTTGGTCTATATTGACGTGAATAGGTAGATAGGTAAGTATGTAGGTAGATAAGTAAATCAGAAGAGATGGCTCTTCTTTACCATGAAACGTCAACAAATAAATGCAGAAGGAATGGTGGAAATCAATTATCACCATTTGGCAACAATCATTGAAGTTATAAATAAAGGCATTAACAGGCGTAGTAATTAGTGGGGAGATACTCAGAGGCTCTGCCAATATCATGTTCATTGATCCTCTACCCAGCCCCTGATATTGGCGTAGCCTTGGAATATCTCTCCACCAAATACTTGTCAATCACAAAGGGGGAAATGGTGAGTTTACGGTAGAGAAGTCTGACAGACACCGTGACCAGATAGACATTCAAGGATCACATCCCAGTGGTGTGAAGGGTCAGTATCACGTGTCCTGATGAGATGCACTGAGAAGAGCCCTAATTTCTGTGATGTTCCATCAAAATGCACAGCCTGAGCATGAGGCACTGGAAGCACTGGAAAAAAAAAAAAAAAACAACGAGAAATCTGTACTCTTCATAAAATGTCAAGGTCAAGAAAGATAAAGAGAGATTGAGAAACTGTTCCATATTGAAAGGAAATAAACATGACAATCAAAGTAACATGTGATCCTGGATTGGAACTATGTGAAAAGAAAGAAAAAGAGAAAGAGAGAGATGGAAGGAGGAAAGAAGGAAGGAAGGAAGGAAGGAAGGAAGGAAGGAAGGAAGGAAGGAAGGAAGGAAGGAAGGAAGGAAGGAAGGAAGGAGAAGGGAAGGGAAGGGAAGGGGAGAGGGAGGGAGAGAGGGAGTGGGGAAAAAAGAAACATTGATCGGAAATTCATTGATGGGAAATGTTGGCAAATTCTGAATGAGGTCTGTGAATTAGATGGTGATGTTGTATCAGCATCTTTTCTGAATTTGGAAGGCTGTGATTGTTATGTAGGAGAATGTCTTTGATGTGGTGAAGTATTTAAAGGTATGGGGTATCAGATCCACAACTTGTTCTCAAAAGTTCAGAAAGAGACTAATGCTGATGGGTTGATGTCTATAGAGAGAGGGAAGATGATGGAACAATTGAGGTAAATGTTAACAACTGAGGAATCTGAATAAATGGATATGGGAGTTCTTTGTACTCTTCTTGCAATGTTTCTGTAAGTTTGAAAGTGCTTCAATATAAATATTTAAAATGTGTTTATAAAGCCACAAAATGCTGGAATTGCTATCCATGCCCACCAGACTCTTGATAAAGAGCAGGGAGCTCTTCTCCTCTGTTTGCGCAGAGCCTCCTAAAAAGTTCTAGCCATTATCCACTTCAGTGAACCAAGCACATCCCCCTCTTCTGCTGACTGCTACAAAACACCAAAGCAAAATAAAATAAATTTTAAAATCTCTCACGAGAATAAATGAACACCGATACTGCTTTGGTAAGACACTGTAAAGTAACTCTTTGTTTACAATCTTAAAAGCGAACAACTGATTCATGCTGGAAACAGAAAGCATTTAAAACTTTAGAATTAAGTGCCTCTGGCAAACAGTTGGAGCTGTTTGTTTCATGCCAAGGCCAAAAGCACCGGGCTAAGCATTTTCATCTGCTTTAGTCATGTTATCAATATTGACACCAAGAGAGATGAGCCTAGTACTGCAGAAAGAGTTCAGTCTCCGGAGTCAGACAGCGATGGGTTCAAATTCAGACTTCTCCACTTTCTAGCTGTGTGGCTGCAGGCAAGTTACTCAGCGTTTCTAAACCTTGGTCTCTTCTCCTGTGGGGTGTGGAGGACAGCAGCTATTTCCCATGGCTGTAGGAAGCCTGATGAGATTGCACGTGCACAGCATCCTGCATTCAGGAGACCTCCATATAGACCTGTTCCCTTCCTTTCTATAAAACTCATGGAGAACCCCTGTGTCCCACCCACATCCCCGGACCACACTGTAAGAACCATTCTAACAAGGAGACATATCATCAGCTTCATTTGGGTCTCTTCAAATCCAGGACTCCTGTCGTCTGTGATTTCTTTCCTTCACTCTTATGACATTTTTTCCTGCCTGTCTTTATTCCAACCAGACATCCCTTAATCTCATGGCACAAAGGCCCAGTGATATTTGTGACATGCCCAATGTATTCTTTTCTCTTGAAGACACATCCCTTCACTTTTGTGGCATATAACCTAGGGAGACCAAAAGGAAAAATGTTCGTCTGTCTTAGCGTGTCTGCAAAGAGGAGCGACATGGGAAGAAACTGAACCAGGATGAATTTTCAAAGGGCTGAACTTAATAGCAAAAAGCCAAACAAATCTCATGGAGGGTACACACAAGATGCAGGGGCACTGCTTTGGGTCCCTGTCTCTTAAAGCGAGTCTTCCCTGAGAAGAACCTGTCATCTTTCAAAAGCCAGCCTGACGTCAGGGTTAGCGATTGTTCTTGTTCTTGCTTCCTGGCATTTTCCACCTCCAGTAGGGGGCATCACCCATAATCATCTCCTACCCGAGGAGCAGGAGAGAGAGGAGGGAAGGCGGACGCGCTGCAATGTCATGCACATTGCTTCAAACCCAGGGAGGGACACAAAGGAAAGGACGGAAGAGACAAATGGCCCAGAGATGCCTCATCCTGTTCAGCTCCAACTTCCTATCCTGAAACCAGGGCAAGCGTGTTCCCAGTAGGGTCCTTAAAGATCATCCCAACATTGCGAGTGTTCCTCTAATCTTCCTCCAGAAAACAGAACTATGAAATAGTACTACTTTGAGGGAAAAAAATGCATTTTCTTTCATTTTTTTAATTACCAAAAAAATAGTCATCATAGAAACTTTAGTAAATGCAGATAAACCAGAAATAGGAATAGGGAGGAGAAAGGAAAATCATCTATAATCCTACTGATCTATACATTTTTCCTTTTTCCAAGAATAGAACGGTCCTGTACATGAGCTTCTGAAACCTGCACTTTTTAACAGAGGCCCATAAAACAGCCCCTTGCCACTAGGCATCCCGCCAAACTGTGAAGGTTGTACTGTGTTCCTTAGGACCACCGTTGATTTAACTGCATCCCTAATGGTGAATATTTAAGTTTGCTAAATGTGGAGTGAGTTTCCCCATATTTTGTGGTACAGATAATGCAGTAAAGAATGTCTTTACAGCTCAATCTTCCCATGTGGCCATGATTATTTCCTTAGAATAAGTTTCCATATGTAAAATCAATGTAGCGAGGGTAGGCACGCTTTTAAGGCTTTGCCACATATTGCCAGTTTTCCTGCCAGAGAAGTTGTGCCAATAAAGCAAAATGTTCTTATGATCAGGGGTCACAGCTGCCAAGCTCCTCCACGTCTTCCTTACCCTCCGTAAAACCACACGATGCAGAGAGGAAGGGTTAGGTTTAGTAGCTTGTGAGAGAAGCAGAAATAGGAATAAAGACTTCCATGGCTCTGAACGTCTTATTCCCACCTGCTTGGAAGGATGTCTGTTCAGGAAGACACAGCCCATTGCTAGTGATTCCTCTCCACAATTTAAATACCTCTGAAACAGGATTTAGGAAAGACATTTTCTTTCTCTTTTTTTTTTCTGTTTATAAAATCATGCCAGCTGAATCTTAGAAGATTTGAAAAGTAAAGACAATTATAAGGAGAAAGAATCCTCCAAGTTCCTACAACCCAGGGTTTACCACTATTCACATACTGGTGAATTTCCTTTTAGTCTTTTCTCTTTGCATATATGTTTTGTTCACATAAATGAAATGAGATGGTTGTAGTCCACTTTGTGGCCTAATTGTTCACGTTTCCTCCTATACTAAGGGCATTCTTGCTCATCACCTACTCAGGACTCTGCCTTGCTTAGCGATCATGCTTCCAGGAGGATGTGGGCCATGCGGTGCCCATCTGGGAGTCCTTTCTCAGTCTGGCTCCAGGAGGAAAGCCACACATCGCTCCCAGTGTTTGCCCTCTGCTCTAGGGCTGACCTTCTAACACTCTAACTGGGCCTGTCTCTTCAACAATCTATAAGCCATTAGCCGGGGCTATATTAAACCCAGAAGGGTTCATCCCGAAGACCTCAGCTTTTATCCAGGGTCGATATAATAAACGACCATCTGAAGAATGCTTCTGCATCTTCCGCAGGAGTCTTGGAGGAGAGCGTCTGTTACGGGCCTCACTGTCCCCCTCTATTGAGATTCTCATGATAAATTTGTGCTCACATTGAGTGTCAGGGAAAAGTTTGGCTCTCCTGACAAATAGCTATACTTCCCTTTATCCAATAACTCATCACATTTTCCCTTTCGCTTTAGCTCAATTTAATGTGCAATTGCAGTAACTATCTTCTGCTAGGTTTCTGGTTTAATCATTTCTTCCCTTCATCCCTATGACTTTGGATATTTTATCTTTAATCTTGCTGTCCTGGGGCCCATATTTTTAATCGTCAGTCATCTCAAATTTGTTTGGAAGTTAAGAGGAATACAAATCACAAATAAAAAAAAAACAATAATCATGACCCCTAGGCCATCTCTTTAAAGCCATGCCTGCCTTAGTAATTAATAATTCCCTTCACCAATACCAGGTTCCCTCCTGGCATTTTCAGGCAAGTGCACCTTAAGAGCCATTTTAAGATGCAGTTGGGTACATTCGGCCGGCCTGAGAGGAATGGAGTTTTTAAGGAATGAATTGTTACACAGTGATATCACTTAGTCATTTTCTGGTATAACTGAAGTCCTGGTAAGTCTCTGATCAAATACAGCCTCTTTCTGATATAACGCTGGGCAATTTCCCTACAAGGATGCGAGCCATTCCACTTTTATGCCAGCCCATTTGGCAATGATAAAGTCAAATGGAGAGGTCCTGGCCAGTGGGGCTTCGTGGTAGTGCCCTGGGACCCATGGAAGTGGACACTGTTGTTTGTACCTGAAGCAGTTCTGCTCACTTAACATTTCCTTCAGCCCCACTGCAGACCTTCTTTGGTCTCTGTTTCTTTGGGGATCTCTCTGCCTCCTACATCTATTCTTATCCACCAGGGTTCACTCTTTAAGTGAAAGATCAAATTGGAGACTGCAATTCTTCACCCCTCCCTGTAACTTCATCCTTGCTGTAGCATCCACCTGGGCAGAGTGTACTTTCCTTTTATCTGCGGGGCAGGGGACGTGGAGTCCCACTCTGTCGCCCAGGCTGGAGTGCAATGGCACAATCGCTGCTCACTGCAACCTCCGCCTCCCTGGGTTCAAGTGATTCTCGTGCCTCAGCCTGCCAAGCAGCTGGGACTACAGGCGTGCACCACCACGCCTGGTTAATTTTTTGTATTTTTAGTAGAGATGGGGTTTTGCCATGTTAGCCAGCCTGGTCTCCAACTCCTAACCTCAAGTGATCCACTAGCCTTGGCCTCCCAAAATGCTGGGATTACAGGCATGAACCACCACACCCAGCCACTTTCCTGCTCTTTAATTTTAAACTTGGCTCAGTAACTTGCTTTGGTTAATAGAATGAAACAGAAATGAGTGTGCCAGCTCCAAGCCTAAACCTTAAGTGGCCTGGCAAGCTTTCGCCTGCTCCTTGGTGCTTCTGCCACAGCTGTGAGCACAGCTTTTCCTGGGTAGCTGCTGCTCCTTCAGCCTGGGGACCATATGAAGCAGAGCTTCCCCAGACAAATTAGATTCATGAGTAAAATAAATGCTTGGGGTTATGTGCTACCAAGATGTTGCAGCTGTTTGTTATGCAGCAAAAGCTGACTGATACACTCTGTAACAGATCTTTCCCGGAAGATCTGATTCTTCTTCTTGTTCTTATCCATTTGGCCTTGATTCTTTGGACCATTCAGCTAGCTCCTAAGTCATATAGACATTAGACTCCACTCCCATGTGTAGTCCCAGCCTGTGCCAAGATCTCAGCTGAGGTGAGAGTCCTGGGCCTCTAGGTTGTCTCATAGGATTAGAATCTCTAGGATGGCCTAACAACAAGCAGGAAAGAACATGTGCATCTTAGTCACTAGGATTTGGGTTACAGGCACCAAAAATAGCTAACACTTACCGAGCATACACTAACAATGTGCCAGGCCCCGCACTAAGGAGCCACGTGTGTTATTTCAGGTACTCCTCAGCCTTCTAGTACACACAAAAAGACTAATGCACTCAGAGGACTGTCCTGAGCCTCACAGCCATGTGGAGAGAGAGCTCAAACCCAGCTGTGTCCAGCTCCAGAGCCCACACCATGCCACCGCCCTGTGTTGACCTAAATTGTGTGACTCACTCTGTGCCCTGTACGCTAGGGTGGCAGGCAAGGCCATGTGAATCACAGCTGAGCTCTCCCGATCTGTGCTCAGGGCCAGAGAGCTAGGCCCTGGGTCGGTGGTCGCTGCCATTTTTGCCATTGCTCCCTCCTCCCAGTCCAGACCCTGCACTGCAGGTGGATTCCCAGACAGGAACTGTGGCAGGAACCTGAAAAGGACAGATCCCCTGTGCTGCGTCCTGCTGAGCAGCAGTGAAGCCTTGGGGAGCCATTCTGTGGCCAGTAGAGCTTGAACTCAGAGGAAAGGGAGCAGTGGGGTGAGCAGACAGGCTTTCCAGAAGCTTCTGGGGGGAGCACCATGCGGCTTGTGGGAAGACTGGATCGTACTGCTCCTCCAGGGAAAAGTCCAAGCCGCCCCGGTGCTGCTGAGAATCGCAAAACCACAGCAAGACAGAGCTGGAGATGGCCCTAGAGAAGTTTGGTTTCAACCTCCCACCTTGCTTTACAGATGGGGAGACTGAGGCCCACTTCTTTGCAATGCAGTCTCACTCCCATTCCCAGGAGTGTCAGCGAGAGTCATGCTGTTAGGGCAATGCATTAGTCTCCTTATTAAAATTCTATACACTGTTGTTTTTAACTTAACCTGAGATTCTAGCCCTTAATACCAGTTCAGGACCTTGCATATTTATTACTATTAGAGAGCTTGATCATTTGCCTGAGCCTCGAACATGCCAGGCCACCGCGGGGCCAGACACTGTCCTAGACCCTGTGTGGCCGAAAGAGACACGTCTGCCTCACATGCTCTCTTGGAGCTCTGCTTTAACTGGCTGGGGATGTTTATATGGGAAAACCTGGCCCCTCCTGTGCCCTCCCCACTGCACAGGTCCACGGACAGCTGAATCTGTCCCTCCCAGAGCTCCCAGGATGGGAGTGTGCTTCTGCACAGACATGTGCCACCGTCACCCACAGGAGAAGGTGCTGCTCGCTGCTTTGCTTGTTTTCCACATCCTCACCATCCTCTTCCCACTTCCCATCGGGGCGCCTCATGTGAGAAATGGTGTTCACTTCCCAGGGGATTTACTCCTTGGAATGGAAACCAAAGGCGGGCTTCATTTCTGGTCAAGAACACTTCATCTGTCCTTTACCAGTTCCCTGGGAACAAGGAAGAGAGGCCTTCCATCCATACTTTCCCCCTTCCCTGACATCCATCCCTCCACAGTGGGATGAGGTACCCCAGGTCCCTTGCAGGGAGGGCAGCCGAAGGTCCTCTCATCATGTCCCCAGAGACCACTGCCCAGGGGTCCCTTGGCAGGGATTGTGTGTCCTCACTGCCCTTCAACAAGTCTGCCGTGGGTGACAACCTGGCAGTTCTCCAGCCATGGCTTTCGGAGCCGCCCGGTACCCCTCTCACCCCTCCTCTGATGGGTGTAAATTGGTTCACAAATCCTGCAATTCGTTTAGCTCATGCTCCACTGAGTTTCCTCAGCGATTTTCTGGTTTATTGCCCCTTGCCTGGTTGCTAAGATTCCTTGTAAATTGCATTGCCCTCTGCTCTGTTCTGCCATTTGTCCAGGCTCAATGTGGAAGCTGCTGTCCCGGCACTTGCCATGTGCCGGCCACGAATCGCTCTAGCAACAGCTCTGCTGCAGGCAGGCCTGCCACCTGAATGGCAAGGCAGCAGCACGGTGAGACAAAGCCCCAAGGGCACAGAGCTAATTTATGCCACCAGACAGAACTCATCTTTCTCTCCTGTCTCTTTCCAGAGGAGGAATCAATATATTGAGGTGGTGGGATTGCTCGGCACTCTTGAGCTGTTTTATGACACTGTCCTATTCACACCCTAGGGACTGCAGATGCCTGAAGGACAGATGGGCAACCTTCCACTAGCACTACAGAGACAGACAGGATGTGACTGGTAAGAGGTTAAAGGTGCAGGCTTTAGTCAGACAATCTAGGTTCAGATGCAAGCTCTGCCACTTCCTAGCTGTGTGACCTTGGCTAAGTTACTTAAACTCTCTGTGCCTTAATTGCTCTTCTCTAAAGTAGAGGTAACAAGAGCACCTACAGCACTGGCTTGTTGTGAAGTTTAAATGAGATAACATGTAAAGCATAGTCCCTGGCATACAGTAAGTGCTTGGTAAACGTTAACTATTAGCACTATTATCATCAACAAAATCTTCTGCCGGGCTGGGGGGACTCACACCAGTAATCCCAGCACTTTGGGAGGCCAAGGTGGGCAGATCACCTGAGGTTGGGAGTTTGAGATCAGCTGGCCAACATAGTGAAACCCTGTCTCTACTAAAAATACAAAAATTAGCCGGGCATGGTGGCAGGTGCCTGTAATCCAACTACTAGGGAGGCTGAGGCACAAGAATCACTTGAGCCCAGGAGCCAGAGGTTGCAGTGAGCGGAGACCGCACCACTGCACTTCAGCCTGGGCGACAGAGTGAGACTCTGTCTCGAACAACAACAACAACAACAACAACAACAACAGCAACATCCCAAAGCTGCATGCCGGAAGCAAGTGAACACAGCCCCCACCTCAACCCCTCCCCCAGCTGACGTGTCTCCGTGCTGCAGCACCATTAATCTGACCACCCGTTTGGCTTGGTTCTTTGTCACTCCCCTCCCTTGTCTGCCTTCCTCTCCTACTCCCTCTGCTTAACACTGGTGCTTCATATTCTTGAACCCTTTAATTGGGAGAGAGAAACCCCTCATCACAACGAAAAGAGGGGCCCAGCCAGGCTTTCAATCCCACCTCTTCAGAGAAGAATTAAACATCACGTTTACATAGATGCCATGTAGTTACATAATTATAGGCCACATTTTCATAACATATACGAATGAACTTTGATATAGATAAAATCTTTATATGGGTTCCTATAGGACGGCTAATGTACATTCTCCTGGCATAGACCAACTTCTCAAATGTTCTCAGCAGCCACCAGAGTCCAATGTGCTGATGGAAGCGTTCTTCCAATTAACCTTCTTTTTAGCTGTCTTTACAAAAGGATGTGGCTGCCCCTGGGGTCTCAGAAGCCACTTTTGCAGAGCTCTTCACAGGGACTCAGAGGTGGAAGATACCTTAGAAGTCATTGAACTCAAACTCTTACCAAGCCAAACAACCTTCAGTCAATGGATACTGAAGATCTTCTCCACAGAGGAAGAGCCTGTTCCCTTGATGGATGGTTCCAGATATTAGAAAGTTATTGCTTAAGTTGAACTGAAATTTATTTATCTATAGTTCGTCCACCTCTCACCCTGTTCATTCTTTTCTCATGGCCAATAGTGGAGAAGTCTAGCCTTTTTTTTTTTTTTTTTTTTCTCCACTGGCAGCAGTCTGAAGGTCTAGCCTTCTTAAACACAGCAGGCTTTTCAAACAATTAAAGTTGCCCTCCCATCTCTCTTGGGCCCTCTCTTCTCTAGGCTAAATATCCCAAATTCCCTCAAACATCCAGACCCAGTTTCCTAACACTTCTTCATCCCAGTCTTCCCTCTGACCACACTCTGGTTAATTAATAGGCTCCTTAGAATGTAGAGCTGGGCCAGGCGCGGTGGCTCACACCTGTAACCCTAGCACTTTGGGAGGTCAAGGCGGGCGGATTGCCTGAGCTCAGCAGTTCGAGACCAGCCTGGGCAACACAGTGAAACCCTGTCTCTACTAAAATACAAAAAAATTAGCTGAGCGTGGTGGCATGTGTCTGTAGTCCCAGCTACTCGGGAAGCTGAGGCAGGAGAATTGCTTGAATCCAGGAGGCAGAGGTTACAGTGAGCTGAGATTGTGCCATTGCACTCCAGCCTGGGCGACAGAGGGAAACTCCGTCTCCAAAAAAAAAGAATGTAGAGCTGGGCCTGGATGTAGCATGAGAAGCCCAGCACCCTCCCATAGTCCTTAACATGATTACCATGTTCATTCCGTAATCTAAAACAGAATTGGCTTTTCAGTTGCTATGACAACTAAAATCTCTCTCAGATCTTTTCCACAAGGACTGATGCTAAGCCGTGGATCCCCTGACTGCACTTGCACTTGCAAAATTGATTTTTTGAACCTCAAGGTGAAAATTTACATGTGTTCCTTGTAGTCTTTGGTTTGGCATCTCAATTTTCCTCTACGAGGAGGGATACAGTTTAAAAGGGAGTGGACGTAACCACTCCAGCACTGAGTGAAGCTCGAATCTTTACAGTGACCCTGTGACGTTTATTTTCACCAGCATCTGTCGTGGTGCTGCATACACAGTGGATACTCAGTAATAGCTGAATCTGCGTCTGACCTGCTGTGCCACCTCCTAAATCATAAGTTCAAATATATGATAATGAGTGAAAGTGCTTTTAGTGTCAAGTACTGTGCAAATATCAGTTATCGTTAATGCTGCTGCTATTACGGCCACTAAATGTACTGAAAGCAAGAGTCATGTGTTATTTTTGTCCATCTCCATAGCACCTGGTATGCAGGTGCTCCATAAATGTTGGCTGAATTGAATTGAAAAGCTTGCACAACATCTTAGATATGGACTTAGAAAAAGAAAGTCCAAACGTGAATGGAAGGCTCTGGCTGGAGTGGCAGGAGAGGATGGCACAGGACAAAAGGGGACAAGGAAGAGGCCTCTGGAAAGGAGACACTGGGGCTCTGCGGAACCTGGAGAGCATAGTTTCCCAAGGTTTCTATACTGTATCAGTTAACTGTCACTACATAACTAACCACCCCGTAGCTCAGTAGCCTGAAAGCAACAAGCATTTATTATCACTCATGAGACGATCATTCCACAGGGAAGATCTAATCTTGTTTGACTTCAGCTGGGCTCTTGCATCTGCAGGTCAGCTGCTGGGGCAGCCTGAGGCCCTTCACACATGTGCCTGGGGGATGGCTGGCCACAGGCCGGAGTGGAGGGGTAGCTGGGCCATGTGTCTGTCATCATGCACTTGGCCAGCTCATGCTTAGTCACTTAGTGGCTTGGCCAGGTGCCAAGAGAAAAAGCAGAAGTACACAAGAGGTCCTGAGGCCTTGGCTTGGAGCTGGTACATTGTCACTTCCACTGCATTCCATTGGCCGCAGTGAGTCACAAATGCAACTTAGACTTAAGGGATGGGGGGAAGACCTCCACTTCTTCATGCAGGAAGCTGAAAAATCACATCGTAAGGGGTGTGGATACAGAGAAACATGAAGAAATGGGGTCGTTTTCATAATCAATTTACCATCCTTCCCTTTGTCTCTGCCTCTCTTCCTCCTATCCATCCATCCTTCCACCCAGTACACATTGATTGGATACCTGCTATTGGACAAGACCCTGCTAGGTGCTGGAGGCATGACTGGAGAAAGTATATATTAGTGACATGAGCCCTAGACTTTCGAAGGGGGTTTCAACCAGAAGAAAACCACCATCGACATGGATTAGGAGGGCTGCAAGCGACCACACAGCTGGCTCCATGGGCGTCTGTCACCTCTGCTTTGCTGTGGTCACAGAAAGGTGGACCCTGTGCAAATGCTTGTCAATGCTCACTTGCTTTGGTGACAGGCTGAACCCTGATGCCCAGCCTTGCTGCCACGGCTGCCCGAGTCCTGAACAATTTATGAACTTAGCCAGTCACCGCGCACATTGCCATGCCACACGTCATTCTAGCCCTGGCAAGGACATAGATGACCTGATGGGCCTCCTAAGGGCCCGAGGAGCCCAGCAGCTGTAATCGACTGCAAAACTCTCCCAGGGTGACTGGGGACAAGACTGAAACCACTGGGCCGGGCAGCCCAGGATAGAAAGCCCTATGCTGAGTTCTTGGCAGGGTGCTGTTATAGCTCAGTTTTATGAGCTCTTAAATCTCAACATTTTCTAAAATGAGGGAGCCGGGCAGAAAGATTAAGCACTGCCAGGCCCTTTAAATCATCAGCACCAGCTATCCTGGGGGCTAGATTTGTTTTAGACCCTGGCGTGATCTCTGTGTCAAAGACCCAGGGACATGAACAGTGGATAAGAGCTTGAGCTCCTTGCCAAGTTCTACCACTGACTAGCTGTGTGACCTTGAGCAGGTGAACCAGCTTCTCTGTGCCTCAGTCTCCTCTTCCAAGACCCTGTCATAGGATCTGATGACTCTGAGAGCTTTGATGGCTTCTAGCTCCAGGAGAACCCCTCCACTCCCACCTCACCGCCAATAACCTGGAACTGCAGGAGAGCCAGGAGTAATAGTTCTGTAGGAGTCCTCACCTCTTAAAACAGTCACAGTCAGAAAAAGATGCCCTGAGTCCACTCACACAACCCAGGCCCCAGAATACACTGTAATCACTCAGCATCCCTTGGGCTCAGGGTATAGAAGCACCTGGATTACTATCATGCTCCTAACTTGCTGAGTACCTCTGGACAATTCACTTAGCCTCCCTGAGCCTCTGAGAAGCACCACAATGCTCCCAGGACATCCATGGAGCAAATGCACACCAGCTGTGAAAATCCTTTGGAGACTCTAAATCTCTGTATAATACATTCATTCATTCAACAAGCAACTACTGAGCTCCAAACACCAAGCACTCTGCCGGGCTCTCGAGGTAGAAAGATGAGTGAGGCTCCATCCTTGCTTGCCAGAGGCTCATGGCTGCATGGAGAGGGAACTGGCCAGCAAGTACCTATCACAGAGAGTCAGGGCCCTCAGGGAACCCAGAAGAGAGGTCTCCCAGGTGCCTGAGAGTGAGGGAGGCTCCATGGAGGGGTCCCCGGCAGTTAAAGCATCATGGACCCGAAGGAGCTGGCCAGGCAGAGGGAGATGTGAGTGTTCCAGCCACACAGAGCAAGCAGCAGGGGAAGCACAAGGAGGGCGAGTGCCATGAGGGGCAACAGCAAGTGTCTGCCGGGACCTGGGGCCTGTCTCAGCAGAGAGGAGGCTAAGATGGAGGAGCGGCTTGTGGGCCATGTTGACGGGCTGGGTTGTAACCTGAAGGGTGTGGGCTGTCCATTAGCAGCAGCAGCCGCAGAATGCAGGAGCCGTGCTCGCTGCAGTGCTAACAGCTGGTATTTCCTACGCACTTAATACGTGCAGAGCCCTGTGCTAGGTCCCCACATTCTCCCACATGTTCATCCTACAAGGTAGGGCCAGATATTGTCTATATTTTGCAGATGAGGTGACTTTGTACCGAGCCTGAGGCCACCCAGTGAATCTGAAGCAGAGACAGCCACAGTCCCATACACCTCTCTGGGACCCTGGGTAAAGTGCAGCCTCCCCCTCAGGTCCCCCAGATCCCCAGGGGCCCCAGTGCAGGCTTCTCCACTGACATCTGCGGTACTCCTCCTTCTGGGCCTGCCTGTCTCCCTCTCCCAGAGCCAGCACCACCCGGCCTGCATTTACCCTCCCTCCCCAGGGCCTAGCATGGAGCCTGCCAGGAAGCCCTGCCCGCAGAGAGTGCACTTTGAAATCCTCTTCATTAGGCTCCTAATGCGGGACATTTAAACTATGAGCTTGAAGCTTTTCAGGGCAGCAAATAATATTTACGGTAATATTGTCTTAGGAAATCAAATATTTATAATAGTATAGACTCCATCGTATTGCCCATTGTCTGAGTTTCTGGGGCTGCAGCAGCTGCATTATGAATGGACCCAGTCATTAAAATGCTTTCAAAACAATCTGTGCTCCTGGTGGCTGCTCTCCAGGGACCATGATGTGTCCTAGTGTAAGAGACACTGTCCAAGGCCCAGTAAGCCAGGTTCCTTCTCTAGCGGAGACACGGGGATGGCCACCCTTCTTCCCGCTCCCTCGACTGGAAGAGATGCCCTTCCTTTGGTCAGATCCTGGGTTCCTAGTGATAACCCTTATCACATGACATTGTAATTACCACCTATGTTCATAGATTCCTCACTGAAGAGCTCATTCCTGAAAGGGCAGGACAGTGTCTGTCTTCTGAACAGCTGTGTCAGCAAGGCCTAGCCCAGTGCCTGCCACACAGTAGAGAGGGCGTCTGAATAAATGATCAAGGAATAAACAACACGCCTCTGAACTCAGAATTTTCTTTAAGAGCCAGTTGTGGATCCATCAAAGGAAGATTTTGCTGCATCTTTTTTTCTCTCGTTACGTTTTCTGCCTATGCTTTCTCATCATGAACTCCATCTTATGAAGGCACATTTCCTTTGGCCAAAGTTGGAGTCACCCTTTCCAGGCCTAAAGTGCATCCTTGGCTTAACTTGCTTTTTCTGAGCCATTTTCTTCTTTCTCATCCTCATCATATGATATTACCACATTATAAGTAAGAGAGGCTTATTTTATTTTTATTATTACTGCATGATTATTCTTTGTTATTTCTCTGTCTTCTTATCCCAAATCATTACCCCCTTGGTCTTCAGCAGCTTTGTCTAAACCGTCTCCAGTTCGAGGACGCTCAGTGACTAACACGCATTCCACGCTCCAGCCAGAGCCAGTCCACTGCTGGGTTCCGCAGAGGCAGAGCAATGTCTTCTAGCAGGCGGCCCACATCCTGGCTTCCTGGCCTTTAAAGAATGTCTTCCTGCAAATAACTGCTGAGAATAGTTTGCAGGGACTCGAGGATCCTTTATAGGTTTCATTTGATAGCTCAGCAGGATTCAGTTCAGATTAGGGAGACCATGACCCTGATGCCAGGATATTCCTGTCTCCTGAGGACACTTCCCAAGTCAACTGATTGAGCGGCAGACCCTGTGAACCCTGGGGCCCGGGGCAGCATCTGTGATGTGGCGTTTATATATGCAGCCTCCACTTGCGTGGGCAGAATGAGATGGACAAATCAAAGTGTGGCCAGGAAGTCACGAGGCTACGTTTATTTCATGAAGTCCTGAGGCTGATTTTCTGGCTTGGCCCTGAGAGCTAAAAGAGGTCTTCAGTATTTCATATCAGTTCTATTAGATGCAAAGTATAATCAAATACTTCTTGAAAATTTAAAATAACTTTCATTTATCAGTTTGCCTGTACACATGGACAATTACCACCTCCCAGAATGCTGATGGATTGGTGACAAATGATTTCTTTCAGACCTCCTGCTTACTTACGTGTTCAATGATTTTGCCCTTTATTATAGATCAGTGGTTCTCAAACTTGCCCATGTGGCTGAGCACCTGGAAGTTATGGTGCTTTTTGCGGAACACCATGAAATACTGATATATTTAATCCCATTATATGAGCCAGGAACAATTTTACTAGCAGAAAATATGACTATATTAATGTGTGCAATATAATATCACAACCACAAACACACGTGTTCTAGAAAAAAAAAAAAATAAGCTGCCAAGCTGAGATTGGCTGCGTGCAAAGTTTCTCTTAGCATCTGCTTGCTGCTTGTTCATTCATGCTGTGGGCTCCTAAGTCTGCCCAGCGGTGGAGGAGCAGCATGTATCAAAAACTAAGGATGGGGTCTCGTGAGAAGACTGAGCCATTGTGTGTAGGAATCCAGTCCGTGAGAGTTCAGAAAGCCCCTTCCAGCTCCCCAGATGTCGGACTCTGTGTGAGAAGTGCGCCAGGGCTAAGGGCAGTCACCAGCACTGTCCTGAGCCCAGCAGTCACCGGCATCTGGTTGAAGTACCAGATTCCAGTGTGACTTGGGCTGCTGCTGAGATGATATGCCTGGGCCCCACGTGCTCACGCATTCTTAAATCACCTGAGCAGATCTCTTCCCTTGTAACCACGGCAAGCCAGTGGGCATAATGGGAAGGATGGAAAAGCAAGAATCAAAGAGAGAGGTGCCACGACCGCCCACGTCACCCGGGATGGTGCTCGCCCAGGTACTTCAGGTTGAGCTCATCTTTGGCCTGAGTTTATGCTGGCCGAGGATGAGGATGAGAGGCTGTGGATCCCTCTTCATCTCTTCATTCAACAACCCACCCCGGGCCTCCTGCCTGTTTGTGAGCCACGCTCAGCTCTTCAATGAATGTTTTCATCACTTAGTTCTGTCTCCACTGGATCCATTTCCGACAGCTGCCACAACAAATGACCACAGACGTGGGGTCTGAAAACAGCAGAATTTATTCTATCACAATTGTGGAAGCTATAAGTCCAAAATCAGTAACACAGGGTCCAAATCAAGGCATCAGCAAGGCTGCCCTCCTTCCAAAGGCTCTAGGGAAGACTCCTTCCTCGCCTCCTCCAGCTCCTCGTGGCTCCAAGCACCCGTTGGCTCGTGGCTGCCTCCCTCCAGCTCTGCCTATGTCTTCACATGGCTCCTTCTCTTCTATCTCTCGTAAGGATGTAGAGCCCACCCAGATAATCCAGGATTATCTCATCTCAGGATACTTAATTTGATCACATCTGCAGAAACCATTTTTCAAATAAGGTCACATTCACAGGTCCCAGGGGTTAAGGAGTGGACATATCTTTTGGGGACCACTATTATAACCCACCAAGACAAGATCACTCCGAATGGGAAGTCTCATTACCTGGGATGACACTGGTTCACCCGTCTATCCCTCCTCTGGAGGTCCCTTTTTCTCCGTCTGGCTCTTGCCCAGAGTCTTGGCTTAATATAATGGTGAGGCCTAGAACCTGCCTGAACTCTGTCAGTAGCCACCCCAGGGATTGGCCCCACCAGCAGGCAAACCTCAGAGGCACATTTAGCTTCAGTACTATCTCATCCTAAGATCAGCACACCTGACCCCCTGGAAGGAGAATTTTCCATCCAGACTATGATTGACTCTAAGTTGAGACATCAATTAAAAAAAAAATCTCTTTAAAGATAGCTCCTCAGAGATGATCTTTTGGGTACAAAGTTGACAATACAAAAGAACAAAATAAAATGTGTGTGTTCTACAGTTAGGATATGAGAGGAAGGTGGTCGCCATTTTGATTAGAACTGAGTCTTTCTGGGGCCCCTGGAAAGTCTAGTTCCCTCTGCCCCCGGGCAAATATTGTCCTTAAGATCATGAATGTAATAAAAGCAGTGACGCTTGAGAATAGTCGGCCTCTGGGTGATCCTTTCAGGTGACGAAACTCGCCACAAAGTCTAGAAAGTGGACGTGGCCCCCCTTCCCCTAGAGGCGTTCCACCAGACCAGGCAGCAAGGGTCCCTAACTTCACCCGACTAATCCCTTTCTGCTCTGTTGCTTCCAAAATGCTTGTCACCTGCCAGGGGATTATCATTTCCTGTGCTGCTTGTCATCAAAACTGTTAAACGTCCTGCTCTTATATATTCATTTGGCTTTTTGGATTTTCCATCTCATTGTCTCTTGCCTGCAGTGCAGAATTGTAAGGAGCCTTGGTTACTCTTTCCAATCCCAACAGTTTTTCTCTCCTTTCAGAAGGTGAAACCAAACGAGGGAAGATGGCAAGGACCCCTTTTCTGGACCCCAGCCCCCTAGCACCCAGGGCGGAGGGAGTACTCCAGTCAGACCCCATCCTGAAAACAAGCACAGAATGTGACCTCAGTGCATTTCATAGAGAGCAGGGAGGCAGGAAATTCTGACACTCATTACTCAGTGTAACTCACTTCCTGGCCCAAGTCATTAGGAAATTATCTGTTTCTTTTAATGCCTGTGCCTCACCAGACTGTGAACTCCCAAGGACAGAGATAATAATAGCACTAATAGCCGCCATTTATTCAGCTCTTACTATGTGCCACGCACTGCTCTAAGTACTTAATCTACATAACCTCATCTAATCCTCACCGCAGCTCAGTGAGTGGGGTGCTGCCACTGTGTCCATTTTGGAGCTGAGGATACTGACGAACAGTGAGGTTAAGTGACTTGCCCAGGGATGGAGCTGGAATTTGAATTCAGTCCAATGAGCTCCAAAACCTCTGTTCTTAATCCCAGCACTCACCATGGTGCCTGGCACACAGTAGGTGTTTAATAAAGCATAGTGAAAGGAAGAAGTAAATAAATGAATGCCTTATCCCTGCTTCCCTCAACTCAGCCTGTGCAGACACCCCTCCTGCCATCAGCACTTCCCAGCACAGTGACTCTGCGGCTGGATCTTGCAACCGTGCCTCAGATCTCGTGACCTGAGTTTTCCTGTAAGTTCCTGGTCCTGGTGCCTTCTGTGCTGCTACGATGCATGAGGAGCATGTGATTCTGGGAGGAGAAGAGCAGGTGATAGTTTCTGAACAGGGAAATGTCCATTCAGCGGCCAAAGTTATCTGCAGAGACTCTCAGGGGCATGGCCATCACAGGGGTAAGATGGGTGATTTGGTTCCCCTCATTACCATGTTCCACCCTCTCTTCTTACCACCTGCCTTTGGGTCTGAGCTGCTGAGAAAGAGGCCTAAAGTAAATATGCTGAGAGTCCTGGTCCCATGGGTGCCCAACTGAGAAGCACACAGTGTGCTTGGGTGAGAGTCTCAGAGAGCAGAAGGGTTCTTAAGGGTGACTGAGAGGTAGAGGGACAAAGGTAGGCTTTGGAGCCCAGCAGACTGGTACTCCTTCCTAGCTGGGTGGCCTCAGACACATCTCTGTAAGCTCTCTAAGCCTGCCTTTGCTCATCTGTGAAATCAGCACAGTCGGACGTACCTCAATTGTAAAGTTTGGTAAGATGGAAATATGTGGAGGGCCCACCTCTTTCTCTCCAGGCCTGGCCTGGGAACTGGACCACAGGCGATGCTTCCCCTTGGGGCCTTCCAGAGGATCTGAAACCCCGACATTCCGAGGATGTGAAGTTCAGGCTTGAGAGCCAGCACTGGGGTTTGGGTCTCAGCTCTGGAGCTTACCAGGCACAAGTTTTCTCTATGCCTCAGTCTCCCCAACTATGAAGTGGGGTATTGCGCTATCACTCCCTGATAGTTGTTGTAAGGATGAAGCAAGATAAAAGGTTCCATAACTGTCCATATTACCAGTAACATCACAGCAACAGCAGAAGCAGTGCCTTCATCATGCTCCCACCTCATCACCAGGAGAAAGGGAAGGACTCTTACCTTCAGAGGCCAGGGTGAGAAGGCTGCTCCTCTCTCTGGGGGTACCTGACATAAAAGATTCCAGGAAAGACTCAGAGCCTCTAGAATCCTGCGCCTCCCTCAGAATGTTCAGACTCCCCTCTCCCCTGGCCAGCCCCCAACAGGAGAATACTTCTTCTCCAGCAAAGATTACGGAACTGAGGTCTGGGGCTCTGCAATGAAACAGACCTGGGAGGAAATCCGGTTCCATCACGTGTAACCTTAGACAAGTTACTCAACCTCTCTGAGTCTCAGTTTTCTCGTCTGTCAGATGGGGAGAACCACAGTATCCGACCTCATAGGGTTGTTGTGAGTCTTCGGTGAGATAATGTGTGTAACTCATTATATGAGAACAGACCCCAGCAAACAGTGAGTATTCAGTAAAGTTTGACTGCAATCTTCTCCATTTGTACAGAGTTTTACAGTTTATAAAGCATTTTCACATTGACTTGACAATCTAATCCTAAAGGTAGACCCCAGGGGGCCTCTAAATTCATCCAGAACTGGACATTCCAAGGTAGGAATTATCCTTGTTTAACAGAAAAGCCCAAGGCTTAGAAAGATTACACAACGGGCCCAAGGCAGGGCCAAGCCTGCATGACACTGGAGAACGTGCCCTAGTCATGGTGCCAGGCTATTTCTCAACCAAGGAAAAATGTCACCACACCCATGAAGGCATTTAATTTTGCCACAGCCTTGGGGATCTAAGTTACTTCCTTGCATTGGCTGTGTTGGATAAACAGCTTTGTCAACGTGTCACCTCCAAGAAGAGGCCACAGACACACGAGGCCAAGGCTTGGATGTTGTGATGCTCTCAACAGCTGCCCATCCATTTTCATCCTGCAAATAAATGCCTGAAGTCCAGCCAGTGGGGCCGGGTGACCTCAGTGGGGATGAAAGTGGAGCCCTGTTGACCAAAGCCCACAAGCTAGAGGCCAAACGGCCCCTCCCCGTGTTGCTTTCCAGTGTGTTTTCTCTGTTAAAATTTAGGCCGCATCAATCCCCTGCTGGAAATTGTGCTCTTGCATATGTTATAAAAGCTATGGCCATGTTCGTGTGCCCCAAACACTCGTATGCTGACCCAAGGGATCTCTTTAGCGAAAAGGCTGAAAAGCCTGAGTAATCTCCAATTTTGAAAGATGCCCTTTTAAGTAAGCTGCCAAAGCTAAACCCAAGCCTCCGCAGATGCACCTTCTGTCCAAGAGGGCAAAGAGCGAGAAGTAGTGACATCCCCAAATGATTTATTCTAAAAGAAGAGAACATGTCCATTAGCCTCCCGGGCCCACCATGGAGCTGCCCCAAGGTTGCTGTATCCCAAAATGTGTTCCATGGAATATTCTGAGGATGTTAGTAAATACTCCACCAGGCGCAAGAGGACATAGGAGGAGGGGGCTCCATTGTCAGATAAGTTCAGGAAACTCTAAAGAAAGTTAAACAAAAGTCCTTCCTTCTCAAGCCTTTGAAAATGCCAATGTGGATGGGCTACAGGAGAAGGTTCCAGAACTCAATGCTTCACAAACATGTTTGACGGCCCCTACTAGAGGGTTCTCTGTTCTTCCATCTTGGTGGCATGGGGCTGCTGTGTGGTGAGGCCAGAAATGCCAGTGTCACCGTCCAGGGAGTTCCATAAAGGTAGGGACCTGCCTATTCCCCTTTGCTTCCCCAAAGCACTTGGCACAGCACCTGGCTTATAGGAGGCAGTCATAAAAGTTCATTGGATTTAATTGAATTCTACAGGCCCTTTAATGGGCATTTGTCAGCAGCTTTCCAAGGTCTTTGTCCTTGGAATTCTGGAAACAGATTTTAATGCTCCCAAGTGTCCCTGAGTTCTTGGAACAGCTTCCACCTTGGCCTCAATTAAATGTAGCTTAAAGTCCTGTCTAGGACATCCCTGGCTTCTGAGAATTACTGCCTGGGATTGGTGGCCCTTACCCTTACAGGGAAGGGAAAAGCAATCTGCTCCTCAGGGGTTTAAGAACTAGCTTCGCCCTTCCCTAGAGTGACTCAGCCAAATCACAGACTCTGTTTTCACACCTGAAAATAAGTTCGATTACTTCCTAGGCTCATGCTGAGGATTTAACTAGTGAACAGAAGTGATGGATCCTGCAAATAGTAAGTGCTTCCTCACTAGTAATTCCTTCCCTTGTTATAGTTCCAAAATCCTGAACAAGGTAGAGACAAGTTCAACCCAAAAGGCTGGAGAGGGGCCCTTGCAGAGGGGAAAAATGCAAACTTTTAACAGACAGTTATTACAAGTGCCAAGGAAGGGCTCATAAATATGAAATCCACAAACGGCGAGGCTATACATATCTTCAGAATCCCAAGGTGAATTCCAAGCCCAGCTTACAGAGGTCCTCTACTTGAGGGAAGGCGTTTGCACTTAGTCAAAACCACAGAATGCCTAGTACTTAGCCTGAGGTTTTAGCAAATCATTTATAACCCCATCACCAAACTCTGCTTCCCGTTCTAAGCACTTACGCCTGCGCTGTGTAGCCGCAGCTCATGGCCAGCAGGGTGTGGCGGACTGCGGAGGGCCAGAGGAGCGGGCCACACACCTGGGCCGGGGCCCGACTTGGCCACTCATAGCCATGGGATCTGGGACAAGCTAACGTCTCTCAGCGTCAAT
Source organism: Chlorocebus sabaeus (assembly GCF_047675955.1). NCBI lineage: Eukaryota > Metazoa > Chordata > Mammalia > Primates > Cercopithecidae > Chlorocebus > Chlorocebus sabaeus. The sequence goes on along the minus strand of NC_132912.1, from coordinate 101,071,840 downwards.
TTTCCCGCCTGTACAATGGGAATCATGATGCCTTCCTGCTGAGAATGCCATAAAGATGAAATGAGCTCCAGCACAATGAAAAGACTTTAGGTTCTGCCATTCAGAGAGAAGCTGTCATAGAAGACGTTTCTTAGAAGAAGCCCAGTGATGTGCCCAGGGCATCCGATTGCCCCATGGACTCCCCAGGAGGAGGAGGCTCATCTCTCTGGAATGGATCTTGCAGCATCAGCCATGCCACAAGTGGGAAGAGGGAGAAACAGGTCTGGTCTTGGGCATTACTAATCTTGCTTGCTGTGAGCAAGCAACCTACAGGGTTCTTGGGAGGTGAGCTGTGTGGGTGCTTGTGGCTTAACCTACACCCCATCACGCAGGCACCCAAATGTTCCAGTTTGTCTGGTTTCTACCTGTTGTCCCTAGGTATTTATAAACAAAACTCCCTTTTACTCAGAAGTGTCCTGGTTTGGATAATAACTCACATGGTACTCCCCGACTTAGGACATTTTCCTGGGGCCACAGTCAAGGAAATGGAATCCCCTCCCAATCCCACTCCCCACGTGTAAACCACAAGATGCCACACCTGGGTGCCCCCTTGGAGACCTGCTAGTCCAACTTGCTTGTTTTGTAGTTGAATAAACAAAGGCAGAAAGAGGGCTCGGGTGCTGTTCCCGAGTTCACCCAGATGGGGATCTCCAAAAACCAAGTCTCCCAAGTTCTAGGTCGTGGTGTTTTTCTCCTGTTTCCTGTCCAGTGAGGGATGCAAGGAACAGGCGTCAGGAGCCATACCTAACACTGTGATGCTGACGAAGGCACCGGGAACCCTAGGCCCTGCCTTGAGCCAGCCTGTGCCCTGTTAGGTTATCAATAAATAAGGGTGTGGGCCGGCTCACTAAAGCCTCTTTTTATCAGGCTGGAGTGCAGTGGCACGATCTCAGCTCACTGCAACCTCCACTTCCTGGGTTCAAGAGAGTCTCCTGCCTCAGCCTCCCGAGTAGCTGGGATTACAGGTACCTGCCACCACGCCTGGCTATTATTGTATTTTTAGTAGAGACAGGGTTTTACCATGCTGGCCATGCTGGTCTCGAACTCTTGACCTCAAGTGATCTGCCTGCCTTAGCCTCCAAAAGTGCTGGGAAGGCATGAGCCACCGTACCCAGCCAAAAGCCTCTTTGTATTCTGATTCACTATTCCCCCTTGCTGGGGACTGACTGGCAGTTTCCTTCTGGGGACATGACTTGAGGGCAGGCATGGAGGGTCACAGCACAGGAGATGGGCCAAGGGCTATTCCTCCAAGCAGAGCCCAGGGACACTTCTCTCTCAGCTGGGTGCCTCAGCAGCAGGACATTCAGATGAGTGATGGACGCAGACCAGCAAGTGTGCAGTGGAGGATGTGGGAAAGGCTCCAGTGATGAATGCCGAGGCCGAGGCCTGTCCTGGGCCCCGGAGGGAGCCCAGCATGGTCTGTTTCACCTGGTGCTCCTTTCAAAACTCCTACCAGGGCAACGACTCTCTGAGTGCCCCCGGAGCCTGGCAAGGGAGGTGGTCTTGGCCCTACCCTGACAACAAAAACTTTCTTGGAGAACCTCTGCCATTCCCTGGTGTGCTGAGAAGTTCTGAACAGGAACGTCTTGTCCATCCAACATAGGCACGTCCCAGTTCCCCCGTGGAGCCACCTTCATATTCAGTTCCACAAGGGAGCATGTACTATGTGTGAGGCACCTTGCCAGGCCTTGAGATGAACAAGACCCAGCCCCTGACTCTCAGGAGTCCTGTTCTAATTGAAGGGACGAGGCAAACGCATTCTCCAGAGAAGGACAATGCCAGGCAGGGGAGAAAAAAAAATGCCAACAAGACACTTTTAAAAGAGGGAAAGTCTGCATGGGCACAACCATTCTTTGAAATGATGCATTTGGTTATGTGCATATTTGTTAATCTAGCTCCATGATTTTTAAGTGTTTTAAATCACAGATTTTTTTTTCCAAATAAAATCTTTCCTGAAACCCCCAGTGTGTTATAACAAGACAATGACGCTGGGAGAAAGGTAAATGCAGAGTTCCTGGGGTCAATGCAGCAGTTGGATGCCATCACCTGGACAGCCCCTAGACTCAGACTGACAGCCACCAGTCTGTACAATGATGAATCATGCAGCTGGTAAATTACTATCATCAGGATTATGGAGCAGCAGGAAAAAAAACATTGTACAGTGATGAAAACCCAAGAACAAAAGGCCAGGTGCACCATGGCTCCTATTGAGGAATTACAGGTGTGAGTAGTAGGCTCTGTGGCTGGTTTTCTTTTTTTTCTGAGATGTGGTCTTGGTATTTTGCCCAGGCTGGTCTTGAACTCCTGGGCTCAAGCAATCCTCCCACCTTAGCCTCCCGAAGTACTGGGATTACAGGCATGAGCCACTGTGCCTGGCCTGCTTCGTGGTTGATATTCACATTAAAAAATTGCATGTCAGTGTTAATCGTGTCTCATAGGGAGGAGAGAGTGAGTACCTGTTCCCTGTTAAGGGGAGTGCTGGAGGCTGGAACCAGCATTTCGGATAAAGGGAGGCATCCAGCCAAGATCTAGGAACTGTCACGTCCTGAGGGCTAAATAGAGATGTAGAAGATGAGGAAGGAAAGTGGGAGGAAAGAAACTGGGAGGGAACCAGAGCACAGAAGGGCACCCCATTGCTCGGTGCCTTTTTGTGATTTCCAGGCAGCAGAGAGCTGTGTTTCTGAGCAGGGGAGTCATTCGTGGAGCTGTCTTTGTTCCTTGTTAGAAAGAGGTTCAAGGGTGGTCCCCAAGTGTGGTCCCTTAGAAAAGGAGCTCTCCCAGTTCCCCTCCCCCAGGGCAGATTTGATTCTGTCTCTCTCATCCAGGAGCCGGGGCCTGGGATGCCCTTGCTAGGGTCACTGCCAAGCTGAGTTTTCCCAGGCTGGGCTAGCAGGCGCTGGAGTCTCTGGGAAGCCTCTTAGCAAAGGCTGGTTCAGGGGTGGCCATAAGAGGGCGGAAGAGGGCTGGGAATGGGCGGCTGCAGTTTACGCCTCCATCCCACTCCCTCTTCTTATCCAACCTTGTGTTTCAGATCAGGAAATTGAGAGCCAAACAACCCAAGGTCACATGGCAGATTTACAGAGAGCAGGGATCGGAGCTCAGTTTCCACACTCTGGGTCCGGGACTCGCGTGCTGGTCACCCTGCTTCCTTCTCCCTAACACCCTCTCGTCTGCACACTCTGGGATGCTCCCTGAAAGCTGAGCTCCCCTACCGACCATGTGAAAGACCCCACAGGCATGCGCTTGCTCACAATCCATCGCCAATGCCTGCTCCCAAGACTGCAGCTGCCAGTGAGATACGACTTGTGATCTAATGAGCTCGGTCCTTCCCGAGGCTTGATGGGTACTGTCTCACCACTCCCAGGATCTCATCCCAGCCAAAACCCCTTTCCATCCAGGGGCCCTGCTTTAAGCTGCGTCCCCACAGCCTGTGTTTTTGGGTGCCCCACCCTCATCTCCTGCTTAGACACGGTCACTCCCCAGCAAGGACTGTCAGAGCTGGGGGCCTCTGAGTAGCTCACCTAGAGGTTTTCCAGCTAAGTCTAGAGGAGATGCCGGGGCACTTGGGGGGCGGGGGAGGGTGAGGTGAGGTATCTGCAGGAGTTCCGGCAGAGAATGACCTTCACTTCCGCTAGAGAAGCTTAGTTATCCATCTGTTTCATGTAGCAGAGTTCCATGTATGCTTTCATTAGAACAAAGGATTCTGACTGTAAAAACATCTCCAAGCCCCTGAAATGGGCTCAAGCCCCCAGCAGGTCTTGCCTCCCCCTGTGCCGCGCGTCTTAACAGTCTATCAGCGAGACGGATTCCATCCTCTCCCCCTTGTTGTCACCTTGTGGATATTTATAGCATTACCGTGTCCACTAGAGAGCGTAATGGGCTTTTTAGGCTAAACCAATTAAACTCTCCTCCCGTAAGTCATGTCTCCTGGATCGCTTCTCTGCCCTGCTCTGAACTTGTTCTATCTTCATTATCTCGGCTCTTCATGGCAGGGGGAGGACACGGCCGGAGAGTTCACACACTGATTCCTGGGGAATCTCTGCATCTCTTTCCAGCCCTGGCTGCATCCTGCCAACCGCCATCTCTCATTCCTTGGGCTGTGTAGACATGATCCAGACCTGGGCAGTGCAGTCAACCCCCTTGTAAACTGGGAAGCAAATGTACTCAAGAGGAGGTAGTTGGTCTTTCCCTCCTTTTTTTCTTTGCCCTTCCAAATATCAAGCAATATCTACAAATAGCAAGCATCTAAGCCTATGCAAAACCCACTGGGCTGGGCACCACGAGGCTGTCACCTGCAGAGATGGCTGAGTTCAGATGTGCCCCCAGGCGCCTACAGTCGGTGGAAGCTGGCGTTGTGAAACATTTCCCAGTGTGCTATTTGTGATCCTCAAAGACTCCTGAAGATATTGCAAGCATCTGCGTGCTTCAAGGTAATGATAGTATGTTTCCATTTATTTTCTAAATCAATAATACAGTAGTTATTTTTCTAAATGGAAGGGCGGGAGTGCTCCGAAGGCATGCCCGGAGAGCACAGCTTCCCTGGGAATAGAGATCAGTTTGGCTGTGACTCAGTCTCCAGCCCATTGGCTCAGCACTCAGCCGAACACCACTAACCATCCTAGTGGGTTTCGCTATCATGCAGCATTAAATTCTTTTTATGTTTAGTCATACTCAGTTTAATTTACACCCAGGATGGATGGACCATTGGTTTAAGACAAGAAGCATAAGGAACACTGAGATGGAAATACACTATCAAGTTAATGAGGAACATAAAAAATAGAATAATTCTAAAAATTGTTCTAGTACTCCATAAACCAACGCTAAAAAGAGAAAACACACTGGCAATTATGGCCAAGTTGACATTTTTATTTATTAAGAATAAAGATGATCCATTCCTGTAGTGTATTTTTGAGAAGTGCTAACAAATAGCAGTTTCTGACCTGGCAAGGTGGTTCATGCCTGTAATCCCAACACTTAGGGAGGCCACGATGGGCAGATCGCCTGAGGTCAGGAGTTCAAGACCAGCCTGGCCAACATGGTGAAACCCCATCTCTACTAAAAATACAAAAATTAGTTGGGTGTGGTGGTGCATGCCTGCAATCCCAGCAGCTATTCAGGAAGCTGAAGCACAAGAATCCCTTGAACCCAGGAGGCAGAGGTTGCAGTGAGCCGAGAACATGCCACTGCACTCCAGCCTGGGACACAGTAAGACTCTGTCTCAAAACAAAACAAAACAAAACCAAAAAATAGCGGTTTCATACCCTTAATCTCAATATCCAATAGGAGAAAATCCTTTACGTTAAAAAAAAAACTTGATTTTTTGAAATACAAAATTTCCATTAAGTTCAAATATGAGGTCCTAAAAACACTGTTATGCTGCAACTTACAATTACAACATGCATTTTAAAATACATTTGGTCCTCAAACGAAACATATAATATATCAAATTAAAATTTGTCAGCAAATCACTTTTTTGCATGATTAAATTAAATAGCACTTATATCACCTCCTCAGTGAGGAAAATGCTCAAATTCATCTTTATACATTATGGTTATAATTAAAGAGTGATTAAAATATACCTTAAAATATAATTGATCATAATATACTGATCTAAAATGAAATTATTACATTTAAAAATCACTCTATTATATATACCACAAAAAAATACAAAATGGGTTTTAAAAATTTATTAGTGTTGTTCTCTAAATTTTTCTGGTTTTCCTCCTTCTGGGTTCGTGGCAGATTTGCACTTTTTGGGGCCCCTGTGGTGGATTAAGTTTGTGTGGCTACTTATGTCCAGTGAGTTGTGAGCAGAAGGTTCTGGGCCCTCCAGAGCTCCTCTTCCCTCTGGCACAGTGACTGGCAACATTACAAGTCATGGCTCTTCCTGCAGCCCAGCTCCCTGAGCTGCTATGATGAGCACAGCACTCTTATTGACCTATCATGGACATGTCCACTAAGTAAGAAAGAAAACCATGGTTTTTAAGCCACTGAGATTGGGGGCTGTTTGTTACTGTATCTTAACCAAGCCTATCCTGACTGATACAATTCCCAGGTAAGAATATGTGAGATTATTCATCTGTTTACTTCTAGTAATAGATCATCTCTGTCCCCAGGAACGACAGTGTGGTGGGACAAGTTTGAGCCTTAGAGAGAAACACACCCAAGCTTGGGCCTTGGAGATAAACACACCCATGTTTGAATCCTGGACTAGCCACTTACTAGCTATGTGGCTTGGGCAAGTTAGCCTCTCTGAACTTGTTTTCCTCACCTTTACAAATATAATGCATAATACCCACTCATTTAGTTTGAGTATATGTGCCTGTGAAATCTCATGTCGAAATGCAGTCCCCAGTGTTGGAGGTAAGAACTGATGGGAGGTATCTAGATAGGGGGTAGATTGCTCATGAATGGTTTGGCACCATCCCTTTCATGCTGTCCTCATGATAGTGATTGAGTTCTCAAGATCTGGGGTGTGTGTGTGTGTGTGCGGCACCTCCTCCAACTCTTGCTCCTGCTCCTGCCGTATGATGGACCTGCTCTGACTTCCCCTCCCACCATAAGTAAAAGCTTCCTGAGACCTCCCCACAGGCTGAGCAGATACTGGCGCCACACTTCCTATAAAGCCTGCAGAACTGTGAGCCAATTAAACCTCTTTTATTTATTTATTTATTTGAGATAGGGTCTCACCCTGTCACCCAGGCTGCAGTGCAGTGGCACAATCATAGCTCCCTGCAAATTGGTCTCCTGGGCTCAAGTCATCCTCCCACCCTAGCCTCCCAAGTAGCTGGGACTACAGGCGAGCACCATCATGCCTGGCTCCTTTTTGTATTTTTTGTAGATATAGGGTCTTGCCATGTTAGCCAGGCTGGTGGTGAACCTCTGGAGTCAATCCTCCTGCCTTGGCCTCCCGAAGTGCTGGCATTACAGGCCTGAGCCACTGTACCTGGCCCTCTTCCCTTTATAAATTACCCAGTCTCAGACATTTCTTTATAACAGGAGTGTCTAGTCTTTTGGCTTCCCTGGGCCACATTGGAAGGAGAATTGTCTTGGACCACACATAAAACACACAAACACTAGCAATAGCTGATGAGCTAAAAAATAAAATAAAATAAAAAATAAAACTGCCCAGAACGTTTACAAATTTGTGTCAGGCTGCATTCAAAGCCATCCATGGGCCATGGGTGGGACAAGCTTGCTTTATAGCAACAGAGGAACAGCCTAACACACCCACCTTCACTGGCAATTAAAGGGATTAGAAACAGCTTATGGAAAAGGTCTTACACCAAGTCTAACACGTAGACACTTTAAAAATAGAAGCCATTATAAGATAAGTGAGTAAATTTCTACGATGTTTATCTGCCCAGCACACCTTTCTCATGTTCCTTTCTTTTGGCAACTACTCCTCCCTCTCTCTAATTATGATTCTAGTGAGGTGGCCAATCACAGTGGTCTGTGCCCTGACTAAGAGGATGGACCCGTAACAAGGCCTCATCAATCCCCCTCCTCACTCAGAGTGATTGGTCAAAAGGCTGGGCATATGAGCAAGCAGGGCCACTTGGGACACTTCCATGAGATCTGCTATGAGGACTGGGAGAGAGGATCATCTGCCATGGATAGTGACCAGTGATGTGATAAGCCTGGAGCTGGGCAGTGGTCATATTCCCACCACATAGAGAACTGTTGGATGGAAGACAATGAGAAAAGCCAGGAGGTGAAGTGATGGGGAATGAGGAAAAGAAGAGGTAGAAAAAGAGAGAGAGAGGCTCTCATCAGAGTTGCCCCAGATCCATCCAGCTCCTCTGATGCTAACACCACCTCTTTCTTCCTAGCTGCATGAATTGATGAATTTCTCATGGGTTAAGCTAGTTGAGTCAAGTTTCTGTCATTTGCAATCAAAAGCATCCTGATGAATCAAGACACATATATAACACGTAAGACATACACGCACAACCGGCACAATCCAGGCAGTGTGTGAGAAGCACCACAGAAGACACATCAAAGGGGGAGCACAAATTCAGAGTAGGGAGCCACCACGCCCAACTGGCTAATGCAGGTGGTGATCAGGAAGGCGTTCCTGGAGGAGATGGCATTTGAAGCAAAGCCTTGAGGAAGGATAACCTGTCAATTGTCGTTGTATTTATTTATTTTACCTTTTTCACAAGACAGAGAACTTACCCCTCTTCCCCACCCCATCATCTTTTTCAGACCTGGACAACAAAACCAGAGGTGATGTGGATTTTCCCAACTTTCCTATCACTGTTGGTGTAAAAGAAAATGTTTCAGAAAGTTTCCAAAGAGAGTTTCCTGAAGCCTTGCAGTTTCCCCACATCCTCCCACCAGTCAGTTGCCAACCAAGTGGCAGGTACTTGGATACACAGGTAAACGAGACTGACATGTTCCCAGCCTCACAGAGCGCGTACTCTATTGGGAGCAGTGGGGGCAAAACATTACAAATATTGGTGAGAACCCTGCAAGAAAGCAGAAAGTGGCTGAGACAGAAAATAATTGTGGAGGTAGACGGGGAGGGTGTCCATCTCAGAGAGGGGTCCAAAGTCTGAGGAAGCTCCCCTAGAAAACACCATCACACTAGGGAGGAAACCCATCAGGGCAAAAGGACCCAAATGTTCGGAGGCTCAGAGGTAAGAAGAGCAATGTGGATAGAGCCTAATAAGGATGGGGAAGCTGGAGGACTGAGGTCAAATAGCCAAGGGCTCCACCATGCAGCCTTGATAGCCATGGAAGGAGTTTGCACTTATTGTAAGGGTGCGGGAAGTCCCTATAAAGTTGTAAGCAGGGAAATGAGAAGATTCCTCCCATTCCCACTGCTTTAAGCCTGAATCCTAACTTCTGCCCCACCTGCCCTACATGGAAGAACCTGAAGCCTTCACTCCATTCAGCTAGAGTCTCCTCTTGGCAGCCAGTGTCTGCCCTGGTGGCCAGCCCCCACCTCACCTCCTGCTGCCTGAGCTCAGGCTTGACTCCCTTTCCTGCAGTCCCATTGTCTCTGACCCTGGGGCCTGCCCTGCTCTCATCACTTCTCCTGGCTAGAGCTTCTGGCAATGTGGTCCCTGGAGCATCTGAGTCAGGATCATCCAAGGAGCTTGTGTAAAACCAACTCCCACGCCCCCTCCCCAGAAACACTCACTGGGCAGACCTGGGTTCTAAATCTGTAGAAGCCTCTGAAGCCTTCAGAAGAGCCCTTGAATGGACGGCTGGGAGTCACTGCATTGGAACCTTTCCCCGGGCCGGCCACCTGCTTGCTGGATCACCCATTTCACCCTCCCAACAGGCACCCCCTGCCTAGCCTTCCCCAACTCCCCAGACTCCCGGGGCATGAGGTACATCTGCTAGGACCATACCCCAGGCTATTTCTCGAGGGCACCCTCTCAGGTACTGAATACCTGTCTGAGCCACCAGCACCTGTCTATCCCTGTGCCCTTGTTCCCCAGAATCCCTGGCTGGTCAACTTCTCTTTTGCATGACTTGGATGCAGAAGCCCCACAGGCAGGTCCACTTCCCACACAGTCCCGTGGCTAGGCCTGTGAGCTTCACTGTTGGACGGACCTGCATTTGGATCCTGGCAATTGCTACAGACCAGCTGGGCAGCTTCAGGCCGAGACTCACTCTCTTTCAGCTTTGGTTTCTCATCTGGGAAATGGAGCTGACAAAATGCAATAGACCGAATGTTTGTTTCCCCTCAAATTCATCTGTTGAAATTCTAACCCCCAGTGTGAAGGTATGAGGAGGTGGGGACTTTGGGGCGTGATTTTGTTATGAGGGTGGAGCCCTTGTGAATGAGAAAAATGCCTTTCTCTAAGGGACCCCAGACAGCTGTCTCACTCTTTCCACAGTGTGAGGACACAATGAGAAGTCAGCAGTCCACAGTCCAGAGGAGGGTGCTCACCAGAACCTGAGTACGCTGGCACCCTCCAAACTCGAGAACTAAGTGTATAAGCCCTCAACCCCCATCCCACAGTCTACGGTATCTTTTTATGGGAACCCAAACCGACTATGACACCATAACTGTTATACTTGTGCTAGGAGGAGTAAATTAAATAGTACGTATAGCAGTACCTAACATTATAGCCAGCGCTCACTAAATGTTAGCTATTACTGCTATTATTACCATGATCACTATTATTATTCCTGACAACCAAGCTCTCATCCTCTATTAAGTGATGACATACCCCTCCCTCCAGACACGAGCCTCTTCCCCCTGCTGCCCTTCCCTGCATGAGGACACTGGTCTGAGTACTGTCACACAGCGGTTTTGGAGATGGAAGATGGTAAGGAGCACCTGCCCCTCACCCAGGGTAGAGCACATGGCCTGTGCTGATTTCTCAGGAAGGAGGGGTGCGCTGAGTCTCTGTCCCCTCCTCCCATTTCTGCCACTCTGGCTAAAATCTTTTTATCAGCTTTGCACTCCCCTGAGCTGAGATGTTTGGCTACAGGGAACAGCTTGTGGGGTGGGTTGGGGGGGGTACAAATGAGATACACATAACCTCCAAGCCTCCCTTTAAAATCAATTTCTTGAGTGATTCTGCGGCTCTGGCACCTTTGCATGCTCCAGCTGGAAGACCAGCTGTCTGGGAGCTGGGACCACGGGGCCAGGCTGGGACGTGCCTCGCTCCCAGCTGGAAAAGAAGTTGTTTAACCAAGATGCCTGGGGTTGACCTGAGAGCTCCAGGCTCCAGGGACAAGGCCAAGGTAGACACAAACCCACACGTGAGCCATGCTGTCACCTGGCATCTGGCAGAGAGGAGGAAATGCTCTCTGAGCCCACTGTGAGGCAAAGCCACAGCCTCTGGCCTCCCAGTGACCTCTCTAGGGGACTCGTTGACTGGGCTGCTCAGCTGGGTTATCTGTTGCCTAGAGTAACACTTCCACATCTGGCTCAACAGCACCCTCTGAGTCTGCCTGTTGGCCCCTGGTCCCATTCTGTTTACTGCCAACTTGCCTTCCTGTTTGTTTTCTTATGGGAAGAGCCAGTGGGGCCAGGCAGGGCCCCAGCTATCAAATGACCCTTCTGAAGAGCAGCCTGTTATTCCAGCACCTTTGGAATGTCTAGGATGAAATGGAACTGCTGTTTGCCGGGGCGAGGAGTGAGCTGACCCCTGCTGCAGCCCTGTGTATCTTATGGTGTCAGAGGTTTTAAACAACTTCACTTCTCAGATTCCAAAGCACGTGGGCATCATTTCTCTGCCTGCACCTCCTAATGTCCTCAGGAGGTAAAGTCAATGGGTATAACAGCCATCACAGTCTACAGATGAGTAGCTGAGATTTGAGCAGTCACATGACTGTTTCAAGAGCACCCAGGTGCCCAGTCTATGGCTCCTATTCTCCCTACTCTGAATGGAAGCTTTGGAAATCAGTTTAGTTGTCCATTTGGGGCAAGGAGGCAAAACTGGTAGAATGAGATTTACTTCATATGTGATGACATACCCCTCCCTCTGGACACGAGCCTCTTCCCCCTGCTGCCCTTCCCTGCATGAGGACCCTGGTCTGAGTACTGTCACACAGCGGTTTTGGAGATGCAGAAAGTCCCTTAAAATTTATGGGTTTCCCAAATGGAGGGTCACCCCAGCCTATACAGCATCTTCGGGCAAAGTAGAGAAAGATTCCCCTTACACAACATACTTTACTTCCGATTGTTGAAAAAGCGTTGTCATGTATTGATTTTGTTAGTATAAGATACCTGATTGCCAGGAACCTGTCATCATTCTCTTACACATCTGCAGTGTATAAGACACGAATGGGGCCTCCACGCTGTGCAATGTATCATCTGAATGTGGCAGCCTGGATGGGGGGCACTGCCTCTTTCTGCCTCTTATCTCAGATCCCTCCAACATGGCCCCATCAAGACCTTTGACTTTTCCCTTCCATTCTCTGAACAGTTGGCTTGGCCCAGAATAGACAGCTCTTGGTCACCCAGAGACTCAGGGAGCGGACTGATGAAGCCCTGAGACCTGAGAGGAGCCCCTGGTACCTCCTGCACCCTCCGCAATACAAGAGAATGGCCAGAGGCTGCAGGATCAAGAACCCAGGCCAACACGGATTGAAAAGGGAAGAGTGAGGTGGGAGGCTGGGCGCTTCTCCTGGCAGTGTAGGTGTGGGGTGCTGGGATCAGGGGTAGGGAGGTAGGCCAGCATGGGGGTCTGCAGGGAGAGCAAGAAAGAGGGGCACAAAGCCAAGTGCATCCAAAGAGCATCAAGGCCCTGCCTACAGTGTCTCTCCATGAGTGTGAGAGAAAACGTCCTACCTTGCTTCTCTTCCAGGAGGAAAACAGTCTTCTGAGTCTCATTCTCTTACGCAGGCTGAGGACAGAACCATTAAACTCTTGGATACCCCCCTCCAAAACCTCTCCACATGGAGGGAGAAAAGTCAGGCTCTAGGGGTTTTGAATTCATATCACCTTGCTTTAGGAACCAGAAAGACCACTTTGGCCCCACTTCTGCTCAGTCACCCCACCCCTCCCTCCATCTGGGCCCTCGCCCTGGTCTCTGCCTCTGGGCTCATTATCTGCCCACTAATATTCAGAATGGTTTCATTAACGTCATCACAAATGCAGTCATGAAGAACTTATTAAGGAAGTCTGAACTGGCCAACATTTCCCACAAAGAGCCAACTTAAATACCACGCAAAAGATCCATTTACGGTGTCAAAGAAAACCCCAAATGCATGTAGTTAAAGAAATCTCATTGCTCTTGGACAATGTAGACGGTGTTTCCAGAAAAGCTGCAGGAAAATTATTAATATCTATTTTGGGGAAACACGGATTAAAAATAAACAGCCGCAGTTGAGGTCAGACATGTGACGAAGGAGCAAAAGTGAAAGGCAAGAGCAAGAAGCTTCGGTCACAGATTTTGAGCCTGAATGATTAAGCTTCATTTTTTCCCTGTACGGCTCATAATTTTAACCTTTTATTATGCAAAGCAGTCAGTTTGGTTTTTACATTGCCAAAGGAAAGCTGGCATGATTAACAGATCACATTTACCAGTTGCTTCATCTATGAAAAGGTGGGCTGGTTTGAAAGAGACCACTCAAGTTATTTTCAACTCTGGATGTGACGACATGGCCACCCTAAGACAGCATTCCCTCTCCAAAGCTGATGCGGAGAAAAACTCATACAGTGGGGTTGGACTGGAGGGAGGGAAAGGAGATGATCCAAGATAATCCCGGTGTTCCAGGGAATAACCCCTCTTCATGTGTGTGAATAATCCCTCCCTCCAGCCTCCAGAGGTGGAGCTGCCAGGCAGGCCTGTGTCTCCAACGAGCAAATGTATGTCATCTCTGTTGCTTCTTCGGAGCTCTCCAGGGTACTGGCCAGGTTCTGCTTGATACTCTTGGACCCAGTGGACCCTCAGACCTTGAGCTGGGTCTGCTGCCTCTGCTTTCCTGGATTTTGCCCTCCGTATGCCAGCCACATCTAATATTAACAGCCTGCCAGCATCCACATCTGCTTCAGTCTTACACCACACAGAAAAGCAGCGTGGTGTAAAGAAGATAGGTTGTCAAATCATGCAGACCTGGGTCTGAGTCTCCATTCTATCCTCCATTATGTGAGTTGAGAAAGGCGTCTCTTCTCCTTGAGCCTCAGCCCCTTTTCTGTAAGATAAGATAATAACATTTGCCCTTCAAGTTTGTTGAGGAGATTTAAAAGGTTGGTGAATATAAAATATTTATATTATGTCTGTCATGTAGTAGGTGCTCAATAAGAAAATCCTAACATTAATATCCATTGTAGCCTCAATGTTCTGCCTAGGCTGCTCTTGTAGACTTCCAATCTCTGGATTGGTGGGCCCTCTTCCTGTTCATGAGTTAGGACTCAATGGCTGCAAGTAACAAAAAACGGGTGTGGGTTTATGTAAAATAAAATGGGGGTTGCCTTAGGGCATGGTGGTGTCTTATGGAAGCCAAGAGTATGAGTGTCCCACCCCTCAGTAGCGCTGCAAACTGGGAGCTGTAAGATCACCAGGCCCCTTCACCATCTCCTGTCTATCTCTATCTATCATCTCTATCTATTATCTATCTATTATCTATCTATCTATCTATCTATCTATCTATCTATCAATCATCTGTCTATCATCTCTACATTATCTGTCTATCATACAACAACTTAACAACTTTTAGGCATTCTACCAGTTTTGCCTCCCTGCCCCAAATGGACAACTAAACTGGTTTCCAAAGCTTCCATTCAGGGTAGGGAGAATAGGAGCCATAGACTGGGCACCTGGGTGCTCTTGAAACAGTCATGTGACTGCTCAAATCTCAGCTTCTCATCTGTAGACTGTGGATCAGCATTTGAAAGAGGTTTGTACTGGGAGTTAAGGTGACTTTGTTGGACATGTGTTCATCTGTCTTCCCTGGGAATGACCACCACTCCCCAGGGTCTCCTTATTCCCTCTGTATGTCAGTTGTCTCTGTTCTTCCATCCACTCAGCCCACTGTGCTCTCTGTTGTTCGTGAGTATCACATTGTAGGGCCAGAACAGACACTGGACAAGATTGGCTTCATTTTCTCAGTCCAAACTCCAATTTATTGGAAGAGAAAATCTGATTGAGCCTGTTTGAATCACCCCTGATGCAAACAGGCCACACTTCGCAGGTCACCCAGCAGGAATGTGGCTACTAAGCAGGGGAGCCATTCCCAGGGAAGACAGATGAACAGATGTCCAACAAAGTCACTTTAACTCCCAGTGCAACCCACCTTCCAAAGCTGATCCGTGTATAAAAATTGTTAAATTATTGTAGGATAGACAGACAGATGATAGATAGATGGATAGATGATGATGACAGATAGATAGATAGATAGATAGATAGATAGATAGATAGATAGATAGATAGATAGATTAGATAGATAGATAGATAGATAGATAGATAGATAGATAGATAGATAAGACTTTAGAAGTGATAATGGTAAAGATGCTTCAGTCACATATTTTTTAAATGCATTTTTCTTGTCATCAGACGCATGCAGAATGAAAAGCTAATGGTCCCTGTCAAAGTGGGACCTACAAATGCCATTCAATCACTCTCACTGCATGGGGGCCATGATGGGAAACACTGCAGGCATCGGATTTGCATGAAAGTCCTCAAAGGTGTGTGCGGTCCCAGAGTCACCCAGTGTCCCCGGCAGGGAGGATGCCAGAGTGACAGGTCTCTTGGTTTCTCAGTCTATGTTCCAGAGGTGGCATGACCCTGAAGGAGACACTCCTGACCAAGAAAGGCTACTCATGCAGAGAGATGAGCCCAGAATCTGTCCCCACACAGCCTGTTCTAGGACAAATGCTCAGCCTCCAGGGTTTTAACTGTATAACCTCATTCCCCATGCACTTCAGACCCTCCACTGCATGCTTTTTTTCTACCAAGATGTGCAGATGTGCTAGCAGCCTTCCTGTATCCTCTGTTATCTGTCTAGGCAGGGCTTCTCAACTTGGCAGAGCAACAGAATCATTCAGAGAGTGTTTTAAAACACACAGATCCTCAGACCCCCGCCCCCAGGGGCTCCGTTTTCAAAGTTCAGGGGTGGGGGCAGGAACTTATTTTTAAACAGCTTCCCAGGTGATTTTGATTTACATCAGACATGACAGCCCCTGAACTAAAGCAAACTGCTTCGCACCACAAACATAAGTTGAGGTTCTGTTATGCTGTGCCTGGGGTGACAGCTTCAGATGTGATTTCTCAGAACTGGCTCTGCTTTCACCACTCAAAGGGATACAATGTCTTTCCTTTCTTTTGCACAGACAAACTCGCCAGAGAAAAAGGCTTTGGGGAGTAACCTGGGCTGATCAATAGAGCAATCATGTCTGGACTTTTAAGGATGTTGCCCCACCTTCCCAAGAATGCTCAGAAGATGGTACTTACAGATCTGCAATTTGAGAAAAACAGGGTTTTCATGAGAGGCGGCTCAATCAATGCCATGGGGCAGTGGGGCAGGGACTTGCCTGTGATTCCAGGGGTGTACCCTGCATGAAGCCACTGTTCACATAACCCAACAGCCAGGACTGACTGCCAAGGTCCATTGGTAATGGGAGAGTGAGAGCCCAAGTCCGTAAGAGGGGCAGAAAGCCTTTGGGGCTGGGTCGGGAAAGGTGGTTAGCACAGGCAGAGAATCAGAGAGCTGGACCAGAAATAGAGACAAGAAAGAGCTTGAGGGGTCAGGGAACTCAGAGGAAGCTCAGAGATAAGTCAGGGGAAGCAGAGAGCTCTCCCCACTTCTCGGGAAATCTAGGAGAGGATGCCGGGCAGAAACAAGTGACCTCTGCTGGCCTGCAGAGACTTGTAGACTGCGCGATCTCAGCGTGGTTCCTGGGAAGAACTGGGAGCTCTCCAGAGACAGAGGTTTTGTCCTTAGCCATAGACTTGCCTCTGCAAGCTGTGTAACCTTAGACAAGCTGCCTGACCTCTGTGGGCTCTGGTTTCTTCAGCAGAATGGCAGGGTGGGGATAGTTGGTCTCTGGGTTCTCTTCCAGCTCTGAGGCTCTGTGAGGGATGTTGCCACTGAGTTGGGAAAAGCTCAACCCTAACTGTTGCGTGTGTTAGAATCTCCTCTGTCCTCCCAGTCTGGGCCCTGTGGGGACCCTGCCTACTCAGAACCATGGAGACCATCCCCTGGTAACCAGTTAGGAGGAGAGAGGTGAGCACCAAGGGGTGGGGGCAACCTGGGAGGCAGCTGTGGAGATTGGGAGCCTGGAGGGGTGCCTCATAGCCATTTGGGGAGCAGAAGGTTCTACAAGCCTCAGGAGACCTGAGGCCGATGGCTCCCACCATGGCCTTCCTCCCTGTCCTGCAGGGACCTCGAGGAAATCTGCAAAAAGGTGTTACCATAAGGACAGAACGGAATCATCACTTTGCCCATGATCAGGTTACACAGGCTGACAGAGGTTTCAGGGTTTTCTGCTTTGGGCTGCAGTGACCTCAATGCAGTGTAGTAACTGGATAAGCTGGAAGCCACCTACTCCTTTGAAGGAGGAAAAACAGATGGTAAATTACAGCTTCCTCATGCAGCCTGTTTGGCAGCCGTGGGGTCTGTATCAGTCAGTGTCTGGTCGGGAAAACAGAAACCACAGCAGTTATTTTAACAGAGAGAATTTAATCTGGAGAATTGGTTAAACCTGTACTGGATGGCTGAAACGGCAAAAAAAAAAAAAAAAAAAAAAAAAAAAGAAGTGAGGGACACATTGAGGTAGCAGAGTGAATAACTACAAAAAGCAGCTAGCACCCCACTGCAGGAAGAAAGGGAAGGGAGGGGTTATTAGAACCTATAAACTGGGAGGAGTGGCTGCCTGTGATAGGGGAGAAGCTGGGACCCAGGCTTCAAAGAGGTAGGTGCTGCCTGGCTGATATATCTGAGGGGGCACAGTGAGGCTGATTCTAGAAGTGTGAAAACAAAACAAAACAAAATAAAAACGGCTAGAAACTGAAACTGACTCCTGCTGCCAGGATGGAGAACAATCATTGGGTAATGTTGCCAGAACCAAGAAGCAAATCAGGAAGGAGCCAGGCCCAACTCCCTCCTCCTGCCCCTTGCTTCCTTCTGGCTTCCCCATTGGCAGCACCTACCAGTGAGCAGCTGGCAAAGGAAACGTGTGGTTTGCAGCATCCCAGCCTGGGCACTACAAAGCAGAATATAGAACAGTGGGGCTGGGCTGAGAGATACTATCTGGCAGTCTGCTTTACAGCCAGGGGGACCACAGCAGGTGAGAGAGAATCAAAAAGGCCCAGGGGTGCAGCACGAAAGCTAAGAAACTAGAGTTTGCCTTGGCCAGGTACAGTGGCTGATGCCTGTAATCCCAGTTCTTTGGGAGGCCAAAGCAGGAGGATCGCTTGAGTCCAGGAGTTTGAGATCAGCCTGGGCAACATAGTGAGACACCATTTCCATGAAAAAACTAAAAATTAGCCGGGTGTGGTGGCATGCACCTGTAGTCTCAGCTACACAGGAGGCTGAGGTAGGAGGATCTCTTGAACCCAGAGGCTGAGGTTGCAGTGAGCCATGATTGCACCACTGCACTTCAGCCTGGGCGACATTATTTATTATTTTTTTTTTCTTTTTCTTTTTTTTTTTTTTTTTTTTTGAGACGGAGTCTGGCTCTGTCGCCCAGGCTGGAGTGCAGTGGCCCGATCTCAGCTCACTGCAAGCTCCGCCTCCTGGGTTTACGCCATTCTCCTGCCTCAGCCTCCCAAGTAGCTGGGACTACAGGCGCCGCCACCACGCCCGGCTAGTTTTTTGTATTTTTTTAGTAGAGACGGGGTTTCACCATGTTAGCCAGGATGGTCTCGATCTCCTGACCTCGTGATCCGCCCGTCTCGGCCTCCCAAAGTGCTGGGACATTATTTATTATTTATTAAACAAATAATAAAATAAAGTTTGCTTTGACTTGACACTTTGGAAATCATGGAACTCCAGGGGCCCCAGGTAGCCGGGGTTGGGGTGACACCCGAACTTGTCATGGTACTAGGCACCAGCTGGTGCCCAAGTAATTCAGGGCTGAACAACCATACTCTAGAGACTGGGAACCAGAAAAGGCTAGCCTAGAGGCTCATCCCTTTCAGTCTCAGTATTTCCTACCCCGCTTCCTCCTGGGGCAGCAGGAGGAGTGAGGAATTAACTCCTCGAAGCAGATGAGGATGAGACCAGATATTGTTTTTACTAGGTCAAACCCACTTGCCCTGCTAGAAAGAGAAAGGGTAGGGGCTTTTTTTCTTGTCATACAGATGCCAGTATAGTGTGTGTGTGTTGGGGCATGGTGAGAGGACACATGTACAATTTTGCACTGGCCCGTTTTCTCCAGCTCCATCCCTATAGGAGTGTCAAGTCAGGGAAACACCTGTCAACATAGACCAGGCAGCAGAAACGTCCCCCAGTGGAGCAGCCACACTGTGTGCCTCCTGGAGTCACCTCGTGGGTCTCAGCATCCAAGCCACAGGATAGAAAATAGGACACCCAGGAGATGGGGACAGGGGAGAGGAGTCTCGTGTTTAGACAGGAGCTGGCCCCAAGAGAAGACCCAACACTGGGTGGACTCAAGCCTCACCTCTGTGGGTGTCCCCAGAAGCCCCTGCAGAAACATGTGACAGCCAGGCTGACGTCTGGAGTCCTGCCCGACGCTCAGGCTTGAGGTTTCTCTGAGTGAGGATCCAGCTGTGCTCTGGTTCATGTGTTTTCCCTGTGACTCTGTCACACCCGTGTTTACATGACACTGGGGCCTTTGAGCTCCAAGCATATTTTTGAAAAGGCAAAATCTGGGTCAGGCAGTCACCGTCTGAGCAAGGTTCCAGAGGACTTTCCATTCCCCAAGCCCTTCCCTTTGAACTTGGCCAAAACTTTCCTCCTGGGCTGGTATTTCTTCCTTGGAATGATAGCTCAAAGGTGAAAAATGCAGGGCAGAGCTCACCGCAAGTGGGCCGAGTTGTTTTTCAGTCTGATGAGTAAATGGAGAAAAGTACTACCAGGCGAAGCCGGCACCCTCAGCCTGCCCAGGATTGCCCAGCTCTGCACCATGGCCTTGCCAGTCACTTGTGCCATGAGCTGCCACTCTGAGGACCACTCCTTTGGGACCACAAATGGTTAAAGCCACCACCTGGCCTTTTCTCCTCCTGCCTCCTGATATGACTCTGTGGTACAAGGGCCACCCACAGAGCTCCCAACTGCAGACATGTGTTCCTGCTCAGACAGGGCCAGAAGGCACTGCCAACCTCGGTGCCATTGCTCTGGGAGCTGACTGCCCTCCAGTTCCTCTTCCTGGAATCCTCAGGTTATTCATGTCTGCGTGCCTGGAATCCTCAGGTTATTCATGTCTGCGTGCCTGGGCTCCTGGCTGGGTTGGCCAGTTCAAGCTAATTTGATTCTGGAAGACTTTTCCCAGTAGTAGCAGCGTGGAGTGACTGCTGCTTGGTTTCTGTGGATATGTGTATGATCTGGGGGTTGGAAGTGGAAGGTAGGCTTCCTTTCTCCGGAATCCCAAGGAGTGGAGCATAGCTCAAAGGAACAACCATTGTGAGTGACACCTCTGTCACCTGGAGCCATCTGGCTGCTCCCCAGCGTCCAGACGAAAAGGAGCCCCAGAGCCTCTGGGCCACTCCCAAAGGAGTCCAGAGAAAGTCTTGGAGCTGGTAGCCTGCTGCCCACCAACTCCGTGGGGAGGTGGAGATGGACTATCAGCTGGGTGGACATCCTCCAAGCACGGAGGGACCTGCTGGTGATGGACGCATCTCCTGGAGCCAAAGCCTTAGACCAGGCTTTGTCCTGCTGGTCTGGAGGGCAGAAAGGTGGGATCCTCAGACTTGGCCAAGAACCACCCTCCCCAACATGAAATCCCTCTTCCTGTGCTGTCAGAGCTAGATTGTTCTAGCAGAAATGGAGCTTTTCCTTTTTCATTTTTACCTTAATTTTGATGTAGAGTTCCACAAGTTTTAACACATGTATAGGTTCACATACCCACCACCACAGTTCGGGAGTGCAGGCAGTTCCATCACCCCCAACACCTCGTGCTGCCTCTTCTCGTCACACTCTCCCCCAACCCACAACCTTGGCAACCACTGATCTGTCCTCCATCACCATGGTTTTGTCTTTTCCAGGATGCTTTATAAAGGAATTGAGTCCGTAGCCTTTGAGAGGGGCTTCTTCTATTCTTCCGTGCCATGCCTTTGAAATACACCATGTCGCTGCCTGTATCAGTAGTTTGTTCCTTGCGTTGCTGAGTGGCATTCCACTGCATGGGCATGCCGCGGTTCATCTATTCACCTGAAGAAAGACATGTGTACTGTTTCAAGATGGGCTTTTGTTTTTGCTTTTGGCCTTTGTGAATAGAGCTGCTATAAACATTCATGTACAGGTTTTTCTGTGAACAAAAGTTTTTTATTTCTTCAGGACAAATACCTAGGCGTGAACTGTATCCTATGGTAAGAGTGTGTTTAGCTTTATAAGAGATTGCCAAACTCTTTTCCAGAATGGTTTTACAATTTTGCATTCTCATCAGCAACAGATAGCCTTCCTTTTTGACTTATTTGAAAACAAAGTCATCTTCCCGTCGAGGTGAAGGATGGGGATGCAATGAACTGAAATAAAAACTAAGTCCAGAAATGAAATACAGAGTGATTGTGAGCCATTTGTGGCTCTCCCAAAACACCAGATGTCCGTAAGGCTGAAAGCACCTCAAGTTGAAGCTCCAGGTGGACACAGTGGGATGTGAACTTTGGGAGAAGAGATGGCGCAGGTCCCTGGAGAACTGGGTCTTAGTTAGGGCTCTGCTGTGTGCCTGTAGGCAGGTTACTCTGCTGCTCCAAACCTCAAGTGTTTACTGGGATTGACTCCTGCGGGTTTGATAAGGTCACAATTTGTGGTGTTTCAATTGTTACGTGATCAAGGCTTTGTGGTGAGCATCAGAAGCAGCTCTAAGCAAAGGTTTAGGATGCACACAGCCTGCTTCCAGGCCATGTGGAAGCAAGAACTCCTCCAGAAATATTGAGGCAAAGATACTTTGCAAACATGCAGAAATCCAGAAATGCTTTGCTTAACAACAGAGAAGTTTCCAGTAGTGTGGGAACTGTTCTCAGACGTGTGGGACCCAGAACAGATCTGATCCAGAGGACAGAGGCCCTTTCTGGAGAAAGTGGCTGAATACGTTTGTGGTTGTGTCTCTGAACTTTCTCTCTGGACCATTTCTTTATTATTATTATTATTATACTTTAAGTTCTAGGGTACATATGCACAACGTGCAGGTTTGTTACATACGTATACTTGTGCCATGTTGGTGTGCTGCACCCGTCAACTCGTCAGCACCCATCAACTCGTCGTTTACATCAGGTATAACTCCCAATGCAATCCCTCCCCCCTCCCCCCTCCCCATAATAGGCCCCGGTGTATGATGTTCCCCTTCCTGAGTCCAAGTGATCTCATTGTTCAATTCCCACCTATGAGTGAGAACATGCGGTGTTTGGTTTTCTGTTCTTGCGATAGTTTGCTGAGAATGATGGTTTCCAGCTGCATCCATGTCCCTACAAAGGACACAGACTCATCCTTTTTTATGGCTGCATAGTATTCCATGGTGTATATGTGCCACATTTTCTCAATCCAGTCTGTCACTGATGGACATTTGGGTTGATTCCAAGTCTTTGCTATTGTGAATAGTGCCGCAATAAACATACGTGTGCATGTGTCTTTATAGCAGCATGATTTATAATCCTTTGGGCATATACCTAGTAATGGGATGGCTGGGTCAAATGGTATTTCTAGTTCTAGATCCTTGAGGAATCGCCATACTGTTTTCCACAATGGTTGAACTAGTTTACAATCCCACCAACAGTGTAAAAGTGTTCCTATTTCTCCACATCCTCTCCTGCACCTGTTGTTTCTTGACTGTTTAATGATTGCCATTCTATCTGGTGTGAGATGGTATCTCATTGTGGTTTTGATTTGCATTTCTCTGATGGCCAGTGATGATGAGCATTTTTTCATGTGTCTGTTGGCTGTATGCATGTCTTCTTTTAAGAAATGTCTGTTCATATCCTTTGCCCACTTTTTGATGGGGTTGTTTGTTTTTCTCTGGACCATTTCTATGCCTTCTGCCCCTCCTCGTCTCCCTGGGATCTTCAGGATCCAAACTTCCACTCTGCAACTAAACAACGAATTTCTCAGAGCATAAGGTTGAGAGCTTGGGCTGGGAATCAGGAAGACCTAGTTTAAAGCTGAGCCACCTTCGGCTGGGGTAACAGTGGATCAATTACTCAACCTCACTGGGCCTCACATCTCCCATCTGTAAACGGGGGTAATAAGAATGCCTCCCTCAGCAGCCTATTCTGAGGGCTAAATGAGGCAATGCCTGCACAACCCTTAGTGTAGGTCTGGTACATGGTATAATTGCAGGAAAAATTAGTTCTGTTTGTATGTTGTTAGATTATTTTTTTTCTCTTTTTAAAAAATCTTCAAAGAAGAACATTGGCCCTCAGATCTCTAAGCTCTCTCCCAGCTCTTATGTTACATGAAACAGAGCGGGGCCTACTTCATCCATTCTGGAAACTGAAAGCTATGCCACATCAATTTTCTGGAAACAAGGGCTACCAGGAAAGAAGGGTCAGTTCGGGCCCCATTTTCACCACTGAACCCAAACTGACCTCAGCATCTGTTCTGTTGATGGTTGGAGACCGGAAGTTCTAAAGCTCCCCATCCCTGGTAGAAGAATCATTCCTGAAAGGTGAAAGTTCCAGGGCCAGGGCTTCCAGAAGGCTGAACAAAAGACGAAGGGAGGCCTCTGTGTTCCTCTCCTCCCTGCACAGATTGGTCAGTCACTCTGTTCTACAGGGACTCTCTTTGACTCATGAGAGGGACCCTGGAGGGAGTCCCCGCTGTAACTCTCTGCAACTCTTCGAGGGACTCTTGAAACTCATGTGTGAAATTGCAGAAGTCTGCTTCTAGACTTTGCCTTGGCCATGTGAGGGAAAGGGCCCTTCAACTCCTGCCCCCTGCCTTGTAAATGTGCAAATGGACTCACATTTGAACCTCAACAGGTTCCTGAAAATCGAATAACAAAATAGATTGCTGTAAAGTAGCCCATATTTTCCCATAGGCACAGGGTTGTAATTGGTGGTTACTGGCCTGATCAGTGGTAACTCGACAGCAAATTTATCACTGATGTGACCAACAGTGTCATAAAGCGAATACTGTATGTCTCTATAACCACTTAAAATACTCAAGTTATGCTCCAAGTCCTATAAAATGGGCATAAATACACTGAACACTTCACTGAGGGAAGGGAACCAATGACCTATATGCAATATATGGGCAGCTATAAAAAATACAACCAGGCCGTAAATTTGAGTGAAAACCAATATTCTAGCCTTAATGGACATGAATTAAATATTTAATTAACACCAGTTTGCCCTACTTGCTTAGAATTCCAAATGAATTTGGAATGGATAATTTGGGCAGCTCGGGTGTCTTTTTAGAATGGCCCAGGGAAGCTTAAGTTGTTACCTTTGCCCCTCAGTAAATGAAGATCCCGAGGTGCGCAGTGGCACCAACTCACGGCACGGAGCAGTGAAAAAGGATGGTGTTTGCCCCACTGAACCACACGTTCCGAAGGCGGGGTCGCCCCACACAGCACACGCCAGCTTCTCCTCCCTCAGGTTAGATGCAGCTGAAGGGGAAGTCGCCCTGCCCAGGTACCCAGCAGGGCTGGTGGCCTGCTGTCTGGCTGCTAAGCCCAGGGAGGGAGGCAGTTTTGTGGATGCACAGGAGTGCTTCGAGGTCCCACCGGTGTCAGGATCGCGGAAAGCTGGCTGAAATGCAGATGTCTCACTCTGACATCCTGCCTCAATACGGCTGAGAAATCTGCATTTAGGCAGCCCCTTAATGCTCATTCTGGTGCACACTGGGGTTTGAGACTCCCTGCAAGGGGAGGTATTCTCATCTCAGCCCGGTCCTGTCCACGCATAGTCAGTCACCACTGTTGCCTCAACTACACAACAAAATTGAGTATCGTGGCCTCCTCTAACCCATTCCATAACTATGCAGGCATTCCTCATATCTGCAGACTGGTTCTGGGCCCCCATGGATACCAAAATCCACAGGTGCTCAAGCCCTTGATGTAAAATAATGTAGTATTTTCATATAACCTATGCACATCCTCCCATTTACTTTAAATCATGGGTGTCCAATCTTTGGGTTTCTCTGGGCCACATTGGAAGACTTGTCTTGGGCCACACATAAAATACACTAACACTGATGACAGCTGATGAGCTAAAAGAACAAAAAAATCCGCAAAAGAATCTCATAATGTTTTAAGAAAGCTTATGAGTTTGTGTTGGGCCACATTCAAAGCTGTCCTGGGCCACTTGAGGCCTGTGGGTCGTGGCTGGGACAAGCTTGCTTTAAATCATCTTTAAATTACTTATAAGCCCTAATGCAAAGTAAATGCTATGTAAATAGTTGTTGTGCTGTATTTTTATATATATTATTTCTCACTGTATTATTTTTTATCATTTTTTCCCAAATATTTTTGATATGCACTGGTTTGAATCTGAGGATGCAGAACCCGCAGACACAGAAGGCTGACTATATTTCGAATTTTAAAAAGTTGTCTTAACTATACAGGTAATAAAGGAATGCATATTAGTTGTTTTAAAAGAAAAGTAGAACACACAGCAAAACTTAAAGCGCGCAAAGTGAATGTCCTCCTTTCCCATCTCACTTCCTTCCTTGGAGGAAACCCCTGTCCATTGCTGGTTGCACATTCTTTCATACTTTTTTAAAATGCAATTGCAGGCCAGGTGCCATGACTCACGCCTATAATCCCAGCACTTTGGGAGGCTGAGGGGGGCAGAACATCTGAGGTCAGGTGTTCGAGACCAGCCTGGGCAAAATGGCAAAATCCCATCTCTACTAAAAATACAAAAATTAGCCAGGTGTGGTGGTGGGAGCCTATAATCCCAGCTACTCAGGAGGCTGAGGCAAGAGAATCGCTTGAACCCAGGAGGTAGAAGTTGCGGTGAGCCGAGATTGTGCCACTGCACTCCAGCCTCGGCAACAAAAGCAAAATTCTGTCTCAAAAACAAACAAACAAACACATTTGCATACTCATATAATTTGAACTTCTCCTTCTTTACACAAATGGCATCCTTCTACTCACATTGGTGAGGAACTTGCTTTTTTCACTTTATGTCTGGAAACCATTCCATGTCTTTCTTATAGTTTCTTTCAATTTACTTTTTTTATTCGTAACTTTTATTTTAGGTTCAAGAGTACATGTGCCTATTTGTTATATAGGTAAATTGCATGTCATGGGGGTTTGGTGTACAGATTATTTGGCCACTCAGGTAGTAAGCGGAGAACCCACAGGTAGTTTTTCGATCCTCACCCTCCTCCTTCCGCACTCAAGTCGGCCCCAGTGTTTGTTGTTCCCTTCTTTGTGTCCATAAGCACTTGATGTTTAGCTCCCAGTTATAAGTGAGAACATGCAGTATTTAGTTTTCTGTTCCTGTGATAGTTCACGTAGGATAATGGCCTCCAGCTCCATCCATGTTGATGCAAAGGACATGATCTTGTTCTTTTATATGGCCATGTAGTATTCCATGTATGTACCACATTTTCTGTACCCAGTCTACCACTTACGGGCATTTAGGTTGGTTTCATGACTTTGCTATTGTGAATAGTGCTTTGGTGAACATACACGTGCATGTGTCTTTATAGGGGAACAATTTATATTCCTTCAGGTATACACCCAATAATGGGATTGCTTTTCTCATCCTTTTTCTCTGTTGCTCAATGTTCCATACCAGGGTTA
Source organism: Chlorocebus sabaeus (assembly GCF_047675955.1). Taxonomy (NCBI): domain Eukaryota; kingdom Metazoa; phylum Chordata; class Mammalia; order Primates; family Cercopithecidae; genus Chlorocebus; species Chlorocebus sabaeus. The sequence goes on along the minus strand of NC_132912.1, from coordinate 101,045,520 downwards.
TACCGTGGGTTATTTAATCACTCTTTTACTGAGGTAAGTTTAAATTTCCTTTTTTCCTGGTAATGAACCATGTTTCTTTGCCCAGATCCTTGGGTTCATTCACAATTTATCAAGCACTTCCCAGGTCCAGGCACAGAACTAGGTGCTGAGAGGAGGCAGACAGCCCTGGGATTGATCAGGGGAGGGCAGGCAGCTCTGTTCACCACCCATACTTCAATAAAAAGCCTTTAAACCATTATCAGGCCATTCGCTCAAACATGACCACCTCTACCAACTTGCCTACACCTCAGTGGAGGGTCCTTATCACTTCATACCTGGCGTGATGGTTAACTGTAAGCATCAGCTTGACTGAATGAAGGACTCTCCAGAGAGCTGGTAAAGCATCACTTCCGGGTGTGTCTGTGAGGTTGTTTGCAGGGAAGACTGGCATGTGAGTGGGTGGACAGGGTGGGGAGGGTTTGCTCTCAGTGTAGGTGGGCACCATCTAATCAGCTGGGGGGCTGAATAAAATGAAAAAGGGCAGAGGAAAGACAGATAAGAAAGCCTGACTTTCTCCTGGACCTGGGACATTCTTTTTCTCCTGTCCTTGGATATCAGAAATTCGGGCTGTCAGGCCTTGGGACTCAGGACTACACCAGCCGTCCCCAAGCTTCTTAGGTCGTCAGCCTCAGGCTGAGAATTACACCATCAGCTTCCTTGGCTCTGAGACTGAGCCACACTACAGCATCCCAGGGTCTCCAGCTTGCAGACAGCCTGCTGTGGCACTTCTCAGCCTCCAAACCGCGTGAGCCAGTTCGCTAAGAAATCCCCTCTCATATATGAGTGTGTGTGTGCGCGTGTGTGTTTGTACATGTGTGTGGAGATAGAGATAGAGAGAGAAAGAAAGAGAGAGAGAGAAAGAGCTCCTATTGGATTTGTCTCTTGGGAGAACCCTGGCTAAGAGACCCGGGATAATTTCCCAGTTATTCTCCCAACTCAGGTGTCACCAGTTTGTGAACTAGCTTGCTCTTCCTAACCCACCGAGGCATAGGTGTTTTAAAATGTGCAGCCAGGTTGAAAACCACTGTAACTTTCTCTTCAGCCTCCAGCCCTTCCTCTCCTTTCCACGCTGCTTAGACCTGAGGCAGCTCTGGGACCTTCCTGCTGACTTGCACCTGTCCTGGCCTGAGCCATTGTTTCCCGACATGATGACTATGGTAGGTGAGGTGGTTTGGTGTTTGCCCAGGGTCACCTTTCCCCAGTTATCATCCTTACAAAGAGTCACAGCCAATCTGCAGGCCGTGTCCTATGTCTCCTCTGAGAGGGTGTCTGGAGACGCCAACCTCATCCTGCCCACCTGGGAGCCACTGTATGCCCCATTAACCGGGCTGCTCCCTCCCACTTAGATTCAGATTAGGAATAGAAGGAGCTGGTATTCTGTCCTGTCTTCAGAAACAATTAAGATGAAAAAGGATCTCAAGCAGCCGCATAGAAAGGTCTGCTTCAGCACAGGGCGTTCACGTGTCCACGAGAGTCATGGTGCCAGTGGTAATATCCCAGGAGGGAGCTTTATGATTTCCAGAACGAGGGACTCTATCATCAATACTAGGAGACAGCATAGGCAATTGTAATTGATTAAGTGAAGTGCTTAAATAGAACGATCACAGTCTAATTATCGTTCAGTGCTGACTCGAGGGATCCTCTAATGTTAGAAAAAAAACCAGTCTGGCTTCTCCCTAGTCCTTCTGAGGAACCAAGTGGAAAGCGGTAGCGATTGCAAGGGAGGAATCAGGGCAAGAAGAGGGGCAGTAAAACAGGCTCTTGTCCCTGGCCTGCAAGCGGGTGTTTTCTTCTGCCCAGGGTCCTTTCTCCTTTCATTGGTACCACACTTCACCTTCCCTTTGAGGAACCCCCCACCCATTCTGGGACTTGGTTGGACTCTCAAAGTGTCCCCTTATCACCTGCATCCCTGTTCCCCCAGAGGCCTGGCACAGAACCTCATCTGGCCCACTCAGGCCATTTTACTGGCAGCAACCTGGCTCAACTAGTCTTTCATTCCAGCTAATAACCAGGTCTCCTGGGCCATTGGTCTGCCTTTACCAGACTGGATTGTTCAGCTTTTCCTACATCCCTCTGATACCTTCCTTTTTTGTTTAAATTAATCAAAGTCGATGTCTATCGTTTCTAAGCAACACAAGCTCTGATCCATATCACCCACAAGGTCCTGCTAGGAGAGATCTGAGGGGTGACAGGTAGTCAGACTGCATCCCATGTCTCTGGCCAGGCAGGGCCCAGGCAACTGAGCCACTTTAGTGAAGGCATCACACAGGTCAGGACAATATTGAGCGGATTTAAAGACCTCAGTTATGGCCAAGTTCCAGCCATTGTGGGCTGGGATCCATGAGGTCAGCAGATGGCTGACCACAGGAGTGGCCATTTCCCAGCCAACAGAGGTAACACAGCAATGGGGCAGCTGCTCTAGCTTTGGGGTACTTGGTCCTCTCACAGCAAAAGTTTCAGCCTGTGGCTTATGTATTATTTTCCTAGAACCACAATAATAAATTATTATACTCTGTGTGGCTTAAAACAGAAATTTATTTTCTCAGAGTGTGGAGGCCAGAGGTCCAAAATCAAGGTGTCAGCAGAGCCACACTCCCTCTGAAGGCTCCAGGGGAAAGCCCTTCCCAGCTTCTTCCAGCTTCTGGTGGCTTTAGAAACTCTTTGTCTTGTGGCAGCATCATTCCAATCTCTGTACCTGTGTCTCAAATCTCTCTCTCCTTTCTCTTATAAAGATACCTGTCATTGGATTTAGGGTCCACCCTAAAACCAGGATGAACTCATTTCAAGTTCCTTAATTGTATCTGCAAAGACCCTTTTACCAAATAAGGTCATCGTCATAGATTCTAGGAGTTAGGACTTAGATATATCTTATTTGGGCCACTATTCAGCCCTCTGATACAGCTGGTATCTGGGAATAGAATCAGCCTCTGCCTACCCCATCTCTCCCCTGAACCCTCATCAGAGCAGGCAGGACATCAAAACCCCAGAAAAGCAGGCTGGGAAATAAATGTCCCAGCCTCACATCTTTTCAGGAAAAATTTTAGTTGTATCCCTCCAAAGAGAGTCCCTAGTAGATAGATCCTCAATTACTCACTATGGTCACCAGCTCAATAATACATCTATTGGCTTTTCTCCCTTGCTGGCATCATTCTTCTTTGTCCTTTACTTCTGCTTTCTGGAATGTTCACATAAACAATTTGCAGACCAGTCCTTATCTCAGGCACTGCCTCCAGGAGAACCCAAACTAATTCCATTGGTACCAAAGTGTACCCTCAGGATAGGATTCTGAAACTGGATTATTTACTGGTTCACACAGCAAAATGACTGCATTAATGGTGGTAAGGGTGGGTGTTAAAACCCTTTGTGCTATGTCGCAGCTCACAAATGTTAAGGTTCTTGCCAGCAGTGTATTGGGATAACAAACAGATAGAAGGGAAAATATTGGCTCATGCAATACTTAAGAACTTGAATATTGTGGTGGCAATGGTAATAATAAGGATAATGGAATTGAATGATTTTCTAAAATATTATCCTAGAAATATCACAGAAAGAAAACAACAGGCTCAGTCAACTACCAACTCAGCATTCCATGAAAGCCGGAAGCCCTCCCTGGCAACATTTAAAGAGACTCTCATCCCTGTAGCCATGGGGGAGAGTGCTGAAAATTAGGTACAGGGTTTAACTGCAAGAGTGGTAAAAGTGAAAAGGATATGGATGCATTTTGAACTAGTTTCTTATGCTGAACCATGATAGGGAATAAATGAACCCTAAGATCTAGGATGACACACAGGAGAATGGGTATGAGAACCATGAACCCTCAGATTCACTTGAAGCCTCTGGCCTGGCTGAGACATCCCCCTCTCCCTTATTCAAGATCTTCCCACCTACAAGATCCAGCCCCTTGAATGGATACTATTCGAAGTTGTCAGCCGAGGTAGACACCTCACAAGATAATGCTTGTCCTCCTCAAGATCTGGCTTAATAAGAAAAAAAGAGAGAAGACACAATAATAGAAATGAAAAAAAAAAAAAAAAAAGATTATCTCTATAGACCCTAAGACATTAAAAATAAAATAAGAGAATGTTAAAAACAAAACAAAACAAAACAAAAAACTATGCCTATAAATTTGAAAACTTAGATAAAATAGACAAATTCCTTGAAAATCACAAGCTGCCAAACTTTCATTTACATGAAAAATAGGTAACTCGGCCCGGTGCGGTGGCTCATGCTCATAATCCCAGCACTCTGGGAAGACAAGATGGGTGGATCACCTGACGTCAGGAGTTCAAGACCAGCCTGACCAGCATGGCGAAAACCCCATCTCTACTAAAAATACAAAAATTAGCCAGGTGTGGTGGTGCACAACTGTAATCCCAGCTACTCAGGTGGCTGAGGCAGGAGAACTGCTCCAACCCACGAGGCAGAGGTTGCAGTGAGCCAAGATCACGCCACCATACTCCAGCCTGGGTGACAGAGCGAGACTCTGTCTAAAAAAAAAAAAGAAAAGAAAAGAAAAAGAAAAAAGAAAAATAAGTAACTCAAATAATCGTAGATATAGTAAAGAAATTCACAGTAAAAAATCTTCCAACAGAGAGAACCACAGGCTCAGGTGGCCTCACTGGAAAATTCTACCGAACATTTAAGGAAGCGTAATACCAATCCAATATAAACTCTTCAGAAAATAAACAAGGAGGAAACATTTCTGCCTCTGGAAGGATGAAATAGAAGCACTTTTTTCTGTCTCTCTGGGAATTTAAGTAGTAATACAACTAAAAATCTTGGGCATTATATATAAAATAAACATAAGGAGACCCTTAAAGGTGGAAAGAATAAGGCAACCCAGCTAGAGACCCTGGGGCCCAAGGAACGAATGATGGTGAGTTCTCTGGGTGTTATTTTTGCCTCATGTATATCCTAGACTTAGTGCTGAAGAGGCAAGCAACCTGGCTGCACCAATGTGCATAGAAAAGAAAAGCAAAGTGGTCAAACAAAAACCTGCTCTCTCCAGCTAAAAGATCAGGAAAAGGGCAGCTTAGCAAGACAGAAAATGTCCAGATAATGACTGCTGTACTCTAGCCAGGCATCACAGAAAAAACTATGGCTCTGTCCCCTAGCCCCACCACCGGCCAACACACATGTACACACACACACACACACATACCAGCAAAGACCAGGCATGAAGTCCGGACCTCCATTCTTTCCCAGCTGTAACAGGCACCCAGTCCCTCCACCACAGTGGTATCAGAAAAGGCTGAGTAGGGAGCTGGGACTTCCATTCCCAGCAGGCGGTAATGAGCCTCTCGCCACCACTGATACCCTTGACAGTATCAGTGGAGCCTAATTTCCACTCCTACCCAGCAGTAATAAGGCACTCCTTCCCCTCCTCACCAGTGTGGTGTCAAATAAGGGCTAGTGGAGAATCAGGACCTTCACTACCACTGAGTAATAATGAGGCCACCCCCTTCCTGTGGGGTCAGTGAAGGCCATGTAAGGAATAGTGACAAGAACTCCTACTCATCCCAGTCAGGGAAGCATCAGGCAAGGCACAGTAGAAAGCCAACCAGCCATTCCTACCCAGGAGTAATGAGAAGCTCTCCCCCTCATGCATCAAGGGAGGCTGGATTGGGAACCTGGACTTATACCTCCACCTAGCAGTAACAAATGATGCCACTCTTCCCCAGATGGAGCAGTATCAGAGAAAGCCAGTTAAAACAAAAGGTTTAAACAACATCCAGAGTGTCATAACACCCAAAATGTCTAGGTTTTGATGAAAAATCACTCATCATGCCAAGAACCACGAAGCTCTCCAATTGAATGAAAAGGACCATCAGGAGATACTAACACTGAAATATCACAGACGTTAGAATTTTCTGACAAAGATTTTAAAGCAGCCATCATAAAAATGTCTCAACAAATGATTACAAACACAGTTGAAACAAATAAAAAAGAAAACAGTCTTACCAAAGAAATAAAAAGCCTCAGAGGAAGAAAAATAGAAAATATAAAGAAGAACCAAAAGGAAATTTTAGAACATAAAAATACAAGAACCAAAATTTGAAACCTCAATGGATGAGCTCAAGAACAGTATATAGGACACAAAGGAAAGAATCAATGCATTAAGAGATAGAGAAATAGACCTTAACTAATCTAAACAATATACAGAAGACAGACTTTAAAAAAAAGAAGAAGAATGAGTAAAGCCTCAGGGAACTGTAGGACTATAACAAAAGATCTAACATTCACCACTCTTGTCATCAGAGTCCTGGAAGCAGAGGGGAAAATGGGGCCAAACTGAAAAAGCACTTGAAGAAATAGTCGCTGAAATTTTTCTAAATTTGGCAAAATACATAAACCTCTAAATTCAAGAAGATGAATAAATCCCAAATAGGATAAACCCAAGTACCTCCATACCAAGATACATCATAGTCAAAGTTCTGAAAACCAAAAACAAGGAAAATTATTGAAAGCAATGAGAGAGAAATGATACCTTACCTATAGGGGAAAACAATTTGAATGGCAAAGGATTTCTCATCAGAAATCATGGAGACCAGTAAGAAATGGCACATTCTCAAGACAGAAAATAACTAAAAGAAAAAACTGTCAACTCCAAGTTCTATATCAGTCAAAAAAGTCCTTCAGGAATGCAGGGATAATCAAGATATTTTCAAGTGAAGTAAAACAGAGAATTTGTTGCCAGGGGACCTATCCTAAAAGAATGGCTAGCAGAAATTTTCTAAACAGGGAGGAAACAATGAAAAGAAGAAATTTCGGAATGTCAGAAAAAAAGAAAAAGAAACAGAAAAGTAAAGAGATGAATAAATACCCATTTTCCTTCTGTTCTTGAGCTCATGCATTGAGATTTCAAATTTTGATTACTGTATTTTTATGTTCTGAAATTTCCTTTTAGTTCTTCTATTTTCTAATTTTTTCTCTGAAGCTTCTTATGTCTTTGCTAAGACTGTTTTCTTTTTCATTTGTTTCAACTGTGTAATCATTTGTTGAGAGATTTTTATAATGGCTGCTTTAAAATCTTTGTCAGAAAATTATAACACCTGTGATATTTCAGTGTTAGTATCTCTTGATGGTCTTTTTCATTCAGTTTGAGGGCTTCCTGGTTCTCAATATAATGAGTGATTCATCAAAGCCTAAAAATTTGGGGTACTATGTTATAACACTCTGGATACTTTTTAAACTTTTTGTTTTAACTGGCTTTCTCTGATACTGCTCCATCAGGGAAAGAGCGGCATCATTTGTTACTGCTAGGTGGGGGTATAAGTCCAGGTTCTCCATCCAACAAAACACTGTTGTGGTTATAAATATTTAAGACAATTATATAAATGGGGGAGGGGAAAGAGACATAAAAGGAGATTTGTTTCCCCAGTTCACTGTAACTGGGAAAATGGCAATACCAGTAAATTATAATGAATTAGATATATATAATATAATACCTAAAGCAACCACTTAAAATAGCTTTGCAAACAGATACACTGAAAAACTGTATAGATTAATCAGCACTGAATTCTAAAACATGTTCAATTAGCCCATAAAAAGACAGGAAACAAATTAGCCGGGCGCAGTGGCGGGCGCCTGTAGTCCCAGCTACTCGGGAGGCTGCGGCAGGAGAATGGCGTGAATCCGGGAGGCGGAGCTTGCAGTGAGCCGAGATTGCGCCACTGCACTCCAGCCTGGGCGACAGAGCGAGACTCTGTCTCAAAAAAAAAAAAAAAAAAAAAGACAGGAAACAAATGTATAAGCAAAAAACAGAGAGAACAGAAAACAAAAATAAAATGGCAGACTTAAGCACAGATGTATCAATAATTACATTAAATGTAAATGGTCTAAATATATCAATTAAATTATTCACTTGGAAATTAAACAACACACTTCTAAATAATTCATGGGTCACAGAAGAAGTCTCAAGGGAAATTTTAAAATGCTTTGAACTGAATGAAAATGAAAATACAATATATCAAAACTTGTGAGACAGAGATAAAGCAGTGTTGAAAGGAAAATGTATAGCACTAAATGCTTACATTAAAAAAGAGGGAAAGTCTCAAATTAATCATCTAATTTCCCACTTTAAGCACCTAAAAACACAAAATAAACAATAAACACAGTTTTAACAGAAGAAAGAAATAATAAAGATAGGAGCAGAAATCAATGAAATTGAAAACAAAAACAATAGAGAAAATCAATAAAACAAAAAGTCAGTTCTTCCAAAAGATCATAAAATTGACAGTCCTCTATCAAGACTGACAAAGAAAAAGAGAGAAGACGCAAATTACTGGTATCAGGAATGAAGCAAGGGATATAACTAAAGACCCTGCATGCATCAAAAGGATAATGAAAGAGTGCTATAAATAACCCTACACACATAAATTTGACAACTGAAGTGAAATGGACCTGCAGGTAACATACGTATATAATGGTAAAACATTGAAAGCTTTTCCCGTAAGATTGAGAGCAAGGCAGGGATGTTCGCTGTCCTTCCTTCTCATCTTTATACTGCAGGGCCTAGAAAATGCAATTAGCCAAGGAAAAGACATGAAAGGCACACGAGTGGGAAAAGTGAAATAAAACTGTTTCTAGTCACAGATAACATGCTTTTCTATGTAGAAAAGTTCAAGGAAAATACAAGTTACTAGAAATGAATTTAGCAATTTCACAGAAAATATATAGTCAATACAAAAAAGTCGATTGTATTTTTATGTACTAGCAATAACCAATCAGAAATTTAAAAAAATTTTAAGCTCCATTTGCAATATTACCAAAATATATAACACTCAGGCGTAAGTCTAAAAAATTATGTTACATGTGGGATCTTTATGCTGAAAACTACAAATCACTGATTAAAGAAATCAGAGATCAAACTTTGTTCATGAATTGAAAGACTCAGTTTTCTTAAAATGTCATCTCTCCTCACACTCACCTATAAATTCAGTGTAATCCCAATGAAAATCCCAGCAGGCTTTTTTTTTTTTTAAGAAATTGACAGGCTGAAATATGTATATGGAAAGACATTCTAAAATGTATATGGAGGCTGGGTGTGGTGACTCACATCTGTAATCCCAGCACTTTGGGAGGCTGAGGTGAGCAGAACACTTTGGGTCAAGAGTTCAAGACCAGCCTGGCCAACATGGCAAAGTCCCATCTCTACTAAAAATACAAAAACCAGCTGGGCACAGTGGTGCATACCTGTTGCCCCAGCTACTCAGGAGGCTGAGGCAGGAGAATTGCTTGAACTCAGGAGGCAAAGGTTGCAGTGAGCTGAGGTCGCACCATTGCACTCTAGCCTGGGCGACAGAGTGAGACTTTGTCTTAAAAATAAATAAATAAATAAAATATATATGGAAAGGCAAAGGAGCTAGAATAAACAAAGCAATTTTGAAAAAGAACCAAGTTGGAGACTCACACTATCTGATGTAAGACTTACATGGAACTGTAATAACCAACATGGTGTGATACTGGTGAAAAAACAGGCCATAGGCCAGTGGAACAGAATAGAGTACAGATGGCACACTGCAAGCAAAGGGTGGAGTCAGGCACTTTCCTCATTACGGAGGAAACGTAGCACCATTCCATGCCTTGAGAGGTGAGGTGGCAGCTTTAGGAGCTGCTAACACCCTGGCATGGACAGCAGCATTTTTTTTGCAGTGGGCACTAGCCACAAATACTTGAAAAGTTTTTTTACAAAGTTTCTCAGGTAATGAACATCAAGGGTTGGGGAGGAAAGTGTGCAAAGCTGGGTGGGAAGATTATGGAAGATGTTGCAATCTAACTGTGGCTTACAGCCTGCTTTATGAGTACATGTTGGCCACCTTTGAAAACTCCTAGATGCAAACTGAGTGAGAATTTGATTGGAGCAGGGGGTTGGGGGGCATGGTGCTGGAAGTGCTCTCTGAATAGCAGAGACACGAACCCGGAAAATATGGCCATTATCATTAGTGTGACCCCAGCACTGCCCTGGAGCCTGGGAAACATGGGTTATGTTGACTTTTCTAGACCCCAAAGTGGCTACATAAATCTTGGGTGCTCAATAAATATGTGCTGAATGAATAAGTGAATGAATGATCTCATCTATACAAATAGATTTCACTGGTTTATGTAATTCATATAGTGATATGAACATAATCCATGACTTAAATCGAGGGAAGGAACTGGGTCTTTCCCTCTTGGTGTCCCCATAGTGCCTAGCAAAGTGTTTTCTGTACAGATACAATGGCTCCATGCCCAAGACTTAGCACAGAGCAACACCCACCTTGAATGAGACACATTCACCTATTAGCTCTGATGTAAGAATCATTGCCGGAGGCCTAAGGCGTTACCCCAAGTTCCCATCACACCACCTCACCACAGTGACAGCAATTCAGAGTGCTGGCGGGCAGAAGCTTGTGTTCATTAATTGGTAATGAAGAGGAAATTATTTCTCCTCCGAAGTTATGTTTCTGCTGATATCTTGGTGAAATTCCTTCTCTCCCACCTTGTTTATTAGTATGAAATGCTAAAAACAGACATCATTTATCTACATTTTTTTCTGGATTATCAGTCAACACTTTAGAGGTCAAGCTGTCCTAAGAAAAGTGGTTTTCAGTTAATGGCTAGGAAATGAAGCTTTTCTTGTCCTTTCTGAGCAGTTTTCCTCCTTTTTTTTTTTTTTTTTTTTGTAAACAAATCAACAACCTTGAAGCTATTTAACTCTTTTTTGGCCACAAAGATGTATCCAGAATGGTCTATGACGAAGAATGATATATCCAGCATGGCCCAAGACTAAGAATTATCTCTGCAACTCTGGATCCACTGTGAATTATGAAAGCCAGAACCAACTCCAGGAAGAAAGAGAAGGCATTTGTAACAGGCTCCGGGTCTCTTCTGCCTGCCCAGAGCTGGGCATCAATGACACCTTTTGGCCAACTGGTCTCCGGGAAGATCTCAGCCTTCAGTCGGATGTTCACAGTGGCACTGACTTTTCTGGTGTTGAATAGATGCTGAAATTCCCATCATGCAGGAAGATTCTGTCAGAATCTAGATGTTGGCCTGACCTCCCCTTCCTGACCCAGCACAGGTAGGGCCCCCTGAAGACAACAAGAGGAATTCCCACCACCACAGTGACGGGCTCCTTGGGGACATGGAGGTCCTTACAGAACTCTAAGCAGGACATGGCTCTCCCACTCCACCATGAAGAGGTTGGAATCCTTTTGGAAATAACTGGGATGTAGAAGGCTGTACTTCCCCAAAACTCAGCCTGACATCTGTGGAAGAGCTTCGTCAGAATGCAAGAGAGCCCCTGCCTGCCAGACGGGTCTGGGGCTCCAAGGAGAATGGCACCTGCAGGGCTCCAGACTCTGTCAGACCAAACAGTGTCTAAAGGTGTGGTCTAGACAAGAGGTTCTCAAATGGTAGCAGGAGTTAGAATTATCTGGAGGCTGTGTTAGAACACAGATGCTGGGCCCCATCGCCACCAGGTTTCTGATTCAGTGACTCTGTGGTGGGGCCTAAGAATTGGCATTTCAAACACAGTCCTGGGCCATGCTGATGTTGCTGATCCATCACTACACTCGAAGAGCCTCTGGACTAGAAGTGGGGGTTGCCTGCCTCCTGCTCTGTCTGGTGGCATCTGAACGGGCTCGCCAGACTCAGCCCTGGCTTCTGACAGGGCTCCACCCTCGGTCCTGACTTCTGGCTTGGTCTTTGATAACACTTTGATGTCAATGGCTCTACATCTCGCTCCTGGCTCTCTGGCTCTGGTCTTGGCTCAGGTCCTGCTTGATCCAGGGATCTCCCTTGACCTCTGTGGCAGGTCCCCTGTCTCTCTGACCCTCCAAGCCAGGTCAAGGGAATTCCCCACCAGGACAGCTCTTGGCTGTCCCTTCCTGGTTCCTGCAAGCTAAAGATGAGCTGTTTACATGAAAATTAACCCTTTGGAATCTGTCAGTCCCAGTCTTGAAGGATCATACATTCTAGCTGGTAGATAAAACCAATTCCTAACAAAGAGTCTTTAAAATGTTCACAAAGCTCTACATCAACAAACCAAAATGCAAAATAATACAAGACTCGGCCAGGCATAGTGGCTCATGCCTGTAATCCCAGCACTTTGGGAGGTTGAGGCGGGTGGACCACTTGATGTCAGGAGTTCAAGACCAGCCTGGCCAACATGGTGAAAACCCATCTCTACTAATAATATAAAAAGTAGCCGGTCACAGTGGCGTATGCCTGTAATTCCAACTACTCAGGAGGCTGCGGCAGAAGAATCGCTTGAACCCGGGAGGCAAAGTTTGCAGTAAGCCAAGATCACACCACTGCACTCCAGCTTGGGCAACAGAGCAAGACTTCATCTCAAAAAAAAAGAAAAAAAAAGAAAAAGAAAAGAGAAGAAAAACTAAGATAATACAAGACTGAAGATATCTGTGTTAAGTTCACGTGTCGCTCTCTTTAATCAATACCTCTGTTCCTGAAATTACTTCCCATTGAATATCTCAGTTAATTCCAGATATAATTCACCAATAGTGGATCTAGGGTTGGGAGTGGTTCCTAACACTTAAGCATTCAGTTTGGCTATGTCCCCAAATAGTCAGTGATCTTCCCAAAGGGGCCAAGAAGAAGCAAAGCCCTGGGCTAGGAAGAACATTGTTCCCCTGCAAAGAGAACATTGTAGCCTGCAAAGTTTCCAGGCTAGTCCACTAAGGCCTGTTGATCTCATCCGCCATGGGCCATGGGAGATGCAACGCAGTTACTACACCAGTGGCTTTAAAGCACCCAGGAAAACAGCATAGAATAAGAAATGTCTTTTAATTTAACTTGTCTGGTGTTGCTTAAGGAAAAAGGGGTTCAATTACTGGCAGGTGAGAAGGTCAGTGCAGACTTGCATGAGCTCCTGAAGGGGCCTCCGGGGCTGTGTGGCTGTGGCACTGAGTCTTCATTCCACCTCATTTCCCCCCAGAACTTATGACTGTAATTTACCTGAATAGAAGCACATCCAGGCGCTGTGCCTGCGTCCAGCTGCTGAGACAGGGAAAGCGGGGCTCTGCAGGTGGCACTGGGGGTGGAGGGGAAAGAGGGAGATTGGCAGGGGGAGATATACTTTTAAGGGAACTGGAGAGGGGTTGGAGGTGAGTTTAGAAAGGGTGTGTGGCCAGGAAGGAGATGGGGGAAGGAGAGAGAGGGTGGGGAAGGCAGCAGGGCAGGAAGAGGTCCTGAGGGGAGAGAGGAAGAGGAGGAGGAGGGGAGGAGGAGAGCCAGGACACCGAGCTTCCCCGGGTGAGGAGGAGTTACATATGAGAAATGGGGTGACAGCGTGTGTCTTCCTGAGGGACAGGAAGACTCTGGGGAAGAAATGTGCGTTGAGCAATTGATCTTACAGAGTTCAAACATCTCTGGGAATTCAGGGCATTTGTGCCAGAATTCCTGGAGGTGCAAGTGGGGAATCTGAGTCCTATTCTCTGCCTTTCAGTAGCTTACAGCTTGTTAAACTCCTTCCCGTCCCCTCACCCCAACCCCCTTATCAGTTCCTCTCCCCTCACCTCCTACAAAAAGGTACGACTGTGAAGCGTTAAACCAGCTAAGGACAGTACCTGACAAGATTAAGGTTCCTGTAGCCCAACTCTAACTAAATCCCACCCCTACCCCTACCCCTACCCTTTCGGAAAGTTGCAGCAGCCCCTCCTACCTGCCCAGCTAAGGCCCCTGCTCAGGTGGCCCACAGCTCTCTAAAGGTAACCTGGCTGGGCTGCTCCCTCTTCAACCCTCTCCCTGCCAGCATCTTCCACCTGAGCCCAGACCAAATGCCTCTGCCTTCCTCCCCCGCCTCGCCCATGCCCCGCACTGGGGCCATCCTCTCCTCTCTTTCAGCCGCGGAGCATTGTGTGTGACTCTAAGGAGGCTGAGTGACTGAGTAGCCCCCTCACTCTCCCCCAGGGCCCACCTCCGAGCCACATTCCCACCTTCATGTCACATCCTCTCCCTTGCCCCATACACACATACACACAATCCCACTTCCATGCTGCCCTTAGACCTGGGCAAGGGTCCCTGCTCTGGTCCTCCTGCTATAGAGGGCATCACCGTGGCCCTTGTCAATTACATCCCCCTCCCCTCTGCCGGTCACAGGGCAAGGAACCTCCACTGGATTTCCAGACCCGTGCTCTTGGAATTCTTTGCCCAGGAGGCCAGAGCCCACTTCTAGCCCTTCCTCTTGAGTGTGGCCTGTGCCTGTGCCAGAGTGTGCCCCCAGGCATGGGGCAGCCACGGGACAGCTGTCTGTGGGAGCTCTGCACAGAGCCGAGGGTGCTGCATGTCTTTGTCGCGGCAGAAGGCCCCTTGCTGTGTGGGATGGGGCAGGATATGTTGCGAAGGAGCACACCAGGGTGCAAGGCCAGAGGCACTCTTGTCATAGCGTTCCATACAGAACTCCGAGGAGTGGAGAGTTCTGAACGCAAACCTGACCTTCCAGGTCTTTCCAAAGGTGTATTTGTCAAGGTAGGAGGATAGACCATAATTGACTTAACAACGGGTTCATTTGGTTGATGGCTTTAAAATACTTGACTCATGGCATGAAGCCTCCCTTGAGTCTTGCCCTGGGCCCTGCAAATGCTGAGGTGGGCCTGTCCAGCTCCAAACTTGATTGACATATGCAAGGTTTCTGAAGCTTTCACAGGAGAATAGGGGAGAGGGTGACTTTGCCTATCACAAACCCAAACTTCCTAGAATTTCTTTTTAACTAGCTCTGCTCTTCCCCCAATTTCCTCTCCTTACTGCAGCCAGCCCATCTCTCCTTTCTCCCTAGAAACCATACCCTTGACTAGCCCCTCCAGCCTTCCTAGATCCACCCTCCCCACTCCCCCAACTTCATGATCTTACAAAACCCCCTCAGCTCCCATCTTCTCCCTGAACAAAAGCCCTGTTCCTAGCTAAATAGCTCTCAATAAAGGAGAAACCTGTCCTTGGCCAAAATGGCTTGTTCTCCCCTTTTGTCCTACTTTCTGTTATCTCAATCCATGTTCCATCAAGCTATGTCTTTGAGTCATCTCTCTCACTAGGCAGTGAGCTCCTTGAGGGCAAACACTGTATCTGGTTTGGCTTTGTAACTTTTCCAGCACTTTCTACTTTGAGAGCATTCATGCAAGTTTTCATGGGAGAAATCGTGGAGGAGTTGGAATCTGAGTTAGGCCTGAAGGGTAGGTAGAATATGGAAAATGAAGTGAGTAGAGGCAACAGGAGATTCCTCCTTTCCTGCAGGCAGTAGTGAGCAATTGAAGATTCTTGAGGTAGAGCAAGATGCTTTAGAAAGACTGATGTCAGGAAGAGTGAGATGCAGGGAAAACCTGAGAGCAGTGTGGGGGCTATTGCCACAGCACTGAATGTTAGAGGGGGCAGGAATGCAACGGCAGAACAAATAGATGCAGGAGGCAGTACCTTAGGCTCAGTGAAATAACTTACCCGAGGCCACACAATTCAGAAGCAGAACTAGTACTCAGGTTGCCCAGTTTTAAAGCTATACAATTTCCTCCATACTGAGTCACAAAGGAGGTGAGGCTAGAACTGAGTCCTGAAGGCTGCTGAAGAGGAAGTTTGCGGCAGGCATGGGCACTGGGCACTCCACGAGGTTCACTACTAGGTTCACCCAGGTGCACCCTGGAGGCCACCGCTTTCTGTAGGAGATTCTGGTCTTCCCACTTGGGAGGAAAGTAGAGACCCTGGCTTAGGCAGGAAGGGAGGGTTGAGAAGCAGCCCATGGGGAAGAGATTCATGTTAGCTCCTTTCCCTGGGAGGAGGCAGGGAGAGGTGATGCTTACACACCCAAGTCCCTGGGTACTAGCTGAGGGATGAGGGGAGCTGCGGTAACTCCAGACACCTGCATGATGCTTCACAGCTTCCACAGTATCGTAAAGTGTTATTCCTGACCACCCCACTTTCCCACTCTCTACCCAGTGTATCCGATCCACCTTTCAAGGCACTTCTGGGAAGACTTCAACCCTCAGACTTCCCTGCTCGGCATCCACACAGCCCCGTGCTTTCGCTGTCATTGATCACTTGCTCCCCTCTGCAGATTACAGCTGTGTGATGTTGGCCAAGTCACTTAACCCTTTTGTGTCCCAGTTTCACTGTGTAAACAGGAGGTGATGAAAGCATTGTCCGCGGGTTTTTGACCCCAGCCAGCCATGATGATGATAATGGTGATGATGCCTTGTCCTGCTGGTTGATTGTGGCTCTGTCTCCCCCACCACTCTGCAAATTCCTTGAAGACAAGATAGGAATCACCTCTGGCTTGTCTGTATCTCCTTGGGGACCAGAAACCGGCACACACTACTAGGTCCATTTATTCAATCCGTGAGCACTTCTGGAACACTTGCTATGTGCCAAGCCCTGTGACAGGATCTGGGTTTAGAGGCAAATAGGAAGCTGGGGGGAGGGGGTGGGCAGAGTTAAGGCAGACACAGACCATTATATAAAGAGTGTGGAGAGGGTCGCAGGTGCTGGGCTGAGGCTGGGTGAGCATAGCCAGGTGGGAGGGAAGAAGAGGGCGTTCTCAATCGAATCAAAGCTGATTGAGATGAATCCAGTGGTCCCATCTGACCCCTACAGCAATCACATTTAAGGATGAGGAGATGACGACTCAGCTGAGAAAATCCCACTGCTAGTCTGCCATGGGCTGGGGCTGGGACCAGAGCCCCTCACTTCTCAGGGTTGGGGGCTCACAGCGCATGCCTTAGAGATCCCCACTTCCACTGCTTCCCAGCCTTGGCCTCTGCCCAGAGTCGTGCAAATTAAAGGACTTCAGGGCAACATCCATTCATTCCCTGGTCTTTATCCTCTGCTGGCCCCTGTGCTCCAGGGTTATTTTTAGTTCTGGGCAGCCAGGCCTGGTGAGCGATTGGCAGCAGGCAGAGCCCACGTTTCTGAACCCTCTGTGTTGCTTCTGGCTCAGCATGAGAGGTGGCTGGGCCCTAGGAGGGGGCTTAGGCATACCTGGCACCCAAGCCCACAGCTGCCTCATTGTCCCTGGGGGAGGAGCTGGGCTGCTGCCACTGACCCGAGGCTGGGAGCATTCTTTCCTGTTGATTCATCACAGGGAATGTTTTGGCCCAGCTGGGGTGGGGCAGGGGCACTAGGGGGACATCTTGGACATGGGCGGCCAGGAGTGGATGGCAGATCCCTGGCAGCAGGGTCATTAAGACCTGGCTGTCACCCAGGATCGAAAAAGTCCATCTCGACATCCTAGCTCTATCACACTCTGCCTGTCCAGGCCTATTCTCATTTGCACATCTGCCTTCTCCACCAGACTGGGAAGGCCCCCTCCCAGCGTCTAGCACTCCAGCACCCTGTCTAGCATGTAGGAGAAAATCAATAAAGGCTTGTGGGATGAATGAACCTTTGGAAGGACATTCAGGCAAGGTGGGGGCAAGAGGGGAGACCAGGTTGGGCAGTTCTGGGCCTAGGGAGGAAACCAGGAGGCTAGAACCCTCTGTCCATTTTACAGATGGGGCCACTGAGGCTCAGGGTAGGACCAGGTCTAGGGTAAAGAAACTGGGGGCTGGGACTGGGGTTCAGGCACCTAAGTGCTCAGATCAGCTGATGGGACTCCTCTCTGTCAGCCATGTCCACATTTCTTCAATTCCACAGTCCCTGCTCCCTGCACTCACATCCTCCT
This sequence comes from Chlorocebus sabaeus, assembly GCF_047675955.1. Taxonomy (NCBI): domain Eukaryota; kingdom Metazoa; phylum Chordata; class Mammalia; order Primates; family Cercopithecidae; genus Chlorocebus; species Chlorocebus sabaeus. The sequence goes on along the minus strand of NC_132912.1, from coordinate 101,027,840 downwards.
CCCGTGAGTCTGACAAGGGCCAGGACTACATCATTCAGCTCCGTGAAGGGGTTCTCGCATTCACTGTGTATTTGCCTATCACAAACCAAAACTTCCTAGAATTACGTTGCCTGGGGCTCAGTGTTCCCAACTGTACAAAGGGCAGCGCGGAGTTTCACACAGAGGGCGGGGGGCAGTATTCAGTACAGTAAACTTCGGGGGGACTCGCGTGTTCCTGCAGTAGGGCACCGCTGCACCGCGCCACCTCGACCTCTCTGAACTAAGCCCCGAGCCTCTCCGAAAGAGCGTCCACATTGTCCTAAGAAACCGAGCTCGTGGGATTCGGCCCCTGTGACAGCCGGGCGCTCCCGCGCGAAGGGCGCTGTGCCGGGGGCCCTGGCACTCAGCAGGACTCACGGACTGGGACTCTAGGTGGGCGTCACTACCTCGTTCGGCAAAAGAGGGAACTGTGCCTGGGAGAGGGACTCCCGAGGCCGCAGCGGCCCTCCCTGCAAAACAGCCGCAGGCCCCGCGCCGCCCTTTCCCGGGAACTCCGCTCCCCCGACCCCTGCGGCTCCCGCCCCCGGGACTTCCCGGCCCCGCCGGCTGCGGCTGGGCGCCCCCGCCACCTGGCCCGTGTCCCGACGCGGGGCGCCGCGCGGAAGGCCGGGCGGGGCGCCCGCGGACTCCACGCCCGCCCGGGGCGGGGCCTGCGGGGCCTCCTCCGCGGCCAGCTCGGGGCTGGGGGGCCGCGGGCGGCAGGCGGATAAAAAGGCCCCAGGGCGCCCAGGGAGGGAGCCCGTTAGCGCTGCTCCGCCGCGGCGCCCGCCCAGCCCCGGACCGTCCGCACTCCAGCTGGTGAGCCCCCGCCCGGCCTGGCCCCTGGCCCCTGGCCCTGCGTCTGCCTCTTGGTCTGCCTCTGCTGTCCCGTCTGTCCTTCTGTCTCTCTGTGGGTCTGCAGGCCTCTGAGGGTTCCTGGAGACTGGGCCTAGGGGGTCCCATGGACCCTCAGCCCAGCCCTCCAGTCGCTCACCAACCTGCTTCCAACTGGACAAGTAACCACGTTTGGGAGCTTGGCCCAAGGCCCGCCCTGAGTGGTGCGCCCAGGCCTCAGGGGTGCTTGCATGTCTTGTTTGTGGCCGTGTGTAACCATTGCTCTACCTTCTCCCAGGGAGGAGACAGGGAAGGGGCAAGGCGGATTCAGATGTCACACTTATGACTTGGGGGACAAAGAGCCAGGGCTGATCTGGGCTCTCCAACTATCCAGACCGGACCCCTATGTTGGGGGTCGGCGTGTGACAGAAACACGGAAGGGAAGGGGACAGAAGACTTTGAGCCCCCCCTTTCCTAGCCCGGACAGGTACAGCTCAGAGACCGTTTGCTGGCACTGCTTCAGGTCCACAGAGTCAGTAACCCCGGGGAGGCCACAGGGCGGAGAGGAGGCTGCTGAGAAGAGCTGCCGAACTGCAGAGAAGAGATGAACCATCCCAAAGTTGCTGCGCCCTCAGGACAGCACCCCCCAAGCTCTCTCTTGAATACAGGCATTTGCTGTCTTCCAGCCCTCCCTACCTGTGCTAGGTCAGGCCAGGTCCTAGCATCTCCTGGCACACCTGGAGCAGGTGCCTTTGTGCCTCAAGCTGGCAAGGTCTTGGATCTGTCACTCGGTGGCATTCAGCGAAGAGCACCCTGCGCAGTGCCCTCACATCAGGGCCTGGTCATAAATCCTCCGGAACAGGGTGGAATTTCAGTCTGCTCCCTGCCTTCCTTTCCTCTTCCCCCTCTTCCAACATTCATTCTTGGTGGTTTTGAGAGCCCAGCGTCTAGCCAGGCTGCCTGGGTTTGAATCCTGACTGGGCAAGTTACGTGACTTCCCTGGACCTTATCTTCTCGTCTGTAAAATGGAGATAAGTATTTAATCTGTATTTTAAAATGTGTCATCATTATCCTCACTTTCCTCCCCTCCTCTTTCCCCTCCACCTTCTTTCCCTCCTCTGTCCCCTTCTCCTTCATTTGGGAAAGTAACGGCCACTTTTCAGGCTGCTTCCTTCTCTGAGGGAGGATGCACAGCTTGGTTCTCTGTGCTCAGTGCTAGGGGAACAGATACGTGCAGTCTGGTTGTGGCATCAGGAAGCAAACACACAAAATGCTTTGTGGAAGGCTTTGTGGGAGGGCTTAATGGAGGGGGTGGCATTCGAGCTGGTGCCGTGGGATGTGTAGGAGTTTAACAATCTTAGAGGGAAAGGAACAGAGAGAGCAAAGGCTTGGAGGCTAGGAGATGAAGGCTATAGTTTGGTGTGAGCAAAAGCTCTGGGGGGCCTATAGTGGGCAGGAAGGCCGATAAGAGGGGCTCTCCCTGCATCTGACTCTTGGTTCCCGCTGCCATCCCCCCACCTTCCAGCAGCATTCATGGAAGGCAGCTTCCCTGGCCCAGACCCCAGGGTCCTACAGCAGAAGCCCTCCCGTGCCCTCAGGTTGGTCCCTTTGAGAGGAAGGAGCTGCTGGCCTGGGGCTGTCCACAGCCTGTAATAAGACCTCCTCAGCATGGTGGGGACTTCAGCCACAAGCCAAACAGCAGACCTGCCCAGCCTACGCTGGGCCCCATCAGAGCATGTCATATGGGGGGCCCTCGAGTGCCACCCCCTCATTTTACAGGTTTTGCAGCTGACACTCAGAGAAAGGAAAACAATTGACACCAGACACAATTTGGTGGCAGAGATAGGAGCATCCTGACTCCTGGGGGTGGCAGAGGAGGTGTGGTCATCACTCAGCCAAGACCCAGTGTGACCACTGGGTCCTAGCAGCTGAGGGACCTGAGCCTGATCCATCCCATCCTTTCTTGCCATCTGGGGAGTGGTTTGGCTCAGTCCCTGGCTCTCTACCTCCTCTTCCGGGGAGCAGGGAGGAGGGAATGGGAAACAATGGAGAGCACTCTGCTCGTGGGACAGCCAGCTGGGAGCCCCCACAGGTCCTGACATGCAGAAGACAGTGTTTCAGTCTGGAAAGGAAGCGTGGGAGGGGTCAGAGGGGGAGAGCTGCAGAGGTGAGAATGGGAAGGCAGCCCCTACACAGTCTCAGGGAGTGGAGAGGGGAGCATCTAGGCTCTGTAGTGTGCGTGGAGGGAAAAGGGGCAAATCTAGAGAATGCTGCAGAGAGGAGTACCAAAGACTTGCAGTTGAGATCGGATGTGGCCTCCATTTCCTTCTTTGTATAGAGAGGAGGTGGGACCAATCTAGATCAATGGTTCTATCATAGCTCTCACAGTAGCTGTTAATAATTGTTCATTGTTGGCCGGTGTGGTGGCTCACGCTGGTAATCCCAGCACTTTGGGAGGCCAAGGTGGGTGGATCACCTGAGGTCAGGAGTTCAAGAACCGACATGGTGAAACCCTGTCTCTACTAAAAATACAAATAAATTAGCTGGGCGTGTTGGCGAATGCCTGTAATCCCAGCTACTTGGGAGGCTGAGGCAAGATAATCACTTGAACCCGAGAGGCAGAGGTTACAGTGAGGCAAGTTTGTGCTATTGCACTGCAGCCTGGGTGACAAGCAAAAATCCATCTCAATAATAATAATAATAGTAGTAGTAGTTCATTGTTACTGAATGCTTGCTCTTCTAAGGGTTTAATGTTTCTTCATTTAATCTTTACAAAAATCCTATGAGATAGTTGCTATTATTATCCCCACTTTTCAGAGGGAGATACCAAGGCAGGGAGAAACTAAATCGCTGACCCAAGATCACTTGGAAGTGAACTGGTGGAGGCAGGATTTGAACCCCAGCAGTCTGACCGTCCAGCCTGTGCTCTCAAGCACTGTGCTGCCACCTCCCACCCATGCAACCATAGATATGAATGAGTGCCACCTACACACCTGACACTATTTTGGACACTGGGGACACAGCACATCCCCATTCCCGTGGAGCTTCACTCCCAGAACTTGTCTAGTGCACTTTTAGGAGCCCACTCCACCCAGCCCCGCTGGCCAAGGCTGTTGAGAGGGAGTGGGGCAGATGCCCTCCATGGAAGTGAGAGTGGCAGGGGCCTGTGAGAGCCTTCCCACTCAAGCGGATGAGCTGCATGATTCCCCCCATGGCCGTGGAAGAGGCAGGTCTCATCAGAATGAGCTTTCTTAGCCCGTCTTCTCCATCCCGGTCCAGGTTGGCCTCAGCTCCCCTCAGCATCAGAGCCTCGGGGTGAAGGAGCTTCAGCTTTGGTGGCTCCAGAGGTCTCTGACAGCTCTAACCAGCTGTGACTCTCTCCTCTATGCCCTTCTCCACCTGCTGGTCCCAGGACCAAGGCTGCTGTGTGAGGGGGAGGTGAACTGCCCCCAGCCTCATCCTCTCTCTAAGGACCCAAAGAACATCTGATTACAGCCTCCTGGAGACAGAGGCCCTCTCTGTTTACTGCCTGAAACCCTCCCCTGGCCCCTCATTTCCTACAGGATGAAGGCAAACCCTCTGTGTGGTAGACAAGGCCCTTGATCATTGGCCCCAGCTCGTCCCTCCATCTCTTTCTCCTCCAAGCCCCCACACTGTAGTCTGGGGTAAGAGAAGGGCACTTCCTGCTCTTGCACAAACTCACCTCTTTCCCTCTTTCCTAGTCCTCTTCTCTCTACCTTGAATGCCCCTGTTCTCACCTGGGAGAATCTTATTTGCCCAATAAGGCTCAGGTTAAGTGTCCCTTCTTTGAAAGGCTTCCCTAATTCTTCTTGCTTGAGCTTCATGAAGGTAGGGAGGGTGTTTGATGTCTTCATTTCTGTGTCCCAGCACCTGGCCTGAAGCAAGTATTCCAAAAATGTGTATTGAATCTGCATGAATCATACACCTAGATGGATGTGAGGCTATCATAGGCTATCCAAGCTGCAGGAGGGATCAGATGATACGTGCTTCCATCTCCTCACTTTAGAAATAAAGAGTCAGGGCCGGGTATGGTGGCTCACGCCTGTAATCCCAGCACTTCGGGAGGCCGAGGTGGGTGGATCATGAGGTCAGGAGTTCAAGACCAACCTGGCCAAGATGGTGAAACCCCCGTCTCTACTACAAATACAAAAAAATTAGCTGGGCATGGTGGTGGGCACCTGTAATCCCAGCTACTCGGGAGGATGAGGCAGAGAATTGCTTAAACCTGGGAGGCGGAGGTTGCAGTGAGCCGAGATTGCACCACCGCACTCCAGCCTGGGCAACAGAGCGAGACTCCGTCTCAAAAAAAAAAAAAAAAAACAAAACAAAAACGGAAAAAGAGACAGTCAGGACTTAGAGAGTTGAAGAGACTTGCCCAACCCACACAGCCAATGAGTGGTGGAGTCCTTGATGCCCCTCTAATAGCCCTTTCTGCTCCAGCCTTCTAGGGTGAAGGCGACATTTCACATATTTGATTAGGTTGCTAGGAACATCAGAAGGTAGTGGCAGTGCCCCTGGGGTAGACAGTCTTGACCTGAGGGCACCCTGGGGTCTCCCCCATGACTCAAAGGGTGGATGACCTCGTCTACCTACACATAAGACTTTAGGTATGTAAGAGCGGCTGTTTACTGTGTACTCACCATCGCTAGGACTTTGCTAAGCACTTTCCATGCGGTGTTTTATTTAACACTCAACAACACTGTGAGATGGAGATTACTATCCCCATTTTACAGATGAGGAGACTGAGACTCAGTGAGGTTAAGCTTAAACTTCCTCAGGGTCACATGGCAAATGTGGTGGATTTGAACCAAATCAGCTAAACTGGCCCAGACTCAATTAATGCCACTATGCATGCACACACACACACACACACACACACACACACACACACACACACACTCTCTCTCTCTCTCTCTCTCTCTCTCTCTCTCTCTCTCTCTCTCTCTCTCTGGGGGTCTTCTTTCATTTTTCTTGCCAGGAGCTGCCAAATTGCTGAAGAGGCCTGAGATCTGGGTAGAGGTGGTGATCACTGTCATGTTTACTCATTCCTCAGGTATCTTGGCCCCTGCTGTCCTTGAAGTCACCATGCCATGGTCCTCACCAGCCACCTTCTCTCTGTTCCTGCTGCTGCTAGGCCAGCCGCCTCCCAGCAGGCCACAGTCACTGGGCACCACCAAGCTCCGGTTGGTGGGCCCAGAGAGCAAGCCAGAGGAGGGCCGCCTAGAGGTGCTGCACCAGGGCCAGTGGGGCACCGTGTGTGATGACAGCTTTGCTCTCCAGGAGGCCACCGTGGCTTGCCGCCAGCTGGGCTTCGAAGCTGCCTTGACCTGGGCCCACAGTGCCAAGTATGGCCAAGGGGAGGGTGAGTGACGGGTGCTGCCCAGCGGGATGGCAAGGAGACGGTAACAGTCTCCTCTCGGGTTGGGCTCACTAACACCCACCCATCCTTTGATACCCTGCTCACGTGACCTCCACAAGGCATTTCCTGAGTGCCTCAGCTGCACAGAGCCCCTGCTCCCACCCTCCCATTCTATCCTGTAATAAGGCCACCGCCGTCACCACCACTAAACTCCAAGTTCCTTGAACATAGCAATTGGCACACAGTGGGTGCTTAGAGAATGTTGAATGAAAAAATGGGCAAAGAGGCAGGTCTGATTCCTAGAGCTACCTGGCATTTTCCAAAAACAGATGATCAAAGACCCAGTACCCAAAGGAGATAGCGGGCAGGGTTATAAATACGAATTCCCTAGGAGACCCAACCTTCCTCCTCTCTGCCACTTTCTCCCAGGGTTTGGAAGGGGTGACTTGGTAAGTGTGGGGTCCTATGCAGGAGGCAGAGCCTGTGACCTGCCTCTCTGTGCCATCTTTGAGCATCACCCCCACTCCACAGGACCCATCTGGCTGGACAATGTGCGCTGTGTGGGCACGGAGAGCTCCCTGGACCAGTGCGGGTCTAATGGCTGGGGTGTCAGTGACTGCAGTCACTCTGAAGACGTAGGGGTGATATGCCACCCCAGGCGCCATCGTGGCTACCTTTCTGAAACCGTCTCCAATGCCCTTGGGCCCCAGGTGAGGGGGCTGTTCAGGCTCTAGTCTGAGCCAAGGGCTGGGTCAGAGGACAGAGAGCCTCCCAGAAGGTGGGCCTACAGGAGCAAGGGTAAATGGTGCAGTTTGCACTGAGCATCATCCCTGGGGCCCCGATTCCCGAGTGTGCCCTGCAGCAGGTGCATAAATAGAGGGCCCCAGCCTGAGGCAAGGCAGGCCAGAGGACCAGAGCTGACCCCACTGGGAATCACAGAAGCTGCTCCCATAAGGGAGACAGCAGTGGGGTAAGGGGCTCCCTCATCCACGAGGCCTGGCCACAATTGCTGCCTCTTCCCAGCACAAACAACCCTGAGCTAAAAACAGCCCAAGCCAAACAGGAGTGGGCAGGGCAGGGCTCTGCTGCCAGGCAGCCTCCAGCCTCAGGACAGCTGGTCACTGAAACACGTTGTGAAGGGGACTCTGTACTGGTCTAAGTCATCCCAGGGCTAGGGCTGGGGGGTCTTGTGGGCCAAAGGATCCTGCTGTGGTCTCAAGTGGCTGGTCTATGCCCATCTCAGCTCTCTCAGGGTGGCACAGAGAAGGCCCTTCCATGCCCAGCAAAAGCCTCCCAAACTCCAAGGACTCCCATCCTGATCCCAGGGAGGGCCAAATCTGCCTAGTTCTCTCCAGTTGGACAAATTCAAGGAACTGAGGGAAAGGGCTTAGACAAGCTGAGGTTCTGCCTTGCACTTACTCTGTGGCCTTTGATAATGCCTCCCCTTCTCTGGGCCTCAATTTCCTGGCCTGCTCAATGATGGGGCTGGGTGGGATGGTCTCTACAAGCTCCAAGCCCCAGCCTTTCTGCATGAAGATCTGCAGCGGGGAGTCCCGAGGCCCACAGGTGACTATGCACCCTGCAGGGCCGGCGGCTGGAGGAGGTGCGGCTCAAGCCCATCCTTGCCAGTGCCAAGAAGCATAGCCCAGTGACCGAGGGAGCCGTGGAGGTGAAGTATGAGGGCCACTGGCGGCAGGTGTGTGACCAGGGCTGGACCATGAACAACAGCAGGGTGGTGTGCGGGATGCTGGGCTTCCCCAGCGAGGTGCCTGTCGACAGCCACTACTACAGGTAGGAGCGCGGCTGGTGTAAGCCCCACAGGAGGCAGGGTTGTGGGGCAGAGGCTGAGTGCGTGTGCATGTGCCTGCATGCGATGTAGGGTGTGTGCATGAGCCTGAGTGTGGACTCATGTAAGGGGCAAGTAAATGTGCACACAGGTGAGTGTGTGATGTGTGTGGCATGTGGGACCTCGCAGAGTTCAGTGAGGACTGAGTGGCAGTGGTGTTGTCTGTGGCAGGACATCCAGCAGGTGTTGGGACTGGGGGAGAGAAAACGGGCTCTACTGAGGAATGTGCCCGGATTTCCTGCTTCACGGGTGCCTCAGAATAGTAAACAGGAAAGTGAATGAGGAGGACCTTCAGGATCCTGGGAAATACTTAGAAACAGTCAGAAAGTAAACACTGCACTGTTGAATTATGTAAACAGAACTGACTAGGTACAGAATGCGCGCTCCCTCCTGGCCCCGTGAAAACAATCGAACATAAAACTGCGTGTCCCTGGTTACAACCCTAGACTTCCCTGCAGATACTTTCAGTGACACCCACATGTAGAGTTTAGACAAACTGTTCTGGCCTCAGTTCAGCCAGTGACTGGTTTTAGGGCTTTGGGGAGGGCTTCTGGGCCTCTATCCTCAATTCTGCTGTGAATATCCCAACTCTTCCCTCATTAATTTCCTCAGCTCTGGTCCAAGCCAGGCTGTGACTGGGTTGCGTGTAAGTGAGGCATGGGGTGGGGGCCTGGAGAGAGGAGACATAAAAATATTGTCAGAAACATGGCTGAACTGTCACAGCTGATTCCATCAACCAGTAAACGACAGCCACAGTCACGGTTCTGCCAGATCCGTGTCAGGGAAGACTTGTGTTTCTCATCAAGGGAGAAATCTCCCATAGTACATGTGAGTCATCTGCTTCATCCACCCCAATCAGTTTGATCCTGCTTCCCTAAAGGGTTAGAAGGCCCTTGTTGCAGTGTCCTTGTGTCTTTGACTTAGAGGACCCCTGTCCTGAGGAAACATGGGTGGTGGCCAGTCCCTGGCTCCATCCTTGGGGATCCTGGGATGCAGCCTGACTCCCCCTGCCTGGTAATTACACACCTAGGTCTCGCTGACTCGCCTGCCACCCATGAGGAGGGCAGGCCTGATGATAGCCTGGGTGTCTCTGGGGCCGCCCTCACCAGCAAGGCCTTCACCTCCCACCTGTCCCCAGAGGGTCCCTTCTCTTGGGCCTTCCCTAAATGCTCCTCTTCCTCTGGACTTGGGAGAGGGCAAGCTTGATCCGCCTGTCCCCACTCTAGGCCTGGCTGAGGGACCTTGCTTGCCTTCCTTGTAAAATTGTTATTTGTGAGGTGGCCACCCCATCAGGGCTGCTGTGAAACTCAGCATTGAAATAAGATTTATGAACAAGTTTACAAATGTAAAGTCCTGTGCAAACTTAAGGACAACTATGAGGAACCAGGTGGCAGGGGGTGGGACTTCCACACCCCTTCCATCTCCTATCTGTTTTCTCCCATAACAGGAAAGTCTGGGATCTGAAGATGAGGGACCCTAAATCTAGGTGAGGAGCAGCACCCTAGGGGGAGGAAGCAACAGGGTGTGGCATGAAGGGCCTCTATCCCCTCCTTTCTACCTTGGCCTCCCTTAGTCCTGAAGCTCTTCCCTCAGCCCTTCCTCCACCCTCAATCTCCCTTGTCTTCTAGGCTGAAAAGCCTGACGAATAAGAACTCCTTCTGGATCCACCAGGTCACCTGCCTGGGGACAGAGCCCCACATGGCCAAGTGCCAGGTGCAGGTGGCTCCAGTCCGGGGCAAGCTGCAGCCAGCCTGCCCAGGTGGCATGCACGCTGTGGTCAGCTGTGTGGCAGGGCCTCGCTTCCGCCCACCGAAGACAAAGCCACAACGCAAAGGGTCCCGGGCAGAGGTGAGCTCTGGGGGCCCTGCACCCACACCATAGCTTGGAGGCATGGGCGGGACCCTGCCTGGTGAGGGTTGCAGGGAGGTCCAGGACATGCAGGCGAGAGGAACCAGACTGGGAGGAGGAGAGTGAATCACAGAACTGTAGAACCTTGGAATGCATTTAAAAGGATCATATATAGCCCTACCATAAATGGAAAGCTGACATCACCCTCCTTGAATAGAAGGTGACCTTAAAAACAGTAATTAAATCCTAACTACATCCCGCTGAGGGCCAGTACTGAGCCTGAGCCTGCTCCTCTGTTATAAAGAGGAGATCAGCAAGTGCTTGTGAGGCGGTACAGACGCCTCAGCGCCACACTGGGGTGGCCTCATGAGGTGGTACAGACGCCTCAGCGCCACACTTGAGACGACATCCTTGATGAGGCTGCGGTGGTGACTGATTATTGAAGAAATGGAGATCAAGAAAAACAGCTTATTCAGGGTGACAGCTATAGGAAGTCAGAGGCAGGACTGGAACTCCCCACCCTTGGTTCTGGCCACCGCCATGGAGCTTGAAGGAGTCCCGTTTGGGATTCTGCTGTGGTGGCTCAGCCCCTGCTGGCTGCCTCCTCCTCTGCCGTCCCTGAAGCAGGTTTCTCCTAGCAGGAGCTGAGGGTGCGCCTGCGCTCCGGGGCCCAGGTGGGCGAGGGCCGGGTGGAAGTGCTCGTGAACCGCCAGTGGGGCACGGTCTGTGACCACAGGTGGAACCTCATCTCTGCCAGTGTTGTGTGTCGTCAGCTGGGCTTTGGCTCTGCTCGGGAGGCCCTCTTTGGGGCCCGGCTGGGCCAAGGTGAGTGAGGTGGCCTGGGGAGGGGTGAGAAGGCCTGGATATGCCACTGGTCCATGTCTGGACGGCCCTGGGGTGACAGGGCCAGGACAGAAAATTCTCCCCCTCTGTGAAGGGGAAGCCACAAGTACGGGGTTACGGAGATGGAGCCTTGCACACAGCACCTCTCTCCCTGTCTAGGGCTAGGGCCCATCCACCTGAGTGAGGTGCGCTGCAGGGGGTATGAGCGGACCCTCAGCGACTGCCCTGCCCTAGAAGGGTCCCAGAATGGCTGTCAACATGAGAATGATGCTGCTGTCAGGTGCAATGTCCCTAACATGGGCTTTCAGAATCAGGTGAGTTTGGGTCTGCGCATGGCCTCAGGCTGGGGGCCGGGAAACCCTGGGGAGCCCCCAGGACACCACATCAAGCTAGCGGGGAGAGGTCCAGGAGAAGCGGCTAGCGCTTCTGCTTTGGGCACCAGTCTCCTTCCCTTACAGCCGGCCTGGCTGCAGCCCCTCCGAAACGTCATAGGTCACAGGGGCTCTGCAGATGGATGCGCTCTCCCACACCCGTCTCGGGTCCCCTGTGAAGCTGAGAAAGAAGGTGCCGGGGAAAGACGGCCACAGGGCTGTCGGCACGAGGGAGTCTGTGTGGGATGCTCAGGGCAGTGTCAGTGCTAATGTGGACTGTGAGCAAGTCGCTGGTGCCGCTGTAAAACGAGGTTCACGCTCTCAGGGGGTCACTGTGAATGAGGCGAGGGGCATGAAAGCCCTTGGCAAATTGCCAGTTGTCGTTAATGGTGGAGGGCAAGTGCCAGAGCAGGAGGAAGAGCCCCTGGTCCAGGCACTTCGAGTCAGATTTCTCTAGTAGGCAGGGACATTAGAGACTACCTGCTACACTGTCCTCACCTTACAGAGGAGACCAAGGCAGAGAAGGGGACTATCTTGTCTAGGGCGACACAGTGAGTTGGTTTGGGCAGCCCTCCAGGCTCACAGCCCTGAGCTCTTCCCTGCAAGGCTACCCCACTCCTCACACACCCCTCACCATTGCAGGTGCGCTTGGCTGGTGGGCGCATCCCTGAGGAGGGGCTGTTGGAGGTACAGGTGGAGGTGAACGGGGTCCCACGCTGGGGGAGTGTGTGCAGTGAAAACTGGGGGCTCACCGAAGCCATGGTGGCCTGCCGACAGCTCGGCCTGGGTTTTGCCATCCATGCCCACAAGGTAGGTCCCTGTGTTGTTTCTTCCGCATGACCTCTCACCCTCCTGGACTGAGGCCCAAAACCTCCTGTGCTAAAGCTGCTGCCTCTTTACCCATTTGGCAATTCATTACTGAGTGAAACTATGAGCTGACATGATGCCGAGTGTTGGGAACAATGTGGTGAACAAGAAGACACAGTCCTTAATGAAATGGTCAATGAGGGACACAGTTGTGTCTGCAGGAAAGATGAATAGTAGTCAGACAAGGGGGAGGAGGAATGAACAGCTTATGCAAAAGCCCTGTGGCCAGAGAAAGCTTGATTCGGCTGAGGAAATCAGGGCCAGGGGTTGTAGAGTGGCTCTGGAGAGTGCTGTCAAGCATGAGGGCAGAGGAGGCAGGGGCAAGATCACTCAAAGCTTGCAATCCACATGTTTAAAAGATTTCTTCCCTTGCTGTTTGGAAAACAGTTGGGTGGAGACTAACATGAATGCAAGGAAACACACTCAGGAGGCTATTGTAGTAGCCCAGGTGAGAAATGAGGCTAGACTGGACCAGGCAGTCCAGGGGAAATAAGTGGATAGATCTAAAATACGTCAAAAAATAAAATCAAGAGGACTTAGGCATGACTGCAAGAGAAACCTCTGCACCTGCACCCACACTGGGCTGCTGCACAATGTGGACTGGGCAACCCTGAGCACAAATGACGATCTGGGCTGCTTGAGGAGCAGCTGGGGAAATGGGAGCACAGCCCCCGGGCAGAAGGATGGGGAACAGGACCGTCCTCTGCCGTCTGGAAGAGGGAGGGGTGTAGGGCTAGCAGTGGAAGCCACGGTGGGTAGATTTTTACTTCCATACGTGGAAGGGATTTCTAACATCAGAAGGGTCCAAATGTGTCATGGACTGCCCCAGGGAATATGGGTTCTCATCACTAAAGATTTTGGGCCCAGGCTGGACACAACCTGGTGGGGGTGGTATGACTGGGGCCACACCTCAGATGGGAGTCAGGAGGTGACTCCAAAGTCACGCTGATTGGGTGACACTGGCTGTTTTCTTAGGAAACCTGGTACTGGTCGGGGATGCCGAGGGCCCAAGAGGTGGTGATGAGCGGGGTGCGCTGCTCAGGCACAGAGCTGGCCCTGCAGCAGTGCCAGAGGCACGGGCCGGTGCACTGCTCCCATGGCAGCGGGCGCTTCCTGGCTGGAGTCTCCTGCATGGACAGTGAGTGACAGAGGGCTCACAGGGCTGGGGACAGGTAGGCCTGTGCTCCTCCTCAGGGAAGGCCCTGCATGCTGGTCCCAGGCCTACGGCCAGCAGCATGGGGGAATGAATGTACCAGCTCTGCCATTTCCCAGCTGTGTGGCCCAATCACCTGTCCCATCACGATCCATACCCTGCCCCCTCACGGAGTTACTGTAAGAAAGAACACTGAGAACATGAGAAAACACAAGGACACAGAACGGCCGTTTTCAACTTTAGGTTATGAACAACAGTTTCAAACAATGGAACAGGAAATAAAATAGCAAGGGCAGTTTTTCCTTGGAACTATGTGTGTACTGGGTTACAGCATAAAATGTATTTCTTACTGTGGTTTGTAGTCAGAAAAGCAGTTTGAAAGCTGTCGTAGAGGACATACAAATATGAGCACACCCGGGGCCAAGGCCCAGCTGTGTGTTCTCTTCCTGAGCTGTGGGATTTACCCAAAAGGTTTTGGGACAAGGCCATCTGTGGCACTGCTCTGCCCCACAAACCTAGATTCTTAAGGCAGCAGCATCTCTGACATCTCCCAACCAGGTCAGTGCCAAGATGGACTATACCCAGTCCAAAGGCTACAGATAGCATCAACCCAGTGGCCACTTGACCTTCTTCTTGGCCAAATTTCAACACCAAGACATCCTTAACCTTTGTCAGTGGGCTCTTGGCTTCCTTTCTGTCCAGGGAACCCTGGTGAGAACCCTGGGCCCATCCATCAGACCCTCCCCTGCAGGGATGGGGCATCAGAACGGGTCTCCTTATCACCAAGGCCTCCCAGCACGTGGGGAGCCTGCTCCCCACTCAACTCCCCTTCCTGGGAACCTCGAACCCCTCCCTGCTCCACTGACTACAGTGGCAGCTCTCTTCTTGAACACATTTGATGGATGCTTCATGCCAGCTGGGCACAGCCAGCCAACCTGCAGCCTCTATAAACACCTGTTTTTCCTCCCTGGCTTTTCACATTGCTTTCTTTCCCTCTTCTCATTCTTTCTGAAAGCTCGCCTTCTTTCCCTAAGGAACTCTTTGTCAGTGGGCACTTCCTGGCTCTCTCCAATATATACCACAGGACCCCACAGGGCCAACTGCCAGGAGCAGATGGCTCCAGCCTGGGGCAAGCTGCGGCCGGCCTGCCCAGGTGGCATGCACGTTGTGGTCAGCGGTGTGGCAGGGCCTCACTTCCGCCCAGGACTACTTTAGTGATAATGATTTTTAGTGACAGTACAGGCAAAGTATCCAAGTTAGGTATCAGCAGAGCTTTCTGAGAGGATTATATGAACTAAGCTACATAAAGGCACTTTACAGGCTTAAAAGCATTTTACAAAAGAAATACTAGCTTACTTCAACCGCATGTTTACTGTGGGCCAGACATGTTACAGGTATCATCACATTAATATCACTATTATCTTCATCTTACAGATGATGAAAATGAGAGACAAAATGGTTAAGCAGTTACACAGCTGGTGAATTATACAGTCAGAAAGCCAAGAATGAACCCAGGTGGCCTGGCTCCAAACCCAGCAAGCTTAACCATGACACTGTAGCTGCCTCCCAGGTTAAGGTGATAGACTTCCTTTAACTGTTACTAGAACTCACCATCTCCTGACTCTTAAAATTGCCTTTTTGTGGGGTCCTCCCGGAGGGTTTAATCTGGGGGCAAGCCTGCCCTGTGCTGGAGACTAAGACTGGCTGCCTTTCCACCCTCTAAGTCACTGCCATGACCTCTGCTGCCCCAGGTGCACCAGACCTGGTGATGAACGCCCAGCTAGTGCAGGAGACAGCCTACCTGGAGGACCGCCCGCTCAGCCAGCTGTATTGTGCCCACGAGGAGAACTGCCTCTCCAAGTCTGCGGATCACATGGACTGGCCCTATGGATACCGGCGCCTACTGCGCTTCTCCACACAGATCTACAACCTGGGCCGGACAGACTTTCGTCCAAAGACTGGACGCGAGAGCTGGGTTTGGCACCAGTGCCACAGGTTAGAGCCTGCCCATGCCTTGGCACTAGAGGGTTAGGAACAAAAAGCAGGGTCCAGGGAGCAGTTTGGTCCTTCCCTGGCCACAGACAAGCTTTCCTGGGAGGGGTATGCGCTCTCCTTGCTGGCCTTGCCTGCAGGAGGCAGTGAGGGCAGCACCATCCACCTGCCCCTCCATCGCTCTCGCCTTCACTATGTCAGTGGTGCCCGTGGGGTCTGTTTTCCCCAGCAACATCCCACAGAGGCGTCACCGCCAGCAGACTTGTTCTGTTAGAATGGTATTTGACACTTTTCCTATGTTGGATCACAGGCCTTGCCTTCAGAAGCCAGGTAAAGTGGGGACTCCCAGGAACCTGGAGGCCCAAAATAGACATCCCATCCAGGGTGCTGGCTCTGCAGGAAAAGCTCGCTGGTTCCTTCAGCAGCAAGGCAAGGCCCTCAAAGAACAGCATGAACAGACTGGCACTAAAAAAGGGACAATGAACATTCTTTCCTATCAGGAGCTTCCAGACCAGAGAGAGGGAGAGAGAATGCCTGTGACAAAGGCAGCATTTTTTTTTTCTTCAGAACACAGTCATGGGTGGAGAAAGTGGAGAGGAATGGGCAATGACTTTGGGACTTGGTCTCGCCTGAGATAATAACCACCTTTCCCTGTAGCATGAACAGAGCTGTCATTATAACTGGATTGGAAACAATGGTAGCAATTTGGTCTCAGGCTGACAGGGACCCTCTTCCCAGCAGCTCAGCTCCTAGGCTGCTCATAGACCTGGTGCCCCACCTCTCCCTCCAGTTCAGGCCTTGCTGTCAGGCATCAGCCTCCTGGAGGCGACCAGGGCAGGGCTTCTACCTCTTGCCTGGGCTGAGACCCTAGGTGATGGGGGCAGCTGTGCTTGCTGCCTGGCAGGGATGCCAACAAAGTAGGCTGTGTGTCATACTAATCTTGGGTTTGGGAGGGAGAAGGGCACTGCCTACTATTGTAACTTTCCTCTTGGGTCATGATGGGGCCTGGTGCCTGTCTTCCCTACCAGCCCCTCCAGGGAGGACCCTCTCTCCTGTTGCTGCCGCACTGACAGCTCTATCCCTTCTGCAGGCATTACCACAGCATTGAGGTCTTCACCCACTACGACCTCCTCACTCTCAATGGCTCCAAGGTGGCTGAGGGGCACAAGGCCAGCTTCTGTCTGGAGGACACAAACTGCCCCACAGGTATGTGGTTTCCTGTCAGCACCTACCAGCATCTCCTCTTGTTATGTTCTTCAGCCCCTTTGGGATCAGGCTTCTCTCTGCTCCGTTCAGCCGCCCAAGGCACCTGGAGACCCTGGCTTGAAAAGTTAGCAATCAAGGCAATTTCTTACCTTCTGAAATCTTACACGGGAGGTTTTTACTTCCTCTGAATTCCCCACACACATTGTTCTTCTTTTAAAACACTCAGCACTTTCTGTCTTGGAGAAGAGTTACAGACCTGTCCTATCTCTGCTGAGCTCGCGGAGGGCAAGCATTGTCTGCTTCCTGTCTGCATACCCGCAGTCCCTAACCCTTAGGAACTGCATGGTAAACACCGGATCTTTAGAAGGTTGGAAGGATGGATAGGCGGATGCACAAATAAATTAGCACAGGAGGATTGGAATCTTCCAACCACAGTTCCTAGTTCAACAGGGATTTGCACTGGAGCAGTCAAACGAATCAAATGGATCATACCTTTGTCACAAATGTGGTTTGTCATGGTGCTGGATTCATAGCAAGATTCTAGCTCTGACGGTCCTTAATCTGTGAACCAGGCATGATGACACTGAACTGGTAAAGCAAATGAAAGACCTAGCAGCGCGCTTGGTCCTGTCTCAAAAGCTGTCCCCTTCCTTACAGGACTGCAGCGGCGCTACGCGTGTGCCAACTTTGGGGAACAGGGAGTGACTGTAGGCTGCTGGGACACCTACCGGCATGACATTGATTGCCAATGGGTGGATATCACAGACGTGGGCCCTGGGAACTATATCTTCCAGGTAAGGTGGCTGGGGGATTCCCACAGAGCCCAATTTCCTCCAGATGTTCTAAAACTTTCCCTGCGGGCAAATGAAGGGAGAATTTCCCATATAGGGTTTCCCACAGGCCTGTCACTAAAAGGAGCTGTCCTATTAGGGAAGTAACACTCAAGCTGGATCCAGGGAACCTGGGTTTGAGTCCTGATTCAGTGAACACTGGATAAATCAGCTTCTCAGTTGGAACTTCTCAGTCCCTATCTGTAAAATGGGAACATCAGTGCCTACCTCCTGGGTAATTGTTAAGAATTAATGAAGCAAATACAAACACATGTAAGGGATTATCACAGCCACAGTCAACTCATTCAGAAACCAAATCATCCATTTTCAGTTGTCCCCTCTTTCACTCCAGGTGATTGTGAACCCCCACTATGAGGTGGCAGAGTCAGATTTCTCCAACAATATGATGCAGTGCCGCTGCAAGTATGATGGGCATCGGGTCTGGTTGCACAACTGCCACACAGGTAACTCCGAGCCACTGTGGAACCAGTCATGTATAGGCTCAGGGAGCTGGAAGACTATAAATGTACCTTCTGCTCCCACACTCTAGTGTGTGACTTGTATGTGTGTGGTTTGTAAAAGGCATGGATGGAAGAGAGATGCATTTCCTTTGACATCTTACAAGGCAGATTTCTAGAACTGGTCAGACCATTGGCTTCACCCAGTAACTACATCTTCCACATCCCTGTGTGCACTTAAGGCTGTTCGATTGTAAACTGAGTTTCCAATCTGTCCTAGAATCTTTCCTGTCACCTCAAGCCATGTCAGTATTTTCTTTTCAAGTCCATTATTTTTCCTTTCTCTTTCATGTAGAAGTTAGGGTTAGGGTCCTCACAGGTAAAAGTAGAAGTCCTCTTGCTCTGTGTTGCTGTCTCCAGCTGTGATCACTGCTTGCAAGAAGGGGACCATGGAAAACAGGGCCACTTACAGGATTGGTAGCATCAGTCAAAGGAAGCATCATCATCCAGTGGGGTCAGAGAAGAGGGGCTGTTCTACCTGTCAGTAAAGACTCCCTCTATCTTCAAGGGTTAAAAATGCCTATATTTGCTATGGGATGTGCATTCACACCCACACTTGCATATGTGCGGTGGGATGGGCAGAGTTGTTCATTCAGTCAACAAACATTACTTAAGGCTCACTGTTGTGTTGAACGCTGTGCCCCAGACACTGGGAATGGAAGTGTCAGATGAGGTATGCACACATGCAAATAGCCCCAGTACTACTACTGTGTGGACTGAATGCTGAGCAAGCGGACAGAAAGCAGCCGGATGGGGCTAGCACAAGCTTCACAGAAGTAGTGTTTGAGCTGAGTTTTGAAGGAGGGGCCAACGTCAAAGATGGGAGGAGTAAAGAAGGAGCACAGGACTGGGCTTCGGAAGGTGTCACTGGTTCCCGAATCCAGTCCCACCACTTTCTAGCTGGAGGACAGTGAGGAAATCACGACCTGAGTTTTCTGTTTTGTAAAATGAGGCTGTATACTTCAAACCTACTAAGTACTAGAGCTTTTTGCAGGGAGGGTTGTGATAGTTCTAAGATAATGGATTTTATCCTGTGGGCTTCTGGGAACTATTGACAAATTTCAGTCAAGGAGGCAAAAGATCATTTAGGTTTTCAAAAAATAACCGTGGCAACAGATGGACGAAAATGAGAAGAGGAAGAACAGTCTAAGGTTTTGAATTTGTGTGGCTGAGTAGATTATGCTGCCACTTAAATGAAACAGGGATATTGAGAGGAACCAGGAACTAGAATCCAAGTCTACACACATGGAGACAGCAGATCCTCCATAATGCTGGAATCAGGCTGCAAGGGTTCCCAGGCAGTGACAAGGACAAGAAAAGTAATGCAGTCCTGCAGGTCATCTTGCCAGTGTTTAGGACCCAACAGGGTCCCTGCAGAAAACAGAAGGCACACTCGGGTGAGAGTCTGAGGTTAATTAAAGGACTATTTATAAGGAAACCAGGGGTGTTGAGATATCAAGCATAAATAAAGTAGAAAACTGTTACCTGCTTTAGGCTTGAAGAGGCGCAAGGGCTGTTTTGCAGCCAGGTGCAAGCCAGAGTTGTGAAGGAGGGTGAACCTAGCTGGAGCAGGAGTCAAAGACCATCACTGCCAGAACCACAGGGCCAAAGTAGGGGAAAGAATATTTGGCCTCTCTCCTTCCACCCTCTGACCTTCTGCTGTTGCTTTCCATTGACCCAATTCAAACAAAAAAAAAGAAGACAAAGGAACCAGAGTGATGTAATCGCTAGGGGTTAGCTTTCTAGGGCACAGAGGAAAAAAAGGGCAGAGAACGAACCTGGGGAGGGAGGCAAAGGAGAATAACTAGCACAGCCCTTTCCAATCAATAGCCTGTTCTTCCTGATGTTCCTGAAACCACACAACTGTCCCAGGCCTATTTCTATAGAATGACTGGTGTCTGTGCCCACGCCATGACTGACTTGATATAAAGGATGAGCTGGGCAAAGTGGATCTATGTAAGTTGTCAGGGAAGGGATGAGACTGTGGTAAGGTTGGCTGCTTACCTGTTTTCCTTTGGCCCACAGGGAATTCATACCCAGCCAACGCAGAACTCTCCCTGGAGCAAGAACAGCGTCTCAGGAACAACCTCATCTGAAGCCCTCACTGCACACTCCTAGCTGCTGCTGATACACCAGATACCTCAGCTTACTGGAGCCATGCCCTTCACAGAGTCCCAACTCAGAGGAAAAGGGCCAGTGCCAAGGGGCACCAAGAACCTGCTCAGGAAGCCTTTTGATGCAAGATCACCAATCCAGATGGTACTGCTTCTTCAGGGTGGCACTGGGCCTACCCCCTAAGGGCCTGGAATATGGCTTCCAGGCTTTGCTCAGCTGAGCTCTTCTTCTATAAGGAAACCCAGTCATCCCTGAATCTTGCCACAGAGATGCGGGGTTCAGGAGCTTTCAGTTCTTTAGGGATGGACTATGGTCCAGTCCCCCATCTAAGTGGTGCTTTGCAAATGTCTTGGAGGAGTATAGGACAGAGTACCAAAATACACAGCAGGTAGTGTTAGCTCTCTGCTAGGAGCTCAAAGCAACACAACTTGTATCAAAATCACAACTGGCAGAGAAACTGGTGGATCCAATCCTTTCTTCATCTGTTATTATTTACAACTCACCTCTCACACTCTGTTCTTTAGTGTCCTTACCTTTATCCTACCACACACATGGGTGTTTCTATTATCCTTGGAAGCACAGACCTCGGGCATCCCCTTATTGCCTGATGGGCCAACACCAACAGTTACTGAGTGCTTGAGAAGGGGCAAGTTTCACAGAAATGGCCAGATAGGGCCTTCCTACAGAGCAGCAAGAGTAGGCCAAGCAGAAAGACTGCTGAGGTAACATGGATCCCAGGCCCTGTCAGGGCCTCTGCCAAGGAAAAAATATGGACGATTTACCTGGCAGGCAGTCTGATCTCTCAGGATCACCACGCATCTCAGGATTGGTCTAAGCTTCAAGTCCCAACCAAGTGTCTGAAGTGAACTTTGCATTGAATAAATTTTTGCCATGGAAAGAACATCAAACAAGCTACTCATCTCTATGGAGATATGAAAACAAGTCTGGCAGTGAGAGACAGAAGACCATGGAGAAATCAGAAGGGGGAATAGTCAGTGTAGTTAAGGATGGAACCTGGGAAAGGCCACCATTCCTGCTTGATGGGGCTGTGATTTCTCTCGCTCAAGTAGAATAAAACCCCATGGTCTTCTTGACATGATTCTTGATCTTTTCTCCACTGAGACAAACTTTAGTGATGATCCTTACAGGACTGGCACCCTAATGCCAAAAAAAGGTTGCTCATTATGGACTGCTACAAAGACCAGACCAGCTGTGATTATGTACACGCCCCAAAACCACAGTCCTACCCTTTTCCCTCCCACAGAGCCAGGGCCTGGGATGCACAGGGCACACATGCTTCTCATGACTGCCCATCTACATTTCTCCAATCAGACATAAGTCTGCTTCCCAGTCAGCCTCCCCAGGCTCAGAGCTGAAACACGGGTTAGAAAGGTTAAGGGGTGAAGGATAGGGACAAGAAGGTAAAGTCTGAGGATTGTAAATTTTTATAATCAAGGCTGCAAAGCCAAAATAAATGGTAGCAGATGGAGCAGATTTACAACAGCACTACCCCCACCACATCACAAAAGCCACCACATCACAAGAGCTACCCCCTCCTTGGGGAGTAAAAAGGGACATGTTCTGGGGAACCCTCTGTGAATACAAAGAAGTGCTTTCTTCCTTCTCCCCGACCTTACCTCTCCTCAACTCCCTCGTCTCCTTCATTAGGCAGAGGGAGCATTATATTTTGGCATGACAGTTTAGGTAAACAAGGGAAGGACTGATTTCCTGTTGGATCCAGCAAGCATCCCCCAAACAGTAACAACATTATGCTCACACATGCAGCTAATGGTCTGTGAAAGAATGTGCAGCTAGCAGGGGAGCATGTGGTGACTGATGACTAGATTCAGGCAGGGAGGTTACCCGCCGCTGCTTGCTGGATTCAGTTTCTAAGAGAGCCCAAAAAAGCAGGCCAGGCAGCCAGCCACCGGCTCTGGTCTCAGCCTTGCTGCCACATCACACGTTTGATAGGTGCAGTCAGTTCTAATTCTTGGAAAAGGCCATACAAGGGTTGTGCTGTTACAACTCTGAGCTGAAAGGGAAGGACATGGGAAGACTGGTGGCTGGCATGACTTATAACTAGATGAGAAATGTTAACAGAATACCAACCACCAAATTCCAGGCAGAACCAAAAATGTCAGAAGACTTTCACCTCAGCATACTTTAGCCTCAGAGACACTAAGGTGCTAAGAATGTCAGCTTACTCTTCAGAAGCCTAACTTACCTTTATTCTACAAAGACTTTCACTCTATGAAGAGCATATCAGACCTCATGGGAAATGTACTTTTCTACTAAATTCCAGGTAATCCTGAGATTTAGATGTTCAACACATATGCACAGCAGAGTACATTAGCTATCTTCCTGAGTATTTAACAAGGGCGCCAGTGGCAGCTACAGGGTGCTCTCCAGCTAACTCATCTTGAGAAAGCATGGCTTGGATGTGCCCAAGGATTTATTTCCCATCTGGAAAAGCTCAATATAGTCTGTGCTGGGTCATAGCAGGAGCTCTTACCTCCAGCTAGCATACATCAATCCCAACTGCTTGAATAATGTAACTAAAAAGCACATTCTCTACTAATGGTAGAAGCAGCAACACTCCATAATTTTCAAGTGTAGGCGGGAAAAAAAAAAATCCTTTCTCTGGGTCTGGTTATAAGGATAAATCTGAAAGAGGTGGCTGACTATTGGCTGAAAAACAGGATAGACTACTAGCATACAGCATTAGAATGAGAACCAAAGTAAGTTACTGAAATTATGAAGATTACAAGAAAACTGGGAAATAAACATGGGGCTATATGTTACCACTAACAATGCCTTTAAAAGCTAAAGTGTAGCCAGAAAGAGGCATCCTCACAGACAAATGACAGGAGTAGTCATCTCTTTTGTACTGCCCAAGGTCACTCTTGACCTTGAAGAATCAAAACAGAGCAAAGGTATAACTCAGAGGTATACCATTCAGTATGAAGTCAGGCTACAATTCCCTGCATTTCCTTTCAAATGGAGCCGTACTGTTCAAACAGAACTATCTTAGATAAGTCTGTTCCATAAAGACAAAGAGCAGAAGTCTTGTTGCTAAAAGCCAAAGAGAGGGGCACCTGGACAAAGTATTAGTGGAGAGGGTCAAGAGAACAACTTTAAATTTGGAATGGAGTCACTGAACATGAACAAAGGACACTAGTAGAACTGACCACGAACGAGGAAAACAATGCTGAGGAACTGGGAGAAGGCTATAATATCTCAATAGCAGCAGGCATAGTTGGGTAAGGATCAAGATCCAAGGCTAGTGTCATTTGAAAAACATCTGAATAGAGCCCTACTCCACCATGTTCTAGATAATGCTAATAATCCATCATTGTCATGGGCACTAAATCATTAAAACATGAGGCTGTTGCCCTAGTTGAAAGCACAATGAGCCACTATTTCTTGCCACCTCAGCACCCTAAGGTCTAGTGCTACCATTTCTTCAGCACGGAACTACTTTCCAAAAACACTGAGAATGCAGATATGAGATGGATAAAGCCTGAGTTGATGGCTTTGACTTGTCCACATCCTTTAGGAAATCTCTCAGTGCCCAGAGGTGTTTATTTTATCCTGGCTGCTTGTCATCGTAATGGATGGTCTGGTACTGCTTGCCAAGTACCTCTGGCATAGGTTGAGAAGATCATACCAAGAACACGCTGGCGTGCCACGTCTTCTTCAGGGTATCAGAGTTGCAGAGATGGCAGAAGGCAAGAAAAAGGTTGGAATGAGGGTGCACAAGGAAGATATGAAGGGGAGAGGAGCTACCAGATACCAGTCCCAGGATAATCACTTTTGTAGTATACTGAGGCAGAGAGATCAATTCTCTACTCACTGGGATTCAAGAAAAACAACAGATCCATTTAACCTATGCACAGCATTATAGGCATGAGGATAAGAAGAAAGCTCCTCTCCTATTTCTTGTTGGAATGACAAAACCCAACAAACACCACAGTGATATGTCATAAAATGGGCTTTAATGTCCGCTCTTACAACATGGTATTACTGCTTACACTGGAACTGGCACACAGCTCCCAAGGTTGGTTTACTCTGAGGAATGAAGCTGGCATCCCCCCTGGCTGCAGTATAGCTGGAACGGTCCCAGGCACTGAGCTCAGTATAAACTTTGGAGTCTAACTACCCACATCTCCTATAGTTCACCAACTTTGGAGTTCTGGAACCAGCAGTGTAGATTCTGTGTAGGCCAAGTAAACCAGACATTGTTCTGTCTCTTTGTACTAACCACTCTCTATCCACCCCCTACTCTGCCTCCAGTATTATTCTGTTTTGTGAGGTACTAAGGAATGCTCTGCCTTTGCAGGGCCTAAATCTCCCATTCTTGCGGTTTGAATCCTCTGCTCTATTTTGCATTTGCTTTAAGTATCTTGGAAGTGTGACCCACACTAACATGACTTGCCCTGTCCAGGGGACTCCTGGAATTCACATCTCCCACGTTTCTTCCTAGTTGATGGCTCCCTACTATGCCCATCATAGTAGGGTGATTCCAAAGAACTGCATTTAGGAGTAAAGACAGGAGTCTGTCTTCCTTCTATACCCAGTCAGTCCTTGTCTCAATCACTTTATCTCTTTAACATGCACATCTGCATGTACACAGAGCTCTGGAAGGATCCTCTTATCTGAAGACTATGGAAACATTTTCTGATTCATGGAATTATCCCTTTCATTGAGTGATGTTCAAACTGCAGACTGGTCTCTGCCTTCCCAGATGTCTTCTCGTTGCTTGGCTTCCAACCGCTTTCTCTCTGTAAATAAGAGCAGTGTTAACCATGGTTGTCTATTTCATATAATCAATGACTTTCCCTTAATCCAAATTACAAGGCAAACTTTCGTCATGAGACAAGTGGATATCTTGGTCTCTCTTACCTGATTCCAAGAGTTAATTCCTTTAACTTCCTAAGTGCTTTGTAAGTGAAAATGATACTACTATAAGTCATTACATTTATTACTATATAATAAAAAATATCTGAGGCTAATAGAAGTATATGGAATAAGTCAGAATCTAGTAGGACTCAGATTCCAGTCTTGATAATACATATTTAAATTCTACTTTTCAACTATGTTTAGTGCTTCAACACAATTGCCCATTATTCCCAGCTTACTGATCTTTATAAATATTTCAACAGGTATCAAGGATATGTATTGATATTCTATTTTGTTGCTTAAATGGAAATGGTAGCCCCTGGGCTTTACTCGTATCTCCCCTCTACAACTTTGTTGAAAAAATATTTCAGAGGCAAACCAAATTTCAGTATTTTCAGAGCACTTCCAGGAGCCAGAAATCTTCTGGAATATACAATTACAATATGGAAAACTAAAACTATTTTTAAAAACAAAAAATATACAAATTTGGATAATCTATCTTCAATTTTTAATATGGAAGCTTGGTTCTCCATTTAACACTTTCACCAAGGTCTGAGAAAATATGGACCATACAACAGTCTGGTGACTCAAGCACTCCTTTAGGTGCCACAATACCAGTTCCAATTGCATGGCTAGTCATTTATCTTGAAACCATAAAATGGTGATAAGCCTACATGATAGATGGTAAGCCTAAATGTTTCCTTCTTATTGTTCCAAATTGATAATGCTTGTATAAGATTCAGCAAGTCATGAATCAGGGAGATTACAGAAATCGAGATGAATTTAGAATAAACACTTGCTATTCTGATATATCTTTCCTCATCAGCAGAATCCCTTACAACATTCCTACCCTATATCTGACTACACTTTAAGGGCAAAGAAGTTGGTTATGAAGCTGACTGGCACTTGGAAATATGAGAAAAAGAAATTCACTGCTATTTGGGCACCATCTTGTGGCATTATCTGAATATAGCAGCAAAGTTGAGGCAAAAAACAGTGGTCTGCAAATTGCAAACTGAATGAAGGCTGGTAGAGTGCCTTGGAACTGAGGCAGGCTTGAACTGCACTGGGGTTCCCTAGGAGACACAAAGGATAACTGGCTGGTCTAAAGGATTCCAGAATTTCTTAGGAAGGCAGCATGGTCTTGATTCTTACAAACATGGAGAAGTTAGGAGGGGATCTAAAGGCAATGGATGAAAGCAATCAAAATCTGGTTCTACATCCCAAGGAAAAATGAAGAAACCAGAAAAGTAAATTATTAGAACTCCAATTTTTCAATAAGGTGTGGAACTTAAATCATAAGAGTAATATGAGAAGATGGAAGAGATCCAAGAGCAGTAGAAAAATATGACTGCCCATAACACACAATTCCAAAATCAAAACAATTCTGAAAACAAAGTTACTGCTTTCTTTTTGGGGCCAAAATTAATTGATGGAGGCAAATCTAACCTGAAAGGATACGAAGCCATTTATAGTCTTAACATATCCCATTTAATGTGAACAGTCACACACTCTGCTGCAGAAATATTAATGTGTCTTGATTTTGGTGTTATAAGACACAGATACCATATTAGCTTTCTAAAATCTGGAAAGTTCAGAATTCTGAAATTTTTTTCGTTTTTTTTCGTTTTTTTTTGGAGCTGGAGTCTCACTCTGTCACCCAGGGTGGAGTGCAGTGGTGTGATCTTGGCTTACTGCAACCTCCGCCTCCTGGGTTCAAGCGATTCTCGTGCCTCAGCCTCCTGAGTAGCTCTTGAGTAACAGGCATGTGCCACCATGCCCGGCTAATTTTTTTGTATTTGTAGTAGAGACACAGTTTCGCCATGCTAGCCAGGCTGGTCTTGAACTCCTGAGCTCAGGTAATCTGCCCGCCTCAGCCTCCCAAAGTGCTGGGATGATAGGCATGAGCCACTGTGCCCGACCTGAAACATTTCCCAACACTTTCTAATAAAAGTAAGTAGATTCTAATGGTAAGCCATATGAAAAAACTAGTAGGAGTAGGAAGACAAATTGAGAAGCACAAAGAAATAGTGAAAATGGGAGGTGTAAATTTAGAAATACAAGAACATGAATAGAATAGAGAAATGTAGGTCAGGACAGGAAATAATAATTTCTTTATTTTAAAGATAAGGAAACAGAAGCTCGGAGAGCTGAAATGACTTGCCTAAGGTTACACAGCCAGTGAAAGAATTGAATCTAGGACCCAGATCCTTAATTCTTCACCAGCACACCTTCTACTATCCTGACATCTGAAATATCTACAAGGGAAAAAATACGAAAAAAAACTGTATGAACAGAAAGACAAAGAAACATGTCCCTTTATTAAAGAGAAAGGAAAGCAGATAATAGCTGATAAACTGCATGAAAGAAAGCTCCTACTAACTTGACCTCCAATAATTAAAAGAATCAATCAAGAGAAAGCCCAACAGTAGACATGAGGGCAAGGAATTAAGAAAAAATGGAAAATTCAGCACAAAGTGATTGACCTAAAACATTCACATCGGCTGGCCCTGAAAACTTTCATTCTCCAATATAATAAATCAATCAACAGAAATGACTATATTAAATGAGCTGCCTGCAATCACAGTGCAGTCAAGACTTTACGTAAGAGAATGTGAAGCCCTGAAGATTGTAAAAGGGCCAGTTTGGTGTCATGTTTTAAAAAAAGCAAAGACAGAGGATGTAAATTAAAGACTTTCAAAATTACTTCTAGGTCTATGAAAAATAATCACAAAATCTACTGTAGTCACCTACAGAACAAGAGACAACATGCTTCGTGAAGAACACGTCTGGTCAAACGAATCTTATTCCCTTCTTTTATAGAGGGACAGATGTAGTAGATCAAGGAGAAGTAATCTAACCTCTTAATTTTAGCAAAGTTTTAGATTTTAAGTTTACCAAATATTTATATAATCATAATATATGGAAAAATACAGTCTGAATCCAATAAGGGGGCATTTAACTCTAGAGTGTGGAATAATTATCAATGTATTAAGTGTCAACACAAGGAACCATGTACTATTTAGCAACAGCTGGTGACCTGGTCAGTTAGTTAGTCCTAGGTTAACATTTTCATCTCTGATCTAGGCAAAGGTAGTAGGTTTAATAAACAGCAATTGACACCAAAAAATGAGTAAATGCTACATCACAGAAAAAAAGTCACATTAAAATGAAAAAAAAAAAAAATGTAGTTAGAAATGAACTTCAGACATCAGGGGAGAAAAGACACCAAGAAAATACCCTAAGACCTAGATTATGAATCAGCAATGCCACACTGCCCTTTAAGGCAGAGTAATGGGAAGTCTAAAAAGGGTTTTCATAAGGTATCAACTATGATTAAATTTATTACTATCTTACAGAGATGGTTTGAAGTTCTTTGTGATTTAATTAATCAAACTAGGTAAGCAGATTACTATTTACTTACTTTGCCTTTCAGGCCTGTGACCCAAAAGATGGGCTTTCAGAACCAGCCAATTAATCACCTACCTTCAAGAATAAAATGAAAATAAATAAAATTGTAGCGGGCTTTGAAAATAAGAAGGTAGCTTATTCTGAAAGGTAATGATATCTATGTCCAGTTTTAGGTGGGAATCAATATTTGTATGAGTGGAACATGGGAAAATTGTATATACATTCCTGAGTTTGGTCTTTATTTTGTTTTTTATTTTTTTGAGATAGAGTCTTGCTCTGTTGCCCAGGCTGGAGTGCAATGGCGCAATCTCGGCTCACTGCAACCTCTGCCTCTCAGGTTCAAGTGATTCTCCTGCCTCAGCCTCCTGAGTAGCTGGGACTACAGGTGCATGCCACCACACCCGGCTAATTTTTCTATTTTTAGTAGAGACAGGGTTTCACCATGTTGGCCCGGCTGGACTCAAACTCCTGACCTCAGATGATCCGCCTGCCTCGGCATCCCAAAATGCTGGGATTACAGGAGTAAGCCGCCATGCCCAGCCCTGAGTTTTGTCTTTAAAATGTGGTTTTAGGCTGGGCACAGTGGCTCAGGTCTGTAATTCCAGCACTTTGGGAGGCCAAGGCAGAAGATCACTTGAGTCCAAGAGTTTGAGACTAGCCTAGGCAACAGAGAGAGACCCTATCACTACAAAAAGGAAAAAATTAGCCGGCATGGTGGCACA
The DNA here is from genome assembly GCF_047675955.1 of Chlorocebus sabaeus. NCBI lineage: Eukaryota > Metazoa > Chordata > Mammalia > Primates > Cercopithecidae > Chlorocebus > Chlorocebus sabaeus. The sequence goes on along the minus strand of NC_132912.1, from coordinate 100,998,987 downwards.
TGCCTGTAGCCCCAGCTACTCAGGAGGCTGAGGTGAAAGGATTGCTTGCACCTGGGAGGTTGAGGCTGCAGAGAGCTGTGATCGTGCCACTGCACTCCAGTCTGGGTGACAAAGTGAGACCCTGTCTCAATAAATGTCTCAATAAATAAATAATCAAAGTAGAGTGAAAAATGTAGCAGAAAAGTACTTAAAACTCAAAATCACGAATTCAAAATTCATTAATTAGGAAGGTTTCACACTCTGGGTTTTATAAAGAAAAACATGGAGGGCTTAGCATTCAGAATAGAGTCAAGATTTACAAAGAAAACTTAGAGTAACCAATGTCATCCATGTATTTGGTCAATGAACATGTATTGAGTGTCTTTTTATGTACCAGGCACTGCTGCCAGACAGCAGAACTCTTCAAGTGGGAGAAAGAAAGGCTGGGAGATTATCATACCATATTATAACAGGAAGATATACAGATTTCAATTCCCATGCTAATTCTGATCCCTTGGCAATGGTCATGTAAAACTCACCAAGAATGTCATGACTGATTTAACAATATCTGCCACGTGTAATGGATGGAGAGTAGCAGCATATAATACATATTTGTCATTACAAGCTCATATTATAATGAACATTAAATTCTTAACAGTCATATCAATAATCGTATCCTGAATTTGTAAAGCACTTTACCAAACATTTTTACATATGTTAACTTATTCTGTGCTCAAAACATTCTCCATGATTAGGTAGGCTGAGGAGTACTTTCACTTTGCTGGAAACCAGGGGGTGCAGAGAGGTATCTGACTCGCCCATGGCCACACAGCTAGGTAATGGCAAAAGCTCTATTAGAGCCCAGATTTCCTCATTTCTAAACAATCTGCCCCTGATCTTTATAGTTAAAGTTGTTAGAACAAAACAGTACACAGATATTCTCTATTTCTACTAAGGAAAAAACAAGAGGACACTGGTTTAAACTATCATGCAGATTTATAAGTCAGACCTAAGGAAGATTTTTCTGTGAGTGAAAAGCTACTAACCATTGGTACAGATAATAAAGAAGTTTGTCATATTTTATTCCTGGAGACTTTAAAAAATGTTTTATGTAAGTATTTTTTTCTAGGAAAAAATGTCAGTAACTCCAAAAGTCCTTCAAGAGGGATTACAGTATTACAGAAGAAGCATGGGTTTTATTAATCAGCGGTACCTAGAGTCAGATGCCTTCTCTTTCAGTTTACCAGCTGGGTGACTTTAGGCCAGTTACTTAACTTCTCTGGGTCAGCTCTAAACTCAAGATGGTATCATTGGTCACAGAGTTATCATAACACAGAATCATCATAACCTGTAAGTTATGATGGAGTTTCCTTCCTGTCCTTTTAATCAACAAAAATCATTTATGGTTTTTAATCTTAAAATCTACAGAACTGAAGTGAGAGGAAAAACAACTGCTTAAAATGCCCAAAAGAGGAACATATTTTCTTCCCTACTCAAGGCAGATTATCTCCACTAGATTGTAAGGCTTAAGGAGAGGAACAAAATCTTGCCACCTTTCTAATTCTCCTAAATAGGGAACACAATGCTTTGCACAGGGCAGGTGCTCAGTGAATGCCACATGGAGCTAATAGACGATTATAGGAATTTTAAAATAAAAAGAGTAATTAATGACAAAAGTATGCACTGAAATCTGTGCTGGATTCACCATATAATGATACTACTATTATTACTAACAAAAACAATAGCAGCTAACACTTATCATATAACTCATTATAGGCCTGTAGAAACAGGAGCAAGAGAGTACCTATGGTTTTTTGAAGATGACTAAGTATCCTTCATGGATTAGCTCGCTTGAGTTCCATTTAAGTCTGAAAAAACAGAGGCCTCCAGAGAGTAAGTAAGTTACTTACCTACCCTCTCAAGGTCACACAGACAGTAAATGGCAGACCTAAGATGTGGACCCAGGAAGTGCGATTCCAGAGTCTAATACCTAAAACAGTAAAGTTTCTACCGAAAAAAAATCTTTAAAGCCTGGGCTCCATGCAGGCAAGCATATAAGTATCTGCCCAACACAGAAAGAGGCCAGAAAGAGATACATCAGGAAATTTTCCAGATGCATTTCCTCAGATACAAAGAATGGTAGCACTCTGGAGCATAATAAAGGAAGAGTCCTCTATAATCCATACAGCCTCAGCACCAGTAGGTAGGAGGAACTTATCACAGTGGGTCTCTATTCACAAATAAAGGCCTTCTTTAGGAAAGCAATAGAGTACCCACTTAGTCAACAGTCTCAATTTTAATTGCATCACTGAAATGTCCTTTGTATAGCCAGACATTTAAAACAAATACTTCAAGTGGAGCTGCATGCTGATGCGCCTAGAGAAAGAAAAGGGAATACTCAAGATGATATCCACGCAAAACCACTGTTGCAGGATCTGTAGAGATACAGGTGATATACACCCACAGAGAAGGATGATAACATGGCAAAGGGAGTCATATCCCTTTTTATAGATATCACTGTTATCACACAGAAATCATTTTCTTCAGAGACAACCAATTAACAAAGGGTTAAGGACACTGCACATTCATCTTTAATCTAGTTCTGTTATTGCCATCTATAAAAACCCAAGGAACCCAGTTATGTTTCTATAGTCCGTAGGAGGCCTTTGAGTAAACAATGATTGGAAAACATCAAAACTGCCTCATTATAGTCATTAAGGTTTCAAAAATTAGTTGGGTTCAACTCTGAAACTCTAGCACTTGCCATGACACACTCTGTCACTGGTTATCTGGCCAGTGCAGCTGAGAGTCTGCAAGCTGCCTGCTATCACCAAAGCAGAGAGGACAGGAAGTATTAATGGCCTTGTTAGGCCAGCAATAAACAAGGAGTTTGAAACTTCAATTCGTTTAATGGAAAAATGAAGTTACTTTTCGGTAAGTGGAGTTTTCAGAATAAATTGCCTTCACAGATTCCAGGGATTGTGGGCTAAGGCAACGAGACTGTCTAAAGCCTGAAGGTTGATAAAAAGTACTTAAGTGCCACACCAGAGTCCCAAGCCTTTACATACAACTCAACAGCCTGTAGAGGAGACAGAGAGATTTTAACTTCAACCCCAAACTATAAGAAAATAAAAACTCTGCTTGTGGATCAGGGGAAATATTTTTCTGAGAACGCTTGGATAATGGAAAATAATCAGAAGACAGGTAAATCTAATGGAGCCACTCAGGACTGCCTTAAAAAGACAAAAATACCTCCTACAGTTGTTATCATCAATGTCAGTTGCTGGTTTTTCCTAAATTTGTCTTCTACCTCAGATCTAAACCATTTGGTAACATTAGGGCAATATCATGGCAATTGTGGCCCAGTAAAACCATAGCAAATGTTTTCTGCCTAGGACACTGTAAGTTTTCACAGGAAAATTTTTCTCAGAGAAAAACTGTAGGAAAAGCCATGGATGGGCTGAGAAGACCAAACCTATCTCTTGGAAAACAACAGTAGGAGCGTGGATTAGGATGTTTTGGTGTGTTAAACAGGCAGACAAATCCTGAAACGTCTTCTCCTGAACGTAAGGCATGAGACTTTCTACACACTTAGGAGGCTTCTAGGAAACAGAAATGACAAAATGGAATGGGCTTCATTCTTTTTTTTTTTTTTAAACACACGCCTTATAGTGAGCTGTAAAGGGACTAGAGAAGAACGCCATCCTTTCAGCTCACCTCTGGCTTCTTGCAGTTTCTTGAGCTCTGCTTCTCGTTCGGTTTTGCTCTGCTTACTTCGAACCCCAAGGGCACTGATGACTAACCTTCTGGCTAGGGCTGCTGAAGTCTCAGGACGCTCCTTTGCTGGCTGGAGGAACTCTGAATGGAAGAAAGGGAGGGAGTAGGAGGGAGTAAAGAGAGAGCACTCCAGCTTCAAGTGATTTAACTCAGTAATTAACATACAAAATAGACTAACAAGGGCTGCATCAGCAGTAATTAATACAAGCCTGATAGATGACGATCAGAGAAAATTAACATGGCAAAGCACAAACCCCTGGCTTCATTATCTGCATTAACACAGTATCTTACAGTGACTCTATCAGGCAGTTAAACACAGAGGTAAACTAGGTAGGGATGTCATGAGAAACTGGTTGCTGCATTGCCTGCCGTTAGTTCTCAGACTCTCCAAGTGGCTGCTCAGATGCCATATTTCCAACATGGTCATTTCTCTTTTATTTATTTTTTCTTAAAAACATACTTCTTTTAACACTAAAAATAAAAGTGATATGTCTTTAGATGTCTGGATGCTATAAAACTGCTGGAAAGAATAATAATACCACCATCAGCAAGAAAAAACCCAGAGATTATAGACTCACCAGCATAAGCTCTAGCTTTGGCCTTGGCTGCTCTCGTGGCCTGTGACAAGGGACGAATCTTCACCATGGTGTGTTTAATACCCAACGCATCACGAGCTGCAAAGAGGAATAAAAGGAAGCAGAAGACATGAAGTACAGTGATGCAAAGGAACAACTAGGGATGGCTCTTAGTATTTCCTAGATGTTATGCTTTTTTTCTCAAAGCAAGCAAAAGAGACTAAGATCTAGAGGCAGTAATTATTTTAGATCAGGTATCAGCAAACTATGGCTCTGTGACCAAATGCAGCCAACCACCTGTTTTTATATTTATTTACAAAGTAATTTTATTATTTTACTGAAACAGAGCCATGCCCATTTGGCCTGTATATTGTCTATGGCTGGTTTCTTGCTCCAACAGCAGAGTTAAGTAGTGAAAGAGACTGATGCTTCACGAAGCCTAAAATACTGTTTTTACCGTTTGGTCCTTTATATAATAATTTTGCAGACCCATATTCTAGGTGGTTCAGACAGGAATTAACATTTTAATATCTCTATTTTCTTTGAATGCCTCTGCATCAGATCTGTCATGAGGCCAATGATGTATGTAAAAAGGCCCAATCATATATTCAGAGAGTATGTATTATAACTTCTCACTAGATAGGTTAAAGTGTTACTTAAATTCACTTGTCTGGGATGGGGAAAAAAAAAAATCACCAATATTGTAAGAGTTAGCCCCACTGGATTCTTCAATCTCTACCTTAATCTGTTTATGTACTATCATGACAGTTATGTGTACAAATAACCTTAAAAGGTGTTGACTCTATCTCTCCAAATACCACTGGACTAACATGAAAGAGGAGAATGGGTACCAAAGTATCTTACTTCAAAAAAACCACTATCTGTCCTATTACCTACACTGGCTGAATAAAATGCCAACTTTCTCAAATAGAAGGGAAATAGAAAAAGTAGCATGAGAAAATGAACAATAAGAAAGGAAGGTTGAAAGCCATTGGGTGAATACCTGTAATTGGACTGGAGAATACTCCTAGGGCATGTGTATCATCCACCCATTTAATATCAAATCCTTTCTTTCTGCAACACACAAAAAAAATTTTATTTCCTAAAATAAAATTTACTTTTATGAAACATCTCACAAATAGAATCTCATAAAGCATTTCACAAGATAGAAACACTCAACGAGTGCACAGGTGGAATGGGGATAATGACACCAAAAACAGCTTGGAGGACAGAAGAAGCCATTGAATTTTAAAAGCAATAATACCATCATAAAGAACTACCCAGGAGTATTTTACGTTCTCAGCCATTTTATAGACATCAACTAATTAATCCTCACAAGTCCCTTGGGGATGTAAAGTATTTAATGCACTCTTTACAAGAGACGTTCTTATGGGCAGGGAATGAGAAGAAATGGAAAGAGGAAGCAGAGGAGGGTTAGAATATAAGAAGAGTAGGTAGGCAGGGAAGGTCACCTGGATTTAATGCAAATGTAAACTCTGTCCTTGAGGACAGAGACAGAAACAGAATGCGAGAATGGGGTAGGGGAGATTATACTGCAAGATGTCATTCAATTTTTTTTTTTTAAAAGTCAAGTAATGGGGAAAAAAGGGGGCAACTATAATCAGAGAGGCTGATCTGTTCTTCACTTGTTGCAGAAGGGAGGTTAAAAATATAAGAAAAATATAGGAAAGAATTGTGTGGCAAAGTCAGAAAAATTCAGGATGAAAGAAATCATGATAAGAGAAATATCAGACCAGATTAGAAACGATCAAAAGAATGAACACTTAAGTACTACAGAAACACTTTTATTTTGGAGAAGAGCTACCTAGTGAGCACAAGGAATGTCAGGATGATGACATAACAGTTACATTTTTCAGCTAAGAGCTTAAAAATGCTCATGGACTCAGGGTTCTGCCACCTTGAGACCTTGGGCAAGTTTAACCTCTCTTGAAGCTAGGCTGGCTCATCTGTAAAAATGAGCAAAGTATGTCCCCCACAGAGCTGTTGTGAAAATGGAAATGAGATCATCCATGACAAGGCAAAGATGATGGTGTTGAGCACTTCATGGGCATCTAATAAATTAATGGTGTTCATTACTTTTATTATTAATAGCAATGTTCATCAATATTAATATTGATGAAGATGGTGATTAAAACATGAAGCTGACTCTGTAATTTGACTCGCAGGCATTATTACAGGCTTTTGCACCATGACCTTTTTTTTCATTTTTATAAATCACAGATGGGTTCCAGAGGGCCTTTTCTACTTCAAAATTTCATAACCCTTTAAAATTTTTCTCTCTGGAGAATGTTTTTAAGTTTGATAGAAAAATGGTCTTGCAGGTGAGATTATCAAGAAACAAAGCAAAGGGAAGTAAATAGTTTTATAAGAGTTAACTAATCTTCACGAAATTCTAGACATCAACAAAATGATCCTTGGTTTTATGAATCATCATTTACGACAGTCTAAGGTAGTTCTAATGGGATTGGATCCCTCTGACTGCTTTTAAAAAATCTATTATGAATTTTATGTTGAACAGGTTCTGATACTAGATCTAAACCTAATTCTAATAAATAAGACTGACCTACACACTCTACATTTAAAGTTTATGGCAGAGATTAACTGTCCTCCAGGATCTATTCACCCTTTCCTTCTGTTAGTTATAGAACTGATGCTCCCCGCCGAATTACGTTTAACTGATTAAACAAGTACATGGCTGCTGGTTTTGCCTGTTTTAGAACTTCATATGAAAACAGAACACTTGTTCTTATAAATAAAGTTTTAGTTTACAGCCATGCTCATTTATGTACTGTTTTTGCTTGCTTCTGTTTAACAATGGCAGAGTTGTCTAAAATATTTACTTATCCTTTAAGAGAAAGTTAAGGGCTATACCCTGACTTATAACAGAATCTTACACATTCAAGGTGAATTTTAAATTTAAATTTGTTATATCACACTACAGACCTGGTTCATTTTAAATATCAGGACTGAAACATTAAAGTATAATCCTTCTTGATACTGATTTTCTTCCAGACCCTGAAAATCTTCTTAATAACTTTCTTTCTAGATTATCATCTCTTTATTCCTGAAGCTTATTTTTTCTTGTAAGCTAAATATACAGAGGTATATACTTCTAACTCTTTTAACGTCTCCTATATAAGTATCAGCTATACACACACCAAGGGTTAGGGCAAGTGTTCTCAAACCCACTTATATCAGTGTGAGTTGATATTTTCACCATGGAATTAAATAAAATTAAACCAATGAAACAGGTGCAGAGCATAAAAAAGAAGAGTTATTGTGTCTGTAAAAATTTAGTTGAGGCCAGGCATGGTAACTCACACTTCTAATCCCAGCACTTTGTGAGGCTGAAGTAGGCAGATGGCTTAAGTGCAGGAGTTTGAAACTAACCCAGCAACATGGTGAAATCCTGTCTCTACAAAAAAAATACAAAAATTCGTCGGGCATGGTGACACACACCTGTGGTCCCAGCTACTTGGGAAGATAAGCTGGGAGGATTGCTTGAGCCCAGGAAGTTGAGGCTGCAGTGACCCCAAAAGGCGGCAAGAAAGAAAAAGATGGGACAAGTAAACACATAAAGATGGCAGGCAATTTGACAATACATCCAAATATATCAACAATTACAATAAATATCAATGGACTAAATGCACCATGAAGTCATCACTGATGAGAGTCTTTTTAAATGCTAAAATGGGGACTAGAAAGGCTATCTGACATTTTTAAAGAACTTAGAACAGTAGTTTAATATAGAAAATTTCTACTGGACCTGGAAAAGACAATAAACCAGCCTGATGCTAAAATATGAAAAACAGGGGATATGAAAAACAAGAGATGATTTCTCAGAAAACATTTTTTAAAGACTTCATCTCACACTCCCTAACATCCACAATCATTTGCATACTCACTGATAACTGCAGAAAACCCGTAGAAGGTCTTCAGTACGAAATTCTTGGGGAAAGTCATAAATTTCAATGACATGTGGGAATTCACAATCACTGAGGTCAATATCAGGAACTTCATGGTTGTAGTAATCAAATCTAGGTTCCTGGATGCTCTCTCTGCCCTTCGTATTCCCTGATAACTAAAAAGGAAGAAGCACATAAGTGCCGGTTACATTTAACCTGGCTATTGTAAAATATATTCCTATATATAAACAATCCTCCTCCCTTTCTCTACATGTTCTTATTCCTCAACCTTTGGCATAGTCTCTGTATTAATTCTACTGATAGATACAATAATGATCAGGTGCTTATCACCCAGTTTATACTATACATATGGAACAGTTGAAAAAATGTTAAAATTCCAGCAGACAGGCAATGCATGAAACTCAACTTGCATCTCTAACCAGCACACGAGAAAACACAGACTGAATACTGTGGTGAGTTATAAATGGTACATCTTGGAAACTGATGCTCAGATAATAGCTGAAGAGATTAATTAATAATATTTATTTTAATTGAGCTTACTGACCAGGCTCATATCATAGTTTCTTTTCTGGAAGTGAACAAAAATGAAGAAAATTTAAAAATAAAAATAAAAAAAAAACTTTTTTACTTCACTTTTTGTTGAATGTATTAAAGGGTGAGGAGACAGCTTACAAAGACATTTGTTGAGACAAATTAAGTGGTACAAGTAGTTATACTTAATGTCCTTAGCACGAGACCTACCTTAAGGAATGCGCATATAGCAGGCTAGTGAAGGAATTAATAAAGGAGGTAACAAATTAAAATTCTACCACCCTATAAAAAAAGTTGAACTTCACACTGGAAGCAAAAGAAAGAAAACGGGAAAGTGAAAAGTGGCAGCAAAGCCATGACAGTCATTCTGTCATTCACCTGTTATAAAACCTAGACGCTGCTGATGACCCAAAGCCACCAGATCCTTAAGATAATTTTTTTCTCTCTCTCTCTCTGTTAATCAAAAGTTCAAGGAGGTCCCTTCAAGCTTTCTCTGGTTTTAATACTGTGTCTCTTTTCCCATCAACTGAGGAAAATAAGAACTTGCAATGCCAGGAATATATATCTCCTTTCCTTGGAGAAGTTGAAAAATGGATTCAAGAGTTTTTTTGGGAGAAGGAGGAAGATGACTTGGATAATATCAATAAAAACTATTATTTATTCCTGTACTCCAGTTCCTTTTCTCTACTAAGCCTCAGTTTTACATGTAAAACATGGGAATAATAACAATACCTACACTTCATAGATTAAGTGCATGGACTAAAGGAGATGATATGGCAAATGCTTAGCATACTGCTTGGCACATAAGTATTCAGTAAATTCAACCCACTTTAAACCAATTTTAACCAAGCACTAAGTCTGTTACATGCCAAACCCCATATTAGTTCCACTCTGCTTAGGATGTAGAAAGCAGAAGAGAATGTTCTTCCCACCATAACAAGAGAAAAGACCAGCTGATCTATAAAATCATAACTTTTCTTGAGTTTACCAGAGAGCTGAGTTTGTAAGATAACAAGGGAAACTGGTTATCTTAAAATCCATATAATGACAAGTCTCTCCCAAAGAGAAACAGAATACATAAACTGTTTTGCCTTTGGCAGACCACTGGGAGAAGTGATCACCACATAAGTGGGCCAAGAAGATATCAGCTAAACTTTTAATAAATTCTTAAACATCTAGAGTAGACTAGTGTTAACAGTTTGGAATAACTCAGAGGCCAGGGACAAAAAGAGTCTGCGATAACTTGCAACTCAATCCCTATGCCAGTGCCACACTGTTTTGATTATTGTAGCTTTATAGTACTGTTTGAAATCAAGAAGCTTACTATAAAGCCTGAGTCCTCCAACTTTGTTCTTTTCAAAATCACTTTCGATTATTTAGGGCACTTTGCATTCCACAGATTTTGAGGATCTGCTTGTCAATTTCTGCAAAAAATTTTCTGCCAACCCGGCAGCTGGGATTCCACTGAATATGTAAATCAACTTAGGAAATATGTGAACAATATTAAGTTCTGCAGAAGATAAACATGGGGTGTCTTCCCATTTCTCTAAGTCCTTAATTTCTTCCAACAATGTTTTACAGTTTTCAGAGTATAAGTTTTATATCTCTTTTGTTAAATGTATTCCTAAATGTTTTATTCTTTTTGAGGTTATTGTAAAATTGTTTTCTTCATTTTCTGCAGTGACTTTGAGTTACTTTCCAAAACCCAAACAAAACAAGGAACTGCATGTTTGTACATTTATAAACTGGGGCTAAATAATACATTGTGAAAGATACAACGTAAATCACAAAATATCTTAGAAATATAAATCCTAAGAAATGTTATAGGCCAGGCGTAGTGGCACGGACCTGTAATCCCAGCACTTTGGGAGGCCCAGGCAGGCAAATTGCTTGAGTTCAAGACCAGCCTGGGCAACATGGCAACATGGAAAAACCCTGCCTCTACAAAAATTACAAAACATTAGCCGAATGTGGTGGCACACACCTGTAATCCCAGCTACTCGGAGTGGGAGTGCTGAGGCTGGAGGATAGCTTGAGTCCGGGAGGTCGAGGCTGCAGTGAGCCAAGACTGTACCACTACACTCCAGCCTGGGTTACAGAGCAAGACTTTCTATCAAAAAAAAAAAGGGGGGGGGTATAAAAAGGAAAGAAACGACAGGATAGTCTGGTAAGAAAATTTGATTATGCTCCTTTGCTCTAACCTAGTCAGCAAAGCTAAACTTGTATAGTTATATTTCATTTCTGAGGTACCTATTAAATATCTGGCTTCTGACACTGATTAAAAACTGTTAATAATAGCAAAAACCATAATTCTTATTCTACATTTCATGAAACAAATGAAGGCTACAAGTTACATACTTCTGATCAGTTCTTCCTCTATCACTCAGAATCCACTATCACTAGAGATTCCTAACTTTTCCTAGAGGAGGAAGAACTTCATTTCCCCCAGGGTACTGATACTGTTGGGATCAGCTCACATTTCCTCAGTAACACATTTTTTTGTGTGGAGGTAGGATATCATACTGTTAATGGAACTTTCTCTCCTAAGAATCTCAGCAAAACATGCAAGATAACTTGACAGAAAGGAGAGGATATGTGGCATAAAAGGGAGAAAGTGTCAAAGAGAGGATAATATGGGATGAAGATGGAAGTGAGGCAGAGAAAGACTGTGAAGAGGGATGGGGAGATAGGACCACTGACACAGAGGGATGAGACACGGCAGTATGGAAAGCTTTAAGAAAAAGCTCTACAATCTGATGTACTGATTATGCACTTTTGCAGTAGGCCTGGACTATCCAATACAGTAGCTGCCTGTCACATGTGGCTATGCAAAAAGTAAAATGTGGCTAGTTCAAATTGAGATATGTTATAAGTATAAAATACCCCTTAGATTTCAAGACTTAATACAAAAAGAAATATCTCATTAATAATTGTTAATACTGATTACATGTCGAAATATTTTGAACATACTAGTTTAAAATATATTATTAATTTTACCTGTTATTACTTTTCTAATATGGCTACTAGAAAATTCAAAATTATACATGTGGTTCACATTTGTGACTTGCATTGTATTTCTACTGTAGACAACAGAAACATTTACCATAAGAATCACATGTATTTGGGCAATCCCTCCTAGAGTCAATGTCAAACCTTCATAATATTTTTAATTAGGGCTAAGAATGTCTGATACAGCAAAAACAGAGGGTAGAGGTTTAGAATTTCATTCATTCTGATCTATTATAGACCTAGGGAAAGTTTACAAATGATTCAGAGAAAACAATTTTGAGTTATGAATCACAAATATTTTTAGGATTTTAAATAGTGGTCTGTGTTGCTATTTATAAAGCATAAATGATATGTGAGTATTCCTTCATATGCACAACCAGCTTCCATAAAACCATTCAACTAAATCAAAATTAACTTCCTGAAATAGAGGGTTTGAAGACACTTAGGGCCTAGCAGTCTGGTCTTGAAAACAAGTCTATAAACTATTACCCAACTAGTAATGATGTTATTGCCCTGATGCCTATTTGCAGAGGGATAAAAGGATAGGGGAAAGAGCACAAGGTCAACAAGGCATGCATCACTGAGTTTTTATTTTTTGTTTTCTGTTTATTTAATACTTAGTTCTTCAATATATAAAAGGAAAATACAAGAAGTACTGAAGTCACATGCCAATTATTCCCCACAGACAAAATTTATTTATATATATTCATATATGCATGCTACATTATGCCCTCCCTAGCTGCTGTCACTGGCACCCACACACACCATGAGGGGAACCTGAAAGCAGACCTGCCCATCTGTCACTCGTGCACACCTTCCTGGGGCCTAAGGATGAGTCTACACAGCTTTCCACTGCTACAACAACGAATGGCACGCAAGCACGCTGTCTGAGGGCTAGGGATTAGCCTACCCCACTCGCCACAGCCTGCACTCAAGGGCACCATCAGGGAGCCTGGAGAATGACCCACCCCAACCCCCTACCTGCATAAGCATTCTGCGTGCTGCTTGGGAGCCAGAGGGATAGCCCACTGCTGCTCCTACCATCACCAAAACACACTGCCCAGGGGCTCAAGGACCCATCTACTCACCCAGCACACTGCTGCCACTGCTGGCACCAAAGTAAACTGCCTGGAGGCCTAAGGATCAGCCTGTCCAGACTCACTACCTTTGGTGCACAGAACGCTGCCTGAAGCCCTAAGGATCAGCACACTCAGCCTGCTGTTATCCAAGGACTGGCCTCTACCTGGTGTCCTCATCCCCAACAAAGTTCTACTACAGCTTCCACTAACCACCACAGCCTAAGCCATTGAGAAGCTCACAGACACAAATGACACTGATTACAGCCCAAGAAATCATACAGAAACTATGCTACTGTACCCATCCAGAATCAAAACCAAAGTGCTGGACCCAACCAAAAGAACAGATATATCTATAGGAAAAAGTATTTTCCCTATGAAAGCCAATCCTTAAAATTTGAAGAAGTGACTATTACACTAGATGCACAGATATCAATGAAAGAACACAAGAAACATAAAAAAGCAAGGAAACATAACACTTCCAAAAGAACACAGTAATTATTCACCAACATTCCAATGAAAAAGAAATCTATGAAATGCCTGACAAAGAATTCAAAAATATTAAAGGTCAGTAAGATTCAAGAAAACATAGATAAATAATATAAGGAAATCAGACAAACAATTCATGACCTCAATGAGAAATTCAACTAAGAGTTAGAGTTCATAAAGAACTAAATCAATCCTGAACTGAACAATTCAATGAATGAAACAAAAAATACAATTGAGGGCAATAGTAGACTAGATCAAGCAGAAGAAAGAATTTCTAAACTTAAAAGACAGACCTTCTGAAATAACCCTGTCAGAAAACAAATAGAATAAAGCAAGCCTATGTGAAATGAGGGACATCACAAAGTGACAAATATTTAAATTTTGGGAGTTCCAGAGAAGAGATGGCTAAAGGCACAAAAAACCTATTTAATGATATAACAGCTGAAAACATCCCAAGTCTTGCAAGAGATATAGACATCCAAATATAGGAAGCTCAAAGATTCCCAAATAGATTCAACCCAAAAATATCTTCTCCAAGGCACACTGTAGTCACACTGTCAAAAGTCAAAGACTAAGAATTCTAAAAAACAGCAAGAGAAAACCTTCAAGTTATATAGAAGGGATATATAGAAGGGAATTCCCATCAGACGGGAACAATAAAGTTGTTCCCAGACAAGCAAAAACAGGGAATTCATTATCTTGAGACTGGACCTACAAGAAATGCTTAAGGAAATCTTACGCCTGGAAGTGAAAGGATGCTGTCTACCATCATAAAAACACATGAAAGTATAAAGCTCACTGGCAGAACAGACACAAATGAGAGAAAGAAGTCAAATGTTACCACCACAGAAAACCATCAAACTGCAAAGAAAAATAAGATAGGAAGAAAGAAACAAAAGATACATAAAACAAACAGAAAACAATAAAATGAAAGGAATAAGTCCTTACCTATCAATAACAACCATTATCAATAACAACCTATCAATAATAACCATATTTAACCATTTTAAATTCTCCACTTAAAAGATATAATTTAACTGAACAGATTAATAAACATGACCCAACTATATGCTGCGTACACTTCATCTGTAGACACATATTGCCTAGAAGTGAAAGGATGGAAAAATATATTCCACACAAACAGAAACCAAAAGCAAAGCAGGGATAGTTATATGAGATAAAACAGACTTTAAGTCAAAAACTTTAAAAAGGGCTGGGCATGGTGGCTCACACCTGTAATCCCAGCACTTTGGGAGGCCAAGGCAGGCAGATCACTTGAGGCCAGGAGTTCGAGACCAGCCTGGCCAACATGGCGAAACCCTGTCTCTATTAAAAATACAAAAATTAGCTGAGCATAATAGCGTGCGCCTATAATCCCAGCTACTCAGGGGGCTGAGTCAAGAGAATTGCTTGAACCCAGAAGGCAGAAGGTGGAGGTTGCAGTGGGCTAAGACCATGCCACTGCACTCCAGCCTGGGAGACAGAGCCAACTCTGTCTCCAAAAAAAAAAAAAAAAAAGGAAAAAAGAAAGAAAAAAGAAACAAAGAAAGTCATTATATAATGATAAAGGGATCAACTCAGTAAGATGATATAACATTGTAAATATATATGCACCCAACACAAGAGCACCCAGATATATAAAGCAAATACTATTAGATCTAAAGGAAGCAATAGACTCCAATACAATAATAGTTGGGGGCTTCAACATCCTACTCTCAGCATTGGACAGATCATTAGACAGAAAAATCAACAGAGAAACATTGCATTTACACTGCACTGTAAACCAAATGGACCTAACAGACATTACTGGAACACTTTATCCAGCGACTGCAGAATACATTCTCATCAGTACAACCTAATGAAGCACCTCAAAGAATTAGAAAATCAAGAACAAACCAAATCCAAAATTAGTAAAAGGAAAGACTTAATACAGGTAACAGTGGAACTAAATGAGAGACTAAGAAAACACAAAGGATCAATGAAACAAAAAGTTTTTTTAATGCAAAAAACAAAATCAATGAAACACCAGCTAGACTAACCATAGTGAAATCATTATATGATTTGCATATATTGAATCATCCTTGCATTCCTAGAATAAACCCCACTTCATCATGATATCTTTTTTTTTTTTATGTTGAATTTGGTTTGCTAGTATTTTGGTGAAGATTTTTGTAAAAAATGTGATACATTACGTCAACAGAATGAAGGTCAAAACCCATATAAACATCTCAATAGATACAGAAAAAGCACTTGATAAAGTTCAACATCCCTTCATGATAAAAAACCCTCAACAAATTAGAAATAGAAGAAACATACCTCAACATAATAAAGGCTATATATGACAAACTCACACCTAACATTATGATGAATGGGAAAAGCTTTCCACTTTTCCTCTAAGGACGGGAACAAAGCAACAATGTCCACATTCACCACTCTTACTCAATGTAGTACTTGAAGTCCTAGACAGAGCAACAGGTAAGAGAAATAAAGAACTGCCAAATTGGAAAAGAGAAAGTCAAACTGTATCTCTTTGAAGATGAAATCATCTTACAGAAAAATCTAATGACTCCACCAAAAAACTCTCATAACTGGAAAAAAAAAAAAATTCAGTAAATTACCAGATACAAAGTCAGCCAGTATAACTCAGCATTTCTATACACCAACACCACACTAGTTGAAAGAAAAATTAAGAAAGAAATCCCATTTATAATAAATACAAAAAATGAAATAAAATACCTAGGAGTAAATCTAACTAAGGAGGCAAAAGCTCTCTACGAGGAAAACTACAAAACACTGATGAAAGAAAACTGGAGAGAACACAAACAAATCGGAAGACATCTCATGCTTATGAATTGGAATAATTAATACTGTTAAAATGACCGTACTGTCTAAAGCAATCTAAAGATTCAGTGCAATCCCCATCAAAATACCAACGACAATTCTTCATAGAAATAGAAAAAACAATACTAAAATTTGAATGGAACCACAAAAGACAAAAATTAGTCAAAGCAATGCTGAGCAAAAAGAATAAACCTGGAGGTATCACACTACCTGATTTCAAAAAATACTGTAAAACTGTGGTAACCAAAACAGCAAGGTATTGGTATAAAAACAGGCATACACACCAATGGAACAGAATAGAGAACCCTATTCTGTTCATGCATTTACAGCCAACTGATTTTCGACAAAGGCACCAAGAACATTGGGGAAAGCACACCCTCTTCAATAAATGATGCTGAAAAAACTGGATGTCTATATGCAGAAGAATGAAGTCAGATTCCTATCTCTTACCGCATATAAAAATCAACTCAAAATGAATTAATGACTTAAACATAAGACCTGAAACTATAAAACTCTGTTATGACAGCCCTAGCAAACTAATACCTTATTCCAGTAAATAAGGCTGGAAAGGAAGAATGGAGTTTCAATTTCCTCACCAACATTTTGATTTTAAATTCAACTATAACTGACATGTCATATTTATTCCTATATTCCCCCACTGATCATATTATCTTGCAAACTAGGCAGTTAATATATATTTATAGAATGAATAAAATGCACATGCTTCAAGTTAATTATTCTGTCCAAATGCATGCTTAACAAGACTTATGCTAGGCTGGGTGTGGTGGGTCATACCTGTAATCCCAACACTTTGGGGGGCTGAGGTCAGACAATCACTTGAGGCCAAAAACCAAGACCAGCCTAGGCAACACAGCAAAAGCCCTCCTCTACAAAAAATAATTTTTTAAAAATTAGGCAGGCGTGGTGACATACACCTGTGGTCCCAGCTACTCGGGAGGCTGAGGCAGGAGAATTGCTTGAGCCCACAAGTTTGAGGCTACAGTGAGCTAAGATCATGCCACTGCACTCTAGCCTGGGCAACAAAGTCAGACTGTCTCAACCCCCACCACCTAAAAAATAGATGAACAAAAAAAACCCAAGACTTATTTGATTTATACAACAACAAATATATGTATGTTGAGACAGGGTCTCATTGTGTTGCCCAGGCTGAAGTTCAGGGGTATGACTTGGCTCACTGCAGCGTCTGCCTCCTGGGCTCAAGAGATCCTTCCACCTCACCCTCCCCAGTAGCTGGGACCACAGGCACATGCCACTACGCCTGGTTAAGTTTTGTATTTTTTGTAGAGATGAGGTTTCGCCATGTTGCCTAGGCTGGTCTCAAACTCCTGCACTCAAGCGATCCACCTGCCTCGGCCTCACAAAGTGCTGGGATTACAGGTGTGAGCTATCATGCTCAGGTAACAACATATATTTTTTAAATGATTCTAAATGGCACTCTAAAATTGGGGGAAAAAATTGATACTTTTTTCTTTCCCTTTACCAATCAACTTTAATTGCCCTGGTTAATAAATCATGAAGAAAATTCAGAATAAATTATAAAAAGAAAACAAAATTTCAAAATAAATCATCTGTACTTCTGATAGTGACAAACTCAGGACTTGATTCTGGAAGGAGTCTGTATTTTTCACAAGCTGTTCTCACAACCTGGAATGCTTTTTCTGCTCATGTTCCTTCTTCTCCCAAGATCCAGCTTCAATCTTTAACTCCTCTTGATGCTTCTTTCCCAATTTACTCCAAATTTGGCGATCTTTCCTTTCCTATATTGCTATTTCCTAACACTTAGCAGTTGGATATATATTACATTTCATCAATTCTAAGATATATCCTTTTTTTCACATTTTAATATCACTGACATAAGGATGCATCACAATCAACATATTGTTATTGCTCCCTGCACATGCATATCAGAAGCACCAGTACCGAAACTGGCAGAAAGGGTGGTCAGTAATGTGGAGGAAAATTCCAGATATTAGAACAGCTCTACATAAGTGCAAAGGTGTCTTAAGAATCCAGCAACTAAGATTTTTGGTTCTTTTATGTATTAAGAAATGCTGCATCATCAAAGTTCTTAATGGCAAAATGAATGACACTGAATAGAAAAGTATCAATATCAGTGGCTGAATCAAGAAATTATTAGAAAGAGTTGGATTGTGAACGTGAAGTATTAGGAAAATCTTAACCAATTTATTTTACTACATTTTTTATGTATGAAGATGAAATATGACAAAAAAATTTATGTCCAATTAGGAGGGTTGTTTCAATATGTATAAAATTCAAATTCTAAGGGAAAAGCACTGTGTCGAAGTTTTTTCTATCTTAGTAATACATAAAATAATGGTATATTTCACAATCAAAGGCATTTCCAATTCATTGAAATAGAATACTTTTTTTTCTAGTCATTCCTGAGAATAAGTCTCATCAGTTCCACAAGACTGTACACTGCTTACTGTTATCCTTCTCTTTTACCCCCAACATCACTAAGATCAGCGCTGGGCACAGAATATTTGTTCAATATCTGTTGACTGGCTGAGACCTGTCAGGTAGAGACAAAGGCTTAATGTCATGGAAAGAACAAAGGGCTAGAAACCAGGAGGCACAGATTCTAATGCCAACTCGGGCATTAACTTACTTTAGCTACAACCCTTCTGGGTCTTAGTTACCTCGTCTATAAAATAAGAAGGGGCCAGCCTAGTTTGTAGGCTAGACTGCTGAATCCATGTTTAAGGAGTTGACAGTCTTGTGGAACTAATGAGACTTATTTTCAGAAATCATTTTAAACACTAACATTCCACTTTTTAAAAATGACTTGTGCAGTTCTATCTCTAAGACAGGATAAAGCTCTAGTTCTGAGTCCTTATATGTCAAGGACTATAATATAAATTCTGGCTCATCTTGGAAGATAGGAATAAGAACATTTTTGTGGGTACTTTTAATTAAACACAATTAAACATAATAAACCACTTTACAGTTACAGGTATAACAAATTTAAATGAGAGGCACTGGGGGTTACAGGAACAAGGACAAAAAGATTTGGGCACAAGTTGGTGGTGTAAAATTACTACAGTTGCTTCAAAAATCTATTTACATAGAATTAACCCATATAATCAATTCTCAATTATGTAGGTGAGGTTATTCAAGTCCTTCATTTCTGTTTTTCTCTTCCACTTAACTGCTTGTTAACTCACTTTCTATTGAAGAAAATCAATTTAAAATTTTATGATTTACTATAAACCCTAACAAATTAAAAAATGCCCTAACCATACTCCACAAGCCATATCTCATGGAATTCACTGAAACAAGCACTGTCAAGGACAGAGCAAGGTATACTAGGAATCTCTGAATCTTCAGACAAGAATCCTTAAATAAAAGTTTCCTTGTACTGACAATATGGGCCAAGAACTGTTCACCTTTCTCCAGTTTTGAAAGAGGATCAGAAATTAAAATGCTGCTGGCTTCTATGCTAATTCTGAGGAAAAAATGTTATGCAACAAATATAACAGAGCTCAGAAGGGGGATTTTTAATTTTAGGAGTCATCTGGTTACAAAAACAAAACAAACTATGAGCGATGGAATCTACTTAATGTTCCCTCTTTCTGTTTGGACCAGAGATCTAGTCATCATTCACTAATGGATTGAACAATAAAAACAGAGTACATAATTCACTCAGATTCTTCACTGGATGTCCCAACTGACTGCATTAGAATATACAGCATCTGGAAAGTGAGTCTATAAATCCCCACTTAGGCAGTCAATAACATGTCAATTCAGACATTTTTATAAAAATATGAATTATAAATCTGTTAAAATGAGCTGCAACTATTAAAAGACACTGTGAAAAAAATTAGAACTAGACAGGTGAGGGGGTACATGGGAACTCTGTACTCTGTTCAATTTTTTAAATAAATCTAAAACTACTCAAAAATAAAGTCTATACATTTTTAAAAAATAGAATAGAAAACAGAAATTAGAAACACAGAACAGCATAGTAAAAGTGGGAACTATAATTTCTTGTTTAATTCTATAGCCTCACCAACATGAAACTGCATCAACCAGTCCAGCACTGGGGGATCTAATCTCCTTTTGTTCTTTTTCCCCCATCCTATCCCTCTAATCTCCTTTTGAAGTCATATTCTGTGTCACTTATCAGGCAATGAAATACAGTTTTAGTACCTCTGTTATAAGGTTGTTTTATATTAATTACCCTGCAGATTGCTGTGTAACTAGTCACATAGTTACACATTGTCTCTCCAAATAAAACATGAACAACTTCAGAGCAAAAGATAGCATGCAGCACAGTGCCTTTAACACAGCAGTGATAACAATATATCTCTAGCTATTTGGGATTTACAGTTTATCAAACTCTAAGTGTTCAATATTTGCTATTTAACTGAAAGGTGATGGGCTACCAAGTATTTATGAGGCATCGAGGGGTTGGGATATGAGGGCTTTCCTCTCTTTGTATGGTTATATAATTTGCTTTTAGTGACTGGATCGTAAGTTTTTCCTTTCAGTTTTGGGTTTTGCACTTAACATGGACACCATTTTTGCAAAATACTATAGGGAGATAGAAAGAGTATAACAATGTAAGCTAGCACACACAGAGAAGTAAGACGGGTGGGATAGGATGGTATTCCTTTTACTCTTCTCTTTCCCATTATGGTCTACATACTATTATAGAATATGGTTGTATAATATTAGTGGCTTTCTGTAACTAAAAGAAGGCCTCAAATTCTTACAAAGTTTAGGAGATACCTACTTAAATATTTACCCCCATCTAAAAATTCAAATCAGTGCCACAAATGACAATGACGGTGACAGATGCTGGTATCTATCAACACCAATGTTACATTCTTGGTATCCCATTAATCCTTCTACCAATAGATTTGCTGATCAGTACAGATGGCAGTAGGGGCTATGAAAGTTTTTTCTAGTGAACAATAACTCCTGTATTCTTCTACCAAGAATTCAGAAGGCTAAAAAAAGTCATGCCAATATCGTGTCCTTCATCAATTACCACCTTAAGTTTCTGGGCATTCCATACTGTGGCTTTAGGAGACTAAGTGTGATTTTTGGAGACTCATCAAGAGTTGCAGTTCTGGGAGCTCAATAATGACCTACTTACACTCTAACCCCTGAGGCAGTTTTGGAGGTTCAAATGTCACAGGAAATTGCTTCACAAGCCAATGGCTGTCACACCTTGCTCTACAGCATACCTGACCATTAGAAGTATTAGACATACCTCCATATGTCTAGCTGTTATCATATCAAGAAACAGGCCAGCTGGGATGATAGCCAAAAACCTTTGGTTGGAAAGGTTTCAAGGTAGGCAGGCACTCACTCTGGTTTAGCACTTAATAAAGTATGTTTGGAGCAATAAAAATAATAAACCAGAAGTCATCAAAGGGTTATTAATGTTGCTGGATTTGTGACATCTTTTAATAACATTATCACTATTACATTTTCTAAAACTCAAAGCACAGGAGCCCATAGTTTTGCAGTTGGATCTGCTACTTGCATCCTCAATTTCCTTCCTTCCTGCTCTTATTTATGCTCATTCCTCAACACAGACTCTACTCTCTTCCAAGTACCTCCAAACATAAGCCAAACACAACAACCAGACACTGTCCAACCTCAGCTTAAAATACTGTATTATCTGTTTTCCTCCCAATCCCAGCTTTAGGTCATCCCAATGTCCTTTTTAACTATATTACTATGCTCCTCAAAATACTGAGTTGTTGCCTAAATTATTTTACACCTACTCTAAACACTGCAAAGACCTGAAAAACTGAGTTGTACACCTGAACTCCCCCTCTTCCAATACACAAGCCATATCCATAAGCTACCCCACCGAATCCAAGTTCCAGCCCCTGATGTTTTGAAAGCCCCTGGAGGCCACCCTAAAAAGACAGAGTCCCCAACTCTGCCCTATCAACTCCATCCATTGGATAAATATTTACTGAGTACTACACCATGTGTAAAAGGCCATGAGAGCCATGCTCTTCTTTTGGAAGAAGCTGTTCATCTCTCCTCCATGTTCATGTGCTCTCTATTCCTCATGCAGTCCTTTCACCAATTCTTGCAAACACTGTTTCTTTTCTCAGTCTAAAGCCTTCTCTCAATGCTTTAATTCTTAATAACATCTCTATATTCACCTAGCTTCCCACCTTATTATTATTTCTTAACCTGATTTGGATCTCAAACCTCTACTGAACAGTATGTTTCTAATTATGGGCTGACAGTCATTTGTAGTTCCCCACTCACATTCTCATATAGATTTAAGTGTATTACCTTTGAGCAGTGGTTCTCAAGCTTTATGTGCATCAGAATCACCTGAAAAAGTTGTAAATAGTTTGCTGGGCTAAATAAATTGCATTTCTGACAAGTTCCCAGATGACACTCATGCTGCTGATCTAGGGACCATACTTTGGAAATCACTGCCTTTGAGAATCTGATGAAAGCTATGAAAAAACGCACATACGTACATATAATTTTGCATGTAATTTCAAGGGGCTCATGGATGCTCACTCATAGATATTCTCTGCTCTATATTTTGTTCTGAGGAATGTTTAAGATACAGTGTTTCCTGACCTGACTGTAGGATGTGCTCGTTTGTGGTACAGGGAAATTCTTTCTGTGCAAACACCTCCCATGAACGAGGTGGGATGCTTGGTATTGGAAAGTCAGTTCTGTCCAATGGGCTGCCCTCTTCAGTATCATGTGGCTCGTTTACAGGCATGTGATAATTTTTCTATACTTCTAGCTTAATTCTCAGAAACAAAAGACTCATCACTTAGTATTCAAAAGGGTCTTTGGAATGCCTCAAAAGAAACCCTTTAGGTGAGGAAATGGTACCGTAGAAAGAACATAAACATTGGATTAAGACAGAACTAGACTGAAATCCTGATTCCGCCTTTCCTAAAGGTGTGACCACCAAGCTTCAACTTCCTCATTTATAAAACTGGTGCTCTTATAGGAAAATAATTTCTTCCCTTCCAGGCAAAGGTTATGTGAACCAACTACAGGGAATGAAAGAGGGAGTGGTTCTACTACTTAAAACCAGTGATTCTTATTTATGGTAAGGAATTTAAATGTTGGATACAGAGTAAACATCTAAATTAAGAAAACAAAAAGACTGAACTGAGTAATTTCTAAGATGCCTCAAATCTAACATTTATTTATGAATTCTAATTGGCCAGCATATCATTATTCACTTACATTTTCTATTTATGCTAAATAGGTAATTCATTCTTCAATTTAACCCAGTATAAACTCCTTAAAAAACAATGATACTTTCTTGTATTTTACCTTTCCTTTCTCTACTTCCTTCCCTCTACAGTGTCTAACACTCCAACATCCACAAGAAAATAAAATATAAATAACAACAGTAATAAATTATTCTCCTTCCCTTAAATAGGCCCATGTAAAAGATACCTTGTTAAAACAGAAAAACCTTTTTGAAGAAGTTTTCCTTTGTATTTCCTCAACAGATAGCCAAAATCCATTAAATTCATCTTTATTCAATAAGATCTCTCAGGGCTTGGCTATTATAGATATAGCTCAATGCTGTATATTTTATTTTTTAAAGATCTATCAGATATTCTCTTCTCAATCTACAAGTCTATTAGTTTATTGCAGGAACTGTCAAATATCAGTGAATGTGCATCAATGTCTATCAGTATTACCACTGAAATCCTAATTTATAAACTGTCTAAGCATCAAGCAATTTCAATTAAACATACCTCTTGTAGAAGACGTGGATCCAGGCAGTCACCATCATCGTTAAACATAGACTCCCAGCTCTCCTCAGTGGCAGTAATTCCCTCTGTGTGAGAAGTTTCATTTGCTTTTGGTTCAATGGATGTTTCCACAGATAATGATTCCCTATCAGGAAAAGATACACCAAATTCTACATTCTCTGAGTCATCTTGCTCTTTTGTTTTGAACTCTTCGGCAGTTCTTAGTTCGTGCGATGCTTCTGTTGTATCACCAGCACTACCCAGATCAATGCCCATGGCACTGTCTGAAAGTACTTTTGTCCCATTTAACATACTGAGTTCAGAGTCCAAAAAAGTGTTATAATTACTACCAGCAATCTTTTTTATAGGTAAGGAGGAAGCACAATCTGACAAGCTCTCTATCAACTTTCCTGTTGACTCCATAAAACAAGATGAAATACTCTCAGCATAAATACCTGAGCAAGCAGTCAGGTTGCTGAAATTTTCAGTGTCATTCCCACTTCCAGCTACATGAAGAGGGAATGCATCTGCACTCATTCCTATAAACTTTGAGAAACTTCGTGTATTATTAGAGATCTCATCAGCTATACTAACTGCAACTACATAAGAGCTATCAACAGTTACATGATCACTACAGGACGTAACTGTGGTGTCCATCATACATGCTTTATTGGTAATGTCACCTACATTCTTAAATCCATTACCTCTATGTGTTTCATGAGCAAGGACAGCTGTATCAGGAGGTTCGTGTTTTACATGTAACTCATCAACAGTAATGTCATTCTTCTCACATTCTCTAATCATCACTGGACTAACAGTGTCATTTGTGCTCTCTGACAGAGAGATGTGACCCATAGTTTCAGGAATGGAATCTGTATCTTTTTGATCTAAGATGAAACCTGTACTATTGGCTATACCGCCTACATTCTCAGCTTCAAAATCTATGCAAGTTTGATCAAAGACACCATCTGGACTTCCAGGAACAGAAGTAGTGGTGATGCCTCCGCTGCTGGGCTTCAATATTCCACCTGATGTTTGCATGCTTTGTTGCACAATTTCAGAATCAGAGCTTAGTTTTATTGGTACAATCACATTCTCAGGTTTCATGACAGAACTAAAAACTCTAGGAAACTCATATAGTATCTCCAAAACCTTGGTATTAGTTTCAATTCTGCCTTCCAAATCTTTGTGTTCAAATGTTTCCCCATCAGGTTCATGCCTACTGAAGTCACAGAATTCCAGATTTTGGAATGGTTTGCTTGGAACCTGAGCCTCACTGATTTCTGAACAGGCCTGTGACAGAAGTATCCTCTCATGTCCTGTCACATCTGTAGTTTCAACTTCCAAACACTCCACTTTCTTTGGTTTAAAATGTCTCTGTAAAGGTGCATTAGTTATAACCCCAGCATTTGGGGCTCCCTGCTGATGTCCTTGGGATAATACTTCTTTGGATTCAGTGGTTCCTCTCTTAGAACAAACTCTATTTGTTTTTTGAAGGCATGTGTCCTTTCTTAATTTTGTTGAAGATTTTTTTCCTTCTCTACAATTATGCTCCTTTCTATCAGGATTGATACCTAGTCTTCGAGCCTCTGGTTTGTCTCTAAAGACTTCTTTTTGGGAGAGAGAGCTTTCTTTTTGCTTTTCTTTCACCACAGAGTTAGGTGAACCACAGCTTTCTTCTTCATCACCTGTCCTAAGGAGTACTGCACCCCTTCGAGCTTTAGGTACATAAAGTGCCATGTCAGGCCTTCTGGCTCGAACTCTGCATCTCTCTGCTTCTTGCTGCATGGCACCAACACAATCTGCAAGAGAAGAATGATTTAATTATCAGACACTAATTGCAATGTATTGAACCAAAGATTTTCTTTTTTCTTTTTGAGACAGAGTCTCACTCTGCCACCCAGGCTAGAGTGCAATGAAGAGATCTCAGCTCACTATAACCTCTGCCCTCCCAGGCTCAAGTGATCCTTCTACCTCTGCCTCCCGAGTAGCTGGGACCACAGACACATGCCACCGTGCCTGGCTTTGTGGTTCTGTTTGTTTGTTTTTGTATTTCTGGTAGAGATGGGGTTTTGCCATGTTGCCTAGGCTGGTCTCAAGCCCAGGCTGAGCTCAAGGCAATCCACCCACCTCAGTCTCCCAAAGTGCTGGGAGTACAGGCATGAACCACTGTGCCCAGTCTTTTTTTTTCCCTTTAATTTTTTGGTTTTGTTCAACATAAATATATATGCACATAAAGTGATTTTTGAGAGTAACTTGAATGTTGGCTAGAAAATGAAATGACTTATCAGAGAATGCTTTCTAGAAGATGTTGCTTTTGATTTAATATTTTTTAGAAAAGAGAAAGTAGTGAAAAAGAGAAAAGTATTATTCTATTAATACCATTTAGTCAAGTGACTTGCTATGAATTTCCCTTGCTTCCAGCAGTAATAAAACAGATCTGGCTAGGATGAAGGAGGGTAGAAGACGGAGGAAACTGTGATGAGACAATTCACTCTAGTAACTTCCTGACAACCTCCACCATGGTAGCTCAATGGAATTTAACAAGAAGAAATATAATAAAAGTTAAACCTTTATCTACTATCTACTAAATACAAGAAAACGTGCTAGGGAATTTCATATTGAATTATTCTTTTAATTTTCAAAATAATGCTATGAAGTAGGGATAAGTTTGTCCAGGACAGAGTAAGGAGGTGCAATACACAACAGAGAAACACTCACATACATGCAGATGCACCCACTGTTAACATTTCACAACATACATTTCAAAAGGAGATAATGAGAAGGTAGAGAGGAAAAAAGGCTAACACATCCTGTCCACTCTATTCCAGACCCCTAAAATTTCACCTGGTCCAGAATATTTCCTTGGTGAAAAAGCTCTATTCTCATGGCACAGGCTATTTTCCTTTCAGCCCAAGTAATATTGTGGCCCTGATCATTAAGTATCTCCAGTGATTATCTTGTTCTTTTTCTCTTTTGATATCTTAGTTAATATCTAGCCCAACATTCTTCATGTATTTTATATATTCCATTTGAGGAAGAATATGACCTTAACATTTAGCCATGCCAGGATTTTTCAAAAAATGCCTAATTACTGATTTTTCAAAAAATGCCACACTAAGTACTGAAGTGTGTTTCATAGGAAGGGATACCAGAGACATAGCACACCTGGATTATAGTAAATAAAACAACTGACAAAATATATCATAATGAACTTTTGGATATAAAATGATGAAATGGGGATTACTTAGCAAAACTGATAAGTGGACTCACAAAAGATTAAACCACAAAAAATAATGGGTAGAAATGAATTTAGAGATTAAAGGAGGATTATATAGCCCTTTGAAATTCAACATTTTATACAATAATTTAGATGTAAACAATAAACACTGAGTGCTTATCAAATCTGCAACTGACATAAAAATGACAGAACACCAAAAATTAAAAAATTAAAATTCAGTATCATTTCTATAATCTGAAATGCTGTGCTGAAAGCAATATGAAGGTATAAAACAGTAAACACAAGGATCTCTTTTGGAGTTTTTTTTTTTTTTTTAAAAGAATCAAACAAAAGACAATTTGCATAAAGAAAGATCTAAAGGCTTTTATTTTGTTCACAAGGTCAATAAAAGCCCCAAAATAGTGACGTGATGTTTCAAAAAGGCAACACACTCTTAGATTACAGAGTTTAGAAAATATGTCACACAGTGTAGAGCTAAAAGAACTAAAGGTATAACTCTTGCCCAAAGAGCCCGAAAAACCACAGCTAACTTTATACCTGAAAGATTGGCCGCTCTATAAAAGACACAAAATTTCTTGTTTATGTTTCTGTTTCTCCAGAAGTCAGTACCAGAACCAAATGTTAGAAATAAAAGGAAAACAAAATTTAGTTCAATGTAGGAAAGAATTCTACCTCTAGATTTCTCCAATGTTATTATCAGAAAATGAGCTCTATCTCTAGCAGAATTTAGATAAAGGCTGGATGACTGACATATACTAGAGAAACTCTAAATTCTGTAATTCTATTTCTAATCTGCAATAGACCTATCGAAGGCCTCAAATTATCTACTTTAAAATTATTATGTGCCACAGTTAATGACTTTACAAATTCAACCTTTTTTTCTTAAATAATGCTGACATACAGTCATAATACTACTTCCTGTAGCTGAAAATCAGTATAATAAATTTGTATTACTATCTATTTTCTATAAAAGCAATGATTTCAACTGTGCCATGACTAGCAGTGTGCTGGCAAATATTCAGCAATCAGCTTTCCAAGTGGCCTTCGTAGTATTACTTGATGTTTTTCTTTATGTCACTGATGTCAATGATGTGAATGACTTCTTAGCTGAAGTAATCATTTTTTTAATAATGGAAGAATATATACTTTTTTTTAGTTACAATATAATAGCTAAAGGCATGATACATTTTTATTAGCAGCATTCTCTCACTTTAAGTCTAGACAATCAAGAAATAATAAATAAAGTCCTATTTATGACATTTGACAATCTCTGTAGTATAAATATTCTTGCCATAGTTAATTTCTAGTTATCACTATGACATTACCAAACACAGAGTTGGGGGGAAAAAATGTACAAAAGCACACCATTATAGTATTTCAACCAGAGATACGATATACTTACATAAATAACTTCAAAAGCATAGATCATAATAAAATGCAATAAAATAATTAGGAAGTGAGGAGTTTGGAGTATTTATTAGCTTTTAAAAATGTAATTTTAACAGTAAGCCTATGTTCTTTAGTTTTTAATAATAGCTGTGTTTAACAATCAGTTTGAAGAATTCCTAAAATTTTAACCATCAGTTCTCAGGCCAGTAGGAGACACTCCAATCCACCACTATGCCCATTCTTTCGTAACTCACAGACACAAAAAAGGAGAAGCATTCCCATTCTTGTGGACTGTCAAGATACAGTAGTCTCCACTCTTACCTGCAGGGGATATGTACCAAGATCCCCAGTGGATGCCTGGACCATGGATAGTACCAAACCCCATATATATTGTCTTTTACTACACATATATACCTATGATAAATTTTAATTTATAAATTAGGCACAGGAAAAGATTAACAATAACTAATAATAAAATAGAACAAGTATAATATGTAATATTGTTACATATAATATATAAAAGTTACATGAATGTGGTCTCTCAAAGTATATTATAGTATGCAATATTTTCACACCATGGATGTCTACAGGAACTGAAACTATGGAAAGCAAAACCGTGGAAAAGAGGAGAACGCTATACTGCCAATTTAATTTAAAGCCTTGTTGCATTTTTATGAATTTCTTTTGCAACTATAGGCATGAAAGGCTTTTCACATTGGGAGTGGGGCTGCCTGCCATACAATTTTTTAAAATGTACCTTGGATTAAACTTTTCCCACCCTGCTACCTGCTATTAGCACTTGATATTCTCTCTTTCTCTCTTTTTTTGAGATGGAGTTTCGCTCTTGTTGCCCAGGCTGGAGTGCAATGGCGCGATCTTGGCTCACCACAACCTCTGCCTCTTGGGTTCAAGCTATTCTCCTGTCTCAGCCTCCCAAGTACCTGGGGTTACAGGTGCCCACCACCATGCCCGGCTAATTTTGTATTTTTAGTAGAGATGGGGTTTCTCTATGTTAGTCAGGCTGGTCTCAAACTCCCAACCTCAGGTGATCCGCCCGCCTCGGCCTCCCAAAGTGCTAGAACTACAGGTGTAAGCCACCGTACCGGGCCGATATTTTCTCTCTTTTAAAACAGTTTTAACTTTTTTACAATGTTCTAAGTGCTTTTTATCCATCTAATTTGCTTCTTAACTAGACAGAATCCATTATTTGGGGTGCATTTTGCAGCTAATTTATCCTTGAAGGACCATCAGCATGCACTCTGTTAAAAAAAATTACACTTTCTAAAGGGGAAAAAATTCAGATTCCTTCATAATGGAGGTCAGTCAATTGCTAACGCATGCCTTTAAAATATTTTAGGCCAAATCATTTTTTTATATTATACTGTTGAACACTGGGATCATACCTGAGCACCTGTCCAATTGCTTCTACAGTTTCCAAGGCTCCCTGAGAGAAAATATTGGTAACTTCCTTTAAGTACCTCTCTGATCCATCTTCAAGAGAAATTGAACAAGCACAAAATAAATTGGGCTTTCATATTTTCACAACAGAACGTCAACGGTGTTTGTCCCATATTTGGTGTCTAAAACATAAGGATCCCTCTTCAATCAACAACTGAGTATTGGCACTTAAGGCACTCATTGGAACCATGAATTGATTTAATCCAGTATTCACCAAAGACTCACATGAGACATCCGATATTTGAGAGAAACTGACTAATGGGCATACTAACTATTCATTCTTCTAGAACAAATTTGGTATTTGTTAGTTCATCAGAATGTATCATAGCTAAACTATATATATTGTCTTAACATTTTATCTGGGAATAATTTCATACCTATAGATGTTACAAAAGTAAAAATAATACAAATAGTACCCTTACACTGTTTACCCATATTCACCAATGGTTAATATTTCACCTCATTTATCATTTGCAATCATGCATATTCCTCCTCCTCTTCCTCTCTTTACATACATACATACATACACACACACACACAGATGCAGTTTTTTTCCTGAATATTTTTGAGGGCAAATTACAGACATCATGGCCCTTTGCCCTAAATACTTCAAAGTATAATACATTTCCTATAAATAGGGATATTCTCTTACACAGCCACAACACAGTTATCAATGTCAGCATAGTTAACACCAATAAAATACTTTCATTTAACATAAGTATTCCAATTTTGTCAAGCAATCTTGTAATGTCCTTTATAGAATATTTCCCTTTCCATACAGGATCCAGTTAGGGTCAAGCAGTCCCTTTAAGTGCCAGGTGTCTTAAGTTTCCGACCTTCTAGAACACCTCCACAGTGAAAGCTGTCATTTATGATGTTGACATTTTGGGAGAACAGCTCCCCTCCCACTCTTTTTTTTTTTTTTTTTTTCTGCGACAGAGTCTCACTCTGTCACCCAGGCTGGAATGCAGTGGTGCAATCTCGGCTCACTGTAACCTCCACCTCGCAGGTTCAAGTGATTCTCCTGTCTCAGTCTCCTGCGTAGCTGGGACTAGAGGTGCCCACCACCACACCCGGTTCATTTTTGTACTTTTACTAGAGACAAGGTTTCACCGTATTAGACAGGCTGGTCTTGAACTCCTGACCTTGTGATCTGCCTGCCTCCGGCTCCCAAAGTGCTGGGATTACAAGTGTGAGTCACCGCACCCGGCCCCCACTCTTACTTTTTAAGAGAATGCTCCTATGTAAGGCATGTCTGATGTCTTCTGGTGATGAGACTGAGGTTACACATTTTCAGTCAGAACACTTTATGGTGGTGATGTGTCCTTAAGGCATCACATCTTGAGGCACATGATTTCTGCCTGTCCTTCAGTGATGCTCTTAACTTTGATCATCCAGTCCAAGTATTGTCTGATTTTTCTACTATATAATTACTACGTATTTTCTCCCTTGCAATTAATAAGCAGTGTGTGGGGTAGTACTTTAAAAGCATGCAAATTCTCTGCTTCCTCACCAAAACCTAAATCTAGGTAGCATCCTAAATCTGATTATTCTTATCTGATTCCATCTTTACTATGATGGTTGCAAAACAGATGATTTTCCAACTTGAGGGGTCCCTCCACATTTACCAGTCAGGCCTTGGAATTTTTCTGAAAGCAAAAGTAAATCATTTATCTCAGCTCACTACAGATGTTAAGATTCCCTAAATTAAAATTTAATGTTAAAATCTCAGCCAGAGGCATGCGCCTGTAATCCGAGTTACTTGGAAGGCTGAGGTGGGAGGACAGTTTGAGGCCAGGAGTTCAAGGCTGCAGTGTGCTATTACTATGCCTGTGGATGAACAACCACTGCACTCCAGGTTGGGAAAGGTAGCGAGAGCCCGTCTCTTTTAAAAAAAAAAAAAAAACTAAAATCTTATCTTTCATAGTCATTGGTCAATATAGAAAATATCTATCCGAAAAACATTTCCTAACTTTTGCAAAATCAAAGCTAAAGGCAACTATCATCTTTCCAGGCAACTATCATCTCACTTATAAAACAAAGGAAAGAAAGCATGTCTCTGAGACAAAGTCACATAGTTCCTTTACCAGACATAGCATAACATATGTCCCATTCTGCTTTCTTTTCTAGAAAACACAGAATTAAGTTTCGTGTTCAAATGCAATGACTAGTCCATCTCAGGTGTCTGATAATATTTGCTTCTCTGTCCCTTTATAAAGTCATCTCCAATTCCTTTGGGAAGGAGGTAAGGCACATGGGAGGGTATGGAAGGAAAACATTTTTGTGGAAAATACTTAGACAATATATTTATTTCAAATCTATTTTCTGAATCGTATCTTTAAGTTTTATCAACTTAAAGTTGTTTGAATGATGATATATTCTTTGGAATTACAAAATGTCTCAAATGAGGAATTCAGTATATTGAGTTCTAATCCTGGCATCCTCTTCAAATGATATGCAAAAAATTATGCGACAGAAAGATATTTATATAAAGCATACACTACCAGACCATTACCAGACCATTACAATTCTCATACATTTAAATGCCAATGCAAATATCTTGAATGTTAAGATTCAACAGACAGGCTTTTAATTCAAGATGACAGATTAAGCACACAAGTAAACCCCCCTAAAATGGATCCACATCTATATGGAATTCATTTTATAATAAATGTGGCACTTCAAATCAATGGAAAAACATGCAACATTCAATGTCAGGACAAATGGCTGGCTGTTCATTTGGCTTGTCAATATTGAGGGGTTTGCATGTATATTCAAATGAGACTGGTCTATGATTTTCCCTCCCAGTACTGGGAGTTATATGATTGGGTTACCAAGGTTACTGCAAGACACACTATGTAAGTTAAAGATTTATAAAATAAGGCTGGGTGGGCTCACTGTTGGTAGAATTCCTTGGCAGCACTGCCTGGGACTCATACTTTTTGGTGAAGATGTTTAAAAATGATTCGTTTTCTAAGGTCTATTCCAGCTTCTCTTTCTTCTTCTACAATATCTGCCTTTGACCTAGCTTTTCAAATTTATTGATATAAAAGTTATTCACAATAATTTCTTGTTGTTGCTTTATCTCTGCTATATGTCCCCTTTTTTGTGCTTAATGTTATTTATTTGGACTTTCTTCCTTTTGTGTTGAGCAGTCCCGACAGAAGTCTACTTTATAAGTCTTCAATGGGCCAGATTCTATACTACAAAAGTTACTGCTCCAAGCTTTAGTTTACTTAATGCATAAAATGGGGATAATAACAGACTTATAGGCACACTGAGCAGATTACCTAAAAATACGCGTGTACAGAAATTTGCCAGGTATGGTAAAAGTCTCCATAAAAGTCAGCTATTACTACTTAAATGGACATTGAATCCCTTAAGTTACAAGTTTGCAGAGGGAGTCAAGGCCCTTATGATACATCAGTATTCTTAATGTCCCCTGATATCTGTTTCTACTAGACACTAACACCTATTGCAACCATGTTTCCTGGTTTTGTTTATCAATTTCTCATTAATAGCCTAATGCTGTAAATAACCAATTATACAAAGTAAATACAATGCAACTCAGTTGTAATGTGGAAATACAAACTCTCAAAAGAATGCAGGATTTCATAAAGTCTATGAAAATAATATTACAAAATGCTCATCTCACAGCAAAATCCTTGGATTCTGGCAGAATCAAACCACTCAACAACTAAAGATAGGACAATTCACTCAACAACTAAAGAAGGACAATGACAGAATAAGAATTGAGAAATGGGTAAGAAAATATCTTGAGAAACTGGTGAAATCCTCAAGAGTTTTGATAAAACTGATGTACAACTCTATTTTATATAACAAATGCTAGATAAATGAAACACAAAATGAAGGATGCTATCAGACAATTATACAATTTTACTGGAAAAATTATGCCAAGAAGGTATCACATCATTATTTGTTAAATCTGAGAATTAGCATAGCTGCAGTTACAATTTAAATTTTGTTAAACATATAGAAAAATACATATAGTAAAATGTTTTCATTTCTGAATACTGTCCCTAACAAATCTTTTTCATTAATAACTAATAAATCTTGTCTCCATTTTTAATAGGTTTACTTTTAAGAGGTATTTTCCAAATACTAATTTTCTCAATTAGCAAGAATTTCTCTTAAGTGTATATTCCTAACAAGGAAAAAAAGCTATTATCTAAACTGCTAACACTGATTACAACTGGGAGAGCAGGAACTGAAAGAGGAAAAAGAATTATAAAGAATTATTATCTTTTTATACAACATATGCCACAGTATTGTTTAAATGTGTTACAAAAAGAACAGGCAGTACTCTTGTAATTAAAACAAAATCACTAAAATTTAAAGATAAGCTATTGTTTTAGCCATAATAGGACATTACTATAAACGTGTAAGAGAAAGCAAAGGCAATGAATATTGATAAGCAGATATTTATTGGACAAAATTACTGTAAGCAGGAAAATGATGACAGGACAAAAGAAGAAACTCTTTAATATACTCAGGAAAATGTAACAAGCAGCACATAAATTACTCCATGTTGGACAGATACTCTCAAATGTTGCAGAATGCCGAGCAACCTCTACTTTTTAGTTTAAGAATGATCTAGGACTATACTGTCCAATTAGTCACAAATAGCTATCAAGCACTTGAAGTGTAGTTAGTCTAAACTGATGTGCTATGCATATAAAATACACTTGGATTTCAAAGACTTTGTACAAAAAAATACAAATTGTCTATTCCTTTTATACTCATTATACGTTGAAATGATACTATTTTGGATATATTGCTTTAAATAAAACATTAAAATTAACTTCATTTGTTTACTTTTGTACTTTTTAAAGTGGCTTCTAGAGAATTTAGAATCACATATGTGGTTCACATTTGTGGTCCACATTAAATAATGCTAATGGGTTAGCACTGGTCTAAGATCTTGCCATATCCCTAATGCCACAGGACAAATACAATCTGCTTTTCTCCTTCTGTTTTGTTGGCTTCAGCAGCATGGGAACATACCAAATCAAGAAATCAACTAAACCATGAATGTACAGATAAGCTTATCTGCATACAAACACTTTAGTTCATAATGATTTTTTTTTTCTTTTTTTTAATTTTTTAATTTATTTATTATTATTAAACTTCAAGTTGTAGGGTACATGTGCACAACGTGCAGGTTTGCTACATATGTATACTTGTGCCATGTTGGTGTGCTGCACCCATCAACTCGTCATTTACATCAGGTATAACTCCCAATGCAATCCCTCCCCCCTCCCCCCTCCCCATGATAGGCCCCGGTGTGTGATGTTCCCCTTCCCGAGTCCAAGTGATCTCATTGTTCAGTTCCCACCTATGAGTGAGAACATGCGGTGTTTGGTTTTCTGTTCTTGTGATAGTTTGCAAAGAATGATGGTTTCCAGCTGCATCCATGTCCCTACAAAGGACACAAACTCATCCTTTTTTATGGCTGCATAGTATTCCATGGTGTATATGTGCCACATTTTCTTAATCCAATCTGTCACTGATGGACATTTGGGTTGATTCCAAGTCTTTGCTATTGTGAATAGTGCTGCAATAAACATACGTGTGCATGTGTCCTTATAGCAGCATAATTTATAATCCTTTGGGTATATACCCAGTAATGGGATGGCTGGGTCATATGGTACATCTAGTTCTAGATCCTTGAGGAATCGCCATACTGTTTTCCATAATGGTTGAACTAGTTTACAATCCCACCAACAGTGTAAAAGTGTTCCTATTTCTCCACATCCTCTCCAGCACCTGTTGTTTCCTGACTTTTTAATGATCGCCATTCTAACTGGTGTGAGATGGTATCTCATTGTGGTTTTGATTTGCATTTCTCTGATGGCCAGTGATGATGAGCATTTTTTCATGTGTCTGTTGGCTGTATGAATGTCTTCTTTTGAGAAATGTCTGTTCATATCCTTTGCCCACTTTTGGATGGGGTTGTTTGTTTTTTTCTTGTAAATTTGTTTGAGTTCTTTGTAGGTTCTGGATATTAGCCCTTTGTCAGATGAGTAGATTGCAAAAATTTTCTCCCATTCTGTAGGTTGCCTGTTCACTCTGATGGTAGTTTCTTTTGCTGTGCAGAAGCTCTTTAGTTTGATGAGATCCCATTTGTCAATTTTGGCTTTTGCTGCCGTTGCTTTTGGTGTTTTAGACATGAAGTCTTTGCCCATGCCTATGTCCTGAATGGTACTACCTAGGTTTTCCTCTAGGATTTTTATGGTATTAGGTCTAACATAATGATTTTTTTAAAGGATCCAAAGAAGTAAAGTCTACTCATGTTCCATAAATCAGAAAACAAAACCAATTAGATAACAATCTGAGAGGTAAATAAAAGTCAGCTCCAACAAATTTAGGAGCATTTTTCCCAACTTGTTATTTTTTTTTCCCCTGAAAATCAAGGCTTTTTATGTATGTTTGAAACTGTGGAAGGCTCTAAATTTCAAATCATTTCTTTGCATATTAAAAAAAGAACTTCTTTGGTTTCACTACACTACCAAGAGCATTCTCTCTTCTCTTTGGTCTCCTTACAAACTGGCAAAACTAAGAGATGTCCCGGTCCTTCCATTCAGCAGTATATATGTCCGTTTGTAAAGGAATGGAAGTACCTTAAAGACAAATTTAGTATGTTTGTAATTAGGTGTAGTATTAAAAATTATATTAAGTGATACAAGTAAACCATAAGATTTCTGAGCATTAAGATAATTATATACTTCTAAATTCTAGCCATCCTCTCAAAAAAAAAAAAAAAAATTCACTGCTTTCCTCTCCCCAACTTCATAGTTTGGTGAACAGTATCACTGTCAGCCCAGTTGTTCAAGCTAAAACCCAGGAAGTCACTACCCCTGATATTTCAATCAATTACCAAGTCCTATTCATCTGCCTCTACACTGCTTCCAGTGACTTTCCAAAATACCAATCAGATTCTCCTGTTCATTTTTCTGTTCAAAATTCTTCAGTGGTTTTTCACACACAAGCTTTTTTGCATAGCAAATACAATCCTACATAATTGAGCTCTATTGCCACTCCCAAAACTTCTTATCTGCCCAGTCTCATCTCTGGCTATTCCTAATTTCAGACTTTATATTCCATCAATTCCAACTTCTGGTAGTACCAGACACATGCCCAGCTGACCTCTCATACCTCTGTGGTTTGAAGCATACTATTTCCTCAGTTGGATGTCTGCCTGATAGTCTCCTATTTATCCTTCAAGTCTCACGTGAAAGGTTACCTTTTCTGTAACTTCATTACTGACTCTCCTTAATAGTCTAAGCTCCTTCCTATAAGTTTCCACTATACACACATCTTTACATACATACACTTTCATTAAAGCAATTAACATATTGCTTTATAGTTAGTTGTTTGCACATCTGCCTCTCTTCTTCAGTGTAGAGTTAGTGTCTTTTTGTCTTTGTATCTACAATGCCATAGCACTGCATTTGGCACTAAATAAATATCATTTATTTATATCACTAAATATTCATTCATTCCACAAATATTTATTAACTACTATGTGCCAAGTCCCATCTCAGGCATCGGGAACACAGTAATGAACAAAGCTCCTGGCCTCATGGAGCTTACTGCTGAAGACAATCAATCAACATTTAAACATACCCTATAATGTATAAGGCTACAGAGTAAAATGGAACAGAGATGAAAATACAGAAAACACAGGGAAGACCATGTTGTAAAGTGAGGAAGACCACTCTGAGGAGTTAACACCTGAGCTGATGCTTAAACTGAGTCAGAGAGACACATAAATTATCAGGGAAAAGAGAAATCCAGGAAAAAGAATGAACACGTGCAAAAGCTCCGAGGCAGGACAATTTTGGCATGGACAAGAAGTAACAGGAAAACAAATGTGGTATCAGCAGAACAGGAAGGAGTGGAAAGGCTGGGTATGGTGGCTCGCATCTGTAATCCCAGCACTTTGGGAGGCCGAGGCGGGTGGGTCACCTGAGGTCAAGAGTTCAAGGCCAGCCAGGCCAACATGGTGAAACCTCTGCTCTACTAAAAATACCAAAAATTAGTCGGACATGGTGGCACACACCTGTAATCCCAGCTACTTGGGAGGTAGGAGAATCACTTGAACCTGGGAGGTGGAGGTTGCAGTGAGCTGAGATTGCGCCAATGCACTCCAGCCTGGATGACAGAGTGAGAGCCTGTCTCAAGAGAAAAAAAAAGGGCGGAGAAGTCAGTAAGAGAGCTAAGGGACAGAATGAGTAGTGGCTAGTAGGTTATGTCAAGAGCTTTGGATTTTATTTCAGAGTGCTGGGGAATTATTGGAAGGTTTCAACATGATCTGACTTACTTTTGCTAAAGATCATTCTAGCTAATATGTGAGTACAGGGGAACAAGAGTAGAAGGAAGGAGACCTGTTAGGAAATTATTGCAGCACATCTAGCATGGTAGCAGAGAAGGTCATAAGAAGTGGTCAGATTAATCACAGAATCTGAAAGCAAAGCTAACAAAACTTGATGGACTGATGGTATGAGATATGAAAGGAAGAGAGGAGAAACCCTTTCTCTACAAAAAAATACAAAAAATAGTTGGACATGGTAGCATGTGCCTTACAGTCCCAGCTACTCAGGAGGCTGAGGTGGTGGAACACATGAACCCAGCAGGTTGAGGTTTCAACCCTATCTCACATAAATAAATACAAATAAAATAAGATAAATGCTGTTGGAAGACCAAGTAGGACGAACTCAGAGTTTCTACTGGATTAGCAAGATGGGGTTGTTGGTAACACTGGAATGCTTCATGGAACTGGGGAGATAAACATCCCACTGGAACAGTCTAGGAAGCAAGTATGAGGGGAGGAAGACTAATCCAATAGGAAGGTAAAAACAGATGATGTAAATGGGAGATAAATGGGTTAACTGTAATAAAGGCATAGATAAAAAAATTTTAAAACCTGGAACAAAAAGTGAGCAACTATGAGATTAGAAATTCTAACAACACCTGCTTTGTCATACCTTTATTAGAAATGCAAGGGTAGTATTAAGTAGAATATAGTATTTTGCACTCCTCTATTATTCACCACATGTCAATTAAAGCACCTTGAGACTCAGTATTTATACACAAATAAAGGTCACATATTCAAAATCTTCCTTAAAAGCTATTCTTGACTTAGCAAAGTTCAGTATTAAAGCCTGGACAAAATCAGTTCTCCAGTCATTTGAATTCAGTCTAAGGAACACATATTTAAATAAACTCTGCTTCTTTAGCAACAGCCAGTATACAGTTTTAGAGTACTGGCTCACTTTATGGATGTAGCAGCTAATATTTACTGATGAATTTGTATACAGTGCTTAGTGTTCTGATGACGAAACTAGACACAAAGTTATTTTACTTGGTCACTACAGGCTACTTGAAGAATGAGGTCTCCAAGTCAAAAAAGATGGGGTTTAACAGGGTACAGTTTTAAAAATAATAGATGGTTCAAAGGTCTACAATGGAAGGTATAATCTACTTTTAGGAAAAGTTTTAACAGTATAAAGCTAACAAAAAAAGGGTTTGTTTGTTTTTGTATTTTAATTCAAAAGGACTTTACAATAAACCTAAAAGCAAAAACTAAAAATCTGTATTCTTCTTCCAGAGAAAACCACTGATAACATTTTGTTTTGTATGCTTATTGACCTTTTGTGCATTTTCTGTAGTAAAAAAAACCATAAATTTACCTCTTCACAATTTTCAAGTGTATAGCACAGTATTTTAACTACATGCACATTGTTGTACGACAGATCACTAGCACTTTTTCATCTTACATGACTGAAACTCTACACTCACTGAATAATTCCTCGTTTCCTTGGCAACCACCATTCTAGCTTCTGTTTCTATGAGTTTAATTCCTTTAGATACCTCATATTAGTGAAATTATGCAAGTATTCATCTTTTTGTGATTGGGTTATTTCACTTAGCAAAATGTCCTGAAGGTTCAACCGGAGGCAGCATGACAAGAATTTCTTCCTTATAAGGTTGAATGATATTGTTTTATGTATATATCGTATTTTCTTTATCCATTCATCCACTGATGGACACTTAGGTTCCACATCTTGATTACTGTGAATAATGCTGCACTGAACATAGGAGTGCAGATGTATCTTTAACATCCTAATCTCATTCCCTCTGAATATATACCCAGTAGTGGGACTGCTGGATTATATAATAGTTCTATTTTTAATTTCAGGAAGAATTTCCATACATTTTCCATAGGAGCTGTGTCACTGTACAATTCTACCAACAGTGTGCAAGGGTTCCAATTCCTCTACATCCTTGTCAACACTTGTTATTATCTGTTTCTTCTTTGATGGTGGCCATCTTAACAGGTGTGAGATAATATCTTATTGTGGTTTTGATTTGCATCTCCCTAATGATTAGTTGTGTAGAGCATCTTTTCACATGCCTGCTGGTCATGCACATATCTTCTTTGGAGAAATCTCTATTTGGGTTCTGCCCATTTTTTATTCAGATTATTTGTTACTGAGTTGTCAAGTTCTTTACATATTCTCAATATTAACCCCTTGTCTAATACATGGTTTACAAATATCTTCTCCTATTCCTTAGGCTGTGTTTACACTCTGATGATTGTTTATTTGCTGCATAGAAGATTTTTAAGTTGGATGATTTTTACTTTTTTAGTTTTTTAAGTTGGATGTACATGTTTTTGCTGCTTTTTTTACTTGTGCTTTTGATGTCGTATCAAGAAACCACTGCTAATTCCAATATCATGAAGCTTTTCCCCTGTTTTATTCTAGGACTTTCACAGTCTCAGTTCTTATATTTAATCCATTTTTAATTAAATTTTGTATATGGTAAACCTCATTCTTTTGCATGTGGATATCCAGTTTTCCCAACATGATTTATTGAAGAAACTATCCTTTTTTCCATTGTGTAGTCATGGTACGCTCATCAAAGATCATTTGACTATATGTGTTTATTTCTGGGCTCTCTAGTATGTGCCATTGGTCTGTATGCCTGTTTTTATGCAAATACCACACTGTTTTGATTACTATAGCTTTGTAATACGCTATGGAATCAGGAAGTGTGAAGCCTCCAGCTTTGTTCTTCTTTCTCAAGACTGCTTTGGCTACTCAGGCTCCTTTGAGAGTCCATATGAATTTTAGGATGATTTTATCTGTTTCTGCAAAAAACGCCATAAGGATTTTGCCAGAGATTGTTCTGACTTTGTAGATTGGACAGTATGGACATTTTAACAATACTAAGTCTTCCAATCCACGACATATTGCATCAATATTCATCAGGAATATTGGTCTTCTTGTACAGATTGAGCAGCCCTAATACGAGAATCCTAAATCCAAAATGCTCCAAAATCCGTAACTTTTTGAGCGCTTACAGTGCTCAAAGGTCATACTCAAAGGAAATGCTCATTGGAGCATTCTGA
This sequence comes from Chlorocebus sabaeus, assembly GCF_047675955.1. Lineage (NCBI taxonomy): Eukaryota > Metazoa > Chordata > Mammalia > Primates > Cercopithecidae > Chlorocebus > Chlorocebus sabaeus. The sequence goes on along the minus strand of NC_132912.1, from coordinate 100,957,481 downwards.
ATTTTGGATTTTTGGAGTAGAGATGCTCAACCAGTAGTATTTGTCTGGCTTTAGTTTCAGCATAATAATATCAAAGGTATGTTTTTCCATTTTTTTGTATCTTTATTTCAGCAATGTTTTATAGTTTTCAATGTATGTCTTTCCCCCCTGATTAAGTTTACTCTTATGCATTTTATTCTTTGTGATGCTACTGTAAATGAGATTATTTCCTTAACTGTTAGTGCACAGAAACACAACTGATTTTGGAGAGTTGACTTTGTATCCTGCAACTTGGCTGAATTTGTTTATTAGTTCTTAAAGTTTGTTTGTTTGTTTGTTTGTTTTTAGAATCTTTAAGGTTTTATACATGTAAAACCAAGTCATCTGTGATTAGGGATAACCTTACTTCCTCCTTTCCAATTTGGATGCTTTTTATTTATTTTTCTCGTCTAACTGCTCTAGCTAGGACTTCTATTACAATGTTGAAGAAAGTGATGAGTGGGCATTCTTGCCTTGTTCCTGATCTTAGAGGAAAAACTTCATTTTTCACTAATGATTATGTTAGCTGTGAGCTTTTCACATATTACCTTTACTATGTTGAGATAATTTCCTTCTATTCCTAGACCGTTGAGTGTTTTTATCATAAAAAGTTATGTTTTGTCAATGCTTTTACTGAATCAATTGAAATGATGTGATTTTTGTCCTCAATTGTTAATATGGTATATAATCTATATTTATTGAGTTTCATATGTTGAGCCATCCTTGCATCCCAGAGATAAATTCCACTTGGTCATAGTGTTAGATCCTTTTAATGTGTTACTGAATTCATCTTGCTAGTATTTTGCTGGAGATTTTTACAATATTCATTAGAGATATTGGCCTGTAGTTTTCTTATAGTATCTCTGGCTTTGGTATCAGGGTAATGCTGACCTCATTAAATGAGTCTGGAAGTGTTCCTTCCTCTTCCATTTTTTTGGAAGAATTTAAGAAGAATTGGTGTCAATTCTCCTTTAAATGTCTGGTAGAATTCCCCAATGAAGCTATGTGGTCCTGGGCTTTTCTTTGCTAGGAGATTTTTTATTACTAATGGAATTTCCTTACTGCTTATGGGTCTGCTCAGATTTTCTATTTCTTCATTATTCAGTCTTGGTAAGTTTCTAGAAATCTATCAGTTTCTTTCAGGTTAGCCAATATGTTGGCATATAATTGTTCATAATAGTCACTTATGATCCTTTGTATTTCTGTGGCATCAGCTGCAATGTCTCCTTTTTCATTTCTGACTTTTAGTTGAGGCTACTCTCTTTTTCCTTAGCCTAGCTAAGGGTTTGTCAATTTTACTGATCTTATGGTCTTTTCAAAATGCCAAACTATTAGTTTCTTTAATTTTTTTCTATTATTTTCCTATTTTCTATTTTTTTTATTTCTGCTCTATATTATTTCCAAGACCTTCTTTTCTTAAGCTTTGTAAGACTTACCTAAAAGCACAGGTTCCTAAGCCAGTTTTTCCAATTTTTTTCCTGCATTCCATAGTAAGAAAAGCATTTCATATAATAACACAGTAAACAGACTCATACATATACGTGACTTAAAAAAAAAAGTCCAGGCTGGGCACAGTGGCTCATACCTGTAATCCCAGCAGTTTGGGAGGCCAATATGGATGGATCACCTGAGGTCAGGAGTTCAAGGCCAGCCTGGCCAACATGGTGAAACCCCATTTCTACTGAAAGTACAAAAATTAGCCGGGCATAGTGGCGGGCACCTGTAATCCCAGCTACTTGGAAGGCTGAAGCAGGAGAATTGCTTGAACCCGCAAGGCAGAGGCTGCAGTGAGCCGAGATCGTGCCACTGCACTCGAGCCTGGGCAATACAGTGAGACTCCGTCCTTACCTTACGCCTTATACAAAAATTGATGCAAGATGGATTAAAGACTTAATGTTAGACCTAAAACCATAAAAACTCTAGGAGAAAACCTAGGCAATACCATTCAGGACATATGCATGGGCAAGGACTTCCTGACTAAAACACCAGCAATGGCAACAAAAGCCAAAATAGACAAATGGGATCTGATTAAACTAAAGAGCTTCTGCACGGCAAAAGAAACTACCATCACAGTGAACAGGCAACCTATAGAATGGGAGAAAATTTTTGCAATCTACTCATCTGACAAAGGGCTAATATCCAGAATCTACGAAGAACTCAAACAAATTTACAAGAAAAAAACAACCCCATCAAAAAGTGGGCAAATGATATGAACAGACACTTCTCAAAAGAAGACATCTATGCAGCCAACAGACACATGAAAAAATGCTCATCGTCACTGGTCATCACAGAAATGCAAATCAAAACCACAATGAGATACCATCTCACACCAGTTAGAATGGCAATCATTAAAAAGTCAGGAAACAACAGATGCTGGGGAGGATGTGGAGAAATAGGAACACTTTTACACTGTTGGTGGGAGTGTAAATTGGTTTAACCATTGTGGAAGACAGTGTGGTGATTCCTCAAGGATCTAGAACTAGAATTACCATTTGCCCCAGCAATCCCATTACTGGGTATATACCCAAAGGACTATAAATCATGCTACTATAAAGACACATGCACACATATGTTTATTGCGGCACTATTCACAATAGCAAAAACTTGGAACCAACCCAAATGTCCATCAATGACAGACTGGATTAAGATGATGTGGCACATATACACCATGGAATACTATGCAGCTGAAAAAAAGGATGAGTTCATGTCCTTTGCAGGGAAAAGGATGAAGCTGGAAACCATCATTCTCAGCAAACTATCACGAGGACAGAAAACCAAACACAGCATGTTCTCACTCACAGGTAGGAACTGAACAATGACATCACTTGGACGCACAGCGGGGAACATCACACACCAGGGCCTGTCAGGGGGTCGGGGGCTTGGGGAGGGATAGCACTAGGAGAAATACCTAATGTAAATGATGAGTTGATGGGTGCAGCACACCAACATGGCACATGCATATACCTATGTATCAAACCTGCAGGTTGTGTACATGTACCATAGAACTTAAAGTATAATAATAAAAAAGTCCATAAAATACTTACCCTTAATGTAGGCACTACTCTTACTATTAATCTAGAATTCTTCTTCACTTTTTACAATTTAAGACTTTTAAAATTCTTATAATTTAAAATCAATTTATTCACTAAGTTGATTTCACCTGAACAAAAGCTTTAAAATACTATTCTAAACAGTATATTCAATGTCAGAAATGCATACGACAGGCATAGAAAACATTTTCTGTTTCAAGTAATTTGTAATTCTGGTTGTAGAGCAAGGTAAAAGAGAAAACATGAGTAAAAAATTGGAAGATTCTTTGGCAGTATAAAATCAGAATAATAAAATAATAACATTAAAAATATACCCAATCCTTTCCACACTTTCAAGGTCTTCCCACTTCCAGTGTCAATCACAAGTACAGTACAACTGGCCCTCCATATCCGTGGGATGCATATCTACGGATTCAACCAACCCACAGATGGAAAACATTCAGTTAAAAAAAATTTATGTGTTAAAAAATTCATGTAAAAATATTTTAATTACATGTTAAAAATATTCAGTTAAAAAAATCTGTACATGTACTGAACATGTATAGATTTTCCTTGTTATTATTCCCTAAACAATAGAGTCTAACAAATATTTACCTAGCATTTATATTGTATTAGGTATTATAAGTAATCTAGAGATGATATAAAGTAAAAAGGAGGATGAACATAGGTCATATACAAATACTGCCATTTTATATCAGAGACTTGAACATCCTCAAACTGTGGTTTCCAAGGAAAGTCTCAGAACCCATTCTCCAGGGATACTGAGAGTCAACTGCATTTGCAATCAAGAAACCAAGAAATGTCCTTCTCTTGGCATGGGAGCTTCACTTTAAAAGAGATTCAATACAAACACAGCACAGAGGCACTTGTGTGCAATATAATAACAAAAAATTATACTGGGACAGCAGAGAAATGGCTTCATATTTTAAAAACTATAAAATCTGCTAATGAACCACAACTGATTCTGCTGTAGTTTTCTTAATGCATCCTTCCGTAAATGCAGTTGCACTAGTTATTATAATACAATGATATATTTCACACTTGAAAACACAAAATAATTCCTATATCTGCTTGGGGATTCATTTTTACCTCTATTCAAACCAGGTTACACAAAATATATATTACAACTTAAGTTGACATAGTAAGACAGTAATTTCTAAAATTAAAGTCTATAGTGAAATAAATTACTTTATAGGTCTTCTCTTTAACATATTTGGACTAAAGAGAAATAAGTTTTTAACCCAGGTAGACACTCATTATTGAGAGACCTTACGTAGATAGACCTTACTAAAAGGCATTCAAGAAATACAATCACTAGTAGAAAGCAGAATGAGAAGTCAAACAGTTCTGTTCAAACCGCCAAACTGTGCCATGTATAAGGTGATGACTCAAGGCCTTCTTCATTGTGAAAGGCTGTCCTCACCCCACATGCAATGCACAGCTGTACTACAACCTCCAGATCACTATTTTTTTTTTCAGTAGAGTACCTGATTTTTATTGTTTCTTTCTCTTCGCCATCTGTCACTTTTTGCTACTCTAGGCATTTCTATTTCTCTCAACCTAAAGGGCACTACAAATTCCAGAGTGTCCAAATTACATACAAAGTAACAATAAAAGGCTTCTAAATAAGGATCTGAGGTGTTTCCTAATTGAGCAAAGTATATGAACTTAAAAACACAACCTTTATATTTATTTTGGACACTTACCAGATCTTACTTGCTCACCTGACAAATAACTCACTTGACTATTTTATGTTCAAAATAGTAACATTTCATTTGATTCTCCCAACAACCCTATGAAGTGGAGTTATTACTAGTTCAATTCGACAAATGAGAAAACTGAGGCAACGAGGGTGTTAAATCGTGTCCCCCAAGGCCAAGGGACTAGAATATGGCAGAGGATTATCTAGATCCTAACCCAGATACTCTGAGTCCAATGTTTGTGCTCATAAATGCCTGTGGCAATACGAATATATCAGTGTGGTTAGTACTCCCCACTTAAATATCTTTAACAATCTTATGGGAAAAAAATACAGAAATAACTATATCAATTACTTGATGTCTAGGAGATGAGAAGCCCTAATTGCCTCCTTTCACCTCTCCAAAAGCTACTCTGAAAGACATAACTGAGGCAGAGAAATGAAAAGCCAAAGGAACACCAATGGGTCAACAAAGCTGATAAGGAAGTTTTCCAGGGTCTAGCCTTATTTAGCATTACGCTGAGCCTATCCTATAGTGGATCCAGACACAGGACTCTCCATTGCCATTTGAAGACTTACTTACCAAGGATGACTTAGGGCTGTTCCTTTTGAGATGTAGTTCCAAATGATCTCTGAATGCCTACCGAATACTTGTATATTTTAGCTTTCAATAAATATTCCTTGAGTAAATGTGGGCTTGGTATTCTGCGCTCTCTGCTGCCATACAAAACTGTAAGCTTGTCTGACTAACAATCATACCTACAGCTCCTTGAAAGCAAGAAATACCTTACCATTTTTAGTTTCTCAATACCCAGCACCATTCCTGGCACATATGGCATTCAATAAGATGTTTGGTAAATAAATGAGCGCAAAAGCAAATGTGCCTGGCACAAAGCAGTATCAATTCAGATGTTTCTCCTTAATTTGAGATTCTCTGTGTGTGTGTGTGTGTGTGTGCATAAAAGGTATGTGCATTCTTGAACAACATTAAGAATTCCTTTGGCCAGGTACAGTGGATCCTACCTGTAACCCCAGAACTTCTGGGAGGCCAAGGTGGGAGGATCACTTAAGTTCAGGAGTTTGAGACCAGCCTGGGCAACATAGCGAGACTCTATCTGTACAAAAAAAATTTTTTTTAACTAGCTGGGCATGGTGGTGCACCTCTGTAGTCCTAGCTACTTAGGAGGTTGAGGTAGGAGGATCACCTAAGCCCAGTTTCAGTGAACTAAGACCACGCTAATGCACTCCATCCTGGGCAACAGAACAAGACCTTATCTCTTTAAAAAAAAAAAAAAAAAAAAAAAAAGGTTTGTTATATCTTATCTCTTTGACTCAACTCACTAGCTATTTTCCTACTGAAGCAAACCTTTCTCAATTTGTATATATGATACATATCTATTTATAGAAAGAGACCTTATGTGCAAACTAACGATAACAGCAAGATTAAACCAGAGCCATATTTAAGCCCCCCATCCAATACTTACTTCATTCTTGTAAACCATAATTTCCTGCCACCATCAAATGATACTCTGTATTTTTATATTACTAGCCCTTTTTACAGATGGGAAATATGTAAACATAATCCAATTATGAGAAATGTTTAAGAGACCTAAGGGCTGTTTCTTAGATTATAAACACCTTATACGGGTTGATATGCCCTAATGAGAAAATCTGCAATCCAAAATGCTCCAAAGTCCAAAACTTTCCGAGCACCGATACGACACTCAAAGGAAATGCACACTGGAGCATCCCAGATTTCAGATTTTCAGGTTAGGGATGTTCAACTGTTAAATATAATGCAAATATTCAAAAAAAAACCAAAAAAATCAAAATCAAAAACACTTCTGGTACCAAGCATTTCAGATAAGGGCTACTCAATCTGTAGCATGTTGGATTTAACAAACTGTACACGGCAATATAATTTAAACTTGTACCCTACCAAATAAGTCAATGAACGAAGCACTGGGTTAAGTGCTTGCATACATCATCTCATTTAACCTTTGTAACAACTCTTCAAGGTGTATATAATTATGATTACCATTTTACAGACAAATAAATGAAGACTCAAGGTTGTACACCTAGCTAGTAAGTATAGAAATCAGAATACACACCCAGCTTTAACTAATACCTGAGTTATTTAGCAACTCACAACTCTATCCCACAGTATACCCTCAACAAAGCAAAAAATTTTCTAAATCATTAACTGCCTAACTCTAACATTGTAATAATACACCATACTTGCTTTTAACTACATCCATCATTCTGAGAAGGAAAACTGATCGCCTCCATAAGCGCCACACCTACTTTCCCACCTTAACCACTGAAATCTTGAATCATATGAGAGCTGTTTATTACTAACATCCTTTTTCTGAAAACCATACTGTGCCCCTCCACTGCCATGAAAAACACTATTGGCACCCACAGCAATACTCTGTATAAAACTCGTCACAGCTATTAGTGGTAATTATCACTACCTTAGGTGACTCTGGAGTCTCAGAAGACTTGAACACTCTAATGTAAGTTTTAAAGGTTTATGTAAGATCCACCACACCAAATGCTGAGTAAAACCATCTGGAAAAAACAAGGAAATTACATGATTAAATATAGTTAAATGTCTCTCTACACGGAACAGCTATTTGAGACGATCAATTGTATGCTATTTTTGTTCCAAAAGAGCAAGGTTTGCAGATTTTGTTTATATACCCATAGGCTAAACATCAAAACTGAAGGAACCAAACTGTCCTGTTTTTCTCAACACTCAAAGACAATCAGGCAAGAGAAGTTCATTTACCATGACTTACATATTATTTACATATTTTTTTCCTTTTCCCTTTTTCTGACTTACCTTCATGGCCTCAATGAATTTTGGGCCATACATAAAAGAGAATTATTAAAGTAAAAAGGGGTCATTTCTTCTACTCTCCCTCTGAAAGAAGGAAGGAAACTTGGAGGTTCTTCAGAAACATACCAAGATTTTTACTGGATACATCCCAAGTCTTTCCTCTTCCTCACTCTCTGTATTCAATCAATGGAAAAGTTCCACTGATCTTCACATCTGAGTATCTCTTTAATTTGCCTAGTTGTCCCTATCTCTAATGCCACTACTCCAAGTTAAAACAACACAGGCAAATGCCTGGATTACTAAGGCAACCTAACTAACTAGTCTTGGTAACTGCTTTGCTTCTTTCCATTCACTCCTCACCTTCCATCCAAAATGACTTTTTCAAAACTATTAGCTATCAGATGTCACCCTCCCCAAAGTCTTTCAATGACTTGCCATCGTTTTCATGATAAAATCAACTTAACATGGCTTAGAAGACTCTCCTTTCTAACCTGGCTCCAATCAATTTCTCCAGTCTTACCTTCTGTCACTTCTGTCTTCATATGCTTTATAGCCACATAGCTCTTCTTCCAGATTCTCAAACTCTTCATGTTGGTTCTGTGGATTTGTTTTGCATCTTAGCTACTGGATAATCTCTTCCTTCCCCACGTACTCTGCTTCCCCACAGCCTCCCAGCCATCTTTAACCTCATTCCTACATAACCTTTATGTCTACATCACAGTTCTTTCTCTGAGAAGCCTTACCTAATCATTCTAGGTAAGACTGGGTGCCTCCTTCCACATACTTCTTCTATTACAGCTCTTACCATTACTTTAGTATAATTACTTCTTTAATTATCCGGTCTTCCTCATTAAACTACATGCTCATTAGAAAAGGGATTATTATGGGTACTTGCCCATCCCTATATCCCCCAACACTGAGCACAATGCCTAGACACATAGCACAGACTTGACGTTTTTATATTGAATAAATGAACAAACAAACATAAAAATTTGGAGGAAAAAATTGAAAGGAACAGATTTAAAAGATATTTTAACCATCAAATATCTCATATCAATAGACATCCTCAAGAAATAAATGGAACTTCTAGATTCTGCTTAGGATGTAGAAAGGTAGAAAGTATGGCATTTTCACCCTTAAAACAAAGTAAAAGATGGATGCTGTGCAAAATCACAAATTTTCTTGAACCCAGCACAAAAGGTAACTTTAAATCTAAGTAATCTAAAATCTAAAGAAAGACAGGATTTCGAAGGGAGAGATGGGACATGAGCACTACTTTACCTATAGTAAACACCGGACACCATACAAGCCAACAAGAACTTGGTTAAAAAATTTTTAATTACTGCAAGCCAAATGTGGACCTGCAGCTAGGGGAAGCAAACGAAACAAAAAAACCCTCTAGCCCACTTAAAGAAGGGGCAGGATCTTTGAAAAAGCCCCATACCTGAGACCCAGAGAAAATGGAAACATCTAGCTAAAACTGAGACTAGAAAAATCCAACACAAAATGTCCTCCCCATCTCCCATCAAAAGCAAGCTAGTAAGTCTCAAACAACATGTAACAGCAAGGTACTACAGTCAGGTATCACGTAATGACAGGGATATGGACTGAGAAATGCATCATTAGGTGATTTTACTGTGCGAACATCACAGAGTATACTTACACAGACAAAGACAGTATAGCCTGGTACACACCTAGACTATACAGTATAGTATAGTATTGGTCTTAGGCTACTAAACTCTACAGCATGTTACTGTACTGAATACTGTAGGCAACTGTAACACAATGGTAAGTATTTTGTTTATCTAAATATAGAAAGGTACAGTTAAAATATGGTATTATAATCTTAGGGGACCATCATCATATATGCAGTCTGCTGTTGGCCAAAACATTGTTATGTAGCGCATGACTTTTCGTGAGCAAAGAGCTAAAGCATGGAGAAATACCTTCTCTGAGATGCAAGTTCAAAGGGAAGACCTAAAGCTGAGGGTAGAGTAGACATTAAGAAAAACTCTCTGGCAAACTAAATCCTACCCTAAACACGAAGTAATGCTAGAGAAACTTGAAGCCTGTGGTAAATTAAAGGTAACCTAGCAATAACAACCCCCCAACACTCCTTCCCACTATACACACACATACATACACACAAACACACACACACACGTCTCAGGAAAAGACAAAGTATGTCCATTTCCAGGCATAAATACTATTTAACTGGCGCTCTACACAAAATGTCCAGATTTCAACCAAAAAAAAAAAAAAACAGAAAAAGAAGCAAAGAAAAAAAAACAAAACACAAAACCACACTGGCAAGAGACAAAACAATCAATAGAACCAGATTTGGACACAACCATCATGTTAGAACTATCAAACACGGAATTTATAGGTTAAATTCTCTAACAAAATATGTAGATAACATGCATACACAGATGTGTAATTTAAGCACAGGGAAGGAAACAGTAAGAAGAAATCAAATGGAAATGCTAGAAATAAAAATATAGTAAAAGAGATGAAAGCTTTCAACAACCTTATCAGAAGACCAAGACAGTCATAGAATCAGTAAAGACCAACAGAAACTACCCCAAAAAAATATAACAAGAGAATGAAAAACAGAGAAGAGAACATCCAAGTGCTATGGGACGATATCAAATACTCTAACATATGTGTAACTGGAATTCTAGAAAGACAGTAAGACAGAAACAAAATATGAAGAGATAACCAAAGTTTTTCAAAATTAATACAAAAGAATCCAAAAAGCTCAGAGAACATGAGACAGCATCAAATAAACAAACAATAACAACAACAAAAATTCACAATTAGACACATCATATTCAAACTGATGGGGAAAAAATCAAAGATAAAGAGAAAACCTTGAAGGCTGCCAGAGTTTAAAAAAAAAAAAAAAAAAAAGACATAATACAATGGAACAGGATAAGAACTTTCAGAAACTATGAAAGCCAGATGCCTCTGAAGTGCTGAAAGAAAAAAAACTCTCAATGCAGAAATCTATATCCATGAAAATATCTTTCAAACTGAAGAAGAAATAAAAAATGTTCAGGCTTGCGGTCCATTCCAAGATGGCCAAATAGGAACAGCTCCAGTCTGCAGCTCCCAGTGTGACTGAGGCAGAAGATGGGTGATTTCTGCATTTCCAACTGAGGTACCTGGTTCATCTCATTGGGACTGGTTGGACACTGGGTGCAGCCCAGGGAGGGCAAGCCGAAGCAGGGCAGGGCGTCGCCTCACCCAGGAAGTGCAAGGGGTCCAGGGATTTCCCTTTACTAGCCAAGGGAAGCTGTGACAGACTGTACCAGGAAAATTGGGACACTGCCACCCAAATACTGCGCTTTTCCAATGGTCTTAGCAAATGGCACACCAGGAGATTATATCCCACGCCTGGCTCAGCAAGTCCCACACCCACAGAGCCTTGCTCACTGCTAGCCAGCAGTCCGAGATTGAACTGCCAGGCAGCAGCCTGGCTCGGGGAGGGGCATCCACCATTGCAGAGTAATGGTAAACAAAGTGGCCAGGAAGCTCAAACTGGATGGAGCCCACCGCAGCTCAAGGAGGCTTGCCGGCCTCTGTGGACTCCACTTCTGGGGGCAGGGCATAGATGAACAAAAGGCAGCAGAAATTCTGCAGACTTACCGTCCCTGTCTGACAGCTCTGAAGACAGCAGAAGTTCTCCCAGCACAGTGTCTGAACTGTGAGAATGGACAGACTGCCTTCTCAATTGGGTCCCTGACCCCCATGTGGCCTAACTGGGAGACACCTCCCAGTAGGGGCCAACTGACACCTCATATTCATACTCATACTCAGAGGGTGTCCCTCTGAGACGAAGCTTCCAGAGGAAGGATCAGGCAGGAATATTTGCTGTTCTGCAATATTTGCTGTTCTACAGCCTCCGCTGGTGATACCCAGGCAAACAGGGTCTGGAGTGGACCTCCAGCAAACTCCAACAGACCTGCAGCTAAGGGCCCTGACTGTTAGAAGGAAAATTAACAAATTGAAAGGAATAGCATCAACATCAACAAAAAGGACATCCACACCAACACCCGATCTGTAGGTCACTATCATCAAAGAGCAAAGGTAGATAAAACCACAAAGATGGGGAGAAACCTGAGCAGAAAAGCTGAAAATTCTAAAAACCAGAGCGCCTCTTCTTCAAAGGATCGCAGCTCCTCGCCAGCAATGGAACAAAGCTGGACGGATAACGACTTTGACAAGCTGACAGAAGTAGGCTTCAGAAGAGTGGTAATAACAAACTTCTTCAAGCTAAAGGAGGATGTTCAAACCCATCGCAAGGAAGCTAAAAATCTTGAAAAAAGATTAGAAAAATGGCTAAGGAGAATAAACAGCATAGAGAAGACGTTAAATGACCTGATGGAGCTGAAAACCATGGCACGATAACTACGTGACGCATGCACAAGCTTCAGTAGCCAATTAGATCAAGTGAAAGAAAGGGTATCTGTGATTGAAGATCGAATTAATGAAGTGAGAAGTTTAGAGAAAAAAGAGTAAAAAGAAATGAAGAAAGGCTCCAAGAAATATGGGACTACGTGAAAAGACCAAATCTACATGTGATTGGTGTATCTGAAAGTGACGGGGAGAATGGAACCAAGTTGGAAAACACTCTTCAGGATATTATCCAAGAGAGCTTCCGCAGCCTAGCAAGGTAGGCCAGCATTCAAATTCAGGAAATACAGAGAATGCCACAAAGATTACTCCTCAAGAAGAGCAACCCTAAAACACATAATTGTCAGATTCACCAAGGTTGAAATGAAGGAAAAAATGTTAAGGGCAGTCAGAGAGTAAGGTCGGGTTACCCACAAAGGAAAGCCCGTCAGACTAACAGCAGATCTCTTGGCAGAAACTCTACAAGCCAGAAGACAGTAGGTGCCAATATTCAACATTCTTAAAAGAATTTTCAACCCCGAATTTCATATCCAGCCAAACTAAGCTTCATAAGTGAAGGAGAAATAAAATCCTTTACAGACAAGTAAATGCTGAGAAATTTTGTCACCACCAGAGCTCCTAAAGGAAGCACCAAACGTGGAAAGGAACAACCGGTACTAGCCATAGCAAAAACATGCCAAATTGTAAAGACCATCAATGCTAGGAAGAAACTGCATCAACTAACGGGCAAAATAACCAGCTAACATCATAATGACAGGATCAAATTCACACATAACAATATTAACCTTAAATGTAAACGGGCTAAATGCCCCAATTAAAAGACACAGACTGGCAAATTGGATAAAGAGTCAAGATCCATCAGTGTGCTATATTCAGGAGACCCATCTCACATGCAGAGACACATACAGGCTCCAAATAAAGGGATGGAGGAAGATCTACCAAGCAAATGGAAAGCAAAAAAAAAAAAAAAAAAGCAAGGGTTGCAATCCTAGTCTCTGATAAAACAGACTTTAAACCAACAAAGATCAAAAGAGACAAAGAAGGCCATTACATAATGGTAAAGGAACCAATTCAACAAGAAGAGCTAACTATCCTAAATATATATGCACCCAATACAGGAGCACCCAGATTCATAAAGCAAGTCCTTAGAGACCTACAAAAAGACTTAGACTCCCACACAATAATGAGAGACTTTAACACCCCACTGTCAATATTAGACAGATCAACGAGACAGAAGGTTAACAAGGATATCCAGGACTTGAACTCAGCTCTGCACCAAGCAGACCTGACATCTACAGAACTCTCCACCCCAAATCAACAGAATATACATTCTTCTCAATACCACGTCACACTTGTTCCAAAACTGACCACACAGTTCGAAGTAAAGTACTCCTCAGCAAATCTAAAAGAACAGAAATCACAACAAATTGTCTCTCAGACCACAGTGCAATCAAATTAGAACTCAGGATTAAGAAACTCACTCAAAACCACACAACTGCATGGAAACTGAACAACCTGCTCCTGAATGACTACTGGGTAAATAATGAAATGAAGGCAGAAATAAAGATGTTCTTTGAAACCAATGAGAACAAAGACACAACATACCAGAATCTCTGGGACACATTTAAAGCAGTATGTAGAGGGAAATTTACAGCACTACATGCCCACAAGAGAAAGCAGGAAAGATCTAAAATCGACACCCTAACATCACAATGAAAAGAACTAGAGAAGCAAGAGAAAACAAATTCAAAAACTAGCAGAAGGCAAGAAATAACTAAGAGCAGAACTGAAGGAGATACAGACACAAAAACCCTTCAAAAAATCAATGAATCCAGGAGCTGGTTTTTTGAAAAGGTCAACAAAATTGATAGACCGCTAGCAAGATCAATAAAGAAGAAGAGAAGAATCAAATAGATGCAATAAAAAATGATAAAGGGGATATCATCACTGATCCCACAGAAATACAAACTACTATCAGAGAATACTATACATACCTCAACGCAAATAAACCAGAAAATCTAGAAGAAATGGATAAATTCCTGGACACACACACCCTCCCAAGACTAAACCAGGAAGAATCTGAATCCCTGAATAGACCAATAACAGGCTCTGAAATTGAGGCAATAATTAATAGCCTACCAACTAAAAAAAGTCCAGGACCAGAAGGATTCACAGTTGAATTCTACCAGAGGTACAAACAGAAGCTGGTACCATTCCTTCTGAAACTATTCCAATCAATAGAAAAAGAGGGAATCCTCCCTAACTCATTCTATGAGGCCAGCATCATCCTGATACCAAAGCCTGACAGAGGCACAACAAAAAAAGAGAATTTTAGACCAATATCCCTTATGAACATTGATTCAAAACTCCTCAATAAAATACTGGCAAACCGAATCCAGCAGCAAATCAAAAAGCTTATCCACCAAGATCAAGTTGGCTTCATCCCTAGGATGCAAAGCTGATTCAACATATACAAATCAATACACGTAATCCATCACATAAACAGAACCAAAGACAAAAACCACATGATTATCTCAATAGATGCAGAAAAGGCCTTCAACAAAATTCAACAGTCTTTCATGTTAAAAACTCTCAATAAATTAGGTATCAACGAAATGTATCTCAAAATAATAAGAGCTATTTATGACAAACCCACAGCCAATATTATACTGAATGGGCAAAAACTGGAAGCATTCCCTCTGAAAACTGGCACAAGACAGGGATGCCTTCTCTCACCACTCCTATTCAACATAGTGTTGGAAGTTCTGGCCAGGGCAATTACGCAAGAGAAAGAAATAAAGGGTATTCAATTAGAAAAAGAGGAAGTCAAATTGCCCCTGTTTGCAGATGACATGACTGTATATTTAGAAAACCCCATTGTCTCAGCCAAAAATCTCCTTAAGCTGATAAGAAACTTCAGCAAAGTCTCAGGATACAAAATCAATGTGCAAAAATCACAAGTATTCCTATGCACCAATAACAGACAGAGAGTCAAATGATGAGTGAACTCCCATTCACAATTGCTACAAAGAGAATAAAATACCTAGGAATCCAACTTACAAGGGATGTGAAAGACCTCTTCAAGGAGAACTACAAACCACTGCTCCACAAGATAAAAGAGGACACAAACGAATGGAATAACATTCCATGCTCATGCATAGGAAGAATCAATATTGTGAAAATGGCCACAGGGCCCAAGGTAATTTATAGATTCAATGCCATCCCCATCAAGCTACCAATGACTTTCTTCACAGAATTGGAAAAAGCTACTTCAAAGTTCATATGGAACCAAAAACGAGCCTGCATTGCCAAGACAATCCTAAGCCAAAAGCACAAAGCTGGAGGCATCACGCTAAAGCTGGAGGCATCACGCTACCTGACTTCAAACTATACTACAAGGCTACAGTAACCAAAACAGCATGGTACTGGTACCAAAACAGAGATATAGACCAATGGAACAGAACAGAGGCCTCAGAAATAACACCACATATCTACAACCATCTGATCTTTGACAAACCTGACAAAAACAAAAAATGGGGAAAGGATTCCCTATTTAATAAATGGTGCCGGGAAAACTGGCTAGCCATATGTAGAAAGCTGAAACTGGATCCCTTCCTTATACCTTATACAAAAACTAATTCAAGATGGATTAAAGACTTAAATGTTAGACCTAAAACCATAAAAACCCTAGAAGAAAACCTAGGCAATACCATTCAGGACATAGGGATGGGCAAGGACTTCATGACTAAAACACCGAAAGCAATGGCAACAAAAGCCAAAATACACAAATGGAATCTAATTAAAGAGCTTCTGCACAGCAAAAGAAACTACCATCGGAGTGAACAAGCAACCTATAGAACGGGAGAAATTTTTTGCAATCTACCCATCTGACAAAGGGATAATATCCAGAATCTACAAAGAACTTAAATTTGCAAGAAAAAATCAAACAACCCCATCAAAAAGTGGGCAAAGGATATGAACAGACACTTCTCAAAATAAGGTATTTATGCAGCCAACAGACACATGAAAAAATGCTCATCATCACTGGTCATCAGATAAATGCTAATAAAAAGCACAATGAGATACCATCTCATACCAATTAGAATGGCGATCATTAAAAAGTCAGGAAACAACAGGTGCTGGAGAGGATGTGGAGAAACAGGAACACTTTTACACTGTTGATGGCAGAGTAAACTAGTTCAACCACTGTGGAAGACAGTGTGGCAATTCCTCAAGGATCTAGAACTAGAAATACCATTTGACCCAGTGATCCCATTACTGGGTATATACCCAAAGGATTATACATCATGGTACTATAAAGACACATGCACACGTATGTTTACTGTGGCACTATTCACAGTAACAAAAACTTGGAACCGATCCAAATGTCCACCAATGATAGACCGGATTAAGGAAATGTGGCACATATATACCATGGAATACCATGCAGCCAAAAGAAAGGATGAGTTCATGTCCTTTGTAGGGACATGGATAAAGCTGGAAACCATCATTCTGAGCAAACTAACACAAGGATAGAAAACCAAACACCTCATGTTCTCACTCATAGGTAGGAATTGAACAATGAGAACACTCGGACACAGGGCAGGGAACATCACACACTGGGGCCTGTCATGGGGTGGTGGGGTGGGGGAGAGATAGCATTAGGACAAATACCTAATGTAAAAGACGAGTTAATGGATGCAGCAAATCAACATGGCACATATATACATATGTAACAAACCTACACATTGTGCACATGTACCCTAGAACTTAAAGTATAATAGATAAACTAATTAATTAATTTTAAAAAGTTCAGGCAAAATATAATTCACCATGAAAGACTAAAAAAATAAAATACATGATTATTTCAATAGATGTACATAAAATATTTGACAAAAATCAACATCCATCCAGTAAACTAGGAATAGAACTTCCTCATCCTAATAAATGTTATCTACAAAAAAAAGCAGAGCAATAAAAACCTATAGCTTATATTATACTTGAAGAACCAAATTCTTTCCCCATAAGATGCAAAAACAAAGTAAAGATGACCACACTTGCCACTTCTATTTGACATTAAAATGGAGGTTTCAGCCAGTGCAGCAAGGCAGAAAAAAATACAAAAGACATCCAGATTGGAAGAAAGAAGTAATACTGTCTTTATCTGCAGGTGACATAATCTTCTGCATAGAAATCCCATAGAATCTATAAGAAAGCTATCAGAACTAAGTAAGTTTAGCAAGGTCATAAGGATACAAGCAGTTCTATATTCTATCAACGAAAAAACCTGAAAATTGAAGAGTATCATTTACATTAGCACTCAAAAACATGAAATGCTTAGGCATAAAACTAACAGAGTATGTGTACAATCTACGCTGAAAACTAAAATACATTGATAAGATATCAAAAATCTAAAGAAAGATAGTAAATGAGATGCCTCAATATTTAAGATGTCAGTTCTCCCCAAAATGATCTTTAGAATTAAATCAGAATCCAGAAGGACTTTCTACAGAAATTAAGAAGCTGATTCTAAAATGGATATGAAGAGGCATAGGAAATGGAATCACCAAAGTAACTTTGAAAAGGGACAAAGATAGATTTCAAGTTCGCTATAAAGCTACAATAATCAGGTGTCATAGTAGAGAAAGGGTAAATATATAGATGAATGAAACGGAGTAAGAGTCCAGAAAAAGACTCAAACGTATATGAACAACTGATTTTCAAGACATGTATAAAGGAAATTCTATGAAAAAGAGAGTCCTTCCAAAAAATGGTGCCAAAACAAGTAGAAATTCATTTCCAACAATAAAAACTGTATCTATACCTCACACCACATATAAAAACAAAATGAATCACAGATCTAAATGTAAACCTACAATTTTAACACTGCTATACATAAATATAGAACAAAATCTTTGGGATTTTTGGTTTAGCAAAGGTTTCTTAGACATAACATCAAAAGCATGATCCATAAAATAATTTTTTTTATTATACTTTATGTTCTAGGGTACATGTGGACAATGTGCAGGTTTGTTACATATGTATACATGTGCCATGTTGGTGTGCTGCACCCATTAACTCGTCCTTTACATTAGGTATATCTCCTAATGCTACCCCTCCCCACTCCCCTGACCCCACAATAGGCCCGGGTGTGTGATGTTCCCCTTCCTGTGTCCAAGTGATCTCATTGTTCAGTTCCCACCTATGAGTGTTAAATCAATAAACTCGACTTCATCGAAATTCAAACTTCTGCTCTTCAAAGACATGTAAGAGAATTGTAAAAAGCCACAAACTGCGAGAAAATTTGCAAATCACATCTGATAAGGAACTTTCATCCAGAATCTCAAAACTCAGTGTCAAAAAAACAACAAAATAATTTAAGAATACTTCACCAAAGAAGATAAAAGGATGGCAAAAAAAGATGTTAAAAATCATTTATCATTAGAGAAATACAATTCCAGTTACATAACATCCTGGAAAATACAAAACTGTAGAGACAGCAAACATACCACTGGTTGCCAGAAGCTTGGGATCAGGTAAGGGGCTGACTATAAAGTGACAAGGGAATTTTTTGGATTGATGGAACTGCTCTCTCTGCATTTTAATTGTGTGGGAGTTACACAACTGTATGTTTGTCAAAATTCACAAAATGTACTCCGCAAAAGGTGAAGTTTGCCATATATAATCTTAAGTTTTTTAATGAAAAAATGACACCTCTTTAAAATTCCTGCCAAAATAGAGCTGACAGCACTGACCTTTTAATTTCTGACTCTTGGCTTTAAAATATGCCTATCTAGTAGCCAGTGAATAATCAGTATAGCCTTAATGAAGTTATCTGTAAGACTGATGGTTTCTTTCTTAAATCTTGAGGCTACAGTCTTTCCCAATTTAATTCTGCAGTCATTACTTAAAACTTAATTGACTTACTCAACTTTGCACGTGTTAACAATGAGAACCTTGGTCTCCTTTGACTGTCAACTCTATCATCTCCTCCATATACAACCAAACTACAAAATCCTTTGCACTGCACTTAGGCACATATACAAAACTATATTTTTAATTTGAACAGTTTTATTTTGAACTATAGAGGAAAAGAGGGCTCCAAGAATGCCGAGGTAATCTGGCAATTCCAAATAACATTAGGAACATCAATATGTAAGAATTTTTTCTAAAATACATTTTTTTCCAAACTTTCTCGCTCAAACCTTAGATTCACCACCAAAGCATACAAATAAAAACTAAGCTTACCTTGCATTCAAGATTTTCCATGATTTGGTGTCAATCTACTATTTCAATAATGTAGCTATCATTCTCAGACACAAAGTCTCCATTCTAGGCAGGATGGCCTCATTGTCTGCTCCTTCCAACTTCTGAAATGCCCTCCTTGATAATGTGTAATGCCCTCCTAAATGAGTTGGGTTTTAACTGAGATACCTCATTGTCGTTATATCACTTTCATTATATACTACTTTATATTCTTATTCAACTGTTTCATTTATGAATGCTATCTCACACTCTATAAGTTTCTTGAGGGCAGATAGTATCTTTCATAAGCTTCTTTTATCCCTGGGAATACAATAAATATTCACAGAAAAATTAATGTAAGAACTGATTTTAAATTACTTTAGATCTTATACTAATTTAAAATTAACTCGATAACTTCCTGGAAGTTTATTTTGTACTTTGAGAAACTGAGGCATGGGGCACTAGACTTTGTTCCCTGAGATCTCAGCTGTATCACATTCATCTTCATATCTCCAGAGTTGAATACAGTGTCTGACACAGGAAAAACATTAATTAAATAGTTAACTAAATTTCACTTTCTAAGGCCACAAAGTAAGAAATGGAATCCTGAAGTTCTAGTCCAATTCTCCCAATATTATATTAGTATTTTGAAATGTTCTCTAATTTCTCATATTTGTTCACATATTCTCCCTGAATACACTACAAGTATAGCAAACACAAAAGTTGTTCTACCTCCACTTTTTAAAGCTCAAAAAGCAACCACTGCAGTATTGAGTGCGTGCATAGTAGGTAGGCAATATTCCTATCAGATTTCTTAAAAAGCAACATACAGGCAGCTCACAGACACTTCTCTGCCCCATGTAAAAACATGTTAGTTACTCTTCCTATTGGGAAGATTTATTTTTCATCATCTTTGGCACAAGTTCTAGAATGCTATCTGCCAGGCCCCATGCCCCAATAAATACGCATCCACAAGCAATTATGGAGATAGATAGCTTATGAGGAGGGGGCACTCTTTGGTCAGGTCCCAATGCTAACCTGTGGTTAGGGGGAAAAAAGAGTAGGGGGAGGGGTGTGGCCCTGTGATTAATCACTGCCCACTCTGCTTCGGGGTATTTATCACAGCCCGCTGTCAGGTAAATCACTGGAAAAACACCTCTTCAGTAATTAATGTGAAGTGACGGATGGACAGTCCCTGGGCCCATTAATCAGGAACATCAGCAGCCTACTGAGATTATGAATGTCAGGATGCATAAACTGCCGGTGGATCAATAGGCCCAGGAATTCATCCAAGGCTCTCATTTCCGAAGCATCTCCGGTACATTAGGCTCCCTCTACCCTTCCCCCAATCTGAAGTGAAAAGCAAGGTTTCAGAACAAAGAGCAGGAGCTGAGGTCTAAAGTGACCAGTGAGAGAAAGCAGTCAAGGAAGCTGGCCATGACTAGGGATGGTACCAGGACAGGCAACATGAGCACAGAGCTATACTAAGAAGCTCTCTCGGAAGGCTCAATGTTCCTGCAAAAGAACCAGGGAAGACATGGTACACAACCAATTATTCAGAGCCTAATTGTCCACTTTAGGGATCATCAGTTTCTTGCTTCGAATTTTTTACCCATTTCCCCATCTATGTTTTCTTGCCTTTCATATTAGCACCACCAAAGAGAGTAGAGAGAAATGAGAGAATGAAAATTCCATTTTTGCAACCTAACGATCTAGGTAAAAATTTGTATTTATGAAGAAAAACAAGAATTTACATAAAATAAAATCAGTAAATTACCTTTACCTCATCCCTAAATACCACAATGACAGAATTACTAGAAGTACCCCAAGTGTTAAGCAAAAATATTCCCCACCAAAAGGGTCTGCTCAACCTGTAAAATAGTCTGGAGCTGAAAGACTATTTCTGTCTACTTGTCATCCCAAGTTTAGTCAAATTGTGTATGGGAAGTAAGCTTGGGCCACAGCCTCATACTGAATACATTCTAGGCTGGCAGTGACGGGAAGGAGGCTGCACTTGCTGCCACATCCCGCCAAACCCCAGTGCTGTGCTTTGTGGTCAGACTCAGGCCAGGGCTGCAATTGTTGGTTAGAAAGTAGCTCAGAGTTACGGCTGCCTGTTCCGCTAAATCTCATTTCATCCTACTGATGGATGGATGGACAGATGGCTGCCTGGTGAAAGCAGCATTATCAGCCAGCTTCTATGGAGCCTCTGGATGATGGATAGCCCTCTTTCTACCTTCTCCAAACCACCATCGATCCAAGCCATATTTCAGCGGTCAGAAGCCCAGTAATATTAAGACACACAATCAAGTTAAGTTACTTGCAAGTGTAAACCTCTAGAACAGAAATCCTAACACCTCAGCTTTGCTGTCATGAACCAAACTAAAAATGTTACAGTTTCATTCTTTCTAGCTGCTAACCCAATGAATTCCAACAGCTCAAGCCCAAAGGGAACAGCTGGGCTCCATTCCTAGCAGCTTCTCGAAAAGCTAGTTTGTCTGCCAAATTTTTTACTAGCCAGTTCATTTCTGTGAAATGAACTCTGCAGCAGTAGTGAACAGATCTGTGAATATGTGTACATCCCGTGGAGTATAAAGCTATTAGAACCATCAAACAACCTAGAGTTTGTCAATGATATAATCACTAGCCTCAAACATGTGTAGAGCCTTAGACATACCAAATAGACCTTCTCTACCAACACCAAGGATAGTGATTAAAACCAGGACAGATTAAAATTATCTTTTGAACATAATCCTAAAATGTTGTTTCTACCCAATCAGCTTGACTGGCTTCTACTCTCTTGTGTACATATCGTAGTAAGTACTAATCCTTGCCTGCTTTCACAAGCACACTTCTGAGTCCATTTGCTCTGTCACATTCTAGACACTCATCTCAGCTTGTCTGGGTATTTAGACTACCATGCCTTTCCTTGTTCCTTCCATCTTATCATCCTGAGCTCTCAGACAGCAACTTGGACTTGTATAATTGAATATTGTGTCAAAGTTATTTCCACTGGTGTGGCTGGAAGAAACAGATTCTGACTCCAGCTTCATGACATAGGTTCCCAGAACCTACATGCCCTCTTTTGCTAAGCTTACTTATCCCCAAATGACGACTTCTCAAAATGTCTCACTATTAACTATACCTGAACAGCTTGGCCTGGTTCCCCCTAGTCTTGGCCCCTCTTGAATGAACCACTGCCATCCTGAGCCTACATTCACAGAAAATTAGTTTGTATTTGTTTATGGGGCTAAAAAAATGCCACGGTGGAGTAGTAACTGTCTTTCTACTTGGTGTTATGGTAGTTTACTTAATACTTTAATATTTAAGCCTTAACAACATCTACAGCTCTGTTTCTATCAAAAAAGAACATGCTATTGTTAAAGATACTACTTTATTAAAGTGTTGTATTAAGAATAGCACTGCCCTTCAAATAAACATTAAGGAATTTTTACAGAGCCTTAGAATTAGACTTACTGAAAGGGATTGTATAGGTCAGAATTCAACATCCTAGTTTTTCAGATAAAGATACTGGAATTCAAAATTGTAATGTCCGTGGTTACATAGATATTAAGTGGCAATGCAAGACTGGAACCTTGGTTACAATTATAAGGGCTGTGCTCATTCTGCTATATTTCTCAGACATTCTGTTTTCATCCTTGGAATTTCAGAAAGAGTGAAGGCAACGAGGGTTAAGTGTTGTGTGCGTGCCTATGTGTTTTGGGGAAGGAAGATGGCCACAAATAATTAAGTGTGGTGACCTATACTATTGTGCTTCCCATCGAGGCTGCCCATAGGTCATCTGAAAGCCATTCATTATTATTATTTTTTTTTTTTTTTTGAGGCGGAGTCTCACTCTGTCGCCCAGGCTGGAGTGCAGTGGCCAGACCTCGGCTCACTGCAAGCTCCGCCTCCCGGGTTTACGCCATTCTCCTGCCTCAGCCTCCCGAGTAGCTGGGACTATTTTATAGAACAAAACTGGATGACTACTTGACAATTAGATATGTCTATTCCTTTCTTCTCCTTTCTTTAATATCTGCCCCAGTCCTACCCACAAAGTTTTGAGAAGAAAAAAGCAGAAAGATAATAAATACAAGTAGAATCAGACAACAAGAGGCTCTATGACTTAACATAAATGAACAGAGGAGCAATGTGTCCTCTTCATTTCCAAGAACGCCACATTCTGGTCAAATACAGAGCACAATTTCAATGACTGGACTTCACCCTCTGGTGGCCAAAATGTGTCACTACTACATTTCCCAGTTTCTAAGCTACCTCCATACCCATCTTCAAATCTTACAGCTGAAGCCAGGCACAGTGGCTCACGCAGGCAATCCCAGCACTCTGGGAAGCCGAGGTGGGAGTACTGCCTGAGGTCAGGAGTTCAAGACCAGCCTGGGCGACACAGCAAGACTGTCTCTAAAAAATTAAAATAAGATAGAAAATTAGCTGAGAATGGTAGCGCGTATCTGTAACCCTCACTACTTGGAAGCCTGAGGCAGGGAGACTGCTTGAGCCCATGAATTTGAGGGCGCAGTGAACTATGACTGTGTCACTGTACTCCAGCCTGGGTGACGGAGCAAGACCCAGTCTCAAAACAAACGAACAAAAAGCTTGTAGCTGAAAAGAGCCTTTGAAAACCATCTGGTTGAGGGATTTATCTAAGACTATTTGAGTGGCAGTAACTAAGACTAGAACCCAGATTGTCTATCAACTAAACTAGCAGTTTTACCACTATTATAGCTGTATTATCAGTTTTCCACCAAGTATATGCTCAGGATATAGGAAGTTAATTGTGCTGAAGAAATAAGCACATAATGCACATCAAATCCAAATATATTATCCACACTAATGCTCACTACCATCAAGGATAAATGACTGGGGTGATTTTTCCATCCCATTCCCTCAAAAATGTGCCTCATACACTGGACAAGACTTCTACCGTGACTATCTTGGCACAAGAAAAAAACTTCAAACAATTCCCCAAAAAGGCACTCACTCTGGGGAAAAAAAAAAAAATAAGGTTATGTTAGATGAGTAATAAGGAATGACAATTCTTTGAACTGTTAGTTTTATATATTCCCAAAGCTCATATAAAGGCTGATTTATTTGCATTAAGCAAATACATTTTAGAAAAAACAGTTTTTTAGACTCATTTGCAAAGCTATCTTAAACCAAGACAAAGATTCTTATCTTTCATTTTAAATAAAAAGTCTTTTTATAGTTTCTACTTAGTTAAGAAAGAACTATTAAGCCATGCCCAAGAGAACAATGACATATTTTTCCAAATCTGCCGCAATGAACCATGTCTAATTGTGTTTTCTGTTTCATTACAGTTTAGGCCCTACAAGCAAAAGTGAAGTAGTGGTAGAGTAGTGCCATTAGTAGTAGCAGAGGAAGAGAAAGAATAATAATCAGCTACCATTTACTGAGTGCTTACTATGTGACAGGGACTGTGGTAAACATTGCATATTCATTACCTCATTTGGTTCCAACTATAGTACTACGAGATAGCTATGATTAACCCAATTTTATATATGAGAAATCTGAAGCTTAAATAACTAAAGATCACACAACTTCTAAGTGTTGGTTAGGATTTCAAAGTCTCTGCACTTAACTACTATACTAGACTGCCTGATACTCAGCAGAATGGTCTCACAATAATGCATTAGTTTCATAAATATTCACAATTTGCTTAGAATCCATGTAACTGCAAAGCAACCAAAAAGAGTTCAAAGACTGCTGCCGTAAAAAGAGAAAACCAAGTAAGATAAGAATGAAAGATCTTTAATGCTTTCATAGTATGCCTATTTCCAATAACCTTCCAGACATAAAAAGGCTGACAATAATTCACTATTGTCTCTGAAACTTCCTCATTCACCTTGCCTCACCCTCAAAGCCATATGGTAAAGAACCTCACCAGGTGTCAGGAGAGGAACACCCTCTCTTCTATTCCCCATAAGAATAATCTCTATACTTATTCCTACCAACTCCTCCAAGCATTTGAAAATGCTGTCCTTCTCTATGTCCCTTCTCCAGAGGCACATTTCAACATGGGACCACCAACCAGTGAAACTGGTAACACAGTTCTCACACTAGCAGAAGCTCAAAGTAGAAGGCAGAGTATACTTTCAAATCTTGAGTCTAAAACAGAAGAAACCTGTATATCAAATACCAACTGCAGATGGTATTTTCAGATGCAATCTTAAACAGAATATAATACAGTAGTTTAATATTAGTCTGCCTTGGACATTTGTATTTATTGCCTCTGCCTCTCTGCCTGCAGCTGGACAAAGTATACAGCTTGCACAACTGGAAGAAACATTTCATGAAAACACTGAGTATCAAGACAACAAAAGATACAAGATACATGATTCCAGTAGGATCCTAGAGGTCCCAAAATACATAAACAAACTGGCACAAAAAGGTCTTTCTCACAACATAACACAATTCATGCCCCCAGCGTATTTTATACTCCACTGGCTATAGTCGCCATGCATCAGCACCAGTTGATTTCACGCTTTATAGGCTGGGAAACAGTCCGCAGCTTAGTCTTTTTCACACTCCACTGACAAGGTAACCCCACAACTCACCAATTTAACTGCTCCAAGTTTAATGTTAGCACCTATTATTGACCACCTCAAAAGGCAGTCAGATAAAAAGCTTTAATATACTGAACAACGGCAATATGATATGAAATAGAAAGGTAGAGAGAAAAGTTTGCCTCCTACTCTGCATATGTAACTGGTGGTAGGGGGCAGGGAGAAAAGAAAAAAACTCCCTCTTAAAACTTCTTTCCCTCATTACACATCTGGAGGTTGGTCTGTTTCTACAGTTATTTGAAATTAGTTCCTCTCCTGGGTCTATTCTGGGTTTAACTGACATCCTATAGTTGACAATAAAGGAGCTCAAATGGATAAGGCTTTGGGGGCTTTACCTCAACCTTGACATGCATTAAACTTCATTTTTTTTTTCCTCTTTAAGATTCACAGAGTAAAGCTAATAAACCACTGGGTAAATTTTGAAAGTAGAGGCCACCAGACTCAATCTCAGCTAAGTGTCATATATATTATCTCATTTGATCCCAACTACAATACTAAGAGGTAGCATTATTATCCCAACTTTACAGATGAGAAATCTGAAACTTAAGTTACTTAAGATCACACGGTTTCCAAGTGTTGGACAGGACTTCAAAGTCCCTGGATTGGATTTCAAAGTCCCTGCACCTAACTACTGCACTAGACTAAAACATATACCTTCTAAAAATTATGTTGGGGTAAAAATGCACAGCACAGAATACTAGTCTGGCTACAACCAAAGGTTCATTGTAGCAAAGCTCTTTACTTTGTATGTATGTTTGTAAAAATGCATAGCACAGAATAGTTTAATTTTTAAAATACCAAATCACAATAACGACAAAAATGAATAATTATAAATGAGGTAGAGTCTGTCTGTTAGAGACATAGCTACAGCTCCGTATCTATCACCTCCCTCCTTGGAGCTATACCAGCAAGTGTGAAATGTGCCTGGTGAGAAACTGAGAAACCAAAAGCAACTTTCAGACAAAGAAAGCATTAGCAAGTTAATAAATTTAAGAGTTTCTCTTCTATGCAGTTTCGAAGTTTATTAATTAGAGTTTCAAGAATAACAGATAATTACAATACAGTAACATCGTCAAAGCAATGTTACTTTAAGGAACAGAACGCCTATACACAGGGCTACAAGAAGGCTTTCAAAGAAGAATCATCTCCTGAACGAACATGGCTCAGGTATTTAAACTCAATTCTTATCTAGTATTCTTATGATACAAAGAGAAAGATAATTGTTAAAGATGGGTAAAAGCTAACAATAGGCAATGGTATTTTTTTTTTTACCATCAAATATTTATTAAGTGCACATATTGTATTGACATCACTGTTGGGGTAGTAGAAATTATAAAGTACGGGCCAGGCACGGTGGCTCACGCCTGTAATCCCAGCACTTTGGGAGGCTGAGGTGGGCAGATCAGGAGGTCAGGAGATCGAGACCATCCTGGCTAACACGGTGAAACCCCATCTCTACTAAAAATACAAAAAATTAGCCGGGCATGGTGGCACGCACCTGTAGTCCCAGCTACTCGGGAGGCTGAGGCAGGAGAATTGCTTGAACCCAGGAGGCAGAGGTTGCAGTGAGCCGAGAGAGTAAAAATGAAGCTTCCCCTTAAGACGTCTCTCTACCTAATTGGAAAGATTGTTTTCATGTTGTTTTAAGGGACTATATGTCTCTAACTGCCAAATAAAAGAAAAGCAGTAAATGATAGAAACCAGAGGAGAAAAATATCACTAAGGGCTTGGAATGGGTGAGGAAAATGTCATAAAGTGGGTGGAACTGAGGCTAGGCCTTTAGAAGCAGATATTCAGACACAGAACTGAGGGGAGACATTATAAGTGGAAAGAACACACTCAACATGTGAAGAGGCAAAAAGTCGGAAAGTGTTATTTTGGAGACTCATAGAAACTGGTTGTCTTAGTTCAGGCTGCTATAACAAAGTACCATAGACCGGTGGCTTAAAAACAACAAATATTTTTCACAATTCTAATAGCTAGAAGTTCAAGATCAGGGTGCCAGCATGGCCTGGTTCTGGAGCAGGCCCTCTTCCAGGTTGTAGTAGGTTGATTTCCCATTGTATTCTCATATAGCAGAAACAGAGCAAGCTAGCTCCCTGGCTTCTTCTTGGTTTGCTTGTTTGTTTGTTTGTTTTTTGAGACAGAGTTTTCGCTGTTGTTGCCCAGACTGCAATGCAATGGTGCAATCTTAGCTCTACCTCCAGGTTTAAGTGATTCTCCTGCCTCAGCTTCTGAAGCAGCTGGGATTACAGGCATGTGCCACCATGCCGGCTAATTTTTTGTATGTAATAGAGATGGGGTTTCACCATGCTGGTCAGGCTGGTTTCGAACTCCTGACCTCAGGTGAGCCACCTGCCTTGGCCTCCCAAAGTGCTGGGATTACAGGCGTGAGCCACAGCACCTGGTCCCTGACTTCTTCCTATAAGGGAAGTCATCTCATTCATGAAGGCTCCACCTTCATGACTAAATTACACCCTGAAGGCCCCATCTCCAACACCATGACACTGGGGACTAGATTTCAACATATGAGTTTAGGGGGAACACAAACATTCAGTCCCCAATATTAGTCTGGCTACAGCCAAAGGTTCATTGTAGCAAAGCTATTTACTTTGTATAACTACTCTCATACTGAAAGAAAGAATTGAACCATAACCTGCCCACATTAAATTCTACTCCACAATCCAAATAATATCCAGAAATTTCTGTCTTTGATGTCTGACAATGCTTGCTATAGAAACAGTAACAGCTGATAGTATATGTATCAAATCAATCAAATAAATAAATAAATAACAAGCTGTACATTTGTCTGAGATAAAGGCCTAGCCATTGTGGATCTAGATATGGTAACTGGCCTTACTACTACTATAATAATTCCTGGAAAAGATAAGCCCTATCCCCATTACCCTTACCTTTATAGTTTCATTTCCTGGTATGATGTGATATTTCTAGTCTCCTCAAAAGTTTTAATTCCATCCAACCCATACTCTCATCAATACAACACAGAACCTTACAGGGTTTTTTGTTATTTGATTTTTTGAGACAGAGTCTCATTCTGTCGCCCAGGCTGGAAGTGCACTGGCGCAATCTCAGCTCACTGCGACTTCCGCCTGCCTGGCTCAAACAATTCTCACGCCTTAGCCTCCAGAATAGCTGGGATTACAGGCGTACACCACCATGCCCAGCTAATTTTTTATATTTATAGTAGAGATGGGGTTTCCCTGTGCTGGCCAGGCTGGTCTCGAACTCCTGAACTCAAGTGATCTGCCCACCTGGGCCTCCCAAAGTGCTGGGATTATGGGGGTGAGCTGCCATGTCCAGGCAACCTTACAGTTTTGATGACAGAATCAATAATACCTTGAAAGGAAAGGTGAAATACACTATTTCCACCCCACCCTCTAGCTGTTTATTTCACAGCTGTATTAGCAGAACACAACAACTAAAACACCTTCCATTCAAATTGCCCACAAAACTTAGAAGCTGCTCTGCTCTTCTCTCACTTCTTCCCCTCCCCACCTCCTCTAACTTACACACAACCACCTCACTCTGCTGTCCATCTTCCCCAACTGCTGCCCAACAATTCACAGGCTGTCACAGACTGTCAGCACTGCGTTTGGGGACTTGAGAAGTACTCTTGTGGGACAGCACAGTGTGTTAGTACAGCATTTTCCCAGACACAATGTCACTCTTTATAGCCAGCTGCAAATTAGTTTCTTCTTAAAAAAAAAAAATAATACTCCTAATAAGACAGGTACAAGGAGATTTCAAATAACCAAGATTAAAACTCACTTTGATTTGCTCTGAGATGCAGGCCTTTTCAGTCATGTATGATGAAATCCTATGTTTCTACTCACATGAGCCATGCAAAACATCCAGAAATACCTAAGACAGTTTTCTGACGCTAACAAAAGCAAAAAGACTAAGAAAAAACAAATCTAAGAATAATATTGTTCCTCTCTTTCTTCAGTGCCTATAGCTCCTCATCCCTGGATTCTATTTGAGACTACTTTGTTTGAACTCAGCTCTCAATATCAACATTTATTTCTCACTGTGTTTAGCTGCACAAAACTATTTGAGAGAAAATTCGGCAAATCACCAGTATCATGTCATACTTTCCATCCAATTTTTGCAACGTGCGTCAGCAGCACATGAGTATATTTATCTTCTGACAGTTGCTGTGACCAACCCTCTGGTTACCACTAAAGCTATCACCCTACGCATCGGCTGGCCCATTGTCACTGGCCATACAGGAGAGTCAGAAGTTGGAATATACTCAAAAGATCATCAGAGGATGTGAGTAAGAAAACCTCTCACAAAACAGCAGGTCATATCAACTTACTAAATTTTCCTTGAAAAAAAAATTTTTTAACTGACAACAAATACCTATAGGGTAATATTTAAAAATTAAAATCAGTTATCTTTTGTCATTTCTAAGTTATTTAATAACATTATTCATTCTGTTTTATACTTTACTATTTAAATGACCACCTATTCTTCCTGAATCAGTTAATCAAACCCTTAAAATAACACTGCGTCTTTGCTGCTCACTACATGAATTATAGTGAAGCCAGGGCTTGACAAGAAGGATGTTAATTCTCAGCTGTTACAGTGGAAAGAGACAGACCAAAGCTAGTGATCCAACTTTGAAAACTAATCCCTATATTTAAACAGCCCCTGTTCTCCTCTCTACTACAAACAATAAAATTAAGATAGACAGTAAACAGAAGAAAATCTTCAAAAGACCCTACACCTTTCAGGAAATTGCCATTTTCAAACTCGTTTTACATGACAGTTACAAAATAAAATGACACTGAAGAAACAAAATATAAGCAAACAAATCTTTAGAGTAAACAGACAGTATGTCTATAAAATATGCATAAGTAAAGGCAACTTACCATATAAGTAACATTTATTTTCTTAATAATAAAACTCTACAACATGCAGATAGACTGTCTCTGAAGGCAAACTGTATAAAAGTTCCTTTCTGACAGACAGCAGCCTCACCTGAAAAACAGTAATAATAAAAGTTATTTTTATAAAAATATACAGTTATTTCTTTGACACCTGTCTAGCCACTTAACTTTCATTAACTCATTTTGTAAGTCTGCATTTAACACAGTGATGTGCCATAGAATGTGCAATGAAGACACACATACAAAAGCACTTTTTAGAAGCTCATCAACCAAACAGAATAAGGAAATGCCATCTTCTGTCATTCTCAGACCTGAAGACAGGAAAGTCTACTAACTGTCACCAAAAAAAAAGACATAAGACACAAAATAATAAAAATCACAAAAAGACGCCAGGCATGGTGGCTCATGACTGTAATCCCAGCACTGTGGGATGCCAAGGCAGGCAGACCACTTGAGCTCAGGATTTCGACACTAGCCTTGACAACATGGCAAAACTCCATCTCTACAAAAAATATAAAAATCAGCCAAGCATGGTAGCATGCACCTGTACTCCCAGCTACTCAAGAGGCTGAGGTGGGAACATGGCTTGAGCCCAGCAGGTCAAGGCTGCAGTGAGCTCTGATGGCACCACTGCACTCCAACCTGGGTGACAGAACGAGATCCTATCTCAAACACACACACACACACACACACACAGAGAGAGAGAGAGAGAGAGAGAGAGAGAGAGAGAGAGAGAGAGATACAAACAGATGTTCAACTTCTAGTCATTATTACAGTTTTAATACATGGGATAGCTTATGGAACATGGTGGATACTCAACGAGTATATGCTGGCCAGCTGAACGGTAGATGGATAAAAAATAAAACTCATCAGTTAGCAAAGAAATGCAATATAAACATACTGTTTTGCTATCAAACTGGCAAATATTAAAAAAGAGCAATAAGGTTCTGTTTTGCTGAATGTCAACAGAATAGGGCTCAAACACAGTGTTAGTGGAGGTATACATTTTATTAATATGGAAAGCTGTTAACAATATGTTTCAGAAACTTTTATGTGTCAAAAGACCTTTGACGAGGCAATTCTCCTCTGATAAATTTATCATAAGGAAGTAACTAGACTTCTACAAGGATACTTACTTATTCCAGAACTGTTCGCAATAGTGAAAAATTTTAAACAACTTTAATGTCCACCCATATCAGCCAAGTTAAATAAATTATGGTGCATCCACACTGTAGAAAACTATGTAGATATACAAAAGAAAGATCTATAAGATATATTATTGAGCTGAAAAAAAAGTGGAGAATTTATCAAGGAGTTAAATGTAAAGAAAACTTTAAAACGTTCCTGAAAGATACAAAAGTAGATCTGAACAAATGGAAAGATATTCTTTGTTCTTGGACAGAAATCTCAGCACGAAACAACAGCATTAAAAAGTCAGTTTTCCATATGTTAACTTATAAATTTAACATAACCCCAATAAAAATACCTGCAAGCTTTTTTATTGAGACAGACAAGCTGATACTAAAGTTCAACAGAAAAATAAACATGCAAGAGTAGTCAGGAAAACACTAAAAATTTAAAAAGCTAGCCCTTGATATACTATCAAGCCTTTATAACTGAAAGTGTGATAATGGTATAGAAAATAGAAAGTCCAGAAATAAACCAAATAGAAATTTCATATATGATAAAGGTAGCATATCAAAGAACACTGGCACAAAATTGGTCTTTTTATTCATTTTTAAAGAAATCATACCTCCAAATGGATCAAAGATCCAAATTAACAACTAAAACCACAGAAGTACTAGAAGAAAACATAGGTGAATTATTTACCGTAGGTCCAAGGAAAGCCTCTAATTTTAATCCAAAATTCACATAAAACAAAAAACTAAAAAACTGGACTACATAAAGGTCTAAACATTCATACCCACGCACAAACACTACAAACTGGGAGAAAATATTTGTAACATACATCACCAGTAAAGAGCTAATATTCCTAATATTTAAAAACTCCCAACAATTGAGAAAGGGGAGGGGACCAAAAACCTGATGGAAAAATGAAGATATATATTTCAAACAAAAAGATAAAAAATGACCCTTAAACATATAAAAAGATGTTCAACTTCACTGATAACAAGAGAAACAAACATTAAAACTATACTGAGATACTATTTCTTACCTATCAAGTTAGCAGAAATTAAAAAGCACGCCACCACACTCTGATGATGAGGTTGTGGGGAAACTAACCCTCTTAAACACCGCTGATGGGAATTCAAATTCATACAACCTCTGCAGAAAGGGATTTAGCAATATTTAAGAAAACTAGATATGCTTTTAACTTCTGGCCCAACCATTCCATTTTGAAAATTTACTCCAAAATACACCTCCAACATACCAAAATATATATGGACAAGGTTGCAGTACTTTTTGTAAATTCAAAATATTAGAAAGAGCATAAGAGTACAAAAAAGTATTTATAGTATGCTACCTTTTGTGTAAGAATGAAAGAAAAATAAGAAAATGTGCATCTATATCCTCAATCCTGAGGGGAAAAAAATGCATGAAGGATAACTGGGGGAATCATTAGACTGGTAACCTGCAGAGGACAGGTTAGAGAAGGACAGAAGGAACGGGTGACAGTGCCCTGAGTATAAACATCTTTGTAGAGTTCTGACTTTTGGAAACATGCTGATGTTTCACATACTGAAGAATAAATAAGATCAATTAGGATCAAGTGAAAAAGACAGAATACAAATAGAAATAAACGAAGTACACTGTATTTCAAATGAATAACATAACCCCAGGGAGGAGGGAAAGAACGTTAGAGAAGGAAAATTAATCCAAGTAACTTTTGAACATGGTTTTTATATCAGCACATTCTAATAGAAATGTAACGGAGCCACATACGTAATTTAACATTTTCTAGTAGTCACATTAAAGTGAAATTAATTTTATTAATATATTTTATCAAATACACTTAAAATATTTCAACACATAATCAACATAAACTATTATTAAAATACCAGTGAGATATTTCATATTTATTTTGTAGTAAGTTTTCAAATCCAATGTACATTTTATACTTGTAACACATCTCTATTCATGTGGCTAGTAGCTACCGTATTATTACACAGTACAGATTTAGACTACATGTCCCTAGGCTAAAGGAAAAACACTATAAACAAACATTGAATTCTACGTACGAGGTGTCTTTTAAATGGTGGTATGAGTTAATAATTCTTAAACTATTTTCTTACATTTTAGAATTGAACCAATAAGCAAAAATATGAGTAATTTCTCATCGTTGGAAATCAGAGCTACAAATACGGAATGAGGAAAGTACAGAATAAACCCTGTAGTGTTGGGTCAGAATCTGAGGTACCTGTATAAACTCACTGCTTTTAATAAAGATACACTAGTGTGTGCACACATACACAC
The DNA here is from genome assembly GCF_047675955.1 of Chlorocebus sabaeus. Classification (NCBI taxonomy): domain Eukaryota; kingdom Metazoa; phylum Chordata; class Mammalia; order Primates; family Cercopithecidae; genus Chlorocebus; species Chlorocebus sabaeus. Next base: position 100,923,261 of record NC_132912.1, on the reverse strand, counting down.
AAACACACACACTCCCTCCTCTCACACATACCTATTTCCTAGACGTCAGCTGAGAAGGCCTAGAAGCAATACCAATTGCAACCAGGACATCTAGAGTCCAGACTGTGGCTTTTAAAGTCACTATTAAAAGGAATCAGGGCTTCGAGAAGAAACTCCTTATTCCAAGGCTGGGGCTGGGAAAGTGCAAGATGAGCCTAGAATACGTGCTCCAAGAATGACAGGGTGTGTCAAAAGAACTGAAGGGGCTCCCACTGGCCACGTCAGGGACAGTGTCAAAATAAAGTACTATTATAAATAAGCGTAGAAGGAATAATGGAATTAGAATTTTCTATCACCACTCAAGAACCATTATGAAAATTAGGCAGAAATCACCAATGGATACTAAAATTAGTGAGCAAAAGTTCAAGGAGTAACAAGATGTTTACAACAAATGGATATTAAAATTAGTGAGTGAAAGTTCAAATAGTGACAAGATATTTACCAAGTATGTATTTTTTCACAAAACACTTTAAAATTATTTAAAGGGACTGTGAATGTGAATTACAAAGAGAATATAATGCCACTAAGCTATACACTTAAAAATTGTCAAAACATAAAAATAAATGTGTATTTTACCACAAAAAAATTACAAAAGGAAAAACAGTAACAATCAAGTGATCCAAAATCATATTACCAGTATTTGAACATCTTGTGCCTCCTGATACGATGCAAAAGCATAACGATACTTTGTGGTACTCCTATCAAAAATGAATAACCTTAATCCGATCATGAGAAAACATCAGATGAACCCAAACTGTACATGTTCTACAAAATAACTGTCTTGCACTCTTCAGAAATATCAATGTCGGCTGGATGCAGTGGCTCACACTTGTAATCCCAACACTTTTTGGAAGGCCCAGGCAAGAGGATCACTTGAGCCCAGGAGTTCAAGACCAGCCTGGGCAACACAGGGAGAATCTGTCTCTACAAAAAATAAAAAATTAACCAGGTGTGGTGGTGGGCACCTGTAGTGCCAGCTACTCAGGAGGCTGAGGCAGGAGGATTGCTTGAGTCCGGGAGTTCAAGGCTGCAGGGAGCCATGATCACACCACTGTATTCCAGCCTGGGCAACAGTAAGACGCTATCTCCAAAAAAAAAAAAAAAAAAAAAAAAAGTCAATGTCACGAAAAAAACAGAAACTGCACCAGATTAAAGGAAACTAGAGATATGACAACTAAATGCACTCTCATGACCTGGAATTTTCTTTTGCTATAAAGTACAATGGGCCAATGGGTAAAATCTGAATAAGTCTGTAGGTTACATAATTAACATTAAATCAATGTTAATTTCCTGATTTTGACAACTATACTGTGGCTTATATAAAAGAATGTCCTTGTTTTTTAGAAAGTGCACACTTAACTATTTAGGTATAAAAGGGAGTAAGGTCTACATTTTACTCTCACGAGAGAGAAATAAGAAAGGGAATGTAGTAAAATGCTAACATTTGGGGTATTTGGGTGAACTCTCTATACCACTCTTGGAATTTTTCTGTGGTCTGAAATAATGTCAACATAAATTAAACAGAAAAACAAAGATGTCAGTCAGCACAGTGCTTGGCACATAATGTACAATCAAGCAAATAGGAGTTAGATGTTGTTAATGAGAATATAATCTCTAGGATTCTGTGCAAAAAAATTCTCGACTCAAGAGCCATATACTTTCATGGTTGGAAAAAATGGGGAAGGAACAAAATAATACATATAGTATGCCCCATTTAAACATATGTCCACAAATACATAGGCAAATGCATAAACAAAGACTAGAAAAATATATACACTAATTTGTTAATAGTGGGCAGCTCTGGGTAGTGTAATTAAAGTGACTCTTATTTTATTCTTCAGGTTTATCACTGTATTCTAGTTTTCCTATAATACAGATGTAACATTTTTGTGGGTTTTCCAATGATGATTTTTAGAAATTAAAGGAATAGCTCACATCAAGGAAGGTATGACTATTCTCTGTAGCAGTGCCCTCTCTGCAGACCTATGTTTAGTGTTACTGCATTTGAGCAACATATTCTGCAACTCTACCTTTCACATATCAGAAATATAATAATCATGTAATGCTACTGTAATATTATTTCACATAAGAATATTGCAGTTAGGGCCGGGAGTGGTGGCTCACACCAGTAATCCCAGCACTTTGGGAGGCCGAGGTGGGCAGATCATGAGGTCAGGAGATCAAGACCATCCTGGCTAACACGGTGAAACCTCATCTCTACTAAAAATACAAAAAATTAGCCGGGTGTGGCGGCGCACACCTGTAATCCCAGCTACTCCGGAGGCTGAGGCAGGAGAATAGCATGAACTCAGGAGGCGGAGCTTGCAGTGAGCCAAGATCGCGCCACTGCACTCCAGCCTGGGCGACAGAGCAAGACTCCATCTCAAAAAAAGAAAAAAAAGAAAAGAAAAGAATATTGCAGTTAGTCTTATAGCTGTTTTTCTGTTAAGAGAATGGAATGCACATATGCATATAATTTTGCTTCTCTCCAAAAATTCTACTGAAATAAGTCAATTTGTTTTGTCTTAAAACATAAATCCACAAGGATAGACAGCGGAGAAGAGAAAAAAAAGTAACAAAACTTTGGAAGTTATGTATTGATGAATGCTCAATGTGTAGCAGAACTTAAAAAGCCAAATTCCAAACCAGCAGTAGAGAAAGTTGCCACTCAACCCAATTTACAGTCAGAAATCCTCATCAGAGTCAGGGACTGGCCATACCAACTCTGGAACTGGAAGTGAAAAGCAGGGAGGGCACTGGGTGAAAGGGGCGATCCTGAGATCCCCTCCTCCTCTGTGAAAAAAAGTTTGGGATTATCTCTAAAATGTAGAATAGACCATCTGTAGATCAGGGGCTGACTGGAAGTGCAGAGGTCTTTAAAACTGGGTGATTAAGTAAGCATATTGAACCTAAAATCTACTGCCCCACCCCCATTCCATACACCAGGTCCCAGAAAAATGCCAACTGTTCTACATTGAAAGGTACCCACAAACACCAAGGACAGTAGATAAAAATAAACACAGACCCACACCAAAGCACATCATTGCGAAACTTCAGAACACTGGGGACAAAGCAGAGGTCTAACAAGTTTCCATTGAAAAGATCCAAATGAAAGAAGAGAGTCCACACTGGCTTAAGACTTCTCAAAAGCAATCAAGGATGAGGAGAAAAAAGAAACTATGCCTTCAAAATTCCGAAGAAAAATATTTCCAACCTAGAATTTTACACTCACCCAAACTATATTAATCAAATGTGAAAACAGAAACCAAAAATATTTTCAGACATGGAAAGGCTCAAAAAATTACCTACCGTGTACGCTTTCCTAGAAAGCTACTAGAAGATTGAGAATTTTAAAGTTCTTACAAATTTAGGAAAGACTGATTGTTCGTAACTATAGTAAAAAGTTGCCAAGGACTACTTATACCCATTCCATTGTAAAAACAACTTACTTTTCTTTTACAAGCTAATCAGTGTTAGCTTAGCCCCTTACTTCTGAAAGTCAGCCAATTTAAAGTTAGGGAGAAAGTCACTACAATAAAATACCCAAATGCCAACCAATCGACAATGGTCTCAACCAATCGACAATGGTCTCACCCAAGTAACCATTTGTCTATAAATTATGTTAATCTGCTTCTGCTGCCTCTTAAAATTTTCTAATCCCTGAGCACCACACTCCCCCAAAACACTATATAAAACTAGCAATCTGCTTTGTTCTGGGACATTGTGCCTGTTTAGATATTTTAGATAGTGATGATCTCATCATCCTTTGACAACAAACAAGGAAACAAACCAAAGGAAAGAAGAGATAAGATACAGAAAACAAGACATCCCACACAAGAGAGAAGTGAAGGAATACTAGTGAATGGGACTCTAGGATGACAACTGTGCACCCGCAGCAGAAAGCAACCAATCCAGATTGAAGTTGTGTGAGAGGGTAGGCATGCTGAAGGCTGTCATCCTCATGCTGTCTGGCATGGTATCATCTTTTGAATCCAACACAACTACTAGAGGATGTGCTCCACCTAAGCAAGAGGTAAATGAAGCCTAAAGAAGATAGGAGTTCTAACAATATTCGGAGAATCAAACCCAGCAGAGAAAAATCTAAGGATAACAACAAGGGGAAATCATACTAGGAAAAGAGCAATGCAGCAGGTCGAGAGAGTAGGCTTCAATAGTAGGACATTGGAAGTCTCTAGAAGAGAAATTTCCAAGAATTTAAAAAAAAAAAATTCTAACTGACAGATTAGTGTGATTGACCTTGTGGAAAACTGCACCGAGGGGCTATTTAAGACACTATCAGCAAGTAAAATTTGCACAGGCATAGTAATGTAAACATAACATTATTAGACTTAACCAAATATTTTAATAGAACTAAATTAAGAAGCTAGGGAGAAGCAGTAGTGGAGATGGTATTTAATAACACTAAAACTTTCTTTACCATAATAGAAACTCCATATATAATGAAAAAAACTGGTAAATCAAAAGATAGCATTGTACATACATTACTTTTAAATACAGAGATAGGTTGATGCCAGAAGAAATAGCTTAAGAAGAAATAGCTTATTAACTGTTAAATTATTAAGTTAATAAAAAAATTAACTGTTATCTACCCTGTATCCTCTAGGGAGAGGACTAGAGAGAATGGGAAGTGGTGGGACAAAAACTACTCACTATATTTTGTTATAAAACCTTTTTTCACTATTGGACTTTTTAAAACATGTCTATTTTAAACTCTACATCTATTGAGAAAATATTTTAAATTATTTTAAAATTTTTTTTTTGAAAACCCAAATAGCACCACATAAACTTAATTGTTCATCATTCAAAAACATGTCTAAAGAAAACATTTTCAACCAAAAGGGACAGAATATCCTACAGAAAAAGTTTCCTTTTTGTTAGAAGATCTTTATATTTCTAATACTGAAAGAGCATAAACACACAAAATATAGAAGCTTTAAAAAAAAAAATTTAAGCAAATAATTACCAATTGAGTAGACAGTGAAGATTCACGAATTGTAATACTAGAAAGATTACACGTCTGACCTTACTTACAAATTCATTAATGATCAGGAGACAGTGCAAATAACACATTTAATTAAATTTGTTCATTTATCTATTTCAGGAAGTATAATTAACAGCAGTGAGACAGAGTAGTAATATAAAAGGACAGAGACAGATTAAAAACATTGGCCAAAAAAACAACCAAATTGGAGAGTATTTACCAAATAGAATACTGGGTAAAATTACAGGCTTAAAACAACAGAAGAGGGTTATCAGCAGCTTATTTACCATCAATTTTACTTCACACTGTTGTCATATGAAATAATTTTGGCCAACACTAATGTTAAATGGGGGGATGTGTACACACACATGCACATAAACACATACCTATGTATACATACAGATTTTTTATGAGAAACTGATAATCCTAATTAAGCAAGGATTCATGAAGAGATTACACCCTAAAAACAACATACTGTTGATGCAATTTGACAAGAATGAATTTGTACTTATAGTTCAGTAATTATAAAAACTCTATCAAGAATAACCAATAATGAATTAAACTGTCCTAAAGACAATTACCTGTTATCTACCCTGTATTCTTCATCTAGCTACACTGGGATTGTTCTCACTGTTCCTGTTCTTTATTTGAATGGCCAGGCACTGACCATTCAAAATAAAGTCTACATTTTCCAGCCTCTCCAGCAGCAGGGTGTGGCCATGTGACTAAGTTTGACCAATGGGATATAAGCAAAAGTAGTATACATGGAACTCCCTAATCCAAAAATCTATAATGCTACAAAATCTAATATGTTCTGAGTGTCAAAATGATGCCACAAGTGAAAAATTCCACTCCTGATCTCATGTGACAGATTGCAGTCACAATGCAGGCACCCAACACATAGTTTATTCAGTGTCCCCAAGGAAAGAAAGACCCTCCCAGCCCCCATCAGCTGCAATATATATCTGCACACACCCAGATTCCTCTATACAAGCATGCCCACAATGGGTAATAAAACGACATGTGTATACGCCAGATACACCAACTGTAGGCTCCCCACAATGCCTCACATGGGGCCAAGATGTACTGCATTACTATTACTCACTATGCCTTTTTTTTTTTTTTTTTTTTTTTTGCTTATTCTCTGCTCTGTAGTATAACGATATGGTTGAAAGTATCGACAAGGTCTGCATGATATCCACAGAGTAATGCAAACATTCCAGAATGTGAAAACAATGTGAAACCATTCTCTGGATCTAAGCATATTGGATAAGGGATACTCAACCTGTAATATATAACTTCCAGGAAGTATCCTTAAAGGAAGTGAGATGTGTTCTTCTCTTTCTCCTTCTGATGACTGCAATGTACGTGAAATAGCTGAAGTTAGTAGCTCTCTTAGACCATAAAGTGTCTTTGGAAAATAACAGAATCCGAGCACAGTGGGGCAATGTGGCACCATGGCAAACCACATGAGTCCTAAACTGACTACTTCTGGAATTTCTAACTCGACAGACATGAACTTCTATCACATTTAAGTCTCTGGTACTTGGTTGCAACTAAATTTAATTCCAATTCATATAACCTCTACACTAATATATGTGCCTTATTTTCCTTCTTTCTTTTTTTTTCTTTTTCTTTTTTTTTTTGAGACGGAGTCTCGCTCTGTCGCCCGGGCTGGAGAGCAGTGGCTGGATCTCAGCTCACTGCAAGCTCCGCCTCCTGGGTTCACGCCATTCTCTTGCCTCAGCCTCCTGTGTAGCTGGAACTACAGGCGCCCGCCACCTCGCCCAGCTAGTTTTTGTATTTTTTAGTAGAGACGGGGTTTCACCGTGTTAGCCAGGATGGTCTTGATCTCCTGACCTCGTGATCCACCCGTCTCGGCCTCCCAAAGTGCTGGGATTACAGGCTTGAGCCACCGTGCCCGGCCTTCCCTCTTTCTCTAAACAATCTCTCTCTACTCTTTTACTGGCTCCTTTTCTGCCTCCTGCACCCTTACTATGGGTATTCCCTAATTCTTCATCCTTAGTCTTTTCTGCTCTTCTCTAAGGTTTAGGCCAAACATTCTTAAAAAAACATCTCTATGTCTCATCTATTGAGCTCCAATTTTATATTCAGCTGCCTATCATTCCACTAGTATGCGACAGAATTATATAGGAATATAACTAATTTTTAAAACAAAATAGATAAACAGACAAAGTGGTGGTAGAAACAATAATAGTAGTTGTGGTGGTGGTAATAAATAGCTAATATTTACTGAGCTCCTAGTATTTGCCAGTCATTGTTCTCAGAGCCAGTCCTCACAACAATCCTACAAAGTAAAGTTTTATCACCATCTCCATTATACAAATGAGGAAATGAGGCCCAGACAAATTAAATAAATTGCTCAAGACACAATGTACTAAAGAGATCATTCAAACCGAGGTCCCCAGAACCCATCCTCTTAACCAGCACACACTAGACCTTCTTCCAAAGTACTATCACATATTCTTCCAGTTCCAAAATGGCAGCATAGAAGCAAGCTGGCTTCACTCAACTGCCCCACAGAAAACCAAAAACAAAGTGCTGAGATTATCACCAGCAATGTCCCAGAATTCAAAAATAAGGAGGAGACAGTTTCAGGGCCACGGAGAAGTGAGAAAACCTAAGCAGGAAACAAAAACCGAACTTCCATAACCATGATGCCCTTTTCCCCAACCAGCTCAACACCAATAATGCAGAAAACTTCCCCCACAACTCACAATCACTATACTGGAAAAAGAGAATCAGGTGGACAAGCAGCTTCCCACCATCTTAGGATCTCTGGCAGGAGACCTGTCCCTGCCTCAAATTACAGGAAGTGTTGGGAGTATGTAAAGGAAGAAGTATCCCTGAGGACAGCCAGAGACAAAGAAGGCGGGGGGGGGGGGGGGGGGGGGGGACTACTACTCCCAGCCCTAGAAACTCTGCTCTGTGACTGCAAATCAAAACAGCTGTTCAGCAGCACCACACCGTAGGAGGTTCATTCCACAAGTCACCTGGGCATGAACCCATAGCCAATCTTCCCACACTACTGGAATATCTCCTGTGGGACGCCCCCATGCAGGAGGGGCAGCATACTGACTGGTTACTAGAACCGAGGCAAACCTGGGCTTAAGGTGCCAGCTGGTGCCGAAAAAGAGGCAGCAATCTAGCAGGAAAAAAAAAAGAAAAGAAAAAGAAAATCAAGAGGTATATTATAAAGAATCACTAAGCAAACACATAATAAAAACCAAAACAAGTAGATCCAAACAGGGGAGCTTGCAAAACAGAAAACAAGGCAGAAAGAAAAGACTGGAACAAAGAACTATCCTTCAAGGTAAAGATACAGATGTACATCCGCAAGAAACAACAGCAAACAGGGAACCAAGGCCTCTTCGAACAGCAAAGCAAGGAACCAGTAACTGACCCTAGCAAGATAGCAACTTGGGAACCCTCTAACCAAGAATTCAAAATAGCCATTTTAAGGGAATTTGGCGATCACCAAGATAACATAGAAAAGCAATTCAGAAATTGATTGGAGAAATTTAACAAAGAGATTGAAATAGTACAAGAAATCAAATCTTGGAACTCAGAAATACATTTGTGAACTGAAAAAGTCATTAGAGGCTCTCAACAGCAGAAAGATCACACAAAGGAAAGAATCAGTGAACTTGAGAGGCTATTTGAAGATACACAATTAAAGAAGAAAAAAGACCAGCGCTGCCAAGCATAAAATGCAAATGTTAATAGATCTTAAGGGAGAGGCAGACTGCAATACAGTAACAGCAGGGGACTTCAACACTCCACTCTCAGTAAACGACAGATCATCCAGACAAAAAAATCAACAAAGAAACATCAGAGTTAAACTATACACTAGAACAAATCGGCCTGACATTTCTAGAACATCCAAGTGCACAGAATACACACGCTTTTCATCCGGACATGGAACATTCTGCAGAACAGACTATATCTTAGGCCACAAAACAAGTCTGAACAAATTCAAAAAAGCAGAAAGCATGTGAACTACAATGAAACAAAACTACAATGAAACAAAAACTGACTACAATGGAACAAAACTAAAAATCAGTAACAAGAGGAAGTTCAGGAAACACAAACACATGGAAATTAAGTAACACCTGAATGATCAATGAAGAAATTAGAAGGAAATTTAAAAATTTCTTGAAACAACAAAAATGAAAATATAACACACTACAATCTATAGAATAAAGCAAAAGCAGCAGTAAGAGGGAAGTTATAGCAATAAATGCCTACATCAAAAAAGCAGAAAGACTTCAAATAATCTAATAACGTGCCTCAAGGAACTAAAAAAGAACAAACCTAACCCAAAATTAGTAAAAGGAAAGAAATAATAAAGATCAGAGCAGAAAGAAATAGAATTTAGACTACAGAAAATCAACGAAATAAAAAGTTGTTTTTTTGAAAAGAGAAACAAAATCGACAAAACTTCAGCTAAACTAAGAAAAAAGTGAAGACCCAAATAAAATCAGAAATGAAGAAGGAGACAAAACAAGTGAGACCATAAACACAAAGAATCATTAGAGACTATTTTAACATCTATATGCCAACAAATTGGAAAACCTGGAAGAAATGGACAGTTCCTGGACAAATTCCTGGACACATACAACCTATCAAGATTGAACCATGAAGAAATAGAAAAACTCAACAAACCAATAAGGAATAGCCAGATTGAAGCTGTAATAAAAAGTCTCCCATTAAAGAAAAGTCCAGGAACTGATGGATTCACTGGTGAATTCTACCAGACATTCAAAGAATACCAATTCTGCTCATAATCTTCCAAAAAACTGAAGGAGAGGGAATACTTCCCAACTCATTCTACAAGGCCAGCATTACCCTGATTCCAAAACCAGTCAAGGACACAACAAAAAAAGAAAACTATGGGCCAGTATCACTAATGAACATAGACGCAAAAATACTAGAAGACCAAATTCAACGGCACACTAAAAAGATAATTCCCCATGAGCAAGTGGGATTCATCCCAGGGAGGAAAAGATCGTTCAACATGTGCAAATCAATAAACATGACACATTAACAGAACCAAGAACAAAAAACCCTATGATCACTTTAATAGATGCTGAATAAGCATTCAATAAAATCTAATATCCCTTTATGATAAAAACCCTCAGCACATTGGGTATAGAAGGAATGTACCAATAATAAAGGCTATATATGACAAATCCACAGCTAATATCACACACTGAACAGGGAAAAATTGAAAGCCTTTCCTCTAAAATCCGGAACAAGACAAGGATGCCCACATTTACCCCTTTTATTCAACATAATACTGGAAGTTCTGGCCAGAGTAATAAGGCAAGAGAAAGAAACAAAGGGCACCAAATTGGAAAGGAAGTCAAATTGCTCCTTTTTGCAGACAAAATGATTTATATATAGAAAAATCTAAAGATTCCACCAAAAAATTCTTAGAACTGATAAATTCAGTGAAGTTGTAGGACACAAAAATCAACATACAAAAATCAGTAGATTTACATATGCCAATAGCAAACAATCTGAAAGAGAATTCAAGGAAGCAATCCCATTTATGACAGCTACAAAGAATCAGTTTAACCAAAGAAGTGAAAGATCTCTACAAGAAACATTATAAAACACTGATGAAAGAAACTGAAGTCGATACCAAAAATGGAAAGATATTCCATGCTCACGAATTAGAGGTAGTAACACAGTTAAAATGACAATACTACCCCAAGAATGTACAGATTCAATGCAATCTCTATCAAAATACCAATGATATTCTTCATAGAAACAGAAGAACAAATACAAAAATTATACAGAATCACAAAAGAACCTGAATAGCCAAAGCAATCCTGAGCAAAAAGAAGAAAACTGGAGGTATCACACTATCTGACTTCAAATTATACTACAAAACTCTGGTAACCACATCAATATGGTATTAAAATTAAAACAGACACACAGACCAATGGGACAAAATACAGAATCCAAATATAAATCCATACATTTAAAGCCAATTTATTTTTGACAAAGGCACCAAGAACATAAAATGGGGAAAGAACACAGTCTCTTCAACAAATGGTGCTGGAAAAACTGGGTAACTATATTGAGAATAATGAAATTAGGACCTATGTTTCACTGAATACAAAAATCAAATCAAAACGGATTACAGACTTAAATGTACGGCCTGAAACCATCAAATTGTTAGAAGAAAACACTGATGAGTTGCTCCAGGACATTGATCTAGGCAAAGATTTTTTGTGTAAGACCTCAAAAGCACATGCAACCCAGGCAAAATAGACAAATGGAACTAAATCAAGCTAAAAAGTTTCTGCACAGCAAAGGAAACAATCAAAGTAAAGAGATAACCCACAGAATGGAGAAAATATTTGCAAACTATGCATCTGGCAAAGGATTGATAATGAGAATATATAAGGAGTCCAAACAACTCAACAGCAAAAGAACAAATAAATCAGATTGATTTAAAAACAGGCAAACGATCTGAATAGACTTTTCAAAAGACGACATTCAAATGGCCAACAGGTACATGAAAAAAATGTCCAACATCACTATTCATCAGAGAAACACACATCAAAACCACAATGAGATGTAATCTCACACCAGTTAAAATGGCTTTTATAAAAAAGGCAGGGCATAACACATGTTGGTGAGGATGTGGAGAAAGGGGAATTCTCCTACACTGTTGGAAGGAATGTAAATTAATACAGCTACTATGGGGAACAGTATGGAGGTTCCTCAAAAAATGAAAAATAGAATCATCATATGATCCAGCAATTCCACTACTGGATATATATTCAAAAGAAAGGCAATCGATATATTAAAGAGACATCTGCACTTCCATGTTATTTTTTTGCAGCACTATTCACAATACCCAAAATATGAAATCAACCTAAGTGTCCCTCAATGGATAAACATAGGAAGAAAAAATGGTACATATACGCAGTAGAATATTATTCAGCCATGAAGAAGAATGAAACTGGGAGTCTCTCTGAACCTATTCTGGCTCAGAAGGTTGCCCCCGATAAAAATAATTTTAAAATAACACAAAAATGTTTTAAAGAACGATATCCTGTCATTTGCAGCAACATAAATGGAACTAGAGGTCGTTATGTTAAGTAAAACAAGCCAAGTTCAGAAAGACAAATATCATGTGTTCTCACTTATACACGGGATCTGAAAAGCACATGTCTTGAAGACAGAATGTAGACTGGTGGGTACCAGAAGCCAAGAAGGAGTGTGGCTGGGGAAGATAAAAAGAGGTTGATTAATGGGTACAAACACAAAATTTGATAGAAGAAATACAACCTAGTGTTTGACAGATCAGTAGGATGACTAAAGTTTACAATAATCTATTTACATATTTCAAACATTTTTAACAAAACAAAACACAACTGTGTAAGGTGATGGGTATCCCTATTTACTCTTATTAGATCTTTACAAATTATATAAATTTATCACATGTCCCCCCCACCAAAAAAATGGGTGAATTGTATAGTATGCAAATTATTTGTCAACAAAGCTATAACCAAAATAAGATGCCATCACAGCTTAAGACTTTTAGTGTCCCCAACAATCACAAGTCATTAAAATATCCTCCATAGTAATAAATTTGATGTTTCCACAGATTAATTTTTAGAAACTGTCAATTATTACTTAGAAATATGTATGGTAAACAGATGACCAAGTAAGATCATATTCTTTTGAGGACAAGGGATATGACCATCAAGTCATGAGAACGGCTTTTTTTTTTTTTTTTTTTTTTTTGAGACGGAGTCTAACTCTGTTGCCCAGGCTGGAGTGCAGTGGCACAATCTCAGCTCACTGCAACCTCCACCTCCAGGGTTCAAGTGATTCTCCTGCCTCAGCCTCTCGAGTAGCTGGGATTACAGGCGCGCACCACCACATCCAGCTAATTTTTGTATATTTAGTACAGACAGGGTTTCACCATGTTGGTCAGGATGGTCTTGATCTCCTGACCTCGTGATCCACCTGCCTCAGGCTCCCAAAGTGCTGGGATTACAGGCGTGAGCCACTGTGCACAGCAAGAATGGTTTTCTTATGTGGCTCTACAGGTTCTAAAAGCAGTTTCAAAAGACAAATTCCAGAGAACATTTATTTGCTAGAATAAATGCATGTCCCCAAAAACATTACTTTAAAAGGGGCAGCATTCATCTAGGTGAATAAATTTTTAAAGCACCAGACTTTTAAAACTACCACTTAAATAACCTAATGCCTAAAACTGAATATATTAGAAACTGAACTTATCTTTCTCCGAGACCTATCCAAGATCCTTTCCCAATGCCACTATCAATGACACAGTATGCTTGATATGTCAGGCTCAAATTCTGTGGTATTCTGACTCCCAGTTCTAACCCCATATCTTACAAACAAGAGGTATCATGTTTTCTATTTTTACATTATTTCTATTTCCACATTATTCCACAGTACAATTGAAATACTGTACTCTTCAGTAACGCCCTCTACTTAAGTTTATCAAACATACAAAGTTGCCAAGGCAGCCTCAGTCAAACGGTTCTCACTGTATGACTCTCAACAGAAGTCCTGCCACCTATTGGATCAAATTTAAGTTTTTCAGCCTAGCCTTCAATATTGTCCCTTAATTCTCCTTCATTACCCCATACACATACAAACTTAACAAATCATATCTCCTCACTACTCATCAGTAAAAATCATTCTATTTGTGGAATACCGTTAAGATCGCTTGTTCGTCTCACTCAGTTCACATACTGTACTCATTCTTGCTCCCAACTTCACATCATTCCCTCCAGAGTTTTCTTCTGTCCCCTCCAGTCAATTTGTTACTCTTTTATTTCCTTCAAGATCCTTCTGTTCCATTAGGCCTAAATAACCTGACATAAATACTGCTGTATTTTGCACTCCTCAACTTAGAGATCATTCAGTAGTAGAACTGGAAGGATCTCAAAGATAGACCAGACTAGGACTTATTTTGTGTATGAATAATGTTCTAAGCAGAGGGTTAACTTTCATAAGACTGTGGTGTCAAATACTTTGGAAATCTGACAGCTGACACATGGAAGCCCAGAGGTATCCTATAACTTGCCCTAGTTTTCAGTTCGGCAAGGACAAAGCCAGAATTTGAATCCCAGTCTCCTAGGTTCCCATCCAAAACGAAGACAAATCTAAAGATTACTGCCCCAGCTGAGCACGGTGGCTCACACCCATAATCCCAGCACTTTGGGAGGCCAAGGCAGGCAGAACACAAGGTCAGGAATTTGAGACCAGCCTGGCCAACATGGTGAAACCCTACCTCTACTAAAAATACAAAAATTAGCCAGGCGTGGTGGTGCGCCCCTATAATCCCAGCTACTCAAGAGGCTGAGGCAGAAGAATTGCTTGAACCCAGGAGGCAGAGGTTGCAGTAAGCCGAGATCGCACCACTGCACTCCAGCTCTGGGCGACAGAGCAAGACTCCATCTCGGAAATAAATAAATAATACTGCCCAGTAATATAATTCGTGCTACATTTCACATTTTTGTTTTTGTAGAGATGGGTCTCACTATGTCACCCCAGCTGGTCTCAAACTCCTGAGTTCAAGCAATCTTCTTGTTTCGGCCCCCCCACAAAATGCTGGGATTACTGAGCCACTGTACCAACCCATTATATATTTTTTAAAGCAGGATACAAAGTTTATATATAACAGCAAGAAATTCCAGTTTAAGTATGTGTGTGTACTACGGTAATAGACACACAGAAAATAGAATGGGGTAATAAACCCCAATGGTAACAGTTACTTCCAGGTGGTGAAAATAGGGTTGTATTTTCCAAATCCTCTATAATGAATACATGTGAACTATTAATGTGTTTAATTACAAAGTACTGCCCTAGACCCTGGTTGGAATATTTCATAATGTATGGTCATATACTGAATTTATGACAGTACTAATAACTCAAAAAGTTAAAACTACATGACATTATGAAGTCAAAGATACACTCCTCAACCTTGATTTTAATGTTTTCTCTCCACTGAGGGGGGCAAACAGCAAGTTAATAAACTGGCAGCCAAGATCTTATCCTAGTTTTTGAAGCACTGTCCCTCACCAAAGTGTTAGAAGCAATGAAAAGTTTCAGAATACCCAAGGAAGCAAACAAGAAACACAGTACAAAAAAGAAATACTATGGCAAAAAGGGAAAGAACAGCAATGTCACAGTGACAATACCAGAGGCAAAAACAAAGAACGACATGGCTCCAGGGGCTTGTCAACTCTGGTACTTAATTTAAATCACTGCTTCTCACACAAAGGATCAAGAGGCACAAAAGTCACTAGAAATTCTGAATGTATTGGGAGATGGTCACAAGTTTGAAACAGTTATGTGGGATGGTAAGAGAGAATTACTGATCATATAAACAAATCAAGACTACTTATTTTCCTTCTGGATCTTCTCCTGAAATGAAAATGTGAAATGAAAGCACAAAAGTTCTGGGAAGATTCATGTGATAAAAAAGTTCAGAACTACCAAAACAAGTTAATAAACTCATCTTTTCCTAACACTAGGTTTTTAATTGCAGTTCAAAATCCCTAATCCAAAACTTGTGGGACCAGACAAGATTCAGAAATCAGAAATTTTCAGATTTAGAAAAGGTTAATATGGTAAATGTTCCATATGTCACAAAATAGTCCAACCAGGGTCTAGGCAAAATACTTCGTAATTAAACACGTTAGTATTTTTTCTTCTTCTGTTTTTGTTTGTTTGTTTTTTGGAGACAGAGTGTTACTCTGTGGCCCAGGCCGGAGTGTAGTGGCATAACCTCAACTCACTACAATCTCTGCCTCCCAGATTCAAACGATTCTCCTGCCTCAGCCTCCTGAGCAGCTGGGACGACAGGCACGTGTTGCCACACCCGGCTAATTTTTGTATTTTTAGTGGAGACAGGGTTTTGCCATGTCAGCCAGGCTAGTCTCGAACTCCTGACCTCAAGTAATCTGCCGGCCTCAGCCTCCCAAAGTGTTGAGATTATAGGCATGAGCCACCACACCCGGTCTACCTTTTTTTTTTTTTTTGAGACAGAGTCTCACTCTGTCACCCAGGCTGGAGGGCAGCAACGCCATCTCCACTCACTGCAACCTCCACCTCCTGGGTTCATATGATTCTCATGCCTCAGCCACTTGAGTGCTGGGACTACAGGCACACGCCACCATGCCCAGCTAATTTTTGTATTTTTAGTACAGAGAGGATTTCCCCATGTTGGCCAGGCTGGTCTCGAACTCCTGGCCTAAAGTGATCCGCTCACCTCAGCCTCCCAAAGTGCTGGGATTACAGGTATAAAAAAAGAAAAAAGAGAAAAAAAAAAAAAAAGAAAGAAATCATGAACCTGAAACTGATTACATCTCAGAGGTGAGATCATGAGTTGATTTTGTTTCTTTCCTGATTTTCTAAATTGTCTGCAGTGAACATGTATATCATTTACAAAACAAGACTTGTTTTATTAAATGGGGGTGAGGCAAGACCCAAGTATAAAAACTGACCAACTTGCAAATTCAGTCAAAAAGAAATAATAAGATCTTGTTCAGAGCTTAAAAGCCAAGAAAATAATTTAAAATAGTTTTAGGTTTAGAAATTTTTACTAGTACAAATTTTTTAACTAAACACCATTAGCAGTAGGGAAAAACCCTTACTTTCAATAGAACATTTATTCACTGACATTTAAAAAGTGATAATGTTTTATTAACTCATTTTTTAACTTGCTACCTCCCACCCCCAAAATGTTTTTCTCACAGTATGACTCTGACACTCCTGTGAGAAGCGGATCCCATGTAACTGTCACTCACTCCTTGAATCTGGCAAGCTTGTGATACCACAGAACTTCTACGGCTTGGTCACAAAAAGTAATGCAGTTTCCACCTGGTTCTCTCGTAGAAAACAGCCACTATGCTGCAAAGAAGCTCAAATTAGCCTATCTGGGTAGGTAGGTGTTCTGAGGGACAACCAACATCAATCACCAGGCATGTGAGTGAAGAAGCCTCCAGGTTCTAAGTACCAGCCATAAAGTCACCACCAGCTTTTGAATCTTCCCAGCTAAGGCTTAAGCAAGCCATCTGTGCAGAAACTGTCCTGTCTGAATTCCAACAGATCCACAGCACAATAAAATGGTTGTTTTACACCATTATATTTTGGAATGGCTTGTTACAAACACAACAAAAGGTAACGAGAAAAAAAGTGCCCTTTCCCAGCTCGGTAGCTTTACATTACACACACACACACACACCACCCCTAAAATCAAGTTTTTCTCAACTTTAAGGAAGGTCCAATCCAATGTGCAATTTGGCAGACCTGTTTAAATAAGACAGTTTCTACTTAGGAGGCTTAACAATTTATCTCAAATATACCCTGAATACCTATGATATGTAAGATACTTTGCTAGATTCCCAAGACACAAAGATGAATAACATATAGTCTGTAGTTAAAAGTTTACAATCTAGGGAGAGAAAAAAATGGGTACACAAATAGTTTATGAAAGTACCTAAGTGCCAAAATAGGATTATAAAGTGTTAACTCTGCCACAAATAGTTATAGCATCATTTTGGACTTAAAAACAGCATTTGGGTCCTTTAGGAAAGTAGACGGGCTTTAGTAAATGCCTAGGAAAAGGAAGACTGGAAAAAAAAATGAAAAATGTGGGCCTCGTTATATGTTATGTTTAGATTGTGAGATTATGAGTGTTTTCTGTTGTCATTTTAAATTTACCATATTTGCTATGTTTTCTATAGTAAGTCATGTATTAGATTTTTTTGAGAGAAAAAAATAATATTAATCTTAATTTTTTTAAAAATGTGTTTAAACTACACTTGAGAGGTCATTTAAGTAGTTAACAGGTAATACATAAATTGGCTTGATATTTGCATGCTGAATATGCAAAATAAATTTAGTATTTAAGGAAAAATGCTAGTGTGACAAAAATTTCATAAGTATGTTACTTGATTTACTATTAATATCTGCTTATTTTCCCTTTCCTAGCCAACTATATTTACATGTTCTTCTCAAATAACAAACACTCAAAAAGCTCTCCATCTTGGTCATGACATTCACTCTTTCTGTCTCCCTCCCTGTATCTGTCTGTCCTCATTTCTAACTCTGCCCTTCTCTCTACATCTCTGATTACCCTGCTTTCTAACTTTGCCTAGGTGACTGTCCCGCTCAGTGTTTTTGACTTCTCTGTCTCTGACTAACCTTCCTCTCTCTCTGCCTATTGCATGTGTCTCTATGACTATGTGTGTAGCTGTCTTTGAACGCCTCTCTTGGATTCTGCCTTTCTGTCTCTCCCCGTTATCCACCTCATTTTCAATACATTCTTGCATTTAATTTTCCTTTTAATATGTATAAACAAGCAGAGCTGGTTTTATTAACCCTATTTTAAAGATAAGAAAACAGAAACAGGATTACTGGCATAAAATTTGAGAAGTCAGGATGTAAATCCAAGTGCTTCCCTTCTTTCTTTACTACTCTTCTGGTATTCCATGGCAAAGAACTTGAAACAGCACAACTGCAAGCCAATAGTAACACTACACACATTCAGACTCTTTTCTAAGAGACAAATATGATATTAAGGAGTGCTACACACCTTTTGCCCACATTATTCACTCTGCACAGGTTAAATGGTCATGAACTGTCAGCCATCTGCCTATCCCAGAAATCCGTATCATCATGTTCAGTTTGACCTATGTTATTTGGAAACCTCATGATACTAGACACTAGAATCTATTTTCCAACAGTGCTTTTCCTTCTTCTGTTTTTATCCCTAGTCCCAACCCAGCCACATTTGGCATTTAAAAAAAAAAAAAGAAGAAGGACAACAAATACTAATAAAACTGAAGGGTGAATTTGAAGAATGAAAAACTATACAGAAGGCTAGCATGAGACAGTGAAAAATGGACACCAAAACTCAAAGCAATTGGTCCATGTTTTATTAAGAGAAAAGAAAATTCTCTCCAAATGCAGGCTTACTACTGCTGAGTAACACCCTATAACTTTTCCTCTATCTAATGCTTTGACAACTGGAATTTCTCTGTAATTCAATAAGCTCTTGGGAGTTCCCCAAGCTTCATCCATCCTGCTGGGCTCATTACTGGATAATTCTAAATGTTTTCTGCACTAGCTAAGAGCACATTTTCTTGTGGGTAGCACAACAGAAGGAGGGTACTCTTTCAAGACATGAATAGCCTAGTTCCATTTCTTCTCACTTCTCCTATAGGTGAGAAGTCTACAACAAATATAATTCAACAACTAAAAGAAATGTCTAAATTATAAACTTAGGTTAGTGGAGTTGTCAAAGATCATCCTACAGGTCACAAGTTTCATACACAGTGTGAGGGCTAATCAAATATTTACATAAGCTAATGAAAAATCTATACTTTTGCTTCTGGCACTAGTTCATTTACTTATGTCTAATGAGTTGCATGAGGGCCAAATAAAAAATATACCAGCCTTTTCTTTCATTCTGGTGAGATTATTTGTGAATAGTTAGCTTATGGAGCTAATGAGGACAAGGTCACAGACTCAAACTCCATGCTGGCCAATTAGCTTTGCTGTGTGTTTCTAGGTTCCATGGTCACAGTCAACAACCTTAACCTTGGCTAAGAAACATACTGCTCATTGAAGCATTAGGGGAATGAATATAGATGTATCAACAAAATCCATACCTTTCAGAAAAAATAATACAAAATAGTAATAACACCACCACTCCAATCTCTAATATTATACTAAACCTGACTAATATGTGCCTCATTCAAACAATCTTTAATCTTTTCAACCATGCAGGGTTAGTCTAATCTGTCTTACAGATGATGAGAAACTCAATTCAGAATGATCGTATGAACCAAAGTTACATCTAGTGAGCCTGGATTCAGACCTTGGTCTGTCTTGACTCCAAAGCATAGGTTACTGCCACAATGCTACACGGCCTCTCCAGAGCACCTCAGTGACCTAGGACGATCAACAAAATGTTCCTATTCAGAACTAGTCAGCACACTCATTACTGAGCATCCACTATGCATACTCACACACTATAGCTGAGAATTAGTATACTTTCCAAAAATTCCTTTTAAGTAAAAAACAGTCAAGGAACAAAAGTGTTGAAATGATTTTGTTGTTGTTGTTAATTTTTTTATAGAGATGAAGTCTCGCTTTGTTGCCCAGGCTGGTCTCGAACTCCTGGCCTCAAATGAGCCTACCTCAAAGGATCTCAAAGTGCTGGAATTACAGGAATGAGCTATTACGCCCCAACTAAAAGTGTTTAAGATTAAAACATAAAGGAAAAAATGACACATAGCATACAAAGTAGATTTTAATGGAAGTGACTTTCTATTGTCATAGCTTTGTATACAAGTCTGGTGTGAAAAAATAGTTATCTTGCTGATTCGTAACTAAAGGTAGAAAGAAGCTGGCAAAACATAGCACAGGCATACCACATCAAAAAAAGAGAGTAAAGGAAACATTTCCTAAGTATCTGAATCTGCAGATATCTGGTAGTCAATATGGCACTTGAAGGAAGTAAAAAATACATACTTAAGACTTTGCCTTGACCAACAAACCATTTTTCTCTATAAGGCTTTCCTCCTTGGTTTTTCTCAACTCTCACTCCCTGCAGATACACACATACCAATGCCATCATCAGCATCGGTCACTAAGAAATGCCATCTTGAAAAAATGAAGGTCACCAAGTCTCCCAAACTCTACCCAACAGGCTTAAATTTTAAAGTCAAATAGTCTGGCTTAAAAAAAATAAAAATAAGGCAGGAAGAAAAAACTGTTCCATAAACGTCTATCCTAGTCAATATCTGAGTCATAAAGATAGATAATTGTTCTGCCAAAAGCTACAACGTACAGAAGTGCATTCTTACCACAGGTTGTAAATGAAGCACCAGTTCAATTTCAACAAACAAGGTACAAATCAACATTTGGAATCTCTGGAAAAACAGAAACACAGCAAAGCCCAATAACCCTGCACAACAGCATTTTAGGAACCTCTAAAATTGAAAAAAATCTAATATAATTTTTATATAAAATGCAATTGCTAAAAAACAAACTGCAATCTGAGAACTTCTATTTAGAGTATTTTGTAAAGTTTGTGAATTAAGGATGACTATCCTCATTTTACAGATAAATGGAATTTCAGCAAAATACCTAAAATTATCATCACTATTATCATAATCATCAACAATAGCAACAAAATAATAAGAACTTTATTTGTACCCAGCACTACTAAGCCATTTATGGTCACATCTCATTTCATCTTTGTAGACACCTTGTGACATGTTATTTACCTCCATTTTAGAGATTAGGAAACAGGCTCGGAGAAGTCAACTAATTGGCCCAAAATCAAAAACTACAGGTTGAGAATCCCTAATCGGAAAATCCGAAATCCAGAATGCCTAAAAACTTTTCTTTTTTTTTTTTTTTTTTTCTTTTTTTTTTTTTTTTTGAGACGGGAGTCTTGCTCTGTCGCCACGCTGGAGCGCAGTGGCGCAATCTCAGCTCACTGCAACCTCTGCCTCCCGGGTTCAAGCGATTCCCATACCTTAGCCTCCTGAGGAGCTGGGATTACAGGCACACGCCACCACGCCCGGCTAAGTTTTTTGTAGTTTAGTAGAGACGGGGTTTCACCATGTTGGCCAGGATAGTCTCCATCTTTTGACCTCGTGATCTGCCCGCCTCGGCCTCCCAAAGTGCCAGGATTACAGGCGTGAGCCACCGCGCTCAGCCCCAAAAACTTTTTGACACCACCAGTGGAAAATTCCACACATGACCTTATGTGACAGGTCTTAGTCAAAATGAAATCCAAACTTAGTGCCATGCCCAGCAGGGTCTCACTCTATCGGCCAGGCCGGAGTGCAAAGGCGCAATCTCCGCTCACTGCAACCTCCACCTCCAGGACTCAAGCGATTCTCATGCCTTAGCCTCCAGAGTAGCTGGGACTACAGGTGTGCACCACTACACCTGGTTAATTTTTTGTATTTTTAATAGAGGTGGGGTTTCGCTTTGTTGCCCAGGCTGGTCTTGAACTCCTGAGCTCAGGCAATCTGCCTGCCTCAGCCTCCCAAAGTGCTAGGATTACAGGCGTGAGGCACAGCGTCTGGACACAAATTATTAAATTATTAAAAATACTATATAAAATTACCTTCAGGCTACGTATATAAGGTATATATAAAACCTAAATGAATTTCATGTTTAGATTGGTGTCCCATCCCAAAGGGATCTATGTATATGCAAATATTCCAAAATCCGAAATTTGAAACATTCTGGTCCCAAGCGTTTCAGATAAGGATACTCCAACCTGCAGTAAGACATAGCACTAGGATTTGAACTCAAATTTGCTCGAGTTTGTACAGTAAGCTAATGCAACTTACTGTCATCCTCTCGTTTTCTGGACCATTTTCAAGTATTCTTCAATCAATAAATTCAGAATAAACACAGGCTAAAAGTATCTAACTACACTCTTTCACCCCTTTACAACTTAATTGCAGAGGTCGGGCACAGTGGGCACAGTGGCAAACGCCTGTAATACCAACACTTTGGGAGGCCGAGGTGGGAGGATCATTTGAGCCCAGGAATTAGACCAGCCTGGACAACACAGTGAAATCCTAATTCTACCAAAAAAAAAAAACTGATTGCAGAATTACCATTCTATATAAGTGGAAAAAATAAGACAATAAGCAACTTGCTTAGTCTCAAAGCTTAACGTCAAAAAAAAATGAAACAGATGGAATATTTGTCTATTTATATTCTGAATTTCAACTGTGACACAAGACACAAGACCTGCTGGGGACAGGTATTAGTTGTAGCACCACCCTATCTGAGGAACGTTTACTGCTTTATGCTTGCACCTGTGTGATACTGAAGGGAGGTTATAACAGCAAGAGACAGGCAGTTGTGTGTGCTGAGGAAGAGTTTAAATTCTGGTGGGCCTTAAAATCCAGAAGTTTTAAATTGACTCCACAGGTGGTAACGCCCTAAGGTCACCTCTTCACGAGGAACCTGGCATAAAAACATTTGCATGGTTCAGATTCGTTTCCAAAGACACTTTCCCCCTATTTCTTAACTAATTTGATCTTCGTATAGACATGAACCTGGTTTTAAAACTCAACTGACCTAGACTGGAGACGGGGGGATGGCAAGGTTATACCCGAAACACGCTTTAGAGTTCAAAGCTTTTGAAGGAATATCACTTCTGCTGAAGCCCACAACCCTGGAAGGCAGCAGGGGAAAGAACATTATCCCCACTTTTCAGACAAGGAAACTGAGGCTGGCGTAAACAGACTGCTGTACAATAGATCACAGGTCCAGCCAAGTGGTCGGACTGAGACTTCTCCCAGGATATCAGACTCCAAATCCTGTGCTCCTTCCCGTAAACAACCGAGAGGCGGCTGCACGGACAAACTTTAAAGACCGGACTTGGGATTTTTCGAAGGCCTGCCAAGAAAAAGCAGGAAGTACCTGCTCCTTTATAGATTGCTCACTCCCAGCCCGTAGCCCGGGGCTCCCGGGCAGCGGAGAAGACTCAAATGCGAAGCTCGAAGCGAAGCCCGGAAACCGCCAGCAGCCCCGGGGTCGTCTCGGGGGCAGCCTCGGCGGCCCACGCCCCCGCCACCCCGAGGGGGTCGCCAGGGACTCCGCTCAATGCCTGCTGAAACCCAGAAAAAGCACGTCCTCTCCGCCAGGAGCATTTGGGGCGAGCGCCCAAAGCGAGCACGAGCCCGGGTGAAGGCAAAAGAGCCCCAAGAGGGTGCCTCTCAACCGCGGGCCCGCAGGGGTCGGAAGGCGGGAGCTTCCCAGTAACCTCCGCCCCAGGCGGGGGGCGGCCCCTCGCGTCACAAGGGGGAAAAAAAATACCAGCAACAAACGAAGGAATGGAAGTCTTGTCCCAGGCTGTGAAGAGAGAAGCGGAGATTAAAAGTCCTAGCTTGGGGTACTGAGGGAAGGGATCTGGGGATGGTTGTTACCCGCGCGCTGTCGCTCTCCGCTTCCGCCGTCTCCGCGAAGCTCTATCTCTTCCGCTCGCGCCGCTGGGGCGCGCGCCAGGCCTCGGCTCCGCCCCCCAGCGCCGCGGGGCCTTCTGGGGGTTGTAGTTTCCGCGAGGCCCGGCTGCGCCCACTGAGTTCAGGTCACGTGGGGAGAAGCTGGAAAAATGGCGAGTGCAGGAGGGCGTTTACGCTCCTGTCCCTTCAACCCTCCCTCATTCCTCTCAGCTATATACGTGCTCAAATCTCCTCACATCCCACTTAGTCATACCATCTCACTTATTCCGTTCACAGCCAAGTTTCTTGAAAAAGATAATCTACACTCTGTCTCTGCTCATCTTGTTCACTCCACACTGCAGCTTCCGCTCCCATTGAAAATGTCTCCTTGTCCTAAGTGTCCTTGTTTCCAAACTGATTGGAGGTATTTTCGGACTCATCTAACTCAAGCTTTAGTCATTTGACGCTATTGGGCATTATCACTTATTTTCTATGACACTATCCAGGTTTTCCTTCTCTCAATTCATTCTACTCGGTTTCCTTCAAGAATTGTTGTTATAACTTACCTCTAAAATACTGGTGTTTTCCAGAGTTCTTAAAATTGGGGTGGGAGAAGGGACACTCCAGCCCCTTCTCACCTGAGCTCATTGTTTGTATTCTCAACTTCCTAGACAGACCTTTCCTCATCCATGCCCACAGGTATCTCAAATGTCTTTGAAAAGTGAACTACTGGGGCCAGGAACAGTGACTCCCACCTGTAATCCCAGCACTTTGGGAGGCCGAGGCAGGTGGATCACTTGCGGTCAGGAGTTCGAGACCAGCCTGACCAACAGGTCTCTACTAAAAGTACAAAAATTAGCTGTGTGTGGTGGTGGGCACCTGTAATCCCAGCTACCCAGGAGGCTGAGGCAGGAGAATTGCTTGAAGGAGAATTGCTTGAACCTGGGAGGTGGAGGTTGCAGTAAGCCAAGATTGCGCCACTGCACTCCAGCCGCCTGGGTGACACAGGGAGACTCCGTCTTCAAAAAAAAAAAAAGAAAAGAAAAGTGAACTACTATTCCTCCTCCCTACTCACTAATATTCACTTTTTAACCCGATTCCTCCTTTCTCACTTCCTCTTCCTCCTATATTCAAATAGTCACCAAATCTCGTAGATTCTATCTCCCAAGTACACCTTGAATCTGTTCCTTCTTCAGGACTCTTAACTCATGACTCAGCTGCTCCTGTGGCCCCACCCAGAGGGGACTCAGAGCATGAGGACTGTTTTCCACACCCCTATGATTTCATCCCCAACCCATCAGCAGCACCCATTCTCTAGCCCCCTGCCCACCAAAATGTCCATAAAAACCCTAACCTCTGAACCTTCAAGGAGATTGATTTAAGTGATAACTCTTCATCAGTTAAATTCTTTACTGCTCTGCCATGGTCTCAGTGAATTGGTTTTGTCTGTGCAGTGGGCAGGAAAAACTCACCAGGCAGTCAGAATCCGGTATTGTGATTGGGAGGTTCAGTGAAGGAAGATTTCTAGCAAATCTTATTGTAGGGTAGGTGGACATGGGCATTATTTTAAAAGTTCCTGAGGAGGCCCACTGTGGTGGCTCATGCCTGTAATCCCAGCAATTTGGGAGACTGAGGTGGGAGCATTGCTTGAACCCAGGAGGTCAAGACCAGCCTAGATAAGGAGATCTCATCTCTACCAAAAAAATTTTTTTTAATTAGCCAGGCATGGTGGCACAAGCCTGGAAGGTTTGGAAGGCTGAGGTGCAGAGATTGCTTGAACCCAAGAATTCAAAGTTATGATGGGCCATGATTGTGCCACTGCCCTCCAGCCTGAGTAATCCTGTCTCAAAAAAAAGAAAATTAAATATAAAATAAAGTTCCCTGGTTATTCAATTATTCAACAAAATATGTTTTGTTGCTTACTATGTACCAGTGCTGGGTACTGAGAAAACAACAGTGAACAGAATATTACCTGGCCTTGTGGAGTTTACATTCTCTTTGAAGAGACAGATATTAATCAAATCATTCCATACCAAAAATCAAAACCAACAAAAAACCCACAGTTGCCAGCTGTAATAAGAATTATGGAGGAAAAGTATTGTAATTGGTCCCTTTCCCCTTCTCTCCCACCTGCCCCAGCCCAGATTGGGAATCAGTTTATGTTTCTTACCCTGTCAAACAAAGCCTGTCAGGAGCTAATCTCCTCCTACCCCCTCCCATGGACACCTTAGATTTACCAAACTGCTGTGGCACTTGCTCTTTAACCTTTGCATAAGCCGTCCCTCTGTTTGGAAAACCCTCTCTCTTCTTCCTTTACTAACTTATACTGCTGTCTAATTCTCCTCTATGGGATTCAGAGGAAACCCAGTAGAACACCAGCCACATGAAAGGATTTTCTGAGGATTGTGCTGAGTCAGATGATAAGCCTCAGGCACTAAAGCAGTGGGGTCAGTAGGGGACCCAGAAACAGTGAAATGTGGCCTACAGGGACCTGGACTATGTTATCCAGTTTAGAGGTATCAGGCCAAAGCCAACATACCCACCCTTCAAAACACAAATCAAGTATCATCTCCTCCAGGAAGCCTTTGCTGAACTCTGCCCCCGACCCCCACCAAGACAAATTAGTGCCCCTTTTCTAGACACTCATCCCACCATGTTGGCCTCTCTTCCAGTGATATGCTAGAGCCAGCTCATACCAGCTTTGTTATTTATTATTTATTCATTTAAGTTTTTAATAGAGATGAGTTATCACTCTGTTGCCCAGGCTGGTCTCGAACTCCTGGGCTGAAGCAGTTCTCGCACCTTGGCCTCCCAAAGTGCTGAGATTATAGGCATGAGCCACCACCCCCACCCAGCCTCATACCAGCTTTAAAGAGACAACTGTTAGATGTTCAGGAATTTTTGCAAGCCGGTTTAAGCCATTGGTAGTTTGAAATCTGCTGTGATTTGTAATATGTGTATGTGTGTGAATACTCCATGGAAATCAGCAAATGACAAATCAGGGCTTCTTTTTGTTGTTGTTGCTGTTGAAGAGCCAGTTTACTAGCATATCAATGCCTTTGTCA